>NW_027362767.1:367014668-369728418 GCF_046119375.1 Phyllobates terribilis
GCACTTGCTTCCTCACAGCTCCCAAATCTCCAGCTGCCCGTCTGAGTATGAGGTAGAACAGATGGTTGAGTCTGCAGAGCTGTTTACTCATACTATAGCCTGGGAATCAGAGGTCGACTCCAGCGCTTCTGTGAATCCAGACGAGGAAATGATCTGCACTGATGCCCAGAATCTTTATGAGTCGGATCCAGGACCAGACGCAGAAGGTTCTGACCATAATGTAGACCCTCATTCCCAAACTGTAACTCCTGTTGGTGGAGACAATGAGGAAGACGATGATAAGACTCAAATACCTGATTGGAGCGACAACTTTAGTTTTTTGTCAGGGCAGGAACAGGTTGGCTCTGAGGACGACGGGTGTGATAACGCACAGGGTGATGATGATGAGGTCGGAGATCCCACTTACTGTCAACCCACAGTCAGCCAAGAGATGAGGTCAGCAGAGGAGGTGGAGGAAGATGCTAGTGACGACGAGGTCAGGTTGCGCCTTCCTGGACAGAGACGTAGTACTGGAAGCACGTCAACAACTGCATCCTCAAACACAACTCTGCCTCTCACCACAAGTCGTGGTGGCTCTTCAGGTCGCATGGGTGCTAAGCCTTGCATAGCCTGGGCATTTTTTCAGATCGATAAAGATGACCCAACTCGTGTTATCTGTAACATTTGTCAGCAAAAGCTAAGTAGAGGCCAAAAAATACATAGTTTGAGTACTTCATGCATGAACCGGCACATGGACATGAAGCATAAGTTGCAGTGGGAAGCTCAGTGTGCTACAATGTGGCCTAGCCGGCCGGGCCAATCACCGTCTGCCATATCTTGTGCATCCGCGGCCTGTTCATCCTCTGTGACTGGGGGGACAGCAGTCACACCTGTTTTGGGGCGCAGACCTGCCACCTCTTTACCCGCAACAGCCAGCGTGATTGGCAGGTCATCATTTTCTTTGGAGGTGGTAACACCAGCTGGTGTTGAGCGCTGTCCGACATCGATAGCACCACCTTTGGATCAAGGCAACCTAACATGTCCGCCTGCATCTTCCTCACAGACCGGCAGTTTGCCGGGGACACCCTTATCAACCCCGTCTAAGCACAATAGCCAGCCCTCGGTCCCTCAGATGTGGACAAGTAAAAGACCATTTCCTCCTAGCCATGAGAAAGCTAAGAGGTTGAATTTCACCATCTGCAAGCTCTTGGCTACAGAAATGCTGCCTTTCCGCCTGGTGGACACAGAGCATTTTCGAGACCTTATGTCCGTCGCAGTGCCCCAGTACCAGATGCCCAGTCGGCACTACTTCTCAAAGAAAGGTGTGCCTGCGCTCCACCAGCATGTCGCACACAACATCACCGCTTCTTTGAGAAACTCTGTGTGTGACAGGGTGCATTTCACCACAGACACTTGGACGAGTAGGCATGGACAGGGGCGTTACATGTCGCTGACTGGGCACTGGGTAACTATGGTGACAGCAGGACAAGGGGCTGCTGTCCAAGTCTTGCCGTCCCCACGAGTTGTGCGTCAATCCTCTTTATGTCAAAGTTCCTCCACTGCTTCTGCCTCCTCAACCTCCTCTCGGTCTTCCACCTGCACCCAAAGCCTGTCTGGTCATGCCACAAGCTTTCTAACTGCGCATAAGGGATCCTGCACACCTCCTTACTATGCTGGCAGTAGGGCTCAATGTCATCAGGCGGTTTTTACATTGAAATGTCTGGGAAATGTGAGTCACACAGCTGAGGAGTTGTGGTCAGCTCTGGAGAACCAATTTCATGAATGGTTGTCTCCACTGGACCTGAAACCAGGGAAGGCCGTGTGCGACAATGCTGCAAACCTGGGTGCGGCCCTTCGCCGGGGCAATGTCACACACGTGCCTTGTATGGCTCACGTGTTGAACCTGGTTGTCCAGCAATTTTTAGCCCACTATCCCAGACTAGATGGCCTTCTGCAGAGGGCACGGTCGCTGTGTGCTCACTTCCGCCGTTCGCATCCCGCAGCTCAGCGACTTACATCTCTACAGAAGTCGTTGGGCCTGCCACTTCACCGGCTAAAATGCGATGTGCCTACCCGGTGGAATTCAACTCTGCACATGTTGCAGCGACTGTGGCAGCACCGACAAGCCCTGGTGCAATACGTTCTGACGTATAGCCTGGGCCAACGAGATTCAGAGGTGGGGCAAATCACGCTGGAGGAGTGGTCTCAGATCAGGAACCTATGCACCCTTCTGCACAGTTTTGAAATGGCGACGAAGATGTTTAGTGCTGACGATGCCATTATCAGCATGACTATTCCGGTGATTTACATGCTGGAGCACATGTTAAACAGAATTCGGAGTCAGGTGGTGGCACAAGAGGAGGTGGAGGAAGTAGAGGAGGAGGAGTTGTATGCGGAAGGGCTAACATCTGCAAGGTCCAGATGTAGCACCCTGAGGATTCGGCTGCTACAGGAGTATTGCACCTCAACCCAGAGGTGTGATATTCCACTCCCGGGTAAGGAAGGAGTGTGGAACTGAGCTCAGATAGACTGCATGCACTACATACATCCCATTCCAGAGGAGCAGGCCGACGGCACTCCCACTTAGAAATGTGCAGGTGCGACCGAGCCTGTTCCTGGCTGGAGTGGGAGGGGGGAGGAACATCCCATGTAGTGTAGGGGCAGATAGGGGGAGCAGTCTGGGTAGTGGTAGGAGCTCATTGGGTGCTGGTCACCTGAGCTCACACATAGAGGGCTATATAAGGTGGGCACCATCAAAGATCAGGGTCAGACGCAGAGAGTAAGTCTGCTGCAGAGGAAGTCAGCCTGCAGCAAGGGAGCAGAACAGACCTGAGCCTGAAGAGTGAGAGAGTGGAGTACAGAAAGACCCAGAGGGGGACAAAGAAGGGACCCAAGAACCCAAATAAGAACACCGGGTGAGGAGTCAGCAGAAGGGTACCGGAACCCAAGCTGGTGGGGGTAAAGACATTCCCCAGCCAGAGACCGGAGACCGTGGGCAGAGTCTGTCACGGTCACCCACTACATTCACCCTGAAGGCACACCACATGGAGGGTCAGGGAACCTGAGGCCAAAGGTTGCCCAACAGAAGGCCCGAGGGAGCTGGATTTAGGTGAATCACTGGTGGGGACGGCTGAAGGAAGGACAGAGGGAGAGCTCAGGGCCACGCTCCGGACTTGTTTGGGGGTTGGCCGGATCCAGGACCTGGTGGACGCAGCACGGCTCGGGAGGTCACTTGGAGCTAGAGTGACCAGGAACATCTGCAGTAAGTAAAGACCCTTAACTGCACTACCCGAGTCTGTAATCATTACCGGCTGCACCGCACCACCACAACCCCCATCCTCTGCGCCTGTCCCCTCTGAGGCTATACCCCTCCCGTTGGGGGTTATCCCACCAAGCTGCGCATCCACCATCAGCCTCAGCGGACCCTGCAGCAGCGGCGGCCACAGTGACCGCATCACAACGGGTGGCGTAGTCGACACAACGAACTTTAATAACATCAGTAAAGACTGCCACATAACCCTGAGCTTGACGCCCTGGGCACGGGACCGGGTCACAGCCGCTCGGAGACTACAACCCCCCCATCTGATCCGGTGCCGGGTATTCCCCTCACAAAGGAATATGTCCCAGGGGGCGCGTCAACTTTGGCGTAGTCGGCAGGATTACGTGCCCGCAACACCCGGGTACTGCGTGCCTGAAGAAAAGTGCAAGTTTACCTTAGAAAGAAGACTCCTGCCGGTTCCGGAGGGTCCACGCCATCGGACTCCATCACCAGTCGTTTCCCGCCGATTGTCCGCCATTTCCAGCTTGTTCCCGCCATCTGCAGAGTTTCCCGCCACTGGGCGACGCTTCCCGCCAAAACCGCAGATTTCCCGCCTTGGAAGAGCAGCGGACGCCATTATGGGCGTGCCAAAGGAGGGCAAGAGGCCACATCCCATCGTGGGCCGGGACAGAAAATGGCGCCAAAAGTGGAAACCGCCCCCACCAACAGAGACTGTGATGCTGGAGGTGTCGGTCAGCGTGAAAGAACTCCCCCTGGAGCTGACAGTCACCGAGTTGCCCCGGGACCGCCCTCGAAGTGGGAGGAGACGAAAGAAAAGAGCAAAGATGGGTGTCGCTTGGAGCAGTGTAGAACGAGCGCACCCGGAGGCAAGAGGTCTAATGAGGAGTAGCGGAGAAGCTCACCCGGAGTCGAGGAGAGAAAGAGTGGACCCGGGAATGGAGCGGCAGCAGAGCAGCACCGGCCCGCTGGCCAGGAGCCTGCTGGAGGAAGAAGGAGGAGAGCAGAGCAGCACCGGCCCGCTGGCCAGGAGCCTGCCGGAAGCAGAGCAGAGCAGCACCGACCCGATGGTCAGGAGCCTGCTGGAGTCAACAACCCCGCTAGGCTTAGCGGAGATCCTGGCGCAGCTTCCCCGAGATCGGGAGTGCGCGCGGAGTGCCCTGGAGGGCCTCGCGGGGAGGATGGCCCGAGTGCAGAGGGAGATCCTGGCGGAGTGGGGCCGGGAGATGGCCCAGCAAGCTGGAACCCGTCCACTTAACCCGCTCCCTTGGAAGAAGACATCGACTGCCTCTGCGGATGACGCGGGAGGACCCAAGGCCGGAGACGGCGCAGAAGAGGGAGCGAGACGCATGGCAGCAGGTAAGGGGGATGCCTATACCCCATACCGGAAGACCGCTTACCTGCCCCAGCTCCCCGTCGCAGAGCCCGAAGGTCCCCCGGCCGTACCCGAGACCGCCATGACATCGCCACCGACTAGGCCCCGACCGGAAGCCGCCGTCGCGACCCCGATGACGTCACGCATCGTGACCCGGAGCGTGGCGCCGGAAGAGGAGCCTCCGGCCTGGTCACAGGGCCTAGCATTTCCGGGCGCCGCATCCAAAGCAGAGCCATCTACCTCCGCGGAGCCTCCGGCCTGGTCGCAAGGCCAGGTAACCCAGGGCGCCGCCGTCCTAACGGTGCCCTTCACCTTCCAGGTGCCCCAGGCCTGGCCGCAAGGCCTGGGCAACCCGGGCGCCACCACCACCGCGCCCGCGCCCGTAATACCTAGGGTGCCACATCTGGGAGAGGACCCCTTCAGCCAGCTAACGTGGCCGGACGGTCGGCCTTTCATCTGGCCCGAAGGATTCTTGGAGCTGGAGCGGCAGAAGCAACTAGGTCCCCTGTGTGAGCCCCTGATCCCGGCTCCAAAGCCCGTGACTCGGGTCTCGCCTCCCCTAGAAGAGGCTCAATTTGCGTGGGACCCCAAGGGAGAAGATCTGATGGGGTTCACCGGAGAGACTCGGGCAGCTGCAGCAGCGCGCACAGAGTGTTGCCGTCAACAGCTGGCGGAGTTCAAGAGAGAGCGGGAGGAGAGGCAGGCCAAAGAGCAATGGGCCCAGACCCGCAGCGCGGAGCAAAAGAGTCGGACCAGAAGGGACCCCCGTGCAGCAGATCGTCCCCGTACCATCGGGACGGTAATAAAGTTTAATGCGCAGCATGGGTGGGGCTTCATAAGGGACCGGAACACCATGGGTGACGTCTTCGTTACACGACGGGACGTCGAGTCTCACCTGCCAGAGGGTCACAAAGGCCGTGACCTCTACGTCGGTGATGAGGTAACGTTCACCCGGCACAAGTGTGCCAAGGGACCTTACGCCCTCCACGTGCATCGCTTGACGGAGGAGGAGTTGCGGTGCGAGGAGGAGGAGCAAGAGGACCCGGACGGGTCTGAAGAAACCACCAGCCGTAAGATAAGAGCAGGAGGCAGACGCCGTTGAGTGCGGCAGAGCAGGAGACTGTATATAGTTGCCTGTCGGGGCACAGTGAATCGGAACTGAAACTGAAACTGGAACTGTTGTTGCTGCTAAAATAGTCCCCGTTGGGACCAGCGAACTGTTACCTGTAACCCTTTCCATACCAGGCTGAGGACTGTGAGCAGCCATCCCTTTCCCTTTACCTGGCCGGGGACTGAGAACGGCCAAAATTCCCCTGTATATAGTTGCGCGTCCTAAAGCGCCCCCTACCGGTTTTATAGGAAAAACCATTTTTCTAAAAGACTGTCGCACTCTACCTGGTCACGAGTTGCACGGTGACCAGAGGAACAGAAGAGAGAAAGAGACGACGAGAATGTTGTTTACCTGAAAAAGTTTATATATATATTTATATAGTATTTCGTATAATATTTAATATGTTTTACATGTTTATAAAATGTTGTATGTTTTGGTGTTTTTTGTCTTTGCAGCCCGAGGACGTGCTGTGATTTACCAGGGGGGAATGTAGCACCCTGAGGATTCGGCTGCTACAGGAGTATTGCACCTCAACCCAGAGGTGTGATATTCCACTCCCGGGTAAGGAAGGAGTGTGGAACTGAGCTCAGATAGACTGCATGCACTACATACATCCCATTCCAGAGGAGCAGGCCGACGGCACTCCCACTTAGAAATGTGCAGGTGCGACCGAGCCTGTTCCTGGCTGGAGTGGGAGGGGGGAGGAACATCCCATGTAGTGTAGGGGCAGATAGGGGGAGCAGTCTGGGTAGTGGTAGGAGCTCATTGGGTGCTGGTCACCTGAGCTCACACATAGAGGGCTATATAAGGTGGGCACCATCAAAGATCAGGGTCAGACGCAGAGAGTAAGTCTGCTGCAGAGGAAGTCAGCCTGCAGCAAGGGAGCAGAACAGACCTGAGCCTGAAGAGTGAGAGAGTGGAGTACAGAAAGACCCAGAGGGGGACAAAGAAGGGACCCAAGAACCCAAATAAGAACACCGGGTGAGGAGTCAGCAGAAGGGTACCGGAACCCAAGCTGGTGGGGGTAAAGACATTCCCCAGCCAGAGACCGGAGACCGTGGGCAGAGTCTGTCACGGTCACCCACTACATTCACCCTGAAGGCACACCACATGGAGGGTCAGGGAACCTGAGGCCAAAGGTTGCCCAACAGAAGGCCCGAGGGAGCTGGATTTAGGTGAATCACTGGTGGGGACGGCTGAAGGAAGGACAGAGGGAGAGCTCAGGGCCACGCTCCGGACTTGTTTGGGGGTTGGCCGGATCCAGGACCTGGTGGACGCAGCACGGCTCGGGAGGTCACTTGGAGCTAGAGTGACCAGGAACATCTGCAGTAAGTAAAGACCCTTAACTGCACTACCCGAGTCTGTAATCATTACCGGCTGCACCGCACCACCACAACCCCCATCCTCTGCGCCTGTCCCCTCTGAGGCTATACCCCTCCCGTTGGGGGTTATCCCACCAAGCTGCGCATCCACCATCAGCCTCAGCGGACCCTGCAGCAGCGGCGGCCACAGTGACCGCATCACAACGGGTGGCGTAGTCGACACAACGAACTTTAATAACATCAGTAAAGACTGCCACATAACCCTGAGCTTGACGCCCTGGGCACGGGACCGGGTCACAGCCGCTCGGAGACTACAACCCCCCATCTGATCCGGTGCCGGGTATTCCCCTCACAAAGGAATATGTCCCAGGGGGCGCGTCACAGACGGTCGGCAGCACCAAGGCGGCAGGCATGTGAGGGTGGGGGAGATGGTTTTACCAGGGCGCATGGTAGCAGCCAAACTAGTGAGGAAGGTGCAGGAGCCCAGGAAGAAGTGGAGGACGAACTGATGGAAGACTCATCAGATGAGGGAGACCTTGATCACATTTCTGTTGTGCGAGGTTGGGGGGAGAGGACAGAGGAAGGAAGCATGATTGTTACCTCGCCACCAACACAACAGGGACTTGGTGCTCCTGGATGCGCAACACACATGAGTGCCTTCTTGCTGCACTACCTGCAACATGACCCTCGAATTGTGAGAATTAGAAATAATCCTGACTACTGGGTTGCCACACTGTTAGATCCCCGGTACAAAAGTAAATTTGCAGAAATTATTCCTGCCATAGAAAGGGATGCACGCATGCAGGAGTATCAGCAGAGACTGTTGCAGAATCTTACATGTGCTTTTCCACAAAATACCAGTGGTGCACGTAGTGAATCTCACAGTTCCAACTTGCCAACCGTGGGACCGTCAAGTGTTCAGCACTCAAACCGTAACAGAACCACAGTATCTGCTGGTAACATCAATTTTGCGGAATCATTTCACCACTTTTTTAGCCCATCCTTTGCAAGGCCACAGGAGACAAGAAGTTTGACACATAGTCAACGCCTAGAGACGATGGTACAGGAGTATCTCCAAGTAAACATTGAAGCCACGACTGTGTCACTGGACCCTTGCTCTTTTTGGGCTTCCAATCTGGATAAATGGCCGGAGCTAGCCACTTACGCCTTGGAGATCTTGTCATGCCCCGCAGCCAGCGTTCTGTCTGAACGTGTGTTCAGCGCTGCTGGTGGTGTGCTGACAGATAAGCGCACGCGGCTCTCCACTGATAATGTAGACAGACTCACGTTCATAAAGATGAACAAATCATGGATCCGAAACGACTTTTCTACCCCTGTGTCATCCTGGGGAGAGTAAAAGCTTGATGATTGGTTAAAATCACCCTACCAACCGTTTTAAGCTTTCAAATTACTAATCATGTTTATCTGTATCTTGACTGGAAAATAATTTGGGCTTTGTAGCAGTGTGCAGCACTGATCCTATTAGGCCATCTATAATAAGCTTCACCAGATTTAAAATTAAAAATAATTTTTAGCTGCATCTAGCCCGGAAAATAATTTTGGGGCTCCGAGATGCGCAAGACACATAAGTGCCTTCTTGCTGCATTACCTGCAGCATGACCCTCATATTGTCAGAATTCAAAGTAATCATGACTACTGGGTTGCCACACTCTTAGATCCCCCAAACTTTTCGATCAACCTTTTCATTTTAATAAAGACCAAAAAAATGGTCATTTTTGAAATTATAAGCATTAGCAGGTTGTTAGAAACTGAAATCAAACAGTTTTCAACTCAAAACTTTATTCTAGGTGATGTTACATTTTCACATAGGACCCCTTGTTCGAAAGGAGCTTCTGAACTCTCTCGTCCATTGAATTTGTCAGGTTTTGGATGGTTTCTGCTTCAATTGTTTTGCATGAGGACAGAATACCCTCCCAGAGCTGTTGCTTAGATGTGAACTGCCTCCCGCCATCATAGACACTCCTTTTAATGATGCTCCAAAGGTTCTGAATGGGGTAGAGGTCAGGGGAGCATGGGGGTCACACCATAAGTTTGTCCCCTTTTATGCCCATATCAGCCTGAGATGCAGATGTTTTATGTGCAGCATGAGATGGTGCATTATCATGCAGAAAAATGATCTTGCTGTGAAATACACGGTTCTTCTTCTTGAACCATGGCAGGAAGTGCTGTTTGAGAAAATCCACATACATTATGGAGTTCATCTTTAGCGCCTTCAGGGATCCTAAAGGGGCCGACAATCTCTCTCCCCATGATTCCAGCCCAAAACATTACTCCACCTCCTCCTTGTTGGCGCTGTAGCCGTGTTTGCGTGGGGTGTCCATCAACCAGCCATCCTCCACTCCATTCATCTGGACCATCGAGCGCTGCACGGCACTCATCCGTGAACAAAACAGTTTTGAAATCAGTCTTCATGTAATGTTTGGCCCACTGGAGCCGTTTCTGCTTGTGTGAAGTGGATAGAGGAGGTCGACAGGATGGCATATGCACAGCTGCAAACCTCTGAAGGACCCTGCATCTTGTTGTTCGGGGGACGTTGGAGGCATAAGCAGCTTCAAAAACTTGTCTGCTGCTATGACAAGGCTTTTTTGCCGCTGCTGTTTCAACCTGACGTAATTGCCTGTAGGAAAGAGTCCTCAATTTGCCCTTATCAGCACGCACACGTGTGTACTGTGAATCAGCTACATACTTCTTGATTGCCAAGACACTTCATCCTGATCATCGCACAATGTTGATTGTAGTCATGCCTTGACCTAAACACTCCACAATTTGTTGCTTCTCAGCAGCCGACACATCCTTTTTCTTTCCCATTTTGGCAGAAAATGTAGGCTGCTTAATAATGTGAGAGAGCCTTCTTAAGTAGTCTTGCCTTTCATTGGACACACCTGCCAAACTAATTAGCACAGGTGTCTGCAATTGCTTACAGTGATATAAAGAGCCCTGACACACATCACCATCAATGAGTTTAACTGACAAACAAACAAATTCTTCCCTTATCACTCCTAAACACTTTTTGCATAATAATTTGGAACGCGGTGTACATGTGCTTTTCCACAAAACACCAGTGGTTCACGTAGTGAATCTTACAGTTCTAACTTGCCAACCGTGGTCTGTATGGAATTGTTCAATAAAGGGCCCAAAATTAAGATAACATAGATGGGAGAGGTCTCTATGAATAGGAATTCCTAAGTATTTGATACCCTGTGAGGGCCAGGCAAAGGGAAAGTTGGACTGGATGGAATCCTATATGGATTTAGGGAGGGAGACATCGAGGGCCTCAGACTTCGCTGCATTGATTTTAAAATTTTACCATGTAACAAAGTGATCTATTTCAGCCATAACAGCAGGGATGGATATATGTGATTGAGTGATATATACTAGGACATCATCAGCAAATAGAGAGCACTTGTACTCGGTGCCTCCCACCTCAATCCACCTAATATTGGGGTTATGGCGAATTGATGAGAGCAGGTGCTCCGTCACTAGGATGTATAAGAGAGGGGACAGAGGACATCCCTGCCTTGTCCCATTGGTGATTGTGAAAGGTGATGAAAATGTTCTGACGCACCCCCTGGGCCTTGGGACACCCGGAGCCGGACACTTTTTGGTGGATGCTGGTGGTTGTAGTCTTCGTGGCGGCGATCCCGTTCCGTGGCTCAGGGCGGTCAAACCAGTGGCGGAACTATTTATGTGGTTTTGATGTTTAAATGTTCGACTACGCCACCCGTGGATTGCGGTCAGAGTGAACCGCCGCTACAGGGCAGACCGCTAAGGCTGGTGTTGTGGGTGCAGCAGAGCGTAGCATAACTCCCCACGGGAGGAGTATAGCCTCAGGGCAGTGTATGCGGAGGATGGGGGTGATGGTGCAGGGCAGCAGCAGTAACGACACGGAGTCAGTGATGCAGTTCAGGGCCTTTACTCACAGTTCTTATTATCCAGACCACGTCTGCAGGTAACGGCTGCCCACGTCGTACTGTGCTCACCAGGTGAGGGGCTCAGACAACTCCCAGATAACTTTGGAGTGCTTCACAGGACCCCCTTTGTGTGTCCTTTGTCTGGCCTTTCTTACCAACACTTCTGTCCGGCTGCCTCGGGCCTCCTCTTGGTAAACTTGGCGCCAGTTTCCCTGACCCTATGTGGTGCCTTCCTAGCGGGTGGAGCAAGGGGCTGCGCCACATAAAATGTCAGAGCCTCCGGTTTCTAGCTGAGGGTCGTTTCCTGCCTCCACTAGTTCGGGGACCGGTCTCCCCCTTTGGCCTGACCCCTCCACGCAGGTGGATTCGGGCGTGCGGTGGCGACTCGCCCGTCCGCACCCCTGGGATCCCTTCATTCCTCGTTCCTGGAGCCTTCTCCGCTCCTCTTCCTTCCTTCTCCCTCTTGCAGGCCTGGGCCTCTGTTACTAGGCCCGCCTCCGGAGCAGAGCTCATGCAGAGCCCCTGCTCCCTGCCACTTCTGCTCAGACTTCTCTGCACTGAACTAAGATGGTGCCCACCTTTTATACTCCCTTCTCAATGCACCCAGGAACTGCTTCCTCCCTGCTCCTGCACTGCAGGGTTCCCCTTCCTCAGTGTTCCCTCCCCCCACTCCAGCCAGGGACAGGGACTGTCGTGCCCATCTCAGGGGCATATTGGTCGCCCTGCCCCACGGCAATGTGGTGTAATGCATGCAGGTGTCGGGTCCTGATCCACACTCCATCCTTATCTGAGAGTGAGATATCACACCTCTGGGTGAGGTGCAATACGTCTGTAGCAACCGAGCCCTCGGTGCTACAGTTCCATTTATCTTCAGCCTAGGTAACGTATTGTGATACAGGGCCGTGATTTTGGCTATAAAAGGGTTCCCTAGACCCCTACCCCAAGCTTTTTAAGAGAATCATATATGGCGTGCCAGGAGACTCTATGGAATGCTTTCTCAGCATCCAACGAGAGTATCTACTTACAAATTTTTAACTGCATCTAGCCCAGGAAATACTTTGTGCCTAGTAGCAGTGTCTGCTAGTCAGCGGATTATCCCGGCTGTTAAGCAAGCTACACCACCTGTAGTTTGGACACTTAATTTTTTCAAAGGAAATGCTTCGGGACCACGGGATACTTAGTGAAGAGCATCAGGAGGCACCCCAAGGCATAGGGGCTGGGACTGGCAGTAGGATGCCTTGCGGTGGACAGCCGAGCTCGATCCTTATAAAAGCTTTTTAACTGCAGCAGCTTTAGTGGACGCTACTGGAGCTGGAATTACGCGGCTGCTGGCATGAGACTTGCCCTCCAATAGATCCTTGTAAATGGATTTAAAGTGTATTCATTCAAATTAGAGGGACAATTTAAATTAAAAAGCTTAGAGCTGCCTCCACCACAGGGGGGCTCTCTCGACCCACCAGCGGACAGGCACCAGTATTGGGAGAGGGGGGCTGGCCGTCAGGGTTCACCGCGGCTCTGGCACAAACCCGGCGACACGGAGGTGGCACGGGCAGGAGCGGACTGGCCGTCTCGGCTTCTCACTTTTTGGATTTTAGAAGGGCATGACATGCCTATATCTGTGTCTCCCCCTCCTTTTACTCCTCCACCTCTTTTCTTTTCGCATGACTATATGTACTTGTCACTTTTCCATGTGTTAGTTGTGTCTTCTGAGCAGTTTGTCAGCTTTTGGACACCTTTGAAGGTGTTTTCTATGTGTTTCTATGTGTTTTTGTTTGCCTGCCATTGGTTTTAACGGTGTTCGAAGGTGTTCGACGAACAGTTCGGCGAACACACGGGTGTTCGACGAACCGAACCAAACTCGAACACTACGGGGGTGGCTCAACACTAGTCATTAATTAATATGTTAAAAAGAAGCGGGCCCAGTACTGACCCCTGTGGTACCCCACTGTTAACTGCGACCCAGTCTGAGTGTGTTCCATTGACAACCACCCTTTGTTTCCTATCACTGAGCCAGTTCTTAACCCACTTACATATATTTTCCCCTATCCCCTTTGTTCTCATTGTTCTGATCATCTCAAAGCTGATCAGATTAGTTTGACAGGAACGTTCCCTCGTAAACCCATGTTGATATTTTGTTCATGAGGTAATAGGTTGTCAAAAACCTATTACCTTTGCTGGAATTACAGGTTTCTGTTCCCCAATGTATTTCAGGGTAGTTAAAGTCCCCCATAATAATGACTTCTCCTTGAATCGCTGCTTCATCTATTTGCTTTACGAGGATATTCTCCGCTGCTTCCATTATTTTTGGAGACTTATAACAAACCCCTATCAGTAATTTATAGTTTTTCCCCCTCCCCATATCTCCACCCACAGGGAATCTAGATTTTTATTAGATTCACATATATTCTCACTCAAGATGGGTTTTAAGGATGATTTTACATATAAACACACACTCCCCCCTCACTTGTTTGTACGGTCAATTCTGAACAGACTATAGTCCTGTAAATTAACTGCACAGTCACGGCTCTCGTCCAGCCATGTCTCAGATATCCCCACCATGTCATAATTATTTTCCAACAATATTAATTCTAATTCCTCCATTTTGTTGGTGAGGCTTCTGGCATTAGTGTACATGCATTTTCTGTATCTTGTCAATAATGGAGCTCATTTCCAAATGGGGATTGCACTAGTCAGAAATGTTAAGTATAAAGCAATGTTAAGAATTAATAAAATACAGACAGCAATTCAGTCCAAATTCCTCCCTTCCAAACTCCCTGAATCCAAAGTCACTGAATCACAAGTCACACACTTAAATCCGTTTGCACTCACGATCCAGTCACACTCAGCTTGTTCACGCTCGCTAAGGAAAAAGATTTAAAGAGTTTTTTTTTCCCTTTAGCAGCAATCCAACCCACAGCTCAATGCACTTCCAAAGGAAAAACCGCACAATGCTGAAGAGTTATGGACAGCTCTGAAAGAGCAGGCAGATCTGTGGCTCACACCGCTGAACCTACA
This sequence comes from Phyllobates terribilis, assembly GCF_046119375.1. Lineage (NCBI taxonomy): Eukaryota > Metazoa > Chordata > Amphibia > Anura > Dendrobatidae > Phyllobates > Phyllobates terribilis. The sequence goes on from NW_027362767.1 coordinate 367,028,680, forward strand.
GCCAGGCATGGTTGTGTGTGGCAATGGCTGGAACCTGGTGGCGGCTCTGAGGTGAGGAGAGCTCACACACGTGCCATGCTTGGCCCATGTGCTTAACCTCATGGTTCACTGGTTTCTCAAATCCTACCCGGAGCTGCCGGATCTGCTTGTTAAAGTACGTCACCTGTGTGCCCATCTTAGAAAGTCACCTACAGCTTCCACCGCCCTTGCAGTGTTTCAGCAGCGCTTGCAGCTTCCGGCTCACAGACTGGTGTGTGATGTCCCCACGCGTTGTAACTCTACACTGCAGAAGTTGGGAACGATTTGTGAGCAGAAGAGGGCAGTTGTTGACTACCAGCATCAACAAGGCCGTCGGTATTCAGTTCAGACTCCACACAAAAGACTTCAGGAGTGGACATGGATGTCAGACATATGTACCATCCTCCAAAACTTTGAGGACTCCACCAAGATGGTGAGCGGCAATGATGCCATAATTAGCGTCACCATCCCGCTTCTCTGTCTTCTGAAGCGCTCTCTGCTCACAATCAAAGAGGATGCATTGCAGGCGGAGCATGATGAGATGGAGCAAGGAACCATACAGGGTGATTACACACAGCCCAGCCTCATCTCATCCCAACATGGATTGAGTAACAATGAAGAAGAGGAGGAGGTAGAACAGGAGCTAGTTTCATGCACTATTGACGGTACTACCTGCACAACTGTCATACCGTTTGTTCAGCGTGGATGGCCTGAGGACAGAGACAGAGAGGAGAAGGAGGAGAGCATGGTCAGTCATCCTCTTGGTAAGGACACGGAAGTTTTGCCTGTTAACAGTCTGGCACGCATAGCTGAGTTTATGTTATGCTGCCTTTCCCGTGACCCTCGCGTTCTCAAAATTTTGGGTGACAGTCATTACTGGTTGGTGACACTTCTAGACCCATGCTACAAGGAGAACTTTATATCTCTTATTCCTGAGGAGGACAGGTCTACAAAAATGGGGTCGTACCAGAGGGCCCTTGTTGGTGAACTATTAAAAAAATTCCCATCTGAAAATGCTGGCGGTAGAGGTCACAGTTCTTTGGACAACCAAGGACTACAGGCGAGAAAGACACAACTCCAATCCATCAGAGGCAGTGGAACACTGTCAAAGTTCTGGGAGAATTTTCTCAGCCCCTCCCATTGCACAGGCCCTGAGGCGCAGGGTACTCTCACAAGGAGTGCAAAGTTTGGGAAGATGCTGAGGGAGTACCTTGCCGACTGTACCAATGTCCTCCGTGATTCTGCTGTGCCTTATAATTATTGGGTATCCAAGCTGGATACGTGGAATGAACTTGCTCTATAAGCCTTGGAGGTCCTGGCTTGCCCTGCCACCAGCGTTTTATCAGAGCGGGTTTTTAGTGCCGCTGGTGGAATAACTGATAAGCGCAGTCGCCTGTCAACTGAAAATGCTGACAGGCTGACTCTTATAAAAATGAACAAGGGCTGGATTGGGCCAGACTTCTCAACACCACTGAATGATAGCAACGTAATATAAACTCAAATCCAGTGTCTTTTTTTGGGAGGTGTATTCCCATGCACCTTTTCACACCCACACATGGGTATACACTTCCTGATTTTGGCTATTTTCTCTTGTCCTCCTCCTTCTCCTCATCCTCATCCTCCACTACCATATCACCAGGGTGACCGTGGTCCGTGATGCAACACTCACATAATTTTTTTAAATGGTGTTTATGATGCCCGTAAAAATTTTTTTTATACAGTATGTTCATGTATACCCCCTAGGGGAAAATGTTTGTCAGCCCATACACTTAGTGCATGGGCATTACAAGTATAGGAGACCCGCTCCTTTCTAATGGGAACATTTTTTCATGAGGCCCTCTACGTCTCTTCCAAGGGGCACTGGAGTGCCTCCAAATTTTTGGCAGCTCTTGCATTCATTGCATAGGCCAACACTATGGGAGACCCACTTCCTAATAATGGGAACATTTTTTCATGAGGCCCTCTACGTCTCTTCCAAGGGGCATTGGAGTGCCTCCCAATTTTTGGCCGCCCTTGAATTCACTGCATAGGCCAACACTATGGGAGACCCACTTCCTAATAATGGGAACCTTTTTTTCAGGAGGCCCTCCTCTACGTCTCTTCCAAGGGCATTGGAGTAGGTCCAAATTTTTGGCAACACTTGCATTCACTGCATAGGCAAACACAATGGGAGACCCACTTCCTAATAAGGGAACATTGGTTTCAGGAGGCCCTCTGACCTCCACGTCTCTTCCAAGGGGCATTGGAGTGCCTCAAAATTTTTGGCAACCCTTCCATTCACTGCATAGGCAAACACAATGGGAGACCCACTTCCTAATAATGGGAACTTTTTTTTCATGAGGCCCTCTATGTCTCTTCCAAGGGGCATTGGAGTGCCTCCCAATTTTTGGCAACTCTTCCATTCACTGCATAGGCAAGCACAATGGGAGACCCACTTCCTAATAATGGGAATATTTTTCTTCAGGAGACCCTCCCCTACGTCTCCTCCAAGGGGCATTGGAGTAGGTCCAAATTTTTGTCAGCCCTGCCACTCTCTGCATATGCAATAACAGTATAAGAGACCCACTCTTTAGTAATGGGAATAACAAATCATAGCCGGCTGATGGCTCTCTAAGAATAGTGAGGGCCGACTGCTGGCCCTTTAAGAATAGTAAAGGCTGCCTGATGGCCCTATAAAAATAGGCTTTGTGACTTTCAGAGTCCCTCCTTCATAAATGAAACAGGATGTGTCTAATGATGTGTCACACACCACATGGCCAGATAAGGTTGTAAAATGTTAAAAAACATTTCCCGGTGAATGCATTTGTCATGGTTGAAAGCAACATAAAAGTGCAAAAATGCATCAAAAATGCTATGTGTGAACATAGCCTATGATGTGGAGGAGTATTTTTGTTTTTGGTTATTTATTTTGCCTTATATACAAGTCATTACCCTGGAAAGGATGTTCCTTAACATATTTCCCAGGAAAATCCATTTTGGTTTCATTTTTGTATGTTTTTTTGTGAGTCCGTAAAAGTGGCGTAATATCTCTGACAACATTGTTGACAGCAGTGACCTGGGAGTCAGAAATGCTTCCAGGGGTCTTCTCCATGCTGTTCCCATGCCTTTTTAGCACTGTTCCCATCGATTTGGGCAATTTTTAGGCCCTCTGCAGACCGCCGGAGGGAGCTGCCTGAAAAATCGAGTTTCCCATTGACTTACATTGGGCTCGTTGCTCGGGTCGAGCACCCGAGTATTCCAATGTGCTCGACTCGAGCAACAAGCACCCGAGCATTTTAGTGCTCACCCATCACTACTAATAGTATGATATTTGTCAGCGACCAAGTGTCAATAATTTGGAACAACATACACCTGTCAGATTTTAAATGGAGTGTAATATCTGACACGTTCCCCAAAATTTCTGTATTATTACGGCAGTAATATGGGATCATGTCTGATGGCCACGGTTTCAGTCAGTCGCCTAATAGTATGGTATTTGTCAGCGACCAAGTGTGAATAGGTTCAACAAAACACAGCTGGCTGACTTTAAATGGAGTGGAATATTTGGCATGCTCCTCAAAATGTCTGTATTATTACCGCAGTAATATGGGATCATGTGTGATCATGGAAAAGTTTCTCTCCTTCCACAATACAGTAATGTGAATTTAATAAAAAAAAAAATCTGCTAACAAGCAAATGGAGCAGTAAAATGGTGTACTCCGGATTGCTTTTTAAGGAAATAATCAGGATTAAGAGCAAAAAAAAAATAGCCCGGATACGTAGGGCTATATGGATATCTGTAACACCAGCAGCAGCAGACAGAAAGTGCAATGGACACTATTGTGCTGTGTATACTGCCACAAACCCTGCCTGCCTAACTCCTGCTATCAGGATTAATATATGCAGCTGGATTAGTCCTCAGAAGGACTGTTAGTTCAGATGTATATATATATCTTGCTGTGGAATACCTATACCTAACTAATAAATAGTGTTGAGCCACCCCCGTAGTGTTCGAGTTCGGTTCGGTTCGTCGAACACCCGTGTGTTCGCCGAACTGTTTGTCGAACTGTTCGTCGAACACTTTCGAACACCGTTAAAACCAATGGCAGGCAAACAAAAACACATAGAAACACATAGAAAACACCTTCAAAGGTGTCCAAAAGCTGACAAACTGCTCAGAAGACACAACTAACACATGGAAAAGTGACAAGTACATATAGTCATGCGAAAAGAAAAGAGGTGGAGGAGTAAAAGGAGGGGGAGACACAGATATAGGCATGTCATGCCCTTCTAAAATCCAAAAAGTGAGAAGCCGACACGTTCAGTCCGCTCCTGCCCGTGCCACCTCCGTGTCGCCGGGTTTGTGCCAGAGCCGCGGTGAACCCTGACGGCCAGCCCCCCTCTCCCAATACTGGTGCCTGTCCGCTGGTGGGTCGAGCGAGCCCCCCTGTGGTGGAGGCAGCTCTAAGCTTTTTAATTTAAATTGTCTCTCTAATTTGAATAAATACACTTTAAATCCATTTACAAGGATCTATTGGAGGGCAAGTCTCATGCCAGCAGCCGCGTAATTCCAGCTCCAGTAGCGTCCACTAAAGCTGCTGCAGTTAAAAAGCTTTTATAAGGATCGAGCTCGGCTGTCCACCGCAAGGCATCCTACTGCCAGTCCGAGCCCCTATGCCTTGGGGTGCCTCCTGATGCTCTTCACTGAGTATCCCGTGGTCCCGAAGCATTTCCTTTGAAAAAATGAAGTGTCCAAACTACAGGTGGTGTAGCTTGCTTAACAGCCGGGATAATCCGCTGACTAGCAGACCCTGCTACTAGGCACAAAGTATTTCCTGGGCTAGATGCAGTTAAAAATTTGTAATTAGATACTCTCGTTGGATGCTGAGAAAGCATTCCATAGAGTCTCCTGGCACGCCATATATGATTCTCTTAAAAAGCTTGGGGTAGGGGTCTAGGGGACCCTTTTATAGCCAAAATCACAGCCCTGTATCGCAATACGTCACCTAGGCTGAAGATAAATGGAACTGTAGCACCCTGAGGGCTCGGTTGCTACAGAGGTATTGCACCTCACCCAGAGGTGTGATATCTCACTCTCAGGTAAGGATGTAGTGTGGATCAGGACCCGACACCTGCATGCATTACACCACATTGCCGTGGGGCAGGGCGACCAATATGCCCCTGAGATGGGCACGACAGTCCCTGTCCCTGGCTGGAGTGGGGGGAGGGAACACTGAGGAAGGGGAACCCTGTAGTGCAGGAGCAGGGAGGAAGCAGTTCCTGGGTGCATTGAGAAGGGAGTATAAAAGGTGGGCACCATCTTAGTTCAGTGCAGAGAAGTCTGAGCAGAAGTGGCAGGGAACAGGGGCTCTGCATGAGCTCTGCTCCGGAGGCGGGCCTAGTAACAGAGGCCCAGGCCTGGAAGAGGGAGAAGGAAGGAAGAGGAGCGGAGAAGGCTCCAGGAACGAGGAACGAAGGGATCTCAGGGGTGCGGACGGGCGAGTCGCCACCGCACGCCCGAATCCACCTGCGTGGAGGGGTCAGGCCAAAGGGGGAGACCGGTCCCCGAAACTAGTGGAGGCAGGAAACGACCCTCAGCTAGAAACAGGAGGCTGTGACATTTTATGTGGCGCAGCCCCTCGCTACACCTGCTAGGAAGGCACCACATAGGGTCAGGGAAACTGGCGCCAAGTTTACCAAGAGGAGGCCCGAGGCAGCCGGACAGAAGGGTTGGTAAGAAAGGCCAGACAAAGGACACACAAAGGGGGTCCTGTGAAGCACTCCAAAGTTATCTGGGAGTTGTCTGAGCCCCTCACCTGGTGAGCACAGTACGATGTTGGCAGCCGTTACCTGCAGACGTGGTCTGGATAATAAGAACTGTGAGTAAAGGCCCTGGACTGCATCACTGACTCCGTGTCATTACTGCTGCTGCCCTGCACCATCACCCCCATCCTCCGCATACACTGCCCTGAGGCTATACTCCTCCCGTGGGGAGTTATGCTATGCTCTGCTGCACCCACAACACCAGCCTCAGCGGTCTGCCCTGGAGCGGCGGTTCACTCTGACCGCAATCCACGGGTGGCGTAGTCGGACATTTAAACATCAAAACCACATAAATAGTTCCGCCACTGGTTTGACCGCCCTGAGCCACGGAACCGGGTTGCCGTCACGGAGACTACAACCACCAGCATCCACCAAAAAGGGTCCGGCTCCGGGTGTCCCAAGGCCCAGGGGGCGCGTCAGAACATTTTCATCACCTTTCACAATCACCAATGGGACAAGGCAGGGATGTTCTCTGTCCCCTCTCTTATACATCCTAGTGACGGCGCACCTGCTCTCATCAATTCGCCATAACCGCAATATTAGGTGGATTGAGGTGGGAGGCACCGAGTACAAGTGCTCTCTATTTGCTGATGATGTCCTAGTATATATCACTCAATCACATATATCCATCCATGCTGTTATGGCTGAAATAGATCACTTTGTTACATGGTCAAATTTTAAAATCAATGCAGCGAAGTCTGAGGCCCTCGATGTCTCCCTCCCCAAATCCATATAGGATTCCATCCAGTCCAACTTTCCCTTTGCCTGGCCCTCACAGGGTATCAAATACTTAGGAATTCCTATTCATAGAGACCTCTCCCATCTATGTTATCTTAATTTTGGGCCCTTTATTGAACAACTCCATACAGACCACGGTTGGCAAGTTAGAACTGAAAGATTCACTACGTGAACCACTGGTGTTTTGTGGAAAAGCACATGTACACTGTGTTCCAAATTATTATGCAAAAAGTGTTTAGGAGTGATAAGGGAAGAATTTGTTTGTTTGTCAGTTAAACTCATTGATGGTGATGTGTGTCAGGGCTCTTTATATCACTGTAAGCAATTGCAGACACCTGTGCTAATTAGTTTGGCAGGTGTGTCCAATGAAAGGCAAGACTACTTAAGAAGGCTGTCTCACATTATTAAGCAGCCTACATTTTCTGCCAAAATGGGAAAGAAAAAGGATGTGTCGGCTGCTGAGAAGCAACAAATTGTGGAGTGTTTAGGTCAAGGCATGACTACAATCAACATTGTGCGATGATCAGGATGAAGTGTCTTGGCAATCAAGAAGTATGTAGCTGATTCACAGTACACACGTGTGCGTGCTGATAAGGGCAAATTGAGGACTCTTTCCTACAGGCAATTACGTCAGGTTGAAAGAGCAGCGGCAAAAAAGCCTTGTCATAGCAGCAGACAAGTTTTTGAAGCTGCTTGTGCCTCCAACGTCCCCCGAACAACAAGATGCAGGGTCCTTCAGAGGTTTGCAGCTGTGCATACGCCATCCTGTCGACCTCCTCTATCCACTTCACACAAGCAGAAACGGCTCCAGTGGGCCAAACATTACATGAAGACTGATTTCAAAACTGTTTTGTTCACAGATGAGTGCCGTGCAGCGCTCGATGGTCCAGATGGATGGAGTGGAGGATGGCTGGTTGATGGACACCCCACGCAAACACGGCTACAGCGCCAACAAGGAGGAGGTGGAGTAATGTTTTGGGCTGGAATCATGGGGAGAGAGATTGTCGGCCCCTTTAGGATCCCTGAAGGCGCTAAAGATGAACTCCATAATGTATGTGGATTTTCTCAAACAGCACTTCCTGCCATGGTTCAAGAAGAAGAACCGTGTATTTCACAGCAAGATCATTTTTCTGCATGATAATGCACCATCTCATGCTGCACATAAAACATCTGCATCTCTGGCTGATATGGGCATAAAAGGGGACAAACTTATGGTGTGACCCCCATGCTCCCCTGACCTCTACCCCATTCAGAACCTTTGGAGCATCATTAAAAGGAGTGTCTATGATGGCGGCAGGCAGTTCACATCTAAGCAACAGCTTTGGGAGGGTATTCTGTCCTCATGCAAAACAATTGAAGCAGAAACCAACCAAAACCTGACAAATTCAATGGACGAGAGAGTTCAGAAGCTCCTTTCGAACAAGGGGTCCTATGTGAAAATGTAACATCACCTAGAATAAAGTTTTGAGTTGAAAACTGTTTGATTTCAGTTTCTAACAACCTGCTAATGCTTATAATTTCAAAAATGACCATTTTTTTGGTCTTTATTAAAATGAAAAGGTTGATCGAAAAGTTTGGGGGATCTAAGAGTGTGGCAACCCAGTAGTCATGATTACTTCGAATTCTGACAATATGAGGGTCATGCTGCAGGTAGTGCAGCAAGAAGGCACTTATGTGTCTTGCGCATCTCGGAGCCCCAAAATTATTTTCCGGGCTAGATGCAGCTAAAAATTATTATTAATTTTAAATCTGGTGAAGCTTTAGTATAGATGGCCTAATAGGATCAGTGCTGCACACTGCTACAAAGCCCAAATTATTTTCCAGTCAAGATACAGATAAACATGATTAGTAATTTTAAATCTGGTGGAGCTTATTATAGATGGCCTAATAGAATCAGTGCTGCACACTGCTACAAAGCCCAAATTATTTTCCAGCCAAGATACAGATAAACATGATTAGTAATTTGAAAGCTTAAAACGGTTGGTAGGGTGATTTTAACCAATCATCAAGCTTTTACTCTCCCCAGGATGACACAGGGGTAGAAAAGTCGTTTCGGATCCATGATTTGTTCATCTTTATGAACGTGAGTCTGTCTACATTATCAGTGGAGAGCTGCGTGCGCTTATCTGTCAGCACACCACCAGCAGCGCTGAACACACGTTCAGACAGAACGCTGGCTGCGGGGCATGACAAGATCTCCAAGGCGTAAGTGGCTAGCTCCGGCCATTTATCCAGATTGGAAGCCCAAAAAGAGCAAGGGTCCAGTGACACAGTCGTGGCTTCAATGTTTACTTGGAGATACTCCTGTACCATCGTCTCTAGGCGTTGACTATGTGTCAGACTTTTTGTCTCCTGTGGCCTTGCAAAGGATGGGCTAAAAAAGTGGTGAAATGATTCCGCAAAATTGATGTTACCAGCAGATACTGTGGTTCTGTTACGGTTTGAGTGCTGAACACTTGACGGTCCCACGGTTGGCAAGTTGGAACTGTGAGATTCACTACGTGCACCACTGGTATTTTGTGGAAAAGCACATGTAAGATTCTGCAACAGTCTCTGCTGATACTCCTGCATGCGTGCATCCCTTTCTATGGCAGGAATAATTTCTGCAAATTTACTTTTGTACCGGGGATCTAACAGTGTGGCAACCCAGTAGTCAGGATTATTTCTAATTCTCACAATTCGAGGGTCATGTTGCAGGTAATGCAGCAAGAAGGCACTCATGTGTGTTGCGCATCCAGGAGCACCAAGTCCCTGTTGTGTTGGTGGCGAGGTAACAATCATGCTTCCTTCCTCTGTCCTCTCCCCCCAACCTCGCACAACAGAAATGTGATCAAGGTCTCCCTCATCTGATGAGTCTTCCATCAGTTCGTCCTCCACTTCTTCCTGGGCTCCTGCACCTTCCTCACTAGTTTGGCTGCTACCATGCGCCCTGGTAAAACCATCTCCCCCACCCTCACATGCCTGCCGCCTTGGTGCTGCGGACCGTCTGGACCTTGCAGATGTTAGCCCTTCCGCATACAACTCCTCCTCCTCTACTTCCTCCACCTCCTCTTGTGCCACCACCTGACTCCGAATTCTGTTTAACATGTGCTCCAGCATGTAAATCACCGGAATAGTCATGCTGATAATGGAATCGTCAGCACTAAACATCTTCGTCGCCATTTCAAAACTGTGCAGAAGGGTGCATAGGTCCCTGATCTGAGAATACTCCTCCAGCGTGATTTGCCCCACCTCTGGATCTCGTTGGCCCAGGCTATACGTCAGAACGTATTGCACCAGGGCTTGTCGGTGCTGCCACAGTCGCTGCAACATGTGCAGAGTTGAATTCCACCGGGTAGGCACATCGCATTTTAGCCGGTGAAGTGGCAGGCCCAACGACTTCTGTAGAGATGTAAGTCGCTGAGCTGCGGGATGCGAACGGTGAAAGTGAGCACACAGCGACCGTGCCCTCTGCAGAAGGCCATCTAGTCTGGGATAGTGGGCTAAAAATTGCTGGACAACCAGGTTCAACACGTAAGCCATACAAGGCACGTGTGTGACATTGCCCCGGCGAAGGGCCGCACCCAGGTTTGCAGCATTGTCGCACACGGCCTTCCCTGGTTTCAGGTCCAGTGGAGACAACCATTCATGAAATTGGTTCTCCAGAGCTGACCACAACTCCTCAGCTGTGTGACTCACATTTCCCAGACATTTCAATGTAAAAACCGCCTGATGACGTTGAGCCCTACTGCCAGCATAGTAAGGAGGTGTGCAGGATCCCTTCTGCGCAGTTAGAAAGCTTGTGGCATGACCAGACAGGCTTTGGGTGCAGGTGGAAGACCGAGAGGAGGTTGAGGAGGCAGAAGCAGTGGAGGAACTTTGACCTAAAGAGGATTGACGCACAACTCGTGGGGACGGCAAGACTTGGACAGCAGCCCCTTGTCCTGCTGTCACCATAGTTACCCAGTGCCCAGTCAGCGACATGTAACGCCCCTGTCCATGCCTACTCGTCCAAGTGTCTGTGGTGAAATGCACCCTGTCACACACAGAGTTTCTCAAAGAAGCGGTGATGTTGTGTGCGACATGCTGGTGGAGCACAGGCACACCTTTCTTTGAGAAGTAGTGCCGACTGGGCATCTGGTACTGGGGCACTGCGACGGACATAAGGTCTCGAAAATCCTCTGTGTCCACCAGGCGGAAAGGCAGCATTTCTGTAGCCAAGAACTTGCAGATGGTGAAATTCAACCTCTTAGCTTTCTCATGGCTAGGAGGAAATGGTCTTTTACTTGTCCACATCTGAGGGACCGAGGGCTGGCTATTGTGCTTAGACGGGGTTGATAAGGGTGTCCCCGGCAAACTGCCGGTCTGTAAGGAAGATGCAGGCGGACATGTTAGGTTGCCTTGATCCAAAGATGGTGCTATCGATGTCGGACAGCGCTCAACACCAGCTGGTGTTACCACCTCCAAAGAAAATGATGACCTGCCAATCACGCTGGCTGTTGCGGGTAAAGAGGTGGCAGGTCTGCGCCCCAAAACAGGTGTGACTGCTGTCCCCCCAGTCACAGAGGATGAAGAGGCCGCGGATGCACAAGATATGGCAGACGGTGGTTGGCCCGGCCGGCTAGGCCGCATTTTAGCACACTGAGCTTCCCACTGCAACTTATGCTTCATGTCCATGTGCCGATTCATGCATGAAGTACTCAAACTATGTATTTTTTGGCCTCTACTTAGCTTTTGCTGACAAATGTTACAGATAACACGAGTTGGGTCATCTTTATCGATCTGAAAAAATGCCCAGGCTATGCAAGGCTTAGCACCCATGCGACCTGAAGAGCCACCACGACTTGTGGTGAGAGGCAGAGTTGTGTTTGAGGATGCAGTTGTTGACGTGCTTTCAGTACTACGTCTCTGTCCAGGAAGGCGCCACCTGACCTCGTCGTCACTAGCATCTTCCTCCACCTCCTCTGCTGACCTCATCTCTTGGCTGACTGTGGGTTGACAGTAAGTGGGATCTTCAACCTCATCATCATCACCCTGTGCGTTATCACACCCGTCGTCCTCAGAGCCAACCTGTTCCTGCCCTGACAAAAAACTAAAGTTGTCGCTCCAATCAGGTATTTGAGTCTTATCATCGTCTTCCTCATTGTCTCTACCAACAGGAGTTACAGTTTGGGAATGAGGGTCTACATTATGGTCAGAACCTTCTGCGTCTGGTCCTGGATCCGACTCATAAAGATTCTGGGCATCAGTGCAGATCATTTCCTCGTCTGGATTCACAGAAGCGCTGGAGTCGACCTCTGATTCCCAGGCTATAGTATGAGTAAACAGCTCTGCAGACTCAACCATCTGTTCTACCTCATACTCAGACGGGCAGCTGGAGATTTGGGAGCTGTGAGGAAGCAAGTGCGATTGGGGTGACACCTTTGAGGACTGGAGTATTTGTGATGTTGAAGTTGATGTGGAGGAGAGCCCACTTAAAGGAGCACTTGATATCCGTTGAAGCACCTGCTGTTTTTGTGCCTCATCTGGAATTTGTAGCGATTGGCGTGGCCGTAAGAAAGGGATCTTATCACATTGTCCGCTAAAAGAAGTAGACATTTTAGTTTGGCTGGAAGATGGTCTTTCTTCTGCAGATGTTACTGTTGCTTTAACACCTACCCCACGGACACAACCTTTTTTCCCCTTCCCAACATGCCTATTCCCCTTTCCACCAGCAGCAGGCCTTTTTCCACTCATTTTGGTGGTTAACTAATTAACAACTCTGGAGTTGTTTGCACAAAAAAACAATGGATGGGAACCGAGCAGAGCTGAGTGGCCAAACTGTGGTATTAGGCCAAAACTATTGGCTGGGTTAGATGCAGAAAAAAATTATATTCAATTTGCAACCTGATGGAGGTCAGTATAGATGGACTAATAGAGAAAGTCCCACACACTGCTAGAAGGCCAAATATTTTTTCAGAGCTAGATGCAGATAAAAATTATTTTTAATTTGCAACCTGATGGAGGTCAGTATAGATGGACTAATAGAGAAAGTCCCACACACTGCTAGAAGGCCAAATATTTTTTCAGAGGTAGATGCAGAAAAAAATATATTCAGTTTGCAACCTGATGGAGGTCTGTATAGATGGATTAATAGAACAAGTCCCACACACAGCTAGAAGCCCAATATTTTTTCAGAGGTAGATGCAGAAAAAAATATATTCAGTTTGCAACCTGATGGAGGTCAGTATAGATGGACTAATACAACAAGTCCCACACACAGCTAGAAGCCCAATATTTTTTCAGAGGTAGATGCAGAAAAAAATATATTCAGTTTGCAACCTGATGGAGGTCAGTATAGATGGACTAATACAACAAGTCCCACACACAGCTAGAAGCCCAATATTTTGTCAGAGGTAGATGCAGAAAAAAATATATTCAGTTTGCAACCTGATGGAGGTCTGTATTGATGGATTAATAGAACAAGTCCCACACACAGCTAGAAGCCCAATATTTTTTCAGAGGTAGATGCAGAAAAAAATATATTCAGTTTGCAACCTGATGGAGGTCAGTATAGATGGACTAATACAGCAAGTCCCACACACAGCTAGAAGCCCAATATTTTTTCAGAGGTAGATGCAGAAAAAAATATATTCAGTTTGCAACCTGATGGAGGTCTGTATAGATGGATTAATAGAACAAGTCCCACACACAGCTAGAAGCCCAATATTTTTTCAGAGTTAGATGCAGAAAAAAATATATTCAGTTTGCAACCTGATGGAGGTCAGTATAGATGGACTAATACAACAAGTCCCACACACAGCTAGAAGCCCAATATTTTTTCAGAGGTAGATGCAGAAAAAAATATATTCAGTTTGCAACCTGATGGAGGTCTGTATAGATGGACTAATACAACAAGTCCCACACACAGCTAGAAGCCCAATATTTTTTCAGAGGTAGATGCAGAAAAAAATATATTCAGTTTGCAACCTGATGGAGGTCAGTATAGATGGACTAATACAACAAGTCCCACACACAGCTAGAAGCCCAATATTTTTTCAGAGGTAGATGCAGAAAAAAATATATTCAGTTTGCAACCTGATGGAGGTCTGTATAGATGGATTAATAGAACAAGTCCCACACACAGCTAGAAGCCCAATATTTTTTCAGAGGTAGATGAAGAAAAAAATATATGCAGCTTGCAACCTGATGGAGGTCAGTATAGATGGACTAATACAACAAGTCCGACACACAGCTAGAAGCCCAATATTTTTTCAGAGCTAGATGCAGAAAAAAATTATATTCAATTTGCAACCTGATGGAGGTCAGTATAGATGGACTAATAGAATGATGCTATGCCCAAAAGATTTTACTTCACTAGGTGCAGTAAAAAAATTGGTATTCTATACACAGGTGGTATATCTTGCAACACAGATAGGCTACTCCACTGACTAACACACTCTGCAATAGGCCAAAAAGGATTAGCTTTGCTAGATTCAGCCAAATGCTGTGAAAAAAACTTGCACAGCACTGGCACAGACCTGCCTGGCAAAAACTGATAGGAACTGATGTAACCTAGTCAGGGTCGGACTGGGGTGTCTGGGGCCCACAGGGAGAACTGACTCTAGGGGCCCACCTACAGCCATATGCAAATATCTGTTATCCGCTATCCCTGTTATAGTGGAGCATTGACTGGCGGCTCCTGCACATCTACTGTGCACCACTATAACTGGGATGTACAATTACGGTAGTTTGCATTAAAGGGCTTCTTTGGTTAAAACAAGTTATCACCGATCCATGGGATCCACAGGATCGGTGATCACTTATTGATCGTTTGGGTCCGAACATTGGAAAACGCGCCTATCAGAAGAATGGGGAAGTTTCATCCCTGACAGGACACTTATCCCCATTTTAAAATGCAGCTTCCAAAAAAGAGCAGCGCTCACAGTCACTGAGGGAATGACTGGATGAGTGGTCGCATCTCACATGCCGCTCCAGTCTAATGGGAAGAAAAGCTCCACATTCTGCCGATTGTGTCCCAGCAGTCAGACCCCCACCAATTAATATCATCACTGATCCTGTGGAGAGGTGATTACTTGTTTTCACCAGAGAACCCCTGTAAGTGCATCTCTGCCGCTCTGGTCCAAGTATTTAATCTCTAAGGCTGCGGCCCCACTATCAGTATTTGGTCAGTATTTTTTCTCAGGAGTAGGAGTCAAAACCAGGTGAGGAACAATCAGAGAAAAGGTATAATAGAAACAAGTCACCAATTCTGTATTTATCACCCACTCCTGGTTTTGGCAGCTACTCCTGAGAAAAAATACTGACCGAATACTGATGGTGGGGCTGTGGCCTAATGGAAAAAAATCTTTTCCTAGTTAATATCAGCAAGAACAAAATGACTGCCATACACAACACAGTCCACTATATCAACACCAATAATACCACATACAAAAGAGACAAATAACGCCACACCATGACTAGATCACATATTACCACCACATAGTGACCGAATAATACTACATACAAGGAACAAATACGGCCACACCATGACCAGACCACATATTACCACCCCAAAGTGACCAAATACTACAATACTGATCATGAATACAAACCACAATACTAACAACACTGTTATTACCACCAGTGACATTATACACAGGAGCTCTGTATATAGTGTCAGTGTACAGGTAATACAGGGATCACCAGTGACATTATACACAGGAGCTCTGTATATAGTGTCAGTGTACAGGTAATACAGGGATCACCAGTGACATTATACACAGGAGCTCTGTATATAGTGTACAGTGTACAGGTAATACAGTGACCACCAGTGACATTATACACTGGAGCTCAGTATATAGTGTCAGTGTACAGGTAATACAGGGTTCACCAGTGACATTATACACAGGAGCTCTGTATAGAGTGTCATTGTACAGGTAATACAGTGATCACCAGTGACATTATACACTGGAGCTCTGTATTTAGTGTACAGGTATTACAGTGGTCACCAGTGACATTATACACAGGAGTTCTGTATATAGTGTACAGGTAATACAGTGGTCACCAGTGACATTATACACAGGATCTCTGTACATAGTGTATAGTGCACAGGTAATACAGTGGTCACCAGTGACATTATACACAGGAGCTCTGTATATAGTGTACAGATAATACAGTGGTCACCAGTGACATTATACACAGGAGCTCTGTATATAGTGTACAGGTAATACAGTGGTCACCAGTGACATTATACACAGGAGCTCTGTATATATTGCACAGGTAATACAGTGGTCACCAGTGACATTATACACAGGAGCTCTGTATATAGTGTACAGATAATACAGTGGTCACCAGTGACATTATACACAGGAGCTCTGTATATAGTGTACAGGTAATACAGTGGTCACCAGTGACATTATACACAGGAGCTCTGTATATAGTGTATAGTGTACAGGTAATACAGGGATCACCAGTGACATTATACACAGGAGCTCTGTATATAGTGTCAGTGTACAGGTAATACAGTGATCACCAGTGACATTATACACTGGAGCTCTGTATATAGTGCACAGGTAATACAGTGGTCACAAGTGACATTATACACAGAAGCTCTGTATATAGTGTATACATAATATAGTGATCACCAGTGACATACACAGGAGTTCTGTATATACTATATACACACGTGGTCAGAATTGTTGGTACCCCTCGTTTAATGAAAGAAAAACCCACAATGGTCACAGAAATAACTTGAATCTGACAAAAGTAATAATAAATTAAAAATCTATGAAAGTGAACAAATGAAAGTCAGACATTGCTTTTCTGCTTCCACTGAATTTAAAAAAAAAATTAAACTCATGAAATCGGCCTGGACAGAAATGATGGTACCCCTGAAAATAATGTGACAAAAGGGACATGTTAAATAAAGTTGTGTCCACTAATTAGCATCACAGGTGTCTACAATCTTGTAATCAGTCAGTGGGCCTGTATATAGGGCTACAGATACTCACTGTGCTATATATAGGGCTGCAGATACTCACTGTGCCTGTATATAGGGCTACAGATACTCACTGTGCCTGTATATAGGGTTACAGATACTCACTGTGCCTGTATATAGAGTTACAGATACTCACTGTGCCTGTATATAGGGTTACAGATATTCACTGTGCCTGTATATAGGGTTACAGATACTCACTGTGCTTGTATATAGGGCTACAGATACTCACTGTGCTTGTATATAGGGCTACAGATACTCACTGTGTTGTTTGGTGACATGGTGTGTACCACACTCAACATGGACCAGAAGAAGCAAAGGAAAGAGCTGTCTCAGGAGATTAGAAAGAAAATTATAGAAAAGCATGTTAAAAGGTAAAGGTTATAAGACCATCTCCAAGCAGCTTGATGTTTCTGTGACTACAAGTGCACATATTATTCAGAAATTTAAGATCCATGGGACTGTAGCCAACCTCCCTGGACGTGGGTGCAGGAGGAAAATTGATGACAAATCAAAGAGACGGATAATATGAATGGTAACAAAAGAGCCCAGAATAACTTCTAAAGAGATTAAAGGTGAACTTCAAGCTCAAGGAACATCAGTGTCAGATCGTACTATCCACCGTTGTTTGATCCAAAGTGAACTTCATGTAAGACGACCAAGGAGAACACCATTGTTGAAAAAAAAAAATAGTAAAAAAGCCAGACTGGAATTTGCCAAACTACATGTTGACAAGCCACAAAGCTTCTGGGAGAATGTACTATGGACAGATGAGACAAAAATTGAAGTTTTTGGCAAGGCACATCAGCTCTATGTTCACAGATGGAAAAATGAAGCATATCAAGAAAAGAACACTGTCCCTACTGTGAAACATGGTGGAGGCTCTGTTATGTTCTGGGGCTGCTTTGCTGCACCTGGCACAGGGTGTCTTGAATCTGTGCAGGGTACAATGAAATCTCAAGACTATCAAGGGATTCTAGAGAGAAATGTGCTGCCCAGTGTCAGAAAGCTTGGTCTCAGTCGCAGGTCTAGCAACAGGATAATGACCCAAAACACACAGCTAAAAACACCCAAGAATGGCTAAGAGGAAAACATTGGACTATTCTGAAGTGGCTTCTATGAGCCCTGACCTAAATCCTATGGAGCATCTTTGGAAAGAGCTGAAACATTCTGGAAAAGGCAACCTTCAAACACGAGACAACTGGAGCAGTTTGCTCATGAGGAGTCGGCCAAAATACCTGTCGAGAGGCGCAGAAGTCTCATTGACAGTTACAGGAATCGTTTGATTGCAGTGATTGCCTCAAAAGGTTCAACAAAATATTAAGTTAAGAAGAAGAACCATCATTTCTGTCCAGGCCGATTTCATGAGGTTAATTTTTTTTTAAATTCTGTGGAAGCAGAAAATCAATGTCTGACCTTCATCTCTTCATTTTCAAAAATTTGTAATTTATCAGATTGAAGTTATTTCTGTGACCATTGTGGGTTTTTCTTTCATTAAACGAGGAGTACCAACAATTTTGACCACGTGTGTAGTGTAAGTGTACATGTAATACACTGACTCACCAGTGATGTCTCTAGGTGAAGTCCTTCATCTTCGCTTTTCTTCTTCATCTGGCACAGACAGCCATCACTTCTTCCAGCCAGGAATCATCTCTGCAGAAAATAACACACAGTTATTAATAACTGATCTCTTCTAGAGAATATTCCCACTTCCCCCCCCCCGACCTCTACACTACACCAGTTGAAGAAAAAAAGCGACATAGTGCCGTCCTGCACAGTAACAGGACCTCTCTTTTGTCCCATCCCATGGAAAACAATTTCCTAAAAAGTAAATTATATTACAGAAGTAATAATGTAATAATAATTGGAATCTAAAGTAATAATGTTCCCCACTGGTCACCATAAACTAATAAAGTATGTTCCTCAATCTGGCTCCCAAACAGTAATTAAGTCCCTTGTCTAGCCAGGCACCCCCATATGTCCCTTCTGGCCACCATTTGTCTAGTGTGACCCCTCCATATATTTATCCTAGCACATGTGTATCGAGCCTGCCCCCTCCCATATACCCATCCTAGCCCCCCCATGTGCCAGTCTGCCCCCCCACATATCCATCCTTGCCTCCATGTTTCCAGCCTGCGCCCCCATATGTCCCCCCCATATATCCTCCATGTGTCCAGCCTGCCCTCTACATATTCATCCTGGCCTCCATGTGTCCAGCCTCTCCCCTCATATATCCATACTGCCCTTACCCCCTGCATATATCCATCCTGACACCCCCCATATATCCAGCGTGCCCCTCCATATATTTATGCTAGCCCATGTGTATCGAGCCCGCCCCCCACATATTCATCCTAGCCCCCCCCCCCATATATCCATCCTGGCCTCCATGTGTTCAGCCTGCCACCCCCCCCATATATCCATCCTGGCCTCCATAAGTCCAGCTTGCCCCCCCCATATATCCATCCTGGCCTCCATATATCCATCTTGCCCCCCCATATATCCATCCTGCCCCCCCATATATCCATCCTGCCCCCCATATACCCATCCTGCCCACCCCCCTTTGCCTGGGTCCACCTTGGTTCCCCCTTGTGTGTCCTGCCAGGGCTCCCCCTTGTGTGTCCAGCCAGGGCTCCCCTCCCTTGCGTGTCCAGCCAGGGCTCCCCCCTTGCGTGTCCAGCCAAGGCTCCCCCCCTTGCGTGTCCAGCCAGGGCCCCCCCCTTGCGTGTCCAGCCAGGGTTCCCCCCTCGTGTGTCCAGCTTGGCCCCCCCTCGTGTGTCCAGCTTGGCCCCCCCTCGTGTGTCCAGCTGGGCCCCCCCTCGTGTGTCCAGCTGGGCCCCCCTCGTGTGTCCGTCCAGCTGGGCCCCCCCTCGTGTGTCCGTCCAGCTGGGCCCCCCCTCGTGTGTCCGTCCAGCTGGGCCCCCCCTCGTGTGTCCGTCCAGCTGGGCCCCCCCTCGTGTGTCCGTCCAGCTGGGCCCCCCCTCGTGTGTCCGTCCAGCTGGGCCCCCCTTGTGTGTCCCTCCAGCTGGGCCCCCCTTGTGTGTCTGTCCAGCTGGGCCCCCCCTTGTGTGTCTGTCCAGCTGGGCCCCCCCTTGTGTGTCTGTCCAGCTGGGCCCCCCTTGTGTGTCTGTCCAGCTGGGCCCCCCCTTGTGTGTCTGTCCAGCTGGGCCCCCCCCTTGTGTGTCTGTCCAGCTTGGCCCCCCCTTGTGTGTCCGTCCAGCTGGGCCCCCCCTTGTGTGTCTGTCCAGCTGGGCCCCCCCTTGTGTGTCTGTCCAGCTGGGCCCCCCCTTGTGTGTCTGTCCAGCTGGGCCCCCCCTTGTGTGTCTGTCCAACTTGGCCCCCCCTTGTGTGTCTGTCCAGCTGGGCCCCCCCTTGTGTGTCTGTCCAGCTGGGCCCCCCCCTTGTGGGTCTGTCCAGCTGGGCCCCCCCTTGTGTGTCCTGCTGGCCCCCGCCTTGTGTGTCCAGACCATTACACACACACACACACATCTCTTACCTTCCTGCGATCCCGTGCGGTGTCCTCCTTCTCCTGAGTTGCGCGACTCCTTCACAGCAGGCGCATGACGATGACGTCATACGCCGGCCGGCGAAGGGAGACACGCAGCTTCAGCTGCTTCACTGGGACGGGCGCCGTGGTGGTTCAGGTAATGAACGCTGCGTGCGCGCGTCCCTGCATACACTGTGCCTGCGCTTTTAAAGGGCCCGTGCCCCTTAAAACCGCAGGATTTTTTTTTGTTCTCTTCTCCCCCCTCTACTCTGCAGCAGGGGCGGGGCCCACCGGGAAATTTCCCGGTATCCCGCCAGCCCAGACCAACCCTGAACCTAGTCCTGAAAAGGATTCCAATTACAATTAGTCTTTACTCCCACAATCTATCTATTTAAGAGCACAGACCTGCCTGATAAAAGTCGTAGGAAATGCTGTAACCTAGTCCTTAAAAGGACTGCAATCACAACTATTCCCTACTCCCAAGCTATCTGTAGATTTGTGCGAAAATTGGCTTGAAATTAACAAGGTATAGCGCACACAGCAACAGCGGTGCCGTCTAACACGCAGCTGCGGCAGTGAGAAAATGGTGGCGACGGGGAAAATGGCTTGGTCTTATAGGGCAAGGACATGTGACATACACTGCCAATGACACATGCCCTTGCTTGTGTGAAAAAAAGCACTTCGCTCCGTGTGTGCGCTGCTGATAGGCTGACAGATTGCACCTCCCCACTGTAAATGCGAGAAAGAGAAAAAAAAAATGGAGATCTTCATTGTTCCTGCAGAGATCTATCCCCTGCCCCTCCCCCCACCCCGCTGTACACTCAAACTGCGTATTAACATTAATTTTCATCATTACTGAGAAAAAATCCAGTTATGATTTTGGTGCACGAACAGTTATCGAACATAACCTCGAACAGCCGAATTTTTCTCAAATTGTTCGTGTTCGCCGAACGGCTCGAACACCGCCCAAAACAGCTCGAATTTGAGATTGGCGAACAGTTCGAGTAGAACAACGCTCATCTCTACTAATAAACCGCCAATTCTCTCCCTCACTCAGCTGCTGCTGGATTAGTCCTTAGAAGAACTGTTAGTTCAGATGGATATATATCTTGCTGTGGAATACCTCTATCTAACTAATAAACCGCCAATTCAGCTGACACCTGGTACTATGCGCCAGGAGCGGTCCTGCACCGCTCCTGGCACATTAACCCATGAAATGCTGCGATCTAAGTCGATCACAGCATTTCCGGAGCAGGCAGCGGTAACAGCGCCCCTCTTACCTTGTATCTGGGAGTCCTGCGACGTGTGCGCTGGGTCCCGATCATTGCCATGGTGACCCGATGTTGTCATGATGACATCTGGGTCACCAGGCATCAGCAAGTTAGGTAGATCATGCTCAGGGCACGATCTATCTAACTTGTGTCTGCAGGGGCTGACAGCCTACATAGCATAAGGATGCTGCTGCATCCCTATGCTAAACAAGTGATCAGCCTACAAAAAATGAAAGTCCCATAGTGGGACAAAGTGTAAAAAACAGTGTAAGAAAGTGAAAAAAAAGTAAAAACAAATTGTAAAAATATTTAAAAAAAAAGAAAAAATAATCAAAAAAATATATATGTACTGTACCCATAAATGAATATTATTATGAAAAAAAATAAAACAATAAAAGTACACATATTTGGTATCACCACGTCCGGAACGACCTGACCTATAAAACTGTCCCACTAGTTAACCCCTTTAGTGAACACGGTAAAAAAAAAAATAAGAAACAAAGCAAAAAATGATGCTTTGTCATCATACTGCCCAAAAAAATGGAAGAAAACGCGATCAAAAAAACGAATGCAAATAAAAATGGTACCACTCAAAATGTCATATTGTCCTGCAAAAAATAAGCTGCCATACAGCTACATCAGTCGAAAAATAAAAAAGTTATAGCTCTCAGAATAAAGCGATACAAAAAAAATTTTTTTCTATAAAATAGTTTTTATTGTGTAAAAGTGCCAAAACATAAAAAAATATATAAATGTAGTATCACTGTAAACGTACTGACCCGAGGAATAAAGCTGCCTTATCAATTTAATTTTACCATACGCTGAACGGCATAAAAAAAAAAACAATTCCTGAATTGTTGTTATTTTTTTATTCTGCCTCCCAAAAATCGGAATAGAAAGCGATCAAAAAATGTAATTTGCACGAAAATGGCATCAATAAAAACGTCAACTTGTCCCACAAAAAACAAGCCCTTACATAACTCTGTCGGCCGAAATATGGAAAAATGATTGCAAAAACTAGTCTTTGCAAAAAAAAAAGTGTCTTTTACAGTGTGACAGCTGCCAAACATAAAACCCGATATGAATCTGGTATCGCTGTTTTACAGCCAAGAAAATCTCACAGGGATTGCCTGCCATGCACGAGCGATCCCCGTATGTTTATTTTTGGGTTTCTAACAGCTGTGAAACATGCAGGGCAGGGACTCAAGCATGTCACTCGAGCACCCGCGATACATGGTGCATACCAAAGTATCCGATGCAAACTCAAGTAGCGAGCACTTGCACTCAAGTCTAATGACAACTTATTCAAGATGATGACCTAATGTTGTCAAATTCTGTGTCGTACCTCTGGGTTCAAAATGTTCGCTATACCCCTTGATAAAATCCTTGAGGGGTCTAGTTTCCAAAATGGGGTCACTTGTGGGGGGGTTTCCACTGTTTAGGTGCATCAGGGGCTCTCCAAACGTAACATGGCGTCTGCTCTCGATTCCAGCTAATTTTGCGTTCAAAAAGTCACACAGTGCTCCTTCCCTTCTGAAACCTGCCGTGCGCCGAAACAGTGTATTTTCCCCACATATGGGGTATCGGCATACTCAGGAGAAATTGCAAAACAGTTTTTGTGGTCCATTTTCTACTCTTACCCTTGTAAAAATAAAAACTTTGCGGCTAAAAGATCATTTTTGTGGAAAAAGTTCAAATTTTTTATTTTCACGGCTCTACGTTATAAACTTCTGTTGAGCACCTGGGGGTTCAAGGTGCTCACCACACATCTAGATAAATTCCCTGAGGGATCTAGTTTCCAAAATGGTGTCACTTGTGGGGGATTTCCATTGTTTAGGCACATCAGGGGCTCCTCAAAGGCAACATGGCATCCGCTAATTATTCAAGCAAATTTTACATTCAGAAACTCAAATGGCGCTCCTTCCCTTCCGAACCCTTCCGTGCGCCCAAACAGTGGTTTTCCCCCACATATAGGGTATAGACTTACTCAGGAGAAATTGCACAACAAATGGTAGGGTGTAATTTCTCCTGTTACCCTTATGAAAATGCAAAATTTGGGGCTGAAATACATTTTTGTGGTAAAAATGTGAAAATTTTATTTTTTGGCTCAGTGTTATAAACTTCTGTGAAGCACCTGGGGGTTCAAGGTTCTCAAGACACATCTAGATAAGTTCCCTGATGGGTCTAGTTTCCAAAATGGTGTCACTTGTGGGGTATTTTGATTGTTTAGGCACATCAGGGGCTCCCCAAACGCAGCACGGCGTCCGCTAATTATTCAAGAATATTTTATATACAAAAAGTCAAATGGCGCTCCTTCCCTTTCGAACCCTGCCGTGTGCCCAAACAATGGTTTTACCCCACATATGGTGTATTTGTGTACTCAGGAGAAATTGCATAACAAATTTTGGGGTCCATTGTTTCCTGTTACCTTTGTGAAAATAAAAATTTGGGGTCTAAAGTAACCTTTTTATGAGAAAAGTTAAATGTTCATTTTTTGCTTCCACATTCCAAAAATTCCTGTGAAGCACTTGAAGGGTTAATAAACTTCTTGAATGTGGTTTTGAGGACGTTGAGGGATGCAGTTTTTAGAATGGTGTCATTTTGGGGTATTTTCTGTCATAAAGGCCCCTCAAAGTCACTTCAAATGTGATGTTGTCCCTAAAAAAATGGTTTTGTAAACTTTGTTGGAAAAATGAGAAATCGCTGGTCAAATTTTAACCCTTATAACTTCCTGAGAAAAAAAAATGTTGGTTCCAAGATTGAGCTGATGTAAAGTATACATGTGAGAAATGTTATTTATTAACTATTTGTGGGACATATGTCTCTGATTTAAGAGCATGAAAATTAAAATTTTGAAAATTGCGAAATTTTCTACATTTTCACCAAATTTCTGACTATTTTCACAAATAAATGCAAGTCATATCGAATAAATTTTACCACTATCATTAAGTACAATATGTCTCGAAAAAATAATCTCAGAATCAGTGGGATCCGTTGAAGCGTTCCAGAGTTATAACCTCATAAAGTGACAGTGGTCAGAATTGTAAAAATTGGCCCGGTCATTACTGTCCAAACCACCTTCGGGGGTAAAGGGGTTAATAATGGGAACATTTTTTTTACTGAGGCCCTCCTCTACGTCTCTTCAAAGGGGTATTGAGGTGTGTCCAAATTTTTGGCAGCCTTTGCAGTCACTGCATATGCAATAACAGTATAGGAGACCCACTCCTTTATCATGAGAACAGAACATTTTTTTTACTGAGGCCCTCCTCTATGTCTCTTCAAAGGTGTATTGGGGTGCGTCCAAATTTTTGGAAGCCCTTGCAGTCACTGCATACACAATAACAGTATAGGAGACCCGCTCCTTTATAATGGGAACATTTTTTTTACTGAGGCCCTCCTCTATGTCTCTTCAAAGGGGTATTGGGGTGCGTCTAAATTTTTGGCAGCCCTTGCAGTCACTGCATACGCAGTAACAGTATAGGACACCCGCTCCTTAATAATGAGAACAACAAAGCATAGCTGGCTGATGGCCTCCTAACAATAGTGAGGGCCGACTGCTGGCCCTTTAACCATAGTAAAAATAGGCTTTGTGACTTTCAGAGTCCCTCCTTTATAAATGAAACAGGATGTGTCTGATCATGTCTCACACACCACATGGCCAGATAAGGTAGTAAAATGTTAACATGACATTTACTGGTGAATGTATTTTTCACCGTTGAAAGCAAAGCAAAAGTGCAAAAAAGCATCAAAAACGCTACGTGTGAACATAGCTTAAGATGTGGAGGAGCATTTTTTTGTGTTTTTTTTGCCTTATATACAAGTCATTACCCTAGAAAGAATGTCCCTTAACATTTTTTCCAAGAAAATCCATTTTGGCTTAGTTTTTGTATGTTTTATTGTGAGTCCGTAAAATTGGCGTAATACTCTGACAACATTCTGCACAGCAGTGACCTGGGAGTCAGAGATGCTTCCAGGGGTCTTTCCCATGCTGTCCCCATGTCATTTCAGCATTGTTCCCATCGATTAGGGCAATTTTTAGGCCCTCTGCAGACCTCCAGGGGGGTCCACCGGAAAAATGCTCGAGTTTCCCATTGACTTACATTGGGCTTGTTGCTAAGGTCGAGCACCCAAGCATTACAGTTTGCTGGACCCGATCAACGAGCACCTGAGCATTTTAGTGTTCGCTCATCATCACTGACAAGTCATTAAAGTGAAAACAATTGGAGGTCATTATATTATCATTTCCATTACTTTTTACCCATTTTTTGTTATTTTTTATTTCAAATATTTGTATCTATTTACTTAAGTGATCCAATGTTATTGGATTTATGGATTAGTTTTCTGTTTTCATATATAAAAAACCCTTTACTTATAGGCAGTTAACCGATTAATACAGGAAGCCAAAGACTTAGAGAAGATTTGGAACACGAGTCCATCCACACCAATAAATCCACAAAGGACTAGCCATATCTCTCCGTTAGTTTAAAAAAAAAAAAAGAAAAACACGACAACTGTGCTTTGTTGTATTACTAACCTGATCACATATTATGCTCTAAAGGAAACAGAACACCGAAGAGCAAAAGTAAAGACTTATAATTTACACTTTAGATTGTATTTTTTCTTGTTTTATCCATGGAAATTAAAAACCGAAGAGAACTTTGTTTCCAAAAATTACTGATGTATCAAGAAAATGAACTTTATAGCATAATTTTGTATTTGTAACTAAACAAATCATTTTTAGGATGACTAAGCAGCTTATAGTTGCAGAAATATAATTTACATAGCATTCTGGAGGTTGTCCAAACAAGAGAATAAGAATTAGAGGTGTGTTGTGAGAGCTTGTTTTTTTCATGGCAAATTGTACTTTTTACTGATATCATTTTGGTGTTCTCATGACTTTCCAATCTTCAGAACCAGCAATTATGCCATTTCTAATGTTTTTTTTTGTTTTTTGAATATGATAAATATTTTAAATCCTTTAAGATATGAAGATTTGGTGGATTTTTTATGCTGCGTATTTTCATGGCACAAAAATCCAATGTCTTAAGCCACGTTCTCATGATGAGCTTTTAATGCGTTTTTGACGCTGCGTATTTTTACTGCTGCGTATTTTCACTGCGTCAAAGACGCAGCATTTTACAGTTCCAGCAAAGTAGATGGGATTTAGTGAAATCTCATGCACACTGTACTTCATTTTAACGCAGCATAAACTGATCTGCGGTGCGTGTTTCAATTCCGCAGCATGTCAATTTCTCTTCGGGATGCGGTGAGTTTTCTGTGCAGATTTTCCCTTTAGATTTGCATTAGGTGCGTAAATTCTGCAGGTAAAAAATGCACATGTGTTTTTACTGTGTTTCCACTGCGGAAATTCATCAAGAACGCATGCTATCCGCACTAAGTTATGTCAATAAAGTTTTGACAAGCCAAATACCAGAAAGTATAAAAAACATAGCAGCTTTATTTAAAGCGAACCTATCACCTGGTTTGACCGATGTGAGATATGGCCACCACCTTTCAGCCCTGATATACAGCATTCTATAATGCTATATATCTGCCCCCGATCTGGCCTGCAAGAGAAGAAAAAGATCTTTTATTATACTCAGCTGGCTGGCGGTCCGATGGGCGTCACTGTCTTGGTCTGGCACCTCCCTTTTTCTTTCGATGCCGTCCTCCTTCTTGCTTCATGTGGATGATGCTTCCTGTACATCATCCACACAGTCTCCCCGGCATTGTTCTCCTGCGCAGGCGTACATCTCTGCCCTGACAAGGGTAGAGTACAGTACTGCAGTGCGCATGCGCCGGAGCTCTTTGACCTTCCCGGTGCATGCGCACTGCTGCACTTTGTTCTGCCCCCATCAGGGCAGAGATGTACGCCTGCGCGGGAGCACGATGCTGGGCAGACTGTGTACATGATATATGGACACATCATCCACACGAAGTAGAGAGGGAGGATGGCATCGCAAGAAGGGAGGCAATGGAACAAGACGACCAACACCCATCAGACCAGACCGCCGCATAGGAGAGTATAATAAAAGCTCTTTTTCTTGTCTTGCAGGCTTGATCGGAGGCTTATATACTGCATCATAGAATGCTGTATGTCAGGGCTGAAAAGTGCTGGTCTTATCTCATATAGGCCAAACCTGGTGACAGGTTCCCTTTTGACCATGACACACCAAGCAGACACAAAAAATGCAGCGTCTAAAACACAATGTTAAAAAAACACATGTTAAAAAATGCAATGAAAAACCACAAGTAACCTAATTTAAATAATAGGGGCAAAAATGGTTCAGAAATTCTGCAACATCAAAAACTCAACAAAAGCTCATTATGGGAACGTAGGCTTAGGCCACGTTCACACTTGAGTATTTGGTCAGCATTTTACATCAGTATGAGTAAGCCAAAATCAGAAGTGGAACAATCAGAGGAAAAGTATAATAGAAACATGTGCAAATATTTTACATTTTTCACCCACTCCTGGTTTTGGCTTACAAATACTGAGGTAAAAAAAACATCCTCAACGTGTGAACGTGGCTTAAATGTGTTATTTTTGCTATTTACATTTGCGGAAATGGAGGTTAATTTACCCATTCACGCTGCAGCCAATATTCATTTATACACTTCTGTTTTTCCTTCCAGCCTTCCAAAAAGTCATAACTTCTTTTTTTTTTGCCGACATAGCTGTATGAAACTTAAAAAGAAAGAAAAATCTAAGTGTGGTGGAATTGCATAAAAAAAATATTGAAGAGATTTTGGCCCCGATTCATCATTTGCTATGTTTTTTAAGACACTTTCTTTATTTGTCTAGTCGCATTAGTTGCCATTTTTGGTGCCAAATCCATCACAATGGTCCACATCATTCATGATTTTGGTGCGAAATAAAAAAAAATGAGCCTTTTTCCTGTCTCAAACAGTTTTTACAATTTTGACCGTAAAAGTCACAATTTGGCTTTAGAGTCAATAGAGGTGAGTAGAGTAGAGTTGCACCAAATTGCTGGTATACTTGAAAATACACCATGGGGGTGAGATTGGAATGAAATCGCAACAAATCTTTCATCTTTTTTGAAGCCGTAGTTGATGAATCAGGCAAAAACATCTGGAATTACTAAACTTCACCCAGAAAGAATAAAACAAAAAACAAACAAACAGGCAAACACATATAAAATGGACTCAAAACTAGACAAAAAAAATAGGCGCAAAGGCAATAATGAATTAGGACACGTGTTTACAGCATTCATTTTGTGGTAAAATTGACCTGGCAACATGAATCTTTATTACGTATATAGTTTTTTTTTTTATTTTAATAGTAAAAAAGATTTCACAAATTTGTAAAAAAAAACAACTTGGTTTGTGTCACCTCCAGGGTACGAGGTTCAGGCACTGGCCACACACGGAAAAGGGGACGAGTTTCAGGACCTAGTCGTACAAAGACCAGGGGACCAAACAACTCACTAGTAGTGTGACACCCCAGGGGTCTGGTTGCCACAGTGATAGAGATATTATGTCTGAGAGCAGGTGGGAGGTCCTTTGGTCAGGGATCCTGTGCATGCGACACCTCCTGCCCAGTCTTGGGAGGGGAAGAACTTCCCCTATATAAACCCGGGGCTGAAGCAGGGTTAGGAGTCAAGGAGAGTAGAGACAGAGAAGCAGCATAGGAGAAAACAGCAGAAGCTCAGTGGAGCAATACGACTACGAGTCAGGGGCTGGCAGCTGCAGAGCTCGCCCTGACTGAGAAGCTTTCTTACCGGACCCGGCGTCCGAGGCTGTGGGGACTAACTCTTACCCAGCAGCAGAAGCCGACCGGCAGGGGATTTCAGGTCCTCAGGCCCAGAAACCCGAAGGCACGGTCACACGCGTGGGACCAGCACCGCCATCGTGGAGCGGAAGCCGTTAGAAGGCCCCGAGTCACCGGCCATACGGGTGAGCACCACACGGTACACTCAGGGACGTGGGCTACTTATATCCGCTTCTAGCAAGGTAGCCAGAAGAGTACAGTCAGTTTGGGAGGCCTACAACTCCGCCTGGCCAGGGGAGATCCCATCTGCTCAAGGACTGACCAGGCCCCGTTCACTAGCAAGTACTCCGGGAGGGTCTATCGTTGTTACCAGTAAAGACCCTGAATTACACCGCACCGTCTCTGAGTGGTTCCTGCTACCCCCATCATCCACATCTGCTGCCCTGAGGCCATACCCCTCCCGTTGGGGGTTATACCATCTGCGCTGCACCATCCATCCACCGGCCTCAGCGGACTGTCCTGCAGCGGCAGCTCCATAGCTGCATTCAACGGGTGGCGTAGTCGTCCTACATCTACCGCTGTTACATCGCCGCTCAGTTTGACTCCCTGGGCACGGACCGGGTCACCGCCACGAGACTACAACCCTCAAGAGATCCGGCTCCGGGTAAGCTCCCGCGTGCGCAACGCAGCGCGACACAGGCCCAGGGGCGCGTCAACTTTGGCGTAGTCGGCAGGATTTCGTGCCCGCAACCACCGGGTACTGCGTGCCTGAAAAAGAGACTTTTCAAACTTACCTGTGGTGAAGATTCCCGCCATCCGGCGCCATCTTCAGCCTTCTTCCCGCCATCGGTGAAGTTTCCCGCCATCCGGCGCCATCTTCTGCCTTCTTCCCGCCATCCGTGGAGTTTTCCCGCCATTGGACGCCATCTTGAGGACGCCGCGCGGGAAGAAGAGGGGCGTGGACTCCGAAAGCGCGCGAGAACTGAAGCCCCGCCTCACGTCCGGACGTTGCGTAAGGTCCTGGAAGGAGCCCAGCAGACGCCGACGTCACAGGAGCGCGACGGAAGGTCCTCAACCCTGACGATCCACTGCGGAGCCGCGGCCTACGGAAGAGGATCATCGCAAGGTAGGCCACGGTCCACTAGGGGGGAGGAAGATGTCGGATACGGAGGAGAGCTTCACTGCCTCAACCCCCGCCAGCGCTACCGCTGCTGCAGTTATGCCCTTCACCATGCCCTATATCCCGGGAGCAGCTTGGCTACCCCAGTACTCAGGGGAGTCACATACCCTGCATGACTTTAGAGAAAAGCTGGATAGCCTCTTCCAGGTGTACCCCCTCACAGAAGAGCAAAAAGTGAGCATCCTGGTGGCCCAACTAACCGGGGCAGCCAAAAGGGAAGTAAAATCCTAGCCACCTGGGAGGAAGACTGTCGCAGGGATACTAACCCGGCTGAAGGACACCTTTGATACCCGCACCTCAGCCGAGATTAAGCTTAGATTCTACGGGTGCAAGCAGCGAGCGCATGAGAGTATAAGGGACTATGCACTAAACCTACAAGAGGCCCTGAGGGCCATTAAGCAGACCGACCCTGATGGAGTGGGAAACGAGGACAGGCTGTTGACCGAACAGTTTATAGAGGGACTGTATTGTAATACCCACCGAACCCAGTTGCGGGCAATGGCCTTACAGGATCCCCATCTGGGCTTTGCACAGTTCAAGGACAGAGCCATCCGGGTGCTCCGAGAACCGGCACCGGGTGGCGTTGTGACCCACAGGCGCCCTGCTATCACTTACCACCAGGAGGCGGCGCCCTTGTCGGCAGGGCCTGTGGGAGCTGATGCGCAGGCTTTGGACAATGACCCGGCTCCAGACCTACACCATCAGGTCCAAGAGCTAGCTAAGAGCGTTGCTGCGCTAACCCGAACTGTGCAGTCTTTACAGGCTTCCACCCCAGGGAAGATCCAGCTGGCATCCGGACCGGAGGACATCCCGTGGCGTCGACCAAGGAGGACCCCACCGGCCAGAGGAAGACCCAGTGACCGATACAGCGAGGACGGACGACCCATCTGCCGCCGCTGCAATCAACCCGGACATATGGCAAGGTACTGTTCTTTAAACGGGCACAACCTGGGGTAGAGGGCCAACCCCCAGGAAAAAGATCACCAGGCCCATCGAACTGGCGCGACAGATATGTGGGAGGACGTCCAGTCTTGCCTGTGGTACTGGATGGCATTCCCATGAGTGCCCTACTGGACACCGGGTCACAGGTCACCACCATCCCGTACGTGCTCTTTAAGCAGTACTGGAATGACTCGGATATTACCCGCTACCCTGACGACGACTTGAGTATCATCGCCAGCAATGGCCAGCCCGTGCCACAGATCGGATTTAAAGAGGTGACCATCAAAATCGGTAGAGTCGAACTGGCAACACAGGGACTGATCATTGTAGATATTGACAAACATGAGAGTCACCCAAAAATAACTCTAGGAACTAATGTAATTGAAAATTGTCTTGCAGAGGTGATTTTCCTTTTACAGCAGGTTGCCAAGAACGCCAGCTCCGGCGAGCAGCGGGTGCTCCAGAAAGAGATCCGGGCACTGATGCGACGGCAACAGGTGGAACTCTCCGGCGGTGAGATTGGTAGCGTAAGAATGTGTGACCCTTTTCCTATTGCCATGCCCCCAAAAAGTGAAATGATGATTTGGTGCCGGGCAGCTATTGGTCTGAGAGGTAGAGATTACCAGGCAATGGTAGAACCAGTTTACTCGGACAGTAGGCCCACCATTTTGACAGCACGGGGGGTGGTTGATGTACGCCATGGGAGGGTGCCCGTTCGCATAATAAATATCGGGGAGAGGGAAGTGTACCTGCCCCGGTATGCCACGCTAGCCAAATTATATACCATTAACCAAAATTCTATAAAATCTGTGGAACCCTTGCCTCCATCTCACCCGGAGGAAGGTAACGGCTCTAAGAAAAACATGGAGGACTGGTGTCAGCAACTACATCTGGGTACTGACTCCACTCCCGCACACCAGAAACAAGGAGTCTATCGGGTGGTTCAGGAGTACGAGAGAGTGTTCAGTAAACACCCGTTAGACTTCGGGCGAGTCAAGGGGGTAGAACACCACATCTCCACGGGAGACCATCCTCCTATAAAAGAGAGGTATCGACCCGTACCCCCTGCCCACTACCAACACGCCAAGGGGATGCTTAGAGACATGAAGGAGGCTGGGGTGATCAGGGATAGCTGTAGCCCCTGGGCAGCTCCACTAGTCTTAGTCAGAAAAAAAGACAACACCATGAGGATGTGTGTAGATTACCGGAAAATCAACCGTATCACACACAAGGATGCGTACCCCTTGCCAAGGATAGAGGAGTCATTGGCTGCTTTAAGATCTGCTAACTTCTTCTCTACTTTGGATCTCACTAGCGGGTACTGGCAGGTTCCTGTAGCAGAGGCGGACCGGGAGAAGACCGCATTCACCACCCCGATGGGACTTAGCGAGTTCACCTGCATGCCGTTCGGACTCTGCAACGCACCAGGAACCTTCCAACGACTAATGGAGTGTTGTCTGGGCCACAGAAACTTCGAGACGGTCCTGTTGTACCTGGACGATGTCATCGTATATTCCAAGACGTATGAGGACCACCTGAAACACCTGGCGGAAGTGTTCGAGGCTCTGGCGAGTTACGGCCTAAAGGTGAAACCCTCCAAGTGTCACCTCCTGAAACCAAAGGTGCAGTACCTGGGACACGTGGTGAGCGCTGACGGAGTAAGATCACCGCAATTAAGGAATGGCCAAGCCCCTCCAGCGTAAAAGAAGTGCGGCAGTTCCTCGGGTTGGTAGGCTACTACCGAAGGTTTATTCCCGGTTTCACCAAAAAGGCAGCACCTATGCAGGACCTCCTGATAGGCCAGTCCCGGAAGGCCAAGAACCAGAAGCCGCCCTTCAAATGGGAGGAGCTGGAAGAAGAGTCCTTCCGCCAGCTGAAGATGGCCCTCACGGGGGACGAAATCCTGGCGTACCCGGATTATAGCCAGCCCTTTATCCTCTACACCGACGCCAGTAACATCGGGCTAGGAGCCGTACTGTCCCAGATCCAGCAGGGGAAGGAACGAGTAATCGCCTACGCCAGCCGAAAACTGCGACCCACCGAAAGGAACCCCGAGAATTACAGCTCATTTAAGCTAGAGTTCCTGGCCGTAGTATGGGCAGTCACCGAGCGCTTTAAGCATTACCTCGCTTCTTCCCGGTTCACCGTGTACACGGATAACAACCCGTTGACACACCTGGACACGGCAAGACTCGGTGCCTTGGAGCAGAGGTGGATGGCCCGTCTGTCCAACTACGAGTTCACAATCAAATACCGGGCCGGACGCTCCAATACCAACGCGGATGCCCTGTCCAGGATGCCCAACCTGCCGGACGAAGGAGAAGATCCGGAGGGACTGGAAGAAGTTGAACTCCCTGCGTTCCACCGTCATGGGACTATCCAGTATTCCCACCGGGTAAGGAGTAAGCAGGCTGTTACGTTGAACCCCTTACCTCACTACAACTGGGCGGAAACGGAAGACAGCGACCCTGCCGTCCGACTGGTGAAGGAGATGCTGACTCGCCTGGAGGCTTGCCTTGAACCAGACGCTCCGGAGGAAGCCAAACAACTATGGGCAGAGAAGAGTCGACTGT
This sequence comes from Phyllobates terribilis, assembly GCF_046119375.1. Taxonomy (NCBI): domain Eukaryota; kingdom Metazoa; phylum Chordata; class Amphibia; order Anura; family Dendrobatidae; genus Phyllobates; species Phyllobates terribilis. The sequence goes on from NW_027362767.1 coordinate 367,062,375, forward strand.
TCCTTTACAAGGGGAAGTTGTGCCGCAGAATGGTTAACTCCCGGACGCATGAACTACTCTGGCAAGTAGTGGTGCCACGGAGGGACGCAGCCATGGTGATGGAGGCATACCACGATGGAGCTGGACACTTCGGGTGGAAGAAGCTGGAGTTCCTGCTGCGCGAGCGATTCCACTGGGTAGGCATGAGGGGAACCATTGAGAAGTGGTGCAGAGACTGTGGCCCGTGCAACCTGAGAAGGAAGGACCGCGCCAGCCAGAAGACTCCCCTGCAGTCCATCGTCACCCGGCAACCATTGGAACTGGTAGCCTTGGATCATGTAAAACTGACCCCAAGCAGAAGTGGCTACGTCTACGCGTTAACCATCGTGGATCATTACTCCCGGTTTCTGGTTGTCGTCCCCGTCAAGGACTTAACGGCTCAAACAGCAGCTAGAGCCTTCCAGCAGCACTTTTGCCGTCCACACGGGTACCCGGACCAAGTGCTGACGGACCAGGGACCTGCCTTTGAAGCGGAGGTCTTCCAGGAATTCTGCAATCTGTATGGCTGCCGGAAGATAAGGACGACACCCTACCATCCGCAAACTAATGGACTTTGTGAGAAAATGAACCAGGTGGTAATGGATCTTCTAAAAACGTTGCCCCTGGAAGAACGCAATCTGTGGCCTGAGAAGTTGCCCGATCTGGTGGACCTATACAACCACATCCCGGTAGGTTCCACCAACTGTACCCCGGCTTACCTAATGAGGGCAAGACCTGGTAAGTTACCTGTTGACCTGGAAATGGGAGTCCTGACACCCGAGGACACTTCACCAGAAACAGACTGGGACACAGAGAGGCAGCAGCAGTACCGGAGAGTACAGGAAAGCGTGGAGCGAAGTCTCTGTCAGGCTAGGGAAAGACAAGAGAAAACTTACAACCAGTATGCTCCCGCTGTTCCCCTGGTACCCGGAGAGCAGGTCTTGAAGAGGAAGAGACGGCTCCACAAGTTGGACGACCAGTGGGAGAAGGACCCGTACACCGTACTGCCCTCAAGCCACGAGAACCCGAAGGTTTGTACCATCAGTAAAGACGGAGGGGAAACCACAGCCATTGTATCCCGGGACCACCTGAAGAAGTGTCCCGAACAACTGAGGAACCCTGAAGAGGAACAAGAAGACCATCGACCCGTAGAGGAAAGGGAAGATATGGTTAGTACTGTGCTCGGGGACTTCCCTCGGTCTTGGACTCAAGTCAATGGTGCAGTTGTGGTACCCGTACTCACCTTCCTCCAACCAGCATCCCAAGCACCTACGGAGCAACAGGTAGAGCTGGAAGAACAGCCGGTCCAGGAGGCAGAAGACTCCACACAAGCAGAACAGGAGGATCAACCCTCTGCTTATAGTGAGCCTGCCGTACCCCTAGTGAGACAAAGAGCCGGTAGACAGCTGCCCAGTTTACCCTTGACAGCCCCTACACACTGTAGTTCAGGGCCAGACAGTCAGCTCCGTAGGTCCACTAGAGCCACTAGAGGCCAGTTACCCGCACGCTGGAGGATTTGAAGTGTATAAATTGTTTTATTTATGTTTACCTGTGTATTGTTGCTTGTGTATAATTTTGTGTTTCTAGTTATTTGTAGGAGTCCTTGGCAGATTTACCGGGAATCCTTATACATAGTTGGAGCGTAACCCAGGACGGACTAAAGACTGTTAAGGACTCGGGGTAGGACAAACCCCTACCTGGTTACGTCTCCCTGTTTTGGTGAAATGGACACCTTGCTTTTCTTCAAAGACTGCACCCGGTTACGGACATGCTGTAACCATCTTTATATGTTTTTCTTATTGTATTATTATTGTTTTTATCTTGTTATGTTTCTCTAAATATGTTTAGTCCCGGAGTACTAAATTTCACTAGGGGGGAATGTGACACCCCAGGGGTCTGGTTGCCACAGTGATAGAGATATTATGTCTGAGAGCAGGTGGGAGGTCCTTTGGTCAGGGATCCTGTGCATGCGACACCTCCTGCCCAGTCTTGGGAGGGGAAGAACTTCCCCTATATAAACCCGGGGCTGAAGCAGGGTTAGGAGTCAAGGAGAGTAGAGACAGAGAAGCAGCATAGGAGAAAACAGCAGAAGCTCAGTGTAGCAATACGACTACGAGTCAGGGGCTGGCAGCTGCAGAGCTCGCCCTGACTGAGAAGCTTTCTTACCGGACCCGGCATCCGAGGCTGTGGGGACTAACTCTTACCCAGCAGCAGAAGCCGACCGGCAGGGGATTTCAGGTCCTCAGGCCCAGAAACCCGAAGGCACGGTCACACGCGTGGGACCAGCACCGCCATCGTGGAGCGGAAGCCGTTAGAAGGCCCCGAGTCACCGGCCATACGGGTGAGCACCACACGGTACACTCAGGGACGTGGGCTACTTATATCCGCTTCTAGCAAGGTAGCCAGAAGAGTACAGTCAGTTTGGGAGGCCTACAACTCCGCCTGGCCAGGGGAGATCCCATCTGCTCAAGGACTGACCAGGCCCCGTTCACTAGCAAGTACTCCGGGAGGGTCTATCGTTGTTACCAGTAAAGACCCTGAATTACACCGCACCGTCTCTGAGTGGTTCCTGCTACCCCCATCATCCACATCTGCTGCCCTGAGGCCATACCCCTCCCGTTGGGGGTTATACCATCTACGCTGCACCATCCATCCACCGGCCTCAGCGGACTGTCCTGCAGCGGCAGCTCCATAGCTGCATTCAACGGGTGGCGTAGTCGTCCTACATCTACCGCTGTTACATCGCCGCTCAGTTTGACTCCCTGGGCACGGACCGGGTCACCGCCACGAGACTACAACCCTCAAGAGATCCGGCTCCGGGTAAGCTCCCGCGTGCGCAACGCAGCGCGACACAGGCCCAGGGGCGCGTCAGTAGCACACTTCACTCACTAATGACTCAGTGTTGCTTCAGCACCCCCTACTGGGGAGGGTGCCTTTTATACTAAATGCCTCCCAGCATTAAGGCCTGAAACCTTGGCCAAATTTTTCCATCAGCCATATATATTTTTTTGTCTAAAATACAAAAGAAATGTGTCATCTTTAACATTAGATCTTTTAGAGATCATTTCATCTTCAACTTACTTAACTGTTCACAATAACAGTCATTTTGACCAGGGGTGCCCAAACTTTTACACGTCACTGTATAATAGTAAGAGACCTGTCAAGACCTGGTAAGGAGCCAATGACTTTGTAGCCAATTTATAAAATATGTTTGTTTCTTTTTGTTTTCCGTTGATGGTTTTTTACATTCATACTTATCAATTATATAATAATCTAAATGATAACATAAAAATGGAGCTTTAGGTTGGCGCTCAAGAACTGAATGCCATTTTGCATGACTCTAATTTGTGTACCTTTTTTATTATGTTTTTTTTTATCCAGCACTAGATCTCCTTCTTTGTGTTTACCTGGTTTCATATATCTCCTATTATCTCAGTCTTTCACTCTTGTACCTCCACAACCTGGTTGTCAGGACTATCAACCCAAGCGTATTGTCCGTTTTGTCTCTGCCTGCTCATTCTGTACTCCTCTGTTGCCTACCATTGTTAAAGAGACCACCGACTACTCTACTGCGAGCCATGGTCATGGGCCTCTCCTTGCCTACTCTTCACTTGGGATTAAGTGGATCTTCTCAAGATTCTGGTTATTGCCGGCATCCACCTGGCATTGGTGACAGCAGTAATATGAGGGATGATTAATGGATAGAAACACAAATTCTCTTATGCTATATTTACCTCAAGGAATTATCCCAAGCTGTCCTGATCCAATATACTTGGTGTCTGCCCCAATATACAAGGCAGCACATATGAAGCTTCAATTCGGTATTTGCAGCTAGTAGTCTTTTCTGTTGAACTGATTTTAGCATTATAACTTTCCTGCTTGGACGTTTGCAACCTTGGATTCCCAAGAAACAACAAGTTTATGGACTCCATCAATGTTTTGCTAATGGCTGCTTTCTAACACAATGTTGTATAACTGGTATTGGGTAAGTATTGCTTTTAAACCTTTCGCATAATGATCATTTTGTTTGAGCTTCCAATGTGACCCTATGTGGTTATATTACAAGTTCAGTAAACAAGGAGCTTATTCATAAGCTAAAGGGCCGAAGAAAAAGCAAAAACAAGCAATTAGCTTTCTAGAGTCTTGTAATAGACAACTGGTTGTTTGCTGCAATACAGTTTATACAGTTCTGGGAATTCTTCACTTTGAAAACAAGAAAAGGATACAGTGCATCATGGGGCTTAATAAAGACATTAAATAAAAAATAAAAAGTTCTTTCAAAGTAAACTGCCTCAATGTATCAAGATAGACCCAGCGGTAGTCTGCATGTGCATCTTTATTTTTAGTGCATCGGTTTTTGGGGTACAGAATTACAGATGAGCAAAAAGATTCACAAGACCCTGGTCCAGCAGCAACATCAGTAGTCCATGTCCGCTAGACCAGATTCCTGTGAAACGCTTGCTACCTATCTCTTCTGATTAGTTGGCCAACATTACATGTGCGTCACACAGCAATAACAATGTCGTCTGCTAATCTAAAGAGGCTGGAATAAAGAGGTTTGTAGGGATCTGGTCTGGCGACCCCGGACTATTAACGAGGCCCTAGAATAGAGTCCTACAAATCTTTTTGCTCAACTTATTTCGTAATACCCCTTCATCAAGTAATATGGGATTTTAGAAATACAGTATACATCAGGGCAATGTAAAAGATGAAAATGGCATTAACCTAACCTCTTAAAGAGGTTTTCCACAACTAGAATATTAATGACTTAAGATAGATTATCAATATCAGATCAGTGGGGTTTGGACACCTGGCATCCAGTTACCAGTTATGGCAGCGGCTGAATGCAAACAGTGCACAGAGGTGAACTCTATCTCGCCACCACACCATATAGTGTCCACTCCAAGTACTGCAGATCAATTCTACAAAATTATTTTTAGAGGGAGGGGCTGCGGTAGTACATAAGGAAAGGCCTAAAAGGCTTCCTAGCAGTGTATAATTAGCAGACAGATTGCAGTGCTGCACATAAGATTTCTATATAATATACAACAGATATAGAAATATCATGGTCCCACTTTGGCCCATATCTAACTAACCAATTTGTGAAAAAAATAAAATAAATAATATTCTATTTTCTATACTTTTTTGAGTATAAGACGCACCTGACTATAAAACGAACCTCAGATTTAGACAACTAAACATCAGAAAAAAAAGATTTAGAGGGAATCTGTCACCAGGTTTTCCCCATATAAAGTACGGCCACCACCTTTAAGACCTCTTTTACAACATACTATTATGTTGTAAAAAAGTCCCCAATCCCCACTACAGTTCCCAATAAAGACATTTACTATATCCACAGATAGCGTGGTCCGGTCTGATGGGCATCTCTGGTCTTGATCCAGTGCCTCCTCTCTTCTTACAATCGCCGTCCTCCTTCCCTGCTTCATGTGGATGATGCATCCTACGTCATCCACACAGTTTCCCCCATCACGCTCCTGTGCAGGCACAGTTTTCTTTGCTCTGCCGAGGGCAATGCTAAGTACTTTAGTGCGCAAGCGCCGGTAAAGGCCAAGGAGCGCCAATGACCAAAGCCGGAGCATGCGCACTACAGTACTTTGCTCTGTCCTTGGCAGGGCAGAAAGAAGTGTGCCAGCGCTGGAGCATGATGAGGACACTGTGTGAATGACTAGGATGCATCATCCACATGAAGCAAGATGGAGGATGGCGATCGTAAGAAGAGAGGAGGTGCCAGACCAAGACCAGACCTGCCCACAAGACCGCGCCTCCTGTGGGTATAATAAACAGTCTTTTTTTTTTCAGATTTTTTGTTGTCTAAATCTGAGGTTCATTTTACAGCTTCCCTTTAATACTTATTAAAGGTTCACAGGTGGTTTAAGGAAGCGGACAGAATACAAACACTTTCTTCAATAGTCTAGTGTTGGAAAGGGAGGTTAATGTGTTATGATCTTTTTATACTGCAGGACGACCAAAGAAAGAAAGTGAAGAGTCTCCAGCAGTTTTGTAACAGGGTGGAACAACGAGATGTGAGTGGTAAAAAGCTAGTTCTGACAAAGGGAGCTGTATTAGAGCTGCCGTATAGTGGACTTTTATTACTCAAATATTTATTACTATATAGTACCTGTAACCCAGTAGTGTTGTGCTTCTTGCTCCATAGCTTGGCCATCAAGCTCATTAGCCCTGTAGACCGTGAATAGAGTGGTGGCCAAACATGCACACTAACGCTCTAATCGCATGATTTGTGGGATTGGAGGGGGTCTCAGTGATCAGACCCCACAGTGGTCATGCATTTACAGTATATGCATCCTGAAAATAAGCAATATGTGTGCTTAGTGGGAAAAATCGTAAATAAAAAGAATTGATATTCCCTATGGGATGTTACTGAGTCCTGATGGTTATATACACTCACCAAGGTGGTCATAAGTGAGGCATTACATATATATATATTGTATACAGTACAGACCAAAAGTTTGGACACACCTTCTCATTTAAAGATTTTTCTGTATTTTCATGACTATGAAAATTGTACATTCATACTGAAGGCATCAAAACTATGAATTAACACATGTGGAATTATATACTTAACAAAAAAGTGTGAAACAACTGAAAATATGTCTTATATTCTAGGTTCTTCAAAGTAGCCACCTTTTGCTTTGATGTCTGCTTTGCACACTCTTGGCATTCTCTTGATGAGCTTCAAGAGGTAGTCACCGGAAATGGTCTTCTAACAATCTTGAAGGAGTTCCCAGAGAAGCTTAGCACTTGTTGGCCCTTTTGCCTTCATTCTGTAGTCCAGCTCACCCCAAGCCATCTCGATTGGCTTCAGGTCTGGTGACTGTGGAGGCCAGGTCATCTGGCGTAGCACCCCATCACTCTCCTTCTTGGCCAAATAGCCCTTACACAGCCTTTTTTATTGAAAAATAAATGATGGTCCAACTAAACGCAAACCGGATGGAATAGCATGCCGCTGCAAGATGCTGTGGTAGCCATGCTGGTTCAGTATGCCTTCAATTTTGAATAAATCCCCAACAGTGTCACTAGCAAAGCACCCCCATACCATCACACCTCCTCCTCCATGCTTCACGGTGGGAACCAGGCATGTAGAGTCCATCCGTTCACCTTTTCTGCGTCGCACAAAGACACTGTGGTTGGAACCAAAGATCTCAAATTTGGACTCATCAGACCAAAGCACAGATTTCCACTGGTCTAATGTCCATTCCTTGTGTTCTTTAGCCCAAACAAGTCTCTTCTGCTTGTTGCCTGTCCTTAGCAGTGGTTTCCTAGCAGCTATTTTACCAATAAGACCTGCTGCACAAAGTCTCCTCTTAACAGTTGTTGAAGAGATGTGTCTGCTGCTAGAACTCTGTGTGGCATTGACCTGGTCTCTAATCTGAGCTGCTGTTAACCTGCTATTTCTGAGGCTGGTGACTCGGATAAACTTAGACTCAGAAGCAGAGGTGACTCTTGGTCTTCCTTTCCTGGGGCGGTCCTCATGTGAGCCAGTTTCTTTGTAGCGCTTGATGGTTTTTGCAACTGCACTTGGGGACACTTTCAAAGTTTGCCCAATTTTTCAGACTGACTGACCTTCATTTCTTAAAGTAATGATGGCCACTCATTTTTCTTTACTTAGCTGTTTTCTTGCCATAATACAAATTCTAACAGTCTATTCAGTAGGACGATCATCTGTGTATCCTCCAGACTTCTGCACAACACAACTGATGGTCCAAACCCCATTTATAAGGCAAGAAATCCCACTTATTACACCTGACAGGGCACACCTGTGAAGTGAAAACCATTTCGGGTGACTACCTCTTGAAGCTCATCAAGAGAATGCCAAGAGTGTGCAAAGCAGTCATCAAAGCAAAAGGTGGCTATTTTGAAGAACCTAAAATGTAAGACATATTTTCAGTTATTTCACACTTTTTTGTTAAGTATATAATTCCACATGTGTTAATTCGTTGTTTTGATGCCTTCAGTGTGAATGTACAATTTTCATAGTCATGAAAATACAGAAAAATCTTTAAATAAGAAGGTGTGTCCAAACTTTTGGGCTGTACTGTATATATATATATATTTATATATATATATATATATATATAGTTTATAGACAGGTTTAACAATGTTTACTTGCTAACATGAAGAGACCAGATGGAAATTACATTTATGTGAAATTTGAAAAGAAACTGTACTCTTCCCTGACTCCTGAACCTGTCACCCACTCTCACCACAAGACAGCTTACTTTAAAAACTTCCTTGAAATGTGTTGATGTCATGGAGAGATGTGGAGATTTGTAATGTATGGAAACTCAGCAGTTCAAATATGGGATAAAATATAAACGTACTTCACAATTAAGTCTAATAAATACATAATAGGATTTCACCGATCTTAACTCCTTGTTATTTGGTTGCTTCTTGCCTCTTTTTGATGCCTAATTCCACATTTACCTCTTTTTAGACTTGTGTGCTGAAAAGTGTGCCTTCTGCTATACAACACTTTCTCTGCTCCACAGTTATACTCCCTGACCTTCCACTTACATCTTCTACTAAAGGTAACAACCACAAGAAACCAAAGGATTTGGTTTAAATATATAATACTTCATTCATTTTTTCAAGGTCTGTAGCCTTTTAACCCCTTTACCCTTGAGGGTGGTTTGCACGTTAATGACCGGGCCAATTTTTACAGTTCTGACCACTGTCACTTTATGAGGTAATTACTATGTTAATAAATAACATTTCCCACATGTCTACTTTACATCAGCACAATTTTGGAACCAAAATTTTTTTTTAGTAGGGAGCTATAAGGGTTAAAAGTTGACTAGCGATTTCTTATTTTTACAACAAAATTTACAAAACCATTTTTTTAGAGACCACATCACATTTGACGTGAGTTTGAGGAGCCTTTATGACAGAAAATACTCAAAAGTGACACCATTCTTAAAACTGAACCCCTCAAGGTGCTCAAAAACACATTCAAGAAGTTTATTAATTTTTGGAATGTGGAAGAAAAAAATGAACACTTAACTTTTTGCACAAAATGTTACTTTAGACCCCAAATTTTTTATTTTCGCAGGGGTGATAGGAAAAAATGGACCCCAAAATTTGTTGTGCAATTTCCCCTGAGCACGCAGATACCCCATATGTGAGGAAAAAACACTGTTTGGGCGCACGGCGGGGCTCGGAAGGGAAGGAGCGCCATTTGACTTTTTAAATGTAAAATTTGCTTGAATAATTAGCGGACACCATGTTGCGTTTGGGGAGCCCATGATGTGTCTAAACAGTGGAAACTCCCCACAAGTGACCCTATTTTGGAAACTATACCCCTTAGGGAACTTATCTAGATGTGTGCTGAGCACCCTGAACCCCCAGGTGCTTCACAGAAGTTTATAACATTGAACCATAAAAATAAAATTTTCAAATTTTTTCAGCTAAAATGTTTTTCTGCCCCCAGTTTTGCATTTTCATAAGGATAACAGGAAAAATTGCACCATGCAATTTGTTGTGCAATTTCTCCTGAGCTAGCCGATACCCCATATGTGGGGGAAAACCACTGTTTGGGCGCCTGGCAGGGTTCAGAAAGGAAGGAGCGCCATTTGACTTTTTGAATGTAAAATTTGCTTGAATAATTAGCGGACGACATGTTGCATTTGGGGAGCCCCTGATGTGCCTAAATAATGGAAACCACTCCCCCCAGTGACTCCATTTTGGAAACTACACCCCTCCAGGATTTTATCAAGGGGTATAGTGAACATTTTGAACCCACAGAATTTGATAACATTAGGTTATCATATTGAATAAGTTGTCATTAGTCTTGAATGCAAGTGCTCACTATTTGAGTTTGCATTGGGTACTCGGGTATGCACCAAGTATCGTGGGTGCTCAAGCGACATGCTCAAGATCACCGTTTCACGGTTATTAGACACCCAAAAAAACCATGCAGGGATCGCTCATGCATGGCAGGCAATCCCCGTGATGTTTTTTTGGCTGTATAATAGCTGCAAAATATTTGGGGGGAGACTCAAGCATGTCAATCGAGCACCCACGATACTCGGTGCATACCCAAGCACCCAATGCAAATTCAAGTAGTGAGCACTTGCGCTCAACATTAGTCGCCATATCGTCGTCATTTTTTTTTCTTTACTTCTGAAAAAATCCTAGCCCCAACCCTAACCTTAGCCTAACTCTAACCCTAGTCTAACCCTAGCACAACCCTAACCCTAGCCCAACCCTTACCCTAGCCCAACCCTAACCCTAGCCCAACCCTAACCCTAGCACAACCCTAACCCTAACCCTAGCACAACCCTAACCCTAAAGTTTATTTTTTACGCCGTTCCTCGTGCGGTATAAGTGATTAGACGTCTTTATTCTTCGGGTCGGTGCAATTACAGCGATGCTAGATTCATATTGGGTTTTTATGATTGACGGCTGTCACACACTAAAAAAACATTTTTTTTGCAAAGACTAGTTTTTGCATCACCAAATTTTGAGAGCTTTAATTTTTCCATATTTTGGCCGACAAAGTCATGTGATGGCTTGTTTTTTGAGGGACAAGTTGACGTTTTTATTGGTACAATTTTCGGGCACGTGACCTTTTTTGATCGCTTTCTATTCTGATTTTTAGAATGCAGAATAAACAAAAAACAACAATTCAGGAATTGTTTTTTTTTATGCCGTTCTGCGTACGGTAAAATTGACAAGGTAGCTTTATTCTTCGGGTCAGTACATTTACAGCGGTACCACATTTATATATTTTTTTATATTTTGGCTCTTTTACACAATAAAAACTTTTATAGAAAAAATAATTGTTTTTGTATCGCTTTATTCTGAGAGCTATAACTTTTTTATTTTTCGGCCGTTGGAGCTGTATGGTGGCTTGTTTCTTGTGGGACAAGATGACATTTTCAGCGGTATTATTTTTATTTACATTCGTCTTTTTGATCGCATTTTATTCCATTTTTTGTTTGGTGGTATGATGATAAAACATTGTTTTATGTTTCGTTTTTTTTTTTACCATGTTCACTAAAGTGGTTAACTAGCTGGACCATTTTATAGGTCAGGTCATTACGGATGCGACAATACCAAATATGTGTACTTTTATTGGTTTATTTTTTTTTCATAAGATTATTTATTTATGGGTACAATATATACATATTTTTTGGGGATTATTTTTTTCATTTTTTTTTCAATTTTTACAATTTTTTTTTCATTTTTTTTTTCACTTTCTGACATTTTTCTTACTTTTACACTTTGTCCCACTATGGGACTTTCACTTTTTGCAGCCTGATCGGCTGTATAGCACAGGAATGGATTACCATACCTGTGCTATGCAGGCAGTCAGCGCTGCACAGGGAGAAGTTACTTTAGTTGCGCATTGCGCATGATCAAAGCAACTTCCTGCCTCCTGGTGACCTGGATGTTGTCATGATGACATCGGGTCACCATGGCAACATCCGGGACCGGACTCAGATGCCGTGGGACGCCGGCAGAGAAGGTAAGTATCGCGCTTACCTCCTCTTGCCACCGGAATGCTGCGATCGATTTCGATCGCAGCATTTCGGGGGTTAATGTGTCGGCACCGGTGTGGGACCACTCCCTGCACATAGCACAGGGCCCAGGACACAGATACGTATTAGTACGCCCTGGGCCAGAAAGGGGTTAAGGATGAAAATTCGAATTAATGGGACGGCTATAGATAGGCATCTCTGTGTGCGGCAGTCTTATAGAGCATGGTTAGATGATGACTTGACAAGTTTGTAATAACCATTTAACTGCCCATGGAGTTAATATACTGCAGGGAACAATGACACACAAACATGTATATCACATATTCTGATATATAATTTAAAAACGGAAATATTTCTATGTCAACATTGCAACAGAATTAAGGTTTTTTTTTTGTGAGTAATATTATCACCACACTTACAACATTCATGGTTATGGTCTTTGATTACAGGACTTAAAGAGCTTTTAATGGAATAAGTAAACTTCTTTAAAAGCTCTTGAGTTCCTTAGTGCAAATATAATAGAGATTGTTCAACAAGATTTTCCAAACCTTTTCAAATGTTTTTTTCTAAAACATTCTATATTGTTATGAAATTACTACAATTTTTTTCTTCTGGCTTTGAGTGGATTTACACCCATTCTGTCTTCTTTTAGATGACAGTAAGTTACGAATTATTTACTTGTATGTTGTATGGTGTGCAAGATAGTAGTGCTGTCACCATGTCTAAATTATATTTTTTTTAATGCTGAACATTTTCAATTTTAATCAGAATATCCAGATATAAATGACATCTTAAGTTAATTTACTGATGACGTCTCCATCAAATCATTAAGCGCCAATGAATGTTTATAAATTACTATTTTTTATGACTTGCTGTGCACATTGAACATGATTTGCTTTATATTACACCAGGGGTCTCAAACTCGCGGCCCGCGGGCCAACTGCGGCCCGCGGGACAATATTTTGCGGCCCCCCGCCTGGAAAAGCACTTAGCCACCTTAGTCCCCTTCCCTCCGGTACTTGAAGAAGATGAAGTCGCCGCTCTGAACGCACTTGGTGCAGGTCAGCCTCCGGCGGTGTTACACAGCGGGCAGCGCTCCACCGCCAAGTACAGTACCTCGGCGTCTCACCAGGGGGAGTAAGTGGCGGTGGAGCGCTGCCCGCTGTGTAACACCGCCGGAGGCTGACCTGCACCAAGTGCGTTCAGAGCGGCGACTTCATCTTCTTCGATGGGAGGGACACGGAGAGGCAAGTACCGGGGGGGGGGGTAGGAGCTTGGGACCCCTCGGTGCACAGGGCGCGTTCATAGAGAAGACACGTCTCCCAGCTCGGGGCTTCCCTTGCGCTGGGAGACGCCATGACAGCAGCTTCTTCTTTTGTTTTCAATCTAGTGCAGGCTTGGAAGAAAAAAAAAGTGGGGCGTGGAGAGCGTGACTGACAGGCTCTCCAGCCTGTCAGTCACGCTCTCCACGCCCCACTTTTTTTCTTCTTCTTCCCAGTCAGGCGACAGGACGTTCTGCCATTGGAGGCCCTGCATGGGAGGAGGAGACGCAGGGGTTTCTCAATGGGCGTCTCCTTCTCCCTGGCTGTGTTGTGATCCAATCACATCAAAGAGTGTCACAGACAAGGAGTTTTTTTCTTCCTGGCTGTGACTCTCACTGTGATTGGATTGAGGCACATGGAGAAGGAGACGCCCATTGAGAAACCCCGGCGTCTCTTCCTCCTTGATGCTCAGTATTAGCATACAGGGCAAGAAATATACAGGGGGGCACAGCAGAGTGGAGGAGTGCTATTTTTATAAACCAGACCAGGTGCGTGCCCACCCTAAAGGTATTTGGCTACTCCTGTGAGTAAAAATCAGGTCCTCTTTAATGTTGCCGAAGGTCATGCTAGGCAGCTAGGGGGACTGGGAAACTCTATTTCCGCTCATCCAGAGCACCTTGTGCTGAAGTGGGTATCTCAAGGCACCATAGGCCTAAGTTTTTGCTACGCAGCCCCAAATATGTCTTGCTCAAAGCCTGCAGTGAAGAGAAAGGTTGATGATGAGCACAGACAATTTCAGGAAAAGTGGGAAAAGCAATATTTCTTTATTGAGCACAAGGGCATCCCAACTTGTCTTATTTGCACAGAGAAAGTTGCAGTGCCCAAAGAATACAATTTGAAGCGTCATTACACAACTAGACATGCTGAGGAGTATGCAAAGTACCAGGAAGATGAGAGAGCCAACCAGGTTGCTAAACTTAAGACATGTCTGCTGAGGCAACAAGATTTCTTTAAGAAAGCAACCAAAGAGAATGATGCAGCAGTCGAAGCCAGCTACGTAGTTAGTATGATGATTGCTAAAGCAGGAAAGTCATTTAAAGAAGGGGAATTTATAAAAAAGTGCATGTTACAGGCTGCAAGTATTATCTCTCCAGAAAAGAAAGGTCAGTTTAGCAACGTCAGCCTTTCTTCCAACACCGTGGCAGAGCGCATTTCTGACCTTTCAAGTGACATTTATGATCAACTGTGTGAGAAAATAAAATGTTTCAGTGTATACTCAGTCGCTCTTGATGAGACCACAGACATCACCGACACTGCCCAGCTTGCAATCTATGTCCGGGGTGTTGATGACAATTTTGAAGTCACAGAGGAGTTGCTCTCACTAGTTCCAATGCATGGCCAGACCACCGCCCAAGAGATATTTCACCAGCTGTGTGATGCTTTTCAGAATGCTGGTTTGCCTTGGAGGAAGTTTGTCGGAATAACAACTGATGGAGCGCCATCAATGATCGGGAGGAAAAAAGGACTGGTGGCACTTGTTAATAAAAAAAAGGAAGAGGAAGGTTTAGAGGAGGTCATTGCTCTGCACTGCATTATCCATCAGCAGGCCCTTTGCAGCAAATGCCTGAAGTTTGACAACGTGATGTCTTTCGTTGTGAAATGCATCAACCAAATCAGATCCAGGGGCTTAAAACACAGAATGTTTCGTGCTTTTTTAGAGGAAATAGAGTCAGAATATGGGGATGTGCTCTACTTTACCGAGGTGCGTTGGCTCAGCAGGGGAAACGTATTAAAGAGATTTTTTGAGTTGAGAGCGGAAGTGAAAGCTTTTATGGAGAAAGATGGGGCTTCTGTTCCTTTGCTAAGTGATCCAAAATGGCTCATGGACTTAGCTTTTTTGGTTGATATCGCACATGAGCTTAATGTACTGAATAAGAGGTTACAAGGCCAGGGGCAACTTGTCAGTGCTGCCTATGACAGCGTGAGAGCGTTCTCTACAAAACTTATATTGTGGAAAGACCAGCTTTCTCAAACAAACCTTTGCCATTTCCCAGCATGCAAGTCACTCATTGATTCAGGCACACTATTCAGTCATGAGGAGTATGTGGATGTCATTTTGAGGCTACAGGAGGAATTTGATCATAGATTTGCAGACTTCAAGAGACACAGAGCCACATTTCAAATTTTTGCAGACCCCTTCTCCTTTGATGTGCAAGATGCCCCTCCAGTGTTTCAAATAGAGCTCATTGACTTGCAGTGTAACTCTGAACTCAAAGCCAAGTTTAGGGATGTGAGTGGAAAAGCAGACAAACTTGGGCAATTTTTAAGAGAATTGCCCCCCAGCTTCCCTGAGCTTTCCCGAATGTTCAAGCAGACCATGTGTCTATTTGGGAGCACATACTTGTGCGAAAAGCTCTTCTCTACCTTGAACTTCAATAAGTCAAAGTACAGGTCTAGAATTACTGATGCTCATCTTCAAGCTGTGCTGAGGGTCTCAACTGCTTCCTCACTTACGCCAAATGTGGCTCGGCTATGCAAGAGTAAGCGCTGTCAGATCTCTAGCAGCAAGAAGTAGGCAGATAAAGCCATGTTCAAACAGTTTATGTCCATTCATGTTCTAAAAGTTAAATGTTAAAGAACTGTTAATAAAGACATTTGAATCTGAATAATGATATTTTGTAAGCGCATTTTTTGTGGAAAACTTGATGCGGCCCAGCCTTACCCAGAATCTACCTCCAGCGGCCCCCAGGTAAATTGAGTTTGAGACCCCTGTATTACACCATTAAAACTTTTGCCTAATCCAGGGAGAAGCATGCCCCCATCACTGTACCCTAAATCTGCTCATATTGTTTACTTTTTCGTTTTGCTTATTTGTTTTGTACTATGCAGCGTATATGTATATGTTATTTGAAAAGAAATCCAAACATTTTTAATGACAACGTCTTTTCTTGAACTACATTAAAGGGGTTATCCAGCTTTATAGTACAATTCTGCAGTCACTTTATGACTAGGGGTTATTGATGTCTGGTAGATGGCTTTGGTCAGAGTCATCTGTTACAACATTCCAGCAAGAAATTCTAAACATTGAGGCCTCAATTCATTAAGACTGATATTTCGTACACCAGTCTTAATGAGGGTCATGCAGGAGTAAGATGTGCCAAACTTATCCAGAAGCACACGGCACTTAATGAATTTGCTGCATCTTATCAGTGACGTGTGGGGATTCCAGTGCTCGCTGCCGGGAATGAGGACCGGACAGGTGGCGGTGAGGAGCGCTGGCACCAGAAAGGTGAGAGGTAAAATGAGTAGAAGTATTTTTTTTTATTTTTTACATATTACGTTTATTATCTTACGTTATCTGAAAAGACCCCAAAGTATAATACAGGACATTACATTTGTAGAGAATAACTTGTTTGCAAATTTAATTTCCTTAGAAAATCTGCGCGAACAGGAAAATTTGAATTTTGCTTGATCCACTCATCTCTAATAGCAGCTAATTGGGATGGATGGCTAATGGATGAATCCTCGCATCTTTAATGGCTCTCTTATACCTTGCACTAGGCGTACCAAATTTTACCAGCTTTGTTAACTTAAAAGAAATCAGATAGGGTAGAGTTATGCACCTGTCCTGGTTCATTAGATTTTCTTGTTTTCCACTTCAGGCTCTGCATGTAGCCCAGCATCAGTGGCATACCGCCAATGGCAGTCAGTGGGCCACATGACTTTTATGGGGCCCATGAGCTGGGGGAAGCCGATGTCAGAGCACGCACCGAGTCCATCCTTCCGGCCAGCCAGCAGATGCCGATACAGTTGAAAGCAATGATAGAGGAGGGAGTATCATGTGACGCTTCCTTTCTCCCTTTCCCATCATTCCTCCTCTGTTTCTGACACAGCGGGCGCGATGACATCATTTCATTGCACCACGCTGTGTCAGACAGTAGAGCTGCTGAGGTCCGGAGATGCGCTGCAGAGACCAAAGCAGCGGGGGAACGAGGAGCGATGGGTATTGTATTTATTTACTTTTAAAATCAGTGAGTACGTGGTGGTCATAATACTGGAGAACTGTGGGGTGCATTTTACTCTATGGAGGGTGCATTTTACCCTATGGGGTTGCATTTTACTGTGTGGAAGACTATGGAGAGTGCATTATACTCTGTGGAAGATTATGGGGAGTGCATTATACTGTGTGGAGGACCATGGGAAGTGCATTATAGTGTGTGGAGGACCATGGAGAGTGCATTACACTGTGTGGGGGACCATGGGGAGTGCATTATACTATATGGGAGGACCATGGGGAGTGCATTATACTGTGTAAAGGACTATGTGAAGTGCATTATACTGCGTGGAGGACCATGGAAAGTGCATTATACTCTGTAGATGACCATGGGGAGTGTATTATACTGTGTGGAGGACCATGGAAAGTGCATTCTACTGTGTGGAGGACCATGGAGAGTGAATTATACTGTGTAGAGGACTATAGATAGTGTATTATACTGTATGGAGGGCCATGGGAAGTGCATTATACTGTGTGGAGGACCATTGGGAAGAGCATTGTACTGTGTGGAGGACAATGGGGAGTGCATTATACTGTGTGGTGGACCATGGGGAGTGCATTATATTATATGGAGGATCATGGGGGGAGTGCATTATACTGTGTGGAGGACCATGGGAAGTGCATTATACTGTGTGGAGGACCATGGGGAGTGCATTATACTGTGTTAAGGACCATGGGGAGTGTATTATAAGAAGAGAGAGAGAGGATTCAAAAAGACCCAAATAAACTGGAGCAGTGGGCAGCAACCAACAGAATGGTTTTTAACAGGGAAAAATGCAAAGTACTACATCTGGGCAATAAAAATGAAAAAAGCATATAGAGAATGGGAGGAATAGAGCTAAGCAACAGTACATGTGAAAAAGACTTAGGTATACTAATAGATCATAGACTGAACATGAGTCAACAGTGTGATGCAGCAGCAAAAAAGGCAAATACAATTCTGGGATGTATTAACAGAAGCATACAGTCTAGATCACGTGAAGTCATTATCGGTCTTTACTCCTCTTTGGTCAGACCTCATCTGGAATACTGTGTACAGTTTTGGGCACCACATTTTAAAAAAGACATAGACAAACTGGAGCAAGTTCAGAGAAGAGCGACCAGAATGGTGACTAGTCTGCAAACCATGTCCTATGAGGAACGGTTGCAGGATTTGGGAATGTATAGCTTGCAAAAAAGAAGACTGAGAGGAGACTTAATAGCTGTCTACAAATATGTCAAGGGCTGTCACATTGTAGAAGGATCATCTTTATTCTCATTTGCACAAGGAAAGACTAGAAGCAATGGGATGAAACTAAATGGGAGGAGACACAGATTAGATATTAGAAAAAACTTTTTGACAGTTAGGGTGATTAATGAGTGGAACAGGCTGCCACGAGAGGTGGTGAGTTCCCCTTCAATGGACGTCTTCAAACAGAGGCTGGACAGACATCTGTCTGAGATGATCTA
Organism: Phyllobates terribilis; assembly: GCF_046119375.1. Lineage (NCBI taxonomy): Eukaryota > Metazoa > Chordata > Amphibia > Anura > Dendrobatidae > Phyllobates > Phyllobates terribilis. The sequence continues at coordinate 367,080,677 of NW_027362767.1, forward strand.
GTGAATCCTGCTTTGAGCAGGGGGTTGGACCAGATGACCCAGGAGGTCCCTTCCAACTCTACCATTCTATGATTCTATGATTCTATAATATTTGGAGGGCTATGTGGGGGCCATTATTCTCTATGCAAGCAATTATACAGTGTGAAGGTTTGTGTGAGGACCATTATACTGTTTGGAGGACTAGTGCGGCCATTATACAGTTTGGGACTATTAAACTGTATGTAGGCCCATTATACTGCATGGAGGGCTGTGTAGGGGTCACAGTTGGGGGATCATACAGTGTTGGGGTCACCATACTTTGCCTTGGGAGTTGAAGTGGGGTACAGTTGTGTCATCATACTGTGCATGTGAAGGCTAATCTGGAGGAATTCTCCATGGGGGTATCATACTGTGTTTGGCGGGCACTTTTGTTGGCATCATACTTTATGGGGGCAATGAAAGGGGGATCTAGGGCTTCAGTAGGAGGAAAATTACTATGTGAAGGCGGGAAAGTTGTGAGCGATATGATATTCTGTGACCCCGACAAATATTTATAGATTTTTTTTTGGGGGGGGGGGGGCAATTAGAACTTCTGCTATGGGGCCCTATGATTTTTATGTATGACCCAGCCTGGCATTCTCCTATGTGTTGTATTTCCTGTAACTATATAAGGCATCCCAAGACACACACCTGTGTCTTAGTATTGTATTAAGACTTTCCAGTAACTCTTCTAGTTGTCTGTGCACAGTCCCAGTCCACACTCATCAGGACATCTCCTGACTGTCTGTGGTTTTCTGTCCGTGAGTTACTTGTCTGTGGTTTTCAGTAACCTTGCTACCTGTCAGTAGAGGACTTCACCTGTTCGTCTGCAGTGTCCAGTGATTTTCATGCGGCTGAGTTCAAACCCTTGAACCTGTGCTTTGTGGTTGGCTTCTCAGTCTGCCAAGCAATGGCAAATACACCTTTTCTCTTGGTGCTTAGTTTCTGTTATCCTTGCTGCAGTTTTTTTAGGATAACAGATGTTTTCATTTACTCATTTGTTTGCCCTGTCACCTTTTGGGTGCGGCTTTATATACATTCCTCCTGCTGGTATTTCCTGCTGGTGATAGTCTCTTTTGGATGTCCAGCCATACTGCTGTAGTTTAAGCCAGTCAGTGAAAGATCAACTAGGATTTATCTCTTTTCTGTTTAAGTACTTTTCCCTGCACCTACCTTCTGTTTCTTTGAGAAGTAGGCATCTTATTTTCTAACAGTAAGTATTTAATCTCTTTGTATTTAGTAGTTTGGTTTACTCACTCTGGGATTTTTTCTTTTTTCAGCACACTCCCCCTTCTGTAGGTAATTTGCACTCTGTTCTCCCCTCCAGTTCTTTAGGAGGTATGTGAAGTCCTTTACGGCCTTTCAGGCAGCATAGGTCCAACTTGCCATCATCTAGTCTGTGGTTAGGGGTTAGGGCTATCTCAACTTACGCAGATGTAATAATGATAGACTGTTCTGCTGCATTTCTACCCCTGAAGACAACAATTGCACTTTGTGTACAGTGTTATGTGATTTCATATGTAATATGAATAGTTATGTGCGTCTTTCCTATTGTATGATGGTAATGTACAGTGTATAAGAATGTAAAGTGTTAATGTATAATATGACTAGTGCATAGTACAGGGTAAGTACAAGGTTAGAACTGTGTAGTATAAGTACTGTTCATATAGTTAAGTGGTTTAGCAACGACATAGGGCATAAAATAAGGACAATAAGATAAGAAAGGCTATAATTAATGGATAGAACTAGCCTAGTGGGTGGGGACTAGTGTTAGTGGAGAGTGGGCACTTCCTGGTAGTTACTAAGATAGGGAAATACCGTAATAAGTTCAAGTTCAGGTGCAGTGGGCTACTAGGGCAGCATGGGCCAATCATTCAAGGCAGTGGGAAGCCATACTGATATCCCTTGAGGACATTCCTGCAACATCTGGAGCCTAGGGCTCGAGCCAGGTAACAGGGAGAGGGCCTGGTCTTCTGACATCTCAAGGTCAGTGGACGTGGAATCACGTGAAGGGCAGGTTGCAGGTCCCAGGTGCATTGCTAAAGTGGACAGGGAATTCTTGAGGCTGACGGAGTCAGTGGGCTTTGGGATACTCCAGGACGAACAAGTGGTATAGTTGAAGATACGTTGTACTAAGGAAGTAAGAAACATGAGATGCTGTGCCATATCTCACTTATTACACCTTGATGAACTCGAACTGACCAGTAAACGTTTGCTTGTTGTAATGACCTTTGTGTCCCCTGAGTTGTGTGTGACGGCTCCTGAAGATGGAGGCCTGAAGACAGCAGACGCTTGCGGCCTACAAGTGAGTGTGATGACAGCACAACTGACAGCATACTGGGACTGGGACACTGTCTTCCTGTAAAGTGCCAGAGAGTAACCAGACAGCAGCTCGATCATGACAACGGTTACACTTTACACAGAAACCTCTAGGGACTGCGGGGTCAGGATCTCTAGTCTGTACAGGAACCGGCAGAGTCAGTGGCAGTTTTTAGTGTGTTACCTATTTTCCTGAGTAAGTTACTACACGATCATAACAATGATCTTGCTAGCTGTCAGTGATCTTCAGGACTTCACCAGCTTGTCAGCTGTTTCCAGTAACCTTACTACTTGTCAGTGATCTTCGGGACTTCACCTGCTTGTTTGCTTTTTCCAGTAACCCTGCTGCCTGTCATTGGTCTTCAGGACTTCAACTACTTGTCTGCAGTTTCCAGTAACACGGCTACCTGTCAGTGGAGAACCTTTCCTATCTGCTTGTGACTTTTAAGACTTTTTAGTTTCTCTGAAGGTCCTGCAGTTTTCAGAATGTCTCCTAACTGCCAGCAGCCTCCATGGTATTTTGTTTTCCTTATTACTCCAGAGTTTTGTCTGCTACCTGTCAGTGTCTCGATGACTCCTCCTGCCTGCCGGCAGCTTTCAGTCCTTGAGTCTCCAGTCTGCCTGCGTTTTTCAGTAACTCTGCAATCTGCCTGAGGTTTTCAGCAACATTTCCATCTGCCTGGATGTCTCCTGCCTGCTTGCCTGTGGTCTCCTGGATGTCTCTCACAGGCCTGCAGTTTCCAGCATCCTGCCTGCTTACCTGTGGTTTCTTGGATGTTTCCTGCTGGCCTGCAGTTTCCAGCATCATGCCTGCTTGTGGTCTCTTGGACGTCTCACGCTTGATAGCGGTTTCCAACATCCCACCTGCTTGCCTGTGGTCTCCTGGATGTTTCCTGCTTACCGGCGGTTTACAGCATCTTGCCTGCTTTCCTGCAATCTCCTGGATGTTTTCCGCCTGATGCATGCAGTTTCCAACATTTCATCTGCTTGTTTGTGATTTCCAGCACCTTATTAAACTTTTAGTTTGCCTTGTACGTGTCCGCCTTCTTTCCTGTAGTCTCCCGCTTGCCTGCATTTTCCAACATCTAGCATTCCACCTGTCTACCTGCATTTTACAGTCCATCACCTTTCTGTGTTCCATGTGCTTCACCTAGCTGCTGCCCTCCCAAAACTTGAGTTTAGGGGATCCACCTCACCCAGTGAGCCAGTTTTATGTAACAGAAAGCAAATACTTGGTGATATATCCCTTTTAGTGTCTAAACTATATTAGTCTTTCATTTTTCAAACTATTGCACTTTAATTTTACATTTGATCATTTTTAACATTTTCTTAAAATAAATTACTCTTTTCAACATTATACTCTTACATTTTTGAGCAAATGTTAACCCTTCTATGTCATTGCCCTGGATGTTTTGACCTAGTGCAAACAAATAGCTCTGAATTAGCGGCTTTATAAATAAACTAGAAAAAGGCGCAACCTCATAGTTTACCCTAACAAATTTCAAAACAAAAAATATACACCTTAAGAAATGAGGAATTGCTCCACCATATGATGAAGTAAATGCTGACTGTGCACATTTTTTACATTCCTTACAAAGATCTTGTGTTTTTCAACAGGTTTCTGTACAAATGATTAATCGGTGAAGAAAACAAAACATCTAGTTTACCGGAATATAAATTCTTTTGTTATCTGTGAAGACTCCTCATTCCTAAATATCAGAATGTTGAATTATTTGTCTGCATTATGAAGCAATGAAGAATTAAGAGCTAAGATGAACATAGTTGTCTTCTTTCCTTTTATTCCACCTTTCCATTGTCTTTTATTTATCTTGTGCTAGAAACAATGTAGGTTCCTTAAGGCCCCGTCACACTTAGCGACGCTGCAACGATCCCGACAACGATACGACTTGTCAGGGATCGTTGCTGCGTCGCTATGTGGTCTCTGGTGAGCTGTCAAACAGGCAGGCTCACCAACGATCAGGCTCTTTCCACGATGTGCTGCTCCTGGTTACCAGCCTGCTGAAGCAGGAGCAGGCTGGTAACCATGGTAAACATCGGGTTACTAGGGGCACACGCGCACCTAGTAACTCGTTGTTTATCATGGTAACCACTCTGCTACAGTGAGCGGAAGGTTACCGCTCACGTTAGCAGGCTGGTAACCATGATAAACGGGTTACTAGGGGCACGTGTGCCCCTAGTAACCCGATGTTTATCATGGTTACCAGCCTGATCGCTGCTCCCGCTGGTCACACACAGCGATGTGTGCTGACCAGCGGGAGGGCAACGACCAAAAAATGGTCCAGGACACTTTGCAGCGATCAGCGACCTCACAGCAGGGGCCTGATCGTTGCAAAGTGTCACACATAGCAACATTGCTGGTGAGGTCGCTGTTGCGTCACCAAAACCGTGACACAGCAGCGATCTCGCTAGCGATCTCGCTATGTGAGACGGGGGCTTTATTCTAAAGAGCTTGAGAAAGGAAGAACCTGTTTTACTGTACTTATATGTAAAATAAGGACAAGTGCCTAAATGTATTTAGGTTGAAACAAAAAACAATTTTTATCCAGATCCCAAAGCTACAGGGATAAGTGATTTAATAGTGGAATTCTAAACTACTCAGAACAGATTTCATAAACTAACCATAATGTCAGTCTTGAGATTTGTAAATGACTGAAAGTATGAAAAAAAATAAGAAAGTGTTAGATATCTCCTAATTTGTACTGATAAGGGGTAAGAAAACACCACTATGTAGGCTTGTGAATCCTCACATCATTCTGCACCAATCATAGTTATACACAGTGTGTCCAATGTGAGGATTTACAAGTCTGCAGTCACATACAGTAACTGCAGACTTCTAGCCTAAGGCCGGACATTCCCTTTTATATCAATTGTCTTTTCATATATGGCAAAGGGACCTTTTTGCAACCCCTGTACCAATCATAGTTACCCTGAGTTATTTAACCATCATCTGTGTTACACGCACACCGCTAGGTTCAGATAGGGAGAGACGGGTTTCATGAATTCTTTGGAATCCTGGGGGAACCGTTACTCATGGCGACCATAGGCTGAAGCTTCTCTCAGGCACACGATAGATTCAATTGCTGACCAGACACAACTGACAAGAGTCTTTTTCAATAGCTTAACAGTGGAATTTAATCTGAAGCACAGCCAGTGCAATTCAGGGATATAACAGCATCAATCTTCATTACAGTACAGTCTGAGTTTCTTGAGCAACCGGCTCCAGTAACAATACAGTAGTTTATTCACAAGGCACAGTATTACAGTCTCTTCAGTACCATAATTCAGCATAGATTAGATCTCTTAGCAGCAAACTTCTATGCATACACAACCACAGGATTTTCGCTCACAAGGACACAATAGTACAGAGCATTCTTTATCCTGCATGGAGATGGAGGCGGGGAGTGTTTGATGAAGGAGGTGATCCCTGTGACAGAATTCATGCCAGTCCTTATCTTCCTGCCCGATAATACTCTGCACTGTTAGTTCAGCGAGTTTATCTGACCTGTATTTAGTTTCCCTCCTGATCTGAATCCTGCTCCCTTGCCTTCTGTGATATACAGATCACACACCACCTTTCTCTTTGGCTCCAGACAGACAGTAAAAACTTCCCACAATCCGCCTGAGGCTCTGCTAAAACACTCCCTGTCTCCTGTGACTGTGTTAACCCCTCTAGTTGATGGATGCTTCTGGAGCACAACACTTCCTGTCTCATGTGCTTGTGATACTTCTAATAGTTGCTGAATGCTTTTAAAGCAACAGCACTACTTCTGCATGTCACATCTGCTTCTAATTTATGGTTGACCGGGGGGATGGCATGCCATTCCATGCTCCTATTGGAACCCCGCAATGTGATTGCAGAATGCCAATGGGTTGCCATGACAGCCGAGGGTCTGCTAAAGGCCCTCGACCTGTCATGACGGTGCTACTATCTTGTTTCTGGTGTTCATAGGTGACCATGATTTGTACTACATACTTTGGTATCAGTATAAGCAATCAAATAATCGCAGACTCAAGTCCCCTAAGGGGCTACAAAATACAGTAAAAAGTAAAAAAAGAGAAAGCTTTAATAAAAATAAAAAAGTTTGAATAACCCCCTTTTAAACCATTAAAAGTAAAGAAAGAAATTAAAAATAAACATATGTGATATTGCTGCATCCATAAAAGTCTGATCTATCAAAATAGAAAATTAACCTGATCAGTAAACGGTGTAACGAGAAAAAGATTGAAATTTCAAAATTGCAATTTTTCAGATGTCGCAACACCGCCACAAAATGCAATAAGAAGTGATCAAAATATCATCTCTACCTCAAAATGGTATCAATAAAAGTGTCAGCTTAAGGTACGATTTTTATTTCTATGAATTTGTGAATTCGCAAAAACAAAACTTAAAAACCAATTGCGTAATTGCGCCTATTTGTCCAGTTCTTTGGATTTTTTTTTACCTTTTCCAGTACAACTTGTCTCGCAACAAAAAAAATTGTCATATGTTTATGTTGATGGAAAAATGAAAAAGTGATATCTCTTAGAGAAAGAGAGAGAAAATAAATAAAAAAGCAAAAACGGAAAACTTCCCCATTAGAAAAAGGGTCAGGATGGGAAAACCTACTGCCTTTTTGAAAAGGCATCAGAGTTGAAATAAGGGCCATGCTTTTGGAACAGAAGACAAAAAAAAACATAGAATATTTTCTGTGTTTTATCTCATCTGATATTTCCAATGTGTTGCAATGTACTTTTGCAAAGGAAATAGAGTAATGAAGAGTCCTTAAGAAATACCAGACACTGTACAAACTGCATTGTCAACACCAGACCCAATTGTTACCTAAAAGAGATGATCCATGTAGTGATGTGAATTGTTTAGACAATGAATGATCATTTGAGACCAAGGGAGGGATAGGTTAGATTGGGGTCAACTCAGATTTCAACACTGTAGTACTACTTGGTGCCCACAGTAACACGGTTGCTTTGAGTCTTTCAGGGCATAAGTTGCTTTTTGCAAAACTTTCGGTCACTGAGGGTGGTCTTAGGCATAAAACCCCCATATACTATAAGAAACCTTATAAAAATTGTTCAACCCCTTTATTAAGATATACAGTGGGTATGGAAAGTATTCAGACCCCTTTAAATTTTTCACTCTTTGCTTCATTGTAGCCATTTGGTAAATTCTAAAAAGCTCATTTTTTTCTCATTAAAGTACACTCTGACTTTGTGGAACTTTCTCCCATCTCCCTACTGTATCTCTGGAGCTTAGCCACAGTGATCTTGTGGTTCTTCTAATCTTTACCTCTCTCACCAAGGCTCTTCTCCCACGATTGCTCAGTTTGGCTGAATGGCCAGGTCTAGGAAGACTACTGGTGGTCCCAATCGTCTTCACCATAGTGGCCGCTGAGTGCTCCGGGCACCATGTAGTGACGTCATCGCACTGCTCTTCTGAGACATCAGACGCAGAGGGGGAATGATGGGAGAGGGAGTGTCAGCTGATGTTCCCTCTCTCATCATTGCTTTCAACTATATTGGCATCCGGGATGCCTACACAGTTGAATTTGCAATGACGGGAGGGGGACCCAGTGCTGGCACCAGGCCCCGCCCTCATAGCGAGCACATGGCAGTGCAAGGAGACCGCGTCTCCCTGCTCTGCCGGAGAGTTTAACTTTATTGGCACGCTTAACTCGCCAATGCAGTTGAAAGTAGCGTAGCTCTGGGTGGGCCCCTCAGGCGCAACTGCACCATCTGCCCCCTGGTAGCTACACTACTGGTTTGGGTTGCAGATGCCAGTGGAACTGAAGTGGCACGTTCCCTTTGTTTAAAACCATTGCCCTCAAACTGACCTTTGTAGAATCTATGAACAAACCTCATTAATTGTAATTGTGTATGATGCCCAAAGGTGCTATAACACCATTGACATTGTTAAAGAAAATGAGATCACATCCTTCAGAACTGCACACATCATTGTTGTCGGCAATAAGGCTATGTGTCCACGATCAGGAGCCGCTGCGGGTTTGAAGCTACGTGTTTATGCAGCGTCAAACCCGCAGAGTCCAGATGTTACAGCATAGTGAATGGGATTTCTAGAAAGCCCATGTCCACTATGCGTCTCTGTGCACCTGCAGATCACCCACGGAAACTGACATGCGGCGCGTCTTTCAGACCCACAGCATGTCAATTTCTCTTGTGGGTCCGCAATTTGGACTTTCCCCATAAATTAACATCTATGAGGAAAGTTCACATGTAAATTAAAAAAAAAAAATCGCACGGCGCTCATTTGCATAAAATGAGGGCTGAAGCCGAGCGGCTGATCGTCATCATCGGGGCCACAGGCTGCTACGCATCCTGGGCCCATACCCTTACTGACTCTCACATTTTCTCCAAGATGATTCTATTATTTCAAAGCACAAACAGACCATCAATTCTAGACCAGCAGTTGCCTCCACGTTCACCAGAGACACAGGAAAGTCCGATATCAAAAAAGAAGGGATGAGGATGAAGTTCAAAAATAAACACTTTATTTTAAAACTCATCTGTCTGACAGAATGTCAACAAGAACAAAAACATCAAAGTCAATCATTCTGTCAGGTCATAATACAAGATGTTGGAAGATATTGTTACACACACGCCGCCTAGGTTCAGATAGGGGCGAGACCGGTTACATGAATTCGTTGGAATCCTGGGGGGACCGTTACTCAGGGCGACCATAGGCTGCAGCTTCTCTCAGGCACACGATAGATTCAGTTGCTGACCAGACACATCTGACAAGAGTCTTCATAAACGGTAGAACAGTAACATTTAATGAGGCACGGCCAGTGCAATGCAAATGTCTCTTTGAGCAACAGGCTTCAGTAATAACAGTACAGTCTCATTTGCAGCACAGCAGTACACAGTCTACTATCCGGTAGCACAGTACAGCACAGTTTTGATGCATACACAACCACAGGCTTTTTCTTCACAAGTACACAGCATTCTTTATCCTGCATGGAGATGGAGGGTGGGAAGGGTGTGATGAGAGAGATGATCTCTATGACAGGCTTCCTTCCAGTCCTTATATTCCTGGCCGATAATACTCACACTGTTAGCTCAGGGAGTCTAACTGACCTTTGTTTAGCATCCCTCCTGACCTGAATTCTATTCCCTTGCCTTCTGTGAGATACAGATCATAAACCACCCTTCTCTTTGGCTCCAGCCAGACAGTAAATACCTTCCCCACAATTCCCCTGGGGCTCTTCTAAAACACTCCCCTTCTCCTGTGACTGTGTTAACCTCTCTAGTTTCTGGATGCTTCTGGAGCACAACACTTCCTGTCTCATGTGCTTGTGTTACTTCTAATAGTTGCTGAATGCTTTTTAAGCAACAGCACTACTTCTGCATGTCACATTCTTCCCTCCTTTTTGAATGTCATCCTCGACATTCATCTTAATTGGTCAATCTGACCAATTCTGAGACAGTGGTGAAAGCTGGATAACTTTATATACAAATTGGAATTGTGAAATCGGTATAACATTCATAAACATTGATAACTACCTAATCTTACAACCTTTTTCTTGTAGTACTCCTGTAAGAAATAAACAATTAACACAATTAAAACAATCAGCATCTCTTCAGCTGGAGCTTTTCATACATCTTCAACCAGCTCTTTCTCTCTATTCTTTAACAGTTCTTTGTTTCTACAAAGTCTTTTAAGGAAAATTAAGGCATGAAAACAAGTCTTTCCACCAGGCAACATGTTCCATACTGCCTCTCTGTGGTGAATACTCTCAAGTGGGCTTACCTGGTCTGCAGGCAGAGATACCTGTTTCCAGGTGACAGTCCTTGGCACTTGACTGGTTCTCCAACTGTCTCATATGTCAGCATCATGGGCCTCCTCACTTCTTGAGTTGACATCCTCCTGGTGGGTTGTTCCTCAGAGACCACGGGTTCTTCGGTCACAGAAGTTTCTTCCGCCACACTCATTTCCCATGCTTCCTCAGATGCTCTTGGAGCTGCCTCTGTAAGTTCCTGTACTTTTCCTGAGTCGCTTGTTTCCACACGGTCTGGTAATTCTGCTCCTCCTAAGTGTCGATAGGTCTCTTCAGGGGCCGGTATTCAATCATCAGATCTGAAATTGACTTCATCTGTACTGCTTGGTACGAACTCTGGAGCCTCGGCACTTAGTTCACTCTCCTGTGGATGGTACATCCCTCTCCTTGCCGGTCCGAGAAATACAACGGTGTGCTCTTCTCAATTGGAACTTTCAAGGTCACGATCCACCTCTGGAGCTGTGGATGATGTCGGTTTACTTCTGGGAAGTCTTGTTGTGGTAGGAGATAATCACAGGGTAGCAGTAAATTCCGATGGACTATTCTGTTTTTCTTGTCTCCCATTTCCAATCGGATTTCATACACTGGGCTGTCATCAGCTTTCCTCCTGACGACCACATACACCTTGTCTTCCCAGTACTTCCCAGCACCTTTCAATGGTTAGGCTGATGAGGCTATCTTTACTGACCGAGGAATCCTCCTCACAGGAGTACATCGTTTGACCTCTGCACTGGGCATTAAGTAACTGATGCCCCTGTCTCCCTTGCAGCTGTTGTAGACGGGAACACACTTGGGGATAGTACTGACACAGCCGTTTTACCTTTTGTGCCGTTCTGGGGTTTGGTGAGATTTGGATTTGCTTCTGGGGCCTCCTCCATGTCGCAGGTCACCAGCCCCCCTGCACTGGTAACCTCCTGTCTTTTAACCCAAACAACCATGACCATTGGCATTCCAATTCTGATGCACTCTCTTCTTTATAGTGCCCTTTTAAAATCATCTTCAGCTGTTGCAAGGTCAATTGACTCTTCATTTCTAGCATACCACGGAAGTTCAGTCCTGGGCTGATCGCTTTCACCACCCCCCTCAACGATCTCATCTGGTTGGTAGCCTTTCTGTAAGCCTGCATCGATCTGGTGCAACAAGTTCCTATAAGACAGTCTCTCTTTCTGTTCACACTCTCCTATTTGTCCCAGGATCTTGAATTCTTTCCTTATGGTGATTTGTGTTGTTAGAGAGGACTGTCTCTCTGATTTATCCTGTTTTTCCAGACACTATTCCTCTTCTTCCTTTACACGCTAATTCCCGCTCAGGATTCCACGTACGGGCCACCAATGTTACATGCACGCTGCCTAAGTTCAGATAGAGGCGAGACCGGTTACATGAATTCGTTGGAATCCTGGGGGAATCATTACTCAGGGCGACCATAGGCTGCAGCTTCTCTCAGGCACACGATAGATTCAGTTGCTGGGGTTCTGGGGTTTAGTGAGATTTGGATTTTCTTCTGGGGCCTCCTCCGTGTCGCGGTTACCAGTCGCCGCGCACTGGTAATCTCCTGTCTTTTAATCCAAATGACCGTGACCATTGGCATTCCTTGGCATAATGTCCTTCCTCACCACATCTTAGACAGTGGACACACACCGTACTCTGATTTGATGACCGGCATGCTTCACAAGCCGGGTATCTTCTGTTTTGGAACCCACTCCTGGGTCTGAGGGATACAAGTTCTGGCCTGAAACGAATCAACTTTACCAGTACGTCCATCATAACGGCACGACAGGAGTTAAGTCCTCTGTTCCTCTAGGGACAGGAAACACATGAGAGGTTAAAAGCCCCACCCCCCCATCACACCCTCAGTGTTTTTCCTGTCCCTAGCAGGACAGGACGCTATGGGAGGTTTCCGAAGATAAAGCGTTACCTGAGAGCCAGGGGGATTGGGGGGTCTCAGAACTCTCCCCTTCTTCCAGTCCAGAGGCTCCATGCTGATACCCCTTTGCGGGGTCCCTCAGCCAGAAGACCGCCGCTTACCGCTGTATCCCCCGGACAGGGGGCTCTGAGCGTTGCGGTGTGCCGGCATGCGCTCCACGGAGGAGCGCGGTGTATGGCTTCCAGCGGGAGGCGGAGTCATCCAGGAACATCCGCTTTGGGGCCGGCATGCATTCCAGGGTGGAACGCACGCCGCACGCTGTGTGAGACTTCCGGCGGGCGGAGTCAGAAGAGCGGACGTCCGCTTTGGCCTTCTTGCGTTCCAGGGTGGAACGCACGCCGCTTCTTCTCCTACATGAGGAGAGGGGCTTCAACGCAGGTGCCCGGAGGCAGTGATGAACCTCCAGGGCATTGAGAAGGCTTATCGCTGGGCGTGGCTATCACCTGGATCAGGTAAGACCCTATTAAAGGGTGCACCTCAGCCACACACACACTGACACAATGGAAGCTAATCCTTCACGGTCAGAAGCCCCCTCAGAGTCCCTGGGCAGTGTGAGTACAGGCTTAAAACCCTTCTCTGGATAGATCAGAGTATTCGAGGACAGGGTTTTATAGTAATTCTCCGGTGTCCTTTTATATGTTTTATGGATTAGGAGAGGGGAACCCAGAGGTCTGGATCTTCTTCCAAAAAGTCAAGATGATGTGTAGACTGCAACACAAAGCTTCAAGACTCATATAAAAAGCGCCTGTGTAAAAAATGTATAGCCGAGGTCCTAAAGGAAGAAAAAACTTCTTTTTTGACGGATATAAGATGTATGATACGTGAGGAGGTCCAGAGTACAGTCTCGACCCTCATGCCTTCCCATACACAACCGTCACCCCAAATAGTACAGCCTTCTCCTCGTCAGAAAAGACCTAGGTGGGAGATGGAACAGGTGTCTGAGGAAGGAGAATATTCAGACTCAGCATCAGAGCACAGCTTAGAAGAGGATGAGGATCGCTTCTCTCAGTTACCCTCACAAGAGAGAAAGAAATATATCTTCTCTACAGAACATACAGACGAACTGTTAAAGTCCGTCAGGCATACTATGAACTTGGAGGACACTCAGGTCTCCCATTCCAGACAAGATGAAATGTTCGCAGGTCTGAGAACTCGGAGAAATAGAGTGTTCCCTGTAAATGAGCATTTAAAATCAATGATTATGGAGGAATGGGAAGAAGTGGAGAAAAGACTCATTGTGCCAAGAGACTTTAAACCCCGTCTACCTTTCAATCCGGAGGATATCAAACTCTGGGAGGAGATCCCTAAAGTAGATGTTCCAATAGCGAAAGTGGCTAAAAAAACATCCACCCCCTTTGAAGACTCGTCTTGCCTCAAGGACGCAATGGATAGGAAGGCTGAGAGTATGCTCAAGAGGAGCTGGGAAGCTTCAGCAGCCATAATTAAATCAAATATCGCTGCCACTTTAGTAGCAGGATCCATGTGCCTTTGGTTGGACGAGCTGTCAGATCAAATTAGGTCAGACTCCCCTGTAGAGATGCTACCAGACTCTCTTCCCATGTTAAAGCTGGCAACTCAATTCATGGCTGATGCCTCGGCCGAATCGGTCAGATTCGCAGCTAGATGTAGCGTATTATCTAATACAGCTAGACTGGCATTGTGGCTAAAGACGTGGTCGGGGGATAGCCACTCAAAGAATAAATTGTGCTCAATTCCCTTTTCAGGTGCTCGGGTCTTTGGTCCAGCGTTGGACGAGATCCTAGAAAGAGCATCCGACAAGAAAAAAGGATTTCCCGAAGATAGGGTTAAAAGATACCGGCCCTTTCGTGGACCCCGTCGATCCCCTAAACGTGATTACAAGGGTAAGGGTAAGACGGGGAGATGGTCTTACAGGAAAGGAGGAAGGACAGAGCAGATCAGGTCGCCTCTGGGGCCCCAACTAGACCATGACGCCATTGGAGTAGGGGGAAGGCTTCTTTTCTTTCAGGACAAGTGGGCATCCATTACAAAAAATCAATGGATCCTACGTTCCTTAGGGGAAGGTTTCAAAATAGACTTCTCCCATACTCCCCCTCGTCGTTTCCAAATCACTCATCCTCGCTCCCCCGTAGATCTCAAGAGTCTATGGCAGGATATATTAGTCCTTCAATCCCTACACGTGGTGAGACAGGTTCCCCCTTCAGAGCAAGGTTTAGGCCATTACTCCTCCCTCTTCTCGGTGTTAAAACCCTCGGGCAAACGCCGTACGGTTATAAACCTCAAGCCCTTAAACCAGTGGGTGGAATACAAGAGATTCAAAATGGAAACTATAAGAACCAGCATTCCATTGATAGAGAAGGGATCGGTAATGTGCACCCTAGACCTCAAGGATGCATATTACCATGTTCCAATTCACCCAAGTCACCAGCAATACCTAAGGTTCGCTCTAGAACAGGAGGGCACAGTACACCACTTTCAATTCACTTGCCTACCCTTCGGTCTATCCTCGGCCCCTCGAATATTCACAAAGGTTATGACAGAAGTAGCGGCCTTCTTAAGAACACAGGGGATTATAATCATCCCTTACCTGGACGATATATTGTTGGTGGCAGAGTCAGAGTCTCTTCTTCTTATTCAACAAGAGCATACGATCGAAACCCTGGAATATTTGGGATGGAAAATCAATTGGGAAAAATCAAACCTCCATCCAAGTACTACAAAAGTATTTCTAGGGGTACTCTTAGACTCCAGTCTTCAGAAGTCCTTCTTGCCCCAGGAGAAAAGACAAAAAATAAAACTGAAAATTTACAACTTCAAGAAACGGAAGACCACCTCAATCAGATACGCCATGCGGGTCTTAGGACTGATGACCTCATGCATTCCAAGCGTGAAATGGGCACAGGCCCGTTCAAGGCCATTACAGAAGTAGATCCTGTCAGTTTGGAACAGACGACCATCGGGGTTAGACAAGAAAATTAGGCTGTCAAGAGAGCTAAAAAACTCCCTTTCTTGGTGGACAGACCTTTCAAACTTGGAAAACGCGGTAGACTGGATCCTTCTTCCTTCAATCCAGATCCATATGGATGCCAGCCAAAGAGGCTGGGGAGCAAGCATAGGAAACAGATATCTACAAGGGACGTGGCCCAAAGAGATGCAACACAGGTCGTCAAATTTCAGAGAGCTAAAGGCGGTCTGGGAGACTCTTCAAGGATGTCAGCATTTGCTCAGAGGAAATCATATAAAAATTTTCTCAGACAACAGCACCACCATCTCTTTTCTTCGTCGACAAGGAGGTCCAAAAGGAAAATGGTTACAATCCTTGGCGTCAAGAATTTTCTACTGGGCAGAGAGAAATGTCCTTTCAATATCGGCTATTCATCTAAGGGGGTCCGAAAATGTGGTAGCAGACTTTCTCAGCAGAGCAAGAATTGGTCCCTCAGATTGGGAGCTGAATCCGGAGGTGTTTCATCAAATCATTCAACGATGGGGCACGCCGTTTATAGATCTGTTCGCAACAAGGAAGAACAGAAAGCTGCAGCGCTTTTTTTCCTTGGACCCAGCCGACAGTCCAGAAGGAATAGATGCCCTTTCTCAGTCGTGGGGGACAAAACTGGTGTACGCCTTTCCTCCAGTCCCTCTCATCTCAAGAGTACTAAGGAAAATCCAACAGGAGAGGGGAGCTCTTATTCTGATAGCGCCCTACTGGCCCAAAAAGAGCTGGTTCCCTCTGTTATACCGGATGGCGGTGGATCTCCCATTCAGACTCCCAGCCAGGAGAGATCTTCTATTGCAGGGTCCCTTGTTACTAGTGTTGAGCCACCCCCGTAGTGTTCGGGTTCGGTTCGGTTCGTCGAACACCGGGATGTTCGAGGAACTGTTCGTCGAACTGTTCGTCGAACACCTTAGAACACCGTCGAACACCGTTAAAACCAATGGCAGGCAAACAAAAACACATAGGAACACATAGAAAACACCTTCAAAGGTGTCCAAAAGCTGACAAACTGCTCAGAAGACGCTTTCTTTAAAAAAGCCGCCGGCAATTCAGCAGCGGCATACACCGGTACCCGACAATTTAGACATGAAGGAATAGAGCATCACACATAGATTAGATAGATAGAAACATGTCAGTCACATATATATGAAGTACAGTGACAGTGTTGCTTACTGTACTTGTCATTTAGTGTAAAGGATTTATTAAAAAATATAATAGTGTTTTCATGCACTGTCTCTTTAAAAAAGCCGGCCGGCAATTCAGCAGCGGTACCCGACAATTTATAACAGACAGAATAGAGCTTCACACATAGATTAGATAGATAGAAACATGTCAGTCACATATATATGAAGTACTGTGACAGTGTTGCTTACTGTACTTGTCATTTACTGCAAAGGATTTATTAAAAAAAATAATAGTGTTTTCATGCACCGTCTCTTTAAAAAAGCCGGCCGGCAATTCAGCATCTGTACCCGACAATTTATAACAGACAGAATAGAGCTTCACACATAGATTAGATAGATAGAAACATGTCAGTCACATATATAATAAGTACAGTGACAGTGTTGGTTACTGTACTTGTCATTTAGTATTAAAATAAAGGATTTATTATTAAAAAAAATTGGCGTGGGGTTCCCCGTAATTTTAGTCTCTAGCGGAGGTTAAGCAGACAGCTGGGGCAGATGTTTGAAGCCTGGGAAGGGGGTAATACCCACGGAGCTTCCCAGGCTACTAATATCAGCCCCCAGCTGAATACCTAGCCTTTACTAGCTATTAAAATGGAGGACCCCCCCCAAAAAAATGACGTGGGGTCCCCCCTAATTTAATAGCTAGCAAAGGCTAGGCAGACAGCTGGGGGGCTGATATTAATAGCCCAGGAAGGGAGCCATGAATATTGGCCCCCTCCCAGGCTAGAAACACCAGCCGTCAGCCGCCCCAGAAATGGCGCATCCATAGGATGCGCCAATTCTGGCACTTAGCCTCGCTCTTCCACGCTGCCCTGGTGCGGTGGCAGGGGGTAATAGGGTTGGGGTTGATGTCAGCTTATAATGCCAGCTGACATCAAGCCCAGGTTAGTAATGGAGAGGCGTCTATAAGACACCCCCATTACTAACCCCATAGTCAAAGTTAAAAAAAAAACACAAACACCCAGAATAAAGTCCTTTAATTGAAATAAAGACACAATTCTTTATTGTTCTAAATTAAACCATACTTACCATCACGCCCATTCCAGCTGAAGCCAACGATCTCCTGCAATAAAAGAAAAATAATAAAGCAACCTCATCCTTACCTTTCCATGGTTCCCAGGACAGCTTCAGCTCTGCTACATCGAGATGACAGGCTGGACCGCAGCAGAACGCTGCCATCCAGCCTGTCATCCCGCAGACACTGAGAAGCGCAGGCATGCTTGCGCTCCTCAGTGTCTGACTGTGACGGCATCCAGATGAGCCGACAATGAACTCGGCTCACCTCATGTACGTCACTGACAGCGTGGGAAAATTCTCCTGCACTTAGCGCTTCAGCGTGAGAATTTTCCCACGCTGTCAGTGACGTGCATGAGGTGAGCCGAGTTCATTGGACATGACCTCGGCTCATCTGGATGCCGTCACAGCCAGACACTGAGTAGCGCAAGCAAGCCTGCGCTTCTCAGTGTCTGCGGGATGACAGGCTGGATGGCAGCGTTCTGCTGCGGTCCAGCCTGTCATCTCGATGTAGCAGAGCTGAAGCTGTCGTGGGAGCCATGGAAAGGTAAGGATGATGTTGCTTTATTATTTTACTTTTATTGCAGGAGATCATTGGCTTCAGCTGGAATGGGCGTGGCGGTAAGTATGGTTTAATTTAGAACAATAAAGAATTGTGTGTTTATTTCAATTAAAGGACTTTTTTCTGGGTGTTTGTGTTTTTTTTAAATACTTTACTAGAAATTCATGGTGGTCATGTCTAATATTGGCGTGACCCCATGAATTTCGGGCTTAGGGCCAGCTGATAATGCCAAGCTAGCCTTAACCCCTTTATTACCCAGTGAGCCACCGCACCAGGGCCCTGGATGAGTTGGGTACAGCGCCAGAAGATGGCGCTTCTATGAACGCGCCATTTTCCGGGGCGGCTGCGGACTGCAATTTGCAGCGGGTGGGGCCCAGAAAGCTTGGGCCTCCCTGCGCTGCAGATTCCAGCCCCCAGCTGCCTAGTTGTACCTGGCTGGACACAAAAATAGGGCGAAGCTCCACGTATTTTTTTTTTTAAATTCATGAAATTCATGGAATAATTAAGAAAAAAAGGGCTTCCCTATATTGTTGTGTCCGGCTAGGTACAAATAGGCAGCTGGTGGTTGGGAGCAGCCCGTTCCTGCCTGCTGTACCTGACTGGACACAAATATAGGGCGAAGCCCCACATCAATTTTTTTTTCATTATTTCATGAATTTCCTGAAATAATTTAAAAAAAATTGACGTGGGGCTTCGCCCTATATTTGTGTCCAGTCAGGTACAGCAGGCAGGAACGGGCTGCCCCCAACCACCAGCTGCCTATTTGTACCTGGCCAGACACAACAATATAGGGAAGCCCTTTTTTAAAAAAATTATTTCATGAAATAATTAAAAAAAAATTGACGTGGGGCTTCGCACTATATTTGTGTCCAGCCAGGTACAGCAGGCAGGGACGGGCTGCCCCCAACCACCAGCTGCCTATTTGTACCTGGTTGGACACAACAATATAGGGAAGCCCTTTTTTTCTTAATTATTCCATGAATTTCATGAAATAATAAAAAAAAAAAATGCGTGGGGCTTCGCCCTATTTTTGTGCCCAGCCAGGTACAACTAGGCAGCTGGGAGCTGGAATCCGCAGCGCAGGGAGGCCCAAGCTTTCTGGGCCCCACCCGCTGCAAATTGCAGTCCGCAGCCACCCCAGAAAATGGCGCGTTCATAGAAGCGCCATCTTCTGGCGCTGTACCCAACTCATCCAGGGCCCTGGTGCGGTGGCTCACTGGGTAATAAAGGGGTTAAGGCCAGCTTGGCATTATCAGCTGGCCCTAAGCCCGAAATTCATGGGGTCACGCCAATATTAGACATGACCACCATGAATTTCTAGTAAAGTATTTAAAAAAACACAACACCCAGAATAAAGTCCTTTAATTGAAATAAACACACAATTCTTTATTGTTCTAAATTAAACCATACTTACCGTCACGCCCATTCCAGCTGAAGCCAATGTCTTCTGCAATAAAAGTAAAATAATTAAGCAACCTCATCCTTACCTTTCCATGGTTCCCACGACAGCTTCAGCTCTGCTACATCGAGATGACAGGCTGGACCGCAGCAGAACGCTGCCATCCAGCCTGTCATCCCGCGGACACTCAGAAGCGCAGGCATGCTTGCGCTCCTCAGTGTCTCACTGTGACGGCATAAAGATGAGACAAGCTCATGTCCAATGAACTCGGCGCACCTCATGCACGTCACTGACAGCGTGGGAGAATTCTCCTGCACTCAGCACTTCAGCGTGAAAATTCTCCCACGCTGTCAGTGACGTACATGAGGTCAGCTGAGTTCATTGGACATGAATGAGCTCACCTCATGCACGTCACTGACAGCGTGGGAAAATTCTCACGCTGAAGCGCTGAGTGCAGGAGAATTTTCCCACGCTGTCAGTGACGTGCATGAGGTGAGCTCATTCATGTCCAATGATCTCAGCTGACCTCATGCACGTCACTGACAGCGTGGGAAAATTCTCCTGCACTCAGCGCTACAGCGTGAGAATTCTCCCACGCTGTCAGTGACGTGCATGAGGTGAGCTCATTCATGTCCAATGAACTCAGCTGACCTCATGCACGTCACTGACAGCGTGGGAGAATTCTCACGCTGAAGTACTGAGTGCAGGAGAATTCTCCCACGCTGTCAGTGACGTGCATGAGGTGCGCCGAGTTCATTCGACATGAACTCGTCTCATCTTTATGCCGTCACAGCCAGACACTGCAGAGCGCAAGCATGCCTGCGCTTCTCAGTGTCTGCGGGATGACAGGCTGGATGGCAGCGTTCTGCTGCGGTCCAGCCTGTTATCTCGATGTAGCAGAGCTGAAGCTGTCGTGGGAACCATGGAAAGGTAAGGATGAGGTTGCTTTATTATTTTTCTTTTATTGCAGGAGATCGTTGGCTTCAGCTGGAATGGGCGTGACGGTAAGTATGGTTTAATTTAGAACAATAAAGGAATGTGTCTTTATTTCAATTAAAGGACTTTATTCTGGGTGTTTGTGTTTTCTTTTAACTTTGACTATGGGGTTAGTAATGGGGGTGTCTTATAGACGCCTCTCCATTACTAACCTGGGCTTGATGTCAGCTGGCATTATAAGCTGACATCAACCCCAACCCTATTACCCCCTGCCACCGCACCAGGGCAGCGTGGAAGAGCGAGGCTAAGTGCCAGAATTGGCGCATCCTATGGATGCGCCATTTCTGGGGCGGCTGACGGCTGGTGTTTCTAGCCTGGGAGGGGGCCAATATTCATGGCTCCCTTCCTGGGCTATTAATATCAGCCCCCAGCTGTCTGCCTAGCCTTTGCTAGCTATTAAATTAGGGGGGACCCCACGTCATTTTTTTGGGGGGGGGTCCTCCATTTTAATAGCTAGTAAAGGCTAGGTATTCAGCTGGGGGCTGATATTAGCAGCCTGGGAAGCTCCGTGGGTATTACCCCCTTCCCAGGCTTCAAACATCTGCCCCAGCTGTCTGCTTAACCTCCGCTAGAGACTAAAATTACGGGGAACCCCACGCCAATTTTTTTTAATAATAAATCCTTTATTTTAATACTAAATGACAAGTACAGTAACCAACACTGTCACTGTACTTATTATATATGTGACTGACATGTTTCTATCTATCTAATCTATGTGTGAAGCTCTATTCTGTCTGTTATAAATTGTCGGGTACAGATGCTGAATTGCCGGTCGGCTTTTTTAAAGAGACGGTGCATGAAAACACTATTATTTTTTTTAATAAATCCTTTGCAGTAAATGACAAGTACAGTAAGCAACACTGTCACAGTACTTCATATATATGTGACTGACATGTTTCTATCTACCTAATCTATGTGTGATTCTCTATTCTTTCTGTTATAAATTGTCGGGTACAGATGCTGAATTGCCGGCCGGCTTTTTTAAAGAGACGGTGCACGAAAACACTATTATATTTTTTAATAAATCCTTTACACTAAATGACAAGTACAGTAAGCAACACTGTCACTGTACTTCGTATATATGTGGCTGACATGTTTCTATCTATCTAATCTATGTGTGATTCTCTATTCCTTCTATTCTAAATTGTCGGGTACAGATGCTGAATTGCCAGCCGGCTTTTTTAAAGAGACGGTGCATGAAAACACTATTATTTTTTTTGATAAATCCTTTACACTAAATGACAAGTACAGTAAGCAACACTGTCACTGTACTTCATATATATGTGACTGACATGTTTCTATCTATCTAATCTATGTGTGAAGCTCTATTCTTTCGGTTCTAAATTGTCGGGTACCGGTGTATGCCGCTGCTGAATTGCCGGCTTTTCATGTTTCACTGTGAGCACTGTTCCCATCGATTTGGGCAATCACTGTAATGCCACAACCACCATGGCTGTGGCATTACAGTGAGTGGCAGACAATCCCTGCATGATTGGTGCTCTAAATAGCGCCAGACATGCAGGACACGCTTTTGGTGCACGAACAGTTATCGAACATAACCTCGAACAGCCGAATTTTTTGCAAATCGTTCGGGTTCGTCGAACAACTCGAACACCACCCAAAACAGCTCGAATTTGAGATTGGCGAACAGTTCTAGTCGAACACCGCTCATCTCTACTTGTTACATCCGAACATCCAATTCCTCCAATTGACAGCATGGAACCTGAGAGGGGGATCCTAGCCTCTAAGGGCCTTTCCCATTGGGTAATTACGACTCTACAGGCCTGTAGGAAACCAGCCATCTATGCTAGAATTTGGAAACAGTTCTGTGGCTTTGCAGGTCAGTCTGTGGGAAATTCGTCTCACCCCAATATCCCAGCGATATTGGATTTCCTCCAAGAGGGATTTGATAAGGGTCTGAGGCCAAATACATTAAAAGTTCATATCTCGGCCCTGAGTACTTTTTTGGACTACTCCTTAATAGACCACCCATGGATATCAAGGTTCATAAAAGCAACCTCTCGTTTAAAACCCACGATAAGGAGTCTAGTACCGCCGTGGGATCTGAACCTTGTGTTGAGGGCTTTATGTAAGTCTCCCTTTGAACCGCTAGAAGAAACATCAATAGACCTGCTTTCTATGAAATCAGCCTTTCTTGTTGCAGTTACTACAGCGAAACGGGTAGGCGAGATCCAGGCTCTCTCAGTTCTGGACCCATACCTTAAGATTCTGGAAGACAGATTGGTTCTTAAACTGGACCCCTCCTTTTTCCCTAAGGTGGTGTCCAGCTCAAATTTGAATCAGGAGATAATACTGCCGTCTTTCTGCCAGTCCCCCAAAAATGAAAAGGAAAAATCCTTCCATACCTTGGACCTCAGGAGGGCAATTGTTCGTTATATAGAAGTCACAGCCCCCTGGAGGAGAAACTCAAACCTTTTTTTGGAATTTTCGGGTGTGAATAAGGGCAAGAAAGCTTCTAAGCCGACTCTAGCAAGGTGGTTGACAAAGACTATCGCCCTCACATATGAATCTGAGGGGAAGGATCCACCAATTTCGCTTAAAGCTCATTCTACTCGGGCAATCTCCGCTTCTTGGGCAGAGAGAGCTGGAGCGTCAGTGGGCCAAATTTGCCAGGCAGCAACCTGGGCCAATATATCCACATTTAGTAAACATTATAAATTGGATGTGTTGTCCGGTCAACAATCAGCCTATGGCCGTAAAGTCCTTCAGGCAGTGGTCCCGCCCTAAATGTTCCATTTCTTTGATTTGGTATGTCTCCTGTCGTGCCGTTATGATGGACGTACTGGTAAAATAGGAATTATTCCTACTGTTAATTACGTTTCCAGGAGTCCATCATAACGGCACCATATTTCCCGCCCCGCTCTTGACACTAATGTGAATGTAACATTGGTATATGTATATAATAAAATAGAGTTGCATCCATCCTGGTTTGGTGATTAGTACTAACACTGAGGGTGTGATGGGGGGTGGGGCTTTTAACCTCTCATGTGTTTCCTGTCCCTAGAGGAACAGAGGACTTAACTCCTGTCGTGCCGTTATGATGGACTCCTGGAAACGTAATTAACGGTAGGAATAATTCCTATTTTTTCACCTCAATCAATTCGGCTCGCAGTTCTCCTATTACTTCCTCCCAGTCAGCGCTGGCAGGCCTCTCTTTTGTTGGTGGTTTAAGGATCCCTCTCGGAGGTGGAACTGGAGGGTCTCTATGATGATCTTCGGACTGGCCATCGGGGGTCTCCAACTTCAGCGGAGTCATTTTGGTGATTTTAGGAGCAGAGCCATTCTTTAACTTCTGTTCGCTCTCTGACTCCAAACTAGTGGCCTCATTCATTTTTTCAATTAGGACTTTGTCCAAAATGCCAGGATCTTCTAGGTACTGTTTCAGCTGCAACTTGATATCTTTGCTGATTAATCCCGTTTCCAGTAATCTAAAGAACTTCTTCTGGACTAGTCCAGCATCAAACTTCTCTTCCGCTTCTACATCTCTGGATGCAAACAACAGTATATCCTTCAGTTCAATTGCTCTGGACATCAAAACTTTGGGGTGATTCATTATCTTTCTGTGAGAGGTTAATGAGTCGGTGGAACAATTATAAAGTACTCTCTTCTTTATAGTGCCCTTTTAAAATCATCTTCAGCTGTTGCAAGGTCAATTGACTTTTCATTTCCAGCATACTACGGAGGCTCAATCTTGGGCTGATCGCTTTCACCACCCCCTCAACAATCTGATCTGGCTGATAGACTTTCTGTAAGCCTGCATCGATCTGGTGCAACCAGTTCCTATAAGACAATCTCTCTTTCTGTTCACACTCTCCAATCTGTCCCAGGATCTTGAATTCTTTCCTTATGGTGATTTGTGGTGTTAGAGAGGACTGTCTCCCTGATTTATCTAACCCGAGCAGGTTAAAGGTGCTGTCTGAGTCTATTACCTGTTTAGAGGTTTTTGGTCGATTCCTGCAGGGCTGTTGTTAGGGCTTTGAATTGTTCTTTCAATTCCTGTAGTTCAGTCTGTGGACGGAGATTCCCGCTTTTGGTAATTGGTGCCGCCCCTCCAACTTCCGAACAAGAAACTATTTTTTAATATAATTTACATATTCAGCACCTCAAATTGAATGGAAAACTATTTATTCATATCTATCTTGCAAAAAAATGCCCTAATTTTTATAGTACAGTGTAATATGACTGTTACACACCTGTCCAAGCTCCGAGCTTTGAGTCACTCAACTCGGTCCACTGGCCTCTGTTGTTCTCCACGTTGGGTTTTGCAGGTTGCCTGGTGTGTGACATCATCTTTCTTGGCCTTTTGAGGCCCGTCAGGAACCCACCTGTGTCTTCAGATTTTTAAGTCTCTAGTTTACTATTCCCCAGTTCTTGTGCACACTGCTAACCTTCTTCTATCCCTGCTGACATCTCTTTGTCCTTCC
The DNA here is from genome assembly GCF_046119375.1 of Phyllobates terribilis. Lineage (NCBI taxonomy): Eukaryota > Metazoa > Chordata > Amphibia > Anura > Dendrobatidae > Phyllobates > Phyllobates terribilis. Next base: position 367,105,320 of record NW_027362767.1, read on the forward strand.
TGCTGTTCTTGGGACTCTTGTGTGTACCATGTCCACGCTGCACACATGCCAGTGCAGTCTGCACCGACACCCGAAGTTCTTATGCCCACCCAGATCTGGGGTTTAGTGGATCCACGTCACAGGGTGAGCCTTACAATGACAGCCTTGATTCCACTAATGCACAATATACTGGTACATAGCACCAGTCATACTGTCCTCATAACTTTACTAGTCATAGCAATCCTCTAACTTTAGCAGGAAGACATAATTGGCAGTTCAGCCCTTGCTGTCATCACTGCATCTCCAATGAAAGTTTGAGAAATTCCTAATCTTCTGGGGGTCTCCGCTTTATTAAGGGGTCTTTTGGACATTCCAGGAGAGAAGTCATGTGATCTCCATTAATTTGCAACTTTGACTATCATGGAATACAATACTACTTTGTTGAGGCTTCACAAACTGCACAGATATCAATAATGAATTGTTATTCAAAGATACAAGTAAGAACAACATTGAAGATACAATGAAACTTCTTAGGCACCTGCTGTGATGTAACAGGTTGTACCCGGACTTTCCAGCAGACTTTTCCTGTAAGTAGGTAAATAGCCTTCAGCGGTGAAACTCCTCAGTTCTGATGGAGTTGCAGTAACACAAAGAGTTTCTCTCACTGTAAAGCTTTAGCCTGAATATACACATTGTCGTACTCACTACACCATCACCCTGCCAAACAGATGGAACTAGAGGAGTTCCCTTACAATGTGTTATACAGCAATTTCCTAATGTGCTTTTAACCCCTTCACCACTTTGGGTTTTTCCGTTTCTGCGTTTTCGTTTTTTGCTCCCCTTCTTCCCAGAGCCATAACTTTTTTATTTTTCAGTCAATATGGCCATGTGAGGACTTGGTTTTTGCAGGATAAGTTGTACTTTTGAACGACACCATTGGTTTTAACATATTGTGTACTGGAAAATGGGAAAAAAAATTGAAGTGCAGTGAAATTGTAAAATAAAGTGCAATTCTACAATTATTTATTTTTTATTTTTTAACAATGTTCACTAAATGCTAAAACTGACCTGCCATTATTATTCTCCAGGTCATTACAAGTTCATAGATACCAAACATGTATAGGTTCTTTTTTATTTAAGTGGTGAAAAAAAAATCCAAAGTTTGGAAAAAAAATGGCACCATTTTCCGTGACCCGTAGCATCTCCATTTTTCAGGATTTGGGGCTGGGTGAGGGCTTATTTTTTGTGCGCCGAGTTGACGTTTCTATTAATACCATTTTGGCGGAGATCCGATGTTTTGATCGCCTGTTATTGCATATTTTCTCGTTACGCCATTTACCGATCGGATGAATCCTTTTTATATATTGATAGATTGGGCGATTTTGAAAGCAGCGATAACCAAATATGTGTATTTTAAAGGGTGATTTGAAGTTTTATATTTTTTTTTAATATTTTTAACCCCTTTGCAATCCTGGGATTTTCCGTTTTTGCATTTTCGTTATTTGCTCCCCTTGTTCCCAGAGCCATAGCGTTTTTATTTTTTGGCAAATATGGCCGTGTGAGGGCTTATTTTTTGCGGGATGAGTTGTACTTTTGAACGACATTACTGGTTTTCGTGTACGGGAAAACAGGAAAAAATTCCAAGTGCAGTGAAATTGCAAAAAAAGTGCAATACCACAGATATTTTATTTTTATTTTTTTTACCACGTTCACTGATTGCTAAAACTGACCTGCCATTGTTATTCTCCAGGTCATTACGAGTTCGTAGACAACAAACATGTATAGGTTCTTTTTTATTTAAGTGGTGAAAAAAAATTCCAAAGTTTGCTAAAAAAAAAAATAGCGCCATTTTCCAAGACCCGTAGCGTCTCCATTTTTCGGGATCTGGGGCCGAGTGTGGGCTTATTTTTTGTGCGCCGAGTTGAAGTTTTTATTGATACCGTTTTGGGGTAGAGCCGATGTTTTGATCGCCCATTATTGCATTTTATTACAATGTTGTGGCGACCAAAAAACGTAATTCTGGCGTTTAGATTTTTTTTCTCGTTACGCCATTTACCGATAGGATTAATTATTTTTTTATATTGATAGATCGGGCGATTATGAACGCGGCAATACCAAATATGTGTATGTGGTTTTTTTTTTATTATTATTTTATTTTGAATGGGGCTAAAGGGGGGTGATTAAACTTTTATATATTTTTTTAATTTTTTTTATATTTTTAAAAACATTTTTTTCACTTTTTGCTTGCTTCTATAGTCTCCATAGGAGACTAGAAGCAGCAACTGTCCGATCGCCTCTGCTACATAGAGGTGATCAGCAGATCACCTCTATGTAGCAGAAATGCTCCTGTGCTATGAGCGCCGACCACTAGGTGGCGCCCATAGCGATCAGTCCATGACAACCACTGGGGTCTGCTGCAGACCCAGGATTGTCATGCCCACCCATCAGTGACCCACCATCACGTGACGGGGTCACCGATGGGCGGGGTAAGTGACGCGCTTCTGGCGCGGGGCTGTTAAATGCTGCTGTCAGAGATTGACGGCGGCATTTAACATGTTAACAGCCGCGGGTGGATCGCGATTCCACCTGCGGCTGTTGCGGGCACATGTCAGCTGTAATAATAAGCTGACATGTGCCCGGTTCAGTGTGGGCTCAGCGCCGGAGCCCTCATTGAACAGGGAGTGACAGCCTGGTGCATACTAATACGGCACAAGCTGTAAAGGGGTTAAAAACGTTTTTTTTTTACTTTTCACTTGGTTCAATAGTCTCCATGGATAACTAGAAACTGCAATGATCAGATCGCCTGTGTGTAGAAGAAATGCACACTGGCTATGAGCGCTGGCCTCTGTGCGACGCGCATAGCCTCCCGGCAATGACAACCGCAGGGGTCTCCTGCAGATCCCGGGTTATCATACCAACCCATCGGCGACCCGCGGTCATGTGACAAGCGCGCCGAGGGGTGGGAAAAATGGCATCCTTACGCCGCAACCATGTTAAATGCCACTGTCAGAGATTGACAGCGGCATATAACATGTTAACATCTGCAGGTGAATTTGACAAACGGCTGTTAGGATCAGATCAGCTGTCATGTGCCCGGTAACATGCGGGCTCAGCACCGGAACCCGCATGGAGTGCAGGGATACCACCTTGGACGTACTAATACGTCCAAGGTGGGAAAAGGGTTAAAATCAAAATTGTTCCTATTATGAGCCTCAATAATTTCATATTTAACATGCACCACCATGGACAGATTAATCTTGCCATAGCTTCCTTGGTAGCCTCACAGAGCTCACTCAGTCATTTAATCCACAGACAGGATTGTTAGATTGTAAGGCTATGTTCACACATATTGTGTTTTTCAGAATTTTTTGCTGCAGATTTTTATGCGAATTTTCAGCTGCGTTTTGCAGTACCAGCAAAGTCTATGAGAAACCAGAATTTTCTGTTCACACATCATGTTTTTTTTTGTTGCGTATTTTGTGCTTTTGTTGGGTTTTTGGATAGAGATTAAATAGAGCATGTAATTTCTTTCAGCGTTTTTTCACCCATAGGAAGTAATGGGTGGGGAAAAAAAGCGCATCAAAAACGCACCAAAATTTGCATCAGCGTTTTTAATGGCAAAATAGAATGGGGTTCTTTTTTTCTCAGAACTTTATGTACATACATAAAAAGACACAGAAGGACGGTGAAAAAAACGCTGAAAAAAACACACAAAAAACGCATCAAAAAGCAAACCTGCATAAGTCAAGAGAATGCCAAGAGTGTGCAAAGCAGCCATCAAAGCAAAAGGTGGCTACTTTGAAGAACCTAGAATATAAGACATATTTTCAGTTGTTTCACACTTTTTTGTTAAGTATATAATTACACATGTGTTAATTCATAGAATTGATGCCTTCAGTGTGAATGTACAATTTTCATAGTCATGAAAATACAGAAAAATCTTTAAATGAGAAGGTGTGTCCAAACTTTTGGTCTGTACTGTATGTATATATATATATATATATATATATATATATATACATACATATACACACACACTGTGACAAAGTCACTGGCAAAGTACTAGAGAGAATATGTACCACCGAGGTTGTTAGCTTCAGTATAGTACACCTAGGAAAAATGATCCAGCACACTAAGTGCTGAGAGGGGTTAATCAGCCATGTTTAGTGCTAGGTTGATTAAACAGCTGTAGAGTGGGAGGAGGAGTCCAGATAAATACCCAGATTTCTAAAGCAGTCAGTGTGGGAGGGCCTGGAGGTGCAAGCCTGAGAGCTGTGCTTTCATTTTAAGAAAAGCTGGACCTTGTGTTGATTGTTCCTGAAGGGGGCAATTTCTCATAGCAACAAGGACTGTGCCATACAACAAGGACTGTGCCATACATTATGTTTTTGTTTTCCTGTTAGGCCGGGAAGGTCGTGTTTGTTTTGCTAACATTGCTCTGGTTTTATGCAGTACTTTTATAAAAACCAGCAGAAGATTTAAAGAGACAGTGTTCCTGTGTCTACCTCTATGTGCAGCCGAGTGAGTCGATCTACCAGTTTGTGCCATAAGTGCGGGCAAGATCCTCAGGAAGCAAGTGTGACAGATGTGGACAGACTGCATGTTTGGGTGAAGGCAACTGTAAGAATGTAACAGCGGTCAGACAAAATGGAGGAGCTGGTCAAGCATCTGGTCCAAAGCCAGCACCAGCAGCTCCGGGAGCAGCTGCAGCTTCAGCAGCACAAGCAAAAGCGGCAGCAGCACCAGCAACAGCTGGCACAACAGGAGACAAATAAGCTGCTGATGCAACAGAACGGACAACAGCAGCAGATTAAGATACTTAGAGAGGTGATTCGTGGCACAGCGGCAACTCCAACCCCAATGTCAGCTGATGATTTCTCTTGCTGAAGATAACCCCAGGTGATGACATAGAGTCCTTTTTAAGTATTTTTGAAAGGGTCGCCGAAAGGGAGAAACTCCCACCAGAGCAGTGGGTGGAAGTCCTGGCACTATACTTAATGGAGGAGTCACAAAAGGCCTACTATGATTTGGCCTAACAGGACGCTAAAGAATATGAAAAATTAAAAACAGAGTTTTTGGCGCACTTGGAGGTGACAATGTCTGTTAGGGCACAATGAGTCTACTGATGGGCATATTATCGTTACAAACCCCCTTGCTCCTAAATGTTTGATCTGCTGCACCTCGTCCAAAATTGGTTACAGCCAGAGTCCTCTACACCAGCATAGATGGTGGAGCAAGTTGTAGTAGACCAGTCCCTGCACTCCCTTCCGAGCCTGATGCAGACTTGGATTGCCCAGTGAGATCTCCTGAATGCCGATGACTTGGTCGGATTGGTCGAAAGGTATCAGGGGGTCAACGGGTCCTTGGAGAGGCAATCCACTCCATACTGGGGGGCAGAGGTCAAAAAGGGGGTGGGCATCCAAAGTCCAAGGGGGCGGCAGAGGTCATGCCAAGGGCCTCATCAGGGGAAATAATTTGCTGGAGATGTCACGGCCCAGGTCATATAGTTGCGCATTGTTCCCTGACCACCGAGTAAGTGGACTGTAGCATGAGACACTGGTGTTCATTCTACGCATATCCAGCTTGCAGTGTGGTCTGTCCACCCGGCAAGGGGCTCCAAGCTCGTCCTGTAAAAGTGAATGGCCTGCAAATGACTGGACTACTAGACTCAGGGAGTTTGGTGACCCTCTTGAGAGCCACACTGCCTCTCCAATTGATACCTGGGAAGAAGGTTGGCGTCTGCCGCATTCACGGGGATGCTAAAGACTATTCAGTGATTATTGAGATGGCCCAATGAGGCTAGTGTAGTCCCGGAATTATTGCAACCAATTATCATAGGCCGGAACTTTGTGTTGTTTTGGGACTTGTGGGGGAGGGGCTGAGACCTCGGTTGCTCGGGTAAGAAACAGGTTGGCCCTAAACAAGTCTCACAAACCCCAGACTCTGATGTCTTTCCATTCTGTGTAATGGGAGAAGAGGAGAAAGTAGTAACCCCAGAGGCAGACATTCCTGAGATAGGGGTGACCAGAGAAACTTTTGGGATCACCCAACATAGGGACCTATGTCTAAAAGAAGCGTTCAATAAGGTAACCGTCATAAACGGCATAGCACAGGAGTCGGGGGCTAACATCAGGTTTCCCTATATCATGTTGAGTGGGGACTTATTGTACTGGGTTACTAAGGTGAGGGAGGAGATAGTGGAGCAATTGTTGGTACCAGGACCCTATAGACAAAGGGTGTTGGACAGGGCCCAATCACATGTCTTAGGTGGCCATCTGTGGGTGGACAAAACTCAAGAATGGGTCATGTGAAGGTTCTATTGGTATATATCTCACTGGGAAATCCTAAGATATTGCAAGTCCTGTCCCAACTGCCAGTTAAGCATTACTAACCTGCCCGGTGCCTGCACTTAGTCGAACGCTGCGGGGAGAAAATGAACTTTATTCTCCTCGGCAGCTTTCCGGTTTCAGTCACAGAGGCAGCGTCGGCGCTTGTTCAGTCATCTCTCTGACGATAGAGAGCAGCCTCTGTAACTGCACCCCTGGCCCTGACTGTCACTTGCTTTGCATTAGGGCCGGCTGTGAGTAAGGGCCGGGGGCACAGTTACAGTAGCTGCTGTGTATTCATAGAGCGGTGACTGAATCCGTGCTGACGCCGCCCCGTGACTGAAACCGGTAAGCTGCCGAGGAGAATAAAGTTCATTTTCTCCTTGCAGCTTTCGGCTAAGTGCAGGCGCCGGGCAGGTTAGTAACGCTATTAACCTGCAGATTAACCCCATATCTGCTGGTTAATAGCGTTTCTTTTGATGACAGGTTCCCTTTAACAAATTTTACTTTAGTGATGAGGAAGTTTCATGCCAGCAGTAATCTTGCCACTCCCAAAGGACTTTTCCCAGACAATGTATAACTGGGCATGGTAAGTTCTGATGTGTATTATCTGTGCCATCACACATCTGCATGTCACTGAGGTTACTGTGCCAGTCATTTCTCAGCAATACTTGGCACACTTGCCTGGTTCTCATTGTCTACACTGTACATTGCAAAATACTTTGTCAGTCAGTTGTTGCACTGATCCTGCTCACAATATTCAGGGAACGCCCTTAGGAGAACGTACAGCAGGTGACGCAGGAGGACGCTGAGATTAAATAACACTCGGCCTATGTATACTTGTTATGTCAGCAAGTAATGGATGTGGAAATAAAGCAATAAAGAGAGAAGGGGAGAACATATTTCGTCACATGTCTGTGTACAAATCATATTTACCAAAGCTTATTTTCTAAATTGTTTTATGCAATTTCTATTTATTATCCTTTTCTTTACTGCTAACATGTTTTGTCAGCGATCTCACAGCAGCACAGAGTATATCAGGAACAGAGGGAACTAATAATGTGTCAGGCATTAACCTGTCTGATTGGGTACTTTACTTTCCAACTTGGTTTTTAGTTAAGTTCACACACCTAGGGTCCATATTGAGCAGAACCTGAGAGCCAAAAAACAGAGGAAACATTAACCCCAATCAGAAAAAAAAAACAGCTAATTGTCTTTTTTTTATAGTAGTTGTGTCCTTTAATTTCACGGAATGTTTTTAAAGCAGACCTGTCACCAGATTTCAGAATACAAAACTGCATATATTATTAAATAGACTCAGACCTGATGAGGCTAGTGTGTTTACTATGAAATCCATGTCTAAATCGCTATGTAATCCTTATTTATCCCTTTCATAAGTGGGGAAGTTTTAGTTTGCGTGTTAGTTTTTTTATTCCCTGTCTTTCAAGAGCCATAACTTTTTACTTAATCTGATGAAATAGCCATACGAGCACTTGTAATTTGCAGATCAAAATGTAATTTTGAGTATCGTCGTTCCTTTATCCATGTAATGTACTGAAAAATAAGAATTAAGTAGGGAAAAATGGCGAAAAAATTGCAACTTTTTGGGGGAGTTCTAATTTTGCGGCAATCAGTGTGCAGTAAAAATTACCTGGCAACATGATTCTCCACATCCCTAGTATTAGGGCATTACCAACATTGTATCATATTTTTTATATTTTAGTGATTACATAAAATGAAGAACTTTGTAAAAAATATATATTATTGGTATTGCAATTTTTCCATTAATGGAGCAATGTGAGGACTTGCTTTTTGAGGCGTGAACTGTAGTTTTTATGGGAAGACTTTAGTTTATGGTAGTCAGTATTATTATAACTTTGAACTACTTTCAACTGTATGTCTACTGACATTCAATGCCTTGGTAATTTTTTTGTACCTTTTTTCTTATTTGTTCCAGGCAATAATCTTTAACTTTTTTTTTTTTGTTTTAAAATATTTTTATTAAGACGGCAGAAGTCAGTAAAAGTGGCATTTTGTGTTGAATTTGGAGAAACCACTTGTTTTATTCGTTTTGTTAAGCTATTTATGTTGTTCTTGTTTCATTTATTGGAAAGATCTGAAAAATTTGTAGATGTTGCAAATAATCCTAATTTCCAATGAGGGTTGAACAATTTTGATTGTAACTGTGCATTCGCTTAAGACATAAGAAAGTTTACATTCAAAAAATGTTTTGTGACAATGCCAGTAGCTCTCAACATTATCAGATGACCCCCCAAAAAATTGTTTCTACTTCAAAGAAACTTGGTGTAACGCATTTTGGAATTCTTGCCCGGTGTTACAGTTTCGCTCATCCACTACTTTGCTAAGTATCTTTTCGTTGGCCTACTTGTTGAAAAAAAAAACATATTTATTTCGATCACTTACATAGCGCCAATAATTTCCTTAGTGCTTTGCAGTCATCATTGATCACTATCCCCATTGGGGCTCACAATCTACATTCCCTATCAGTATGTCTTTAGAGTGTGGGCGGAAACCAGAGAACCCAGAGCAAACCCACACAAACATGGGGAGAACATACTTGCAGATGTTGTCCTTGGTGGGATTGGAATTCAAGACCCTAGTGCTAACCACTTAAAAACCATGCTGCCAATGACATGTACTGATGTCGATGCATTCTGGGAACCCCTTGGCTCCTGGATATCTAGGTTGTGTTACCCTTGGACTTTATTTTAACCATATATATTTCAGCCTAGGTTATCGTAATTATGTATCATTAGTATATTGTTTTATTCTTTGGTCAATGAGTGCAGAGACAAGGTTATCAAGGACATCTAAAGAATCGTAAACTCAATCAGGTCCTTAGATTGTTTCCTTATATATCCAATAATCATAACCGGTATAGATGTAATGATGATATAGGTGAAAGGTAAAGTTTATGAACCTGTTTGTGCTGATGATTATTTAGATTCCCATTGTAACCATTTGATTAAATTGTGGCAATAATGACTGATAAGGAAAATATTCTCCATTGCTTTATAGCACCATTATATGCCACAACGATGTCATGAGACATATAAGGTGCTATATACTGCATATCTCTGCATCTGGAAAATTACAACTATTTTCCCAGATAGAGACATACACAAAGAGTTAAGTATAAAAAGACCAAAACAAATCCAGTCTGCTGCAATACAACTGAAAAAAATATATAAATTAGTGTGAACCAGTGCATACAAATAATAGACAGAGTTTATCTGTGGCTGCCATATAGATGTTTAGTTTCCTGTCCTAATTTGATTCTATTGTATGAGGGTGTGAAATACTATTGATCAGACATTGTGAAGGTATATAGGATTAACATGTACTCAGTACCCTATGATGAAGGATTATTAGTTTACGTAACAAGGTAAACATTGTGAAAAAATCTCAGAAATGTGTAATAGGGGAATGCCCCAGTAAGGTTTTTGGGTTGGCAAATATCTTAAGTTAAGGTCCTGCTTGTCGCGCTATATGTAGTGATATCTGATAACCATGTATATTGTTACATACTGTAGTAATATAGATTGAAAAAAGACTCAGGTCCATCAAGTTCAACCTTCCTCCACCAGTTATACAGAGATAAGCAAAAAGGGTAACAATGTTTTGAACTTTTGACCTTCGACGCTTCTTATGACGATATTGGAGTAGAGGCTTCTTCACCTTTTTTCGAGCCACCACTACAGACTTGTGTAAAGTGCGTCACACGGTGCTTGCACTTTACACAAGTCTGTAGTGGCAGCTCGAATTTGCAAAAAAGTACTAAAAGTGGACAATAGAAGATTGAAAATGTGTGATTAGGAGTAATGATACAAAAGTCAATAGACTAAGCTAAGATGGGTGCAAATGGGTCTAGCAGAAACAAGGGAAAAAATGGGCTAATGGATTGAGAAATTGAAGGAACTGTCAAGTTTGGTGGAGGAATCCTGAGGATATGGGTTTGTTTCACAGCCAAAGGCGTTGGATACTTGACCAGTATCGATGGTGGTCTCAATTCTGAGTTTCATGTGAATATACTACAAGACAAGTTACTTCGTACACTTGAGTACTATGGGTATGAAATGGATGATCGGGTTATAGCAGTACAATGACCCGAAGCATATGTTTAGACTGGCGAAGATATGGTTCAATAACAATGAAGTAGAGGTGCTGGATTGGCCTCCACGGTCCCCAGACCTCAACCCAATTGAACACTTGTGGTTAGAATTGAAGAAGAAAGTGGGTCGACCAGTATGCACGAACTTTGGGAACGTGTAGAAGTGATCTGGGGTCAGATTTCTGTCAATACATGTTTTAATCTGCTCAAGAACATGCCTAGAAGGCAGTGTTGAAAACCAAAGGTGGATTTACAAAATACTAATAACGTAATAAAAATTACAATTGTAGATTTTTAGGAGCAAAACAGTAACAATGCAGTGACATGACAAGAATATACATAACTAATTAAATGCTAAATAGTTGCAAGTCAAATTTATGTATGAGATAGCCAAGATGATTGTCTATAAAATGATGGTAGTCTCATGTTCAAAGCAGTAGTGGATGGTGAGATATGGAGCCTGAAAGTCAAAAGTTCAAAACATTGTTACCCTTTGGCTCATCACTGTACATTCTCTATTTCTAGATTATTTATCGGCCATTACTACCTCTTGTGGTAGGGTATTCCACATTCTGACTGCTCTAACTGTAAAAAACCCTTTCCTATTTAGCTGCCGGAATCGCCTTTCTTCCACCTGTAATGAGTGCCCCCTCGTCCTTAGTATGATGTTTGGAAGGAATAAGTCATATTCCAGCCCTTTTTACCGACCACACATGTATTTATACATATAAATGAGAAAAGTTGAGCGAACCAGAACTTACAAGTTTGGCATTCATACCGGAGAGTTACTGTCTGGTGTTAAACGCCGAACACGGACTTTCCCCGGAAGTCCGTGAGAGAGAGAGGGTTTGTTCAGGTCTGCTTTAGAGTTCGGGTCCACATTGGGGTTTGGGTTCAAGTTTAGATACTGTTCTGGTACCCAAGCTGAACTTTGAACTAACATTCGGGTCGGGTACAAGAACCCGAACTTACATGGGCCCTATAAATGAGATTTCCTCTGAGACATCTTTTTGCTAAGTTATCTTATACATAATGAACCTGAGATGTGAATGGTTGAATCTTAAGTCCGTTTAATATAGTAATATACAGTATAGCCACTTAGTAACGATTCAATTTAAGGACCATATAGAAATAATGGTTTATGCCAGAGGTGGTCTTCAAGTACAGTCTTGACACCATGCAGGAGCTGAATGTTGCATTAAAGGGTTGTCCAAGTTTTTAATTAGAAGCTGTGATAAAATACCAAAGTTACATTTATTCTGTAGTAAATTCTACGCTCGCTCCTTTCTGCCACTCTGGTGACACTGCCAGTATTTGTTACTATCCTACAGTGATGACTTTCTGACCACCTGCACAAATTTGCTGCAGCCATTCACTGTCCCCGGCAGTGATGAGAGCATGGTTGGCATCTGACCACTGAGGCCAGCGATTGGCTGCAGAAATTTTGACAGAACTTCATCATCAACCAAGACAGATAAAAAAAGATTGGACCAATAGGCTGTTTCTGGAGGGTGGGTATAAGTTATTTTTTTAAATTATTTTATTAATTCCCATTTTCTATTTTTTAAAAATCCTGGACTACCCCTTTAATGTCTGATATCTCCTGATTACAGCATAAATATCCATAGGTACATATTTCCATTATGGTCTGTGGCAGTCCTAGCTCTTTCTCAGTATAATGGATCATGATGATCACTCATATGTATCCACCTAGTCTCAAGGACGGATGACGGTCATTAGGCCACATGTTCTCATATGCTTTCACCAATCAAAGACTTGTATATGAATTCTGGACGAGAAAGTTTGTGCATGAAAAAGGGGGATCAGGGGCCACAGAACAGGCACCTAAGGTCTATGGAAGACTGGACAAGAACGTGGATTGGGAAATAACGGTGTTGGATTCTTATGCAGGAAGAAATGCTAATATTTCAACTTTCACGAAAGGACACTTCAATATCCAATATTATATAATGTTCAATAGAAATGACATGTTTCTTGTCGTTGACAACTGAACTGGACAAATACCCTGTAACTTCCTGTTCTGCAATAAATCTGATGCTGAGTGAATCTTATGGATAATGAGTTTATGATTTTAAAAAATTTTGCCCTGTTTTTTTTTTATAAATCTTGCGCTCGTCAACTCTCTGAAGGTATTTAATGAGCAGATCCAGAGCTGTTTTGTCATTCTTGATTTTCAAGAGATATAAAGGTGGATAATCAGGTTTTCTTAATAACCATCTAATTCGACTGAACTTGTGAAACTTTTCAGCCCACAAATATTTATGACTCAGATTATTCAGCAAGTACTAACAGGAAAATGTAGCATTTGTAAGCCCTAGGACGTAAAGGTGCCCTTAAACCTTTAATAGCTGTTGGGCAAATGCTTTTTTGGCCAACAGCCATTCTTTCCGAGTCCGACTCACTACTTCCGTATACATGCATGATTGGTTTGGCTGAAAGTGCATGTGTTTTCCATAGCGGAGGGATAAAATTTGGCGCATGAGACCCCATAGCAGAAATCCAAATTGCATCCCCAAAAATTAAAAAAAAGCAAACAATTAGTGTAACGAACATAATCCGAACTTAATGCACATATTTCTATGTGTATATGCAAATAGCAGCGGTAATGACTTTTAAGATTGCTACATCCAATAGGTGGCGCCAGAGATAAAGTCCTCTTCTTTCGAATAGGCTATTTGCATATTTAAATTCCTAGAGTAGCATTGCTTGGCTTATATGTCTCCTTAAACCAACTTGGCACTCTATGCAAGGAGAAACATTCCCCCTAAACTCTGTGTATACTGTATGTACGTATTTTATATATGGTTGTGTGCATGCGTTTACTATGTATATGCTTGCATAGTGTGTTGCCCTATCACTGTGTATCTGTCACTAGGACTCTTTGTTGTGTGGTTCTCTTATAGGTTCCCTACTGATTGGTCTAGGGGGTGAGTGTTACACTCCCCCCTGATCCCTGGCTCTCCTCTCTTGGATAAGTTTGGGTGGCAGCCCAGAAAAATGCTAGGAGCAAGATTAGGTCTCCCTTGGCTTGGGGAGGCTATTTGTCACTGAACCTCACTTTAGCCTTCTGGTTCGGAGGGACAGGGAATGGTTATTGGGGGCCTTTCACCTGTTGGAGAGGGCTACAATTGGTGCACTTTTCTGTGGCACCATTAGTCACTTTTTTAATGCTCTCAGGTGGAGAACACAATCTAGGGCTTTCAAAAAATATATATGTTTGCATAGTGTGTAAGTACATGTGTAATGTACATTTGCATATTTTTTATAAGATGGGTTCGGGTGGACACATGTCCTGCACAGGGGCCCTTCACCGTCTGTGTCCTATCCGGTAACAGGCATTAAGTCACCAGAAGTTTGTGGCAGTAGTTTATTCCTCCACTCTTCCCATCAAGAACACAAGCCTGCTTGGCCAACCCAAAGGTGCACGTCTATGTTTGGGATCAATAGCTGTAAATAAAATGGGCGTTTAGCTAACCGCTATCTAAGGTGCATGGCCTCCTCTGGGTTACTATCAAATTAGGTCACTATAACAATAGCAAAATAGAAATACTGTCAAGATTGCGGTGATACTTACTTTAGTGCCATGACCTTGTTTGTGGTTCAATTACTAGTAATTTATGAAAGTAAAGTGTTGAAGAGCAATAAAACTACAGAACCTGTCTTGGATGTAAACATAGTTACCGAGACTTCTGTGTCACCCAGGATTATGAAATCATTGATCCCACAATCACTGTTGTATATATTTATGTGTAATTTTTACGTGAACTCTGGGCGCTATAAACCAATCTGAAGTCTTTTAATTTTTAAACTTTTTTTTTTACAATAGACAGTTCTGTCTCAATACGTAAGATATTGTTAAACCATAATGTATCACGCAGAGCTATAAATGGTCAATGACAGGCATACCTGTTTGAGTCATCCTGGTACACGTGTACAAGGTGATAACTTCTCATTGTGGGCAATAAAATCTACATAAACATTACAGCAAATACGGATGTTGTAGAGATTAATCTGTCATTGAACTGTTTCCTTTGTGCAATCTGATAAGTCAGTGGGTTCATCTGCAAACTATAGATCACATTGAGAGTTATGTTTAACCACTTCGCACCAGAGCCTGTTTTTGCCTTCGTGACCGGGCCAATTTTTTCAATTCTGACCACTGTCACTTTATGAAGTAATTACTCTGGAACGCTTCAACGTATTCCCCTGATTCTGAGAATGTTTTTTCGTGACATATTGTACTTCATGATAGTGGTAAAATTTCTTCGATATAACTTGCGTTTATTTGTGAAAAAATCAGAAATTTGGCGAAAAGTTTGAAAATTTTGCAATTTTCAAACTTTGAATTTTCATGCCCTTAAATCAGAGAGATATGTCACACAAAATAGTTAATAAATAACATTTCCCACATGTCTACTTTACATCAGCACAATTTTGGAACCAAAATTTTTTTTTGTTAGGGAGCTATAAGGGTTAAAAGTTGACCAGCGATTTCTCATTTTTCCAACAAAATTTACAAAAACATTTTTTTAGGGACCACATCATATTTGAAGTCACTTTGAGGGGTCTTTATGACAGAAAATACCCAAAAGTGACACCATTCTAAAAACTGAACCCCTCAAGGTGCTTAAAACCACATTCAAGAACTTTATTAACCCTTCAGGTGCTTGACAGGAATTTTTGGAATGTGGAAGAAAAAAATTAACATTTAACTTTTTTCACAAAAATGTTACTTTAGACCCAATTTTTTTTATTTTCACAGGGGTAACAGGAAAAAATGGACCCCAATTTTTTTTGTGCAATTTCTCTTGAGCGTGCTGATACCCCATATGTGAGGGAAAACCACTGTTTGGGCGCACGGTAGGGTTTGAAAGGGAAGGAGCGCCATTTGACTTTTTGAATGTAAAATTTGTTTCAATAATTAGCGGACAGCATGTTGCATTTGGGGAGCCCCTGATGTCTTAAACAGTGGAAACCCCCCACAAGTGACACCATTTTGGAAACTAGACCCCTTAGGGAACTTATCTAGATGTGTGGTGAGCACCTTGAACCCCAAGGTGCTTTACAGAAGTTTATAATATTGAGCTGTAAAAATAAAATTTTCACATTTTTCCCACAAAAACGTTTTTTATCCCTTAATTTTGCATTATCATAAGGGTAATAGGAAAAATTGCACCATGAAGTTTGTTGTGCAATGTCTCCTGAACACGCTGATACCCCATATGTGGAGGCAAACCACTGTTTGGGCGCACGGCAGCATTTGAAAGGGAAGGAGCGCCATTTGACTTTTTGAATGTAAAATTTGTTTGAATAATTAGCGGACGCCATGTTGCATTTGGGGAGTCCCTGATGTGCCTAAACAGTGGAAACCCCCCACAAGTGACACCATTTTGGAAACTAGACCCCTTAGGGAACTTATCTAGATGTGTGGTGAGCACCTTGATCCCCAAGGTGCTTCACAGAAGATTATAATATTGAGCTGTAAAAATAAAATTTTCACATTTTTCCAACAAAACCGTTTTTCATCCCTTAATTTTGCATTATCATAAGGGTAATAGGATAAATTGCACCATGAAATTTGTTGTGCAATTTCTCCTGAACACGCTGATACCCCATATGTGGAGGCAAATTACTGTTTGGGCGCATGGCAGGGTTTGAAAGGGAAGGAGCGCCATTTGACTTTTTGAATGTAAAATTTGTTTGAATAATTAGCAGACGCCATGTCGCATTTGGGGAGCCCCTAATGTGCCTAAACAGTGGAAACCCCCCACAAGTGCCACCATTTTGGAAACTAGACCCCTTAGGGAACTTATCTAGATGTGTGGTGAGCACCTTGCACCCCCAGCTGCTTCACAGAGGTGAGGTTTTTTTTATGCCGTTCTGCGTGTGGTAAAAGTGATCAGGCAGCGTTATTCTTCGGGTCAGTACATTTACAGCGATACTACACTTACTGTATTTTTTTTATGTTTTGGCGCTTTTACACAATAAAACAATTTTATAGAAAAAAATATTTTTTTTGCATTGCTTTATTCTGAGCGCTATAACTTTTTTATTTTTCGGCTGATGGAGCTGTATGGCGGCTTTTTTTTGGCGGAACAAGATGACGTTTTCAGCGGTACCATTTTTATTTCCATTTGTTTTTTGATCGCATTTTTTTCCACTTTTTGTTTGGCGATATGATGAAAAAGCATATTTTTTTGCTCCGTTTTTTATTTATTTTTATTACGGTGTGCACAGAAGGAGTTAATTAGTGTGACAGTTTTATAGCTTGGGTTGTTTCAGACGCGGCGATACCAAATATGAGTACTTTTTTTGGTTTTGTAAAAATATACGGATTTATTGGTTTAATATTTTATTTATTTATTTTTATTTATTTTGTGATTTTTTTTTTTAACAGTTTAAAAACTTTTTTTTTACTTTTATTTACATTTTTACTTAGTCCCTGTATGGGACATTAATTTTTATTTTTCTGATCACTGATCTCATGTAATTTAATAGACATGTATTACATTACATGAGATCTTCGCTGACTGTTTCACAGTCAGTCTCCTGCCTGGCTTCAGCTGCAGGCTGAGCCAGGCAGGACACCATATATGGCAGATCTGGAGGCGGTCATGTGACCTCCAGCTGCCATAGCAACCCCAGGTCCTGGAAGGTATCAGGGGTCGTTGGAGAGGTAAGTAAGACGACCCCCTCTCCTCCTTCTATCTTCTATATGCCGCGATCACTATAGATCGCGGCATATAGAACATAGCAAAGGGTTAACATCACTGGGACCTGATCCAATCAGGTCCCGATGATGTCCCCTGTCAGAGCTAACGCTCTGCACCGGAATCGCAGCGCTTGCAGGACCCTGGGGGTCCTGAGCGCTGCGAGACCACCCACCGTTTTTAAACGTCGGCGCTGCACAGAGCCCAGCAAGCGCCGACGTTTATCTACAGTGGGCAGTCGGGAACCGGTTAATAACAAAATCAACTTTAGGTTGAAAGGGAATGGATAAAGCCACTTTGCATTAATTTGTCACAGTAGCTGACTCAACCAGAAGAGGGACCTTGTGCAAGAAGTGGCCCCCTTACCTCTTAGGCCCCCCGTATATCTGCCCGTGATATGTCATACATCCATAGTTAACATCATTTTCATCACTGTTGATTCCTTAGTAAAGATGAGCGGACCCAAACTTTAAAGTTTGGGGTTCGTACCATACAGTGAGTGTCCGGTGCTGAACTCCAAACAACTAATCCCTGAAGTCCATTTTAATGTTCGGAGTTCCGGGGAGAGATTCTGGAGGAGAGAGAGAAAGAGAATTTTCCAGCTCCGAAATTCAGATCCCCATACATTTCAATGAATTTTGGGTTCATGTCCTAGTTCGGGTAAAGTTCTGGTACCCGAACCGAACTTTGGACATAAAGTTCGGTCGGGTACTGGAACCCAAACTTCCATGGCTCTGCTCACCCCTATTCCTTAGTTGTTTTTAGCTCTGCTCCTCTATGGAACATCTATGACCAAGGACCTCAGCTTAGTTGCACTGTGACTTGAGAGTCTGGTTATGACTTGACATATACATTGAAAGATCAAATTCTGTCTTGTGAAATCAAAAAAGACTTTCACTGAAAACCAGTGATGATCGAATCTGTCGAAGTTCGAATTTGACCATAAAATCTATTCCTTTCAAAGTTAATTGATGCAAATTGAATGTTTCATCTTATGTTCTAGGGTCTCTAAAGACTACAGAACATAATAAACATAAGGTGAAAAAAAATAAGAGTCAACTCACCACTCACCTGTCGCACCACCTCAATCCCCAATTTGATCCTTCATGAAAGGCCATTTTTTCCTTCAGCGTGCAACATTCTCTTCCAACATCTTCACTCTGTGCTGGGCTTCCAGCTTCAAGTAGACCTCTGATGTCACAACAATTGTCCTGACATCAGAAGATCATGACATTTACCACCCAAATCTAGGCAGTGCCATAGGTTATGCACACTCTCCACTTGGCATAAGTGGCCAACTCAACCCCATAAAGTACAGAAAGAGGACATTGCAAGGTGAAGGAAAGATCAGGCCAGACGAGGCCATGTGGAGGAATGGACAGGAGGCTGCGGGGCAGTTGGATATGGGGGCAGTGAGGTAAATATCTTTTCATTTTTTTCACCCCTTTCCCAGCTCTCTACAAAGCAGCAAAATTGCGGCGGGACTGTCACTGTTTTGTTGAAGTCATACAAAGCAAATCGTAACATTTTTTCTGTAAAATTTAAGGTGAATTCAATTCACTTTGAACCAATATATCTATCATCCTACTGGCTTACTTTGTGGTTCCTGCCACTTAAAAATTCTGAAAAGAGACTTTTATTATATAAGCCGATTTTATACAATTTTATTTATGCACTTTATTCAAATATACTCATATTAAAAGAAATAAAAAAAACATTATGCCATCCAAAAGTCATAGCAATGCAGCTGATCAGTTCCATAGATACTACTGACCTCAGTGAGACTTGAGACACTTTATGCAATTGATGAATTCACCTATGAATCAGCTGCCATCAGACTCTTGTTCTATTTGTGGCTAATCTAAGGGATATTAATCATATTGATAGTACGTCTAGATTTTTTGGGATGATGAGTCATAAAGGGTGAGCAATAGTTGTGCCAGCTAAGTAATCCGCTGAAATCTTACTGCAGGCAACAAAGTATCTTCACCGCTCTCTCATTATAAGTTTGACTCTAAATAGTGAGATAGTGATGTATTGAGGCCAGTGAGTCTAGCACAGACCTTCTCATTAATATAAATCAGTTTGGGCTATTCTTTCCATAGACCACTTGTGAAAATGCATTTTAATGAGCTGAGGAAAACATCATTACAGTGGAAAACCTGTGCCCTGGTTAAGAGTAGTACAAATTACAATGGCGGTATGTTGAAGTATTAATATAAATGTACATAAAACATTTTTGTTTTGAGAAAAGACTTAGATTAGAAATTCCTACTTGTTAAAAGAGTTCTCTGATAATAAGATAATAAAGTTTCCACTTACTGAACGTCCAGTGATCAGCTGCAGTTTGAGGGCAAGCTTACAACAACTTTTCGATTTACTTCCACTGCCACCTCATGTCAAAATAAGCATTTATAGTCAATATTCACATGCAGGGCCACCATCAGGGCATTACTGCCCTTACTGTTGTATGGGGCCCGGTGAACAGCAGTAAAAAGCAGGTCCAGGGCCCCTTTGCTTTTGAGCTTCTGCTCACTGGGCCCCGGTGTATCGTGTGTCGCTGCCGCTGTGTGACTGCATGCCGCAGCTGTGTGCGCCACACAGGGAGCTTTGGAGCTGCACGGCTGTCAAAACTGAACAGCCATGCAGCTCCAGGGGAGTCCCTCCTCCCCTTTAGTGACACGCTGGAGACGGCTGTACCCGATGACTTCATCGCATACTCATCGGGATCCAGAGCCAGGATGCTTCCGGGTCAGAAGTGGAGCTACAGGGATCGTATAAGAGGTAAGTATGAAAACTTTTTTTTTTTTTATAGAATTAAATGGTCTTGGGGGACAGTACATGATGAACTGGGAGTGGGGGAGAGCTAATGATGAACTGGGAGTGCGGGTGGAGCTAATGATGAACTGGGAGTGGGGGAAGCTAATGATAAACTGGGAGTGGGGGGAGCTAATGATGAATTGGGAGTGGGAGGGAGCTAATGATGAACTGGGAGTGGGAGCTAATGATGAACTGGGAATGGGGGATGGGTAAAGCACATGAAGAACTGGGAGTGGGGGGTGGGTAAAGCACATGAGGAACTGGAAGTGGGGAGGAGTTAATGATGAACTTGGAGTGGAGGAGGGGAGCTAATGATGAACTGGGAGTGGGGGGTGGGTAAAGCACATGAGGAACTGGGACTGGGGATGAGCCAATGATGAACTGGGAGTGGGGGGTGGGGAGAGTACATGAGGAACTGGGAGTGGGGAGAAGGTAATGATAAACTGGGAGTGGGGGGTGGGGAGAGTACATGAGGAACTGGGAGTGGGGGTGCGGAGAGCACATGATGAGTGGGGGTTGGGGAGAGCACATGATGAATTGGGAGTGGGGGGTGGGGAAAGCTAATGATTAGTGATGAGCGAGCACTAAAATGCTCGGGTACTCGTTGCTCGGGTCGAGCAAATTGGAATACTCGGGTGCTCGACCCGAGCAACGAGCCCAACGTAAATCTATGGGAAACTAGAGCATTTTTCAGGCGGATCCCCCCGGCGGTCTGCAGAGGGCCTAAAAATTGCCCAAATCGATGGGAACAGTGCTCAAATGACATGGGAACAACATGGAGAAGACCCCTGGAAGCATTTCTGACTCCCAGGTCACTGCTGTCAACAACGTTGTCAGAGGTATTACGCCACTTTTACGGACTCACAATAAAACATACCAAAACGAAACAGAATGGATTTTCCTGGGAAATATGTTAAGGAACATCCTTTCCATGACATGTACAATGTATATAAAGCAAAATAAATAACCAAAAACAAAAATACTCCTCCACACCTTGGGCTATGTTCACATGTAGTGTTTTTGATGCGTTTTTGCACTTTTGCATTGCTTTCAAAAAAGACAAATGCATTCACTGGGAAATGTCATTTTAACATTTTACAAGCTTATCTGGCCATGTGGTGTGTGACACATTATCAGACACATGCATACAGTGCTGAAAAGACATGGGAACTGCATGAGGAAGACCTCTGGAAGCATTTCTGACTCCCAGGTCACTGCCTAAAAGTGTGCCAATCATAAGTGATCCTTGGCACATGCGAAGATGCCTCCCGCCATGCACCTGTTATTGCAGACTTGCAACAATCACCGTCCACGTCCTTGTCCCAGTGCAGCGTTCAGTTGTCCCTACCCCATTCCTTGGAATGCAAGCGCAAGTATGCAGCTACCCACCCACCCACCCACAGGCTGCAATACTATACTGTCAAATTTTTGACAGCTGCTTGCACTTGAAATGTGGCCTTTTAGGCTCGTGGAGACGGAAGCTTTTCATAACCTCATGCCGGCGGCGGCCGGGTGTCCATACTTGGTCCCCAGCCGTCACTGTTTCTCCCGGTGTCGCCTCCACCTTCCACAAGCACGGGTCCCACAACATTAACTGTGCCCTCCCCAGTGCACTTACTGGGAAGGACCGCCTAACCCCAAACACGTGAACAGGTGAATGTGGCCAGGGACGGTACGGAGCCAGTCCACAACTTTTTTTGCTGAGAGCTGTATTTAGCTTGGTGAAAGGACTGGCATAGAGGGAAACCGTATCTACCCTGGGTGTCATTTCTCCCAGGAAGTCCTCTAATGCAACTTGTTGCAGAAGCAATGGCAGCCCGTCCAACATCAACTCACACCTGTCGGTGGTGCTTTGACACACACACATCTTTCTTTGCGCATCTAATTTCATGAATACAGAGTTGGACAATGCAGATCAGGCCAATGAGGTTTAAGAAATAACATGCATAAGCATGTCCGATCCACATTAAAGAAGCAGCCATAGAGTGTCCGGCAACCTTCCACCATGCTTTTCTTAGCCAGGGCGGCTTCTCGGCAGGGTTGGACGGGCCCACCAGAGAACCGGAGACTTCTCCGGTGGGCCCTGGATTCTCCTTCAGGAGAGTTCATAGTGCCGAGGTGAGGCCATGATGATGATAGAGGCCACCATCTGCTTAGTTTTCCGTTACTTGGAATGCAAGTGCAAGTATGCAGCCAACCACCCACCCACCCACAGGCCGCAACACTAAGCTGCCAGATTTCTGGGCAGCTGCTTGCACTTGAAATATGGCCTTTTAAGCTCATGGAGGCGGAAGCTTTTCACAAAATCATGCCGGCGGTGGCCGGTTGTCCATACTCGGTCCCCAGCCGCCACTATTTCTCCCGGTATCGTCTCCGCCTTTCACAAGCATGGGTTCAACAACATTACCCGTGCCCTCCCCAGTGCACTTATTGGGAAGGACCGCCTAACCACAAACACGTGGACAGGTGAATGTGGCCAGGGACGGTACGGAGCCAGTCCACAACTTTTTTTGCCAAGAGTTATATTTAGCTTGGTGAAAGGACTGGCATAGAGGGAAAACGTATCTACCCTGGGTGTCATTTCTCCCAGGAAGTCCTCTAATGCAGCTTGTTGCAGAATCAATGGCAGCCCATCCAACATCAACTCTCACTTGTCTGTGGTGCTTTGACACACACACATCTTTCTTTGCGCATTTAATTTCTTGAATACAGAGTTGGACAATGGCCTGATCTGTAATGCGGTTTGAGAAATAACATGCAAAACCATGGCCGATCCACATTAAAAAAGCAGCCATAGAGTGTCCGGGAACCTTCCACCACACTTTTCTTAGCCAGGGCTGCTTCTCGGCAGGGTTGGACGGGCCCACCAGAGAACCGGAGACTCCTCCGGCGGGCCCTGGCTTCTCCTTCAGGAGAGTTCATAGTGCCAAGGAGAGGCCATCATGATGATAGAGGCCACCATCTGCTTAGTTTTCTGTTACCTGGAATGCAAACGCAAGTATGCAGCCAGCCACCCACCCACAGGCCGCAACACTAAGCTGCCAGATTTCTGGGCAGCTGCTTGCACTTGAAATATGGCCTTTTAAGCTCATGGAGGCGGAAGCTTTTCACAAAATCATGCCGGCGGTGGCCGGTTGTCCATACTCGGTCCCCAGCCGCCACTATTTCTCCCGGTATCGTCTCCGCCTTTCACAAGCATGGGTTCAACAACATTACCCGTGCCCTCCCCAGTGCACTTATTGGGAAGGACCGCCTAACCACAAACACGTGGACAGGTGAATGTGGCCAGGGACGGTACGGAGCCAGTCCACAACTTTTTTTGCCAAGAGTTATATTTAGCTTGGTGAAAGGACTGGCATAGAGGGAAAACGTATCTACCCTGGGTGTCATTTCTCCCAGGAAGTCCTCTAATGCAGCTTGTTGCAGAATCAATGGCAGCCCATCCAACATCAACTCTCACTTGTCTGTGGTGCTTTGACACACACACATCTTTCTTTGCGCATTTAATTTCTTGAATACAGAGTTGGACAATGGCCTGATCTGTAATGCGGTTTGAGAAATAACATGCAAAACCATGGCCGATCCACATTAAAAAAGCAGCCATAGAGTGTCCGGGAACCTTCCACCACACTTTTCTTAGCCAGGGCTGCTTCTCGGCAGGGTTGGACGGGCCCACCAGAGAACCGGAGACTCCTCCGGCGGGCCCTGGCTTCTCCTTCAGGAGAGTTCATAGTGCCAAGGAGAGGCCATCATGATGATAGAGGCCACCATCTGCTTAGTTTTCTGTTACCTGGAATGCAAACGCAAGTATGCAGCCAGCCACCCACCCACAGGCCGCAACACTAAGCTGCCAGATTTCTGGGCAGCTGCTTGCACTTGAAATATGGCCTTTTAAGCTCGTGGAGGCAGAAGCTTTTCACAACCTCATGCCGGCGTAGGCCAGGTGTCCATACTCGGTCCCCAGCCACCACTATTTCTCCCGGTATCGTCTCCGCCTTCCTCAAGCATGGGTCCCACAACATTACCCGTGCCCTCCCCAGTGCACTTACTGGGAAAGACAGCCTAAGTACGGAGCCAGTCCACAACTTTTTTTCCTGAGAGTTGTATTTAGCTCGGTGAAAGGACTGGCATAGAGGGAAACCGTATCTACTCCGGCTGTCATTTCTCCGTCACCAGATTCCGCCCATTGTCACACATGACCAGGCCTGTCTGTATGTTCAGCGGTGACAGCCACAGATCAGGCTGCTGTGTTACAGCTTTCAACAACTCTGCAGCGCTGGGCGGTTTGTCAATTAAGCATGTTATCTTCAGCACAGCCTGTTGCTGCTTGGCCAAGGCAGTGCTGCATTGCTGTCAGCTTGTGACTGATGTGGTCATTTCGGAGATGGAGGAGGAGGTGCATGAGCTGAACAATGTGATTACATTGAGGTTAAATTGGTGACGCTGTTTTTTAAAACTAAAGAAAGATACTTTTGTTTTGGCGTTTTTTCGTTATTTTTTAAGACAAATGCATTCACTGGGAAATGTCATTTTAAGATTTTACAACCTTATCTGGCAATGTGTTGTGTGACACATCATCAGACACATCCTGTTTTATTTATTATGGAGGGACTCTGAAAGTCATAAAGCCTATTTTTATAGGGACATCAGACGGCCCTTTCTATTCTTAAAAGGCCAGCAGTTGGCCCTCGCTATTGTTAGAGAGCCATCAGCCGGCTATGCTTTGTTGTTCCCATTATTAACAAGTGGGTCTCCTATACTGTTATTGCGTATCCAGTGACTGCAAGGGCTGCCAAAAATTTGGACGCAACCCAATACCCCTTTGAAGAGACATAGAGAAGGGTCTCAGTAAAAAAAATGTTTTAGGAAAAACCCCACTAAGAATTTAAAGACACATAGAGCAGGGCCACAGTAACAAAGTACGACATGTTCCCATTATAAAGGAGCTGGTCTCCTATAGTGGTAATGCCTATGCTGTGACTGCAAGGGCTGCCAAAATTTGGGAAAAGCCCCACTAAGAATTTAAAGACACACAGAGCAGGGCCACAGTAACAAGTACGACATGTTCCCATTAGAAAGGAGAGAGTCTGCTATACAGTTATAAGGTATGTAGTGAGTCCAACGGCTGACCAATTTTAGGAAAAACGCCACTAAGAATTTAAAGACACATAGAGCAGGGCCACAGTAACGACAAATTCCCATTAGAAAAGAGAGAGTCTCCCATAGTGTTGGCCTATGCAGTGAGTGCAAGGGCTGCCAAAAATTTGGAGGCACTTCAATGCCCTTTGGAAGAGACATGGAGGAGGGCCTCATAAAAAAATGTTCCCATTAGAAAGGAGCGGGCCTCCTACTAAGTGTATGGGCTGACAAACATTTACCCCTGGGGGGTATACATGGACATACTGTATAAAAAAAATTTTTTCCGAGCATCATAAACACCCTTTAAAAAAATTATGTGGGTGTTGCATCACGGACCACGGTCACCCTGGTGATATGGTAGTGGCGGATGAGGAGAAGGAGGAAGACAAGAGCAAATAGGCAAAATCAGGAAGCGTATACCCATATGTGGGTGTGAAAAGATGCATGGGAATACACCCAAGAAAAGACACTGGATTTGAGTTTACGTTACGCTGCTATCATTCGGTGGTGTTGAGAAGTCTGGCCCAATCCAGCCCTTGTTCATTTTTATAAGAGTCAGCCTGTCAGTATTTTCAGTTGACAGGCGGATGCACTTATCAGTTATAAGTCCACCAGCGACACTAAAAACCCGCTCTGATAAAAAGCTAGCGGCAGGGCAGGCCAGGACCTTCAAGGCATAGAGAGCCAGTTAATTCCATGTATCCAGCTTGGATACCCAATAATTATAAGGCACAGCGGAATCACGGAGGACGTTGGTACGGTCGGCAAGGTACTCCCTCAACATCTTCCCAAACTTTTCACTCCTTGTGAGAGTACCCCGTGCCTTAGGGCCTGTACGATGGGAGGATCTGAGAAAACTCTCCCAGAACTTTGACAGTGTTCCCCTAATCTGCTGGATTGAAGTTGTGTCTTTCTCGTCTGTACTCCTTGGTTGTCCAACGAAGTGTGCCCTCTGCTGCCAGCGTTTTCAGATGGGAATTTTTTTAATAGTTCCACAACAAGGGCCTTCTGGTACAGCCCCATTTTTGTAGACCTGTCCGCCTCAAGAATAAGAGATATCTAGTTCTCCTTGTAGCGTGTTTCTAGAAGTGTCATCAACCAGTAATGACTGTCACCCAAAATTTTGAGAACGCGAGGGTCATGGGAAAGACAGCGTAACATAAACTCAGCCATGCGTGCCAGACTACTAACAGGCAAGACTTCCGTGTCCTCACCAAGAGGAAGACTGACCATGCTCTCCTCCTCCTCTCTGTCCTCTGGCCATCCACACTGAACAGACGGTATGGTATGACAGCTGTGCAGGTAGTACCGTCTATAGTGCATGAAACTAGCTCCTGTCCTTCCTCCTCCTCCTCCTCTTCCTCATTGTCACCCAATCCATGTTGGGATGAGATGAGGCTTGGCTGTGTGTAATCACCCTGTATGGTTCCTTGATCCATCTCATTGTGCTCCGCCTGCAATGCATCCTCTTTGATTGTGAGCAGAGAGCGTTTCAGAAGACAGAGAAGCGGGATGGTGACGCTAATTATGGTGTCATCGCCGCACAACATCTTGGTGGAGTCCTCAAAGTTTTGGAGGATGGTACATATGTCTGACATCCATGTCCACTCCTGAGGTCTTATGTGTGGAATCTGAACTGAATACCAATGGCCTTGTTGATGCTGGTACTCAACAACTGCCCTCTTATGCTCACAAATCCTTCTCAACATCTGCAGTGTAGAGTTCCAATGCGTGGGGACATCACACACCAGTCTGTGAGCCAGAAGCTGCAAACGCTGCTGAAACACTGCAAGGGCGGAGGAAGCTGTAGCTGACTTTTTAAAATGGGCACACAGGCGACGTACTTTAACAAGCAGATCCGGCAGCTCCGGGTAGGATTTGAGAAACTGCTGAACCATGAGGTTAAGCACATGGGCCAGGCATGGTACGTGTGTGAGCTCGCCTCACCTCAGAGCCGCCACCAGGTTCCGGCCATTGTCACACACGACCATGCCTGGCTGTAGGTTCAGCAGTGTGAGCCAGAGATCTGCCTGCTCTTTCAGAGCTGTCCACAACTCTTCAGCATTGTGTGGTTTTTCACCTAAGCATATTAGCTTCATCACAGCCTGTTGCCGCTTGGCCGAGGCAGTGCTGCAGTGCTTCCAGCTTTTGACTGATGTGGTCATTTCGGAGATGGAGGCTGAAGAGGAGGAGGCTGAGGAGGATGAGGTGTAGGAGCTGTAGACCGTGGGGGCAAGCCTGATTGACCTAGGGCCCGCAATCCTTGGCGTCGGGAGGACGTGCTCCATCCCAAGGTCCGACTGGGTTCAGGCTTCCACTATGTTAACCCAGTGTGCCGGCAGTGAGATGTACCATCCCTGCCCACAAGCTCTTGTCCACGTGTCCGTGGTTAGGTGGACTTTACCGGTAACTGCGTTATTGAGGGCACGGCTAATGTTTTGGAACACGTGCTTATGAATGCGGGGACGACACACCGGGAGAAATAGTGGTGGCTGGGACCGAGTACCGAGGGACGGCCGCCGCCATCAGGTTGCGGAATGCTTCCATCTCCACGAGCCTAAAAGGCAACATTTTGAGCGCAAGCAGTCGTGAAATGTGAGAATTTAATACTGTGGCCTGTGGGGCGTTGGTTGCATATTTGGGCTTGCGTTCCAAGGACTGGGGTATGGACAACTGAAAGCTGCGCTTGTACAAGGACATGGACGTGCTTCCTGATGCTGCTACTTGAGAGTGTGCAACGACAGGTGCAGGGCAGGAGGCATCTTCGCATGCACCATGGACAGGGGATTGGTTTGCATGCACAACAGCGGAAGAAGCAATGGTGCCACCCGCAGACACTGTTCCTGGACCCTGAGGTTCGGCCCACAAGGTCAGGTGCTTTGCTGCCATGTGCCTGATTATGCTGGTGGTGGTCAGGCTGGTCGTTTTGCCACGCCTGCTGATGCTGGCCTGGTAGGTGGTGCAAATGGCCTTTTTGGGGTTATCGGCAGAGTCTTTAAAAAACAACCAGACTCGGGAAGACGTAACAGTTGTACTGGCAACTTCCTTCGTGTTGGTGTTACTGGGAACGGTTGCTTGCCTTCTGTCTGCGGCCACCACACTGCTTCTTCCTGCCTGTTGGGGAGCTCTGCCTCCCTCCCCCTGTGTGCTGCTGTCCTCGCTCTGCATGTCCTCCTGCCAGGTTGGGTCAGTTACTGTATCGTCCACCACCTCGTCTTCCACTTCCGCACCCTGGTCCTCCTCCTGACTTTCTGGCAATTGTGTCTCATCATCGTCCACTTCTTGTGACACTTTCCCACCGTCGCCTTCGTGTGACCGTGGCTGCTCAAATATTTGGGCATTGCTACACGCTATCTCCTCTTGCCCCGCTTCAAGTGGACCGGGCGAGAGGCCCGAATCTATAAATGGAAAAGTGAACAGCTCTTCAGAGTGTCCAAGTATAGGATCAGTTGTCTCTGGGTACTCGGCAAGGTGGGAGGAAGGAGGATCAGGGCGAGGAATATGCGGTCCAGACTCACGGCTACTGAGACTTGACCGTGTGGAAGACAGGGTGGTGGTGGTGGTGGCTAAGTGACTGGAAGCATTATCCGCTATCCAACCAACAACCTTTTGACACTGCTCTGGGTTCAATAGTGGTGTACTGCGGTCCCCTAGAAATTGGGACAAGAAGGTCAGGCGAGAAGATGTGGGTGTTTGTTGTGGCACAATTTCGGCTTGACCACGGCCTTGTCCTCGGCCTCTGCATGCACCATTACCATCATGTCCAGTTCCCCGTCTCTTGCCATGTGCCTTGCCCATTTTAAATGGAGGACAGTTTCTTCCACACTCACTACAAATGACCGAGCTTGAACCGAACTTATAGGTGATCTGTGTAAAACAGATTTTTAAATACCTGGCCTGTAGGTAAGTAGTTTGAGCAGCATACTGCTGTGAATTGCTTCACTGACACACTAAAGGAAATTTTTAATGGAGGCCAGAAATGGCAGTATTTTCTGACAACGTATATGTGATCCGTTTGACAGAGAAAACACAGTTTTAAATAGCTGGATTTCCAGCGCTGTAATATGGAAAGGACCTGGCTGTATTCTGCAGTGCCAAGAAGCAAATGGCGCAGAAAAACGGTGTTCTCTGGATTGCTTTTTAAGCAAATAATGAGGATTAAGATCCAAAGAAAAGTATTCCTGGCCCCTGAGACCTGGGCCTTTGTCTAGAAATGTCTAACAGCAGCAGAAGGCAGAATTGGAATGGAGCCTCTTGTGCTATATGCACTGCAGTCTGCTATATACTCTGCCTGCCTGCCTATATACACTGCCTGCCTGATATCTCTGCAGATGGATTAGTTAGTCCTCAAAAGGACTGTTTGTTAAGATGGATAACTGATATAGACCTGATGACGCTGTGCGGCCAGCCAATCACTATAATGCCCACAACCAACATGGCTATGGCATTACAGTTCATGGCAGGCAATCCCTGCATGTTCATTGGCTCTCTAAAGAGCGCCAAACATGCAGGGAGGGGACCCGAGTTCCCGCCCGAGCAACACGGAAATACTCGGCGAGCGCCGAGCATCTCGGGCAGTGAGATGCTCAGGCGAGCACCGAGCAGTAGCGAGCCTGCTCGCTCATCACTACTAATGATGAATTGGGAAGAGCAAATGATGACTTGACGGTGGAGGGGGAGAGCAAATGATAATGAATTGAGGGTGGGGGACAACAAATGATGATGAATTGGGGTGGGGAGAGTAAATTAGGAAGTGGGGATGGGAGAGAGAGGACATGACAAAATGAATTGGGGTGGATGGGGCATGTAAATATAATGAATCAGGAAAATTGGGGGCGTTGAGAATGACGGAGTGTGACTGGTAATGAATTGGAAAGAGTACAGGTTCTAATTAATTTATATATTTATTAGGTGGAGAAAGTGGCTATTTACAGTTAGTGGGGGTGCAGTGGTGGATTACAATTTATATTTGGAATTGTGTGTTGTATAATAACTAATTATATATTAATGGTGGGTGCACGTCTGTATTCATCTGCATAGTGTAGAAGTTGGGGAATGTGCTCTAGATAATTGTGTCTTATTTTATGCAGAGACTAGTTCTGGCTAGAAGAAGTGCTGGTGGTCTGTGCTGGATGAAGGAGAAAAGCAAAGATGAAGGACTTCAACTAGAGACATCACCGGTGAGTCAGTGAGTTATCTGTACACTGACACTATACACTGTATACTATGTACAGTGCTCCTGTGTATAATGTCTCTGGTGATCACTGTATTACCTGTACACTGACACTATATACAGAGCTCCTGTGTATAATATCACGGATGATCCCTGTATTATCTGTACACTGACACTATATACAGAGCCCCTGTTTATAATGTGACTGGTGATCACTGTATTACCTATACACTGACACTATACACTGTATACTATGTACAGAGCTCCTGTGAATAATGACACTTATGGTAATATTAGTATTGTGTTTTTTTTAGTAATGATCAGTATTGTAGTATTCGGTCACTATGTGGTGGCAATATGTGGTCTGGTCACGGTATGTCAGTATTTGTTCCTTGTATGTGGTATTATTCAGTCACTATGTGGTGGTAATATGTGGTCTAGTCTTTATTCCTTGTATGTGGTATTATTTGGTCACTATGTGGTGGCAATATGTGGTCTTGTCATGGTATGTCAGTATTTGTTTCCTGTATGTGGTATTATTCGGTCACTATGTGGTGGTAATATGCGGTCCAGCCATAGTGTGACGCTATTTGTCCCTTGTATGTGATATTATTGGTCATTTTAAAAATTGTATGTGACACATTCCCTTAAAGAAAAATAAAGAAAAATATACCTAAAAAGAGTAATGGATATTTTAAGAAATGTTTAATAGGTTAGTGTAGAGTAAGGCCCGGTCAGAGGAGTCTCCTTGTTGTGATGGCGGATTAAAAAATATTTTCGCCAAAACAAAAGCTGCTGGCTATGTACGCGATCTCGTGTTCAATGTGAACTGTTAATGTGATTGGTGAGGATGTGGTGCAGAAGTGGAGTTTTCCAAGAGTGGGCGGTGGGACTGTGGAAAGTTCGAGGGGTGGGGGCAGAGCTGGAGTGGAGGCGGAGCTGGGGTGGATCCTGGGCGGAGTCTCAAGGGGGCCTGAAAATTTTGCCAGTATGGGGCCCTGAAATTTCTAGTGGCAGCTCTGTTCACATATATTGTCTATGTAATCCATAATAGGACTGGTCCTGCAGTGTTAAAATTCTTTGTTACATGCTGTCCACCTTAGCCAAAAGATGAGAATTCTGAACATAGGATCTGTTACTCACCTGTCTCAGCTCCAGTGTCGAGTCTTGCTTCCTCCCACTATGGCTGGCTCCCTCTGGGCTAGGTCACTGTCATATATCCTAGCAAGCAGCATTTATGTCCCGACCCAGTATCATTTATCAAATTGTTCACGTTGAATTGGACATATGATATAATAATGGCTGAAACATTTTTTTTTTTTTTTTTTTTAATGTCCCAATTAGTGTTGAGCCACCCCCGTAGTGTTCGAGTTCGGTTCGGTTCGTCGAACACCCGTGTGTTCGCCGAACTGTTCGTCGAACTGTTCGTCGAACACCTTCGAACACCGTTAAAACCAATGGCAGGCAAACAAAAACACATAGAAACACATAGAAAACACCTTCAAAGGTGTCCAAAAGCTGACAAACTGCTCAGAAGACATAACTAACACATGGAAAAGTGACAAGTACATATAGTCATGCGAAAATAAAAGAGGTGGAGGAGTAAAAGGAGGGGGAGACACAGATATAGGCATGTCATGCCCTTCTAAAATCCAAAAAGTGAGAAGCCGACACGGCCAGTCCGTTCCTGCCCGTGCCACCTCCGTGTCGCCGGGTTTGTGCCAGAGCCGAGGTGGACCCTGACGGCCAGCCCCCCTCTCCTAATACTGGTGCCTGTCCGCTGGTGGGTCGAGCCCCCCGCGGTGGGGGGGGAGTAACATCTGCAGAAGAAAGACCATCTTCCAGCCAAACTAACATGTCGACTTCTTTTCGTGGACAATGTGATACGATCCCTTTGTTACGGACACGCCCATCGCTACAAATTCCAGATGAGGCACAAAAACAGCAGGTGCTTCAGCAGATATCAAGTGCTCCTTCAAGTGGCCTCTCCTCCACCTCAACTTCAGCATCACAAATACTCCAGTCCTCAGAGGTGTCACCCCAATCGCACTTGCTTCCTCACAGCTCCCAAGTCTCCAGCTGCCCGTCTGAGTATGGGGTAACACAGATGGTTGAGTCTGCACAGCTGTTTACTCATACTATAGCCTGGGAAACGGAGGTCTGCTCCAGAGCTTCTGTTAATCCAGACGAGGAAATGATCTGCACTGATGCCCAGAATCTTTATAAGTCGGATCCAGGACCAGATGAAGAAGGTTCTGAGCATAATGTAGACCCTCGTTCCCAAACTGTAACTCCTGTTGGTGGAGACAATGATGAAGACGATGATGAGACTCAAATACCTGATTGGAGCGACAACTTGACTTTTCGGTCAGGGCAGGAAGAGGTTGGCTTTGAGGACGACGGGTGTGATAACACACAGGGTGATGATGACAAGGTTGGAGATCCCACTTACTGTCAACCCACAGTCAGCCAGTCGATGAGGTCACCCGGGCCTTTGCCTGGCCTTTGGGATGTCGCGGTGGTCGGCTCCCTGGCCCGTACCCTGGGGTCACTCTTTAAAAGGGTGGATAATTGTTAATTTTATAAGAGTTTGTGACACCACCTGTGGTATCTGGTGAGAAGCACCAGCGCTGCAGCAGTCCACTGAGGCCCGTGATAAGGCAGCTCGATGGTATAGCTCCCCACAGGTGGAGCTAGGTCTCAGGGCAGCGTATGCAGGGGGATTGCAGGACAGGCGAGACCCAGCTGGGTCAGAGCAAGAACGGAAATGGACACGGTAGTCACTTCAGTACCTTTTACTGGAGGAAATTCAGGCACATCCTGGAGCACTGTAGGGTGAAGGGTGCATATCAGGATCCTCCCCAATGAGCGGGTGTAGGGCCTCCTGTTTCTTGCCTCTGCGCAGTAAGTTTCTGACCTGCCTGGAGCTAGGCCTAACTTTGTCTCTGTCCTGCGCTGGCTGACCTTGTGGTAGGGCCTTCTCTTGAAGTTCACGCTCCCAGTATGCGGGGCCTAAGCGTCTCCTGGCTCTGTTACGTATCAGCACCTTAGCGATCCTGGGACTTGTAGTTCTCCAGGGATTCCGGTTATGCCTTACTGGGTCATAGAGATCCCTGTAAGCTCGGATCCGGTGTCCGGTAAATGCTTCGGGGTGAGCTGGTTAAGCTCCTCTGCCCCTTATGTACTAACTCGCCACTCGCCTTCGGCCTACTCAGGCCCTCAATAGGCTATACACACTAACGGCAGCTTGCCGCGCTTCACCGATCTTATGACGCCGGCACACCTTAAGCTCTATCTGGGCTCCCTGAATCTAGCTAGCAGGAGCCTCGTGCTCCACTGCTGAACTATTAACGGAGTTCTCTAGACTAGACTGAGCTCCACAGCAGACTGACCTCTCTTAGGCTTCTCTACTGCAGGAACTCTTCAGAGGAACTGAACTGCCTAGCTCCACCTTCCCTATTTATATCCCTAACGGGCTCCCTCTGCTGGTCTGAGGTGGAAGGTGGAGATGTGTGAATGTTTATGGGGGCCTCTTGTGGAGGATTCCATCAATACACTCTTCTAGGATCTGTGATACCAAGCGCAGCGGGGCGTCACAGATGCTATTGACGACGAGGTTAGGTTGCGCCTTCCTGGACAGAGACGGAGTACTGGAAGCACGTCAACAACTGCATCCTCAACCACAACTCCGCCTCTGACCACAAGTCGTAGTGGCTCTTCAGGTCGCATGGGCTCTAAGCCTTGCATAGCCTGGGCATTTATTCAGATCGATAAGGATGACCCAACTCGTGTTATCTGTAATATTTGTCACCAAAAGCTAAGTAGAGGCCAAAAAATCCATAGTTTGAGTACTTCATGCATGTACCGTCACATGGATATGAAGCATAAGTTGCAGTGGGAAGCTCACTGTGCTACAATGCGGCCTAGCAGGCTGGGCCAACCACCGTCTGCCCCATCTTGTGCATCCGCGGCCTCTTCATCCTCTGTGACTGGGGGGACAGCAGTCACACATGTTTTTGGACGCAGACCTGCCACCTCTTTACCTGCAACAGCCAGTGTGATTGGC
This sequence comes from Phyllobates terribilis, assembly GCF_046119375.1. Classification (NCBI taxonomy): domain Eukaryota; kingdom Metazoa; phylum Chordata; class Amphibia; order Anura; family Dendrobatidae; genus Phyllobates; species Phyllobates terribilis. The sequence continues at coordinate 367,139,686 of NW_027362767.1, forward strand.
AGGTCGTCAGTTCATTGGGAAGTGGAAACACCTGCTGGTGTTGAGAGCTCTCTGACATCGAGAGCACCACCTTTGGATCAAGGCAACCTAACATGTCCGCCTGCATCTTCCTCACAGACCGGCAGTTTGCCAGGGACACCCTACTCAACCCCGTCAAAGCACAACAGCCAACCCTCGGTCCCTCAGATGTGGACAAGTAAAAGACCACTTCCTCCTAGCCATGAGAAAGCTAAGAGGTTGAATTTCACCATCTGCAAGCTGTTGGCTACAGAAATGCTGCCTTTCCGCCTGGAGGACACAGTGGATTTTTGAGACCTTATGTCCGTCGCAGTGCCCCAGTACCAGATGCCCAGTCGGCACTACTTCTCAAAGAAAGGTGTGCCTGCGCTCCACCAGCATGTCGCACACAACATCACCGCTTCTTTGAGAAACTCTGTGTGTGACAGGGTGCATTTCACCACAGACACTTGGACGAGTAGGCATGGACAGGGGCGTTACATGTCACTGACAGGGCACTGGGTAACTATGGTGACAGCAGGACAAGGGGCTGCTGTCCAAGTCATGCCGTCCCCGCGAGTTGTACGTCAATCCTCTTTATCTAGAAGTTCCTCCACTGCTTCTGCCTCCTCAACCTCCTCTCGGTCCTCCACCTGCACCCAAAGCCTGTCTGGTAATGCCACCTGCTTTCTAACTGCGCACCTCCTTACTATGCTGGCAGCAGGGCTCAACGGCATCAGTGTTTACTTTGAAATGTCTGGGAAATGTGAGTCACACAGCTGAGGACTTGTGGTCAGCTCTGGAGACCCAGTTTCATGAATGGTTGTCTCCACTGGACCTGCAACCAGGGAAGGCCGTGTGCGACAATGCTGCAAACCTGGGTGCGGCCCTTCGCCGGGGCAATGTTACACAAGTGCCTTGTATGGCTCACGTGTTGAACCTGGTTGTCCATAAATTTTTAGCCCACTATCCCGGACTAGATGGCCTTCTGCAGAGGGCACGGTCGCTGTGTGCTCACTTCCGCCGTTCGCATCCCGCAGCTCAACGACTTACATCTCTACAAAAGTCGTTGGGCCTGCCAGTTCACCGGCTGAAATGCGATGTGCCGACACGGTGGAATTCAACTCTGCACATGTTGCAGCGACTGTGGCAGCACCGACAAGCCCTGGTGCAATAGTTTCTGACGTATAGCCTGGGCCAACGAGATCCAGAGGTGGGGCAAATCACACAGCAGGAGTGGTCTCAGATCAGGGACCTATGAAGTTGACGCGCCCCCTGGGCCGTGGGGTACCCGGAGCCGGGCCGGTAGACGCTGGGGGTTGTAGTCACTGTGGCGGTGACCCGGTCCGTGACCCAGGGCGGTCAATCCAACGGTAATTTGTATATATTGATTTTATAATGTCCGACTACGCCACCTGTGGAGTGCGGCCAAAGGGGCCGCCGCTGCGGAACAGTCCTCTGAAGCTGGTGGTTTTGCTGCAATGGTATTATTACTCACCACAGGAAGCGTGTAGCTTCAGGGCAGTGTGGGTGGATGATGGTGGTTGTAGTGCAGGGAGTCAGTAATGAACACAGAGTCCGTGTGATGCAGTCCCAAGATCTTTACTCACAGTTGTTGCAGTCCAGATTACAGGTACCAGAGCTATCTCACCCGTCGTGCTGTGCGTACTCAGTGAGGGGCTCAGTCCACCCCCAGATAGCTCCGGAGTACTTAGCAGGACCCCCTTCTGTGTGTCCTTTCTCTGGCCTTCTCCCTGCACCTCATACCAGGTGACACTTCTATCCGGTATCCTCGGGCCTTGGCGGGCGACTTGTATTCCGTCCCCTGGGTCCTATGTGGCTACCTTCTTAGTGAGACTGGTGTGGACTTTTGCCTGCAGTACATGAAATGCTGCAGCCTCCGGTTTCTAGTTGAGCCTTGCTGTTTCTCCTCTAGTTGAGGGACCGGTTCCCCTTATCTGGCCTGACCCCTCTACCTCCTGGTAGCAGCGGGAGTACAGGTGGCCTTCTGCACGGCCCATAGCCCTAGGGTCCCTTCGGTTCCTGGAGCCTTCCTGCTCCCACTCCTCTCTTCTCTCCTTCAGTCCTGGGCCTCCCAGGCTAGGCCCGCCTCCGGAGCAGAGCTCATGCCGAGCCTCTGCTCCTGTCACTTTTCCTCCTCTGACTGGCTTGCTCTTTCTAAGATGGCTTCCTATTTATACTCTCCCTGTCATGTGCTCCCCTAAGCTGCTCCCCTAAGCACCCACTACATAGGATCCTCCCACCAGCTAGGGACCTGGGACTGTGCTCTCCCTTAGGAGCAATCTCGCCCTAACCCCACTGCGGGTATGTGTTGGATGCAGGTGTTAGGGTCCCGAGCCATACGCCTTCCTTACCTGAGGGTGAGATACCACACCTCTGGGTGAGATGCAGTAACTCTGTGGTGACTGCACCCTCAGGGGCGCCACACACCTTTCTGCACAGTTTTGAAATGGCGACGAAGATGTTTAGTGCTGACGACGATGCCATTATCAGCATAACTATTCCGGTGATTTACATGCTGGAGCACACATTAAACAGAACTCAGAGTCAGGTGGTCGGACAAGAGGAGGTGGAGGAAGTAGAGGAGGAGTCGTATGCGGAAGGGATAACATCTCCAAGGTCCAGACGGTTGGCAGCACCAAGGAGGCAGGCATGGGAGGGTGGGGGAGAGGGATTAAACAGGGCGCATGGTAGCAGCCAAACTGTTGAGGAAGGTGCAGGAGCCGAGGAAGAAGTGGAGGATGAACTGGCGATGGGCATGGAAGACTCATCAGATGAGGGAGACCTTGATCACATTTCTGTTGTGCGAGGTTGGGGGGAGAGGGCAGAGGAAAGAAGCATGATTCTTACCTCGCTACCAACACAACAAGGACTTGGTCCTCCTGGATGCGCAAGACACATGAGTGCCTTCTTGCTGCACTACCTGCAACATGACCCTCAGATTGCAGAATTCGAAGTAATCTCGACTACTGGGTTGCCACACTCTTAGATCCCCGGTACAAAAGTAAATTTGCCGAAATAATTCCTGCCATAAAAAGGGATTGACGCATGCAGGAGTATCTGCAGACGCTGTTGCAGAATCTTACATGTGCTTTTCCACAAAACACCAGTGGTGCACGAAGTGAATCTCACAGTTCTAACTTGCCAACCGCGGGACTGTCGAGTCTTCATCACTCAAACCGTAACAGTAACACAGTATCTGCTGGTAACAGCAATTTTGTGAAATCGTTTCACCACTTTTTTAGACCATCCTTTGCAAGGCCACAGGAGACAAGAAGTCTGACACATAGTCAATGCCTAGAGAGGATGGTGCAGCAGTATCTCCAAGTGAACATCGAAGCCATGAATGTGTCACTGGACCCTTGCTCATTTTCGTATTCCAATCTGGAAAAATGGCCGGAGCTCGCCACTCACGCCTTGGAGATCTTGTCATGCCCTGCAGCCAGTGTTCTCTCTGAATGTGTGTTCAGCGCTGCTGATGGTGTGCTGACAGATAAGCGCACGCGGCTGTCCACTGAGAATGTAGACAGACTCACGTTCATAAAGATGAACAAATCATGGATTCGCAAGGACTTTTCTAATCCTGTGTTATCCTTGGGAGGCTAAAAGCTTGAGGATTTGGTAATATCACCTCACCAACCGTTTTAAGCAACTGTGGGGCAATTGATGCCACTTAACCTAGAACGCATGACCATAAAAATCTACACTTTCATATACCTGGGGCCTTTTAGGCCCGTGTGCAAATAACATTGAATAACTCAAACTCAAATGACAAACAACTATATACATGAAGAATACCTAGAGTTTCAAAATTCTAACTAAAGTAATCTTGCAGAAAATAGAAAACAATTAACAGGGCGGGACTGCGAGGCCCCAGGTATGCGTTCTAGGGTTAAGTGGTGTCTGTGCCACAATTTTTTGAAAAAATGGAAACTCTTTTTGGAGTCCCCTTGCTGTGTCTTACGTGACGTTGGCATCGTCAATTCCAGGTGGGTTGGGTCGCTTCCCCCCCCTTTTAACTGTAAGAAACTACATACACTATGGCTTGGGGTAACACAGATGATTGAGTCTGAAGAGCTGTTTACTCAGAGGTCTGCTCCAAATCTTCAGTGTCTGCTAGTCAGCGTAGAATTTTTAACTGCATCTAGCCTAGGCAATACTTTGGGCGTAGTAGCCCAGCTGCGAAGCAAGCTGCACCGCCTGTGTATCTAATAAGAATTTTTAAATGCATCTAGCCTATGCAGACTGTGGGGACCCCCAACCAAACCCAGACGCTCAGCCCCCCTACCGCCCCCCTTTCCTTGACAATACAATAATGTAACTCTTACAACTGGATGGGTGAGGATCGGTCACAGCTTTATTAACTCTTTATACTCATTCCATTAGAAAGACATTTTATTTCTAAAATAATTCAGCTTGTTGCAGCATGCCCTGGGTCTCCACTCCAGCAACTTGGCCAACAAGTGTAACTCTCCAACATGTCCTTTCTATTTCCAGGCCACGGAGGATCCTGCGTACTCGTATGCAGGACTCTGACCCCCACCCATCACTCTTAACGCTTGTTCCACTCCGTCCTGGAGTCCTGACAGGAATATGTCCAGTCCAATATCCATTAAGTGAACACCGTCGGGCCGTATGAGGCCTGCTTTATCTCCTTCCAGTTGTCGGTGTCGTACCACTACACCGCCTCTGTCTCTTCTAAATTTTGCCATCCGAATATTTATTACCCGTCTTGTCCGTTCGATGGCCGTGATGTCTCGCGCACCTTGCCATACCGCTATCGGCACAATCTCTGACCATACTATAGCTAGTTTTGTGAAAAATTCTCTGAAGCGCTCAGTGTCTAGTTTCATTATTGCCATTAGTTATGCGCTCTTGTGATGACCTAGGTTGTTTCCCCCGGCCTGTATAACTAAGATGACCAGACATCTTGCCTCTCTCCCTACCTTGATTACCTCCATTAGTACCTGTGGCCATAGCAGGCCTCTAATACCTCTCCAGTTGAAATATGTGTTATGAAACTCTAATTTCCTCCCGCCTGGGCGGACTTTCGCCCTTTAATCTGCCCAATATATATACGAGTGGCCTATCACCCACACTGTTGGCTTAGCGTCACCTGTAAAAGAAACAAACCACGTTAGGATAACAAGTCCGGTCTTATGTATCTTGCCAAACACGTGGATCACCATCTCTCTATCCTCTGAACTTCCGTTTCTGACAGTCCTGCTCTTGCTGCTTCTGTGGCCGCGCCTATGCGGAATGAGTGTGTCCCGTAATCTTTGGGGTGGTTCCCTGCTGATGTTATGCATTTATTAAATATAGCTTGGAACTGGTATCTTGATAATGGCGTCCCATCAATGTGTGATAGGAACAAATTACTTTGTGATCTGATGGTTAGATATGGTTTTACTATTGTTACCCGACTCAGTGTACCGTTTGTGGGTTGTAGAAGTACCCAAGTGCCCCTGCCCGCTGGAACCATTTTCGATTTGTGTATGCGTAGACGTATTGCATTATTGCCTATGACTACGTCCTGGTGTAATAAGCCTCCACTGGTGCTAATTTTGGATTGAGGGACTAATTCGCTTATGCATATCGCCCCGAAGAAGGCGATCACAAATGCAGTAGACAGTAGTGTTGCTTCAAATTGTGAGTGTCATGTTAATGGTGTTAGGGATATGATGTGAGAAATCAGTTTTAGTGACACGGGACGGGACGTCTACACTCCTGACTTGGCTGACCCCTTTTCCACCCTTTTATGGATTGTCTGATGATGAATCTTTGTCACATCTCCCCAATTCAGTAGTTGGAAGTGAAATGCTACTCCGGTCAGACACCGCTGCGCTGACGCCCCTAATATGCCCCTCATCATTAGCTGGTGGAGAAATTCTATGGTGACTTGTGATCTGGCTTGTTCACATTGGTCAACCCATCTGCCTGCTACTAGTCGTGTCCACTCTTCCTATGCCTTACCGTATGCTTGCCACGTCGACGGGGCAACTGACGCTCTGATTAATGGCATCAACTATTCGCCACTAGATCCCATAGGGAAGGTGGGCAACTGTTGTCCCGATGGGTGGGCATTGTGGAAGAGCTCTGTGAAAATCTGCCAATTGAATTGTTATAAAGCGTTAGCAGCAGCTTTAGACCCCTCAGCATAGTGGCTAGCGCGGACCCATACATTGTGTTTTAGGCACAGGAATGCTAGCCTGGGTAGTAGGCCTAGCACTGGGAGAGACGATGATGCCATCTTATTAATGCAGTGCGCTAAGCTGGTGTTTTTTGTTATGAAGAGTATATTTTTGTAAGCCAGGAGCGCGCCCCATATTTCTATTGCTACCACTATTGGGAAGAAAAATTATTTTCAGGGCTAGATGCAGCGAAAAATTATTATTAATTGAAAAGCTGGTGGAGCTTGGTATAGATGGCCTAATACAATGAGACCCACACACTGCTAGAAAGCCAAATATTTTTTCAGAGTTAGATGCAGAAAAAAATTATATTCAGTTTGCAACCTGATGGAGGTCAGTATAGATGGACTAATAGAACAAGTCCCACACACTGCTAGAAGGCCAAATATTTTTTCAGGGGTAGATGCAGACAAAAAATTATTTTGAATTTGCAACCTGATGGAGGTCAGTATAGATGACTAATAGAACAAGTCCCACACACTGCTAGAAGGCCAAATATTTTTTCAGTGCTAGATGCAGAAAAAAATTATATTCAATTTGCAACCTGATGGAGGTCAGTATAGATGGACTAATAGAACAAGTCCCACACACAGCTAGAAGGCCAAATATTTTTTCAGAGGTAGATGCAGAAAAAAATTATATTCAGTTTGCAACCTTATGGAGGTCAGTATAGATGGACTAATAGAACAAGTCCCATACACAGCTAGAAGCCCAAATATTTTTTCAGAGGTAGATGCAGAAAAAAATTATATTCAGTTTGCAACCTGATGGAGGTCAGTATAGATGGACTAATAGAACAAGTCCCACACACTGCTAGAAGGCCAAACATTTTTTCAGAGCTAGATGCAGAAAAATATTATATTCAATTTGCAACCTGATGGAGGTCAGTATAGATGGACTAATAGAACAAGTCCCACACACAGCTAGAAGGCCAAATATTTTTTCAGAGGTAGATGCAGAAAAAAATTATATTCAGTTTGCAACCTTATGGAGGTCAGTATAGATGGACTAATAGAACAAGTCCCACACACAGCTAGAAGCCCAAATATTTTTTCAGAGGTAGATGCAGAAAAAAATTATATTCAGTTTGCAACCTGATGGAGGTCTGTATAGATGGATTAATAGAACAACTCCCACACACAGCTAGAAGCCCAATATTTTTTCAGAGGTAGATGCAGAAAAAAATATATTCAGTTTGCAACCTGATGGAGGTCAGTATAGATGGACTAATAGAACAAGTCCCACACACTGCTAGAAGGCCAAACATTTTTTCAGAGCTAGATGCAGGAAAATATTATATTCAATTTGCAACCTGATGGAGGTCAGTATAGATGGACTAATAGAACAAGTCCCACACACAGCTAGAAGGCCAAATATTTTTTCAGAGGTAGATGCAGAAAAAAATTATATTCAGTTTGCAACCTTATGGAGGTCAGTATAGATGGACTAATAGAACAAGTCCCACACACAGCTAGAAGCCCAAATATTTTTTCAGAGGTAGATGCAGAAAAAAATTATATTCAGTTTGCAACCTGATGGAGGTCAGTATAGATGGACTAATAGAACAAGTCCCACACACAGCTAGAAGGCCAAATATTTTTTCAGAGGTAGATGCAGAAAAAAATTATATTCAGTTTGCAACCTGATGGAGGTCAGTATAGATGGACTAATAGAACAAGTCCCACACACTGCTAGAAGGCCAAACATTTTTTCAGAGCTAGATGCAGAAAAAAATATATTCAGTTTGCAACCTGATGGAGGTCTGTATAGATGGATTAATAGAACAAGTCCCACACACAGCTAGAAGCCCAATATTTGTTCAGAGGTAGATGCAGAAAAAAATATATTCAGTTTGCAGCCTGATGGAGGTCTGTATAGATGGATTAATAGAACAAGTCCCACACACAGCTAGAAGCCCAATATTTTTTCAGAGGTAGCTGCAGAAAAAAATATATTCAGTTTGCAACCTGATGGAGGTCTGTATAGATGGATTAATAGAACAAGTCCCACACACAGCTAGAAGCCCAATATTTTTTCAGAGGTAGATGCAGAAAAAAATATATTCAGTTTGCAACCTGATGGAGGTCAGTATAGATGGACTAATACAACAAGTCCCACACACAGCTAGAAGCCCAATATTTTTTCAGAGGTAGATGCAGAAAAAAATATATTCAGTTTGCAACCTGATGGAGGTCTGTATAGATGGATTAATAGAACAAGTCCCACACACAGCTAGAAGCCCAATATTTTTTCAGAGGTAGATGCAGAAAAAAATATATTTAGTTTGCAACCTGATGGAGGTCTGTATAGATGGATTAATAGAACAAGTCCCACACACAGCTAGAAGCCCAATATTTTTTCAGAGCTAGATGCAGAAAAAAATTATATTCAATTTGCAACCTGATGGAGGTCAGTATAGATGGACTAATAGAATGATGCTATGCCCAAAACATTTTACTTCACTAGGTGCAGTAAAAAAATTGGTATTCTATACACAGGTGGTATACCTTGCAACACAGATAGGCTACTCCACTGACTACCACACTCTGCAATAGGCCAAAAAGGATTAGCTTTGCTAGATTCAGCCAAATGCTGTGAAAAAAACTTGCACAGCACTGGCACAGACCTGCCTGGCAAAAACTGATAGGAACTGATGTAACCTCGTCCTGAAAAGGACTCCAATTACTATTAGTCTTTACTCCCACAATCTATCTATTTAAGAGCACAGACCTGCCTGATAAAAGTCGTAGGAAATGCTGTAACCTAGTCCTTAAAAGGACTGCAATCACAACTATTCCCTACTCCCAAGCTATCTGTAGATTTGTGCGAAAATCGGCTTGAAATTAACAAGGTATAGCGCACACAGCAACAGCGGTGCCGTCTAACACGCAGCTGCAGCAGTGAGAAAATGGTGGCGACGGGCAAAATGGCTTGGTCTTATAGGGCAAGGACATGTGACATACACTGCCAATGACACATGCCCTTGCTTGTGTGAAAAAAAGCACTTCGCTCCGTGTGTGCGCTGCTGATAGGCTGACAGATTGCACCTCCCCACTGCAAATGCGGGAAAGAGAAAAAAAATGGAGATCTTCATTGTTCCTGCAGAGATCCATCCCCTGCCCCTCCCCCCATCCCGCTGTACACTCAAACTGCGTATTAACATTAATTTTCATCATTACTGAGAAAAAATCCAGTTATGATTTTGGTGCACGAACAGTTATCGAACATAACCTCGAACAGCCGAATTTTTCTCAAATTGTTCGTGTTCGCCGAACGGCTCGAACACCGCCCAAAACAGCTCGAATTTGAGATTGGCGAACAGTTCGAGTAGAACAACGCTCATCTCTAGTCCCAACTCCGTTGCAAAGATGTAAGCAATCAAAGTATTTGGCACCTAATGAGTTAAATAATGTTAAGTCAAAATGGGTGATATCAGATAGTTTTCACTGGGGGCATGTACCTTGTTCTCCCTGTGTGAATTGCTATCTGATAACACCCACTTGGACTAATCAAAAGTTAACTCATTAGATGCCAAAGACTTTGATTGGTAAAATCTCCACAACGGAGATGCAAAATTAAAAAATAACAAAATCATTTTATTCCGCTCTGCAGCCACTATTCAATGATGTGTCCAGCTCAATATGGAAAAAGTGGTGAAGGGTGCTCTTTAACCCCTTAATAACATCTGACGTACTAATACGCGTCTGTGCCCCGGGACTTAAGAGCCAGACCCGTATTAGTACGTCATCGCGATCGCGCGCGCACACAGGCTGTGCGGGCGCGATCGCCGCCGGGTGTCAGCTGATTGTCACAGCTGACACCCGGTACTATGTGCAGGGAGCGGTCCTGCACCGCTCCCAGCACATTAAACCCCGCGATGCTGCGATCGAAGTCAATCGCGGCATTGCGGGGGCAAGGGGAGGTGATCGGCGATACTCACCTCCTCTTCCGGCTTCCAGCGCAGTCTGCAAAGGCTTCCCGGGTGTTGCCATGACGACCCGATGTCGTCATGACAACATCCGGGTCACCAGAGAGCAGGAAGATTGCTTGGACATGCGCAGTGCATCTCCAAGCAATCTTCACACTGTGCATTTCTGACAGCCTTCATGGCATAGGGATGGTGCTCCATTCCTGTGCCATGCAGGCGATCAGAAAAAAAAAAGTGAAAGTCCCAGAGTGGGACAAAGTAATAAAGTGTATAAACTGTGTGAAAGTGGAAAAAAAAAAAAATGTGCAAAAATATTATAAAAAAATAAAAAAAATAATACACCAAAAATAAAAATATAATGTACCCATCAATAAATATTATTATAAAAAAAATTAAAAAAAAACAATAAAAGTACACATATTTGGTATCGCCGCGTCCGGAAAAACCTGACCTATAAAACTGTCCCACTAGTTAACCCCTTCAGTGAACACGGTAAAAAAAAAAAAAAAAAAAACGAAGCAAAAAACAATGCTTTATCACCATACCGCCAAACAAAAAGTGGAATAACACGCGATCAAAAAGACACATATAAATAAAAATGATACCGCTGAAAACGACATCTCGTCCCGCAAAAAACAAGCTGACATACAGCTCCATCAGCCGAAAAATAAAAAAGTTATAGCTCTCAGAATAAAGCGATACTAAAAAATATTTTTTTCTATAAAATAGCTTTTATTGTGTATAAGCGCCAAAACATAGAAAAATTATACAAATGTGGTACCGCTGTAAACGTACTGACCCGAAGAATAAAGCTACCTCATCAATTTTACCACACGCGGAACAGAATAAAAAAAACAAAAAAAAAACAATTCCTGAATTGTTGGTTTTTGTTTATTCTGCCTCCCAAAAATCGGAATAGAAAGCGATCAAAAAATGTCACGTGCCTGAAAATGGCACCAATAACAACGTCAAGTCATCCCGCAAAAAACGAGCCGTCACATGACTGTCTGCCAAAATCTGGAAAAATTATAGCTCTCAAAATATGGCGATGCAAAAACTAGATTTTACAAAAAATGCGTCTTTTAGTGTGTGACAGCTGTCAGTCATAAAAACCCCATATGATTCTGGCATTGCTGTAATCACACCGACCCGAAGAATAAAGTCGTCTAATCACTTATACCGCACGAGGAACGGCGTCAAAAATAAACTCTTGGGTTAGGATTGGGCTAGGGTTAGGGCTGGGTTTGGGGCTAGGGTTGTGCTGGGGCTAGGGTTGTGCTGGGGTTAGGGCTGGGGTTGGGATTTTTTTCAAAAGTAAGAAAAAAAGATGACGATATGGCGACTAGTGTTGAGAGCAAGTGCTCGCTACTTGAGTTTGCATCGGGTGCTCTGGTATGCATTGAGTATCGTGGGTATTTGAGTGACATGCTCGAGTCTCTGCCCCATATGCTTCGCGGCCAAAAAACTTTACGGGGATTGCCTGCCATGCACGAGCGATCCCCGCATGTTTTTTTTTGGGTGTCTAATAGCCGTGAAACATGCGGAGCAGGGACTCGAGCATGTCACTCGAGCACACGCTGTACATGGTGCATACCTGAGTACCCGATGCAAACTCAAGTAGCGAGCACTTGCGCTCAAGAATAATGACAACTTATTCAATATGATGACCTAATGTAAACAAATTCTGTGCCGTACCTCGGGGTTCAAAATGTTCACTATACACCTTAATAAAATCCTTGAGGGGTATAGTTTCCAAAATGGGGACACTTGTGGGGGAGCTCCACTGTTTAGGCACATCACGGGCTCTTCAAACGCGACATGGTGTCCGCTAACAAATTGAATGGAAAATCGGCTCAAATTGTTAGCGGACGTCATGTTGCGTTTGGAGAGCCCCTGTGTGCCCAAACATTGGAGCTCCCCCACAAGTGACCCCATTTTGGAAACTAGACCCCCCAAGGCACCTATCTAGATGCATAGTGAGCACCTGGAAACCCTAGGTGCTTCACAAATTGATTCATAAAAATGAAAAAGTGTTTTTTTTTCTCACTTTTTCATTATTACGAATCAATTTGTGAAGCACCTGGGGGTTCCAAGTGCTCACTATGTATCTAGAAAGGTGCCTTGGGGGGTCTAGTTTCCAAAATGGGGTCACTTGTGGGGGAGCTCCAATGTTTGGGCACACAGGGGCTCTCTAAACGCAACATGGTGTCCGCTAATTATTCAAGCAAATTTTACAATCAAAAAGTCAAATGGCGCTCCTTCCCTTCCGAGCCCTACAGTGCGCCCAAACAGTGTTTTTTCCCCAAATATTGGGTATCTGCGTGCCCAGGGGAAATTGCACAACAAATTTTGCGGTCCATTTTTTCTTGTTACCCCTGTGAAAATAAAAAAAAATGGGTCTAAAGTAACATTTTTGTGAAAAAAGTTAAATGTTCATTTTTTTCTTCCACATTCAAAAAATTCCTATGAAGCACCTGAAGGGTTAATAAAGTTCTTGAATGTGGTTTTGAGCACCTTGAGGGGTGCAGTTTTTAGAGTGGTGTCACTTTTGGGTATTTTCTGTCATAAAGACCTCTCAAAGTGACTTCAAATATGATGTGGTCCCTAAAAAAATGGTTTTGTAAATTTTGTTGGAAAAATGAGAAATCGCTGGTCAACTTTTAACCCTTATAGCTCCCTAACAAAAAAAAAATTTGGTTCCAAAATTGTGCTAATGTAAAGTAGACATGTGGGAAATGTTATTTATTAACTCTTTTGTGTGACATATCGCTCTGATTTCAGGGCTTAAAAATTCAAATTTTGAAAATTGCAAAATTTTCAAAATTTTCGCCAAATTTCCATTTTTTTCACAAATAAACGCAAGTGATATCGAAGAAATTTTTCCACAATCATGAAGTACAATATGTCACGAAAAAACAATCTCAGAATCAGGGGGATCCGTTGAAGCGTTCCAGAGTAATTACCTCATAAAGTGACAGTGGTCAGAATTGTAAAAATTGGCCCGGTCATTAACGTGCAAACCACCCGCGGGGCTTAAGGGGTTAAAGACGGCTCAGGAACAACCCATATGTGCCTGAATATTTAGAAAGCATTGTTCCTAACTTCAACTTGTTAGTCAGGAGCTTGGTTTTCCTTCCACTTGGTTCATTTCCAGCAATGTATCTAATTATCTCCTCTGCTATACCACACTTAAGATTCCAGATTAATTACTTCTTGCAACTATTCACACTTCAATCTCTGCTATCAAAATAACGCAGTGCTTCCAGTGAGTTACCAGTCTGCCAATAAATTTCTGCTATTTATGTGTGAATCACATCTTTGCAAGAAAGATTGACAATACTTAACTATTATTCTGTGGTTAACCCTTTTCTTGCTATACGTTCTTGATTGCATATATCTCTAGTATCAAGGTAAAACAATTCTGCAAACAAGCTGCCAATTCTTCACTATTATGCTGCAGTTAAACTTTTCAATGCAAAAATTTTTGGATTTCATACACCTCTGCTATTAAGATAATACAACTTTGCATGTAAGTTTGCTAGTACTTTATTTTTTTGTCATTAACCCTTTACTTGCTACAAGTACCTGATTGCATACAGCTCTGCTTTTAACCATCAACCTGCTGCAAGTTCCAGATTCCTATATATTTATAAAGTTCCTGTGTGTATAGACACACCTATCCCAGTTTCATCTAGAGCTTTCTGCTTCATTTGTCTGTCTGCTGCTCTGGTCCTCACTGATCGATGTGCCATCTCTCCAGACCTGCTCAGCTGCATCATCACCTTCAATCCATTCTGCTCACTCTGACTTGCAGCTTTTTAGGATCCACTTCATAAGGACAGCTCATAAGGATCCTCCTATATCAACTCAGAATTCTCTAATAGAGTAAATGAAAATAGTTTTTCTAAATTAAAACAAACCTTTGACCACTTTTCACCATTGGAAATTTTGGTATGATCTATTTGCCAACATGTTCTAATCAGGGGTGGATTAAGAGTAGCAAGGGCCCCGGGCAGTTTAGAAGGCGCGGGCCCACCCACGCCCACACACGCCCACACACACACACACACACACACACACACACACACACACACACACACACACTCCTGATTTTTCACGTGACATGTCACATGATCCCCTGTGATAGATCATGTGATAGTTCACGTGAAATTAATTTGGCACAATATTAATTATAATATTTTTTTTTAGGCTGTGTGCCCACTATGCGTTTTTTAAGCGTTTCCGCAGCGGCAATTCCGCTGCAGAAACGCTTAAAAAACGCTTGGTAGAAGGTCTGCCATGTTCCCCAATGATAATCTGCATGTGCTGTGTACATGCTGCGGAAATTTCCGTTGCAGATTATCATTGCGGAAAAATCCGCAGCATTACCAATTATTTTGCGGAAGCGCGCCGTTTTCGCCGCCACTGACTTGCATTAGAACGCATGGAATCCGCATCCCTGCATCTGTAGATGCAGAATCCATGCGTTTCAATGTGCGGATGGTACCCGGGTGAGGAGGACAGGAGACTCTCCTCCGGACCCGGGTACCATAGAACCTGTAAAAAAAGAATAAAATAAAAATTAAATATTATACTTACCTTCTGATGGCCCCCGGTGTCTTTATCTGATGCGCCCTGGCTTGCCGGCAGCTCGCGATAGTCTGAAAAGGACCTGCCGTGACGTCATTTAGTCATGTGACGGGTCACGAGACAGCTGACGTCGGCAGGCCATCAGAAGGTAAGTATATATTTTTTATTTTTTACCATTCTTTTACGGTCACACTATATAAATCCATGCTGGTTGCATGGATTTATATAGTGTAACCAAGTTGTCAAGCACTTTCCAAGTGATGCTAAAATCGCCTGGAAAGCGCTTGTCAACCCGCTTGCGGAAATGCATGTGAAGAACGCTTCACATCCGCATGTCCCTAGCAGGAAAACGCATGTACAATCCGCATGTAAAATCTGCATGTACAATCCGCATGTAAAATCCGCATGTGTTTTTTCTGCCAGGGAGATGCAGAAACGCTCAAAAAAAATCCGGAACATTTCTGTATCGTGGGCACATAGCCTTACATTAATTGTATGACTCAATATTGAGCACACGTAGCCATCTATACACAGCTGGAGGCCGCACAGCGCCATCTATACACAGCGGGAGGCCGCACGGCGCCCCCCCAGAGACAGCAGGAGGCCGCACGGCGCCATCTATACTCAGCAGGAGGCCGCACATAGCCATCTATACAAAGCAGGAGGCCGCACGGCGCCATCTATACACAGCGGGAGGCCGCATGGCGTCCCCCCCAGAGACAGCATGAGGCCGCACGGCGCCATCTATACTCGGCAGGAGGCTGAACGGCACCATCTATACACAACAGGAGGCCGCACGGACCATCTATACACAGCAGGAGGCCGCACGGCACCATCTATACACAGCAGGAGGCCGCACGGCGCCATCTATACACAGCAGGAGTCCGCACGGCGTCATCTATACACAGCAGGAGGCCGCACGGCGCCATCTATACTCAGCAGGAGGCCGCACGTAGCCATCTATACAAAGCAGGAGGCCGCACGTGCCATCTATACACAGCAGGGGGCCGCACGGCGTCCCCCCCAGAGACAGCAGGAGGCCGCACGGCGCCATCTATACTCGGCAGGAGGCCGAACGGCACCATCTATACACAACAGGAGGCCGCACGGACCATCTATACACAGCAGGAGGCTGCATGGCACCATCTATACACAGCAGGAGGCCGCACGGCGCCATCTATACACAGCAGGAGGCCGCACGGCGCCATCTATACACAGCAAAGGGCCGCACTGCGCCATCGATACACAGCAGGGGGCCGCACGGCGCCATCTATACACAGCAGGGGGCCGCACGTGCCATCTATACACAGCAGGGGGCTGCACGGCACCATCTATACACAGCAGGAGGCCGCACGGCGCCATCTATACACAGCAGGGGGCCGCACGGCACCATCTATACACAGCAGAGGGCCGCACGGCGCCATCTATACACAGCAGGGGGCCGCACGGCGCCATCTATACACAGCAGGGGGCCGCACGGCACCATCTATACACAGCGGGAGGCCGCACGCAGTCACGCATGCAGTCACACACACAAACATATACAGACATATACATACATGTATAAACACATTTGAAACACAAAAATACATATAAACAGACATCACACAATGATATCTGCCTGCACACACACACACACACACATACACACATACACACACATACACACACACCCACAGACTCACCAACCCCCGGCTCCATTCCTCCTGCCTGCTCTGACTTCTCCGTTGCAGCAGTGCAGGTCGGGCGCGCACTGCGTGACGTCACAGCTAGGAGACACGGCCACGCACAGGGCCGTGTCTCCTAGCAGTGACGCGGCCGGGCCAGCACAGGGAAGTTAACTGCTGCAGTGCTGGCCCGGCCGATGAAGAAGTAGCGGCGGCCGCTGCTGGGGGAGCGGTCCTGGGCCCCCCCTCCCGCCACTGCTACCGGTATGTGCCGCGGCGGCCCACACATATAATGAGGGCAATCCGGCATTAGACACCCCGCCCGGAGCAGCGGGCCCCCTGCAAGCTCGGGGCCCCGGGCGGTAGCCCGGATTGCCCTCATTATAATCCGCCTATGGTTCCAATAAATAATCATACCAGTACATCCAGGTGATTGTGCAGGCACAGCAGCTGTGCACGACATGAACATTCCAGGAGCAGAAATTGCAGTACAAATTGTGGGCTTCATTTTTTTCTTGTTATCCTTGTGAAAATGAAATATTTTAAGGTAAAGCAACATTTTAATACAAAAAGTGTGATTTTCACATTCTAATGTTATAAAATTCTGTGAAGCACCTGTGGGTTAAATTTTTTTCCAAATGAATTCCTTGGGGGAAGTAGTATCAAAACTGTGGCCATTTATGGGTGGTTTCTGTTGTTTTGGCAACTCAGGGGCTCTTCAAGTGCAATATGGCATCTGCAATCTATTCAAATCTATTACTCCTTCCCACAAATGGGCATAACTGTACATAGGGCTGCATCAGAGCATTACTACCCTCACTAGTGTATAGGACCCAGTGAGCAGATGCAAAGAGGGGGGCCAGACTGTGTGAGACATGCTGGCAGCGTTTCTCACCCATTCTGGGTCCCCCTCTTTTGCTTCTGTTCACTGGGCCCCAGAGGCAGGGATTGGTTGGGCCGGTTCAGTATTCAACTGAATATGCGTCCTTGGATGCAAGTTCAGTTGAAATATATATTGCCGTTCAAGAAGCTACTGGCTTCCTGCTCGGCACTAGTTAACAGCCGCCAGCCAATCAGAGGCCGGCAACTTATGTCGGCACGCATGTTGCTGGCATATGACATCCCTGCCATGCGCCAGCGCATCTACGTGTAAGGTGCCCCAGTGAGGTAGCCGTGGGCGAGTTGTGGCCCCTGCTCGCTTTGGCACCTTACAGACAATTCATGTCCTTCCTCTGATGTGTGGCTGTGCATGTGACATTCTTCACTTACTTCACACCATCCGGTCGCGGCTGTCTCCAGACATTTCTCTTCTGGGACCAGGGACCAGGGCAGTAATAATTTCAGAGGACACAAAGTTATTAACCATAACTGGGGTTTTACTTTGGTGAAAGGAGTAATTACAGTATTTACAGTCTGGTAGATTGGATAAGGCCCAACAGGTTCTTGTCTCTCATACAGGTGCTAAAATCATCTTCAGCCCTGGTGCCCTGTGGCTGATAAAAAGTACTGCAGCCCCACAAGGAATTATATCTAACCTCTAGACATGCCCAATGTCTATCCCTGTCACTACGTTTCCCCCTTACTCCACTGACTGCGCCACTGAAATTAACCACGTAACTTGACCTAATAGCAGTTCAGAGAGTGCCTAACTATGGGGATATGTAATTCTAACTACTTCAGTGCCAAAGGAAGGTTACATCCTTCCTCACTATTACATACGCCACATATCAAGAGGGACGATAACGCCGCTTGACTCCGACCAGGTAAGGACAAACTTTCTTATTTTTTTAACTTTCTTTCACTGAAAAGCTGCAATATGGGGAACAGATATATGGGGGCCAGAAATGAGACACATGAGGGCCAGGAATAAGACACATGGGGGCCAGAAATGAGACACATTGGGGCCAGGAATGAGACACGTGGGAGCAAGGAATGAGACATTTGGGGGCCAGGAATGAGACACATGGGGGCCAGGAATAAGAAACTTGGGGACAAGGAATGAGAGACATGGGAGACGAGTAATGAAACACATGGGGGCCAGGAATGAGACATGTGTTGGCCAGAAATGAGATAAGTGGGGGTCACAAATGAGACACTTGTAACCAGGAAAGAGACACATGAGGGCCAGAAATGAGACACATGGGGGCCAGGAATGAGACACATGGGGGCCACAAATGAGACACATGGGGGCCAGGAATAAGACACATCCGGGCCAGGAATGAGATACTACTTGGGGACAAGGAATGAGACACTACTTGGGGACAAGGAATAAGACACATGGGGGTAAGAAATGAAACACATAGGAGACAGGAATGAGACACATGGTGGCTAGAAATGAGACACGTGGGGGTCACAAATGAGACACTTGGGGCCAGGAACGAGACACACCGGGGGCCAGGATTGAGACATGTGGGGGCCAGAATTGAGACACCTTGCCAGGATAGAGACACATGGGGCCAGGAATGAGACTTGTGGGGGCCAGGAATGAGACACGTGGGGGAAAGGAATGGGACACTTTGGGACCAGGAATGAGACACTTGGGGGCCAGGAATGAGACACATGGGGGCCAGGAATAATACACTTGGGGACAAGGAATAAGACACATGGGGGCCAGG
The DNA here is from genome assembly GCF_046119375.1 of Phyllobates terribilis. Classification (NCBI taxonomy): domain Eukaryota; kingdom Metazoa; phylum Chordata; class Amphibia; order Anura; family Dendrobatidae; genus Phyllobates; species Phyllobates terribilis. The sequence continues at coordinate 367,158,695 of NW_027362767.1, forward strand.
AATGAGACACTTAGGGACAAGGAATGAGACACATGGGTGGCGAGAAATGAAACACATGGGGGCGAGGAATGAGACATGTGGTGGCCAGAAATGAGACACACGGGGGTCACAAATGAGACACTTGTAACAAGGAATGAGACACATGGGGGCCAGGATTGAGACATGTGGGGCCAGGATTGAGCCATGTGGGGGCCAGGAATGAGACACGTGGGAGCCAGGAATGAGACACATGGGGACCAGGAATGAGACATGTGGGGGCCAGGAATGAGACACGTGGGGGCCAGGAATGAGACACATGGGGGCCAGGCATGAGACACATGGGGGCCAGGATGTGGGACATTATTACTGGAAGAAGCCACAATGTGTGACATTATTACAGGAGGGGGCCAGGATGTGAGACATTATTTCTGAAGGAGCTAGTTAAGGAATATTATTACTGCTGTGATGTATTTTATTTTTGAGGATACTGTCTTCAATGGGGGGATCCTGTTACTGTGCAGGGCAGCACCATGTTGCTTTTTTGTTCATCTGGCATAGAGTAGAAGTTGGGGGAAAAGTGGGGAATGTGCTCTGGAAGCGGTGCTCTAGATAATTGTGTGTTATTTTATGCAGAGACGAGTTCTGGCTGGAAGAATTGATGGTAGATAAAGAAGAAAAGAGAAGATGAAGGACTTCAACTAGAGACATCACTGGTGAGTCAGTGTGTTACTTGTACACTGACACTATACACTGTATACTATATACAGAGCTCCTGTGTATAATGGCACTTATGGTAATATTAATATTGTGGTTTTTATTATTGATCAGTATTGTAGTATTCTGTCACTAGGTAGTGGTAACATGTGGTCTGGTCATGGTGTGGCGGTATTTGTTCCTTGTATGTGGTATAATTCAGTAATTACATGGTGGTAGTATGTGGTCAGGTCATGGTGTGTCAGTATTTGTTCGTCATATGTGGTATTATTCGGTCACTATGGTGGTAATATGTGGTCTGGCCATGGCGTGACGGTATTTGTCTCTTGCATGTGGTATTATTGGTTATTTTAAAAAATGTATGTGACACATTCCCTTAAAGAAAAATAAATAATAATATACCTAAAAAAAGTATAGGATATTTTAAGAAATTTTTAATAGGTTAAAGTAGAGTAGGGCCCTGCCAAAAGAGTCTACTTTGTCGTGGTGGCAGACTTAAAAAATCTTTTGGTCAAAACAAAAGCTGATAGCTATGTACAGTACAGACCAAAAGTTTGGACACACCTTCTCCTTTAAAGATTTTTCTGTATTTTCATGACTATGAAAATTGTACATTCACATTGAAGGCATCAAAACTATGAATTAACACATGTGGAATTATATACTTAACAAAAAAGTGTGAAACAACTGAAAATATGTCTTATATTCTATTCTAGGTTCTTCAAAGTAGCCACCTTTTGCTTTGATGACTGCTTTGCACACTCTTGGCATTCTCTTGATGAGCTTCAAGAGGTAGTCACCGGAAATGGTCTTCCAACAATCTTGAAGGAGTTCCCAGAGATGCTTAGCACTTGTTGGCCCTTTTACCTTCACTCTGCGGTCCAGCTCACCCCAAACCATCTCAATTGGGTTCAGGTCTGGTGACTGTGGAGGCCAGGTCATCTGGCGCAGCACCCCATCACTCTCCTTCTTGGTCAAATAGCCATTACACAGCCTGGAGGTGTGTTTGGGGTCATTGTCCTGTTGAAAAATAAATGATGGTCCAACTAAACGCAAACCGGATGGAATAGCATGCCGCTGTAAGATGCTGTGGTAGCCATGCTCGTGCAGTATGCCTTCAGTTTTGAATAAATCCCCAACAGTGTCACCAGCAAAGCACCCCCACACCATCACACCTCCTCCTCCATGCTTCACGGTGGGAACCAGGCATGTAGAGTCCATCTGTTCACCTTTTCTGCGTCGCACAAAGACACGGTGGTTGGAACCAAAGATCCCAAATTTGGACTCATCAGACCAAAGCACAGATTTCCACAGGCCTAATGTCCATTCCTTGTGTTCTTTAGCCCAAACAAGTCTCTTCTGCTTGTTGCCTGTCCTTAGCAGTGGTTTCCTAGCAGCTAATTTACCATGAAGGCCTGCTGCACAAAGTCTCCTCTTAACAGTTGTTGTAGAGATGTGTCTGCTGCTAGAACTCTGTGTGGCATTGACCTGGTCTCTAATCTGAGCTGCTGTTAACCTGCGATTTCTGAGGCTAGTTACTTGGATAAACTTATCCTCAGCAGCAGAGGTGACTCTTGGTCTTCCTTTCCTGGGGCGGTCCTCATGTAAGCCAGTTTCTTTGTAGCGCTTGATGGTTTTTGCAACTGCACTTGGGGACACTTTCAAGGTTTTCCCAATTTTTCACACTGACTGACCTTCATTTCTTAAAGTAATGATGGCCACTCGTTTTTCTTTACTTAGCTGCTTTTTTCTTGCCATAATACAAACAGTCTATTTAGTAGGACTTTCAGCTGTGTATCCACCAGACTTCTGCACAACACAACTGATGGTCCCAACCCCATTTATAAGGTAAGAAATCCCACTTATTAAACCTGACAGGGCACACCTGTGAAGTGAAAACCATTTCCGGTAACTACTACTTGAAGCTCATCAAGAGAATGCCAAGAGTGTGCAAAGAAGTCATCAAAGCAAAAGGTGGCTACTTTGAAGAACCTAGAATATAAGACATATTTTCAGTTGTTTCACACTTTTTTGTTAAGTATATAATTCCACATGTGTTAATTCATAGTTTTGATGCCTTCAGTGTGAATGTACAATTTTCATAGTCATGAAAATACAGAAAAATCTTAAAATGAGAAGGTGTGTCCAAACTTTTGGTCTAAACTGTATGTGATATGGTGTTTGATGGGAACTGTTATTGTGTGATTGGTGCAGAAGTGGGTTTTTTCCAAAAGTAGGTGGTGGGACTGTGGAAGGTTCGAAGGATGGAGCTGGGGTAGAGCCTGGGTGGAGTCTCAAGGGGGCCTAAATATGTTGCCAGTATGAGGCCCTGAAATTCTTGGTGGCAGCCATTACTGTATGTCTAGATTTCAAGTGTTTTCCTGCAATGAATGCAGTTAAATCTGATGAATGGCATGGGCATCTGTTGCAAGTGCTGAGAACAGACATGCCTGTAGTGCAGATCTCAGCACTTTAACTCTGTCATATGATGCTGTCAGTAGTGACAGCGGTATGTTAGGAGTCTGTCAAAGAGAAGTTGCTCCCTTTGTCAGCCCATCGGCACACCCTCAGCACAATGGCAAGGTGCTAATTGCTGCTCTACCCACAGGGAGGCCTGACAATGGCTTTCCTGTCTGCCATATCCATCAGCCTATCAGGTCCTGCTACAATGAAGCCTGATTGGCTGTCAGTCAAAGACTGGCAGTGGAAATAATGCACTTTGTAGCACATAAGTACCACAGTATTATAAATAAGATCAAAGAATGCAGGTGCAAGTCTCTTTGTGGGAATATTAACTACTACGGGCAGCACGGTGGTTCAGTGGTTGGCCTTGCAGCGCTGGGCTCCTGGGTTCAAATCCTACCAAGGACAACATCTGCAAGGAGTTTGTATGTTCTCCCTCTGTTTTTGTGGGTTTTCCCGAGTTCTCCGGTTTCCTCCTACACTCCAAAGACATACTGATAGGGAATTTAGATTGTGAGCCCCAATGGGGACAGTGCCAATAATGTCTGTAAATTGTCTGAATTGTAAAGCGCTGCGGAATATGTTGGCGCTATGTAAATAAAAAGATTATTATTACAATAAAAAGAAAAACAAAAAAAATGACTCATAAAGTCACAGCAGAGGCATAGCTGGAGGTTCAGCTCAGAAGGGGGCACAACTACGGAGACTAATTGTGGTTAGAGGGGAGCCTCAGCAGATGACCATTCTGTTACTGAAAACAAATCTCTATACAAAGACCAACACTGATATTACCACCAAATAGTGACAATATAGTGATAGATATCAGTTCTCCAGAATATGTAAGAGATTACAGTACAGTACAGTTACAGATAGTGACTTACAGCTGATGTTCTTTCTTATGGAGTCGTTCACTTTTCCCATCTTTTCCATCTTGCCCAGACCGCCATAACATCTACTTCCAGCCACAACTCATCTACGGAGTTTACAGTAAAAGAAACATTTGACTTCTCACATTTCCAGCATCATCCCCATCTATTCATAACCTGTACAAACTCCTCATCCTGACTCTGACATATGTGTACTTATTACTGCACCTGCTATTTAGCACGAAAACAGTGCTCCTCTTACTGACCCACATAATAATGTCATCACTGTGCCACTTAGATAGTAAAATGTCTCCTTTGTGTTCTCTAGATTCTAAAATTGCCCCCTAGAAAATTAGAAAATAAAAAGGCCTTGTGCAAATGCGCTAGAAAACATTGTTCACATTTTGCTCCAAAAAAGTGAAAATTCCCCATGTGCATCTTTGATAGTCAGATTACTCTGAGTGCACTAATAATGCTAAATAACTTTAATATTTAATAATGTCCTTTAAGTCCCCTCATGTACAGCCCCTCTTTACACAGTATGATGGGCCTACAGCTCCCCTATACACAGTATGATAGGCCCAAAGCTCCCCTATACAGAATATAATGGGCTCACAGCACTCCTATACACAGTATGATTGGCCCACAGCTCCCCTACTACAGTATGATGCCCACACAGCTTTCCTATACACAGTATGATGGGCCCACAGCTTCCCTATACACAGAATGATAGGCCCGCAGGTTCCCTATAAAGAGTATGATGGACCCACAGTTTCTTTATACACAGTATGGTGACCCCACAGCTCCCCTATACACAGTATGGTGGGCCTACAGCTCCCTTATATAGAGTATGATGGGCCTACAACGCCTCTATACTCAGTATGATGGGCCCACAGCTTCTTTATACACAGTATGGTGACCCCACAGCTCCCAAATAAACTGTATGTTGAGCCCACAGCTCCTATATACACAGTATAATGCCCTTACAGCTCCTCTAGAAAATAGTATGATTGGCCTACAACTCCACTATACACAGTATAATGGGCCCACAGCTCCCCTATGTACAGTATGATAGACCCATAGCTCCCCTATACACAATATGACAGGCCCACAGCACCCCTAGACACAGTATGATGGGCCTACATCTCCCCTATACTCCGTATGATGTTCCACAGCTCTCCTATACACAGTATAATGGGCCCAGAGCTTCCCTATACACAGTATGATGGGCCTACAGCACCCCTATACACAATATGATGGGCCCACAACTCCCTTATATATAGTATGATGGGCCTCCAGCTCCCTTATATAGAGTATGATGCGCTCACAGCACTCCTATACACAGTATGAATGGCCCACAGCTCCCCTACTACAGTATGATGCCCACACAGCTTTCCTATACACAGTATCATGGACCCACAGCTTCCCTATACACAGAATGATAGGCCCGCAGCTTCCCTATAAACAGTATGATGGACCCACAGCTTCTTTATACACAGTATGATACCCCACAGCTCCCATATACACAGTATGGTGGGCCTACAGCTCCCTTATATAGAGTATGATGGGCCTACAACTCCTCTGTACTCAGTATGATGGGCCCACAGCTCCCCAATAAACTGTATGTTGGGCCCACAGCTCATATATACACAGTATAATGCCCTTACAGCTCCTCTACAAATAGTATGATCGGCCTACAACTCCATTATACACAGTATAATGGGCCCACAGCTCCCCTATATACAGTATGATAGACCCATAGCTCCCTTATACACAATATGACAGGCCCGCAGCTCCCCTACAAACAGTATGATGGGCCTACAGCTCCCCTATAAACAGTTTGATGGGCCCACAGCTCCCCTATACCCAGTATTGTGGGCCCACAGCACCCCTATACACAATATGATGGGCCCAAAACTCCCTTATATATAGTATGATGGGCCCACAGCTCTCCTGTACACAGTATAATAGGCCCACAGCTCATCTATACACAGTATGATGGGCCCTCAGCTTCCCTATACACAGTATGATGGACCCTCAGCTCCCCTATACACAGTATGATGCCCCACAGCTCCACTATACACAGTATGATGAACCTACAGCTGTCTTATACACAGTGTGATTGGCGCACAGCTCTTCTATACACTGTATTGTGAACCTACAGCTCCCCTATACACAGTATGAAATGGGCCTACAGCTCCCCTATACATAGTATGATGAGCCCACAGCTCCTCAATACACAGTATGATGGGCCCACAGCTTCCTTATACACAGAATGATAGGCCCGCAGCTTCCCTATAAACAGTATGATGGACCCACAGCTTCTTTATACACAGTATGATGACCCCACAGCTACCCTATACACAGTATGGTGGGCCTACAGCTCCCTTATATAGAGTATGATGGGCCTACAACTCCTCTATACTCAGTATGATGGGCCCACAGCTCCCCAATAAAATGTATGCTGGGCCCACAGCTCCTATATACACAGTATAATGCCCTTACAGATACTCTACAAATAGTATGATCTGCCTACAACTCCACTATACACAGTATAAAGGGCCCACAGCTCCCCTATGTACAGTATAATAGACCCATAGCTCCCCTATACACAATATGACAGGCCCACAGCACCCCTACACACAGTATGATGGGCCTACAGCTTCCCTATATTCAGTATGATGTTCCACAGCTCCCCTATGCACAGTATAATGGGCCCAGAGCTTCCCTATACACAGTATGATGGGCCTACAGCTCCCCTATAAACAGTTTTATGGTACCACAGCTCCCCTATACACAGTATGGTGGGCCCACAGCACCCCTATACACAATATGATGGGCCCACAACTCCCTTATATATAGTATGATGGGCCTCCAGCTCCCTTATATAGAGTATGATGGGCCCACAGCTCTCCTATACACAGTATGATAGGCCCTCAGCTTCCCTATACACAGTATGATGCCCCACAGCTCCACTAAACACAGTATGATGAACCCACAGTTCTCTTATCCACAGTGTGATGGGCGCACAGCTCTTCTATACACAGTATTGTGAACCTACAGCTCCCCCATACACAGTATGAAATGGGCCTACAGCTCCCCTATACATAGTATGATGAGCCCACAGCTCCTCAATACACAGTATGATGGGCCCAAAGCTCCCCTATACACATTATGATGCCCCTACATCTCCCGTATACACAGTATAATGAATCCCACAGTAGTACTCACACTGTTTAATGGCCCCCGCATGGTATAGTGAATCCCCACAATGTATAATGGCCCCCAAAGTAGCCCCATACTATATAATGGCCCTCATCCTGTATAATGGCTTCCACACTGTATAACGACCCCCACAGTAATCCCTACACTGTATGATGGCCCCCACAGTATGGCAAAAATGTTATAATGGCCCCCACACTAGCTCTATGCTATTTAATGGCCCCCACACTTTATATAGACCCTCACAGTAGTCCCTGCAATGTATGAGAGACTCCCCACACTAAATGAGAGCCCCCATAGTAACCCTCACACTGTATTAGGATCCCCTAACGTATGAGGGGCACTATAAGCATTATATTTTGTGTGAGGGCATCATATTGTGTGAAGATGTGGGGGGCATCTTATTACAGTGGGCTGTAGGGTCATCATACTGTGTGTGAAGAAGCTGGGGGGGGCACTGTACTGTGTGTGGAGGAGCTGTTTCAGCATCATACTGTGTATAGGAGCTGTGGGGGCATCGTACTATGTATGTGGGAAAGAATGTACTGCCATGGGGCAACAATAGCACACATATTATTAATGCGATCAAAGGATGCAGGTGCAAGTCTCCTTGTGGGAATAGTTACTACTAGTGATGAGCGAGCACTAAAATGCTCGGGTACTCGTCGCTCGAGTCGAGCAAATTCTAATGCTCGAGTGTTCGGACCAAGTAACGAGCCCAATGTAAGTCTATGGGAAACTTGAGCATTTTTCCAGCTGACCCCCACCCACCGGAGGTCTACAGGGGGCCTAAAAATTGCCCTAATCAATGGGAACAGTGCTCAAATGACATGGGAACAGCATGGGGAAGACCCCTGCAAGCATCTCTGACTCCCAGGTCACTGCTGTGAACAATGTTGTCAGAGTATTACGCCACTTTTACAGACTTACAATAAAACATACAAAAACAAAGTCAGAATGGATTTTCCTGGAAAAAATGTTAAGGAACATTCTTTCCAGGGTAATGACTTGTATATAAGGCAAAATAAATAACCAAAAGCAAAAATGCTCCTCCACACCATAGGCTATGTTTACACGTAGTGTTTTTGGTTGCGTTTATGCACTTTTGCATTGCTTTCAATGGTGAAAAATACATTCACCAGTAAATGTCATTTTAACATTTTACTACCTTATCTGGCCATGTGATGTGTGAGACATGATCAGACACATCCTGTTTCATTTATAAAGGAGGAACTCTGAAAGTCGCAAAACCTATTTTTATAGGGCCATCAGGCAGCCCTTACTATTATTAAAGAGCCAGCAGTTGGCCCTCAGTATTATTAGGGGGCCATCAGCCGGCTATGCTTTGTTGTTCCCATTGTTAAGGAGAGGGTCTCCTATACTGTTATTGCATATGCAGTGACTGCTAGGCTTGCCCAAAATTTGGAAAAACCCCAATACTCGTTTGAAGAGACATAGAGGAGGGCCTCAGTTAAAAAAAAGTTCCCATTATTAAGGAGTGGGTCTCCTACAGTGTTATAGCGTATGCAGTAATTGTAACACCTGCCCAAAATTTAAAAAAAAAACAATACACCTTTGAAAACACGTAGAGGGCCTGATTTAAAAAAAAAATTCCCATTATTAAGGAGCGGGTCTCCTATACTGTTATATTGTATGCAGTAATACAAAGGCCTCCTCAAAAATTTGAAAAACCCCTATACACCTTTGAAGACACATAGAGGGCCTGATTTTTTTAAAAAAATCCCATTATTAAAGAGCGGGTCTCCTATAGTGTTATAGAGTATGCAGTAACTCTAAGGCCTGCCCAAAATGAAAAAAAAAAACAATACACCTTTGAAGACACACAGAGGTCCTGATTTTAAAAAAATTCCCATTATTAAGGAGCGGGTCTCTTATAGTGTAATAGCGTATGCAATAACTCTATGGCCTGTCCAAAATTTGAAAAAAACATAATACACCTTTGAAGACACATAGATGGCCTGATTTAAAAAATTTTTTTACCATTATCAAGGAACGGGCCTCCTATAGTGATAATGCCCATGCAGTGACTGAAGGGCTGCCAAAAATTGGACGCACTCTAATACCCCTTTGAAGAGACGTAGAGGAGGTCCTCATTACATTTTTTTTTACCATTGTTAAGGAATGGGTATCCTATACTGGTAATGCCCTGGGGGGTATACAAGAACAGAACATACTGTATAACAGAATGTTAGGGGTAGGCCTCTAAAAAAATTTCCTACTGGCATCGTAAACACCTTTCCAAAAATTTATGTGGGTGTTGCATCTCGGTCACCCTCGTGATATGGTGGTGGAGGATGAGGAGAAGGAGAAGGACAACAGAAAATAGACAAAATCAGGAAGCGTATACCCATGTTTGTGTGTGAAGGGGTGCATGGGAATAGACTTCCCCCCAAAAAAGCCACTGGATTTGACTTTATGTTCCACTGCTATCATCTGGTGGTGTTGAGAAGTCTGGCCCAATCCAGCCCTTGTTTATTTTTATAAGAGTCAGCCTGTCAGTATTTTCATTTGACAAGCGGATGCACCTATCAGTTCTAATGCCTCTAGCGGCATTAAAAACCCGCTCTGACAAAACACTAGCGGCAGGGCAGGCCAGGACCTCCAAGGCGTAGAGAGCCAGTTCTCGCCACGTGTCTAGCTTGGATACAAAATAATTATAAGGCACAGAGGAATCATGGAGGATGTTGGTACGGTCGGCAACGTAGTCCTTTAGCATCTTTGTAAAATTATCCCTCCTTGTGAGAGTACCCCACGCATCAGGGCCTGGGCGCTGGGAGGGTCTGAGAAAACTGTCCCACACCTTTGACAGTATTCCCTTGCTTCTACTGCATCATATTTGTGTCTCCCTCGCCTGTACTCCTTGGTTGTCCAAGGAACTGTGACCTCAACCACCAGCGTTTTCAGATGGGAATTATTTTAATAATTCCGCAACAAGGGCCTTCTGGTAATGCAACATTTTACTAGACCTCTCCGCCACGGGAAGGAGAGAGAGAAATTTCTCCTTGTAGCATAGGTTTAGAAGTGTGACCAACTAGTAATTACTGTCGGCAAAAATGCATACAACGCGAGGATCACGGGAAAGGCAGCGTAACATAGTCAGCCATGTGTGCCAGACTTTCACCAGCCAAGACTTCCCTGTCCTCACCAAGAAGACGACTGTCCATGCTCTCCTCCTGATCCTCCTCCTTCTCATTCTCCCTTTCCTCAGGCCATCCATGCTGAACAGACGGTATGAATGTGGTGTGGGTACTACAGTCTGTAACGCAGGAAACCAGCTCCTGTTCCTCCTCATCCGCTTCCTCCTCCTCCTCATTAGCACCCAATCCACATTGGGATGAGATGATGCTGGGCTGTGTGGCATCACACTGTATGGTTCCTTGCTCCATCACATCATGCTGTGGCTGCAATGCCTTCTCTTCATTTGTGAGCAGTGAGCGTTTCAGAAGACAGAGAAGCGGGATGGTGATACTAATTATAGCGTTATTGACGCTCACCATCTTGGTGGAGTCCTCAAATTTTTGGAGGACGACACAGGTGTCTGACATCCATGCCCACTCCTCAGTTATTATGTGCAGTGGCTGACCTGAATGCCGATGTGTGTGTTGAAGCTAATACTCAACAACTGCTCTCTGCTGCTCACAAATCCTTCCCAACATCTGCAAGGTTGAGTTCCAACGCGTGGTGACATTGCACACCAGTCAGTGAGCTGGAAGCTGTAAATGCTGCTTAATCATGGCGAGGGTGGCAGAATCTGTAGCTGACTTTCTAAAATGGGCACTCATGTGGCGTACTTTGACAAGCAGCTCAGGCAGATCTAGGTAGGTTTTGAAAAACCGCTGAACCACTAGGTTGAGCACATGGGCCAAGCATGATAAGTGTGTGAGGTTGCCTAGCTTCAGAGCCGCCACCAGGTTCCAGCCATTGTCACACACAACCATGCCTGGCTGGAGGTTCAGAGGTGACAGCCACAGATCTGACTGCTCTGTTACAGCTGTCAACAACGCTTCAGAAGTGTGCGGTTTGTCCACTAAGCATATTAGCTTCAGCAGTGCCTGTTACCGCTTAGCCGAGGCCGTGCTGCAGTGCTTCCAGCTTGCGACTGATGTGGTCATTTCGGAGATGGAGACTGAGGAGGAGGAGGAGGCGCAAGAGCTGTAGAATGTGGGGGCAACCCTGATTGACCCAGGGCCTGCAATCCTCGGCATCGGGAGGACATGTTCCGTCCCAAGGTCCAACTGGGCCCGACTACTACAGTGCATTAACTCAATGTGCCATCAGCGAGATGTACCGTCCCTGACTACAAGCACTCATCCACGTGTCCATGGTTAGGGAGACCTTCCCAGTAACTGCTTTGTTGAGGGCATGGCTAATGTTCTGGGACACGTGCTTGTGTAATGCGGGGACGGCACAGCAAGAGAAATAGTGTCGACTGGGGACCGAGTACCGAGGGACGGCTGCCACCATCAGGTTGCGGAAATATTCCGTCTCCACGAGCCTAAAAGGCAACATTTCAAGTGCAAGCACATTCTCAGGCACATGAGCTGGTAGTTTTGCTTCCCCTGCTGATGCAGACCTGGCAGATGTTGCAAATGGCCTTTTTGGGGTTATCTGGATAGTCTTTATAAAAGAGCCAGACTCTGGAAGACCTAAAAGTTGGACTGGCAACTTCCATTGTGTTGATGTTCCGGGGAAAAGTTGCCTGCCTTGTGTCTGTGGCCACCACACTGCTTGTTCCTGCCTGTTGTGGTGCTACGCCTCCCTCCCCCTGTGTGCTGCTGTCCTTGCTCTGCATGTCGCCTTGCCAGGTTGGGTCAGTGACTTCATCGACCACCACCTCATCTTCCATGTACGCACCCTAGTCCTCCTGCTGACTTGGTGGCAATTGTGTGTTACGCTCGCACCCGGACTGACTGGCGTGAGTGTGATTAGGGATCCCACTGTACCATGAACCAAGGAGTGCCTGGAGGGGAGTAACTAAGTATCAACCCGATCCGACCAAGGTCGCACGGCATCTCAGTCGACTCCGTGAACCAAGGAGGAACCGAGCAGAGGGGCCAGGTGCTACTCCAGGTCAGACCCCGGTCACAGCTGTTGACCCACACCGGGGAATGCAGAAACAGGTAGGTTAGACTGGCATACAGACAGGTGGGTATTGGCAGGCACGGCTGGTATGCAGACAGGAGGGTACTGGTAAGCACGGCTGGTATGCAGACAGGTGGGTACTGGTAAGCACGGCAGGTATGCAGACAGGTGGGTACTGGCAAGCACGGCTGGTACGCAGACAGGTGGGTACTGACAAGCACGGCTGGTATGCAGACAGGTGTGTACTGGCAAGCACGGCTGGAGTGCAGACAGGGAGATACTGGCAATCACGGCTGGACTGCAGACAGGTAGGTACTAGCAGCAGGTTGGAGCGCAGGCTGAATAGGGTCCAGTACAAACTGGGAGACATGAACAGAGACGCAGATGCGGTAGACAAGCAGAGTAAAGCGAAACCGCCGGAGCGGAGGACAAGGCAGAGAAGAGCAGAACCGCAGGTGTGGTGGACAAGGCAGAGCAGGGCGAAACCGCCGGAGCGGTGAGCAAGCAGAGCGGATCAAAACTGCAGGTGCGGTGGACAAGGCAAAGCAGAGTGGACCCGCCGGAGCAGTGGACAAGGCAGAGCAGAGAGGACCCACCGAAGCGGTGGACAAAGCAGAGCAGAGCGAAACCGCAGGTGCGGTGGACAAGGCAGAGCAGAGAGGAACCGCTGGAGCGGTGGGCAAGGCAGAGCAGAGAGAAACCGCTGGCGTGGTGAGCAAGCAGAGCAGAACAATACCGCAGGTGCGGTGGACAAGGCAGAGCAGAGGGGATCCGCCGGAGTGGTAGACAAAGCAGAGCAGAGCGAAACCGCAGGTGCGGTGGACAAGGCAGAGTAGAGAGGAACCACCGGAGCGGTGGGCTAGGCAGAGCAGAGAGGAACCGCTGGAGCGGTTGGCAAGGCAGAGCAGAGCGAAACTGCTGGAGTGGTGAGCAAGCCGAGCAGAACAGGGCTGATGGAGCAGGCAGAGAGGACAGGGCTCTGTTCACATGGAACAGATAGGAAAATACAGGAAGATGGCTATAACACAGGAGGTAGATACGGAGGAAGGGAAAAGGGACAAGCAGAACAAGATACACACAAGGTACTTACAATGAAGTTGCGAGTGGACACAAAACTCACAAGCAGAAGTACAGAGACAATGAGTTGGAGTTAGGTGCAGGTTCAGACACTGCAGGAAAAAGGAGGGTATGGATATAGAGACAAACAGGTAACAGGTTAGGAGACAGTTCAGGCAGGAACTGATACTGCAAAGAGATACAGGAACGAGCCTGGGTATACAGCCCCCAGGGTGGCGGAAATGGACTAGAAGTCACAGATAACAGGCCTGGGTATACAGCCCCCAGGGTGGCGGAAACAGACTAGAAGTCAGAGATAACAGGCCTGGGTATGCAGCCCCCATGGTGGCAGAAACAGACAAGATACAGGACAAGACCTGGCAACTCAGAGGCAAGGAGCACACTGATAGTTAGTGTTGCTCAGGCACCTCCTTCTGGGTGGAGGGGGTTTAAATATCCAGTGACTCACAGCAATAGGCTGGAGGCGCATTAGGGGTGCGCCCACAGCAGCTATAAGAATCAGGAAGTAACCGGGCCGCCGCACTAAGCAGTCAGTCATGAGACATGCACACAGCATGAACTGGAGCAAGGTTTTCAGGCCGGACTGATGGGTAAGATTGCGGTCTTGCATGGTGGGAGGTGGTGCACTATGCAAGCACGCCGCCAGGGATGTTACAGTACCCCCCCTTTATGCCCCCTCTTCTTCAGGCCTGCAAGGGTCTTCTGCAGAGAATTTGGAGGCCTATCCTTCTCTTCAAGAGGATTACCTCTTCTGTGCACTAGAGGAAACGAAACTGGTCTCATCATCTTGGTGACTAGGATGCTTCCTACTATCAATCCATCCTCAGCATCAGATGAAGTGGGTGAAGTACCAGGAACAGCACACAGGAAAGTCTCTCTCCATTTGTTATCAGGTAGCACCCTGGTGGATTCAGGAGACAACTGGAGGTCCTCCGCCTGGTTGGAGGGGTGCAGAGACTCGGGGGTAACCACCACCTTGACATACACTTTTACAAGCTTACTGGATGAAGTGGGCGGCGTACCAGGTACCGGGTGTAGGAAAGTCTCTCTCCATTTATCACGTAGCACCCCGGGGAATTCAGGAGACAACTGGAGGTCCTCCGCCTGGTTGGAGGGGTGCAGAGACTCGGGAGTAACCACCGCCATGACGTACACTTTGCCAAGCTTACTGGAAGAAGTGGGCAGCGTACCAGGTACTGGGTGTAGGAAAGTCTCTCTCCGTTTATCAGGTAGCACCCCAGGGAATTCAGGGGACAACTGGAGGTCCTTCGCCTGGTTGGAGGGGTGCAGAGACTCGGGGGTAAACACCGCCTTGATGGACGTAAGACCAGATATATTAGAGACGGAGGGTCCTTGCTTTGGGACCTTCTTCAATTTGGTTTCAGAGATGACATGTCTGTGAGGCGGGACGGTACCTGAAGCCAGATCATTGGTACAATCGTCGAGACTGTGTGGGGACTTCGCCTCCGCTTCTCTTCCTTCAGAGACTTCAGCGCACAGTGAGTCAGCGACTAGCAGATCTGGTGAAGAAGAAGAAGAAACTGTTGACAGTCCTGAAGATATGGGGACTGGACACCCCTTGTACCTTTGCAGTCCCCCCGGATACCCCATGCAGGATCTCCAGACCTGAGCGGGCACTAGATCTCTCGGCTCTGGACGACCTGTGGGTAAGCCAGTCAGCACCTGGAATGTGAACTTCTTCATGTGTAATGCTCCAATCTGGAGCTTAATTTGTACAGACATATTTTGACTGTTTCTGAGTAGGGCTCGTCCTTCTGCTGAGAATGCCCAAACCGGCTTCTGGAGTTTTCGGACGGGAATCAAACACTGATTCTTCAAGGCTTTAAGCCCGAAACCTCTGGTTAATCCGAGGCCTTCACTTGCCACGGAGAAAGTCATGGTCATCTGTGGAGAGGAAACACTAACGCCAAGGGCAGCCTCTCCTACAGGCCTAATGTCTTGGGATTCTCCAACCTTTGCTGGGCAAAGACCGTCAGGGGGTCCCAAACAACCACAGTGGGACCGCAATCCGATTTTGTGACCGAGTTCTGGCCTCTGCTTTGCCTGACGAACATAGTCATCCTTCATGGATTCAGTGCGGATAGCTGCCTTTACAGGCTGGGGAACAGGAGGTCTTTGGGAGGACAGAACCTGGCGTGATGGTTTACCTCTGCGCCTTGCACGTCTGGACTGCCTCTTGAGGTTGGGAAGAGAAGTATTCTGTGGAGCATAATCATCCTGTGTGGATTCTGGGTGGGCAGCAGTCTCTTCAGGCTGGAGAACTGGTAGGCTACCTACACACATTACCCATCAGGGCTGCTCCGGGATATTGGGAAGGGAAGCTTTAGCAGAGGCTTCAGGATTAGGGTCATTGAAGACCATTAGAAAGGCCACCAGGAAGGCCAGCAGGTCAAAGACGATAGGATCCCATGCTTCCCATAGGGGGGTGATCCATTTCAAGGCATCACCCGCTAGGTAGGACATCATAAATGCCACTTTAACCCGATCGGTAGGAAAATAGTGAGCATAGAAATTGAAATGCAGCATGCATTGCTCCACAAACGCATGGCTTCGTTTTGGATCCCCATAGTACCGAGGCGGATCTGCAGGAACGAGTGCTGATAGATCCATTTGGGCTGGAGCCTAAATCGCCGGGACCTCGGCTTGCGAAACAATTTTTTCTTGGTGCACGTATTCGCCAGACAAAGATTCAAATGTCTCTGAGAGCGAAGGGCCGTGGGGCTCAACGGGAACCATGGCCTGAGCAAACTGTTACGCTCGTGCCCGGACTGACTGGCGTAAGCGTGATTAGTGATCCCACTGTACCATGAACCGAGGAGTGCCTGGAGGGGCGTAACTAAGTATCAACCCAATCCAACCAAGGTCGCACGGCGGCTCAGTCGACTCCGTGAACCAAGGAGGAACCGAGCAGAGGGATCAGGTGCTACTCCAGGTCAGACCCAGGTCACAGCTGTTGACCCACACCGGGGAATGCAGGAACAGGTAGGTTACACTGGCATACAGACAGGTGGGTATTGGCAGGCACGGCTGGTATGCAGACAGGTGGGTACTGGTAAGCACGGCTGGTATGCAGACAGGTGGGTACTGGTAAGCACGGCTGGTATGCAGACAGGTGGGTACTGGCAAGCACGGCTGGTATGCAGACAGGTGGGTACTGAAAAGCACGGCTGGTATGCAGACAGGTGTGTACTGGCAAGCACGGCTGGAGTGCAGACAGGGAGATACTGGCAAGCATGGCTGGAGTGCAGACAGGTAGGTACTAGCAGGTTGGAGTGCAGGCTGAATAGGGTCCAGTACAGACTGGGAGACAGGAACAGAGCCACAGATGCGGTAGACAAGAAGAGTAAAGCGAAACCGCCGGAGCGGAGGACAAGGCAGAGCAGAGAGGAACCGCCGGAGTGGTGGGCAAGGCAGAGCAGAGAGAAACCGCTGCCGCAGTGAGCAAGCAGAGCAGAACAATACCACAGGTGCGGTGGACAAGGCAAAGCAGAGCGAAACCACCGGAGCAGTGGACAAGGCAGAGCAGATGTGAACCGCCGGAGCGGTGGAAAAGGCAGAGTAGAGCGAAACCGCAGGTGCGGTGGACAAGGCAGAGCAGAGAGGAACCGCTGGCGCGGTGAGCAAGCAGAGCAGAACAATACCGCAGGTGCGGTGGACAAGGCAGTGCAGAGCGAAACCGCCAGAGCGGTGGACAAGGCAGAGCAGAGGGGAACCGCTGGAGCAGTGGACAAGGCAGAGCAGAGTGAAACCGCAGGTGCGGTGGACAAGGCAGAGCAGAGAGGAACCACTGGAGTGGTGGGCTAGGCAGAGCAGAGAGGAACAGCCGAAGCAGTGGGCCAGGCAGAGCAGAGCGAAACCACCGGAGCGGTGAGCAAGCAGAACAGGGCTGACGGAGCAGGCAGAGAGGACAGGGCTCTGTTCACATGGAACAGATAGGAAAATACAGGTAGATGGCTAGAACACAGGAGGTAGATACGGAGGAAGGGAAAAGGGACAAGCAGAACCAGATACACACAAGGTGCTTACAATGAAGTTGCGAGTGGACACAAAACTCACAAACAGAAGTACAGAGACAATGAGTTGGAGTTAGGTGCAGGTTCAGACACTGCAGGAAAAGGGAGGGTACGGACATAGAGACAACAGGTAACAGGCTAGGAGACAGTTCAGACACAGGAACTGATACTGCAAGGAGATACAGGAATGAGCCTAGGTATACAGCCCCAAGGGTGGTGGAAATGGACTAGAAGTCACAGATAACAGGCCTGGGTATACAGCCCCCAGGGTGGCAGAAACAGACTAGAAGTCGGAGATAACAGGCCTGGGTATGCAGCCCCCAGGGTGGCAGAAACAGGCAAGATACAGGACAAGACCAGGCAACTCAGAGGCAAGGAGCACACTGATAGTTAGTGTTGCTCAGGCACCTCCTTATGGGTGGAGGGGGTTTAAATATCCAGTGACTCACAGCAATAAGCTAGAGACGCATTAGGGGTGCGCCCACAGCAGCTATAAGAATCAGGAAGTAACTGGGCCACCGCCCTAAGCAGAAAGTCAAGAGACATGCACACAGCATGAACTAGAACAAGGTTTTCAGGCTGGACTGATAGGTAAGATTGCGGTCTTGCATGGTGGGAGGTGGTGCACTATGCAAGCATGCCGCCAGTGATGTTACATTGTGTCTCATCATCATCATCCACCTCTTGCAACAGTTTCCCACCGTCGTCTTCATGTGACCGTGGCTGCTTAAATATTTGTGCATCGCTACATGCAATCTCCTCTTGCCCCGCCTGTAGCTGGCTGGGCGAGAGGCCTGAATCTATAAATGGAAAAGTGAACAGCTCTTCGAAGTGTCCAAGTGTGGGATCAGTTGTGTTCGGGCACTAGGGATGGTGGGAAGAAGGAGGATCAGGGTGAGGAATATGTGTTCCAGACTCACAGATACAGAGACTTGACCATGTGTAAGACAGGGTGGTGGTGGTGGCAAACTGACTGGAAGCTTTATCTGCTATCCAACCAACAACTTTTTCAAACTGCTCTGGCTTCAAGAGTGATATTCCGCAGCCCCCTAGTACTTGGGATAGGAAGGTAGTCCGACATGATGTGGGTGTTTGTTGTGCTCCCTCAGCAGGCACAGTTTCATCTTGCCCACGGCCTTGTCCTCTGCGTGCACCATCACCACGTCCACTTCCCCGTCCCTTGGCACGCGCCTTTACCATTTTAAATGGAGTGGATTATTTGGCACGCTCCACAAAATGTCTGGATTATTACCGCAGTAATATGCGATCACGTGTGACAGCCACGGTTTTGGGCTGTAGCCTTGTAGTATAGTATTGGTCAGTGAACAAGTTTGAATATGTTCAACAAAAAACAGATTGCTGTCTTTAAATGGAGTGGATTATTTGGCACGCTCCACAAAATGTCTTTATTATTACTGCAGTAATATGCGATCAGGTGTGACGACCACGGTTTTAGCAATGTATAATGTTCCCACACTGTATGATGGCCCCCACAGTATGCCAAAAATGTTATAATGGCCACCACATTAGCTCTATGCTATTTAATGGCCCCACCACTTTATCTAGGCCCCCGCAGTAGTCCCTGCAATGTATGAGAGACCCCCCACACTGAATGAGAGCCCCCCACAGTAACTCTCACACTGTATTAGGGTCCCCTAACGTATAAGGGGCACTATAAGCATTATACTTTGCGTCAGTGCATCATATTGCGTAAAGATGTGGGGGGCATCTTATTGCGGTGGGCTGTAGGGTCATCATACTGTGGGTGAAGAAGCTGGAGGGCACTGTACTGTGTGTGGGGGAGCTGTTTCAGCATCATACTGTGTATAGGAGCTGTTGGGGCATCGTACTATGTATGTGGGAAAGAATGTACTGCCATGGGGCAACAATAGCACACGTATTATTAATGTGATCAAAGGATGCAGGTGGAAGTCTGCTTGTAGGAATAGTAACTACTATAAAAACAAAAAGAAATGATTTTAAGTGTTACAAAAAAATGTCATGTTAGTGTAATCTGATTCTTTTGCAAGAGAGAATCAGAGCACAGGTGTGGAGAAAAGAGAGAACTTAATTTCTCCATCTTCTCCATTGTCTGTGTCCAGAGTCACTGGTATGATATACGAGGAGATGTATGTGTCACTCAGGTTGGTCTCCTGTGTGAACTAAAACCTAATAAATTTCTGCCAGCATGTTATATGCTGGGTGGTTAACTCTTAAAGGGTGTGGTTTTATGGGAATGGCAAAGAGGGTGGGAGGCCATTCCCCTACCTCCCCTCGGGGTGTGGCTGAGCAAGATTTAAATGTTCAGTCAGTTTTTTTTCTCTGAGCAGTGTGTGGCCTGGAGAGTGAAGTCTCCAGGCTGTGTTTGGGTGAAGCCAGAGAGCAGCACCGGAGAACTGGTGTTTGCTGCGACTTTATCGTGCTACCCGGAGCGGGCTGAGCCTTGCTTGATATCGGACTCTGTTATACCTTATCTTTTGTTTTCCTGTTAACGCAGAGAGGGTCTGTTTATTTTTATGGGACACTGCTGGAAGTTTATGCCACTGAATAAACCAGCAGAAAGTTAACCCGAACCGTCTGTCCTGTGTCTGCCTCTGGAGAGACGTGCAAGTCGCTTTACCACAGTTGGTGTGAAGGTGCATGCGAGATTCCAGGAACACGTGTACCTGCCACAGAGACTGGTGGATGTGCTGGGTGAAGGCCGCCAGCCAGCCAGAGAAGTCCGGCAGCCAGCCAGAAAAGTCCAGCAGCATGGAGGAGCTCATTAAGAACCTGGTGCAGAGCCAACAACAGATGCAACAGCAGCACTTGCAGAGCCAGCAGAGCATGCAGCAGAGCCAGCAGAGTATGCAGCAGCACCAGGAGATGACCAAACTGTTGCTGCAATAGATCCAAGTGCAGCAAAGGGCGCAGCAGCAGCACCACCAGGAGCAGCAACAGCAGATACAGCTTCTGGTGGACGCCATCCAGGGCAGGGCCGACTGATGACTCCCATGTCAGGAAGGCAGTAAGACGGGCCATGCAGAAGATGACCCCCGGAGATGATGTAGAAGCATTTCTGACAGTCTTTGAAAGGGTGACTGATCGGGAGAGCCTTCCACCAGAACAGTGGGCAGAGGTTCTGGCACCAAATTTGTCGGGTGAACCCCAAAAGGCATATTACGACTTGGCACTGCAGGATGCCAAGGAGTACGCTAAGCTAAAGAGAGAGATCTTGGCACGCCTGGGAGTGAATATGGCGGTGAGAACCCAACGAGTTCACCACTGGGCATACACCAGCGACAAACCCCCTTGCTCGCAGATGTTCAACCTACTGCATCTCATTTAGAAGTGGTTGCAGCCAGAGTCCTCCACTCCGGCCAAGATGGTTGAGCAGGTGGTGTTTGATAGATTCGTGCACTCCCTTTCCAAGTCGGTACCGACTTGGGTTACCCAGGGCGATCCCCAGAACACAGATGACTTCATCGGCCTCATAGAGAGGTAACAGGTGGTTGAGACATCCCTAGGGAAATTGGATATAGTCACTTCTCCATACTGGGATACTCAAAAGGAGACAGGTTCACCATGGAAGGGGTCTAGAGCCTCCACTGGGTGGCACCCCACTCCCACTGAAGGTGCCACAAGGACTGTTGTGAAAGATAGTCTGTTGGCGGTGTCACAACCCTGGCACATAGCCGCCAGGTGTCATATGTCCCCTGAGCGCATGGACTGCAGCCTAGACAGACGGGTCTCCTATTATGCTTATCCAGCCTGCAGTGTGGACTGTTGACCCAGTGAGGGGCCGCAAGCGTGTGCCGTGTCCGTTAATGGAGTAAAGGTGCTTGGACTGTTGGACTCTGGGAGTCTGGTGACCTTAATCAGAGCTACCCTTCCCCATCAGTTGATCCCTTCCAAAACTGTGGACGTTCGGTGCATTCATGGGGACGCCAAGGACTATCCCGTGGCAACAGTGACAGTAGGAACAGACTGTGGTGCCCAGTCCCACAAGGTCGGGGTAGTTAAGGACCTGATACATCCTATCATGCTTGTCTGTGATTTTTCTTTATTTTGAGACTTGCAGCGGAAGGGAATTGGACTAAGTAGTGTGGGTAAAAACTAGGTCCCTGGAGATGAGCCCCCAATGAAGTCTGAAGTGGATGAGTTCCCACTCTGCGTCCTTGCCGACGATGAGGGCGAGACGGTGACTGAGGAGGCCGACCTCCCTGAGTTAGAAGTATCCGGAGAGAACTTTGGGACTGCTCAAGTTCAGGACCTTACCTTAAAGGGGGCGTTTAACCAGGTTACTGTATGTAATGGGATTGCCCAAGAGTCGGGGGCCGATACCAGGTTACCCCACTTTGCAGTTCAGGGGGAGTTGCTATATCGGGTGGCTAAACTAAGGGGCGATGAGACAGTGGAACAGCTGTTAGTGCCGGGGCCATACAGACGGAGGGTACTAGATATGGCTCATTCACATGTTCTGGGAGGACACCTAGGGGTCGAGAAAACTCAGGAGAGGATTTTAAGAAGGTTTTATTGGCCTGGGTGTTACCAAGAAATTCTCAACTATTGTAGGTCCCTCTTCACCGCTCCCTCTTCCCACTTCTATAGTCCATTAGTTCCACTGCCGGTGATAGAGATTAGTGATGAGCGAATATGTTCGAAATCTGATCTCCAAACTTAAGTTCGACACGAATGTGACACATTTGGATTCATGATCGGAAAGAATTTGTAAAATTCGGGAAAATCTGTAACGTTTGGCAAATTTACGTGGTTATGTGATTGCAAGGCAACTACTGCGTTTTTTTACAGTTTTGCTACCATAGTGCTCAGGTACGATGAGCAGGGAGATGTGGCCGATGAGTAGGGGAGGCTGGTGAAAGCTCAGAACAAATCAGATCAGCGGTGCTGTTTTTTTTTTTTTTCTTTCCTGTAGGCGGTAACTTTAACTCAGGAAAGGCTAGCCAATCAGAGCGCAGGAAGTATCCACAGTGTCCCAGACACAAGGGCTTCTGCAATTGGCTGCTGAAATCACATGTCCTCTCCATATAAAAAACGGCCATGTTCCCCCAACGCCATTTGATTTTATGCATGTCACTGCAGGAGATAGACGCTGCTGAGTGTACTGAGTCCTGTGTAATGAGAGATATTAGCTAGATAGATGAGCACTTCTGTGGAAGTCAGATAGTGTAGATAAGTTCTGTGTTGTGTACCTGTTAAATCGACCTTGAAGCCTTTTTTTTTGTTTTTGTGCAATTACTGAGATTCTCACAGAAAGAGCAGGGTCTATGGTTCAGAACAGTGTTGTGCATCGGTTGTACTGTGCTCCATGCAGACCTTCAATCTATTTTTGCATTTGCTAATGTGATAAAGCAAGCAAGTCCTTGTAGGCCACTTTTTTTTTTGTGGGGTTTAAATTCAGCTACCTGCAGAGCTTCTCAGTGCAGACCACAAAATTATTATTTTTTTTCATTTGCAAATATGATAGTACAAATTGTGTTAGCCCAGTTTGTCATTTTTTTGGTGGATGAACTTCAGCTTTATGCACAGTAAAACAAATATTTTTTTGCTGTTGCTAGCCACAGTTCACCAAGGATTTTTTTGTGTCGCAGACGTGTTACACTCTGCTATAAGCCATCTAGTGCTTTTAGTGGCGGTGAAATTCAACGGTTTTCAGAGTAAAAAAATATATATTTTTTCTGTTGCTAGTCAGAGTCCACCAAAGAATTTTTGGTGTCACAATCGTGAAACACTTTGCTAAAAGCCACGTACTATTTTAGTGGTGGTGAAATTCAACTGTATGCAGAGCTTATGCAGAGAAAATAAATCTATTTTTTACTGTGGCTAACGTGATACAGCTGGCTAGATCTGAGTTTTATATACAGTACAGAGCAAAAGTTTGGACACACCTTCTCATTTAAAGATTTTTCTGTATTTTCATGACTATGAAAATTGTACATTTACACTGAAGGCACCAAAACTATGAATTAACACATATGGAATTATATACTTAACAAAAAAGTGTGAAACAACTGAAAATATGTCTTATATTCTAGGTTCTTCAAAGTAGCCACCTTTTGCTTTGATGACTGCTTTGCACACTCTTGGCATTCTCTTGATGAGCTTCAAGAGGTAGTCACTGAAAATGGTCTTCCAACAATCTTGAAGGAGTTCCCAGAGACGCTTAGCACTTGTTGGCCCTTTTGCCTTCACTCTGCGGTCCAGCTCACCCCAAACCATCTCGATTGGGTTTAGGTCTGGTGACTGTGGAGGCCAGGTCATCTGGCGTAGCACCCCATCACTCTCCTTCTTGGTCAAATAGCCCTTACACAGCCTGGAGGTGTGTTTGGGGTCATTGTCCTGTTGAAAAATAAATGATGGTCCAACTAAACGCAAAGCGGATGGAATAGCATGCCGCTGCAAGATGCTGTGGTAGCTATGCTGGTTTCAATATGCCTTCAATTTTGAATAAATCCCCAACAGTGTCATCAGCAAAGCACCCCCACACCATCACGCCTCCTCCTCCATGCTTCATGGTGGGAACCAGGCATGTAGAGTCCATTCGTTCACTTTTTCTGCGTCGCACAAAGACACGGTGGTTGGAAGCAAAGATCTCAAATTTGGACTCATCAGACCAAAGCACAGATTTACACTGGTCTAATGTCCATTCCTTGTGTTCTTTAGCCCAAACAAGTCTCTTCTGCTTGTTGTCTGTCCTTAGCAGTGGTTTCCTAGCAGCTATTTTACCATGAAGGCCTGCTGCACAAAGTCTCCTCTTAACAGTTGTTGAAGAGATGTGTCTGCTGCTAGAAATCTGTGTGGCATTGACCTGGTCTGTAATCTGAACTGCTGTTAACCTGCGATTTCTGAGGCTAGTGACTCGGATAAACTTATCCTCAGAAGCAGAGGTGACTCTTGGTCTTCCTTTCCTGGGGCAGTCCTCATGTGAGACAGTTTCTTTGTAGCGCTTGATGGTTTTTGCAACTGCACTTGGGGACACTTTCAAAGTTTTCCCAATTTTTCGCAGTGACTGACCTTCATTTCTTAAAGTAATGATGGCCACTCGTTTTTCTTTACTTAGCGGCTTTTTTCTTGCCATAATACAAATTCTAACAGTCTATTCAGTAGGACTATCAGCTGTGTTTCCACCAGACTTCTGCACAACACAACTGATGGTCCCAACCCCGTTTAAAAGGCAAGAAATCCCACTTATTATTCCTGACAGGGCACACCTGTGAAGTGAAAACCATTTCCGGTGACTACTTCTTGAAGCTCATCAAGAGAATGCCAAGATTGTGTAAAGCAGTCATCAAAGCAAAAGGTGGCTACTTTGAAGAACCTAGAATATAAGACATATTTTCAGTTGTTTCACACTTTTTTGTTAAGTATATAATTCCACATGTGTTAATTCATAGTTTTGATTCCTTCAGTGTGAATGTACAATTTTCATAGTCATGAAAATACAGAAAAATCTTTAAATGAGAAGGTGTGTCCAAACTTTTGGTCTGTACTGTATCTTGGAGCATATATTATATGTTATACAGACCTCATCCACAGTCAAAAAATACTTTCTTTAATCCCTAACGTTATACAGCTGGGGATATCTCAGTTTGAATTAGTTTGGAGAATATCTCATCTGTTATACAGGCCTCATCCACAATAAAAAAAAATACTTTCGTCTGTTACTAATGGGATACAGTATTAACAATGTGATACAGCAGGGGACATCTCAGTTTTAAATTGTTCGTAGCATATCTCCTATGTTTTACAGGCCTCATAAACACTAAAAACATATGTGGCACCCCAGGGGTCTGGTTGCCACAGTAATAGAAATATTATGTCTGAGAGCAAGTGGGAGGTTTCTCTGGTCAGGAGCCCTAAGCATGCAACACGGCCCACCCAGACCTGGGAGGGGAGGAACCTGCCCTTATAAACTGGGTCTGGGGCGGGATTAGGAGAGACAGAGCCTGCAGAACAAGCAGAGCAGTCAGAGCCTGGAGAGGGAAAGCAAGAACTAGGAGCTCTGTAGGAGCAGGAGCGAGTGCCAGAGGCTGGAAGCTTGAAAGCTCGCCTTGGCTAAAGACACTAAACCGGACACGGAGTCCGAGGCTGTGGGGACATCCAGGTCCAGCAGCAGAATCCAACTGGCAGGGAATTCCATGTCCTCTGGTCTTAGAAGCCCGGAGGCACGGTCACAAGCAAGGGACCAGCACCGCCATCGTGAAGCGGAGGCTAACGGAAGGCCCCAAGTCACCGGCCATACGGGTGAGCACCACACGGTATACTCAGGTACGTGGGCTACTTCTACCCGCATAGAGCAAGGTAGCCAGGAAAGAGTGCAGATAGTCGGGGAGGCCTACAACTCCACCTGGCCAGGGGAGATCCTACTTGCTTACAGACTGACCAGGCCCCTACTGCTAACCAGTACTCCCGGGAGGGTCTGCGTTATACCATCAGTAAAGACCCTGAACTGCACCACACGTCTCTGTGTTTCATCGCCGCACCAGCACCATCAGTACTGGGACGCTCACACCATCACTCCCGTCATCCACACTAGCTGCCCTGAGGCAATACTTCTCCCGTGGGGAGTTATCCCATACTCGGCTGCGCAAACAACATCAGCCACAGCGGTCTGCAGCGCAGCGGCGGTCCCCACTGACCGCAATCCACGGGTGGCGTAGTCGGACATTGTTATTACCTAAGACTGCCACTGGTTTGACCGCCCTGGGCACGGACCGGGTCACCGCCACACTGAGACTACAACCCCCAGCGATCCGGCTCCGGGTATCCCCTGCACAACACAGGCCCAGGGGGCACGTCAACTTTGGCGTAGTCGGCAGGATTTCGTGCCCGCAACCACCGGGTACTGCGTGCCTGAAAAAGACTTTTATACTTGCCTGTGGTGAAGTTTCCCGCCGTCCGGAGTCGTTTCCCGCCATCGGACGCCATCTTGGGTCGTTTTCCGCCATCTTCTGCCGTCTTCCCGCCATCCGCAGCCACTTCCCGCCATCGGACGCCATCTTTGGGAAGCCGCACAGGAAGAAGAGGGGCGTGGACGCCGAAAGCGTGCGAGATCCGAAGCTCCGCCCCACGCACCGACGCTGCGCAAGGTCCTGGAAGGGAGAAAGAGCGACGCTGACGTCATCGGAGCACGTCGCCAGGTCCTCTACCCCGATGATTGACTGCGGAGCCGCGGCCTACGGAAGAAGAGCATCGCAAGGTAGGCCAGGGTCCACTAGGGGGGAAGGAGGATGTCGGACACAGAGGGGAGCTCCACCGCCACACCGGCCGCCAGCGCAACCGCTGCTGCGGTCATGCCATTCACCATGCCCTATATCCCGGGGGCAACCTGGCTACCCCAGTACTCAGGGGAGTCACATACTCTAAGTGACTTTAGGGAAAGACTGTATAGCCTCTTCCAGGTATACCCCCTCACGGAAGAGCAAAAAGTGAGCATCCTGGTGGCCCAGTTAATCAGGGCAGCCCAAAGGGAGGTAAAGTCCTGGTCACCTGGGAAGAAGAGGACTGTCAGAGAAATACTAGCCCGGCTGAAAGACACATTTGACACCCGCACCTCAGCCGAAATAAAGCTCAGATATTACGGGTGCAAACAACGGGCACATGAAAGTATAAGAGACTATGCTCTAAACCTACAAGAGGCCCTGAGAGCCATTAAGCAGGCAGACCCTGACAGCGTGGGAAATGAAGACAAGCTGTTGACCGAACAATTTATTGAGGGTCTACTGTGCAATGCCCACCGAACCCAGTTGCGGGCAATGGCCTTACAGGACCCTGACCTGGACTTTGCACAGTTCAAGGACAGAGCCATCCGGGTGCTCCGAGAACCGGCACCTGGTGGCGCTGTGACCCACAGGCGCCCTGCTATCACTTATCACCAGGACGCGGCGCCCTTGTCTGCAGGGCCTGTGGGAGCTGATGCGCAGGCTTTGAACAATGACCCGGCTACAGACCTGCACCATCAGGTCCAAGTACTGACTAAGAGCGTTGCCGCGCTAACCAGAACTGTGCAGTCTTTACAGGTCTCTTCTCCAGGAAAGATCCAGCTGGCATCCGGACCGGAGGACGTCCCGTGGCGCCGACTGAGGAGGACCCCACCGGCCAGAGGAAGACCCAGCGACAGATACAACGAGGACGGACGACCCATCTGCCGCCGCTGCAATCAACCCGGACATATGACAAGGTAATGTCATTTAAACGGGCACAACCTGGGGTAGAGGGCCAACCCCCAGGCATAAGATCATCAGGCCCATCGAACTGGCGTGATAAATACGTAGGGGGACGTCCGGTCTTGCCTGTGGTACTGGATGGCATTCCTATGAGTGCCCTACTAGACACTGGGTCACAGGTGACCACCATCCCGTACGTGCTCTTCAAGCGGTACTGGAATGACTCGGACATAACCCGCTACCCAGATGACGACCTGAGCATTATAGCCAGCAATGGTCAGCCCGTGCCCCAGATAGGATTTAAAGAGGTGACCATCAAGGTCGGTAAAGTTGAACTGCCGGCACAAGGACTGATCATTGTGGACATTGACCGTCGCGAGAGTCACCCAAAAATAACCCTAGGTACTAACGTAATTGAAAACTGTCTTGCAGAGGTGATTCTTATTTTGCAACAGGTTGCCAAGAACACCAGTTCCAGCCAGCAGCGTGTCCTCCAAAAAGAGATCCGGGCACTGATGAATAGTGTTGAGCCACCCCCGTAGTGTTCGAGTTCGGTTCGGTTCGTCGAACACCCGTGTGTTCGCCGAACTGTTCGTCGAACTGTTCGTCGAACACCTTCGAACACCGTTAAAACCAATGGCAGGCAAACAAAAACACATAGAAACACATAGAAAACACCTTCAAAGGTGTCCAAAAGCTGACAAACTGCTCTGAAGACACAACTAACACATGGAAAAGTGACAAGTACATATAGTCATGCGAAAAGAAAAGAGGTGGAGGAGTAAAAGGAGGGGGAGACACAGATATAGGCATGTCATGCCCTTCTAAAATCCAAAAAGTGAGAAGCCGACACGTTCAGTCCGCTCCTGCCCGTGCCACCTCCGTGTCGCCGGGTTTGTGCCAGAGCCGCAGTGAACCCTGACGGCCATCCCCCCTCTCCCAATACTGGTGCCTGTCCGCTGGTGGGTCGAGCGAGCCCCCCTGTGGTGGAGGCAGCTCTAAGCTTTTTAATTTAAATTGTCTCTCTAATTTGAATGAATACACTTTAAATCCATTTACAAGGATCTATTGGAGGGCAAGTCTCATGCCAGCAGCCGCGTAATTCCAGCTCCAGTAGCGTCCACTAAAGCTGCTGCAGTTAAAAAGCTTTTATAAGGATCGAGCTCGGCTGTCCACCGCAAGGCATCCTACTGCCAGTCCCAGCCCCTATGCCTTGGGGTGCCTCCTGATGCTCTTCACTGAGTATCCCGTGGTCCCGAAGCATTTCCTTTGAAAAAATTAAGTGTCAAAACTACAGGTGGTGTAGCTTGCTTAACAGCTGGGATAATCCGCTGACTAGCAGACACTGCTACTAGGCACAAAGTATTTCCTGGGCTAGATGCAGTTAAAAATTTGTAATTAGATACTCTCGTTGGATGCTGAGAAAGCATTCCATAGAGTCTCCTGGCACGCCATATATGATTCTCTTAAAAAGCTTGGGGTAGGGGTCTAGGGGACCCTTTTATAGCCAAAATCACGGCCCTGTATCGCAATACGTCACCTAGGCTGAAGATAAATGGAACTGTATTACCCTGAGGGCTCGGTTGCTACAGAGGTATTGCACCTCACCCAGAGGTGTGATATCTCACTCTCAGGTAAGGATGGAGTGTGGATCAGGACCCGACACCTGCATGCATTACACCACATTGCCGTGGGGCAGGGCGACCAATATGCCCCTGAGATGGGCACGACAGTCCCTGTCCCTGGCTGGAGTGGGGGGAGGGAACACTGAGGAAGGGGAACCCTGTAGTGCAGGAGCAGGGAGGAAGCAGTTCCTGGGTGCATTGAGAAGGGAGTATAAAAGGTGGGCACCATCTTAGTTCAGTGCAGAGAAGTCTGAGCAGAAGTGGCAGGGAGCAGGGGCTCTGCATGAGCTCTGCTCCGGAGGCGGGCCTAGTAACAGAGGCCCAGGCCTGGAAGAGGGAGAAGGAAGGAAGAGGAGCGGAGAAGGCTCCAGGAACGAGGAACGAAGGGATCCCAGGGGTGCGGACGGGCGAGTCGCCACCGCACGCCCGAATTCACCTGCGTGGAGGGGTCAGGCCAAAGGGGGAGACCGGTCCCCGAAACTAGTGGAGGCAGGAAACGACCCTCAGCTAGAAACAGGAGGCTGTGACATTTTATGTGGCGCAGCCCCTCGCTATACCCACTAGGAAGGCACCACATAGGGTCAGGTAAACTGGCGCCAAGTTTACCAAGAGGAGGCCCGAGGCAGCCGGACAGAAGGGTTGGTAAGAAAGGCCAGACAAAGGACACACAAAGGGGGTCCTGTGAAGCGCTCCAAAGTTATCTGGGAGTTGTCTGAGCCCCTCACCTGGTGAGCACAGTACGACGTGGGCAGCCGTTACCTGCAGACGTGGTCTGGATAATAAGAACTGTGAGTAAAGGCCCTGGACTGCATCACTGACTCCGTGTCGTTACTGCTGCTGCCCTGCACCATCACCCCCATCCTCCGCATACACTGCCCTGAGGCTATACTCCTCCCGTGGGGAGTTATGCTACGCTCTGCTGCACCCACAACACCAGCCTCAGCGGTCTGCCCTGGAGCGGCGGTTCACTCTGACCGCAATCCACGGGTGGCGTAGTCGGACATTTAAACATCAAAACCACATAAATAGTTCCGCCACTGGTTTGACCGCCCTGAGCCACGGAACCGGGTCGCCGCCACGGAGACTACAACCACCAGCATCCACCAAAAAGGGTCCGGCTCCGGGTGTCCCAAGGCCCAGGGGGCGCGTCAGAACATTTTCATCACCTTTCACAATCACCAATGGGACAAGGCAGGGATGTTCTCTGTCCCCTCTCTTATACATCCTAGTGACGGAGCACCTGCTCTCATCAATTCGCCATAACCCCAATATTAGGTGGATTGAGGTGGGAGGCACCGAGTACAAGTGCTCTCTATTTGCTGATGATGTCCTAGTATATATCACTCAATCACATATATCCATCCATGCTGTTATGGCTGAAATAGATCACTTTGTTACATGGTCAAATTTTAAAATCAATGCAGCGAAGTCTGAGGCCCTCGATGTCTCCCTCCCCAAATCCATATAGGATTCCATCCAGTCTAACTTTTCCTTTGCCTGGCCCTCACAGGGTATCAAATACTTAGGAATTCCTATTCATAGAGACCTCTCCCATCTATGTTATCTTAATTTTGGGCCCTTTATTGAACAACTCCATACAGACCACGGTTGGCAAGTTAGAACTGTAAGATTCACTACGTGAACCACTGGTGTTTTGTGG
Organism: Phyllobates terribilis; assembly: GCF_046119375.1. Classification (NCBI taxonomy): domain Eukaryota; kingdom Metazoa; phylum Chordata; class Amphibia; order Anura; family Dendrobatidae; genus Phyllobates; species Phyllobates terribilis. Next base: position 367,189,604 of record NW_027362767.1, read on the forward strand.
AAAAGCACATGTACACTGTGTTCCAAATTATTATGCAAAAAGTGTTTAGGAGTGATAAGGGAAGAATTTGTTTGTTTGTCAGTTAAACTCATTGATGGTGATGTGTGTCAGGGCTCTTTATATCACTGTAAGCAATTGTAGACACCTGTGCTAATTAGTTTGGCAGGTGTGTCCAATGAAAGGCAAGACTACTTAAGAAGGCTGTCTCACATTATTAAGCAGCCTACATTTTCTGCCAAAATGGGAAAGAAAAAGGATGTGTCGGCTGCTGAGAAGCAACAAATTGTGGAGTGTTTAGGTCAAGGCATGACTACAATCAACATTGTGCGATGATCAGGATGAAGTGTCTTGGCAATCAAGAAGTATGTAGCTGATTCACAGTACACACGTGTGCGTGCTGATAAGGGCAAATTGAGGACTCTTTCCTACAGGCAATTACGTCAGGTTAAAAGAGCAGCAGCAAAAAAGCCTTGTCATAGCATCAGACAAGTTTTTGAAGCTGCTGGTGCCTCCAACGTCCCCCGAACAACAAGATGCAGGGTCCTTCAGAGGTTTGCAGCTGTGCATACGCCATCCTGTCGACCTCCTCTATCCACTTCACACAAGCAGAAACGGCTCCAGTGGGCCAAACATTACATGAAGACTGATTTCAAAACTGTTTTGTTCACGGATGAGTGCCATGCAGCGCTCGATGGTCCAGATGGATGGAGTGGAGGATGGCTGGTTGATGGACACCCCACACAAACACGGCTACAGCGCCAACAAGGAGGAGGTGGAGTAATGTTTTGGGCTGGAATCATGGGGAGAGAGATTGTCGGCCCCTTTAGGATCCCTGAAGGCGCTAAAGATGAACTCCATAATGTATGTGGATTTTCTCAAACAGCACTTCCTGCCATGGTTCAAGAAGAAGAACCGTGTATTTCACAGCAAGATCATTTTTTTGCATGATAATGCACCATCTCATGCTGCACATAAAACATCTGCATCTCTGGCTGATATGGGCATAAAAGGGGACAAACTTATGGTGTGACCCCCATGCTCCCCTGACCTCTACCCCATTCAGAACCTCTGGAGCATCATCAAAAGGAGTGTCTATGATGGCGGGAGGCAGTTCACATCTAAGCAACAGCTCTGGGAGGGTATTCTGTCCTCATGCAAAACAGTTGAAGCAGAAACCATCCAAAACTAGTGTTGAGCCACCCCCGTAGTGTTCGAGTTCGGTTCGGTTCGTCGAACACCCGTGTGTTCGCCGAACTGTTCGTCGAACTGTTCGTCGAACACCTTCGAACACCGTTAAAACCAATGGCAGGCAAACAAAAACACATAGAAACACATAGAAAACACCTTCAAAGGTGTCCAAAAGCTGACAAACTGCTCAGAAGACATAACTAACACATGGAAAAGTGACAAGTACATATAGTCATGCGAAAATAAAAGAGGTGGAGGAGTAAAAGGAGGGGGAGACACAGATATAGGCATGTCATGCCCTTCTAAAATCCAAAAAGTGAGAAGCCGACACGGCCAGTCCGCTCCTGCCCGTGCCACCTCCGTGTCGCCGGGTTTGTGCCAGAGCCGCGGTGAACCCTGACGGCCAGCCTCCCTCTCCCAATACTGGTGCCTGTCCGCTGGTGGGTCGAGCGAGCCCCCCTGTGGTGGAGGCAGCTCTAAGCTTTTTAATTTAAATTGTCTCTCTAATTTGAATGAATACACTTTAAATCCATTTACAAGGATCTATTGGAGGGCAAGTCTCATGCCAGCAGCCGCGGTAATTCCAGCTCCAGTAGCGTCCACTAAAGCTGCTGCAGTTAAAAAGCTTTTATAAGGATCGAGCTCGGCTGTCCACCGCAAGGCATCCTACTGCCAGTCCCAGCCCCTATGCCTTGGGGTGCCTCCTGATGCTCTTCACTAAGTATCCCATGGTCCCGAAGCATTTCCTTTGAAAAAATTAAGTGTCTAAACTACAGGTGGTGCAGCTTGCTTAACAGCCGGGATAATCCGCTTACTAGCAGACACTGCTACTAGGCACAAAGTATTTCCTGGGCTAGATGCAGTTAAAAATTTGTAATTAGATACTCTCGTTGGATGCTGAGAAAGCATTCCATAGAGTCTCCTGGCACGCCATATATGATTCTCTTAAAAAGCTTGGGGTAGGGGTCTAGGGGACCCTTTTATAGCCAAAATCACGGCCCTGTATCGCAATACGTCACCTAGGCTGAAGATAAATGGAACTGTAGCACCCTGAGGGCTCGGTTGCTAAAGACGTATTGCACCTCACCCAGAGGTGTGATATCTCACTCTCAGGTAAGGATGGAGTGTGGATCAGGACCCGACACCTGCATGCATTACACCACATTGCCGTGGGGCAGGGCGACCAATATGCCCCTGAGATGGGCACGACAGTCCCTGTCCCTGGCTGGAGTGGGGGGAGGGAACACTGAGGAAGGGGAACCCTGTAGTGCAGGAGCAGGGAGGAAGCAGTTCCTGGGTGCATTGAGAAGGGAGTATAAAAGGTGGGCACCATCTTAGTTCAGTGCAGAGAAGTCTGAGCAGAAGTGGCAGGGAGCAGGGGCTCTGCATGAGCTCTGCTCCGGAGGCGGGCCTAGTAACAGAGGCCCAGGCCTGGAAGAGGGAAAAGGAAGGAAGAGGAGCGGAGAAGGCTCCAGGAACGAGGAATGAAGGGATCCCAGGGGTGCGGACGGGCGAGTCGCCACCGCACGCCCGAATCCACCTGCGTGGAGGTTGTCAGGCCAAAGGGGGAGACCGGTCCCCGAACTAGTGGAGGCAGGAAACGACCCTCAGCTAGAAACCGGAGGCTCTGACATTTTATGTGGCGCAGCCCCTCGCTACACCCGCTAGGAAGGCACCACATAGGGTCAGGGAAACTGGCGCCAAGTTTACCAAGAGGAGGCCCGAGGCAGCCGGACAGAAGTGTTGGTAAGAAAGGCCAGACAAAGGACACACAAAGGGGGTCCTGTGAAGTGCTCCAAAGTTATCTGGGAGTTGTCTCAGCCCCTCATCTGGTGAGCACAGTACGACGTGGGCAGCCGTTACCTGCAGACGTGGTCTGGATAATAAGAACTGTGAGTAAAGGCCCTGAACTGCATCACTGACTCCGTGTCGTTACTGCTGCTGCCCTGCACCATCACCCCCATCCTCCGCATACACTGCCCTGAGGCTATACTCCTCCCGTGGGGAGTTATGCTACGCTCTGCTGCACCCACAACACCAGCCTCAGTGGTCTGCCCTGTAGCGGCGGTTCACTCTGACCGCAATCCACGGGTGGCGTAGTCGGACATTTAAACATGAAAACCACATAAATAGTTCCGCCACTGGTTTGACCGCCCTGAGCCACGGAACTGGGTCGCCGCCACGAAGACTACAACCACCAGCATCCACCAAAAAGGGTCCGGCTCCGGGTGTCCCAAGGCCCAGGGGGTGCGTCAGAACATTTTCATCACCTTTCACAATCACCAATGGGACAAGGCAGTGATGTCCTTTGTCCCCTCTCTTATACATCCTGGTGACGGAGCACCTGCTCTCATCAATTCGCCATAACCCCAATATTAGGTGGATTGAGGTGGGAGGCACCGAGTACAAGTGCTCTCTATTTGCTGATGATGTCCTAGTATATATCACTCAATCACATATATCCATCCATGCTGTTATGGCTGAAATAGATCACTTTGTTACATGGTAAAATTTTAAAATCAATGCAGCGAAGTCTGAGGCCCTCGATGTCTCCCTCCCCAAATCCATATAGGATTCCATCCAGTCCAACTTTCCCTTTGCCTGGCCCTCACAGGGTATCAAATACTTAGGAATTCCTATTCATAGAGACCTCTCCCATCTATGTTATCTTAATTTTGGGCCCTTTATTGAACAACTCCATACAGACCACGGTTGGCAAGTTAGAACTGTAAGATTCACTACGTGAACCACTGGTGTTTTGTGGAAAAGCACATGTACACTGCGTTCCAAATTATTATACAAAAAGTGTTTAGGAGTGATAAGGGAAGAATTTGTTTGTTTGTCAGTTAAACTCATTGATGGTGATGTGTGTCAGGGCTCTTTATATCACTGTAAGCAATTGCAGACACCTGTGCTAATTAGTTTGGCAGGTGTGTCCAATGAAAGGCAAGACTACTTAAGAAGGCTCTCTCACATTATTAAGCAGCCTACATTTTCTGCCAAAATGGGAAAGAAAAAGGATGTGTCGGCTGCTGAGAAGCAACAAATTGTGGAGTGTTTAGGTCAAGGCATGACTACAATCAACATTGTGCGATGATCAGGATGAAGTGTCCTGGCAATCAAGAAGTATGTAGCTGATTCACAGTACACACGTGTGCGTGCTGATAAGGGCAAATTGAGGACTCTTTCCTACAGGCAATTACGTCAGGTTGAAAGAGCAGCGGCAAAAAAGCCTTGTCATAGCAGCAGACAAGTTTTTGAAGCTGCTTGTGCCTCCAACGTCCCCCGAACAACAAGATGCAGGGTCCTTCAGAGGTTTGCAGCTGTGCATGCGCCATCCTGTCGACCTCCTCTATCCACTTCACACAAGCAGAAACGGCTCCAGTGGGCCAAACATTACATGAAGACTGATTTCAAAACTGTTTTGTTCACGGATGAGTGCCGTGCAGCGCTCAATGGTCCAGATGGATGGAGTGGAGGATGGCTGGTTGATGGACACCCCACGCAAACACGGCTACAGCGCCAACAAGGAGGAGGTGGAGTAATGTTTTGGGCTGGAATCATGGGGAGAGAGATTGTCGGCCCCTTTAGGATCCCTGAAGGCGCTAAAGATGAACTCCATAATGTATGTGGATTTTCTCAAACAGCACTTCCTGCCATGGTTCAAGAAGAAGAACCGTGTATTTCACAGCAAGATCATTTTTCTGCATGATAATGCACCATCTCATGCTGCACATAAAACATCTGCATCTCTGGCTGATATGGGCATAAAAGGGGACAAACTTATGGTGTGACCCCCATGCTCCCCTGACCTCTACCCCATTCAGAACCTTTGGAGCATCATTAAAAGGAGTGTCTATGATGGCGGGAGGCAGTTCACATCTAAGCAACAGCTCTGGGGGGGTATTCTGTCCTCATGCAAAACAATTGAAGCAGAAACCATCCAAAACCTGACAAATTCAATGGACGAGAGAGTTCAGAAGCTCCTTTCGAACAAGGGGTCCTATGTGAAAATGTAACATCACCTAGAATAAAGTTTTGAGTTGAAAACTGTTTGATTTCAGTTTCTAACAACCTGCTAATGCTTATAATTTCAAAAATGACCATTTTTTTGGTCTTTATTAAAATGAAAAGGTTGATCGAAAAGTTTGGGGGATCTAAGAGTGTGGCAACCCAGTAGTCATGATTACTTCGAATTCTGACAATATGAGGGTCATGCTGCAGGTAGTGCAGCAAGAAGGCACTTATGTGCCTTGCGCATCTCGGAGCCCCAAAATTATTTTCCGGGCTAGATGCAGCTAAAAATTATTTTTAATTTTAAATCTGGTGAAGCTTTAGTATAGATGGCCTAATAGGATCAGTGCTGCACACTGCTACAAAGCCCAAATTATTTTCCAGTCAAGATACAGATAAACATGATTAGTAATTTGAAAGCTTAAAACGGTTGGTAGGGTGATTTTAACCAATCATCAAGCTTTTACTCTCCCCAGGATGACACAGGGGTAGAAAAGTCGTTTCGGATCCATGATTTGTTCATCTTTATGAACGTGAGTCTGTCTACATTATCAGTGGAGAGCCACGTGCGCTTATCTGTCAGCACACCACCAGCAGCGCTGAACACACGTTCAGACAGAACGCTGGCTGCGGGGCATGACAAGATCTCCAAGGCGTAAGTGGCTAGCTCCGGCCATTTATCCAGATTGGAAGCCCAAAAAGAGCAAGGGTCCAGTGACACAGTCGTGGCTTCAATGTTTACTTGGAGATACTCCTGTACCATCGTCTCTAGGCGTTGACTATGTGTCAGACTTCTTGTCTCCTGTGGCCTTGCAAAGGATGGGCTAAAAAAGTGGTGAAATGATTCCGCAAAATTGATGTTACCAGCAGATACTGTGGTTCTGTTACGGTTTGAGTGCTGAACACTTGACGATCCCACGGTTGGCAAGTTGGAACTGTGAGATTCACTACGTGCACCACTGGTATTTTGTGGAAAAGCACATGTAAGATTCTGCAACAGTCTCTGCTGATACTCCTGCATGCGTGCATCCCTTTCTATGGCAGGAATAATTTCTGCAAATTTACTTTTGTACCGGGGATCTAACAGTGTGGCAACCCAGTAGTCAGGATTATTTCTAATTCTCACAATTCGAGAGTCATGTTGCAGGTAGTGCAGCAAGAAGGCACTCATGTGTGTTGCGCATCCAGGAGCACCAAGTCCCTGTTGTGTTGGTGGCGAGGTAACAATCATGCTTCCTTCCTCTGTCCTCTCCCCCCAACCTCGCACAACAGAAATGTGATCAAGGTCTCCCTCATCTGATGAGTCTTCCATCAGTTCGTCCTCCACTTCTTCCTGGGCTCCTGCACCTTCCTCACTAGTTTGGCTGCTACCATGCGCCCTGGTAAAACCATCTCCCCCACCCTCACATGCCTGCCGCCTTGGTGCTGCCGACCGTCTGGACCTTGCAGATGTTAGCCCTTCCGCATACAACTCCTCCTCCTCTACTTCCTCCACCTCCTCTTGTGCCACCACCTGACTCCGAATTCTGTTTAACATGTGCTCCAGCATGTAAATCACCGGAATAGTCATGCTGATAATGGCATCGTCAGCACTAAACATCTTCGTCGCCATTTCAAAACTGTGCAGAAGGGTGCATAGGTCCCTGATCTGAGACCACTCCTCCAGCGTGATTTGCCCCACCTCTGAATCTCGTTGGCCCAGGCTATACGTCAGAACGTATTGCACCAGGGCTTGTCGGTGCTGCCACAGTCGCTGCAACATGTGCAGAGTTGAATTCCACCGGGTAGGCACATCGCATTTTAGCCGGTGAAGTGGCAGGCCCAACGACTTCTGTAGAGATGTAAGTCGCTGAGCTGCGGGATGCGAACGGCGGAAGTGAGCACACAGCGACCGTGCCCTCTGCAGAAGGCCATCTAGTCTGGGATAGTGGGCTAAAAATTGCTGGACAACCAGGTTCAACACGTGAGCCATACAAGGCACGTGTGTGACATTGCCCCGGCGAAGGGCCGCACCCAGGTTTGCAGCATTGTCGCACACGGCCTTCCCTGGTTTCAGGTCCAGTGGAGACAACCATTCATGAAATTGGTTCTCCAGAGCTGACCACAACTCCTCAGCTGTGTGACTCACATTTCCCAGACATTTCAATGTAAAAACCGCCTGATGACGTTGAGCCCTACTGCCAGCATAGTAAGGAGGTGTGCAGGATCCCTTCTGCGCAGTTAGAAAGCTTGTGGCATGACCAGACAGGCTTTGGGTGCAGGTGGAAGACCGAGAGGAGGTTGAGGAGGCAGAAGCAGTGGAGGAACTTTGACATAAAGAGGATTGACGCACAACTCGTGGGGACGGCAAGACTTGGACAGCAGCCCCTTGTCCTGCTGTCACCATAGTTACCCAGTGCCCAGTCAGCGACATGTAACGCCCCTGTCCATGCCTACTCGTCCAAGTGTCTGTGGTGAAATGCACCCTGTCACACACAGAGTTTCTCAAAGAAGCAGTGATGTTGTGTGCGACATGCTGGTGGAGCACAGGCACACCTTTCTTTGAGAAGTAGTGCCGACTGGGCATCTGGTACTGGGGCACTGCGACGGACATAAGGTCTCGAAAATCCTCTGTGTCCACCAGGCGGAAAGGCAGCATTTCTGTAGCCAAGAGCTTGCAGATGGTGAAATTCAACCTCTTAGCTTTCTCATGGCTAGGAGGAAATGGTCTTTTACTTGTCCACATCTGAGGGACCGAGGGCTGGCTATTGTGCTTAGACGGGGTTGATAAGGGTGTCCCCGGCAAACTGCCGGTCTGTGAGGAAGATGCAGGCGGACATGTTAGGTTGCCTTGATCCAAAGGTGGTGCTATCGATGTCGGACAGCGCTCAACACCAGCTGGTGTTACCACCTCCAAAGAAAATGATGACCTGCCAATCACGCTGGCTGTTGCGGGTAAAGAGGTGGCAGGTCTGCGCCCCAAAACAGGTGTGACTGCTGTCCGCCCAGTCACAGAGGATGAAGAGGCCGCGGATGCACAAGATATGGCAGACGGTGATTGGCCCGGCTGGCTAGGCCGCATTGTAGCACACTGAGCTTCCCACTGCAACTTATGCTTCATGTCCATGTGCCGGTTCATGCATGAAGTACTCAAACTATGTATTTTTTGGCCTCTACTTAGCTTTTGCTGACAAATGTTACAGATAACACGAGTTGGGTCATCTTTATCGATCTGAAAAAATGCCCAGGCTATGCAAGGCTTAGCACCCATGCGACCTGAAGAGCCACCACGACTTGTGGTGAGAGGCAGAGTTGTGTTTGAGGATGCAGTTGTTGACGTGCTTCCAGTACTACGTCTCTGTCCAGGAAGGCGCAACCTGACCTCGTCGTCACTAGCATCTTCCTCCACCTCCTCTGCTGACCTCATCTCTTGGCTGACTGTGGGTTGACAGTAAGTGGGATCTCCGACCTCATCATCATCACCCTGTGCGTTATCACACCCGTCGTCCTCAGAGCCAACCTGTTCTTGCCCTGACAAAAAACTAAAGTTGTCGCTCCAATCAGGTATTTGAGTCTTATCATCGTCTTCCTCATTGTCTCCACCAACAGGAGTTACAGTTTGGGAATGAGGGTCTACATTATGGTCAGAACCTTCTGCGTCTGGTCCTGGATCCGACTCATAAAGATTCTGGGCATCAGTGCAGATCATTTCCTCGTCTGGATTCACAGAAGCGCTGGAGTCGACCTCTGATTCCCAGGCTATAGTATGAGTAAACAGCTCTGCAGACTCAACCATCTGTTCTACCTCACACTCAGACGGGCAGCTGGAGATTTGGGAGCTGTGAGGAAGCAAGTGCGATTTGGGTGACACCTTTGAGGACTGGAGTATTTGTGATGTTGAAGTTGATGTGGAGGAGAGCCCACTTAAAGGAGCACTTGATATCCGTTGAAGCACCTGCTGTTTTTGTGCCTCATCTGGAATTTGTAGCGATTGGGGTGGCCGTAAGAAAGGGATCTTATCACATTGTCCGCTAAAAGAAGTAGACATTTTAGTTTGGCTGGAAGATGGTCTTTCTTCTGCACCTACCCCACGGACACAACCTTTTTTCCCCTTCCCAACACGCCTATTCCCCTTTCCACCAGCAGCAGGCCTTTTTCCACTCATTTTGGTGGTTAACTAATTCACAACTCTGGAGTTGTTTGCACAAAAAAACAATGGATGGTAACCGAGCAGAGCTGAGTGGCCAAACTGTGGTATTAGGCCAAAACTATTGGCTGGGTTAGATGCAGAAAAAAATTATTTTTAATTTGCAACCTGATGGAGGTCAGTATAGATGGACTAATAGACCAAGTCCCACACACCGCTAGAAGCCCAAATATTTTTTCAGAGCTAGATGCAGAAAAATTTTTTATTCAATTTGCAACCTGATGGAGGTCAGTATAGATGGACTAATAGACCAAGTCCCACACACCGCTAGAAGCCCAAATATTTTTTCAGAGCTAGATGCAGAAAATTTTTTTATTCAATTTGCAACCTGATGGAGGTCAGTATAGATGGACTAATAGACCAAGTCCCACACACTGCTAGAAGCCCAAATATTTTTTCAGAGCTAGATGCAGAAAAAAATTATTTTTAATTTGCAACCTGATGGAGGTCAGTATAGATGGACTAATAGACCAAGTCCCACACACTGCTAGAAGCCCAAATATTTTTTCAGAGCTAGATGCAGAAAAAAATTATTTTTAATTTGCAACCTGATGGAGGTCAGTATAGATGGACTAATAGAACAAGTCCCACACGCTGCTAGAAGCCCAAATATTTTTTCAGAGATAAATGAAGAAAAAAATTATTTTTAATTTGCAACCTGATGGAGGTCAGTATAGATGGACTAATAGACCAAGTCCCACACACTGCTAGAAGCCCAAATATTTTTTCAGAGCTAGATGCAGAAAAAAATTATTTTTAATTTGCAACCTGATGGAGGTCAGTATAGATGGACTAATAGACCAAGTCCCACACACTGCTAGAAGCCCAAATATTTTTTCAGAGCTAGATGCAGAAAAAAATTATTTTTAATTTGCAACCTGATGGAGGTCAGTATAGATGGACTAATAGACCAAGTCCCACACACCGCTAGAAGCCCAAATATTTTTTCAGAGCTAGATGCAGAAAATTTTTTTATTCAATTTGCAACCTGATGGAGGTCAGTATAGATGGACTAATAGACCAAGTCCCACACACTGCTAGAAGCCCAAATATTTTTTCAGAGCTAGATGCAGAAAAAAATTATTTTTAATTTGCAACCTGATGGAGGTCAGTATAGATGGACTAATAGACCAAGTCCCACACACCGCTAGAAGCCCAAATATATTTTCAGAGCTAGATGCAGAAAATTTTTTTATTCAATTTGCAACCTGATGGAGGTCAGTATAGATGGACTAATAGACCAAGTCCCACACACTGCTAGAAGCCCAAATATTTTTTCAGAGCTAGATGCAGAAAAAAATTATTTTTAATTTGCAACCTGATGGAGGTCAGTATAGATGGACTAATAGACCAAGTCCCACACACTGCTAGAAGCCCAAATATTTTTTCAGAGCTAGATGCAGAAAAAAATTATTTTTAATTTGCAACCTGATGGAGGTCAGTATAGATGGACTAATAGACCAAGTCCCACACACCGCTAGAAGCCCAAATATTTTTTCAGAGCTAGATGCAGAAAATGTTTTTATTCAATTTGCAACCTGATGGAGGTCAGTATAGATGGACTAATAGACCAAGTCCCACACACTGCTAGAAGCCCAAATATTTTTTCAGAGCTAGATGCAGAAAAAAATTATTTTTAATTTGCAACCTGATGGAGGTCAGTATAGATGGACTAATAGACCAAGTCCCACACACCGCTAGAAGCCCAAATATTTTTTCAGAGCTAGATGCAGAAATTTTTTTTATTCAATTTGCAACCTGATGGAGGTCAGTATAGATGGACTAATAGACCAAGTCCCACACACTGCTAGAAGCCCAAATATTTTTTCAGAGCTAGATGCAGAAAAAAATTATTTTTAATTTGCAACCTGATGGAGGTCAGTATAGATGGACTAATAGACCAAGTCCCACACACTGCTAGAAGCCCAAATATTTTTTCAGAGCTAGATGCAGAAAAAAATTATTTTTAATTTGCAACCTGATGGAGGTCAGTATAGATGGACTAATAGACCAAGTCCCACACACCGCTAGAAGCCCAAATATTTTTTCAGAGCTAGATGCAGAAAAAAATTATTTTTAATTTGCAACCTGATGGAGGTCAGTATAGATGGACTAATAGACCAAGTCCCACACACTGCTAGAAGCCCAAATATTTTTTCAGAGCTAGATGCAGAAAAAAATTATTTTTAATTTGCAACCTGATGGAGGTCAGTATAGATGGACTAATAGACCAAGTCCCACACACTGCTAGAAGCCCAAATATTTTTTCAGAGCTAGATGCAGAAAAAAATTATTTTTAATTTGCAACATGATGTAGGTCAGTATAGATGGACTAATAGACCAAGTCCCACACACCGCTAGAAGCCCAAATATTTTTTCAGAGCTAGATGCAGAAAAAAATTATTTTTAATTTGCAATCTGATGGAGGTCAGTATAGATGGACTAATAGACCAAGTCCCACACACCGCTAGAAGCCCAAATATTTTTTCAGAGCTAGATGCAGAAAAAAAATATTTTTAATTTGCAACCTGATGGAGGTCAGTATAGATGGACTAATAGACCAAGTCCCACACACTGCTAGAAGCCCAAATATTTTTTCAGAGGTAGATGCAGAAAAAAATTATTTTTAATTTGCAACCTGATGGAGGTCAGTATAGATGGACTAATAGACCAAGTCCCACACACCGCTAGAAGCCCAAATATTTTTTCAGAGCTAGATGCAGAAAAAAATTATATTCAGTTTGCAACCTGATGGATGTCAGTATAGATGGACTAATAGAATGATGCTATGCCCAAAAGATTTTACTTCACTAGGTGCAGTAAAAAAATTGGTATTCTATACACAGGTGTTATATCTTGCAACACAGATAGGCTACTCCACTGACTAACACACTCTGCAATAGGCCAAAAAGGATTAGCTTTGCTAGATTCAGCCAAATGCTGTGAAAAAAACTTGCACAGCACTGGCACAGACCTGCCTGGCAAAAACTGATAGGAACTCATGTAACCTAGTCCTGAAAAGGACTCCAATTACAATTAGTCTTTACTCCCACAACCTATCTATTTAAGAGCACAGACCTCCCTGATAAAAGTCGTAGGAAATGCTGTAACCTAGTCCTTAAAAGGACTGCAATCACAACTATTCCCTACTCCCAAGCTATCTGTATATTTGTGCGAAAATTGGCTTGAAATTAACAAGGTATAGCACACACAGCAACAGCGGTGCCGTCTAACACGCAGCTGCAGCAGTGAGAAAATGGTGGCGACGGGGAAAATGGCTTGGTCTTATAGGGCAAGGACATGTGACATACACTGCCAATCACACATGCCCTTGCTTGTGTGAAAAAAAGCACTTCGCTCCGTGTGTGCGCTGCTGATAGGCTGACAGATTGCACCTCCCCACTGCAAATGCGGGAAAGAGAAAAAAAAATGGAGATCTTCATTGTTCCTGCAGAGATCCATCCCCTGCCCCTCCCCCCGCCCCGCTGTACACTCAAACTGCGTATTAACATTAATTTTCATCATTACTGAGAAAAAATCCAGTTATGATTTTGGTGCACGAACAGTTATCGAACATAACCTCGAACAGCCGAATTTTTCTCAAATTGTTCGTGTTCGCCGACCGGCTCGAACACCGCCCAAAACAGCTCGAATTTGAGATTGGCGAACAGTTCGAGTAGAACAACGCTCATCTCTATCCAAAACCTGACAAATTCAATGGACGAGAGAGTTCAGAAGCTCCTTTCAAACAAGGGGTCCTATGTGAAAATGTAACATCACCTAGAATAAAGTTTTGAGTTGAAAACTGTTTGATTTCAGTTTGTAATAACCTGCTAATGCTTATAATTTCAAAAATGACCATTTTTTTGGTCTTTATTAAAATGAAAAGGTTGATCGAAAAGTTTGGCGGATCTAAGAGTGTGGCAACCCAGTAGTCATGATTACTTCGAATTCTGACAATATGAGGGTCATGTTGCAGGTAGTGCAGCAAGAAGGCACTTATGTGTCTTGCACATCTCGGAGCCCCAAAATTATTTTCCGGGCTAGATGCAGCTAAAAATTATTATTAATTTTAAATCTGGTGGAGCTTAGTATAGATGGCCTAATAGGATCAGTGCTGCACACTGCTACAAAGCCCAAATTATTTTCCAGCCAAGATACAGATAAACATGATTAATAATTTGAATACTTAAAACGGTTGGTAGGGTGATTTTAACCAATCATCCCTCTTTTACTCTCCCCAGGATGACACAGGGGTAGAAAAGTCGTTTCGGATCCATGATTTGTTCATCTTTATGAACGTGAGTCTGTCTACATTATCAGTGGAGAGCCGCGTGCGCTTATCTGTCAGCACACCACCAGCAGCGCTGAACACACGTTCAGACAGAACGCTGGCTGCGGGGCATGACAAGATCTCCAAGGCGTAAGTGGCTAGCTCCGGCCTTTTATCCAGATTGGAAGCCCAAAAAGAGCAAGGGTCCAGTGACACAGTCATGGCTTCAATGTTTACTTGGAGATACTCCTGTACCATCATCTCTAGGCGTTGACTATGTGTCAGACTTCTTGTCTCCTGTGGCCTTGCAAAGGATGGGCTAAAAAAGTGGTGAAATGATTGCGCAAAATTGATGTTACCAGCAGATACTGTGGTTCTGTTATGGTTTGAGTGCTGAACACTTGACGGTCCCACGGTTGGCAAGTTGGAACTGTGAGATTCACTACGTGCACCACTGGTGTTTTGTGGAAAAGCACATGTAAGATTCTGCAACAGTCTCTGCTGATACTCCTGCATGCGTGCATCCCTTTCTATGGCAGGAATTATTTCTGCAAATTTACTTTTGTACCGGGGATCTAACAGTGTGGCAACCTAGTAGTCAGGATTATTTCTAATTCTCACAATTCGAGGGTCATGTTGCAGGTAGTGCAGCAAGAAGGCACTCATGTGTGTTGCGCATCCAGGAGCACCAAGTCCCTGTTGTGTTGGTGGCGAGGTAACAATCATGCTTCCTTCCTCTGTCCTCTCCCCCCAACCTCGCACAACAGAAATGTGATCAAGGTCTCCCTCATCTGATGAGTCTTCCATCAGTTCGTCCTCCACTTCTTCCTGGGCTCCTGCACCTTCCTCACTAGTTTGGCTGCTATCATGCGCCCTGGTAAAACCATCTCCCCCACCCTCACATGCCTGCCGCCTTGGTGCTGCCGACCGTCTGGACCTTGCAGATGTTAGCCCTTCCGCATACAACTCCTCCTCCTCTACTGCCTCCACCTCCTCTTGTGCCACCACCTGACTCCGAATTCTGTTTAACATGTGCTCCAGCATGTAAATCACCGGAATAGTCATGCTGATAATGGCATCGTCAGCACTAAACATCTTCGTCGCCATTTCAAAACTGTGCAGAAGGGTGCATAGGTCCCTGATCTCAGACCACTCCTCCAGCGTGATTTGCCCCACGTCTGGATCTCGTTGGCCCAGGCTATACGTCAGAACGTATTGCACCAGGGCTTGTCGGTGCTGCCACAGTCGCTGCAACATGTGCAGAGTTGAATTCCACCGGGTAGGCACATCGCATTTTAGCCGGTGAAGTGGCAGGCCCAACGACTTCTGTAGAGATGTAAGTCGCTGAGCTGCGGGATGCGAACGGCGGAAGTGAGCACACAGCGACCGTGCCCTCTGCAGAAGGCCATCTAGTCTGGGATAGTGGGCTAAAAATTGCTGGACAACCAGGTTCAACACGTGAGCCATACAAGGCACGTGTGTGACATTGCCCCGGCGAAGGGCCGCACCCAGGTTTGCAGCATTGTCGCACACGGCCTTCCCTGCTTCCAGGTCCAGTGGAGACAACCATTCATGAAATTGGTTCTCCAGAGCTGACCACAACTCCTCAGCTGTGTGACTCACATTTCCCAGACATTTCAAAGTAAAAACCGCCTGATGACGTTGAGCCCTACTGCCAGCATAGTAAGGAGGTGTGCAGGTTCCCTTCTGCGCAGTTAGAAAGCTTGTGGCATGACCAGACAGGCTTTGGGTGCAGGTGGAAGACCGAGAGGAGGTTGAGGAGGCAGAAGCAGTGGAGGAACTTTGACATAAAGAGGAT
The DNA here is from genome assembly GCF_046119375.1 of Phyllobates terribilis. Taxonomy (NCBI): domain Eukaryota; kingdom Metazoa; phylum Chordata; class Amphibia; order Anura; family Dendrobatidae; genus Phyllobates; species Phyllobates terribilis. Next base: position 367,205,084 of record NW_027362767.1, read on the forward strand.
TGACGCACAACTCGTGGGGACGGCAAGACTTGGACAGCAGCCCCTTGTCCTGCTCTCACCATAGTTACCCAGTGCCCAGTCAGCGACATGTAACGCCCCTGTCCATGCCTACTCGTCCAAGTGTCTGTGGTGAAATGCACCCTGTCACACACAGAGTTTCTCAAAGAAGCAGTGATGTTGTGTGCGACATGCTGGTGGAGCGCAGGCACACCTTTCTTTGAGAAGTAGTGCCGACTGGGCATCTGGTACTGGGGCACTGCGACGGACATAAGGTCTCGAAAATCCTCTGTGTCCACATCTGGTGAAATTCAACCTCTTAGCTTTCTCATGGCTAGGAGGAAATGGTCTTTTACTTGTCCACATCTTGTCCACATCTGAGGGACCGAGGGCTGGCTATTGTGCTTAGACGGGATTGATAAGGGTGTCCCCGGCAAACTGCCGGTCTGTGAGGAAGATGCAGGCGGACATGTTAGGTTGCCTTGATCCAAAGGTGGTGCTATCGATGTCGGACAGCGCTCAACACCAGCTGGTGTTACCACCTCCAAAGAAAATGATGACCTGCCAATTACGCTGGCTGTTGCGGGTAAAGAGGTGGCAGGTCTGCGCCCCAAAACAGGTGTGACTGCTGTCCCCCCAGTCACAGAGGATGAAGAGGCCGCGGATGCACAAGATATGCAGACGGTGGTTGGCCCGGCCGGCTAGGCCGCATTGTAGCATACTGAGCTTCCCACTGCAACTTATGCTTCATGTCCATGTGCCGGTTCATGCATGAAGTACTCAAACTATGTATTTTTTGGCCTCTACTTAGCTTTTGCTGACAAATGTTACAGATAACACGAGTTGGGTCATCTTTATCGATCTGAAAAAATGCCCAGGCTATGCAAGGCTTAGCACCCATGCGACCTGAAGAGCCACCACGACTTGTGGTGAGAGGCAGAGTTGTGTTTGAGGATGCAGTTGTTGACGTGCTTCCAGTACTACGTCTCTGTCCAGGAAGGCGCAACCTGACCTCGTCGTCACTAGCATCTTCCTCCACCTCCTCTGCTGACCTCATCTCTTGGCTGACTGTGGGTTGACAGTAAGTGGGATCTCCAACCTCATCATCATCACCCTGTGCGTTATCACATCCGTCGTCCTCAGAGCCAACCTGTTCCTGCCCTGACAAAGGCATTTGAGTCTCATCATCGTCTTCCTCATTGTCTCCACCAACAGGAGTTACAGTTTGGGAATGAGGGTCTACATTATGGTCAGAACCTTCTGCGTCTGGTCCTGGATCCGACTCATAAAGATTCTGGGCATCAGTGCAGATCATTTCCTCGTCTGGATTCACAGAAGCGCTGGAGTCGACCTCTGATTCCCAGGCTATAGTATGAGTAAACAGCTCTGCAGACTCAACCATCTGTTCTACCTCATACTCAGACGGGCAGCTGGAGATTTGGGAGCTGTGAGGAAGCAAGTGCGATTGGGGTGACACCTTTGAGGACTGGAGTATTTGTGATGTTGAAGTTGATGTGGAGGAGAGCCCACTTAAAGGAGCACTTGATATCCGTTGAAGCACCTGCTGTTTTTGTGCCTCATCTGGAATTTGTAGCGATTGGCGTGGCCGTAAGAAAGGGATCTTATCACATTGTCCGCTAAACGAAGTAGACATTTTAGTTTGGCTGGAAGATGGTCTTTCTTCTGCAGATGTTACTGTTGCTTTAACACCTACCCCACGGACACAACCTTTTTTCCCCTTCCCAACATGCCTATTACCCTTTCCAAACGCAGCAGGTGTTTTTCCACTCATTTTGGTGGTTAACTAATTCACAACTCTGGAGTTGTTTGCACAAAAAAACAATGGATGGGAACTGAGCAGAGCTGAGTGGCCAAACTGTGGTATTAGGCCAAAACTATTGGCTGGGTTAGATGCAGAAAAAAATTATATTCAATTTGCAACCTGATGGAGGTCAGTATAGATGGACTAATAGAACAAGTCCCACACACAGCTAGAAGCCCAAATATTTTTTCAGAGGTAGATGCAGAAAAAAATATATTCAGTTTGCAACCTGATGGAGGTCAGTATAGATGGACTAATAGAGAAAGTCCCACATACTGCTAGAAGGCCAAATATTTTTTCAGAGCTAGATGCAGACAAAAAATTATTTTGAATTTGCAACCTGATGGAGGTCAGTATAGGTGGACTAATAGAACAAGTCCCACACACTGCTAGAAGGCCAAATATTTTTTCAGAGCTAGATGCAGAAAAAAATTATATTCAGTTTGCAACCTGATGGACGTCAGTATAGATGGACTAATAGAGAAAGTCCCACACACTGCTAGAAGGCCAAATATTTTTTCAGAGCTAGATGCAGAAAAAAATTATATTCAGTTTGCAACCTGATGGAGGTCAGTATAGATGGACTAATAGAGAAAGTCCCACACACTGCTAGAAGGCCAAATATTTTTTCAGAGCTAGATGCAGAAAAAAATTATATTCAGTTTGCAACCTGATGGAGGTCTGTATAGATGGATTAATAGAACAAGTCCCACACACAGCTCGAAGCCCAATATTTTTTCAGAGGTAGATGCAGAAAAAAATATATTCAGTTTGCAACCTGATGGAGGTCAGTATAGATGGACTAATACAAGTCCCACACACAGCTAGAAGCCCAATATTTTTTCAGAGCTAGATGCAGAAAAAAATTATATTCAATTTGCAACCTGATGGAGGTCAGTATAGATGGAGTAATAGAACAAGTCCCACACACAGCTAGAAGCCCAAATATTTTTTCAGAGCTAGATGCAGATAAAAATTATTTTTAATTTGCAACCTGATGGAGGTCAGTATAGATGGACTAATAGAGAAAGTCCCACACACTGCTAGAAGGCCAAATATTTTTTCAGAGCTAGATGCAGAAAAAAATTATATTCAGTTTGCAACCTGATGGAAGTCTGTATAGATGGATTAATAGAACAAGTCCCACACACAGCTAGAAGCCCAATATTTTTTCAGAGCTAGATGCAGAAAAAAATTATATTCAGTTTGCAACCTGATGGAGGTCTGTATAGATGGATTAATAGAACAAGTCCCACACACAGCTAGAAGCCCAATATTTTTTCAGAGGTAGATGCAGAAAAAAATTATATTCAATTTGCAACATGATGGAGGTCAGTATAAATGGAGTAATAGAACAAGTCCCACACACAGCTAGAAGCAAAAATATTTTTTCAGAGCTAGATGCAGATAAAAATTATTTTTAATTTGCAACCTGATGGAGGTCAGTATAGATGGACTAATAGAGAAAGTCCCACACACTGCTAGAAGGCCAAATATTTTTTCAGAGCTAGATGCAGACAAAAAATTATTTTGAATTTGCAGCGTGATGGAGGTCAGTATAGATGGACTAATAGAGAAAGTCCCACACACTGCTAGAAGGCCAAATACTTTTTCAGAGCTAGATGCAGACAAAAAATTATTTTGAATTTGCAGCGTGATGGAGGTCAGTATAGATGGACTAATAGAACAAGTCCCACACACAGCTAGGAGCCCAAATATTTTTTCAGAGGTAGATGCAGATAAAAATTATTTTTAATTTGCAACCTGATGGAGGTCAGTATAGATGGACTAATAGAGAAAGTCCCACACACTGCTAGAAGGCCAAATATTTTTTCAGAGCTAGATGCAGAAAAAAATTATATTCAGTTTGCAACCTGATGGAGGTCTGTATAGATGGATTAATAGAACAAGTCCCACACACAGCTAGAAGCCCAATATTTTTTCAGAGCTAGATGCAGAAAAAAATATATTCATTTTGCAACCTGATGGAGGTCAGTATAGATGGACTAATACAACAAGTCCCACACACAGCTAGAAGCCCAATATTTTTTCAGAGCTAGATGCAGAAAAAAATTATATTCAATTTGCAACCTGATGGAGGTCAGTATAGATGGAGTAATAGAACAAGTCCCACACACAGCTAGAAGCCCAAATATTTTTTCAGAGCTAGATGCAGATAAAAATTATTTTTAATTTGCAACCTGATGGAGGTCAGTATAGATGGACTAATAGAGAAAGTCCCACACACTGCTAGAAGGCCAAATATTTTTTCAGAGCTAGATGCAGAAAAAAATTATATTCAGTTTGCAACCTGATGGAAGTCTGTATAGATGGATTAATAGAACAAGTCCCACACACAGCTAGAAGCCCAATATTTTTTCAGAGCTAGATGCAGAAAAAAATTATATTTAGTTTGCAACCTGATGGAGGTCTGTATAGATGGATTAATAGAACAAGTCCCACACACAGCTAGAAGCCCAATATTTTTTCAGAGGTAGATGCAGAAAAAAATTATATTCAATTTGCAACATGATGGAGGTCAGTATAGATGGAGTAATAGAACAAGTCCAACACACAGCTAGAAGCAAAAATATTTTTTCAGAGCTAGATGCAGATAAAAATTATTTTTAATTTGCAACCTGATGGAGGTCAGTATAGATGGACTAATAGAGAAAGTCCCACACACTGCTAGAAGGCCAAATATTTTTTCAGAGCTAGTTGCAGACAAAAAATTATTTTGAATTTGCAGCGTGATGGAGGTCAGTATAGATGGACTAATAGAGAAAGTCCCACACACTGCTAGAAGGCCAAATACTTTTTCAGAGCTAGATGCAGACAAAAAATTATTTTGAATTTGCAGCGTGATGGAGGTCAGTATAGATGGACTAATAGAACAAGTCCCACACACAGCTAAGAGCCCAAATATTTTTTCAGAGGTAGATGCAGATAAAAATTATTTTTAATTTGCAACCTGATGGAGGTCAGTATAGATGGACTAATAGAGAAAGTCCCACACACTGCTAGAAGGCCAAATATTTTTTCAGAGCTAGATGCAGAAAAAAATTATATTCAGTTTGAAACCTGATGGAGGTCTGTATAGATGGATTAATAGAACAAGTCCCACACACAGCTAGAAGCCCAATATTTTTTCAGAGCTAGATGCAGAAAAAAATTATATTCAGTTTGCAACCTGATGCAGGTCTGTATAGATGGATTAATAGAACAAGTCCCACACACAGCTAGAAGCCCAATATTTTTTCAGAGGTAGATGCAGAAAAAAATTATATTCAAATTGCAACCTGATGGAGGTCAGTGTAGATGGAGTAATAGAACAAGTCCCACACACAGCTAGAAGCCCAAATATTTTTTCAGAGCTAGATGCAGATAAAAATTATTTTTAATTTGCAACCTGATGGAGGTCAGTATAGATGGACTAATAGAGAAAGTCCCACACACTGCTTGAAGGCCAAATATTTTTTCAGAGCTAGATGCAGACAAAAAATTATTTTGAATTTGCAGCGTGATGGAGGTCAGTATAGATGGACTAATAGAACAAGTCCCACACACAGCTAGAAGCCCAAATATTTTTTCAGAGGTAGATGCAGATAAAAATTATTTTTAATTTGCAACCTGATGGAGGTCAGTATAGATGGACTAATAGAGAAAGTCCCACACACTGCTAGAAGGCCAAATATTTTTTCAGAGCTAGATGCAGAAAAAAATTATATTCAGTTTGCAACCTGATGGAGGTCTGTATAGATGGATTAATAGAACAAGTCCCACACACAGCTAGAAGCCCAATATTTTTTCAGAGGTAGATGCAGAAAAAAATTATATTCAATTTGCAACCTGATGGAGGTCAGTATAGATGGAGTAATAGAACAAGTCCCACACACAGCTAGAAGCCCAAATATTTTTTCAGAGCTAGATGCAGATAAAAATTATTTTTAATTTGCAACCTGATGGAGGTCAGTATAGATGGGCTAATAGAGAAAGTCCCACACACTGCTAGAAGGCCAAATATTTTTTCAGAGCTAGATGCAGACAAAAAATTATTTTGAATTTGCAACCTGATGGAGGTCTGTATAGATGGATTAATAGAACAAGTCCCACACACAGCTAGAAGCCCAATATTTTTTCAGAGCTAGATGCAGAAAAAAATTATATTCAGTTTGCAACCTGATGGAGGTCTGCATAGATGGATTAATAGAACAAGTCCCACACACAGCTAGAAGCCCAATATTTTTTCAGAGGTAGATGCAGAAAAAAATATATTCAGTTTGCAACCTGATGGAGGTCAGTATAGATGGACTAATACAACAAGTCCCACACACAGCTAGAAGCCCAATATTTTTTCAGAGCTAGATGCAGAAAAAAATTATATTCAATTTGCAACCTGATGGAGGTCAGTATAGATGGAGTAATAGAACAAGTCCCACACACAGCTAGAAGCCCAAATATTTTTTCAGAGCTAGATGCAGAAAAAAATTATTTTGAATTTGCAGCGTGATGGAGGTCAGTATAGATGGACTAATAGAGAAAGTCCCACACACTGCTAGAAGGCCAAATACTTTTTCAGAGCTAGATGCAGAAAAAAATTATTTTGAATTTGCAGCGTGATGGAGGTCAGTATAGATGGACTAATAGAGAAAGTCCCACACACTGCTAGAAGGCCAAATACTTTTTCAGAGCTAGATGCAGACAAAAAATTATTTTGAATTTGCAGCGTGATGGAGGTCAGTATAGATGGACTAATAGAACAAGTCCCACACACAGCTAGGAGCCCAAATATTTTTTCAGAGGTAGATGCAGATAAAAATTATTTTTAATTTGCAACCTGATGGAGGTCAGTATAGATGGACTAATAGAGAAAGTCCCACACACTGCTAGAAGGCCAAATATTTTTTCAGAGCTAGATGCAGAAAAAAATTATATTCAGTTTGCAACCTGATGGAGGTCTGTATAGATGGATTAATAGAACAAGTCCCACACACAGCTAGAAGCCCAATATTTTTTCAGAGCTAGATGCAGAAAAAAATATATTCATTTTGCAACCTGATGGAGGTCAGTATAGATGGACTAATACAACAAGTCCCACACACAGCTAGAAGCCCAATATTTTTTCAGAGCTAGATGCAGAAAAAAATTATAATCAATTTGCAACCTGATGGAGGTCAGTATAGATGGAGTAATATAACAAGTCCCACACACAGCTAGAAGCCCAAATATTTTTTCAGAGCTAGATGCAGATAAAAATTATTTTTAATTTGCAACCTGATGGAGGTCAGTATAGATGGACTAATAGAGAAAGTCCCACACACTGCTAGAAGGCCAAATATTTTTTCAGAGCTAGATGCAGAAAAAAATTATATTCAGTTTGCAACCTGATGGAGGTCTGTATAGATGGATTAATAGAACAAGTCCCACACACAGCTAGAAGCCCAATATTTTTTCAGAGCTAGATGCAGAAAAAAATTATATTCAGTTTGCAACCTGATGCAGGTCTGTATAGATGGATTAATAGAACAAGTCCCACACATAGCTAGAAGCCCAATATTTTTTCAGAGGTAGATGCAGAAAAAAATTATATTCAATTTGCAACCTGATGGAGGTCAATGTAGATGGAGTAATAGAACAAGTCCCACACACAGCTAGAAGCCCAAATATTTTTTCAGAGCTAGATGCAGATAAAAATTATTTTTAATTTGCAACCTGATGGAGGTCAGTATAGATGGACTAATAGAGAAAGTCCCACACACTGCTAGAAGGCCAAATATTTTTTCAGAGCTAGATGCAGACAAAAAATTATTTTGAATTTGCAGCGTGATGGAGGTCAGTATAGATGGACTAATAGAACAAGTCCCACACACAGCTAGAAGCCCAAATATTTTTTCAGAGGTAGATGCAGATAAAAATTATTTTTAATTTGCAACCTGATGGAGGTCAGTATAGATGGACTAATAGAGAAAGTCCCAAACACTGCTAGAAGGCCAAATATTTTTTCAGAGCTAGATGCAGAAAAAAATTATATTCAGTTTGCAACCTGATGGAGGTCTGTATAGATGGATTAATAGAACAAGTCCCACACACAGCTAGAAGCCCCATATTTTTTCAGAGGTAGATGCAGAAAAAAATTATATTCAATTTGCAACCTGATGGAGGTCAGTATAGATGGAGTAATAGAACAAGTCCCACACACAGCTAGAAGCCCAAATATTTTTTCAGAGCTAGATGCAGAAAAAAATTATTTTTAATTTGCAACCTGATGGAGGTCAGTATAGATGGGCTAATAGAGAAAGTCCCACACACTGCTAGAAGGCCAAATATTTTTTCAGAGCTAGATGCAGACAAAAAATTATTTTGAATTTGCAACCTGATGGAGGTCTGTATAGATGGATTAATAGAACAAGTCCCACACACAGCTAGAAGCCCAATATTTTTTCAGAGCTAGATGCAGAAAAAAATTATATTCAGTTTGCAACCTGATGGAGGTCTGTATAGATGGATTAATAGAACAAGTCCCACACACAGCTAGAAGCCCAATATTTTTTCAGAGGTAGATGCAGAAAAAAATATATTCAGTTTGCAACCTGATTGAGGTCAGTATAGATGGACTAATACAACAAGTCCCACACACAGCTAGAAGCCCAATATTTTTTCAGAGCTAGATGCAGAAAAAAATTATATTCAATTTGCAACCTGATGGAGGTCAGTATAGATGGAGTAATAGAACAAGTCCCACACACAGCTATAAGCCCAAATATTTTTTCAGAGCTAGATGCAGATAAAAATTATTTTTAATTTGCAACCTGATGGAGGTCAGTATAGATGGACTAATAGAGAAAGTCCCACACACTGCTAGAAGGCCAAATATTTTTTCAGAGCTAGATGCACACAAAAAATTATCTTGAATTTGCAGCGTGATGGAGGTCAGTATAGATGGACTAATAGAACAAGTCCCACACACAGCTAGAAGCCCAAATATTTTTTCAGAGGTAGATGCAGATAAAAATTATTTTTAATTTGCAACCTGATGGAGGTCAGTATAGATGGACTAATAGAGAAAGTCCCACACACTGCTAGAAGGCCAAATATTTTTTCAGAGCTAGATGCAGAAAAAAATTATATTCAGTTTGCAACCTGATGGAGGTCTGTATAGAAGGATTAATAGAACAAGTCCCACACACAGCTAGAAGCCCAATATTTTTTCAGAGCTAGATGCAGAAAAAAATTATATTCAGTTTGCAACCTGATGAAGGTCTGTATAGATGGATTAATAGAACAAGTCCCACACACAGCTAGAAGCCCAATATTTTTTCAGAGGTAGATGCAGAAAAAAATTATATTCAATTTGCAACCTGATGGAGGTCAGTATAGATGGAGTAATAGAACAAGTCCCACACACAGCTAGAAGCCCAAATATTTTTTCAGAGCTAGATGCAGATAAAAATTATTTTTAATTTGCAACCTGATGGAGGTCAGTATAGATGGACTAATAGAGAAAGTCCCACACACTGCTAGAAGGCCAAATATTTTTTCAGAGCTAGATGCAGACAAAAAATTATTTTGAATTTGCAGCGTGATGGAGGTCAGTATAGATGGACTAATAGAACAAGTCCCACACACAGCTAGAAGCCCAAATATTTTTTCAGAGGTAGATGCAGATAAAAATTATTTTTAATTTGCAACCTGATGGAGGTCAGTATAGATGGACTAATAGAGAAAGTCCCACACACTGCTAGAAGGCCAAATATTTTTTCAGAGCTAGATGCAGAAAAAAATTATATTCAGTTTGCAACCTGATGCAGGTCTGTATAGATGGATTAATAGAACAAGTCCCACACACAGCTAGAAGCCCAATATTTTTTCAGAGCTAGATGCAGAAAAAAATTATGTTCAGTTTGCAACCTGATGCAGGTCTGTATAGATGGATTAATAGAACAAGTCCCACACACAGCTAGAAGCCCAATATTTTTTCAGAGGTAGATGCAGAAAAAAATTATATTCAATTTGCAACCTGATGGAGGTCAGTATAGATGTAGTAATAGAACAAGTCTCACACACAGCTAGAAGCCCAAATATTTTTTCAGAGCTAGATGCAGATAAAAAATTTTTTAATTTGCAACCTGATGGAGGTCAGTATAGAGGGACTAATAGAGAAAGTCCCACACACTGCTAGAAGGCCAAATATTTTTTCAGAGCTAGATGCAGACAAAAAATTATTTTGAATTTGCAGCGTGATGGAGGTCAGTATAGATGGACTAATAGAACAAGTCCCACACACAGCTAGAAGCCCAAATATTTTTTCAGAGGTAGATGCAGATAAAAATTATTTTTAATTTGCAACCTGATGGAGGTCAGTATAGATGGACGAATAGAGAAAGTCCCACACACTGCTAGAAGGCCAAATATTTTTTCAGAGCTAGATGCAGAAAAAAATTATATTCAGTTTGCAACCTGATGGAGGTCTGTATAGATGGATTAATAGAGCAAGTCCCACACACAGCTAGAAGCCCAATATTTTTTCAGAGGTAGATGCAGAAAAAAATTATATTCAGTTTGCAACCTGATGGAGGTCTGTATAGATGAATTAATAGAACAAGTCCCACACACAGCTAGAAGCCCAATATTTTTTCAGAGGTAGATGAAGAAAAAAATTATATTCAATTTGCAACCTGATGGAGGTCAGTATAGATGGAGTAATAGAACAAGTCCCACACACAGCTAGAAGCCCAAATATTTTTTCAGAGCTAGATGCAGATAAAAATTATTTTTAATTTGCAACCTGATGGAGGTCAGTATAGATGGACTAATATAGAAAGTCCCACACACTGCTAGAAGGCCAAATATTTTTTCAGACCTAGATGCAGACAAAAAATTATTTTGAATTTGCAGCGTGATGGAGGTCAGTATAGATGGACTAATAGAACAAGTCCCACACACAGCTAGAAGCCCAAATATTTTTTCAGAGGTAGATGCAGATAAAAATCATTTTTAATTTGCAACCTGATGGAGGTCAGTATAGATGGACTAATAGAGAAAGTCCCACACACTGCTAGAAGGCCAAATATTTTTTCAGAGCTAGATGCAGAAAAAAATTATATTCAGTTTGCAACCTGATGGAGGTCTGTATAGATGGATTAATAGAACAAGTCCCACACACAGCTAGAAGCCCAATATTTTTTCAGAGCTAGATGCAGAAAAAAATTATATTCAGTTTGCAACCTGATGGAGGTCTGTATAGATGGATTAATAGAACAAGTCCCACACACAGCTAGAAGCCCAATATTTTTTCAGAGGTAGATGCAGAAAAAAATTATATTCAATTTGCAACCTGATGGAGGTCAGTATAGATGGAGTAATAGAACAAGTCCCACACACAGCTAGAAGCCCAAATATTTTTTCAGAGCTAGATGCAGATAAAAATTATTTTTAATTTGCAACCTGATGGAGGTCAGTATAGATGGACTAATAGAGAAAGTCCCACACACTGCTAGAAGGCCAAATATTTTTTCAGAGCTAGATGCAGACAAAAAATTATTTTGAGTTTGCAGCGTGATGGAGGTCAGTATAGATGGACTAATAGAACAAGTCCCACACACAGCTAGAAGCCCAAATATTTTTTCAGAGGTAGATGCAGATAAAAATTATTTTTAATTTGCAACCTGATGGAGGTCAGTATAGATGGACTAATAGAGAAAGTCCCACACACTGCTAGAAGGCCAAATATTTTTTCAGAGCTAGATGCAGAAAAAAATTATATTCTGTTTGTAACCTGATGGAGGTCTGTATAGATGGATTAATAGAACAAGTCCCACACACAGCTAGAAGCCCAATATTTTTTCAGAGCTAGATGCAGAAAAAAATTATATTCTGTTTGTAACCTGATGGAGGTCTGTATAGATGGATTAATAGAACAAGTCCCACACACAGCTAGAAGCCCAATATTTTTTCAGAGCTAGATGCAGAAAAAAATTATATTCAGTTTGCAACCTGATGGAGGTCTGTATAGATGGATTAATAGAACAAGTCCCACACACAGCTAGAAGCCCAACATTTTTTCAGAGGTAGATGCAGAAAAAAATATATTCAGTTTGCAACCTGATGGAGGTCAGTATAGATGGACTAATACATCAAGTCCCACACACAGCTAGAAGCCCAATATTTTTTCAGAGCTAGATGCAGAAAAAAATTATATTCAATTTGCAACCTGATGGAGGTCTGTATAGATGGAGTAATAGAACAAGTCCCACACACAGCTAGAAGCCCAAATATTTTTTCAGAGCTAGATACAGATAAAAATTATTTTTAATTTGCAACCTGATGGAGGTCAGTATAGATGGACTAATAGAGAAAGTCCCACACACTGCTAGAAGGCCAAATATTTTTTCAGAGCTAGATGCAGAAAAAAATTATATTCAGTTTGCAACCTGATGGAGGTCTGTATAGATGGATTAATAGAACAAGTCCCACACACAGCTAGAAGCCCAATATTTTTTCAGAGGTAGATGCAGAAAAAAATATATTCAGTTTGCAACCTGATGGAGGTCAGTATAGATGGACTAATACAACAAGTCCCACACACAGCTAGAAGCCCAATATTTTTTCAGAGGTAGATGCAGAAAAAAATTATATTCAATTTGCAACCTGATGGAGGTCAGTATAGATGGAGTAATAGAACAAGTCCCAGACACAGCTAGAAGCCCAAATATTTTTTCAGAACTAGATGCAGATAAAAATTATTTTTAGTTTGCAACCTGATGGAGGTCAGTATAGATGGACTAATAGAGAAAGTCCCACACACTGCTAGAAGGCCAAATATTTTTTCAGAGCTAGATGCAGACAAAAAATTATTTTGAATTTGCAGCGTGATGGAGGTCAGTATAGATGGACTAATAGAACAAGTCCCACACACAGCTAGAAGCCCAAATATTTTTTCAGAGGTAGATGCAGATAAAAATTATTTTTAATTTGCAACCTGATGGAGTTCAGTATAGATGGACTAATAGAGAATGTCCCACACACTGCTAGAAGGCCAAATATTTTTTCAGAGCTAGATGCAGAAAAAAATTATATTCAGTTTGCAACCTGATGGAGGTCTGTATAGATGGATTAATAGAACAAGTCCCACACACAGCTAGAAGCCCAATATTTTTTCAGAGCTAGATGCAGAAAAAAATTATATTCAGTTTGCAACCTGATGGAGGTCTGTATAGATGGATTAATAGAACAAGTCCCACACACAGCTAGAAGCCCAATATTTTTTCAGAGGTAGATGCAGAAAAAAATTATATTCAATTTGCAACCTGATGGAGGTCAGTATAGTTGGAGTAATAGAACAAGTCCCACACACAGCTAGAAGCCCAAATATTTTTTCAGAGCTAGATGCAGATAAAAATTATTTTTAATTTGCAACCTGATGGAGGTCAGTATAGATGGACTAATAGAGAAAGTCCCACACACTGCTAGAAGGCCAAATATTTTTTCAGAGCCAGATGCAGACAAAAAATTATTTTGAATTTGCAGCGTGATGGAGGTCAGTATAGATGGACTAATAGAACAAGTCCCACACACAGCTAGAAGCCCAAATATTTTTTCAGAGGTAGATGCAGATAAAAATTATTTTTAATTTGCAACCTGATGGAGGTCAGTATAGATGCACTAATAGAGAAAGTCCCACACACTGCTAGAAGGCCAAATATTTTTTCAGAGCTAGATGCAGAAAAAAATTATATTCTGTTTGTAACCTGATGGAGGTCTGTATAGATGGATTAATAGAACAAGTCCCACACACAGCTAGAAGCCCAATATTTTTTCAGAGCTAGATGCAGAAAAAAATTATATTCAGTTTGCAACCTGATGGAGGTCAGTATAGATGGACTAATACAACAAGTCCCACACACAGCTAGAAGCCCAAATATTTTTTCAGAGCTAGATGCAGATAAAAATTATTTTTAATTTGCAACCTGATGGAGGTCAGTATAGATGGACTAATAGAGAAAGTCCCACACACTGCTAGAAGGCCAAATATTTTTTCAGAGCTAGATGCAGACAAAAAATTATTTTGAATTTGCAGCGTGATGGAGGTCAGTATAGATGGACTAATAGAACAAGTCCCACACACAGCTAGAAGCCCAAATATTTTTTCAGAGGTAGATGCAGATAAAAATTATTTTTAATTTGCAACCTGATGGAGGTCAGTATAGATGGACTAATAGAGAAAGTCCCACACACTGCTAGAAGGCCAAATATTTTTTCAGAGCTAGATGCAGAAAAAAATTATATTCTGTTTGTAACCTGATGGAGGTCTGTATAGATGGATTAATAGAACAAGTCCCACACACAGCTAGAAGCCCAATATTTTTTCAGAGCTAGATGCAGAAAAAAAATTATATTCAGTTTGCAACCTGATGGAGGTCTGTATAGATGGATTAATAGAACAAGTCCCACACACAGCTAGAAGCCCAATATTTTTTCAGAGGTAGATGCAGAAAAAAATATATTCAGTTTGCAACCTGATGGAGGTCAGTATAGATGGACTAATACAACAAGTCCCACACACAGCTAGAAGCCCAATATTTTTTCAGAGCTAGATGCAGAAAAAAATTATATTCAATTTGCAACCTGATGGAGGTCAGTATAGTTGGAGTAATACAACAAGTCCCACACACAGCTAGAAGCCCAAATATTTTTTCAGAGCTAGATGCAGATAAAAATTATTTTTAATTTGCAACCTGATGGAGGTCAGTATAGATGGACTAATAGAGAAAGTCCCACACACTGCTAGAAGGCCAAATATTTTTTCAGAGCCAGATGCAGACAAAAAATTATTTTGAATTTGCAGCGTGATGGAGGTCAGTATAGATGGACTAATAGAACAAGTCCCACACACAGCTAGAAGCCCAAATATTTTTTCAGAGGTAGATGCAGATAAAAATTATTTTTAATTTGCAACCTGATGGAGGTCAGTATAGATGGACTAATAGAGAAAGTCCCACACACTGCTAGAAGGCCAAATATTTTTTCAGAGCTAGATGCAGAAAAAAATTATATTCTGTTTGTAACCTGATGGAGGTCTGTATAGATGGATTAATAGAACAAGTCCCACACACAGCTAGAAGCCCAATATTTTTTCAGAGCTAGATGCAGAAAAAAATTATATTCAGTTTGCAACCTGATGGAGGTCAGTATAGATGGACTAATACAACAAGTCCCACACACAGCTAGAAGCCCAAATATTTTTTCAGAGCTAGATGCAGATAAAAATTATTTTTAATTTGCAACCTGATGGAGGTCAGTATAGATGGACTAATAGAGAAAGTCCCACACACTGCTAGAAGGCCAAATATTTTTTCAGAGCTAGATGCAGACAAAAAATTATTTTGAATTTGCAGCGTGATGGAGGTCAGTATAGATGGACTAATAGAACAAGTCCCACACACAGCTAGAAGCCCAAATATTTTTTCAGAGGTAGATGCAGATAAAAATTATTTTTAATTTGCAACCTGATGGAGGTCAGTATAGATGGACTAATAGAGAAAGTCCCACACACTGCTAGAAGGCCAAATATTTTTTCAGAGCCAGATGCAGACAAAAAATTATTTTGAATTTGCAGCGTGATGGAGGTCAGTATAGATGGACTAATAGAACAAGTCCCACACACAGCTAGAAGCCCAAATATTTTTTCAGAGGTAGATGCAGATAAAAATTATTTTTAATTTGCAACCTGATGGAGGTCAGTATAGATGGACTAATAGAGAAAGTCCCACACACTGCTAGAAGGCCAAATATTTTTTCAGAGCTAGATGCAGAAAAAAATTATATTCTGTTTGTAACCTGATGGAGGTCTGTATAGATGGATTAATAGAACAAGTCCCACACACAGCTAGAAGCCCAATATTTTTTCAGAGCTAGATGCAGAAAAAAATTATATTCAGTTTGCAACCTGATGGAGGTCAGTATAGATCGACTAATACAACAAGTCCCACACACAGCTAGAAGCCCAAATATTTTTTCAGAGCTAGATGCAGATAAAAATTATTTTTAATTTGCAACCTGATGGAGGTCAGTATAGATGGACTAATAGAGAAAGTCCCACACACTGCTAGAAGGCCAAATATTTTTTCAGAGCTAGATGCAGACAAAAAATTATTTTGAATTTGCAGCGTGATGGAGGTCAGTATAGATGGACTAATAGAACAAGTCCCACACACAGCTAGAAGCCCAAATATTTTTTCAGAGGTAGATGCAGATAAAAATTATTTTTAATTTGCAACCTGATGGAGGTCAGTATAGATGGACTAATAGAGAAAGTCCCACACACTGCTAGAAGGCCAAATATTTTTTCAGAGCTAGATGCAGAAAAAAATTATATTCTGTTTGTAACCTGATGGAGGTCTGTATAGATGGATTAATAGAACAAGTCCCACACACAGCTAGAAGCCCAATATTTTTTCAGAGCTAGATGCAGAAAAAAAATTATATTCAGTTTGCAACCTGATGGAGGTCTGTATAGATGGATTAATAGAACAAGTCCCACACACAGCTAGAAGCCCAATATTTTTTCAGAGGTAGATGCAGAAAAAAATATATTCAGTTTGCAACCTGATGGAGGTCAGTATAGATGGACTAATACAACAAGTCCCACACACAGCTAGAAGCCCAATATTTTTTCAGAGCTAGATGCAGAAAAAAATTATATTCAATTTGCAACCTGATGGAGGTCTGTATAGATGGAGTAATAGAACAAGTCCCACACACAGCTAGAAGCCCAAATATTTTTTCAGAGCTAGATACAGATAAAAAATATTTTTAATTTGCAACCTGATGGAGGTCAGTATAGATGGACTAATAGAGAAAGTCCCACACACTGCTAGAAGGCCAAATATTTTTTCAGAGCTAGATACAGACAAAAAATTATTTTGAATTTGCAGCGTGATGGAGGTCAGTATAGATGGACTAATATAACAAGTCCCACACACAGCTAGAAGCCCAAATATTTTTTCAGAGGTAGATGCAGATAAAAATTATTTTTTATTTGCAACCTGATGGAGGTCAGTATAGATGGACTAATAGAGAAAGTCCCACACACTGCTAGAAGGCCAAATATTTTTTCAGAGCTAGATGCAGAAAAAAATTATATTCTGTTTGTAACCTGATGGAGGTCTGTATAGATGGATTAATAGAACAAGTCCCACACACAGCTAGAAGCCCAATATTTTTTCAGAGCTAGATGCAGAAAAAAATTATATTCAGTTTGCAACCTGATGGAGGTCTGTATAGATGGATTAATAGAACAAGTCCCACACACAGCTAGAAGCCCAATATTTTTTCAGAGGTAGATGCAGAAAAAAATATATTCAGTTTGCAACCTGATGGAGGTCAGTATAGATGGACTAATACAACAAGTCCCACGCACAGCTAGAAGCCCAATATTTTTTCAGAGCTAGATGCAGAAAAAAATTATATTCAATTTGCAACCTGATGGAGGTCTGTATAGATGGAGTAATAGAACAAGTCCCACACACAGCTAGAAGCCCAAATATTTTTTCAGAGCTAGATACAGATAAAAATTATTTTTAATTTGCAACCTGATGGAGGTCAGTATAGATGGACTAATAGAGAAAGTCCCACACACTGCTAGAAGGCCAAATATTTTTTCAGAGCTAGATGCAGAAAAAAATTATATTCAGTTTGCAACCTGATGGAGGTCTGTATAGATGGATTAATAGAACAAGTCCCACACACAGCTAGAAGCCCAATATTTTTTCAGAGGTAGATGCAGAAAAAAATATATTCAGTTTGCAACCTGATTGAGGTCAGTATAGATGGACTAATACAACAAGTCCCACACACAGCTAGAAGCCCAATATTTTTTCAGAGGTAGATGCAGAAAAAAATTATATTCAATTTGCAACCTGATGGAGGTCAGTATAGATGGAGTAATAGAACAAGTCTCAGACACAGCTAGAAGCCCAAATATTTTTTCAGAGCTAGATGCAGATAAAAATTATTTTTAATTTGCAACCTGATGGAGGTCAGTATAGATGGACTAATAGAGAAAGTCCCACACACTGCTAGAAGGCCAAATATTTTTTCAGAGCTAAATGCAGAAAAAAATTATATTCAGTTTGCAACCTGATGGAGGTCTGTATAGATGGATTAATAGAACAAGACCCACACACAGCTAGAAGCCCAATATTTTTTCAGAGGTAGATGCAGAAAAAAATATATTCAGTTTGCAACCTGATGGAGGTCAGTATAGATGGACTAATACAACAAGTCCCACACACAGCTAGAAACCCAATATTTTTTCAGAGCTAGATGCAGAAAAAAATTATATTCAATTTGCAACCTGATGGAGGTCAGTATAGATGGAGTAATAGAACAAGTCCCACACACAGCTAGAAGCCCAAATATTTTTTCAGAGGTAGATGCAGAAAAAAATTATATTCAGTTTGCAACCTGATGGAGGTCTGTATAGATGGATTAATAGAACAAGTCCCACACACAGCTACAAGCCCAATATTTTTTCAGAGGTAGATGCAGAAAAAAATATATTCAGTTTGCAACCTGATGGAGGTCAGTATAGATGGACTAATAGAGAAAGTCCCACACACTGCTAGAAGGCCAAATATTTTTTCAGAGCTAGATGCAGAATAAAATTATATTCAATTTGCAACCTGATGGAGGTCAGTATAGATGGACTAATAGAATGATGCTATGCCCAAAAGATTTTACTTCACTAGGTGCAGTAAAAAAATTGGTATTCTATACACAGGTGGTATATCTTGCAACACAGATAGGCTTCTCCACTGACTAACACACTCTGCAATAGGCCAAAAAGGATTAGCTTTGCTAGATTCAGCCAAATGCTGTGAAAAAAAACTTGCACAGCACTGGCACAGACCTGCCTGGCAAAAACTGATAGGAACTGATGTAACCTAGTCCTGAAAAGGACTCCAATTACAATTAGTCTTTACTCCCACAACCTATCTATTTAAGAGCACAGACCTGCCTAATAAAGGTCGTAGGAAATGCTGTAACCTAGTCCTTAAAAGGACTGCAATCACAACTATTCCCTACTCCCAAGCTATCTGTAGATTTGTGCGAAAATTGGCTTGAAATTAACAAGGTATAGCGCACACAGCAACAGCGGTGCCGTCTAACACGCAGCTGCAGCAGTGAGAAAATGGTGGCGACGGGGAAAATGGCTTGGTCTTATAGGGCAAGGACATGTGACATACACTGCCAATGACACATGCCCTTGCTTGTGTGAAAAAAAGCACTTCGCTCCGTGTGTGCGCTGCTGATAGGCTGACAGATTGCACCTCCCCACTGTAAATGCGGGAAAGAGAAAAAAAAAATGGAGATCTTCATTATTCCTGCAGAGATCCATCCCCTGCCCCTCCCCCCACCCCGCTGTACACTCAAACTGCGTATTAACATTAATTTTCATCATTACTGAGAAAAAATCCAGTTATGATTTTGGTGCACGAACAGTTATCGAACATAACCTCGAACAGCCGAATTTTTCTCAAATCGTTCGTGTTCGCCGAACGGCTCGAACACCGCCCAAAACAGCTCGAATTTGAGATTGGCGAACAGTTCGAGTAGAACAACGCTCATCTCTACTGATGAAGCGGCAACAGGTGGAACTATCTGGTGGTGAGATTGGTAGCGTGAGAATGTGTGACCCGTTCCCTATTGCCATGCCCCCGAAAAGTGAGATGATGATTTGGTGCCGGGCAGCTATTGGTCTAAGAGGTAGAGACTACCAAGCAATGGTAGAACCCGTCTACTCAGACAGTAGGCCCACCATTTTGACAGCACGGGGGGTAGTCGATGTACGCCATGGGAGGGTGCCCGTCCGCATCATAAATATCGGGGAGAGAGAAGTATACCTGCCCCGGTATGCCACGCTAGCCAAATTGTTCACCATAAACCAGAACTCTGTACAGGCCGTGGAACCCTTGCCTCCATCTCAACCAGAGGAAGGTAATGGCTCTAAGAAACCAATGGAGGACTGGTGTCAGCAACTGCATTTGGGTACTGACTCCACTCCCTCACACCAAAAACAGGGAGTCTACCGGGTGGTTCAAGAGTATGAGAGAGTGTTTAGTAAACACCCGCTGGACTTCGGGCGAGTAAAGGGGGTAGAACATCACATCCCCACGGGAGACCATCCTCCCATAAAGGAGAGATACTGACCCGTACCCCCTGCACACTATCAACACGCCAAGGGGATGCTAAAAGACATGAAGGAGGCTGGGGTAATTAGGGACATCTGTAGCCCCTGGGCAGCTCCACTAGTCTTAGTGAAAAAGAAAGACAACACCATGAGAATGTGTGTAGACTACAGGAAGGTCAACCGTATCACACACAAAGATGCGTACCCGTTACCAAGGATAGAAGAGTCCTTAGCTGCATTAAAATCTGCTAACTTCTTCTCTACTTTGGATCTCACTAGCGGGTACTGGCAGGTTCCTGTAGCAGAGGCGGACCGGGAGAAGACCGCATTCACCACCCCGATGGGACTCAGCGAATTTAACTGTATGCCGTTCGGGCTCTGCAACGCACCAGGAACCTTCCAACGGTTGATGGAATGCTGTCTGGGACACCGGAACTTCGAGACGGTCCTATTATACCTGGACGACGTCATCGTCTATTCCAAGACCTATGAGGACCATCTGGAACACCTGGCAGAAGTGTTTGAAGCCCTGGCAAACTATGGCCTAAAGGTAAAACCCTCAAAGTGTCATCTACTGAAGCCAAAGGTACAGTACCTGGGACACGTGGTGAGTGCTGACGGAGTGGCCCCCGACCCTGACAAGATCACCGTGATTAAGGACTGGCCAAGACCATCCAGCATAAAGGAAGTGCGGCAGTTCCTCGGGTTGGTAGGCTACTACCGAAGATTCATTCCCGGTTTTACCAAGAAGGCAGCTCCTATGCAGGACCTCCTGATAGGCCAGTCCAGGAAGGCCAAAAACCAGAAGCCACCCTTCAAATGGGAAAATCTGGAAGAGGGGTCCTTCCGCCAGCTGAAGATGGCCCTCACGGGGGATGAAATCCTGGCGTACCCTGATTACAGCCAGACCTTTATCCTCCACACGGACGCAAGCAACATCAGGCTAGGAGCCATACTGTCCCAGATCCAGCAGGGGAGAGAACGGGTAATTGCTTACGCCAGCCGAAAACTGCGACTCACGGAAAGAAACCCTGAGAATTACAGCTCGTTCAAGCTAGAGTTCCTGGCAGTGGTGTGGGCAGTAACCGAACGTTTCAAGCATTACCTTGCCTCTTCCAGGTTCACCGTGTACACGGACAACAACCCGTTGGCACACCTGGACACTGCAAGACTGGGTGCCCTGGAGCAGAGATGGATGGTCCGCCTGTCCAACTATGAATTCACAATCAAATACCGGGCAGGATGCTCTAATACCAACTCGGATGCCCTGTCCAGAATGCCAAACCTACCAGAAGAAGGGGAAGATCCAGAAGAATTGGAAGAGATCGAACTCCCTGCGTTCCACCATCATGGGATTACCCAGTATTCCCACCGTGTGAGGGGCCAGCGATCCGCTACGTTCGACCCCTTACCCCACTACAACTGGGCGGAGACGCAAGACAGTGACCCTGCAGTCCATCTGGTGAAGGAGATGCTGACCCAGGCTGACGCCCGCCTGGACCCAGACGCTCCGGAAGAGACCAAGCAACTGTGGACGGAAAAGAGCAGACTGTTTCTCTACAAGGAGAAGTTGTGCCACAGAATGGTCAATTCCCGGACACATGAGCTGATCTGGCAGGTTGTGGTACCGAGACGGGATTCAGCTATGGTACTGGAGGCCTACCACAATGGGGCAGGGCACTTCGGATGGAAGAAGCTGGAGTTCCTGCTGCGTGAACGGTTCTACTGGATAGGCATGAGAGGAGCCATTGAGAGGTGGTGTAGAGACTGTGGCCCATGCAATCTAAGAAGAAGGGACCGTGCCAGCCAGAGGACTCCCCTGCAGCCCATCATCACCAGGCAGCCGCTGGAACTGGTCGCTCTGGACCATGTTAAACTGGCTCCAAGCAGAAGCGGGTATGTCTACGCCCTAACCATCGTGGATCACTACTCCCGGTTCCTGGTGGTGGTCCCTGTCAAAGACCTGACGGCTCAGACAGCAGCCAGAGCCTTCCAGCTGCACTTCTGCCGCCCACACGGGTACCCGGACCAAGTGCTGACGGACCAAGGACCAGCTTTCGAAGCAGAGGTCTTCCAGGAGTTCTGCAACCTGTATGGCTGCAAGAAGATAAGAACAGCGCCCTATCACTCGCAGACCAACGGACTCTGCGAGAAGATGAACCAGGTGGTGATAGATCTGCTAAAAACATTGCCCCTGGAAGAACGCAGCCTGTGGCCTGAGAAACTGCCCGATCTGGTGGACCTGTACAACCACATCCCGGTAAGTTCCACCAACTGTATCCCTGCTTACCTAATGAGAGCAAGACCTGGTAAGCTGCCTATTGACCTGGATATGGGAGTCCTGACACCTGAGGACACCTCGCCAGAGGCAGACTGGGATACAGAACGGCAGCAGCAGTACCGGAAAGTACAGGAGAGCGTCAAGCGAAGTCTCTGTCAATCAAGAGAAAGGCAGGAGAGGACTTATAACCAACATGCTCCCGCTGTTCCCCTGGTACCTGGAGAGCAGGTCTTGAAAAGAAAAAGGCAGCTCCATAAGTTGGACGATCAGCGGGAAAAGGACCCGTACACCGTACTGCCCTCAAACCACAAGGATGGAGGAGAGACCACAGCCACTGTCTCCAGAGACCACCTGAAAAAGTGCCCCGAGAAGTTGCAAAGCGCGGATGAAGATCAGGAAGACCCTCAACCCGTAGAGGAAAAGGAGGAAATCATCAGCACTGTACTCGGAGACTTTCCCCGGTCCTGGACACAAGTAAACAACGCTATCGTGGTGCCCGTCCTCACCTTTCTCCAGCCAGCCCCTCAAGTGCCTACAGAAGACCAGGCAGAGCTGGAAGAGCAGCCGGCCCAGGAGGCAGAAGAATCCATACCAGCAGCCCAGGAGAATCAACCCTCTGCTAGTAGTGAGCCTGCCATGCCCCTAGTGAGCCAAAGAGTGCGCAGACAGCTGCCCAGCTTGCCCATAACACCTCCTACACCCTGTAGTGCAGGACCAGTTAGTGAGCTCCGGAAGTCCACTAGAGTCACTAAAGGTCAGATGCCCGCTCGCTGGAAAATCTAAACTAATGCACTGTGAATTTATCTGTTTAACTGTTTATGGTCTATGTTTGTTGCCTGTTATTAATTATGTTTCTCAGTTACCCTGCAGATTTATTTGGACTAACAGGTTATGGACGCTGGATAACCGGAACAATTCTTGTAGATAGTTGCACCTTGGTGCCTCTTGCGAAGACGGCCGCGGAAAAGAAAACCTGTCTGGCGTGGCCTCCTTGCGGCCCAAAGTAGCTAGCTTCAGCCTTGCAGCCATGCCCAGGGCCAACGCAAGGGGTTTGCTTTGGACAGGTCCCCTACTTCGCTTAAAGCTTCACCTTGGGTGACATGGACGCCCTCTTGTTTCACAAACTTCACCTTGGGTGATATGGACACCAGGTTACGGACACGCCGTGACCTTTAAAGAACTAAAGCTTCTTGTAAATATGTTATTGTATTATTGTTATAACCTGCATTTATCTTTCTTTAAAAATGTGTTTAGTCCCGGAGTACTAAAATTTACTAGGGGGAAATGTGGCACCCCAGGGGTCTGGTTGCCACAGTAATAGAAATATTATGTCTGAGAGCAAGTGGGAGGTTTCTCTGGTCAGGAGCCCTAAGCATGCAACACCGCCCACCCAGACCTGGGAGGGGAGGAACCTGCCCTTATAAACTGGGTCTGGGGCGGGATTAGGAGAGACAGAGCCTGCAGAACAAGCAGAGCAGTCAGAGCCTGGAGAGGGAAAGCAAGAACTAGGAGCTCTGTAGGAGCAGGAGCGAGTGCCAGAGGCTGGAAGCTTGAAAGCTCGCCTTGGCTGAAGACACTAAACCCGGACACGGAGTCTGAGGCTGTGGGGACATCCAGGTCCAGCAGCAGAATCCAACCGGCAGGGGATTCCATGTCCTCTGGCCTTAGAAGCCCGGAGGCACGGTCACAAGCAAGGGACCAGCACCGCCATCGTGAAGTGGAGGCTAACGGAAGGCCCCAAGTCACCGGCCATACGGGTGAGCACCACACGGTATACTCAGGGACGTGGGCTACTTCTACCCGCATAGAGCAAGGTAGCCAGGAAAGAGTGCAGATAGTCGGGGAGGCCTACAACTCCACCTGCCAGGGGAGATCCTACTTGCTTACAGACTGACCAGGCCCCTACTGCTAACCAGTACTCCCGGGAGGGTCTGCGTTATACCATCAGTAAAGACCTTGAACTGCTCCACACGTCTCTGTGTTTCATCGCCGCACCAGCACCATCAGTACTGGGACGCTCACACCATCACTCCCATCATCGACACTAGCTGCCCTGAGGCAATACTTCTCCCGTGGGGAGTTATCCCATACTCGGCTGCGCAAACAACATCAGCCTCAGCGGTCTGCAGCGCAGCGGCGGTCCCCACTGACCGCAATCCACGGGTGGCGTAGTCGGACATTGTTATTACCTAAGACTGCCACTGGTTTGACCGCCCTGGGCACGGACCGGGTCACCGCCACACTGAGACTACAACCCCCAGCGATCCGGCTCCAGGTATCCCCTGCACAACACAGGCCCAGGGGGTACGTCAACTTTGGCGTAGTCGGCAGGATTTCGTGCCCGCAACCAACGGGTACTGCGTGCCTGAAAAAGACTTTTATACTTACCTGTGGTGAAGTTTCCCGCCGTCCGGAGTCCCAGGGGGCGCGTCACATACTTTCTTCTGTTACTAACGTCATACACCGGGGGACTTCTCAAGGGAGGGTGGTTCATTGCGATCAAGGGGGGTTGGCGATACCAGAAAAGCTATTAGTGAAGGTGTTAGTGAAGGCGAGGAACAAATGGAAGAGGTAGAGGTGATGGGCGAGCAACAGTCAGAACATGAAAAGGATAATCATCCCCTCTCTGTTCATGTTTGGCGGTTGGGGACGGAGGAAACAAGCATCAGAATTACCCAGCCACCAACACAACATGGGCTTCAACCTCAGGAAAGAGGCCGACATATGAGTGCATTCTTGCTGCACTATCTGCAACTTGATCCCCGTATAATTATGATTCAAAATAGTTCTGACGACTGGGTTGCCACTCTGTTAGATTCACGTTATAAGAGTAAATTTTGCCAGATCCTTCCCGCCCTGGAAATGGATCCGCGAATTCGAAACACGCTTTTACACAACCTTAACATAAGTTTTCCCCAAGCCAGCAGTGAGGCACACAGAGTTCATCGCAGCTCTACACTTCCAACCTCCGGCACGTCAATTCGTCAACGCCAAAATATTAGCAGCAGCAGCAGTAGTGTAAGTGGCAGAAGCAATTTCTGTGAGTCCATTCACACATTTTTTAGACCAGCTCATGCAGCTGCACAACAGAGTACAAGTCTGACACGTGGTGAATGACTGGAGAGGATGGTGCACTCCTGATTGAGTCTCCATCTGCTGGGTTGGCTGTAGTGGAAGAGGTTTTGGTTCCTAATTCTACAATTTCTACAGTAGTGAACTTAATGCCACTATGCTGGTGTCTGCTACTAATTTTTGGAAATGTGGAGAATCCTTATTGGGTCTCCATCTATTAAGTTTGGCTGTAGTGGAAGAGGTTTCTATCTCCATTAAACTACTTCTACTCTGGTGAAATTGATCCTACTTTGCTGGTGTTTGCCACTAATTTTTGGAAATGTGGGGAATCCTGATTGGGTCACCATCTATTGGGTTGGCTGTAGTGGAAGCGGTGTCGGTCCCCATTATACTACTTAAACTCTAGTGAAATTCATGCCACTTTGGTGGTTTTAGGCCCTCATTTTTTTAAATGTGAACTCTCCTGATTGTGTCTCCATCTATTGGGTTTGGCTGTAGTGGAAGAGGTTTCTTTTTCCATTAAACTACTTCTGCTCTGGTGAAATTCATGCCACTTTGGTGGTGTTAGGCCCTAATTTAGGGAAATGTAAACACTTCTGATCGAGTCTCCATCTACTGGGTTGGCTTTAGGGGAAGACGCGTTGTTCCTAACTCTACAATTTCTACTGTACTGAAATTGATGCCACTTTGCTGGTGTCTGACACTAATTTTTGGAAATGTGGGGAATCCTGATTGGGTCTCCATCTATTGGGTTGGCTGTAGTGGAAGAGGTAACTGTCTCCATTAAACTACAGGGTGGGCCATTTAATTTATATGGATACACCTAAATAAAATGGGAATGGTTGGTGATATCAACTTCCTGTTTGTGGCACATTAGTATATGGGAGGGGGAAAACTTTTCCAGATGGGTGGTGACCATGGCGGCCATTTTGAAGTCAGCCATTTTAGATCCAAATTTATTTTTTTCAATGGGAAAAGGGTCATGTGACACATCAAACTTATTGAGAAATTCATAAGAAAAACAATGGTGTGCTTGGTTTTAATGTAACTTTATTCTTTCATGGGTTATTTACAAGTTTATGACCCCTTATAAAATGTGTTCAAAGTGCTGGCCATTGTGTTGGATTGTCAATGCAACCCTCTTCTCCCACTCTTGACACACTGATAGCAATACCGCAGAAGAAATGCTAGCACAGGCTTCCAGTATCCATTGTTTCAGATGCTGCACATCTCGTATCTTCACAGCAGAGACAATTGCCCTCAGATGACCCCCAAAGATAAAAGTCTAAGGGGGTCAGATTGGGAGACCTTGGTGGCCATTCAACTGGCCCACAATGACCAATCCACTTTCCAGGAAACATGCCATCTTCAGTGCATAAAGAGGGCAACACATCATCATGTAGCAATTTCAGATATCCTGTGGCATTGAGGTTTCCATTGATGAAGAATGGCCCCACTATCTTTGTACCCCATATACCACATCATACCGTCAAATTTTTGTTCCAACAGTCTTGGAGGGATCTATCCACTGTGGGTTAGTGTCAGACCAATAGCGGTGGTTTTGTCTGTTAACTTCACCATTCACAAAAAAGCTTGCCTCATCACTGAACATAATGTTCTGTGTAAACTGAGGGTCCTGTTCCAATTTTTGTTTTGCCCATTCTGAAAATTTAGTACGCCAATCGGGGTCATCCTCGTTGAGATGCTGCAACAGCTGGATTTTGTAAGGGTGCCATTTGTGAGTAGCTAATATCCGCCGAAGTGATGTTCGACTGATGCCACTATCCAGTGACATGTGCCGAGTGCTACGCTGTGGGCTCTTGCTGAATGAAGCTAGGACAGCCTCTGATGTTTCTTCATTAGTGACAGTTTTCTTGCATCCACATTTTGGCAAATCCAACACTGAACCTGTTTCATGAAATTTGGAAAGCAGGTTGCTACCTGTAGCATGGGAGATGGGTTGTCTCGTAGGGTGTCTTGCATTGAAATCTGCTGCAATGACCCGGGTACTGCATTCACCAGACATAAACACAATTTCTATCCGCTCCTCACGTGTTAACCTCTGCAACATGTCAATGGCTGTAATCAAAGAGAAACTTGAAAATAACTCATGAAAGAGTAAAGTTACGTTAAAACCAAGCACACCATTGTTTTTCTTATGAAATTCTCAATAAGATTGATGTGTCACATGACCCTCTTCCCAATGAAAAAAAAAAGTTGGATCCAAAATGGCCGACTTCAAAATGGCCAGCACGGTCACCACCCATCTGGAAAAGTTTTCCCTCTCCCATATACTAATGTGCCACAAACAGGAAGCTGATATCGCCAACCATTCCCATTTTATTTAGGTGTATCCATATAAATGGCCCACCCTGTACTACTCTGGTGAAATTGATGCCACTTTGGTGGGTTTAGGCCCTAATTTTTTGAAATGTGGAGAATCCTGATTGGGTCTCTCCATCTATTGGATTGGCTGTAGTAGAAGAGTTGTTGGTCACCATTATACTAGTTCTACTGTAGTGAAATTAATTCTTTGGTGCAGATATTTTTGTCACAGGGGTACACAATATATAATCGAAATTGGTTTTCTTAGTACCGTGGTATATAAAGCAGGCTATATTTCATCTTTTAATTTTTCGGTGCTGATATTGTTCTCCATACCGGGGTACACATTAGTAATGAGAGAGCACTAAATGTGCTCAACTTAGTGTTTCCGCGGTTTCTCAAAACCTACCCAGATCTGACAGAGCGGCTTGTGAAAGTACAATGCGTGTGTGCCCATTTCAGAAAGTCAGCTATAGCCTCCGCCTTCATGGCAGTGCTTCAGCAGCATATGCAGCTTCCAGCTCACCGACTGTTGTGCGATGTCACGACACATTGGAAATCAACGTTGCAGATGTTGGGAAGGATTTGTGAGCAGCAGAAGGCAGTTGTTGAGTACCAGCTTCAACACGCCCATCGACATTCAGGTCAGCCTCTGCACATAAGAACTGATGAGTGGGCATGGATGTCTGACATCTGTGCCATCCTCAAAAACTTTGAGGACTCCACCAAGATGGTGAGCGGCAATGATAATTAGCGTCACCATCCCACTTCTCTGTCTACTGAAACGCTTGGTGCTGAAAGTTAAAGAGGAGGCATTGCAGGCGAAGCAAGGAACTATGCAGCCCAGCCTCATCTCATCTCAATGCAGATTGGGTGATAATGAGGAGGAGGAGGATGAGGAGGAGAACATGGACAGTCGTCCTCTTGGGGAGGACAGGGAAGTCTTAGCTGTCTTGGAAGTCTTTATACCAAGCTCTCCAACTCTAGCTGTTTAGTAGGTTAGTTTTCCAACACCTGTTGTCTTATTAATTTAGTTCCCCATGTTCTGGGGTGTATTTGTTTCATTCTCCAACCTTAGCTGTTTAGTAGTTTAGTTCTCCATGTTCTGGTGTGTATTTATTTCTTTCTCCAACCCATGCATGCCGACCCCCATGGGTTAACGTCTTGTGACGAGGGTTTGGATTCTTCTCGGACCTTACTTCGTCCGGGCCCGGATCAACTGAAAAAAAATTTGGGCATTTTCCCCTCTTGAGTCTGTGAAGCTATGGATAAGACTTCTGATGCCCCGGAATAGAATGTGTTAACAGCTCTGCAGACTCGCCCATCTGTGCTTCTCCACAGTCAGTTGGCTGGTTGGAGAGTTGTGACGTGGGTGAAAACAAGGGTAATTGGGGTGCCACCTCTGAGGACTGTACTGTGTGTGATGTTAATATGGAGGAAGAGGAGCAGAGGCCACTTGATTCAGCGCTTGTCATCTACTGGAGCACATGTTCTTCCTGCCCCTCATCTACAAGGTGTACCACTGTGCGACTGCCAAAGAAAGGGAGTGCAGTCCAGTAACAGAAGTTTTCAAAATGCTGCACAATTGCTCACTGGAGCAAAACAAACCTACTCATCTCTCATATCATACGTGTCTCACAACCCTAAACAGCTATTCAGTACTTTCAAGTCCCTCCCCTGTCCACCAGCTCCCCCTCCCTCTCCTCTCCTCTCTTCTCAGCTGAAGACTTAGCCTCATTCTTCAAGCAGAAGATTGACAACATAGGGCAAAGCTTTTGCTTAAAGACCCAACAGCCCCTTCTCATAACGACTCAACTCTCCTCCTCCAAAAGAAGCTTCTCCGCCATCACGGAAGATCATCTTTACTCTCCAATTCACATCTCACCACCACCTGTGAACTTGACCCAATATGATCCAACCTCATTCCAAACAGTACCACAGTCTTCATCCCAAGCTTAACCTTCCTCTTCAACCTGTCACTAACAACTGGCATCTTCCCCTCATGATTCAAACATACCTCAATCACACCCATAGGCGGATTATAATGAGGGCAATCTGGGCTACCGCCCGGGGCTGCAGGGGTCCATGGCCAGATTGCCCTCATTATAATATGTGCGGCGCCGCTGCACATAGCGCAGACAGTGGCAGGGGGCGCCCGGACCGCTCCCCCAGCAGCGGCCGCTACTTCTTCTTCGGCCGGGCCAACACTGCACCTGTTAACTTCCCTGTATGCTGGCCCGGCCGCGTCACTGCTAGGAGACACGGCCCTGTGTGCGGCCGCGTCTGCTAGTGTGACGTCACGCAGTGCGCACCCTGCACTGCTACTTACCACCGGAGAGGAGCTGGATGACGGGAGCCGAGCTGGGTGATGGTGAGTGTGTGTGTGTGTGTGTGTGAGTGATTGAGTGAGTGTGTGTGTGTGTGCAGGCAGATATCATTGTGTGATGTCTGTTTATAAGTATTTTTGTGTTTCAAATGTGTTTATGCATGTATGTATATGTTTGTGTGTGTGTGCGTGACTGCGTGCGGCCTCCCGCTGTGTATAGATGGTGCCATGCGGCCTCCTGCTGTGTATAGATGGCGCCGTGCGTCCTCCTGCTGTGTATAGATGGCTACGTGCGGCCTCCTGCTGTGTATAGATGGCACCATGCGGCCTCCTGCGGTGTATAGATGGTGCCGTGCGGCCTCCTGCTGTGTATAGATGGCTACGTGCGGCCTCCTGCTGTGTATAGATGGAGCCATGCGGCCCCCTGCTGTGTATAGATGGCACCATGCGGCCTCCTGCTGTGTATAGATGGCTACATGCGGCCTCCTGTTGTGTATAGATGGCACCGTGCGGCCTCCTGCTGTGTATAGATGGCACCGTGCGG
This sequence comes from Phyllobates terribilis, assembly GCF_046119375.1. NCBI lineage: Eukaryota > Metazoa > Chordata > Amphibia > Anura > Dendrobatidae > Phyllobates > Phyllobates terribilis. The sequence goes on from NW_027362767.1 coordinate 367,235,641, forward strand.
CCTCCTGCTGTGTATAGATGGCGCCGTGCGGCCTCCTGCTGTGTATAGATGGCGCCATGTGGCCTCTGCTGTGTATAGATGGCTACGTGCGGTCTCCTGCTGTGTATAGATGGCTACGTGCGGCCTCCTGCTGTATATAGATGGCTATGTGCGGCCTCCTGCTGTGTATAGATGGCTACGTGTGCTCAATATTAAGTCATACAATTAATGTTAGGCTATGTGCCCACGATGCAGAAATGCTCCGGATTTTTTTTGAGCGTTTCTGCTCTCCCTGGCAGAAAAAAAAGCATGCGGATTGTACATGCGTTTTTCCTGCCAGGGACAAGTGGATGTGAAGCGTTCTTCACATGCATTTCCGCATGCGGGCTGTCAAGCGCTTTCCAAGCGATTTTAGCATCACTTGGAAAAGTACTTGACAACTTGGTCACACTATATAAATCCATGCAACCGGCATGGATTTATATAGTGTGACCGTAAAAGAATGGTAAAAAATAAAAAATAAATATATACTTACCTTCTGATGGCCTGCCGATGTCAGCTGTTGCGTGACCCGTCACATGACTAAATTACGTCCCCACAGGTCCTTTAGTCTACCGCGAGCTGCCGGCAAGCCAGGACGCATCGGATAAAGACACCGGGGGCCATCAGAAGGTAAGTATAATATTTATTTTTTATTTTATTCTTTTTTTTACAGGTTCTATGGTACCCGGGTCCGGAGGAGAGTCTCCTCTTCTCCAAACCCGGGTACCATCCGCACATTGAAACGCATGGAATCCGCATGTACAGATCCAGTGATGAGGATTCCATGCGGTCCAATGCAAGTCAATGGCGGCGAAAACGCCGAGCTTCCACAAAATAATTGGTAGTGCTGCGGATTTTTCCGCAATAATAATCCGCAGCGGAAATTTCCCACACGTGCAGAGCACATGCGGATTATCATTGGGGAACATGGCAGACCTTCTACCAAGCATTTTTTAAGCGTTTCTGCAGTGGAATTGCCGCTGCGGAATGCTTAAAAAATGCATAGTGGGCACACAGCCTAAAAAAAAATATTATAATTAATATATTAATATTGTGCCAAATTAATTTCACGTGAACTATTACATGATCTATCACAGGGGATCATGTGACATGTGATACATCAGGTGTGTGTGGGGGGGAGGGGCGCGCCTTCTAAACTGCCCGGGGCCCTTGCTACTCTTAATCCACCCCTGATCACACCAATCCTCCAAAACCCCTCGCTTGACCCATCCTATGTGATCCAACCTATGTTTAGCTATCACCCATCTCACTTCCCCCTATGCCTCCAAACTACTGGATCAACACGTCTATTTTGAACTGTCCTCCAACCTCTCCTCCCACTGCCACTTTGACCGCTTACAATCAGGCCTTCGACCTCACTATTCCATTGAAACTGCCCTGACTAAAGTCACCAATGACTTACTAACTGCCAAATCTGAGCCAGACTACTCTGTCTTCCTCCTCCTAGACCTGTCATCTGCCTTTGACACAGTAGACCATACCCTCTTACTACAGACTCTCTCGGCAGCACAGACTTGGCCCTGTCTTGGATCTTTTCATACCTAACCAACAGGACATTATCTCCCACTCACACACCACCTCCTCATCTCACCCCTTATGTATCGGTGTCCCCTAAGGTTCAGTTCTAGGACCTAGGGTCTTCTCCATCTACACCTTCGGCCTGGGACTGCTCATAATCTCATGGCTTTCAGTATCACCTCTATGCTGATGACACACAGATCTACCTCTCTGAACCTGATATCACCTCCTTACTAACCAGAATCCCACAATGTGTGTCCTATATTTCGTCTTTCTTCTCTGCTAGATTTGTAAAAATTAACATGGATAAAACAGAATGCATCATCTTTCCACCATCACCCCCCCCAATTGACCTAGCTATCAAAGTGAATGGCTGCCCAATCTCCCGAGTCCCGCAAGCTTGACTCTGATCTGATAAATGTAGAATTGGTGACTTGTTTCTATTATACCTTTCCTGTTCCTCACCTGGTTTTGGCTGTCACTCCTGAAAAAAAAAACTGACCAAATACTGACAGTGGGGCCGTGGCCTATAGTTAAGTATGGGCTTAGTTATACATACTATTTTTCTCTTTTTTTTGGTGAAAGCAAAGTATGTTCTCCTGGTGAACCTACCTACAGGAAATGCGTTGAGAATAATACATACTTGGAGGTTTTCATACAAGTCATTCATCTTTGTCACAAACATCATCGCATGCCATACCAGGGATAATATGTATATATAGTGTTAACGTATATAACCAAGCATAAACAGGGCACAGTCTGACACAAAAAATTAAGTGCAATTTATTAGTAAATCAGGTGTGTCTGTTATTTTATCTAATGTATTCGTCTTGCCTATAGTGTATTGAGTTTATAATTATTGTCTTGTTTACCCTGTTTGACACTAAGACTGCGTGCCCACAATGCAGATTTAATGTGTTTCCGTGGCTGCATTTCCGTCACAAAAATGCATTAAAAATGCATGTTAAGTTGTCTGCCTTGTTTCCCAATGATAATCCGCATGTGCTGTGCACATGCTGCGGAAATTTCCGTTGCGGATTATCATTCTGGAAAAATCCACATCATGACCATTAATTTTGCGGAATCGTAGCGAAATCGCCGCCATTGACTTGCATTGGACTGCATAACATCCGCATGACTACACGTACACATGCCGATATTATGCGATTCAATGCGAGACTCTCCTCCAGACCGGGGTACCATAGTACCTGTAGTTAAAAAAGAATTAAAATTAAAAAAAACATATACTTACCTTCTGATGGCCCCCTGTCTGCTCCCGGCGGTGTTTCTGGCTCTTCGGCTGCTCGTGGTGGTAAAAGGACCTTCCATTTAGTCATGTGACAGGGCACGCGACCGCTGACGTCGGCAGTTGGTGACCTGTCACATGGCTAAATGACGTCATGAAAGGTCCTTTTACACCACCGCGAGCAGCCGAAGACACCGGACGCACCGGAGAAGGAGACCGGGGGCCATCGGAAGGTGAGTATAATGTTTTTTTTATTTTTCACCATTTTTATTCTTGTCTTTACTATTGATGCTGCATTTGCAGCATCGTAACTTGGTCACACTATATAAATCCATGCTGGTTGTATGGATTTATATAGTGTGACCAAGTTGTCAAGCACTTTACAAGTGATGCTAAAATCGCTTGGAAAAGCGCTTGATAACCCGCATGCAGAAATGCATGTGAAGAACGCTTGACAAATGCTTCTATCTGGCGGGAAAAACGCATGTAAAATCCACATGCATTTTTTCTGCCAGGGAGATGCAGAAACGCTCCGCAGCATTTCTGCATCATGGGCACTTAGCCTTAGTCATTCACTTGGCACTAAATTCTATGTCTGTATGTAATTTTATATCTTCCTGTTACAGGGCCTTGTAGGGTCAATCAGGGAATGCCGACGGTGAGCGGGGACGCCAATTGTGCATTGCCTAGGGTGCCAACCTCCGTCGCAAAGTAGGGACACTATAGTTGTTGTTAGGGTGACTTTAGCCCCTATATAGATATAGGCCTTATTCAGATATGGATTTGATTTGTTGGCCAGACACTACTATTTTTAATACATTTCTTTGACTTATAGCGGAATAGAATAAAAGTGAAGTTTTATTAAAAATATCTATATATGGTGTTAAGTATGTGAATCGTTGATCTCAGTATGTAAATGGACTTTTAGTGGGTAACACTTGACAATAAAGGAAATGTCAGGTTAGGATTCCAACAATGGAAAATAGTGATTAATACCCTGGTTGAATTATATTTATTTTCACTATCATGGTTCACTCTGACCAAATATTTACAAAATTGCTAATGTTAGTAGATAAAGCAAGATAAGTAATAAACCCATCATGGCAGAACAAACAGATTGGTTTAAACTGACATGGAACATATTTACAAGGTGGATAACCGGAGACAATGCTTGATACTAGCATATCATGTTGGATAATCTATGATTAAATGGTCCTTCAAATCTGTTCAACTAGTCATCTCTTTCCTGCATGAAACCTATTTGTCTGCTACATATTGTCGTTATGTTCTTGTCTTTATTTTCACAGAAACTGCAATCAAATCCTTTAACCTAAATGCAATTTATAAAATGGACTAAGCTGTTTTTTCTCCCTTGTAGGTGTCACATCCTAAACCTGTATTGTACATATAGAGAAGAATGACTTTCTCCATGACTGAGCTGTGAACGATTAGCATTGACAGGACCTTCACAATGCTTTATTCAACGCTCTCAAACCTGACAAAGGAAATCATGATGACCAGAAAGGCCAGTTTATAAAAGTCAATTTGTAGAGAAAACAGAAGTCTTAGCCCAATCTTATCACTCGGATATGGATTCAAGATAAATCCGTGTATTGAAGATTGACAAGAACCTCCACTCCCAGACTGCTATCTCCGTGCAGTAAATCATTACCTGGAGAGTCATTAAACTATTAGAATACAAATGTCACCAATTAGTTCTACATTACTAAAGTAATGGAAGAAAAATGATGGGTAAAATGAGAAATTTCCTTGAGGTTAAAGGAATTATAGACATAGAGATACTTTGTCTGATACAACTAATAACAAGTGTCCATTAACATCCATTTGTTAAGAAAGAAATAAAGCAAAGATCCCACAAAAATTTTGTGCCAAATGACTATGAAAAAGCATTCATATGATACATACATGATCCATTCATATTGGACAAAGTAATGCAATATGGTTGAATTCTCCTAGTGCAGGGGAACCTAAGCATATGTATGTAGGTATTCCTTAACCCTTTAAGGACCAAGGAATTTTTTATTTTTGCTCTCTCATTTTTTTCTTCTCTCCTTTTTCCAAGAGCCACAACTTTTCTATTTTTCCATCAACATAAACTTATCAGGGCTTGTTTTTTTGCGGGATCAGTTGTAGTTTTAAATGATAATATATGAAAGAGTTCCAGCCCCCACAATCCAGTAAAATTACAATTGGCTTTTATCAAATAATCCACAAACAACATACAAGACATAGAGACACCACGATTGTCCTTAAAACATATATATATAGAAGGTCCCTTCATACTATAATTATATAACCTATAGAGCATCAAGAAGGCGTACCAGACCCAAAGATAATATAAAACATATACATTTTATTATGAAATTATTAAAAAACTCACAATATAGCAAGACATAAAAATACAGAATACAGACAGACTAACAAGTAATAGGGGGTCAGCTCCAGTGCAACCACTATATATATACAGTGGGTACGGAAAATATTCAGACCTTTTTAAATTTTTCCCTCTTTGTTTCATTGCAGCCATTTGGTAAATTCTAAAAAGTTTATTTTTTTCTCATTAAAGTACACTTTGCACCCTATCTTGACTGAAAAAAACAGAAATGTAGAAATTTTTGCAAATTTATTAAAAAAGAAAAACTGAAATATCACATGGTCATAAGTATTCAGACACTTTGCTCAGTATTGAGTAGAAGCACCCTTTTTGAGCTAGTACAGCCATGAGTCTTCTTGGGAATGATGCAACAAGTTTTTCACACCTGGATTTGGGGATCCTCTGCCATTCTTCCTTGCAGATTCTCTCCAGTTCCGTCAGTTTGGATGGTAAACATTGGTGGACAGCCATTTTCACGTCTCTCCAGAGATACACAATTGGGTTTAGGTCAGGGCTCTGGCTGGGCCAGTCAAGAATGGTCACAGAGTTGTTCTGAAGCCACTCCTTTGTTATTTTAGCTGTGTGCTTAGGGTCATTGTCTTGTTGGAAGGTGAACCTTCGGCCAAGTCTGAGGTCCAGAGCACTCTGGAAGAGGTTTTCATCCAGGATATCTCTGTACTTGGCCGCATTCATGTTTCCTTCAATTGCAACCAGTTGTCCTGTCCCTGCAGCTGAAAAACACCCCCATAGCATGATGCTGCCAGCACCATGTTTCACTGTTGGGATTGTATTGGGCAGGTGATGAGCAGTGCCTGGTTTTCTCCACACATACCGCTTAGAATTATCACCAAAAAGTTCTATCTTCATCTCATCAGACCAGAGAATCTTATTTCTCATAGTCTGGGGGTCCTTCATGTGTTTTTGAGCAAACTCTGTGCAGGCTTTCATATGTCTTGCACTGAGGAGAGACTTCCGTCGGGCCATTCTGCCATAAAGGCCCAACTGGTGGAGGGCTGCAGTGATAGTTGACTTTGTGGAACTTTCTCCCATCTCCCTACTGCATCTCTGGAGCTCAGCCACAGTGATCTTGGGGTTCTTCTTTACCTCTCTCCCCAAGGCTCTTCTCCCATGATTGCTCAGTTTGGCTGAATGGCCAGGTCTAGGAAGACTTCTGGTGGTCCCAATCATCTTCAATTTAAGGATTATGGAGGCCACTGTGCTCTTAGGAACCTTGAGTAATGCAGAAATTCTTTTATAACCTTGGCCAGATCTGTGCCTTGCCACAATTCTGTCTCTGAGCTCCTTGGGCAGTTCCTTTGAGCTCATGATTCTCATTTGGTCTGACAGGCACTGTGAGCTATGAGGTCTTATATAGACAGGTGTGTGCCTTTCCAAATCAAGTCCTATCAGTTTAATTAAACACAACTGGACTCCAATGAAGGAGTAGAACCATCTCAACGAGGATCACAAGGAAATGGACAGTATGTGACTTAAATATGAGCGTCTGAGCAAAGGGTCTGAATACTTATGACCATGTGATATTTCAGTTTTTCTTTTTTAATAAATTTGCAAAAATTTCTACATTTCTGTTTTTTTTTCAGGCAAGATGGGGTGCAGAGTGTACTTTAATGAAAAAAAATGAACTTTTTAGAATTTACCAAATGGCTGCAATGAAACAAAGAGTGAAAAATTTAAAGGGGTCTGAATACTTTCCGTACCCACTGTAGATCAGTGTCTCCACCATTGGTTGAGTGCTATAGAATACAATTACTTAGAAGGTGCTTTAATGTAACCAATGGTATATGACTACCATATGCATTAAAATCACAAATGTAACAACAGTATAGAGCTCATAGAAATACTGTAGCATGCATATACAGGATGATCCCAAATTCACAACCCAAAGTAAAATGCACCCTCTTGTGCCATAGATCTATAGACAGATACAGCAACAGAAAGTATCTACATTATCTGCAGGCATGGTGGAACTGTTGTGGAAGCTGAATCCCCCTATGTCCCGACGTGTTTCACTGCAATCAGAAGTTTCATCAGGGGGTAACTAATAACAAAACTTGCACCATTTTTATATGCCTTTAGGTGCTACTCCCCTCATTAGTGTGCCCCTAGACCCGCCGTCTTACATCATCAAAGCGGTACCATTCACTAATCATCACTTGTGCAGAGCTGCACTTAATACTTGCGGTACCGCAGCCACGCTGGTATCTGTATCATGGCGCACCCCCAGGCTTGTTTTTTTGCGGGATGAGTTGTAGTTTTAAATGAGAAAATACAAAAGAGTTCCCGCTCCCAGAATCCAGTAAAATTACAATCGGCTTTTATCAAATAATCCACAAACAACATGCAAGACATAGGTACAAATTGATGCAATGCGTTTTGGATCACTTATGATCCTTCTTCATAGCATGAAAATTAGTTAGTAGCTTTATTTGGCACCTTTCATTTTACTTTATAAAGTACCGAAACACAGAAAAAAAATTCCAAGTGTGATAGATGGAGAAGAAAAATGCAATTCCGATATTTTTGTTTTTGTTGTTGTTGTTTTCATGACGTTCATTGTGCAGTAAAAATGATCTGGAAACATCTTTTTTATTTACTGTTTAAGTGATGGGAAAAAAAATCCGAGTATTGCAGCAAAATTTTTTTTTGCTTTGTGTTGCCCTTTCCCGAGACCCATAACATTTTTATTTTCTGTTGATATTTTTTTTAAGGTGAGCTGAAGTTTTCATTGAGACTAATTTTGTGCAGATATGTTGCGTCGATTGCTTGTTATTACATTTTTTAAGAAAGTGAGGTGACCAAACAATTTTTTTGCATTTTCATTTTTCACTTTACAGTGTTTACCAATCAGGGTTAATTAATTACAGAGTTTAATAGATCAGACTTTTATTAACTCAGCAACACCAAATATGTTTACTTATTTTTTTCCTTGATTTCTAATGGGGAAAAGAGGGGTGATTTGAACTTTTATGTTTTTGAACGTTTTTTTTTATAATAATATTTTTATATTTACAAAAACATTGTCTTTATTTTTTTTTTTTAGTCCCCTCAGGGGACTTGAACCTACGATTGCTCGATTGCTCAAACTATAAACTGCAAACCCACAGTATTGCAGTCAATAGTGAAAGTCTCAAACTCTTATGGCTGAGTTTCAGAGGGGGACCAAGATGACTGCGAAGGGGATCTTCAGTAGACCCCGGTCTGTCATAGTAATCCATTGGTTCCCCATGATTGCATCACAGGGGGCCGATGGGAGTAAGTGCACATGTTCCATTTAAATGCAGCATGGTTAAATTGATAGTGGCATTTAAATGGTTAATAGCTATGGCCAGAACTCGATGCCAGCCTTGGCTATTAGAGACAAATGCTAACTATTTAATATAGCCGGTACCTGCGGCATGTGAAGGGAACTAAGCTCCTAAACGAAGACCACTTCCCAGGACGTGAACAACACGTCCATTTGTGAGAAGGGGTTAATATAAACTTGGTATCTGAATTTCTCCTTTCAGAGTGGGTATGATTTTAGATTTTATTTGCACAAGCCATTCCAGTGGCCACTGCACGAGAGAAGGAGTAAAAGGCCTCTTATCCGCTGATGTCTTCTCTTGATTAGCCAGCCTGGCGTAACGTCACATATGCATCACGCCGCAACGATTATGTCGTACAATGGCCACAGACGGCTCTTGTGGCTGATGAGATGGAACGTGCGGAGCCAAGCACACCAAGTTTTTTAAGTGGAAAATCTAATTTTTTTTTTAAGTTTTTGGAGTCCTTTTTCTGATTTGGTTCTAAACAGTTTTGGAAGAACCTTTTTTTATAAACTTTCTTTGCAGTTTTTTGCTTAAAAAGTGTCTATCTTGGAAAGCTTTCCTCTTCAAAAAAATTACTTGCACTTTCTTCTTTTCACCAGGTGTTTTTCAAAACCTTTTCATGACAAAAAAACCGATCTCTCTCTTGGCTCGGTGGAGCATGCATGTTTATTTCGGTTATAGGAAGTTTCAAATCAGCAGTTTGCCCCAGGTACATTTCGCCCCCGCACATTTCGCCCCCAGGAAGATTTGCCCCCGCACATTTTGCCCCCGCACGTTTTGCCCCCGGACGTTTCGTGAACTGGGGGCGATATGTGCAGGGGTGAAATGTGCGGGGGCAAAACATCCTGGGGGCCAAATGCTGGGGACGAAAAAATGCGCAGGGGCGAAATGTACCCGGGGGCGAACTGCTGGGGGCGAAACATCCAATTCCCGTTTATTTCAATTGGCTGAGCGTGCATGTTTACTTCAATGGAAAAAGTGGTAAAAACTGTTGCAATACTCCTCTTACCCACTACTAATGACATCTACCATTATGGGACAGTCAGGAGGCCTCCAGCATCCACATAATTTTCCACTGAAATTGACAAATTTAGTTGACTTGTATGTGATCAGCTTTATGTTAAAGTTTCCCCACTGAATACATTTTTCAAACATCCACAAGATCAGTATGATCACTGAGGGTCCGAATGTTTGAACCCCACTGATTCCAAAGTTCCAAACTACTGGAACAAGGTTCCAAACTACCTAAGGTTCCTGTTGCTCCTTGATTCTCATGGATGATGTAATTCTCATACATTGAATATATAAAGAAATTATGCAGATTTCACCCTAATTTGACATCCAAGTATTAGACTCTATATTCATCATTTCATAGTAAATGATAAATGGAGGGGTGGAGAACTTCTCAGAGGAATCAGATTGATTTTTGGTTTAATTGTCTCCTGGTCTGGTTTTCCCTTATTAAAGGGGTTGCAATATTCAGGTAATTCCCATGCATCAGCTTGTATATGCTCATTACCTTACTCATTACATTGTATGTTCAAACATTGATCTCTTCAATTGTCTGCGACAATAATCCATAATTTCATAATTATTCTGAATTTGTGCATTCAGCTCTGGGCCGAATGTCATATTGCACGTACAAAATGGTAGAAGTGATGATTTTCTGGCATGGAGAGATACTGAACTATTGTCACACGACCGTTTTTCTCTCATCCGAGTAAATCGATGTGATTATGCCAATCACATTCTGATCACAGTGTGATACGATTTCCTTGGATGTGGAGAAAAAAAATAAAAGTTTCTCCACCTTCTACATGCAGTGTGTCCGTGAAAATTGGACTGCACTCGGATGTCATTCGAGTGCAGTCTGATGTTTTCCACAGACCCATAGGCATGAATGGCAAATTATAATCTGATGGAGGCAGCTTATGCATGCTGTGGAAAAAATCAGACGTACACAGCCCCATAGAATAACATGGTGATGAGTGCTGTCCATCTCAACAAGAGAGAGCACTTGTCTGATTATTACAGTCGTCTGCACAAGCCCTTAGAGAAATGGTAGAACATAAGGCTGAGGACTGGCTTAAAGACCCCAATGTGATGTTTGTAAGAGCCTGCTTCCCCCCAATTACTATGCATTAAATGAGCATTCAAGAGCAGGCACATTGCATTTATACAGAATATACAAATAACATAACTATAAACTATCCAGTACATCAGCCACTTACTCCTATATAATTCATGGGCCATGTAATAATAGCTATTGTACCCTTCACGTTGCTTCCTACATAAGGTCATTACCTGGATGAACTTTCTATGCTTGATTGATTTTACAAGGATTTGCACTTCTCAGTTTACATTTCGCTGAGATACATGTGCTTCTTTCCTGCACGACTGCATTTTCCTCTATCTGGTGTTTTTTATGTGTCTTTATATGTCTAGATTTAGGGCTCATACCCATATGTGAGAAAAAAACGTTCCGATATCTGGACCGAAAAAACGGACGAGTGTCATGCGATTTTCTCACCTCGCATCTGTATGACATCCGTATGCAATGCGATTTTAACATGAGCTTTTACATAGGGAAATTGTCTAGGTCATTTACACACAGTTTTCTATGGCAATATTCTTCACTACATATATAAATATGTACAGTACAGACCAAAGGTTTGGACACACCTTCTCATTTAAAGATTTTTCTGTATTTTCATGACTATGAAAATTGTACATTCACACTGAAGGCATCAAAACTATGAATTAACACATGTGGAATTACATACTTAACAAAAAAGTGTGAAACAACTGAAAATATGTCTTATATTCTACGTTCTTCAGAGTTTCCACCTTTTGCTTTGATGACTGCTTTGCACACTCTTGGCATTCTCTTGATGAGCTTCAAGAGGTAGTCACCGGAAATGATTTTCACTTCACAGGTGTGCCCTGTCAGGCTCAATAAGTGGGATTTCTTGCCTTATAAATGGGGTTGGGACCATCAGTTGTGTTGTGCAGAAGTCTAGTGGATACACAGCTGATAGTCCTACTGAATATACTGTTAGAATTTGTATTATAGCAAGAAAAAAGCAGCTAAGTAAAGAAAAACGAGTGGCCATCATTACTTTAAGAAATGAAGGTCAGTCAGTCTGAAAAATTGGGAAAACTTTGAAAGTGTCCCCAAGTGCAGTTGCAAAAACCATCAAGCGCTACAAAGAAACTGGCTCGCATGAGGACCGCCCCAGGAAAGGAAGACCAAGAGTCACCTCTGCTTCTGAGGATAAGTTTATCCGAGTCACCAGCCTCAGAAATCGCAGGTTAACAGCAGCTCAGATTAGAGACCAGGTCAATGCCACACAGAGTTCTATCAGCAGACACATCTCTTTGTGGACTGTGGAGGCCAGGTCATCTGGCGTAGCTCCCCATCACTCTCTTTCTTGGTCAAATAGCCCTTACACAGCCTGGAGGTGTGTTTGGGGTCATTGTCCTGTTGAAAAATAAATGATGGTGCAACTAAACGCAAACCGGATGGAATAGCATGCCGCTGCAAGATGCTGTGGTAGCCATGCTGGTTCAGTATGCCTTCAATTTTGAATAAATCCCCAACAGTGTCACCAGCAAAGCACCCCCACACCATCACACCTCCTCCTCCATGCTTCACGGTGGGAACCAGGCATGTAGAGTCCATGCGTTCACCTTTTCAGCGTCGCACAAAAACACGGTGGTTGGAACCAAAAAACTCAAATTTGGACTCATCAGACCAAAGCACAGATTTCCACTGGTCTAATGTCCATTCATTGTGTTCTTTAGCCCAAACAAGTCTCTTCTGCTTGTTGCCTGTCCTTAGCAGTGGTTTCCTAGCAGCTATTTTACCATGAAGGCCTGCTGCACAAAGTCTCCTCTTAACAGTGGTTGTAGAGATGTGTCTGCTGCTAGAACTCTGTGTGGCATCGACCTGGTCTCTAATCTGAGCTGCTGTTAACCTGCGATTCCTGAGGTTGGTGACTCGGATAAACTTATCCTCAGAAGTAGAGGTGACTCTTGGTCTTCCTTTCCTGGGCCGGTCCTCATGTGAGCCAATTTCTTTGCAGCGCTTGATGGTTTTTGCAACTGCATTCGTGGACACTTTCAAAGTTTTCCCAATTTTTCGCACTGACTGACCTTCATTTCTTAAAGTAATGATGGTCACTCATTTTTCTTTACTTAGCTGCTTTTTTTCTTGCCATAATACAAATTCTAACAGTCTATTCAGTAGGACTATCAGCTGTGTATCCACCTGACTTCTGCACAGCACAACTGATGGTCCCAACCCCATTTATAAGGCAAGAAATCCCACTTATTAAACCTGACAGGGCACACCTGTGAAGTGAAAACCATTTCCAGTGACTACCTCTTGAAGCTCATCAAGGGAATGTCAAGAGTGTGCAAAGCAGTCATCAAAGCAAAAGGTGGCTACTTTGAAGAACCTAAAATATAAGACATATTTTCAGTTGTTTCACACTTTTTTGTTAAGTATATAATTCCACATGTGTTAATTCATAGTTTTGATGCCTTCAATGTGAATGTACAATTTTCATAGTCATGAAAATACAGAAAAATCTTTAAATGAGAAGGTGTGTCCAAACTTTTGGTCTGTACTGTATATATATTCTGTGCTTTGCATGTGTTGCTTACCATACATGTCATTTATTGTAAAATTAAATAATTTAAAAAAATGACGTAGGGTCGCCCGTAATTTTAGTCTCTAGCCGAGGTTAAGCAGACAGCTGGGGCAGATGTTTGAAGCCTGGGAAGGGGGTAATACCCACAGAGCTTCCTAGGTTAGTAATATTAGCCCCCAGCTGAATACGTAGCCTTTACTGGCTATTAAAATGGGAGACCCCCCCAAAAAATGACGTGTGGTCCCCCTATTTTAACAGCTAGCAAAGGCTAAGCAGGCAGCTGGGGACTGATATTAATAGCCTAGGAAGGGGCCATGAATTTTGGCCCCCTCCCAGGCTAGAAACACCAGCTCTCAGCCGTCCCAGAAATGGCACATCCATAAGATGCGCCAATTCTGGCACTTAGCCTCGCTCTGCACATTGCCCTGTGGTGTGGCAAGTGAGGTTATAGGGCTGGGGTTGATGTCAGCTTATAACGCCAGCTGACATCAAGCCCAGGTTAGTAATGGAGAGGCGTCTATAAGACACCCTCATTACTAACCCCATAGTGAAAGTGAAATGTGACATAAAAACACCCACATCCAGAATGAAATATTTTATTTGAAATAAACACACAGACTTTTTTAATATTCTAAACTAAACCCTACTTACCATTATGCCCATTCCTCTGAATCCCTTGTCACCCGCAATAAAAATAAAATAATAAACCAACCTCATCCTCACCTTTCCGACACGAAGAACATAATCGATGTGTCATAATCGCATGTTTGCACTCTTCAGTGACTTGCTGTGATGGCATCAAGTTGAGCTGAATTCATCGCGGTACGTCGCTGTGCCTGCAAATGACGTAAGCACACGTGCGGGGAGAATTTTCCCAGTGTCTCTGCAGGATGGCAGGCTGGATGGTAGCGTCAAGCTACTTGAGTATGAGCCATTAGACAAAGTCTTTAACCCCTTTACCCCCGAAGATGGTTTGCACATTATTGACCAGGCCAATTTTTACAATTCTGACCTCTGTCACTTTATGAGGAAATAACTCTGGAACGCTTCAACGGATCCCACTGATTCTGAGAATGTTTTTTCGTGACATGTTGTACTTCATGATATTGGTAAAATTTCTTTGATATGACTTGCATTATTTTGTGAAAAAATCAGAAATTTGGTGAAAATTTTGCAATTTTCAAACTTTTAATTTTCATGCCCTTAAATCAGAGAGATATGTCACACAAAATAGTTAATAAATAACATTTCCCACATATCTACTTTACATCAGCACAATTTTGGAACCTATTTTTTTCTTTGTTAGTAAATTCTAAGGGTTAAAATTTGACTAGCGATTTCTCATTTTTCCAACAAAACTTACAAAACCATTTATTTTTTTAGGAACCACATCACATTTAAAGTGACTTTGAGGGGCCTTTATGATAGAAAATACTCAAAAATGACACCATTCTAAAAACTGCACCCCTCAGGGTGCTCAAAACCACATTCAAGAACTTTATTAACCCTTCATGTGCTTCACAGGAATTTTTGGAATGTGGAAGAAAACAATGAACATTTAACTTTATTTTGACAAAACATTACTTTAGACCCAATTTTTTTTATTTTTGCAAGGGTAACAGGAAAAAATGGACCACAAAATTTGTTGTGCAATTTCTCTTGAGCATTATACCCCATATGTGGGGGAAAACCACTATTTGGGCACACGACAGGGCTCAGAATGGAAGGAGTGCCATTTGACTTTTTGAATGTAAAATATGCTTGAATAATTAGCGAACGCCATATCGCGTTTAGGGAGCCTTTGATGTGCCTAAACAGTAGAAACCCCCCACAAAGTGACACCATTTTAGAAACTAAACTCCTCAGGAAACTTGTCTAGATGTGTGGTGAGCACCTTGAACCACCAGGTGCTTCATTGAAGTTTATAACATTGAGCTGTAAAAATAAAATTTTCACATTTTTCCAACAAAAATGTTTTTCAGCCCCCAATTTTGCATTTTCATGAGGGTAACAGGAGAAATTGCAACATACCATTTGTTGTGAAATTTCTCCTGAGTAAGCTGATACCCAAAATGTGGGGGAAAACCACTGTTTGGGTACACGGCAGGGCTCGAAAGGGAAGCAGCGCCATTTGAGTTTTTGAATTTAAAATTTGCTTGAATAATTAGCGGGCGCCATGTCGCATTTGGAGAGCCCCTGATGTGCCTAAATAGTGGACACTCCCCACAAGTGACACCAGTTTGGAATCTAGACCCCTCAGGGAACTTATCTAGATGTGATCCCCCAGGTGCTTCACAGAAATTTATAACGTAGAGCCATGAAAATAAAAAAATCTAACTTTTCCCACCAAAATGATCTTTTAGCCCCAAATTTTTTATTTTCACAGGGGTAAGAGGAGAAAATAGACCCCAAAAATGGTTATGCAATTTCTCCAGAGTACGCAGATACCCCATATGTGGGGAAAAAACACTGTTTCGGCGCACGGCAGGGTTCAGAAGTGAAGGAGAACTGTGTGACTTTTTGAACACAAAATTGGCTGGAATCGAGAGCGGACACCATGTCGTGTTTGGAGAGCCCCAGGTGCACCTAAACAGTGGAAACCCCCCACAAGTGACCCCATTTTGGAAACTAGACCCCTCAAGGATTTTATCAAGGGGTATAGTGAACATTTTGAATCCAGAGGTATGACACAGAATTTGATAACATTAGGTCATCATATTGAATAAGTTGTCATTAGTCTTGAGTGCAATTGATCGCTACTTGGGTTTGCATTGAGTACTTGGCTATGCACCAAGTATCGCAGGTGCTTGAGTGACATGCTCGAGTCCCCGCCCCACATGTTTCACGTTCGTTAGACACCCAAAAGAAACCATGCGGGGATTGCCCATGCATGGCCGGCAATCCCTGCGTATTTTTATTGGCTGTACATATGGGGTGGAGACTCGAGCATGTCCCTCGAGCACCCGCGATACTCGGTGCATACCCGAGCACCCGATGCAAACTCAAGAAGCGAGCACTTGCACTCTACACTAGTCGCCATATCGTCATCATTTTTTTTCTTTACTTTTGAAAAAATCCCAACCCCAACACAACTCTAACACTAACACCACCCTAACCCCAACCCTAATGCAACCCTAACACTAGCCCTAATCCTAACCGCAACCCTAATCCTAACCCTAACACAACAATAATGCAGCCCTAGCACAACCCTAACCCTAACACAACCCTAACCTAACCATAACACAACCCTAACCCAACCCTAATCCTAACACAACCCTAACTCTAACACAACCTTAACCTAATCCTAACACAACCCTAACTCTAACACAACCTTAACCTAATCCTAACACAACCCTAAACCTAACACAACCCTAAGCCTAACATAACCCTAACCCTAACACAACTCTAACCCTAACACAACCCTAACCCTAACACAACCCTAATCCTGACCATAACTCTAATCCTAGAGTTTATTTTTTTACGCCGTTCCTCATGCGATATTAGTGATTAGACGACTTTATTCTTCGGGTCGATGCGATTACAGCGATACCAGATTCTTATCAGGTTTTTATGTTTGACAGCTGTCACTCACTAAAAGACGCTTTATTTTTTGCAAAGACTAGTTTTTGCAATAATTTTTCCATATTTTGGCTGACAGAGTCATGTAAGGGCTTGTTTTTTGCGGGACAAGTTGACGTTTTTATTTGTACCATTTTCAGGCACGTGACATTTTTTGATCGCTTTCTATTCTGATTTTTGGGAGGCTAAATAAACAAAAAACAACAATTCAGGAATTGTTTTTTTGGTTTTCTTTATGCCGTTCCACGTGTGGTAAAATTTATAAAGCAGCTTTATTCTTCGGGTCAGTACATTTACAGCGATACACAATAAAAACTATTTTAGAGAAAAAAAAATTCGCTTTATTCTGAGAGCTATAGCTTTTTTATTTTTCGGCTGATGAAGTTGTATAGTGGTTTGTTTTTTGCGGGACAAGATGATGTTTTCAGTGGTGCTATTTTTATTGATATTCATCTTTTTGATCGCGTTTGATTCTAT
The DNA here is from genome assembly GCF_046119375.1 of Phyllobates terribilis. Taxonomy (NCBI): domain Eukaryota; kingdom Metazoa; phylum Chordata; class Amphibia; order Anura; family Dendrobatidae; genus Phyllobates; species Phyllobates terribilis. The sequence continues at coordinate 367,252,882 of NW_027362767.1, forward strand.
TTTTTGTTCGGCAATATGATGATAAAGCATCATTTTTTGCTTTTTTTTTTTTTTTACCATGTTCACTAAAGGGGTTAACTAGTGGGACAGTTTTATAGGTCAGGTCGTTCTGGATGTGGCGATACCAAATATGTGTACTTTTATTGTTTTTTATTCATAATAATATTTATTTATAGGTAAAGTATATATATATTTTTTTAAATTATTATTATTTCAGTTTTATTTAACATTTTTAAATTTTTTTTTTACTTTTTTTTTTTCACTTTCTTTCACTTTTACACTTTGTCCCACTATGGAACTTTAATTTTTTGCAGGCTGATCACTTGTATAACATAGGGATGCAGCAGCATCCTTGCGCTATGCAGGCTGTCAGCTCTGCACTGGCACAAGTTAGATAGATTGTGCACTCCGCATGATCTATTTAACTTCCTGATGCCTGGTGACCCGGATGTTGTCATGACGACATCGGGTCACCATGGCAATGATCGTGCCCCTGTGCTGACAGCACGGGGTCTCCTATCCAAGTAAGAGGGGCTCTCTTACATCTGCCCGCTCGGGAAATGTTGTGATTGACTTTGATCGCAGCATTTTGGGGGTTAATGTGCTAGGAGCACTGCGGGACTGCTCCTGCACAGAGTACCGGATGTCAGCTGTCAGAATTAGCTGAGACCCGGCGGTGATCGGACCCGCACAGTTTCTGTGCGGGCGCAATCAGTGAGGCATAATAATACATACCTGGTCATTAAGGCCCAGGTCACACAGACACATTATTACACTTTACGTCAAAAAGGGGTTAAACTGATGAGTTTCGCAGAGGCGCACCTAGGGGGCGAGGCCGCGCAAGTGCCCCGGGCGCAGCCGGCAGGGGTGCGCTGTCGGGCCGCCTGATGCGGCAGTCAGAGGTGTCTCCCCGGCGACTTCATTCTGCCACTAACTGGACTGGGAAGTAGTCAGTTCTCTGAGCAGGCTGTCAAGCTGGCTCAGAGAAGGTGCAGCGCACCAGCCCCCAGTGATCAATTGTACTCGCGTCTTTTCGGAGCGAGTACAACTGAAGCCCTGACCGACGGCTCAGGGTGATGTCAGCAGCTTGATCAGGTCATGTGATCATGCTGCTGACATCACTCGCCGGCGCCACAGAGGCGCAAACAACATTGATGGTAAGTGCTTCTGTGGAGCTAAAGACACCAAAGATTTATTGTAACGGGGGTGGAGAAGATTTGAGGACACAGTTTGGGGAGCGAGGAAGGGATGGGTGCGTACACAAAATGAGGAGTGGCAGAAATTTGAGGACAGAGTATGAGGAGCGATAGGGGAGATAGGAGCATGCATGAGTAAACAGTATTGGGGGTATGGGTGCAGACACAGTATGAGGAGTGAGGGGGGATGTATGTGGACACAGATTGGGGAGGATGGGTGCAGACACAATATTGGGAGCAAAGGGAGGGATGTATGCAGACAAAGTATGGGGAGTGAGGGAGGGGATGGGTGCAGACACAGTATGGTGAATGGGGGGATGGATGTGGACACAGTATGAGGAGTGAGGGGGGAATAAATGCGGACACAGAAAGAGTAGCGAGTAAGGGGATGGGTGCAGACACAATATGGTGAGTGGCGAGAATGTTTGTAGACACAGTATGAGGAGCGAGGGGGAAATGTATGTAGACACAGTATGAGCAGCGAGGAGGAAATGTATGTGGACACAGTATGAGGCACGAGGGGATGAATGTATGCAGACACAGAATGGGGCGGACACAGTATGGGGAGCAAAGGGGAGAATATATGCGGACAAAGAAAGAGAAGCGAGGAAGGGGATTGGTGCAGATACAGTATGGTGAGTGGGGGAATGTATGCAGACACAGTATGAGGAGCGAGGAGGAAATGTATGTAGACACAGTATGAGTAGCGAGGGGGAAATGTATGCGGACACAGTATGAGGAGCGAGGGGAAGAATGTATGCAGACACAGTATAGGGAACGAGGGTGATGGGATGGGTACAGACACCATATGGGGAGTCAGGGAGATGTATGAGGAAGCAGTATGGAGAGCAAGGGGCTAAATATGTGAGGGGACAGTATGAGGAGGGAGGGGGTAATGTGTGACGAGACTATTGATGGGAATAGTGTGAGGAGACAGTATGGGGGAGAAAAGTGTGAGTGGGCACAGAAAAGAGACAGAGTAGTGTGGGGTGGGGTAGCAGGGGGGACAGTATAAGGACACAGCCAGGAGGGGACAGTATGCCAAGGAGGGGGGAGTATGATGAGGTGGCACAGAATAGAGACTTGGCCCTATAGGGGGACACAATGTGAGTGGACAGTGTGAAGAGGGGAGACCCAGTATGGAAAGGAGAGGGCAGTGTGGAGGGCATGTACCATAAGAGGGACAGTGTGTGAGTCATATTTTGCGCAGGGAATATAGTGAGGGTCAATTATTTATTCATGGGCACAGCGTAGGGAAGATATTTGTATTAAGGAGCATTGTAATGACACTGCTATTTTTAAGGGCATTGCGTTGGGATGTGCTGCAGAAGACGGGAGAAGAGGGACGTCTGCAGGGACGAGCTGTGACTGTAAAAAGTCATCATGGTGTCTGGACAAGATGAAGAACAGAAAGAGAATGACTCTAATCAGAGAAGATGTCACCTACAAGGTACATGGATGTAAATGGAAGGAAGCCTAGGTACCATTCTGATGGCAAGAGTCCTATCTATCAAACATTTAGAACGAGTAGACTATTATTGATATGAAATAATTGTATATAGCAGGAGCACCCCTTTAATGGTCCTAATAATGCCTCCCCAAAAAAGGATATTTTTGAATAAATAAATAAAATAAATAATAGCCACACAAAAATGGTCTATAGTTTAATCATTATGAAATACTATGTTGCTGGGGTCTGAGGATAATATACATTTCTAGTATATGAAGTTTCATATAACATTGTATGGATACAGGATGGCAGAGCTTTCAAAAGTGGTGTTTAATAGTAAAGTCTACATAAATGGAAAAGTTGAGTCATGGAAGGACCATGTGCCTGCAGTTTGCATACCTGACAGTCTGATGTGCCCCCCAGTCTGTCAGTTTCTCACCACTGTTCTAGCAATGCGAACCAATTGTATCATAGGAAAGTCCAAGGGTGAGTCAAAAAAAAGTCACCCTCTGGATATAAAATTTATATTAATCAACTTTTAGAAAAGACAAATCCATTATTTTTCTTCATGATTTCCATATTTTTCAATACACTTTTGTCCATTTGTCAACAAGATTTCATATTCCCTTATTAAAAATATTTTAGGCTGAGCCACGAGCCACGAATGCACCATTGCCTTCACCGCTTCATCAAGCGTGAATCTTAGTCCTCTTATGGCTTCTATCAAGGCACTGAATAGGTGACAGTCCAATAGGACAAGATCAGGACTTTAGGAGGAAGCGTTAACACCTTAAAAAAAAGTTTTTGAAGTGTTAACAATAGGGGTAGAGGTGTGCGGATGTCCATTGTCACGCAGCAACACAACCACCTTGGATATCAGTCCTCTGCGCTTTGTCCAAATTTCTCCATACTGTGTGCAAAGTCATTGATAAATATCGACACCAGACACCTCCTCAGACAACAATAAAACAAATCACAGCACGCTGCTTCTCTTTTGTGCAAATCACAAGTGGGGCAGCCATTGTTTCTCGCATGGCAGTCACAAATAAACTAACTAGAAGCGGATTGAGACTGAAGAAGGCCCCTGTGCAAGAACAGTAAATGGTCCCATTGAAGTCCAATAGCTCATCACAATGCACAATTGGACCTGCTTTGGAGGTGGATGTGGCCCTCTTACCTTTTGGGCTCTCCGTGTGGCTGCACATGTTGGACCAATGGTATGTCCGCCCCAGGAATTAATATAACATGTTCCAACCTGCACCGCAGTGACTGGGGAGACAGCGGCCTCATACAGAAAGTGCTGATAAGACAAATGTTTAAAAATAACTGGAGTGCAGGACATTATTGACTCATCCTCATGCATATATATATATATATATATATATATATATATATATATATATAAAATAAGAATAGGAATACATTGTTAAATGTCTAATTGAAAACCTAATGCTTCACATATTGTTATATATTATGTGATGTGCAATGCTATAGATGACAGAAGCAATTGTACGTGTGTTCTCTGCATAGATTCGTACACTATACTCAATAACAGGAGCAGTATAAAGCACCTGTCCTGCAATTCCATAAAAAAACTAACAGGTTGGCACATGTGTGTTTGACTTGGCAAGAAGAACAAATCTAAGTGTTAAGCCTGAGTCAACTACTAGTGAAACTCCCAGCACCTTTGTGATTTGCATGGGATGTTGCAAAATAATCAGTACAGCCTACCTGGTAAAGCTGGTAATTCAAACAATTTTGGGAGGTGGTGATTCGTCTTTAAATAGGAGCCCTCCAGTCCTCTCCTAGTCTGTGAGGAGGAGGAGGTTGGGTCATTGGGTGCCTACGCTACAAAGGACAATCACATTACCTGAGAAGAGGAAGGATATAATACATCCACTGTTCAGGTCTACGTACAAGAATGGGACTTTTACCTAATTTTCTCAAGTGCTGTAACAAGAAAGCCAGTAAGGACCTGGTGGTAAGTGACTTATATAGGAAACTAATGGGAATACTGAGTCAAGTGTCTGGGCACTCAGCCACGAAATGTTTTCTTTACTCGTCTTTATTGAGTAGTTTTGCAACAAATGAAATCTTTGTTGTGTCTTCTACAACTTTACTATATCTTGCTAACAAATCTTTTATTTTTATTTTTCCGTAAAAAGAGAAATTTTCCTTAGAAGTTGCAAAACAGAAGATGCAATTATTTAAGTTCTTCGGGGGGGGGGCTATTATTTGGCACATCATCATAACTTTTTGTAAAGTTATGGAGAATAGGTTGGCGCTATATAAATAAAAAATATTATTATATTATTAACTTTTTAGTAGATTTAGGTAATATTTTTCGCGAGATGTGTTAAAATGAAAAACTCAACTCTGCTACCTCTCTATCTGTGTAATGTGATTACCGGCCAATCTTAGGCGACTCTAATCAAAATGAAGAGTGATGTTCTGACAGTTTGCAAAAGCAAAGTGCAAGGCATCCCCCAACCCCTGTTTACTTACATCCCGGTTTAATGATTAGTAAACGGGATTCTGCATTTTTTAGTAAAATTGTTTAAGGTGAGGTAGCCGTGCACAGTAGCCAGTCGGAGATTACGGCACCGAAATAATAAGTGACTTATCAACATCCTACCATTCTATCTATCACACTTCACTGCTTCACAGTTCTGCATGGTTTATCTGAAAAGAGAAAATAATGAAAAATGTATAAATACAATTAGAATTCTACTTAGAGGACAATTTTTTTTTTTGGGGGGGGGGGGGGGTGGACAGTCCGTCCTGTTGGCAATCTGTTATTACAAAGATCTTTTTTTTCTTTTAGCTTTTTGCCAGGTATTTTTTTTTTTAAGACTACAACTTTTGAGTGGGAAAGAAAAATTAAAATAAAAATCAACAAGAGTTAGTTTTCAGCTTCACTGTAACATCTTGCGGTAAATTTTTGTTTTAGACTTTCCTGACTGTCCACGATTCACTTCTGAAATACACTCGATTGTATCTAAAATTGTCATTCATTTTACATTATAATTTACCATACAGGGACCACTTTCCATATACAGCGTCAATTTTTTTATTTATATTGGAGAAATAAAGTTATAAAAAATCTAAATACAAGGGAAAAACAAAATATCTCTCAGGAGATGTTCTCCAGCCCCAAAGGAAAGTACTTAAAATTTAGCCTTTAAACAAATAGGATAGAAAAAGAAATGGCAGAAAGTGCAAATATTAAAAAAAAAACACAATACTTACGCGTTTCAGGTACAAAAATCCGTAATCATCGCGGAGGGGTGAGCTGAATTGACACTTTGTATATTTTTTGTAAAAAGGAAATATATCTGACTTGACAAGATATTCAGTGTTAGGTTACTAGGGATGTAGGGCATTATAGAAGAGTAGGCACATGCTGTGCCGCCATATGGTGCCTTCCGCGCGTTAATAAGGTATCCTCCTTTAAATAGAATATTTCTATAATATTGCATAAGATGAAACATGATACTTTTTTCCCTTAAATGTCAAATGGCTCCGAGAGAAAATACCTTTCTTTGCTTTATTGAATGGAATAAGAGACTTATACTGTATAAGTACAATATAGACCCATAGACTTCTATAGGCATCATATTAGGAGCCCATGGATATGCCATAAATTGCCTTTACAATAATCCATTTTTAAAAGAAACGGCTCCCCCCCCCCCAAATAATTCACTTCAAAAAGTGAGGGCTGTATTTAAACTTTACCCTATGTTTGCCTTTATATGAATATGCAATATATTAGGAGAAACAATAGAAACAAAATATTTGTAAATAATATCAACAAAAATATTCATATCAAATACAAATGATAGAATTCAACATATTTCTCTGCTGCAGTGTAAATTTCTGGCCCTAGGCAGGTGCCTGTTTTGCCTTGTTATGAGATAGGTAGGTTGATATACGTGATCACAGCACTTCAATGTAGTGTGCATTATAAGGTTATTGTATTTTCAGGACTCAATCCAAAGGGACATTTTTTAAAGGGAATCTGTTTTGAGGTTTTTGCTACTCCATCTGAGAGAAGCATGATGTAGGGGCGGAGACCCTGATTCCACCGAGGTATCACTTACTGAGCTGCTTGCTGTCATTTAGATATAATCTCTATTTTAGCTGCTGCAGATCTCTGAATGCTGAGCTCTGTATAACCCCGCCCACACCACTGATTGGCAGCTTTCTGTGTACACAATAAAGCAGCCAATCAGTGATGTGGGTGGAGTTATGCAGAGCTCATGAATATGGAGGACTACATGGCAGCAGTGATGATTTCCTGCTGATATAACAGTAGTTTTATTAAAACTACAGCAAGCAGCCCAGTAAGTGACATATCGCTGGAATCAGGATCTCTGTCTCTACATTATGCTGCTCTCAGATTAGGTGGCAAAAACCTGGTGACAGATTCCCTTTAATCCTGAGTCATTTAATGAGGTATATTAAGGCGACAAGATTGATATCACTTATGCCACCTAAGGAAACGTTGAGTATTTCAATTGTTTTAGGGTTTCGATTACAGTTTAAATATTAAGAGAACAAACAAAAGAGAAATATAAAAAGCCACGATAAGAACGTTAATAACGTTTTCGCCATGATAGCAATATAAATAATGTGTCAGATCCATGAAAAAAAGTCTTAAAGGGGTTGTCCACTACTTTTACATTGATGCCCTATCCCCAGGATAGGGCATCAATGTATGATCGGCCGGGGTCCCGCACGCGGCACCCCCGCTGATCAGCTGCCGTCAGCCGGAAGTGCTTACCTGCGGTGCTTGTTCGTCAAGTTGTAGTGGCCGGCGTGGGGTACTGCACATCCGCCTCCTTTTCAATTGATATTTTACACTGACTGATGTGAATTCTTCTATTATAATTAGGATCCAGGAGTGGAAAGTACAGATGAGAACACAGAACGTGGAAACTGGTCCAGTAAATCGGAGTACCTCCTGTCTATGGTGGGCTATGCTGTTGGTTTAGGAAATGTGTGGAGATTCCCTTATCTCACCTTTCAACATGGAGGAGGTAATTGACAAACGTGCACTTGTTTTATTTTTAAGTGGGGTATTAGATTTCTTAAAATACATGCACAACAATGTTAAAGCAATCCTGTAGGTATCGAAACTCAGAATCAATTTAAAGGAATTTTCCATTTTGTATTATCCAGTTTTAAACTGGATTAACCCTTGTTTGAAGTGTGCAGAAGGTACATTCACTCCTACATCAGAATATATGGAGAATAGATCAGTGTGGTATGGGTAGGTCTTAAGACAGACCCTGTACATTAGAGGCATCTACAGTTGTGCTCAAAAGTTTACATACCGCGGCAGAATTTTTGCTTTCCTGCCTTGTTTCAGAGAATATGAATGATAACAAAAAAACTTTTTCTCCACTCATGGTTATTGGTTGGGTGAAGCCATTTATTGTCAAACTACTGTGTTTTCTCTTTTTAAATCTTAATGACAACCAAAAACTTCCAAATGACCCTGATCAAAAGTTCACATACCCCAGTTCTTAATACCGTGTATTGCCCCCTCTAACATCAATGACAGCTTGAAGTCTTTTGTGGTAGTTGTGGATGAGGTTCTTTATTTTCTCAGATGGTAAAGCTGCCCATTCTTCTTGGTAAAAAGCATCCAGTTCCTGTAAATTCCTGGGCTGTCTAGCATGAACTGCGCGCTTGAGATCTCCCCAGAGTGGCTCAATGATATTGAGGTCAGGAAACTGAGATGGCCACTCCAGAACCTTCACTTTGTTCTGTTGTAGCCAATGACAGGTCGACTTGGCCTTGTGTTTTGGATCGTTGTCATGTTGGAATGTCCAAGTACGTCCCATGCGCAGCTTCAAGGCTGATGAGTGTAAATTTGCCTCCAGTATTTGCTGATAACATGCTGCATTGATCTTTTCTTCAACTTTTACCAAGTTTCCTGTGCCTTTGTAGCTCACACATCCCCAAAACATCAGGGATCCACCTCCTTGCTTTACTGTAGGAATGGTGTTCCTTTCATCATAGGCCTTGTTGACCTCTCTCCAAATGTAACGTTTATGTTTGTGGCCAAAAAGTTACATTTTGGTCTCATCACTCCAAATTACCTTGTTCCAGAAATTTTGAGGCTTGTCTCTGTGCTGTTTGGTGTATTGTAGGCGAGATACTTTGTGGCATTTGCGCAGTAATGGCTTTCTTCTGGCGACTTGACCATGCAGCCCATTTTTCTTCAAGTGCCTCCTTATTGTGCATCTTGAAACAGCCACACCACTAGTTTTCAGAGAGTCCTGAATTTCAGCTGATGTTATTTGTGGGTTTTTCTTTGCATCCCGAACAATTTTCCTGGCAGTTGTGGCCGAAATTTTTGTTGGGCTACCTTACCGTGGTTTGGTTTTTACAGAGCCCCTGATTTTCCATTTGTTAATCACAATTTGAATGCTGCTGACTGGCATTATCAATTCCTTGGATATCTTTTTGTATCCCTTTCCTGTGTTATACAGTTCAACTACATTTTCCCGTAGATCCGTTGACAATTCTTTTGCTTTCCCCATGACTCACAATCCAGAAATGTCAGTGGCTGGATGAAAGATGCAAGAGGCTGTCTAGATCCCAGAAACTCACTCAGCTTTTATTAACACACACACTGATTACAAGCAAACAGGTGAGGATGTTACCTTTGATAGCCATTCAAACCCATTTTTGTCGAATTCTGTGCATGTTATCAGGCCAAAATCACCAGGGTATGTGAACTTTTGATCAGGGTCATTTGGATGTTTTTGGTTGTCATTAAGATTTATAAAGAGAAAACGTAGTAGTTTGACAAAAAAATGGCTTCACCCAACAAATAACCATGAGTGGAGAAAAAGTTTTTTTGTTATCATTCATATTCTCTGAAACAAGGCCAAGAAAGGAAAAATTTTGCCGGGGTATGTAAACTTTTGAGCACAACTGTATAAAGCATCTTCACTATCTCAAATCAGGTAATCTGTGGAACCAGAACAGCCACCGCATCAGTCTAGTAGCAGTCTAATTCCTATTTGGTAGGGACATGTATAAATGCTTTTCTGGTGACTGATAATCTTTTTATTTTTTCCTATTCCTTTCTGAATATGTATGTGATGTAGTGTAGGTGTATTACAGTACATACTTACCAATCACCATTTTCCACCCTTTTCAGGGCTTCTCCGATCCTCTTCTGGTCCACGTCACCGCTGTTCATCTTTGCCAGCTTACACTGCAGCTGTTTTCCCAATGTAAAGCTATGAGCCTCCGTAGACTTAAAAGGAATCTGTCACCGAGTTAATGTAGGAGTAGATACCCCTGATTCCTGTGATGTGGCACTTACTGCGCTTCTTACCGTAGTTTTGATAAAATCACAGTTTTATCAGCAGGAGGTTATCATTAGAGGACTAGTAAACCTGCTGCCAGGTAGTCCTCCATATTAATGAGCTCTGCACATCTAGCAGTTCTCTAAATGCTGAGCTCTGTATAACCCCACCCACATCACTGATTGGAAGCTTTCTTTGTACACTGCATAGGCAGAAAGCTGCTAATCAGTAGTGGGGGCGGGGTTACACAATGCTCATGAATGTGGACAACTATAGGGCAGCAGGTTTACTAGTTCTCTAATGATAATCTCCTGTTGATAAAACAGTGATTTTATCAAGCAGCTCAGTAAGTGACATATCTCTGGAATCAGGGTCTCTGTCTCTACATTATGCGGCTTTCAGATAAGGTGGCAAAAACCTGGTGACATTTTTCCTTTAAATTATGAAAGTGACTTCCGGTCCTCATAAGAACCTCTGTGTGATCCAGTCAATCTTATTTCATGCCATGTGGTCCAGAAGAGCAGTGGTGAGGCGCTGAAAACGGGGAAGACTACGATGTTCTTAATACACTTACATTACATACATATCTGGAAAGGACCAGGGGAAAAAAGTTTGCCAGATTCTCTTCTTTAAGTTACAATTTGTTAAGAAATGCTGAGACCTGATACAATCACTACTCTGTTTTCTGCCTGAGATTTTAGGCTTCTTGGAGGAGTTTTACCTACATGTACCATCTATGACATGTTTTGAACTTTAGTCCTAATATTAGGAAGAAACAACTTGCAGGAGTACAATATTGACAAGATATTTGCTTTCTCAAAGTGGATTATTATAAAAGGAAATAAATAGTATGACATAATCAATGAATGCATCACAATGTTATCCCTATGTCTCCTTTTAGGTGCATTTCTTATCCCATACACTATCATGCTGGCTCTTGCTGGGTTACCCTTATTCTTTTTGGAATGTTCCCTTGGACAGTTTTCCAGTTCGGGACCAGTGGCCATGTGGAAGGTGCTACCTATATTTGAAGGTTAGTAGATCTTCAATAGTCTAAAAGTCCCTGTGATACACCAGGCTCAAATGTTCTGTTTTTGGATGAAATCTGTATACAGCAAAATCGGCCATCTAAAAATGCATATTCTTTAAATAGGTTCCTAGGGGGATGTTAAGCTCAAAAAATATAGTCACCTTGTATAATAAATGGGGATCCTTGAAATCTGATCTGGATAAGGGGGTGGTCTTCTCAATGTGGCGGTCTTTTTGAAAGGTTTTGCTTCTCTATTAGGGCAATCAGGCTAATTGTCCTCTTTGCTTGGTAAAAGGCTCTTGAAACCTCAACCTGCTCGATATGAGAATTTTGGTCTTCTAAGTAGGGATGAGTGGACCTGTAGAAGTTCGGGTTTGACCGAACTTTAGTCCAATGTTCAGTTCGGATACCAGAACTCTACCCGAACTTTAACGAGAACACAAACACCTTAAAAGTCAATGGGGACCTGAACTTTGTTTTTGTAAAATTCTCTCTCTCGGTACAAACCCGAAACTTTACTGTTTAGGTTCGCTCTTCTCTACTCCTGAGTACAGCAATCAAGATGCGTACTTAAGATTTAATGGGGTTTTTAATTTTAACAAAGCTTTGCCTCCAAAGTCTTTGATAGATATAAAATACCAAACACAGCAATTACTCGCCCTCCTAAGGTTTAGTGCTGGGTCTCCGCCACTACTGCGGTCACTGTGTGCTGGTACAGTGGTGATATCACAACTACAGTGCACATCACCTCTGCAGCTAATCACTAAGCTCAGCAGTTTGTGCCGTCTACATCAACAGAGCCTCTGAGCTCAGTGATTGGCTGCAGCAGTGATATGTGATCATCGCTGCAGCCAGTACACTGACGCAGTGTCGGGGAGCCAGTGTGGTACCCAAGGAGGGTGAGTCACTGCTGTGTTTGTTATCTTATATGTATAGAAACATTTGGGTCCAAGTTTTGTTAAAGTGGAAAGCCCCTTTAAGAGGTTCCTGTTCTGTGGATCCATATACTTTTTGCGCCACTGTCAAAGGAGAGTCAATAAGTGTCAGAACACAAGAGGCTCAGACTGTAGCATAGCTATCGGTAGGGGTCTCAGAACCCAGAACAGCATCAATCAAAATTTATGACATTATATTTTATTTATTTGCATCTATTACTTTAGTATAACGTCTCAATAATTCACTGAGATCATAGTTTCATGTCTCTTTATACGTCTTTTATTATGTTTTTTTTCTGTTTTATAGGAGTGGGAATAACCATGGTCTTAATTTCAACATTGGTCACTATATACTATAATGTTATCATCGCATACAGTTTATATTATTTATTTGCTTCATTTACAAGTGTGTTACCATGGTCTGAATGCTTTGAATGGTCAGACAGCAAATGCAGCAAAATACCCAAAGGTAAAAATTATAATAATAATAATTTGTGTGGTCGCGTGGGCCTTCCCATAATGCCCTGCAGTTATGACATCTAGCGGATTATCTTACGTTGTACAATGGGGGTCAGTACCTGGGCCATCACAGATCAGCGGTTCCCAGGGGAGCACAGTTTGCACGACAGAGTCATTTTACATCTTGAGAGTCAGTGGATAAGTTTCCCTCTCCTGTAGACTGTAAGCTCTTATAGTCAGCGGGGTCCTCTCTCTATCCTGTACAGTGTAAGCTCTCGTAGTCAGCAGGGTCTTCTCTCTCCTGTAGACTGTAAGCTCTTATAGTCAGATGGGTCCTCTCTCTCCTGTAGAGTGTAAGCTCTTATGATCAGCGGGGTCCTCTCTCTTTCTCCTGTAGACTGTAAGCTCTTGTAGTCAGCAGGGTCCTCTCTCTCCTGTGGAGTGTAAGCTCTTATGGTCATCAGGGTTCTTTCTCTCTCTCTTGTAGAGTGTAAGCTCTTATGGTCAGTGGGATCCTCTCTCTCCTGTACAGTGTAAACTCTTATGGTCAGAGGGGTCCTCTCGCTCTCTCCTGTAGACTGTAAGCTCTTATGGCCAGAGGGGTCCTCTCGCTCTCTTTCCTGTAGAGTATAAGCTCTTATGGTCAGCAGGGTCCTCTCCCTCTCCTGTAGACTGTAAGCTCTTATGGTCAGTGGGATCCTCTCTCTCTCTCTCATGTAGTGTATAAACTCTTATAATCAGCAGTGTCCTCTCTTTTTCCTGTACAGTGTCAGCTCTTATGGTCAGAGGGGTCCTCTCGCTCTCTCCTGTAGACTGTAAGCTCTTATGGTCAGCAGGGTCTTCTCTTTCCTGTAGACTGTAAGCTCTTATGGTCAGAGGGGTCCTCTCGCTCTCTTTCCTGTAGAGTATAAGCTCTTTTGGTCAGCAGGGTCCTCTCTCTCTCCTGTAGACTGTAAGCTCTTATGGTCAGCGGGATCCTCTCTCTCTCTCCTGTGGATTGTAAGTACATTTATGGTCAGCAGGGTCCTCTCTCTCTCCTGTAGACTGTAAGCTCTTATGGTCAGCGGGATCCTCTCTCTCTCTCATGTAGGGTATAAGCTCTTATAATCAGCAGTGTCCTCTCTTTTTCCTGTACAGTGTCAGCTCTTATGGTCTCTACCCTTAATCAATCACCTAAAAATATGCTATTTACCTAAGATATAGTGGTAATCTGCAGGTAAATAGCATTTAAATCAGGTCTGGCAGGTTTACAGGAAGCCCATTTACAGGGAAATAATGAAGTTATATTCTCCCTGCAGCCGCTTGTCTCCAGTCATTGGGCTGTAATAGTCACTTCTCACTACACCGGCTTTAACCACTTGTCAGCTCATTGTTTGACATATGCTGCAGTGCAGGCTGTCAAACAAAGTGCTGAGGAGTGATTACTGTCTTGATCACGGTAAATGAGCGATGCCTGTCACAGCCCAACGACTGGGAACAAGCAGCTGCAGGTAGAATATATCTTCATTTTCTCCCTGTAGCTGCTCTTGATTTAAACACTATTTACCTCCAGATTACCACTATATCTGCCAGTAAATAGCATTTTTTTAGGTGATAAGTTTCCTTTAAGACATCCTGCACATGGGTAATTACTAGTGTTGAGCGATACCTTCCGATATCAGGAAATATCGTATCGGATTGGATCGGGCCGATACCCAAAAAGTATCGGATATCGCCGATTCCGATACCGGAAACCAATGCAAGTCAATGGGACACAAATATCGGAATGAAAATAAACCCTTTCTTTCCTTGTAGGTTAATTCTACATGAAGTAAAACAACTAAGAATAATGTAGAATGACATGAAAAGCCGGCAATTCATCAGCGGCATTCACCGGTACCCGACAATTTACAACAGAAAGAATAGAGCTTCACACATAGATTAGATAGATAGAAACATGTCAGTCACATATATATGAAGTACAGTGACAGTGTTGCTTACTGTACTTGTCATTTAGTGTAAAGGATTTATTAAAAAAAATATTAGTGTTTTCGTGCACCGTCTCTTTAAAAAAGCCGGCCGGCAATTCAGCATCTGTACCCGACAATTTATAACAGACAGAATAGAGCTTCACACATAGATTAGATAGATAGAAACATGTCAGTCACATATATAAGAAGTACAGTGACAGTGTTGCTTACAGAACTTGTCATTTAGTGTAAAGGATTTATTTAAAAAAATAATAGTGTTTTCATGCACCGTCTCTTTAAGAAAGCCGGCCGGCAATTCAGCATCTGTACCCGACAATTTAGAATAGAAGGAATAGAGAATCACACATAGATTAGATAGATAGAAACATGTCAGTCACATATATATGAAGTACAGTGACAGTGTTGATTACTGTACTTGTCATTTAGTGTTAAAATAAAGGATTTATTTAAAAAAAAATTGGCGTGGGGTTCCCCTTAATTTTAGGCTCTAGCGGAGGTTAAGCAGACAGCTGGGGCAAATGTTTGAAGCCTGGGAAGGGGGTAATACCCACGGAGCTTCCCAGGCTACTAATATCAGCCCCCAGCTGAATACCTAGCCTTTACTAGCTATTAAAATGGGGGACCCCCCCAAAAAAATGACGTGGGGTCCCCCCTAATTTAATAGCTAGCACAGGCTAGGCAGACAGCTGGGGGCTGATATTAATAGCCCAGGAAGGGTGCCATGAATATTGGCCCCCTCCCAGGCTAGAAACACCAGCCGTCAGCCGCCCCAGAAATGGCGCATCCATAGGATGCGCCAATTCTGGCACTTAGCCTCGCTCTTCCACGCTGCCCTGGTGCGGTGGCAGGGGGTAATAGTGGTGGGGTTCATGTCAGCGCCAGCTGCCATGAAGCCCAGGTTAGTAATGATGGCCGTCTATATGACACCCCCATTACTAACCTACAAAGTGTTAAAAAGAAAAAACACACTACACCCAGAAAAAAATAATTTATTTGAAATAAAACACCATTTTATTTAATTCTTAGTTTACTAAAAAAAAAATAGTTACCTGTCCACGTTCCTGCGCTGATCTCCCATGCACAGCTGTCACATCTGGAGATGGTGACAGCTGTGCATGGCTGCTGTAAGCTCACGCTGCCGGGAACACGTCCGCTCCCGGCAGCGGGAGCCACTGACTGAGGTCACCGGAGTGCATTCAGGCAGCGCAGCTCCGGAGACCTCCTTTACGGCAGTGCTGTACCGTGGGAATTTCTCACGATACAGCAGTGCCGTAAAGGAGCTAACCGGAGCAGCGCTGCCTGAACTCCGGTGAACCCTTACGGCCCCGTCATTCTAGCGGCGGCAGCGGTTCAGAGCGGTCACATTCTATGTGGCTGCTCTGAACTGGAGATCTTCGTGGGACACTCGTGGACTGCTACGGAGGGGTAAGGATAAGGTTGTGGTTTATTATTTTATATTTTATTACAGGAGATCGATGGCTTCGGGGAATTAGGTGTCTTGGTGAGTATAGGTGTAGTTTTTTATTTTTTACTTTATTTTAGGTGGCGATCGGCGGGGACAGGTAATGTATGAACTAATTTCTTTTAGGTAACCACTGGCCACCAATGACATGTATTTAACATTTATTGGGGACACAGTAGGGCAATTTAAATAGCAGGATCAGGCTGATGGGAACTACTGCTCCCATCGAGCTGATCCTGCTGGCAGGAGTGGACGGGGGACAGACATAGGCCGATGGGAGTAGTAGTGTCACATCGGCCTATGTCTGCCCGCACACACACCCGCACACACACCCCGCACACACACCCGCACACACACCCCGCACACACACCCCGCACACACACACCCCGCACACACACCCCGCACACACACCCCGCACACACTAATCATGACGGGTCCGGGAGGTGAGGCTGACCTGTGCGGCCGTGGGAAAGTTGATGTGAGTTCATGCAGTCAAGCATGAACTCACATGAACCCTCCAAGGGCACCGCGGCTACTTCAAATGAACAGCTGATCGGCATCACCTGATACCTCAGCTGTTCATTTGAAATAACCGGCGGGAAAGCGCAGCACAGAACGGGAAAGCCGGCGGTGAAGTCTTTTCACTGCCGGCTTCCCCGCCCGGGTCCTTCGCTCCTTGGTGCTGCGCTCCCCGCCCGGTCCTAATTTACGATCGGGATGGGAGGTGGCGAGGGGAGCGGAGGATCGGGGTGGGAGGCTGCGGGGAAGCAGTATGGGGCTGCGTGATTGTTTAAAAGCCGGCGGCTTTTTACCGCGCGCCGGCTTTTAAACAATCAGGAGAATTCTCCCACGCTGGGATGGCATTCTGATGACAAGCTGGATCGCAGCTGAGCGCAGCCATCCAGCTTGTCATCCTTCAGAGACACTGCAGAGCGCAGGCATTATGGGAACTTCCGATTCCGGTATTCGATATTATAAAAGTATCGGAATTAAGTATCGGAATTCCGATACAGTGAATATCGGCCGATACCCGATATTTCAGTATCGGAATGCTCAACACTAGTAATTACTTCATACCACCTTTCAGTCTTATGGAGACGTATTACAATGTATGCTCCTCCAACAATCCCAAATCATTATACCATGCCTGTATTTGTTTTTTTTACTCTTTGCTTTGCAATTCCTTGTGTTTTTAATCTGAACGCATCAATGCACCAACCTTAAAAGGCAAATCGTGATTAGGAGAAGAACAGAAAGAACCTAGAATGAGTTTGGTAATTATTGTCCTAAAACTATAATGAGCCTAAATTACAATACATTACTTATAAAGTCATTAATAAGTAATAATAACATTAAAGGAATGGTGAAATGTACTGATACGTTATTCCAAATACAAACCAGAAATGTCCTAAAGACAGGAACATAACTGTGGGGAGTTGCACCCAAACCGTGGAACCTAGAAGGGGCAAAAAGTCTTTTTGGCCCATATGAGAAGACCAATAGTGATAATGGAAGCCCTGTTGAATATTTTGCATTTGGGCCCATGAGCTTCAAGTTACATCATTGCCTAAAAGAAGAGATCTATAAGATTCAAAATAGTGTTTTCTTTCTTTCTTTCTTTCTTTCTTTCTTCCTTTCTTTCTTCCTTTCTTCCTTCCTTTCTTTCCTCTTGATCATTGGCTATGCCTGATCTTGTCTAATACATTTAAATGGGTTGTGCCTGGTGCCATACACTACATATATGACTTATCCACAGGATAGTTGATAAATGTATGATCGCTGGGGGTCACTACCACACCACTCATACACGGGATTAGGTCCCCTCTTTTCTTGGTCAGTGGATCCCTAGCGATCATACATTTATAATCTATCCTTTATGTTGCTTATGGGACAAGCCCTTCTACAAGTTTTAAAGTTTGCCTTGACCGCCAGGTACCATACTCCATTATTTATATGGGTTTATTCCAGATCTGATAAAATCAATGCAATTGTACTATGTATGATGTCCTCAGCTTAGCTTAGAGATGTGGAAATGTCCAAGGTGAAAGTCAATGGGGCTTTGCGCTGGTGTTTCTGTACTAGGGATCATTTGGAGTCATAACTCATTGACCCCTACTGATGCTATCTTCCAATTAGTGTTGAGCATTCCGATACTGAAATATCGGGTATCGGCCGATATTCACTGTATCGGAATTCCGATACTTAATTCCGATACTTTTATAATATCGAATACCGGAATCGGAAGTTCCCATAATGCCTGCGCTCTGCAGTGTCTCTGAAGGATGACAAGCTGGATGGCAGCGCTCAGCTGCGATCCAGCTTGTCATCAGAATGCCATCCCAGCGTGGGAGAATTCTCCTGATTGTTTAAAAGCCGGCGCGCGGTAAAAAGCCGCCGGCTTTTAAACAATCACGCAGCCCCATACTGCTTCCCCGCAGCCTCCCACCCCGATCCTCCGCTCCCCTCGCCACCTCCCATCCCGATCGTAAATTAGGACCGGGCGGGGAGCGCAGCACCAAGGAGCGAAGGACCCGGGCGGGGAAGCCGGCAGTGAAAAGACTTCACCGCCGGCTTTCCCGTTCTGTGCTGCGCTTTCCCGCCGGTTATTTCAAATGAACAGCTGAGGTATCAGGTGATGCCGATCAGCTGTTCATTTGAAGTAGCCGCGGTGCCCTCAG
Organism: Phyllobates terribilis; assembly: GCF_046119375.1. Classification (NCBI taxonomy): domain Eukaryota; kingdom Metazoa; phylum Chordata; class Amphibia; order Anura; family Dendrobatidae; genus Phyllobates; species Phyllobates terribilis. The sequence continues at coordinate 367,271,390 of NW_027362767.1, forward strand.
AGGGTTCATGTGAGTTCATGCTTGACTGCATGAACTCACATCAACTTTCCCACGGCCGCACAGGTCAGCCTCACCTCCCGGACCCGTCATGATTAGTGTGTGCGGGGTGTGTGTGTGTGCGGGGTGTGTGTGCGGGTGTGTGTGCGGGGTGTGTGTGTGTGCGGGTGTGTGTGCGGGGTGTGTGTGTGCGGGGTGTGTGTGTGCGGGTGTGTGTGCGGGCAGACATAGGCCGATGTGACACTACTACTCCCATCGGCCTATGTCTGTCCCCCGTCCACTCCTGCCAGCAGGATCAGCTCGATGGGAGCAGTAGTTCCCATCAGCCTGATCCTGCTATTTAAATTGCCCTACTGTGTCCCCAATAAATGTTAAATACATGTCATTGGTGGCCAGTGGTTACCTAAAAGAAATTAGTTCATACATTACCTGTCCCCGCCGATCGCCACCTAAAATAAAGTAAAAAATAAAAAACTACACCTATACTCACCTAGACACCTAATTCCCCGAAGCCATCGATCTCCTGTAATAAAATATAAAATAATAAACCACAACCTTATCCTTACCCCTCCGTAGTAGTCCACGAGTGTCCCACGAAGATCTCCAGTTCAGAGCAGCCACATAGAATGTGACCGCTCTGAACCGCTGCCGCCGCTAGAATGACGGGGCCGTAAGGGTTCACCGGAGTTCAGGCAGCGCTGCTCCGGTTAGCTCCTTTACGGCACTGCTGTATCGTGAGAAATTCCCACGGTACAGCACTGCCGTAAAGGAGGTCTCCGGAGCTGCGCTGCCTGAATGCACTCCGGTGACCTCAGTCAGTGGCTCCCGCTGCCGGGAGCGGACGTGTTCCCGGCAGCGTGAGCTTACAGCAGCCATGCACAGCTGTCACCATCTCCAGATGTGACAGCTGTGCATGGGAGATCAGCACAGGAACGTGGACAGGTAACTATTTTTTTTTTAGTAAACTAAGAATTAAATAAAATGGTGTTTTATTTCAAATAAATTATTTTTTTCTGGGTGTAGTGTGTTTTTTCTTTTTAACACTTTGTAGGTTAGTAATGGGGGTGTCATATAGACGGCCATCATTACTAACCTGGGCTTCATGGCAGCTGGCGCTGACATGAACCCCACCACTATTACCCCCTGCCACCGCACCAGGGCAGCGTGGAAGAGCGAGGCTAAGTGCCAGAATTGGCGCATCCTATGGATGCGCCATTTCTGGGGCGGCTGACGGCTGGTGTTTCTAGCCTGGGAGGGGGCCAATATTCATGGCACCCTTCCTGAGCTATTAATATCAGCCCCCAGCTGTCTGCCTAGCCTTTGCTAGCTATTAAAATAGAGGGGACCCCACGTCATTTTTTTTTGGGGGGTCCCCCATTTTAATAGCTAGTAAAGGCTAGGTATTCAGCTGGGGGCTGATATTAGTAGCCTGGGAAGCTCCGTGGGTTTTACCCCCTTCCCAGGCTTCAAACATCTGCCCCAGCCGTCTGCTTAACCTCCGCTAGAGACTAAAATTATGGGGGATCCCACGCCATTTTTTTTTTAAATAAATCCTTTATTTTAACACTAAATGACATTTGAGGACTTAATAAAGATGCAGTCCCTAAATTATTATTTATTTTTTAATAAATTTTTCCCAAAACTTTTGACGTGGGCTTCGCCATATTTTTGTATGCCAGCCAGGTACAGCATCCAGCTTCTATGAACGCGCCATTTTCCGGGGCGGCCGCGGACTGCAATTTTCAGCGGGGGGGGGGAGGGCAAAAAGCTTGGGCCTCCCTGCGCTGCAGATTCCATCCCCCAGCTGCCTAGTTGTACCTGGCTGGACACAAAAATAGGGAGAAGCTCCACGTTTTTTTTTTTTTAATTATTTCATGAAATTCATGGAATAATTAAGAAAAAAAGGGCTTCCCTATATTGTTGTGTCCGGCTAGGTACAAATAGGCAGCTGGTGGTTGGGGGCAGCCCGTTCCTGCCTGCTGTACCTGGCTGGACACAAATATAGTGTGAAGCCCCACGTCAATTTTTTTTTAATTATTTCAGGAATTTCATGAAATAATTAAAAAAAAAAATGTGTGGCGCTTCGCCCTATTTTTGTGTCCAGCCAGGTACAACTAGGCAGCTGGGGGCTGGAATCTGCAGCGCAGGGAGACCCAAGCTTTCTGGGTCCCACCCGCTGCAAATTGCAGTCCGCAGCCGCCCCGGAAAATGGCGCGTTCATAGAAGCGCCATCTTCTGGCGCTGTACCCAACTCATCCAGGGCCCTGGTGCGGTGGCTCACTGGGTAATAAAGGGGTTAAGGCCAGCTTGGCATTATCAGCTGGCCCTAAGCCCGAAATTCATGGGGTCACGCCAATATTAGACATGACCGCCATGAATTTCTAGTAAAGTATTTAAAAAAAACACAAACACCCAGAAAAAAGTCCTTTAATTGAAATAAAGACACAATTCTTTATTGTTCTAAATTAAACCATACTTACCGCCACACCCATTCCAGCTGAAGCCAACGATCTCCTGCAATAAAAGTAAAATAATAAAGCAACCTCATCCTTACCTTTCCATGGTTCCCAGGACAGCTTCAGCTCTGCTACATCGAGATGACAGGCTGGACCGCAGCAGAACGCTGCCATCCAGCCTGTCATCCCGCGGACACTGAGAAGCGCAGGCATGCTTGCGCTCCTCAGTGTCTTTCTGTGACGTCATCCAGATGAGCCGAGGTCATGTCCAATGAACTCAGCTCACCTCATGCACGTCACTGACAGCGTGGGAAAATTCTCCTGCACTCAGCGCTTCAGCGTGAGAATTCTCCCACGCTGTCAGTGACGTGCATGAGGTGCGCCGAGTTCATGGGACATGACCTCACCTCATGCACGTCACTGACAGCGTGGGAAAATTCTCACGCTGAAGCGCTGAGTGCAGGAGAATTCTCCCACGCTGTCAGTGACGTACATGAGGTGAGCCGAGTTCATTGTCGGCTCATCTGGATGCCGTCACAGCCAGACACTGAGGAGTGGAAGTATGCCTGCGCTTCTCAGTGTCTGCGGGATGACAGGCTGGATGGCAGCGTTCTGCTGCGGTCCAGCCTGTCATCTCGATGTAGCAGAGCTGGAGCCGTCGTGGGAGCCATGGAAAGGTAAGGATGAGGTTGCTTTATTATTTTTCTTTTATTGCAGGAGATCGTTGGCTTCAGCTGGAATGGGCGTGATGGTAAGTATGGTTTAATTTAGAACAATAAAGAATTGTGTGTTTATTTCAATTAAAGGACTTTTTTCTGGGTGTTTGTGTTTTTTTTAAATACTTTACTAGAAATTCATGGTGGTCATGTCTAATATTGGCGTGACCCCATGAATTTCGGGCTTAGGGCCAGCTGATAATGCCAAGCTGGCCTTAACCCCTTTATTACCCAGTGAGCCACCGCATCAGGGCCCTGGATGAGTTGGGTACAGCGCCAGAAGATGGCGCTTCTATGAACGCGCCATTTTCCGGGGCGGCTGCGGACTGCAATTTGCAGCGGGTGGGGCCCAGAAAGCTTGGGCCTCCCTGCGCTGCAGATTCCAGCCCCCAGCTGCCTAGTTGTACCTGGCTGGACACAAAAATAGGGCGAAGCTCCACGTTTTTTTTTTTTTAAATTCATGAAATTCATGGAATAATTCAGAAAAAAAGGGCTTCCCTATATTGTTGTGTCCGGCTAGGTACAAATAGGCTGCTGGTGGTTGGGGGCAGCCCGTTCCTGCCTGCTGTACCTGACTGGACACAAATATAGGGCGAAGCCCCACATCAATTTTTTTAAATTATTTCATGAATTTCCTGAAATGATTTAAAAAAAATTGACGTGGGGCTTCGCACTATATTTGTGTCCAGCCAGGTACAGCAGGCAGGAACGGGCTGCCCCCAACCACCAGCTGCCTATTTGTACCTGGTTGGACACAACAATATAGGGAAGCCCTTTTTTTCTTAATTATTTCATGAATTTCATGAAATAATTAAAAAAAAAAAATACGTGAAGCTTCTCCCTATTTTTGTGTCCAGCCAGGTACAACTAGGCAGCTGGGGGATGGAATCTGCAGCGCAGGGAGGCCCAAGCTTTCTGCCCCCCCCCTCCCCCCGCTGAAAATTGCAGTGCGCAGCCACCCCGGAAAATGGCGCGTTCATAGAAGCTGGATGCTGTACCTGGCTGGCATACAAAAATATGGCGAAGCCCACGTCAAAAGTTTTGGGAAAAATTAATTAAAAAATAAATAATAATTTAGGGACTGCATCTTTATTAACTCCTCAAATGTCATTTAGTGTTAAAATAAAGGACTTATTTTAAAAAAAATTGACGTGGGGCTTCGCCCTATATTTGTGTCCAGCCAGGTACAGCAGGCAGGAACAGGCTGCCCCCAACCACCAGCTGCCTATTTGTACCTGGCCGGACACAACAATATAGGGAAGCCCTTTTTTAAAAAAATTATTTCATGAAATAATTAAAAAAAAATTGACGTGGGGCTTCGCACTATATTTGTGTCCAGCCAGGTACAGCAGGCAGGAATGGGCTGCCCCCAACCACCAGCTGCCTATTTGTACCTGGTTGGACACAACAATATAGGGAAGCCCTTTTTTTCTTAATTATTCCATGAATTTCATGAAATAATTTTAAAAAAAAATGCGTGGGGCTTCGCCCTATTTTTGTGCCCAGCCAGATACAACTAGGCAGCTGGGGGCTGGAATCCGCAGCGCAGGGAGACCCAAGCTTTCTGGGCCACCCCCGCTGCAAATTGCAGTCCGCAGCCGCCCCAGAAAATGGCGCGTTCATAGAAGCGCCATCTTCTGGCGCTGTACCCAACTCATCCAGGGCCCTGGTGCGGTGGCTCACTGGGTAATAAAGGGGTTAAGGCCAGCTTGGCATTATCAGCTGGCCCTAAGCCCAAAATTCATGGGGTCACGCCAATATTAGACATGACCACCATGAATTTCTAGTAAAGTATTTAAAAAAACACAACACCCAGAAAAAAGTCCTTTAATTGAAATAAACACACAATTCTTTATTGTTCTAAATTAAACCATACTTACCACCACGCCCATTCCAGCTGAAGCCAACGATCTCCTGCAATAAAAGTAAAATAATAAAGCAACCTCATCCTTACCTTTCCATGGCTCCCACGACAGCTTCAGCTCTGCTACATCGAGATGACAGGCTGGACCGCAGCAGAACGCTGCCATCCATCCTGTCATCCCGCAGACACTGAGAAGCGCAGGCATACTTCCACTCCTCAGTGTCTGGCTGTGACGGCATCCAGATGAGCCGAGGTCATGTCCAATGAACTCCGCTCACTTCATGTACGTCACTGACAGCGTGGGAAAATTCTCCTGCACTCAGCACTTCAGCGTGAGAATTTTCCCACGCTGTCAGTGACGTGCATGAGGTGAGCTGAGTTCATTGGACATGACCTCACCTCATGTATGTCACTGACAGCGTGGGAGAATTCTCACGCTGAAGCGCTGAGTGCAGGAGAATTTTCCCACGCTGTCAGTGACGTGCATGAGGTGAGCTGAGTTCATTGGACATGAACTCGGCTCATCTGGATGACGTCACAGAGAGACACTGAGGAGCGCAAGCATGCCTGCGCTTCTCAGTGTCTGCGGGATGACAGGCTGGATGGCAGCTTTCTGCTGCGGTCCAGCCTGTCATCTCGATGTAGCAGAGCTGGAGCTGTCCTGGGAACCATCGAAAGGTAAGGATGAGGTTGCTTTATTATTTTTCTTTTATTGCAGGAGATCGTTGGCTTCAGCTGGAATGGGCGTGATGGTAAGTATGGTTTAATTTAGAACAATAAAGAATTGTGTCTTTATTTCAATTAAAGGACTTTATTCTGGGTGTTTGTGTTTTCTTTTAACTTTGACTATGGGGTTAGTAATGGGGGTGTCTTATAGACGCCTCTCCATTACTAACCTGGGCTTGATGTCAGCTGGCATTATAAGCTGACATCAACCCCAACCCTATTACCCCCTGCCACCGCACCAGGGCAGCGTGGAAGAGCGAGGCTAAGTGCCAGAATTGGCGCATCCTATGGATGCGCCATTTCTGGGGCGGCTGACGGCTGGTGTTTCTAGCCTGGGAGGGGGCCAATATTCATGGCACCCTTCCTGGGCTATTAATATCAGCCCCCAGCTGTCTGCCTAGCCTGTGCTAGCTATTAAATTAGGGGGGACCCCACGTCATTTTTTTGGGGGGGTCCCCCATTTTAATAGCTAGTAAAGGCTAGGTATTCAGCTGGGGGCTGATATTAGTAGCCTGGGAAGCTCCGTGGGTATTACCCCCTTCCCAGGCTTCAAACATTTGCCCCAGCTGTCTGCTTAACCTCCGCTAGAGCCTAAAATTAAGGGGAACCCCACGCCAATTTTTTTTTAAATAAATCCTTTATTTTAACACTAAATGACAAGTACAGTAATCAACACTGTCACTGTACTTCATATATATGTGACTGACATGTTTCTATCTATCTAATCTATGTGTGATTCTCTATTCCTTCTATTCTAAATTGTCGGGTACAGATGCTGAATTGCCGGCCGGCTTTCTTAAAGAGACGGTGCATGAAAACACTATTATTTTTTTAAATAAATCCTTTACACTAAATGACAAGTTCTGTAAGCAACACTGTCACTGTACTTCTTATATATGTGACTGACATGTTTCTATCTATCTAATCTATGTGTGAAGCTCTATTCTGTCTGTTATAAATTGTCGGGTACAGATGCTGAATTGCCGGCCGGCTTTCTTAAAGAGACGGTGCACGAAAACACTAATATTTTTTTTAATAAATCCTTTACACTAAATGACAAGTACAGTAAGCAACACTGTCACTGTACTTCATATATATGTGACTGACATGTTTCTATCTATCTAATCTATGTGTGAAGCTCTATTCTTTCTGTTGTAAATTGTCGGGTACCGGTGAATGCCGCTGATGAATTGCCGGCTTTTCATGTCATTCTACATTATTCTTAGTTGTTTTACTTCATGTAGAATTAACCTACAAGGAAAGAAAGGGTTTATTTTCATTCCGATATTTGTGTCCCATTGACTTGCATTGGTTTCCGGTATCGGAATCGGCGATATCCGATACTTTTTGGGTATCGGCCCGATCCAATCCGATACGATATTTCCTGATATCGGAAGGTATCGCTCAACACTACTTCCAATATATCTCAATAGCCTTTTCACAAATAGTCACCATCTGACTATAGGTTGTGTCTGGCCTTGCAGTGTAGCAGCGTCTTTAGAAGAATGCAGCTGTATATTTGTAATAATTAACCTTATTAATAATACTAATGCCATGTTTTCTGTTCATAGGGTTTTGTAACGTAACTCTACAGCCTAATATCTTCGAAATGATGAACCTTACGTGGGTAAAGGATAATAATTATACATGTGTAGAGAACTCCACTATGTATATGGACACCGAACTTCCCAGCAAACAGTATTGGGAGTAAGTATAGAGTTATACTTCTTACTAATTTCCGCTCGCAGATATACAAGTTTGGAACAACCATCCTAGAGTAATGACTGGATTGATCAGTTGTTCCACAAGATAAATGCAGAGACCACATTTTATTGGATAATATATTATGAATAGAGTTGAGCAAATCCGAACTGCAAAGTTCGGAGTTCATACCAGACACCTAGTGTCCGGGGCTGACCTATGAACACGGACTTCTCCTGGAGGTCTGTTTTACAGTTCAGGGAGGAGAGAGGGAGAGATTTTCCAGCTTCAACGTTTGGTGCCCCATTGACTTCTATGGGGTTCAGGTTGAAGTTTGGGTACAGTTCTGGTACCCGAACCGAATTTTGGACTAAAGTTCAGTCGAACCCGAACTTCCACGGGTCCACTCATCCCTAATTATGAATTAAGAAAAGTGCATATTACTGTACAGCTGAGAAAAAAGATTCACAGAACCCAGGTTCAGCAGCCAGGTTGGTAATCCATGGCCGCTGGACCAGAGCCCTGTGAACCGCCTCATACCTGTCAGTATCCTTGGCACTTCTTCTGATTATTCCGTCACGTTGCATATGCATTTTTTAGTTCCGTACTATTAATATTATACGTAAGCTTAAAGGGAATGTCCACTATTGGACAACCCCTGCTTTGTCAATTCAGGGCCCCAATTAAAATAAAAACAATAGATCCTAATCTTCTGCAGTGGCGCCATTCCAACGATGTAGGAACCGCTGTTCCCAGGAGGTGACGTCACATTGTTATGTCATGTGCAAGTTGCAGCCAATTAGTGACTACTGTTTGGCTGCAGCTCTTCAACATTCCATCAGGATGGTTGTCCGCTCTGAGGAAATAGTAAAGGCTGCAGCCTAACGGCAATTGCAGCAGGCACATGATACAATTCCCTATGGGAATAGCATTGCTGGAATGGCGCCTTTGCGGGAGGTGAGTATCCATTGCTTTTATTGCCCAGTAGTGAGCAACCACTTGAAAGGGATAAGAGTAGAAGGAAATGATTTTTTTCAGAAATAGGGACACTCTTCTGAAATGGCTGTATCTGATGACCTTTCACAAATTTTGACTTTAAAAAATTGTACATTCCTGCACATTGTAGCAGGAATGTAGACAAAAATGTTTTTTCTCTTTTGTTTCTCCACTCCATTGTAGAGATACAGGGCACCAAAATTACAGGTGCCCAATATGCTAATTTTCTTATAATACAGCTGGGCGTTTCATTTTGTTCAGCTCTGCGGGGGTGTACTTTTATCCGACTGTCCAGTCATAAAAGGCAGAGACTTGGGGAGGAAGTAGACACCCACAGTTCTGACCAAAATTAAATACCCATAGAAAAGGTCAGAACTGTGCCAGGGTGGTACTTACCCGTCATCGGTCCTCAGTTGCTCCCGCAATGTTCCTCACTCATCCTGCTGCTCTGACACGCTGATGCCACTGTCCGCTCCTGTATCTGGGCTTTACTTATGGGAAGTGTCGGGAGGGAGGCGTCGTCAGTGCGGTCATGTGCGACGGAAACTCTTGCTCGATCACGTTGGCACAGTTCTGGAAGTGCGGGGAGGGAGACGGGGAGCATCATCAAAGTGTCGAAGCAGCCAGAAGAGTGAAGAACGTCATGGGAGCAGCTGAGGACTGAGGACAGGTAAGTAACACGCCGGCACAGTTCTTACCTCCTTTATGAGCGTTTCATTTCAGTCAGAACTGTGGGCGTCTACTTTTTCATCCCTATGTCACTACCTTTTTCTGATTGGACAGCGTCATAATGGGTTGAAAGCACACCTCCACAGAGCTGAACGAAATGAAACGCCCTGTTGAATGATACAAAAATTAACATATTGGGTACCAGTTACTTCGGCACCTTGTATCTCCACAATGGAGTGGAGACAAAAAAAGAAGAAAAATATCAAAGACTGACAGTTTCTTCCAAACAGAGAATAGGTGTGAACAGGTGCCAACTAAGAGTAGCCATCTCTATATACAGTATAACTAAGAAATAAAGTAGCACTCTATAGCACTATCATATGCAAACATGAAATATATAAAAATTGGAATTGCATTACTGCTCTAGAAAATAGGAAACAATGAAGATACTTAGTGCATAAATTGGCCAATTTGTGTGTGCCCAGCAGCCACGACTAGGCGATCTTCTTTTCTGGAAACCTAACCTAATGTGAATCCTCTCCTGGGCTGAAGCCTACATTTATATGGGTAAGTAGGATCCTGCTGTAATTAAAACTGCCACGGACTGAGGGGTGGAGTGTCCAGGAGAGTAATCACTATGTACAGAAATATACAGTTTATAAAGTCAAAATTCGTGAAGCATCCTCTTTAAAGCTCAACTCCTCTCACGAGCATCTAATTCTAATCTTAGACAACCCCTTTAAGATAATGTAACATAATAGTATGCTCAATGGCTTCCCTGCTGAATATCATGTTCCCTTAGCAATGGGGTTATCTTCTCTTATTAACTAATTACAGCACATCAATATCACAGCAAGCTCTGGTCTGGTTCCTCACAACCAATTTCCTACATCACGTGAAGTGAATGATTTATATCATTGTGTTAATCAATGATTTGCTGTGTTTGGCTGATATCGTTTCGTATAACCTTTACAGAAAAGTTGCGTTGCGTCAATCAAGTGGACTCGACGAAACAGGAAACGTTGTTTGGTACTTGGCTCTCTGCCTCCTCTTATCTTGGATAATTATTGGCGCAGCTTTGTTTAAAGGCATAAAGTCATCCGGAAAGGTAATAATCCATACAATGTGACTCATTATTCAATATTCGTAATGAAAACAGGACAATGTGTAGAAGAGTTGTTTACCCTCTACCACCAACAGTGGTAGTTATAATAGTATTCTTCGTTCATACTGGAAAAGAAAGGATCAGTAAACAGCTGAATACGTGCATTCAATCAATGTAATTCCACTGGTCATTTACTAATGGAGACTTAAATTGTACCTACATGCTATCTTAAGGGGAATTCTAGTTAGATCATGTTCACATGTTCAGTATTTGGTCAGTATTTTACATCAGTATTTGTAAGCCAAAGTCAGGAGAGGAACAATCAGAAGGAAATGTATAATAGAAACACGTCACCACTTCTGTATTTATCACCCACTCCTGGTTTTGGCTTACAAATACTGTAAAATACTGACCAAATACAGAACGTGTGGACTTGGCTTCATGAATCATACTTGTCCAACCATAAGAATGGACTGTGATGAGTATTGCAGGGAATCAAGGATCCTTTTCTTAGCAAAGGCTTTTCTTAAAGCTGCCCATGTGCATAAAATAAAATCTGGTGGAAATAGCTAACAAAAATGTGCTTTGTCAGGTTGGACTTTACCAGCCATGTCGGGAAATACAAGTGTATGGCATGATCAGAAGAATTCGGTCAATCATTTGCCTTTTTGCTCCACTGGGTTTTTCATTTTCTTAAACTGTTTCCTTAAACTGCCAGTTTAGCCTTAACCATTGTGCCATGCATATACAAAGGCTCATTGCACAAATGATCGGACAGATGACTGATCAGCCGTATTTTGCCCGACCAAAGGCCTTGATTTTTCAATCAGGTTTTGCTAGAATTCTGGCATAAATCTGCTTGAAATGTGACAACATTTTCGCACAATTCAAAGTTGCCCAAAATTGTTGTGACTTTTGGCATTTCTCTGCGAGTCTCAGCCTCCTCTCACAACTTTTTCAAAACCTGGACTTGATTGGAGTCCATGTCGGACGCTGGTGCACAGTAGTTGAAAGATGCACCGAATTCACGAAAAGCCATTTGCTTTTTAATAAATTTGGCACTTTTTATTACAGTGCTCCCTTCATTAAGACTGTCAAAAAACACCAGTCTTAATGAATCGGGGCCACAGTGTTTTGTGTATGACCAGTTTCAAGTGGTTGACCACTACTAAAGTAAAGCATCGCCTTTCATCAGTGCGGTTGCTCAAGTCCAACTCCGATCTGATTGTATTTTGGTTTTGCATGGAATTGAGAGATCAGTGATTGTCTACGGCGTGCACTCAGCCGCATCTACCTGATACCCGGCTCCTCTGCAGTACAAGTCTCCACTCCCTGTAGCTCAATGCTATTGACTACATGATATCCTTTGATAATTCGGCTTGCGTGTTTGCTCTAATCTGATTTATGCTTATTATGTCCTTGATAAAGACCATTATTGGTCAAAACGTTGGACCTTTTCTTGCCGGATCAAAATAAAATATTTACTTATTGCAGCAAGACCTTCATTCTCTATCATCATTTTGGTGCTGAGGTTTTTTTGCCTTCACTTCTTGATCTAAACATTAGTATGAGACATATGTGATAATTGCTCAATCCTCTGGGACTTGTCTTACCATTCTGTGATATATAGAGAGAAAGTCTCTACAGTCATACTTGACTTGTGGAGGAAAGTCATAGCTTTGTATAGTCTCTTCAGCAGCCATATCTACGGAACTGTCCAAAAAAACAGAATTACTTTACAAAAGTCTCATGTTTATTTCCTAGAGCAGTGTTTCCCAACTCCAGTCCTCAACAGTCACGATCAGATCATGTTCTCAAGATTCCCTTAGTATTCCACAAGTGATGGAATTATCACCTAGAAATACTAAGGAAATCCAGAAAACATGATCTGTTAGTGGCTCTTGAGGACTGGAGTTGAGGAACATCATTCTAGAGCTTGCCATTCTGCAGATAGCAGTCATATGATGCAGACTTAAAGGTGTATTCCCATCTCCAAGATCTTATCCCAATATGTAGTAGGTATAATAATAATGATATTAGCAAATACCTCAAATTAGAAATGTAGTATAGTTTTTCAGATTCATTATGCCTCTTTCCTCATGTGGAGGCATTGTAGGACCTTAGGTATCCATGGTTACAACCACTAGCAACTAGCTAGCTGTCATTATATTACTGGTCGTGACTCGTAACCATGGATACCTAAGGTCCTGCAATGCCTGCACATGAGGAAACAGACATAGCGAATCAAAAATACTATACTACATTTCTAATTGGAGGCATTTGCTAATATTATCATTATTATTACACCTACTACATATTGGGATAGGATTTTGGAGCTGGGAATACCCCTTTAAGCTTTCATCTTTCTGAGTTGTGTTTGGGCCAATAACCTGTTGCAGATTTCAGCTTTCAGCAGATGACATTGTTTGAGAATGAACTGTTTTACTGGGTACATACAGCGATTATTACATTCATTATCATAACATGGAGGATTACAGGATAGAACTAAAACTAACAAACCAAACAAGTCATACCGCGCAGCTTTAACAACTCTCTGTCTGCTCAATGCAGCCCCTACAGCATAAGCCCGCAGCTGTTGTATACTCCAACGTAATACAGGCACTGCAAATAGTTAAACAGTGGCAAAAATATCTACAAAGTACCTGAACCAACTTAAATATGAACAAGGCGACCTAACCTATTATAACCCAATTTTATAAATTATACTGGAATTTTCTTTAATTTTTAATGCTGTGTGTGGGGTTGCACTGTGCAGATATCTGACCTGTGTCATTGTGGTAATAGAGCAGTTCCTTCCATGCGTAGCCTACCTGCCATGTCAATGCACAGACATTATTCCAACTTCTTATACTGGGCGGATAAATTGTGTGACATGACCCCAAGGATACTTATTAACACAATGCACATGCAGCATTACCTAGATTGTAAAATGGTGCCTCGCCTCAATGTGTCATAGTATAAAGGCTTTAGGCATTATTTTAATTGGCTGCTTTAGTAGGCAGCACCTTCAGTATGATGCATCCATGTATCCACAGACAATAACCTGTAATATTTGTGCAGGATGGGGTCCATGAATATTTCTCAGAAGTTCAGTGAGTCTTCCTTTGACAGTTCTCTCTTACAGAATGATCCTAAGGAGGGGGAATGTCATGCCGGAGCCCTTCCAGCAGATAGCCAGACGTTTATGAGAACATGTCAGTCACAGGTTAATGGAAAAAAATATCCAGCAGAGGATATTGTCAAAGAATCAACCTCTGATACGTTTCTAGCTGGGTAAGAGGGAGGGATAACTTGCAAAAATGTTCTCAATATATTGTAGTATAGATGATTATTAGTGATGAGCGCAAGTGCTCGTTACTCAAGTTTCCTGAGGGTGCTCAGGCACGCACCGAGTATCGCGGGTGCTCGAGTAACATGTTCAAGTCCCCGCGGCCGCATGTTCTGTGGTTGTTAGAGAGCCGCAAAACAGGTGGGGATTGCCTGACAAACACGGGCAATCCCTGCATGTTTTGTGGCTGTTTAACAGCTGCGAAACATGCGGCCGCGGGGACTTGAACATGTCACTCAAGCACCTGCAATGGCAAACTTGAGTAACGTGCACTTGCCCTAATCACCAATGATTATATCCAGTCAAGATGTAATTTCCCAACCATCAAACGTCATGAGATCAATAAATATCTGTAACATAAAACTCCAATCACACAACAGTAACCGCAAGAAGATACTGTTACAAATGTGCCAGACACTAAACCACCATAGGAGCTGTAAGAAAAGGGATTTCCAGGATTTATGAGACTCCTAAGCCAACCATGGCCAACTTGGCTAAATTAGTTTAGTTACATTTAAAGAATAACTACATTTTTTTTTATTTAAGTAACCTCCAGGCATTGTAAGGCTGTGAGTGTTTGTCATATATTTCATTACCTAATTTTGCTTTCTTCTCTCCCAAATACTATGTTTCAATGACCAGTTTATGCTCCTTTTGAAGCTGCTTTTAACTGCTGCTCAGCAAGAATCTGTACACTATATTCAAACAGTCTGTGTACAAGAATTCCCGAGCGTACAGAGGTGGGAAGATCAGAGGCTCAGACAGGGAAAATCCAGTACACAGATTGATTGAATACAATGTATGGAGTTTGCTGAGAAGCAGTTGAAAGGACTTTCTAAAGATGAATAAACTGCAGCATGGAAACTGCAGCATGGAAACAACTCTTCTGCATAGTCTTTGAGATAGATGGAAATATGCTACAAAAATTCATAACTTTGCAATAACTGGAGGATAATTCAATAATAAAGTTTAGTTACTCTTTAAGAAACTACAGTATTTTTCAGTTTGGGTCCCTCTACCAAGAATTGATGGGTGTTTTATTGCTGATAGTCCTTATAGTTAAACTAGTTGGGACTGTGGATGGGAGTGTCTGCGAAACTGAATAAGCCACGTCTCTGAGCTATATGGCCACTAAAAATGTGGCGTCTTCTTTTTGCCGATCGGTTGAGGAAGTAATGGTATATCCCAATCATCTAACATCATAAATAAAAGTGTAAAAACACTTGCAGGACACACCAATCCACTGTAGCATTAGTATATTTATTTTACTTGTTTGTATAGCGCCATTAATTCCACAGCCATACAGACATTATCATCACTGTCCCCATTGGGGCTCACAATATACATTCCCTATCAGTATGTCTTTGGAGTGTGGGAGGAAACCGTAGAACCTGGAGGAAACCCATGCAAACATGGGGAGAACATACAAACTCCTTGCAGATGTTGACCTTGGTGGGATTTAAACCCAGGACCTCAACAATGGTAAACAATAGTGCTAATCACTAAGCCACTGTGCCCCATTGACTCTTAAGTAGCACAGTTTAGCAGCATATTACAATATTACTAGGTAAGTATCATATTTATGAGAGCTTTAGGGGAAATAAACTTTTATTATTATCTTTTTTGACTATTGAAAGTCATTTTGAATGTCAATTGACTCCGGCACATAGTCAATTACACGTAACGTAAAACTATATTATACTCCATTATATTATATTGTATACCATTAACATACCAGATGTGGAATCCACAACAAGTAGATCTCTAGGACAAATCCAAGATGTTACTATAAGTCATTAGATGTATACAGAGCATTAAGCTGATTGTCGCATAAAGACTACTACCAAAAGTTACAGGAGCCGCATGCACCGTCTGCAATGCACAACCCACTGTAAACCAATAAACTCATTGGTCTGTTAATGATACAGGCGGCCACAAATGCATTTCATAGTAAACCATTAAAATAGATGGCGTCATAAAGCACCCGGTCGTCTAGAGCACACAATTATATGACCTCATAAAGAAGCCATTTCTACTAAATATTAACAAGTCACAGTTATGAGGTCAATACTTTGCTCTACAAAGTCACCGGGATTGCTTCAGGTTATGATTGTGTTTACAGACCGTTCAGCTGTTTATTGTTTTTTTTATAACATTTTTATAGAAGAATATCATTAAACTCTGCTTTATCGTAATACAGAAAAATAAATAGGTTGCGAAAAAAATAATCTAAAAAAATATAAAATAATACAAAAATAATATAAAAGTAGCAATAAATAAATCTTTGTACTATACCAAGGAATTTCTCTGTATAATTTAGTGTATTTTTCTTTGGCCTGCTTCATAAAGTGAGATGATTTTTTATGGATCTGCATGTCACATTTCTACATTTCTCGGAACGGAGGTCGCCGCACTGTACTAAGGGGTTTTCGCTCATTAAAGTTACCAGTGAAGTTTTGAGACTACAGACTAATATCTTCTTACATGGATCTAGGATATATTAGAACCTCAGTGTAACACAATGATACAAAGATAGTGTTAATATACTATGTGAAGAATAGATGTGATCCTTTTAAAGGTATACTGCAACATATTCACAATATTTTATAGTTTAAATCTCCTTAATATATTAAACATTTTTGCAAATACTTTGTTTTACAGATTTTGTTCTGATTTTTAGTAATAAGTTTTGTTCTCCATTTACACAGATAGATCTCTACTAAGTCACATGACTTCCCGGTAAACCGCTTACCGATTTCTAGCAAACTTTTTATTTTTAGGTGTGAATAGAGGATAAGTTGAGTTTTCTTTTCATTCCCATTGTATCTTACTGTCTTTTTGCTTCATTTCACAGGTGGTGTACTTCACTGCTATATTTCCATATGTGGTCCTGCTGATTCTCTTGATAAGAGGGGCTACACTGGAGGGGGCCTATGAGGGGATCAGTTATTATATTGGAACACAGTCAGACATATCAAAACTTTCGAATGCAGAAGTGAGTTTCTTTGATAGTTCTTAGTCCTTTTTTAGAAGTACGATGACAATTCAGGAGTAATATAGAATAATACGTGTCTAACTACTTTGATCCTTATTGTCTTAAAGGGAATCTATCGCCAGGTTTTTGCCACGTAATCTTAGAGCAGCATAATAGAGGGACATAAACCCTGATTCCAGCGATGTGTCGCTTACTGGGATGCTAACTGTAGTTTTGATAAAATCACTGTTTTATCATTGGGATTATTTATCACTAGTCCTTTATATTCATGAACTCTGTATAACCCCGCCCACTCCACTGATTGGCAGCTTTTTCCCTATGCACAGTGTACACAGAAAGCTGCCAATCAGTGGTGTGGGCGGAGTTATACAGAGCTCAGCATTCAGAGAACAGCTAGATCTGCAGCAGATAAAACAGAGATTTTATCCAAAATACAGCAAGCAGCTCAGCTAAAGACACAATGCTGGAATCGGGGTCTCTGCCCCCACATCATGCTGCTCTCAGATAGGGTAGCATAAAACTTGATTACAGATTCCCTTTAAAGTTGTTCTCCCCATTGGAAAATCTCTACTTGTTTTAAACAGTCCCATAACAATAAGCAAATCACAAAGTGTTCTTCTTCAGCAACCTTTACTAACCAGTTATAACCTATGGAAAAGCCATACAATAAGTGTTTAATTCCCTGCAGCTGCACCATGGGAGAAAGAAAGCACAAAGCCCCTTCAAGTTAATGAGTTGTCTTTGTAATATATGATAGGAAAGGTCCTCAAGAGACCTCCTTTGCAGACCTCTCCACTCTGTCCAAGAGATTTGGATACTAAATCAAAGACCCTACTGTATTAAAGTGACCCTTCGCACTGGGACTGAAAAGTCACTATTTTTTTCTCATGTGCAGTCGCCCTGCCTGGTGCACTCAGTTGGCTTCCCACTACCTCCTCTGCTCAGATTGACATCCTCTTCCCTGCTTTCCATATCCCACAACACAGGAAAGGCAGAAAAGATGTGATCTAGACACCACTGCACTCCCCATGCCACTGTGGCAGTCATCTTGGAAGCAGGAAAAGCTGAAAAGGCAGCTGTAAGCCAACTGAGGACACCAGTCAGGATGGTAAATGTACATGGGAAATGTATAGTCATTTTTCAGTCCCAGTGTGAAGGGTCGTTTTAACTCGGAATAGAGTATTTGAAAATGGGTTTCTGTAACCGAACAACCCCATTGATGTCAATGAAAATTTCAATGTAACTAGTTTGCTCAATATAAAGTAAATGTATTATAGGAAATTGACATATATGCAAATTACTCCATAAACTCAAGGTTTACTGCAGATTGCCTTTTGGTATATGAACAGAAAAGTAACTGTCGGGTTTAGGAAACCCAATTTAAAAAAAAAAATCACATTAATTTATATTTATGACTTATTAAAGTAGAATTTCTTGGGATCTTTTTCAGTTGCGTGCTAAATCAGTAATGATCTTTTTTTTCTAGAGATTTCAATAGGCAATATGCAATGCCTCACTTCTCCTGTGGAGGTGCTGCAGGGGATTGGACACTTTTTGCCATTTCCTTCTGAATCACAACTGATCGCTGGGGTTTACTATTTTCTGGGGACCCTTCTAGCAAAACAAAATTGTAAAAAGAGCAAAGCTTCTTGTAGATTGTGAGCCCTTGCGGGCAGGGTCCTCTCTTCTCCTATTCCAGTCGGTTACCCCTTTTCACATGTAAAACGCCATGGAATGAATGGCGCTATAATAATAAATAGTAATAATAATAGCTACACCATTCAGAGTAATAGAAATGTATCAGACAGTAGATTTCCTTCTGTATTGTACCATTCTTTACCGTCTAAAGTGGCGTCTTTTTGTTATAAGCCATGCTACAGACCATAGGTGATTCTCTTCTGCTTCTTATTTTATTCTCTTCATTCTAGGTTTGGAAAGACGCTGCCACACAGATTTTCTTCTCTCTGTCCACAGCATGGGGCGGGCTGGTAGCTCTCTCATCTTACAACAAGTTCAATAATAATTGCTATACCGATGCCATCATGGTGTGCGTTACCAACTGCCTCACCAGCGTGTTTGCCGGCTTTGCCATCTTCTCTATATTGGGGCACATGGCCTTCAAAGCTCAGAAGGAAGTAAAGGATGTAGTAGACTCAGGTGAGCTGAAATTGACTTCTAAGGGGTAACTTTTCTCCTTATGGAGAGTGACAAGCCAAGCCTGGCATGTCAGAATGTGGAGACTTAGACACCATGCATGCTCCTCTGGGAAATTAAATATGCAAATTGCCCGTTCAGAGAGGAAGAGGACTAGAACTCTAGTGCCATCTATAGGAAGTAGCAATCCTAAAAATCAATCCTTTAACGAGCTTTGCCACATGAGTTCGGATAAAAGCCAGAACCAGAATCTCAATTTGCAGACACGGTGTTTCGGCATATTGCCCCTCGTCAGTGCAAAGTATTAGATTTGATTTGGCTAGGTGAGAGGCTTAAGACTGGGATCTAAGGGGTAATGTTTCTCCTTATGGAGAGTAACAAGCCAAGCCTGGCATGTCAGAGTTGTAATGCCAAATTAACCCATATATTTTCATGTATTTAGGAGTTGTCTCATTGTGACAACTCTTTTCCTTATGTCCTCTTCGGAGGTCTTTATAAGGCAACCTTTATGAGCCTCACTGGGTATACTACTTTGTCCACAAATTACATAGATGGTCATTAATTGAAGCGGCCACATGTTATACAACATTTGATCTGTAGTGGCCGCTGCAGAAGAAATGATCAAATGGATCTGCAAGATCAGCGGGAAAAATATGCGCAGGTCTCATCTAAAAGAAGTTGTCTCTAATGAGGCAAAACCTTAAATATAAAGATTAGATTATTCGTTTCTATCTAAAATAATTTTGGCACTTCCCTAAAATTCCAATTAATATCCAGGAATACCTCACTCACTGGTTATTTGGGAAGGCATTTTATGACAGCCTGTAGCCTTCTGATATTCTGTGTTTAGGCCTGACATTGAATTGTGGATTATGACGTTATTACTAAAATATTAACCTGCATCTTTGTCCCTTTTTCTAGGCTTTGCACTTGCATTTATTGCCTATCCGGAAGCTTTGTCTCAGTTGCCCGTTGCGCCACTCTGGTCCATTCTGTTCTTCTTTATGCTGTTAACCCTCGGGCTGGATTCGCAGTTTGCCTCAGTAGGTGAGTACAGTTGTAATGTGCTTTTACTAATGATCACATTTTATTTTCAACACTATATACATAGAATACAATATATACATTTCATAGTAATACTATGCAAAAGTAGATATAATAATAAATTCTCAATCCCAACATTAAAAGTTTTTACCTATTCACGACATAGGAGTTAACTTCTTTAGTTGGGTGTTTCGGAGTGCTCCCCTTCCGCGGAACTGAGAGGTGGTTGGAGTTAGCCGAGGACAGTGCTCAACTTTTTTTCATTAGTCCCGTAGAGAATGAATGGAGTGGCCACCGATGGTGCATTCTCGTTTCCCATTCCTCGGGTCCCTACCGATCCGCAAATAATCATTTATTTTTTGGATAGGGGGTAACATGTTGTTGAGAAAAAGTCATTAATACTGGAAACTTGACATTCATGAAGACTTTTGAGTTTTTTATGGAGCTGTAGGCACACGCTATGTGTCGCCATATTGTAGCAACGTATTACAGAGATCACCTACACAATATGACATCCAATGGGACATATGAAATGGCTGTAAAAAATTAGCATGGAAAGATATATCATAAATCTAAGGCTATGTTCACACATCATAGTTTTTTTTGCGTCACAAATCTGCAGCAAAACGTGATCTCTGGCACGAAAGAAGCTGCGTCAAAAACTCAGGTTTTGGTGCGTTTTTTGGTGCATTTTTTCAGCGTTTTTTTCGCTGTTCTTTTGTGTCTGTTTCGCATGTACATAAAGTTCATTGAAAAAAAAAATCTTATTCTGGTTAAGACATAAAAAACTCTGAAAAGACGCTGCAAAAAGTTACCTGCGTTTTTCAGCGTTTTTTTCACCGCCCATTACTTCCTATGGGTGAAAAAATGCTGAAAAAACGCTGAAAGAAGTGAAATACTCTATTTTCAAAAAAAAGGCTGCAAGGCACAAAATACGTAACAAAAAAAAAACCATGATGTGTGAACAGAAAATTCTGGTTTCTCATAGACTTTGCTGGTATAACAAAAGGCAGCTGAAAATTTGTATAAAAATTTGCAGCAAAAAAAGCTGAAAAACCATGATGTGTGAACATAGCCTAAAAGATGAAACTAAACCATCTGGGCCCAAATGCAAAATCTGAAAATCTACTTCACCTCCCTGTCCCGCCATGTGCCATTTCTAATGTTAATATGGTCTTATGTGGTAGGGTAGTGTCTGGGTTTGACTGCTACCACATCATCCCCTATAGCAATGCTCCTATTTGCATCCATAGATTTCTATGGGTGCCATATTACAACTTTCTACAGATGTCTGTAATAATTTTACATATAAATGCTTGCTGGCATATTCTGAACTCAAAATATACCCCTCTGGTCCTCACGCGGATCTGTCACCAGATTTGACAATCCAAAGGATGGTGTACTTACTTTGAAAATTCATATCAGAATGGCTGTTTAATCCATTTGGAAAGTTAAATGTAATCTCTATCTGATTGACAACTCCTCAGAGTCCCTCCTCCCTGCTGCTCCCGAGATCTCTCTCTGTTCAGTGCAACCCACAGCTGTCAGTCAGGCTGGGTGAACGGAGACTGAATACACACTAATTCATGAGCTCTGTCTTAGGGCTCGTGCACATGACCGTAATAATTGGACGAATGCTTTCAATTTTCAGACACATTGCATATAAATCGGATCACACTCTGATAGGAGTGTGATTAGCATAATTGGACTGATTTTCTCGGATGAGAGATAAATGATAGTTTGACCCTAGTAGTACATGGATTTTTAAAATGCTCATTTTACTAAAAGGATAACCGGGCCATTCTAACATGCATTTTCAAAGCAAGTACACCAGCTTCATTGGATCTAGGCAGTTTTTATTATGAAATCTAGCGACAGATCTACTGTAAGAGTAACAGAAGAATGATGAGATGTATTTTATGTCCCTCCTTTGTGACTCAAATCCTAGTTTGTAATATATGGGAAATAGTACAGCGAGGATAATTAGGGACATGGCACAACATGTATTTCTGTTATCTCTTGTGAATTATTGCCTTTAACAGGTTAAGTCACGATGCATCATGTAATCTGTGCCAACATAGTGTGTGAATGGGTGCGGCTATAACGAGAAGGCCTGGGACGATTGTCTCAGACAGCAATTTTTGGGGGAAGACAATATATAAAACAGAAAATAAAAAACGCCAAAATGTAGAAATTATAAATGGTTAATACATCCATTGATCGATTATTGATTAGATAAATTAGAAGTTGTATCTAATAATTTTACAGCTGTCCATTTTTGGATAACCTATATGTTTAAATCAAGTATTATCTTGTATGGCTTTTGGAAGTGATGAATGAATAATAATAATTCATTACACGAGACAAGTATTTATTATTTATTTTTCATGCTTTGATTATATAGCGCCATTATATTCCACAGCATTCTATAGAGAATATTATCACTGTCCCCATTGGGGCTCACAATCTACATTCCCTATCAGTATATCTTTGGAGTGTGGGAGGAAACCAGAGAACCCGGAGGAAACCCACACAAACATGGGTAGAACATACAAACTCCTTGCAGATGTTGTCCTTGATGGGATTTATATAGTATTATATATATATTTGTGTAGATTGTGCCTTTCAGAGGATACAAGGATTATTTAGTGGTCCAAGGCTCTGACACAATATGAGGTCCCAAAGGTCCAGTAGAAGACAACCACTGTCGGAAATGACTTGGGAGCCAATTAATTAACACTGGGGTCTGTTTCTTTAAAGAAGTTGTTAACTTCTTGTGTAAAGCAGGCGACTAAATGCAACAGCGGAGGACCAGGATGAAACCACAATTTCTTTATTGGGTTAACAATTTTCAAGGGTAATAAGACGACTGAGGATGGCAAATCACAAAAAAAACAATATTTGCAAAGTCTTTGACAATAAACTGGATAACAAAGGTATAGGAAATAGTATACAATAAAAAACTCCTAAATCAGCTCAGAGTCTAAAGTAAAAACTAGTTCTAATAGGGAAGGGGCAAGCACAGTATCTGGCGGGAACAGTCTCTAGAAGTTGCTGTGGCTTCCTGGGCCTTGACTAGGGCCACTGCTTCATCTCGTTAGCCGCACGTCTCCCTTACAGTCTAGCAATGCTCTCTTGGCTGCTCTAGCGTCAGCTGGACCCCGTCCAGTTCGTAGGCCTCTCCCTGCCGGCGCCCAGTACCGTAAGTCCGTGCTGGATCACTTCTCTGATCACTGGCCCAGGCGGAAGTCTCTGGCCGGGTATTCTCAGGGCTTCTTCGGGCCTTAAATGCTGATGGGTGTCTCCTCAGTCGGTATCGGTGGGAGCTGGTTCTCGACTGTTGACCTATATTGTCAGAGGCCTTGACCAGCGTCGTACAGGTCTTCAGTGCTTGACCATAGACGGGTACAGTCTGGACCTTGACAAGGTAGCTCTGGTCTTCAGTGCTTGACCGTCGGCGTCTAGGTCTAGGCCGGGCTGGTGCCCGCGGTTGCGGCCTACTGCCTCAATTGCTGGAGCTGCAGCAAGAATGTCTGCCACTTCTCTTGGTGCCAAAAACACTCACATTCTGGCATGCTAACCTTTTATATCGAAGGCTGGTTTCGTCACTGTCACCTGACCCAGGGCAATGTCTAATTCTGTCTGTCCCCTCTGTAATTCTTCTCCCTGGGAACAGTTCCGCAGGGTTTTGTTCAGACCTGAAGGCCACACGGCTTCACAACAGTTTGTTTCCTATGCTCTGTTCTCCTACACTTGGACAATCCCTTCTCATACCTCACGCTTGGTCCCAATAAAATAAAAAAGCTTATACTCTCCTCCCGTGCTTGCGCCGTTCCTGTGGTGTCGGCATTCGCGGTCCCGGGGCTGCCGTGCTGTTGTTGTGACACGTGACCCCGGCGCTATATCAGCGCTGGCGTCACGGTCCCCGCCTCCTGTCGAATTGAACATGAAGAGGACGTCAGAGATCAACTGCAGCCTGAACTTCCTCTTCATGTTCGATTTGTCCGAAGATGGAGACAGTGACGCCAACGCTGATTGGGCGCCAGGGGTCATGTGTCACAACAACCACACAATAGCCCCGGGACCGCGAGTGCCGAAACAGCGGTAATGGTGCCGGTACGGAAGATGAGTATAGGCTTTTTTATTTTATCGGGGCCAAACATTTAGCTCAAGAAGGGGTTGTCCAAGTAGTGCACAACCGCTTTAATGGATGATTCACACATAACCTACAAATATTTATTGATCATGTAATTGAAATTTGACATGCACAAGTTCTGTATGAAAATAAGGTTGTCCAGGAGGTTAATTTCCTCTGCTGGGCCATAGAAACCTCAGCCTGATATTACATATGTGTCCTTGCAGTAATAGATGAGGCAAGGAACAGAAGGAATCAGGGAATTAGGACTTTAGAGCAAAAGTTCTCAAACTTTTTCTTCTGATATCAAGCCAACCAGAACATGGTGATGCCTAGGCTTCACCATCAGTGATCCATGCTAAAAATTAATTGAATCTGTCACCAGGTTTTTGCTACCCCATCTCAAAGTAGCATGATGTAGGGGCAGATACCCCGATTCCAGCGATGTATCACTTACAGGGCTGCTTGCTGCAGTTTTGATAAAATTACAGTTTTCTCTGCTGCAGATCTAGCTGTTATCTGAATACTGAGTCCTGTATAACCCCGCCCACATCACTGATTGGATGCTTACATTGAGTCTAGACAGAAAGCAGCAATCAGTGGTGGAGGGCGTGGTTATACAGAGCTCATGAATATGGAGGACTACCTGGCAGCAGGTTTACTAGTCCTGTAGTGATAATCTCCGGCTGATAAAACAGTGATTTTATCAAAACTACAGCAAGCAGCCTGGTAAGTGACACATCGCTGGAATCGGGATCTGTGTCTATACATTGCGCTGCTCTCAGATTAGTTGGCAAAAACTTGGTCACAGATTCACTTTAAAAACATTGCTTCATTTGCCTTTTGTTACCCATATACTGTATAACATTATAAAAAACACCCACTTGGCCAATTATGTTGCTGAGAGGTCAGTGCAGCCAGAAAAAGACCTGTGTGTAGGCTTGTTGTAGGCTTCTGCTACTGATCGGATTATTATACATTGCAAGTGAATAGACCTATAGAATTCAAAGAGAAAAATCCACTGATTTTTGAGTCCATGCCTAAATATTCTGCTGTAGAGTAGAGTACAATACATGGTAAAGTTGTTTCCAGCTACTCCACCAGTAGAGACATTTCAGTTACAAGATAATTTTCTTATAATTAAACTAATTCGCTATAATCTTGATGAGAATTGCAGTGCAGTCAGGCAGATCGAGGCCGTGTCCTGCTTTTCACCAAACTGAAAGGTGGAGGCACGGCAAAGGGGATGGTAGAGATTAAAAGGGATATTAACATCAATAATACAGTGAATGTTTTTTTTTTATTATTATTTAAGGAGAAAAACATTTTAAAAAAATCAGATTTTCCTAATACTAAACTTTGCTTTAAATATTTATTTATTCTACATTTAACTCCCATAAGGATGGATTACAGATTTCTCGACTTTCCTCCTTGAACTCTTTGTTGCCCTCTGCTGGTTAAAAACAGTATGTTCTCACTAGAAGGGCAGTGCTAAAAAAAATATTCAGATGTTGACTCATAAACTAAGCTGATTGTAGGAATATAGATCTCATTGAACTGGATTATTTTCTTATCTAGCTGTAGGTGTAAACATAAATAGTCATAAGTGAAGGTTTATGAAATGTATGATGTATTTACGTTGACAGAAACAATAACCACCACCATACATGATGCGTACCCTAAAGTGATGAAGAAAATGAGGGGAGTAATCACCATTGGAGCCTGTATTATATTTTTCTTGCTTGGAATTGTGTGCGTCACTGAGGTAAGGATGTTTTCCTACTTAAAGAAATGTTGTCACTTGTTATAAGGATATTTTTTTTCCCCTGGTGTAAATGCTGTTGTTCTCCCGAATCTGGTGTTATTTTTCTTTTGTTCCTGCTCCTCTCCATTTCTGAGATATGGCCTCCTCATCCCTGTATATAAATCTACCATATTTAGGCAAGTGTGCGTGGTCCATAACTCTTATCTATGGTATTCTTCTTGAAGACCACACCCACTTGCCTAAATATGGTAGATTTATATACAGGGATGAGGAGGCCATATCTCAGAAATGGAGAGGAGCAGGAACAAAAGAAGAACAATGTCAGATTCAGGAGAAAAATGGCATTTACACAAGGTAAAAAATTACATATTTATGGAAAATGACAGGTCTTTTTTAAAGGGGGCTTTTTAGTTTAGAAAATCTACTTTTAAATAACGTATTAGAGAATTTTGAGTTTATAGAGGTGGTCCACCATTTAGTACCATTATGTATTGGCTAGAGCTTAGAATGGTCACAAAGAGCATCTTCTACTCTGAACAAACCAGAATGTCTCTGCATTGTATGGAAAACACACTAATTTCAATGGACATTGTGTTAAAGACTTATTTCTCCTGCTTTGTCCCTATAGAGAAGTTAAACTTTTGTAGCTTCAGTTGGGAAAATAAGTATTTGATACTCCGCCGATTTTGCAAGTTTTCCCACATACAAAGAATGGAGAGGTCGGTAATTTTTATCGGCGGTACACTTCACCTGTGAGAGACAGAATCTTAAAAAAATCCAGAAATTCACATTGTATGACTTTTACATAATTCATTTGCATTTTATTGCATGAAATAAGTATTTGATACAATAGAAAAACAGAACTTAATATTTGATACAGAAACCTTTGTTTGCAGTTACAGAGGTCAAATGTTTCCTGTAGTTTTTGACCAGGTTTGCACAAACTGCTGCAGGGATTTTGGCCCACTCCTTCATACAGATCTTCTCCAGATCTTTCAGGTTTCGGGGCTGTCACTGGGCAACATTGAGTTTCAGCTCCCTCCAAAGATTTTCTATTGGGTTCAGGTCTGGAGACTGGCTAGGCCACTCCTGGACCTTGAAATGCTTCTTATGGAGACACTCCTTAAGTTGCCCTGACTGTGTGTTTCGGGTCATTGTCATGCTAGAAGACCAGCCACAACCCATCTTCAATGCTCTTAATGAGGGAAGAGTTTGTTGCCAAAATCTTGCGATACATGACCCCATCCATCCTCCCCTCAATACGATGCAGTTGTCCTGTCCCCTTTGCAGAAAAGCACCTCAAAGTATGATGTTTCCCCCACCATGCTTCATGGTTAGGATGGTGTTCTTGGGGTTGTACTCATCCTTCTTCTTCCTCCAAACACAGCGGAGGGAGTTCATACCAAAAAGTTCTATTTTGGTCTCATCTAACCACATGACCTTCTCCCATGCCTCCTCTGGATCATCCAGATGGTCATTGGTGAACTCCAAATGGGCCTGGACATGTGCTGGCATGAGCCGGGCGACCTTGCGTGCCCTGTAGGATTTTAATCCATGACCGCGTAGTGTGTTACTAACAGTAATGTTTGACACTGTGGTCCCAGCTCACGTCAGGTCATTGACCAGGTCCTCTCATGTAGTTCTCAGCTGATTCCTGACCTTTCTCAGAATCATCCATACCCCATGAGGCGAGATCTTGCATGAAGCCCCAGACCAAGGAAGATTGACGTCATCTTGTGTTTCTTCCATTTTTTAATAATTGTGCCAACAGTTGTTGCCTTCTCACCAAACTGCTTGCCTATTGTCCGGCAGCCCATCCCAGCCTTGTGCAAGTCGACAATTTTGTCCCTGGTGTCCTTAGACAGCTCTTTGGTCTTGGCAATGGTGGAGAGGTTGGGGTGTGTAGACAGGTGTCTTTTATACAGGTAACAAGTTCAAACAGGTGCAATTAATACAGGTAATGAGTGCAGAGTAGGAGGGCTTCTTAAAGGAAATCTAACAGGTCTGTGAGAGCCAGAATTCTTGCTGGCTGGTAGGTGATCAAATACTTATTTCATGCAATAAAATGCAAATTAATTATGTAAAAATCATAAAAAAACAATGTGATTTTCTGGATTTCTTTTTAGATTCTGTCTCTCACAGTTGAAGTGTACCTATGATAAAAATTACAGACCTTTCCATTCTTTGTAGGTGGGAAAACTTGAAAAATCGGCAGTGTATCAGATACTTATTTTCCCCACTGTATATACCCTATAACAGATTATTGTTGAGGGTCCCAAGTGAAATGTACAAAAACTCTTAAAGGGCTTGTGTTGCAACAAAACATATTGTAGAGCTCCACCTGGTGGTGACTAATTGGTCATGCATCAATAAAATAAATTTCCAGATGTCAAGATTAATAACAAAGTAAAAATGACTGCTTTCATGTGTAGGATCAAAGCTATAAATAATAAGTATCTATTGATGAAATTACACTCACCAACAGTATTGGTAATGCAAGAAATCACTTATGATGATACTGCCACAGTCTGAGCATCGGATAGCAGACAGTTTGTCCAATGTGAAATAACGTACATATGAAAAGTAGCAGAACAAAATGCAGGCGCTGTCATCTAATCCTCTAGTTCACAAGAATTAATGATTAGCAAGTAAAAAATGTATCAAAGTTATTTACTCAGAGTAAATTATTACGCATTTCAGCTCCCAGGACTGGAGCCTTTATCCGAAATTTTAGGTAAATGTGGCACAAATTCTGCAAAGTAAGAATGTTTTATTAATATAGATAAATAGATAGATACGAGATAGATAGATAGATAGATAGATAGATGAATAAATAGATAAGATAGATATATGAATAGATAGAGAGAGATAGATAGATAGATAGATAGATAGATATATGGATAGATAGATAGATAGATAGATAGATAGATAGATAGATAGATAGATAGATAGATAGATAGATGAATAAATAGATAAGATAGATATATGAATAGATAGAGAGAGATAGATAGATAGATAGATAGATAGATAGATGAATAAATAGATAAGATAGATATATGAACAGATAGAGATAGCTAGAGAGATAATAGATAGATAGATAGATAGATAGAGAGATAATAGATAGATAGATAGATAGATAGATAGATAATAGATATATAGATAGATAGATAGATAGATAGATAGATAGATAATAGATAGATAGATAGATAGATAGATAGATAGATAGATAGATAGATATTCCATTATTTTTAGACTCCTTGTTATTTACACGTTTTTCTTTTTGCAGGCAGGGATCTACTGGGTGGATCTGATCGATTATTTCTGCGCTGGCTGGGGAATACTTATCGCTGCCATTCTAGAACTGGTCGGGATCTGCTGGATTTATGGTAAAAAGAGAAAAAAAAACTATTATAAATTTGGTAAACGTTAAACAAAAAAAATACTAAAAGGGATGGAATGATACAAGTGAATAATGAAATACTGACTTGGACACTTCATTACATGCAGAACTGTTTAGATCTAGTCTGTGAACATCAGGCATAGAGCAGGCTGTTGCTAATCAGGTCAGCACAGAGTATTTCAGGAGTATTTGGACTTTGTGCAATGTGTTTTTAGTCTATTTGAGAGGCACCAGAGATGACCATGTGTGTTCAGATAATACACATCATGATTGATGTAGTCTGTTATAAGGAGAATAGGATACAGAATTATGGAAGCTTTTTCTGTCTTTTTCTTATGTATAGGTGGTAATCGTTTTATTGAAGATATTGAAATGATGATTGGAACGAAAAGCTGGCTCTTCTGGCTCTGGTGGAGAATATGCTGGTTTTTTATCACTCCTCTTCTGTTAACTGTAAGCCCAAATATTACAAAAACACATGTGTAGACATAGTGATAGATAAATAGATAGATAGACATTTATATCTGTCCATTCAGCTTCTTTCTATTCTATTTACAGGCCATTCTGATTTGGTCCTTGGTCACATTCACTTCTCCAAAGCACGGTGACGTTGAATACCCAACCTGGGGAGTTGCCCTTGGGTGGTGTATGATCATTTTCTGCATTATTTGGATACCCATATTGGCTGTAATAAAATTATGCAAAGGTGAAGGAACACTATGGCAGGTAAGTTCTTACATACACTTAATTAAAAAGCACAGTTTATCTTTAAAAGTATAATATATATACAGAAAGCCAAGCTGAGGAGCATGAATCAGAGCCTGGTTGCACGATTACAGCCTAGTATGTTTTTCTCTGAAATGCTCCGGCTTTCAGAGAAAACATAGTTTTAAAAGCTTCTCTTCTAGGCTCAGTATATTCAGAGTTATTTCTACTTTTTCTCCCTTTTTCTAAGGCTAATCAGTGAGCAATGACATCCTATATCTAAACTGATTCATCCCATAATGGCTGAAGCGCTGCATTCCCTGTCTTTGCTTTCATACAGGCTATTTTAGGCTGTGCTATGTGATGTGACAGCTTCAAGGCATTATTGGCAAGCCCGGTTGCA
The DNA here is from genome assembly GCF_046119375.1 of Phyllobates terribilis. Classification (NCBI taxonomy): domain Eukaryota; kingdom Metazoa; phylum Chordata; class Amphibia; order Anura; family Dendrobatidae; genus Phyllobates; species Phyllobates terribilis. The sequence continues at coordinate 367,301,570 of NW_027362767.1, forward strand.
TCCAAGGTCATGTGTGCCTTCTCTGGCTCATGCATTGTTCTGCATTGCGTAAAAAATTGTGTTTTTTGGCGATTCATGCAAAATATATTGCAAATTGTTCGAATTTCATGAATTTCAACTCACAAGTCTATTTGCATCAGATCGATTCGATCATCTTTAATCCTGGACACTTAAAGAAAAATTCTGGAGTGGTAAACTTATTGTAACAACTTGTGTACACAGCAAGCCACTTTCATGCTGTGTTCTTCCCCATTGGTCCCAACGAGTCTTAAGTACAAACTCCCCGTAAAATGGGATTCTGGCATATGCGCCGATGGGACCACTGCCTATAATGGTGCAGACAGTCAACGTGTGCTCTGTCGTGCATCATTTTCTGGCGTATACGCCTACTGGAGACAGACACCCAGACGTAGTAGATGACGGGGCCACCGAACATAGGAGAAAGCGCAGTGTGAAAGCACCCTTAGGCTTTACGACACATCTATTAGGAGTCATATTCACTCTTCAGCTAATAGATTTGTTTTAAAGGGAACCGGTCACTAGATATATGCTGCCTGAACCAAGGACAGCATGAATCAGAGCCTGGCAACATGATTGAAGCAAGGTATGTTTTTTTTAACAATTTGGAAAGCCATCCGTGGGGACTACAAGGAAAGGCCTGACTAGTCCAGTGCAGTCCATGGCTGGATTCTCACTTCCCCACACCAGTTGATTGATATTCTCTACGTAATTGGGAAAGACCTGGCAATCAACTGGAGCAGGACAGGGAGAAGTAAACCCTGTTAAGTCAGGTCTGCTTTTTTCGAAGAAAACCATACTTGGCTTCAATCATGCAGCCAGGCTCTGATTCATGCTGTCCTATTCTCTCTAAATTAGAATTTGTTTTTCATATTCGCAAATTATATATATTTGAGAAATATTTAATATTTTGGTTTCCTTTAATTCCATAAAGATTTCAACGATACTTCTTTTTAGGAGTGTTCTAGTATCCAGATTGAGCTATCAGCCTTGCATCAACCTAGTATTGTGTGTAAGTCTTGTGCTGAATCATCAAGTATTGTCTTACTTTCTCAACAGCGTTTTCGACGAATTTGTTCCCCAACTTCAGACTGGGGTCCCGCTTTGGAAAAGCATCGCTTTGGAAAATACAAAAATACTGGTGATGTCCCAACAAAAGTTTCCAATGGTCTAGAGATTCCCACAATTGAAGGAAACCTTGGAGGCTATGACAACAAAGCATTTTCTTAGAAAAAAAAAAGGAGCATTCCAAAACCAAAGAATTAAGTGCACAATGGACTAATGGACTACTAGAGTTTTTATATACATAAATTATGACTATAATCATTTATAGACAGATTTGTACTGGCATTTTCTACAATACACTGCCCGACTTAGGTTATACTTTGGTATTTTCACTTTGTAATGTTTTCCAACAACAGGGTTACAAACTTTTTCTGCTGTGACCTAACATTCCCAACACTGGAAAACCACCCTCTCAAAATGATGTCATTTCCAGAGAGCCATCAACAAGGAGAAGTATCTCAGACAACACATCGTTGGCGATAAGAAGGAGGCAGTGGTGCATTGCTGTTTATGACAACTCGTTAGAGAATGGCATATTAATTATAAGAAATTAAGTTATTACTGATAAAGATCAAGACCAGAAAACATAGATGACATTTAAACCCCTAACTTTTCACTTATAGGTCACTACCCAGTATTTGTGAGGCTGTAAAGTTTTTTCATTTATGTGTAAGATAAGCTAGATGTCGTCTTTGTGGAGGAGAGCTAATTTGCATAATGTTTTCCCACAGAGCTTTGCTTGTAAGTAATGCTCTATAGACCTACTGAATCACTTTTTAACGACATTCCCTGTCCTCCAGAGAGGTTAATGTCACACTTTTGCAGGCCGGTTTTATGGCATCCTGATATTCATTTGTAATCATAGAGGTATTCCTGGCACTCAAGTGTACTCAGAGAGACATTTCTGGCAGTCATTTGTACCTGCATGTGGGTTCCTGACAGTCAAGCGTAGTCAAAGAGTGGTTCTTGGCCCTCAAGTGTAGTTAGAGAAGTTCTTGGCACTTGTGTTTAGTCAAAGAGAGGTTTCTGACATTTATTTCTAGTCATAGAGGAGTTCCTGGCAGTTAAGTATAGTCAGAGAGAGGTTCCTGCAACTCATATGTAGTCAGAGTGGGGTTTCTGGCATACACGCATTCATTTGTCATCATAGGGAGCTTCCTGTCACTCATGTAGTCAAGAAGGTTCCTGGCACTCAAGTGTAGTCATAGAGAGGTTCTTGACACTTATGTGTAGTCAGGGAGAGGTTTCTGGAATTCATTTGTAGTCATGGAGGAGTTCCTGGTACTCAAGTGTAGTCAGAGAGAGGTTCCTGACTCTCAAGTGTAGTCAAAGAGAGGTTTTTGGTATTCTTGCATTCATTTGTAGACATAGGGAGGTTCCTGGCACTTGTGTAGGCAGAGAGAGGTTCATGGCACTAGTGTGTAATCAGAGAGAAGGTTCATCTTGGCCCATCTATCATCTTGGCCCTTGTGTAGTCAAAAAGATGTTTCTTGCATCCTAGCGTTCACTGGCAATCCCTAGTAATCCCTAGTAAACCAAGGATTATTGTAGGAGTGTTTCATGTGGATCTATGGATCACTGTGCAGTTATATTACACCAACTGCGTCATTCCACCCCAATGATACAATAAAAAATAGGGTTTTTTTAAACTTCAATGGACACAGTAACATCTGCAGTATATCTAATGGATAATCCTTGTGTAGATCTATATCACCCTTTGAGCTGATAGCTAGGGATCCTTTACAGTTTTAGGAAATGCATATTTGATAAATTACTACCCAGAATTCCTCATGCATCAGCTTTAATGGTTAGTTACAGTGTATCCCTGAATCGGGCAACAATACTTTAGCATAGTATAATTCCCTAGTAAATAAATTTGACTTACCATAAGTCATGTTACGTCTTTGAGCTATCATCTAGTTCTACAAATTAGTGCAGAATTCTTGATGTTTATCCATAATCTAAAAATTAGAATATGTTTCTTCAGCAAATTGTAAAGTGTAAGTGTTTTGTTTCCGTTTAGCTCATATATGAAGCTATCCCTGCCAGAACTACAGGGTTCATCAGTCTCAGCCGACCGATGGCTGTTGGGGGCTTTTTGGAAAAGCAGTGTTCAAAGAATATTGTACTGTAAGATAATATTTTGTATATAGTGTAGTCACAAAGTATGTATGATATGTTTACATTTCTGTATTTTAGAAAAGTGACTTTATAAAGAAAATACCTCAATCTTATAAGTTGTGTAATATTTGCCTCTTCCTGCATGGATTTTTCAATATGATCAATACGGTTGAAATTATTTGAATTCTCAATAGTAACATTTTATTAAAACCTGATGACTGCTAAATTATGACTATGAATGAAAAGGAAAGGTGTAAAATCCCCAAAAATGTTAAGCATAGATATTATACATATACAGCTTCACCAGAGATCTATCAGAACATCTTATGGGATGGGAACCCCTGCAGGAACATTGTTTCTTTAACTTTTAGCTTCCAAATCTTCCTTTTCTATGTGTCAACCTATGGAAAAATCTTGGATATTAGAAGATTTCTCAAAATAAGTTGTAATCGGCATGGCATTGTAAGGAGGACTCCTAGACTCATTCATTCTGAAGTTGAGTGGATCCAAGCTTATAGTTGCCTATTTATATTTTCTGCCATATCAACACAATCTCCATCATTGTCCATGAAGATCTGTCATGGGTCTTCTATTCCACTGTTTTAAATCACTTAGTATACAGAGTAAAGTTGCTAGATCCTTCTTGATAGCAGATCTTCTCCCCTCCACCCTTGCTATCTCTCAATCTTATGCCCCCCATACACCTTAAATAGCTCTCAGGAAAATTATGTCAATCATTTTGCTGGCAGCTATCTCTCGTAACTCTCCCATAAACAGAAGCACCCGCTCTGCCGAGCGCTCCTATGTTCTCTATGAGAGAGTTACTGATAGACTTCTTTGGTGGTTTATCTTTTGAAGAAAAAAAAGATCAGCTGTCCGAAATTCGATATCGTCCAAAGTGTCCAATGTGTATGGGGGATGCTTTACTTGTGTGGCTTATCACTAATTTTTACATAAGTAACTTATCACCAACTGGACAGGTTGGGTACAAACTTAAACCACAGCTGAACAAAACAATTGGAACTTTTTTAATATTTTCTCTAGAGTAGCAGGCGGTGGAGAAGATGGACAACCCCAATCCCCAAGACATTCACTGTTCTGATAATACAATGAACAATTTACATCCAGCCTTTTTACCCTTTCCTCGCAGATAAGGCACCTATAATTTCAATTTCTTCAAAATGTTATAATATGGCATTTCTAATGGGGTTATCCAGAGACGACAACACTTAGCAGAATTCCAATGTAGATTAAAGAAGTTGTCCAGTACTTTATATTACCCCAAAATGCATCCCCCCGGGGCCCCTAAGACTTTTTGTAAATACCTTACTTTGCTGTTTCTGCCTGTGAACGGCGCTATCACTGGCCGCTCAGAGGCATCACGTGACCCCGCGTTGACGTCATGACAAGTGAGGCGTGACTCAGCGCTGGGGTCCCTGTGGTGGCTGCTGGGTTGTGGGCGGGGTTACCTTCCACGTCACACCCAGCATCCACCGCGCGCTTTCCCAATGAATGGGGAGAGGCCGAGCGCGCGGTGGATGCCGGGTGTGACGCGGGGGGTAACCCCGCCCACAGCCTGGCATCCACCTGGAACATGGAAGACAAAGACCCCCGGCTGCTGCCACCACTTGTCGTGACATTAGCGGATGTCAGAGCTGGCTGCAGCCGGGGGTCATGTGATGCCTGTGAGCGGCCATGATAGCGCCGCTCACAGGCATTATCTGCAACGGAAGGTATTTACAAAAAGTCTTAGTGCCTCGGGGGGTTGCATTGGGGGGGTAATATAAAGTAGTGGACAACCCCTTTAAGAACTATGGTTGTTACTATTCAGCACGTGCTTATGGAGTTCAGACCCTCATGCATTATGATGGAAGAGAGTTGGGGTTACAGGTTCAAACCTCCCATTCCAGTTTAATAGACATCAATCTGGATCTGGATGATATACAACAGTTTGACTCACCATCCCCCAGGTAGAGCACTGGCTCTCCACTGCTACTTCTGTCTCAGTGAGTGTCTGCAGCGGCGATGTGAGCTATTGACATGATATCACTGGCTTCCATTGGCTTACGTGCCGCAATCTTAGGTAACCGATGAGTTAACATTTCGGCTGGGGGTCTGCTGAAGGCCCTCATAGCTGCCACCTTGGTTCACCTTGGGATGCTGAGCTTGAAAGGGAAACTGTAGTTTCACTATTTACTGCAATACTGCGATATTATAGTATAAATGATCATAAACTGAAATCCCCTAAGGAGACTAAAAAATAAAGTAAAATAAATAAAAACATAAAAATGTTAATCATTCACCTTTTTCCTCCATTAAAAAATAAAGAAACAGAAAAAAAGAAGAAAATAAACATGTTTGGTATCGCCATGTCCATAAAAGTCCAGCCTATCAAAATATTATATTATTTAAACCATATGTTATACATCGAAAAGAAAAAAAATGGAATTGCTGCTTTTTGGTTTGCCACACTTACAAAAATACAATAAAAAACAATAAAAATAAAAACATCTGCTCAGTGTGCAAAAAACAATGAATGTATGAAAAATTAAAAAGTGGCGACACAAACAAAAGTTTTGTTTTTACAAAGTTCAGAATTTTTATTCACTACTAAAATAAGAAAAATCTGGACAACTTTGGTATCCACCTGTTCATACACACCTAGAGAATCATGTTCCCAATTAATTTTTACTGCAGAATAAACACCGTAACAACAAAACTCAAAAAATTATGGCAGACCTGAGGATTTTTTTACAATTTTTCTGCACTTGGATTTTTTCCCCCATTTTTAGTACAATATATGGTAAAATGAATAGTGTTATTCAAGACTACAATTTTACTTGCAACAAAGCAAGCCCTCCTATGGCTAAGTTGATGGAAAAATAAAGAAAAATGTATTTTGCAACAAAGGAAGGGAAAAATGAAAATACAAATGGTGAAAAGTTCCTGAGTCATTAAAGGGTTTTATCTGTGGGAATTTGTACAATTTGCACTTTGCTTCGCACAAATTTATCAAATGTGGTCACAGCCATTTTACACTTCATAGGTCATTAAATCAGCCAGAAAAAGGCTTACAAAACCTTGGACACGACTGGATGGGCCTTGCAACTCTCACATCACATGATATAGCACAGCAAATCAGGAAGGACTATCATAGCCCAAATAAAAGCAGAGGCAGGGACTAAAGCAGCCCCTTTGGAAAGGATATGTACTGTATAGTGAAGAGGACATCGAAGTCCACAGCTTAGCCATAGAGATAGGGATAAAATCCATAATACATGAACAAATTCTACAGAAAGTGTGTGTGACAGCACAGCAGTAAAAAACATTCACCTTCCATTTGCTCATAATCAAATATGTTGAGGTCACTTTGACATTGCTAAAGCTGTGTTAGCATTAAAGTGCTTGAAAGGGGTAGGAAACAGTAGGGTGTTACACACGTCTTTCAGAGCATTGGGAGAAATTGTGATTTGCCGTAAATCAAACTTTTTTGGATAAATTTTAATATTTAAAATATTGGCTCATCTGTATACAATACCATACATGGACTATGCAGAATAGTGACACTGTTTCATAAAAAGAAAAAAAATTGATTTTTTTTTACTAAAGATGGAGAACCACTTTTAACCCAAAATGACACAACCTGGCACTTAACAATACCCCAATATCCTAATTGCACCATACCTATATTCAGGGGAGGACACAGGCTGCAGTGGGCCCCTGAGCAAGAAAAGAATATGGGCCCCCTAACAGCTCATCATAATGGACAATTCCACCTGCTTTGGAGGTGTAGATGGTCCCTCTACGTCTTGGGCACAGGTTGCGTCAATGAGATATCTGCCCCTACCTTTATTAGGCTCATGGATGGCAAGGACACTCGATGGCACCTAGACAACTCTTCACACTGATGTGGTGCACAGGGAGCTCCCTCCCTCTGTTTAACCACTTAGTTGCTGAAGTCAGCATCTCAGAGGCAGGAGCAAGCATCTCTAATACATTCGGCACTTGCACGTGTCCTATTGCTATATCAGTTTGCAGGAACTACATAATATAGGCAGTAAGGGGACAAAGGTTAACCAAGACCTTCTGTCCAAGGCAGTTTTGTTTTCTTTACATAAAAACTCACGTACCCAGGAGATTGTTTTGCTCAATCCTGAGCAGAAGTCCCTGAAGCGCTGCAGGGAAATACAGCTAAGAATTCTACGATGTTTTCAAAGACTAATGAGAATTCAAAATTTACAAAAGATTTTTTGATTAACCAAAAAAATATCCAGAATCCAGCCATATTGTCTTTGTAATCTATGGCCAGACAAGCTCTCTACCTTCTTATACATCTGCATGGTAATGAGAACCAGAAAGGTAATACCGGACCAAGATTGGGGAAGGACTTTTATCTAACACAAAAGCTTAACATTTTGTGTAAAATAGAATAAAATATCTTTAAAATTCTCACCAGATGTTACAAGACCCCAGTTTGGTTGCTTTCTTTTTTGCCAAATCGGGCAAATTGGTGTTGAAAATGTAGGATGGGCAATGACCCAATGGAGCATACAGTATATGGTGGGGATACTCTATGACCTTTGGGAAAATGTTGTAAAGACTACTGTCCTTATTATCCGATATACCTAATCCCTTGCAAGTGGTAACACATTCAATTTTTACATAATTTCCACGCTGCTACGTTAATAATTGAACCCAGAACATATAAATTGGAACTTTTCCCATTTAGAACCCAATGGACAGCAGAACTGCAGAACTGAGAAGGGAAGACATAAAAAGGCTAAGACAACTTTATTCTCTGACTACTTCACTTTCTCATGGTTTTATCATGGTCTTGTTTTCAAGATTTTCGCTCCTTCCATATCTGGTTGGACTCCAGTAATCTTCCCACTAGTGTTTTATGACTTACTTATCTGTGCTACAAATTTGTAAAATAATGAATGTAAAATGCTCACCTATAGTCTCTTCTTCTGTCTCCCCATATGTTTCCACGTGCTTCTTTAGCTCACATGTTTTCACTTAGACCCGGTAAAGTTATGGTAAATTTATTATTGGGAGGTGTTTTGTTTTTGTTTTAGAGACAATAAACAACAGCGATAACAAATTGTTCGGTGATTTATTAAACTGCTTAAATGCAGCATTTCTCGTGTTATTTGATATTTTTGGCTATCAGATCAGTATTTTTATTGCCAATAAAGGTTAATTTATTGTAAAAAAAAAGAATGATTATACAACACATTGGAATAGATGAAATAGTTACAGACTCCACAATTTGTCATATACTCTTATTTCAAATTGTGTTGAAGAAACAATATTATCTCACTGATTTAATAGGATTAGTTAATTCAAAACAAGACTGGGAATCACCTTTCGCATTTTAGATTTTTTATTTTTACATCCTTAAAGATCATTATTTGCCCTTATTGAAATCTACTAGTTGCCAATGAATGGGGTTGTGTTGTAGTTTCCTTCGCAGTGAAGGGAACATTGCCTGTAAAATCTGAAATGGGAAACCCATTTTTTCCCCATCCAAAAACCATAGAGTTTAAAGTAACATATTAATCCTCCAACTTTTATACATATAGTCTGTAAAGTATTTTATCTTCAACTAAAAGTATTTTATATAATTCTGGTTCGACACATGACAAGTGAAAGGAGCTTGCTGATTGACTATTTCAAGAACTAAACTTAAATGGGTGGTCCAAAACTAACACTAAATACATATCTATTTAAAATAATAATCTAACTGCTTTTCTAAATACCTTAATTAAAAATTCCCTACCGTTCCCTCACTATTTTATTTAACTGCTTTATTTTTTTTCCTACTTCCACTTTAAAGATGCTTAGTTTGTGAATCCCAGTGCATTCTGCAAATGAGACTTCATCAGGGGGCAGAAGCTGAAGTCACTGTGGTCGTAGCCTCTGTCCCCACCCTGAAATAAAACGTCAGCAATGTCGCCTGTTTCAGGGGCTAGGCTAGTCGTTGCTGTCCTGAGCATGCATCAGTTGTCAATTCCGACATATGCTTAGTAGGATCTTGTAACTGTGTGATATTATTTTTAATGCACAGTGACAGTGCGCTCCCTCGCCGGCTCTGATGAGAAATGATGAGCTGGTAAGTGAGCGCACCGTCAGTGGGAATTGTAAGTTGATAATCCAGCGACCAGGAAAAGCAAAGATCAGTCCCGCCCCCGAGACCAATGTCACGTTAGCTATATTTTTGTTTTGATGTAAACAAAACAAATGTTTTAATTCGGTCTCTGAAAGTTACCCCAAAAAATAGAAATGTGGTATAAACAATTGACTAATAGAGTGAATAGGATCATATTAATTTCATAAATTATTCTCCTTTTATGTACCTAAGTGTATTTCAATAACTTATAAAAGTATTTTATCTGCTCAGACCAGGACCTGGCATCAGGTCAAAAGTGGCCATTTTTTCTTTTATTGTATTTCTACAGCTCTCTTTTTTTCTTTTAAATCAACCCCATGGTTCCAGAGATATGGGCCTTTTTATTTCGAAATTATTAATATTGTCTTTACCAAAAGGGCGTGGCTTACAGGATTCTCTGGGGTGTGTCTTTAGGCTGCTCTGTATTATCATCCTGTGAGCCATGCCTCATTCATAAAGACCATAATAAATAGAACTAAAAAGCAGAATATTCAGTGGAGCAGCAGGAATAAGAAAAAAACAAAAACTGGATCCTTTTGACAAGGACCTATTTAAATATGCCACCTATCTGTTGGCTGAACAATCAGCTATGACTCAACCTCTGCACACATATATGTATACACAAGCGTCCATGTGTTCGCAATGGGGAGAGGGGAGTAAGCCGCTGCAAGACACCTCTGGGGGAAGCTTATTTCACATGAGAGCAAAGGATTGAGCACATCCAAAGACCCCCATACACATGTGATTGGTGCATTGGGAGGTGACCACCATATGCAGACACTTGATTGAATGCTCTCCCCTTTCCATTTGGAGCATGTCTGCACTTCCAGGTAACATTTCTGATAAATTGTCTTGTGTGTCGTGTACATGAGATATAATGCAGATTTTAGTGACTAGAAGCTGCAGCAGTCTCTAAATGGATAAAACATTGTGTGGCATTTTGGGGGCTTATTTAAACTCACATCTATTCTATAAAATAAATAAATAAATATAAGGGAAAAAAAACTCAGATTCTCTTTACCCCACTGTCTCCAGCTCTAGGGAATGTGCACACATTAAGTATTTGGTGCAGAACTTTCTGCATCTCTTGGCAGGAAAAACACACAGCGTAAAATAGGAGCATTTTTTATGTGGCTTTTTTACAAGCATTTTTGGTGCAGATTTTACCCCCCCCCACACACACACACACACACTCATTAGTATGGGTGAAATCTACAGCAAAAAACACTGAAAGAATTGAAATGCTGCAGATTTATAGCTGCACCAAATCTGCAAGTAAAAAATAAGCAACGTGTGCATGGGACCCTTCAGGTTTTGTTGCACATCTGCTCTAAAAAAAAAAAACACTGCGACAAAAACGTGACACAATTGCAATGTGTGCACAGGCCCTAAGACCACCAATCTGGAATTGCCCATTTAGAGGATCAATAATCAATACTCAGCCTTTGCTCCACTACTGTTTCTTATCGCTTTTCTGCTCTTTCTCCGTCTCTTTGAGGTCCTCCGCCACGCTTTCTTGCTGTTCTCTCTGTCTCACAGCATGCACAGCAGTTCTCCTTGAGCACCACACATTTCCTTTTATCTATAAAAATCTTTTCCCTGGAATTCATATCTTTCCAGTACTGCCCCCTAGTGCAGGATACACGCATAATATAGTCAGGTAAAATCTACAGGTCCTACCAACTTTGCTTTTCTTCTCCAAATGAAAACATGACTGTGATCTTCCAGTGGCAAGGCTTGTGACAGGTACTGCAATTAAGTTCCATTAAGCCTCGTTCACACATTCAGTATTTGGTCAGACTTTTACATCAGTATTTGTAAGCCAAAACCAGGTGAGGAACAATCAGAGGAAAAGTATAATAGAAACTCGTCACCACTTCTGTATTTATCACCCACTCCTGGTCTTGGCTTACAAATACTGATTTAAAATACTGACCAAATACTGATTAAATACTGAAGGTGTGAAGACTGAATTGCAAAACCACATACTGGCACATGACAAGTGCTATGTTTTTCCAATTTTGAATGACCCCTTTAAACTGGTCACATTAAATACTTTCATAGTGTTTTTTCCTTAGTTCAGGAATTGACCTCTGTAGATAGCAGTTCCGTAATATTTCACATTAGAATCCTGAAAAGTTTTTGCTCTCACAATCTTCTTCAGAAAAAATTGTTAAAAACATCAATAATTCACCCCTCCGATGATCGTGTGTACAAAAAAAAAACAATAGAAATCAAGCAAGCCTAATTTTCACTTAAAAGTAGAAGTTTAAAAATATCTCATCCCACCAACATTATACATACGGTCATCATTGGGTTCTTCTGAAATAAAAAATAAACGATCAACATCAATGAGCTAAATGGATAAAACATTGTGGGGGTCTTTATTTAAACTCACATCTATTCTTTAAAAGAAATAAATAGATAAATAAATAAATAGAATGAACATAATGGAAAAGTAAAGCTCAGATTCTCTTTTACTCTGTTACGCCATCAATAGGTAACTTGTATAGTTTCAGATTGTGTAAAGTCTTCTTTATAAACAAGTCAGTGATATTGTATCTACTGTGCTTCACTTTATCTACAGATTATTTCTCAGTTTATGCCGTCTTGCATCCGTTTAGTACTTGCTGCAATAAGTGATAACCAGGGGAGGTGCCGGTTACCAGTTACACACCTTAGAGAAGAAAAAAAAAAAAACATTGGCAGCTATTTAAGACGTAAAAGCTTTACATAGCTACACTTTGCACAGGTACAGCTGAAGGGTAGAAACAAAAGAAGCATCCTGAACCTCCACAGGTGTCCTCAGTGCCGGACAAGGAAGCCTTGAATTGGGATCATCATGGGTATGAAAAACATTGCAAAAAAAGTGAAAAGAACATGCTGTAGTGAAAATAAGGTGAGTGGTCACAAAACTACTTAAGATCCTAAAGTGTTTGCAAATTGGATGAAATCGGTAAATGAATAACTCACAGAAAGGAATTCTACACTGGGTAAATAATGGCCGTATTAAGGAAACATCTACCGCATATATAAGGTCGTTATTAGGATTAAGTTGCATTTACATCGGTCAAGATACATTTTATAGTCGATGTAAGATTTGTCTTAAGTGAGCTTTGCCTTTCTTGATTATTATACATAGAGTGAGTGTTTCTTCAAATATAAAATATCTTTAAAAAGTTTTTCCCAGTAAGAATACATAATACATTCTTACATTTTTACAATACATATCAAATGTTAAATTATCAAACTGGCTCTCGCATTCAAATATACTTTTAGAAATAGGATCATTGTGAACCAAATTGCAATGCAAATGTGAACACAAACTTAGGGTTGCTCAATAACTTTTATTAATATGGTCCTGGAGAATTGTAGAGATGTACTCTATATACTAACAGGACTACCTAACAGAATCTTGAAAAAAGAGAATAATTTTGATTATTGTATATACAATCAAAGGGCTTTTTTTTTAGAAAGGCATAATTATAAGTATACTATTAGTGACTCTGCTGAGTGTGCTGGAAATATTTCTCTTATTAAATCCCATTAGTGTTCCACCACAATACAGTACCCCTTTCAGGACCTCCCACAGTGCACAGTGAACCCCACACACAGTACCCCCAGAGTCCTTCAACATACAGTATGACGCCCCTTCAGTACATTCTCTTGCACAATATTATACTCCCACGGTCCCCACACACAGTATGATGCTCCCACAGTCGTCCCCCCCCCTCACACACACAGTAAGATATCCCCCACAGGTCGCCCACACAGTATAATACCTCCAGAGTACTACCACACACAGTATGATGCCCTGTCAGTACGTTCTCTTGCACAATATTATACTCCCACAGTCCCCACACACAGAATGATGCCCCCACAGTCCCCCTTACACACAGTATGATGTCCCTCACAGTTAACCTACACAGTATGATACCCCCAGAGTCCTTCCACACACAGTATGATGCCCCTTCAGTACATTATCTTGCACAATATTATACTCCCACAGTCCCCACACACAGTATGATGCGCCCACAGTCCCCCCCCCTCACACACACAGTAAGATATCCCCCACAGGTCGCCCACACAGTATAATACCTCCAGAGTACTACCACACACAGTATGATGCCCCGTCAGTACGTTCTTTTGCACAATATTATACTCCCACAGTTCCCACACACAGTATGATGTTCCCACAGTCCTCTCTCACACACACACAGTATGATATCCCTCACAGGTCGCCCACACAGTATGATACCCCCAGAGTCCTACCACACAGTATGATGCCACCTCAGTATATGCCATTACACAATAATATACCTCCACAGTCCCCACACACAGTATGATGCTCCCACAGTCCTCCCTCACACACACACAGTATGATATCCCTCCCAGGTCACCCACACAGCATGATACCCCCAGAGTCACACACACACGGTATGATGCTCTCACAGTATATTCCATTACACAGTATTATGCCCCCACAGTCCTCACACACAGTATGATGTTCCCAAGGACATCCATACAAAGCATGATGCGCAAAAAATCTTGCCGACACATAATATGATACCTCACAGCTCCCCCACGCAGAATGATGCCCCCTTAGTCCCCGCACACTGAATGAAGTATCCTACAGTGCCACCACTCAATGTATAATACCCCTACAGCCCCCCTCACACATAGTTCAATGTCTCCACAGTCTCCCCACGCACTATGATGCCCCCATACTACATTCTCCCACAGCATGATGTCCTAAGAGTACATTCCCCCCACACACAGTATGATACCTCCACAGTTCCACCAAACCATATCATGGCCCCTACAGTCCCTCCCACACAACATCACACAAGCATAAAACTCGCCTGTCCCATCCCTGCTGGTGTTTTACTAAAATAATCTCTGCTGCTAGTCAAGGTAGTGCCTGAAAACCCACCAAGACCTTTCATTCCTATTTTATTCTCAGCTCATGTGATCGTAAGGTCTTAGAAGGACCATCATACTCTACCTGGATAGATTAGTGAAGCAAGACTCCTTGCTCCACCATTATATTCACCTGTATTGGTGTTCTGAGGACACAGATGCAGTTGAAGACTGGATACACCCATGACCTCCTAGGATAGCGGGAGGGACATCTCTCCAACTGGGACTTCCCTGCTTGATTCAGGGCAGTTGGGAGGTATGCCATAAGGTTTGATGGTCATATAAGTTCATTTTACAGGAAACCTATTCCGTCCAAAAATGATACTCTCCTGCAGATATAGTGATTAAATCAGGTCTCCCAGGCTTTCTGGAGAAGCAACCACAGGTAGAAAATGATGTTACATTCTTCCGGCAGACAGTTTCTTCCAGTGAGTGTGGCTGTGCAGGAAGGGGTTACAGTTGCCGCTCGCTAAATGCTGAAACCACTTCCTGGTACATTGACAGTGTGCTGTGCAGTGTGTGCAGCATGTGTGTGCAGAGCAAGCTGTCAGTCAATGTGCAGGGGCGTGATTATAGTGGTTAGTGGGTGGTGACTGCAGAGGGAATGTAACTTCATACTTAGCCGCAGCTCTAGTAAAGAAGGCAAGCATAATAAAAATGCTATTTATCGGCAGAATATCTCGATAGTATCGGGACACCTCCACGGGCGCTTTTATGACATCCCATTCTACATCTATATACAGGTGTATCTCACAAAATTAGAATATCAGAAAAAAGTTAATTTATTTCAGTTCTTCAATAACAAAAAGTGAAGCTCATATATTATATAGAATCATTACAAACAGAGTCTCTTCACTTTCATCTGTCAAGTCAGCAGTCTTCCACATGATAGTGGAGCCTACTGAAACAGACTAAGGGACCCTTTTAAATGCTTAGGAAGCCTTTGCAGGTGTGTTTTGTTAATTATTTTAATTTACTGAGATAATGACTTTTGTGTTTTCATTGGCTGTAAGCCATAATCATCAACATTAACAGAAATAAACACATGAAATAGATCCCTCTGTTTGTAATGACTCTATATAATACTCTATATAATATGAGTTACACTTTTTTATTGAAGAACTGAAATAAATTAACTTTTTGATGATTTTCTAATTTAGTGAGATGCACCTGTACATTAAAGCGAACCTGTCACCAGGTTTTCCAAACATAAAACTAAGGCCATCACCTTCAGCTCCTCTTTTACAGCAGTCTATCTATCTATCTATCTATATATATACATATATGTCCCCAATCCCCTCTACATTTCTAAAAATTTCATTTTATAGTCTTCCCATACAGCGCGATCCGGTCCGATGGGTGTTACTGGTCTTGCTCGGCACCTCCTCTATCCCTGCAATCGCCATCCTCCTGTCCTGCTTCATGTGGATGATGTGCCCTATGTCATTCAATCAGCACCCCCAATCTTGCTTCGACACAGGCGAACTTTTCTCTCCCCTGATGAGGGCAGAGCAAAGTCCTGTAAAGGGCATACGCCGGGAGAGGATAAAGAGTGCTGATAACCCATAGGTAAAGCCGACGCATGCACATTACAGTACATTGCTCTGCCCTTAGCCGGGCTTAGAGAAGTACACCTGCACAGAAGTGAGATCGGGGGCACTAAGTGGATGATGTAGGATGCGTTAGCCACATGTAACAGGGCAGGAGCATGGCAATTGCAGGGACATAGGAGGCAACAAGCAACACCAATAGCGCCCATCAGATCACACCATATGGATAGTTTATAAAAGGTATTTTTTGGGGTATGCAGAAGGCTGTTGGATGACTTGTATATAGGTTACTGGACTCCTGTAAACGATGTGTTACAGGTGGGGACCATATTTTATATTATGAAAACCTGGATACAGGTTCCCTTCAATATTAAAGGGGTTGTCCAGTCAAAAGTGATAAGTCTGCAGTCACTCTGTGTGACTGCAGACTTATGAATCCCCCTAGCGCATGCACTGTGTGCTGCAGGGATTCTCAGGTATGAAGACCCGTTACGGAGGGTATGTATGTGTTACACATACCAGCGGCCAGTAGGCGTGGCCTCGCTCTCCATACTCTTGTATTGAGTGAGGCCGCGCCTTCTAGTCAGATGCGCCCACTGGCCGTCCACCTCACTAGATGGGGCGTGGCCTCGCTCCATACAAGTGTGGCGGGGGGTATGTATAACGCATAAATATCCTCCAGTCCTGGGTCTCATGGAGTTCCCCCTTTTAGCCATTACAGCTTCCACTCTTCTAGGAAGGCTTTCAACAACATTTTGGAAAGAGTCTGGAAATGCTTGCCCAATCATCCAGAAGAGCATTTGTGAGGCGAGACACTGATGTTGGAGAAGAGACTGGAATCACACTTTCCCTTCCAATTTATCTCAAAGATGTTGGATGGGGTTGTAGTCAGGACTCTGTGTGGTAGGTCATGTTCTTCCACATGAAACTCCACCAATAATGTCTTGAGGGACCTTGCTTTGTGTAATGGGCAGAGTCATGCCTCATGAAGCTCCCAGTGCACAGTTTTTGTGCTGATGTTCATGCCATAAGATAATAAGTTATGAAGTCAGCAGAGCGTTGATGGCTTTTGTGCCCTCTGCTCCTCAGCACTCGGTGACCCCCTTTGTAGTTTTATGTGGTCTCCACTTCGTGGCTGAGTTGCTGCGGTTCCTTCCACTCTTTAAAAAAAAACACTCAAATGTGATGGGGGAATGTTTAGGAGAGAAGAAGGGCCATGATGTAACTTGTTGCGCCGATGGCGTCCTATATAGGACCAGACTGGTATCAGTGAGCTCTGTAGAACAACCCTTTCTTTCACAAATTTTAGTAAAGTCTGAGTGCAGGACGTAGGGCTGGATTTTATACATTGGGGCCATGAAATTGAATGAAAAGGTAAGGTTTGTCCCAATACTTTTCTCCATATAGTGCATGTACATTGTGGATATATTACCTACTAACAATTCAAATGACCTAAATGCCTTTCAAATTCCATGGTCCATTTACAAGGAATTTTTTTGTTTTCTGTTCATTGTGTAAGATGTATGTTAATAGTTAACTTCTCGTATATTAAATGCTTCCATAAAAAAGTACCTGGAATCCTTGCATTTCCCATGAAATAACAACTTTGGAGCATCTTTTCTCATAACTCTGTACCAGGCTTTTCCTCGGTTACGGTTTTGATATTTATCATATTTCCTATTTCCTTAAATATATCAAATGAATCTCAGATAGTCCAAGTATGTTTACTTAGTTAAGGCCCCATAAGGCACATGGATAAACATATAACGAAAGAAAGAAAAATGTGCCAGGAACAAGGTACAACAATATCTTTAATAAAAACATAAATATTATTAAATAAATTTTAAAAAGTTGTACAGTACAATCAAAGCTAATACTGAAATACAGACACAGACAAGAAAGAAAATTGGTGAGTGAGCTAGTTGGAAAAGTCCATCAGTACATGTGTACATAGGTATACCAGATGTAATTCACCATAAAATAAACATCACATATCAATTAATTAGTCTATTGATGCCCATACCTATGTATATTGGGTATTGAACATGAGATATTTTTTTTTATATATATGATGCAATAGTGTTGATGCTACATCCCCAACAGGAGAGCTATATTAATAGTGCTAAGTAGCAGTGGATAGTAGGTACAGGTAGGGGATTGCATATGGTATACACACAGAAAGTCAGTAAAGCGTAAGCACGAGCAGCTCACCAACCAAGAGATGGGTGTGATGAAGACTTTTCAATAAAAATTGCACTAAATTCAGATGAGTACTACAGCCAGGTTATGAAGATCTATGGGGTCAGCACAAGCTCCCTGTAGCATCTCAGAAAGCATAAAGTTATGAGATCTTTCCATCAGTAGAGGTTAGATTCACAGATGGTGTAGACATGCATAAGAGTAGGTTGTAGTGAGAGAACGCCATGGTTAAATAGCAGGGGTGGGCTAACTATTTGGTGCACCACCATAGGTTTTAGAAAGGGCAACAAAGAAGCCACGAAGCTCCATCTGGAGTTGCAGTTGTGTGCAGTTTATCCTAGGTGGAAGAGAGTAGCCCACCTGCCCATCAGCCATTAGATTCAAGGAGGCTAATTGTTGTGTATGGCAACGTCAATTATTCATATACGGGCTGATATCACTACCTACAGCTATCATCTACCAGTCATGAAAGAATAAGTTGTGTTCATGATACTCTATTACGTGTTTCATTTTGATGTTATTTCCTCAGGACTCTCATGCAAACTCCAATGATGAAAACCCTGAGCGTGGAAATTGGACACGGAAATCAGACTACTTGTTGTCTATGATTGGCTATGCTGTAGGTTTGGGGAACGTCTGGAGATTTCCCTATCTTGCCTACAAGAATGGAGGAGGTAAAGATAATGAACCAAACAACTGTCGTAGAAAAACTGAAGCAATATCTTTAATTAAGGCAAAGGTAAAGCAGGCCATACACATTAGATGGCTGTTGGCCGAACAAAGCTTCGCACAATCAGTGGCCGATGGCCATTTTAGCCAACTCTGCCAAAGCACTCGTATGGCTGAGCACTCCTGTGTTCTTCATGAGAAAGCCATCGACTGACATGTTGGCCGATGTCTTTCTCCTAGAGAACAATGTGATGAGCTGTCTGAAATCAGACATGCACCATCGACATCTCTCCCGGACATCAGTTGGCCGACACCCCCATACACAATAGTCTGTCAGCCGAACCCATCGATATTGTTGGATTTGGTTGACACTAGTCTAATGTTCATGAGGGGCCTTAACCCTTAACTTTTTATCACTCACAAAAATATCAAGTGTTTGTACTAAGGGTGTTCTCAACCTAGATAAGTCAATCTCAGATGTCTTAGACAAGTTAATCCTAGATATGTCAAAGATAATTTAATCACAGATATGTTGTAGTATGTCAATCCCAACTGTTTTACAGATAAGTCAATCCAAAAAATGTTAAGTCAATCCCAGTCCTAAAGATATATCCTAGACAAGCAAATCTGAAACATGGCACAGAATCAGTCTTATGCGTCATACTCATTTACAATTTTCCCACCATTTTGAGTACAAGGAAAATTAAATTGTTAAAGTGTAACTTGCTAAGAAAAACATATACCTAACCAGAACCTATAATAATAGAGCCACCATTAGCTTAACCATTTACATCTCACATTTTCTTGATTTTTTTAATATATTCTGCATATGTAAGTCGATTATTTCATTGTTACTTGAGGAACCATTGTACTTAGTTCAGACTTGATTTCACCATTTCGAGAGCTGGTCAATGTCTTGACATCTATCTTAACTACTCGCACAATCCCTTCTCAATTCCTTTTTTCCCCTGTAAGATAATAATACTTATACTCCCCTTCAGTGCCATTGCCATTCCAGCGGTCTCAGCACTGGCTCTGCCAGTGATTATGTGACATTGTAGCTCTTACTGTCGCTCTGATTCATTCTCGTCTGGACTACTGCAACTCTCTACTAATTGGTCTCCCTCTTACCAAACCCTCCCCTCTGCAATCTATCCTAAATGCAGCAGCCAGGATCATATTACTTGCCAAACGCTACACAGACGCCTCCACCCTGTGCCAGTCATTGCACTGGTTGCCCATCTGCTATAGAGTTCAACATGAACTTATCACCCTCACCCACAAAGCACTCCATGCTTCAGCACAGCCCTACATCTCCTCCCTTGTCTCAGTCTACCACCCTACCCGTGCCCTCCCTTCTGCTAATGACCTAAGATTAACATCTTCAATAATCCAGACCTCCCACTCCCATCTCCAAAACTTCTCACGTGCTGCGCCAATTCTTTGGAATGCACTACCCAGGACTCTTAGATTAATCCCCAATACGCACAGTTTTAAGTGTGGCCTAAAAACACATTTTTTAGATTGCCCTATTGCCTCTTCTCACTTATCTAACTGCCCCTGTTTTCCCCCTCCACATACAAAATTTCCTTCCAAATCAGGACCCTTGTATCACACACCCCCATGTACTTAATAGACTTCTGTGTCTGTACTTGTTCACATACTGGTTGGTGACTGGTTCATTTAGCATTATGTGAATACCCTTTTTATTACATTGATGGTTGACCGTACAGTAGAAGCAATTGTTACCATCAACCTTTCTTGTCTCCCCTCTTTCCACATAGATTGTAAGCTTGCGATCAGGGCCCCCTCTCCTCCTGGTATCTGATTTATGTGATTATTGTTATTCTGTAATGTCTTTATTGTCCGTACAAGTCCCCTCTAAAATGTAAAGAGCTGCGGAATATGTTGGCGCTATAGAAATAACAATAATTATTATTATTTGGTAAGGATAACAAGGGATAAAGGCTGAAGATCATGTTGGTGGTCTTGATAATGTCCCATCTTGGTATATTCACCAGAAT
This sequence comes from Phyllobates terribilis, assembly GCF_046119375.1. Lineage (NCBI taxonomy): Eukaryota > Metazoa > Chordata > Amphibia > Anura > Dendrobatidae > Phyllobates > Phyllobates terribilis. The sequence continues at coordinate 367,322,308 of NW_027362767.1, forward strand.
ATATACAGAATAATCAATATTGAAGGAGGTAGTATGTAGCATATGTTTCATGCTTTGATTGATGATGTATTTAATCCTGACAGATGTACTGAAGCACTGGTCGATAAGTGATGTCTTCTCTGTTTGTTCGGTGCCCGGTTAATAAATGACGTTCTTTACATGTTTACTTTAAACTTTCACAATAAGCGTCAGGCAGTAGATATACTGCAATGCCCTGATAATGGGCAACGGCACAGGTAGTGTAGATTTATTAGTCTGGGAATAATTAGCGCAACAGTCCGTAAAGATTCAATAAGGTCATTAATCCACTTTTAATATCCTGCTCATACCTCAGAGCCGACAATGCACCTACAGAGTTATACCATGCATTCTTACGGCAGACAAAAGATTTCACAAATAGTTACAATGGTTGCCATCCAGGAAAATTTATAGCAAGCTCACCCTGTGTGCATTGTGATAACATTATTGGCCTCTGTATTATATTTACTTACTTACCACTTTGAAGAATCTATAATATTTTTTACGCTTAAAGGGGTCATCTCATCCCATAAATGACAAGGGTATGCTATACTTCATGATCAATGGGGGTCTGACCTCTGGAAGCTCCACCAATCTCAGCCAATCTTGAGAAAAAAGGGGAATCCATGACTTTTTTTCCCCCATGTTCCTGTCTCTATTAACCCTTTCAGGACTCAGACATTTTTTATTTTTGCACTTTTGTTTTTTCCTCCTCTTTTTCCAAGAACTATGACACTTTTTTTTTTTTTACCTTATAGTTATATTAGGGTTTGTAGGTTGAGAGGCAAGTTGAAATTTGGAATGGCACCATTCTTTTTACTATATAATGTACTGAAAAAGAGGGAAAAAAAATACTTCAAGTGGGGATAAATCGTGAAGAAATTAAGTTCCGCCATTGTTTGTTGTTTGTTTTTTTAACAGCGTTCGTTATGCGGTAAAAAACACCTGGAAATATGATTCTCCAGGTCTTTAGGATTATAATGATACAAATATTGTACTTTTTTATTAATATATTTTAGTGGTAATAAGAATTCAGGAAATCTAAAAAAGAAAATTGTTTGTGCCACCATTTTTCAGAGAACTCTAACTTTTTTTTTCCATTCATGGATCTGGATGAGGTCTTCTTTTTTATGCATTGAAGTGAAGTTTTAGTGATAGCATTTTGAAGAACATATGATGCTTTTTTGAGGTGCGGCAACAACAAAAAAAGGCAATTCTGGCATTTTGATCTTTTTTTTGCCATTTAACTTTAGATAAAGTTACATTTTGATAGATCTGAGTTTTTCGGACGCAAAGATACCAAGCATTTATTTATTTATTAAATAATCTCTTTATTTTTCAAGGGGGGGAAAAGGTGATTTAAACTTTTTTAGAGATATATTTATTTTTTATATCTTTGGAAAAATTATTATTATTTTTTTTTAGTTACCCTATAGGGCTTGAACTTGCAGTGGAGTCCTTATCGCCTATATACTGCAATATCAAAGTATTGCCGTATATAGGGAAATTGTAGTTCCCCTGTGAAGCTCAGCCAGTGACTGAGCTTCACATAAAGACTAAGATGATAGTTACGGGTTCTTTAGCAGTTCCCCAGCTGCCATGATAAATTAACACCTCAACTTCTCCCAAATGCATAGTGGGAGATTCATGGGAACTGCAGATAACAGAGCAAGATCCGGTTGCTGCCGTTACAAACAGATGCCGGCTGTGTAACACATCCAGGATCTGCATGGTATAATGCAGGCTCGGCTCCTGAGCCGGCTTTATACAACCTTAACGATCTATGAAAAACATGTAGGTCATACGGGTCATCATTTAAAAATCGTTTTATACTAGTTTAACATGACATAAGCAAAGTAAAAGTATGATACTTCCTTTCTTCCAATTTTTTTCATGGGAAGGGATTTGGATTGGTGGAGTGGGGTATGGGGTTAAAATTACAGTTTTTATTTGGTGAGATTAAAAAGATTTGCACATTTTCTATTTCAGCATAGGTAATATTACAGAGCAAAAAGTTTAGTTTGCTTCATTGGGAGTAGGTTGATCATATGGAGGCTTTATGGTCCTTTTTAGTTGCCAAACTTATAGAAATCTTAGCAATACAATAAGCCAATATATGTGTATTTATTATTTTTATTGTAATATATTAATCTTACAATATATTATATTCTACAGGGGCATTTCTCATACCCTACACAATCATGCTGGCATTCACTGGCCTCCCTCTCTTCTTCTTGGAATGTTCCTTGGGACAGTTTTCCAGCTTGGGTCCAATCTCAGTTTGGGGGATTGTACCAATCTTCCAAGGTATGTAAATATTTGCATTATTACAGAATAATTGTCAGTTTTAGAACATGATTCATTGGCATCTGTAAAGAGCTGCAGTACCAGATATAGCCACTGCTAGACGTATGGCGCTATGCCAAGTAAAAAAAAAACAAGAAAAAACATGTTATTGATAATACAAAGGAAAACAATATGTATGTCAATGAAAAAATAATAATAGTATTGCAATAGGTCTCCGAGGTGGAGAAACAAAAATTATAATTCTTTCACAATTTTTTTTAATGTAGACAATCTACAAAAACATTGAATAAATTATATAAATCAATATTGTTGTAATATTATTGTAATTACAACAAATCTTGTTGTAAATAGAATTAAAAAGGAGTTTTCCACTTTCAGAAAAGTGGAACCAAAAATTCCAAGCAGAGTGGGTACTTACTCTCCCAAGGTCTAGCACCGGCTCTTGACACTGCTCAGGTCTCGGTGTTTTTGCTTCAGCGGTAACGCCACGTCGATAGCGTGCATCACTGCTGTAGACAATCACAGAGCTCAGCAGGTCGGAGCCAGATGGATTTGTGGAGGGTGAGTACTTTTTAGGTTTTGTAAGGCTTTTTGGGTCCACTCTATTGAAGTTGGAAAACCCCTTTAATATATTGTTTATATAGCGGAATTACAGTTTTTATTTTTTTTCTTGCTTTTTTGCTTGTTTTTAGGTGCGTTTTTTCAGTGTTTTTTTCAGCGTTTTTCTCACTGTCCTTTTGTCTCTTTTATAAATGTACTTAAAGTTTAGTAAAAGAAAAAAATCTCATTCTGGTTCTGGGGGGAGGTGAATTGTTCAGGAATAGTTTACCTAAGACACTGGCAGTGCATCCAGTTTGTAGGGCACTATTTACTTTCACACTATGGTCTGCCATGCAGTTCCACAAGCATTGTTCAATTTCACATCTCCCTGGGTTACAGGTATTGTTAAATCTCACACCTAGCTCAGCCAATATTTACAATATACACATTACTAATTTAATTAAACTCTCCTAAAACAAACAACTATCTCAGTGACCAAGACAAGATGGTAAAATCACAAAAATGAATGTGTTTCACATACTGTTGTACTTGCGTATTTTCACTAAAAATGCAGCAAAACCTGGTAGCTATGTTCACACTAGGCGTTTTTTCAGCATGTTTTCACTACCCATTACTTCCAGTTGGTGAAAACGCTGAAAAAATGCTGAAAGAAGTGACATGCTGGGTTTTGATAACTGCTGCATTACAGTATGTATAATCGATCTTCTCTTTACTCCTCACCTAATAGTCTCAGCACACGACAAACACAACAACTTCAGTCCTTGTTATTACATCAATGGAATTTTTTATGAAAATTGTCCTATTAGTGTCTTGATGAGAACAATGGAGGATATTGACATTTCTCTTTATGTATTTGCTGTGTGAGTTATTTCTCGCTTCCCTGGTTTTTATTTTGAATAGAAGCATGAGGAAGTTGGCATAAACATGGTGGCACTGCCCATGGGCTTAATTTCTATAAGCACAATAATCCACACTGAGTGCACAATGCCGTTTCACAACTTGGGAAATATCTGCAGATTAACCCTGAGGTTTAATATTATGATGACAAATAAGGAAAGATTTCATTCGATCATCGGGCTCCAAGATCAGGTTGAGGGAAGCACCAAAAAAAAAAGACTTTCAAGTGAGGCTCCACCTCTACAGATCATTGGAATTGCTACTTATACAATGTTGGGTTGAAATTACTTTTTTTGTAATGAGGCATAATTATTTGGAGAATAAAACAGTTAAAGGGTTATTTTTGCAACATTAAAAGGTATCACCTATTCAAAGTTATAACTTATATAACGTTGACAACTTGCAGTAATAAATTGCGGATCGGTGAGGGCTTGCACTGCTGGAACGCCCACCAATTCTAAGAATCAGGCTCTGAAATGCCCATGTCGGAAAAAAGCTGGCTATTTCGAGCTGTCCCATAAATGAATAGAGACACACATCACATCCACAGCTCCAATCCAAAGGGACATTTCAAAGCCCCGTTCTTAGGATCATTGCAGGTCTGTCCACTGATACCCACAACAAGCCTTAAGAGCAAGGCTCTTAAGTTCTTTAAACCATTCTCTATGGGACTTCTGAAAAGAGGTGCCCATGGGTTGCCACCACTCTGTAAGAGGAAGCAGTGATACCCGTGAAGAGCCCTTGCGCGATGTGACATCAGTGAGGAAAGGCTGCCTTCTGCTAGCAGGATAATTGCAGGGGGGGGCACGTTTTTTGAGCCGGACCTGGTCAGGTGAATCGCGTGACAGAGTTCCTGGATATAAAAGCCCAGTATGCCAAACCGCAGGGGATTTGGCGCCAGGAAGGAGAGTGGAGCAGACAGGGATAGCACTGAGGCCAGTGTGACAGGCCTCAACAGAAAGTCAATGCCACTAAGGTGACGGTCATCGCCTGGCAAGGTCCATTCGACACCCGGTGAGACCCAGAGTTCAGACTGCACCAGTTAAGATCAGAACCTACGCCCTACACCAGTCAAGTTCCAGAGACCAGTCAACATTCATCAGAAGTCGAGACCCAGTCCTTCCCGCCCCAGGCCCAGGAGACATCCACCGACAGTCAAGCACAGAAGACCCACAAGAAGGCCGTAACCAGAGGAGCAGTCCTGCAGTTGCAGAAGGAGAGCACGAGTGAGTAGGGCCATCACTTCCAGTTATGACATATGGTACTGGGGCTGCCCTGGGTCAGGACATCAGGTGGGGAGGAGGCCAGTTGGTGTATGAGAGGCTTAATGCATTTTAATAGACTTCGTCAGAAAGACTTGAGGTCTGTCAGGAAAACTCGGTGAGCCAGAATTGTAGGATGAACTTACGTGGTAACTTCCATGAACGGAAGTACCTTCTTCCTTGTAGAGAGAACATTATTACTATATAGTGAAGAACTTTTATTGTTATTACAATTGTATTGTTACATATTGTTCACTGACTGTTCCCACCTCGTGTCCTCTGTGCGTTGCATCCAGTCAACTGCATTACAACTCCACTCCAAAATGGCATATCAGAGCCCCATTCCCAGGATCATTGGTGGTCTGTCCACTGGTAGTCCCAAGATATCTGGAGAGCAAGGCTCTTAGGGTTCCTAAACAGCTGCACTCATTCTCTATGGAACTTCTGGAAAAGAGGTGGCTATGAAAAGCCACTGCTCCATTCTAAAGGGGCATTTCAGAGCCCCATTTCCAGAATCATTTTGTGTTTGTCCACAGGGAGTTCAACTAATCCTGAGAGAAGGCTCTCAAGCTTCTAAACAGCTGTATTCATTCTCTATGGGACTGCGGGAAAAGAGGTGTCCATGCCCAGCCACCACTCCATTCCAATGGGGCATTTCAGAACCTTGTTCTCAGGATCAATGGTGGTCCCGGTGGCCAGACCCCACCGATCTGTTCGATATTACTTATCCTTTGAATAAGTGATGAATTTTAATGTTGTGAATAGTTCTTTAATTATACCAGAGTACCTAGAGCAGTCACAAGTGTAAATATAACGAATTATGGTCAAAAGTGATCTTGTACTAGCACCGAAAAATGTCAGCAATATAATTTGCTTGTGTGCATTAGATTAGACAGGAACAATTACATTTTTTTTAATTTTTTTCCAGGTGTCGGCATTATGATGGTGTGCATTACCACATTAGTATCGATATACTATAACGTGATTATAGCATATTCCTTGTATTACATGTTTGCGTCCTTTCAAAGTGTCCTGCCCTGGGCAGATTGCTTCAGCTGGTCTGACGAAAGGTGCAGTAAGACGATACGAGGTAAGCGGTTAGACTGTTAATACTGTTCTTTTTTGTTGTAAGGATATTATGTATAATACATTGTTGCATGATAACATTTTTCAAACTAATTACTAATGAACATGGAAGTCAATTGAGGAATTTCACATATTCGCCGATCTTTCCTTTTTTGTTAGATGGTAGCAAGCGATACTTAAAGGGTTATTCCCATCTTCATAAATGTTGGATAGTGTTTTTAAATACAAGCAATTTTTCGATTTATTGCTTATCAAAATTTTCTGCCATTTTTTAGTTATTAACACTTCTCTTTTCAGCTTGTTGCCTTGTAGACCGACCAACTCTAATAAACAGCAGAATGTGTGCAGCGCTTACATGCTCTTTTCTATTAAAAAAAAAGGTGTTCCTTTTCAGATAATTTTCAATCTCAACTGCAGTTTATTGGAAAATAACAAACCGGGTTCTACTCACCTTTCCCACGTCCACCGGTGAGTCTTTGTCACTGCTCCCAGTGTCTGACATTGTCTGCTGTGCTGACATCACGTGAATAGCATGGCAGCCAATTAGTGAGTATACACTGGCAGAGGCGCTGATCTCACTGATTGACTGCGGCGTTGACGACATGTCATCAGATCCACAGCCAATGCCCTTAATGCTAACCATTATATGAAAGTGATCAGCCCCTTGAAGCTTGTAAGCACAGTTTTGAAGCTAGATAGGATCTCTGGAGCTTGCTGTTACAAGTTAGGCAGCAGCGGTGGTCGGTCTCCTAGGCAACAAGCTGTAAACAAAAGAAAAGTGTTAATATCTCAAGAATGGCTGCAAATTTTAATAAGCCGTAAAATACAAAAGTGTTTGTTTTTACAAGTACTATCTGATAATATCCACATATGAAGATGGGAATAACCCTTAAACAATAAAATATAGATTTTTTTTATTTAAAAATTAAGTCTTAAAGTGGACCATCGGAGTACGAGTACCATAGGATCCTCTACTAGGTCCAGACTCTGACTCAAGAATTGGTCCTAAAGGTCCATCAGAAAGGTCACACAACGGATTATTAATTAACCATCTAAAATATATAAAAAGGATAAAATGGTTAGGGGAAGTGGTGAGTGCCACAGAAATGGATACAGAATTATCCTCAAATGTCCCTCTGCTATGCCATTTAAATCTAGATAGACACAATGATAAGGGCAATCCCACTCCAGAACCTACAGTACTGGACCCTAACACAGAGGACTAGTGAGTACACAAAACACAAGTCCAATGGTCTAACTGGTTTACAATAGGACCATATATTTGCCGCGGGATGGACACAAACAAAATAATATTAATAAACTGCACTATTAATTGGTACTAAAAAATCACTGACTTAATAGTACTAACGTTTCACATTTTCCACATGCATTGTAAGGGACATAGCGATCATGTGGTAGAAGTTGCTCTGGCAAAATTAAATCAAAATAGAACTTTTGGGCTAAATGCAAAATGCTATGTGTGGCAGAAAACTAAAACTGCATATCACCCAAAAAAAACACCATCCCCCACCGTCAAACATGGTGGTGGCAGCATCATGCTGTGGAGATGCTTTTCTTCAGCAGGGACAGGGAAGCTGGTCAGAGTTGATGGGAAGATGGATTGAGTTAAATATAGGGCAATCCTGAAGGAAAACATGTTAGAGGCTGCAAAAGACTTGAGACTGGGGCGTAGGTTCACCTTCCAGCAGGACAACAACCCTAAATATATTGCCAGAGCTACAATGGAATGGATCCCATTGAGAATTTGTGGCAAGACTTGGGGTGTGAATACCTTTTCAAGGCACTGTATTTTGTGCTCTGTTTGTCTCAGCGATGTCAATGAGTCTATAGGGGAAACATTACTGCATTTTGGGTATTCAGAAGGAAACCTCCAATGGAGAGTTGAGCAGGAACCAGACATAGTGTGAACCAGCCGCAGGTGTAATTTTCCGGGAGGATGCCCCTTGTGTCATGCACATCTGACTGTAACATGCATATCTACAAATTATCACCATTCAAAATAATTGAAGTGTTTGTCTCACTTTAGGCAATTGCAGTGTGATCGAAAAAGATGGTAACATAACGACAGGAAACCTGACTTGGGTGAAAGATAATAATTACACTTGTATAGCAAACACCACTGTGCTGGATGAGGTGGAACTGCCAAGCAAACAGTACTGGGAGTAAGTGAAACTTTATTTTATGTTTGATAATGGCCCATCATGGTTACCTTTCTATGTTACACTCATTTATGTTAGTTGTATGCCCCATAACCATTGCTCTTTACCAGAAATTTGGCCAATCCAGGTTCAGTGTAGCTAAAACGGTGAGAATTATCGGCCTATGAAGTCCTTTGATTTAGTAGTAACAAAATTTAACTTAACCATAGGCATTACCGAGGTTATTGTAATTTTACAGCTCACAGTGATTGCAGTGATTGTTGCTAATGTGTTCACTTTACTATTTATACCAATATATATCGCTAGCTTATTATTATTCGTTTTTGGGTTTTTTTAAATATGTCCATAGCAAAATATTAGATGTCCATGATTTTTTTTCCCATGAGCTTTATAATATACTTGCCCCCTATATTTTTATAATACTTAAAAAAATGATTTCACATTCTGAGTTCAACACATTTTTCAAATAAAACATATAAAGTAAAGTGATCTGGCAGAATTCACTCTTCAATTTCAGGATGGAAATCCATTCTTCAGGTATCTCGGATTGCTAACCTGATTATTTTCTAATTTCTGGAGAGCTCATTGAAAAAAAAAACATAGACATCCAATATTTTGCTATGAACATATTTAAAAAAAAATAATAATATTAATAATCAACTTGCGATATATATTGATAGAAATAGTAAAATGAACACATTAGCAATAGTGATGAGCGAGATGCTCATTTAACCCTTTAACCAAACACGCTCGGGTGCTTGCTGAGTATCTTTGGCGTGCTCGTATATTATGTTCCAGTCCTTGCATCTGCATGATTTACAGCTGTTAGACAGCCTCAACATATGAAGGGATTACCTGTTCGTTAGGGAATTCTCATATGTGTTGAGGTTGTCTAACAGTCGTAAATCATGCAGAAGCAGGGACTGGAACATAATATACGAGCACGCCGAAGATACTCGGCAAGCACCCAAGCATGCTCGGTTAAAGGGTTAAACGAGCACGCTCGCTCATCACTAATTAGCAACAATCACTGTGAACTGTAAAATAACAATAACCTGCACAAGGTCCCCAGGTGAAAAGAAAATGAAATATATAGTTTCCATCCACTTAAAGAGATTCTTCTATTTTTAGAAGAAAAACGTACCGGTTGTTGGTACTTTATGTCCTGCTTGTTCAGTGTCTGCATAAAAAAATCTGTAAAACAATAAATACAATTAAAAAAAGTAAATCCATTGTAGTTCTCCAGTGTCACATATACCTAATGAACTAGGGACGGCTATGGGCTGGTGTATATATTCAAAACCTATCTTCTGTTACACTATTTTTGTTTGTAGGAAAGTAACCCTCCGTCAGTCCAGTACTATGAATGAGACCGGGGAAGTGGTTTGGTACTTGGCTCTGTGTCTGCTTTTAGCTTGGATAATTGTTGGAGCATCTTTATTTAAAGGAATCAAGTCATCTGGGAAGGTAACAGCAGAAACTATGCCGTGCCCTTCATTTTGGTCTATACTTTTCATACCAAATTTTGATGTTCTTCAGAAAGAATCCACTTGATCCATATTGTTTTCCGTCTAAATAGTATTTTTGTGTTTCCGTCATCTTTGATTGGATCTTATTGTATATAATTCCAGGTGGTGTACTTTACGGCGACTTTCCCTTATCTAGTCCTCATCATCTTGTTAGTTCGAGGAGCGACTCTAGAAGGAGCATATAATGGAATTAATTACTACATAGGAACAGAATCCAACATCACAAAGTTAATGGATGCGGAGGCAAGTGTAAAACTTAATTGTTTGATTCCTTCATTATCAACAAGCTAAGATTTACTCATTTTAGGATCCCTACAACCTTGTGCTATTGAGCCACGGCTAGTCAAAAACTTCTATAGATGCCATATCCTAGTGTTGTATATCTCAGATTACAAGAAATAACAAATTAGCATTCAATTATCATTTGCAAATTAGATGAGTTTGTTGTTACCCAATCCAAGGATATAACATGTGACATTGTGGTCATCTCACATGACCTTCATCAAACAACAGATTGCAGATGGATTGGTAATTTATTGGTCATAACTCACTGTATACCTGCCATCCTATATATGCTAAAATCAACATACCACCAGTACATCCAATATTTCACGAAGGTTACATGAGATGTCCAAAATGTGACACGTTAGATCCCCAAATTGTGTAACAATAAAATTATCTTATTCAGAACAGATGTAAATGCTTTTATGCCCAAAAATGACAAAAGTATTCTCGGAGTGATACCTTTATTGGCTAACCAGAAAAAAAATATATATATCCAAGCTTTCAAAGCACAGAGGCTCCTTCTTCAGGCAGGCTTACAAATGAATTGATAAGACAAAAGGCACATTTAAGAGATGTTACAGCAAGACATCTGTTCATGAGGTGTAAGGAGATTGAATGGGGAATTAAGAATGATCTAGACACGCCTGTGGGAAAGCATTTCTCTGGCCCGGGACACTGTATGACAGATCTAAAAGTTTTAATACTAAAAGGTCATTTCAAGGACAACAGAGAGAGAAAAATTAGGGAATTCAAATTGATAAGAATGTTCAATTCCTTGACAACAGGACTCAATCTAACACCTGTATTTATGACTCACTACATGGATTCAATTCACACCTCCACCAGACGGTTTCCAGATAATTAAACATTCCCACATTCTTGCCATTTGTAACTAAAAACCCTTAATTTGATCTCTTTTACTTATCATTAGGAGGCATCACCCCTTACACTTCATGAACAAATGTCTTGCTGCAACATCTCTTAAATATTGTGCCTCTTGTCTTATCAATTCATTCAACTTTCCTGACAGTTTTTTAAACCAATGAAGTAATTTTCATGAAACATAAAAAATCTTCAAGTACAGTTAAGTCATCAGTACTAGAAATACAAATTAGTTGAAGGAAACTTTTTCAGGCCTGCGACATGTACCTGTCGGTCACATTTTTTTAAGCAGCACTTATACAATTTTTTTTTACTTCTGTTATTATAGACACCTGAATATTGAGGTCATACTAAGACCTGTCACATGCTTTTGTATCATAGTACGCGGATTGTGCCAATTATTAATTTGGCTGCCATCCATGTAATATAAAAAATAGCCTGGGTGTGATACAAAATTCAATCTTACATGACTCCAAATTCCTTCCTCCTGAAAAATAATACAAAATAATTGCAAGTATTACAGAATGAGAGACTAATCCAATAAGTCTTTATATGCTACTGAGGTCTAGCTTACATCAAAATTATGCTAAGATCTGGCATATCATGTCATGCAAAACCACACCCGAGAATGGACTGTGTTGTACAATGAATGCAACAATGTATGTAACTCCAACAACTTAAACCCAGGCTCTATTTTAAGAAAGAGTAGTTTATGTTACTGAAAAAATAGCAATGCTGTTGTAATATTACATAATTACATAATTAAAGTGGTTATCCACTACTAGGACAACCCCTTCTTGATCTAAATATTTGGTGCCGATAAAATAAAAAGCTTACACTCACCTCCCGGGCCGGCCCCGTTCCAGTTGTGTTGGCACACACGTTCCCGGGGCTATAATGTGATTCTTATGACACGTGAGCCTGGCGCCCAATCAGCGCTGGCATCACGGTCCCTACAATCGGACGTATTGACCATCAAGAGGAAGTCAGGACTGCGGCTGCTCTCTCACCTCCTCTTGATGTTCAATGTGTCCAAACGTGGGGACCGTGACACCAGCGCTGATGGGCACCTCGCTCACATGTCATAACAACTGCACAATAGCCCCGGGAACCAGAGTGCTGACACCGCTGGAACGGCGCCGCCACGGGAGGTGAGTGTAAGCTTTTTCTTTATCGGTGCCAAATAATTTAGATCAAGAAGGGGTTGTCCTAGCCCTTTAATACGGTTGAGAAAAGACAAATGTCCATCAAGTTCAACCGAGAGATGGTGAAGGGCAAAGGAAAGAGGCACAGGACAACCACAATCCATGATCGGATCTGCCCCAAAAGAGCCAATCTTTCCCTCTTGATCCTAATAGTCGACCCCATGGGAAAGACATTCAGAGAAGAACTTTTACACTTGTACATAAATATTTATGTTATTTACTTCTATGAAACCATCAGTTGTTGAAACTATCAACCGTTCTCCCTGTGACCAACTCCTGAGGAAGACTATTCCACATATTAATAATTCATATGGTAAAGAATTCTTGTCTCCTCTGGAGATTGAACCTTTCTTTCACCATACCCTCCCATGTTTTTTGAGAAGGTTTTACATAAAATAGCTTTTGACCATACTTTTCGTATGGACCATCTATGTACTTGTGCCACCAAATTATGTCCTCAATGAGACGTCTGTTCCGAAGACCAAGTAAATTATTTTAATCTTTCCTGATTATCCAGATCCTCCATGCCCCTTATTGGTTTTGTGGCTCTATGTGTACCTTTTCTAGCTGTAGTTCATCCTTTCTATGAATTGATGCCCAGAACTGAACTGCAGATGAGGTGATACTAACGCTTTGTAAAGGAGTGGTGGTTGCTCATGCTCGCTACTGCTCCAGTCTTACTGCAGACTATCTTGTAGAGCGATAATCCCTTTAAATTCCTTTGTAGCTGCTCTTAGGATGATTCATAGATGTTGATTAAAGGCTTTTAACCCAAGATATTGTGCTCTGTTATAAGTAATTTATTTCTGGATCAATATGCTAGGTCATAGGTTGAACTCAAAGGGTTTGTGCCTTCTTTCATCCTTAAAACTATGAAACTATGCCTGATTATTGGTGTTTCTAATGAATCAATACGTTATCGATTTCAGGTTTGGAAAGATGCTGCTACACAGATATTTTTTTCCCTTTCCACGGCCTGGGGTGGACTTATTGCTCTATCTTCCTACAACAAATTTAATAATAATTGTTACTCAGACGCAATCATAGTCTGTGTGACCAACTGTGCCACCAGTGTGTTCGCTGGTTTTGCCATATTTTCCATTTTGGGTCACATGGCACATGTGTCGGAGAAATCTGTCTCGGAAGTAGTAGATTCAGGTACGTGACATTTAGGACAAATAAGTTTCCTTAGTATTATAATTATACACAATACGTGCTAAGTTCTGTTACGGTATTATTTTGTAGATCCTATTGTTTGTGACTCATCTCTTCTCAAATCATAAAATGTCACAAAATGTGTTGAAAATGTTTTTATTTTATAAAGCCTTATAATCCATAACAACTTTTCGGCTCAGTAACCTTTAGGTAATTTAAGTAATTTCTTTGATTTTCCCTTTGTAATTTTACGGTTCTATGTACCGATGTGACCAAAAGTTTTAACAGTGACACAAACTGGTTTTCACAAAGTTTGCTGCTTCATCCATTTTAGATCTTTTAGTCAGACATTTATATGGTACAATTATAAGCATTTTGCAAAGATTCAATATATACCGGGTTGACTTATTTTTCAAAAACAAGAAACTTTGCATTTTATCTTTTGTTAAAAATTGTATGCGTTCTCAAGAACAGAAGAATTTTTAATTCTATAGTGTGCAGCTCTTTGCATGGGTTACCAGGCACCTAGAGGTCTCCAAGTGGCCGGTTACCTAGGCAAGGAGTCTTCACCGCTTGCAGGCTCTATATTTTTGAGCCAACTCACGCCACTCTGAAGCAAGCTAGATTCAGTGCCCTTGTGCTTCTATCGTGCTACAGAGGCAAAGCTGCCTCAGCGAGCTCCATGGTAAAGCACTCAGTTTGTTCCTTCGGCACGACCATGGTCCTGGTCCTAAGTGTCAGTCTTCAGAAACGCATTGCCCTCTGCGCCACTCCAGTCCCGCGCAGCAATCTTTTGACCACAGCTCCCGACTGACCGGAAGTCAGAGGTAACGGTCACAAGCTCTCGTTGTAAGTCTACGGGGGCCTCATTCTGGCCTCGTTCTGGCTCTCATAGACTTATATTGAGTAGTGACTTCTGCCGCGCCGAACAAACATAAGAGCGATACGGCAAGTCACAAACTGCTGGAGACCAACCGGAGCAGAAGATGACAGCTGATACTTGGTGCAGAGAACTTAGGTTAGTAGCACAACTCCAGCGGTAAAAAAAACACCAGAGTTTTAACGCTTTCTGAAGCCATCAATGTGCAAGGAAACAAAGCCATTAGTGCAAAGTTTTTAATGAAGCACAATTGCAAATAAGTATATATTTTAGATCATACACGTCAAACTATGGCCCTTGGGCCAAATCTGGGCCACAGGGTGGTTTTATTTGGCCCGAGACACCAGAACCACCACTCCTATGTGGGTCCATTATTCTGTAAAGAGGATGTTGTGGGGCCCATTATTCTGTATGAAGCACTATGTGGGGCCCATTATTCTGTACGGAGGCCTATGTGGGGCCCATTATTCTATCTAGAGGACTATGTGAGCCCATTATTCTGTATGGAGGACTATGTGGGGCCATTATTCTGTATGGAAGACTATGTGGGGCTTATTATTCTGTATGGAGGATATTGTGGGACCCATTATTCTGTATGAAGGATCTTATAGGGCCCATCATTCTGTATTGAGGACCTTGTGGGGCCCATTATTCTGTATGGAGGACTATGTGGGGCCATTATTCTGTATGGAGGACTATGTAGGGCTCATTATTCTGTATGGAGGACTATGCGGGGCCCATTATTCTGTATGGAGGACTATGTGGGGTCCATTATACTGTATGGAGGACTATGTGGGGCCCATTATTCTGTATGGAGGACTATGTGGGGCCCATTATTCTGTATGGGGGACTATGTGGGGCCATTATTCTGTATAGAGGACTATGTGGGGCCCATTATACTGTATGGAGGACTATGTGGGGCCCATTATACTGTATACTGGTTGGCCCGCAATTTTGTCGAAGTTTTTCATCTTGACCCTCTATGTGGTTGAGTTTGACATCCTTGTTTTAGATCAAAATCCAAGCATTTAAGTAAAAAACATTGTTTCCTGAAAGTGTCCATACCCTTTAAGATTCCAAATGTCCAGAATTGGCCAATTTAGACCATTTTCTGCAGACTGACATAAAGCGAGCAAGAGTTACAGAGGAGTGAATTTCTAGTGTAGTAAGAAAACCAATTTCTGAAAAATAGACTTTATTTCCTGCATTTTTTGCAAGAGAATTTTCCCCGATTGAAACATCCTTGAACTTTTGTAAGTTATACAAGATAAAGTTTAACAAATCAGTGGACAGATCAGACATGAGATGTGCCGAGAATTCCGATCTATTAATGTCATTGCCCTGAGTGTAAGTGAAAGTCAAAATGTGAATGTATGAAAGGCCGTAATGTCACCGGCTCCAATCCTGCTGCTGTTTACTGAACACAAGCGTGACCACAGCTCCCTCAATCCAGCATTGTATCTATTCGCTTGGAAACAAAAAGGATTTGAAAATGAACACTTTCTGTTTGTTGTCCTAGGTCTAACACAATAATTACAGATCCTACAGAGGAAGTCCTGGTGCGTTCCTAGAACATACAATGCTGGATAATAATAGTTATGCCATGGCACATCCCTCACTCCTTTGTCATGCAGAGTTCTTATTAAAGGGCTTGCCGGTCATAAGCTACAAGTCTGCAAACACTCTATGTGACTGCAGACTTGTGAATCCTCACATTGCGTGCACTGCGCGCTATCAGGATTTTCCGTTGCCGGTACCGGGAACAGGTGATGCATGATCGCAAGTATGTGATTTGAAAACAAGCGGTCACATGCCGACTAGACTTCACTCAATGCAAGTATATTGAGCAGGGTCTGACACATCTAGTTGGAACTTGACCGAAAATATGCAAATTACAAACATACGGTTGCACGCCCCCGACACCGGAGAATCCTCACAGTGTGCACTGCTGTGAGGATTCACAAGTCTGCAGTCATGTAGAGTAACTGCAGCCTTATAGTCTAAGGCCAGACAACCCCTTTAAGAGACATAACATATGTGGCAATATGTTCCCATAGAAACTGTAATGTAAGACACAATTCTCCTAAAAATATAATTAAACACAGGAAACCACTACAGATTACAGCTGGTTGCTACAGAGGCATCAGGAGCAGTAGCGGTCTCAGACAGAAGAGGGCCCCTGTGCAAGAATATATAGGGGCCCTTTGGAGTCTAATAGTTTATCATAATGCAAAATTCCATCTGCTTTGGAGGTAGCAATGGGCCCCCTTACCATAATTGGGCCCCTGTGAAGCGGAACAGGTTGCACCAATGGTATGGCTGCCCCTAATCAGGAGGAACCTGTATAACAAATAAAGAGGGATAAGAAACACTGAGTGATAAGAATTGAAAGGGGATATCCAACCAATAACAATTTTTAGCTATCCACAGGATAGGTGCTAATTGTATGATCTTTGGGGGTCCAACCATTTGGACCTAGACCAATCACGAGAATGGGGTTCCTATGTCACCTGTGTGAATGGAATAGTAGAGAACATATGTAACCACGTCGCCATTTACTGTCTATAAGATGGTGGTCACTGATGCACGCAACCAATCCTATAAACCCATAAACAGTAAATGAAGTTGTAGTCTCCTATGAGCACTACAAGACATGAAAGCCTTATTCTTACAATTAATGGTGGTCCAAATGGTCGGATCTCTGTCAATCACACATTCATCACCTATCTTGGGAATGGGAGATAAATGACATTGGTTGGACAGCCCCTTTCGCAAAGAAACATGTGAATTAAATTGGCAAACTAATTATTTATTGAATTTTATTTTCTTTATTTAAGCAAAGGCCTTTTTTAAAGAGTTTGTCCACAACTGGGTATCCCCTGCTTAATCAGTTCAGCCCTTGCTTAATCAATGTATAGTCACCCCCGCAGTGGCTCCGTTCCACTGATGATGGCGGTGCTATGTCTTGTGACTGCTGCAGCCAATCAGCGGATGCTGACCTCTCTGACAGAATATTGATGAGCAGCAGCCGATCAGCCAATGTCACATCACCCCCCGGGAACAGCAGCACTGTCCTCGCTGAAGTGACCGCTTTGGGAGGCGAGTATACATTGTTTTTATTTTTTGTGGGACACTGAATTGATTAAGCAGGTGTTTTCCAGTAGTGGCAACCTCTCTAATGGACTGCCCCTTTCTACATGTCCTATGGTAGGATGTGGTGTTAGCAGGGATCTACAAGGCAGATGTTCTGGTGGACCTAGCATGTCCATGCTTTGCACATTTTCCCACCATCCCAATCAAATGTATTAATGGAGCAGGGAAAAATAATAGTAAGTTTTCACAAATATTTAAGATCGAAGCAGCAGGTCCTTAATCAATGCATTTTCATAGATAAAAAAAAGTCTAGTCCGGGGGTGCACAAAATCATTCCACGTAAAGGAGAAGACAACATTGATGCCATCCTAATGATCTATTTTTGAGATGTTATTCTAATTCCGGGAACATCAATTCCAAATTACATTCAAATTAGTGATTACTAATTTTAAACACGTTTGTGGTTCTTTACTAATGTGTATTCACTTTATATATTTCTTTCTATTGTGATATAGGCTTTGGTTTGGCATTTATTGCATATCCAGAAGCTTTAAGCCAACTTCCAGTTTCCCCGCTTTGGTCATTCCTGTTCTTCGTCATGCTTCTTACATTGGGTCTGGACTCGCAATTTGCAATGATAGGTGAGAACACTAAGCTTTTTTCCATGGTCAGAGTCAACGGATTTGTTAAATACCCCTGAAGTAAGATTACCAAGAAGGTGGTGTTTCTGTATTAGTTGTCATATCGGATTAGTGCATCATGACTGGAAGAGATGTATTAATCTCCATTGTAAGTAAAATGGACATACAACTTTTTGAAATGTAATGTCCATGATTCTGTTTTTGGCCCCCGAATTCTGTTTTGCTTAATGGGAGTTATCACACCAAGAACATTTATCATCTATTTACAGGATAGGTGATGAATGGGGTTCCAGATACTCGGAGCCCCACTGGTCACCAGAACCAGCGCTGTGTCCATCATGTGATTGGATCGATAGTGAAATGCTTGGCCACCATTCCATTCACTGGAAGAAAGAGGCAATGTCCAATTCAGGTAAAAAAAAACTTCAAGGCTCCATTTATTCTGCCATAGATGCAGATGCTGGCTTGAAAAAGGTCTATGGCTGGTCGAAACGGAAATGGAACATTGAATTGGACACAATCTCTTTCTTTTATTGAATTTTTTGGAAGTGGACTCCTTGGAACTTTTTGTGCCTATGTGCCCTTTGTAATTGTCCAATATTGGAGTGCTGCGAGCCACCTCCAATATAATACCATTCCAATCACTGTCCAAGGCAGTGGCGATTACACATGTGCACTACTGCACCTATGGACCCATCTAAATCGAGCAAGATCTACTACTACTGCTGGGGTATGGGACCCCTATTCTTATGTTTAATGGGGGGCCCAGTGTTCTGGTGAGATAATGCTTTTACTTTCCTGATATATCCGTATAGGTAAGCTGTTTGCTGAACATCATACAGTTTGTACAACTCATAGTTAACTCAATATGAGCTGTATAATTTATATGGAGTGAGCCCCCCTAGTAGACGGCCTCAATGACAGAGTGATGGAAAGTAGGAGAAGTTTAGCTTTTGCCCCACATCAAGCATGGATACCATATCAGCTGTATGTCCGGCCTGTACATGTGATCTTCTAATTAATGTCCAAGTTTTGTTTTTCAATCTATTTATTTTTCTTTTTATTGAAATAATGCAAAATTTTCACTACCCTAACCGATATCATTAATACCTTCTCCTGTAGAAACTATCACAACGTCCATACAAGATGCGTTTCCTGACCTCATGAAGAAACGTCGGATCCCGGTCACTATTGCCTGTTGTTGTGTTCTGTTTCTTCTAGGACTGGTCTGTGTTACACAGGTAATGTCTCATTTATTTGCTTTTGATTGTATATATACAGTACATTGTATATTAGATTGCTTAAATGCTGATTGAACAGATCCACTTTCTGGCCAGTCTGACAATCGGGTCAGAATGAACCTTGCTTGGAAGAAAGATTGGGACATTTGTAAGTAACAAGTTTCCTACAGGTGTGTTTAACCCCACTTAAAGGGAATGAGTCACTAGTTTTTTTGTACCCCATCTGGGAGCAGCATAGTCTAGGGGCAGAGACCCTGATTCCAGAAATGTATCACTTATTGGGCTGCTTGCTGTAGTTTTGATAAAATCACTGTTTTCTCAGCTGCAGATTTACAAGTTCTCTGAATGCTGTGCCCTGTATAACCCCACCATCACCACTGATTGGCCACTTTCTGTGTACCCTGTGCATAGGCAGAAAGCTGCCAATCAGTGGTGGGGGCGGGGTTATACAGAGCTGATGAATGAGGAGGACTACAAGGCAGAATATTTACTAGTCCTTTAGTGATATTCCACTGCTGATAAAACAATGATTTCACTGGAATCCTGGTCTCTGTCTCTACATTATGCTGCTCTTAGATTAGGTGACCAGTGACTGATTCCCTTTAAGGGATTTGCTAAGAAAGGAGCAGATAAAAAGCGAGATTTGACATGATTTATGTTCCTCAGTTTGGGCCTTGCACCCCTTTCACTAAGAAAATCTGAATTAAATTGGTAAACTAATTATTTCTTGAATTTTATATGGGGGGGATTTATTCAACAAAGGCCTTTTTTAATAAGTTTGACATCTACTGGACAACCCCTGCTTAATCAATCCAGTGCCTCATAGAAAATAAAAACAATATACACTCATCTCCTGCAGCGGCGGTGTTCTGATGATGGCGCTGCTGTGTCACGAGCCTCTACCACCATGAATGATACGTTATCAAGGATTAGCAATAGTGAGGACGTTTTTTTGGAGGAGAACTATTTGGGGAAAAAGCTTCCCTTCATTCTATACACGAAGCTGTTACTGGAGCATATTACATATCATCAGAGGCACAGCTAGGCTTTTATTCTTTAAGGGCCAAGTTTGATGTTCCCCCCTCCCCATCTAACCCTTGCTATCCCCTCCACCAGTTAATTTAGTATAACTTTATTTTTTAGATGTGAACCCAAACTATGCCACACACACCTGGGCTGGGTAAAACGACTCGTTAAAGGAATGCTAAAGGGCAATTCTCCTGTACATGTATCAGGCTGGGAGATTGTAACATCAGCTGCTTTCTTAAATGATGGTAGAAGATAAGCCCTAAATTGTCCCCCAAATTAAGCCATTCTCCTCCCCACTGCAGCCCTGCCACATTCAGTCCGCAGTCACTAGCACTTTTCTGTGCCATCATTTATAATTGCCTGATACCATTCTACTTGTCAAAGTCTGTGTCCCTGCACAATGACATTGTCCGGTCATTGCTGTGAGTATTAGATGGTATAGAGTCTACCGGTCTTCACTTAGTTCTGGCGTACACTGAGGCTTTTTGTATACTTTTTGCTACAATACAAATATTTACAAACACGGACATGTCAGGAGAGTGAATTATTCCCCTATAAAGCTAGTAACTTACAGGTGACATCTTCACTGATTGTAGAAGTTTTCCTTTTTCTTCTCTATCCAGCCCAAACCATCATGGCAACTTCTCCAGACTTCTGGATCAGTTTGCTGCTGAGACAGCTTTGTCCTCTCACTTCCGTTCCTACAATAAGCCAGACTCCAGACCAATCTACAGATTAAATACAGACCCATGAATAAATGCCCCAGACTAAACCTGCTAAACAAATTCAAAGCCAAGACCTCCTAAAATAACACAATCCCCAGATCAGATCCTCATAAACATATAAAGACCCTGACCATATCTTACACAGAACCCAAACAAGGCCCTCTAGACTCCAGACCTAAACTATTACAGTGCCAAAACCCCCTTAACAAAAAGAGACTGCGTAACAGACCCAGACCAGATCACCTAAATAAACACAGACCCCAGACCAGATTCCTAAATAAATTCAGACCATAGTCCCCTTAAAAAATACAGATCCCAGATCCTCCAAACTAATACAAAACTTGAGACCAGACCTCATAAGTTAATAAAGATCTGAGACTAGACCCACTAAATACAGACAAAACTAATAGAGAACAATACCAAACCCCCTAAACTAATGTAGAACCCATACCAGAATCCCTACATAAATACAGACCCCAGACCAGACTCCCTAAAATAATATCAGACTCCTAGACTAATACAGACCCCAGACCAGATAATAAATAATGGCTATTGGGAACGTTTAACATTTTGCCTGTCATGGATGAATATCTTCTCTACTCTACATAGCATATCCCCTCTATAGCAGAAGCCACATTAGGTGACAATACAACATGCAACATAAAATATTATTTTAAGACCTGTAGTATGTGGCGCACCATTGCCCATTGAGGTCCTTCACCACTGCCCACGAAATAGGGTAGACTTTGTACTGTAAATTACATAATTACTATAAGAAGTATTCAAAGGTCTTGTACTAAAAGCAATATATGTTTTGTTGTTTCCTATAGGCTGGAATTTATTGGGTAAACCTGATCGATTATTTCTGTGGTGGGTGGGCCATCCTGTGTGCTGCGGTGCTTGAGTTAATCGGCGTATGCTGGATTTATGGTAAGGGTTTGGATTTTGCAATATACCATAGAATGAGAAAAACCAAAGACAAGCAAAATACCCAAATAACTGGAAGTAAATGGATAAATCGCAAGTGCATAAAAATAATGATAAATAATAAAGGGTATTTAGTTAACATAATTTTGATCAAAATAATGTAAAAGCCATCCCACCACGTCACGGCAACCCTTATGGGACAGTCCTAACTCTAATATTAAAACCTTACCATTTGTCAAGTGACATACATATGGATAAGGGCTGAGAGACTGAACCCTAGTAGAAGCATGGACCTGAGAGGCAGAATGAACCTTTCAGCTCAGACAAAGGGCGGCCACACCCTTATATGCACTGAAGCATACTAACTGCAAAGAAAAAACCTGGGAGTCTGAACTGAAATGTAAATTGATGTGCATGCAAAATGTAAATGCATGTTCACACAAGGCCACTAGACAGAGAAAAACCAAAGACAAGCAAAATACCCAAGTAACTGGAAGTAAATGGATAAATCGCAAGTGCATAAAAATAATGATAAATAATAAAGCGTATTTAGTTAACATCATTTTGATCAAAATAATGTAAAATATACCATATAAGGTACCAGAATAAAGTCCCTTTTAGCACATAGGTAGATGCCAGTACTATAATTGGCACATGGTAGGTGGGAGGGTATGTTACAGATTGCACATTGTGGTCCACCATCTGGAAGGTCCACCTCTGAAGAAGACCTTATAGCAGTCAGTCAGATTCTGGCTTTCTTTGGAAAAATCAGAGTAACAATGTTATCATTGCTCTGAGCTTCAGTTTGCATCAGCTTTAATTAATAATTTCAATATATTTCCAGATTAAAAAAAAATAAAAAAAGCAATCAAATGCCGACTTATTTTGTCAAACAATCCGTTCAATCTGAATCCATGATTTTGGATTCCCAAACATGCAGCACATTGCGTTTCCCATTCTTGTAGAAAGTATTAAAAGTAATTTTTTATTTTATTTTAATCTTTGACATTAATGGACATCATGGACTTTAATATAATAAAAAAGTCTGCTGCATTTTCTCATGTATTAAAATAATTTCATCAATTAAAAATATTCTGGAAACGCTCAGTAAACAAAACAATATATAAAAGTAAAAAAAAAAAAGTACAAACTAAAAGTACAACTGCAGGTTTTGCTTTTTTTATTGCACTACCGAATAAGTATCAGGGATCATGTCCATGTGTGTAGTAAAATTCTTAATGGTGGCTGTCTTCTACTGTTTCCAGTGCCACTCTGGTCCCTCTCTGACATCTTGTGATTGCTGGTCTGACTGGACAGAAGTAATAATCTTTTTATTTATATAGCTCCAACATACTCTGCAGTGCTACATACATTATAATTTCTGTCCCCATTGGGGCTCACAATCTAGATTCCCTATCAGTATGTCTTTGGAGTGCTGGGGGAAACCGGAGAACCCCATGCAAACACAGGGAGAGCATACAAACGCCTTGCAGATGTTGTCCTTGGTGGGATTTGAACCCAGGACCCCAGTGCTGCCAGGCTGCAGTGCTAACCACTGAGCCACCGTGCTGCCCAAAGTCACTGCTAAGAGTTACTGTATCTCTTCATGTAAATCTATCAGAGCCTTGTTCTGAGTCTCATAGACTTACGTTGAGAAGTGACTTCCGGTCCGCTCAGCGAACACTAGGGAGATCTGGCAGGTCACAACTCTGGTCACGTGGACTAGAGTGGCGCTGGGAACAGCGGAATTGGCAACCAGCAAGTATTTTACTACACACAGGGATCATATGCTACCTACACCTATCTGATGGTGAAATTAAAAAATAAACCATACTGATACTTTAACAAATATGTAAGTGGTATAAAGGAATGATGGCTTTACATTGCCACCTGCTGGTGGAACTGCTTACACCGGAGATTTTAACTTTCATTTATATGTACAATATACTGAAGAAAGACATTTATTTAATTTAATCTAAATATATATGTCTGTTCATATTTATCCATCTAACTAATTGGAGGCAGCATTCAAAGTGACATCCTTCTTCATTTACCGGTGCAATGTTTCAGCTGGGTAAGCCTTTTTCTAGCATAGTCAACAATGCATTCAAGTGGCATATATAGAGTGAAAACATCTTCACAATCAAGTCTGTTAAATAAATTACAGAGCAAAAAATGGCAAAATCCATGTATATAAACACAATATATGACACGTGATCATTAATATTAAAGGACCGATGCATCAAGTGTTTTCACAAAAAAAACTATCGTAATACACTTTGGATAGTAGGATAAGTGGAACTGGGCAGTAGCTGAGGCAGGACGGGATGTGGCAACGCCTGCCCATCAAATTCATGAAAAGTAGAGGTGTTTCTTAATCCAATGATTAAATATGTATGCAAGTAGCCTCATCAGAGAGGAAGAGGACTAGAACTCTAGCGCCACCTATTGGAAGCAGTGATCCCAAAAGTCAATATCAGCTCTATAATGAGCCTTGCCATGTGACTTAGGATAAAAGCCAAACCAGAATCTTGATTTGCAGACATTGTTTCATGGTGCTGCCCCTCATCAGTGCAAAGGAAGGGGCATCTGACCGGGATCCAAGGGGTAACGTTTCTCCTTGTGGAGAGTGACATGCCAATGTGAGGAGACTTTTAAGCCTTGCAATGCTCTTCTGGGAAATTAAATTTGCAAAATTGTCTCTTCAGAGAGGAAGAGGACTAGAACAAGAACTAGAGTTATTATCCTTCTTATTAAAACATATATTTTTAAGAGTTTTATCTGCCTGCTTTCAGTGTTTTTTTCAGAGGGCTTGAGCAGATTCCCTCTCGCTGAACTTTTTACCAATTTCATCCATCCTAGTCATCAAAATTTCGGGGGTCATGAATGATACGTTTCACCCTGTGAACAGGCTACATGGAAGTGATTCAATCATATGACAAGGGTGGGCACTATCGGACCGCAGAAGATTATGTAGACCAAAAAGTCTTTTCTTTTTCGTGATTCTTTGTATGTTCAAACAAAAGGGACCAACATGGCTTGTGCATATGCAAACCTCGTTCTAGCGGCCCTTGAGGAACAGTGTGTCTATGTATCACATCCAGTGAGTGATGGCACGTACAGACAATATTATGGCTATTTGGACAGGCACACTGACACGATTGGATGAATTTTTCATTTTTCTTTATCAGGTTGATAATGACATTTTCAATAGTTTCTTTGAAGGAATGTAAGAATTTTTAGACACCTAGGTATGTAGGGATGGTGATTAATTAATCGACATTTATAGAATACCAGCAGATTGCCATAATCTTTGTGGTTCGATAGTGCCCAACGAGACCACATGATTGCACTGTAATTGATTAATAAGATTGTTATTTTGAACATATTTTCACTCTATATATGCCACTTGAATGCACTTATGACTATAATAGAAAAAGGCTTAAACAGTACGGGAAAATGAAGAAGGATTTTATTTGGAATGCTGCCTCCAATTCTATCTATCTATCTATCTATCATATATGTACCTGTATACAGTTTATGTGACATGATCTCATATTGTAGGAGGTAACAGATTCATTAAGGACATTGAAATGATGATCGGGAAAAAGCACTGGAGCTTCTGGTTGTGGTGGAGAGCTTGTTGGATGTTTATTTCCCCAGGTTTATTACTTGTAAGTATTATTCCTTCTGAAATGACTCTGTCTAGTTCTTTTATGACTGTTATAGAACGCATTTGATACTGGAACTATGAAAATACATTTCAATATTCTGCATAATTTAGCATTGTAACAGTAATAGCACAGTAATATAAAATGTAGCTTTCCTGTCTTCTTTCCAAGTTGCGCTTTACCAGGGTCAGGATACATGGAACATATCAATGGTCCATCTATGACAAAGTGGTTTTATGATCAAATTTGAAAGTTTAAATTCAACCTTTACCCACCTAGCCCGATTTACATTTCCTCAGTGTCCCTCTTCCCTGCTGCTGAGATCTCACCCTGCTTAGTATATACTGTATCTATCAGTAAGGTTTGGTGAACAGAGACTTAATACACTTAGACTCACATAAGCTCCATCACTCTTTAGTTGGGCTGGTAACATGCTCATGTTAATATCAGGATTGTACAGTTATTCTAATATGGATTTTCAAAGTAAGTAGACCAGCCTCATCATGTCAAAGAGATCTATTTAATTAGCTTTTCAGTTTGTTATGAAATCTGGTGACCAATCCGCTTTCAGTGCAACTGTGAGCCTGTGAAAAGGCCACCTCATCACCTACAACCTGCATTGCTCAGGCTTGTTATCATTCATATTCTCTGAATCAAGGCCAAGAAAGGAAAAATTCTGCCTGGGTATGTAAACTTTTGAGCACAACTGTATTTCAGCATGAAATGAACTTATACCTTGCTGTAAATGAAAAGCCAGTGTGAACATGCTCCTACTCGTGGCATGTATACAAACTTAGATTAAAGTTCATTTCTTTCGGTTTTGTATAGTACAGTGCCAAACCACTGAGTGTCTCAGTCACAATCCAAATCTTTGTTGTCAAAAACATCCATCAAAGCATCGCTCATTCCTACTCCGCAACACAGTAGTACACAAATATGTTAAGAATTTTAGAGAACTAGGAGCTTTAAAGGGTGTTTTATAGTGGATTTGAAGATACAAGACAAAATGGATTTACACCCAATGGCTAAATGAAATAATACAATTTCCTGAAATGATAATAACAAATAAACGAAAGAAAATATAAAACAAATTCATACAACAAAAGAAGAAAGATGTTTAATATGACAAAATATATCAACAGCTATATACAATACAACAACAATTAATATGTATTATACACAGCCTCCATATCAGCGGGAGACTCCTGTTATGCAGGTCATGATTGACACGATAAGTGTAGCCTTCCTACTGCATCATGCAGTCTCATTTGGACTCAACTGTTCTCTGACTATTCCTAATTTGTATTTCCCCCTCCTAGCTCGATGATATCTCTGGGCAGAAAATTAAGATAGGCATAGACCTTTCTAGAACAAGAAACAAGTGTCTGTATAGTGTGCATGTCCTAAAGTAATTGTTTAGGAATTTGGTTTTGTGTTCATCTGTGCCTGGTTACTTATCTGTGTAATTGCAAAAACTGAGTCAGAATTTAATGGCAAGAAGCATTAATTTAACAAATGAACCATTTTCAATGCAAAGGGGAAATGCATGGTGCTGATGACACCTGCCTAGACACGTGCATGACTAATAGGTATCATGCACCTGTCCTACACAGCAACCCTTTTACGTTATACTTATGGTTGATGCCTCAACTATCATATTGCCAACAGCTATCACCATTTCATTTTGGATCAGCCATGGAGGAGACACGGTTGGTATTGCTTCTACTATGAGTTGGCACAGCAAATAGATGCACAGGAAAAATTTAGCCAATTTTCTAAAAAGGATATTTCAGACCCCTACATCACCAGCAAGGAAAGCAATGACATCATCCATCATGGATCTATGATGTACACAGGCCACTTTGATCTTGAAACTTAGCACACTGGAATAAATGAACAAGATGTACAGCATAATTACAAAAAATATGGAATTACGGTGTCATATATAATATATACAGTAATTAGGGTTATATATATCCATGTTCTATATTTGCAGGCTATCCTACTATGGTCATTGATTACCTTTGAAGCTCCATCATATGGTAACATCAAGTATCCCACCTGGGGGACAGCTGTTGGCTGGTGTATGATCGCATTGTGCTTGATATGGATTCCAATTGTAGCCATTATAAAGATTTACCGTGCCAGAGGAAACTTTTTTGCGGTAAGTGAATCATGGGAATTAATCATGTGTGTTAAGGCCCCGTCACACATAACGAGATCGCTAGCGAGATCGCTGATGAGTCACGGTTTGGTGACGCAATAACGATCTCGCTAGCGATCTCGTTATGTCTGACAGGTAGCAACGATCAGGCCCCTGCTGTGAGATCGCTGATCGTTACAAAGCTTCCTGGACCATTCCTGGGTCGTTGCGCTCCCGCTGGGCAGTGTGCATCGCTGTATTTGACAGCTTGTCAACGACCTCGCTAGCGATTCAGAACTGAGACACATTGAGGTGCATAAATTGGACTTTTCTGCGTTCATCGTTCCTGATTGGTGGTCGCTACTGCGTCCTTGTTTTCCAGATCCCACCAGCGTTCTCCGGCTGTGACTCCACTTTGAACAAATCAGACATCTTTAGTGAAGTAGGTATTGTTTGGGGTCTCAAATGAGTTTCCATTTTTAATTCATTTATAGGACATCTACCAATTATCTGCTATCATTGCTCTTCAGGGAGGGAGGGAGGGCTTGGCTTCTATCTGTATATATATGCTTTTGCATGGGCAGATATTTTAGGGGTCTCGTGCACACACACCCACACAGCACGTTTTCTGACATGCTGTCCTGGCCAACCGCTTCAGAGTTTTTCATACGCCAATTAACATGAAGCTTAAATCAATAGACTCTGTTCTTTTGGCCTGTTGCACGCTTCAAAACTTTCTTCGTCGACATGATGCAATTACGTACTGTCCGCCTGGCTTTGTGGACTCTGTGGACCGAGCCAATGGGGAAGTGGAGCTCGGTGAATAGCGTGCAAACGATCCTGCAATTGCAGGCCTTCAACCAGTGGGACATGGCAGAAACACCCATGATGCGAAGACCTGCCGCGACAACTGCTGCCAGTATTTTAACGGTCCTGGTGCCCCGTCACACATAACGAGATCACTAACGAGATCGCTATTGAAGCCAAGCCCTCCCTCCCTGAAGAGCAATGATAGCAGATAATTGGTAGATGTCCTATAAATGAATTAAAAATGGAAACTCATTTGAGACCCCAAACAATACCTACTTCGCTAAAGATGTCTGATTTGTTCAAAGTGGAGTCACAGCCGGAGAACGCTGGTGGGATCTGAAAAAACAAGGACGCAGTAGCGACCACCAATCAGGGACGATGAACGCAGAAAAGTCCAATTTATGCACCTCAATGTGTCTCAGTTCTGAATCGCTAGCGAGGTCGTTGACAAGGTGTCAAATACAGCGATGCATACTGCCCAGCTGGAGCGCAACGACCCAGGAATGGTCCAGGAAGCTTTGTAACGATCAGCTATCTCACAACAGGGGCCTGATTGTTGCTACCTGTCAGACATAACGAGATCGCTAGCGAGATCGCTATTGCGTCACCAAAACGTGACTCATCAGCGATCTCGCTAGCGATCTCGTTATGTGTGACGGGGCCTTTAGACTTTTTATCTGATAAAGCAAGGGATCTTATTATAGTCAATGGGGTCCATCGGGCTCCAGTCGTGTCCTTCATGTGCCATACCTGACCCTATGACATAAGAAAAATAATGGAATGCTCTTTGCCGTAAGACTTACATAGAAACAGTAATAGACGATAAGGGTCCTATGCCGCACTAATTGTCCCTGTAGTCATCAATTGGTTAAAAAAAACTTCTACAACTGAAAGTTAAAGATGAACGAACGCCATGGAATTTGGCCAACAGATTCTGATTGAAAGTGTCCTGAAAGCTGTAAAAATACATTAATTATGCTCTGAGGCATGATAAATGAATAAATGTAAAGTCATCTGTACTAGGCCCTCACCTGTCATTACACAGCCGCAGCTCCCCGATCTTCCATTCTAGTCTTTGGTTCTTCCAGGGCTCCCTTCCCGCAGTGATGCCTGTGATTGGACTCATGCAATCATGTTTGAGGAGAATGACATATACCATAGACGTCAATAATATGCATCACCATCAATGTGACTGTGTGATCAGTGGCGTAACTAGAGTTCGATGGGTCCTGGTGAAAAATTTGGACCTGAGCCCCCTCCCCACATGTTGGTCTTATATATGGGCCCTTGAAGCATTTTAAATCCTGTAAGGGATCTAAGGGGTAACGTTTCTTCTTGTGGAGAGTGACATGCCAAGCCTGGCTTGCCAATGTGAGGAGAATTAAACCTTGCAATGCTCCTCTGAGAAATTAAATATGCAAATTGCCTCTTCAAAGAGGAAGAGGACTAAAACTCTAGTGCCACCTATTGGAAGCAGCAATCCTAAAAGTCAATATCGACCCTTTAAAGAGCCTTGTCACATGACTTCGGATAAAAGCCAAACTACAATCTCAGTTTGCAGACACAGTGTTTTGGCGTATTGCCTTGCCACATGACTTAGTATCAAAGACATATGGCAAGGCTCGTTAAAGAGTCAATATTGACTTCTAAGATTGCTACTTACAATAGGTGGCACTAGTAGAGTTCTAGTCCTCTTCCTCTCTGAAGAGGTAATTTGCATATTTAATTTCCTAGAAGAGCATTGCAAAGCTTAAAAGTCTCTTCACATTGGCATGCCAGATTTGGCATGTCACTCTCCACAAGGTGAAATGTTACCCTTTGGATCCCGGAGGGACGCCTCTCATCCAGCCAAACCAGATCTCGTACTTTGCACTGATGATGGGCAGCACCCCGAAACACAGTGTCTGCAAATTGAGATTCTGGTTCTGGCTTTTATCCTAAGTCTTGTGACAAGGCTCGTTAAAGGGGTGATATTGACTTTTAGGATTGCTACTTCCAATAGGTTGCACTAGAGTTCTAGTCCTCTTCCTCTCTGATGCATCAATTTGCATATTAAATCCTTTAAGGATATACATGATGCCCCACGTCCTCCATTATCTAGTAATGTCCCCCATCCTGTACTAATGTACCACATCCTGGGCCCCTTCCTGGTATATGTCTCCAATCCTGGGCCAGTCCTGGTATATATGTCCCCCATCCTAGTATATATGTCTCCCATTCTGGGTTACTTCCTGGTATATATGTCCCCCATTCTGGTATATATGTCTCCCATCCTGGTATATATATGTCTCCCATTCTGGGTTACTTCCTGGTATATATGTCCCCCATCCTGGCTTCCTTCCTGGTATATATGTCCCCCATCCTGGCTTCCTTCCTGGTATATATGTCCCCCATTCTGGGTTCCTTCCTGGTATCTATATCCCCCATCCTGGTATATATGTCTCCCATT
This sequence comes from Phyllobates terribilis, assembly GCF_046119375.1. Lineage (NCBI taxonomy): Eukaryota > Metazoa > Chordata > Amphibia > Anura > Dendrobatidae > Phyllobates > Phyllobates terribilis. Next base: position 367,353,284 of record NW_027362767.1, read on the forward strand.
CTGAGTTACTTCCTAGTATATATGTCCCCCATCCTTGGTTCCTTCCTGGTATATATGTCCCCCTTCCTGGTATATATATATGTCTCCCATCCTGGTATATATGTCTCCCATTCTGGGTTATTTCCTGGTATATATGTCCCCCATCCTGGGTTCCTTCCTTGTATATATGTCCCCCATCCTGGGTTCCTTCCTGGCATATATGTCTCCCATCCTGGTATATATGTCTCCCATTCAGGGTTACTTCCTGGTATATATGTCCCACGTTCTGCCACTTTTCTTTAATGCATTAGAAAAATAAATTCTACCCACTGTCTTCTGCTCCCGCGATGTGCGACGTCCTATCCTATAGCTGGTAGATGACTTCAGCGTGCAAGCGACGGGCAGCGCATGACATCACTGTCATGCGCCCCCAGTCATGGGCATGCTGACATCAGCTGCTGACCTCTGATTGGCCAGAGAACGCATTGTGGCACAGGGAACCGGAGGGTCTCTGCATGGCAATACATTTCAGTTAAATAGAATGTGCCAAAGACGCACATCCAGCTGAAATGAGCGCTGACGTCGGCGGGCCTGCCTTCCGCACAGACCCAATCATTACTACCTGGGCGTGAGTCTATACACTGACTTCAGTACCGGAAAAATCAAAGGATCGGGAGCTGCAATAGCTGCAGCCCATTCGCTCATCTGAATGGATTTTTTTTTATATATTTCCCCTGTGACCTGCAATCTGACTAGTTTCAGGATCAAAATTGGTTTTACACCCACCAATTTTGGATTAAAGTCAACAATAAAGACAATCTGTTGTTATAGGAAATCTTGCCCTGTTTTTGGTACCCATTATAGTCTATGTGCCTGTTCACATGTCCATATTTTTTTGTTGACTTAGGGTGCAATTCATCATTTGCGGGGTTTTTTTTTCAAGTTTTTTTGTCTGGTGTTATTAATTGACATATTTTGGGTCAAATTGTTTAAAATTACACCCAAAAATACACAAAAAATGTTGCAAAATTTGAGCAACAATTCCAGGCATTTCTAAAATCACTTATTAAAAGAAAAAAAGGTCACAATTGATGACTCAGGCAAAAACATCTGGAAACCCCAAAACCTGCTCACAATGGTGAACATAAAAACAAAATAGGAGAACACATATAAAACAGACTTCAAAAAAAAGGTGCAAATGAAAAAGAAGAATTTTTCTCAAATCAAAAACAAGTAAAAAAAAAAAAGCGCAAAAAAGGTACACGTGCAATAATGAACTGGACACTAAAAAGAAAAACCGGAGTCATGTTCTTTTTTTGATCCAAGTAAGTCAGACCTTACTGCACTGGGTGGCAAAAGCCAACACCATAATGGGGGTCCACTTTTTTAGGCTCAGTCGTAAGGGTTATATTATTCTATGTAGACAACTGTCATATAGTAATACAGAATATCATCTCTTTATAGACTTGCAGGGCAGCTGACAACTGGGGACCTGCATTGGCCAAGCACCGTGGAGAACGTTACAGCCATATAGTTGACAACAAAGAAGATAAGAACGAAACAGAAATTCCAACAGTGGCATCCAGTATAGTATTTGAGAATACTGCGGCTTTCTGATGTGACTTAAACAGATTCCGAGTCTCGGAGGACACGTAAACTCTTATTTATATACAACATTGTGTATATACTGGACAACTATATGTATAAAAAAAAATGTTCAAGATTAATCAACCTGATCACAAGAAAAAGCCTAAAGATTTGGCGAAACGGCATCTATTTGACAAGAGCAGAACATTTTTTTTGAATTCCGTTTATTCGAAAGATCTCGAAAGGACAAGAAACGAGATTCCGTATAAGAAGTGACGCCAATGGAATGTTTTTTTTTTATCTAAAATGAAACTTGAAGTCAATAGGAAAAGGAAAATGTGTTACTTTGGCTGCGTTCACACATTGCGACTAAGTTGCATTTCCAAAAAATTTTGGCAAATACGTTGCATTTCTATCCCAACTGCGGCAAAAAAATACAACATGGCCACAATGTTTTCTGTAATCTCCCCATTAAAATGAAGCCTAACCTTATGATTTCAACCGGGAAATGCCAGGTAACCAGTGGTCAGTACCAGCCAGCCATATATTTCCTCTGCTGTCATCTATTATTAATCCGTGCAATTTTTAAGGCATTGTTTTAATGGATTTTTTGTATTAACGTAGTTTTTGAAGCCAGTGTTAATGTTTTCATAGTTTAGGATTTTTTTTAATCCACTCCATTGAAACAGCACAAGTATAAACACCCCTAGGGCGTTTCAGTGATTTTAAAAAAAAATAAAAAAATTAGTCTAAGGCCGTGTTCTCACATAGTGTAAATACTGCGTTTTCTCCTGCTGCGGTTGATTTGTGCAGAAAATCTGCTTCATTTAACAAATCAAGCTAAATTGGATGTGGTTTCATGAAAATTCATGAGCAGCGTGTTTTAAAGACCCTGTTGAACGGGTTTTTTTTTTTCCCTTAGGCTATGTTCACACATCATGTTTTTTTAGCGCTTTTTGCTTGTTTTTTTATTCAAATTTTCAGCTGCGTTTTGCAGTACCAGCAAAGTCTATGAGATTCCAGAAATCTCATGGACACATCATGTTTTTTTTTTTTTCTTCAGGCTTTTGTACTTTGCATGGTTTTTTTTTTTGTTAAATAGAGCATGTCACCTCTTTCAGCATTTTTTCAGCGTTTTTTCACCCATTGGAAGTAATGGGTGGCGAAAAAAACGCTGAAAAAACGCATCAAAAACGCAGGTGTCAAGTTTTCAACGTTTTTTTCAGCGTTTTTTGTGCCTAAACCAGAATGAGATTTTTTTTTCACTGAACTTCATGTACATGCATAATAGAGACAAAAGGACAGTGAAAAACATGCACTAAAAACGCACCAAAAATGCATAAAAAAAAACAAAAATCCTGAGCAACCTCCTGGCAAGAGATCAGGTTTTGCTGCAGAAAATGAATGCAGAAAAAATCATGATGTGTGAAGATAGCCTAAGGCTATGTGCCCACGTTGCGGACCTGAAGCATATTTTTTACGCTTCTCCCTGGCGGGAAAATCGCATGCGGATATTACATGCGGTTTTCCCGTCAGGTAGAAGCGTTTGTGAGGCGTCTTTGCATGCATTTCCGCATGCGGGTTATCAAGCACTTCTCCAAGCATCACTTGGAAAAGTGCTTGACAACTTGTTCAGAATGGTAAAAAATAAAAAAATAAACTTTATACTCACCTTCTGATGCATTCTCTGCCCCGTCCGGAGGCTTGAGCGGCTCACGCTGTTGTGTGCAGGACCTGCGGTGACGTCATTGAGTCATGTGGTGGGTCACATGACTCAATGACGTGGCAGGTCCTTCAGACAACAGCGCAACGGAGGGAAAACATCATAAGATAAGTATAAACTTTATTTTATTCTTTTTTTTACAGGTTCTTTGGTACCCAGGTCTGGAGGAGAGTCTCCTCTCCTCCAGACTTGGGTACCATCCGCACATTGATTCCGCTGCGCTTCCGCAAAATTAATGAACATGCTGCGGATTTTTGACTGCAGCATATACGCTGCGGAAAAATCCGCAGCATGGGCATTGACATTGCGGAATGCCATTGGGGACCATGGGGTGCGGATCTACATGCGTTTTTCAAGCGTTTACGCTGCGGAAATTCCGCAGCATATACGCTTGAAAAACGCTACGTGGGCACACAGCCTAAGGGAAGCCTGAAAATTAAATGTAAAAAAAAACAACTGGATTATTAAATGCAGAATTCTAGTGTTTGCACTAAAAAAAAGCACAAAAAATGTTTCATCAGGAGCAAATGACCAAAGGGGAAAACACTTCAAATAAAGGCAGTGAAAACACAATAATCAGAACAGATTGCTATTGCATATATCTGCATTTTCCTCCTTAGAAACAATGTCTATATGTCATAGGAAGTCATGGGATAAGGTATGCAATGCGTTTTTGGCCCATTTCCGCGCTGAAAAAATGCATAAACAACGCACCGTGTGCACTTAACCTAAATCCCATCCACTCTGCTGAAGCTGTAAGACGCTGTGCTTTTGACACAGTGAAAATAAGCAGCGCCATAAACTCACCAAAAACTCATTGTGGGAAATTAACCGAAAAAAATGTAATTAGTTTTTATCACATTTTCTTCTATTCAAATATTATTTTTAAAATACCCTTTAAACCAGCTGTCTAGTCCTATTATTTTCTATGGAGACCTCTCAATGTGGGCAAAAAAAAATGATATATATATAAATGTGTGTATATATATATAGATAGATAGATAGATAGATAGATAGATAGATAGATAGATAGATAGATAGATAGATAGATAGATAGATAGATATAGATATATATGCATGCTCACCTGATAGTCCCCCACTACACTGCTGTAAAAAAAGTTTTTAATTTTAGCTGTTAAAAGTTTATAAGGACTTATGACCACTGCAGCCAATCCCTAGCCACAGTGGTAAAACATTGTTCACTAATAGGCTGTAGCGGTCACATGACGACCCCACCAGAAGAGAGGTTTTGGAGACTGGTGGGAACTCAGCGTACTTTTTATTTATTCTTGATCCATGCTCAGGCAGTTTCTAAAAAAAAAAGTACTGGACAACACCTGTAATTGTACTGTACAGATGTGGCACCCCAGGGGTCTGGTTTCCACAGTAACAGCTATGTTATGTCTGAGAGCAGGTGGGAGGTCTCTTGGTCAGGGATCCTATGCATGCCACACCTCCTGCCCAGTCCTGGGAGGGGAAGGACTTCCCCTATATAAACCTAGGGCTGAGGCAGGGTTAGGGAGTAGAGAAGAAGTAGAGACAGAGAAGAGCAGCAGATATAGGAGAAGAACATCAGGAGCTCTGTGGGAGCAGTGCTATAAGGAGTCAGGGGCTGGCAGCTGCAGAGCTCGCCCTGACTGAGAAGCTATCACCGGACCCGGAGTCCGAGGCTGTGGGGACTAATCTTTACCCAGCAGCAGAAACCGCCCGGCAGGGGATTTCAGGTCCTCTGGCCAAGAAACCCGAAGGCACGGTCACACGCGTGGGACCAGCACCGCCGTCGTGGAGCGGACGCCACTAGAAGGCCCCGAGTCACCGGCCATACGGGTGAGCACCACATGGTACACTCAGGGACGTGGGCTACTTATACCCGCCTCTAGCAAGGTAGCCAGAAGAGTACAGTCAGTTTGGGAGGCCTACAACTCCGCCTGGCCAGGGGAGATCCCATCTGCTCAAGGACTGACCAGGCCCCGATCGCTAGCCAGTACTCCGGGAGGGTCTATCTTTATCACCAGTAAAGGCCCTGAACTACACCGCATCGTCTCTGAGTGATTCCTGATACCCCCATCATCCACGTCGGCTGCCCTGAGGCCATACCCCTCCCGTTGGGGGTGATACTACCACGCTGCACAATCCTACCACCGGCCTCAGCGGTCTGCCCTGCAGCGGCAGCTCCTTCGCTGCATTCAACGGGTGGCGTAGTCGTCCAACATCTACCGCTAATACAACGCCACTTAGTCTGACTCCCTGGGCACGGACCGGGTCACCGCCACGAGACTACAACCCTCAACAGATCCGGCTCCGGGTAAGCTCCTGCATGCGCAACGCTGTGCGACACAGGCCCAGGGGTGCGTCAACTTTTGGCGTAGTCGGCAGGATTTCGTGCCCGCAACCACCGGGTACTGCGTGCCTGAAAAAGACTGTTCAAACTTACCAGTGGTGAAGATTCCCGCCATCCGTGGAGGTTTCCCGCCATCCGGCGCCATCTTCTACCTTCTTCCCGCCATCCGCGAAGTTTTCCCGCCATCCGGCGCCATCTTCTGCCTTCTTCCCGCCATCCGTGGAGTTTTCCCGCCGTTGGACGCCATCTTGAAGACGCCGCGCGGGAAGAAGAGGGGCGTGGACTCCGAAAGCGCGCGAGAACTGAAGCCCCGCCTCACGTCCGGACGTTGCGTAAGGTCCTGGAAGGAGCCCAGCAGACGCCGACGTCACAGGAGCGCGACGGAAGGTCCTCAACCCTGACGATTCACTGCGGAGCCGCGGCCTACGGAAGAGGATCATCGCAAGGTAGGCCACGGTCCACTAGGGGGGAGGAAGATGTCGGATACGGAGGAGAGCTTCACTGCCTCGACCCCCGCCAGCGCCACCGCTGCTGCAGTCATGCCTTTCACCATGCCCTATATCCCGGGAGCGGCCTGGCTACCCCAGTACTCAGGGGAGTCACATACCCTGCATGACTTTAGAGAAAAGCTGGATAGCCTCTTCCAGGTGTATCCCCTCACAGAAGAGCAAAAAGTGAGCATCCTGGTGGCCCAATTAACCGGGGCAGCCCAAAGGGAGGTAAAGTCCTGGCCACCTGGGGGGAGGACTGTTGCAGGGATACTAACCCGGCTGAGGGACACCTTTGATACCCGCACCTCAGCCGAGATCAAGCTTAGATTCTACGGGTGCAAGCAGCGAGCACACGAGAGTATAAGGGACTATGCCCTGAACCTACAAGAGGCCCTGAGAGCTATTAAGCAGACCGACCCTGACGGCGTGGGAGACGAGGACAGGCTGTTGACTGAACAATTTATAGAGGGTTTATATTGCAATGCCCACCGAACCCAGTTGCGGGCAATGGCCTTACAGGACCCTCATCTGGGATTTGCACAGTTCAAGGACAGAGCCATCCGGGTGCTCCGAGAACCGGCACCAGGTGGCGTTGTGACCCACAGACGCCCCACTACCACTTACCACCAGGAGGCGGCGCCCTTGTCGGCAGGGCCTGTGGGAGCTGATGCGCAGGCTTTGAACAATGACCCGGCTCCAGACCTGCACCATCAGGTCCAAGAGCTAGCTAAAAGCGTTGCCGCGCTAACCCGAACTGTGCAGTCTTTACAGGTTTCCACTCCAGGGAAGATCCAGCTGGCATCCGGACCGGAGGACATCCCGTGGCGTCGACCAAGGAGGACCCCACCGGCCAGAGGAAGACCCAGAGACCGATACAACGAGGACGGACAACCCATCTGCCGCCGCTGCAATCAACCCGGACATATGGCAAGGTACTGTCCTTTAAACTGGCACAACCTGGGGTAGAGGGCCAAACCCCAGGAAAAAGATCATCAGGCCCATCGAACTGGCGCGACAAATATGTGGGAGGACGTCCAGTCTTGCCTGTGGTACTGGATGGCATCCCTATGAGTGCCCTACTGGACACCGGGTCACAGGTTACCACTATCCCGTACGTGCTCTTCAAGCAGTACTGGAATGACTCGGATATCACCCGCTACCCTGACGACGATTTGAGTATCATCTCCAGCAATGGTCAGCCCGTGCCACAGATTGGATTTAAAGAGGTGACCATTAAAATCGGTAGAGTTGAACTGGCGGCACAGGGACTGATCATTGTAGACATTGACAAGCACGAGAGTCACCCAAAGATAACTCTAGGAACTAATGTAATTGAAAATTGTCTTGCAGAGGTGATTTTCCTTTTACAGCAGGTTGCCAAGAACGCCAGCTCCGGCCAGCAGCGAGTGCTCCAGAAAGAGATCCGGGCACTGATGCGACGGCAACAGATAGAACTCTCCGGTGGTGAGATTGGTAGCGTAAGAATGTGTGACCCTTTCCCTATTGCCATGCCCCCAAAAAGTGAAATGATGATTTGGTGCCGGGCAGCTATTGGTCTGAGAGGTAGAGATTACCAGGCAATGGTAGAACCAGTTTACTCAGACAGTAGGCCCACCATTTTGACAGCACGGGGGGTGGTCAATGTACGCCATGGGAGGGTGCCCGTTCGCATAATAAATATCGGGAAGAGGGAAGTGTACCTGCCCCGGTATGCCACGCTAGCCAAATTGTATACCATCAATCAAAATTCCATACAGTCCGTAGAACCCTTGCCTCCATCTTCCCCGGAGGAAGGTAACGGCTCTAAGGAAACAATGGAGGACTGGTGTCAGCAACTACATTTGGGTACTGACTCCACTCCCTCACACCAGAGACAGGGAGTCTATCGGGTGGTTTAAGAGTACGAGAGAGTGTTTAGTAAACACCCGTTAGACTTCGGGCGAGTCAAGGGGGTAGAACACCGCATCCCCACGGGAGACCATCTTCCCATAAAAGAGAGGTATCGACCCGTACCCCCTGAACACTACCAACACGCCAAGGGGATGCTTAGGGACATGAAGGAGGCTGGGGTGATCAGGGATAGCTGTATCCCCTGGGCAGCTCCACTAGTCTTAGTCAAAAAGAAAGACAACACCATGAGGATGTGTGTAGATTACCGGAAAATCAACCGTATCACACACAAGGATGCATACCCCTTACCAAGGATAGAGGAGTCTTTGGCTGCTTTAAGATCTGCTAACTTCTTCTCTACCTTGGATCTCACTAGCGGGTACTGGCAGGTTCCTGTAGCAGAGGCGGACTGGGAGAAGACCGCATTCACCACCCCGATGGGACTTAGCGAGTTTACCTGCATGCCGTTCGGACTCTGTAACGCACCAGGAACCTTTCAACGATTAATGGAGTGCTGTCTGGGCCACAGAAACTTCGAGACGGTCCTGTTGTACCTGGACGATGTCATCGTATATTCCAAGACTTATGAGGACCACCTGAAACACCTGGCGGAAGTGTTCGAAGCTCTGGCAAACTACGGCCTAAAGGTAAAACCCTCCAAGTGTCACCTCCTAAAACCAAAGGTGCAGTACCTGGGACACGTGGTGAGCGCTGACGGAGTGGCTCCCGACCCTGATAAGATCACCGCAATTAAGGAATGGCCAAGTCCCTCCAGTGTAAAGGAAGTGCGGCAGTTCCTCGGGTTGGTAGGCTATTACCGCAGATTCATCCCCGGTTTCACCAAAAAGGCAGCTCCTATGCAGGACCTCCTGATAGGCCAGTCCCGGAAGGCCAAGAACCAGAAGCCGCCCTTCAAATGGGAGAAGTTAGAAGAAGAGTCCTTCCGCCAGCTGAAGATGGCCCTCACGGGGGATGAAATCCTGGCGTACCCTGATTACAGCCAGCCCTTTATCCTCTACACCGACGCAAGTAACATCGGGCTAGGAGCCGTACTGTCCCAGATCCAGCAGGGGAAAGAACGAGTAATCGCTTACGCCAGTCGAAAACTGTGACCCACCGAAAGAAACCCTGAGAATTACAGCTCATTTAAGCTAGAGTTCCTGGCAGTGGTGTGGGCAGTCACCGAACGCTTTAAGCACTACCTCGCTTCTTCCCGGTTCACCGTGTACACGGATAACAACCCATTGACACACCTGGACACGGCAAGACTCGGTGCCCTAGAGCAGAGATGGATGGCCCGTCTGTCCAACTACGAGTTCACAATCAAATACCGGGCAGGACGTTCCAATACCAACGCGGACGCCCTGTCCAGGATGCCAAACCTACCGGACGTAGGAGAAGATCCAGAGGGACTGGAAGAAGTCGAACTCCCCGCGTTCCACCGTCATGGGACTATCCAGTATTCCCATCAGGTAAGGAGTAAGCAAGCCGCTACGTTTAACCCCTTGCCTCACTACAACTGGGAGGAAACGCAAGACAGTGACCCTGCCGTCCGACTGGTGAAGGAGATGCTGACTCGGCCAGAGGCTCGCCTTGACCCAGACACTCCGGAGGAAGCCAAACAACTGTGGGCTGAGAAGAGTCGACTGTTACTTTACAAGGGGAAGTTGTGCCGCAGAATGGTTAACTCCCGGATGCATGAACTAATCTGGCAAGTAGTGGTGCCACGAAGAGACGCAGCCATGGTGATGGAGGCATACCACGACGGGGCTGGACACTTCGGATGGAAGAAGCTGGAGTTCCTGCTGCGCGGGCGGTTCCACTGGGTAGGCATGAGGGGAACCATCGAGAGGTGGTGCAGAGACTGTGGCCCGTGCAACCTAAGAAGGAAGGACCGTGCCAGCCAGAAGACCCACCTTCAGTCCATCGTCACCAAGCAGCCATTGGAACTGGTAGCCTTGGATCATGTAAAACTGACCCCAAGCAGAAGTGGCTACGTCTACGCGTTAACCATTGTGGATCATTACTCCCGGTTCTTGGTTGTCGTCCCCGTTAAGGACTTAACAGCTCAAACGGCAGCTAGAGCCTTCCAGCAGCATTTCTGCCGTCCACACGGGTACCCGGACCAAGTGCTGACGGATTAGGGACCTGCCTTTGAAGCGGAGGTCTTCCAGGAATTCTGCAATCTGTATGGCTGCCGGAAGATAAGGATGACACCCTATCATCCGCAAACTAATGGACTTTGTGAGAAAATGAACCAGGTGGTAATGGATCTTCTGAAAACGTTGCCCCTGGAAGAACGCAGTCTGTGGCCTGAGAAGCTGCCCGACCTGGTGGACCTATACAACTACATCCCTGTAGGTTCCACCAACTGTACCCCGGCTTACCTAATGAGGGCAAGGCCTGGTAAGCTACCTGTTGACCTGGAGATGGGAGTCCTGACACCCGAGGACACTTCACCGGAAGCAGACTGGGACACAGAGAGGCAGCAGCAGTACCGGAAAGTACAGGAGAGCGTGGAGCGAAGTCTCTGTCTCGCTAGGGAAAGACAAGAGAAAACTTACAACCAGTATGCTCCCGCTGTTCCCCTGGTACCCGGAGAGCAGGTCTTGAAGAGGAAGAGACGGCTCCACAAGTTGGACGACCAGTGGGAGAAGGACCCGTACACCGTACTGCCCTCAAGCCACGACAACCCGAAGGTTTGTACCATCAGTAAAGACGGAGGGGAAACCACAGCCATTGTATCCCGGGATCACCTGAAGAAGTGTCCCGAACAGCTACGGAACCCAGAAGGAGAGCAAGAAGACCCTCGACCCGTAGAGGAAAGGGAAGATATGGTTAGTACTGTGCTCGGAGACTTCCCTCGGTCCTGGACTCAAGTCAATGGTGCAGTTGTGGTACCCGTCCTCACGTTCCTCCAACCAGCATCCCAAGTGCCTACGGAGCAACAGGTAGAGCTGGAAGAGCAGCCGGTCCAGGAGGCAGCAGACTCCACACAAGCAGAACAGGAGGATCAACCCTCTGCTCATAGTGAGCCTGCCGTACCCCTAGTGAGCCAAAGAGCCCGTAAGCAGCTGCCCAGTTTACCCTTGACAGCTCCTACACCCTGTAGTTCAGGGCCAGACAGTCAGCTCCGTAGGTCCACTAGGGCCACTAGAGGCCAGTTACCCGCACGTTGGAGGATTTGAAGTGTTTAAATTGTTTTATTGAGGTCACCTGTCTGTTACTTGTAAATAATTATGTGTTTCTAGTTATTTTTAGGAGTCCTTGGTGGGTTTACCGGGAATCCTTGTACAATTGGTTGGAGCGTAACCTAGGAATGGACTAAAGACTGTTAAGGACTCGGGGCAGGACAGACCCCTACCTGGTTACGTCTCCCTGTTTTGGTGAAATGGACACCTTGCTTTTCTTCAAAACTGCACCCGGTTGCGGACACGCCGTAACCATCTTTATGTGTTTTTCTTATTGTATTATTATTGTTTATACCTTGTTATGTTTTTCTAAAAATATGTTTAGTCCCGGAGTACTAAATTTTACTAGGGGGGAATGTGGCACCCCAGGGGTCTGGTTTCCACAGTAACAGCTATGTTATGTCTGAGAGCAGGTGGGAGGTCTCTTGGTCAGGGATCCTATGCATGCCACACCTCCTGCCCAGTCCTGGGAGGGGAAGGACTTCCCCTATATAAACCTAGGGCTGAGGCAGGGTTAGGGAGTAGAGAAGAAGTAGAGACAGAGAAGAGCAGCAGATATAGGAGAAGAACATCAGGAGCTCTGTGGGAGCAGTGCTATAAGGAGTCAGGGGCTGGCAGCTGCAGAGCTCGCCCTGACTGAGAAGCTATCACCGGACCCGGAGTCCGAGGCTGTGGGGACTAATCTTTACCAGCAGCAGAAACCGCCCGGCAGGGGATTTCAGGTCCTCTGGCCAAGAAACCCGAAGGCACGGTCACACGCGTGGGACCAGCACCGCCGTCGTGGAGCGGACGCCACTAGAAGGCCCCGAGTCACCGGCCATACGGGTGAGCACCACACGGTACACTCAGGGACGTGGGCTACTTATACCCGCCTCTAGCAAGGTAGCCAGAAGAGTACAGTCAGTTTGGGAGGCCTACAACTCCGCCTGGCCAGGGGAGATCCCATCTGCTCAAGGACTGACCAGGCCCCGATCGCTAGCCAGTACTCCGGGAGGGTCTATCTTTATCACCAGTAAAGACCCTGAACTACACCGCATCGTCTCTGAGTGATTCCTGATACCCCCATCATCCACGTCGGCTGCCCTGAGGCCATACCCCTCCCGTTGGGGGTGATACTACCACGCTGCACAATCCTACCACCGGCCTCAGCGGTCTGCCCTGCAGCGGCAGCTCCTTCGCTGCATTCAACGGGTGGCGTAGTCGTCCAACATCTACCGCTAATACAACGCCACTTAGTCTGACTCCCTGGGCACGGACCGGGTCACCGCCACGAGACTACAACCCTCAACAGATCCGGCTCCGGGTAAGCTCCTGCATGCGCAACGCTGTGCGACACAGGCCCAGGGGTGCGTCACAGATATAACTAGTAAAAATAAATAAATTCCTATGAAGAATATTCTGTTTACTGAGTTTTGTCATAATAAATGTCTGTACATGTTAAATACACTTTAAAGGCAGAAAAGGGAGAGCATTGCACTTAATATTTGCAATTAATAATTTTCACCACTAGAGGGAGCAATGTAACCTATTATGTGCCGGGTAGGAGGGGTGTGTGTTTTCGGCTTCTTAGAAGTGGTGACATGAAATTGCATTATTAATTATTGGGATATATAATAACGAAAGCCTGAAATCTTCAATTTAAGTTGTGTAACCCAGGACAAAAGTTTAATTTTTCTAAATCAATGTAGAGCTTAACACCCCCAAGTTTCAGGACATAGACATGTTCCTCTTTTTTCCCGATGGTTATTATGGTCGGGGGTACTGTTTACAATGATGGGGTACAAAGATAAAGTGGATATGTCACTAGATCTCCAATACAAGCTGCACACATTATTAAATAGATCTCTTCGACAGAATGAGGCTGGTGTACTTACTATGAAAAATCCTAACATTAAAATTAACATTTTATCAGTCCAGCTGAAAAGTGAAATAACTCATGAGTCCAAGTGTTTTCAGTATCTTCCCACCTAGCATGACTAACAACTGCAGCTTGTACTGAGCAGTGTGAGACCTCAACGGCAGCAGCACGCATGCGCCAGCATTACCTACGGGTCAGCGGTGCTCTTTCGCCTTTCCCGATACACACATGTGCACTACAGTCCTATAGTACATCTGTGCAGGAGCGAGATTGGGGGACACTGTGTGGATGATGTAGGACGCGTCATCCACGCGGAGCAAGGAAGGAGGAAGAGAGGAGGCGCCGGATCAACACCTGAAACATCCATCGGACCAGACTGTGCCATCAGTGAGTCTTTTTTAGTGCTTTGCATAGAAGGATTGGGGACATGCATAAGGCATACGAGAATGCTGTAGAAGAGGGATTACAGGTCGTGGAGTTACTTTATATTGGGAAAATCTGCTATCAGGTTCCTTTTCAGTATTAAAGGAACTTCTAGTAGTTAGAGGATGGTAATCCCATCAAGTATTGGATGACACAAAGATACCAAGAGTGAAACTTATTGTCTAGGCTCCAGGAGCCTCAGTAGATGCAGAAGAACTGAAGATAAAACCTTTCCTGCCAAACGTCATAAACACAAAAGAGGAGACACAAAGAAAACAGAAACCCAAACATGGCCCAGAACTCAGCGCATTGTGTAGAAAGGGGCATAACGGAAAACCAAACAAGTCCTGAATCACCGACAATGACCCCATGATGGGACACAGTCCACACAATTGGGAAATTCATGCTCAGTTCTTGAATTGTTTTTAAACTTCGCACTAAAATGTTGAAGTCATTAAAGAGACTAAAGGTGATTATAACTGAAAGCATAAGTCTGCAGCCTGCTTGGTCTGCATAGCAGCTGAGGACATAGGCCTTTATTCCTACACTTATGACACGGTTGTATCATTAATTGTTGCCCCGTCATTGCAAGTGCCATTGGAGAGGCCTTTAAACATCCCCATCTTGTAACACCTAGTTGTCAATTTATTCATAGCTTTCTAGTTAGAATAACAAAGAAGCAGCTGAAGGCCCAATGACTGACATCTTACTTCTCCTATGAAGTCCAACCATGAGGGCCCATCAGCCATCAGTTACACTATTTACTGCATAAAGAAGTATTGCTGTGTATAGTATGAATGATCAAGCGATCCCAGATTTAGGTCCCTTAAATGAAATTTGTCTGTACGTTTTTGCTATTTAATCTATGAGAAGCATTATGTAAGGGCAGAGAGTCTGATTCCAGCGATGTGTCACTTATTAGGCTATGCACTATGATTTCAATACAATCAGTGTTTTATCAGCAGGAGATTATCAATGAAGGACTAGGTGTCACGTGCAGGCCAGTCCAGCTAATCTCTGTAACCCCGCCCCTACCCCTGATTGGCAACTTGCTGACAATGTACAGTGTACACATGAAGCTGCCAATCAGTGGTGTGGGCGGGGTTATACACAGCTCAGCATTCAGAGAACTGCTACATCTACAGCAGAGAAACAGGGGTTTTATCAAAACTGCATCAAGCTGCCCAGTAAGTGACACATTGCTGGAATCAGGCTCTTTGCCTCTACATAATCATTTTAAGGAGATTATTTTATTTTTTTAAAACTTAAAAAAAAATAAAAATGCATTAAAGTTTAAATCACTCACCTTTACTCAAAAATACATAAAATGCAAAAAAAAAAACATATTTCATATTGTCATATCTGTAAAAGTCTGATCTATCAAAATATTACAATATTTAAACAGCATGGTAAATGGGGGCAGCACGGTGGCTCAGTGGTTCGCACTGTAGCTTTGCAGCGCTGGGGTCCTGGGTTCAAATCCCACCAAGGACAACATCTGCAAGGAGTTTGTATGTTCTCCCTGTGTTTGTGTGGGTTTCCTCCAGGTTCTCCGGTTTACTCCCACACTCCAAAGACATACTAGGGGGAATGTAGATTGCTAAAAAGAAGGGGGCAGGGGAAACAAATTTGCAAAAGTGAAAAATTGGTAAGTCTGGAAAGGTTTTAGCAGTAAACTGTGTTGCTTAGATAAATCCATTCTCCGGGACTGAAGCATGAGAGGTGACAACAAGTGTCAGCTACAGAGATCCATGAAAGGTGGTGGGGTAGTGAACACGATTACCTATAGGGTGCGACCCGCGGAGAACCCGGCAGATGTAGGTAGGACTAAAAAGTCTTAAAGACCCAGACGTGGAGCAAGAACAAGGCAGCTCCAAGATCTCAAGCTGGATTACAGACTATGGAGGTATTTATGTTTATAGTGAATCTTGTCCTCCACACAGAGATTATATTCAATAGTAATCACACATCTGAAGCCGACCATCAATGGAAAGATGTCCCAATCACACTGAAATTTGGTAGGAAGACATCTTTCCATCTGTTAAAGCGATGGCAGAAGTGACCAGTAGAGTAGCTGACCATCTTCTGGTGGTCCAAAGCCCTGACACATGTCCAGCAAAAGACAAGCCCATGGATCTGACTTTCGGGTAAATCACTTGCCGTTATGGATTAATTCACAATTATTAGACCTCACAGACAATCTGGCCTATGTGAGAAAGGATAACCGAGTTTCAGATGCAATCAAAGAGAATCTGTCACCAGGTTTTTGACACCAAATCTGAGAGAAGCATAATGTAGAGACAGAGTCTCTGATTTCAGCGATGTATCACTTACTGGGCTGCTTGCTGTAGTTTTGATAAAATCACTGATTATCACTAGAGAACTAGTAAACCTGCTGCCATGTAGTCCTCTGTACTCATGAGCTCTATATAACCCCGTTCCCATCACTGATTGGCAGCTTTCTGCCTATGCACAGTGTTCACAGAAAGCTGCCAATCAGAGGTGTGGGTGGGGTTATACAGAGCGCAACATTTAGAGGACTGGTAAATCTGCAGCAGAGAAAAAAACAATCATTTTATTAAAACTGCAGCAAGCAACCCAGTAAGTGACATATCGCTGGAATCAGGGTCTCTGCCCCTACATTCTGCTGCTCTGAGATGTGCTGACAGATTCCCTTTAAGAAAGTTCTATATAGAGTTTAGGTGGGGTACCAGAAGCATTATCTCTGTAGGGACCAAGGAACCCTATTTTAATACTGAATGAGACCCATTTTCTGTTTATAAAAGAATCCACTGCAATATTTCTGCAGGGAGCGTTTTAACACCATTGTATAGGAACTGTTCAGTAAGGGCACTAAGGTCAATTAATGATTCTTTATTGCACACAAAAAGAATGACTGATAATAATAATAATAATAAGAGAACAATCTATACAAAAAAATAAATTGTATGAAATACTACTATTGTCTACTGACTACTAAATAATCATCTCTGACTGTGACACTTACTGTATAGTATCAGTTACATTTCTTTAAATGGAAACTGTACTTTTAACAAACTTTTCATAAATCAATAGTCCAGGAGAGTATAAAAAAAACTTTGGAATATATCTTATTAGAGAATTTTGCTTCTTTCTCCCTTTATGAGCCACTTCTTTACATTTCCATTCTGCCTCCTGATCTTATGCACTTTGAAGAAAAGCTCAACTCTATCTTTCTCAGGCCAAGACGGACTTCCAGCTCAGTGAGGTCTCAGGTTACACCTCATATTATACACTATGTAAAAGGGAAGGAGGGAGAGACGTGAGGACCAGACTGGGAAAAAAAGCAGAGGTCGACAAAGGAAAATTGTGCTAAGCTTTCTTACAAGTCTTTTACCTCACCCAAGAGCTAGATTCACATCTACACTGCTCAGAATTGCTGTATAATACCTTCTATACCTTACTTGCTGCTGTCAATGTGCTGCTAAGGAATAAAGAGCAGGAATCCATCCCTGAGTGCTGGACAGTGCATAGTATACATAATTTCTACTAGTCTCCTCCCACAAGCTCATAGTTAACTGCAAATTAGAGGGGAAAACTGGTAAAAATGATTGATACAAGTCATACAATGGCCAGAAATAGTGTTATTCCTCATGTAGACACAGGACAGCTTATTGTGAAGTTACCTGAAAGTATAGTTAGTTATCCTTTAAATGTCTGCTGACAAAGTTGTAGAACTTGTAAGATGACTTTAGGAACTTTAAGATTCGCGGAGGCCCTATGTATTAAATATATAATTGCTCCTTCGGCCAAAGGGCGTAATTCCCAATGTTCTGGAACCTGAAAGTACGCCATACAGTATCAAGTAAGGAGATCCTTTGCCACTCACACTATCTGCAACATCTGCTGCAAGACAACAGGGCAAACAGATCTGTTCTTGCGCTGATGGCTGAAAAAGATTTCTAATTGGGAAATGCAGAGAGTTCATTAATGATGAATAGCAATAGAAAATGCTACTTAAATGATGCACTGCCCCATTTTGCATATAACAGAGGGAAAGTTACACTATGTTCTACCACATTGGATCATTGCAGCTTTGTGCACAATAACATTTTAATAGCAGACTATTACCACTAAGCTGCAGTTCCTCACTATTAAATCCTAAATCCTTGTTTAACAATAAAAAGACTGAAAACCTTACAAAGAATAAGCAGCAGGATTGCTCCTGATCCCCAAGTGTACTTTGTTACGTTTTCATTGACTGTCACCTGTCATATATAAACTCAATCCACTCATTTATCTAAATCTCAACAGACACCTGTGTTTTGAAGAGTGACTATCTTTTCAGGAAACTCCTCAGATTGTGCATGATGAATAATACTATTTATGACTATCATATGACCTGTATCTGCAATTTATTAGCAGTAATCCCCCCTTCAGGTTCCAGAACTATCAGTTCTCTATTGAGAGAGGGAAAGACTAACTGCTATGATGTCTCCTATACATAGCACATGGAGAAGAGCAGATGCTGCTCCCCTAACTCTACACACTCAGAGGCAGCAGCAGCATGGAGGACATCATTCAGTATAAATTCTGAAAGCAGCAGTAACATGGAGGACAAAATACAGCAGAAATGAGCAGTGTAGATGTGAATCCAGCACTTAGGTGATGTTACAGTATACATTCTAAAAGTAGCAGCAACATGGAGGACAAAATACAGCAGAAATGAGCAGTATAGATGTGAATCCAGCACTTAGGTGATGTCACAGTATACATTCTAAAAGTAGCAGCAACATGGAGGACAAAATACAGCAGCATTGAGCAGTGCAAGCAAAAGGCCAGCTACGGTTTATTGTACTGTCAGATGTCTCAGAGTGCAACTGTGCACACAAAACTGTGTTGACCCCTTCATTTTCAAGATTGTTGGAGATCACATAGGTCAAACCAAACCATTCATAAAATGATTGCATAGCCTAGACATGTGTTATCACATTATACAATGGGAATATTTCTTTAAAGAGGTCATCTGGAACTTTAGTTTTTTTTCCCTATCATGCTAAGAACAGGTCACTTCTGCCAGCGATTCTTCTGCTTCCTGTGACATCACATCGACAGAGCAGTTCCTTCTCTTCTGCTCTGCTCTGTCGACAGAGCGTCACTGCCAATGTCAAGCTAATTCACAGCTGGCTCCCCGATGCCAAACTGCGGGGAGCCATCTGTCAGCATTACATCACTAATAATGCTTTGTCGACAAGAGCAGAGTGGAAGAGAAAGAATTACTTTGTTAATGTGAGGTCAAAGGAAGCAGGAGAATCGCAACTGAGCTGGGAGAGATTGTTGCAGAGCAGAACAGGCGGGTAGTATGCAACTACCTGTCAGTAAGTTCTTAGCTCATAAGAAAAAATAAGTCCCGGGTAACCAATTTAAGTATGACTTAAAGGTTGTGGTTGCTTTAAAAGTCCCGTCTGATTAATCTATTAATGCTAACTAGACGTACAATAGTGAGTCCGCAGTCTCAGATAGTCACCATTCCAGTATGTTTGTAGATATAATAACCGTGATCTATTTCTGACATATGGCATTCTGCCATCCGTATAAAGCATCACATCATTGCTTCACTGCTTACCAATTCAGAACAGTGAGTTACTCAGAATCTAGATTGCCACAGTAATATAAAGAATTAAGTTATTACCCAAGGTCAAAATGTTATTTATTTAATATAATTAATTTTTTATATAAGCGTATGTGCAGGACCTGTTTTAGAAAAAGTAGGATCCTAGGCAAAAGTTTAATGGACCCTAAATGCTTACATATTGCGCCATCACACACAAACATTTAGGCTGCATTTACGTGCACCGAGTTCAAGCCATTGAACGAGCGCGATCATCAATACTGAAGTCATTCACCGCTAGTTTATAGACCTCGCTACACAGACTCATGAAGAATAATGGGGACAGAACAATCACTAGTAGATCAATCTGTCTCCATATCATGTTATCAGCAGCATATCTGCAGTTTACGCCAGGCGATGTGCTGCTGAGAAAAATGATTTAGCCTCGGCTCTTCCCACTTGCCCTGGTGCGGTGGCAAGTGGGGTAATAGGGTTGGGGTTCATATCAGCCTTGTATTGGCAGCTGACATGAAGCTCAAGTGTTAGTAATGGAGAGGCGTCTATAAGACGCCCCCATTACTACCCGCATAGTAACAGTTTGTAAATAAAGACACAGAATGAAAAAAATCCTTTATTTTAAATAAAAGTCCACATGGTTTTACACTTAATTAAAAATAAAAAACACAATTAAACTCACCTAATCAATTGAAGCCATAGTCCCTGTATAAAAAAAAAAAAGCTAATTTATCCTCATCTAACACCTAATCCCCAAAGCCGTTGTCTCTTGTAAAAAAAAATAAAAATAAAAAATAAAAAAATCCCTCACCTGTCTGAAGTGAAGAGATAATATATACTGTCACATGACGATCCAGATAACTTCCCTTGTCTCCATTGTCCTGGCCCCCATGTGTCCAGCCTGGCCCCTACATGTCCAGCCTGCCCCCTACATGTCCAGCCTGCCCCCTACATGTCCAGCCTGCCCCCATGTGTCCAGCCTGCCCCCCATATATCCATCCTGGCCCCCATATATCCATCCTGGCCCCCCATATATCCATCCTGCTCCCCCCATATATCCATCCTAGCCCCCCCATATAGCCATCCTGGCCCCCCATATATCCATCCTGGCCCCCATATGTTCATCCTGCCACTCCACCCTCCTCCATATACCATTATGGCCCCTATATGTCCCTTGTCCTGGCACCAATGTCTCCATCCTGGCCCCCATATGTCCCTTGTCTTGACCCCCATATTTCCATCCTGGATCCCCCCCCATATATACATTCTGGCTCCCATATGTCCCTTGTCCTGCCCCTCAGGTACAATAAGACAGAGGGCTGTATTTGCCCAATATATATGCAGCATAGAAATTTATGGTACAAATTATGCCCAGAGACAGTGGAGATTATTTCCAGACTAAGTTTCCCTATCTATCAATAGCAAGCATAACTATATGGATACCATGCACTTCAAAACATGGATATCTCAATGTAGAATAGAAAGGTTTGATCTCACCAAACTGGTCAGAGATTCTTTCTGTGTAAACCTTGCATAGGTGACTCTGCTATTAGTAGAGGGGGGATATCAACCTAATCTCAAGGTTTCTTACCCGGGACCGAAGGGTATGTATGATACACTTGTATTAAATAAACACAACATGAAAAAATCCCTTATTTGAAATAAAAGTCTACACGGTTTTACACATTTATTTAACAATAAAAACACAGTTATACTCACCTAACATCTAATTTATTGAAGTCATTGTCCCTTGTAAAAAAAGTAAATAAATTAAAAAAAACATATCCCTCACCTGTACGAAGTGAAGAGATAATCCATACTGTCCCACGATGATCCAGATGACCTGGAGAGCAGTCCCATCAGCAGTCACTGATGTGACTGCTCTTAAGGACAGCAGGCCCACACTGATACAGGAGTGTAATCGCTCCTGTGTTAGTGTATAGCGCTGAGCTGCAGTGAGTAAGTTCACCGGAGTTCTTCAGCTAAGAAAGTTTTCACGCAGCGAGCGGCACCATAAGTATGATAACCAGGGTTCATCAGCTGATGAACTCTGGTGAACTTTCTCACCGTAGCTCAGTGCTATACACTGCAGGAGCGATTACGCTCCTGTCAGTGGGAGTCAGCTGCCGGGGAGAACAATCAGATGGATTATATTCACGGTGTTAAGGTGAGTTTTATGGTGCTTTATTATTTTTTATCTTTTACAGGTGACAATGGCATCAGGGATTAGATGTTAAGGTGAGTATAATGCTTTTTTAGTTTTATTTCTCTATTTATTTATTTCATTTTTTTTTTTACATGGCACACTGGCGCTGGCTGATGAATACTCCCATCAGTGGTGCCTGCTCTCGCTGTTATCAGCGACAGCAGGCGTAGGCTGATGGGAGTAGTACTCTCATCATCCAACACCTTTAACAAGAGGTAAGTTTTTTACCTCTGGTCACACGCACAGCTGTGGGATCACGCTGACATCTGACAGCGTAATCCCGCAGCACTCTGACTGGCGGTAATGATCCCAATGTTTGATGTTTGGGCTCCAGAACCCGAACACTAACTTGATCTTCCTGAGGAAGTCTGTGTTCGGGCCCGTTCCCGAACACTAGGTGTTCAGTACGGAACTTTACTGTACGGGTTCGCCCATCTCTAGTAGCAATATATAATATTATACCCTATAAATGACATACACACAAATACATATATATACTACAATGTATATATTATACTACACAGTATAATATGCATAGGGCATAATATATCTGTCTCTTTAGTGAGTGTGTGTGTCATGTATAGGGTGTAATATTATATATACAGTTACAGTTAGGTCCATATATATTTGGACAGAGACAACATTTTTCTAATTTTGGTTCTAGACATTACCACAATGAATTTTAAACAAAACAATTCAGATGCAGTTGAAGTTCAGACTTTCAGCTTTCATTTGAGGGTATCCACATTAAAATTGGATGAAGGGTTTAGGAGTTTCAGCTGCTTAACATGTGCCACCCCCAACCTAATGCAAGCCCTGCGTATTTGCCAAATCTATATCCAGCAAAAGACAACCAGTTACTCTGTACCAAGTACCAAGGCAGCAGATAGGAATAGGAAGGGTGACGTCTTGGATAAGTGGAGGACAGGCAGAGGTGATGAAGGACAGAAGACAAGAGAACGAGCTCAGGAACACAAATAGCAGACTAAGAACAAAAAATTGACTCTTGCTCAGACATAAAATTATGTGGTAGGAATAGAGATGAGTGAATTTATTCAAATGGAATTGAAGTTTCTACAAATTTTACAAAAATTTATATAACCCCGAATATGGATTTTTTGCAATTTGCTCTGTGCAAATTTAGCTAAATTGCAGCCAACTGTGGCTGCCATTTTGCCAAACCATAGAGGGCAAGGCAAACAGTTAAATGATCCCAAAAATAATAATGATGCCTCATATCTCTCACACCTTACAGACTGCCTTCCAATCCTACACACCTCTTCTTTTAGTCTTCCCCCCTCACACACATCTTTGGCCTCTTCAATCCAGTCCATGGCTTCCAGCTCGAATAGGCCTCAGACGTTGCTACGAGCAGGGCCATCAGAGGCTTAGTCGAGCAGGAAGACCTAGCCTAAGCAGGGAATCTTATATAGCCTGGGATATCTCAGAATTTTCTGGTGTCAGCGGCAATCAGTGACATGCTGTTCCTTTAGGAAGCTAAGATCTCTACAGGCAGACAGGACCGATGGTGGAGAAGGCAGCGGACGGGAAGAGGATACCAGACACAACGAGGTGAGCCAGCAAACTAACGCAGTCATACAGTTACTATAAAACATCACTATACAGGGGCCATATAATATCGCCACATCATGATTACATAGCACCACCATGTACTATACTTACTGAAATAAGAGCTATTCTGGTATAGATGATACCAGGGGCGGACATATCATTGGCGCAACCTATGCAGCTTCATAGGGGTCCAAGAGGTAACGTGGCCCATTTCCAGGTGACATCGTGCATTATGATGAGGTTTTGGACTGCCCATATATTGTTCTTGAACGGGGCCCTTTTGTGTTTTTGTCCACCAGTGGTAGATACCAGTCCTACCCAGGAAATAAGCAGCAGGATAATACAAGAATCTGAATACTAAATCAATCCAAATAATCATTTTTACATTGATGATTCTGGGTGAAATACAGTATCTAATACATATTTAATACAACCAAAAAAGTGCCAGGGTGTTGACCTGGAGCAATGACTTCCCTGCTCCCTAGATTTATCTGTCCCAAAGAACTATAACACTGGCTTTGCTTGCATGGTGGACAGGCTACAAGATACAAAAAAAGTATTTTGTGAAGCTGGAGGGAATTCACAGACATCAGGAATGGATCCATTTGCAGCAGAATCTAGGTCTCTTTTTCGCCTTTGCTGAAGTAGTCATCGCTCTATCTTGTTCCTGGTCTATATAAGAGTTAGCAGAGCCTTCAGTATTTGCATAGTGAATTACAGATGATTGTGGGTTAGGCGTTTTATGGCAGTGTTATTACGCAATCACAGGGAGTCAGTCATTGTCCTTTTTAATTAAAAAGTACTATGTCATCTGACATCCCCTCCATTCAATGACAATCCCGGCCAGAAGTTACAAATAGGTTGTGATAGAGAGGACATGGGAAATATTTACTTATCCAGATGTATCAAATGTCGTGGGAAATAATCCACACAAACAAATGTAAGTTATATTTATACAATAGAGGTAACATACTTTGTTTCTCCTTCATACCTGACTGATACTTTAGGAGGAGTCCCTTACAGTTTCCGGAAAATGATCGGTATATTTCCAATTTGTTCATTTTATAAATATGTACTTCCTTATATTATTTGGTATATTTTTTTTATAAATTTCTGATATATTGTGTAATTCACATTCTTTATTCTATTGAGAGATGATTTAGATTAGAGAAAAAAAAATATAAAAGATATAAAAAGTTATAAAATGTAGACTGTTGAGTAGGATTCCCTATAGTCTGCAGGCAGTTAATAAATGATTGACGTTATAACTTTTCTATATAAATTCAGCTGCATTTATATGCCTTATTTGCTATTGCTAAACATGCAAATGACCTATTTTTCTCTGTAAGAACCCGTTATAGGACAGGGAATTATACGGTAATATCCCTGCTCTCTTGATGCTTAGCTTATCTGACATATTTCCAGCAGTTTAAACCTGTGACTCTTCACATATATATTTATGAGCAATTAATGACTTGTCATTATCTGCCCATATAAAAGCCTCCACCAGAAATAGAACATATGATACTACATTTTATTACAGATGTTTTCCCATGTACAGTATGTACAGTATATCCCATAGTCTAGACCACACCTATCTGGGGAACCGGAGTCTCTTCACTTCCATTTGTTGATGAAAGTGGCAGCCAGCTGAAGTCTATAGGAGTTAGGCTGTGTGCCCACAATGCGTTTTTTAAGCGTTTCCGCAGCAGCAAAAACGCTGCAGAAGCGCTTAAAAAACGCATGTAGAAGGCCTGCCAAGGTCCCCAATGATAATCCGCATGTGCTGTGCACATGCTGCGAAAATTTCCGCTGCGGATTATCATTGCGGAAAAAAAACGCAGCACTACCAATTATTTTACGGAAGTGCTGCGTTTTCGCCGCCATTGACTTGCATTAGAACGCGCCAATTCCGCAAGACTGCATCTGTACTTGCGTAATTGGCGCGTTCTAATGTGCGGATGGTACCCGAGTGTGGAGGACAGGAGACTCTCCTCCACATTCAGGTACCCTAAAAGCTGTAAAAAAAAGAATAAAATAAAAAATAAAGTTTATATTCACCTTCCGACGGCCCCCGGACTCCTTCCCTGTGCTTGCCGATAGATCGCGGGCAGATCTGTAGGACCTGCGGTGACGTCACAGTCATGTGACGGCAGGTCCTTCAGTACAGCGTACCGCGATCTGGCGGCAGCCAGCACAGGAGCGCAGCAAGTCGCGGGGGCCATCAGAAGGTAAGTATAGCTTTATTTTTTTATTTTTTGACATTCTCTCGGGTCACACTATATAAATCCATGCTGTTTGCATGGATTTATATAGTGTGACTGAGTTGTCAAGCACTTTCCAAGTGATGCTAAAATCGCTTGGAAAGCGCTTGACACCCGCATGTGGTAATGCATGTGAAGAACGCTTCACATCCGCTTGTCCCTGGCAGGAAAACGCATGTACAATCCGCATGGGTTTTCTTCTGACAGGGAGATGCAGAAACGCTCAGGAAAAAATCCTGAGCTTTTCTGCATCGTGGGCACATAGCCTAAAAGGGAAAATATCATCAGGAAGTGACCTATTGTTTTAACCAGATTTTTGTGTTAAATCTATTTTTTTTTTTTTGATGATCTTTTTTTCCCAAATCACAATCTTTATTAACATAAAAAAAATAACTCTTGCAATATTCACACTGGCCACTGGGGCTTTTTAGACACTAATGGTTTTAGGAAACAACACATGTACATAGCCACAATGAACAGTCCCCGACCCTATCTTTTGTATTGAAGCATCTAATGAGCACATACAAAGGTCATTGTGAAGGGACGAGGAGCAGGGTCAGCTGTGTGTAATATTGGCGTCTCTGCCCCCTAACAGGACGTCTATGAGGTAGAGAACATTCTGGCCACCAAGAGGGTAAGAGGAAAAACCTTTCTTCTGGTGGATTGAAAGGGATTTTGCCCAGAGGAGAGAACTTGGGAACCCAGGGAGAACATCCACGCCCCGCTTCTCCTTAAAAAATTTCTTTCAGGCCTAAAAAAGAGGGGGGCGTAAATGGGGGGGTTACTGTAATATCGGCGTCTCTGCCCCCTGACAGGCAGAGACGCCGTTCCTCTTACCGTCCCGCTCCCAGCCCGGCGTCCTCCAGCGCTCCTGCTTCTGCTGCTGCCGGCGCGCGCAGCTTCCCAGGCACTGTGCTTAGGGCGCGTGCGCGCACGCTCCCTCCCGCTTAAAGGGGCCGCGCGCGCCGTCCTAATGCATCCCCGGCCAATGGCCGGAGGACCTCTCATATAAAAGGCACCTCCTCCAAAATGGATGTGCCCGTGCAAGGTTGTAGCTTTGTGTGCTAAACTCTGCTTCAGCCCTCAGGTCCCGCTGCTAGCCTGACTACCAGTCCAGTCCGCCAGCCTGACTACCAGTCCAGTCCGCCAGCCTGACTACCAGTCCAGTCTGCCAGCCTGACTACCAGTTCTGTCCGCCAGCCTGACTACCAGTCCTGTCCGCCAGCCTGACTACCAGTCCTGTCCGCCAGCTTGTCTACTCTCCAGCCCGACAGTCTGTCTACAGTCCAGTCCGCCAGTCTGTCTATGGGCCCTGCCGGCCTGCTTACCTGGAAGCACCTGCCTGTTACCTGCCATGTCTGCCAGTCCATCTACCCGGATCCGTAACAGTTTGCACGGGCCATGGAACCCGTTGGCCCCCAGGCCCCTTCGCTTGCTGACCTGTACCAGGAGGTTTCTCGTCAGAGGTCCCAGCAGGAAGCCATCCTGAGCTACCTGCGGTCTGTCAACTCTCGCCTGGACACGCTGTCTGTCCCACCTGTGCCCTCCTCGAGTCGAGCGACACCCGCTCCGGCAGCGCCGCTGCCTACCAATACCACGGCATCCAGCCTAGGACCCCGGCTTTCTGTGCCTCCTCGTTTTGGAGGTGACCCCGTCTTATGTCGGGGCTTTCTGAACCAGTGCACGCTGCACTTTGAACTTCTGGCACATCAGTTTCCCTCCGACCGGGCCAAGGTGGCGTTCATCATGTCTCACCTCACCGGGGAAGCATTGGCATGGCTAGACCCTCTATGGGAGAGAGGGGATTCCCTGGTGTCCGATCTTCCGGCTTTCCTCACTGCCTTCCGGAGGGTCTTCGATGAACCATGACGAAGGATTTCTACTGCCTCCTCATTGCTCCTTCTCCACCAAGGGAGTCTCACCGTGGGCCAGTATGCCATACGGTTCAGTACCCTCGCTTCTGAGCTTGCCTGGGACAACGAGGCCCTGGTGTCCACCTTCTGGCAGGGTCTTTCCAGTTGAATTAAGGACGAGTTAGCCGGCGGGAACATTCTTACCACCCTGGATGACCTGGTGTCACTAGCTACCCGGATTGACATCCGTTTCCTAGAACGTGCTAAGGAGACTACCCAGGAGAGAAGATTTCCTCGTCTTGCTCCTGTTTTCCAGAAACCGGCTTCCCAACCAGCAACTCCCCGGGCACGCTCGCCCAAACCTATGCAGATCAACCAGATCAAGATGGTCAAGTCTTGCCAAGAAACACTCCGAGCCGAGGGGAGCTGTTTCTACTGTGGTAGTAAGGAGCACCTGATCCGTTCCTGTCCGGTGAAGCCAGGAAACTCCAGAGTCTAGGACCGCTCGGAGAGGTCATCCTAGGCAAGAATAAATCCTCTCCGTTCTTGACTTTGTCCGTCTCTATCTCCTGTGGAGAGAACCACTTCTTTGAAACCGCACATCTGGATTCCGGAGCTGCTGGGAATCTCATTTCCCAGTCCCTTGTAGACAAGTATCAGATTCCTACCAAACCTCTGGCTGAACCATTGGCAGTCGCTTCCGTGGATGGAAGACTCCTTCCAGTGACCATCTTGCTCATCACAGAGCCCGTAACCCTGCAGGTGGAATGCTGCACTCAGAGAGGATCTCCTTCCATGTGCTTTCTGGACTCTCTCACCCCCTTTTGCTAGGTCTACCCTGGCTACAAAGACATGAACCCGTTCTGAATTGGCAATCCGGTGAGGTGCTCCGTTGGGGGCAGGATTGCCATGAGACCTGCCTGGTTCCGGTTCACCCGCCTCGACCTCCATCTACTCCGGCTAATTTACCTGGTCTACCGGCACTTTACTGGTCCTATGCTGATGTCTTCGACAAGAAGGAGGCAGAGACACTGCCCCCTCATAGGCCATATGATTGCCCTATCGACCTGGTACCCGGTGCCACTCCACCCCGTGGGCGTATTTACCCGCTGTCGTTGGCCAAAACCCGGGCCATGTCGGAGTACATCGAAGAAAATCTGGTTCGGGGATTCATCCAGAAATCTTCCTCCCCGGCTGGAGCTGGATTCTTCTTCGTAAAAAAGAAAGACGGTTCACTACGCCCCTGTATCGATTATAGAGGACTTAACCAAATTACTATCAAAAACAAATACCCCCTGCCACTCATCTCTGAGCTGTTCGACCACCTTAAAGGCGCGAAGATCTTCACTAAGCTCGATCTTCGTGGGGCGTATAACTTGGTCCGGATCCGCCAAGGAGACGAGTGGAACACGGCATTCAATACCCGGGACGGTCACTATGAATAACGTGTGATGCCCTTCGGTTTCTGTAATGCTCCCGCCGTCTTCCAACAATTAGTTAACGACATCTTCCGTGACCTCTTATATTCTTGCGTGGTGGTGTACCTGGATGACATCTTGGTCTTCTCTCTGGATCTTCCTACACACCGGAGGGATGTTCGTCAGGTCCTACTTAGGCTCAGGCAGAATCACCTATATGCAAAATTTGAGAAATGCCTCTTCGAGCTGACCTCTCTTCCGTTCCTGGGCTATTTTATCTCTAAGACAGGTCTATGGATGGACCCCGAGAAGGTCTCTGCCATCTTAAAGTGGCCCCGTCCGGAGGGGTTGAAGGCGATTCAGCGATTCCTATGCTTCGCCAACTATTACTGTCTCTTCATTCCACATTTCTCTTCCCGGACTGCTCCCATTTCTGCGCTCACCCGAAAGGGAGCAAATCCTAAGGAATGGCCGTCCGAAGCGGAGGAGGCCTTCCTCTCCTTAAAACAAGCCTTCTCTTCTGTCCCTGTGCTGCACCGTCCGGAGAGCAACAAATAGTTCTTTCTGGAGGTTGATGCTTCCTCTTCCGGAGTCGGAGCGGTGCTCACCCAGAAATCTCCATCCGGGAGAATGGTAACCTGCGGCTTCTTTTCCAAGCTCTTCTCCTCGTCTGAGCGCAAATACTCCATAGCAGACCGAGAACTGCTAACCATCAAATTGGCACTGGAGGAGTGGCGTTACCTGCTCGAGGGGACTCTGCACCCGGTGGTCATCTATACTGACCACAAAAACCTGGCATATCTACAGAATGCCCAAAGACTTAATCCGCGCCAGGCCCGATGGTCTTTGTTCTTTGCCCGCTTCAACTTTACCCTACATTACCGCCCGGCGGACAAGAACCTTAAAGCCGACGCCTTGTCCCGATCCTTCCTGTCTTCCGATCAAGAGGAGGAGCCTATGCATATCATCGATCCCTCTGAAGTGATGAATGTGGCTCCCTTGGACCTGTCTCGTCTCCCACCCGGTAAGACGTTTGTAGCGGTTCCGGATCGTAAGAAGGTTCTTTACTGGGGTCATTCATCCAAACTAGCTGGCCATGCTGGCCAGAAGAAGACCTTCCTGCTTATTACCTGGCAATACTGGTGGCCTACCCTGCGCCAGGATGTGGTAGACTTCGTCATGGCCTGTTCGTCCTGTGCCCGCAACAAGATTCCCAGACATCTTCCAGCCGGCCATCTCCTGCCTCTTCCCGTGCCTGCTGCCCCGTGGCAATGACGCGCCCCCTGGGCCTGTGCTGTGCAGGGGGATACCCGGAGCCGGATCGCTGGGATGCTGGGGGTTGTAGTTCTCCGTGGCGGCGACCCGGTCAAACCAGTGGCAGTCTTAATGTATAGCAAATGTCCGACTACGCCACCCGTGGATTGCGGTCAGTGGGGACCGCCGCTGCGCTGCCGACTGCTGAGGCTGATGTTGTTTGCGCAGCCGAGTATGGGATAACTCCCCACGGGAGAAGTATTGCCTCAGGGCAGCTAATGTGGATGATGGGAGTGATGGTGTGAGTGTCCCAGTAGTAATGGTGCTGGTGCGGCTATGAAACACAGAGACTTGTAATTGCAGTTTCCAAAGCTTTACTCACGGTTATTATTCTGGTCACTTGTGCACATGAGGGACCGCCTGAGCCGTGCTGCGTTCGCCAGGCAAGGGACTCGACCAACTCCCAGGCAATTCCAGAGCGTGGCACAGGGCTCCCTTCCTTTCCTTTCTCTGGCCGTCCCCACCAGTGACCCACCTTTGTCCAGCTCCCTCGGGCCTTCTCTGGGCACGCTGATCTCTGCGTCCCTGACCCTATATGGTATGCCTTCCTGGTGGATGTAGTGAGGGGTCGCACCAAGATGTGGTAACAACCTCCGGTCTTTGGCTAAGGAATCTGTTGCCTCCATCAATTTGGGTTCCGGTACCCTGTTCTGCCAACCCTTCACCCTGTATCTCCTGGGCATATGGGGTTCCTTCTGTCCCCGTGTCTCTGGGCCTTTCTCTGTGTTCCTTGCTTCCTTTCTCCTCTGTTCCAGTCCTTTCTTACTTTTCTTTCCGTTCCTTTTCCTTTCTCTCTCTCCCAGGCTCCAGCCTCCTGACAAGGCCTGCCTGCGGAGCAGAGCCCATGCAGAGGCTCTGCTTCCTGTCTTCTCCTCTCACTGCACTCCCCGGACTGAACACTGTTCTAAGATAGTGCCCACCTTATATACCTCCTTCTAACACCCAAGCCCAGGTGACTAGCAACCAATGGGCTCCTACCTATGCCCAGAAACCCACCCCTATCTGCTCCTACACCACTGGGTATTCCACCCCCCGCCCCACTCCAGCCAGGGACAGATGCTGTCGTGCCTGCACTTCTGTCTAGTGGGAGCACCGTTGAGCTGTCCCTCGGAAATGGGGTGTGTGTGGTGCATGCAGCCTAACGAGTCCTAGTCCACACTCCATCCTTACCCGGGAGTGGAATATCACACCTCTGGTTTGAGGTGCAATACCCCTGTAGCAGCCGAGCCCTCGGGGTGCTACAGCAACCCATTGCTATGGACTTTATTACTGATCTCCATGATTCTGCCGGTTGTACGGTCATTTGGGTGGTTGCTGACCGCTTTTCGAAAATGGCCCACTTCATCCCTCTGCCTGGTCTCCCGTCTGCATCTGTGCTAGCTAAGGACTTCACCCATCACATCTTTTGTCTCCACGGCCTACCCCTCCACATTGTGTCCGATCGGGGGTTCCAGTTCACTTCGCGCTTCTGGAGAGCTATGTGTAAGCTGCTGGATGTCACCCTGGATTTCTCCTCTGCTTACCATCCCTAGTCCAAAGGCTAAGTGGATCGTATCATTCAGATCCTTACCAGCTTCCTCCGCCACTTCGTCAACGCTCACCATACCGATTGGGTAGAGCTCCTACCATGGGCCGAGTTCTCCTATAACAACCATGAGAGCGAATCTTCTTCCAAGTCCCCGTTCTTTGTGGTCTACGGTCAACATTCCCGGATTCCGTTTCCCGTTTCCGCTTCAGTGGACAACCCTGCTGCGGAGTCTCTGGTCAGCGAATTTTCCACTATTTGGGAGGACACTAGATCCGCACTTCTTCAATCCTCCGAGTGGATGAAGAAACATGCTGATAAGAGACGTCTGGATCTGCCTCAATTCCGTCTGGGAGACAAGGTTTGGCTCTCCTCCAAACATGTTCATCTCAAAATATCCTCCTATAAGTTGGGTCCACGGTTCATCAGTCCATTTGAAGTCCTCAAGCAAATCAACCCAGTAGCCTACAAGTTAAAACTCCCGACCACCTTACGGATTCTCAACTCCTTCCATGTATCTCTCCTCAAACCAGTTGTGCTTAATTCTTTTTCCGACAATCCAGGTACCTCCCCAGCTCCGGTCTCCGCTGAGGACGTCTATGAGGTAGAGAACATTCTGGCCACCAAGAGAGTAAGAGGAAAAACCTTTTTTCTGGTGGATTGGAAGGGATTTGGCCCAGAGGAGAGAACTTGGGAACCCAGGGAGAACATCCACGCCCCGCTTCTCCTTAAAAAATTTCTTTCAGGCCTAAAAAAGAGGGGGTTGTAAATGGGGGGGTTACTGTAATATCGGCGTCTCTGCCCCCTGACAGGCAGAGACGCCGTCCCTCTTACCGCCCTGCTCCCCGCCCAGCGTCCTCCAGCGCTCCTGCTTCTGCTGTTGTCGGCACGTGCAGCTTCCCGGGCACTGTGCTTAGGGCGCGCGCGCTCCCTCCCGCTTAAAGAGGCCGCGCGCGCCGTCCTAAGGAGTCCCTGGCCAATGGCCGGAGGACCTCTCATATAAAAGGCACCTCCTCCAAAATGGATGTGGCCGTGCAAGGTTGTAGGTAGCTTTGTGTGTTAAACTCTGCTTCAGCCCTCAGGTCCTGCTGCTAGCCTGACTACCAGTCCAGTCCACCAGCCTGACTACCAGTCCAGTCCGCCAGCCTGACTACCAATCCAGTCCGCCAGCCTGACTACCAGTCCAGTCCGCCAGCCTGACTACCAGTTCTGTCCGCCAGCCTGACTACCAGTCCAGTCCGCCAGCCTGACTACCAGTTATGTCCACCAGCCTGACTACCAGTCCTGTCCGCCAGCTTGTCTACTCTCCAGCCCGACAGTCTGTCTACAGTCCAGTCAGCCAGTCTGTCTATGGGCCCTGCTCGCCTGCTTACCTGGAAGCACCTGCCTGTTACCTGCCGTGCCTACCAGCCAGCCTACCTGGAGGCTCCTGCTTGTTACCTGCCGTGCCTACAAGTCAGCCTACCTGGAGGCTCCTGCTTGTTACCTGCCGTGCCTACCAGTCAGCCTACCTGGAGGCTCCTGCTTGTTACCTGCCGTGTCTGCCAGTCTGTCTGCCCCGATCACCCGTCATCCTGCCTGCCGTGCTCATCTGCTGTACCGGTCAGTCTCTGCCTTCTGACCCGTGGGAGTCACCTGCTCTCATACAAGATCGGTCCCCAGAGTAGCACCTGGTCCCTCTGCTCAGTCCTTCCCTGGTCATGGAGTCGATTGAGCCGCCGTACGACCTTGGTCAGTCCGAGTTGATACCTAGTTACGCCCCTCTGGTCCCTCCTTGCACCGCAGCACAGAGGTTCCACCACCCGGATCCGTAAGACTGTGACATTGCCTATTGTGATTGGTGGATCCAGTGTTATCAGCTATGTATAGAGGAGTTACAGATCATTGTAATCCTGCCTCTGATGATAAGGAGCTGCTAAAAACTGTTCCTAAAAGTACGGGAAGTATGAGTCTCAAAAAGCCCTAGTGGTCACAGTAAAAATTGCAGGATTACTAATAGTGTTTTGTTTTGTTTCTTAAATAAAGATTGTGACACAAAAATCATTTAGAAAAACAAAATACACTGACAAAAATAAAAAAATACATTTAACAAACAAAGATTTACTTAAACAAAAGGTTATTTTGGGACTATAGCTTACTTTTAAAGTAAAAGTAAACTATTTTAAAATAAAAGCAAGCAGTGAGAGCCACTTTTGTGATCTAAACATTGTAGCTGTCAGATTCTTAGCCCTCCTTCTTCCAAAAAGTGATTGTTGCACAGGTGTCCTACACATAACCTGTGAATATGCTCTAAAAGCTTCCGTTATACCCCTTTACAGGGACAATAAACCACCCGCTTTCCTGATGGTGAAAACATCACCTGAAACAATGACCACTGCTATAGCTCATATATACAGTATATGTTATGAACTTCCCTTTGATTATTGGTTTCTTTACAATGTGTTTATTATTAGTTTGAGGGAATCTGTCACATTGAATGTTATGTCTGATCTGCAGAATGATATAGAGCTCGAAAAGCTGAACAGATTGATATAGTGTCAGGCACATGGATGTGGACACACTGCGCCATGGTCCGGGCTTACCCTTAGAGGGGTGTGGGTGGATAAGCTGCCACCTAGTTTTTGCTAGAGCTCCTGATGGTGGAATTAGACTTGAGCTGCAGGTTGCCGCCAGGAACCACTTCAAGGGCAGTCCCCGGTACTGCGGCAGCTGATCCCAAGGGTCAGGATCGCAGACACGAAATCAGCGTCCACAGAAGAACGGGATTCTGTGCAGGTTCAGACATTGCGGATCCTGGAAAACTTGACAGGATGGACACTAGTACTGGTTCAGGTACCACCAGAGTGGCTGCAGGTCACGTACCGCTGGAGCAGTTTCAAGCTCAAGTACCCAGGGTCGGTTTCAGGTTCAGGTACCGTAGAAGCGGCTTGAGGCTCACGTATTGCTGGAGCAGTTTCAGGCTCATGTACCATCAAAGCGGTTTCAAGCTCAGGTACTGTCAGAGCGGATTTAGGCTCAGATACTGCCGAAGTGGCTTCAGGCTCATGTACCAGTGAAGCAGCTTCAGGCTCATGTACCGCCGATGCAGCTTCAGGCTCATGTACCGCCAAAGCAGCTTCAGGCTCACGTACCACCAAAGTAGCTCCAGGCTCACGTACCACTGGAGCAGCTTCAGGCTCACGTACCACCGGAGCGGCTTCAGGCTCACGTACCACTGGAGTGGCTTCAGGCTGACGTACCACCGGAGCGGCTTCAGGCTCACGTACCACCGGAGCGGCTTCAGGCTCATGTACCACCAGAGCAGCTTCAGGCTCATGTACCACCGAAGCAGCTTCAGGCTCACGTACCACCGGAGCGACTTCAGGCTCACGTACCACCGGAGTGGCTTCAGGCTCACGTACCACCGGAGCAGCTTCAGGCTCACATACCACTGGGGCAGCTTCAGGCTCACGTACCACTGGAGCGGCTTCGGGGTCACGTACCACTGGAGTGGCTTCAGGCTGACGTACCACCGGAGCGGCTTCAGGCTCATGTACCACCGGAGCAGCTCCAGGCTCACGTACCACCGGAGCGGCTTCAGGCTCATGTACCACCAGAGCGGCTTTAGGCTACCGTACCACCGGAGCGGATTCAGGATCACGTACCGCCAGAGCAGGTTTAGGCTCACATACTGCCAAAGCGGCTTTAGGCTCACGTACTGGCAGAGCAGCTTCAGGTTCCTGTACCGCTGGAGCGGTTTTAGGCTCACATACTGCCGGAGTGGCTTCAGGTTCAGGTAACAGGATCAGGTTCAGACTTAGCGGGTATAGCACCAGGTTCAGGATCTAACAGAATAGTTAAGGAATAGGTACAGTCCTGCTCATCATTATTGGCACCCATAAATGTTACGTACATAATGTGGAATATCTCCTGAAAAAAATGAATCAAGTGAACCAATTTTTTTGTATAGAGCTCTCATGTTAAATACAAAAGAGCAAATGATAAACAATAATTTAAAACAAAAACCAATGGGAGGGAAAAATAGAAAAACATGAAGCTTGCTGTGACACTGGTATTAACACCCTTTACATTAATTTAGTATGGAAACACAAAATCACAAAAGAGATTCACCTGTGAATAATTGTTGGTGTCCATGTGACATGAATTAACCAATGAATGATGACTTCAATGTTTTAAAAAGCCACACGGTAAACCCTGTTCCTTTGTCACAGTGGCGAAGACAAAGGAGCTGTCTGACGACATCAGAACTGCTATTATTAGCAAACACAAGACTTCCAAAGGGTATAAGGCCATCTCCAAAGACCTTGGAATCACAGTTTCAACAGTGCGCAATGTTATTAAGAAGTTTGCCAAACATGGAACCGTCAAGAACCTCCGTGGATATGGGGGAAAGAGGAAACTTGACAAGAGATGTCTTCGAAGGTTGGTGCGAGTGGTGGAAAAAACACCACGTCAAACATCCAAAGACCTGAAGGCCCACCTGGAACAGTCTGGGGTCATGGTTTCAACAAGTATCATACACCGCACGCTAAACCAAGCAGAGCTTTATGGGCGAAAGCCAAGGAAGAAACCATTGCTGAAGAAAAGACATAAAAAGGAACAACTTATCTTTGCCAAAAAGTACCTTGACAAACCACAATCCTTCTACAATTCTTCTGGAAAATGTTCTGTGGACAGATGAAACAAAAATAGAGCTTTTTGGACATGCAAAGCAACAGTTTGCTTACAGATGGGGCAATGAAGCTGATAAGGAAAAGAACGCCTTACCAACAGTTAAGCATGGTGGAGGATCCATAATGCTGTGGGGTTGCTTTGCTGCATCCAGTACTGGAGGCCTTGACCATATCACAGGAATCATGAAATCAGAGAATTATCAAGAGATTTTAGAGTGAAATGTCCTACCCAGTGTAAGAAAACTTGGTTTGAGTCGAAGATCATGGCTCCTCTAGCAAGACAATGATCCAAAGCACACATCCAAAAGTACAGAGGAATGGTTGAAAAAAAATGGACTATTTTAAAATGGCCAGCAATGAGTCCTGACTAGTGATGAGCGAGCATGCTAGCTAATGCTCGGTGCTTGCCTGAGCATCTCACTGCTCGAGATGCTCGGCGCTCGCCAAGTATTTCCAGGGTTGCTCGGAGGGAGCTAGGGTCCCCTCCCTGCATGTTTGGTGCTCTTTACAGAGCCAATGAACATGCAGGGATTGCCTGCCACTCACTGTAATGCCGCAGCCATGTTGGTTGTGGAATTACAGTGATTGGCTGGTCGCATAGCGTCATCAGGTCAATATCAGACCTGGCGCCACCATGCTGATCACAGTCACTCCGGAATCAGACAGTGTAGGGAGAGGTGCTGCTGAGCTAGGGAGAGATTTGCTTGTATATTAGGTAGTGTAGGTAGAACAGAAGTATATGACACATATCCATCTCAACAAACAGTCCTTCTGAGGACTAATCCATCTGCAGAGATATCAGGCAGGCAGTGTATATAGGCAGGCAGGCAGTGTATATAGCAGACTGCAGTGCATATAGCACAAGATGCTCCATTCCAGTTCTGTCTGCTGCTGCTGTTATACATTTCTAGACATAGGCCCAGGTCTCAGTGGCCAGGAATAATTTTTTTTTGGATCTTAATCCTCATTATTTGCTTAAAAAGCAATCCAGAGAACACCATTTTTCTGCGCCATTTGCTTGTTGGCACTGCAGAATACAGCCAAGTCCTTTCAATATTACAGCACTAAAAATCCAGCTATTTAAAACTGTGGTATGTCAGTCACACAGATCACATATAATTGCGCTGAAAATATTGCCATTTCTGGCCTCCATTGAAATTTTGTATCAGTGTGTCAGTGAAGCTATTGACACTAGTTTGCTGTTAAAAATAGTTACCTACAGGTCAGCTATTTAAAACTGTGGTTTGTCCATCACACAGATCACATATAATTGCACTGAAAATATTGCCATTTATGGCCTCCATTAAAAATTTTGTTTCAGTGTGTCAGTGAAGCTATTGACACCAGTTTGCTGTTAAAAATAGTTGGGGGAAACCAAAGACAAGAAAAATACCCAAATGATTAAAAGTAAATATTTAAATCGCACAGTGCAAAAATAATAATAAATAATAAAGGGTATTTAGTTAACATAATTTTGATAAAAATAATGTAAAAGCTGTCCCGCCACGTCACGGCATCCCTTGTGGGACAGTCCTAACTCTAATATTAAAAACCTTAAAAATTTGTCAAGTGACATACATATAGACAAGGACAGAGAGACTGGATCCCTGGTGCAAGTATAAAACCGAGGCAGGATCAGCGTCCCAGCCCAGATAAAGGGTGGCCACACCCTTTTATATGCACTCAAGCATACTAACTGCAAAGAAAAAACCTGAAGGTGTGAACTGGAGCATAAATTGATGTGCATGCAAAATATAAATGCATGTTCACACAAGGACATTAAACAAAGAGAAACCAAAGACAAGAAAAATACCCAAATGATTAAAGTAAATATTTAAATTGCACAGTGCAAAAATAATAATAAATAATAAAGGGTATTTAGTTAACATAATTTTGATCAAAATAATGTAAAAGCTGTCCCGCAACGTCACGGCATCCCTTGTGGGACAGTCCTAACTCTAATATTAAAAACCTTACCATTTGTCAAGTGACATACATATGGACAAGGACAGAGAGACTGGATCCCTGGTGCAAGTATAAGGCTATGTGCCCACGTTGCATTTATGAAGCAGAAAATTTCTGCTGCATAAATGCAAGTCCTCTCCCGGAAAAACGCATGCGGAATTCCGCACGCGTTTATCGCGCATTTTTCGCGCGTTTATCACGCGTTTTCCACATGCGGAATTGCCTTGCGTTTTTTATGCATTGGACAAAGGCAATTCCGCTTGCGGAAACGCAAAATTAAATGACATGCTGCGGATTTTTGAACGCGGCATAAACGCTGCGGAAAAATCCGCAGCATGTGCATAGAACTTGCGGAATCCCATTGGGGACCATGGGGTGCGGATATACATGCGTTTTTCAAGCGTTTACGCATCGGAAATTCCGCAGCATATACGCTTGAAAAATGCTACGTGGGCACACAGCCTAAAACCGAGGCAGGATCAGCGTCCCAGCCCAGACAAAGGGCGGCCACACCCTTTTATATGCACTCAAGCATACCAACTGCAAAGAAAAAACCTGAAGGTGTGAACTGGAACATAAATTGATGTGCATGCAAAATGTAAATGCATGTTCACACAAGGCCATTAAACAAAGAGAAACCAAAGACAAGAAAAATACCCAAATGATTAAAAGTAAATATTTAAATCGCACAGTGCAAAAATAATAATAACACCTTTATTATTTATTATTTTTGCACTGTGCGATTTAAATATTTACTTTTAATCATTTGGGTATTTTTCTTGTCTTTGGTTTCTCTTTGTTTAATGGCCTTGTGTGAACATGCATTTACATTTTGCATGCACATCAATTTATGTTCCAGTTCACACCTTCAGGTTTTTTCTTTGCAGTTAGTATGCTTGAGTGCATATAAAAGGGTGTGGCCGCCCTTTGTCTGGGCTGGGACGCTGATCCTGCCTCGGTTTTATGCTTGCACCAGGGATCCAGTCTCTCTGTCCTTGTCCATATGTATGTCACTTGACAAATGGTAAGGTTTTTAATATTAGAGTTAGGACTGTCCCACAAGGGATGCCGTGACGTGGCGGGACAGCTTTTACATTATTTTGATCAAAATTATGTTAACTAAATACCCTTTATTATTTATTATTATTTTTACACTGTGCGATTTAAATATTTACTTTTAATCATTTGGGTATTTTTCTTGTCTTTGGTTTCTCTTTGTTTAATGGCCTTGTGTGAACATGCATTTACATTTTGCATGCACATCAATTTATGTTCCAGTTCACACCTTCAGGTTTTTTCTTTGCAGTTAGTATGCTTGAGTGCATATAAAAGGGTGTGGCCGCCCTTTGTCTGGGCTGGGACGCTGATCCTGCCTCAGTTTTATGCTTGCACCAGGGATCCAGTCTCTCTGTCCTTGTCCATATGTATGTCACTTGACAAATGGTAAGGTTTTTAATATTAGAGTTAGGACTGTCCCACAAGGGATGCCGTGACGTGGCGGGACAGCTTTTACATTATTTTGATCAAAATTATGTTAACTAAATACCCTTTATTATTTATTATTATTTTTACACTGTGCGATTTAAATATTTACTTTTAATCATTTGGGTATTTTTCTTGTCTTTGGTTTCTCTTTGTTTAATGGCCTTGTGTGAACATGCATTTACATTTTGCATGCACATCAATTTATGTTCCAGTTCACACCTTCAGGTTTTTTGTTTTTTTTTGTTAAAAATAGTTACCTACAGGCCAGTTTCTTAAAACTGTGATTTGTCCGTCACATGGATCACATATAAGTTCGCTCCAAATTCAGCCATTTGTAGTGAGTGTGGAAGATATTGTCCTCCATTTCAAATGGGCAAGGCACGTGGCAAGGGACGGGGAACTGGACATGATGGTGATGGTGCATGCAGAGGCCGAGGCCATGGGCAAGCTGAAATTGTGCCACAACAAACACCCACATCTTCTCGATCGACCTTTCTGTCCCAATTAATAGGGGAGCACATGACACCACTATTGAGCACAGAGCATTGTCAAAAGGTTATTGGTTGGATAGCAGATAATGCTTCCAGTCACTTAGCCACCACCACCACCACCACCCTGTCTTCCACACGATCAAGTCTCAATAGCCTTGAGTCTGGACCGCATATTCCTCATCCTGAACCTCCTTTCTCCCACCATGCCGAGTGCCCAGAGATAACTGATCCCACACTTGGACACTCTGAAGAGCAGTTTACTTTTCCATTTATAGATTCGGGCCTCTCGGCCGGTCCACTTGAAGCGGGGCAAGAGGAGATCGCATGTAGCAATGCCGAAATATTTGAGCAGCCACAGTCACATGAAGGCAATGGTGGGAAAGCGTCACAAGAGGTGGACGATGATGAGACACAATTGCCAGAAAGTCGGGAGGTGGACCAGGGTGCGTAAGTGGAAGACGAGGTGGTGGAAGAAATAGTAACTAACCCAACCTGACAGCAGGACATGCAGAGCGAGGACAGCAGCACACAGGGGGAGGGAGGCAGAGCACCCCAACAGGCAGGAAGAAGCAGTGTGGTGGCCCAGCACCTGTCATTGCACACTCTCAACTAGAACCATCAACAAGCACGTCCATGTCCTTGTCCCAGAGCAGCGTTCAGGTGTCCCTACCACAGTCCTTGGAACGCAAGTGCAAATACGCAGCCAACACCCCACAGGCCACACTACTAAATTCACACATTTCGCAAATGCTTGAGCTCAAAATGTTGCCTTTTATGCTCATGGAGACGTAAGCTTTCCGCAACCTGATGACGTCGGCAGTCCCTCGTGACTCGGTCCCCAGCTGCCACTATTTCTCTCGTTGTGCCGTCCCCGCATTACATGAGCACGTGTTCCACAACATTAGACGTGCCCTCAACAATGCAGTTACTGGGAAAGTCCATCTAACCACGGACACGTGGACAAGTGCTTGTGGGCAGGGACGGTACATCTCGCTAACAGCACATTGAGTTAATACAGTGGAAGCCGGGACCCAGTCGGACCTTGGGACAGAACACGTCCTCCCGACGCTGAGGATTGCGGGCCATGGGTCAATCAGGGTTGCCCTCACGGTCTACAGCTCCTGTACCTCCTCCTCCTTCTCTTCAGACTCTAAATGACCACATCAGTCAATGTTGAAAGCACTGCAGCACTGCCTCGGCCAAGCGGCAACAGGCTATGCTGAAGCTAATATGCTTAAGTGACAAACCACACAATGCTGAAGAGTTTTGTACAGCCCTGAAAGAGCAGGCAGATCTGTGGCTGACACCGCAGAACCTACAGCCAGGCATGGTCGTGTGTGACAATGGCCAGAGCCTGGTGGCGGCTCTGAGGCGAGCTCACACACGTACCATGCCTGGCCCATGTGCTTAACCTCGCGGTTCAGCGGTTTCTCAAAACCTACCCGGATCTGTCGGATCTGTTTGTCAAAGTACTTCTCCTGTGTGCTCATTTTAGAAAGTCAGCTTCAGCTTCCGTCGCCCTTGCCATGCTTCAGCAGCGTTTGCAGCTTCCAGCTCACCAACTGATCTGCGATGTCCCCATGCGTTGGAACTCTACATTGCAGATTTCAGGAAGGATTTGTGAGCAGAAGAGGGCAGTTGACTACCAGCAACAACAAGGCCGTCGGTATTCAGTTCAGACTCCACACATAAGACCTCAGGAGTGGACATGGATGTCAGACATCTGTACCATCCTCCAAAACTATGAGGACTCCCCCAAGATGGTGAGTGGTGATGACTCCATAATTAGTGCCACCATCCCACTTCTCTATCTTCTGAAATGCTCTCTGCTCACAAAGAGGATGCATTGCAGGCAATGCACGATGAGATGGAGCAAGGAACCATACAGGGTGATTACACATAGCCTAGCCTCATCTCATCCCAACGTGGATTGGATTACAATGAGGAAGAGGAGGAGGAGGGGGAAGAACAGGAGCTAGTTTCATGCGCTATAGACGGCACTACCTACACAACTGTTATACCGTCCGTTCAGCGTGGATGGCCTGAGGACAGGGAGGGGGAGGAATAGGAGGAGGATGAGAGCATGGTCAGTCGTCCTCTTGGTGAGGACATGGATGTCTTGCCTCTTTTCAGTCTGGCACACATGGCTGAGTTTATGTTACGATGCCTTTCCCATGACCCTCGCGTTGTCCAAATCTTGGGTGACAGTCATTACTAGCTGGTGACACTTCTAGACCCACGCTACAAGGAGAACTTTCTGTCTCTTATTCCCTTGCAGGACAGGCCTAATAAAATGGGTCAGTACGAGAAGGCCCTTGTTGCGTAATTAGTGAAAAAATTCCCATCTGAAAACGCTGGCGGCAGAGGTCACAGTTCGTTGGACAGCCAAGGAGTACAGGCAAGGGAGACACAAATGCAATCCACCAGAGGCAGGGGAAGACTGTCAAAGTTCTGGGACAGTTTTCTCAGACCCTCCCATCTCACAGGCCCTGAGGCGCCGGGTATTCTCCCAAAGAAGGAAAAGTTTCAGAAAATGGTGAAGGAGTACCTTGCCGACCGTACCAACGTCCTCCCTGATTCCTCTGTGCCTTATAATTATTGGGTATCCAAGCTGAATGCGTGGCATGAACTGGCTCTCTACGCCTCAGAGGTCCTGGCATGCCCTGCCGCTAGCGTTTTGTCAGAGCGTGTTTTTAGTGCCACTGGTGGAATTATAACCGATAGACGCATCCGCCTGTCAACTGAAAATGCTGACAGGCTGACTCTTATAAAAATGAACAAGGGCTGGATTGGGCCAGACTTCTCAACACCACCGAATGATAGCAGCGTAACATAAACTCAAATACACTGTCTTTTTTTTGGGAGGTCTAACTCTATTCCCATGCACCTCTGTCTTCACACCCAGACATGGGTATATGCTTCCTGATTTTAATCTATTTGCTCTTGTCCTCCTCCTTCTCCGCATCCTCGTCCTCCACCACCATATCACCACCATATATACCATCAACATATCTACGTCTCTTGCAAGGGGCAGTGAAGTTCCTCCAAATTTTTGGCAGCCGTTGCTTCACTGTATAGTCAAACAGTATGGGAGACCCACTTCCTAATAATGGGAGCATTTTTTGCAGGAGGCCCTCCGACCTCTACGTCTCTTGCAAAGGGTATTGGAGTTCCTCCAAATTTTTGCCAGCCATTGCTTCACTGCATAGGCAAACAGTATGGGAGACACACTTCCTAAAAATGGGAGCATTTTTTTAGGAGGCTCTCCGACCTCTACGTCTCTTGCAAGGGGCATTGAAGTTCCTCCAAATTTTTTCCACTGTTGCTTCACTACACAGGCAAACAGTATGGGAGACACACTTCCTAATAATGGGAACATTGTTTTCAGGAGGCCCTCTGACCTCACCGTCTCTTGCAAGGGGCATTGGAGTTCCTCCAAATTTTTGGCAG
Organism: Phyllobates terribilis; assembly: GCF_046119375.1. NCBI lineage: Eukaryota > Metazoa > Chordata > Amphibia > Anura > Dendrobatidae > Phyllobates > Phyllobates terribilis. Next base: position 367,396,588 of record NW_027362767.1, read on the forward strand.
CCGTTGCTTCACTGCATAGGCAAACAGTATGGGAGACACACTTCCTAATAATAGGAGCATTTTTTGCAGGTGGCCCTCCGATCTCTATGTCTCTTGCAAGGGACATTGGAGTTCCTCTAAATTTTTGGCAGTTGTTGCAGTCATTGCATACGCAATAACAGTATAGGAGACCCACTCGTTAATAATAGGAACAGCAAAGCATAGCCAACTGCTGGCCCTTTAAGAACAGTAAGGGCCGCCTGATGGCTCTATAAAAATAGTCTTTGTGACTTTCAGGGTCCCTCCATTATAAATGAAACAGGATGTGTCTGATGATGTGTCACACACCACATGGCCAGATAAGGTAGTAAAATGTTAAAATTACATTAACTGGTAAATGTTTTTTCACCGTTGAAAGCAATGCAAAAGTGCAAAAACGCTACGTGTGAACATAGCCCAAGGTGTGGAGGAGCATTTTTGTTTTTGGTTATTTATTTTGCCTTATATACAAGTCATTACCCTGGAAAGGATGTTCCTTAACATATTTCCCAGGAAAATGCATTTTGTTTTTGTTTTTGTATGTTTTATTGTGAGTCCGTAAAAGTGGCGTAATACCTCTCACAACATTGTTGACAGCAGTGATCTGGAAGTCAGAAATGCTTCCAGGGGTCTTCCCCGTGCTGTTCCCATGACATTTGAGCACTGTTCCCATCGATTTGGGCAATTTTTAGGCCCTCTGCAGACCGCCAGGGGGAGCCGCCTGAAAAATGCTCGAGTTTCCCATAGACTTACATTGGGCTCGTTGCTCGGGTCGAGCACTCGAGTATTCCAATTTGCTCGACTCGAACAACGAGCACCCGAGCATTTTAGTGCTCGCTCATCACTATTCAGCATGTGTATGTGTTCGACATGTGTATGGGTACAGCATGTGTATATGTATGGCACTTTTATGTGTACTACCTTTGTATGTGTATAACATATGCATATTGTTTGTACGGAATGTGTATGTGTACGGCATGTGTATGTGTATGTATATGGCACGTGTATGTATATGGCATGTGTATGTATTTGGCATGTGTATGGCATGTGTATATGTGTATATGTTCAGCATATACATGTGTTCACCATGTGTACAGCATATGTGTTCGGTATGTGTATGTGTACTAAATGAGTATGTATACGGCATGTGTATGTGTACCATATGTACAGTATATGTGTACCGCATGTGTATATGTGCAGCATGTGCATGTGTACACCATGTATGTTACATGTATATTTGTACTGCATGTGTATCTGTATACGTCCTTCAATGGCTTTGTCACAATTTGCTTTGCATGGAACATCTTAATCCACGTTAGAAGACCTGAATCCAAGGTTTGCTCTTCATTTTAGGTCTGGAGAGTTGCTGCTACCCAAATATTTTATTCTCTGAACACCGCCTGGGGAGGACTGATCACTCTTTCATCTTATAATAAATTTCAGAACAATTGTTACTGGGATTCCTTAGTGGTTTCCATAATAAACTGCCTGACCAGTATCCTTGCTGGATTCTCTATCTTCTCGATCCTTGGACACATGGCTTTGGTATCAGGAAAAAAGGTTTCTGATGTGGTGGATGAAGGTAAAACTTTCCTAATGGTATAATGCTTCCTCTGCCATTCATTGATCATTTTACATGGGGCGGATATTGTCGAGGATGTCTATAACTAAAAACATTACATGAACATTGGCCAAACTCATCCAATTTGGCATCTTCAGACACTTGACAACTGATGTTGGGCAATGAACGGTCAGGCAATTGGATTTCAACCTGCTGGTCCTTTGATTTGGTAGATGCCAGATGCCTTTCCCCTCATCCTCGAAGAACACATAAATACCCTGTTGAAACAAACATGTCTGTATGTGGAGAGAAGGAAGACAGAAAATCTTCTCCATTGAGTACTCCTGAAAATAATCATGGCTGGTATCACAGTGATCCTGCAGATGCTGATTGTAAAGAAAAATGCAGAATATTCAAAGTGTTTGCTAATTTTATGACTTCTAGTTATAACATAATGAATTATGTTTCTTGTAGGATTTGGGTTACCATTCATTGCTTACCCTGACGCATTGGTGAAATTGCCAGTTTCTCCTCTCTGAGCTATTCTATTCTTTTGCATGTTGCTGGCTCTGGGACTAGACTCACAGTTTGCACTAATTGGTAAGTTGCTCATAATTTATATTGTTCATTCAGTGCAAATTTTGATAATGATCATGATAGTGTATAAGAAAGGGTGATGGGAGCTTGGTATGAGGGAAAGTAAGATAGGGAGATGTTGTCTAGAGGGTCGCCTACTTTAACGGATGCACTGTTGGAGGGGTCCAAAGTTTAATTTCGAGACCCCAGTGTGGCACCGACTCATGGTTGATGGCCCAATGTCAAAGGAAAGATTCTTATCCTGCATGCTCCAGTTTTCACAAGTGAGAAAGCAATAACCTGACCAATGGTTTTAGGTGCCGGAAAGAGGACAGTTTCTGCCAAATAAATGTATTGCACATGACCGAGGTCATAACTCCTGTCCTAGGTTATATGGAGGTAAAAAGGGGCGATAACAAAGCTCTTTCTAAAGTTTGAGTTTTATTTGCCACTTTTCAAGATTTCCGTTTTCTTTTTTGTCATTGTAGAAACACTTACTACAACTATACAAGATGTGTTTCCAAAATTAATGAAGAAAATGAGGATCCCCCAGCAATATGTGCCTGAGTTATTTCTCCTTGGGCTTCCTTGTGTTTCTCAAGTACGGTAAGTACTGAAAGTACCATCAGATTAGATTCTATGGCCACAGAGACATATAGTCCTAATATACTAACATTGTAAGTAAAGCTACTCCAAGAGCGGAGCGGTGGTTCAGATGACCTAGTGGGTTGTATTTATCAGGGATGTATATTACTCTAGGACTCCAGGAGGCCATTTAGCACATCCATAGATACTACATGACATGAGGTCTTGCATACAATGATGGTTGGGAAGAAGGGGGTGCGTCATTTGCCAGCAGTTTATGGTACTTCTTTGTTTGTGGACACCTTTGAAAGTTATTAATTGATTGCCCACTCTGGTGACAGACATTTCTCTTGACCCCTTGTACCATATGCTTGTCTTGGCCAATTGAGCACATGTTCTCTATAGGAAGAGTGGCTTATCTCTTGTGAAATCACAAAGATTGGGCATTGTTTAATTCAACATGCCCAATCCTTTTTTTCTTCTCTAAAATCTATCATTAATAGAGGGTTGTGAGGCACACATGCACACACATTAAATGGTTTGCTAGTTGAACTGAAAAAGTTAAAGGGAACCTGTCACTAGATTCATGTTACCCAAACCACTGGCAGCATTACTAAGAGCCGAATGCACGATTGCTTGATAAACCGTCCGTGAGAGACCTGACTAGTCTGGTGCCGTCTCTGTCTGACTTCTCCCCACATCACTCCAGGTGATTGTCAGATCTCTCCTACCTGGTGCGGTGCAGTGAGGAGCCGGCCAAGGACTATGTTACACTGGCCTCATCCCTCACTATGGTTAATGGACAGCTTTTCAAATTGTGTTTTCCATGAAACGCTGCAGCATTTCAAAGAAAGACTGCCTGTTTGGCTCCCTTTAAGACAACCTTTATGGCCATCTTTACAAGGTGGAATTCTGTAGCCGAGAATCCTAGGATTCTCAAGTAAAACCAGCAATTAGAGGTGCCCAACGGGTCACCAGAAGCATATGACAGGGAAAAATAAAAATATAGAAGCATATTGGCCATGATATTTTCTTAATGATCGACTCTGATTTAATCCATTTTAAAGATGACCTGTCACATCCCATAAATATTATCCTACAAGAAAATAATGCACACATAGAACCGGAAAGTCCAAAAACATGTCTCGGTAACATATAGAGACATAGTAATGAATAATACCTCCGGCTGGTGAGGCTCTCAGCGCTGTGCCAGACTAAGATATTATTGATCTTCAGCATTTACTATTTCCAGGTTATACAGGCTCTATGGTGTTTGTGAGCTTTATACATTGTCCAGACATTGATCTTTCTTTTTCTCTTTTCATGTATTTAATACCATATGGACCACACATATATCTAAGCTTATGAAATAGTCCATTATTATATGATTGCATACTTGGAGTTCACGTCCTTTGGTATATATGCGTTGTGATTTAATAAAGAATCATGTTTTCGAACTCTCCGCACAATTTTTATTGTAGAATAATTGTCATTTTCTGCTTATTTTCCATGTTTACATACTGACACCAATTCTAATTATATTTTCTTTACATTTTCGACATTCTATAAATATGTAATTTTTAACCTGGTGTAAAAGCCACTGTTCTCCTGAATCCGGCGATGTTTTACTTTTGTTTCTGCTCCTCTCCTTTCCTGAGATATGGCTTCCTCTGCTCTGTATAGCAATCTAGTCTTTTAGCCAAAGGGGCGTGATCTTTAACCTTTATGGGAGTTTGTTGAGTACCATTTCCAGTTGGCTATAAGACCAGATTTATATACATTGATGAGGAGGCCATATCTCAGGATCAAAGGAAAAACACCGGATTCAGGAGAACAGCGACATTTACACCAGGTAAAAAAATGACATATTAATGACCGGGAGAATATGAACTTGCCGGCTTTCAGTCACACAGACTGGCGCAGCTACAGTCATAGCTTACAGCAAAGTGAGCGGCAGCTGTAAGCCCTCCCTGGCACTTTGATTGACAGCCAACTTTGTACTGATGTACTACCAGAAGAGATAAAGTTCATTTTTTCCTGGGTGCCATACTTTCAATATCTGGCCAGGCACTTTCCTTTTAACCTGCAGAATTAAGGCTCATTTACACATATGTGCCAATTGGTCCAAGTATGGACCGCTAATCAACGAACTGGCTGCGACTTTCCCAAACTGAGCATGACAGCTTCATATATGTCTATGACGCTGTCACTCTCGGACTGGGAGAGCTTCGACATGACCGTGTATTGCTATCCTATATCGGACAGATTTGCATGGATGTCTGAATGAGCCCTGCAGGTAAATAGTGTATTTCAACTTGGCAGGTTCCCTTTAAAAAATGTGGACACCTTCAAGGTCATTTTTTTACTTAAAGGAAATCTGTCACTAGAATCAACCCTTCTAAGCCACCTATAAGGACATGTAGGGTGTAGGAAGTTGAATAAAATGATACCTTGATATCTGCGATCCGATGTTTTACTCCAGAGAAATCCATATGTTTCTTATATGTAAATTAGCTGTTAAGATCTCTGGGTCAGGCATAGATCTCCCCAAGAATCTGCCTCCATGGCTTATTTTTAATAAAAGGTTGAATTACCAGTGTGAGACATGTAACTAACACAGAAAAGCAGAACTGAATTTTGCCTCATAACAAACACATTAGCAGCTGCAGTAACCCTGTCTGCCTGTGAGATGGAAGCCGAAGCTGAGAGGAATCTGCAGATGTGTCAGGTATAATCACACACAGCTCTGCAGTGAGATCAGGAGAGCACAGAGCGGCCATTACACTGGCAACAACTTTGTTATATTTAAAATAAGCTCTGGAGGCAGATTCTCGGGGAGATCTATGTCAGGCCCTGTCAGGATTCCAGTTGTCCTTCTACAGTTTCACCTGTAGTGGCTGCTACTGTTCACTTTAATAATTGTGCTACAATCCTACTGCTTACCAATGCTGTAGAATATGATTGCGCTATATAAATAAAAATTATTAATATTATTATTATTACCACTGGAATCTGCTCTTGTGTTCTGCAATTGCCCTTTACAAAGATGTCAGATTCTGAACCTGTGGGATCCATCTTGTTTCCTGTTTGGGCCTACTTAAAGCTGCATGGATCTCTCACTCATTGCTTGAGTATTGTGTCTAGCTGTTAGCCTAGTTTCCAGTCTTCAAGCTCCTGAACATTCTTACCTAGATTGTTCTCACCTATCTATGGATTGTTTCCTACTACTCCTTTTGCTAGCTACAAGAACTTGTACTATCGCTTGCTGTTCCTGCTTGTGCTCCTTCGGCCACTGGTTTCCAGCAGTACTATGCCAGTATCATAACAGGCCCATAGATCGTAGCAGCTCATTTACATATAAGAAAAACATGGACTTCTCTGCATAGATATCATAGTATAATTTTATTCAGCTTCCTATGCTCATATAGATGGATTAGGGCAGTTGATCCTACTGACAGATTCCTTTTAAATGCATGCATCCGTGTATTTAAAAAGTTTACACTATTTGCCTTCAGTAGCATCTATGTATGAATGAGTTATGTGAGAATCCATTAGTGGGGAGTTTGTACCTTTCTTATCTGTCTTTTTTGAGATCCTCTGAACTAATTTATGACCACAAACCACAACAAGATTGACCGCTCGGTCAGAGGAAAAAATTGGACACGTGCACAGTCCTATAGAATATCATGGGTACGAGTGCTATCTGTGAAAACCACAGAGCCCAAAGATTGATAGAAGAGTTACAAATTCTCCCATCAGAATGAGCTCACTGGTGGGTTCTCAGATAATTTATCCATCAGTCATCAGCATTCAGGAAATGAAAGCCTGCAAAAAAAAAAACAAAAGATGCAATATTTTTAATGAAATCCAATTGCTACATTTTGCAACTTTTTGTCAACTTTTTACTGACTGATCAAATGTATGTCCCAAAGGTGACACTCATTTCAATAGACATGTTCTCCGGTCTCTGACTGGCATACATTTCTTACGCTGCCGCATGCCGGCTACAAGATGTGCCACATTAATTTGCTTTTGGTGCATCCTACTCCAGCAGACCCTTCATCAATGCTGGCATATAAAGCATCAATCTTGATGAATCGGGACTGAATGATTTCCAATTCAAGTTGCACGCCTGAGAAAATCTCACTTATCTGGTGGCCAACAATGGGGTGGTCTCCCTGCCTCCGACTCCCTCCGGAACAGGATTCCAGTGCATTATCAAAGATTTATTAGAACATTTCTCTGATTTTGAGTGTTCATTATATAGAGAAATCCTGAGATTTGGAACCACAACTGAATGATATTTTGTAGATATTAGTTGATATTAGTTACACTAAGGGCTCATTCAGACGTCAGTGCAAAACCGGTCCAATCTCCATATGCAATACATGGACTGTCTGTGGCTCTCCTTACCTGAGTGAGACAGCCTCATAGAAATACGTGAAGCTGTCACGCTCAAGTCAGGAGACTGGCGGCCAGTCCGTGCATTGTGTTCCATTTGCTCAGACATCTGAATTAATTTGATGAGTAAATTAGAGTTCACGATGTGGCCAAAATGCATTAGAAAACTGCGCTGACATGTAGTTTTACTGCAGAGCAATATATATGTAGATGTAAAAATCACGCTAACAACAGAGGTTTTGCACGCTGCCTATCTGTGTCTTTGCTTCTATGTGAAAATTCAGCCTTATGCAATTGCTGTTTAACTCCAACAGGTGGCAATAGAGTAATCCTACATATAGAGATGATGATTGGAACGAAGCACTGGATCTTCTGGCTGTGGTGGGGAATCTGCTGCTATTTTGTGTCACCTGTATTGTTAGCTGTAAGTTTCACTCATTTCTAAGTAGACAAGAAAACTCAAACAATATCTATCTATAAAAAAAAAAAGAAAAAAAAAAAGGTGTTTCCCATCTTGGTAGGTTGTCCATAAATATCCTTGATGGAAGTACCCATTTAAATGTTTAAAATCACATAAAATACATTGCAATTATTTAATTTTTGCTCACATTTTACAGGTCATATTGGTTTGGTCGTTGGTCACCTATGAGGCTGCAGCATACGTTGGTGTAAAATATCCCAAATGGTCAATTATACTTGGCTCCCTTATGTTTTTTTTTTTTGCCTGATATGGATACCCATTATAGCTCTTGTAAAAGTCATACAAGCCCCCGGTAACATTTTTCAGGTCAGGATCCCTAATTTGAAAAATTTTATGGCAGCAGACTGACTTTTTATACTGTATTAATACTGTTATATTTAGTTTTATGCTTACATTCTTTGTACACCCTGTAAAGCTGCCAATCATAGATGAGAGAATCTGCCAAAATTTTAATTTGCATCCAATTATTATTTTTATTATTTATTATTATAATGCCATTTATTCCATGGCGCTTTACATGTGAAAAAAACAAGTAATAAAAGCAAGTACAATAATCATGAACAATACAAGCCAGCGACTGGTACAGGAGGAGAGAGGACCCTGCCCACGAGGGCTCACAATCTACAAGGGATGGGTGAGGCTACAGTAGGTGAGGGTAGAGCTGGTCGTGCTGCGGTATGGTGGAGCGAGGGTTACTACAGGTTGTAGGCTTGTCGGAAGAGGTAGGTTTTAAGGTTCCTTTTGAAGGTTTCCACATTAGGCGAGAGTCTGACATGTTGGGGTAGAGAGTTCCAGAGTAGGGGGGATGCACGGGAGAAATCTTATATGCAATTGTGGGAAAAGGAGATAAGTGGTGAGTAGAGAAGGAGATCTTGTGAGGATCGGAGGTTGCATGCAGGTAAATACTGGGAGACTAGGTCACAGAAGTATGGAGGAGACAGGTTGTGGATGGCTTTGCATTGGCTTTGCATGCTCTGGTTAGGGTTTTGAACTGGAGTCTCTGGGCAATGGAAAACCAGTGAAAGGATTGACAGAGAGGAGAGACAGGGGAATAGCGGGGTGACAGATGGATTAGTCGGGCAGCAGAGTTTAGGATAGATCGGAGGGGTGCGAGAGTGTTAAAAGGAAGGCCATGGAGTAGTCAAAGCGGTAGATAATGAGGGCTTGTGTGGAGCCCCTGCGGGTTCAGTCGCCACAGAGGTACTGCATCTCACCCAGAGGTGTGGTACCCCACTCTCAGGTAAGGAGGGAGTACTGTCCGGAACCTACCCACCTGCATCCAACACTACACCATTCCAGACCAGCAGGCGGGGCAAGATGCACTGGCTTATGCTGATCCCTGTCCCTGGTTGGAAGTGGGGGGAACCAAGAGAGGGAGAACCAAGTAGTGGGTGTGGGAAGCAGCACAGGGGAGCACTTGAGTAGGAGTATAAAAAGGGGAAACATCTTGGGAGACAGAGTCCAGTCAAAGAGTTAAGTCTGAGGAGAAGGAGTGGGAGCAGGAGCTCTATAGGAGCTCTGCTCAGAGGAGAGGAGAGAGGAGAGGCCTAGATTGCGAGGCCCAGGAGGACAGGCTGGAAGAGAACGGGAGCAAAAGGAAGGCTCCAGGAGTGAAGGGATCCAAGGGGCACGGCGAGTGCGGAAGCCACCCATGCGCCCGAATCTACAGGAACGTGGAGGGATCAGGCCGCAAAGGGGACCGGCCCCTAACTAGTGGAGAACTACAAGGCTCAGCTAGAAACCGGAGGCTACTGTATTTTCAGGGTGCAGCTGCTCACAACCGCAACTAAATCGCTAAAAAGGTAGCCGCATAGTATTCAGGGGACTGCACGTTGCCCGCCAAAATCTGAGGGTACTGGCTTGGGACACTGGTTGCGAGGCGCAGGACAGGAGGGTGAGAGCCAGCGCAGGAAGACGACCGAGGAAGACACACAGAATGGGGTCCCGTTATGTACTCCGGAAAGACCTGCTGAATCCCTGCCTTGGTAAACACAGGACGGCGTGGGAGGTTACCCTGGTACTGGGAACCTGGAGTCTGACAACTGTGAGTAAATCTGAAGACTGCACCCCACTGTGTCCTAGAATTATTATCTGTGCCATCACCTGCACCACACCGCACAGCAACATCTACCTCATTAAATCATCCCTGCACCGCCCTGGAGCTTAGCTCTGCCTGGGGAGAGCTGAACCAACTCTGGTGCGTCACCAACAGCTCCAGTGGATCTGCACTGCAGCGGCGGCTCCATATAGCCGCATACCACAGGTGGCGTCACGAATATTATATATAAAAACTTTATTCCTTTTACGTTATTCCCCTTTAATTGACCGCCCTGGGTCACGGACCGGGTCACTGCCACTGTGACATCCCCCAGCATCGACCGGCCCGGCTACCCCACAGCCCAGGGGGCGCGTCATATTTGGCGTCACAAACAGGATATGAACCAACCCGTTATAACCGGGTATTGTGCACCTAGAGACTGTGTTGTATACTGAATGTGGTGCCGGCCTCAGAAAAATGGGCGCCATTATGTGCGTGATAAAGGACAAGGAACCTCCCATCATGGGCCGAGTCCCAGAATGGCGTCAAAAGCGCAGCCCGCCCCATGCCCCTGTGACCATATACCTAGACTTGTCCATCAGTCTGGGAAAGCTGCCCCCAGGTGTGGCCGACAGCAAGCAGCCATGGGAAAACCCCAGAAAGGGGAGAGGAGAAGAGAAACCTTGGAGACAGGGCGGGGTCTCCAGCAGTGCAGCTAGACCGCACCCGGCAGGCACGATGGAGGGAGACCAACCTGTGACTCCGGCTCGTGGCCTGCAACCTGCAGCTGCACCCCTCAACCTGGAAAGGGTATTATCGCAATTGTCCCTGGAGGATACGAGCTTCCTCCGCAATGAGGTACAGGAGCTGGGCCGGCAGATGGAGGAGGCCCAGCAGGCTGACGTTACCATCTGGAGGGCCGAGCTACTGGAAAAATTGCTGACCCGGCAGAAGTCTGCGCTGCATGCCACCAGCAGCGCCCCGGCGGAGCCTCTCCTGGACCAGGAGGTACCAAGCAGTGCTGGAGCAGCCGCAGGAGAAGGTAATGATGGCGCTCCTGCCTCTGGCGTTGAGAGCACCGACTTACTCCTGGGCCCTTTGCCAGAGCCTCCTTCCCTGGGCGCTTGCCACGCCGATCTACTTTTGGGCCCCCTACAGGAACCTCCTTTCCCTGCACCCGCATGGGTGTACGGGCGCCCTGCGTGGGACTGGTCAGCCAAATATGAGGACCGGCAGAGAGCCCCTCTAGTACCCATGCCAGCGCCCCCGGTTGCCTGCCAGGGAGGAGAAGAGTTCCGGTGGAACAACCCGGAGGGTAATGTAGCACCCTGAGGATTCGGCTGCTACAGGGGCATTGCACCTCAAGCCAGAGGTGTGATATTCCACTCCCGGGTAAGGATGGAGTGTGGAACTGAGCTCAGTTAGCTGCATACACTACATACATCCCATTTCCGAGGGACAGACCGATGGTACTCCCACTAGGTATATGTGCAGGTACGACAGTGTCTGTCCCTGGCTGGAGTGGGAGGGGGGTGGAACATCCCAGTAGTGTAGGGGCAGATAGGGGGAGCAGTCTGGGTAAGGCTAGGAGCTCATTGGGTGCTGGTCACCTGAGCTCACACATAGAGGGAGTATATAAGGTGGGAACCATCTTAGATCAGGGTCAGTCTTCTGTAGAGAGTCAGTCAGTCCTGAGAGAGGTCCAGGAGCGCCTGCAGAGAGAAGAGAGAGAGGAGAAGAGAAGGACCCAGAGGGGGAGAAGAAGGAACCCCAAGAACCCAGAATTAGACCAGAAGGGTGAAGGGTTGGCACGCAAGGGAACCGGATCCCAAATTAGTGGAGGAAAGAAACAACCCTCAGCTAAGAACCGGAGGCTGCGACATTGCATGTGGAGCAGCCCCTCACCAAGTCCACTAAGAAGGCATACCAGGTATAGGGTCAGGGAACCCCGAAGAGGTGCACCCAATAGGAGACCCGAGGGAGCCGGACATGAGTGGACCCCTGGTGGGGAAGGCCAGTAGAGAGGACAGTCAGAAAGGGAGCTCAGGACCACGCTCCACAATTGCTTGGGGGTTGGCCGAGTCCAGGACCTGGTGGACGCAGCACGGCTCGGGTGGTCACTCAAGGCCAGAGTGACCAACAGAACAGCAGTAAGTAAAAACCCTGAACTGCACAGCCCGACTCTGAGTCTTCTTACCATCCACACTGCACCACCACTACCACCATCCTCTACACCTGACCCCCTGAGGCTATACCCCTCCCGTTGGGGGTTATACTATCACTGCTGCACACTTACCACCAGCCTCAGCGGACCCTGCTGCAGCGGCGGCCTTTTGACCGCAAATCAACTGGTGGCGTAGTCGACACTAAAGAACACTAACAACATCTGTAAAGACTGCCACACACTGAGTTTGACACCCTGGGCACGGACCGGGTCACCGCCACTCGGAGACTACAACCCCCATCTGATCCGGCTCCGGGTATTCCCCCAAACAACACTGGCCCAGGGGGCGCGTCAACTTTGGCGTAGTCGGCAGGATTACGTGCCCGCAACCACCGGGTACTGCGTGCCTGAAGAAAAGTTCACCGTTACCTCAAAAAGAAGTCTCCCGCCGGTTCCGGAGGGTCCCCGCCAACGGACCCCATCACAGGTCGTTTCCCGCCGGTTGTCCGCCATTTGCAGCTTTTTCCCGCCATTTCCAAAGATTTCCCGCCTTGGAAGAGCGGACGCCATTATGGGCGTGCCAGAGGGTGGCAAAAGGCCACCTCCCATCGTGGGCCAGGTCGAAGAATGGCGCCAAAAGCGGAAACCGCGCCCACCAACAGAGACTGTGATGCTGGAAGTGTCCATCAGCGTGAGAGAACTGCCCCTGGAACTGACAATCACTAAGTTGCCCCGGGACCACCCTCAATGTGGGCGGAGACAGAACAAAAGAACGAAGATGGGTGCAGCCTGGAGGAGTCCAGAGAGAGCGCACCCGGAGACAAGGAGTCTGGAGAGGAGTCCAGAGAAAGCGTACCCGGAGATGGAGGGAGAGACAGGCAGCACCGACCCAGTGGTCAGGAGCCTGCTGCAAGCAACAACCCCACTAGGCTTAGTGGAGATCCTAGCACAGCTCCCCCGAGACCGGGAGTGTGCACAGACCGCGCTGGAGGGCCTCGCACGGAGGATGGCCCAGGTGCAGCAAGACACGCTGACGGAGTGGAGCCGTGAGATGGCCCAGCAGACCGGAACCCGTCAGCGGAGCACGCCACCCGAGACGAGGAGACAGACCGCCTCTGAGGATGGCGCAGGAGGAATGAAGGCAGGAGACGGCGCCGAGAAGGGAGCTGAACGGATGGAGGCAGGCACCGGGCGCCGCCGTCTTCACGGTGCCCTTTACGTTCAGGGTACCCCAGCTCCCCGTCGCAGAGCCCGAAATTCCCCCTGCCGTGCCCGTCGCTGCATCGTCACCGTGCCAGACTAGGCCTCAAGCAGAAGCCGCGGCCGCGACCCCTGTGACGTCACGCGCCTCAACCCTGAGCGCGGCGAAGCAGGAAATACCACCGGCCTGGTCGCAAGGTCTAGTACCTCCGGGCGCCGCAATTCCAACAGCGCCCCCTACCTCCGCGGAGCCACCGGCCTGGTCGCTGGGCCAAGTAACCCCGGGCGCCGCCGTCTTCACGGTGCCCTTTACGTTCAGGGTACCCCAGGCCTGGTCGCAAGGCCTGGCGAACCCGGGCGCCGCTTCCACCACCGCGCCCTCAACATCTAGAGTACCGCACCTGGGTGAAGACTTGTTTGCCCAGCACACTTGCCCGGATGGGCAGCCCTTTGTATGGCCCCAGGAGTACTACCAACTGGAACTCCAAACAGCAAGGCCCCTGTGCGAGCCCCTGATTCCGGCTCCGAAGCCCGTCAGGAGAACCCCGCTCCCGCTAGAAGAAGCACAATTCGAGTGGGACCCCACCGGAGGAGACCTCATGGGGTTCACTCAAGAAACGCGGGCAGCCGCAGCAGAGCGAGTGGAGTGCTGCCGCCAGCAGTTGGCAGCCTTCGAGCAAGAGCGGAAAGAGAGGCGGATCCGTGAGCAGCGGCTGCAGGAACAGAGCGCAGGGCAGAAGAGCCGGACCAGGAGGAACCCCCGTGCAGCTCATGGTCCCCGTACCATCGGGACTGTGATTAAATTCAACCTGCAGCATGGGTGGGGCTTCATAAGAGACCATCATACCCCCGGCGACGTCTTTGTAACCCGCAGAGACGTAGAAAGCCATCTGCCGGAGGGACACAGAGGTCGTGACCTGTACGTAGGGGACGAGGTCACGTTCACCCGGCACAAGTGTGCCAAAGGACCCTACGCCCTCCATGTACATCGCCTGACGGAGGAGGAGCTGCGGTGTGAGGAGGAGCAAGAGGACCCGGACGGGTCTGAAGACAAAGAAGGAGCAGGAGGACGCCGTCATTAAAGTACGGTAAAGAGACTGTAAATAGTTACCCGTCAGGGTATAAGAACTGTTACTGCTGCTAGTTAAAATATAGTCCCTGTTGGGACCAGCAAATTGAACTGAAACCCGTGTGTCCCTATTCCCACTGACCGAGGACTGAGAGCGGTCATTCCTTTCCTAATACCTGGCCGAGGACTGAGAGCGGCCATATCTCACCTTGTATATAGTTGCGCTTTTTAAGGCGCCCCCTACTGGTTTTATAGGAAAGCCGTGTTTTTCTACCAGAGACAGTCGCACTTTACCCGGTCACAAGTCGCACCGTGGCCGGAGGAACAAGAAAGTTTACAAGAAAAAGTTTATGCTGCTGATATATATATATAATGTTTTATATGTTTATGTTGTTATGAAAATTTTGTATGTTTGTGGATGTTTTGTTTTCTTACAGCCCGAGGACGTGCTGTGATTTACCAGGGGGGAATGTAGCACCCTGAGGATTCGGCTGCTACAGGGGCATTGCACCTCAAGCCAGAGGTGTGATATTCCACTCCCGGGTAAGGATGGAGTGTGGAACTGAGCTCAGTTAGCTGCATACACTACATACATCCCATTTCCGAGGGACAGACCGATGGTACTCCCACTAGGTATATGTGCAGGTACGACAGTGTCTGTCCCTGGCTGGAGTGGGAGGGGGGTGGAACATCCCAGTAGTGTAGGGGCAGATAGGGGGAGCAGTCTGGGTAAGGCTAGGAGCTCATTGGGTGCTGGTCACCTGAGCTCACACATAGAGGGAGTATATAAGGTGGGAACCATCTTAGATCAGGGTCAGTCTTCTGTAGAGAGTCAGTCAGTCCTGAGAGAGGTCCAGGAGCGCCTGCAGAGAGAAGAGAGAGAGGAGAAGAGAAGGACCCAGAGGGGGAGAAGAAGGAACCCCAAGAACCCAGAATTAGACCAGAAGGGTGAAGGGTTGGCACGCAAGGGAACCGGATCCCAAATTAGTGGAGGAAAGAAACAACCCTCAGCTAAGAACCGGAGGCTGCGACATTGCATGTGGAGCAGCCCCTCACCAAGTCCACTAAGAAGGCATACCAGGTATAGGGTCAGGGAACCCCGAAGATGTGCACCCAATAGGAGACCCGAGGGAGCCGGACATGAGTGGACCCCTGGTGGGGAAAGCCAGTAGAGAGGACAGTCAGAAAGGGAGCTCAGGACCACGCTCCAGAATTGCTTGGGGGTTGGCCGAGTCCAGGACCTGGTGGACGCAGCACGGCTCGGGTGGTCACTCAAGGCCAGAGTGACCAACAGAACAGCAGTAAGTAAAAACCCTGAACTGCACAGCCCGACTCTGAGTCTTCTTACCATCCACACTGCACCACCACTACCACCATCCTCTACACCTGACCCCCTGAGGCTATACCCCTCCCGTTGGGGGTTATACTATCACTGCTGCACACTTACCACCAGCCTCAGCGGACCCTGCTGCAGCGGCGGCCTTTTGACCGCAAATCAACGGGTGGCGTAGTCGACACTAAAGAACACTAACAACATCTGTAAAGACTGCCACACACTGAGTTTGACACCCTGGGCACGGACCGGGTCACCGCCACTCGGAGACTACAACCCCCATCTGATCCGGCTCCGGGTATTCCCCCAAACAACACTGGCCCAGGGGGCGCGTCAGTAACATCATGGGGTTCCCGAAGGAGACGGAGACCGAGGCCCTCAGGAGGGAGGAACAATGTGAGTGGGAGCTCCGGAAGCTAACCAGACAGCGCCGGCAGCAGCTAGACAGATGGGAACGGATGGAAGTCCGCAACCTGACAGCCAAAGCCTGGACCTGCAAGATCAAGCCGGCCACACCCAGTCCCCGTGCAGAAGGGACTATCGTGAAGTTCGACCTGGAAGCTGGGTGGGGCTTCATCAGAGAACCACAGGTAGCAAAGGATATTTTTGTTAATAGGAGGGACGTTGAGTCCCACCTCCAGCAAGGACTTCCCGGTCGAGACCTGTTGTTATGATCTGCAACATGTACTAAGGAAAGATAAGGGAAAACTGTCCCTGCAGTAAAACTAAGCTGAATCCCTACGATGTAGCAGGCTGCCTTTTCCTAGCGAACAGACCCGCCTTAGTCCTCAGCTAGTCTGAACGAAGATCTATAGCACAAGGGGAGGGGTCCCTAAAAGAACTAAGGACTGGGACAAAAAAGGGACACCTCCTAAACAGAGAAGTTGTTGCAGAACACAAAAAGACAAACAGACAAAAAAGTACTAGAAGTCCCAGAAGGACCAAACGAACTGATAGAGAAAGGCACAAAAGCACCTGGCTAGAGAAACAGTCAAACACTGAAGTCCAGCACAGCCAAAAGTGCGGAGCTGGAAAATAAAATCAGATGGTCACGTGACCACAAAACACAAGATGGAAAAAACAAACAGGAGGGTTCTAGCACCTGTACCCTGGTAACCGTGTCACCTATACCCAGCATAAGGGAGAACGCGGGTGGTATGCCCTCCATGTGCACAGGGTAGTGGAGGAGGAAGAGGACATGTCCCTGCAGTCTGAGGCTGACAACTCGGCTGGGCCAGCCTATACAGGACAGGTGTCTCCCAGGAGGGAGCACCACTATTGAGCTCCCGGTTTAAAAACTGAACTGTAAATAGCTACCCGGAAGGGTACATCATCGTTTGAGTGAGTTTGAAAGGTTTGTGTACTAATATAATTACCCGGTAAGGGTAAAAAAACTGTTAGGCTGAGGACAGTGAGCAGCCAAAAACTTTTAAACTGTAAATAGTTTGCACTTCTTAAAGTGCTTCTTATTGGTTTTATACAGACCGCTGAACAAAAACCCATTTGGCGTGGCCGAAGACGTGATCCAACAGCTGGATCATCTATGCCCTGCAGCCACTCCCAGGGCCTACGTTGAGGGTTTGCAGACGGGTCCCTCAAATTGCACCTTCTTCAGTGAGATGGACACCCAGTTATGGATCTCACTGTATTGAGTTGAAAATTGTTTAATATGAAAAATGTTTTATTGATGTGAAGAAAGTTTTATTGGAGAAAGTTTTATAATGTTTTGATAAAGAAACCTGTAACGTTCAAGAGATGAGCCTCCCATAAAGGGAAGAGAAGTTATGATTGTTCTTCTATGTGATGCATCTAAAAATGTTGTATGTCTAAAATACCTTGTTTTTACTCTGTTCCAGCCTGCTGTGTTTTACCAGGGTGGTATGTGGCGCCCCTGCGGGTTCAGTCACCACAGAGGTACTGTGTGGCGCCCCTGAGGGTTTAGTCGCCACAGAGGTACTGCACCTCACCAAGCGCAGGGCAGGAGGGAGAAGACCCAGCGTGAGAAGTCGGTCTAGTAAGGAACATAAGGAAAGCGGGGCTCCGTCAAGCGCTCCTGATCAATCTGAGGAAGAGCTGAACCCCCGGTCTGGTGAACGCAGCGTGACGTGGGAGGCTGACACCCGTACAGTGTACCTGTGGAACTTACATAAGAACTGTGAGAAAAAACTCAGTGCACTGCACTGCCTCTGTCAATTATTTCAGCTGCGCCATCTCTCCCTCTGCACTACAAGTCCCAGCATCACAACCCACCATCAAACTCTACCCTGCCCTGAGGCCCGCTCCACCTGTGGGCAGACTTCAGGCTGAGGACTGTGAGCAGCCAAAGACTGACCTTGTACATAGTTTTGCAGTTCTTAAAGTGCTCTCTATTGGTTTTATAAATGCAACCAAGTGACCTCAGACCAAAAACCCGTTTGGAGTGGCGGAAGATGTGGTCCAGCACCAGGTACACTTATGCCCTGCAGCCACGCCCAGGGCCTACGTTGGAGGTTTTCGGACGGGTCCCTCATGCTGCTTGATTTTGCACCTTTTACCAGTAAGATGGACACCCTGTTTATGATCTTACTGCAAGATGTCTGAAAAACGTATATGCCAGTGAAAAGTGTTTTATAATGTTATGATAACCTGTAACGTTTAAAGGAAGTGCCTCCCATGAAGGGAAGAAATGTTTTTGTTTATAATCTTATATGCGAATGCATTCTTAAAATTTTTATATGTCTAATATACTGTGTTTTTGCTCAGTTCCAGCCGCGGACGTGCTGTGTTTTACCAGGGGGGAGTGTAGCGCCCCTGAGGTTTCAGTCGCTACAGAGGTACTGCACCTCACCCAGAGGTGTGGTGTCTTCTTCTCCCAGGTAAGGAGGGAGTGCTGCCCGGAACTCCAACACCCACATTCAACATTACACTACTCCAGGCCGGCTGGAAGGGCAAGATGCATTGTGTTTTCCTGCTGAGCCCTGTCCCTGGCTGGAGTGGGGGGAACCAAAGGTAGGGGGAACCAGTAGTGGGTGTGGGTGGAGGAAGTAGTTTAGGGGAGCACCATAGTAGGAGGTATATAAAAAGGGAAGCCATCTTAGGGTGACAGGTCAGTCAGTAAGATCAGTGAGTGAGGACAGTCAGTCGGGGAGCAGAGTCTCTTTAGGAGCTCTGCTCCACAAGTGGGGCCTAGTGATAGAGGCCCAGGAGGTTAGCAGAGGAGGAAGGCTCCGTTCTATAGAAGGGATCCCAGGGGGTACGGCGAGTGCAGGACGGCACCCGTACGCCCCGAATCTGCCAGGTGTCAGAGGGATCAGGCCGCAAGAAGGGGACCGGCCCCTGGACCAGCCGTGTTACTCCAAGTCTCGGCTGGAAAAACCAGAGGCTTCTGACTTTTATGGTGCAGTTGCCACAGCCTCATCACCGTGAGGGTCAAGTAGGTCTGGGAAATCCAGGTTGCCCAGAGGGACTGTATGTGGGGAAGCGCAGGGCAGGAGGGAGAAGACCGACCGTGAGAAGTCAGTCTAGTAAGGAACATAAGGAATGCGGGGTTCGTCAAGCGCTCCTGATCAATCTGAGGAAGAGCTGAACCCCCGGTCTGGTGAACGCAGCGCGATGTGGGAGGCTGACACCCGTACAGTGTACCTGTGGAACTTACATAAAAACTGTGAGTAAAAACTGGGGTGACTGCACTGCACTGCCTCCGTCAATTATTTCAGCTGCGCCATCTCTCCCTCTGCACTACAAGTCCCAGCATCACCACCCACCATCAAACTCTACCCTGCCCTGAGGTCCACTCGACCTGTGGGGAGCCGTTCTATCCCAGCTGCCTTATCAGCTGCCTCAGAGGTCTGCAGTAGCGCTGGTACAAATTACCAGAAACCACAGGTGGCATCACGATCGAACTATAAACCCCATATAAACTTTATCCCCCCCCTTTTAGTTGACCGCCCTGGGCCACGGACCGGGCCGGCCACTGTGACATATCCCTTTCCCCCAGCATCAATCGGCCCGGACTCCGAGTACCCTATTGCCCTGGGGGCGCGACAACTGCATCTCACCCAGAGTTGTGGTACCCCACTCTCAAGTAAGGAGAGAGTACTGCCCGGGACCCACTCACCTGCATCCAGCACTACACCATTCCAGACCAGCAGGCGGGGCAAGATGCACTGGCTTATGCTGAGCCCTGTCCCTGGTTGGAAGTGGGGGAGTGGGGGGAACCGAGAGACGGGGAACCAAGTAGTGGGTGTGGGTGGAGGAAGCAGCACAGGGGAGCACTTGAGTAGGAGTATATAAAGGGGAACCATCTTGGGAGAGAGAGTCCAGTCAAAGAGTTAAGTCTGAGGAGAAGGAGCGGGAGCAGGAGCTCTATAGGAGCTCTGCTCAGAGGGGAGGAGAGAGGAGAGGTCTAGATTGCGAGGCCCAGGAGGACAGGCTGGAAGAGGACGGGAGCAAAAGGAAGGCTCCAGGAGTGAAGGGATCCCAGGGGCACGGAGAGTGCGGAAGCCACCCATGCGCCCGAATCTACAGGAACGTGGAGGGATCAGGCCGCAAAGGGGACCGGCCCCTAACTAGTGGAGAACTACAAGGCTTAGCTAGAAACAGGAGGCTACTGTATTTTCAGGGTGCAGCTGCTCACAACCACAACTAAATCGCTAAAAAGGTAGCCGCATAAGATTCAGGGGACTGCATGTTGCCCACCAAAATCCGAGGCTACTGGCTTGGGACACTGGTTGCGAGGCACAGGGCAGGAGGGTGAAAGCCAGCACAGGAAGATGACCAAGGAAGGCACACAAAATGGGGTCCCGTTATGTACTCCAGAAAGACCTGGGAGATTGCTGAACCCCTGCACCGCACAGCAACATCTACCTCATTAAATCATCCCTCCACCGCCCTGGAGCTTAGCTCTGCCTGTGGAGAGCTGAACCAACTCTGGTGCGTCACCAACAGCTCCAGACGATCTGCACAACAGCGGCAGCTCCATATAGCCGCATACCACAGGTGAAGTCACGAACATTATATATAAAAACTTTATTCCTTTTACGTTATTCCCCTTTAATTGACCGCCCTGGGTCACAGACCGGGTCACTGCCACTGTGACATCCCCCAACATCGACCGGCCCGGCTACCAAGTACCCCACGGCCCAGGGGGCACGTCATACTAGCACTAGTGTTTTTGCAGGATCTTGGTTAAGGAATATATGGATCCGGGAAAAATTTTGAGTCGAAGTCGGCAGGAGGTGGAAAGGGCTTGGATATGTAGTTTGAAAGAGAGAGCAGAATCAAGGGTAACCCTGAGGCAGCGAGCTTGTAGGACTGGGGAGAGTGAGCAGCCATTGACTTTGATGAATATGTCTTTTGGGGGGGTTGAGTGAGATGTGGGAAAGATGATACATTCTGTTTTGTCCATATTAAGTTTGAGAAATCGAGCAGAAAAGAAGGATGAAATAGCGGACAGACATTGTGGGATTCTGGTTAATAAGGAGGTGATGATATGTCCAAAGAGGTAGATCTGTGTGTCATCAGCATAGAGATTATATCAAAAGCCATCCCTATGAGCTGTCCCAGGCCCAATGTGTAAATGGAGGAGTGCAGGGGTCCTAGAACTGAACCTTGAGGGACACTGACAGATAGGGGGCGAGATGAGGAGGTGGAGTGTGAGTAGCAGAATTTGAATGTCCGGTCTGTTAGGTACAAAGAGATCTAACATAGGTCCAAGTCTGTGATGTCAAGAAATAAGAAACTGTGTAGTAAGAGGGAATGGTCCACTGTGTTGAAGACAGAGGACAGGTCCAGAAGGAGGAGGACAGAGTAGTGTCCCTTGGCTTCGGCGGTTAATAGGTCATTGGTGACTTTAGTAAGGGCAATTTCAGTTGACTGATGCAGTCAGAGGACAGATTGTAACCAGTCGAAGAGGTAGCAGGAGGAGAAGTGGAGGACAGTTAAAGATGGACATGCTGTTCCAGTAGTTTTGAGGCATAGACAAGAAGTGATAATGGGCAATAGCTAGACACAGAGGATGGGTCAAAAAGGGAGGGCTTTTTGAGAATGGGTGTGATCGAGGCATATTTAAAGCATGAGGGGAAGGCTACAGTTGTTAGTGACAGGTTAAAGAGATGGGTTAGGGTTGTGATGGAGACTGTGGTGAGGTTTGGGATAAGTTGGGTCGAGATCGGGTTAAGTGCACAGGTGGAGAGATATGATCTGGAGAATAGAGAGGAAAGTTTCTGTAATCACGGAGAAGCAGCTTTTGGAGGAAGAGGTCTGAGTAGTTATGAAAAGGTGCTGTGGGGACTGTAGGCCAAAGCTTTCTTTGATGTCAATCTTCTGCTTGAAGAATGAGGCAAAGTCTTCAGCTGAGATGAGAGGAGAGGAAGGAGATGTTGCTGGACAGAGGAGAGAATTGAAAGTGCTGAATAGCTATTTAGTATTGTGAGATAGGAAGGATATGAGAGATGAGAAGTAGGTTTGTTTTTCAGCAGTGAGTGTGGACTTGAAATTAGTGACTGTTTGTGTAGCGCCCCGAGGGTTCGGTCGCTACAGAGGTATTGCATCTCACCCAGAGCTGTGATATCTCACTTCCAGGTAAGGATGGAGTGTGGCTCAGGACCCTAACACCCACATGCACTACACCACATTTCTGGGGGACAGGGCGACAATGCTCCCAAGAGTGAGCACAACTGTCCCTGTCCCTGGCTGGAGTGGGGGGAGGGAACACCTAGAAAGGGGGAACCCGGTAGTGTGTGGGTGGGGAGAGTAGATCCCGGGTGCACTGTATAGGAGAGTATATAAGGTGGGCACCATCTTAGAGTAAGAGTAGAAGGAGAAAGAGAGAAGTGGTAGAAGAGGAGAGAGAAGGAGGCGGGGAGCAGAGGCTCAGCATGGGCTCTGCTCCGCAGGCAGGCCAAGTCTTAAGACCTGGGCCTGGAGGAGAACGAAGGAAGGGAGAAGAATGGAGGAAGCTCTAGGAGAACACTGAATGGACCCCAGGGGTGCGGACCGGCCAGCCGCCACCGCACGCCCGCTGCTACCAGAGTAGGGGGGTCAGGCCAAGAAAAGGGAACCGGATCCCTCATCTAGTGGAGGAGAGCAACTACCCTCAGCTAGAAACCGGAGGCCGTGGCATTGTACATGCACGGCCCCTCACTACACCCGTTAGGAAGGCACCATATAGGACCCAGGGAAACGGAACATAGGTTTGCCCGCCAAGGCCCGAGGCAGCTGGACAGAAACGTGGTCAATTGTGGGGTACGACAGGCCAGAGAAAGGACACATGAAGGGGGTCCTGAAAAGCATTCCAAAGGTGCCTGGGAGTTGGCCGAGCCCCACACTTGGTGAGCACAGCACGACGTGGGCAGCCATTACCTCCAGAAGTGGCTTGGAGTGTAAAACTGTGAGTAAAGACCCTGGACTGCATCACTGGACTCCGAGTCATTACTGTTGCTCCCGCGCATCATCAACCCCATCATCTGCACTCACTGCCCTGAGGCTATACTCCTCCCGTGGGGAGTTATACTACCCCCTGCTGCACATACAACATCAGCCTCAGCGGTCTGCCCTGCAGTGGCGGTTCTCAGTGACCGTTATCCACGGGTGGCGTAGTCGGACATTTAAGCATTACAAAACCAAAGAGACAGATCTGCCACTGGTTTGACCGTCCTGAGCCACGGGACCGGGTCACCGCCACGGAGACTACAACCCCCAGCGTTACGCAGAGGCCCGGCTCCGGGTATTCACACACACGACCCAGGGGGCGCGTCATTTGTATGTGGTGAAGTTCTCGTTGGAATGGGATCTCTTCCATCTCCGCTAAGCAACACTGGAAGCCTGCTTCAGTTCTTCAGTCAGGCTGGTGTTCCAGGGTTGCCTGTTGATTATGCTAGCTTTGGTATGTGTGAGGGGGGTGATCGATTTGAGAGCTGCAGCTCTTGTGGTGTTATGCAAAGTGGCAGAAGAATCTGCATCATGTAAGTGACCTATGTCTGCAAGAGGAAGTTGAGACTCAGAAAGAGAGTGTAAATCAAGGTGTTTGAGATTTTTGCAAGGGTGTACAAGTTAATGGAGTGGGAATTGTGCACTTGGAGAGGAGAGAGAAGAGAATGTGAGTATGTTGTGGTCAGACAGGGGGAGAGGTGAGTTAAAGAGGCTAGATAGGGAACAGAGGCGTGTGAAGATTAGTTCCAGTGTGTGGCCATCTTTGTGAGTGGCTGCGGAGGACCATTGAGTGAAGCTGAAGGAGGAAGTGAGTGTTAGAAGCTTGAAGACAACTGAGTGGGAAGTGTCAATGGGGATGTTGAAGTCACCCGTGATGATAGTGGGGATGTCAGCGGAAAGGAAATGAAGTAGCCAGGTAGTGAAGTGGTCGAAAAAGGTGGTGGCTGGTCCTGGGCGGGTGTAATTGTCAGCCAGTTGGAGGCTGGAGGGGGAGTAGATGCGATATGAATCGAATGTGCATTCTTATGGTCAATGGTCTCTCCAGACCCCAGAACATAATAAACATAGGTAAATAAATATATACTCACCTAAGCCCTACCTGTCCATCCACAAAACCCCTCTACATTCTGGTCAGGTACGTTGCTCCACTCTACGATGGCATCTTTAGCACCTCCGCACTCATTAGATTGAAAACCACTTGACAAGATGCCGTTGGGGGCTGAGCAGGACCGAAGAAGATGAGCAGAGCAAAGCAGGGCCAGGTGAGTATTTAGATATTTTTAACTCTTCCTGCCGACCACCATTTTGAAAGGATTTACCTGAAATGATTAACTCATTTCTACTGTCAATGTTAACATCGGCATCTGTCATCTACAGGGTGCCTTTCTATAAAATAAATACCATACAGTACACATTTTTTTTTACTGGATACCATTTTGTGGGGCAGTATAATGACATATACCAGCCCAATGGAGGCCAAGAGGATATTATTGGGGTAAAAGCGCACTACAGATCGCTTAGCTTGTACATCGGTAGCCTCTAACCCTCAAGAAATTATTTGAACTTAGCCTTACATATTGTTCTTCATCATTTTGATGGCTATAAAGTATATATACTGTATATACTGGATATATCCCATGGTATATACGGTATATATATATATATATAAGTTCATCTCATTCCTATTTTGCATTCACAGCGCATTGCGAAATGTTGTAGACCAACTGAGAACTGGGGCCCCCGACTGCCAAGCAACCGTGGTGAGAGGTATCAGAATATGAAGGACGACACCGGTAAGGAAAACAATAAAGAAGTTGAGATACCGGATCTTAAAAGATTGGATAACTCCTCATTTCAGAAAGACTGAGTCAGAAATATGTCATCTGCGCCCTCACAGCTATGTTTTGGACTCTATACAGAAGACACTTTTTATTGCTCAGGTCAATTATACAGAATTTGTACCTTCATGTTAGAACCGTGTATTAATGCACAAGTCACTTTGTCTTGGCAAACTAAGCCTAAGATTCCCTGTACAGAATATAGTAATAACTGCAAGAATAAAGGTTGTAAATATGTAAGAAGCTATGGGAAAACGTCTTCTGCCTCGGAATGTTTAAGATGTAAGATACCACTGGAATGATGGATGTATAATGCTTGGAATGGTGGAGTAACTTGAAGCTTGTAGGTCTCCAAAATCTACAACAAAGACCCCAATTACTGTTCATATTGGTCCTATAGGCCAAAAGGATCTTTTGGATCCCCAAAGACTGCTAGGCTTGGGTACAACTACAACTCCTGCACCCACTATAGTTCAGGCTAGGAAGCTGAGGAATGGTCCCTTTTGTATCAGTTTTCACAGTGGGATAAATAGGCCAAATGCCAATGTAGACTTTCCTCTAAGGCTCAGTTTAATGCCCCAACCAAAGCAAGGCAAAGTGGCCTACTTGTACCCCCTTAGAATAGACAGTTGGCCTCCACATCCACCCTCTCTCCTTGCTTGCACTCCTGTAACAGACCAGGGTGAAGAATAAGGATGTATAAAAATGGAAAGAACTTTTTTGATGGATGTTTCCAAAAATAGGGAGAAGTCTCAACTAATAAAGCCTTCTCATTCTTCTGTCCATTCTCTTTCTGAATGCTCAACAGCTGCTGTGACCTAGAGCTAAACTATACTACGTATTGTCAAGCAATCTCCAGGTCACAGCAGTAGACTTTCCTTCTGTATATGTTCATGGGCACCCGTCCTATTAATATTGCAGGACAGGTTTCTATCATTGTAACAAGGCGGCCGCCATTTTAAGGGGTGGTTCATTGACCCTTTAGACCATGTTCGCTCATGCAAAATTGCTGCGCTTTACCATATAATGTACTGGGAAATAGGAGAAAAAAATTCCAGGTGAAAAGAAATGATGAAAAAAATGAAAATACGCCATTGTTTTTGGGGTTTCAGTTTTATGATATTAATTTTGCAGTAAAATGACTTGGCTACATGATTCTCCAGGACAGTACAATGGCAGCGATTCCAAACTAATATAGTTTTTATATAGCTTGATCAGACTTTTACGGACGTGGAGATACCAAAAGTACATAATTTTATGTTTAACCATGGTGATTATAGTTTTTAGATTTTTTTTTATTTTCTTAAAACTTTTTTCTTTTTTACCGTTCACTTTTTTTTTTTCATAGAGGACTTGAACCTGAGATCGTCTAATTCCTTGATTAGCATTGCAGTGAATAGTTCTAATAACGGTGTCCTATGAAGCCCAGCCATAGAAGCACCAACATGGCAGTGACAACAGGTCCTCTACTGTTATAACAATCTATCGGCGCTCTGCAATGCGGGGATGGCGGCAATGGACACCTGGAACGGACACAAGCATGATCATGGAGCTCAAATGCCGATGTAATTGAATGACAGCATTTTTAAGAAGCTAACAGCAGTGATCTGAGCTCAGCTCCAATCGCATCTGTTACAGACAAAAACTGGCTTTGTAGCACAGCCAGCACCTGCCTTGGGGTGGAGCGGGCTCAGCTCCTGAGCCCTCTCCATACACTCGTACATCCTCCATGACGTAATGGTACGTTTTTGGAGCGTTGAGGGGTAAATGTGTTTTCTCATGCAGAAACTCTTAAGTGCTTAAAAAAACAATTTTGTTTTTTACATAAATTTTTTTTTAGCCTTAGAAAAAAATCCTACAGGGGAAAAAAAAAAAAAAGAGCCACCGTACAAATACTTCATCGGCATCTTTAACCACATGAGTTTTCAATAAATTACATCCACATTGTTTGAAATATAAAACGGAGCAAATTTTCTGCACACAAGAAAAATGTAGTGGGAAAAAGCAGCTTTAATATGGAAACATGGCCTTAAAGTACTACACTGATTATGTCTCTAGAAATAACTGGTGGGATTTACTAAGTTAAGGAATTTAGGAATTAAATTAAAATGTTATTTCCTATTTTGCACATTTTTTTCTGTTTCTGAAGAGCCTCCTCGAATAGGTTGTCTTATGAATATTACTCTGTTAGATAAAAAATCTTTCAATTGGAGTCATTGTATATATTAAATAAAGCTGTGTCTGGCTATTGCGGGGACATGTTATGGGTCATGGGAATAAAAATCTAAATTAGATATCACTGAACAATTGTAATCGTAATCAGAATGGAGATAACTGCATTTGTCTGGGGACTACAGTCAAAAGAAAGACCAATTGTCCTCTGTGTGTGTGCTTCCTAGTGAACAAAGAGGTGCTAACGAGTAAGTCAATTCCTCAATGTAGACCGTCGTCTCCGGCTCACACCATGGTTTTCAAGCTAAGACAATGGAAATTTAATATTTCAATCTTATCTCTGTAATAATCCATGTTCAAAACAAATGCTATATTTATGATCAGGGAACCTGTCATTAGATTCATGCTGCTCGAACCACATGAAGCATGAATGAGAGCCTGGCTGCACGATTGCTGAAAAGTATTTATTTATTTTCCATATTCCACAGCACTTTACAAACATCATCACTGTCCCCATTGGGGCTCACAATCTAAATTTCCTATCAGTATGCCTTTGGAGTGCTGGAGGAAACCCACGCAAACATACAAACTCCTTGCAGATGTTGTCCTTTGTGTGAGTTAAGCCTATGATCCTAGTGCTAACCAGTGATCCAATATGTTGACCAAGTGTGATTTATTCTGAAACATTCTTGTGTTTTGGAGTATACATACTTTGAAAACCCAGTTAGGGACCGTAGAGACTTACCAGATTAGTAATGCAGTCCTCAGACGGCTCCTCCCTGATCTGGTTCAGTTGATTGACAGGTACCTCCCTAAGTATGTATCTACGTTTCAGAGTACAACATACTATACCAATCGTGCAGCCAAGCTCTGCTTCATTGCTGCTCATAGTTTGGCTGACATAAATCTAGTGATAGGTTCCTTTTATTTGTTTCTTTGATCGCAAGCGCCAGACCTTTGGAAACGCCAAGAACGTAATATCAACCCAAACTATGGCTTTGTCATAGTCATGGTTGGTGTGTCTAGGACAGTATACATTTGCTTAGAGACTTGGCTGTCGTAATATTCCACGAAAAGTCTCCAGTGGGAAATATGTTATAAATTAGGACAATGTCTTGCAATCTTCTGTCCTTGCATATAATTAGCCATCCTCCTCTCACCTCACCAGGAGGAAGGTTGAGGGGGTCTGGCTGTGAGCCTTTAAAATCTGTAATCAAGAAAGACAAAGCGTCAGATCCAGGGGATACAACCAAGATCGTAGCTTTGTCTGAATGTCAGTGGATTTCTTGGCGATCTAATCAGTAAGAGGTCTCTTTATTTTATCTCTTTTATTTTTGCTTATGTTTCACCTTTTCTGTGTGTTCTTTTTATTACGTCCTTTTTGTAACCATGTGAGCACTAAACTTGGGTATCTTCAATGTTACAATGAATTTGTTTGTTCCCGGCTGCTCTAAAACTACCCACAATCTTGAGGAGGAAAGCATAGCCTGGATGTGTTATCCTGGGATCACCAGACTGCTAGAAGTTGACCTGTTTAATGCTCATTTTTTGCCTATAACAAAGCAGAGTACCCCTTTACAGTTACATCCAAGTCACATGTGCAGTGGGATTCATTACAGTACATACTTGTTATGAAGTCCCATGGTTTTCTTTTGATGTCTTCTCGGAATGTCCAATGCTGGTGGTCACACATACTCATCCCAAAACCAAGATCGGCTTTTTACACAGGCAGTAAAGTAATTCCTTCTATTATGTAGACCACCTAATATCACCTGCACTGGGAAAATTAAGCCCCCCATACACATTAGATACCCTTCTGAGGGATCTTTCGGGCTATCTCTCCGGTCTCCTCTGAGCACTCTGTTCTCTATGAAAGAGCGAGTCTTATCTCTAGGGATAACAAAAAGATTAGCCATTAGAAATCTCATGTACCGGACCCTTCTCTCCCCGACATCATCTGTTGGGAGACCTCCATATATATAAGACTGTCTTCTGCATTAATCACCCACTTCTGATTTTGGCTTACAAATACTGATGTAAAATACTGTCTAAATACTGAACGTGTGAACGTGGCCTTAGAAGATTTCAGTTTGCTCTTCCATAGCTTATACCGAAAACTGTATTTTCACTGAATTGATGCATTGTTTCAGGAGCTGACACAGACGAAAGAGGCACCTGTGCAAGAACAACATATGGATCCGTTGCAGCCCAATAGCTCATCATAATGCACAATTCCAGTTGCTTTGGGGGTGGTAATGGCCCCCTGACCTCCTGGGCTCCTGAGCAGCTGCATACGTTGCTCCAATGATATGTCGCCCCTGCATTCTTTCCTCCATGTAATATTCTCTTGATAGAAGAACAAGTTCAAAATTATATCATTATAGGACCTCCAATACTGCGGAGCTTTTCCTACATTGTCCATTATATCCTCCTGAGTCATGAAGAAGTGGACGCCATGAATTAGACGAGCTGTGGCTTCCCGCCTTTGTTCCCTCCCAGCTCTGTCCATTTGGGCTGGAAGAAACTGGCGTGAAAAGTCTGCATTGTGCAAAAACGTTGTGACTTTACAAAGTGATTTATTCCAGAATTCTGGTGCAATGACTTTGATGAATCGGGGCTTTTAAATTTTAAAGCCCAACCCTTCAGGTGCTTACAGGGTAATTATGCAGTGTAGCCTAAAGACACGCCCCCAGAGAACCCTGTGAGCCACGCCTCCTTGTAAGATGAATATAGAAAAATGAACAGTGGATAAAAAGCCCCATATCTCTGGAACCGTATGGCGGATTTTTTAAAAAGCGAAAAACAAAATACTCAAAAGAGCAGTGGGAATGAAAAAAGAGCAAAAATTGGCTGCTTTTTGGCTGGTGACGGGTTTCTCTTTAAGGACACGTTCACATGAAGCAGTATTTTACATCATTATTTCTAAACCAAAATCAGGAGTTGGTGAAGAATACAGAAGTGGTGACGTGTTTCTATTATACTTTTCCTCTGATTGTTCCACTCCTGGTTTTGGCTTACAAATACTGATGTAAAATACTGACCAAATACTGAGCATGTGAACATGGCGTAGTACACGTACCATTATATACACATGGGTAGAGAATGGGTTGAAGAGCACGTCTTTTTCTGGAGGACTCAAAACCTATTGATTTTTTAGGGCATAGTGTAATGCTTCATTTTGCCTGTGGTGGTGCTAGAGGGGAATTACTAGGGCAGCACGGTGGCTCAGTGGTTAGCACTGCAGTCTTGCAGCGCTGGGGTCCTGGGCTCGAATCCCACCAAGGACAACATCTGCAAGGAGTTTGTATGTTCTCCCCGTGTTTGTGTGGGTTTCCTCCAGGTTCTCCAGTTTCCTCCCACACTCCAAAGACATACTAGGGGGAATGTAGATTGTGAGCCCTGATGGGGACAGTGATGATAATGTCTGTAAACAGCCATGGAATTAATGGCGCTATATAAGTGATTAAAATAAAATAAATATACTTACTGCCTGATTCCCCTGTTGATTACAACTGCTAAACAATTCCTCAGACCCCCCATAGATCACCACTCTATAGGGGCTATCCTGATGGATCATACCCTTCATTGTCTTTGTCTATAGAATTATAGTGACCTTAAATATCCAAAATATTACCTGCACCCTTCTTCCACCTAATAACACACTTTATGTCTGGCTGGTTACACACAGACTCCTTTATGATATTAGGATCTCTCTAATTATATGTGTTTAATTGGCCATTATGGGCATCACTTCAGTTTTGCATAATTATGATATAGATAATGCAGATTATATTCGAGAAGGGTTCCACATAAAACCCTATTGAGAAATCATGGTGAGAAAATGACTCAGCTTCTAAATTACAATGTACAGCTGCTAACACCTCCCTTCTCTCCATGACAAAAGTTACAAGGTGCAGCCAAGTCACATCGCAGAGGACCAGACTGGAATAAGAACATGGGGATCTTACCTTTACCGAGATTCATGAGATGTTCCAAGAAAAAGTCTGTAGATATAAATGTAAGTAATTATCTTTCTATTCATTCCCTTTTCTTTATTTCTTTACTTTCTTTTATTCCTAAGTAGCCAGACATCTTATTTTCATTGTTTCCCCAATCAAAATATATAGGGATATGGCACCTGCACCCTGCAGAGCCCTTTTTTTATTTTACTTTAAAAACATGTAGTTTGGGCTGAAAATAATTGGGTTTTATTAAAAACTTCGTACAGTTTATTTTCTACAGCCGCTGCGTTATACTTTCTATTGTCGGCAGCAGAATGAGTTAACTAAGAATCAGTCAGTGAACTAGTTTTGTAAGTGCTTTATCTGTCTTTTCTGGACTTTTCTTAGCCGATTAAGGGCTAGGATGTCTCGTGAGAGAGAATCGGATCGACTGTGGTAATGACACTCAAAGTCTGATCTGAGTGTCAGCTTAGAGTGATTCAATTCTCTCGCATGATAGAATCGTATCAGAGGCGCGGAGAAGACGGAGAACTTAATTTCTCCACCTTCTCCATTCTGTGAGTCCGTGGAAATTGGACTGCACTCAGATGTCATCCGAGTGCAGTCTGATGTTTTCCACGTATCCATGGGTGAGTGAGATCTGATTTGCACAGCACTCGCAGCACACGTCGCATCGGCATGAGAAAAAAAGTAGCAGATCTGCACTGCCCCATAGAATAACATTGGCCTGGATGCTTTCCGATAAAATGTCGCATAGCACTCGTCTGATGAATACGCTCGTGTGAGCGAGCTCTTCTGGTCACATAAATGTTCAGCTCCCCTTCGATATGTTTTTTAATCACAAATCTGCTAAGAGGAGAGGAGATTAAGACAGATGGTAAGCGTTACAAACTCCGAAGCTCTCTGAAGGATTCTTAGTTACCTCATTCTGTACCCCACAAATGAGCAGGGAGACAAATAGCCATAAAAGTCAAAAGGTACAAAATTTTGAAATGAAAACAAATTGCATACAACATTTTTAGCTCGCAATACAACATGCATTTAATTAAGAAAAGGTGTCCTTTAAATAGCAAAAAAAATCAAAATGTGATGATCGTTGTATGACTTGTGTTTCACTGTATTTTCCCTTATTTCTCCTTAATATTTTGTTGATCATCATCAACTATGTGACAAGTATTAATTTATGTTAATTAACTCCAAATCTATACAATTTGCATGTTCGATGAAGACCGAAGTCAATGAAACTTCCAATAATGGAGAACCAGAACGGGAGTTGTGGGCCAATAAAGCCGACTATCTGCTGTCTATGGTGGGATATGGAGTGGGACTTGGCAATGTCTGGAGATTTCCATACCTTTGTTTTAAACATGGAGGAGGTAAATTAATTTCTGAAAACTCGTATTGTGTCTTATCAAGCAAAAAAAAAAAAAAAGTTGTTGAACAATTGTGTCTGGACTGTGAAACTGCAATTTTGAAAACCATTCTGCAAAAAACATCGCAAAACTAAAAAACCTCACTTTCTTGCAATTTTTTTAAAACTGTCCAGTCTGTTGATGAAACGCCCTTGATTTTTACCACTGATTTTACCCATTTTATCAACGGAAATTGAAAATCTGCACACGTAACACGTACAGGTGTTAGTGTAGATTTGTAGGCCGGTTCTGTAGCATAATATATAGGTGATGTATGATGTACGTATGTAATTAGTTGTGCGTATGACTAAGTGTAAAATTATCTGACTGTGTATAATATGGCAACATTCTTTACATATAGATTATATAGGGACATAGTGTGTGCACTGTATGGTAACATTATTTATGTGCACAGCATGTGGCAGCATTCTTTGTAGTACATTTCAGTAACATTTGCATGCACGGTATGCACTGATGTATACGGATTACGGTGGCATTATTTGCGTAAAAAGTATATTGTGTATATTATATAGTGCCATTACATATACCTGGGTCCATGACCTTCAGCTGTTTCGGGGTCCCCTTAGCCATCATGCATCACCATAAATACCACATACAGTCAGGGGAGAACTACACCTTGCTCCTGTACACTGCACCATATAGGAAGATCAGCCTCTGTATATAACTATATGTCTTTGCGGTAATATAGGGAGCTGTGAATACACCGATAATTTTGTGAACCATATAGAGATATGCACAGTTATTTTGACAGGGTTGAAATTCCAGGACAGTCCATAAAAATAGGGCACTTTTTTCTCATGTCCATAAAAAATTTTTATAACGTCCCGTGATTTTTTTGAACCTGGAGAAACTTCTACAGATTATTTTGACTGTAATTATCATCATTTTTCAGTAAATGCAGGTGATGTCTTTATATCAGAATTATGGTCTGTAGACACGTATCACTTATAATAATAATCATTTATTATGGTTTTCCAATGTGTCTGTAAAAAATATTGTCAGTCTGTGATTTTTTGATAAACTGTCCAGAAAAAATAAAAAGTCAACTGATGTCAACATAACTAAGACTATTTTTGGACCATAAAACTATTTCTTTATTTAGTCTATAGTCAATTCATGCAAATCGCGTCCCAAAAATTTCGGATTAGCCTTTATTATAATATCTGGGTTATCCTTGTAAGTCTTACTATTAATATAACTTAGCTCCACCCCAAACATTCTTGGCAGCTTCAACTTGACGGGTTCAATAAAGAAAAAATATATATATTAACGTCTTCCATTAACTTGATCCTCTGCTTTTTGGGTTAATGGACCAGGTTTAAAGGGAACTTGTCATGTTAAAAAACACTATTAACCTGCAGATATGGGGTTAATCTGCAGGTTAGTAGCGTTCTGAACCTGCCTGGCACCTGCGCCGAGAGCCCCGCTGCCTGGAGGAAATGAACTTTATTCTTTCCGGTATTGTTCCGGTTTCTGTCACGGTGCCATTGTGTATAGAGAGCGGCGGCTGTATCCGCACCCCGGCACTGACTGACAGCCGGCACTAATGCTGAGCTACTGTCAGTCAGTGCCGGGGGTGCGGTTACAGCCCTTTTGTATGCAAAGGTAACTGTTTGAAAATTGCTACATTTACGGACAGGTCATAAAAATGGCAAATTAGTTCCACAGGTAAAATGAGAATAAACCAGGAAAGCAATGATGGATTTTCTATTTTGGTTGGAGTTACTCTATTAGACACTGTATATAACAATCACTCTATGATAATACAGCCGCGTGTCAATAATACAGCAGCAGTATGTCATGTCAGATGGTGGAATTGAAGAAGTGGTTACTTTTACCCCCTAATAAGAGTTAATATTTATTTCCTGTTGCTTACATAGCGCTAACATATTTTGTAGCGATGTACATGTATTGTCATCCCTTCTATCCCTCCCCATAAAGGTGCTCACAATGTCAACTCCCTATCTCACATATGCACTTGGACCATGCACTTTCTGCCCTGCAATTTTGGTGCCACCCAAACTTAAAATCTTGTTAATTCCATTTTAATAATTAAGAAAAAGCATCAAAAGACTACTATATACATATATATATATATATATATATATATATATATACATATATATATGCAATAGTGAGATAAATTATATTCATGTTAATAGATGCATTGTTGCATGTATCCTAAATATGTATGTATATATATATATATATATATATATATATAATATATATATATATATATATATATATATGTATTGGACCAGAAATACAAAAGACCCTCGGTAAGGAATTCACAATGAAACAAGGAAGAAAAAGAAACCAAGATCTGGTCATATCAATGTGTAAAATTACATTTTATTATGAAACAATAAATAGACCTATGAAGCAAATTTGTGATTGAGAGTAATGTCACATTTGCATGTAGCTGAAGAGTGGGGCCCTGGAGTTGGTTACTGGTGGGCCCTTGGCACCGCAGTCCGACACTGCAGTCATGTGACAAGTAACCATGTCTCTTTTGTTTCAGGAGCCTTCCTAATCCCATATATAATCATGCTGGCACTCGCGGGGTTACCCCTGTTCTTTTTGGAATGTTCAATTGGACAGTTTGGCAGTCTGGGTCCTATTGCAATATGGAGGATGGTGCCACTATTTCAAGGTAAGAAGATCAGAGTATATTCCTGTTGGTTATAGGAAAAGTTTTGTGGATTACTGCAAACTAGGATTACGACTACAGAAATACAAAACGGATCTGATCGCTTGGAATAATGTATAACAAAAAGTGGTGTGGTTCAGGATTAGGCAGAAACCAATGTAATTTTAAATACTTAAAAAAAATCAATCAAAACACTATTGGATATATCCTTATGTTGTGCAAATATGTGTCCATACATCCTTTTTTTTCCTACTGTATGTGAAACCATAGTTTACTACTTTTTTACCATTATTGGGGGGATCCACCTGTGTGGAGCTGTTTTTTTTTTTTTGCTCTATTTATATATAATACCTATAGATTTTCGGGGGATTTATTTTGCTTTCCTTTGCTACCTGCCGTTTATTTTGGACTTTAGCTGATTTCATTCTTTTTTTTATAACAATGTATTCAGCTCTTTGTAGTTTTTTGTAGTCTTTAAAGTCTAGAGATGACTTTTCAGATTTGTATATTTTAAATGCCTCTTTTTGTCAAAAATGGCTTTTGTAATGGTAGGTGTAAGCCATGTGGGGAAAAAATTGTTGTCATCTACACTCATACCTTTAATGGTAATCCTGTATGTGATGATAATGAGATTGCTGAAAAGTGATCTGTACAGAACAGGAAGCATCAGTCTGCTATGAGCAGGACTGTGGAGTCTGTAAGCCAAACCTCCGACTCCGACTCCTCAATTTCCCTGACTTCGACTCCACGACTCTGACTCCACAGCACTGCCTTACTACTGAGCGTGTACATAAAGTGCAGCACAGATTCATCTCAACTAAAAGCCCAGATCCTCAGATCACGAACAGAACAGACATTTATGGGACCTTTCATAACTTTCTCAAATTCTTATGAAAACATTTACAGGACATCCTGCATTGTACTAATGAACCCAATTTATTATATATTTTAGGAGTCGGAGTCGGTCCATTTTATACCGACTCCGACTCCACAACCCTGGCTATGAGGCCCAGAGTGAAAACTGCAAGATTTCAAGATTTTTTGTAATACACAGTACTGTAGATAATGACATGGGAAATTTAAAAAAAAAAATCATCAAAAAGTATTTAAAATGTTTTCAACAGAAAAACTTTATTTAAAGGCAACCTGACAGCCCCTTAATAGATCTGTGCACCTCCTTGAGCCTTGACACAAATCTTACTCTAGTCAAGGCCTGGAGTAAAATTTCTGGAGTAAAGAACGCCATGGCTTGTCATGAATTAGACGAGCCGAGGTGTCACACCTCGTCCCATCACAACTCTGCCCACTTTGGCAAAGTTGTGAGAAACTGAAACAAAAACACCGAAAATTGCAAAATTTTAGCGTAACTTTTAGTGATGAGCGAGTATGTTCTGTTAACCCTTTCGGCGAGCATGCTCGGGTGCTCACCGAGTATTTTCAGCGTGCTCAGGTGTTATGTTTTAGTCGCGCTGTGTGCATGATTTGCAACTGTTTGACAGGTTTAATACATGTGAGGAATGCCTAAGAAACAGGTATTCCTCACATGTATTAAAGCTGTCAAACAGTCGCAAATCATGCACACAGCGCGACTAAAACATAACACCCGAGCACGCTGAAGATACTCGGGAAACACGCGAGCATGCTCGTAAATCTCAAGTAACCAGCATGCTTGTTCATCACTAGTAACTTTATTTGCGATTTTTCAAAGTGATTTATGCCAGAAGGCAGGCCTACCTGCTGCGATGAATCTGAACTATTGTCTCCAGCTGGAGAAAGTATGTTTTCTCTAAAACGCCGACACCTTGCAATCGCGCAGCCAGTGTCTGATTCGTGCCGCTTGTGGCTTGGGCCACATAGATCTGATGACAGGTTCCCTGTATACTTTGTCATTTGCTGATGACACATTCCCTTTAAATGTTTTGTTCATCTCTTAAGTAGAGATGAGCGTTGTTCTACTCGAACTGTTCGCCAATCTCAAATTCGAGCTGTTTTGGGCGGTGTTCGAGCCGGTCGGCGAACACGAACAATTTGAGAAAAATTCGGCTGTTCGAGGTTATGTTCGATAACTGTTCGTGCACCAAAATCATAACTGGATTTTTTCTCAGTAATGATGAAAATTAATGTTAATACGCAGTTTGAGTGTACAGCGGGGCGGGGGGAGGGGCAGGGGATGGATCTCTGCAGGAATAATGAAGATCTCCATTTTTTTTTCTCTTTCCCGCATTTACAGTGGGGAGGTGCAATCTGTCAGCCTATCAGCAGCGCACACACGGAGCGAAGTGCTTTTTTTCACACAAGCAAGGGCATGTGTCATTGGCAGTGTATGTCACATGTCCTTGCCCTATAAGACCAAGCCATTTTCCCCGTCGCCACCATTTTCTCACTGCTGCAGCTGCGTGTTAGACGGCACCGCTGTTGCTGTGTGCGCTATACCTTGTTAATTTCAAGCCAATTTTCGCACAAATCTACAGATAGCTTGGGAGTAGGGAATAGTTGTGATTGCAGTCCTTTTAAGGACTAGGTTACAGCATTTCCTACGACTTTTATCAGGGAGGTCTGTGCTCTTAAATAGATAGGTTGTGGGAGTAAAGACTAATTGTAATTGGAGTCCTTTTCAGGACTAGGTTACATCAGTTCCTATCAGTTTTTGCCAGGCAGGTCTGTGCCAGTGCTGTGCAAGTTTTTTTCACAGCATTTGGCTGAATCTAGCAAAGCTAATCCTTTTTGGCCTATTGCAGAGTGTGTTAGTCAGTGGAGTAGCCTATCTGTGTTGCAAGATATAACACCTGTGTATAGAATACCAATTTTTTTACTGCACCTAGTGAAGTAAAATCTTTTGGGCATAGCATCATTCTATTAGTCCATCTATACTGACCTCCATCAGGTTGCAAACTGAATATAATTTTTTTCTGCATCTAGCTCTGAAAAAATATTTGGGCTTCTAGCAGTGTGTGGGACTTGGTCTATTAGTCCATCTATACTGACCTCCATCAGGTTGCAAATTAAAAATAATTTTTTTCTGCATCTAGCTCTGAAAAAATATTTGGGCTTCTAGCAGTGTGTGGGACTTGGTCTATTAGTCCATCTATACTGACCTCCATCAGGTTGCAAATTAAAAATAATTTTTTTCTTCATTTAGCTCTGAAAAAATATTTGGGCTTCTAGCAGTGTGTGGGACTTGTTCTATTAGTCCTTCTATACTGACCTCCATCAGGTTGCAAATTGAATATAATTTTTTTCTGCATCTAGCTCTGAAAAAATAGTTGGGCTTCTAGCGGTGTGTGGGACTTGGTCTATTAGTCCATCTATACTGACCTCCATCAGGTTGCAAATTAAAAATATTTTTTTTCTGCATCTAGCTCTGAAAAAATATTTGGGCTTCTAGCGGTGTGTGGGACTTGGTCTATTAGTCCATCTATACTGACCTCCATCAGGTTGCAAATTAAAAATAATTTTTTTCTGCATCTAGCTCTGAAAAAATATTTGGGCTTCTAGCAGTGTGTGGGACTTGGTCTATTAGTCCATCTATACTGACCTCCATCAGGTTGCAAATTAAAAATAATTTTTTTCTGCATCTAGCTCTGAAAAAATATTTGGGCTTCTAGCGGTGTGTGGGACTTGGTCTATTAGTCCATCTATACTGACCTCCATCAGGTTGCAAACTGAATATAATTTTTTTCTGCATCTAGCTCTGAAAAAATATTTGGGCTTCTAGCAGTGTGTGGGACTTGGTCTATTAGTCCATCTATACTGACCTCCATCAGGTTGCAAATTAAAAATAATTTTTTTCTTCATTTAGCTCTGAAAAAATATTTGGGCTTCTAGCAGTGTGTGGGACTTGTTCTATTAGTCCTTCTATACTGACCTCCAGCAGGTTGCAAATTGAATATAATTTTTTTCTGCATCTAGCTCTGAAAAAATAGTTGGGCTTCTAGCGGTGTGTGGGACTTGGTCTATTAGTCCATCTATACTGACCTCCATCAGGTTGCAAATTAAAAATAATTTTTTTCTGCATCTAGCTCTGAAAAAATATTTGGGCTTCTAGCAGTGTGTGGGACTTGGTCTATTAGTCCATCTATACTGACCTCCATCAGGTTGCAAATTAAAAATAATTTTTATCTGCATCTACAGTACCTCTGAAAAAATATTTGGGCTTCTAGCAGTGTGTGGGACTATTTGTATTAGTCCATCTATACTGACCTCCATCAGGTTGCAAATTCAAAATAATTTTTTTCTGCATCTAACCCAGCCAATAGTTTTGGCCTAATACCACAGTTTGGCCACTCAGCTCTGCTCGGTTACCATCCATTGTTTTTTTGTGCAAACAACTCCAGAGTTGTGAATTAGTTAACCACCAAAATGAGTGGAAAAAGGCCTGCTGCTGGTGGAAAGGGGAATAGGCGTGTTGGGAAGGGGAAAAAAGGTTGTGTCCGTGGGGTAGGTGTTAAAGCAACAGTAACATCTGCAGAAGAAAGACCATCTTCCAGCCAAACTAAAATGTCTACTTCTTTTAGCGGACAATGTGATAAGATCCCTTTCTTACGGCCACGCCAATCGCTACAAATTCCAGATGAGGCACAAAAACAGCAGGTGCTTCAACGGATATCAAGTGCTCCTTTAAGTGGGCTCTCCTCCACATCAACTTCAACATCACAAATACTCCAGTCCTCAAAGGTGTCACCCAAATCGCACTTGCTTCCTCATAGCTCCCAAATCTCCAGCTGCCCGTCTGAGTATGAGGTAGAACAGATGGTTGAGTCTGCAGAGCTGTTTACTCATACTATAGCCTGGGAATCAGAGGTCGGCTCCAGAGCTTCTGTGAATCCAGACGAGGAAATGATCTGCACTGATGCCCAGAATCTTTATGAGTCGGATCCAGGACCAGACGCAGAAGGTTCTGACCATAATGTAGACCCTCATTCCCAAACTGTAACTCCTGTTGGTGGAGACAATGAGGAAGACGATGATAAGACTCAAATACCTGATTGGATCGACAACTTTAGTTTTTTGTCAGGGCAGGAACAGGTTGGCTCTGAGGACGACGGGTGTGATAACGCACAGGGTGATGATGATGAGGTCGGAGATCCCACTTACTGTCAACCCACAGTCAGCCAAGAGATGAGGTCAGCAGAGGAGGTGGAGGAAGATGCTAGTGACGACGAGGTCAGGTTGCGCCTTCCTGGACAGAGACGTAGTACTGGAAGCACGTCAACAACTGCATCCTCAAACACAACTCTGCCTCTCACCACAAGTCGTGGTGGCTCTTCAGGTCGCATGGGTGCTAAGCCTTGCATAGCCTGGGCATTTTTTCAGATCGATAAAGATGACCCAACTCGTGTTATCTGTAACATTTGTCAGCAAAAGCTAAGTAGAGGCCAAAAAATACATAGTTTGAGTACTTCATGCATGAACCGGCACATGGACATGAAGCATAAGTTGCAGTGGGAAGCTCAGTGTGCTACAATGCGGCCTAGCCGGCCGGGCCAATCACCGTCTGCCATATCTTGTGCATCCGCGGCCTCTTCATCCTCTGTGACTGGGGGGACAGCAGTCACACCTGTTTTGGGGCGCAGACCTGCCACCTCTTTACCCGCAACAGCCAGCGTGATTGGCAGGTCATCATTTTCTTTGGAGGTGGTAACACCAGCTGGTGTTGAGCGCTGTCCGACATCGATAGCACCACCTTTGGATCAAGGCAACCTAACATGTCCGCCTGCATCTTCCTCACAGACCGGCAGTTTGCCGGGGACACCCTTATGAACCCCGTCTAAGCACAATAGCCAGCCCTTGGTCCCTCAGATGTGGACAAGTAAAAGACCATTTCCTCCTAGCCATGAGAAAGCTAAGAGGTTGAATTTCACCATCTGCAAGCTCTTGGCTACAGAAATGCTGCCTTTCCGCCTGGTGGACACAGAGGATTTTTGAGACCTTATGTCCGTCGCAGTGCCCCAGTACCAGATGCCCAGTCGGCACTACTTCTCAAAGAAAGGTGTGCCTGCGCTCCACCAGCATGTCGCACACAACATCACCGCTTCTTTCAGAAACTCTGTGTGTGACAGGGTGCATTTCACCACAGACACTTGGACGAGTAGGCATGGACAGGGGCGTTACATGTCGCTGACTGGGCACTGGGTAACTATGGTGACAGCAGGACAAGGGGCTGCTGTCCAAGTCTTGCCGTCCCCACGAGTTGTGCGTCAATCCTCTTTATGTCAAAGTTCCTCCACTGCTTCTGCCTCCTCAACCTCCTCTCGGTCTTCCACCTGCACCCAAAGCCTGTCTGGTCATGCCACAAGCTTTCTAACTGCGCAGAAGGGATCCTGCACACCTCCTTACTATGCTGGCAGTAGGGCTCAACGTCATCAGGCGGTTTTTACATTGAAATGTCTGGGAAATGTGAGTCACACAGCTGAGGAGTTGTGGTCAGCTCTGGAGAACCAATTTCATGAATG
Source organism: Phyllobates terribilis (assembly GCF_046119375.1). NCBI lineage: Eukaryota > Metazoa > Chordata > Amphibia > Anura > Dendrobatidae > Phyllobates > Phyllobates terribilis. The sequence goes on from NW_027362767.1 coordinate 367,437,934, forward strand.
GTTGTCTCCACTGGACCTGAAACCAGGGAAGGCCGTGTGCGACAATGCTGCAAACCTGGGTGCGGCCCTTCGCCGGGGCAATGTCACACACGTGCCTTGTATGGCTCACGTGTTGAACCTGGTTGTCCAGCAATTTTTAGCCCACTATCCCAGACTAGATGGCCTTCTGCAGAGGGCACGGTCGCTGTGTGCTCACTTCCGCCGTTCGCATCCCGCAGCTCAGCGACTTACATCTCTACAGAAGTCGTTGGGCCTGCCACTTCACCGGCTAAAATGCGATGTGCCTACCCGGTGGAATTCAACTCTGCACATGTTGCAGCGACTGTGGCAGCACCGACAAGCCCTGGTGCAATACGTTCTGACGTATAGCCTGGGCCAACGAGATTCAGAGGTGGGGCAAATCACGCTGGAGGAGTGGTCTCAGATCAGGGACCTATGCACCCTTCTGCACAGTTTTGAAATGGCGACGAAGATGTTTAGTGCTGACGATGCCATTATCAGCATGACTATTCCGGTGATTTACATGCTGGAGCACATGTTAAACAGAATTCGGAGTCAGGTGGTGGCACAAGAGGAGGTGGAGGAAGTAGAGGAGGAGGAGTTGTATGCGGAAGGGCTAACATCTGCAAGGTCCAGACGGTCGGCAGCACCAAGGCGGCAGGCATGTGAGGGTGGGGGAGATGGTTTTACCAGGGCGCATGGTAGCAGCCAAACTAGTGAGGAAGGTGCAGGAGCCCAGGAAGAAGTGGAGGACGAACTGATGGAAGACTCATCAGATGAGGGAGACCTTGATCACATTTCTGTTGTGCGAGGTTGGGGGGAGAGGACAGAGGAAGGAAGCATGATTGTTACCTCGCCACCAACACAACAGGGACTTGGTGCTCCTGGATGCGCAACACACATGAGTGCCTTCTTGCTGCACTACCTGCAACATGACCCTCGAATTGTGAGAATTAGAAATAATCCTGACTACTGGGTTGCCACACTGTTAGATCCCCGGTACAAAAGTAAATTTGCAGAAATTATTCCTGCCATAGAAAGGGATGCACGCATGCAGGAGTATCAGCAGAGACTGTTGCAGAATCTTACATGTGCTTTTCCACAAAATACCAGTGGTGCACGTAGTGAATCTCACAGTTCCAACTTGCCAACCGTGGGACCGTCAAGTGTTCAGCACTCAAACCGTAACAGAACCACAGTATCTGCTGGTAACATCAATTTTGCGGAATCATTTCACCACTTTTTTAGCCCATCCTTTGCAAGGCCACAGGAGACAAGAAGTCTGACACATAGTCAACGCCTAGAGACGATGGTACAGGAGTATCTCCAAGTAAACATTGAAGCCACGACTGTGTCACTGGACCCTTGCTCTTTTTGGGCTTCCAATCTGGATAAATGGCCGGAGCTAGCCACTTACGCCTTGGAGATCTTGTCATGCCCCGCAGCCAGCGTTCTGTCTGAACGTGTGTTCAGCGCTGCTGGTGGTGTGCTGACAGATAAGCGCACGCGGCTCTCCACTGATAATGTAGACAGACTCACGTTCATAAAGATGAACAAATCATGGATCCGAAACGACTTTTCTACCCCTGTGTCATCCTGGGGAGAGTAAAAGCTTGATGATTGGTTAAAATCACCCTACCAACCGTTTTAAGCTTTCAAATTACTAATCATGTTTATCTGTATCTTGACTGGAAAATAATTTGGGCTTTGTAGCAGTGTGCAGCACTGATCCTATTAGGCCATCTATACTAAAGCTTCACCAGATTTAAAATTAAAAATAATTTTTAGCTGCATCTAGCCCGGAAAATAATTTTGGGGCTCCGAGATGCGCAAGGCACATAAGTGCCTTCTTGCTGCACTACCTGCAGCATGACCCTCATATTGTCAGAATTCGAAGTAATCATGACTACTGGGTTGCCACACTCTTAGATCCCCCAAACTTTTCGATCAACCTTTTCATTTTAATAAAGACCAAAAAAATGGTCATTTTTGAAATTATAAGCATTAGCAGGTTGTTAGAAACTGAAATCAAACAGTTTTCAACTCAAAACTTTATTCTAGGTGATGTTACATTTTCACATAGGACCCCTTGTTCGAAAGGAGCTTCTGAACTCTCTCGTCCATTGAATTTGTCAGGTTTTGGATGGTTTCTGCTTCAATTGTTTTGCATGAGGACAGAATACCTTCCCAGAGCTGTTGCTTAGATGTGAACTGCCTCCCGCCATCATAGACACTCCTTTTAATGATGCTCCAAAGGTTCTGAATGGGGTAGAGGTCAGGGGAGTGTTATGCACACGCCCGGACTGACTGGCGTGTGCGTGTTTATGTAGTGATTCCACTGGACCGTGCCGGAGAGTGAATGCCTGGAGCGGCGTGACTAAGTATTCACCCGATCCGACCAGGGTCGCACGACGGCATACGACGCCAGTGCACCAAGGAGGAACCGAGCAGAGGGACCAGGTGCTACTCCAGGACAGACCCCGGACACGGCTGTTGACCCACACAGGGGAATACAGGAACAGGCTGGTAGACTGGCACAGACTGGTGGATATAAGCAAACACGGCAGGTATGCAGATGGGTGGATACAGGCGAGTATGCAGGCAGGGAGGTACTGGCCGAAAGGACGGGCTGGAGCACAGAAAGGTTAAGACCCAGTACAGACTGGGTCACAGAACCGCAGATGCGGTAGACAACCACAGCAGAGAGGGAACGCCCGAAGCGGTGGGCAAGAACAGAGCAGGACAGGGCTGCAGGAGCAGCGAGCACAAGCAGGGCAGGACAGGACTGCCGGAGCAGCGGGCAGAAGCAGGGCAGGACAGGACTGCCGGAGCAGCGGACAGAAGCAGGACAGGACAGGACTGCCGGAGCAGCGGGCAGAAGCAGGGCAGGACAGGACTGCCGGAGCAGCGGGCAGAAGCAGGGCAGGACAGGACTGCCGGAGCAGCGGGCAGAAGCAGGGCAGGACAGGACTGCCGGAGCAGCGGGCAGAAGCAGGGCAGGACAGGACTGCCGGAGCAGCGGGCAGAAGCAGGGCAGGACAGGACTGCCGGAGCAGCGAGCAAAGGAGTCAGAGCAGGCTAGGCTGAGTAGGGGGGACAGGGCTCTGTTCACACGGAACAGACAGGAAGGGAAAAGCAGAGCCAGACACCCACAGGGTACTTGCAGTGAAGTAGCGAGTGGACCACAAACTCACAAACAGGAGTACAGAGACAACAAGCAGGAGTTAGGTACGAGTTCAGACTCTGCAGAAAAAGGAAGGGAACGGACATAGAGGCAAAACAGGTAAAGGATAGGAGAGAGTTCAGACAGGAACTGAGTGTACGGACAAGAGAACACAGAAAGGACTCAGTTCAGACACGGGAACTAATACCGAAAAGCAGGAGACATACAGGACTCAGTTCAGACACGGGAGCTGATACCGCAAAGCAGGAGACATACAGGACTCAGTTCAGACACGGGAGCTGATACCGCAAAGCAGAAGACATACAGGACTCAGTTCAGACAGGCCTGGAAATACAGCCTCCAGGAAAGGCAGACAAGGAAACAAAGAACGGGACCTGGCACCTTCAGAGTGCAAGCACACACTGAAGGAAACACTATGCTCAGGCAGGGATAGAAGGGAGCTGCTGAGCTATATACCAAGTGACAGACAGCAATAGGCTGAGGACGCACAAGGGGTGTGACCCACAGCAGGTACAAAAGGCAGGAAGTGATCGGGCGCCGCCCTTAAGCAGCAGAAACAGACACAAACAGACAGCATGGAGGGAAGCCAGAGAGACATTCTGGACAGGAGATCAAGTGCGCGCTCTTGCACAGTGGGAGATGGACCACCATGCAAGGACGCCGCCAGGTATGTTACAGTACCTCCCCCCTTACGCCCCCTCTTCTTCAGGCCTGCCAGAATCTTCCGCAGGGAATTCGAGGGCCAGTCGTTCACTGGGTTGGAGGGGGACAGAGACTTAAGGGTAATCTCTGCTTCGAGGTACATCTTGTCAAGCTCACAGGAAGAAATAGACGGGTTATCACGTACATAATGAGGAAAAGTCACTGTCTCTTTGTTATCTGGTGGTATCCCGGAGGATTCAGGAAACAACTGGAGGTCCTCCGCCGGGTCAGAAGAGTGCAGAGGCTCAGAGAAAACAACTGCTTCAGAGTACACTAGGTCGGACTCACTGGAGGAAGCAGGCGAGGTATCGGGTACCGAGTATAGGAAAGTCTCTGTCCATTCACCACCAGGTGGCACCCCGATGGGTTCTGGAGACAGCTGGCGGTCCTCCGCCTGGTCAGAGGGGTGTAGAGACTCACGGGTAACCTCTGCTTCAGAGTACACTAGGTCGGACTCACTGGAGGAAGCAGGCGAGGTATCGGGTACCGAGTATAGGAAAGTCTCTGTCCATTCACCACCAGGTGGCACCCCGAAGGGTTCTGGAGACAGCTGGCGGTCCTCCGCCTGGTCAGAGGGGTGTAGAGACTCACGGGTAACCTCTGCTTCAGAGTACACTAGGTCGGACTCACTGGACGAAGCAAGCGAGGTATCAGATCCAGGATATAGGAAAGTCTCTGTCCATTCACCACCAGGTGGCACCCCGAAGGATTCTGAACACAACTGGAGGTCCTCCGCCTGGTCGGAGGGGTGTAGAGACTCAGGAGTAACCTCTGCTTCGGAGTACACTAAGTTGGACTCACCGGACGAAGCGAGCGAGGCACCAGGTACAGAGTATAGGAGAGTCTCTGTCCCCTCGCTACCAGGCAGCACCCCGAAGGGTTCAGGAGACAACTGGAGATCCTCCGCCTGGTCGGAGGGGTGTAGAGACTCGGAGGTAACTACCACTTTGGGGTACCCATTGTCAGGCTCACAGGACGAAGCGGACAAAGTATTGAGTACTGGGTGTAGAGAAGTCTCTCTCCATTTGTCATCGAGTGGTATCCCGGAGGGTTCAGGAGGCAACAGGGGATCCTCCGCCAGGTAGTAGAGGTGCACAGACTCTGAGGTAACCACAGCTTTGGAGCATCCTTGGACATGCACACCGGTTAAAGAGAAAGAAGCATCCGATGCCGGGTGCAGGAAGTTCTCCTGTGTGGAGTCTGGATGGGCAGAAGTCTCTTCGGCCAGGAGAACTGGTGCACTACCCACGCACATTACCCATTGGGGTTTCTCCGGGATACAGGAAGATGAAGCTTCAGTAGGGACTTCAAGGTTGGGGTCAGGAGGTCTCAGGGAGGACAGACCCTGGCGTGACGGCTTGCCTCTAAGTCTAGCACGTCTGGACTGCCTCTTGAGGTTGAGAGAAGTATTCCGGAAAGCGTAGTCACCCTGTGAGGATTCTGGGTGGGCAGTAGTCTCATTGGGCTGGAGGACTATTGCGCTACCCACACACATTACCCGTCGGGGCTGCTCCGGGATATTGGGAAGTGAAGCTTCAGCAGGGGCTTCAGAGTTAGGGTCCTCGAAGACCATACGAAAGGCCACCAGGAAGGCCTGCAGGTCAAGGATGACAGGATCCCATGCTTCCCATAGGGGGGTGACCCATTTCAAGGCATCACCCGCTAGGTAGTCAATCATAAAGGCCACTTTAGCCCAATCGGAAGGAAAATAGAGAGGGTAGGCCTTAAAGTGTAGCATGCATTGCTCCACAAATGCACGACACTGTCTTGGATCCCCATAGTAACGTGGCGGATCCGCAGGAACGAGGGCTGATAGATCCATCTGGACGGGTGCGTAATTCGCCTGGAACTCAGCTAAAGGGGGAAAAAAATTTATTTATTTTATTTTAATGCATGTATTCGCTGGAAAAACTTCTCAAAGAGCGAAGGCCGTGGGGCTCAACGGGAACCATGGCCTGAGCATGCTGTTATGCACACGCCCGGACTGACTGGCATGTGCGTGTTTATGTAGTGATTCCACTGGACCGTGCCGGAGAGTGAATGCCTGGAGGGGCGTGACTAAGTATTCACCCGATCCGACCAGGGTCGCACGACGGCATACGACGCCAGTGCACCAAGGAGGAACCGAGCAGAGGGACCAGGTGCTACTCCAGGACAGACCCCGGACACGGCTGTTGACCCACACAGGGGAATACAGGAACAGGCTGGTAGACTGGCACAGACTGGTGGATATAAGCAAACACGGCAGGTATGCAGATGGGTGGATACAGGCGAGTATGCAGGCAGGGAGGTACTGGCCGAAAGGACGGGCTGGAGCACAGAAAGGTTAAGACCCAGTACAGACTGGGTCACAGAACCGCAGATGCGGTAGACAACCACAGCAGAGAGGGAACGCCCGAAGCGGTGGGCAAGAACAGAGCAGGACAGGGCTGCAGGAGCAGCGAGCACAAGCAGGGCAGGACAGGACTGCCGGAGCAGCGGGCAGAAGCAGGGCAGGACAGGACTGCCGGAGCAGCGGACAGAAGCAGGACAGGACAGGACTGCCGGAGCAGCGGGCAGAAGCAGGGCAGGACAGGACTGCCGGAGCAGCGGGCAGAAGCAGGGCAGGACAGGACTGCCGGAGCAGCGGGCAGAAGCAGGGCAGGACAGGACTGCCGGAGCAGCGGGCAGAAGCAGGGCAGGACAGGACTGCCGGAGCAGCGGGCAGAAGCAGGGCAGGACAGGACTGCCGGAGCAGCGAGCAAAGGAGTCAGAGCAGGCTAGGCTGAGTAGGGGGGACAGGGCTCTGTTCACACGGAACAGACAGGAAGGGAAAAGCAGAGCCAGACACCCACAGGGTACTTGCAGTGAAGTAGCGAGTGGACCACAAACTCACAAACAGGAGTACAGAGACAACAAGCAGGAGTTAGGTACGAGTTCAGACTCTGCAGAAAAAGGAAGGGAACGGACATAGAGGCAAAACAGGTAAAGGATAGGAGAGAGTTCAGACAGGAACTGAGTGTACGGACAAGAGAACACAGAAAGGACTCAGTTCAGACACGGGAACTAATACCGAAAAGCAGGAGACATACAGGACTCAGTTCAGACACGGGAGCTGATACCGCAAAGCAGGAGACATACAGGACTCAGTTCAGACACGGGAGCTGATACCGCAAAGCAGAAGACATACAGGACTCAGTTCAGACAGGCCTGGAAATACAGCCTCCAGGAAAGGCAGACAAGGAAACAAAGAACGGGACCTGGCACCTTCAGAGTGCAAGCACACACTGAAGGAAACACTATGCTCAGGCAGGGATAGAAGGGAGCTGCTGAGCTATATACCAAGTGACAGACAGCAATAGGCTGAGGACGCACAAGGGGTGTGACCCACAGCAGGTACAAAAGGCAGGAAGTGATCGGGCGCCGCCCTTAAGCAGCAGAAACAGACACAAACAGACAGCATGGAGGGAAGCCAGAGAGACATTCTGGACAGGAGATCAAGTGCGCGCTCTTGCACAGTGGGAGATGGACCACCATGCAAGGACGCCGCCAGGTATGTTACAGGGAGCATGGGGGTCACACCATAAGTTTGTCCCCTTTTATGCCCATATCAGCCAGAGATGCAGATGTTTTATGTGCAGCATGAGATGGTGCATTATCATGCAGAAAAATGATCTTGCTGTGAAATACACGGTTCTTCTTCTTGAACCATGGCAGGAAGTGCTGTTTGAGAAAATCCACATACATTATGGAGTTCATCTTTAGCGCCTTCAGGGATCCTAAAGGGGCCGACAATCTCTCTCCCCATGATTCCAGCCCAAAACATTACTCCACCTCCTCCTTGTTGGCGCTGTAGCCGTGTTTGCGTGGGGTGTCCATCAACCAGCCATCCTCCACTCCATCCATCTGGACCATCGAGCTCTGCACGGCACTCATCCGTGAACAAAACAGTTTTGAAATCAGTCTTCATGTAATGTTTGGCCCACTGGAGCCGTTTCTGCTTGTGTGAAGTGGATAGAGGAGGTCGACAGGATGGCGCATGCACAGCTGCAAACCTCTGAAGGACCCTGCATCTTGTTGTTCGGGGGACGTTGGAGGCACAAGCAGCTTCAAAAACTTGTCTGCTGCTATGACAAGGCTTTTTTGCCGCTGCTCTTTCAACCTGACGTAATTGCCTGTAGGAAAGAGTCCTCAATTTGCCCTTATCAGCACGCACACGTGTGTACTGTGAATCAGCTACATACTTCTTGATTGCCAAGACACTTCATCCTGATCATCGCACAATGTTGATTGTAGTCATGCCTTGACCTAAACACTCCACAATTTGTTGCTTCTCAGCAGCCGACACATCCTTTTTCTTTCCCATTTTGGCAGAAAATGTAGGCTGCTTAATAATGTGAGAGAGCCTTCTTAAGTAGTCTTGCCTTTCATTGGACACACCTGCCAAACTAATTAGCACAGGTGTCTGCAATTGCTTACAGTGATATAAAGAGCCCTGACACACATCACCATCAATGAGTTTAACTGACAAACAAACAAATTCTTCCCTTATCACTCCTAAACACTTTTTGTATAATAATTTGGAACGCAGTGTACATGTGCTTTTCCACAAAACACCAGTGGTTCACGTAGTGAATCTTACAGTTCTAACTTGCCAACCGTGGTCTGTATGGAGTTGTTCAATAAAGGGCCCAAAATTAAGATAACATAGATGGGAGAGGTCTCTATGAATAGGAATTCCTAAGTATTTGATACCCTGTGAGGGCCAGGCAAAGGGAAAGTTGGACTGGATGGAATCCTATATGGATTTGGGGAGGGAGACATCGAGGGCCTCAGACTTCGCTGCATTGATTTTAAAATTTGACCATGTAACAAAGTGATCTATTTCAGCCATAACAGCATGGATGGATATATGTGATTGAGTGATATATACTAGGACATCATCAGCAAATAGAGAGCACTTGTACTCGGTGCCTCCCACCTCAATCCACCTAATATTGGGGTTATGGCGAATTGATGAGAGCAGGTGCTCCGTCACTAGGATGTATAAGAGAGGGGACAGAGGACATCACTGCCTTGTCCCATTGGTGATTGTGAAAGGTGATGAAAATGTTCTGACGCACCCCCTGGGCCTTGGGACACCCGGAGCCGGACCCTTTTTGGTGGATGCTGGTGGTTGTAGTCTTCGTGGCGGCGACCCAGTTCCGTGGCTCAGGGCGGTCAAACCAGTGGCGGAACTATTTATGTGGTTTTCATGTTTAAATGTCCGACTACGCCACCCGTGGATTGCGGTCAGAGTGAACCGCCGCTACAGGGCAGACCACTGAGGCTGGTGTTGTGGGTGCAGCAGAGCGTAGCATAACTCCCCACGGGAGGAGTATAGCCTCAGGGCAGTGTATGCGGAGGATGGGGGTGATGGTGCAGGGCAGCAGCAGTAACGACACGGAGTCAGTGATGCAGTTCAGGGCCTTTACTCACAGTTCTTATTATCCAGACCACGTCTGCAGGTAACGGCTGCCCACGTCGTACTGTGCTCACCAGGTGAGGGGCTCAGACAACTCCCAGATAACTTTGGAGCACTTCACAGGACCCCCTTTGTGTGTCCTTTGTCTGGCCTTTCTTACCAACACTTCTGTCCGGCTGCCTCGGGCCTCCTCTTGGTAAACCTGGCGCCAGTTTCCCTGACCCTATGTGGTGCCTTCCTAGCGGGTGTAGCGAGGGGCTGCGCCACATAAAATGTCAGAGCCTCCGGTTTCTAGCTGAGGGTCGTTTCCTGCCTCCACTAGTTCGGGGACCGGTCTCCCCCTTTGGCCTGACCCCTCCACGCAGGTGGATTCGGGCGTGCGGTGGCGACTCGCCCGTCCGCACCCCTGGGATCCCTTCATTCCTCGTTCCTGGAGCCTTCTCCGCTCCTCTTCCTTCCTTCTCCCTCTTCCAGGCCTGGGCCTCTGTTACTAGGCCCGCCTCCGGAGCAGAGCTCATGCAGAGCCCCTGCTCCCTGCCACTTCTGCTCAGACTTCTCTGCACTGAACTAAGATGGTGCCCACCTTTTATACTCCCTTCTCAATGCACCCAGGAACTGCTTCCTCCCTGCTCCTGCACTACAGGGTTCCCCTTCCTCAGTGTTCCCTCCCCCCACTCCAGCCAGGGACAGGGACTGTCGTGCCCATCTCAGGGGCATATTGGTCGCCCTGCCCCACGGCAATGTGGTGTAATGCATGCAGGTGTCGGGTCCTGATCCACACTCCATCCTTACCTGAGAGTGAGATATCACACCTCTGGGTGAGGTGCAATACGTCTGTAGCAACCGAGCCCTCAGGGTGCTACAGTTCCATTTATCTTCAGCCTAGGTGACGTATTGCGATACAGGGCCGTGATTTTGGCTATAAAAGGGTCCCCTAGACCCCTACCCCAAGCTTTTTAAGAGAATCATATATGGCGTGCCAGGAGACTCTATGGAATGCTTTCTCAGCATCCAACGAGAGTATCTAATTACAAATTTTTAACTGCATCTAGCCCAGGAAATACTTTGTGCCTAGTAGCAGTGTCTGCTAGTGAGCGGATTATCCCGGCTGTTAAGCAAGCTGCACCACCTGTAGTTTAGACACTTAATTTTTTCAAAGGAAATGCTTCGGGACCATGGGATACTTAGTGAAGAGCATCAGGAGGCACCCCAAGGCATAGGGGCTGGGACTGGCAGTAGGATGCCTTGCGGTGGACAGCCGAGCTCGATCCTTATAAAAGCTTTTTAACTGCAGCAGCTTTAGTGGACGCTACTGGAGCTGGAATTACCGCGGCTGCTGGCATGAGACTTGCCCTCCAATAGATCCTTGTAAATGGATTTAAAGTGTATTCATTCAAATTAGAGAGACAATTTAAATTAAAAAGCTTAGAGCTGCCTCCACCACAGGGGGGCTCGCTCGACCCACCAGCGGACAGGCACCAGTATTGGGAGAGGGGGGCTGGCCGTCAGGGTTCACCACGGCTCTGGCACAAACCCGGCGACACGGAGGTGGCACGGGCAGGAGCGGACTGGCCGTGTCGGCTTCTCACTTTTTGGATTTTAGAAGGGCATGACATGCCTATATCTGTGTCTCCCCCTCCTTTTACTCCTCCACCTCTTTTCTTTTCGCATGACTATATGTACTTGTCACTTTTCCATGTGTTAGTTATGTCTTCTGAGCAGTTTGTCAGCTTTTGGACACCTTTGAAGGTGTTTTCTATGTGTTTCTATGTGTTTTTGTTTGCCTGCCATTGGTTTTAACGGTGTTCGAAGGTGTTCGACGAACAGTTCGACGAACAGTTCGGCGAACACACGGGTGTTCGACGAACCGAACCGAACTCGAACACTACGGGGGTGGCTCAACACTACTCTTAAGATCATTTGTAATTTTCCTGATGAAGGGGTCTCTGTGCTCTAAAACCTGACAAATACAATTTTTCTGGTTAGCCAAAAAAGGTATCATTCCTAGAATATTTGTAACTATTTTGACACAAATATATTTAATATGACATACTGTACACTGTTTTGGAGCACAAATTTTGAAATGTTATTGTTGTACTGTACACATTGTGCAGGGACACACCTAACAAATGAAAGTTAACCCAGAGGCAGAGATTTTATGTCATTTTTGCCCGCACTCTCTGACATAGAGTGACATTCAATTGACGTTCCAGTCGAGGACATGAGAGCATTTCATCAACTAACAGATAAATGAATGGCGAATTAAGACATTTTTGTGCCTTTTGGCTTGGAGACATTTCTCACATAAAGATCATATTGTAGAAAAAAAAAAAATATATATATATATATATATATATATATATATATATATATATATATATATATATATATATTATTTTGTGAAATTAGCTCATCTTTTACTGTGGGAAAACTCCAGATATTCTGAAAAACATAGTAGAAATAAAGCAGTAGACTGTGGTCAATTCTATTAATACTGAATGCAAGGCCTTTTGTAAACTTACTTTAAAGCACCACTCCAGTATTTTTTTTTTATTTTAGTACTAGAGTGGCGCCACTAATGTCTGTTCCCTGCCCCTAGTAATATACTTATCAGCTAACGTTTCCACTCCACTCCTACTCCACCTTTTTGAGACTGCAGTTGCTGATTGACGGGAAGTCAAAGGTAACAGTCATAAGTTCTCAATGTAAGTCCTTGACCTCGCTTTGACCTTGTTCTGGTTCTCATAGACTAAGGGCATGTCATGATCCCACAGATCACTGTGTCCTAGTCACACAGTGAGTAATAGCTGTGAAGCTAGTCACTACTCAGTGTGACTCATGGACTTACTGTGAGGCAAGATAGTCAATAGGTCCGGTGTCAGTACCAAGAGGGCTCATTATAGAAAAAGGGAAAAGACAAAAGCATAGTCATGTAACAGTCTGAGGTCATAGTATCAGGAAGTTAGCGGATCATGAACAAGGGGTAAGTCAAACGGATGGTCAAAGGTAAATCCAAGGTCAGCAATGGAGATCAAAGCGCAGAGCAAACACACACACCACTTGTGCAAAGCTACAATTGGCAATGGTCTGAGAATTGTCAGAGTGCTAAATAGCCCTGTAATCTCCCAGAATGGGTCCCACAGACCCAGTCCAATAGGATGGCTGAGCTGTCATTAACAATACTCACACCTCTGCCTCAGATTGGGCGGTAGAGCTCTCACTCACAATCCTGACAGCACAGCAAGCTCTTGATCCCATAGGGCGGCAGAGCTGTCATTCACAACATCCATAGACATCGTAGGTGGTGAAATCGTGACAACAGCCTAGCCATCCTACAGATTGCAGGTGCATGCTGGCCTGTCCAAATTGTCAGTGACAGCTCCGCCATCCGATAGTATGCACAGGCATGCTGGACTATCAGTTTTGTGTATGGGATTTCCTCTCAGCCCAAATAGGTCGGGCCTGCTGAATATCCTCCAGGTGTCACCATTTTAGGGTGATTGCTTGGCCATTTGGCTGGTTGGCTATGCTGGGACTGTTGCCAGTCATAGCTTTTAGCTCACTGGTGTGTTTGGTCTGTGCTCTGTACTCTGATATTCTGATCTTTGTTGCCGGACCTTGGATTTGCTTTTTGACTACCCATTTGCATTACCCCTTTTACCTTGATGCACTCTGACCTTGGAATTATGACCCCGGACTGTGACCTCACTATACGCCTTTGTCTCTCCTCTCTGTTTATGACGTATCCTCCTGGCTCCTGACCTCGGACTCCTTGACTTCCCCAAGGTTGTCCGTGAGAAGTGACTCAGCGTCACAGTACACATGTCCAATATTTTCCTGAAACCGAGACTGTACGAGGAAAAAAATCGCTGCATGCCTGAGTTTGATCCGATGTTCGGATCACACTCAGCCATGTTAGTCAATGAGTCACTTGGAGACCATCAGACTGCACTCGGATGACATCTGAGTGCAGTCCAATTTCCACGGACTAACAGAATTGAAAAGCTGGAGACATTTTTCTCTCCATCTTCTCCTCATCCAAGAGAATCAGTTTACACTATGCTGGCACTCTGATCAAACTCTGATCAGAGTTTGATCAGAGTGTGATTTGCATAATCGGCCTGATTCTCTTGAATGAGAGAAAATACGCTTATCTGACCCTGCCCTTACATAGACAAGTGACCTCCGGCCTGCTCAGCATACACTGGAACAAACAGGCAAGTCACAACTAGCAGAAGACAACCAGAGCAGTGCCGAGAACAGAAAAAGATGGCGGCTGGTAAGTATTTTATTACGGGATTGGAAGATACATTAGTGATACAACTCCAGGAGGGAAATAAAAAAAAACACAGGAGTGGTGCTTCAACTTCATATTATATAGATTTGTATCTATGATCCCAAATGGTGCATCTCTACATTCCCTTTTGGAGGAACATGATCTATAGGATGGAAGCGAGCAGCTACAGGTAGAATGTAACTTCCTTTTCTCCCTTTAGCTGCTCTTCCAGTAAGCCAGCCATGCAAGATTTAAACACCATTAACCTGTAGATTACAACCATATCTGCAAGTAAATAACGTTTCTGGAGGTGACAGGTTCCCTTTAAAGGAATATGTTATCAGAAAATTAACCTTTGTTTCAATTAAGTTTTTATGTATTTTTTGGTGATTTCTTTATAATATTCTATCTTTATTAAACTAGATATTAAAGCTAATCTTGATATCTTGCAGTTTTCACTTTGGCCACTATACCCAAGAATAGACTGACCCTTCCCGTTCTATAAAGATATATTTAAGTATTACCATCACACGAAGGATTAAAATTAAATGTAACACCCTCACTTAGGCTTATATGAGGCTGTAAATTCGGGTTAGAAAACCCACGATTGGTTATTGAAATGTGGACCGTGAAATATCTGAAACTTGCCTAATAGATTCGCCAGTAGAAATTGTCATTGTAAAGTGTTGACCCTCCTACCGATTCTTTCAGAAACTCCTAAATTTACTTTTCTACTTATTTTTCCAGGAATTGCATAGAGATCTCTAGTCATATTGTAGTTAATAGTCCATAACCGAATCACCATTTTTTATCCATTGCAGGTATTGGCGTAACAATGGTTCTCATATCCGGGCTGGTAACCATATACTACAATGTAATTGTTGCCTACAGTCTATATTATTTATTTGCCTCATTTAATAGTTACTTGCCATGGTCGGAGTGCTTCTACTGGGCAGACAGTAAATGTCGTGATGGTATATCAGGTCAGTATAATATTTTCATTTTATACTTTTATAGACAAAGTTTTGAAGAGTAACTAGACTTTTATATTTTTGTTTAATAATTTTATCCAACATGAAAAGTTATGAAATTTTGCAAATCACTTTATTAAGGGGATTTGTCTTCATGGCTATAAAAATGTATGTAAGTGGCTCCCCAAACTCGCTTTTAGGCTGTGTGCCCACGTAGCATTTTTCAAGCGTATATGCTGCGGAATTTCCGCAGCGTAAACGCTTGAAAAACGCATGTATATCCGCACCCCATGGTCCCCAATGGGATTCCGCAAGTTCTATGCACATGCTGCGGATTTTTCCGCAGCGTTTATGCCGCGTTCAAAAATCCGCAGCATGTCATTTAATTTTGCGTTTCCGCAAGCAGAATTGCCTTTGTCCAATGCATAAAAAACGCAAGGCAATTCCGCATGTGGAAAACGCGTGATAAACGCGCGAAAAATGCGCGATAAACGCGTGCGGAATTCCGCATGCGTTTTTCCGGGAGAGGACTTGCATTTATGCAGCAGAAATTTTCTGCTTCATAAATGCAACGTGGGCACATAGCCTTATCCAGTCTACATTCCTGTATATCAGAACATACTCATTTTGGAGTACAGATTATGGCAGTGAAAAATTCAGCTCTACACTTTTCTCACTAAGGCCACGGCCCCACTATCAGTATTTGGTCAGTATTCCGTCAGTATTTTTTCTCAGGAGTGGGAGCTAAAACCAGGAGTGGGTGATAAATGCAGAATTGGTGACTTGTTTCTATTATACCTTTTCTCTGATTGTTCCTCACCTGGTTTTGGCTCCCACTCCTGAGAAAAAACACTGACCGAATACTGACCAAATACTGATAGTGGGGCCGTGGCCTAATTCTGAGGATAAGCTGCTACAGGAGATTGTTCTGATGAGCAAAACACTCAGAGGAAGAGACTGTTGCTGACCGATCACTGCCATCAGCTGTACTCCAATTGAGTACGTTCTGCTATAAATGCACCACAAGACAGGAAAATAGACTGGAGAAAAGCAGGGGGTTGGAAGTCACTGACATGCAATATTTTTTTTACAGAAAATAAAGACAAATTCGCAAATAAAGTGACTTGGAAAGTTTTGTAACTTAATAGACAAAATTATTAAAAAATTAAAGTTTAGTTACTCGTTGGCCATATTTTCTGTGGCCTTGTTATGGCATTAGAGGGGGTTGTTGTAGGGAGTCAGAGACATTTTTTTATTATTCCTGCCATGACAGAAAGCAGGAATACACATGCTGTATAGAATTTATCTGGAGAGTCCTTTCAGATGAACAGATACATTGTACTAATGAAAAATGATGAATGATGAGAAATATATTATACATCAATACATCCAGACAGGACGAATCCAGCTGGAGATATCTGCAAAAAAAAATCTGTTCTCAACCAAAAGCGGCAAAATTTTGCCAAAAATTCTGCAGATTTTATTGCGAATTTTGTTGAGGAAATCCTGCAGATTTGTCAGCCATTTCCCCCTTTACAATGCATTGCAATTCATGATATCTCATCCATAAAGCTGCTGCTGTGATACACATGAATACCCAGATAATCCGCTCCTCAAGGGACCGTTCCCTAATTTTCACTTTTGTTCTAGACTTATGCAATGTGACGTTGGACAATGCTACAGTAACAGTGAATGTGACGTGGGTAAATGAAAATAACCTCACCTGCATTGCTGACAATGATACTGAACTTCCAAGCAAACAATACTGGGAGTAAGTATGGAATAAATGTAATATAATTAGGGGGATGCATTCTCATTGGGGGGTAATGGGGCATCGGAGAGCCATCAGGATACCACACCATGGCAAAACTCCGAAAGCTTTACAATTGCAACAATGATGAACATATTCATATGCTGCAGAAAAGTCCCGTCCAAAAGCAAACGTACGTGGTCTTGTCACAATGTGATATAATGTGTAATCATATGGTACTGATTTACATAAATCGGCAAGGGCAAAAACAAATTAAGGTTCTTTTTTCCTTTGGCTCTCTACTGCACCATTACAGGTCTGTGTAAATACACCTAAAAGTCTTAACTTTCTTCAATGCTCTTAGCAAACGATTCATTCAAGAGCTAGGACCAGGGGCGTAACGATCGCGGACACAAGAGAGTGCCACCTCAACCGACCCGTGCGGGAAGTGGGCTCGCCGACACCAGCAGCTAATTCAGCTGAATGTGCATCCGAGGATCCCCATCCTCATACAGCTAAAATGTATTGCGACACAGAGACCCACTGGCTCCCTACACTGCAATAAACTCTGCCAGTCAATCAGAGTCCGGAAGCTGACTTCGGCGTGCAAGTCACTGGAGGCGCATGGCAGTGACGTCATGTGCTGCCCGTAGCTTGCACATTGAAGGCAGCTGCCAGATTCTGGACTGACTATAGAAGAGGGCGCCAGGTGTCGAGGGAGTGGGGGAAGATGAGAAGAATCATTAAAAAAATGTATTAGATTTGTTGGAGAAGAGCCACAGAACAGAGACATTATTACTGGAAGGGGTCAAGGATGGAGGACTTTATATCAGGATTGGGGACATAAACTACTAGAAGGGGCCAAGGATGGGGGGCATTATACAAGGATGGAGGACATGTATATTACTAGAAGGGGCTGAAGATGGAGAACATTACGCCAGAATTTTGGAAATATATTATTGGAAGGGGTCCAGGATGGGGGACATTATACCAGGATTCGGGATAAATATTACTGGAAGTGGCCGAAGATGAGGAACATATATTACTAGAATGGGCTCAAGATGGGGAACATTATACAAGGATGGGGGACATATATTACTCGGAGGGGTCCAGGATGGGGGACATTATATCAGGATTGGGGACAAATATTACTGGAAGGGGCCGAAGATGAGGAACGTATATTACTAGAATGGGCTCAAGATGGGGAACATTATACCAGGATGGGGGACATATATTACTAGAAGTGGCCCATGTGAGGGACATTATACCAGGATTGGGTACATAAATTACAGGAAGGGGCTCAAGATGGGGAACATTATACCAGTATGGGGAAAATATATTACTGGAAGGGGCCGAGGATGGGGGACATTATACCAGGAAGGGGCTGAGGTTTGAGGACATGATACCTGGAAGGGACCCAAGATGGGGAACATTATTACAACAAGGGTCCAAGATGGTGGACATTATTCCTGGAAAGGAACATAGGATGGGGGACTTAATTACAGGAAGGGGCCATGATCAGAGACATTATTACAGGGTGAGGGACATTGCTACATGAGAGGACAAACAAGTATGTCTTCACATGGTTTGGACTGCTACAAGGGCCCATACATCTGACAAAAGTGCAGGTGATGGCCTACATCCAAATTTTGCTCCGAGGCCCTTCAGACTTTAGTTACGCCACTGGTCAGGACTCTGCGTAAACTCAAATCTTTGTGTCTATGGCCAAATCTTTAATAAATTACTAATCTGAGCTTTGTTATATTTTCAGAAAAGTGGCTCTGCAACAGTCTAATAGCCTTGATGAGACAGGGCATGTGGTTTGGTATCTAGCTCTTTGTCTACTGTTGGCATGGATTATAACAGTTGCTTCATTATCTAAAGGCATACAGTCTTCTGGAAAGGTGCACTTATCTTACTAATTTTTAATCATTGTATATCTTTGGAAAATTTGGGACATAACTTAGTGACTTCTCAGAATTTTTGATTGGTTGGCATCCAACTGCTGGGCAGGGTTGCCAACTTAACTTTTTATTTTTTCTGGACAGCTTACCAAATCACGGACAGACAATATTTTTTACAGCCACTTTGGAAAACCATAATAACTCATTATGCTTATAAGTGATACTTGTCTACAGCCCATAATTCTGATATGAAGACATCAGCAGCATTCACTGTAAACTGTAAAATGCTGATAATTACAGTCAAAAGAATCTGCATAAGTTTCTTCATCTTCAAAAAATTACAGACACCTTAACTTTTTTTTTTACGGATAGGGCAAAAAAAAGTGCTTTATTTTTACGGACTGTCCTGGAATTTTAAGATGGATGGCAACCCTGCTGCTGGGGCCTCCACCATTTACTAAAATGAAGGAGTAAAAGTGTTCAGTCAAGCGCTTCTCTCTTCTTGGACTGTAAATGAGTGGAGGTCTCAGCCTCGACCCGCAGCTTTGAAAACCTGTCAAAAGTTCTCTGAAAGTCCAATTACTCTTTAATTCTGTAATTATCAAGGTAATCAGTGATTAATTGCCTCTTTACTTCTAAAATTAGGTGGTGTACTTCACAGCCCTGTTTCCCTATGTCGTCTTAATTATCCTCCTTATCAGAGGGGCTACACTGGAGGGGGCAAGGGATGGAATTGAATATTATATTGGGCAAAAGTCAGACATCAGCAAGCTCAGTAGTGGTGAAGTATGTATTTTCCATCTAACTTTGCATTTTGTCAATTTTTTTTCAATGCATTTTTAGCTTATATTAGGCTGGGCAAAGTTAATTTTAAAGGAAGCCATCATGGAATCAGCTGATCACCAGTGGTCAATGGGTGCATTGCAGTGACTTTTTCTTATCATGACACATATCAGCTAGATTCATTTGCAGTAGGGTTACTATAAACTCTGGTCAGCCTTATAGGGTCTTGCTTAGGCCATGTAGCCTTTGTGGAGTTTCAGAAAAGGAAAAGTGTATATACTGACAGACCATGTTATACTCAGGTGGACTTCCCTTCACTAAGCTTGTGACTTATGAAGGTTATTTCTTGCACCAGAAATGTTTATGGGCTTCATAGCAAAAGGGGTGAATACATATACACATGCCAATTTTTAGTTATTTGATCCCATAAATTTAATTTATGCCTATATTTTTCTCACTTCACTTCATCAACTTAGACTATTTAGTTCTGAAGCATCACAAACAAATCAGATTACAAAAATATTTAAACACAGGTTGCAATGTAACAAAATAGGTAAAAAGCTAAGGGTGGTGAATACTTTCGCAAACCACTGTATATACCTGTAATTATGAAAAGCTGAAAAGTATGAGTTAGAGATTTTTTCCCCCCATAAAGTTAGCAATATACTGTATATATCAACGCACGCAGAAACAATTGTAATAGTTATATTTTTTTTTCCTCCCCTTTTTATAAATAAACATCACAAACCAGGAAGAAACATGTTTTTTTTAACTCATGACAACTTGTAATATTAATGCAATGCTTACATTTGTGCATCGCAAAAATGTCATCTAAAAAATACCACACAGCTCACATAAAACAAGACCTCATAAAACAAAGTTTATGTAAAAAGAAAAAAAACATCAAAGCTATGGATGTGGGATGGTGAAAGCAAAAATATTCTTTTTGCCTGCACACAATTGTAGAGCCATCACAGAATTTCTTAATGTGTTGCTATATAATTGCAGTCTCCTGCTGATGGCATCCATGTCAAGTTTTACTACTTATTGTACTTTATTTTCTCAGGTCTGGAGCGATGCCGCTACTCAAATATTTTATTCCCTTTCAACGGCCTGGGGAGGACTGATCGCTCTTTCTTCCTACAATAAATTCCGTAATAATTGCTACTGGGATTCCATATTTGTCTGCGTAGTGAACTGTCTGACCAGCATCCTCGCGGGGTTCTCTATCTTCTCCATCTTAGGACACATGGCTTTTAAGTCTGGGAAAGAAGTCTCAGAAGTAGTTGCTGAAGGTAAGAGATGTTCCGGGATTGAAATGAGCACTAATCTTCAAGTACTAGATGTCTTCATCTGGCGATGCACATATATTAATATCAGATGAACCAATTGAATGTGTATTGGGGTCCCCAGACTATCCCATGATGGATGAGAGGGGCCTGGTAGCAGCTTATTACTCTCTCCCCTTAGAGAACACGTCTACAGGCTCGTATTACAGCTTCCTACAGCTTGGTGTAACATGTTGGAGTAAGCAGTCAGGTGATATACAAAATTGGGGAAATTCTTGCGTTCTTATGGCAAACCATGCATATATGATAAAATGATGGGATAGTCAAGGTTCAAGTTGGAATGTGGAAAAAACGTCTTTGTGTTGACAAAGTTTAGACAAACTCTAAAGCTCTTTCCTTACCCAGAGAAATAAAAAACTTTCCTGGTACTGGCAGGTATGGTTGGTAGACAGGCACTGGCTGGTGCAGGCAGGTAAGACCGGTATACAGGTGGGCACAGGCAGTTGCAGGCGGGTATGGCTGGTAGACAGGTGGGCACTGGCTGGTGCATGCAGGTACAACTGGTATACAGGTGGGCACAAGCAGGTGCAGTCAGGTACGGCTGGTATACAGGTGGGCAAAGACAGGTGCAAGCGGGTATGGCTGGTATACTATTGGGCACAGGCAGATGCAGGTGGGTATGGCTGATATACAGGTGGGCACAGGCAGGTGCAGGTGGGTACGACTGGTATACAGGTGGGCACAGGCAATGGTAGGCGGGTACGGCTGGTATACAGGTGGCATGGCTGATGCAGGCAGGTACACTGGAAGGCACAAGCAAGGACAGGAAGGAGGCAAGAACAAGTGGTACAGGCAGACACTAGCAGGAACTAGTGGGTACTGGCAGGTACTAACAAACTGGGGACCTGAGAACTAGCAAGCGTGCAGAGGACAAACTAACAATGTTGCTCAGGCACCTCCCATCAGGTGGAGGTGCCTTAAATAATAAGTGTCTCCCAGCTATCGGCTGGGATCACTTTAGGACAGCGCATGATGTCCCTTTAAGAGGGAGGGAACGCAGGCGCCCTAACAAAAGTGCCCGGGGATCTGCGAGCCATGTGCAGACCCCAGGCAGCAGTCGGAGGAGGAGGAGAAGGAAGTGCAGGAGGGGACCGACAGCCTTGAGAATGTCAGAGTCCCTGTCGAGGGAGGAGGGGAGCGTGCAGGGACGTCGGCACTACAGTAATAACCATTGGGTCCTGATACTGAATATTTCTCCAATATTTCTACCTCTGTAAATGCTTTATTTTGGTAATCAATGTAATTTTAATCCAAATAACCAGGGATCCTTTCTTTGTAGGATTCGGCTTGGCATTTATTGCCTATCCAGATGCACTGACAAAGTTACCAATATCTCCACTATGGTCTATTTTATTCTTCTGCATGCTCTTGACATTAGGACTTGACTCACAGTTTGCTACGATAGGTAAGCTGAGCAGGACAACTAACTTTTGATACTCAAGTTGTGGATGGCTTGGCCACAAAGTTTGTTTATTTCAATGATGACAGGCTCTATGCTTGGCAATTTGTAGCAATGTGATAGTAAATTTGCTACAGTCAGGCTCCATGTTAATGTAAATGGAAATGTTCTTCTCAAACTGTAGTTTGAGATTTTGGCACCAGCCATTTGACACATTGGTCTCATACTCTTATCTTACATTGCGAATTGTCCTACAATGCCTAAAAAGTTGCATGGTTCAAAGAAAAACCATGCGACTCCAGAGCTGCAAGTAAAATTAAAAGATTGGTAGCTTACAGTGGGTACGGAAAGTATTCAGACCCCTTTAAATTTTTTGCTCGTTGTTTCATTGCAGCCATTTGGTAAATTCTGAATGTTCATTTTTTTCTCATTAAAGTACACTCTGCACCCCATCTTGACTGAAAAAAAACAGAAATGTAGAAATTTTTGCAAATTTATTAAAAAAGAAAAACTGAAATATCACATGGTCATAAGTATTCAGACTCTTTGCTCAGTATTGAGTAGAAGCACCCTTTTGAGCTAGTACAGCCATGAGTCTTCTTGGGAATGATGCAACAAGTTTTTCACACCTGGATTTGGGGATCCTCTGCCATTCTTCCTTGCAGAACCTCTCCAGTTCTGTCAGGTTGGATGGTGAACGTCGGTGGACAGCCATTTTCAGGTCTCTCCAGAGATGCTCAATTGGGTTTAGGTCAGGGCTCTGGCTAGGCCAGTCAAGAATGGTCGCAGAGTTGTTCTGAAGCCACTCCTTTTTTATTTTAGCTGTGTGCTTAGAGTCATTGTTTTGTTGGAAGGTGAACCTTAGGCCAAGTCTGAGGTCCAGAGCACTCTGGAAGAGGTTTTCATCCAGGATATCTCTGTACTTGGCTGCATTCATGTTTCCTTCAATTGCAACCAGTCGCCCTGTCCCTGCAGCTGAAAAACACCCCCATAGCATGATGCTGCCACCACCATGTTTCACTGTTGGGATTGTATTGGGCAAGTGATGAGCAGTGCCTGGTTTTCTCCACACATACCACTTAGAATTCTCACCAGAAAGTTTTATCTTCATCTCATGAGACCAGAGAATCTTATTTCTCATAGTCTGTGAGTCCTTCATGTGTTTTTGAAAAACTCTATGTGGACTTTTATATGTCTTTCACTGAGGAGAGGCTTCATCGGGCCACTCTGGCATACAGGTCCGAATGGTGGAGGGTTGCAGTAATAGTTGACCTTGTGGAACTTTCTCCCATCTCCCTACTGCATCTCTGGAGCTCAGCCACAGTAATCTTGGGGTTCTTCTTTACCTCTCTCACCAAGGCTCTTGTCCCACGATTGCTCAGTTTGGCTGGATGCAAGATCTAGGAAGACTTCTGGTGGTTCCAAACTTCTTCCATTTAAGGATTATGGAGGCCACTGTGCTCTTAGGAACTTTGAGTAATGCAGAAATTCTTTTGTAACCTTGGCCAGATCTGTGCTTTGCCACAATTCTGTCTCTGAGCTCCTTGGGCAGTTCCTTTGAGCTCATGATTCTCATTTGGTCTGACATGCACTGTGAGCTGTGAGGTCTTATATAGGCAGGTGTGTGCCTTTCTAAATCAAGTCCTATCAGTTTAATTAAACACAGCTGGACTCCAATGAAGGAGTAGAACCATCTCAAGGAGGATCACAAGGAAATGGACAGCATGTGATTTAAATATGAGTGTCTGAGCAAAGGGTCTGAATACTTATGACCATGTGATATTTCAGTTTTTCTTTTTTAATAAATTTGCAAAAATTTCTACATTTCTGTTTTTTTCAGTCAAGATGGGGTGCAGAGTGGACTTTAATGAGAAAAAAAATGAACTTTTTAGAATTTACCAAATGGCTGCAATGAAACAAAGAGTGAAAAATTTAAAGGGGTCTGAATACTTTCCGTACCCACTGTACATATGGTGCTGCACAAAAAAGAGAGTTGCTAACGTTTCGGTCCACATTGGACTTTGATCACAGCTGAAACTAAGTTTTCAAAGTTTGGGTATAGATCATTAAAAAATAAAATAAATAATTATTTAAATCCATCAAAACTAGAGATGAGTGGATTGATTCTCGGGACTCTGGTCCAGAGTCCAGGTCACTGGTACCTGACAGCTAGAACTAAGTAAGTGTGTAACTAAGAATCCCAATGTGTTAGGGCAGGGGTAGATGGCTCTCATTCAAGAGAATTTGGATGATTATGCAAATCACATTGTGAGTCTGATCAGAATGTGATCATAGTGTGATCCATTTCTCATGGATGAGGAAAAAAATTGTCTCCATCTTCTCCATTCTGTCAGAGCGAGAAAATCGGACTGCAATCAGATGTCATCAAAGTGCAGTCCGATGTTTTCCACGCAATCATTGACTTGCGTGGCTGAGTGCGATCCGAATATTGGATTGATCTCGGCCATGCAGCAATTTCTTTTCCTCGGCCATCTGCTCGGCCCCACAGACTAACATTGGTCCCAGTGCAATCTGATGTTTTGTATACATGACAGACATCAGTAGAGTAAATGTTTGTAAAGCCTCGTGGGGATGGAAACTTTGTATAATAAGTTTAATTGTGTTTTTTCTTTTATATTTTCCAAGAAACTATTACAACAGCCATACAGGATGCATTCCCCAGAGAGATGAAGAAAATGCGGATTCCCCTCACGGCGGCGCTCTGTGCATTCCTGTTTCTCATTGGTATACCATGTGTCACTCAGGTACATTTACCAATTATCACTTTAAATTTACCTGTTATCATGACCTTCCTGCATATTCTGACTCCATAAATAAGCTGCAAGTGTAGGGTGCTGAGACATTGTTTCTAGGCTACCTCTTATAAATCCAGTACTCTCACATGGATATATCATCAGATAGCTTGAACTCGACTGTAGGAGGCACGTATGAAGATTCCAGAAGAAGATTTATTTTCCAGCTGAATTTTTGTAGACACATACAGCAGGTAAAAAAGACTTTTCAGAAACAGGGCTGCAAATGCATGAACTTCTAAGATGGCTGATAGACACAGAATGAGGAAGAAGAGAGGGGTTACTGACATCAGGGAGGGAGGAAGGACAAACATCTAAGAGACAAACCTTATTGCATAGAAATGAAATAGCAAAATATAGCACAATGATAATACAATATTATCTGTATGATTCCCAAATCATGGGACATGGCACTGCCCATCTGAAATCTTTAGATTTCCCTATGATCCCATTTGACGGGATGTTTTCTGATGATATCCACTGCCATTCTTGGAACCTGAAAGACAAAGAAGAAACATACAAACATACAATAATAAAACTGCAAACAACTGTAGAGTCCAATTTTACGGTTGGTGGCCTGTAGTCCACGACAGTAGGATAATCCATGTTCAATCAGAAACCCATCTTCAGATTGGGGAAGCTGCAGCTTGAAAACACTTTCAGCAATCCAACAATCCAATTGTGAAAATTCCATTTCCTAACAAAGCTGAGGAGTATGGTAGCATGCTCCCCCGCCGTAAGCTATTTCCAGTAGTAATGTTCTTCATGTGATGATTTCTCTCATGAAGTGCTTGGCGATATAAGTCAGTTGAATATCAGCCTGCACAACCAATGACCAGCTTGAGAAGCGTCCAGAGTGATGAAGCCTCAGTTTCAAGTGTGGTGTTGTATATGTGCGGAATGCAAGGATGGCTGGTCTGATCTTCCCGTCGGCATCCGGTTACTCAAGCTCATATGTGCTGTTAGCATCAACAAAACACGGGTCCTTGTGTAGAAAGCTTTGGAGACGACAGCCAGGTGTTTTCGCAAAAGGCTAGATGCAGTCATGACCCTGTTTCCCGATCAGCTGGGTTCAGGCCAGCAGAGAAGTGGTGCCACTGTTCAGGGCAAACTTCAGCAACGTCCGCCACCAGTACAGCAGCTCAAAGTCCAAGCAATTGTACTGAATGTGCAGGCTTTGGGTCTAGTTCGGCCATGTCTAGGACAAATCCACAATGTACCCTGTTGTTGGCTTCTGAGGTCTTAAGGTAGCCTACTGCAGCTATGTCTTCTGTAGATGGGTCAGAGAAAATGTGGACTTCTCTTTTAATTGCAGCTGAAAGGGACCTTATGGAATATTAACGTGATATTTGAGATGTTCTAAGACCTTCAAAGACTTCTTCCATGTTTCCTGCCTTTGTGGTTTGTGGGACAGTAGTGGAGTGTTTCAATCCATGCTCTCAGTGGTCAACTGTCTCAACAGTATCTTGTCCTGAATGGTGATGGGTGCTATAAGCCCGAGAGGATCATAGATGCTGTTCACAACAGAAAAGACTCCTCGTTTAGTGAAGGGTTTATCATAGGCTGACACCTGGAATATGAACGTGTCCTGTTTAATGTCCCAAAGCAGACCAAGGCAGCATTGCATAGGAGGAACATCAGAACCCAGATCGAGGTCCTTTAAGTTTGTTGCATGGTCCTCAGATGGGAATGCTTTCATTACCTCCTGGCTATTGAAGATGGTAAATGTAACGTCTGAGGTTTGCTGCAGACAGCATTTCTTGTGTTCTGGAAAGCAGATCAATTGTCTCTTCACTTGTGGGCAAAGACTTAAGTCCATTATTTACATAGAAATTCTTCTCCACAAATATACAAGCATCAGATCCATACTCTATCTCACCTTCATGGGCTGGCTGTCTCAGTCCATAGATTGCCACAGCAGGTGAGGGGCTGTTCCCAAAGATATGTACCTTCATCCTGTAGTCTACGACCTCATTGTGGATGTTATTGTCCTTGTGCTATAGGAACTTGAGGTGGTTTCTACTGTTTTCTCTCACGATAAAACAATGGAACATTTTCTGAATGTCTCCCATTACTGCAACAGGTTCTTGTCTGAAGTGAATCAGTACTCCTATAAGGCTGTTGTTTAGGTTAGGCCCAGTGAGGAGCAGGCTATTGAGAGAGATGCCTTCATACTGAGCACTGGAGTCAAACATCACTCTGATTTGGTTAGGTTTGCGCGGCTGATAGACACAAAAGGATGGAAGGTACCCACATTCTTCTCCTTCCTTCAGTGGTGGTGCAGGCTCTGCATGACCTCTGCCAAAGATATTCTGCATGAAGTTGACGAAATGTTTCTCCATCTCTGGTTTTCTCTTTAGAGTGCATTTTAAAGAAGAAAATTTTGCAGTTGCTTGCTGCAGATTGTTTGGCAACTTTGTTATTGGAGAACAAAAGGGTAAAGGTGCTACCCAGCTATTGGAATCATACTGAGTGAATTCCCTTTCCATAAACCTTATGAATTCCTTGTCCTCTCTTGCAGGTGCCTGCTTGTTTTCTTCACTTGCAGAATTGAACATTGTTGACCTCAGGTTGTCATCACAGGACGGGAACATGTTCATACTAGATACTAGATTCCTTGATAGGGCGTTGATCCAGGGAACTAGTCTGATTGTCGTATGGAGTCGGGAAGGAATTTTTTTCCCCAATGTGGAGCTTAGTGTTTGCCACATGTTTTTTTTTTTGCCTTCCTCTGGATCAACATGTTAGGCTATGGGTTGAACTAGATGGACTTAGTCTTCCTTCAACCTTAAAAACTATGTTACTATGTTACTATGTTGTCAGGGATTTCTTGCTGCCACTTACTGTCACTCAGCTTCTCTTTCACTAAGTAATGATGTGGGCATGGCTGAAAGTAAGTGCTGCAACCATTTGGCATGACATGAGTCTTAAATGAGGAAATCCTTGTGGGCAGCCTAGCCCAGCCTAAATCAAAGCGTTGAGCAAATGGATCATCATGTGTCCATTGATTTGCTGACATACCTTGTGTAGCAGGAGAATGTCTCTGCTGAGCAGAAACAGGATATTTGCGCTGTTGTCAAGAGCTAGTATCTTGTTGGCTATAGTCTTTTTATGAGGGCGATGAAGAGCAGCCTCTGGGGTTGGGATCTCCTCTCTGTTGGATGGTATTTGGTTGCACTCATCGAGAGTGGGTAGGGGTTTCTCCACGTTGTTCTCGAGAGAAGATGCTATGAGTCCATTGGCTCTTCTCCCAGAGACCTATGTAACACCACTACAGGGGCCCAGGGTATATGGTTCAGCATTTCCATTTAAGTTAAACAGATCAAAGAGTTCTGACCTTGCAAGTGATAGGTTACTCTGATCATCCAGGATGACATACACCTTTGCGGTTTTCTCTGGTTGACCCTTGGTATGAACGTTCACCAGGCATGTCTTCGAGCAAGACTTGCCACAAAGGTCTTCTGCGCAGACTTCTGTTCATGAAGAAGATATTGTGGTAGGGCCTGCTGCTTGCTCTTCCCTGCCATGACTTGTGATCAGAGAAGGTGTAAGTGGTGCAGAGTTAGATTGGGATGGATGGAGCGCTCGCACATGATCCTCACTGTCGCACTCCAAACACTTAATAGGAATTTTAGATTCTTTAGCTAAGGGTTCAGCAGAAGCACAACATCTGTAACATTCCCCAAACTTCTTTAGAATTGCCTTGCGTTCCTGGAGTGGTTTATTTCTGAAGCCATTGCACTTCTTTAGGAGATGTGGCTTCTTATGAATGGGACACATTCCAGTAGGATTTTCAACCTTTTCACCCTGGCTGCTCTTGTCTGGAGCAGGTGTAGGTGTGGGAAGAATGTCAGTTTTTTTCACTGACACTGGACTGCTGCGGTTTCTGTTGTTAGAAAGTGGACTCACATACTTTGGAGGGGATGAACCAGGGCCGCTGGGTTCTCCGTAGGAAAAGCTTGGGTCGTTCTTATACTCTTCAATATCCTTAATAAACTCACAGAAGCAGGAAAGGGGAAGAAAATAAACTTGGTTGACTCTTTTGTATCTTGACCCAATTGGGACCCACTTTTCTTGAATATTGTATGACATTTTAGAGACTATTGGGCTCACTACACAAGCAGTATCCAAGTATCTGAAGCCAGGTAAGTGCGTCTGCCTTGGCCAGCTGAAACTCTAACAGTAGGTCGCTGATCTTTTGAAATTTTGAACTGTCCTTACTGGATATCCTTGAAAAATCCTGTAGTCGCTTGATTAATGCATTTTCTATGGCTTCCGGACTACCATAGCTTCATTCTAGTCTCTTACATGCAGCCATGAGACCCGCCTCTGGATTGATGATGTGGTCAGGTCTAAGTCTTTTGACCCGCTCTGTGGATTGTAGAGCGAGCCACCTGATCAGCAGTTTTACCTCTTCAGCAACAGTGATGCCGAGGTCACTAATTACGGTTCTAAAGGCACATTTCCAACCTCTGTAGTTTTTAGGTTGATTATCGAACCTTGTGAGACTGGTCTTAGTAAGTTCGGGGCGAACCATTTACCCTGCAAAGTCAGACATGTCATTTTTCTCTGATTTTGGAAAGAAAATTGCTGGCTGAGTGGTGTTATTCATATGATCTGTTGCGTCTTGACCTAGGAACGAAGGAAAGTATGGCGCAGCATAGGTGTTTAGTCCAGTAACTGGTTTAATGTGCATAGTTTCTGCCATGCATGGAACTGGAACTGTGTGGTTGACCGGAATGTGATGACTTACCGGCTTATTGGCTTGCACGTGCACTTCTGTATATAGGGTTTGGTGAGGTGCAGGGGCCTGGTAGGTTCTGATGCATAAAAGAGTTTCAGGATGAGCGGTCAGCTGCGCGTTATACTGACCTTGAATGCGGGATGCTGGTGAAGGATCTGCGTCCAGTTGTCTTAGGCTATGTTCAGACATCATGTTTTTTTTCAGCGTTTTTTGCTGCAGATTTTTATGCAAATTTTCAGCTGTCTTTTGCAGTATCAGCAAAGTCTATGAGAAACCAGAATTTTCTGTTCACTCATCATGTTTTTTTTTGCGTATTTTGTGCCTTGCAGCCTTTTTTGGAAAATAGAGTATGTCACTTCTTTCAGCGTTTTTTCACCATTTTTTCACCCATATAGTGAAAAAAGCTAAAAAAAATATGATGTGTGAACATAGTTATCACGTTTTTCTGCATTTTTAGTGAAAATAAGCAAGTACAACAGTATGTGAAACTCATTTATTTTTGTGATTTTACCATCTTGTCTTGGTCACTGAGATGGTAGTTTGTATAAGTGGTGTTTAATTAAATTAGTGATGTGTAAATTTTAAACATTGGCTTAGCTACCTGTGAAATTGAACAATAGCTGTGGCCCAGTTAGGTGCCTATGCCTGTGCAACTGAATGATAGACCCCATAGTGTGAAAGTAAATAGTGTCATACACAAAAGGCAGTGCATTGAGTTAAACTATTCCTGAAAAATTCACCTCCCCCCACTTTTATGCCAAAACCAGAATGAGATTTGAGATTTTTTTTTTCACTGAACTTTATGTACATGCTTAAAACACACAAAGCATGAACAAGAGACAAAATTCTGCAAAAAAACACCTAAAAACACACCAAAAATGCATAAAAAAACACAGCAAAACCTGCGTTTTTGACGCCGCTTCTTTCCTGCCAGAGATCAGGTTTTGCTGCAGATTTGTGACGCCAAAAAAAACATGATGTGTGAGCATAGCCTTAGAGGAATGTGTGTGCAAGAATGATTGTTGGCGTCAGGGGTGTGCTGTTTTGGCTTAGTGCATAGTTTCTTGTGTGCTTAAGAGGGTCTTCAGTATCAAAATCACTTAAACTGATGCTGTCTCTTTGATTTTCATTGAAAGCTTGTTCCAAGACCTTTAATCTTGCCATGGCTGGCTAAGGCCTCTATTCCTGCCCTTTTGCGTGCTGCACTGACTTTTATTTCTGCCTTCTTGCGCGGTGTGCTCGCCTCCATTTCTCCCTTCTTGTGTGTTGCGCTCGCCTTCATTTCTGCCTTCTCACGTGCTGCATTTGTTTCCATTTCTGCCGTCTCGCTTTCTGCTTTGGCTGCTGAACTTGCTTCCAAAGCATCCATTTCTGCCTCCTTGCATGCTGCTTCCACATCCATCTCAGTTTTCCTTTGTTAAAGCGGCTTGTAACTTAGTAGCTTCAGCTTCTGCAAGTGTTCTTATAAGCTGTTTGTTGAGCGTTGAAGATTTTGAAGAGTATGACCTAGATGATCATTTTGACTGCCTGGCAGACCCAGCAATGTAAAATGACGTTTCGGGTACTCGTGCAATCTTGCCTCTGTCTTGGCCTTAATGTCATGCACTATGCATTCTCTCTCAAAGTTAAGTTGTTGGAAACCCTGCAGCTCTTCAAGAAAATCAGATGTATTAAGCCTTTGCAGAATTGTAATGTATTTGTTCGCCTTTCTGGAATAGATTTAATAAACTGGGCACAGTTGTCCTAGGGCTCCCTTTAGTGGTAGTTCGAGAGAAGCAGCCTGGGAGATGCTAAAAGTCAGCTATATCACAAGAAAGTTCATATTTAATGATTTCAAAGTTCTCTCTAGTTTTCCATGTGAGCTTTGTAGAGCGTTTAGTCTTCTCACTGGACTGTGGATTAAACTCTACACATTCTTCATCTGACAGTGGATCTGGTAGAGACCATGTAGTCTTTCCCTCAGTCATTGTACTTCACAGGCAGAATGACGTTGTGATGTGAGCTGCTGTCCTGGAAGCTGGAGGAAGGGCTGTACTATTATGCTTACAGACACTGGATGACTCTGATTACTGTTCTGTAGCTTTATAGAAGCTGTAGACTGACTTTACAGCAAAAGTCTTTTTACTATTCTGACTCCATAACTAAGCTGCAAGTGTAGGGCGCTGAGAAGTGATGAACGAGCGTGCTCGCTTAACCCTTTAAACGAGCACGCTCGGGTACTCGCCGAGTAGTTTCGGCATGCTCGGCATTTCAGTATCAACCGCCGCGGCTGCATGTGTCCCATCTGTTAGACAGCTGTGACACATGCAGGGATAGCCTGTCAAACTGGCTCGAAACAGGCTATCCCTGCATGTGTCACAGCTGTCTAACAGATGTGACACATGCAGCCGCGGCGGCTGTTACTGAAATGCCAAGCACGTCAAAACTACTTGGCGAGTACCCGAGTGTGCTCATTTAAAGGGTTAAACGAGCATGCTCGCTCATCACTAGTGCTGAGACACC
Organism: Phyllobates terribilis; assembly: GCF_046119375.1. Classification (NCBI taxonomy): domain Eukaryota; kingdom Metazoa; phylum Chordata; class Amphibia; order Anura; family Dendrobatidae; genus Phyllobates; species Phyllobates terribilis. The sequence continues at coordinate 367,469,754 of NW_027362767.1, forward strand.
GTTTCTAGTCTGCCTTTTATAAAACCAGTACTCACACGTGGATATATCATAAGATAGCTTGAACTCGACTGTAGGAGGCACGTATGAAAATTCCAGAAGAAGTTCTATTTTCCAGCTGAATTCTTGTAGATATGCACACATACAGCGGGTAAAAAATACTTTTCAGAAACAGGGCTGCAAATACATGAGCTTCTAAGATGGATGATAAAGAATGAGGTAGAAGGGAGGGGTTAATGACTTCAGAGCTATATCAGAGAGAGACAGAGAGAGAGGAAGGACAAACTTCTAAGAGAGCAAACCTTATTGCATAGCAATGACACAGCACAATATAACAACACAATGATAATACAATACTATGTGTATCATTCCTAAATCATGGGACATGACAGTTCATCTTCATACATAACATCACTGCCCCGCTTCAGGACTGCACAGGGAACAACCACTTTTGGAATGTGTTTACATAAACCACATCCCTTTTCAGACAGCGACTTGCCCAAATTTGCAGTAGCTGTTTCCGAAATTTAAGGTAATAGCAGCAAATTCAGGACTGTTTGTAACTTTAAGTCTTAAATTTAGCTCTACTGTGACATCCAGTCTGCACCAAATGCTCCTTTAGTTCAGCATTTGCCAGAAATTACCGAATTGTAAATTTTTTAAAAAATTCTGGAATAGTGACTAAGAACTTCCGAGTATAAAACACAACGCAGAACTACTGCTAGCATCGATCTCTGCAGCCCTTTTATACTAGGAATCTGTGAGAGTCCTAGAAGTGACCGTCTCGCCCCATTGTAGACACTTTTAATTGCAAAACAAGAAGAATATTTCTTCTTCACACAGGGTAGTCGATACTTTTATCTAATAAAATTCAAAGAGGGTGAATTTAGTTTTGACTGTAAGTATTCTCAGACTCACCAGTTTCTGTAGTTCATTCTCTATTCCCCAGTGACATATTTGAGGGTTTTTTTTCTTCTGGACCTGTTTCCCTCTTGCAAGGCTTTTCTTTTTCTCTCTCTAAACCCAGATGGACACCACTTTTCCTCAAGCTTCAATCACTCCCCACTCACACTCCAGCAGGCTACTAGTGTGCTCCTGGGTGCATGCTCCTGGGTGCCTGCTTAGGCCCAATCTTCTGCTTGGTCTCCCATGCCCTTAGCACCCACATGCGTACTACAAGCACCAAAAAACACTAGAGTTTATGGACCTCAAACCCAATGCTGCAACGTCAAGGTGGATTAATTGCACCAATAATGCCCTCTCTGATGCCCACCTCCTTGTTCAGTAGGAGGATATTGAGGAACTCCATTCTTGGTGTCATCATCTAAAACAGTAATGGTGGTGGAACTGTTGAAACAACGTTTTACCAAATCCTATTCTACATGCCAAGGGGTGCCTGGATTCTGTGGGTGCAGTGGCATAAGCAACACAATACAAAGCATTGTCGCTAGACAAAACATTACAATTTTGTAAGAAGTGTGTATGAATGTTTGCAGTTCAACATTCTTAAACTATAACTTTCTGATCCTCCATCGCTGAGAATAAAGGGACCACAATGCTGGTTTAGTAAAGCTGGACTCCTCACTGTTGAAAAAGTGATAGCATGTCCTATTGACGTATGATAACTTTCTAAGATAGGAAAACCCATCTAAGGACTTGATCACACATTGCATTTTTGCCCCTTTTTTCCGTGCGTTTTTGTCTTGGAAAAATGCAGCATTTTCCACTAACAGCAAAAATTTATGAAAATTACTTATCTTTTCCTTGCAGATTTGAACCATTAAAGCGTTTTTCTTTTTGATTTTTTTTTTCAAATTTGAAGCATGTGAATTCTTTTAGCATTTTTGCAGCTTTTTTCATCTATTGAAATGAATGGAAAAAAAACTCAAGCAGAAATATATCAAAAACTCACATAAAAATGCATCATCACAGCTGTAAAAATGTGCATATTTTATGCAGTGTTTTTCCTGTCAATAGAAAAAGCTGAAAGCAAGGGGAAAAAAGCCAGCTCACTGACCATGGAAATAGGTGCACGGAAGTCCATCCTGATGAAACGTGATCAGCAATAGTAAAGAAGTATAATGCAAGCAGGTTTTACTAACCCCTTCACGACCTTTGACATATATTTCCCCGCATTTTTCCCCACATATGATGACTTATTTAATCAGCCATCATGTGCCTTTAACAGCCGCGGGTGGAGAAGTACTCTGCCCATGGCTGTTAACCAGTTTAATCTTGCTGTCAATCACTGACAGTGGGATTTATCACGCCCCGGCTGGAAGCTCGTTATGTATCCCACTCATCGGAGCCCCTGTCACATGCTCGGGGGTTGTCGGGGGTCTTCTGATGGTCCCTGTGCCTGTCATTACGATCCTCCTGAAGAGATCGTGATTTCTGCGATACATAGCAGTGCTGAAGTGCAAAAAGCGGAAAATCACAAGGTCATGAAGGGGTGGGAAACTAAGAGCCTGCAAAAGCCAAACGGTGCAAACTTTTTAATTAAAGCCAATTGTAAAAAATGATTTTTAGCCTCAAATAAATGGCTTTAGTTTAAAAAAATCCTCAAATGTGGACAACCTTTAAAAATGAATTGCAAATCAATAAAAAGGAAATACTTGTTATGCGCTAACCAGAGAAAACCAGCAAGACTGGTACCAAACCAGCAAAGGAGCAGCCACAGATGCACTTGGCACAAGCTGCCCAGATAGGTGAGCACTTGAGGGCCAGAAATACTCTTCACCCAGCTCCCAGTAAATGGAAGGGGGACTTTCAGAGCCCTTCCCAGGCCCACTGTTGCCGGACAGATGGTGTTTGGTGATGCGGTCGGTGCCTTGTCAAGGACCAGATGAGTATCTCTGCAAGAACCCCAGGAAGTGTAACCAGAAGTGAAAATGAGAAAACCCCTGAAAAGATAGCAAACCTAATGCTAGCACCACTCACCACCACAGCACATAGGAACTGCAATTGCAATAAACAGCAAAGGACTGAGCAGGGAACAGGGTTAAATAGCCGCCTAATGATCAGGTGTTGAATACCTCCCAATCATCCCCAGACAACCATTCCCTGCTAGCGAGCACAGCAGAATGGACACAATCCCACCACTGTCTAGTACCAGACACAGCAGCGTCCTGCGCTGCTTGGCAATCAGGGAACACAGCATCCCATGTTCCCCAGGCAGAGAAATCAGTGAGAGACACGGCATCCTGCATCCTCACACATCCTACAACACCAGAACGTGATGCTCCATAAGATTGGGACAGTGTCCCTGCACGCGTGGTAGCTCCACCTCCTGGATCAGGACAATGGCGGTGCCTGGGACTGGAGTAGTGTAGCACCGGACCTGATCCATTCACAGATGGGAGCACAGAACCACAATTCCTAACAATACCTCATTCCTGTATAGGTGTCGAAGTCTCCCAATGCCAGCAATTTTATTCATGGAGATTAGAACACTTTGCAATGAATGGTAGTGCATGTTATGGCTGCTAATATTAGCATAAAGCCTCATTCAGATGTCCATTTTTCTCACGTATGAGAAAAGCGGACTGATTTTGATTAGTCTTATCAGAGTTTGATCAGAGTGTGGTCCGAGTGTCATAGGTTTTTTTCTTATGTGTCGAAGTAAAAAAAAAAGTTTCTCCACATTTTCCTTTCCAACAGTCCGTGAAAATTGATTTTTATCCAATTTGCACCGGCAATGCAAGTCAATGCAATTTGCACCGGCAATGCAAGTCAAGACCCATTGACTTGCATTGCCGGTTTGATCCGACCCTCGGATCAAATTCGAAGATGTTTCCGCGATTCTCTGCTAATCTCTCGGTCAGTGAAAAATCACGGACATGTGAATGGCTCCTTAGACTATCACAGGCACAAATGCTATCCGTGAAAAACATGGATAGCAATTGTACATGAAAATCAGACATCTGAATGAGGCCTAATACTATGTTGTGATCCAGTATGACTGCGAAATGTGACATCTTCTGCGTGTAAACAGGTAACCACGATCGTCTTCTGACTCTCATTTTTTCCTATGGGAGAATAAGTTATTTAAACAATTCTTATTATTACTAAGTGCATGGGCATTAAAGGTCTAATAGATGTGCATCCCTCCACTCACTCGTATGGGAAATCCCCAAATTTTCTAAATGTTTAAAACATTTATACAAATAAAAGTAGATAAATCGCTCATTCCTGGCAATGGAAGTTGAGGGCTTGTTCTCAAGATAGTGGGCATTTATGGGATCTATGTTTTAAGATGTCATCTGTTACTAAAAAGTTACATACGTGTCTTCATTATCACACATTTGTCTAGTTTTTATTTGAGTCATTGTTCTTCTTCCACTTCCAGGCTGGAATTTTCTGGGTTATTCTAACTGATTCCTTTTGTGGAGGCTGGACAATTTTGTTTGTTGCAGTACTGGAATTGGTGGCGCTAATATGGATTTATGGTAAGTACAAATCAGTATAGAGATTATTAATGTCATGGACGTTAGGGGAAATGGACAACCCCTATAACACAACTAGAGTGAACGCAACGTAGCTAGAAACAGTTGCTAACTACCTGCCAGTTCTACCTGGCATTGGCATAGAGCGGTCACCGACTGCTCCTGCCAGTGATTCAGCTTCTCAATGTGAACAGAGCAGCTCGTCCTCTTCCTGGCTGCTCTGTTGATGGTGTGTGACTGCCAACGTCATGCTAATAGATAACAACTGGCTCCCCACAGTTAGGCAGTGGGGAGCCGGCTGTCAATCAGCCTGTTTCGGCAGTCACGCCCTGTTAGCAAAGCAAAGCAGAATAGAAGCCGGTGCTCTGTCGATGTGACGACAGCAGAAGCCACTGAATCGCCGGCAGGAGCGGTCTGTGACCACTCTGTGCTGACCGAGATCGGCGCCGGGCACAACATGCAGGTAGTTAGCAACTGTTAGTTCTTAGTCCATAGTAAAAAAAAAAAGGATTGTCCTGAATAACCCCTTTAATACTTAAAAAATACATTGGATGATGCTTAATTTATCCGTTGTATGATAATCCTCATTTTATCTTCTCTGCCATTTACATATTAAAGTCTAATGCATTTTGCAATTCAACAGGTGGCAATAAAATTATTTTGGATGCAGAGATGATGCTTGGAAAAAAGCACTGGATCTTCTGGCTGTGGTGGAGGGTCTGCTGGTATTTTGTGTCACCTGTGCTCTTAGCAGTAAGTGTTAGGTCTTATTCCAATGTCAGTGATTTTTCTGTTACCCAAAAACTGCCCGTTTTATCAGTGTTTTCGATCAGAGTTTTATCAGAGCTTTTCAGTTATTACCATAATTGTTTCATCAGTTCTTCTCATATTAAAAAAATCAAAGATGGAGGCTTCTTAAGCTTCTCCTATCAATCAGTCTGTGAAAAAAAGGCATCCTAGTTCTGTCCAATTTTTTTCACAGATCCATAGACTTGTGACTCGCCCCCTGGGCCGTGGGGCACTCGGATCCGGGCAATAGGGGAATGAAGGGGGTAGTAGTGGCAACCCGGTTCCGTAGCTCAGGGTGGTCAGGCCAGTGGTAGTCTGCTATGTGCTGTTGATAACGTCCGACTACGCCACCCGTGGATTTGCGGTCATTAGGAACCGCCGCTCCAGGGCAGACCGCTGGGGCTGATGGTGTATGCAGCTGAGGTGGTGTGACTCCCCACGGGAAGAGTGCAGCCCCAGGGCAGTGTAGTGGATGGTGGGAGTGATAGTGGTGAGAGTCCCAGTGCTGATAGTGCTGGAGGAGCAAGGAGCACACAGACAACAGGTTGCAGTCCAGGGTCTTTACTAAAACAGATGAACTGACCCACAAACAGTCCCGGCTAGGAGGGGACCTGGATGTCTGAGAGCAAATGGTAAATTGGTCCTGGTCAGGGTGAGGGTGTAGGCCTACCGTGCTCTCTGCGCTCCTTCTGGCTATCTCCTCCTTATAGGGTAACAGCCCACGTTTCCGAGCTTTCCGTGTATTCTCGCCTGTATGGCCTGCAATGTGGGTTCCTTTCTGCTCCCAGCCTGGTACGGCTTTGCTGGTCCCTTCTGTTGTGGCAGAGCCTCCAGGCTTCTTAGGCCAAGGAATATACAGTCCCCTGCGGACTGATTATCTGCTGTAGGATGTGGAATCCTCCCAACCTCAGACACCAAAGTCTGGTAAATTGAGTTCTTTGTCTGCCAAGACAGGCTCACTTCGCCTCTTGTCTCTGGCTTGTGGCTCTCCTACTGCCACACTTCCTCTTAGGGTGCAATACAGCTGTCCTTCTCTGCTCTGGACACTTCTCAGTGCTGAGACAGGTCGTCCAGTTCTCTCTAACCCTGCCCCCAGTTCCAGCTTTTATAGGGGCAGCCTGCTCCCCCTACTGGCCTGAGACAGGAGGTATTGCATGCTAATGTTCCCCTGACTAGAGAACCTCCCCCTTGCTCTCAGACACAGCTTTATTATACTTGTGGCATCCAGGCCAGTGTGACACACTTGCACTGATGAATTTGGTCGGATCAATATTGGACAAGTCTCTGTGATTTTGTGTTGACTATAAAACTGCAAGGGCACATGGACAGCCCCATAAACTATAAAAGGTGCAAGTTCTATTCATGAAACACACAGACAGAACCCATATGTGAAAAACTGAAAGAGCTTTTTATGGCCTTTCACAAAGTGGGATTATTATATTAAGAGCATAGGTTCGAGCTAAGGTTCCCAACCATTGTCTAATTGGAAGGTTCCGAGATCAGCTCCATCAACAAGAATTTGCTCTTTTGTCGTTGATTGAATCTTTTATGATGGCCTAAAAATTATCATCTTATGTCCAAAAACAAACCATTTTTCAGTTATGAGGAAAAAAATAACGTGTGAAACCTTTCTATTTTATTATGTAATCTCAGTTTAATGTTTTGCGTTTTGAATTCAGTTCTAAATGAGTACTACCATTATGAAATGCTCATATGCAGCCGATTTGTTACAGAAGTTTCTTACAGACATATTTTCCTCCTTTTCCAGGCAATTTTAATTTGGTCATTGGTAACTTTCCAAAACCCTGAATATAATGGTGTTGCTTATCCTAAATGGGGAGTAATCCTGGGATTCCTCATGGTGGTTTTCTGCCTTATATGGATTCCAATTGTAGCATGTGTCAAAGTCATTCAAGCTGAAGGAAATCTTTTCCAGGTTAGTATATCATTGAGGTATTTAGACAGATGATGATTTTTTTTTATGGGTGTTTTTTTTATTAATTTTAGGTTATAACATCAAATTATTCAAGTAACTTCCCCTGAAAGCAACAATTCTACTAATTTCTCTGAGTTGATGTGTTCCCCAATCTCCAGAATCTCCATCCCAAACTTTCTCAATAATTTATTAATTATTGAACCCATATAACTCTTAAAGGGAACCTGTCAGCTCCTCCATGCTCTCCAACTCAGCAGCATTCATATATGACCTAGAAGGGCTGAAGAAGGCTCACGTACACATGCAAAAAGACCCAACTACTCTGGAGAAATTGACTAGTCAAAAGGACGCAACTACTCTGAAGAAATTGACTAGTCAAAGGCCTAATTAGCATAAGAAAAACAGAGGTTATAAATGCTTTTTTTAAACATGGATTTAAGTGACTGACACTATAAAGGGATGGTTAGGCAGGGAATTTAGTAATACATGTACGAATGCTGCTGGGTTGGAGGCCGTGGGGGGCCTGACAGGTTCACTTTAAAAAAGACCTTTCGCCAGGTCAAAAGTGACAATTTTTTACTCATATTTTATAACCCACTACTCTCCTGAGTATTCTTTTTTTTGTTAAACCTGCCATCTTGATCCAGAGAGATGGGCATTATTTAGTGCTAATTTTTATGTTTTTTTAATAACAAGGCATGATTCGTAGCTCACAGGGTAAAAATGCAGAGGGGCCAAAATAAACGCTCCAGAGAGTCCTGTGAGCACTTCCCCTTTGTAAAGACCATAATAATTAGCACTTAATTAAAAAGGCCCATATACCTAGAAACAATGGCAGGAGAAAAGCAAGCTGGTGAGGGAAAGAAAGTTCTAGCACATACAATGCTGGCAAAATGCTAATGAAGAGAAACACTTAAAATACATTACGGAATGGTTAGTTCTGATAGCTTGAAGTACTGGATATATGATTTAAACCTCACTTGAGTCAAATTTGCATTGATTTTTTAGTCACCTTCTTTGCATTTTTTTTAACTTGGGTAATATGGTTTCTAACACCCTAAAATTGACTTCCAAGTACAAGAGTAATTGATAGAGCTGAGACGATCTGATGAAATTCAAATTCACCAAATAGCGCAGATTTTAGAGGGAAACTCGATTTGTATTATATTCCTTGGTCTAGAGTAGGGATATCAAACTCAAACACACAGGAGGCCAAAATGAAAAACTTCGACAAATTCGCGAGCCAACCAGTATATAGTATAATGGGCCCCACACCATCCTCCATACAGAATAATGGGCCCCACACTATCCTCTATACAGAATAATGTGCCCCACATAGTCCTCCATACAGTATAATGGGCCCCACATAGTCCTCCTTATAGAATAATGGGCCCCACATAGTCCTCCATACAGTATAATGGGCCCCACATAGTCTTCCATATAGAATAATGGCCCCACATAGTCCTCCATTCAGAATAATGGGCCCCACATAGACCTCCATACAGTATAATGGCCCCACATAGTCTTCCATACAGAATAATGGGCCCCACATAGTCCTCCATACAGAATAATGGGCCCCACATAGTCCTCCATACAGTATAATGGCCCCACATAGTCCCCCATACAGAATAATGGGCCCCACATAGTCCCCCATACAGAATAATGGGCCCCACATAGTCCTCCATACAGAATAATGGGCCCCACATAGTCCTCCATACAGAATAATGAGCCCCACATAGTCCTCCATACAGAATAATAGCCCCACATAGGGGTTTTTGTTCTTGTGTCGCGGGCCAAATAAAACCACTCTGTGGGCCAGATTAGGCCCACGGGCCAGAGTTTGCTATGTATGGTCTAGAGAGACCCCAGAACATAATACATTTAAGATCTAGAAAATGAAATAAATAACTAATACTCACCTCCGCTACTCACTCTACCCTATACGGTCCTAACTCAACCCCTCTGCTCACTCTTCCCCATACGGATCTTGGAGCCTCTTGTCACTGCGGCGCAATGAAACTTAGTTGTGCACTGTAAGCTGGGACTTCTGGCCGCGAAAAGGCCTGGGACATTCCGTGCCTAGTCGCAACAGGAGTCCAAGCTGAGTGTGAAAATTCAGTGCACAGTAAGAAGAGGTCTTGAGGACCGCATGGGGAGAGCGAGCCGCGTGGCCAGAGAGGCGAGCGGTGAAGTGAATTTTTTTTTTACATATTTATTTTGCTGAATTCATGTAGAGTGAATCACAAAAGAAATTTGCATTCTAAAACAATATGCACTTTTGTAAAATTTGAGTAAACCATTTCAGATAACGCTCCTTCTTTGGGAAGTTTTTGGACCAGTTTTCCACTTCCTGGAGCATTTTCGGAAGTTGTTTTGAAGTGTTTTCAAAGAGGTTTTTCCTGAAGCATTTGTGTGCTTCTTTTTTCCACTAGGCATTTTTCAAAACCTCTATAGGAAAAGCAAAAATGTAAAAGAAAATTCTAATTTGAACAGCAAAATGTATTTCCCATAAGAATGAAAAATTAGTTTGAATTGGTTTTGAAGCTATTTTTGAGGAGGATTTTGTGTGCTCAATTACTTAGGGTATGTACACTCAAGATCTTTTCCAGGAGGATTCTGCCTGGATCCTGTCTGAAAAAGCACCTCAAGACCGTCGCTAAGTATGAACATAGCATTAGAAGAGGGCCCCTGTGCAAGAACAAGATATGGACCCTTTGCAGTCCAATAATTCATCATAATGCACAATTCCTCCTGTTTTGGAGGTCAAAATGGGCCCCCTTACCTCTTGGGCCCCTGTGCAACAGCACAGGCTGCACCAATGTGGTATGTCCGTCCATGACCACCAGCAAAATTTGAAACAACTTTGCCTATAAAAACTTGGTGGCTCTGCCACTGGAAAAAAAGAGGTCATGTGCACGTGACCTAAGAAGTGTAATGAGAAGATATTTTAGAGGAGATCTAGATAATAACCAAACAAGTTTCTTGTCTCCCTCTTACAGCGGATTGCAAGTTGTTGTAGACCAACAGCAAGCTGGGGTCCTGCATTACCTAAAAATCGTAATGAGAGGTACCAACATATGAAGGATGAAAGGGTGAAGAATGAAGACAAGGAGATGGAAATTTCACATATACAAGTGACTGAGAGATACACACCAAGAACAGATGAACCTGTTAAGCCGGAAGACGAAGGAGTGGAGATTCCAAACATTACAGCATTTGATAACCCATCATATCAGAGTGACTGACTTAATCTTTATATATTATCTGTAATAAATGTTTTTTTAAATAAGTTGAATGGCCATTATTTTTCAAGGGTGTAACAAGAAGCCAGGCGATCCCACTCCGCTATGATCACCATTAATCGCTTCTGTGCTGTTTTTGCACAGAATTTTCCTACCGATTTTAGAGGCTGCAATTGGTTTGCCCATGAGCATGTGGGACTAAAGGTGGCCCCTTTGGTTGCTGGACCCAATAGCAGCATTAATATCTGACACTCTGCCAGTTATGCCATTGTTCTCAATGGATGTATAACTTTTCTTAAGAATGTTGAAGAACTTTAGGACAAATTGAGACAATTGGTAAAAGAATATAAAGGGGTTGTCTGGGAGTAAGACATTGATGGGCCATGCTAACGATGGGCTATAAAGATTTCATTGGGGGGTCTGACTTCAAATTTTATTATTCCATGCTTCTTCTAGACTTTTAAAAAAAAAATCTTAGTAACTGGTAACGTTTTATTTGCTTTATTTAAAATTATTTAAATTTATAATCAGCTGGCGCTGGTTATAGGAGCAATATGTTCTGCCACTCTTAATGGCAACAATCTGGAATGAATTGCTTACTGGCACTGTCCTGCTGGCAATGTTTAAAATGATACCATACACTGGCTATTACTATTAAACCCTTTACCTCCAAAGGCTGTTTGCACATTAATGACCAGGCCAATTTTTACAATTCTGACCACTGTCACTTTATGGGGTAATAACTCTGGAACGCTTCAGCGGATCCCACTGATTCTGAGATTGTTTTTTTGTGACATATTGTACTTCATGATAGTGGTAAAATTTTTTCGATATCACTTGTGTTTATTTGTGAAAAAATCTGAAAATGTAGAAAATTTCACAATTTTCAAAATTTTAATTTTTATGCCCTTAAATCAGAGAGATATGTCACACAGCATAGTAAATAAATAACATTTCCCACATGTCTACTTTACATCAGCACAATTTTGGAACTAAATTTTTTTTTTGTTAGGAAGTTATAAGGGTTAAAAGTTGACCAGCGATTTCTCATTTTTCCAACAAACTTTACAAAACCATTTTTTTTAGGGACCACATCACATTTGAAGTCACTTTGAGAGGCCTTTACAACAGAAAATACCCAAAAGTGATACCATTCTAAAAACTGCACCCCTCAAGGTGCTCAAAACGACATTCAAGAAGTTCATTAACCCTTCAGGTGCTTCACAGGAATTTTTTGAATGTGTGAGAAAACAATGAACATTTAACTATTTTTCACAAAAATGTTATTTTAAACCCATTTTTTTTATTTTCGCAAGGGTAACAGGAAAAAATAGACCCCAAAATTTGTTGTGCAATTTCTCCTGAGCAAGTAGATGCCCCATATGTTGAAGAAAACCAATGTTTGGGCGCACGGCAGGGCTCGGAAGGGAAGGAGCACCATTTGACTTTTTGAATGTAAAATTTGCTTGAATAATTAGCGAACGCCATGTTTGCGTTTGGAGAGCCCTTGATGTGCCTAAACAGTGGAAACACCCCACAAGTGACCCCATTTTGGAAACTAGACCCCTCAGGGAACTTATCTTGGTGTGTGGTGAGTACCCTGAACCCCCAGGTGCTTCACAGAAGTTTATAACATTGAGTTGTAAAAATAAAATTTTCACATTTTTCCCCCCAAAAATGTTTTCAGCCCCTAATTTTGCATTTTCACAAGGGTAACAGGAAAAATTGCACCATACCATTTATTTAGCAATTTCTCCTGAGTACGTTTATACCCCACATGTAGGGGAAAACCACTGTTTGGGCGCACAGCAGGGCTCGGAAGGTAAGGACAGTAGAGACCCCCACAAGTGACCCCATTTTGAAAACTAGACCCCTTAAGGAACTTATCTACATGTGTGGTGAGCACTTTGCAACCCCAAGTGTTTCACAAAAGTTATAGCATAGAGCCATGAAAATAAAAAAAATCACTTTTTTTCACAAAAATTATCTTTTAGCTATATTTTTTTTATTTTCACAAGGGTACAGGAGAAATTGGGCCCCAAAAGTTGTTATACAATTTCGCCTGAGTACGCTGATATGCCATATGTGGGAGAAAACTTCTGGTTGGGCACACGTCAGGGCTTGGAAGGGAAGGAGTAACACTTTTGAATTCAGACTTTGATAGAATGGTCTGCGGGCGTCATGTCGCATTTGCAGAGCCCCTGATGTGCCTAAACAGTGAAAATGCCCAACAAGTGCCCCCTTTTTGGAAACTAGACCCCCCCAATAAATTTATCTAGATGTGTGGCGAGCACCTTGAACCTCCAGGTGCCTCACAGAAAATTATAACGTTGACCTGTGAAAATAAAAAAAATCACTTTTTTCCACAAAAATAATCCCATTTTTTTTATTTTCACAAGGGTAACAGGAGAAATTGGACCACAAAATTTGTTGTGCAATTTCTGCTGAGCACGCAGATACCCCTGTGTGATGCCTGTGTGGCGCCCCTGAGGGTTCGACCGCCACAGGGATGCTGCACTTCTCTAATGGAGTGTAGTGTTCCTCCTCTGAGGTAAGAATAGTGTGATGGTCAGGACCCCACCTCCACATCCAACACCACACTTCTCCCACCAGAGGGGGCTAGAAGGCAGTAGGTGCTGCCCTACTGGTAGTCGGGAGACTGGGGAACCAAGAGATAGGGGAACCATTTTGTGGGTGAGGGTGGAGGACTCACATTTTAGTGACACTGTAAATTTCATATTTAATACACAGCCATCTTGGTTCATGGTCTTTTGATGGTTCTTTGACTGTTACTGATGGTGATCTCTCCTCCCTGAGCGTGGATCCTGTGTGGACCTGCAGAGGACGGGGACACGGCTCCTCGTACCCCAGCCTTGGGCCGAGGGGCAGGCTGCAGATAATGTATGTCTCAGCCCGGTTGAGGACCATGACCAAGAAGGCCCGGAGCTTAAGAGTGTATCTCCACCGCAAATGGATCCCAGGGAGGATGCAGACAAAGCGGTATATGCCACCTGTCCTTGCCAACCTGATATATTCAGAGGGATTCCGGCTGCAAGAGGGGAACCGGCCCCCGAGACCCAACCTTGCTACTCTATGTCCTGGTCAGGAAAGTCCGGTAGGCCCTGAGGATCCCACCGGGTTTCAGAAGGAGCGGAGCTGCCATCCGTACCCTTTTTCTGAGAGAAGTTCAGAGGGAGACCCGGCCTATCTACCTACACACAGACAGGAAAGGACCCAGTCTGAAGTCTAGGAACACTCTGGTGTGGGGTCCTGATTGAACGCTGGACTTACTCGGAGGTTGTCAGACCCTCGTCTCTGGTGACCGCAGAACTCCGCGAGGAGCAGGGAGAAGCCTTGCAACTGTACTCTTCAACGTGAGTAAACAAACCCTGGAAGTTAACCCCTATGGCCTCCGGACTCTTTATTCTGCAATACACCACATTATGCGGCACCAGACCTCCTAGACTACTACCCCCTTCATCCTGTCCCTCTGCCCTGAGGCCCTGCTCCGCCTGTGGGGAGTAGTAACAATGATGGCTGCCATAACACCAGGCCTCAGCGGACTGCAGCAGCGCTGGTGACCTTCACCAGGTGCCACAGGTGGCGTAGTCGAGATCAGCCACTCAACCCGGACAAGCCCATACCATCCTTTTTAGTGCGATGACCCTGGGCACGGAGCGGGTCCGGGCCACGGCTGCACCCCATCTACCACACAGGACCCGTCTCCGAGTCCCCCATCTCCCAAGGTAGGGCTTCCGTGCGCCGCACACCTGAAAGCCCTACCCTGGGAGATGGGGGACTCGGAGCCGTGTCCTGTGTGGTAGATGGGGTGCAGCCATGGCCCGGATCCGCTCCGTGCCCAGGGCCGTCGCACTAAAAAAGATGGTATGGGCTTATCCGGGTTGAGTGGCTGATCTCGACTACGCCACCTGTGGCACCTGGTGAAGGCCACCAGCGCTGCTGCAGTCCGCTGAGGCATGGTGTTATTGCAGCCATGGTTGTTACTACTCCCCACAGGCGGAGCAGGGCCTCAGGGCAAAAGGACAGGATGGAGGGAGTAGTAGTCTAGGAGGTCTGGTGCTGCGTAATGCGGTGTAATGCAGAATAAAGAGTCCGGAGGCCATAGGGGTTAACTTCCAAGGTTTTTACTCATGATGGAGATGGCAGTAGGAAGGCGTCTCCCTGCTCCTCACGGAGTTCTGCGGTCACCAGAGAAGGGGGGGGTCCGACAACCTCCGAGTAAGTCCAATGTTCAATCAGGACCCCGCACCAGAGTGTTCCTAGACTTCAGACCGGGTCCTTTCCTGTCTGTGTGTGTGTAGATAGGCCGGGTCTCCCTCTGAACTTCACTCAGAAAAAGGGTACGGGTGGCAGCTCCGCTCCTTCCGATACCCGGTGGGATCCTCAGGGCCTACCGGACTTCCCTGACCAGGACGTAGAGTAGCAAGGTCAGGTGTCGGGGGCCGGTGCCCCTCTTGCAGCCAGAATCCCTAGGAATAGATCAGCTTGGCGAGGACAGGTGGCGTATACCGCTCCATCTGCATCCCCCCTGGGATCCATTTGCGGTAGAGCTACACTCCTAAGCTCCGGGCCTTCTTGGTCATGGTCCTTGACCAGGCTGAGACATACATTGTCTGCAGCCTGCCCCTCGACCCAAGGCCGGGGTACGAGGGCCGTGTCTCCGTCCTCTGCAGGTCCACACAGGATCAACGCTCAGGGAGGAAGGTTACGATCAAAGAACAGTCAAAGAGCCAAGAACCAAAATGGCTGTGGATTAAATATGAAATTTAAAGTGTCACTAAAATGTGAATCCTCTACCCTCACCCACTAATTGGTTCCCCTATCTCTTGGTTCCCCAGTCTCCCGAGTGCCAGTAGGGGCAGCACCTAGTGCCTTCTAGCCCCCTCTGGTGGGAGAAGTGTGGTGTTGGATGTGGAGGTGGGGTCCTGACCATCACACTGTTCTTACCTCAGAGGAGGAACACTACACTCCATTAGAAAAGTGCAGCATCCCTGTGGCGGTCGAACCCTCAGGGGCGCCACACCCCATATGTGGTTGAAAACTACTTTTGCGGCACAGTGCAAAGCTCAGAAGGGAAGAAGCGCCGTATTGGAGTCCATATTTTTCTGGGCTGGTTGACGGTGCCATGTCAAATTGGCAGAGCCCCTAAGGTTCCAGAACAGCAGAACCCCCATAAGAGACCCCATTTTACAAACTACACCTCTCAATGAATTCATCTAGGGGTGCAGTGAGAATGTTGACACCACATGTGCCTTACAGAATTTTACACCATTGGGAGGTGAAGAAAGAATAATTACATTTTTACCACCAAAGTTTGGGTTTAGCCCCAGATTTTACATTTTCACACAGGGAAATGTTATGATAGACTACAAGCACTAAGGAAAGACAGGAGATCTGTCCCTACAATAGAACTAAGCTAGATCCCTATGATGTAACGGGGAACCTGATTCTGTGATCAGACCCGCTAAAGTCCTCAGCTAGTCTGAACGAAGACCTATAGATGTGAAGGAGGGATCCCTACAAGAACTAGGGACTGGGACAAAGATGGACACCTCCTAGCAGAAATTGTAGAAGTAAAAAGACAAACACACAACATAGAACATAAAGGTCAAAAGACCTAGCTAAACTGACTGAGAAAGGTTACAAAGCACCTGGCTAGCTTAAGAGTAGAAATTACAATGAAGTCCAGCATGGCCAGAAGGGCGGAGCAGGATTAAATAGGCAAAAAGGTCATGTGACCAGCAAAATAGAAAAAACCTAACAGGAGAGTTCTAACAATACCCCCTCTTCTATGAGGATCCTCCGGATCCCCTAGGCCCAGGCTTATCAGGAAACCTCTTGTGAAACGCTCTGACAAGTCTGGAAGCAGAAACATCATCCGCCCTCACCCATGAGTTATCCTCGGGACTGAAACCCTTCCAAGCGACGAGATACTGCAAACTCCCCCTATACCGTTTAGAATTAAGGATGTGGGAAATTTCATATTCCCCGTCCTCCACCACCGGAGGAACAGTGGCAGTAGCGTCTCTATCTGATACATCAGCTTTTTTCAATAGAGAAGCATGAAACACCGGATTAATCTTCCAGGAGGTAGGAACCTCCAACCTAACAGCAGATTGGTTAACTACCTGAAGCACCTTAAAGGGCCCTACAAACTTGGGACCCAATTTTTTAGAAGGAATCCTCAACCGCAGATTCTTAGAGGACAACCAAACCATGTCACCAACCGTAAACAAAACCTCTTGACGTTTCCTGCCAAAGTACCTCTTAGATTTTTTGTTAGCCTCCTGAAGATTACCACGCACATCCGTCCAAACTCTCTCCAAATCACCGGAAAAACTCTCCTCCTCAGGCACAGCCGATACCAATTTGGAGAATGACCCAAAAGACGGATGTCTCCCAGAACAACAAAAAAAAGGCGAACACCCAGCAGAAGAGGATGTATGGTTGTTAAGAGCAAATTCAGCAAGCGGCAGAAACTCAGACCACCCCTCTTGATTGTCTGCCACAAAACAACGCAAGAACTGCTCAACATCCTGGTTCTTCCTTTCTGTCTGGCCATTAGACTCAGGATGATATCCAGATGAAAACGACAAATGAACTCCCAACCTGTCACAAAAGGCACGCCAAAAACGAGCCATGAACTGAGGTCCCCTATCAGAAACAATGTCAGTAGGAACACCATGGAGTCTGACAATTTCCTTGACAAAGGCCTTAGCGAGTGTCTTAGCGCAGGGCAGTTTGATGAAAGGAACCAAGTGACACATCTTGCTAAAACGGTCCACGACCACCCAGATGACCGTGAAACCCTCAGAGGAGGGAAGGTCAGTAATAAAGTCTATAGCCAGATGTGTTCAAGGTGCACTACGAACCTCCAGAGGGCAAAGCAACCCCGCAGCAGTAGTATGAGAAGACTTAGATCTAGCACACACAGTACATTGACGCACCCACTTAATGACTTCCTTCTGCCATCCAGGCCACCAAAAACTGCGACCCACAAGTCTCTTGGTCTCAGAAATTCCTGGATGATCTGCCAACCGAGACTCATGACACTCAACAAACAAATCTCTCCTAAAGGTCCTTTGCACAAACAACCTCCCATGGGGAGTGTTAGATGGGGCATTCTCCTGTGCTTTAAGAATCTCATCTTCCAAAACGGAGTCCAATGCAGCAATCACAACACCTTCTTGTAAAATGCTCTCCTCCTCCTCAGCACCGACGATGGGAGAAAAGCTGCGAGACAACGCATCAGCTTTAACACTCTTGGTACCCGGGATGTAAGTATCGGAAAAATTAAACCGCGAAAAAAAAAGTGCCCACCTAGCCTGACGGGCATTCAAGCGCTTGGCAGCATCAAGATAGATCAGATTTTTATAATCAGTGAAAACCTGAATGGGAAATTCAGCACCTTCCAAGAGATGACGCCAGTGTTCAAATGCGAGTTTAATAGCCAGCAATTCCCGATTACCAATATCGTAATTAAGTTCAGTCTCAGAAAATTTTTTTGAAAAAAAGGCACAGGGATGTACTCCATCCTTGTTTTCCTGAGACAACACCGCACCGACCCCCACAGAACAAGCATCAACCTCAACCAAAAACGGCTTAGTCACATCAGGCTGCATATGGATGGGGGCAGAGCTGAACCTCTCCTTTAGAAACACAAACGCTTCAATGGCCTCAGTAGTCCACTGAACCGTATTAGCACCTTTCCTGGTGAGATCGGTCAGTGGTTTAACAATAATAGAAAATTTTTTTATGAATTTTCTGTAATAATTGGCGAAACCCAAAAACCTCTGTATCAATTTCAAACCAATAGGCCTAGGCCATTCCTGCACAGCTTGAACTTTCACTGGGTCCATCTCAAAGCCCTTGCTGGAGATAATGTAGCCCAAAAAACTAATTCTCTGTACAGCGAACTCACATTTCTCTAGCTTAGCAAAAAGCGAATTGTCAATTAATACCTGTAATACCTCACATACGCTCCGCCAATGAGACTCCAGATCAGGCGAATAAATCAAAATGTCATCCAAATACACAACCACATTTTTGCCGATCAAAGGTCTAAGGATGTCATTAATAAGATTCTGAAAAAATGCTGGTGCATTGGTAAGACCAAAGGGCATAACCAGATTCTCAAAATGACCCACAGGAGTGTTAAAAGCAGTCTTCCATTCATCACCCTCCTTCATGCGCAACAAATTGTATGCCCCCCGGAGATCAATTTTAGAGAACCACTTGGCCCCCACTAACTGGTTAAACAAATCAGGAATCAATGGCAGTGGGTAGGGATTACGTACAGTAATTTTATTAATCTCGCGAAAGTCCAGACAAGGACGTAAACCGCCGTCCTTTTTTTAACAAAAAAAAAATCCAACAGCCACAGGTGACTTAGAGGGTCTGATATGACCGGCGGCCAAGCCAGTCTGTATGTATTCCTCCAAAGCCTTTCTCTCAGGAATAGTAAGATTAAATAAACGACTTTTAGGAAGAGTCGCTGCAGGGACAAATTCAATGGTACAATCATAGTCTCTATGGGGAGGCAAAATTTGCGACTCCTCCTCAGAAAAAACTTTCCAAAAATCCTGAATAGGTACAGGTAATTCCCCTTTATCCACAGCAGCAATGCGCCCGTTACAACACTTGTCATAACACTTAGGGCTCCAGGACTTAATTTCATTAGTAGACCAATCCAGTACAGGATTGTGCAATTTTAACCAGGGTAACCCCAAAATTACTGGAGAAGGCAAATTATTTAATACTACCAAATCCAAATTTTCTTGGTGAATACCATTAATAGTGAGGGGAAATTCATAAACCTTGTGAGTAACACATTTCAAGGGAGAGCCATAGACAGAAACCATGGCAATAGGGGATGACAAAGGTTTGGGTTTTAATTTGAGTTTTTCCAAGAATCCCCCATCAATCACATTCAGAGTAGAACCACAATCCACAAATACCCGAAATTCAATTAATTCTTCCTGAGCTGCAGTAGTAGCAGAAAGAAATACCCCTTAGTGTTTAAACAGGCTATACGGGCGTAACTGACCTTTTTTTTTTTTCTTTGTTCATACAAAGCACACAGTTCTTAATGAAATGGTCAGATTTTCCGCAATAAAAGCACAAACCTTCAGAAAACTGCGGTCTTTTTCCTGAGAGCGGGGTGACATCGCCCCAATCTCCATCGGCTCTCCAATGCCAGTACAGACCCTCTCAAGACTAGGAGCTGACATGGCAAAGGATTTACTCTCATTAACCCTTGCACGCAGTCTCTTGTCCACCCGTATAGCTAATTGCATTGCCTCCTGCAAGTTTCCAGGTGTAGGATAAACAATAAGCAGATCCTTAACCCTTTCACCTAGCCCAGCAAGAAACAAACTTTTCAGAGCTGAATCGTTCCACCCCACCTGAGCAGACCACCGACGGAAGTGAGTACAATAATTTTCCACATTACCTGATCCCTGCCTCAAAAGTCTCAATTCCGTCTCAGCTGATGAGACACGATCAGGATCATCATACAACAACCCCAAAGCAGAAAAAAACTATCCACTGATCTAAAGCACGGATCACTAGGTTGGAGAGAAAAGGCCCATCCCTGAGGTTCTTTGCGCAAAAGTGACATTATGAACCCTATGCGCTGTGATTCATCACCAGAGGATCTGGGTCTCAAACGAAAATACAATAAACAAGCATTTTTAAAGGAAAAAAAATCTTGTTGTTCACCAAAAAATAAATCAGGCAATCGTACCTTTGGCTCCACAAAATGCGCTCCAGAACAGCTACTCACGTGTTGTTGGAGCTGGGCCACCTCCAGAGAGAGTCCCTGCAGGCATTGAGCCAAATCCTGAACCGACACCATGATGGAAACTGGAGGTCTTTCCTTAGAGATATTTTTGGGCTGGACTTACTGTTATGATAGGCTACAAGCACTAAGGAAAGACAGGAGATCTGTCCCTACAATAGAACTAAGCTAGATCCCTACGATGTAACAGTGAGCCTGATCCTGCTATCAGACCCGCTAAAGTCCTTAGCTAGTCTGAATGAAGACCTATAGTTGTGAGGGAGGGATCCCTACAAGAACTAGGGACTGGGAGAAAGATGGACACCTCCTAGCAGAAATTGTAGCAGTAAAAAGACAAACACACAACAAGAACATAAAGGTCAAAAGACCTAGCTAAACTGACTGAGAAAGGTTACAAAGCACCTGGTTAGCTTAAGAGTAGAAATTACAATGAAGTCCAGCATGGCAAGAAGGGCGGAGCAGGATTAAATAGGCGAAAAGGTCATGTGACCAGCAAAATAGAAAAAACCTAACAGGAGAGTTCTAACAGGAAATGAGTAAAAATGGCACCAAAATTTGTCACACAATCTTTTCTGAATGTAGAAATACCCCATATGTGGCTGTACAGTACTTCTTAGCCACAAGGTGAGACTCGAGAGGGACGGAGCGCTATCTGTCTCCTGGAGCGCAGATTTTCTTAGAATAGTATGCAGACTCCATATACACAGCTCCTACGTAATTCAGATGAACCCTCGAGGGATCCATTCACTATAATGAGGCAGCAGAGTTAGGCCTCTCTCATACGTCAGTGTGTCCGGAACGTGTGGTGACTGTTTCCATACATATCGGAGACACATACACACGCAGACCCATTCACATGACTGGGTCTGTGCACATGTCAAGTGTATTTCCATGGACCGTGTGTCTGTGGGTAAAACACGTTGACATGTCCATTTTTTTCATGAGGAACGGCCCGCAAAATGTCCCACACTGATGACACACAGATGACATGTACAGGCGCCTGGGAATCAGTATAAGTTTGCGCTGTTTCCAAGCGCCGGCTGCTGAACCCTGCCCTCATAATTGTCCCCTGCTAACGCTGTCCAATCAGAAGTGACGCTTTCAGTCCTTGTAGGGACACACACCCTGGACAATGGGCATGGTTTCACCCCTTTGTTAACTTATTCTCCATTTTCTAAGAGGAATATCAGAAAAACAGTTCAGAGTTTGTCAACACAATAATCTGAATATTTGGCTGCAAATTGCTATGAAAATGATTCAACATCCCCATCCAAAATTAGATTTATTAGCAAAAATTGTAATTAATCAAATAAGAACAATTTAAAGGGGTTATCCAGAATTATTAAATTGTTTTCATTATGAGCCTAAGAACTAAGAGTCAGGTAGTTGCTAACTACCTGCCTGTTGTGCGCCGATCTCTGCCAGCACAGATCGGTCACAGTCCGCTCCTGACAGCAATTCAGTGGCTTTGGCTTCTCTTCTGCTCTGCTCTGTTGTTTAGTGTGTCTGCTGATATCATGGTGATTGACAACTGGCTCCTCGCTACCTAACTGCGGGAACCCTGCTGTCAATCAACATAACTTCCGCAATCACACCCGTTGACAGAGGAGCCTGAAGAAGGACTGCTTTGCTGACAGCAACTAAATTGCTTGCAGGAGCGGTCGGTGAAAAAATAAAGTAAACTAGTCCTGGACAACCCATTTAAATGGTTTAACACCACTAATTTAACTATTGGTATCTCCAAATCCAACACAAAGTGCCACTTTTACTGTTTTCTTCATTCTCAGAATTATTCAATACCTTCATGACCAGCATCTTTACTACTAAGTAGAGCCCATCTTGTTGTCATGATGACCGGCTGTAAACATGATGCATAGTCAAACACCAGCTTCTGGCAGTGTTCCTGAGGAATCATAGCTCATTCCTCATGGGCAAAGATATTTGGTTCACTAATATTTTTGGAGAATGATCCAAAGCGTTAAAGGGGTTTTCCCACCAACAAAGTTAATTTTAATCAACATTTTATTTAATAGATCTTGGAATAATAATAAGTTCCACAATTGGATGTGTTTAAAAAAATGTTCCTGTGCTGAGATAATCTTATAAATGTGCCCCTGCTGTGTACTGTGTAATGGCTGTGTCTGACCGTGCAGGAACATGGTCTGATCATACCACATCTCCTGGGCAGAGGAGGAAGCAAGAGAGGATACAGACAGGACAGCAGGGGATCACAGATGACTCTTTCTTTGAAATAAAACATTGTTTAAAAACAGGCAGAGAAATGCTTTACCTCACAAAAAGAATCAGGTGTGATCCCCTCCCGTAATATCTGTATACTCTTTTGCTTTCTCCCCTGCCCAGGAGATGTGGTATGATCAGACCATGTACTGGCTGTGTGCCCACGATGCGTTTTTTAAGCGTTTCTGCAGATCCGCTGCAGAAAGGCTTAAAAAATGCTTGGTAGAAGGTCAGCAATGTTCCCCAATGATAATCCGCATGTGTTGTGCACATGCTGCGGAAATTTCCGCTGCGAATTATCATTGTGGAAAAATCCGCAGCACTACCAATTATTTAGAGGAATCGCTGCGTTTTCTCTGGCATTGACTTGCACTGGAATGCATGACATCCGCATCACTGCATCTGCAGATGCGGATTCCATGCGTTTCAATGTGCGGATGGTACCCGGGTTTGGACAAGAGGAGACTCTCCTCCGGACCCAGGTACCACAGAACCTGTAAAAAAAAAAAGAATAAAATAAAAAAAATATATTATACTCACCTTCTGATGGCCCCCGGTGTCCTTAGCGATGCGTCCTGGCTCCCCGGCAGCTCGAGATGGTCTAAAAAGGACCTGCCATGACGTTATTTAGTCATGTGACGGGTCACGCGACCGCTGACGTCCTTTAGTGTACCGCAAGCTGCCGGCTAGCCAAGACGCATCAGATAAGGAGACCTGGGGCTATCAGAAGGTAAGTATAATATTTATTTTTAATTTTTTACCATTCTTTTACGGTCACACTATATAAATCCATGCCGCTTGCATGGATTTATATAGTGTGACCAAGTTGTCAAGCACTTTCCAAGTGATGCTAAAATCGATGGAAAGCGATTGACAACCCGCATGCGGAAATGCATGTGAGGAAAGCCCTGGCAGGCAAAACGCATGTACAATCTGCATGTACAATTGTAGCGCCCCGAGGGTTCGGCCGCTACAGGGGTATTGCACCTCAGTCCAGAGGTGTGATATTCCACTCCCGGGTAAGGATGGAGTATGGACCAGGGCTCAGTTAGCTGCATACAGCACACACACCCCATTTCCGAGGGATAGCTCAACGGTGCTCCCACTAGACAGAAGTGCAGGCACGACCGACTATGTCCCTGCCTGGAGTGGGGAGGGGAGTGGAACACCCAGTGCTGTAGGGGCAGATAGGGGTTGGTTCCTGAGCGTAGATAGGAGCTCATTGGTTGCTGGTCACCTGGGCTCATGGTCAGAGGGAGGTATAAAAGGTGGGCACCATCTTAGAACAGTGTTCAGTCTGTGAGGAGAGGAGAGCTGACAGGGAGCAGCAGCTCAGGCTGAGTGCTGCTCCAGAGGCAGGCCTAGAGAAGAGGCCGGAGCCTGAGAGGAGAAGGAGAAGTGGGCCTGGAGAAGAGGCCAAGGGAAGGAGGAGAAGACAGAACAGGAAAGAAGGAGAAGAGAGAGAGAAACAGAAGGGCTCAGGAACAAGAAGGTGGAAGGGACCCTAAGAACCCACGAGAATCCAGGGTGAAGGGTCAGGCAGATTAAGGGTACCGGATCCCAAGTTGGTGGAGGAGAAATTACCCTCAGCCAAAGACCGGTCGTCGTGATCATTTATTGGTGCGACACCTCATCAAACCTGCTAGGAAGGCACCATATAGGACAGCGGAGGACGGGGCCCACGTTTACCCGCACAAGTCCGCGGCAGCTGTACAAAAGTGGGTCACTGGTGAGGCAGGCCAGAGAAAGGATTAAAGGGGGTCCTGTGCCATGCTCCTGAACTGCCTGGGAGTTGACCGAGCCCCTCACCTGGTGGACGCAGCACGGCTCGGGCAGTCATTCCCTGCAGAAGTGACTTAGATATTAACCGTGAGTAAAGACCCTGGACTGCAGTACGTTGTCTGTGTGCTTTTTCGCTCCTCCGGCACTACCGGTACTGGGACTCTCACCACCATCACTCCCACCATCCACTACACTGCCCTGGGGCCGCACTCTTCCCGTGGGGAGTCACACTACCCCAGCTGCACACCTCATCAGCCCCAGCGGTCTGCATGCAGCGGCGGTTCCTAATAACCGCAATCCACGGGTGGCGTAGTCGGACATTATCTAAAGTACAGTAGCAGACTACCATTGGTCTGACCACCCTGAGCCGCGGGACCGGGCCGCCACTACTACTCCCAGCGTCTCCTTATTGCCCGGTTCCGCGTGCCCCACAGCCCAGGGGGCGAGTCACAATCCCATGCGTTTTTTCTGCCAGCGAGATGCAGAAACGCTCAGGAAAAATCCAGAGCATTTCTGCACCGTGGGCACACAGTACACAACAGGAGCTCATGTAGAAGATTATCTCAGCACGGGAACATTTTATTTAAACACATCCAAATGTGGAACTTATTATTATTCCAAGATCTATTGATTAAAATGTACTTTGTACATGACACAACCCCTTAAGAGATGATATTGTGACTTTAGCAGATTTTGTTAAGAGCACTGAACTCCAATAAACCCTGAAAAACCCTAAAAAAATGCCCAATATTTTCTTATGAGCTAAATAAGATTCACAAACTTTTTCAGTGTTTTATTGTTTCTTTTGCAGCCAATCTTCCCAGCTGTAGCTGTGTACTCCATAGATTACTTTTGGTTATGCAGCATCCTAAGTCTTGAGCGCAGCCCTGACCGGCATATTCTATGACTCCTAGTATGCAGCCTCCCAGTTTGGTATTGTTCTTCAAAGCTTTTTCTGTGGATTGCTTGCCCAAGCTGCTAACAGTACCTGTCAATATACATCGAGCTCTCCATGCAAATTAATATGGCAGGTGCAATAGATAACATTATGCATGTTTTATTTCACATACATACTCCCACTCATGATCGTTTCCTGGCTGCACATGCGCAATAGGTCAGCAAGAGCGTGTACTGTAAGAAACAACAAAAGTCCTTGGAACTTGAAACAACACGATGATACCAAGTACAGCCCATAAATGTAATCAATTATTTCTTACAACTTTGACTCATGTTGACTTCATATATATTTGACCAGAAAAATATCAACATGGCCACCCAACCATTTGTCTCCTAATGTTACAAAGTACATATGCTTTTCAAAAATCAGAAACAAGGTGCATAGTCATACTGTTGGGTTCTCATAAGTTCCATTTAGCTCCAGCTCTTTAGAATCATTCCCCCCTTTGGTGGAGTTCTGATGGCTGCTCGCGCTCTTTAATCGTCGCATACTACTAAACACATGCCTAAAATTCTCTCTGAACTGATTCCCGACAAAACAATACAATAAAGGATTAATGCAACTATTAGAAAATCCCAGGCAAATGCTCAAAGGCATACCAGCCTCGACAAAGTTCTTAGTTCTGCAGTCATTAATAATTTCCATTCTTGTTAGGACATCCAAGAAAGTCATTACATGGAACGGCAGCCAACAAATTAAAAAGCATACAACGATGGCGGTGACAATCTTCAGCACCCGATCTCTGGTCTTCTTGTTCAGTATGGATCCTTTCGTCTTTTTAAGATGCAATCCAATCATGAAGTAACAGGTCAGAATAATAGTTATTGGAAAGCAGAAGCCAAGAGTGATCTTCAGCAAGGCCATGGCCACACACCAGCTCGAATACTCCTCCTTGGGAAAGTCCATTATACAGGCATGGACATCAAGGTTCTTAATGTAATAAGTATTCCGGAAGTAGAACGTAGGAAGTGTTGACATGATGGCTAAAGCCCAAATGATAAAAGCCACAAGAATGGCTTGCTTTAGTGTTCTCCTTTGTGACCGGAGTGGATAAACGATGGCCATATACCGGTCAACGCTCATGCAACTGATGAAGAAGATACTGGCAAATATATTCAGGGTTAAAAGAGAGCTTGATATTTTACACATTACCGACCCAAACATCCAGTTTAAACCAAAGGCATAGTATGTCGCCCAAAAAGGTAGTGTCATCAGGAATAGCAGGTCGGCTATAGCCAGGTTTAAGATGTAAACGCTTGCCACAATTTTTAAGTCTCCTTGTAGACAAAAGACTGAGATGACCAAACTGTTCCCAATGAAGCCGAAGATAAACACAAAGGAGTAGAATGCCGGGAGCAGATCAAGCTGATAATCCGGAATAGTGTTATTAGCACAGGGCGATGGCAGAGACTGGTTACTGGTTACATTCCTAGTCGTTTCCTGCAGTTCTTCAATCATTATGGAGGAGACTCCTAAGGTTTCACCTTTGCCACCATGTAACAACCTGAGAAATATAATTATAGTTTATAAACATATAACATTTGGTTGTTCCTAAAGGATATTTAACCAATAATTTCAATAAACCGTAAAAGAAGAGACAAGTAGCACGCACCCTTGAATTTCCGTCAGGAAATAGTATTATAGAATGGATGATTCGGTTGTTTGAATTCATTACTAAGTATACGAAAATAGCAGCGGAAATTTGATTTTCGGGGCAAGATTCTTAGGTGACCTTTAAAAAGCCACATATAAAGCATTGTAATATAATGAGCTGCACCAAATGACAAATCCAGTTCTGCTACATCTGTATAAATACTAATTATTGGATGAATACTTTGCATATATGAATAGATTTTAAAAAAATGCATCTACTGTAGCTCATTTGTAAGGAATAAGTCAAAGGAAAAAAATATTCGAAAAATCATATGTTAATGAGAAACAAAAAACAGAGTATGGGCTTCATTCAGATGTCATTTGCTTTTGTTTGTTTTTTTGCTGTTTTAATGTTTTTTTGCACATCAGAAAAAAATGGACTGTTTTTCATCATTGTGCTGGATTTAATTTGCATCAGTTTTTCTTTCCGTGTTTCTGTTTTTACCATCACTATAGAATTCATTTTCCTTATATGCAAAAAAAAAAAATTCCAGCTTTTCTTACCCATTAAAAGTTAAAAATGGACACCACTCAGATGGCATATGAGTAATAATATTCTTTTTTTTTTCTCAGACCCATGGATTTCAATGGGTGAAATGGATTTATGAGTCACAAAAACAACTGGGGAATTTGAACAGCACCATAGACTATAATGGAAAATGTGAAAAACAGACGTCTAAAAGTAAAAAATGAAAGAAATGTAATATTTTACTTTATTATAAAGTTTCTTGTCCTGAGAAATGTATCTGCTTTTGGCATCTAAAAGATTTACACACTTGTGCTCTATATAAGTGATAGATTATATAATTCCATACATCCACATAGCAGCCTATGGGAAAGCCATGTGTACAATGATCTCCATTAACCCACTTTTTAAAGCTGAAATTCACAACCAGTAACCAAATAGTTAAAGTATGTAAGACAGATGTGCCCTCTTCCCAAATTTTGGATAATTTTAGTATGCAATTAATCATTTGTGTTATCTGCGGTTTTACATAGGACTTTAAATAAATTAATTACATTACCTTAATGAACCCCCCCCCCCCAAAAAAAAACAATAAAAAAACAGTTTAATGCCAAATATAGCCCGGCTATTTCTACATAATGGTTATTATGATGTGTACATATATATATATATATATATATATATATATATATATATATATACATATGAACCAGATAAACCTGACCAGCACCTCCTAGTGTGAACTGGTACCAGCTGATGTAACTATAAAATATATTAAAAAAGAATGCAGCAACACTCCATATGGCCAAGATACATCTTAACAATGAAAATGTTGGATCTAGACTGTTTTTTTGCTCAGCAACAAGTACTTAAAAAAAGGTTTATCGGGTTCATATTGTTATAATATCTGCACTCCTCCCATTAACCAGCAGGTGTTGTATAAACAGCTCTGCTTGCCCTTTAAATGTAGGTGCTTTAAGCCCACAAGAAGACATGTTTGTCCGTTTAGTTGTAGGCTTGTAGCCCAAAAGTGTCATGTAAGGCAGAGTAATTACCCATCAGGGGGAGGTTACCTTGCCGTGGTTGATGGGCACACATGAATTGGCCAATTTATGCGCTAAAAACCTTCGTTTTTTGTAAGTACTTGTTGCTGAGCAAAAAAACAGTCTAGATCCAATATTTTCATTGTTAAGACGTATCTTGGCCATATGGAGTGCTGCTGCATTCTTTTTTAATATATACACATATATATAAGTAAAATCATATTTTTATACATACACACACACATGTAAACATATATATATATATATTTATATATATATTTATATATACCCCATAAACATGCTTTCAGTAATTTATGGAATTTATGAATTGGACAACAGATGAGTTTGGCACAACTGTGATATATATTGTAGATTTACATAGGACTGCTAGTATACCTTGCAAAATATCTTATCACCTCCAAAAGCCTCAATTGATCCCCAAATTAGTTAAAGGGAATGTCAGCAGGATTTCACTCCCAAAATTATTTATATGCACATGTAGCTCTTTCAAAGAGATGTCCAGCAATACCTATTCATGGGCAATCCATCCTTCCATTACTGAGAAATCAGTTTTTGAATGGATATGCAAATGAGGCTGGAGAACTATAATAGATCTGAAGCCTCTGTCACTCCAGCTCTATTCCCCACCCAGCGCTGCCTCCTTCAGCTTGACTGACAGCCTCAATGCTGTGAGACTTCAGTCAAATATCCAAGGGGTAACGTTTCTCCTTGTGGAGAGTGACATGTTAAGCATTTCAAGGTGAGGAGACTTTTGAGCCTTGCAATGCTCCTCTGGGAAATATGCAAATTGTCTCTTCAGAGAGGAAGAGAACTAGAACTCTAGTGCCACCTACAGGAAGTAGCAATCCTAAAAGTCAATATCGACCCTTTAACGAGCCTTGTCACATGACTTAGGATAAAGCCAAAACCAACATCTCAGTTTGCAGACACTGTGTTTCGGGGTACTGCCCCTTGTCAGTGCAAAGTGTGAGATCTGGTTTGGCTGGATGAGAGGCGTTTGACTGTTCTTTCAGTCAAAGAAACTGTCAGCAGGAGGTGGTGGAGCAGCACAGGGAATAGAGGTGGAGTGACAAAGGCTTCAGATCTACCATAGCTCTTCAGCCTCATTTGCATACCAATGTAAACGCTGATTTCTCAGAGGAACAGACTAGCCATGTAAAAGTGTTGCTGGACTTGTCTTTGAAAAAGCTATACATGCATATAAAGAGTTTGGTGGTGAAATCCTGCTGACAGATTCCCTTTTAATGAAAAATTCGGTTCTACTGCATCAGTGATACGTATGTTTCGTAAAAACATCAGATGCCAGCTCTCAAGTAGCTCTAGTCAATTGAATAAAGTAATACTTATTAGATAAAAAAAATATTGAATAAGAAGAAACGTATATAACACTTATATAAAACAAAACAAATCTAAACTATTGCATGTAATTATACAACATTATATTACAATGGATATGCTACAATTTCTAAAACAATGTAAATTCACCAGGAGATAGAACAGGGGACACTTGGAGCCCTCACGTTGCCTCCCTGTGTCAATTTACAATCATTAGCCTCGTGTGTCCATGTGTTTAGAAAGGTGTTGTTGTTTTTCTCTTTTATATAAATTTCTAAGTTTCATACATGTTTATTCAATACATTTTAATATAATAAATAATGATCATTTTATACAAACAAGTAAGATAACTCGAGAGCCGGTGTGCGATGTTTTGATACTAATTGTGGTTTTGAACCATTTCCAATATTATTACTATGAATATGTATGTTACAATTTAATCTCTAATTAATTGCAGTATTAATTCAATAGACACATAGTAAGAAATAATTGGTGTCCCAAGGAGACTTATTACTCAGATTGTAACTTACCGTGGTAGAAGCCTCTGCTAGGAGCAGATGTCCTCTGCTCTGTGCTTGTCCTGGAGCAATTGCCTGAAAGGTCTGCTTTCTCTCTTATATCCTCTGTTTATCCCTCTGGGACATGTTAGTCTACAACACTGTGAGATCGGAATGGAAACTTTTGGCACACATCTTTTTGGCAACTTTAACTCATGTTCTCCCGTCACTTCACATTGTATATATAACTCATAAGAAGTCATCAGGGGGCAGAGAGAAATTCACACTAGATATTCCTCTAAGTCCTGATGTACATTTCCCTACAATTATGTCTCGGAAACGTCTACATTACATAAGAGTTACTCAAAGCTGTTCAATATGGTAACAGAAATTCTCTCGTAAAGGTTCACTCTTCCAAACAAGTCCCTTAAAGCTTGAATTATTATAAAATGTCCTAGATGAGTTGTCCCTTCGGGAAAATCCAGTGTTGCAACCATTTAATATCCCCTTCCACTGAATAAGTTGAATGGCCAACCATATAATGCATTGATGGTCTTACAAAGAGATTTTCTTTTCTGGCTCGTAGAGAGAATTCTTTAGTAGAGGATTCCCTCTATGACTGTCTTATTTGGGTATGTGCTTATAACGTCTTTTAGACGCCGACGTACTTACATCACTTTCATAGCAGGAAATGTTTGAAAAAAACACTGGCAGAAAATTAATGAATTATGTGGTAGTTTATCTGACAAAAGGACCTTTCTGTCCCCTCAGTCACCTGGGCCAAAGTGCTGCCTCTTCTGCTCCAATAGCAACCCTCTGGTACTATACCTATTCTTCAGAGATGTAGTAGTGTAGCATTTAATGGGTTATCCGGGACTATTTTTTTTATTTTTTTTAACAATGTGCCTGAGAACTGAAAGGAACATAGTTGATACCTTCCTGCCTGTTGTGCCTGGAGCCACTTTCTGGCGGAACAGAGCAGTCACATCTACAGAGCAGTGTCTTCTTTTCGTTCTACTCTGTTGATGGGCCGTGACTAACAATGTCATACTGATTGACAGCTGGCTCTCCACTACCTAACTGCGGGGGGCCAGCTGTCAATCAGCATGACATTGGAAGTCACGCCCTGTCGACAGAGCAGCCTGGAAGATGAAGAGCCGCTCTGTTGACATAGTGCAGCTGAATCGCTGGCTGGAGCAGTAAATGACCACTCTGAGCCGGTGCCGAACAGAGCAGGCAAGTAATTGCCTCTATTAATAACTACTAGTGATGAACGAATATGTTCTGTTAACCCTACCGGCGAGTATGCTTGGTTGCTCGCCGAGTATCTTCAGCGTGCTCGGGTGTTATGTTTGAATCACTCCGTGTGCATGATTTGCGACTGTTTGACAGCTTTAATACATGTGAGGAATGCCTAAGAAACAGGCATTCCTCACAGGTATTAAAGCTGTCAAACAGTCGCAAATCATGCGCACAGAGTGACTCAAACATAACACCCGAACACGCTGAAGATACTTGGGAAACACCCGAGCATGCTCGTAAATCTCGAGTAACGAGCATGCTCGCTCATCACTAATAACTACCTGTTTGTTGTTGTTTTTTACTTTGGACCTAAAAACTAAGTCCTAGACAACCTCTTTACAAGTCACACCAATGTTTGACAAGAGCCCAATGACCCCGTTGCACGTAAACAGTATTATAAATAGTAACAGGAAGCCTAGGACAGATTTTGTTCTGAGGTCCAGTACCTTTGATTTTCACCTGTGCTCTTCCATATAGCTCCGGACTGGTGAACGCATGGGAAAGAGTAAATGTTGTGGGTGAATTTGTCTGATTCTTGACGAGCCTGGTGTGATCACTATTATGGAGCACAAATGTCCACAGGGGGCACTTTTATTTTAGTGAAAGTTGCCAATTAGTCAATGAGGTAGAACAAATCTCATGATTATACAAGTTCTCAGACATCACCCAGTGATCTATAAACTGATTTGTTTACCACTTGATGCCCCGTTGAGTCTCCCAGGTTTCTCCTCCATTATTGACACGATGTCCTGTTCTCACACCACATCCATGACCAAATAAGATAAACATAGGTTTGACATTTATGGCTACAGAAATCCCAGCAAAATACATTTATAATGTCCATTGATCCCACGAGAGGTTAAAATAATATTCCAATTATTTCTATAAGTCTTACTGCCAACAGCACGAGGGGACATTTTATTAGGAGAGAGAAGTCATCTCTCTTGTATACAACAATCTGTCCTCACCCTCGTCATGCGGTTAGTGGTTACTCAATAGTCAGGATGACAAACTTTGGTTAAGAGGGCTATAGACTAAAAATACATGTATGCTCTTGTAAGAAATTACACAATACTTACTGGACATTCGCCAGCGTTATAAAGAAACATGGGAACATGACTTTTACATTGGTTGTCCATCGGATAGGTAATGACGTACTGATCATGGGGGTCTGATCACTGGGACCCAATTAGCAGAATGCAAAGTTTTTATCCCCAATGGAGAACTTTTATCCCTGTTACAAAATGGAGCCAACCACCGTTCCTTTTATTCTCTATGGGGCTGTCAGAAAAAGTTGACTGCAGCTCCCTATGGGGGAATGAATGCGTTGAGCTTGAGCACTGCCGCTTCATTGTAACAGCGATAATAGTGTCCCGCTCTGCCAATCATTGCAGGTCTTAGTGATTGGTCCCCCACCAATCAATAGGTTATCTCCTATCCTATGGGTAAGTGGTGACTTGGTTTCGCCCTAAAAACTCCATCAAGAGCAAAATGTTAGCAAAAATACCAATAATATGGAACAACTGGTATGGGGTCTTGTGGTGTAATAGTTAATATCACAGTATTTCAGATTTTAGGCAGACTGTGTGTCTTGTTGAGCACCTACATTTATTAGAGTATTATGCTATTATCTAATGCAAGGATTGCTTGGCCCTTTAGTTTTATCTTCTTCTTATCTTGTTCTATAATGAAGCATAATTATGTGCTATTATATTTGCGCTCATTGCTGATCATATATTTAACATACTTCTTTTTAGGTCTATAATGTAATGCAAAAATTCCAGTTCAAGTTTTGCATTATTCATTATGAAAAGGTTTATATTATTCTCTGGATGTTCCATTGCTTCGTATGTTTTACTTGTAGTAGATGATCAGAGATTTGTTTTTAGTGCTCGTCTAAGTAAGTAGCAAGTTCAAGTTTTAATAGAAGTTAAAAAATCCATAAAGAATTGTAAGGGTTTGCAAGGTTGATGCTACTCAGTAAAGAAGCTGAGATATCTCGGAAACAGAAAAATTATTATTATATCCAGCTTACCGACATTATTTATTGTCATTTTTCACTGTCATAAGTGAACCACTTGATCCCTTCTTAAAAAAAAGCTGGACTGAACTGTAATAAACATATCACAAGTATGTATAAACAGTCTTTATATGGAAAGCATCACGGATGAGGCTGCCTTCTATAAAATCACCAAGATAATTTGTCTCAGGGATATTGACACTAAGGACAGAGACAGACTGCCGTATAACTCGTGCGATGATCGCATGGCACTGCACGGACTGGCCCGGCACCTCTCCTGACCTGAGCATCACAGCGTAATGTATTTCTATGCAGCTTTCAAGCTCATGTCAGGAGAGGTGACAGCCAGTACAAGGTTTACCATGCAATCCTCGCACGAGTTATACGGCAATCTGTCTCTGTCCTAAAGGAAAAAGACAAAAAAATCAGTGCTTAAAAGTACTGAAGTTTTGGATAAATGAAGTGACTTTGAGAGTAACTGGAACTGCTCATCTTAACGAGGTGTGCTTAGATGGGCGCTGTCACACGGCCGTATAAATCAGATGAAGATCGGAACGCAGTCCACGGACTGGCTGTGGCTTTCTCAACCAAAATGTGACAGCTTCATGTATTTCTATGCAGCTGGAGAGCCGCCGGCCAGTCCGTGCACTGCGTTCCAATCTCAGTCTGAATTATACGGCCATCTGACTGCACTCTAACAAGCACAACGCTGAAATTTTTAAAGAGCGGACCAGCTTTCGCTACTCCTTGTGCTGATTATGTAGAATAGCAACCACAGTCAGGGCAGTAAAGTGAAAGGGAAAAACAAGGAATCACTGGGCGCTTCTGGAAAACATGATGGCTCATTAATGGCATGGTCACCTGAGGCTCCTCGTTTCAACACCGAAAAGGTGCCTTCATCGTGCCAAATGAAGGTACCTGTTCTGTGCTAAAATTAGTAACCTGAATAAAGTGACCATGCGTCTACTTAAGAGCCATGATTTTTTCCAGCCGCCCTCAGTGTTGCATAGTTACATAGTTATGTAGGTTGAATAAAGACCCATTTCCATCAAGTTCAACCTTCTTCCCCCAATTGTACATTTTGTAATTAATTTAACTATAACCCACAATGTTATGTGTATCGGGAAATCATTCAGTCCTTTTTTAAAAGCTGTTAGGCTATGTTCACATATCATGTTTTTTTCAGTGTTTTTTTATGCCTTTTTTATGCAAATTTTCAGCTGTGTTTTGCAGTACCAGCAAAGTCTATGAGATTCTAGAAATCTCATGCATACATCATGGTTTTTTTTTGTGTGCAGGATTTTGTGATTTGCATGTTTTTTGCAAAATAGAGCATGTCACTTCTTTCAGTGTTTTTTCCACCCATTGAAAGTAATGGGTGGTGAAAAAAATGCTGAAAAAAATTCACCAAAAACGCAGGTGTCAAATTTTTCAGCGTTGTTTCAGCGTTTTTTGTGCCAAAACCAGAATGAGATTTTTTTTTTCACTGAACTTTATGTACATGCATATAAGAGACAAAAGGACCGTGAAAAAAAAGCTGAAAAAATGCACCAATAATAAGCAAGAGCACAAGAAAAATCCTGAACAATCACCTGGAAAGAGATCAGGTTTTACTGCAGTTTTGCTGCAGAAAAAATAGCTGAAAAAACCATGGTGTGTGAACATAGCCTTATAGTGTCAACGATTACTACCTCTTGTGGTTGGCATTCTACAGTCTGACTGCTCTGACTCTAAAGAATCCTTTCTTATTTAACTGCCAGTATAGCCTTTCTTCCACCCGTTATGAGTGCCCCCTGGTCCTTAGTATGGTCTTTGGAACAAATAAGTCATGTGCTAGTCCTTTGTACTGATCACACAAGTATTTATACATATAAATGAGATCTCTTCTGAGAAGCCTTTTTTCTAAGCTAAACAAGAGCAACTTTTCCAATCTCTCAAGACCTCCATCCCTTGTAATAATCTATTTGCCGCCTTTGAACTGACTCTAACTTCTGAATATCCTTTTAAAAATGTGGAGCCCAAAACTGGATCCCATATTGTAGATGTGGCCTCACTAGTGCTTTATAGAGGGGTAACAATACGTTGGGATCGCCGGATTTTATATTTTTTATACATCCTAAAATCTTTTATGCTTTTGCAGCAGCTGCTTGACATTGAGTACTGCTGCTCAGTTTACTGAACCAGAATCCCCCATCCTTCTGTTCTGTAGTCCCAAGTATACTCCCATGTATATGCAGCAATAGGATCACTCCATCCTAGGTGCATTACTCTACATTTATCTACATTAAACCTCATCTGACAAGTGTTTGCCCATTCAGTCATCTTATCCAGATCATTCTGCAATATCGTAATGTCAAGATCAGATTTTATTATCCTACATAGTTTGGTGTCGTCATTAAAAACTGACACTTTACTCCCAATCTCATCCCCAGGGTGGATGTTCCTTGTTTTCCCTTCACTTCACTGCTCCGGTAGGTAGACTCAGAAACAACAAGCTGTGGAGCAAAAAGAGTCAGTGTAACTGCTATATAGCACAGCGCCTGCACCTAAACCAAGACCGGCCTGCAGACAATGAATTCTCAATGCAGAAAGTTAAAGCATATCTGTTCTTTCACAAAAAAAAACCTGTGAACCTCTTGCTGTACTCATCCCCACAACTAAAGCTACATATAGTTACATTTGTTTTGTAAATTGTTTTTATTTTCTATTATATTATGTAACATTAAATAATAATTTATTAAACCGATTATAACTTAGTCATTTTAGATGATGTCATAAGAGTCAGCTTTTCTTCATATTAAAGTTTTTATAAATGAAATCAAATTTCCAAATGTTTCTAAAGTTAATTTATTTGATCTCTAATATCCATCTTTGTCATTAAGGGCTCATTCAGACATCAGTATTTTACATGAATGAGAAAATCAGACCGATTATTCTGATCAGACTTTGATCAGAGTTTGAGTAGAGTGTGGTCTGAGTGTCCATACATGGAGAGAAAAAAAAAAGCTTCTCCACCTTCTCCATTCTCACAGTCCGTGAAAATCAGACCACACTATGAGCAGTCCACTTTTTTCACGAACCCCAAGACTTTCATTGCCTATTCTGATCCGACTCTCAGACCAAAATCGGACATGTCTCCGATACTTTCCGTGAACAATTCGGTCTGAGAAAAAAATCAAACATGTGATCAGCCCAATAGACTATCACAGGTACGAGTGCTATCCGTGAAAAAAAAAAACAGATAGCACTCGTACAAGAAAAACTGACATGTGAATGAGCCCTTAGTTACAATGTTTTTTAAAAAGTCATGATATAGATTACAAAAGTGCAGAAATAAAAAAGTTATTCATGAGTCAGAGAATCTAAAGCAGTAGTATTACTGGCAACTGGCACAAACCTTACATCTTTCTCTTGACGCTATTATCACCACATTTACTTGTAGTTCACTTATGATGTCTCCAATATTTTCTAATACGCCTGGATTTTTTGTGTTCAAATGATGGTTTTGTCAGTAGAGTGCAAGGTGTTATGATCTGCTACAAGCACTAAGGAAAGAAAGGAGATCTGTCCCTACAATAGAAATAAGCTAGATCCCTACGATGTAACGGGGAACCTGATCCTGCGATCAGACCCGCTAAAGTCCTCGGCTAGTCTGTACGAAGACCTATAGATGCAAGGGAGGGATCCCTACAAGAACTAGGGACTGGGATAAAGTTAGGCACCTCCTAGCAGAAATTGTAGCAGTAAAAGACAAACATACAACATAGAACATAAAGGTCCGAAGACCAAGCTAAACTGACTGAGAAAGGTAACTAAGCACCAGACTAACTTAAGAGTAGAAATTACAATGAAGTCCAGCAAGGCCAGGAGGGCGGAGCAGGATTAAATAGGCAAACAAGGTCACCAGCAAGATAGAAAAAAACTAACAGGAGAGTTCTAACAGTACCCCCTCTTCTATGAGGATCCTCCGGATCCCCTAGGCCCAGGCTTATCAGGAAACCTCTTGTGAAACGCTCTGACAAGTCTGGAAGCAGAAATATCATCCGCCCTCACCCATGAGTTATCCTCGGGTCCGAAACCTTTCCAACTGACGAGATACTGCAAACTCCCTCTATACCGTCTAGAATTTAGGATGCGGGAAATTTCGTATTCCCCATCCTC
The DNA here is from genome assembly GCF_046119375.1 of Phyllobates terribilis. NCBI lineage: Eukaryota > Metazoa > Chordata > Amphibia > Anura > Dendrobatidae > Phyllobates > Phyllobates terribilis. The sequence continues at coordinate 367,507,459 of NW_027362767.1, forward strand.
CACCACCGGAGGAACAGTGGCAGAGACGTCTCCATCTGACACATAAGCTCTTTTCAACAGAGAAACATGAAACACCGGATTAATCTTCCACGAGGTAGGAACCTCCAACCTAACAGCAGATTGGCTAACTACCTGAAGCACCTTAAAGGGCCCTACAAACTTGGGACCCAATTTTTTAGAAGGAATCCTCAACCGCAGATTCTTAGAGGACAACCAAACCATGTCACAAATAGCAAACAAAACCTCTTGCCGTTTCCTATCAAAGTACCTCTTAGATTTTTTGTTAGCCTCCTGAAGATTACCACGCACATCCGTCCAAACTCTCTCCAAGTCACCGGAAAAACTCTCCTCCTCAGTCTCAGCCGATACCAATTTGGAGAATGACCCAAAAGACGGATGTCTCCCAGAACAACAAAAAAAAGGCGAACAACCAGCAGAAGAGGATGTATGGTTGTTAAGCGCAAACTCAGCAAGTGGCAGAAACTCAGACCACCCCTCCTGATTGTCTGCCACAAAACAACGCAAGAACTGCTCAACATCCTGATTCTTCCTTTCTGTCTCGCCATTAGACTCAGGATGATATCCGGATGAAAACGACAAATGAACTCCCAACCTGTCACAAAAAGCACGCCAAAAACGGGCCACGAACTGAGGTCCCCTATCCGAAACAATGTCAGTAGGAACGCCATGTAGTCTGACAATTTCCTTGACAAAGGCCTTAGCGAGTGTCTTAGCGCAGGGCAGTTTGATGAAAGGAACCAAGTGACACATCTTGCTAAAACGGTCCACGACCACCCAGATGACTGTGAAACCCTCAGAGGGGGGAAGGTCAGTAATAAAGTCCATAGCCAGATGTGTCCAAGGTGCACTAGGAACCTCCAGAGGGCAAAGCAACCTAGCTGCAGGAGTATGTGAAGACTTAGATCTAGCACACACTGTACATTGGCGCACCCACTTAATGACTTCCTTCTGCCATCCAGGCCACCAAAAACTGCGACCCACAAGTCTCTTGGTCTCAGAAATTCCTGGATGACCTGCCAACCGAGACTCATGACACTCAACAAACAAATCTCTCCTAAAGGTCCTAGGCACAAACAACCTCCCATGGGGAGTGTTAGATGGGGCATTCTCCTGTGCTTTAAGAATCTCATCTTCCAAAACGGAGTCCAATGTAGCAATCACAACACCTTCTTGTAAAATGCTCCCCTCCTCCTCAGCACCGACCATGGGAGAAAAGCTGCGAGACAAAGCATCAGCTTTAACATTCTTGGTACCCGGGATGTAAGTAACGGAAAAATTAAACCGCGAGAAAAAAAGTGCCCACCTAGCCTGACGGGCATTCAAGCGCTTGGCAGCATCAAGATAGATCAGATTTTTATGATCAGTGAAAACCTGAATGGTAACTTCAGCACCTTCCAAGAGATGACGCCAGTGTTCAAATGCGAGTTTAATAGCCAGCAATTCCCGATTACCAATATCGTAATTAAGTTCAGTCTCAGAAAATTTTTTTGAAAAAAAAGCACAGGGATGTACTCCATCCTTGTTTTTCTGAGACAACACCGCACCGACCCCCACCGAAGAAGCATCAACCTCACCCAAAAACGGCTTAGTCACATCAGGCTGCATAAGGATGGGAGCAGAGCTGAACCTCTCCTTTAGAAACACAAAAGCTTCAATGGCCTCAGTAGTCCACTGAACCGCATTAGCACCTTTCCTGGTGAGATCGGTCAGTGGTTTGACAATAATAGAAAAATTTTTAATGAATTTTCTGTAATAATTGGCGAAACCCAAAAACCTCTGTATCGATTTCAAACCAATAGGCCTAGGCCATTCCTGAACCGCCTGAACCTTCACAGGGTCCATCTCAAAGCCCTTGCTGGAGATAATGTAGCCCAGAAAACTAATTCTCTGTACCGCAAACTCACATTTCTCCAGCTTAGCAAAAAGCGAATTGTCAATTAATAACTGTAATACCTCACGTACGCTCCGCCAATGAGACTCCAGATCAGGCGAATAAATCAAAATGTCATCCAAATACACAACCACATTTTTGCCGATCAAAGGTCTAAGGATGTCATTAATAAGATTCTGAAAAAATGCTGGAGCATTGGTAAGACCAAAAGGCATAACCAGGTTCTCAAAATGACCCACAGGAGTGTTAAAACCAGTCTTCCATTCATCACCCTCCTTCATGCGCAACAAATTGTAAGCCCCCCGGAGATCAATTTTAGAGAACCACTTGGCCCCCACTAACTGGTTAAACAAATCAGGAATCAATGGCAGTGGGTAAGGATTGCGTACATTAATTTTATTAATCTCACGAAAATCCAGACAAGGACGTAAACTGGCGTCCTTTTTTTTAACAAAAAAAAATCCAACAGCCACAGGAGACTTGGAAGGCCTAATGTGACCGGCGGCCAAGCTTGTCTGTATCTATTCCTCCAAAGCCTTTCTCTCAGGAATAGTAAGATTAAATAAACGACTTTTAGGAAGAGTCGCTCCAGGGACAAATTCAATGGTACAATCATAGTCTCTATGGGGAGGCAATATTTGTGACTCCTCCTCAGAAAAAACTCTCCAAAAATCCTGAATAGGTACAGGTAATTCCCCTTTTTCCACTGCAGCAATACGTCCGTTACAACACTTGTCATAACACTTAGGACTCCAGGACTTAATTTCCTTGGTAGACCAATCCAGTACAGGATTGTGCAATTTTAACCAGGGTAACCCCAAAATTACTGGAGAAGGCAAATTATTTAATACCACCAAATCCAAATTTTCTTGGTGAATACCATTAATAGTGAGGGGAAATTCATAGACCTTGTGAGTAACACTCTTCAAGGGGGAGCCATCGACAGAAACCACAGCAATAGGGGATGACAAAGGTTTGGGTTTTAATTTAAGTTTTTCCAATAATCCCCCATCAATCACATTCAGAGTAGAACCACAATCCACAAATATCCGAAATTCAATTAATTCTTCCTGAGCAGCAGTAGTAGCAGAAAGAAATACCCCCTTAGAATTTAAACAGGCAATACGGGCGTAACTGACATTTTTTTTTTCTTTGTTCAAACGAAGCACACAGTTCTTAATAAAATGGTCAGATTTCCCGCAATAAAAGCACAAACCTTCAGAGGATCTGCGGTCTTTTTCCTGAGAGCGGGGTGCCATCGCCCCAATCTCCATCGGCTCTCCAATGTCAGTACAGACCCTCTCAAGACTCGGAGCTGACATGGCAGAGGATTTACTTTCATTAACCCTTGCACGCAGTCTCCTGTCCACCCGTATAGCTAATTGCATAGCCTCCTGCAAGTTTCCAGGTGTGGGATAAGCAATCAGCAAATCCTTAACCCTTTCACCTAGCCCCACAAGAAACAAACTTTTCAAAGCTGAATCGTTCCACCCCACATGGGCAGACCACCGACGGAAGTGAGAACAATATTTTTCCACATTACCTGATCCCTGCCTGAAATGTCTTAATTCAGTCTCAGCTGATGAGACACGATCAGGATCATCATACAACAAACCCAAAGCAGAAAAAAAACTATCCACTGATCTAAAGCATGGATTACTAGGTTGGAGAGAAAAGGCCCATCCCTGAGGTTCTTTGCGCAAAAGTGATATTATGAACCCTATGCGCTGTGATTCATCACCAGGGGATCTGGGTCTCAAACGAAAATACAATAAACAAGCATTTTTAAAGGAAAAAAATTCCTGTTGATCACCAAAGAATAAATCAGGCAAACGTACCTTTGGCTCCACAAAATGTGCTCCAGAACAGCTACTCACGTGTTGTTGGAGCTCGGCCACCTCCAGAGAGAGTCCCTGCAGGCGTTGAGCCAAATCCTGAACCGACACCATGATGGAAACTGGAAGTCTTTCCTTAGAGATATTTTTGGGCTGGACTTACTGTTATGATCTGCTACAAGCACTAAGGAAAGAAAGGAGATCTGTTCCTACAATAGAACTAAGCTAGATCCCTACGATGTAACGGGGAACCTGATCCTGCGATCAGACCCGCTAAAGTCCTCGGCTAGTCTGTACGAAGACCTATAGATGCAAGGGAGGGATCCCTACAAGAACTAGGGACTGGGATAAAGTTGGGCACCTCCTAGCAGAAATTGTAGCAGTAAAAGACAAACATACAACATAGAACATAAAGGTCCGAAGACCAAGCTAAACTGACTGAGAAAGGTAACTAAGCACCAGGCTAACTTAAGAGTAGAAATTACAATGAAGTCCAGCAAGGCCAGGAGGGCGGAGCAGGATTAAATAGGCAAACAAGGTCATGTGACCAGCAAGATAGAAAAAACCTAACAGGAGAGTTCTAACATAAGGGTGTGACATGGACGGTCATATGCCTTTCCTCCTGAAAATAACGTTTGTGATTTTGCGTATTTGAATATGTGGTTTTATTGTGCATAGAATCTTACGGGCACTAATATGCGTAGTTAATGTACTGTAATGTGATGAATGTATAATGTTCTTTATGTGTAACATATAGTGATAGTCTAGGGTTAAATATAGGATATAGGTATAGCTAGAGCATCAGATATAGGTTAGGAATGGGAATGGTGCAGTTGTAGGCACATTAGATGCAGGAAGTAAATTGTACAGATTAGGAAAAGTTAAACTTTTGGGGACAGCCCCAACCTGGGAGGAGGCAGGGTGAGATAAAAAGGGGAGAACTTCCTGATTAGAGAGAAAGAATGATAGCAATAGTTCAAGGCCAGGGGGCTGGAGGGTACAAAAGAGTATGGATTGTTTGGCAGCATTAGAGCACTTGCCACAAACTTCAGTCGACCATCCTGGAACGTGAGGGGTCTACGGCCCAACAGAGGTACTGAGAAGCGTGTCTTGTTATCTTCCTATGAGAGGAAGTCGGATGATGAATCGCCTAAGGGAGTTGGGACGGGACTCATGGAAGCTGCAAAGCCATACGAAGTATCCCAAGGGCCAGAGATACCAGTGAGGAAATGGATAGCTCAGGCTGAAGGAACAGTGAATATGACAACGTACTGTGCTGTAACAACAATTGAACTTGGAATGCTCAATAAAATTAATCTGCTTGAAAAGAATCGGGTGTACACTATTGAATGTGCGGCTGTTCCTCGATCCAGGATCGTGGAGACAGCAGAGGCTGGTGGCCGAAACGTGAGTTTTATGCAGTAGACTTGTGGAGGTTTCACCAATTTAAGATACACTAGGTAACTGCTCTCCTCCAAATTAAAGATGTCCGAGTGCATGCAGAGAAGCTAATTAACCAAATCTGCTAATCTGGTTGAAAAACTTCACTCAGAGACTGAACCACGCAAAATGGCATACTTTATTACGTAGACATGGGGTTATATAGTATTCTCCTTCTAGGTGGGATTAGTAAAATTTATTGCTCTTTTCTGATAACTCGGCATGCTGTAATTTGTTCATCCATGTATCTTTTGACCTTAGTAATGCCTTAGGAATTTCAATGGGATGGGTGAGTTTGTCTCTCAGCGCCATCTTTGACAACTCGACATGAATCTCTCTGTTATCAGCCATGCACATGCATACGTCATTCCCAGGAAATCATTTAGTTGTTCGTGTCTACAAATTAGAACAGAAGCTGTCAGTTATATATTCATTAACTATTAACATAATCCATGTGCACATTTGCATACATACATACACATAGATTATTCCATCATCTCTATATTAATTCACACTGATTAGGTAATCTATTAAAATAAACTAATTGATTTTCTATAATATATATATACTTTACCTTGACAGACCCCTAAAATGAATTATTTGCTTTTAATATCCATATGTTAAAAATCAGAGGGGAAGAAGAATTGACCCTATGTTAAGGCTATTCTGGAACCCTACAATGTGACGGGCGCCCCGTCCCTTTTAGACGGACCCACCGACGTTCCTAAATCTAACTCATACGAAGACCTACAGGAAAAGGGATGGAGACCCTAAAAGATCTAGTGACTGGGTAATTGAGGGCCACCCCTAACACAGAAATATGGATATTAACTTTACATTTACTTCCGGTAATCTCTCTGGTACAACACTTTTGTTCTAAGGGGAACTGTTTGTTCATAGATTTTGAGAGCCTTAGTAACTTTCCTTGTGGGGCCGGTATTGTCTGGGATATACGTACAACAATGCTCACCTATCATTTTGCATACCCCTCCTTCTCTGCAAGTAACATATCCAGAGCTATTCTGTTTTGGAAAGCCATGGTAGATGTGGGTGCTAGTTGGTCAACTATCCCTTGCAAGGCATCTTTGGTGTAATTGCTAAATCTTTGTTGGTTATAATATATGTAATTTATCCAATCAACGTTCTTGTTAACGGTTATTATGGGTATTATGGACTCAAATCCCGCCTTCACTTGGTCTCGGGCCTTGAATTCGTCTGGCACCCTCCTAAGCACTCCGAGAACATTATATATATGTGGGTCAAAACTGCCTTTGGGGTTAACATCTCTCTTGGCCCTGTATATACCTGCAAACGCAGCCTCTATTTCCTCTTTGGATTCCTGGGACTCAGATATAAGGTAAACAGACATTATTGCTTTAGTTAAGGCACATTCCTCAGTCCATTTGCCCTCCAGTCTAATCCTAATCTTCATGTCACCACATTCAAGTAAGTGTTGTACCAGAAAACTGGAATATCATTCTCTTCGGTAATAATTGTTTGGAATGCACGTGTTGTCGCAGAGTGCATCTTCTTACAGTCACCACTGTACTTACGAGAGCTTCAATCAGCAAGATATCTTGAGTAAACAGTATTTACTTCATACTGGATAAACATGAGATACAATTCAGTGTCACACAGTCCATGTGCTGCTGACATAACACATACAGAAGAAAAAAAAAACACAGGAAGTAAAAACAACCAACAATTGAGAGCTTCCCTCCCCACATTACAGCAAGCATATAACTTTACACACTATCGCCATCTGCTGTCTGGTTAGTATAAAGTCCTCCTTTCACTTATAATAAGTCCTAATCTGTTGCATATGCCAACACCCTTTCTCAACAGTAAGGACTTATTCAATCAAACCCAACTTTTTTATTTGTCTCTGGTGTTTATCAGCATTCAACACCTTCGTGAAGATGTCTGCTGTCATTTCTTCAGTAGGACAATACTCTAACTTCAAGACTCCTTGTTCCTGATGATCTCTCAAGAAATGATATTTCACATCAATATGCTTGGTTCTTGGATTGACTCTTTCCATCTGAGCAAGAACAAGGCATCCTTGATTGTCCTCTTTCAGTTTTGTTGCTTCCAACTGTGGTTGTCCTAATTCTGTCAACAATTGTCTTAACCACAGAACTTCTTGACTTGCATGTGCTGCGGCAACATAGTCTGCTTCTGTTGAAGAATGTGTCACAATTGACTGTTTCTTACTTGTCCAACTTATTGGTCCACCTGAGAGAAAAAAAATATGTCCACTGGTAGATCTTCTGTCAGTTGGATCTCCAGCCCAATCTGCATCAACGTATCCTGTTAAAATGCAATTATCACTTGTGGGTAATTTCAGCTTAACATTGCTAGTTCCTTTCAAATAGCGCATTACTCTCTTCACGCCATTCCAATCAGCTTTATTTGGTTTTGATACCTTTCTACTCAGGATTCCTACTGCTGCTGCAATGTCTGGTCTTGTAATGGTCGCTAGAAACAATAGTTTTCCTATTGCTGTTCTGTATATTTTTTTTCACTGTTCATCTCTTTGAGATAACTAGTTTCCATTGGAGACTTTACTGTTTTTGCATCCTTTAATACAAAATTTTTCTGTTATGTCTTGAATCATGTGATTTTGATTCAGTAGGAAACTTCCGTATTCTTCACTTTCTACCTGTATTCCTAGGTACTGTTTCACATTTCCCAAGTCTTTGATTTCGAAATGTTGCTTCAGGATTTTTAGAATGTTTTCTTTATCCCTTTCTTGTTTAAAACAAATCAAAATGCTGTCTACATATATGAGTACATAAATCCATCTATTAATCAGCCTTTTTGTGTACAAGCATGGATCAGCTTTGCTTCTTTGAAATTTTTAATTTGTAAGTACTTCTGTGATTTTGTCATTCCACGCTTTAGCTGCTTGCTTTAAACCATATACAGTTAGGTCCATATATATTTGGACAGAGACAACATTTTTCTAATTTTGGTTCTAGACATTACCACAATGAATTTTAAACAAAACAATTCAGATGCAGTTGAAGTTCAGACTTTCAGCTTTCATTTGAGGGTATCCACATTAAAATTGGATGAAGGGTTTAGGAGTTTCAGCTCCTTAACATGTGCCATCCTGTTTTTAAAGGGACCAGAAGTAATTGGACAGATTAAATAATTATAAATAAAATGTTCATTTCTAGTACTTGGTTGAAAACCATTTGTTGGCAATGACTGCCTGAAGTCTTGAACTCATAGACATCACCAGACGCTGCGTTTTCTCCTTTTTGATGCTCTGCCAGGCCTTCACTGCGGTGGTTTTCAGTTGCTGTTTGTTTGTGGGCCTTTCTGTCTGAAGTTTAGTCTTTAACAAGTGAAATGCATGCTCAATTGGGTTGAGATCAGGTGACTGACTTGGCCATTCAAGAATATTCCACTTCTTTGCTTTAATAAACTCCTGGGTTGCTTTGGCTTTATGTTTTGGGTCATTGTCCATCTGTAGTATGAAACGACAACCAATCAGTTTGGCTGCATTTGGCTGGATCTGAGCACACAGTATGGCTCTGAATACATCAGAATTCATTCGGCTGCTTATGTCCTGTGTCACATCATCAATAAACACTAGTGACCCAGTGCCACTGGCAGCCATGCATGCCCAAGCCATCACACTGCCTCCACCATGTTTTACAGATGATGTGGTATGCTTTGGATCATGAGCTGTACCACGCCTTCGCCATACTTTTCTCTTTCCATCATTCTGGTAGAGGTTGATCTTGGTTTCATCTGTCCAAAGAATGTTCTTCCAGAACTGTGCTGGCTTTTTTTAGATGTTTTTTAGTAAAGTCCAGTCTAGCATTTTTATTCTTGATGCTTATGAGTGGCTTGCACCGTGCAGTGAACCCTCTGTATTTACTTTCATGCAGTCTTCTCTTTATGGTAGATTTGGATATTGATACGCCTACCTCCTGGAGAGTGTTGTTCACTTGGTTGGCTGTTGTGAAGGGGTTTCTCTTCACCATGGAGATTATTCTGCGATCATCCACCACTGTTGTCTTCCGTGGGCGCCCAGGTCTTTTTGCATTGATGAGTTCACCAGTGCTTTCTTTCTTTCTCAGGTTGTACCAAACTGTAGATTTTGCCACTCCTAATATTGTAGCAATTTCTCGGATGGGTTTTTTCTGTTTTTGCAGCTTAAGCATGGCTTGTTTCACCTGCATGGAGAGCTCCTTTGACCGCATGTTTACTTCACAGCAAAACCTTCCAAATGCAAGCACCACACCTCAAATCAACTCCAGGCCTTTTATCTGCTTAATTGAGAATGACATAACGAAGGGATTGCCCACACCTGTCCATGAAATAGCCTTGGAGTCAATTGTCCAATTACTTTTGGTCCCTTTAAAAACAGAGTGGCACATGTTAAGGAGCTGAAACTCCTAAACCCTTCATCCAATTTTAATGTGGATACCCTCAAATGAAAGCTGAAAGTTTGAACTTCAACTGCATCTGAATTGTTTTGTTTAAAATTCATTGTGGTAATGTCTAGAACCAAAATTAGAAAAATGTTGTCTCTGTCCAAATAAATATGGACCTAACTGTATGCTTTTCTGTAGTTAGCAAACTTTGTTTGGATTTCTTTCATCTTTGAATCCTGGAGGTTGTTCCATGTAAATGTCTTCTGTTAAATCTCCATTCAAAAAAGCTGTCTTTACATCCAGATGTCTCAGTTCCATCTGTTTCATTGCTGCAACTGTAAGTAAAGTTCTTATTGTAGTGTGTTTGACAACTGGAGCAAATATCTCATCATAGTCTTCTCCATATTTTTGAGAATACTCTTTAGCTATGAGTCTTGCTCGGTATCTTTCAGCTGTGCCATCTGTTTGGTATTTTACTTTAAAAATCCATTTACATCTGTGGCGCCCCTGAGGGTTCGGTCGCCACAGAGGTATTGCATCTCATCCAGAGGTGTGGTATCTCACTCTCAGGTAAAGAAGGAGTATGGCTCAGGACCCTAACACTACATTCACTACACCACATTTCCGGGGGACAGGGCGACAATGCTCCTACGGGAGAGCACAACTGTCCCTGATCCCTGGCTGGAGTGGGGGGGAACCACCTAGAGAGGGGGAACTAGGTAGTGGATGGGTGGAGGACGTAGATCCTGGGAGCACTGAGGAGGAGGTATAAAAGCAAGGAACCATTTTGGTTCAGGGAGTCTGAGAGAGACAGTGGAGTGGTCAGTCACAGGAGCAGGGGCTCTGTACGAGCTCTGCTCCACAGGCAGGCCTAGTCAAGAGGCCTGAGCCTGAAAGGAGTGAAGAGAGGAAAAGGGAGCAGTAAGGCTCCAGGACAGGAACCGAAGGGACCCTAGGGGTACGGGCCGTGCAACTGCCACCCATACGCCCGCCGCTGCCAGGAGGTAGGTGGGTCAGGCCAGAAGAAGGGAACCGGATCCCTCAACCAGCAGAGACTACAGGGCTCAACTGTGAACCGGAGGCTGCAGCACTTCAAGTACAGCAAGCCGTCCACATCAGCCATCAGGAAGGTAGCCACAAAGGGCCAGGGGTCGGAACACACGTCGCCCGCCAAGGCCCGAGGACACTGGACAGAGGTGCCGCTAGGTGTGAGGTACAAGGAGAGAGGCCAGAGAGGACACACTGAAGGGGGTCCTGCTAAATGCTCCAGAGATACCTGAGGGTCGACCGAGATCCTTACTGCGTGAGCACAGGACGCCGTGGGCTCTTACACTGGCTCTGTAAGTGGAACTGCTTAACCATGAGTAAAAGATCTGGGACTGCGTCATCTGGACTCTGTGATTCTTCTTACACCGCGACACCCCGCACTACCACCACCATCATCCATACACGCTGCCCTGAAGCTACACTCTTCCTGTGGGGAGTTATACTACCTTGCTGCGCATACCACAAGATTCAGTGGACTGCTGCACAGCGGCGGTTCCTAATAACCGCATTCCACAGGTGGCATAGTAAGATATAAGCAGATACACATAGACTACCACTGGTTTGACCGCCCTGGGTCACGGACGGGGTCACCGCCACGGTGACTACAACCCTCAGCATCTACAAGGCCCGCCTCCGGGTGTCCCCCATGGCCCAGGGGGCGCGTCACATCCTATGGCTTTTCTTCCTTCTGGCAACTCTGTTAGTGTCCATGTATTTGAATCATGCATGGATTTAATTTCTGTTTCTGTTGCTTCTATCCATTTATCAGCTTCTTCTTCAGGAAGTTTAGATATGTCTTCCTAAGAGGTAGGCTCATAGATTTTTCTTATGCTTGTCTTGTATGAGAGACGTTTTGGTGGTCTTCCTTTGTTCTCTCTCATTGAACGTCTTGGTTCTGTGTCTGTTTGTAGTTGTGATTCTTCACTTTCAGTATTTTGTTCTTCATTAATTTCTACTTCTTTCTCATCAGGTATTTCTTCAGTTATGTCACTATTGTTTTTCTCATTTTTTGTTTCAACTGAAATCATAATGTCTTCATTTAAATCTTCAATGAATGTCACACTGTTACTCACCGTAACTCTGTCTGTTTTGGGATCTAGGATTCTATATCCTTTACAATTTTCACTATATCCAACGAATATTCCTTTCATGGATCTGTTTTGAAGTTTGGAACGTTTTTCTGTTGGAATGAATATAAAAACTTTACATCCAAAAACTTTTAAATGATTGACACTTGGTTCCATACCTTGCCACAGTTCATATGGAGTTTTTGTCAGTTTTCTGGAAAAAAGTCGGTTCTGTAGATATGTAGCTGTCATTGCTGCCTCACCCCAATATTTCTCTGGTAGTTTGGAATCCGTCAGCATACATCTTATCATTTCTGTTAGAGTTCTGTTTTTCCTTTCTGCTACTGCATTTTGTTCAGGTGTGTATGGAACAGTTTTCTGGTGTTCTATTCCATTTTGTCTTAAGTAGTCTTCTATTCTGTGACCTGTAAATTCACCTCCATTATCACTTCTGATGACAATTGGCTTCCTTTGAAATTTGTTACTTGATCTTGTTACATAGTCTACAAGTTTATCAAAAACTTCACTTTTGTTCTTAATTAAGTATGTGACTGTGTATCTTGAGTAGTCGTCTATAAAAGTCAACATGTATCTATTGCCTCCTGATGTAGTCACTTTCATGGGTCCACATACGTCAGTATGCACCAAATAAAGTGGTCTTTCGCTTTTCATCTCACTTTCTTTTGGAATAGATATCCTTGTGGCTTTGGATATTATACAACATTCACATCTTACAGTAATTGAGCAATCTGATATCTTTAAATCTTTTGTCCATTCTTTTCTCTGTAGTTCCCTTATACTGTCAGGGTGTCTATGTCCTAGACGTCTATTCCACATGTGAATACAGTTTTTGTGATCATGTGTACATACCTTCATAGGTTCCTTTGGTGTGTCAAAATGATATAATTGTTCATCTGCCTTGACTTTGGTTATCACCTTGTTTCCTGCAATAATTGCACACTCATTGTCTTTGAATTTTACTGTAAGTCCTTTTGCTGTTAAACGTTCCACAGATAATAATCCGCCTTCCAATTTTGGAACATACAACACATCCTGTACAAGTATCTTTGACTCTTGTCCGAACTTGTTTGAACAATTTAGCATACCTTGTTCGATACCTTCTGCGGTTATTTTGCTTCCATCTGCAAGATAAATGGCTTCTTTCTTATCTAAATCAAGATCAGTAAAGAAATTCTTGTCACTTGTCATATGACTCGTTGCTCCTGAATCAATAAACCAACCAAGTGATGATTTCTTGTCTGTTATTTTAAATGTGCCATTCCAATTATTCTCACATGAATCAGAAATTGTGTTTTTTACTTTCTGTGTATGCTTTTTATGCTGTAATTTTTGTTGTTCTGCTTTCCATATGGTACAGTCTTTCTTTAAATGACCTTTTTCTTACATCTGAAGCATTCTCTTGTCTCTTTATTATAGGGTTTTTTAAATTATGTAGCTTTAAGAGCGTTTTCACTGTCCTTTTCAGTAGAAGAATCATTTCTTTGTTCTTTTCTTCTCTGATATTCATCTATTAGTCTTCTTTTCACAAAATCTAATGTAATGTCAGTTTCTGGTCTCGTCTCAAGGGCATTTATCAAGGCTGTATACGAATCTGGTAAACTGCACAATATAGCTGCTACATGACTTTCTTTAATGTCTTCACCAATAGATCTTAGCTGTGATATCACTTCCATCATTGAGAATATGTGCTTCTGCATGTCGTCATTTGCACTCAATCTCATACTGTAAAGCTTTCTTAATAAAAATAACTTGTGATTCAAGCTAGGTCTTTCATACAGTTTTCTTAATGCTTCTCACATTCCTTTCGCTGTTTCTTCATTTCATATATGTATTAATTGAGCATCATCCACTAATAAGCTAATGGTGGCTCTCGCTTGTCTATTCTTCTTATCCCATGTCTGATTATCTTGATCTAGTCTTTCTGTAACAATTACTTCCCATAAATCATCCTTAGATAACAACATCTCTACTTTGAATTTCCATAACTGATAATTTTCACTATTCAGTTCAGCTACTGTGAATTTCAGTTCTGTGTTACTCATCATCTTTATATAGTATTACTTGTTTAGAGAGTTGTACTGAAGATATTCTCCTGTTTTTTCTTGCTGATAGTTCCTGTATGTCCTGCCTGTGTTGAATTCTCTGTAATTATATCCAGCTCCTGAGATCATGAATTCTTTTGTCACTCTGTATCTGGATTTATTTCCTTCTGTTTACAGAGCTTATCTGTGTGCTCCGTTATCTGGGGTTATAAACCGGGATCCTGCTGCCTGGGCTTGTAGTGCGGGACTGTAGTGTCTGGGCCCATAACCTGTCACAGAGTGCATCTTCTTACAGTCCCCACTGTACTTACAAGAGCTTCAATCAGCAAAATATCTTGAGTAAACAGTATTTACTTCATACTGGATAAACATGAGATACAATTCAGTGTCACACAGTCCGTGTGCTGCTGTCATAACACATACAGAAGAAAAAAAAAAACACAGGAAATAAAAACAACCAACAATTGAGAGCTTCCCTCCCCACATTACAGCAAGCATATAACTTTACACACTATCACCATCTGCTGTCTGGTGAGTATAAAGTCCTCCTTTCACTTATAATAAGTCCTAATCTGTTGCATATGCCAACACGTGTTACCGTAACAAAGGCTTCCCCCCCAGCTACTGTCATCAGACAAAGCAACATCAGGGTTGTGGGTCTGAGACTGCCTTCTTGCAATGGGATGTGTGGACCTATGATGTTCCACTTCAACCTTCACAGCCATAGGTGATGTAAGCAACACTTTGTAGGGCCCTTCAAATCTGGCATCCAGTGTGCCTCGCACGTGATTCTTTATCCTGACAAAATCTCCAGGCTGGATGCTGTGAGTACCTAGTTCAAGATCTGAGTCTGGAATGGAAGAGCACACTGGAGCATGTGTTAGTTTTAACTCTTTAGGAAGTCCGTCAATAAAATTCACAAGCTTATCATTCCCTGAACTAAGCTGCTGTGGGTAATATCGACCCATTCTAGGTGGCCCCCCAAACAAGATGTCATATGTTGTGAGCCCTGTGGGTTGTCTCGGGGTATTTCGGACTGAGTATAGGGAAATAGGTTGCACCTCCAGCCATAGAAGTGACTATTCTTTACTGGCCTTAAGAATTTTGTTTTTTAAAGTGCCATTCATCCTTTCAACTTTGCCACTACTTTGAGGATGATAAGGAGTATGCAGGCCCAAATCCGCCCCAATCATCTCCCAGATTGATTTGGTAACTTCTGCAGTGAAAGCAGGTCCTTGATCACTGTCAATCACTTCTGGAATCCCGAATCTGCAGATAAGTTCTGCCAGAAGCCTTTTCACTGTAGTTCTAGCAGTCATGTTGGCTACTAGGTGTGCTTCTGTCCAGCAGGAAAACATATCCATCACCACCAGAACATATTCATATCTTGCACCCTTGGGTAATTGCATATGATCAATTTGGATTCTCTGGAAAGGATACTGTGACTTTGCCAGTTTCTTCTTTGGCACATGTTCTGTTCTTCCGGATTACAAGTGTTGCAAATCTCACAGCTCCTAGTATAGTTAATAGCAAGAACTGAGATCTTGGGTGCAATATAGAGTTTATTGATAGCTGAAATCATCTGATTCTTCCCTCTATGTACCTTTCCATGAGCCCATTGAACCACTGCAGGATACAGTGCTCTTGGCAGACATATTCTTCTTCCCACTCTCCAGATTCCGTCATAACAAAACGTTCCTCCCTGTCCGATCCATCCTTGTTTTTCTTCTTCTGTTACTGCATTCTGCCGGTCCACTTAAATCCTTTTTGTCAGATTCTCTTCCAGTCTGTGCTCCTCTTCATCTTTCTCCTCTTCTTCTTCCAACCCCAAATTTCTCATTCCCGTTTCTTCCTCATCCCCTCGTTGTCTCTGACTTCTGGTGAGCACAAACACCTCCGTACCCCCCAACACCTCTACTTCCTCTGGAAATATTGGTTCCATAGCTGCTGCTTTTGCTCGAATGTCAGCCAGATGATTCCTCTTGGCTTCCCATGAGTCTTAATTTTGATCATAGCCACTTGCCTAGGTAACTTCAGAGCTTCTAGCAGACTTCTCACTGCCGCTGCATTCCGGATTGGAGCTCCACTGGCTGTCTTGTAGCCGCTCAGGGCCCATATCAGGCCAAAGTCGTGGGCAATCCCGAATCTGTACCTCGAGTCCATGTAGATATTTGCCACTCGACTCTCTGCGCACTTGCAGGCTTCAGTCAGAGTGTAACACGGGTACTTTAGATGCAGTGACACAGAAACACAGAGCAACCAATACAGGGTCAATAAACAGGGGAAGTTTATAATAGCAGGGTCAATCTCCACGTAGGGAGTATCAGGGGAAAATATGGGGAAAAACAAGGGATGTAGCAAGTAAAAGTCATTAACTGACAGTTCACAGTTTAACTAGATATAGCAGAGTCGAATCGGTTGTAAACGACAGTTTTTAAGCTTAGCTGACTCTTTTCCTCCACAAGGGAGTTTCCAGCTGAGGCCGTTGTAGATTTCTTCAGGCTTCCCCGCCCAAACAATGCTCCGTCTTCTGGCGGCAGCGGGTGGTCTCCGGTTTTACCCGCTGAGCCCCTAGTCCATAACACGGCACCTCACGTGCTCGGCTCCACAGACCCTGTGTCTCTTCTCTAGTCGGCTTGACTTCTCCGGTCCACTGCACTCGGCTCTTGCTCCCAGTACTGGAGCCAGGAGCCTGGACCCTCTCACACTGCTCTGCTGAGCAGGACCCAGCTCCGCTTTCCCGCGCAAACGTCCTCGTCTCTTCCTCTCTCTACCCACACCACCAGTTTACCGGTCACCTGACTCCTGTGCTCACAGTCTGTCTTCCCCCTGCAACCAGAAGCACGGCCCCGGCAGTTCCGGATCCCTTGCTCTGAAAGTACTTACACCCTGGTCTTCCCCCTTACAAGAGCATACAGTTCGGTCTCTTGAGCTGACATATAAGATGGCAGTGGTCCAGAAGAAACAACCGGGGATACCAGCGCATTTCCGGTATGGTAAGTTCCATATTCATCTGCATATCTGGACCCATCAGTATACAGTATCAGATCCGCTTCAGGCAGTGGCTGCTCAGTGACAGTAGGTAGGTGAGAGGTTTCTGCCTCCATGACCTCAAGGCAATCATGGTCACTCAAATCAGGGTATTCATGGTCTTCTGAGGACCCCCCTAAGTCTTCAGAGCAGCCCCCTCTTGACAGAAGAAGCAGAGTGGAGGGGTTCAAGATAGTACATCGCTGAAGAGCTATATTTTCTGGTAAAAGGAGCTCACATTGGATTCTGACACGACGTTTCATAGATAGATGGTTGTGCTGGGTTTGTGCAAGGAAAGCTTTCAAATCATGAGGGGCCAGTATAGTTGTAGGATGGCCAAGTACAACATCTGCTGTTCTGTGGAGGAGTTCTGTAGCTGCCAGCACTGCTTTGAGACATGTTGGAGCTGTTTGCGCCACTGGATCCAATTTACTGGAATAATATCCGATGGGTCTCATGTGGCCTCCATGTTTCTGTGCCAAAACTCCTGGGGCATGGCCACACGCTTCAGAGACAAATAGAAAGAATGGAAATTCGTAGTTGGGAATCCCCAGTGCAGGGGCTGAAATGATGAGTTCTTTCAACTGGTCCATTGCATCTTCAGCTTCTTGGTCAAAATGGAGGTCAAGCTCAGAAGAGTGGACCCGATCATATAGAGGTTGCATGAGAGCTGACTGTGCTCTCCCGTAGGAGCAATCTCGCCCTGCCCTACTGAAGAGGACATGTTGGATGCAGGTGTTAGGGTCCCCGGCAGCACTCTATCCTTACCTGAGAGTGGGATACCACACCTCTGGGTAAGATGCAGTACCTCTGTGGTGACTGAACCGTCAGGGGCGCCACATATACGTTACGCCCCTGCATGCAAAGATCGTTCTAAAGGGACGAGACACCTGATATACCACAGAGCAGCAGTTAGCCAGGAGCGACTACACACCAGAGTTCTTTGAATCACACAGTGGGGCCCGCCCAGTCGCACGGGCTGTCCCTAAGGGCCAATCTAGACACCACAAACTCACTGGTGACTACCTCTTGAAGCTCATCAAGAGAATGCCAAGAGTGTGCAAAGCAGTCATCAAAGCAAAAGGTGGCTACTTTGAAGAACCTAGAATATAAGACATATTTTCAGTTGTTTCACACTTTTTTGTTAAGTATATAATTCCACATGTGTTAAATCATAGTTTTGATGCCTTCACTGTGAATGTACAATTTTCATAATCATAAAAATACAGAAAAATCTTTAAATGAGTTGTGTCCAAACTTTTGGTCTGTACTGTACACATTTGCATACATACATATGTGACGCCCTGTGGCTGCAGGCTGTCACAGAACTCCTGGGTGTTGCACAGATGGGATTCTCCCCAGTGGCCTCAATACAATGCCCGAGCCTATTGGGATCTCTATGCCCAGTAGGGAATCCGGCATACTGAGGAGGATTTCATATCCCGCAGTCCACCCGTGAATAGCGCACACTGAGAGGACTAGGTACCACGAAGGCCCCAGCATCCAGGGATCGTGGTAACCAGTGGGAAAGCCCTCACCGCCAAGCAAGATGGTTGAGAGAAACATCAAGGGAGCTAGACCCTGTTCCAGGCAGGTCAGAAGCTCCAGGAAGACAAACAGGAAGATACAGAAAGGAGGCCTTACACCCGCTCACTGGGGAGCAAGACTAGAAGTGCACACCACTTACAAGTGCCCCGGACCGTACCTGATTACCATCTGCAGTAAAGGTACTGAAACTAGCCCCGGTGTGTGTGTCTGTTCTTCCTCTGACCCGGCTGGGTCCCATCTCCCCAGCATCCACCATCTACCCCTACACTGCCCTGGAGCTAGCTCTACCTGTGGAGAGCCACACCATCACTGCTGCCGTAACACCAGCTCCAGAGGACTGCTCCGCAGCGGCTGCACCCTTTAGCCGCATTCCACAGGTGACGTCACAAACACTTTAAATCCCTTATAAGTATTCCCCTTTTTACTGACCGCCCTGGGTCACGGACCGGGACAGCTACCGTGATATCCCCCACCGGCATCCAGAGGCCCGGCTGCCGAGTACCCCACGGCCCAGGGGGCGCGTCACATACATATAGATTATTCCATCATCTCTATATTAATTCACACTGAATAGGTAATCTATTAATAGAAACTAATTGATTTTCTATAATATATATATTTTACCTTGACAGACTCAAAGCACAAGGGAATCGGGACACCGTTTAACAGTAGGGTGCCAAGGTGTGGGAACACAGCAGCCCATCGCCCATGATTACCGCCCTGTGCATCTTAAAAGTGCAACCTTTGGTCTGCCAGAATTTAATGGATTACTATTTTGACTTATGAACCTACAATGAGTTGTCCATTTTGGTTTTGGTTCTCTTTTTTTGCTTTCAACCGTGCCCAATGTGATCCAAAAAAGACTGAAAAAAGTTTTTTAGATGACACTTGGCCTGATTGAAAAAAAAATACAAGACAAGCACTACTTTTTGCTATAATTAATTAGATTGTAATATGAGATACGGGATGTAGCTATAGGTGCTGTAGAGACTGCAGTTGACCTTCTACCAGGTACTTAAAAACAGTCCAATATGCTCTTTTACCACAAAAGATGAAAAAAGCATTGGTACATTTTAGGTGGGACCAAATTTTGCTTCAGTGCCCAGGAAATTTAAAGAGGTTGTTCGGTGATAGCAAGTTATCACCTAGAATTTGCTGACGGGTCGGTGTCCGACCTGTGAGACCACCACTGATCGACAGATCTGGGAACTTTTAGCCCCATTACAAAATGGTGTAGCAGGTGAGACGCCTGACCGCAGCTCCATTAATTCTCTAGGGGCTGCTAAAAAAAGCCAAGTGCAGAGCTTGGGAGCACCGAATTATTGAGCATCCGCACTGCTGGATCATTTTATAGTTTCCTTTTCTGCTGATCGTCGTGCAGGTCCCAGCAGTCGGACATCCACCGGTCAACATGTTTTCACATATCTCAGACAACCCATTTGAGTTTTCGTCCTAAAACCAGGGAATGGTTTCATTTTTAGCTTCATTTTATACAAGTGCAGATATAAACCAGTTAGGGCTCCAATACTTTCCTTTTTTTCCATGGGAACAAGAACAAGTTAAAATTAGAATAACAGCAAAATACCATGTAATTAGAACCATTTTCAAGAACATGACAAGATGTGCACTCGGGAGAGATTTGTTGTCTTCGGATTTGTACAAAATGTGCTGAAATATGTTATGGTTTTTCACATGAATATAATGAAATTTGGGGGATGGAAGATTTCACATAAGAACATGTGAGGGTTACGGCAGTGTTGTCATTCTCATTATAAAAGTCAACATACAAGTTTTTAGGTGTTGTCAGATCTAGATAAGATTTTCAGTGGGGGCAAACAGGGTGACTTATTGCTGGAGCCAGTTTTTCAAGACTTGAATATACTCGTACTTCATGGCTCAAACTGTCCATGTGCTCCTACTGAGCCTGGCGCAAAGTTCAGCCTACAGTGTTTTATCAAAATCTTGGTAAGAACTGGTAGGGAAAGCAATAGTACAAAAAAACATTGGGTCATACTTTTTACAACAGAAATCAGCATAGTTTTGTAGGGAAGAACAAGCACAAGAAAGGAAAGGATGATAATCAGACAGTTCAGTGGAAGATTGTTGCCTTTTTTTTCCCGTGATCCCAGTTGGCCATGAACCACCAGTCCATCAAAATCAACCACAATATGGTCTAGATCTACAAAACAAACACTCTGAACTTTCTCCTTCTGTTTCTTCTTCTCTTCCCAAAGGGGCTATTTTTGTTTTTCATGCTTTTGTTTTTTCTTCCCCTTCTTCCAAGAGCCATAAAGTTTTCACTTTTTTGTAGGGCAGATCAGTCAGTAATTGTACCAACTGTACCGTCACAGCCGTATGAGGGCTTGATTTTGATTTTTTGCATGACATGTTGCAGTGTTAACTTTACCATATAATGTACTGAGAAATGGGGACAAAAAATCAAAATGGGGTGAAATGGTGACAAAAAAAAACAATTTTGGTATAGTTTTGGGGTTTTGTTTTTACTGTATTCATTGTGTGGAAAAAATTACCTGATATCACGATTCTCCAGGTCAGTACAATCAAGGCGATGCAAAATTTGTACAGCTTTTATTATATTTTACTGCTTTAAAAAATGAAAAGCTTGGTAAAAAAAAAAAAAAAGAACTGGGTTTGTGTCACCATTTTATGAGACCCATAATATTTTTATATTTCTATCGATGAAGCTGTAGTTTTTGGTGGTATCATTTTGGGGTACACACTACTTTTTGATCGCTTTTATTCTATTTTTTAAGGGGCAGAGATTATTGCAATTATTAAAATAAGAGAGTGACTTTTGCAGCCTCCTAGCCTTTACAATGACCATTTTTCAGCAGCAAAGTTCAGGTCCCCTTTGACTTCTATGGGGTCAAGGTTCAAGTTCGGGTAGAGTTTTGGTCCCCGAACCAAACTTTGGACTAATGTTCGCTCGAATCCAACAAACCCGAACATCAATTAATCCATTCATCCCTAGTTGTTATACCAAATGTGCATTTTTTTTAATGAATTTATTTAATTTTCGGATTTACAAAAAGGGTTTGATTGGAAGTTTTTAATTTTTCTCACATTTTTGAAAATGTTTTAAACTTTTTACATTATTTTTTTAGTTCCCCTATGACACTTGAATCTTGATCATTTACTCAATATACTGCAATACTTTAGTGTGGTAGTTTATAGTGAAATTGGCAATCTCATCAGACTTGTCCTCGTAGAAGTATTAAGATGGTGGCAACCTTCAGTAGGCCCCCAGCTGCCTTAGCAACCCATTGGCACCCCATATTTGCATTGCAGGGTGTGATGGATGCCTTAACATCCCCTCATGAGATTAAACCAATTAGATGATGCTGTTAGAGATTGGTAGCTTTTTCTAAATGGATAAACAGCAGTGACTGGAGCTAGCTCCAATCTCTGCTGTTAGAGAGAGCAGATTTTATAATACAAGCCCAGTTTATACATCCGCAAAAAATTTGTATATGTATAGTGGATTAAGGGAAAGGCTTAATTAAAAATTACTATCTAGTTGATCTGAATTTTTAGTTTTTTATACGTATTTTTTGAAAGTACACCACACCCACTAGAACTATTTTTTACTCTACCTAGGGCACTTGGTACTGTGACCACTTAACAATATACTAGAATACTTTAGCATATGGTTAAATTGACAATCACCCATTGTGGAAACTGGGACTTTAGTCGGCCCCCTATACACATACACCCGGCATCTGCCTTACATGTATAAAAAATGTCATTAAGGGGTCAATGAAAGCGGCTGTTTGGATTTCAAAATCATTAGGGAATTCTAAGCTAATATTCTCACCTGCTTAAGAGTGACTACCTCCTTGGTCATACTGAAGTAGACGGCTCAACACCACTGAGCCCAGTGTTTATCTGCAGCAGTAGGGCTGTAGTTGTGAAGTCATCAGTGCAGCTGGGGACAAAGGCTGGGGACAGCAAACAGCGGCCACCGGCAGGGGGTGATTTTCACTGGATTTTTTTAAACAGAGTACATCCACCAATTGCCGCTGCTCTACTGATTCAGGCATAGCTTTTCTTTCTCGCCTGTGCCCCTCCATTCCAAAGGTATACCCCCTGGTAATAATGATGCACATTCAACCAACTGGGCGTATACCAGAGTACTCCTCAGGAGGCGTTTACTTTTTCTTCTCTGACACTGGCCAATCAAAACACGGCCGCACCCACAGAGTCACTTTGTGGTATACACCCAATTGGTTGAAGGGAAAATTTCCACCTTTATTACCAGAGGGTATAACTTCTGAAAGGAGGGGCACAGAAGAAAAGGAAAACCAGTTCCAGAATTAGTAGAGCAGTGACAATTGGAGGAGGTACTCAGTTTAAATGGCAAAAAAATACAGTGACAGATTGTCTAAGTCAAAAGAGCTTTTTTTGAGTTCCTAAAGAGCATCTGCCAGCTCTCTTGAGTTGACATGTCGGCATTAATGTACAGTAAATGGAAAAGAAAATCCGCAAGGGCAACGCATGCTGCTGTCACCAGGATTGAACACTGAAATGTAGCTTTATTCAAGATAATTCTGAACTACAGGCCCGATTCATTATAAGGTTTACATTAGAAAACTCGTATGAAAATGCTGCAATTTTTGTGCAACACAATATTTGCCCAAAAATTTGGTGATTTTTGCCATTTATAAGCCAGGGATAGCAACTTTTTGAAAAATGAGTGGTGCTTATTGGCAGGTCATAGCCTATCACGATCCAACAAATTCACGCCGCCATAGTTCACGCCATTCTATGACTGGAGTACATTTCTATTTCTGGCGCTCGGCAGTTGAAAGATGCACCAAATTCATTAAAAGGCACACGCCAAAGAGTTGTCCAACATTGGGGACATTTTATTTTCTTAATATCATGTATTTGGGGCTAAAAATAATTTTTACAATTGGGTTTCATTAAAAATACTCCACCGTTTGTCTTTTACAGGCTTTTTGGTTCTTTGCATTTTCAATTTTGATGTGGTCTGTGGTCATAAATCCGCTGAGAGGAGCTCAGAAAAAGACAGATAAATGACTTACGAGCTTAATCTAGGGTCACACGAGCGTATAAAAAATTTGTCTGATTTTCATCCAGAAAAATGGGACCATTTTTGTTCTCAATTGTCATCTGCATACAATCATTTTTTTTTTTTTTTTTTTACAGCAGCAGCTATTAATCATTTACAGGACCATTGACTGTTTCCTATGTTACAGAATTGTAATGCATCAGTAAAAATCAGATGCTAGACTGTGGTTTCGTGTGGCATTCTATTTTTTTCTAGCACCCATCAAATTTTGGAGTGAAATAGCAGCATGCTGCAATTTTTTTCAGACAGATTTTGCCAGTCAAAAATATCAGTCATCAGCACAGCCCCATTGAACAGCATTGGTCCGAGTGCTTTCCAAAAAATCGGATAGCACTCATCTGATTTATACGGTGGTGTGAGTGAACCCTTATTGTCAGACCGTTATAGCCGACTGACTGACGGATTCTCAGTTAACTCATTCTGCAGCCAGCAATAGACAGTGCAACACAACAGCGTAAGAAGGGAAACTGCGCAAAATTTTAGTGAAACCCAATTGCAAAAATGATGCTTAGCATCAATTCCATTCATTTCAGTAAGAAAAAAAAATGTTCTAAAAGTTGGACTCCAGCAGACCCTTCATCAAGACTGGTGTACAATAAATCGGCCCCTATCTGTTCCATCACTGTATCAGGTTCTGATCCTATGCAGGCATTAGTCAGTGTTGAAACACATTAGAAGATACTTGTATTCCCCATTAAAATTGAATGTTTTAAAATATTTTCTTAGAACTGTGCATTTTGCCATTCCTCTGTCATTCTTCCTGGAAATATATGTGTAACAACTGCGTTCCACTGTTACCTGTGTCAGTAGGGTGTGAATTTATTCAGTCTGACACTGTCCAATCAATTCGGACACTGCCATTTGGGCTCACGAGTAGGACATACAATATTGAATAGGGGCAATTAATTAACAATTCACAGATACTTTTCCAGGTATGTTAATAGATGAACAGTACAAGAGACAGTTTTAAGAATTGGGTATTTGGAGAATATAACTACTTACCATAAGAGATATGTAAGGAGAGCTGACTGTTCTTCATTATGCTTAGCTTATAAGTGCCAAAGAGCTCTGAGTTTCCTAGAATACATAATTCACCGTGATTTTCTTCTCTACGTATATCTATAACGGCACACCATTTTGACTTGATTTTCTCTGTACAGCAGCTTACACAGATACAGAGAAAGACAAAATACAAGTACACAGAACCAGATACAAACTGATGTATTCATTTTAGTTTCCTCAATATCGACTCAAGGAAAATCCATCCATTCTATACATGTCAGGTCTAAACACAATATCATAGTAGACTTACATAGAAGATAAAGAGGCTTAGACCTAGTAGAATAGTGAAAGGGTATAAATAAACAGTTAATTCTGGGGCAGAATCTATCAAGCTCTCCAGACATGTATCCTCCTCAGCCATGTCATCTTGGATGCAAACCACTCCATTGTGAGTGAAGACCTCCGAGGTTGTCCTGTAGGACAAGGCAAAGACACAGTTCAAACCTCGGATCGTTCCTTCGTAGGTTACCATCCAGTTGGCAATCCAAGCCATGTTACAGTCACAGTTCCAGGGGTTATAAGAAAGGAAGACGCCCTTCAGCTTGGGCATACGAGAGAACAGATAACTAGGGAGAGAGGTCAAGTTATTTTTGTTCAGCTGAAGGAACTGAAGCTGTTTCAGGGATGAGAACGCATTGTGCGTAATTTGTGTGATATGATTGTTATTAAGATATAATTTTTTCAATTTGACAAGACTATTTAAGGAGCAGTTGACTTGATCAATCTTGTTAGCTTGTAGGTACATAATCCTTAACTGGCTTAATCCACTAAAAAGCTGATTAGGCAAATTGGATATTGAGTTATGTCCTAAATTTAGCACGCTCAGTTTATTCAGTTGGCTGAAGGCTTCAACTTGAATGCCCCAAATCCGGTTTCTTCGTAGATTAAGATCTTCCAAGGCCAGTTGAAATTTGAAGGAATTTTTTCCTACTGCTTTTATGCAATTGTTTTCCAGAGATAACCTGGTCAAGTTGTGAAGTTTCCTCAATGCCTGTGGGATGTATTGCATCTTATTGGAGCCTAAATCAAGAAATTCCAAAGACGACACATGAGAGAACACAAGAGGGTGGATGTCAAAGATGTTACAATGAGACAGATCCAAAGAGATGAGGCTAAAGAGGCCACGGAAGGTGTGGGCATGGAGGTAGGTCAATCTTGGGTTGTAGCTCAGATTTAATTCTTTTAAGTTGCCAAGAGCAATAAAAGCACCAGGATACAGGAACGTCAGGTTGTTGTGATTGAGCCATAGGATTTGAAGGGCTGGTACGTCACGAAAAGTATTGTAAGGAAGGATCCGAATGATGTTCCCTGCCAGGTTCAGCAGCATGGAGGAAGCAGGCAGATCTGGAGGTAGACTTCTAAGCCCAACTTTATAGCAAAAGACCTCGTCATCATCAGAACACCGGCAGGCAACAGAGCAGGTAGTGTTGCTTACATCTTTGCTTGCATGAGCAAAATATCCACAGAGGATGACAGAAATGATAGACATTCTAGAATAGATCATAGTAAAGATCCCTGAATCGTAGGCTGGCAGCATAGCTGGGATTTGAAATGCGATGGCCGTCATTTAGATGAATGTGAATGGGCCACCGCCAAACCACAGGCAACCAATCAAGGGGATCAGGTCATTATAAGCTGATTATATGTCACAATGTATACACTTAATGTTTCGTTTCCCCGTAAAGTGCTGATGACAAGTTTCGGGATAATTAAGTGAATGCACAGTGACCTGGTCATAGGAGCATGACCCGATGAGATACCAATTTTACCGTAGTGTGTAGTGCAGTTGGCTGCAACAAGTGACTCTCCTGCAAACCCTGACAACACAATTGCAGTACATCATAGAGTGCTGAAATCCACTATATAAAATTGTATATATCGTAGAGACAGACTATGCAGTCGGGGTCCTCGGAGATGAGGGGCATAGCCCTTGTTGGTCTCATTCCTTTTGATATTGCAAGGCATGAACCTGTGCAAAACTGAATTCTCTGAATGAAGTAGATGGCTAGTAAATCAGGGGGCAAGGAAATGACAGAATGGGCTTAGAGGGGAAACAAACGTGTTCTTCCATACTGGATATCAAAATTGGGCACCATAATGGGATCCACTCATTTATGTATGCTATTGCCAGCATAGCAAATTTTGGATATTAATAGAGTGTTTTAAAAGTTTTTTTCTAACTAAAGCAGGTCTAATGGTTATAAGAAAATATAAATGTAGGAATAATTACAAACTAAAGGCATAGGTGATAAATGATAGACCTGTGGGGGTCTGACATACTTGATTGCAGTTCAATTTAAAATACTCCTTGTAGCTGTGTAGTCCCCAACATTTTTCACCTATTTAGTAAAATACCGCTTGTACCTCTAGACATTAAAGGAAACCTGTCACTTTGTACATGTCCTGTCTATGGCCAGCATGTTGTAGAGCAGGAGGAGCTGAGTAGAGCATTTAATAGTTTTATGGAATAATATTCAGTATAACTTGAATTTAATTAATTGAAAATCTCTTCTCTTAGAATGCATAGGAGTCAAGTGGGTGGTCCAACTTAGCAATTCAAGAGTCCAGTAGGTAGTCCCACTTAGCAATTTAAGAGTCCAGTGGGCAGTTCTACTTAGCAATTTAAGAGTCCAGTAGGTGGTCCCACTTGGCAATTTAAGCATCCAGTGGTTGGTCCTACTTAGCAATTTAAGAGTCCAGTAAGTGGTCCCATTTGGCGATTTAAGAGTCCAGTGGGCAGTTCTACTTAGCAATTTAAGAGTCCAGTAGGTGGTCCCACTTGGCGATTTAAGAGTCCAGTGGGCGGTTCTACTTAGCAATTTAAGAGTCCAGTAGGTGGTCCCACTTGGCGATTTAAGTGTCAAGTGGTTGGTCCTACTTAGCAATTTAAGAGTCCAGTGGGCAGTCCTATATAGTAACTGACAGCTATCTCTGAGGCAATCTCCACTAGATTAATAGAATGCTAAAATTATGGTGAAGATGGACACAAGTAAAGCAGAAGAGAAGGGTGGAAATGTAACAGCTTAAGAATACACATTCATTGGTCATTACTGTGAAAAACTGGCTGAAAATCCCTTTGGGCTGTCACCCATCAAGAAAAACCTGAGGGCTTTTTTTTGTTCCAAATATACAGTAAATTATGATTCTTCAGTTACAGAGTACATAATAAAGTGTCACAGGCTTATAATAAAGCTCCACATTGGATGGAGATTAATGTTTAATGACCCAGTTTATTCATCCTCATAAAACTGGAGTTGAAAGTCTGACAAGTTGGAGCACATCTTTATCTGAAATGATTTGTCATACTTCTGACAATAACTTTTAGGAGCAGTTTGGCTGCACCTTGCCCTCCTCCCTCTTGTGATTGTGAAACAGGTTTGGCTCAACTCTCTATGATGTTCTAGGATCCACAGACACCCTGAGGAGAGACATCTGTACTCAAGAAGACGCAGCACGGGATGAAAGATGCGACTGCTGAAGGAGAGGTCGAAAAAAACATCCCAAAATCAGAACAAAACAACCTGCTTATAATAAAACTAAGAGGAGAAATAAGTCTCTGAGATGTGGTGAGCCATCAACTAAATGCTAGATGATGCCCATGGTGATAAAGAGGACCTGTCACTTGCCATAGGATTTTTTTTTATATTAGGCTGCATAAACATATATAAAGAAGATGTTAAATGAGGACCTGTTATCAGTTTAAAAGTGGCCAGTTTCGATCTTATTTTATTCCTGCAACTCCAGTGAGTAATGCATTTTTTTGAAAATCCATTTTACGGTTCCAGAGATATAGGACTTTTTATTTAGTGCTACTTTTTATGTTCTTTACCAATCGGGCATGGCTTACAGGATTCCCTGGGGGGGTGTCTTTAACTGCTCGGCATTATTACCCTGTAAGCAACTCCCTCTTAGTAAAGTCCATAAAAATCAACACTAAATGAAAATGCCCATATACCTGGAATTGCATACGGAACTGTATAGTGGATTTGTAAAAAAAGAGTTAATCATGGGAGCAGCAGTAATAAAATTAGAGCAAAAACTTGCCACTTTTGAAGTGGTGACAGGTCTTCTTTAAGGACTACCCTTGGAATACCCATTTTTAGGCACACTATACATTAAAATGCAGCTCTACAGCCAGGAACATGTCCAAATTTGTGGTGATCATTTCTGAACATTTGGCACTATTGGCAAATATGTATCAAGACAACACGTACCATTGAGTAATATGGTAGGCACACAATGGCAGATTAGTTGGGTACTCAATGGAAAAAGCCATAGCAATGTAGAATAGAACACCAAGGCCCTCCAGATTCCAAAAGAAATTAGAAATTTATTGTAATATCATCAGCAAAATATCTGTGTAGGACAATGGGCCAACATTTTGGTCACATGAACTTGTTCATGGTCACACAGAGAGTACAGGTGCATCAGCTGCTCCCACCTGCACTCCCAATGTGGCCGTGAACAAGGTTTTATGACAAAAATGTTGGCTCATTGTCCTACACGGATATTCTGCTGATGATATTACAATAAATCTCTAATTTAGTTTGGAATCTGGAGTGCCTTGGCTTCCTATTTCACATGTACCATTGAGACAGATCACCTGTAACGTCCCTTTACATAGGAATTGCAAACTAAGGAGATCAAAAAAATGGTAGAGGGGGTAAACACACACCAGAGCCTTTTGTCCTGCGTGGCCAAATAGAGAAAGTATTTCTAGAAGAAAAAAGAATGGGGAAAACTCTTCACTGGGCAAGTATTTGTGTAAAAGTATGTGGAAAAAAGATGAGATCTCCCGTCCCCCAAGGTATCTATTCCCACCTTGCAATATTGTGTTCAGAACACAACACCTGTATGTGCCTGATAGAGGTAATCAAGATGGAAGTTTCCACCGTTGACCCTTGTCCGGATTCAGCCTGGTCCATCAATCGTGAAATAGAAGTGGTAGGGTTCGGCGTTCCACGCTGCTCCCATGTACAGAAATGGGAAGTACTACAACCTCTCAGAATGCTAGTACCCCATTGATAGGATATTGACGCGTTTCTAGTTTGTACCAAGCCCTTTGAGGAGCTGCAGAACCTGTCCTTCTCTTTACATAGGATCAGAAAAGATTGGTACCTTGAACCCTACCTCTTCTATTTCACACATGCTAAGTGGGTGGCCAAATAAACACCTATTTACAATGTTCTAACTTTTTTTCCCATAATACTGGCCTGCCCCTGGGCGAAAAGGGGGAAAGGTTAAAAATAAACAATAACTCAAAAGTGTTGGCAAGTGTATTACATTACACATGACAGTACCAATGGTTTAGAAGAAAAGTCCATGGAGTCTTCTTTTAAGAAACGTTGCGTTTGGTCTTCTCTTGTATCTTTGCGGTCTTGGCAGGAGATGGCTCTTATGAGCCCAGTTTGTTTGTTTTTTACGTTCTATATATTTGCACTAAGCAAAGTCCTGGAGAAATTATTATAGTTTTTCAGTCTCATTCAGAACAGTTTTCAAGTTCTGCATCAAAGGAGTCATGTTCGAGAAATCGCTAGGAGGCAAGACAATTCAAAGTCACTGTACGGATCTGAAGAGACAGGGAACATTGCGTGCAGTAAACAATGCAGGGAGAGAATACTAAACATAGAGCGGATTACGCTCAGAACATCCCCAGATGGTGCGAGGTCAGGAGACAACTCCATGAATCACAACACAAGTGGTTCACACAGGGAGCGGGTCTTAAACTGACAAGCCAAAAAGTCTCAGTAGGAGATACAATGCAGAGATGGCAAATAGTTTCATGATACCACTTTTCTTGGACCACATATAAACTTTTTTTTTTATCCCGTCTTTCTAGAGTCATAACTTTATTTTTCCATCAATTTAGATGTGTGAGTTTCTATTTTTGTAGCACCATGTTGTGGCACCTATGTTTTGAAAAATATGAATTCATTTATTTGGTGGGGGGGGGTAAAAAGAAGAGAAATTTCACAATTTCTGAGGTATTGTTATTTGAGTTTTGTTTTCTCTGTTCATCAATTGGTATAAAGTAAAAAAGTTAATTTTTCTGTTGGGTCAGTGACATTATGGCAGAATTGTATAGCTTATGTTTTACTGCTTTTCCACAATAAAAAAAAAAATCTATTATTCATTTGTTTGCGTGTCACCATACTGTTTTTTTCTTTACTTTGTGTTATCTGATCTGTAAGGTTTTTTTATTTGTTGTGGGCTGAGTTAACATCCTCATTGCTATCACTTTTTGGTACATACAACAATCAAGCAACTTTTTGATAACATTTTATTTTATTTTTTGAAAGGCAGTATAATAGTAACAATAATAAAAAAAAAAAAAAAAAAAGATTTTTTTTTTCCTTGTAATTGTTTTCTTGGCTTAACACTGTGCACATTAAGTAATTCTATAATTTCATATGCTCCATTAACAATAATTGGACTTAATGTGCTGCATAGCAGCTTGTACCCAAAGAAGGCTGCCATCCAGATCAGAAACACATTGTATGTTTTTATGTCAATAAAACAAACTATTAGACAGCAGATCAAGTCCAATTTTTGGAGACTCATCTCTTCATACATCATTAACCCGGAGCTTTGCCTATGATTTTTTTTTCAATTTTAACACATTAGTTACCACACTTGGTGGATACCCCTGATGATCTGACAAGGCTTAAAACATTAACTCCTGTATTGCCAATGCACTATATGGAGTTTTGCCCGTGATTTACACAACACCCCGGGGTAAAAGCGTACGCCAAGATTCCCTTCTCACAAGCAGAATCTTATTTCATATTTACAGAGCTATTTCTTTCCTCTTTGTCTGCAAATACAGTGGATTGTGATCATTTCATAATAGAAGGTACGATATTAATTCCTTCCTTTTTTTTTTTCTTTTTTTTTTGGTTACATACAAAAATATTTTTTAATTATGAAAACAATGATTTTTTTTTATTTTCTTAAAGATTCTAAACAATTGTTTTTCCTTTAAGTCTTACTCGGGGACATTACTATCAATGAGCGTGATTGCACACATTTAATACACTGCAATACTTACGTATTGCAGTGTACATGTTGTATTCTGCCTGTCAATCACCATGCTAATAATTGGACTTATACAACACATTGTGTGTGTGTGTGTGTGTATATGTAATATATATATATATATATATATATATATATATATATATATATATATATATTATAGTATGTTATACAATACAACAGACCTGGGGGTCTCATGACAACCCACCAGCAATCCATAATCAAATTGCGAAAGGTGTTAGATAAAGTCTAGAGATGAGGGAACCCGAACTTCCATGGCTCCGCTCATCCCTAATAAAGTGCCTTCCCTCTATCCAACCACTTAAGATATCACAGCTGCCATTGAAGTGTAAACCGTATGGGATTGGAGTTATTATACATGGAAGTTGGATGAACCTTTGGCATCAAGGGGTTCACAGGTGTGTGTGAATAGAAAAACATGATTTCTTCCTAACACTGCACAATTCTTCTCCATGCCATGTGCCCGGTATTGTAGATGAGGAGAATATTTATTGAGATCATTTTTGTAAGAAGAGTCTTCTAGGCAAGATATCTAGAGAAGACCCTGCCCTTGTAATCACAACTTTATGTTGAATTTCCAGTCTTGAGACTCTCCAGCAACATTTAGATACATATGTCTGACTAATATCAGCAGTCATGGGCGTAACTAGAAAAGATAAGGTAAAGAACACTGAAGGTCCCATGTAAGTATTACCGGGTCCTGTTATGCTCTGTCCATATAGTGTGTATTATCCCTGTACGGCAGCACCATTTTTCCAATATTTCCATGAGGCGACATCACTGTAAGCCTCACCCTGTACTGTGACATCACTGTAAGCCTCACCCTGTACTGTGACATGACTGTAAGCCTCATCCTGTACTGTGACATCACTGTAAGCCTCACCCTGTACTGTGACATCACTGTAAGCCTCACCCTGTACTGTGACATCACTGTAAGCCTCACCCTGTACTGTGACATCACTGTAAGCCTCACCCTGTACTGTGACATCACTGTAAGCCTCACCCTGTACTGTGACATGACTGTAAGCCTCATCCTGTACTGTGACATGACTGTAAGCCTCACCCTGTACTGTGACATGAGTGTAAGCCTCACCCTGTACTGTGACATGACTGTAAGCCTCACCCTGTACTGTGACATGACTGTAAGTCTCATCCTGTACTGTGACATGACTGTAAGCCTGCTCCTGTACTGTGACATCACTGTAAGCCTCACCCTGTACTGTGACATCACTGTAAGCCTCACCCTGTACTGTGACATCACTGTAAGCCTGCTCCTGTACTGTGACATGACTGTAAGCCTCATCCTGTACTGTGACATGACTGTAAGCCTGCTCCTGTACTGTGACATCACTGTAAGCCTCACCCTGTACTGTGACATCACTGTAAGCCTCACCCTGTACTGTGACATCACTGTAAGCCTCACCCTGTACTGTGACATCACTGTAAGCCTGCTCCTGTACTGTGACATCACTGTAAGCCTCATCCTGTACTGTGACATCACTGTAAGCCTCACCCTGTACTGTGACATGACTGTAAGCCTGCTCCTGTACTGTGACATCACTGTAAGCCTCATCCTGTACTGTGACATCACTGTAAGCCTCACCCTGTACTGTGACATGACTGTAAGCCTGCTCCTGTACTGTGACATGACTGTAAGCCTCACCCTGTACTGTGACATGACTGTAAGCCTCATCCTTTACTGTGACATGACTAAGCCTCATCCTGTACTGTGACATCACTGTAAGCCTCATCCTGTACTGTGACATGACTGTAAGCCTGCTCCTGTACTGTGACATGACTAAGCCTCACCCTGTACTGTGACATGACTGTAAGCCTCACCCTGTACTGTGACATGACTGTAAGCCTCATCCTTTACTGTGACATGACTGTAAGCCTCACCCTGTACTGTGACATCACTGTAAGCCTGCTCCTGTACTGTGACATGACTGTAAGCCTCATCCTTTACTGTGACATGACTGTAAGCCTCATCCTGTACTGTGACATGACTGTAAGCCTGCTCCTGTACTGTGACATGACTAAGCCTGCTCCTGTACTGTGACATGACTGTAAGCCTCACCCTGTACTGTGACATGACTGTAAGCCTCATCCTTTACTGTGACATGACTGTAAGCCTCATCCTGTACTGTGACATGACTGTAAGCCTGCTCCTGTACTGTGACATGACTAAGCCTCACCCTGTACTGTGACATGACTGTAAGCCTCACCCTGTACTGTGACATGACTGTAAGCCTCATCCTTTACTGTGACATGACTGTAAGCCTCACCCTGTACTGTGACATCACTGTAAGCCTGCTCCTGTACTGTGACATGACTGTAAGCCTCACCCTGTACTGTGACATGACTGTAAGCCTCACCCTGTACTGTGACATGACTGTAAGCCTCACCCTGTACTGTGACATGACTGTAAGCCTCATCCTGTACTGTGACATCACTGTAAGCCTCATCCTGTACTGTGACATGACTGTAAGCCTGCTCCTGTACTGTGACATCACTGTAAGCCTGCTCCTGTACTGTGACATGACTGTAAGCCTCACCCTGTACTGTGACATGACTGTAAGCCTCACCCTGTACTGTGACATGACTGTAAGCCTCACCCTGTACTGTGACATGACTGTAAGCCTCATCCTGTACTGTGACATGACTGTAAGCCTCATCCTTTACTGTGACATGACTGTAAGCCTCATCCTTTACTGTGACATCACTGTAAGCCTCATCCTTTACTGTGACATCACTGTAAGCCTCATCCTGTACTGTGACATGACTGTAAGCCTGCTCCTGTACTGTGACATCACTGTAAGCCTCCTCCTGTACTGTGACATCACTATAAGCCTCATCTTGTACTGTGTCATCACTGAGCACATTATGCTATTAGTACTCATTATTCCTGTGTTACGTCTTCAGTAAAGTTTTTTGATATGTTGCAGCCATGTAAAAGGAACCCGTCACATTGTATACGTAGTCCGAGCTGTGGACAGTAGAGATCAGCGGATCAATTTGCGGGACTCCTATTCACAGTCCAGGTCAGTGGTACCTGGTGGCTAGAGGGGAGTCCCGTGAATCGCTTACCTCCTGGCGCAATGTCATCTATGTAATGATGGCATTGCTCCAGCCCTGACAAATCAAATGCTGTGCCAGGAGGTAAGAGACTTCCTTCTAGCTGCCAGGTACCACTGACCAGGACGCTGGTACCAGAGTCAAATGAATCGGTCCGCTCATCTCTAGTGGATAGCATGGTGTAGGGAAGGAGAAGCTGAGCAGAATGATATATTAGGTTTACTGGAAAAGATTCAGTACAATTTGTATTTCATTCATTGAAATCCCTGGTGTCAGTATGCAGAAGAGTTCAGTGGGCGGTCCTACTACTGATTGACAGCTCTATCTGCATACGCAGTCATACAAAGAAGACGGTCAATTCCTGATCGTTCCACCCACTGGACTCCTATGCATAGGAACACTAGTGATTTCAATGAATAAAATGCAAGTTTAACTAAAACTTTTCCCACAAAAATGTCTCTCAATCTGCCTGCAGATCAAATACAATTTTCAATAAGGCAGATTCCCTTTGAACACTCCGGGTCATGAGATCTCCTCTGATTGCTTAAACCACTGTGCAAAAGCGCTAGGCTCCCACATGAATGTACACCCAGTAATTACCAGGTCAATAAAAAAAACAAAAAAGTCCAGGGTGCAGTGAACATTCGCTCACCCAACCAGCCTCTGCACTGTGGCTCGAGCGATCGGGGGCGATCTCATTACTGGACCCCACCAATGTACAGAGTGTGTTAGGGTCTCCAGCAAAATAAAAAAGTTATAAAAGTTTAGTTACACTTTAATCATTCCTTCCAATGACATCACCACCTATATCATCTGTACACTGTATATTTTTCCTACGCCTTATAGAAAGGCACAGAGCGGAGACCGGTTAATGGAGTATTAAGCTCCTTTTTATGTTCTTGAATTCAGACCTGCAGTGGGGTCTCAAGAACTTTCGCAATAAGTTTATACAAAGTGAGTGATCTGTTACTGCTCACATGTTGATTGAAAAAATAAATGAGTTTTGGTCTGGAAAGTGCTGCACTGTGGCAATAAGGAGACAGATTCCATCAGTATGAGACTGACAACTTTGTTTTTTATAAGCTTTCCAGGAAAAATAAAAAATTTAACTTTTTTTTATGGACAGATTGGAAAATCAAAATAATGGCTAAAGATTACCAGATAAGTGACTTGTCTACAGCCTATAATTCTGATATGAAGCCGTGAACTACAAGTTTCTAATAATTACAGTCATAATAATAAGTACAAGTTTATCCAGCTTCAAAAAATCCTGGACGCATCAAATCCCAATGTTTGGCAACCGTGGTCAGAGGAGCAAATCGCCCAGTGATTGAGACACAATCACAGAACTATATAAAATAGTAGCTGCTGCCACCTGCTGGTCAGAGTGAAGTACACAACCCAAAAACCAACCGACCAATAAATGCAGTAACTGTGAGGTGGTCACTGAGATTAACAGAATTAAGTCAAAGGAACATTTCAGGCAAAGTTGTGTGTGCTAGTGCAGATCCCCAAGGTGGCGTGAACACACGAACACAACTTAAAGTTTGCAAAATAGCTCTTCAGAGAGGAAGAGAAATAGAACTCTAGTGCCACCTATAGGAAGTAGCAATCCTAAAAGTCAAGGTCTACTCTCTTAACGAGCCTTGTCACATGACTTAGGATAAAAGCCAGAACAAGAATCTCAATTTGCAGATGCTGTGTTTTGGGGTACCGCCCCTCATCAGTGCAAAGTGTAAGATCTGGTTTGGCTGGGTGAGGAGGAGTCTAACCGGGGTAACACCTGTGCAGGAGAAAAATTAGGGGCACTAGGTGGATGACGTAGGACACGTCATCCACATGAATCAGGGCAGGAGGACATCGATTACAGGATATGGATCTAGAATGATATATATACACTCAGTGGCTTGTGAAATTATTCACCCCCTTGGCTTTACACCTATTTTGTTACATTACAATCTGTGCTTAAATATTTCTGTAATCCAATTTGTGTGATGCATCAGCACTAAATAGTCTAAGTTAGTGAAGTGAGAAAAATAAAGGCATAAATTAAATTTATGGGATCAAATAACTAAAACTTGACATGTATGTATTCACCCCTTAAAAATTTCTGGCACGAGCAATAACCTTCACAAGTCACATGCTTAGTGAAAGGAAGCCCACCTGTGTGCAATCTAAGTGTCACATGGTCTGTCAGTATATACACTTTACCTTTACTGAAAGGCCACAGAGGCTGCAACACCATTAAGTAAGAGGCACCACTAACCAAACACCACCATGATTAGGAGTGGTCTAGTCAAAGCCCAGGCCTTAATCCAATTGAGAATCTGTGGTTAGACTTGAAGATTGCTGTTCACCAATGGAAACCATCTAACTTGAAGGAGCGGGAGTAGTTTTGCCTTGAGGAATGGGCAAAAATCCCAGTGGCAAGGTCAGAGACTTCTGCAAAACAACTTGCAGCTGTAATTGCCACAAAAGGAGGCTCTGCAAGGTACTGACTTTAGGGGAGTGAATAGTTATGCACACTGAACTTTTCAGTTATTTTGTCCTATTTGTGGTTTGCTTCACGATAAAAAGAAAACCAAATGTTCAGTTGAACGCATGTTCTTTACATGAACCTGGATTGGCTTCCGATGAAAAGGTATGCTTCAAGAGTTCATTTGCGGAATCATCAGCCTTCAGAAAGTTTTTGGGACCAGCAGGTGTCTTGCAGAGGCAGTGTTGGTACACAGTTCCATACAGTGATGAGTCCTATTCCACAAGTGTTCTACGCCAAAATATGGCAAGAACCACTTAAAGTAGAGGAAAAACAATATGTCATTAATGTTAAGACATGAAGTTCACCAAGTCCCAAAAATTGCTAGGCCTTTGAAGGTATGGTCAAGTGCAGTCTTCAAAACCATCAATCGCTAAGATAAAACTGGCTCTTATGAGGACAACCTTGAAAAAGGAAGACCAATAATTGCTTCTGCAGCAAAGGATAACTTCATCAATACATCAAGCTGCAGATTGACAGCACCTCAAATAATAGCACTCATGAATGATGCAAAGACATCAAGCAGCAGACATCTCAACATCATGTGTCCAGAATGATACCTGAG
Source organism: Phyllobates terribilis (assembly GCF_046119375.1). NCBI lineage: Eukaryota > Metazoa > Chordata > Amphibia > Anura > Dendrobatidae > Phyllobates > Phyllobates terribilis. The sequence continues at coordinate 367,545,199 of NW_027362767.1, forward strand.
GAATTTGACCATCAAGGTCTCCTTCACGCAAAGTCACAATTGAGGAACGCACAATAAGAACAGACTTTCTTTTGGGCTAAACACAAGGACTGGATATTAGAGGAGTGGAAATCTGTACTATGGTCAGTCAAAATGTAAGAATTTTTATGCAAGTCACCATGTGTTTGTGGATGCAGAAAATGGAAGTAAATGTTTTCTACATATTTGGTACCTGCCATGAAGTGTCGAAGGGTAGGTGTGATGGTGAGGGGATTCTTGGCTGGTGACAATGTTGGCAATTCATTCCAAATTCAAGCCACACTTGCCCAGCACGACTACCACAGCATTCTGCAACAATATGCCATCCCATCTCGTTTGCACTTAGCAGGACCATCATTTTTGTTGCAATAGGAGATGTCCCAATACACAAAAACACCTCCAGGCTATACAAGGGCAATGTAATGGAGAGGGATGGAGTGCTGCATCAGATGATGTGGCATCAGATAGTTTGGGAGGCGTGGCACCACAGTGTGAAGGCAAAGCAGCCAACAAGTGCTCAGTACTTCTGGGAACTTCTTCAAGACTGTTGGAAGCCATTCCAGGTGACAGGCTAATGAAACAGAAGGCAAAGGGTGTGTAAAGCGGTCAGAGTAAAAAGGGAGTACTTTGAGGAATCTAAGATTTAACTCACATTCTGGTTTCACACACATTTCTTTACTACTTGTTTGCATATGTGATTTTTCCTTTGAAAATTCAGATTGAAGGCAGCAAAATTCACAAAGTGCACATTCCAACAAGAACAAGTAAAACCATTGCATGAACAGAGGTGTCCAAATGTTTGACTGATAATGTGTGTATAACAAATACACACACACTTGTGAAAGTATTCACCCACCTTGGCATTTTTTGTTTTGTTAACTCACAACCTGGAATTTCACTAGTTTTGAGGGTTGGCATCAGTTCATGTAAACATGCCTACAACTCTGAATATTTGGTTTTCTTTCTTTTGTGAAGCAAACAAAGAAAAAATAATTGAAGACTTCAGTGTACATAACTATTCACCAACCTAAAGTCAGTACTTTGTAGAGCCTCCTTTTGCAGCAATTATTTGGAGTCTCCCCCATATGTCTTTTTGCAAACTGAAAACGAGCCTTTCCTTTTTTTTATGTAAATAAAGTTTTTTTTCTGGCCACTCTTCCAATACAGGCCACCTCTATGGGGAGTATGGGTTTATTGTTGTTGTATGGACAGATACTCCAGTTTCTGCTGGGGAACTCTGCAGCTCCTTCAGGGTTACCTTTGGTATCTGTGCTGCATCTCTGAAGAATGCCTTCTTTGCCAGGATTGAGAGTTTTGGTGGATGGCCCTCTCTTGGCAGGTTTGTTGTGGTATCATATTCTCGCCATTTGATGGTGCTCCTGGGGATCAGAGATTGGGATTTTTTTTTTTTTTATTATTATAACCAAACCCTGTACTTCTCAACTTTGTCCCCGACATGTTTGGAGATCTCCTTGGTCATCATGGTGTTTGGCTAGTGGTATCTCTTGCTTAATGGTGTTGTAGCCTCTTGTGGCCTTTAAGAAAAGGTAAAGTGTATATACTGACAGACCATGTGACACCTAGATTGCACACAGGTGGACTTCCTTTCACTAAGCATGTGACTTATGAAGGTAATTGCTTGCACTAGAAATTTTTAGGGTCTTCAAAGGGTTGAATACATATGGCACATGCCAATTTTTAGTTATTTGATCCCATAAATTTATGCCTATATTTTGCTCACTTCACCAACTTAGACTATTTAGTGCTGATGCATCATACACAAATCGGATTACAAAAAGATTTAAAAACACAGGTTCCAATGTAACAAAATAGGTGAAAAGCCAAGAGGAGGGAACACTTTCACAAGCCATTATACTCTGGCTTGTTTCACGTGCGTTCCTTTACTACTTATTTCCATGTTCTCCTTCATGGTTTTGCTGCCTTCAGTCTGGATCAATAATGTGCACATTCCAGTGTATATATTTTTAACGTATGCCAGGGAAAGATACCAACGATAGTGTCTTGGCTGTTAACTCAATTAAAAAACAAAAAAAGAGATGCTGAAACATTTTCTTTATTTGTATTCTGCTTTACCTCCATATCATCAACAGCATAAAACAGCAGCATGATCTTAAAAGTATAGCAATAGTTTGCCAAAGCGATATTGTAAAATTGTGTACTATAGATGTTAATTCTTTGGCCCTACATTGCACTTTCCTGGATGCAAACATTGCAGACATATCGTTCACGTGCAGTGTGTGGTCTCTGGCACAAATGAACCCAGCATTTCCAGATAAAAGTCGGTTTTATAGCAGATAGATTTTTAAATAAAAATTGTTACAAAAAATAAATGTTCATGCAGGCCTTATACAAAAAAAGGGAAAAAAAATATTCTTTATGGTAATGCTCAAAGTTTGAACCAAGATGCAGACAAAAATGCATTCAAATTTAACTTGGAATGATAGAAGGAGATGACGGCAGAGGTGAGAATGAGGAACCCGCACAAACGGAAGTTTCCACCACGTATGGATCGAATAGTGAATGGGGCAATCATCTCTTAGCATGTTTTATGATGTCTCAAGCATTGCAAGTGTAATTTGTGCAGTTTCGGTATGGAATGAAGTCATGCCCATTGGGCACAATATGGTCGCCACAGAGGGCGATGGTCTTCTATAGTTCAGTATACATGTCTTCTACCGACACACATTATTTGTGATGTTCAATATGTAAGATGGTGTCATATTACATCATGACCAGAAAATTAAGAGACATAACACTTGGAATGACTATGAAGAATGGTCAAAGAATAAAAAGGTCACGTGTTCCAAGTATGAATGCATTTTGGTGTGATCTTGACAGTTCAGTTTGGAAAGAGAGCACTTGAGGCATACAGCGCTTCTTCCTGAGGATTGGGAGGTTTTTAATGTTGCAAAGCAAATCTTGCCACCGTCAAAAAAAGTTCTCAACAGTGAGAAAAGGCCTCGAACTGTCAGGATTTGTAAGCCATACGCCCCGCGGTGGGTGTCACACTCCTCCACAATTGTCTCCAAATGTGACATTTACACCTTCTTCATTCCTCGACCCATCAAACACGCAAACACAGTCATAACCATTTTGGGTTTCACTTCCACGAGGTCGTCTGGTAAGGCATATACTCTCGCACCAATTCGTCTGGCCATTGATACGGCATATCTAGAGAAGAACAAAAAAGGTGACGTTAGAATGAATGGACTTCAAGTTTGTTTAGCTCCTTAAAACTGTGAATCTGCTGAAGTTTATACTTCTAGACAATAGATAGCTTTTGTAAAGAGGTATTCCCATCTAAGTAAATGATGGCAAACTGCTTCGACATGCCATCACCTAATGATCGCCAGTCAACCTCCACCATTCCAGAGATCCCTCTGTTTACTCTGCACAGCAGAGCTCCTGGCCATCAGGCACATGAATGGAGCCACCATGCATTTGGTGGCGGAAAGGCACCCATCTAAAGGAAAAACAGAAGGGGACACGACACGAAAAAATACCTGCGGCCTCTTCATTCTCAGAACCAGTTAGGTTTCAGTAGGTCGAGTGAAAGGATATGCCATAACTTAACAGCCCAACTTTCTGAGGTGGGCTTCCAAGCTTAAGAGGGTTGTCCACTACTCGGACCACCCGTTCTCAATCCATGTGTTTTCCTCATTGTAAAATAACATCTATACTCCCCACCGGTGCTGTTCCAGCACTGTCAGCACTAGTTCTTCCAGGGATCACAATTGGCTGTAGGGATTGCATGACATAATCAGAGCTGGCTTCACTTGCCCCATGTTAAGGCAAATCAGACATCCGGAGTAAGCAAGAGCTGCGGCTGCCCTCTTCCGGATGTATGTCAGATCCAAAAGGCGGAAGAGTGAAACCAGTGCCGAATGGCAGCAAGGGTTGCGTGACAATATCACGCAAACCCTGGGAGAGCCAGTGCCAACACCACTGGAAGGGCACCCACATCGAAGGTTATATTTTACAAGGGGGAACCTAGGGATTGTCCGAGTAGTGGATAACCCCTTTAAGTGATAAACTATCCTATTGTGCCCAAAAAACCACTGTACACGCACTGAATAAGTATTGTATTAGTAACGGACACATTACAGTAAATTAGTAGCACAGAAGAGAGTGTTTCCTGCCCTTTCGGCATTTTATTACCCGCTATGCAATGCAAAGTTTGTTTCTACTGCATCTCCCAACTGAGAATCATAAGCTTTAAGGGTTGTCTCAGCTTATTTTCTTCAGGAGCGCACCGTTCTCGGTCGCTGGCTTCCTGTTTTGTAGGGGGCAATGCACTCCTCAAGACTGACAGTTCACAAAAGTGGCATGTTTTCCCCACTGGTCTGAACTGTGCTCGCTTGCAAGAGTGTTTGCCTTTACGGCATGGGAGAAACGGAGGACTGAGGCCAATTGGATTCAATAATCCGGCCATCTTCAGAGCGGTGTGAGCAGGCTGAAAAAAATAAGTCAGCTAGTGGTGTGCATCTATGCAACTGACCACTCAAACCACAAAGTGGCCGGCTACATAGGCAACAAAACCGACAGAATTAAAAATCCCTCCATTGTTGAGAAGAGGATTTTTAATAAGCAGTAAATTGCAAAGTTGATTGTTTTTTGAAGCACTTTGCAATTTTACACACTAGAACTTGAGACAACCGCTTTAAAAAAAAGGTGGGAAAGAAATACTGCAATTGCATTAATAGCCAAGACTTACGTGGCATTCTTGTGTTTGTCGTCATCAGAAAGTGTACCACTTTTCACCAGGTCATAGTTAATACTGCCAGGTTGGATGGCATCGATCAGATCCACTACAGGAAGACTAGTGCTGATCGACTTGTCCTGAAGAAGGTAAAGAACATGGAATAAGCGGCTGATCGAACAACAAGACGCAGACTTCGAGGTGGGAGTTACATAACACTTTAAAAAAACTGGTTTCAGGCAATTTATCCTTCCAGTTGAAGGACCACAATGGAATCCAAAAAGGTGGATCTTGATTAAGTGAGGCTGGGGAATCAGGGTAATTTTTCTCCTCAAATGGTTCAATGTGTTAATTTATCGGAATCTCACAGAATATACACTTGGTAACACTTGGACCCTCTAAATGCCTAGCTTTAGGCTTCATCGGTGGTTCTGAACAGATTAACCCCAATAGACCCCCTATTAGTCAAATATACAATTAAGAGAGAATGTGACTGGGGGCGAACTAAAAGCACAATGAAAACCACACACAGGATAAATGGATGTTACCTTGAAGTTCTGAATAGAGGAGCTCTTGCCAGAGTCTGCCAAAGATTTGTTCACCCAATTGACAATGATGTCATCATTAACTTTCTGTCCATCTCCAATGTCCTCCAGGACATTGAGCGTGTACCTAGTAAAACATCGTGGAAAAATTTGCTTACAAAACACGTACAGTATTTTAATTAAAAGTGACATAGAACATGTAGTGGGAAGGATTCGGGCATGAGATTGAAGTCTCAAAATGTTGTTTTTGGGCAATACATCCATCAGGGTTGCCAGATTTGATTTTGATCACCGGATATAACGCAGCAAGAACACCACCCATCACCTATAATCTGTAGGAAACAAGAGTACAATTTTCCTGCAGTGCCCCCGCAGGAGAAACTAAACATTACACTGAAAAAAATCAGTCACTCACACTGGTGGACGAGCATTACACAGACACTCCAATCAAAAGATAGGTGTCCGAAAGGGGAGAAAGGCTCACACTCACCTTCTCATCAACTGCCAAACTACAGCAAGGGTCAGAGTTTCGTTGCCATCGTTCAGGTCCTGCCCACCAATGCCCACCAGGGAGAATTTGGCCGTGTTTTTCCCCAAGTCCACTGCATAATTACAGTTCTCTAGCTAGAAGAACAAAGAAAAAAACAGTTACACAAAATTAAAATCGGTGGTGGACACCTCATCATAAAGAGGAATCCTGCTTTTACTTACCTTTTTCATGTTTGCCCCAAGTTTGGGATATGGGGGCTTGTTTACTTTGCTCCAGTCCACTGGCACTTTAATCTTTTCATACAGCTGTAGAATTACTAGGGCATCTTGTAGGTCACTGCAAAAAAAAAAAGTAAAAAGAAAGATTGTTTTTTGTTTGAAAAAACACACAAAAAAAACATTCTAAAATAACGGCACATTGTTCCCTCATTTCTTCTCTCCTTCAGAGGAGTCGTATCCTTCTATTTTTACCATTGAAAGATATGAGGTTTTTTTTGGGGACTACGATTACCCATGCAAGTATGATTACAGCAATATTAAACATAGAAATAAAGTATAATACCGCGCTTGCATAAAAAAAAAAAAAGGGGAATATAATAGACTTCTATAGGATAAACCCTGGGCGCCTATAAATATCACAGACCGTCCATAAACGTATTCCGGCCGAAGCACACCGCGAGCAGAACGCCATCTGAAGACGCACGGCGAGGGGCATTCTCGGGAAGACGCTCCCATAACAGACTTTTGCAGAGGGATTAATACGTGGACTCAAGTGCAACACAGGAAGATTAACTGAGTAACACGGGTATTTCAGCATTTGGCCATCTTACCAACTCTGACATTTGCAGTTTATGCATGCATTTATCTGTGGCTCTTTACCAGTACTCCGTTGCCATCAAGGGATTAAGCCCCATTGTATCTGTTTTTCCTGAACACACCTACACCACTGTAGGAGGGGTCCCTTTGGTAGGGGCCTCATTGTTCGCATAGGGGTTATGCACTAGCAATTCCCTCTACTAAAGATCACATTTATGGACAGTCAGTGATATTTATAGGCGCCCAGGGTTTATCCTATAGAAGCCTGTTATATACCTCATTTTTTTTTTATTATGCAGGTGCGGTAGTATACTTTATTTCTATTGTTATTATTTTAAGGCAGGGGGTTACACCGAGCCATATATTATATTAATATGCGATAGATCTCTCTCTCTCTTTGGTAAATAATGAAAAATCTGTCTCTCTTGTGAAATCTAACCTGTGGTGGAGCTGCACAAAATAGTAACAAGATGGTGGTGACTGTAGTCTCCATCAGTTTCCAAACTACCACAGCAACTTATTCACACCCTGCAGTAATGCTGCAGGTGGGCAAGATGGGCACCAAAACAGGCACGCCATCAGGCTCGCATCACTCAATTTTTGATAAAATTCAAAGGGAATCTGTCAGCAGGTTCTTGCTATGTAATCTGAAGACAGCAGGAGATAGGGGTTGAAACACAGAATTCTGGGTTGCCTCTCTTATCAAGCTCTGTGGTTTTGTTTATTTGCAATGAAAAGCACCAGGAGCTTATTGCTGGGACACAGCAGTGAGTGCCTCCTGGTTCGACTCCGCCCCCTCCTGTGATAAGCAACTCACTGTTTATGGACATTGAATATGCAGAGCCTGGTGGGGGCGGGGTTAGCTTCCTCAGCTCTGCTTCATTCCAAATCTAAGAACTGTGTGAGAACTGCTGTACCCAGTAAATTAAGTGATACATAGTTGGATTCAGCTTCTCTTTGCCTACATCAAGTGGCTCTCAGATGAGGTAGCAAAAAACTGCTGACAGATTCCCTTTAAGTAGCTAAACAGCAGCAATTAGAGCCAACTCTGATCACTCTTATCTGTGTGTAACACAGCCGGCACCTGACTCATTTAGAGCAAGCTCAGTTCCTGAACCGGCTTCATACATCCTCCCCCGACATGCAAGTCTCATGCCAAGAAGAGTAATAGCAATCTGTCCTATAAAAGCTTTTTTACCATATGTGAGATTGTGAGATTTCTTGCAATGGTGCGCCACTTTTAAGACCTCTTTGAAAGAGGTTGTGGTAAGCTTTGCAAATAGGTCTAAGCCAGATTTATAAACTGCAAAAAAAAAAAAAAGTCGATTCTCATGTAGCAGATCTAGAAAAATCTCTAGACAGAAGAGTTAAATGTATTAATGTATAACATGACGTTTGGTGTATCTTTAAATATGGCACAAATAACGGCAACAAAGCCATAAGGAAAACGGACTCTGAAACTGCGCCTCCAGATAAACTCCACCCAAAGGATGTTTGCTGAGCTGACGATTGCTGGCACGTTGGATCACAAACTGCTGAGCTCTCACATCTGTATACCATGCACGACATGTACACCATGATGAAATCCAGGCATCCCTCATTATTCCTTACTAAGCAGAAGACTACTAGCTTTTTGCTTTTAAGTTTGTGAAACTGCTCAGAATAAAAAACAAAAACTGTACTTGTAGCGGCTGAACATTGGAGCGGCCAGTAGATACGTACTTGTACATATGATTAACATGAGGATTCACACCAAGGGAGTTCATCCAGTTACGGAAGGTCCTTTCCTCTCTAGTTTCCCCTAAAAAAAAAAAAAATTTAATTATTTAAAAATTCCTGTATCAGCTTCATTTAACCAATCACAGCTCATATCAATTAATGAAACTACTATTTGTTTAAAAAGAAAAGAATTTAGTAAAATCACAATTATGTAAATTGAAAATTTTCCACGTACGAAAAGAAAACCAGAAACGACCGAACTCCGGAACGTTTCTCCATTCAAACAGTCCGTGAAAAATCAGACCGCACTCTGATGACATCCGAATGCTGTTAACTTTATTTCACAGACTTAGAGCCTTGCATTGCCAATTTTGATCTGACACTTGGATGAAAATCAGGAAAGTCTCCGCAATTTTGCACGGAGCGCTCGGTCAGCAATAGAAAAAATCAGACATGTGAATGGCCCCATAGACTATCATAGGTACGAGCGCTATCTGTGAAAACGACGAATACTTGTACAAGAACAGATGTGTGAATGATGCCTTAAAGGGAATCTGTCAGAAGGTTTTTGCTATGTAAACTGAAGACAGCATGAGGTAGGGGTAAAAGCACAGATTTCGGTGATGCCTCACTTCTCAAGCCCTGAGGTTTTGCTTGCTTCGGCCTCGCTCAGGTCAGGGGCTCTGGTATGAGTGGTGACAGTTTCCACAAGTACTGGAGACACTGACACACACAGACACATTCAAATCTATGGGTCTGCGCACATGTCAGTATGTTTTCACAGACAGTGTTTCCGTGTGCATGGAGACAAATCCGTTCTTTTATACACTGCACGGTCCGCAAAATGTCCCACGCTGAACACACACGGATGACATCCGTGTGTCAGTGTGACACGTACCGGCCCCTGGGAATCAGTGTGCAGTTGGCGCTGTTCCCAAACACCGGGTGCTGAACACTGCACTCATCATTGTTCCTTGCTCACGCTGTGATCAGCATGAGCAAGAGACAATTTTGGGAGTAGTAGTCTGCTCCCGCAGTGTCCCTGTGTAAAAATAAGACTAAAATAAAATCCTTATACTCATCTGTCCAGAGATGTCCCCCGCTGTAATCCTCAGACGCCAAGGAAAATGAGCAGCTCCAGCAAAAAGGCTTTGCACTGAGCAGAGCTCGCTGAGTGACAGGACAAAGCTCCTGAGCTCAACTCAGCGCAGCGCCGGGCCCTGCTCGCTGGAGGGGCTCATTCTCCCCAGCTCCTAGGAGTCAGAGGATTACAGCAGGGAACATCTCCGGACAGATGAGTATAAGGATTTTATTTTATTCTTCTTTTTACACAGGGACACTGCGGGAGCAGACACTACTACTCCCAACATTGTCTCTTCCTTGTGCTGATCACAGAACGAGCAAGGGACAATGATGAGGGCAGCGTTTAGCACCCGGCATTCGGGAACAGCGCTAACTGTACACCGATTCCCAGGCGCCGGTATGAGTGATCCTGATGCGGCACATGGGCAGCACACAGTTGCCACCGAGGACACTGATATCTTCGGTACGGGTTTGTCTGATACGGGAAATATCGGGACGTGTGAAGAAGCCCTTACAATGATGGTTTTAGCACCAAGAGCTTATTGCTGTGACTAGCTGGTCACGTGAGCCTTGGTTAAACACGTCCCCTTCTGTGATAAGCAGCTCACGGTCTATGGACTTTGTACACACAGAGCCTGGTGTGGGCAGGGGCAGCTATTAAGCTCCTCTTTATTGTTAAATCTAAAAGCTCTGATAGTTTACTGTGTACAGCCGTTCTGACACAAAGTGATACACAGTTGGATTCACCTTCTCTTTTCCTACATTATGCTGCTCTCAGATGAGATAGCAAAAACCTGCTGACGGATTCCCTTTACGCACAGGTTTTTAATCTGCCGGATTAGTCTATTGGGTCAAAATGTATGTAGTACAAAAAACTTCCAATAGATGGCACAAAAAGGCAAGTTTGTAGAAAACCGGTCAATTGCCTTTTATTTTAAAGTCACTTCTTTTTTGTCTTGTAAAATTTATGCCTTTTTTTAGCCAAATTATTCCAAATAGTGCATGCTGGAGGTTGAATTTTGCTCAAAACTGAAGATGCTCCGATTTAATATTTTACTTTTTTGTGCCCATTTTCGAGCAAGAACTTGCACAACCCTTTAAGATGTTGCATGTTCATCTTTAACAGCACAAAAATAAAAAGTAGACAAAAACAAAGTGCAAATTGAAATAATTTGGCAAAAATCAAAAACTGGCTTAAAAAACCTAAGACAAAAAAAAAAAAAAAGGAGGTGCAAATGTCCCAAGTGTTAAAGCCACTAAGAATTATCTGATGCCTGGTATTCATGATCTGTTCCTTGCTCACCTTCGAGGAGAGACCAGTCGATGTCCTGGTTCTCGGGCTTAGTAAGTGCTGGGTATTTATTGAACAGGTTTGCCACAAAGGCCAAGTTTAATTTAGGATTTCCGCTGACCACATCGGCAGGAGTAACGAACTGCCTGCAGCCTAGTCTATCAGCTTGCTGGAGCATGTACTCTGCCCTCTTCAGATCGTCCTTCTCCTGTTGGAACAAGAATGGAAAAAACCCTTGTAGTGTCCACAGAAAGGATATTTTCATAAAACTTAAAATAATTATGTCTGCTCATTTTCCTCTTCTGCAAAGTTAATAAAAGTTTTATGCAGCAGTTCTGTATGGGGGGTAAGAAGAAAATTATCAGCCGGATATCCAATGGAAGAGATCGGCACATCTGCCCAACAAGAGTGATCTAGGAACATAGAAAGTGATAATTCTGTAACTAGACTTCTAGGAAAGTTACTAACCCCATAGGAGATTTAAGAAAAATCTCTAAAGGAACCGGATAAAGGAAGACCATTTCTGTCTTTATGCTCTACAAAAGAAGAAATGGCGTTCTAAAGAGTGTTCTTGATCTATACTATTCACTATCAGCTAATAAAGTGCAGCTCTGGCCCTGGTGGAATCAGTCCGGCCCATGGATTACATGGTCACCATGCAATACTGCACTTGTGGCCAGCAACACCTACTAACATTAGTGGTTTCAGGATATGGACTTGCAGAGGACCGGCCCAGATTCCTTATAAAAAGGGCCAACTTGTTTAGAGGTCCTTTAATATTTAGAAATTGCTAAAAAGGTATTTTTACCACTGACCCAAAGTGGATAAAAATATATTGAAAAGGGTAATATCAATGTTGATAAATTGATTGTTAGATAGTGCTCGTAAAAACAGGCACTTTTGCAATTTACCGCTTATTAAAATTTGCAGCCGTACTTGAGATATCAACACTTCAACTGACCACCGCTGCTGTCTAGATTGTAAACCCTGCACTGAAGCTGTAGGTGATTGAGTGTTAACAGTGTGCACTCCAGCCATCCAGGCTTGAAAACAGTGCTTACAAGCTCAGAGAAGAGTTTGTAAGCACTACGCATGTTCCGCTATCCAGCAGTAGTGGTCGGTCTCCAAAGCTACGAGCTGTAAACAAAAGAAAAGTGCTAATATCTCAACAATGGATGAAAATTTTAAGCAGCAGTTCATTGCAAAAGTGCTTGCATTTATGAGAACTATCTGATAATACCCAGTTATGAAGATAGAAATACACCAAAAAATAAAATATACACATCACTATCTGAGTAGATATTCACGTGGAAATCTTAATAGGCTACACCAAGTAGTTAATAACCATAATGGGCAGATAAATCTATAAAAAAATATCAATTTTATTGATAAAGTTAAAAAGAAAAAAAAAAAAAAAAAGTTTAAGGGAGTAAACCAGACAGGAATTGGAAAGTTCACGACAAACTACTCAAAACAACACGTGGAGGGGGTTAATCAAAAAATACTGTCATGTTCTCAATTGAGTTAATATGTAAAGTGAGATGTAGCAGATATATATCCAATAAATTAATAAACTAGTAAGTAGGTAATCATAAGATAGCAAAGCTGCACATATCAATTAAGAAACATAACAAAGATAGAAGAACAGCATATCAATCAAGACCTCAGGACTCCGACATACGTTTCGCCACTGACTTTCTCAATGAGTGAGAGCAAGAGAGGAAGACAAAATCTAAACGTACGTCAGAGTCCTGGGGTCTTGATTGATATGCTGGTCTTTTATCTTTATGGTATGTTTCTTAATTGATACGTGCAGTTTATCCATCTTCTAATTACCTACTTACTAGTTTATTTATTGGATATATATCTGTAACATCTTACTTTACATATTAATACTCTGAGAACATAATACTGTTATTAACCCCTTCCACATACGTGGTGTTCTGATACGTTTGTCGTGAACTTTCCAATTCCTGTGCATTTTACTCCCCCCACAATTTTAATAGGTTTAACATTATGTATCAATAAAATGTATATTTGTATGATCTATTTATGTTCCCATTGAGGTCATTCACTCTTTGGTGTAGCCAGTTATGAAGATGTAAAAATAACCCTTTAATAGTGAATTTTTCATTTTAGGGCAGTGTTTATCAAACTCCAGTCCTCACGGTCCCCAACAAGTCATGTTTTCAGGATTTCCTTAGTACTGTACAGATAACTGAAAGATCATCAAGGCATTAGGAATTCTCTCACCTGTGCAATACTGTAAAAATCTTGAAATCATAATCTGTGGGGGCCATGAGGATTGGAGTTTGGGAAACGTTGTTCTAGGGGAAGTGATACAAATGGTATAGCTGACTTTTTGTAGCCAAAACAATCCATTAAGGACAGATAAGTATATTTGCTTCCATGCTCGGTCAGGTGATGACTACCACCTTCTCTGACTCCTAGCGTGCACTTTTGCCGACTATGACTCAAAGCCCCAAAGGTCAGCAATGAGTCAGAGTATCACCTTGCATGGAGTCTACGGGAATGACAGCGTCAGATCTGGTTTTATGAGGGGGATTTCAGTGACACAGAAAAGATTAAAATGCATTCAGGGATGTTTAATACAGACTATAGATACAGAGGCCTGAGAAAATTCATAAAAAAACACAGCATCCCCCGACATGTGCTGCATACACCACAAGAGCAGACTTACACTGAATCCAGACATGTTGATATCTATTCTCTCTTCAGATTCCTTCTGCCCTTTAGGTGCAATCTGGTTGAGCAGATGGAAATATGCCCTAGAGTCCTGCAATTAAAAATAAAGAAATTAAATCCTAGTGACTTAAAAAATCTGGGGTATTAAATTGGCAAACATAAAACACATAACATCTCCGCATGAGAAATTAGATTCAGTCCTGATGAGCCTTCCTCACCAAGTTTAGGCAACTGCATTAAAATCAGCAATTACATTTACATAAAAGGGTAAATTTAAGGTAAATTTACACAACGCAAATGTGGACTTGTACACGGAAAACCCACAGCTGATTACAGTACCATCCATGTGGATGAGATCTGACCTATCCTCATTGCAGAAAGGTGAAATCCACCACAAGTTTGCGTGAGTAGCGTGGATTTGCTGCGGTAGTAGACGCACCCTTACGAGTAGGGGTTAATTAGGTTATAGGTACAGATGAGTGAATTGATTGAAAAATTAAATTCCTTTTGAGTTTTCCAAAACATTTTGGATTCAAGAAAATGTGAAATTTTTGGGATTCGATTTGCACAAATTCAGCAAAATGGTGCTCAAATGGCTGCCATTTTGCTAGGTCTTCTGGAGGGCTGGAAAGTTGTTAAAAATTGAAACCCAAAAAACCCACATTTTCTGATGCATCTGCCAATACTTCTCATCCTCCGGTGGGTTTTTGTTGAAGCAAACGTACTCTAGTGGGGCGATGCATGTGACCATGTCGGTCCCACATGTAATTTTTTTTATATATATATTTTTTTTCTACTGCTTTATGCTACGATTTATGGAAACCTCAGAGTTTTTTTCACAGAACACTTTCGACAATCAAATTTTTGTGAAATTTACTCATCATTGCACATGGACTATCACAGAAAATCATGCACTGCATGCAGTGTTCTGGAAGTGTTACTTGTAGAGTGACATAAGGGTCTTTATCCCTTCCCATAAGAGTCTAAAAAGTTTTGGCCATATACATGATGTAAACAATGTACCTTCACAGAATTACCAAAGTCAGTGAGCTGAAGGAAGAGGCGCAGAAGAGACAGAAACGAGAATCCACATGAAGCATTGAGGGAAAGAGATGGCATTAGACAACATCTAACACACCATAATGGAAGAAATATTAGTATCTGAAAGTCAAGCCAATATAGCATAGATGCATCTTAAAAAGGGTTATCCACCATTGAGGACAATTTTATTTTCTGTAAATTTTTAGGGCTGAAAATTTTTGCAATTGGTTTTCATTTCAAATTTTGCACAGTTTTGCTTCTCCAGGCTCTTTGTTGCACCGCACATTAAACTTTGATGTGGTCTGTGGTCATAAATCTGCTCAGTTGCAGAAAAAAAAATTACAATTTTCTTTCATCATTTAATAAAAATTAGCTCACTTAAAGATTTTCGGTCAACTTGTTCTGCAGCCAGCAATAGACGAGCAATACAGAGGCAAATGGTGCAAAAGTTTTAATGAACAATTGCAAAAATTATTTTTAAAATCATTTTAATCAGTAAAAAGAAAAAAAAAAAAAAAAAAAAAAAAATTGATCCCAAAAAGGTGGACAACCCCTTTAATAAATGCATCATAAAGATAGAAATGCAGCCACTTTATCACATTGCTGGACTAAGCATAATAAGCAGTCTACTTCAGACTGATTCTCCGCCATTAGAGACACTTATCTATGTATGTTATCACGTAAGCAATATAATAATATAATGGAAAAATCAGAAGCCTTTCCGTCAGCCATGAATGTCCTCACAACAACCTGTTTCCTCTAAAAAAAAAAGCTACGGTAATTGATTTCAGACTATTATGTTATTAGTTTTGGTATAAAAACTAAGCAGAAATTACCTAAAGTGGTTTAAAAGCTGGAGCTACAATTAAGGACGTGTTCACACATTCAGGATATCAGAATTTAACAGCAGATTCTGCTCATATATCCTCAAGAAATCCATAACCTATTAAGTGAATAAAGTTTGGGACAGCTTTGCAACAGATTATGTTGGGACCATTGGCAGATTAGAATTAGGGCAATCTGGGCTACCGCCCATGGCCAGATTGCCCTCATTATTATGTGTACGCCACCGATGCGGCGCACATATCCCAGAAGGCAGGGGCGCACACCACTTCTTCGGCCGGGTCAGCACTGCTCCTTTAAACTTGCTTGTGTGCTGGCCCAGCTGCAAGACAGCTAATAGACAGCCCTATGCGCGGCCGTGTCTGCTAAAGTGACGTAACGCAGTGCACCCAGTACTGCTACTTACCACCGGAGAGGAGCTGGACGACAGGAGCAGATGGGGGAGGGGCTCATACTGGACGCGGGAGGCTACGTGGGGGGGGGCTCATACTGGACGCGGGAGGCTACGTGGGGGGGGCTCATACTGGACGCGGGAGGCTACGTGGGGGGGGGCTCATACTGGACGCGGGAGGCTACGTGGGGGGGGGCTCATACTGGACGCGGGAGGCTACGTGGGGGGGCTCATACTGGACGCGGGAGGCTACGTGGGGGGGGGCTCATACTGGACGCGGGAGGCTACGTGGGGGGGGCTCATACTGGACGCGGGAGGCTACGTGGGGGGGCTCATACTGGACGCGGGAGGCTACGTGGGGGGGGGCTCATACTGGACGCGGGAGGCTACGTGGGGGGGGGCTCATACTGGACGCGGGAGGCTACGTGGGGGGGCTCATACTGGACGCGGGAGGCTACGTGGGGGGGGCTCATACTGGACGCGGGAGGCTACGTGGGGGGGCTCATACTGGACGCGGGAGGCTACGTGGGGGGGCTCATACTGGACGCGGGAGGCTACGTGGGGGGGCTCATACTGGACGCGGGAGGCTACGTGGGGGGGCTCATACTGGACGCGGGAGGCTACGTGGGGGGGCTCACACTGGACGCGGGAGGCTACGTGGGGGGGCTCACACTGGACGCGGGAGGCTACGTGGGGGGGCTCACACTGGACGCGGGAGGCTACGTGGGGGGGCTCACACTGTATATAGGGAGGCTACGTGGGGGGGCTCACACTGTATATAGGGAGCTACATGGGGGCTCACACTGTATATAGGGAGCTACATGGGGGCTCACACTGTATATAGGGAGCTACATGGGGGCTCACACTGTATATAGGGAGCTACATGGGGGCTCACACTGTATATAGGGAGCTACATGGGGGCTCACACTGTATATAGGGAGCTACATGGGGGCTCACACTGTATATAGGGAGCTACATGGGGGCTCACACTGTATATAGGGAGCTACATGGGGGCTCACACTGTATATAGGGAGCTACATGGGGGCTCACACTGTATATAGGGAGCTACATGGGGGCTCACACTGTATATAGGGAGCTACATGGGGGCTCACACTGTATATAGGGAGCTACATGGGGGCTCACACTGTATATAGGGAGCTACATGGGGGCTCACACTGTATATAGGGAGCTACATGGGGGCTCACACTGTATATAGGGAGCTACATGGGGGCTCACACTGTATATAGGGAGCTACATGGGGGCTCACACTGTATATAGGGAGCTACATGGGGGCTCACACTGTATATAGGGAGCTACATGGGGGCTCACACTGTATATAGGGAGCTACATGGGGGCTCACACTGTATATAGGGAGCTACATGGGGGCTCACACTGTATATAGGGAGCTACATGGGGGCTCACACTGTATATAGGGAGCTACATGGGGGCTCACACTGTATATAGGGAGCTACATGGGGGCTCACACTGTATATAGGGAGCTACATGGGGGCTCACACTGTATATAGGGAGCTACATGGGGGCTCATACTGTATATAGGGAGCTACATGGGGGCTCATACTGTATATAGGGGGATTATGTGTAAGCTCATTGCATATAGGATCTCCTCCTGTATAGCGGGATGTCAGCATACTTAAGTGTGTTTAATATTAAGAGATACAATTAATGTAAAAAAATAATTAATATTAATATTCAGCAGAATTAATTCCAACCTATTGGTTCGGCCTCCACAATAGTCAGTATCTCAAATGTGACCCCTTAGGAAAATTAATCTCCCACCCCGTTATGCATAACGCTGTACACAAGGGAAAAATTTGCGTGCCGCTAACTCTATTTTTTTCCCCATTTACAGATCTGCACCAGAGCACCTGTATACTCACAAACTATCACATGATCTATCAAAGGGGATCATGTGACACATCAGGTACCTGGGTAGGCCCACACCTTCTAAACTGCCCGGGGCCCTGGCTACTCTTAATCCACCCCTGCTTGGGACCTTGATTGATGATTACCAGTAGGGGAGAAGCAATCTCCACCCACTAGAATTGTTACTGGGTAACTTGTTCTTATTTGTATTTTAGGCCATGGTAAGACTAAAAAAGTAAAAAATGCAGGTAAATTACCTTACACGATCACAACTGCTTTGAACAAACGTTGCAAAAGAGACTTTGCAATATATCTTATATAAATATGCTTGTTTTTCCACCTATGAGCCACTTCTCCATACACCTCCTATCTAGCACATAGACAGGAGAGCAGGATTTTCTCATTGCTGGGTGTACTATGCATGGGAAACCTCATAACCTCTGGTCTCCACCCAGTAGCTCAGAGACAACTGAACACCGAATATCAAGCTTCAAGAGTGAAAACTTGTGGGAATGCAGGGAATAAGCCATATGATGGCCAAAAAGGTTTAACCCTTTCGCAACCCTGGGATTTTGAATTTTTGCTTTTTCGTTTTTTGCTCCCCTTGTTCCCAGAGCAATATGGGAATATAGGCAATATGGCCATGTGAGGGCTTATTTTTTGCGGGACGAGTTGTACTTTTCAACACCATTACTAGTTTTACCATATCGTGTACGGGAAAACGGGGAAAAAATTCCAAGTGCGGTGAAATTGCAAAAAAAGTGAAATACCACAGTTTTTTTTTTTTGTTTGTTTTTTACCACGTTCGCTGAATGCTAAAACTGACATGCCATTATTATTCTCCAGGTCATTACAGGTTCTTTTTTATTTAAGTGGTGAAAAAAATTCAAGTTTGGTAAAAATATATTATATAATATATACAGCACCATTTTCTAAGACCTGTAGCGTTTTCTATTTTTCAGGATCTGGGGCTGGGTGAGGGCTTATTTTTTTGCGCACCGCGCTGTCGTTTTTATTAATACCATTTTTGGGTAGATCCGATGTTTTGATCGCCCGTTATTGCATTTTATTGCAATTTTGTGGCGACCAAAAACGTAATTCTGGCGTTTAGAAATTTTTTTATCGCTACGCCGTTTACCAATCGGATTAATTCTTTTTTTAATATTGATAGATCGGGCGATTCTGTACGTGGCGATACCAAATATGTGTATGTAGGGGTTTTTTTTTATTATTTTATTTTGAATGGGGCGAAAGGGGGGTGATTTAAACCTTTATATTTAATTTTTTTTATATTTTTAAAAACATTTTATTTTCACTTTTTGCTTGCTTCTATAGTCTCCATAGGAGACTAGAAGCAGCAACTGTCCGATCGCCTCTGCTACATACAGGGTACCAGTAGATCCCCTGCAACAGAAATGCTCCTGTGCTATGAGCGCCGACCACTAGGTGGCGCTCATAGCGACCACCTCATGACAACCACAGGCGTCTGCTGCAGACCCTGGGTTGTCATGTCCACCCATCGGTGACCCGCGATCCCGTGATGGGGGTCACCGATGGGCGGGGCTTAGGACGCGCTTCCCGGAAGCACGAGTTAAATGCCGCTGTCAGAGATTGACAGCGGCATTTAAGATGTTAACAGCCGCGGGTGGATCGCGATTCCACCCGCGGCTGTTGCGGGCACGTCAGCTGACATGTGCTCGGTTCAGTGCGGGCTCACCGCCGGAGCCCTCACTGAACCGGGGGATTACAGCCCGTGCGTACTATTACGTCACAGGCTGTCACTTGTATACATATATGGCAGCTTATGGTAAATAGTTAGTTTATGCAATTTACCAATATATTTCTAAATGGTGCTTTAATCTTCAGCTACAAGACCGGCCCCTGCCCTGGGGTCCAGGCAGGCCCTATTGTAGTTTTTGTCTAAATAAAACAGTGTTTCCAGTGTCAGCACGTGGTTTTAGCAGGGTGTGAAAGGAATCTGCCAACTACTCATTTCAATAGCCAAGCTGCAGTGTTTCTATCAGAAACTATGTAAATGGAAGAAATGGGGGCTGGTGTGGCAGCACCTTATCCACACAGCTCTGACCAGGTATCAAGGCTGGAAGGCCTGTGGGTTGTCTTCTACAAATTGGAAAAGCACCTTGTAACCGAAGGTAAGGGCACCTTTTAGATGGCATCGCATAAATTACTAATGTGAGCTCAGTTAAAGGAGTTTTCCTGCCTTAGGAAATAAGTCTGCAGTCACTGACTACATACTTGTGAATCCTCACCTGTGCACTGCGCGCGGTGAGGATTCTCTGGCGACAGCGGGCACGAGACCACCTGTATGACTTTCATACATGCGGTTACATGCAGACTAGACGTGCTTAATGCTAGTGTATTGAGTGATGTCATATATACGTCTAGTTGGAATGTGGCTGGATGTATGCAAATAGCATACTTGCGTTCACATGAGCCTCCTGGCGCAGACACCCGGGAATCCTTAATGTGCACAAGATTGTACAGAGTGACTGCAGACTTATAACCCAAGACTGGACAACCCCTTTTATAAAGAATAAACTGATGCTATTAGCTCAGATAATTGCTATAACAGCCCATTAATCCTGGTAATTTATTGTCAAAAGTTGCTAATTTCCAAAACCAAAAGCCAATCCGCACTATTACTCAAGTGTGAGGCATACGGTAGGCCCTATAGAGTGAAACAATTGTACAGGCAAAGAATACCAACGATGGAAAGTGGCAAAACAGGACTCCGACAGTCCCCTTACATTCAAGCTTGGCATGTAGAGGACCATTGATTTTTTGGTAACTAAACCATTAAGAAGAACATGTGGAGGATGAGAGTACAGATTTAGAGGCATGCAGTACAACATGAATGTAACAAGGCGTCATTAACAATCCCGTGCAAGGCTGAAAGTCAGACACACAATACATTATTAATGAGCTGTCATCCTTCATGTTGTATCATTTATCAATGTCCACGCTGGTCCTACACGAGTACCTTAATATCGGAGCTGAAGTTATTGATTTTCTGCCAGCCTGCGTTCTCCAGATGGTAATTGGCCCATCTCAGGAGCAGCTCTTCTGGGGACAATTTCATAAGATCTTCCAGCGTTTCTCCATCACGAAGTAAAGCAGCCAAAGCTGGAAAAGATCAGCGAGAGGTTGCGATGAAGAGAACCATTCTTTTATGTTTAGTATAGAGATCCAACCATTTACAAGTTACTGAATAACGATTTAATAGGGCATACTCCGCTACAATAATCTAAAATGTGACAACTGCAGAAAGAAGCCACATGAGAGTCTCAAACATGGAATAGATTAGGGCTAGGGGCTTGCTCACATGTTGCATTTTTGCAATGGAAAAAAATTCAGTGTTTTACAGTACCTGCAAAGTGAATGACATTTCTGCAATTCTATGCACATGCTGCTTATTTTTATCTTAAAGATTTGAACAAAAGCATTTTTTCCAAATCTTCAATATGTTAATTCTTTCAGCATTTTGGCAGCATTTTTCACATTCTGGTTGTCACCCCCCCACTGATCTGGTATTGGGATAGGCAACCCCTATTAAAATACCGGACGGCCCATTTAAAACATTCTTGCTGACCCTTACCTTCATTCCTGCTGAGCTCAATGTCTGCAAACAAACCAATCTTTATAATCTGCCACAGAAGCCCCAACACCAGGTGAGGTTTTCCAGCCTTAAGATCTTCTGCGCCGATGTTAACCACATGGCAGCCAATGGCAGAGGCAGAGTTTAATGCCAAATTCAGATTTTCCTATTAACCATATAAAAGACAAAAATAACCAAAATTTATTTAAATCTTCTTAAACTCTAAATGGACACAGACAAAAAGAGTAAACTTTATTTACATTTAGTAAAAAACTTTCGCTTCTAAAGGGGCTTTCCTCAGCCCTTTCTGTTAAAGAGCAGTACTCCATTGCCGCCTCCTTTATTGACAGTTGCATCGTCCCGCGGCTGGCCCAAACTGAGCCCTCACCAATCCTGCAAGCGAAGGCAGCTTTGCCTCTGCAGCATCAAAAAGAGCACAGGAAGCATTGAATTTGGCTGTACAAATAGATCTGGACACCTTTAGGACAGCGATTACATGCTCTATTGGAAAGAGCTTGTAAGAACTGCACTCAGTGCCTAGAAAACTGTCCACTGCTGACAGATTGTAGTGGTAGCCGATATCAAGCAATAAACAAAAAAAAGGATTTTTGTTAAGAAAATTGCGAAGTTGATTTTTTTTTTTTCTTTTTTCTTTTTTAAGTACTTTGGAATTTTAACCATTTCTGTTAGTGAGAATTACCCTTTAAAATTGTTCACGACTATAATGTTTCCTAGAACCATCACAATGGGGAGATTGCACACGGTTTTGTTTTGGAGTTCAATGTATAGTCAATACAAGAGGCTGTTGAATGCCGGTATTTGATCATTTTATAGGATCTCATAATGCGGCAATATATTGCTGGGATATGGCATCACTTTATGATCATTGGATTTGAACCTTTGGAACCCTTCCAATCCATCCTAAAAAAGTAAGAGGCCACAACCCTGGTTCAGCACTGCAGCTCCATTCAGATGGATGTGGCCAGCTACAGGTCAGTGGGGAGGCCAAGAGCGCTGCTGTGCAGGTAATAAAAACAGGGAAAGGGCGCAGCACTGAATTCTCAGGGTTGTTGAGAAGCCCCAGACCACCAATGATGACATAAGCAATGGCATGTTACTAGGATAAGACAGAAATAACCTCCACACTAAACCGAGAGGGAACATTGACATCACAGCTTTGACTCTGAAGGCTTGTGTGCACATATTAAAATCTTTGTGACTCACCTGAATAGTGAAGGGAGTCAGTTTCTTCTTGTTGATGGCCCTTTCATCAATAGTGTCCGGTACAGACAGGTTAATCATTTTACTGGAAAATAAAGATAGAATAATTTTATTATGAGGTCTTAAAACTGAGAAACCCCAAGGTGTGACTCTCCACCTGGCCTAGACAGGTTGTCTACTTGAAGCCCTATACAAAAAATGAAGATCTGCCAGAAAAAGTTCTCCGGTGTCCCAGTGGTTGGATCTTCAGCACCACTTACCACAGGACAATGCCATCTGCTAAAGCCCGGAATAAATCATTGGTGTTTGGATTCATGGGCACAACATGCTTGCTGTCAGGGTCATTCTCCAATGCCTTATTTATCCAGTTGACAAAGGCATACTTTTCCTCCTCTAAAACAAAAAAAAAAAATAATATAATATAATATAATATAATATAATATAATATAATATAATATAATATAATATAATATAATATAATATAATATAATATAATATAATATAATATAATATAATATAATATAATATATATATATATATATATATATATATATATATATATATATATATATATATTTCAAATGGGGACTTTAATATTGGTCACCAACCTTTACAACAAAAAGAGGAGAGTATCATACATGACAGTTATTTGACAACGAGGAAGCATCTAGGCAATGACCAAGTCAGTCACCAAACTCAATCCAGCTGATGGTTTCTCGGATCCGTGACAGTCAATGAAAGAGGATGTGTGTGGCAACCATGTTGATCACTAAATTTAATTAATAAAATAGTCTTCATGATCAGTAGTGGTTGGATGAACTGTATCCCTGTTTCCTAATAATCCATGGATAGAGTGCTCCGGCCGATCGCAACTCAAAGTCCCCAAGTGCAGAGGAAATACCATCAGTCATGTCACCTTAAGCTACAATGGTCCAGAATGGACATACTACCATCCAACAGGTTTTGAAAAGTTGTGCTTTTCTTCAGGTTGAGTAAATACATTTCTTGGTTTCTTAAGTGGCCCCATCATACCTGTTCTACCTCAATGATGTCATGAGCCTCACAATATTCAAAAGAGACCAATCGCTTTGAATATTGTGCGATCTAAGGTAAATAAGGTAGTGTACCCACTCATCCCGGATTAAGAAAACCACAACTTTTCATTGAAAGGTAATTTGTCCACATTGGACCTCTGTGGCCCAAGGTAAGGTCACTGATTGTGTTCTCTGTGCACTTGTTGATTTTGGACAGTTGCGACCGACCGGAGCACACTATCAATATGGATTAGGAAACCAGGATACATTTCATCCAACTACTTCTGATCAAGGAGACCATTTTATTAATTGGATCTAATAAATGGGGTGGTCACCTCACTCCTCCACTTTCATTGACCATCACAGACTTGAGAAACCATCGGTTGGCCTGAATTCATTGCCAGCATGCTTTCTGACACAGGTCGTTCATTTTCATTGCTACAATTCATACAAATCTTACGGGGTTTATGCTGACACATGAATTTATGACATTAGTTTATAGACATCAGAGCAGGAGGAATATTTTTATATCAAGCTTTCAGTATTATACTTAGGCAGTAACAGGCACACCTAACTCTGCTACGGTGTTGGCCATTAGAAGCCATATAAACATGCATTATTAGCTTAACCCTTAAAATAGGTCATCAACTACTGG
Source organism: Phyllobates terribilis (assembly GCF_046119375.1). Classification (NCBI taxonomy): domain Eukaryota; kingdom Metazoa; phylum Chordata; class Amphibia; order Anura; family Dendrobatidae; genus Phyllobates; species Phyllobates terribilis. The sequence goes on from NW_027362767.1 coordinate 367,569,271, forward strand.
CAAAACCAGGGATCTTCTGAGTAAATTGGCACTAGAGTTTGCATTACTTCGTCCATTGTGCTGGGACCCTAAGTACAACAGCTTTCACATTCACTTAAATGGGAGAGAACGGCACTTTCATACATCCCAAATATACCAAGCATGAACCCGTGCTAGTTCTGGTGCACCAGGGTCACTTCAAATCAGCCGATTATTTGGTGTCCATCTTCTGGAACACCTATTTCTCTTATATTGAACCTTGTCCGCTCATAACGTGCCTCTGTTGGCCTCCAAAAAAATGCATAATCCATAATCTTTATTTTAGAGGAATTTTACTCTGATGTAGCCTATACAGCCTCTATGTACTGTCATATAGAAGTACATGCCAATTCTGCTTTGAAAAAAAAAAAAAATCAGGTATGGTGAAATTTTTAAAGCATATAAATGACGATTTTCAGGAGACCCACTCCATACCCAATTTGTGAGTCTGCACCGTGGCAGAGTTTGATGATAAATCATCGCATGGACACACACACACACACACACTTCAGGAAGCAGTGCCTTGGAAATTAGCCAAGTCTTTTAAGGCTATGTGCACACGAAGAAGAAATGCTCAGGATTTTTTTCTGAGCGTTTCTGCATCTCCCTGGCAGAAAAAACACATGCAGATTGTACATGCATTTTTCCTGCCAGGCAGAAGCGTTTGTGAAGCATTTTTAACATGCGGGTTGTCAAGCACTTTTAGCATCACTTGGAAAAATGCTTGACAACTTGGTCACACTATATAAATCCATGCAACCGGCATAGATTTATATAGTGTGACCAAGTTAATAGTTAAAAAAAGAATAAAAATGGTAAAAAATAAAAAAAAAAATAAAAAAAACAACATTATACTCACCTTCAGATGGCCCCCGGTCTCCTCAGCGATGCGTCCACTGTCTTCGGCGGCTCGCGGTGCTCTAAAAAGGACTTTCCATGACGTCATTTAGTCATGTAATGGTCACGCGACCATCACCTGACTGCTGACATCAGTGGTCGCGTGACAGTCACATGACGTCATGGAAGGTCCTTGCAGACCACCGCCGGAAGCCCAAGGAGACAGCAGCGCGCCGGAAAGTGAGTAAAAGGTTTTTGTTTTTTTGTTTGTTTGTTTTTATTCTTTAACTACAGGTATTATGGTACCCGGATCTGGAGGAGAGTCTCCTGTTCTCCAGACCCGGGTACCATCCGCGCATTGAATCGCATAATATCCGCTTGTGTACATGTCATGCAGATATTATGTGATTCAATGCAAGTCAATGGCGGCGATTTCACCGCATTAATGGTAGTGCTGCGTATTTTTCCGCAATGATAATCTGCAGCGGAAATTTCCACAACATGCACAGCACATGCGGATCATCATTGGGGAACATTACAGACCTTGCAGCAAGCTTTTTTTTTTTTTTTTTTTTTTTAAGTGTTTCCACGGTGGAAATAACGCCACGGAAACGCTTAAAAACCGCATCGTGGGCATGCAGCCTAAGGGTTAAGAAAGTCTCTCCAATTTACAGGATCCTCCATATTATTCCAGGAGGATCATCACGTATGGTTACAAGGTCTGCTATGGGAATAAGATCTCATCTCTACACTCAGGTGCTGAAAACCCATTTAGCAAAGTGTAGAAGGTGAAAAGATGACCTTTAATCACTAGAATCTTGGTGCTCAGTTATGGTTTGGTAATCCAAATGGGCCATCCACTGGCAGAGGAGCCTACTGCTCGACAAATGGCACTCACTTCAATTTAAGTATTAACAAATCCGACAATCTCAAATAAATAATATATGAACTACTTCAAATTCTTCGTAGTTTCATTAAATTGCTCACAGGCTCAGATGAATTAAGGGGTTTTACTTGGGAGTGTTAAAAGTAGATGATCAGTATTTCTAGACGAAACACTTACGCGACAAGTCAGATTCCAGTTTCCCATTTAGAAGCTTTGGCTTTCTATACACATACCTGAATATGAATGCTGGGTGCCCTCACTAGACAGTTCCGAGGTGCCTCCGATGGCACAAATTCCCTCTTTGCGGTTGATTGCTTTCCGAAAGGTTTTGGCAATGTCACTACTTTTCAACTCTTGTACAAGCTGCAGGGAAAAAAAAAATATGGATGAGAGGATTGAACTTCAGGCTTAAAAAGGGAAAGCAGCAAAGCTTACTGTATTAGGGACTAATGGATATTACATCAACTGCTATATGAATTTAGACTCCACTACTTGTTCCATCCAAAAAGATTAAGTGCCCAAGGACAAAATCTCCAGCATGTCCGCTTCTTGTCCTTTTAATAGTAAAAACATTTTAAGTAGACGAAAAAGTATTTCTTAAATTCCCCAATGGGCACTTAAGGATAAAAGCTCTACGTCTCAAAGATATACAATTTATGAAGCGTATATGTATGATCTATATTCACACCGACAGACAAATTCTGCTCTTCAATTCCAAACATAACATTCGTCCTTTCCCCATTATTTTCCACCTCTCATGCTACTCATCAATCTCTCAAACTGATTAATGTACACCCCACAACCCAGAATTTGTTAACAGAATATATTTGAAAAAAATAGTTTGTAAACCAGGTAACCCTTAACCGTATCCAGTGTAAGACTGAAGAACATTGGGCCCACCAGAGGATTGGATTCTGAGGGTCCACCTTTCTCCACCCACTCAAGAGCCCCATAGCAGCTGCAAGGTTTGCACTACAAACTCTCCTGAAGGAGAAGCCAGGGCCCAACGGAGGATTCTCCATTTCTCTGGTGGGCCAGTCCAACCCTGACCATACCTGTATTTTCAGGTGAAAAAGCAGCAATTTGTCTATGTACATAACACTTTTTTTAGTCATTACATAGGTCTATAAAAAAAAAAAAAAATATTCAGGTGCCAAGGGTTTTTGAATAGATTTAGGGTATTTTGAGGGCGCCAAATTAAAAAATGTCATTACTTTTGCTGGATTTGTTCTATTTGTTAGATAATTGATCCATGAAAATAACACATTCACCCAATGTGACTTGTGTATGATAACAAATGCAGTAGATTTTCGTCTTTTGGTTCATCTTCTGACTCTGGATTAGGTAATGAAATATCCCATATAATATTGTATTTCAATTTGTAGGCTTACAATGCTATAAAAGCGACTTTTTGAAGCCTGAATTATACTGTAATTAACTATTAAATATCTCAGAAACTAGAGCCAATGTGGAAAAACAGAAGTCATTCTTAAAATCGGCACCATAATCTTAATATAAAACCGTTCAGACATAGTTGGCACCAAAATCACTGTATACCAGTCTTATATGATTTGTATTATGCATTTTTCACCTCCGCATGCTCCAATTTCCCCTGAGCTGGTGGGTTGGAGAATAGCTTTTTGTACTGTCTATGAGAAACAAGGACACAGATTCCTGTTCTCCACTCTCTATGAAACACACAGAAGCAGCGCAACATCATACAGCAGTAGTAGTGAGCAGTGTAGCTGTGAATACAGCTCTAGGGTGAGAGAAACACTTACTAGAAAGCAGCGGCAAAATCATGAGTCTCTCTGCCTTTCTTTCACTCTACTTCTAACCCTGCCCCTCAACTTTTAAAAAACAATTCTGTATGAGACTAATTTGAACGCTCAGTGATCTCTTGAGCAGTACAGATGAGCTGTTTTTTTCCAGAGTGGATGAGGAGTTCAAGAAGCATTGGGTGTTGAGGGATGGGAGAGAAGAGGTTGATGAGTGGAGAGAGTATTTCTCTGCTAAGATATATTACAAAAGTTTCTTGTACTATTTATTGAAAGTTTGCAGAAATTAAGCGATATTTTAAACTGAATTTTTAAAAAATATGAGGGTGGATATTAGATAAAAACATGTATACTGTAATAAGAATGCTTAAATTTCATGCTCAAAGCAACAGTGGAAATTTGTATTTTTTTAAGCCTGTCCTTAATGCAAAGAGCGATATATTCCTCTCTGAAAACCAACATGTTCTGTGTTTGTTTTCACTCTAGGCTTAGCACGAGACAAAAGACGGATCATTTCATGGAATATTCCAGAAGCATTGCAGGCAAAGACCATGCTTATCTAGTCAGCAGAAGCACAATACCAGCCAGTTGTCACCGGTGGCCGAGAGGCAACAAGCCCTCGGAGCACTTTTGCTGTGTGCGTCTGATCCCCGAAGGGCGAGCACCATGGATTAGTGTACCTGCCATATGTGCAGCACAACTAATTCCACCGGATACATTATTTACCACCTGTAACAAAAGGGACCACACTGTCACCTTCATACAAAGGATTGTGCTGGTTTGACCGGACGACAACGCTGTACTAATTTCTACGGGATCATTATATATATTTCTACACATATGGCTAGATGCAGATGGTTGCCATCTGCATCTTCAATTTCAAGTAATGCGCCTACATATCGATATAGATTCTTACTGCGGCACTACAAAAACTCTGGGAAGTCTGAAGCTTTAAAGGGTTAATCTCATGTACACTAATGGGTAAAACTGGAAAAACACAAAACATTGCAATTTTATTTGTCAAAGGAAAAATCCTCTGTTCTCAAGATTGGAGCATTTTCTTATATTTATTTTTTTTTGTTTACTGCTTGGATTCCTAGACTATCGGCCACTGTTGCAGTCCAGTGGTGGTGTAAAAGGAGAAGCGCTTAGAAGCTTCATTGAAAAAAAAAAAAAAAAAAAAAAGCTTGTAAGTGCTGCTCTTAAGCTGGACCGCCAGAGAGCACTGAGCTCCTAACCTGGCAAGCTTAAGTGCAATATTGCTCCTTCGATGCTACAGAGACAAAGAAGTCTCTTCAGTATTGAGAGTGCAGCAGACTGATGATGCCACTGGTCTGAACTGTCAATCAGTAGTGCAAACCTCCCATCAAGCAGGAACACTAGCAGCAGTGCGCTCTAGAAGATAAAAGCAGTCCCTTTAAAGGGGTTGGCAACCGTATGAAAAAATTAGCCCCCCAACTGACCATGTAAGAAGTATAGAACCACCATGTTTGTGTTAATAGGAGACAAGATGATGGCCATCTACACTGCCCTGGCTGCCAGGGATGGGGAGTCAGTAAGCCAAACATCCAACTCCTCAATTTCCATGACACCGACTCCAACTCCCTCATACAAGGCTCATGTTTAAGTGATGAATGTGTGCAGCAGTAAATTTATCTCAGCTAAAAGTCTAGATCCTTAGATCAGGATCAGGACAGACATTTATAGGACATTTCATAACTTTCCCAAATGCTTATGAAAAAAATATTCCCCACAAACTGCATTGAACTATTGTACCCAATTTATTATATATTTTAGGAGTCGGAGTTGGTCCATTTTATAACGACTCCATCAAAATGGACACCGACTCAGACTCCACCGCCCTGCTGGCTGCATTCTCTTTGCAAGCACTAGATAGTGACTGCTGCATTACAAACAAGCACGTGTGACTCATCTTGTGTTTTATATTCCACAACTTACCAGTTTAGGACGTTTTAATAAAATATTTTTATAACATGGCCAACCCAAATAAAGAGCTTGGGCAGGAATGCTCTTCTGCCCGATCCGACATCAGACATGGAGGGATGAGTGGTACAGTTGACAAGGTAATTCATCAGACACCCAGCGAGTATCATGAATGAGTCACATTTTGATTACTATAAGAAAACAAAATGTCTGAATGACAGAAGAGGTTCCTGAAACAAGTAGCGCATCTCCTTGGTCTTCGCAGCGAATGCCTTGAGCCTGGTATTGTAGGTCATGATGACACTCCTACACTTTGCTAATTTGTGTGGAGCCAAAACAGTAATATAATTAAATATCTATAATACGCATATAATATATCACACACAGATCCTCCTTTCATCTGTCTCCATGACAACATCAGAATGTTTCTCAGTAGTGCAGCCTCAGGCTTTGGGCCTGCAGGTCTGAACCTAATCAATTATACCTCTGCTTATATGTAATTAGATTTTATAATAGGTTAATATTATACATTACAGTGCCCTTTTCACTTCCAGGCTGTCCATGTACTACTTTATCCCATCTCTACGCTCACAGAACAAACTACAAAGCAGAGAACAAATCCATTGTGACAATTGTGAAGACAACGCTGCAGACAAGCCCTCCATTCAGTCACTGAATGTCTGGAGCAATTCCTCATGCTCAGTGACAAACCTCACACAAGTGAGTCAGACTACGGCCACAGGTGCGGGTGTGCAGCTAAAAACCACAATGCATGTGATACAACAAGTAGGACTTATTTCCTACAGCATGTGCTCGGATCATAAAAAATAATATATATATAGCACCAACATATTCTGTATACTTAGATCGCCAACATATCCTCGTTTTGTGTCGACAGTTCCTCTGACCATCAATTTGTTTCTATGGTAACAGCCTACGTCGTCTGTGTAATCTAATCCAGCTGTCATTACCATGCATCTCTTTTATTCTGCATTCATCTATCAACTATAATTTAGCAAGACATAGGGTAGATAGAAGAGAACATGAGAGCAGGATCAGACTACACAGGTTTGTTTGTAGTCTGTTACCATGGAGACAAGTCAGAGGAGGAGACGTAGACACAAAATGAAGAGATTGGTAATTTAAGAAGTGGCTTTAGGGATCAGATCAAAATAGGTTAGCAAATGTGGACTGTCTAAAATTATCACTTGCCCAACTAACTATTCCACAATGTCAGAATTGTGCACTTAAGAGGGGTCAAAACAATAAGCCACAAGGCTGGGACTCTGCGGGAACACAAAGCAAATACAGGACCGCGGTAGCCAGAATCTGACAGTAGGGCTAACCGAATGCAGCAGCCATGACGCTTTGTGCGCCCCTGCAGAGAACATTAGGCAATTGCTAGTTTTTCAATGCCCTAATATTTAAATGGTTCCACATGACTGTAGAAATACACCGTGGGTAAAAATGTTCAGAGAAAGATATAGTTCAGAGCACAGTGATTATTATTAATATTAGTTATTAGCCAGGACAAGTTTAATGGCTTTAATGTGATGATGCCAACAGGAATGGGAGCAACCTTTTAATTAAAAGTTATGAAAGGAGATACTCTCCCCCACACCCACAAATCCTCTGTACTGGGTTATCATATGGAGTTCAAAATGTCAAAAGATGACCAATCTAATTAAGGAGTCAAAAGTTTCAAACTTTCAGAAGTTTTCACCAATATTATAACTTGAAGGGAACATTTCACATGGGACGTGCCGTCTAATTTCCAGGCATTATTTTTGTAAGGCAAGAACAGTTGATTTTTTTGTGGGAAAATATAAAAGTACAATTTTTTTTTTTTTTTAATCATTTAAATATTTGGGGTCCAGTGGGTGGTCCTGCTTACAGTGCATGCTGTCCATCAGTAAATAACTTCCTCCTCCCCCTCCCCACAAATATATACAGTGGGGAAAATAAGTATTTGATACACTGTCGATTTTGCAAGTTTTCCCACCTACAAAGAATGAAGAGGTCTAATTTTTATCGTAGGTACACTTCACCTGTGGGAGACAATCTTTAAAAAAAAAAAAAAAAAAAAAAAAATCAGAAAATCACATTGTATGATCTTTACATAATTAATTAGCATTTTATTGCATGAAATAAGTATTTGATACAATAAAAAAAAAACAGAACTTCATATTTGGTACAGACGTTTCCTGTAGTTTTTAACCAAGTTTGCATACACTGCAGCAGGGATTTTGGCCCACTCCTCCATACAGATTTTATCCAGATCTTTCAGGTTTCGGGGCTGTCACTGGGCAACACTGAGTTTCAGCTCCCTCCAAAGATTTTCTATTGGGTTCAAGTCTGGAGACTGGCTAGGCCACTCCTGGACCTTGAAATGCTTCTTACGGAGCCACTCTTTAGTTGCCCTGGATGTGTGTTTCGGGTCATCATCATGCCGGAAGACCCAGCCATGACCCATCTTCAAAGCTCTTACTGAGGAAAGGCGGTTGCTGGCCAAAATCTAGAGATACATGACCCCATCCATCCTCCCTTCAAATACAGTGCAGATGTCATGTACTTTTTTACACAAAAGCACCCCCAAAGTATGAGGCTTCCCCCACCATGCTTCACAGTTGGAACGGTGTTCTTGGGATTGTACTTAATCTCCTCCTTCCTCCAAACCCGGCGAGTGAAGTTGATGCCAAAAAGTTCTATATTGGTCTCATCTGACCACATGACCTTCTCCCATGCCTCCTCTGGATCATCCAGAAGGTCACTGGCAAACTTCAAACGGGCCTGGACATGTGCTGGCGTGAGCAGGGGAACTGGTGTGCCCTGTAGGCTTTTAATCCATGACAGCATAGTGTGTTACTAACAGTAATGTTTGAGACTGTGGTCCCAGCTCTCTTCAGGTCATTGACCAGATCCTCCCAAGTAGTTCTGAGCAGATTCCTGACCTCTCTCAGAATCCTCCTCATCTCACGAGGCGAGATCTTGCATGGAGCTCCAGACCAAAGAAGATTGACAAGTCACCTAGGGTTTCTTCCATTTTCTAATTGTGCCAACAGTTGTTGCCTTCTCACAAAGCTGCTTGCCTATTGTCCTGTAGCCCATCCCAGCCTTGTGCAGGTCTACAATTTTGTCCCTGGTGTCCTTAGACAGCCCTTTGGTCTTGGCCATGGTGGAGAGATTTGAGTGTGATTGTGTGGACAGGTGTCTTTTATACAGGTAAAGAGTTTAAACAGATGCAGTTAATACACGCAATGAGTGCAGAGTAGGAGGGCTTCTTAAAGACAAACTAACAGGTCTGTGAGAGACAGAATTCTTGCTGGTTGGTAGGTGATCAAATACTTATTTCATGCAATAAAATGCAGTTTAATTATTTAAAAATCATACAATGATTTTCTTGATTTTTTTAGATGGTTTCTTCAATAGAAATTACAGATCTTTCCATTCTTTGTAGGTGGGAAAACTTGCAAAATCAGCAGTGTATCAAATACTTATTTTCCCCAATGGATCAATCAACTCAAAATCCTGCTCTACAGCATCAACTGGGAAAGAAAAATCAAAAACGTGATCGTCCGTAATATATTTCCAAGCACATGGGCTACCTACTTTCGTATCTGGTTTGAAATGTCTTTTTTTAAATAGCATTTTAAACATAATAGTTCAGGATCACTAGAACCTTTATAAAGGGTTTGTTCAAAGTTGTATTTTCTGTTTTTTTTGTTTTGTTTTTTGTTTTTTTTAGGACCTTTTGGAGCAGAAACTGATGGAAACACTCCAAAAATTAGGACGTTCATGATCCAAAAACGCAAAAGACACTGAACATAGCTTAAGATTGAAGACAGTTGTGTAGAAAGCTTTCCATAGACTAGGCTGTACTTTTTTGGGTTTGGCACAAGAGGTATAAAATGAATCATTTATCTGGCTCTATCTGCAAATCAGACAGATACATAATATGAGTTTAAGAAGGTTAAGTGAAAAATAATTATTTAAAACTGCAGCTACACCTACATGTCACTCAATGGTAGAGACACAGAATGTGCAACAGTAGGGGTACGTTCACATGCAGCAGATTTGTACCAGAAAGTTCTGATTGAATATCCTTTGATTTGGGTTGTTTCAGCTGAATTTTTCTTGTTAGTGAATCAAACAGTTGCCCAAGTTTCTGCAACAAATCTGCTAGACGCACCCTCAGAAGTGACCAGTGTGCAAAATAACACAAGGTGATGTGATGACCACACAGGAGTCAAAAATAACGTACAAAGAAACCCAGAACTAGAAAGTCAACAGGTGAGGAACACAAGAACTAATCCAGTGGAAATAAAGAAAAATTAAGCTGTAAGAAAAAAAGAAAAAACTTTAAAGACAACAATACACGAAATGTGAGACCATCAATAATTTGCAAAAGCTGAATTATGACCACCACGATGAGGAAAAACAAAAATAATGCACAAGAGGAAAAAAGAAAAAACAGTAGAGGCATTAACTTTTGAATAAAACCTTAAAGAGGTTGTCCAAAAGGATTAAAAATATTTTTTATCTGGGCTAAGACTAATAAAAGAATTGATTCTCACCCTCACTAATACCCTGTGGCTCCAGTTTGGATATTCATGTAGCTCATGTGTATTAATTGAAAGCTAAATAAAATGGTCGATTTCGACCAAGACCGATGATTATTTGTTTCGACCAACAGCCGACTAGAAGTAAATTTGTCATTTTTCTCAACACAGATCGAGCACTTTGGATTTTTACTGCCAATGATAAGCACTGACTGCATCATCGGCAGAAAAAAAAACACAATAATGGGCAATGTAGTCCATGATGTATTTTGTGCCACCAACAAACCATCACTCGACTGATGAATAATAGTCGATACAAATCCATTGAATGTATACGGGAGTCCGCTAGCCTCTGCTTCCCGCTCCCATCTCATCACCCCAAAATGCCAGCTCAGCCAATCAGGCCACATTGGGAACAGTGATTGGCTGAGTGGACATTTTTGTGCATATCGAGACCGGACCAAAAAGCAGAGACAAGTGGGAACCAGGAAAGCTGCAATGGGATTGAGGGTATTGATTCCTTTTGGAGGTAAAAACAATATGAGCAACTCATTTGAGTGCAAATTTTGTGTGATCCAACACCATTAGTTTTTACCCTGCATGAAGGTATGTGACCTCCATACAGCCAAGTCATCATCTTTGGGTTCTCCCGTTAGAGCTTATTACCATACTTAAATTGATTAAGCAACATATTAAGCAAGCAGGAAAAATATTTGATTTTTATATCACTGATCCAAGGAGGATGGCAAGAGTTTATGGGGGTCTACTTTATTTCTATGAATGCATCATTTGGCTTTTGGCATTGTGTGAATAAAAAGAGTTTAAAGAATTGTAAGAACATTTCCCAGCTCAAACCCAAACACTTGGCCATGATACAGATCTTCTGCAAGGTTTACTAACCCAGAAAATAAACTCCAGAATGTACTAGAAGATTACCGGAGTTCAGGATGCCAACACATGTCAACGGTAACCACAACATATAAGTGGACGACTCCTCTCAGAACAATGGTAAACATTCCCAGACACCACATCAGCTTAGGCAACACACTTGGGTCAACATTCGCTAAGCAGCTTACACCAGTTAGGGAGCTAACAGTAAAAAGGGAAAAAGAAAAGATAAATTGGACACCTTCTGCAATGCTCGTCAATATTTAAAAGGGATGAGAAAAATAGGGAGTGTCGCTAAGAAGTCAGAGAAAGATATACTATTGGGGATACCTAGAGGAAAAATGGCCACATCATAAAGCTTTATTATTTTCACTTTAATTGCCTGTAGATTAGTGGTGGTCCGGGTTTCGAGACTCCAATTGCTCAATACATACCATCGAACAGGAGTACACAGTTCCTGCCTAAGAGCGCCCACAGAGTGGGGTACGGAGTCATTAGAAAGCATAGGATTTGTAGCACGCGCTGTTCAGGGGATGTGAAGGGTAGCCTACTGAGTGATTAGTGGGGGTCTCAACTCGACTACCATCGATCTGCAAGCAATTAAAGTTCATACACAAAAAAAAAAAAAAGTTTACTTTTTAAAATCAACCTTATACAAACCTTTTAGGGCGCATTCAACTAGGGGACATGACTTCTACTAAATGAATGTGGCTTTAGTAAAAAGGGTTGCGTGTCTTACAATGCAATAAAATTTGCATTAAATTAAAGGAATTGTCAGCACAAGTTGACTGTTCAAAACAGGCACTCTGTGCACCATGATTGGGTCAAACATTTAAGTACACCTTCCCCTTCTTTGATTGACAGCTCTGGCTTCAGAGAATAGGTGGAGATAGATTTAAACCAAGGAGGTGGAAAGGTGCACTTCAATGTTTAGCTACGCCATGATGCACCAAGCGCCTGTATTTGGTTCAAACAGTCATTCTGTGCAGACAGTCCCTTTAAATCAAAATGTAGCTAAAAATGTCTAGAAATTTGGCATACATTTGATTTTATTTTTTATTTTTAGACAGCTGTGGTGGATCATGACTGTAGGTCAGCGGCACAGACAACCAAACACTGTAGGGATAACGGCAGAGTTCTCCTTCCTCTTACGCTGCATTTTCCGGCCATTTATCTGGTCAAACACAATGCTCTGTTTTCTGACAAATCTTTAAAAACAGAAGGAAGGACAGCAGGCGACAAAGAATACAAGGCATGTAATCCGTCATACTCACAAAAACAAACTCTTCAAAGACGATCTTCCCATCTTTATTCTTATCTCCCTCGTTCATCAGCTTCTGGACGATCTCTCGCACCTTGTATCCAGGAAGAGGAAGGTTGGCTTCTTTAAATAGATCGTGGAGCTCATAATCTGATATGTATCCATTGCTATCCAAATCTACAGCCGGAACAAGCAAAGGGGATGAGAAGATTATGATAATGTACAAAAAAAATAAAGACTATGAATCACAATCTTGCATTAAAGTGGAATATTAATAATGATTATTATTAATTGTATTAATTAGCAGCAAATACCTTCACTAGAAATGTAGTAGTTCTTCTGATTCGCTAGGTCTTTCCTCATGTTCAGGCAATGCAGGACCTCAAGTATCGATGGTTACGACCACATATATAATAACAGTTAGTTGCTAGTGGTCGTAAACCATGAATACCCAAGGTCCTGCAATGCCTGTACATGAGGAAAGACACAGCGAATCAGAAAAACTATACTGCATTTCTAATTGGAGGTATTTGCTAATATTATTATACATACTAGATATTGGGACAGGATCTTTGAGATGGAAATAACCCTTTAAGGATATCAACGTCAGCCAGACTAGCCTGTGAGTTTCGCAGCGTGATGCATTTGTTCTTGATTAGTCCATTCTGAAAACCCATCCCAACGTCACGATTTTTTTCACGGACCCATAGACTTGCATTGCAAATTTTGGTCCGACACTCCGATCAAAATTGGACTGGTCTCTGATATTTTCTGTGGACCACCCAGTCAATGGAGGATATAAATAAAAAAAATAAAAACACACACTTGTGCACTGCCCAATAAATCATAGGAACAAGTAGCATTTGGTAAAACCATGGATAGTACTCATACGAAAAAATGAGTCGTGTGCACAAGCGCCAAGACAAAGTTACACAGTCAAAGTGGAGACTTAAAATTGACAGCGCATAATGCCGTTACATGACTGGTACTGCCCATCTGCTGACGGCACAGGTTTATGTGGTGATGGTTGTATTTAGGTGCTTGCAAATCAGCCCATTCCCAGGAGGAAAAGTAAACTTTAAATCTCTTTTGAACAAACAAAATTTGCTATTGGGCTTCCTTAAAAACGTTGGAATTTTGGGCTTTTTAGGGCTCGTGCAGAGGACCATTTTAAATCAGACAGGAACTATCCGTGGTTTTGACGGATAGCACTCATACTCATGATATTCTACGGGGCCGCGCACATGTCCGATCTTTTTCTTGGATTAAATGGTCTAAAGGTGAAGAGAATAAAAAAAAATAAGAATGCACTTGGATGAAGCAGTGTGATTAGAGTTATTGGGCCGATTTTCTCAGATGAAATCCGTAGAAGAACTGTCAGAATGAACTCACTGACAGATTCTTAGCCAGCTCATTCTGCAACTATATGGATAAGCTTTGGATGTGTGACCTACATAGATGGTAAATGTACACTGCGAATATACCCTAATGTGCAAAAATTGCTCCTGACACCTACATTTTTGGGATGCTTTCAACATAAGGTGAATGAAAGGTGGGAAAAATTTCAAATTTGCAACGTGAGGGGGCTGTTTGCTCGTAAAGTCTTCAACATTGTGCCTATTCCTGAAAAATCGTGTGCAAACTGAAATGGGGTTAAGTACCAAATTCTCCCTTGGCACCTCCCATTGAGTTCCTTTGCTTTATGTATAAAAGGGCCTGTTTCTGCCATTTTCCCATAACTCCACCTGATGAAGGCAGCAGACCGCTGCAGAAATGCGTTGGGGGCATTAGAACTTCAATAAAGAGGTTTGTTTTATCCTTTTCCAGCGCCTTATCCAGTTTCCAGCGCCCCACTGACCACTTCAATTTGCACACTGTTCACTTTTCCTTTGGGAGTTGTGGCTGGAGGCTGCAGAGAACTGGATACAATTTCAGCTGCAGGACCTGTAGGACCTGCGATGATGTCATCACCCATGTGACCCCACCCGGAATCACGATTGGAAGCTCCATCTGCTAATCCAGAGGAGACACTGAAGCCATCGTGGCAGTCCCAGTAGCTGTTTAACCTGGGTTGTGCGGTCTGCACAGCCCACTCAGGTGAGCAGACCACTGTATCTGCACGTATATTCCACTTCCATACAGGTTCACACAAGCACTGCGCTTTTCCACCCCACCCCCATTTTTGTCTTTATTCCTGAAAAATACACACAGACTATTAATAATAATTCTAGACTAAACTCCATCTGAAGCCTGTAAAAAGAACCAAGAAAGTTTGTTTATACTAAACTCTAATACTCAGTAACTAAATACTGCCCGAGACCCCGGAGGGTTTATATTGGGTTACTCATGTACCTTCCTGAATGCAAACACATGTTCCTTGTCTGGAAAAATATTTTCTTTTTTCATTTAGGGGGGAGGGGGGGGCGAACCACCCCGGGTCATTCTCACAATTTCGAAATGCTTGGCATTGCACTGAACGCTCATTTAGAACACAAAAGGGTTAAAAGTCAGATTGGGCAGAAGGGCACCATTACAGGTGGTATAAGAGGAAAACTGCGCCATGACTTGGCTTCCTGAAAATATGCACTCGAAATAGCCTGAAAACAGGATGTGAGGAAAAAGTCCAGAAAAAGATGTTCCTCCAGCGCCTGATTCAGCAATGTGCGGGATACATTATGTAAAGGAATATTATCACCAAAGTCCAGTAATGGAGTTTCCAGGGAAGGAGTCACCAGTCCTACAAATTGTTATTTCGCTTAGGTAATGTTCTCATTAAAGATCTGGATGTTCATCCTGCCGTGAACACTTGACATTAAACATTTATGTTCTCCCTGGTCTCAATGCAAGAGGAACTATAATATTATAAAAGGCAATAATCCCCCATAGAACACGTCCTTTACATTACAGAATTGCCAACGATCATCAGCTAGCACATGGTGAACAGGTTGTCTGCAGTCTATTAGCGAACACATTCATATATGCAGAATTTGGGAATTCTTACTTAATAGACAAGGTCCTTTGTCCAGAATCCTATTTTTTTTGGGCTAAATTGAGAAGTGGTTACAAAGAGCGCCTCTTGCTTTGGAGCGATTCTCATTTGAAGCGCACAGACAACACATCGATGTGAAGAGAACCTGTCACTTTCCATCAATATGGAATATTTTTTACTTTTGGTAGATGCTGTTCTGAATCTGGCAATATAATCTGCTAATCAGCAGCGAAAAAAAAAAAAAAGTGTAGTAAAATATAGAAAAGGGAATATATGTTTCATGTATTCTAAAAAAAGAAAAAGAGCAATATTTTTTCAATCTTACATTCCTAAAAAAATAAATAAATAAATAAATAGTATTTTTGCAATTTTCACACGCTTACTAAGGACATTTTGGACTACTGGGGCTTGAGCTTTTAAACACCAGAATTCTGGCATAATAAGCTTTGAAAAGTTGCACGATTTTGGCACAACTCGCGTATGTGCTAAAGTTTTGGTGACTTTTGCAGGGCTGTGGAGTCGGTAAGCCAAACCTCGGACTCAGACTCCTCAATTTCCACGACACCGACTCAGACTCCACAACTCCCTCATATATGGCTCATGTTTAAGTGATACATTTACTGCAGCACAGATTCATCTCAGCTAAAACTCTAGACCCTAAGATCAGGAATAGGACATTTCATAACTTTCCCAAATTCTTATGAGAAAATACTCGCCAAAAACTGCATTGAACTACTGTACTCAATTTATTATATATTTTAGGAGTCTGAGTCGGTCCATTTTATACCGACTACCACCAAAATGGGCTCCGACTCCTCAGCCCTGGACTTTGTCCGATCTGGACACAAAATTGGAGTTCTCAAGCCAAAGTTGGTAAAGTTGGGACGGGGGCATGGCAACCACAGCTCGGCAGCATTCCAGACTGGAGTAGGATTTGTGGGGAGGCACACGTCAGAAGCGCGTCTTAAATCAAGAACCTTTGACTCTAGCACGCCCACTCATTAAAAACGCTGGTCTTGATTTAACTGGGTAACACCAGTCTGTTTTTTCAGAAAATTTTCAGCACGCTCCATATTGACAAAGGCAGCACCTCTAAACACAGCTGATAACAGCAGATCCACCAATCACAATAGGTGATGTCACAGCTGTCCCTGCGCCCCCTCCCTTCACTATGACTTTTGCACACGCTCATTAGATGCATCAATACAAAAGATAGGGGTGGGGTCCGTTTATTGCTGCTAATTTCCATGTGGATTTACTGAAACAGGAAGTTAGATTTTAAAAAAAGCTCCAGTACTCAATGTAAAAATTGCAAGATTTCTATTTTAGATTTTTAATAATGACTGCTATGGGGAAAAAAAAACTGAATTAAATAGCTCACTTTCTGATGACACATACCTTTTCAATCTATTAAATTCTAGAAGTTGTCACATCGATCAGAAGTATTATTTCTGCAGCTGCGAGTCGTTTCCTTCAGTCATTCTTGGAACACTCCCGTTTCTCAAAGGCATTGTGCCATTTTGTGGATTGCGAACAGATCGTTTTAGCGCTGATCCAGATGGCAGGAACTGAACAGAAGCGCTTGGACGATCACTGAAAATCTCCATCGGTCAGGTATCATTACAAAACAGAGTGACCCTCCTGACCCTTGAAAAGCGGGAACCACAGACTTCAGTTTGCCCGAGGGTAGATGTGGGAAGTAGACACTAATATTTGTTTCATAAATTATAGTTTCCTCAATTAATATTGCCAAGAAAAGACAAAAAATTAGTTTCAAAATGTGCTAAGTTTTCAGTCATTCAAGAATTTAGCTCGGGTATGCTTAAACATTTTGCCTGGTTTATCCAGCAAGAAGTGGTTCATGACTTCAGATCTCTTGGTCTGGAGGACCCAGGACAATAATGGTAGACTACATGGACAACCTATTGAGGAAAATCTAAGTATTACACAACTTTCATCACTCAAGTGGCTATGCAGGAATAACTACACACTTACAATCATAACATTATATCTGTTGGGGTGATCAGCTCACCGTCCTGGGGCCCTTCTATTAAAAAAAGAAGAAAAAATAGGTCCACCACAAAAGGTGGTGGTGGTTTTAAAAAAAAAAAAAAAAAAAAAAAAAAAAAAAAGGAGATGGGCAAGAACCTTAGGAGTCCAGAAATTTAAAATGTTAGTGATCAATACAAAAAATTTCAATTTCTGCAAAAGGAAAAAAAAATTGATGGATCACAGTGAACATTAGCCAGAGTTCTGCTAGAACTATTAAATTAGTGTTCTGCCAAGAAGAAACTCCAAGTAGATTCGGGTGCCACGATACGCCAGATACGCACTGTTCCTCATTCCTTCTTGAGTCAGTTCCTGCTATGCCACAGACCAAGAAACGACTTGCATGTGTTTTCATTTATGTTGTGTTCGTCTCTCATTACACCCTATTACTTTGTCTGAGGACAATGGAGGCAGCCTAAATAATGTTTGTGCAGCAAATGTATTTCCTATGCATAAGCAACAGTATGATAGTTCATTGACTTTATACACAGGAAATTACAGAATTGTTACCGAGTGACTCACTCGAAAACGACAGATCTGCCGAAACTTGCTCAAAATAGAAATTATGGTCATATAAAAAAGTATAAAAAGGCAATAAAGCTACCAACTGTTATGTCTCAAAGGGAAATTAAAAGTGAGATTTTCCATATACGGTAAGAAGTTTAGGGTAACAATGCCACCATTAAGACATTTAAAAATATTGCATAACCAGTATGGACTGTGAATCCTCAACCCATAGAGTGAACATTTTTCTTAGACCTACTGCCCATAAGTGTGGAGTCTCCTTGTTGTTTCCATTCTGATTCGGTGGTTAACTGAAACCCTGGAAAAAACCTGAATGAGGAACCGAATCTCATTGTTTATGAAGGAATCCTTCCAGTCTGTCCAGCGCATCCATTGTTGCACCAGACAGAATTTGGGCACCAGCCCAGTAGCCTGATCACCATGTTCCATGGTCAGATTAGCACAGAACCCACACAAGCTCCTCTCTGGAGTATGCTTCTTCCAGACACTGACCTCTGAATGCCTCAGTAGTTGAACTCCCCCAAACCACACCTTGAGGCGGAGATATGGTGAATGGCCTCCCACCCTTCACAATGACAATTCACAAAAAACACTCCCTTTTACTATGGGCTTAACCCCTCTCAACAAATAACATGCTGGAGGAAACTTAATGGTTTCAGTTCACTGAGGCAAACAGCCTCAGGGAAACATATCTCCCCTCCAGCACGTCACCAGTGACTGTCACACGTGTTTTTGAATCCGTTGTGATACGGTTGAGTAGCATCAGGCTCAAAAAAAAAAAGGATCAACGATAAAAGGATACTCTTAACAGTTTTATTGATTAAAAACTTCATTCCAAAACATAAAAAAAATTACAATCCTGGTACATTTAAGTACCATGGGATCTTTCCTACACATTTCAGACTAAACCAAGTTCTTAATCATGAATAGCCTTTATTGCTGATTACACTTTGGCCACATTGGGCCGAAGATCCTCGGAAGTTTCGATAAGGGCGAGCTGGTTTACACATATATACGTTTTCAAAAAAACGGAGCCTGATGGAACAGATATATGTGAACCCAGGTTTATTAGTTGCCCACCTATGAAGGGCTGTGGAGTCGGTAAGCCAAACCTCCGACTGACTCCTCAATTTCCATGACACCGACTCAGACATACATGGCTCATGTTTAAATGATAAATTTACTGTAGCACAGATTCATCTCAGCTAAAAGTCTCGACCCTTAGATCAGGAATAGGACATTTCATAACTTTCCAAAATTATGAAAAAAATATTCCCCACAAACTGCATTGAACTACTGTACCCAATTTATTACATATTTTAGGAGTTTGAGTCGGTCCGTTTTATGCCGACTCAGGCTCCACAGCCCTGTACCTATGTAAGATCTTAATTGTATCCTGTGTATTTTTAAACACATGTCATTACAGAAACTACTAGTGGACCTTCTATAACAAAATTGAGCTGGCACAGGCTAACCTTTGGAATGGCATTTAAGGGATTCACCCTAGTACCCCTCATTAATTTATGTTTTTTGTTGCATTGTACTCCAAAGGAGTAATGAAAAACATAGATGGGTTCAAAGTCAGATGTCAACCTGGTCAGATTGCATCAGTACTAGGAAGCAGTCAACAGAAATTTATAGCCAAAAGGTTTGGATCGGAGGTCAGCAGCCGAAAGCACCTTGAACTAGGAACACAGGGATGAAAGCCAAGAATAACCAAGCTTTAATCAGGGATAGAAGTGGGCACAAGGCAAAAAGACACCAAGTCTAACTTTCCTAAAGTTTGCTGCCTCAAAGGGGTTTTCCCAGGAACAAAAGTACATTTTAATCAACAGATTTTGGAATAATAACTTGCACAATTGGATGTGTATTAAATAAAATGTTCCTGTGCTAAGATAATCTTATAAATGTGCCCCTGCTGTGTACTGTGTAATGGCTGTGTCTGATCATACAGGAACATGGTCTGATCATACCACAGCTCCTGGGCAGTGTGGGGAGCAAAAGAGTTTACAGATATTACAGCAGGGGATCACAGCTGATTCTTTCTTTGAAGTAAAACATTGTTTAAAAACAGGCAGGGAAATGTTTTACCTCACAAAAAGAATCATCTGGGATCCCCTGCTGTAATGTCTGTATACTCTTTTGCTTCCTCCCCTGCCCAGGAGCTGTGGTATGATCAGACCATGTTCCATACACGGTCAGACACAGCCATTACACAGGGACACATTTATAAGATTATCTCAGCACAGGAACATTTTATTTAAAACGCATCCAATTGTGAAAGTTATTATTCCAAGATCTATTGATTAAAATGAACTTTCGTTTGTGAGAAAACTCCTTTAAAGATCCCAGCAGAGCAATGTCATCAGCGAGAGCCTAGTTGCCATAACACAACAAAGTGCAGCTGATCACTTTTCAGTTTCATTTGCTTTGAGTCCTTTGAACTTTAAGTAGAGCATACACACGCAAACAGTCAAAAAGCACTTCTACATACAGTAGTCTATATGTCTACTGTACAAATGTTTATACATACAACACTAATAGGGGGTTAAACTGGTGAAGAACAGTAAAACCAGCGAAACGAGCAGTGGACCAGTTAGTAGCTCTTCCGTTTCATAATATGGAGATTGGACTCCTCATTATTAAAGGTTTAGGATCAATTTTCCTAAAACCATCCAAATTCGAACCCGTGAAAGCATCAGTTTATCCAGTGCAAGTTGTTGGAGGAACATGTGATATTCTACATTGCGTTAGTAGTTTTAGGTGGAGTAAGTAGTTAGCCGAGAAGAGCAGCGAAGATTAGACAAGGCGAATAGAGATGGGTAGCCTAGGAGGTTACATAGCACCATGCCTTCTTCAGGCCTTGGCTCTCAGTGTAACAGATCGTTCCATTCAGGAATGTTATCAGATGTGAAGAGCGTTTCTAATTCACACGAGTGGTAAGACAACAAAGGCTGCACTGAAAAACAGAACACTTCAAACGCAAGAATAACAGATAACCGGGACTCCGACTACTCACCAACTCTAGCAAATGCTTCCCTCAACTCCTCCAGTTCATCTTTGCAGATCTGCGTAGAGTGTGCCATTGTTGGCGGCTGCAGTTACCTACAAGACGAAATAAACTCAGAATCTGCTATAAACTAAATATTATTGATAACATTTCCATTTTGAGGCGCAATAGTTTGCCCTCCCCTCTCCCACCACACCACCCAATCTGAAATGGCACCTCTTTCATACCTAGCAAGGAGAAAGAATTGGGTGGACTGGCACGTTACTATACATTTTGAATACTAGGTCAGACATCTTGTGTGTGGCCTGTTCCCAGTACCCTTGGTACCAGGGCTGTGGAGTCGGTAAGCCAAACCACCGACTCCTCAATTTCCCTGACTCCAACTCCACAGCACAACCTCACTACTGAGCGTGTACATTAAGTGCAGCCCAGATTCATCTCAACTAAAAGCCCAGGTCCTCAGATCAGGAACAGAACAGACATTTATAGGACATCTCAACTTTCACAAATTCTTATAAAAACCATTTACAGCACATCCTGCATTGTACTACTGAACCCCATTTATTATATATTTTAGGAGTCGGCGTTTGTCCATTTTATACTGACTCCAACTCCACAGCCCTGCTTGGCACACAGCTGATTTGAGGGAAAAGGCAGCAGTCAGCCAGGAATTTTCAGGGAAAATATAGACACTTTCTGTTATGGCCATGTAGAAATGTGGCAAGTCCAACCAATAACTTGCTGCAGAAGTCTGATTGTCTGCAGTGGTCACACGCCCAGCAGGCTCAAAAAGGAAGTGCAGAGACTGGCACGGCATCTGGGCATTGCTAGAAGAGGAGCAGTGGGAAGGCAATTATACTGTGTTACTAAACTTTCTGGGACAACCTCTTGAATTTCCAATGTGGTGTCATTGCAGGGAGTTTGAACACTTTAGGTGCATTTATACATGCACGATCATCATGGACAACCATATCTAGCAGCACTTATTTTGCAATAATTTTGCAGTGTTGATCAGCCATTGATCGTACAAACTTCTTTCATTGAGTGAAATTATTTTCAAACTTGCTTAAAAAAAATCACTCGGCAGCACATGGTCGTGTAAACAGGACTCGTGCCGCCAAGGAGAAAGATCTGCTGATCGCACTGAACAATCTATTACAGATCATTCAGCGTGCATCGTTTAGCATGTCTGCCTGTGTAAACAGGCTTGTAAACCACTGTCAATCAGCAAAGATTTACCAAGCGTCGGTCATTCAGTGCAGCGTGGTCGGTTCGTGCAAATCAGGGGTGGACAACCTTGTTGGATCCAAGAGCCACATTGGGAGATTGAACCAAATTTAAGAGCCACAGTATTACTTCAGTTACATACACAGTGAATTGAAAGTATGATACATATCCAATAGGCATTTTTTTTTAGTGCTCACACCTACCGTGAAGTTAGAGATATCATCATGGGTGCAGCTCGGGTACATTGTGGCATATGCCAGACGTTGAAACAATCAAGCGTTTCCCTTCGCTCATAAAATACACCAACTATAGGAACAGTTATACATGGCCACTCCATTTCTTCACCTCATCTTCTTTTTGGGCTATAGTAGTCAGGACTCGCCCATTCTGCCAAAATATAGCTGCCCCAGAAATACCCACAGTGCACCATTCATAACTACCCGCTGCTAGGGTGCTGAGCACCACTGGTCGCCTTCAGGACATGGAAATTACAATGTGACCAGACACCATGTTTGTGATCAAATACTTGTAGGCTGCACGGAAGGGCATTACGGCCATATGTGGTCCTCTAGCCTGCAGGTTATGCTGCCATGATGTAAACGGACCCTGTTGACAGGTTTCCGCATAGGTAACAGCCAGTTAAACACTAGGATTGCAAGCTGAGGAATCAATGGAGACTTCTAAGGTTATGTTCACACTGTTTTTTTCAGCTTTTGATGCTTTTTTTATGCAAATTTTCAGCACCAGCAAAGTCCATGATGTTCCAGAAAGCTCATGCACACATCATGGGTTTTTTTGTTCAGGATTTTGTGCTTTGCATGGTTTTTCTTTTTGCAAAATAGAGCATGTCACTTTCAGCATTTTATCACCCATCAGAAGTAATGGGTGGTGAAGAAAAAAAAAACGCACCAAAAATGCAGGCATCAAGTTTTCATCGATTCTTAAGCTTTTTTTTGTGCCTAAATCAGAATGGGATTTTTATTTCACTGAACTTTATGTATACGCATAACAGACAAAAAAAGTGAAAAAGACGCTGAAAAAAAATGCCCAAAAAAATAAAAAATAAAAAAATCCTAAACAACCTCCTGGCAAGAGATCAGGTTTAGCTGCAGAAACAAAACATGATGTGTGAACATAGCCTTACAAGTAGGGGTCATCAAAAGGTAGAGAACCCCTTTGATAATAGTGTTAGATTAAATCACCCAATACCAAACTCCATACAAATACAACTTAAAATGAACTGTGATAATGTAATAAGTAACTTACCAGTGTGCAAAGTCTTCTTCTAAGAAGGTTTCCTTTAGATTAGCTTCACACCTAGAAAAACAATGCATAATATATGAAAATCCTGAACAGTTACATTTATATATAATATATTTATGTAAAGTAACAGACATCTATTCACAAACTGTAATGCAGTATAAAGAGACAGAAATTACCAACAGTGTACCAGAGCCAGTTAAAGGTGTTGTCCCAATCAGGTCACCTCCTGTTTATTTGCCATAATATGATACATAGACATTATATAGGGTGGTCCCATGCTTAGGACCTTCCCTCTGAGTGACAGCTGCATCCAAGCAGGACCATTTGCTTTAGCAGTAGTAGTATTAGATGGGCTGTCACTCATTTGAATGGCTCAATGTAATGTCAGTAGTCAGCTGCATTTTTTCCAGGCAAAAATCAACCATTTGTCAGGAGTCTCGGGAGACAGCTGTACAAGTACTCTCTTTAAAGGGTTATTCTTAACATTTAAATTCACCATCTAGCCAGCAGATCTCCAGTGATCCTTAGAAAGGGGCTCAGAAATGCTCACGTGGATGGAGCGGCAGCCAGTCAGTCATTGTGTACGAGATTATGGGATATTACAGAGTACAGCATTCTACAGTCCCATAGACAATGAGTGGAAATCATTCACTGCTCAACCGTTCTACTCTGCTGGGGCATCTGACAGCTCCGTTCTCAAGATCGGAGAGGGGTCCCAGTGGTTGGTCCTCCACCCATCAGGAAGTTAATACCTAGCCTGTAGTTGGGTGATAAATGTAAATTTTAGGAATAATCCTTTACATCAGGGCTGTGTAGTTGGTAAGCCAAACCACAGACTCCTCAATTTCCATGACACAAACTCCACAACTCCCCCATACATGGCTCATGTTTAAGTGATAAATTTACTCTAGCACAGATTCATCTCAGCTAAAAGTCTAGACCTTTAGATCAGGAATAGGACAGACATTTATAGGACATTTCATAACTTTCCCAAATTCTTATGAAAAAAATGTTCCCCACAAACTGCATTGAACTATTGTACCCAATTATATATATTTTAGGCGTTGGAGTCAGTCCATTTTATACAGACTCAGATTCCACCAAAATGGACACCGACTCCAAAGCCCTGCTTTAAACATCTCTTCTATCTTAGACATCCGTCACACCTACGCAAGCACCCAAATAGCATTTCATCCAACTTGTAGTCAGTCTCCCAAATCCACAGCAGCACAAACAAGTGGGTGGAAAAATGAGCTGACAAAAGTTTGCATAACAAAATAAAAAAAAAAAAACACTACCCACCCACACAAATACAGATTTACCAGAGGAAGGATCATCATTGTTGATCTGCCAAACCATTTAGATGCAAGCCAAGCAAAAAACAGGCGCTGGACACTAATTACCCAGTATGTCCCATTATAGCTCTTCCTCCACAAAGGAACTGTCAATTTTACGCCCTGATTACAGCCGTACCCAGCAAGGGCTAAAGACTTCTTAAAATGAGTTTCTAAAATTTACTACTATCTAAAATACCTTCCCGGCTCTCCCAACTTCTGCTAACATGTATCGTCACGTTCTGGCTTACATAATCTACATTTCACCCATCAAGAGAAAGAACTGTATGTAAGAGACACACACGCCTAGAACCAATTGTTTCTATGTTACCAGTGTCTGTTGGCTAAATTACGTGACCTTTAAAAAAAAAAAAAAAGAAATCACTTTGGACGCAAAAAGGTTTTACTGCCGTGTATTTTACCTGGTATACATTAAAAAGGCATTTTGGCAGATGAATTACAATATATAATTCAGTGTCCTTCCTATATTAATGGGAGCAGGATGTTATTAACAATCTGCCATTTTTTGAAGAACTGAAGCGTCCCCTTTAAGTCTCCCAGTCACCTATTGCACTCCGATAAAGTTCAGGAATTTCTCCTCTCCTCATTACTCTCATTGAGATCACTTCCATAGTAACAAATCTACATATTTGGTGTATAAACTGGATTAATGAACAAGGGGAACGGAGTTAAAGTCTACATGACGGTCCACTTGCACTCTAGGTGGTAGGAGGTACAAACTCTTCCACTTTAAGGTCACCCATAAAAAGCTCTTTTTGCCAACAACTATTCCTCTCAACGCACACACATGAACGCGTGGTTCATTTCTATTTTGTATACATCTAACACACATTTGCGTGCTGATCTGCATTCTGAGGATTACAACAAGCACTTTGTTTTACTAAACTACAGGCTTGACTGTCATATTTTGGCTATAATATAATGATTGGCCAGTTATGGCCAAAGCTTAATTAAGTTTTGCAACTCATTATAGAAGTCAGTGTTCAGTCCCAACTAATAATGAGCAATTACTATTATGATACTTGAGCCCACCCCTCCACATCCCTCCCCAGTTTCTCTTTAGTGAAAATATAAAAAAAAAAATGCAAGTGCAAATTGAGTCCAAGACTTTTTTTCTTCTTCTTTAAACTAGTGCTGGCTACTAAAAAGTAAAATTAATTCTATTTTGCTGCACTTTCGAATGTCACCATTGCACACATACAAGCAGCATACTGGCAGCCCAAGGCGGCACTCGCACACGCGAATGTCACGTTCCGAGCACGGACCGTCTGTTGGTCTCCCAACTTGAACTTGCCAGGCTTAAATATATCCATGAGGCAGTGAAGTTCAGAGGTAAGGAGACCTGCAAGCCGGTACGTGAATCGCTGCTCGTACCTGGACAGTCACACAGAAGTGCGAACACAGCATAAAAAACATTTGACCCGTTAGACATTTAGACCTTATAAACATGCATTAATGATCTTATAGATGTCCTAAAATAAAATGAATTGTCTTTTGACATATGCTCTTTAAATTTACATAACTCATATGAAAAGAGAAAAATTATCACTTTAGGATCAAACATTCCCAAGACATAAAAGACAAAAAAAATTATTGCAAAAAAGCAATTACAAGGAGAACCCGAACAGAAGTGCACACTGCCACAATCAAAGTTATAAAGTTACTTCCTTTCTGCTGCCCAATTCTGCCCCTTATTTGCCCCTTTTATGCTGAGTAATCACACAAGAATACCTGAATGTGAGACCGGAGCGGCTGCTTCCCCACCTTCACCAGCAGGAATGAAGCAAATGGCATATTTAGCAAAAACACACGTTTAGCACAGGGTGTGTCCTACGTGAGATCAGTACACTGAACAAACTAGAATTACAGAAAATAGTGTGAAGCTCAAGTTCTGCAGGCGACAGGAAGGAATATAATGTACCATCAAACAAGGCTATCAAGGAAATCTTTCCAGATTCCCCCAGTCCTGTCTGTTATACAATATCTATATTGAATCTGTTAGCAGGTTTTCGCTGTATAATCTGAGAGCACCATGATGTAAAAGTTGAGACCCTGATTTCAGCGATATGTAACTTACCAGGCTGTGTTTTGTGGTTTCAATACAATCAGTGTTTTATCAGCAAGAGATTATCACCACAGGACTAGGTGTCTCGTGCCTCTTAGTCCAACCACGCCCCCACCACTGATTAGCAACTGTCAATATGCAGTGTACACAGAAAGCAGCCAATCAGTGATGTGGGCGGCGTTATACAGAGCTCCGTATACAAAGCTCTGCTGGATCTGCAGCAGAGAATACTGTGATTTTATCACAACTGCTGCACCCAGTAAACTACGTGAAACATCGCTGGAATCAGGGCTTCAGCCCCTATATTATGCTGCTGTCAGATTACATAGCAAAAACCTGCTGACAGATTCCCTTTAAAACAAGGTTGTCTAGTTTAAAACAGAAATGCAGACCTTACTGGTGTCAGTCTCCAGTAGGCATACACACCCAAAAACAATGGACGACAGAGGGCACGTTGGCTCTACCGGCACCATTATAGTCTATGGCTCCGTCGGCACATACGTCCGAACCCCATTTTGCAGGGAGTTCGGACGCTAGCCCCGACGGGGGCCAACAAACGGGTGTCTGAACGCAATGTGAAAGCATCCTTAGGCTAAAACACATGCAAAAGGTGTGTCTGTTTATATGAACATTAGTACTGAGCGTCCCATAAACTTAGTGATCGGAAGGTTGTAGGAGAACAAGCCGTGGCCTTATGACTTCTGCTTTAAGGAGCTTTGATGTATCTTCTAATGACTCAGCATTTACTTTAATCCTAAACACTGTACTACTCAAAGCCATGAAATCTCTGCAGACGGTGGAGGTAATGCAGCATTGCAAAGGAGGCTTAGAAAAATTAGGAGACCAACTGTACATTAGCTGATGAGGACAGAATATGTATACCTCGGGTTCCATCAGACGTCTGCACAAGAGGCCACACGTGGTATAAAATAAGGCTGTGGAGTCAGAGTCAGTAAAATGTACTGACAACAACTGCAGTACAAATATTAAAGGGGTCTTTCACAAAAATTAAACAGAGAATAGGCATAGTTATAAAATAAGGTTACTTGTTACTTGAATCAAACTCTGGATGTGATGACATCTCGATCAGCAGTCTCCTGACTGGCACAGTCATTAACTTGTCTTAGCAAGCAGGGGTGCACCTATTTAATTTACTCATATAGTGCCATTGTTTCCCGCAGTGCTTTACAGACATAAATCAGCACTGTCCCCATTGGGGTTCACAATCTAGATTCCCTATCAGTATGTCTTTGGAGTGTGGGAGGAAACCCACACAAACACAGGGAGAACATACAAACTCCTTGCAGATGTTGTCCTTGGTGGGATTTGAACCCAGGACCTCAGCAATGGTAAGCAACAGTGCTAACCCAGAGTCAACGCGCTTTCTACAATGGCGCAATAGCTGAGGCCAGTCAGAAGGGGTCATGTATTGATGAACAGGACCAGGAGTGATAAAATCCCATCAAGATGATCTATGTTGCTAATACACGTCCTCAGCAGGCAGGTGGCAGATGGAAGGCTTTAATCACTTCTTGTCTGGTCATAGACAACAAGAGACGTGGAATTAAGTGTAACATTTATTCCTTTGTCAAACTTTAGAGTGATTGCTACATTTTAGAGTCCCAGAAAACCCCAGTATTCTGCACTCTCACTCTTTTTCTTATCTTTTGTTATATACAGTATTCCACTTTACCCTGTAGAAGTTTTTTTTCTTTCCCAAAGTCACATAACAGGTTCACCAGTGACGCCAAATTAAGAGACTAGGCCCTTAGAATTCCAAGCTTACTCATCAAGATCAAAAAAGTGGACAACCCCTGTAAAGAGAGACGCTCACCTGTCAGAAGAGTCCCGATTATAATCGCTGGTTGCGACATTCATTAGATAATTGATAAACAAATGGCCATGCATGTAACTGCATATGTTCTCATCACTCAAAGTTTTAAGATAAAGTAACAATCAAAATTGCCTCTTCAGAGAATAAGGGAACTTGTACTCTATAGCGCCACCTATTGGAAGCAGCAATCCTACAAGTCACAATCAGCCCTTTAACGAGTCATGCGATATGACTTAGGATAAAAGCCAAATCAGAATCTCAATCTGCAGACACAGTGTTTCGGGATGTTGGCCCTCGTCAGTGCAAGGTATGAGTACTGATTTGGCTAGGTGAGAGGCTCTGGACTGAGGTCTAAGGGGTAACGTTTCTCCTTATGGAGAGTGACGAAGATAAAGCAACACACACACACACACACACACACACACACACACAGGACACTCAAATTTTCCACATTGATGCGCAAGCCAAATAATTAAAGGGGTTGTTCACCAATTTTAAACTGATGCCCTATGATCGGCCGGGGTCCCGGACGCAGCACCCCCGCCGATCAGCTGTTATCGGTGTCGGCAGCCATAGGCCAGAAGTGCTCACCTGCGGGACTTCGCCGTCAAGTGGTAGTGGCCGCCGCGATGTACTGCACATCTGCCTCCCATTGAATTGAATAGGAGGCTGATGTGCAGTACACCGCGGCAGCCACTACCACTTGACGGCAGAGCCCCGCGGGTGAGCACTTCCTGCCGGCTGCTGCCGGCACCGATAGCTGATCGGCGGGGGTGCCGCGTCCGGGACTTCGGCCGATCATATGGATAGGGCATCAATGTAAAAGTAGTGGACAACTTCTTTAATCACCTTGTATGAGCTTTTCCATAGGCCTCCCTGAGCTGAGAACTTTATTTCACAGCTAAATAGTTAACTGCAATTATTAGTTGTAACTGATCAGTTGTTAATGTGCAACCTACAATATACAATATTTGCTGGGGGATTCATGAAAAGTTTAAGTCAACTATTTGCAAATCTAGTCCCTGGAGGTGTCAAAGCTAAGCCTTGAAAATCTGACTTCCAAATGTGGTGCCAAGTCGTTAGCAGAAACCTGGCAACAGAATTTACATGGTGACAATTTCTCCCAGTCGTTAATATAAGGCAATGTAACAAGCAAAGAAGACGGGGATATCATATCCCCTTGCAAGAAGCTAAGTGATTATCAGATATCTCCAAACGAACATCAGATCATTCAACGTTAAGTGCCAGGAATGTGGTCAGTGGAAAATAGTGCGTTATTGCCCAAGTAAAGGGGCTCTTGTTACAGCTTGCTCCCTTATCTAGATTAGAACGTACAAATGTAGTAATGTATTCAGAGACCAACAGCGGCATTGATGGGATAGGGCTAAAAAAAATAATATTCAAGCAAGATTTGGCAGCAATTTTAAAAGCTACATTTAAAAAACAGATCTGAAACAATGTTGCACTGTACTTACTGTATGCCATGTCCTAAATACGTATGTGCATGCATTGCACCATATAAAGTGGTTGTCTCTCGTGCCTTTCTTCAGAAGTGCACATGAGCAGGAAGCCAAGAGTAGGTGCTTTCCTGAAGACCACCAGGTCAGAGACATGGATGTAGCGCTGGTCTGATATGCCTGCTCTACAACGTTGCTAGGAAAAAAAAAAAAAAAATTGCCTCTGCAACATGGGAGAAGTGCAGGGGCACAGAAGCAGTTTGGATCCAGCCAGCTTCAGAGCAGCGCTTGCAAGCTGTTTTATAAACCACTTACAAGTGTGCACTCCTCGCCGAGGAGACCGGCTGGCCATCACGATTTGGTAACGAGCTATCAACTATAGAATTAAAATTCCTTTCGAGTTTGAGAACAGAAAGGATTTTATAAAAGCAGCAAAATCACAAAGTTGGTGGCTTCTACAGGCTAAAAAAAAAAAACACCAAAATATGATTTTTTATGCATGCAACTAAGACAAAGGGCACATACAGTGGCTAAAGCTACAGACCAATGCAGCAACAGTATCCAGGAACAGAGTTTTTGCAGTAAGAGCTGGATACATATGTAGTTACTGATAATCTTCCTTGTACAGTACTATAGCTGTAGAGGAAGAAAGCATTAAAAATAGATCAGGAAACATGAGGAGTTCACCATCTCTGCTGTGATCCAGACAGGAGATACATTGGTGGCTTTCCTTCTCCTAGACAGTTTCTGGAGCATAAGCTACAAGACACATCCCCCATCATTTCTCATTTATAGATTTAAGAGCGTCCAAGGGTTTTATCATTCATACAAGTCATACAACACATGTAGTGGATCTGGTAAATGATTACCTGCTGTCACAGAGATACTGCGACAGAGGGGGCAGAAGATCCCAGCGTCTGGTTACACAAACTCCTGCACATATTAGATCTGCTTTACCTTTCTATTAGCAGTGAAGGTTTTCCTTGCTCTGTTATTGCAAGGGTTAATCAGTTCTGTATCTCCTGGAGCTCTCCATCCTGAATTGTCTCAGCTGTTCTGTGTTAGCCACTCCCCTCTGGTACATGCACTCATGTCTTGAACTAGGGAATTACTGGTGATCATTACAACTTTCTGGTTTGGTGGTGGAGAGTTCTAAATTAGTAGCAGTAGGTTGGTGTAGTTTACAGAAGATATCTGCATGGATTTGGTATTGTACATTTATCCTAATCCTCTCCCATTTGGTTTACCCCTGCTACTGTTCCCTTGATTTCCACTCTGTTTAGTGAGTGTATTTGTATGATTTTAGTTTTATTTTATTCCCGTTTCCCCTGTCTGCAGGTTTGTGTTATCCTATACACTTCCATACCTACCTGGGTGGGGGAGGAAACATCAGCGTTCATATAGGACTACAGCAAGGCATGAGACCTCAGCATCCCCACCTTCAGGGTTAATCTGGGGTTCAGGGATAGCCTAGAGTCCTGCTAGCTTGAGGGACTGGGAAGGAGCCCATTGCCTCGGGAAGTCCTGTTACAGTATCGTGACACCTGAACACAAAAAAAAATACTATTTACATGTAACTACTCTGGCTCCAAACCAGAAAACTGTATGTCAATAAACCCTAATATATAGTTAAGCTAATCATGGAGACGAAAGCAATATAAAATCAGTTGGCCACTTTGCATTTATACTGTTGGGTGGTGGGCCCAAACCTGCCTGTTCGTTGCCACTCGCCCCATAATTGGATCCTAGCAGCAGTGCCATCCTGCACTGCCATAATTGTAGACTTTGTTCCACCTCAAAACAGCGCCTGGAAAAATTTTAACCACTCTAAAAAAAACTGTGCGAGAAACATCACTCATCCTGGGTTTTTTGTTTCATTAACAGAACACTGACTGACAGTGTGACGATTGAGTTATTCAACGTTGTCAATCCGTTCTTTCATCATCTGATAGCTGCAATTTATAATTTAGAGCCTTCAGGCCGATGCCACATGTAGCATTTGGTATGTGTGTAGCTGGGGTCCAATGTACGGCTGCTAAGAAGACTAGTCCTAAAAGTCGTAGCGTCATAAGAAATTACAAAGTTTTGCAGAAGCTACATAGCAATTTGTGAGACCACTGACGAAAAACACAACAGTGGACTCAAAATTAAATGGAACGTAAAAACCTTCAGCATCACCGGTAAGTCAAGTGTACCAGCTTATTAATGTGCTATGGGTAACTCATGTACAACAAGTGTCCTCCAACTCTAAGCCATGGCCACTCACTATTCAACTTCAAAGTATACAGAAAGACCATCCTTAATTTAAAACGAGGTTGTTCTCTACTCGGACAGCCTTCTGAATCTCTCAGTTTCACCTTTGTAAAATAAGAACACTTCTACTCCTCTGGTGCCAGCGCTGTTCCAGCGGCGTCGGCACTAGTTCTCCCGGGGCTCATGTGACATTATTATGTCACGCAAACCCTGCGGTCAGACAGCACTGGCTTCATTCTCCACTCCTTTGGACAAATCAAGACATCCGGAAGTAGTGAGAGCTGCGGCTGCCTTCTCACTTCACATGAGCTCCTGGAGAGCTAGAACAGACACCGCTGAAACGGTGCTGGCACCAGAGGAGAGTATAAGTATTTTACTGGGAGGAAACCGATTCAGAAGGGATTGTATGGGCAGTGAATGTGGTTGGTATACTTGGCAGCTGGTTTATTAGACATCTAGTGATAAAAGTAACTTAGCAGGAGATTAAGAAAACAACAAGAAGCTAAGTGATACATCACTGGATCCCTGTCTCTACAGTATATGGCTCTTAGCAATCTGGTAATAGATTCTCTTTTAGGATGCACATTTGATCATGAATGCTCGTGCATGATTATAGAATTATTTGTGTGGTCAAGAAAATATACAAGTCTGCAGTCTCTTTGTGACTGCAGACTTGTGAATTCTCACATCGCACACTGCAGATTCCCCGATGCTGGGAGTGGGCAGTTATGTGACTGCAAGTATGTGATTTGCATACTCTCAGCCACGCTCAATACACTTGAATTGGGCGAGACCACCCCCATCTAATTGGCACGTGCCCAAATGTATGCAGATCACTCACTTACGGTCATGCACCCGCCGAGACCCATCACAGCATTCAGTAGCTTAAAGCCCAACAACCCCTTTAAACATTGTAGCCATTGCATAAAGTGGGAGGAACTGCAAAAGTATATTTGCAAAATAGAAAAACAAAACAAACTATAACAGTTTGAGACATTTATAGGTTACATATGCAGCTTTTCATTCTTTATGCTTTCTGGGTTGCTTTCCATGCACTTTGCATTGCAGGCAGGGTGTGGAGATTAACCTGTGCACATCCAATAGTGCAGTCCTCTCATACAAGAGACTTCATACAGAGCATGCTGGACCAATGGAGGACTCTCCTCATGAAGGCATGTGCAAAGCAAACAGCATGAAAAGCCATGAAAACAATGTCCCTCGGCGGTGAACGAAAAAAGAAAAAAAAAAAAACCTTGGCAGACGTCCCTGCTGCCCTCCGGCTCATGCAATGGTTGGGGGGAAACCAGATCATTCTAGAAAAGCAGCAGATTCAGTTCTAGCTCAAAGTGTGCAGCTGTCATCGAGTCCTAGTATCACCTTAATAGTACACCCAGTCTAGACCAATATCAATACTCCGCACTTTTAAGGCAGTGGCTGAAATGACATTTCTAGGAACTTTATTTTCACGAATAAAAATTATGTCCACCACGATGGAGCAAAAAGTCCTTTAAAATCTTGAGCCATAACGAAATCAATCACCATCGAACTGCAGCTATAGAGAAGCATGGTGACTGGTAGAGAACAGCAGTTAAGTAATACAGCACATATGAAGATTGTTATGTGCTACCGGCAAGACATTAGTACCATTCATCACTGCAAGCGAGGCAAGCAAGAGCCCCACATGGCACAACCTTCTCACAATATCCTACTTGCACAAGCTGCCACATGAAAGAACATTGTGTCAGTTACGGTAGATTGTTCATTGATTTCTTACACAATGTGGCACAACGAATGCTACATTCAAGTAAAACAAAAACACAGACGCCAACCACCACTTCATCAAAACGCAATTTGATTTTGAAGAGACCAGTTTTCTTGTAAAAACACATGTAGAAACCTTCCCAGAAGGTTAAAGCAACTCCCGGAAAATGGAGAGACCCCTAGGACTGCCGGGAGAGCTGCCATGTTCTGGACTCTCATTGGCACATCAACCTTCTAAACAGATTCATGTGTGATTCCAGGATGCTCCACCATATGGAAAACCCCAATTTATTATGATCACTTATATAGTGCAATCATATTACGCATGGCTTTACATCACTGTCCCCATTGAGGCCTCCAATCTAAATCCCTACAATATGTCTGTCATGTGGGATGAAATCTGAGAGACCGGAGGAAACCCACGCAAACACGGGGAGAACATACAAACTCCTTGCAGATGTTGTCCTTAGTGGGATTTGAACCCAGGGCTACAAAGCAACAACAGTGCCAACCATTGAGCCACCATGCTACCCATAACCAGTTGTCCAATCGGGAAGGAGAAAAAGCATTTAGGGACGATGGACTTTTAAAAGAGGAGCAGTTTGATAATGGAAAAAATAAAATTTAGGAAGTGTCACCTCTCAGAAGGCCCTCAGATTTCATTACATGTGTAATAATTTTTATTTCTAGAACACCAACATATTCTGCAGCACTTTATAATTCAGAATGAACAATATATACACAAGACTTCTTTCAGGGAGCAGATAATGCCAGTTTCAATAGTGCCAAAAGGCATACAACTAATGCACCAGTCAGTGATGCAGAAGAGCGCAGAATTGCACGTGGATGCCGTCACGGCCACAATCTCACTAGGCTGGAATAAGGGTTTGTGCACATGACCGGATTTTGGTCAGAGTTCTATCCGTAAAAAAATAAATAAATATACGGCACTCGGAACAATGTCATCCAATGAAGCAGTGCAAATGAAAGCTATTTCACCGACTGAATAAGTAGGTGGGAAAAAAAAAAAAGAAAAAAATTGCAGCTTTCACAATTTTCCTCCAAAAATCAAATGCGATTCATCCATTCAAGTCTATGGGTGTGAGAAAAATCAGATGCCGTATGGAGCCACAGTATAGGATCTGATTTTTACGGATACATTGCAATTCTCTAACACCGGAAACTGTACATGATTAATAGCTGTTGCTGTTAAAAAAAAAAAAAAAAAAAAACATTGTATATGGAACACAAGAAAAAAAAAATTCTCAACGATGATTTTTATTTTATTTTTTTTTAAATACTGTCATATAAACCTACCTTAAAGCGCATGTCTGAACACAGTAGAAGTTTGCAAGTATGTGAAAAAGACATATAACCACACACTTAGGTGCCTTGAATTAAATCAGGGTCATGTGCATGGAGCATGTAGTGACAGTGGCGGCTACCTGTACTCAGCATGTATACTCCTCTGCATTTACAGCCTCCAACGATGTATGACCAATCATCCGTCAGATTCCTATCATATCTAGAAAAATGCTTAGTTTAAATGTGCATATTCTCCCTTTTTACCCTTGCTATTGTGTTACATTACACGGATGTACGTGGGAGAGTATGACACAGAGGATAAGCAGAGCCACCTCATTGTGTAACCCAACCTGTCTGATGGTAAGAGCCGGCACACCTAGGTTACAGACAGATTTATTTTTAAACACTTAAAGATTTTATTATGTTCATCAACAATAGGCGAGGACGGGAATGAACGTGTGTTTGTTGTAGAGTTACCTGATTATTTCGTAGACTGGTCAATGGGTAATACACTCAATTTACTGACAGGAGCGGATGCCGCTTCTACTTCTTCGGAAGATACAGTCATCTTCATATTGTCTTTCTGGCTTCCAAAATTACTCAATCATTTTAGTTTGGTCATGGAAAGAGGAAATTCTATGGCTAATCAGCCACCAAACAAAAGATTATATCTGACTCCATCTCTTAAAGATGGCCTCCTGCACCAGCGATCACAAGAGCACTGGTTGTACTGATGTATTAGCAGTATCCAAAAAAAAAAAAAACAACCCAATATTGAAAAATGATTGAACATCATCTAATATTAATGTTAAACTCATAAGAATGGTCTTTACAAAGCACTTGGTGATGTGAAAAAGTGTTTGCTCCCTTCCTGATTTCTTATTCTTTTGCATGTTTGTTGTGTGACGCTCGCAGCCCTACCCTGGGAGATGGGGGACTCGGATCCGGGTCCTATGATGTCGGTGGGGTGCAGCCGTGGCCCGGACCCGCTCCGTGCCCAGGGCAGTCACATTAAAAGGGTGGTACGGGCTTATCAGGGTTGAGTGGTTGATCTCAACTACACCACCTGTGGTACCTGATGAAGGCCACCAGCGCTGCAGCAGTCCTCCGAGGTGGGATGTTGTGGCAGCCAAAGTTATTACTACTCCCCACAGGCGGAGCAGGGCCTCAGGGCAGCAACAGGGATGGAGGGGGTTGTAGTGTAGGAGGTCCGGTGCTAAGTGGTGTGGTTCAGTGCAGAATAAAAAGAGTCCGGAGGCAATAGGGGTCGACTTCCAGGGTTTTTACTCACGGTGGAGAGTACAGCTGCAAGGCTTCTCCCTGCTCCTCGCGGAGTTCTGCGGTCACCAGGAACGGGGGTCCGACAACCTCCGAGTGATGCAAGTGCTCAATCAGGACCGCGCACCAGAGCGTTCCTAGACTTCAGACCGGGTCCTTTCCTGTCTGTGTAGATAGGCCGGGTCTCCCTCTGGACTAAGCTCAGAAAAAGGGTATGGGTGGCAGCTCCCCTCCGTCCGTTACCCAGTGGGATCCTCTGGGCCTACCGGGCTTCCCTGACCAGGACGTAGAGTAGCAAGGTCAGGTGTCGGGGGCCGGTACCCCTCTTGCAGCTGGAATCCCCCTGGCTGGGCCAGAATAGCGAGGACAGGTGGCGTATACCACTCAGTCTGCATCCCCCTGTGATCCATTTGCGGTGGAGCTACACTCCTAAGCTCCAGGCCTTCTTGGTCATGGTCCTTGACCGGGTTGAGACATACATTGTCTGCAGCCTGCCCCTCGACCCAAGGCCAGGGTACGAGGGCCGTGTCCCCATCCACTGCAGGTCCACACAGGATCCACGTTCCGGGAGGGAGATCACAATCAAAGAACCATGAGCCAAGATGGCTGTTTATTAAATATGAAATATTAAGTGTCACTAAATGTGAGTCCTCCACCCTCACCCACTAATTGGTTCCCCCTATCTCTTGGTTCCCCAGTCTCCCAATTTCCAGTAGGGGCAGCACTCTAGTGCATACTAGCCCCCCTCTGGTGGGAGAAGTGTGGTGTTGGATGTGGAGGTGGGGTCCTGACCATTGCACCGTTCTTACCTCAGAGGAGGAACACCACACTCCATTAGAAAAGTGCAGCATCCCTGTGGCGGTCAAACCCTCAGGGGCACCACACTGTCACTTAAATTTTTCAGATAAAAAAAAATTAAAATATTAGACAAAGGTAACACAAAATGCAGTTTTTAAATGAAGGTCTTTATTTTTAAGGGAAAAAAAATCTAAACCTACAGGGTCCTGTGTGAAAAAGTGATTGTGCCCTAAACCTAATAACTGGTTGGGCTGTCCTTAGCAGCAAATGCAAATCAAGCATTTGGGATAACTGGCAATGAGTCTTTTACAATGCACAGGAGGAATTTTGGCCACTCATTTCAAAATTGTTGTAATTCTGGCACAATCGAGGGTTTCCGAGCATGAACTGCTTTCTTAGTGTAATGCCACAGCACCTCAATCAAATTAAAGGTCAGGACTTTGACTAGGCCACTCCAAAGTCTTCCATTTTGTTTCTCTTAAGCCATTCAGAGGTGGACTCACTCTTGTGTTTTTTGGATCATTGTCTGTTGCATAACCCATGTGCGCTTCAGCTTGAGGTCACGAACAGATGGCCGGACATTCGCCTTCTGGATTTTTTTGGTAGACAGCAGAATTCATGGTTTTATTTACCGTAGCAAGTTTTCCAGGTCCTGAGGCAGCAAAACAGCTCCAGACCATCACACTACCACCACCATATATTATTGTTGGTATTAAGTTCCTTTTCTGAAATGCTGTGTTGCTTCTATGCCAGGTGTAATGGGACATACACCCTCCAAAAAGTTCAACCTTTGTCTCGTCAGTCCACAGAGTATCCTCGCAAAAGTCTTGGTGATCATTAAGATGTTTTGTGGCCAAACTGAGATGAGCCTTTGTTTTTTGCTCAGCAGTGTTTTTTTGTCTTGATACTCTGCCATGCATGCCATTTTTGCCCAGTCTCTCTTTTGGTGGAGTCATGAACACTAACCTTAAAGGGAATCTGTCACCCCCCTAGGCGATATCAGACCTCTATGGTCATACAGGGTATAGAAAAGTAAATCTATACATACCTGTATGGCCCATAGCAGAGGTCTGATTGCAGAGAAAAGCACTTTAATCAATTCTTTTTTCCACAGTCTCTTCGTGCTCTGCGCCGCAGGTTTCTATTGCGCAGGTTCCGGGTGGGGGGGGGGTCACTGTCACTTTACAGCGCTTGCGCAATAGAAACCTGTGGCGCAGAGCAAAGAGACAGGGCCGGGATGAAGTAAAGCGCACTCTGAGTAGCACTTTGCGCATGCCTGGAAGTCAGGGAGCACAGTGCTCATCACACAGGGCCCTGTGATGTGCAGGAGAGGGGGGGGGTGGATATGATAATTAACGCCAAGCCTGTGGAAAAAAGCATTGATTAAAGTGCTTTTCTCTGCAATCAGACCTCTACTATGGGCCATACAGGCAAGTATAGATTTACTTTTCTCTACCCTGTATGGCCATAGTAGAGGTCTGATATCGCCCAGGGGGGTGACAGATTCCCTTTAACTGAGGCCGGCCGTTCTTTGGATGTTATGGGGTCTTCTGTGACCACTTGGATGAGTCGTTGCTGCACTCTTGGGGTAATTTTGGTCGGCCGGCCCCTCCTGGGAAGGTTCACCACCGTTCCATGTTTTCACCATTTGTGGTTAATGGGTCTCGCTGTGGTTCGCTGGAGTCTCAAATCTTTAGAAATGGCTTTATAACCTTTTCCAGACTGATAGATCTCAATTACTTTGTTTTGCATTTGTTCCTGAATTTCTTTGGTTGGCAGCATGATGTCTACCTTGAGGATCCCTTTGTCTACTTCATTTTGTCAGGCAGGTCCTATTTAAGTGATTTCTTGATTGAGAACAGGTGTGTCAGTAATCAGTCCTGTGTGTGGCTAGGGAAATTGAACTCAGCTTCCCAAAGATGTGATAAACCACAGTTAAAACATAAATTGAAGTTGGGGGGGGGGGGCAATCACTTTTGGACACAGGGCCCTGTACATTTGGATTTTTTTTTTTCCCTTAATGATAAAGACCTTCATTTAAAAATGCATGTTGTGTTTACTTGTGTTATATTGGTATAATATTTAAAATTTGTTTTCTGATCTGAAACATACAAGTGTGATAAACATGCAAAAGACTAAGAAATCCAGAAGGGGCAAACACTTTTTCCCACCATTATGTATTTTCAATGGAGAGGTGATGAAGCCTCAGCCAGTGATCTCTGGCAGCTGCTCATCTCCTCTGAGAACAAATGGATGGGTAGGCCGGTCAAACTGAAATCAATGGGCTTAGACAGCTTAAATTTTCTGCCTTATGGCTGGTCAAACGCACCAATTTCGATCCCATTTTTCAAGGGGACCAAAACGCTGCACTTTACATCATGCACATGTGGCTTATTTTTTCCCGTGCAGATTTTAACCAAAGTTTTTTTTTTATTATTATCTGCAGAATGTCAATTCCTTCAACATTTTCTCACCTTTCAAATAGTGAAAAAACGCAAAATAAAAAAAAAAAAAGCACATTAAAAAAACGCATATTTTTCACATTTCATGATGTTTGAGGCCAACACTAGTTGCTGTTGCATAAAAATCTGCTGCAAATACCATACTCAACATGTGCACATGTGTATTGGCTGTTCAAGTGAGGTTAATTTTGCAAGGGGGAAGGGAAAAAAAAAAATAGTAAGATTGAGCACTGATTTTAAAGAGGGCCAATACTTTGTTGCTAAAGATGATAAAGGACTGCTAGAAGGGTCGACAGCAGCTTACAGTATGTGCACACTTTTTAAACCTCAGAAAAATTGCTCAAAATACACTTGATTCTTCTTATTCATTTCTACTGTAAAACTCCTCACTGGGCATAGGTTTAGTCTTTCTAGTGTGTTCCTCTTGCTTCGGGTTTTAAAAAACACCTGGTGGAAGCAAAGAAAGTGCATGTCACGTATTTGAAGTGTCTCTTAATGAAAAATGCCCCAAACTGTTTAATTAAAATGCTGGGAAAGAAAAAACCTTCAAAAATAAGGAGAGCATCCTACTACAGTTTCCATTTGAAAGCTTGTAGGTCTTTGGCAACAATAAAAAAAATTAAAAAAAATTATAGTATGTATGCATGTATACTTTGTGTACCTTTAGGCTGTGTGCCTGCGATGCGTTTTTAAGCGTTTCCGCAGCGGCAAAAATGCTTAAAAAACGCATGGTAGAAGGCCTGCCATGTTCCCCAATGATAATCCGCATGCGGAATACACGCGTTCAATGGGCGGATGGTACCCAGGTCTAGAGGAGAGGAGACTCTCCTCCGGACCGGGGTACCATAGTACCCGTAAAAAAAAAAAAGAAAGAAAGAATAAATATCATATTTACCTTCTGACGGCCCCCGCTGCGCTCATCCTCCCTTGCCGGCAGATCGCGATGGACTGGAGGACCTGCGCTGACGTCCGTCATGTGACGGGTCACGTGACGCTGACGTCGGCAGGTACTTCAATGTACCGCGAGCTGCCGGCAAGCCAGGACGCATCGAATCAAGACTCCAGGGCCATCAGAAGGCAAGTATAGATTTTTTTTATTTTTTAACATTCTACGGTCACACCATATATATCCATCCCGGTTGCATGGATTTATATAGTGTGACCAAGTTGACAAGCACTTTCCAAGTGATGCTAAAATCGCTTGGAAAGCGCTTGTCAACCCGCATGTGGAAATGCATGTGAAGAACGCATGCACAATCCGCATGCGTTTTTTTCTGCCAGGGAGATGCAGAAACGCTCAGGAAAAAATCCAGAGCATTTCTGCATCGTGGGCACATAGCATTACTCCTGTCTCCGCACTAACCGAGCCCAACATGAGTGTGAATGGATAGTTTTTTACGAAAGGCAACCAGCCGAACAAGACCTATGCTGGCAGCCAATTGATGTACAGTGGGTACAGAAAGTATTCAGACCCCTTTAAATTTTTCACTCTTTGTTTCATTGCAGCCATTTAGTAAATTCTAAAAAGTACATTTTTTTTTCTCATTACAGTACACTCGGCACCCCATCTTCACTGAAAAAAAAACAAATGTAGAAATTTTTGCAAATTTATTAAAAAAGAAAAACTGAAATATCACATGGTCATAAGTATTCAGACCCTTTACTCAGACACTCATATTTAAGTCACATGCTGTCCATTTCCTTGTGATCTTCCTTGAGGTGGTTCTACTCCTTCATTGGAGCCCAGCTGTGTTTAATTAAACTGATAGGACTTGATTTGGAAAGGCTCACACCTGTCTATATAAGACCTCACAGCTCACAGTGCATGCTAGACCAAATGAGAATCATGAGCTCAAAGGAACTGCCCAAGGAGCTCAGACAATTGTGTCAAGGCACCGATCTGACCAAGGTTACAAAAGAATTTCTGCATTACTCAAGGTTCTTAAGAGCACAGTGGCCTCCATAATCCTTAAATGGAAGAAGTTTGGGACCACCAGAAGTCTTCCTAGATCTTGCATCCAGCCAAACTGAGCAATCGTGGGACAAGAGCCTTGGTGAGAGAGGTAAAGAAGAACCCCAAGATCACTGTGGCTGAGCTCCAGAGATGCAGTAGGGAGATGGGAAAAAGTTCCACAAACTCAACTATCACTGCAGTCCTTCACCAGTCGGGCCTTTATGAAAGAGTGGCCTGACGAAGGCCTCTCCTCAGTGCAAGACATGAATGCTCGCATAGAGTTTGCTCAAAAACACATGAAGGACTCCCAGACTATGAGAAATAAGATTCTCTGGTCTGATGAGACGAAGATAGAACTTTTTTTGATAATTCTAAGCGGCATGTGTGGAGAAAACGAGGCACTGCTCATCACTTGCCCAATACAATCCCAACAGTGAAACATGGTGGTGGCAGCATCATGCTATGGGGGTGTTTTTCAGCTGCAGGGACAGGATGACTGATTACAATTGAAGGAAACATGAATGCAGCCAAGTACAGAGATATCCTGGATGAAAACCTCTTCCAGAGTGCTCTAGACCTCAGATGTGGCCAAAGGTTCACCTTCCAACAAGAAAATGACCCTAAGCACACAGCTAAAATAACAAAGAAGTGGCTTCAGAACATCTGTGACCATTCTTGACTGGCCCAGCCAGAGCCCTGACCTGAACCCAAAGCATCTCTGGAGAGACCTGAAAATGGCTGTTCACTGACGTTCACCATCCAACCTGACAGAACTGGAGAGGATCTGCAAGGAAGAATGGCAGAGGATCCCCAAATCCCGG
This sequence comes from Phyllobates terribilis, assembly GCF_046119375.1. NCBI lineage: Eukaryota > Metazoa > Chordata > Amphibia > Anura > Dendrobatidae > Phyllobates > Phyllobates terribilis. The sequence goes on from NW_027362767.1 coordinate 367,611,848, forward strand.
TGTGAAAAACTTGTTGCATAATTTCCAAGACTCATGGCCGTACTAGCTCAAAAGGGTGCTTCTACTCAATACTGAGCAAAGGGTCTGAAAACTTATGACCATGTGATATTTTAGTTTTTCTTTAATTAATTTGCAAAAATTTCTACATTTCTGTTTTGTTTTTTTTTAGTCAAGATGGGGTGCAGAGTGTACTTTAATGAGAAAAAAAAATTAACTTTTTAGAATTGACCACATGGCAATTACGGTAAACAAAGTGAAACATTTAAAGGGGTCTGAATACTTTCCGTACCCACTGTATATGGCTCAGTTTACTAAGGAAAGTAACCAACTGTACACTAACTATTGTATCCACTTCATAATAACATTTCTAAAAAGTTGAGAGTACCGACTAGACACTTCATTTGGCCTCCCGCCATCTTCATAAATATGCATGCTCGGACAAACTTCAACATTAGGCTTATGATCGTATTACATAATCCTATTACAGCTTGAGCTTTCTAGTATAACTAGTAAAAGATATGGTAATTTGTCACCACAAACCAAATGCGGCAATTAGACATTGGTGCCACAAACAGTCTGAAGTCAGACATAACAATGAGCCATAAATAAGGCCAGAGATGAATGGTAGGTTTACCAGCAGACTGGAACAGAAAGGCCAAGAATACACCTTGTTATTTCTAAGAAGCTATTTATTTTCTTGCCTGATACAACATTTAGCTATTTTGAGGCACCTTATTCTGGAAGGCACATTTACGGTAATTTCACACTAGAACGAGTAATTGCCGACGTACCTGGTTTGGAAAAGCTTTATTGTCAAAATAGTAATGTAACATTATCCGGTTAGTTGGACATCGTATTTCACAGCATCATAAAATTGGTCTATAATTATACAGCACCTTCCCTACCTGTAAACTAAGACCTCTATGCATATGGGACAAGCATGCACACCTTTGTTTCATTCTTAGCGGGGCTCTGCAGAGTCTCGTTCTCAGAGTTCCATAGACCCAGTGTCATGATCCCAAGGTTGGGATGCCCAGCAATGTTTAGGTCCAGTAGTCCGTAGCCACTGGACCAGAGCCCTGCAAATCTTCTGCCATTCCCAGTGCCCCTTACGATTTGTAGGCCTGGTGAGAAGTCATCGTTGCAGCATAAGTGCAGGATCCTGCCAATCTTTTTGCACATCTTTAATGCCTGAGGCTTTGTTCACATGTTTTTTGCCACAAGTAAGGTTATGTTCACGATAGTCAATTCTTGCTGTAAGTCTCAACCAGGCACATATTGCCAAAAATTATGTCAGACACAGGACACGGACTCCATCATTACAGTCAATGGCCCTGTCAGCAAATACACCAATATCCCGTTTTGCACGTCTTCAGACGAAAGCCAGAACGGATCCAATGAATGTATTCTAGAACAATGTGTGAACATAGCCTTCGTGACACTGTCGAGGCATCCATCCAAACGCCACTGTCTATAATGAAACTGATGAAATCGCCATGCTCTGACCGACTTTTCAGCAGTGTCCGTTTATTTAGAATTTGCCAAAAAAAAACACAGTAGACCATACTTTTGTGCCCGCCTCAAAATGATGAATACTTCTGAAGAAAAAAAAAGGTCAAGGCACAAAGCGACTCCAACTGCTTTATGAAAGTCAAGGGCCCCCATTACAAGATCCATCTGATTCATTTTTCAAAGCTTCATAAAAAAGCCCTGGTGACAACCAGCATGTGGCAAAAATGCCATGTGAACATGGCTTAAGACAGAAATTATAACGTGGAAGATGGAGCTTGTTTAGTATTTAATCTGGTACCGATAAACTTAGCCGAGATCTACATGGCAATTCACCCACACAGCAGTATTACAACTTTTTTTTTTTTTTTTTTTTTTTTTTTTTTAGGAACAGTAACTACAATAAAAACATGTAAATCCAGCAAAGGGTCCAATAAATAAAACACACTGACTTAATCTTTGCATTGTGTGTCTGTGGGTGCCACACTAAGAATGGAGAACAGAAAGGAGAAGAGAATTGTTTAAGGACTTGAGAACCATAGTTGTTGAAAAATACGCCAGAGAAGAATTGATGATCGGTTGCAACGCAGGATGGTCTGGATGGTGGATAAGCACCCCCAACAAAGTGCCAAAGAAATTCAAGCTGTCCATTGACAACTATCCATTGACATTTGAATGCAATGAAACGCTATGACAGGAGACCCAGGAGGACCCCATGGCTGACAGACAAAGCTAAACTGCAGTTTGTCATAATGTACGTCAGCAAGCCAACGGAAAGCATATAGTAGTGGATAGGCGAGACCAGGATAGAGCTTTATGGTAAAGCACATCATTGTACAGTTTACTGAAGACGGAATGAGGACTACAAAGTAAATAACAGTACCTACAGTCAAATATGGTGGAGGTTCAAAGATTTTTTGGCGTTTTCTTCGTGCCTCTGGCACTGCATGCCTTGACTGTGCGCTAGGCATCATGAAATCTGGACATTACCAAAGGATTTTGGGTCACAATGTAGTGTTTAGTGTCAGAAATCTGGGTTTGCGTCCTAGGTCATGGGTCTTCCAGACGGACAATGACCCCTACAATACTTTAAGAAGGCACCCAGAAATGGATGGAAACAAAGCGCTGGAGAGTTCTGAAGTGGCAGCAATGAATCCGGATCTAAATCCCATTGAACACCTGTGGAGAGATCTTAAAATTGCCGTTGGGAGAAGGTGCCTCCACTTATGAGAGACCTGGAGCAGTTTGCAAAAGAGTGGTCCAAATTTCCAGTTGAGAGGTGTAAGAAGCTTGTTGATGGTTATAGGAAGCGATTGATCGCAGTTATTTATTCCAAAGGGTGTGCAACCAAATATTAAGTTGAGGGTGCCAACAATTTTGTCCAGCCCATTTTAGGGGTTGTGTGTGAGATCATGTCCAATTTGCCTTTTTTTTGTGTTGTTCCAATACAAAAAGGAAATAAACATGTATATAACAAAACATGTGTAACTGCAATAATTTTCTGGGAGCAATACTTCATTTTCTGGAATAATTTCAAGGATGCCAACACTTTAAGCCAAGACTGTATTTCTCCATGCACATGTACTTCCAAGCTTTGTGTATGCTGACAATGGGTTTGCATTGCATTTTTTGGCCACAATTTACCAAAATCACAGTAACACCTTTTTTGCCATGATTTAATAAAATAAATAAAAAATAACACACACCACACTCAATGACTATGAGCTAAATAGGTATGTTCACAAAACTTTTTGACTATAATTTGGAGCAAATTATGTTTCAAATTTCACAGGGGGGGGGGGGGGAATAAATAAAAAAGCTTAAAACAATCTTTGAATAAGTTTTCTATTGATTTCAATGGAAAAATAAAAAAAAACCTCCTATAGTTAACATTACGTTGGGTTATTGCCTCTTTCTTTTGGGGGTGGAACAAAACATGTCAAAAGTGTTTAAAACTAGCCATCAAATCAATAAAAGCAGAGGAAATGCCTGTCACGCAAAGAAATAAAAAGTTAAGTGTTAAAAAAAAAAAAAGTTTTTGCTGTATTTTTACATATATTTTTATAAAGCTGAAAATCCATCAAAACTGTTTGAACATGTCCCATCTCTGATTATACACAGGTCTCATTTTTTCTATCCACTTTAACTAGAGTGGGGGGAGGGGTGTGGGAGAGGGGTGGTAGCCAAATTTAACTTTTATAGTCTACACTAAAATATGTATACTTTTCTTCTGCAATCCCCCACCCCACGACTTCTCTATGACTTTGTATAAACCCATGTATGAAATACAAAGTATATAAAAAAAAAATGTTGTAAGCAACCCTGAGGATGATAAGCCATGCTATTATTGTACTTTGCATTTCATAAACTGCATTATTCAGATTTAAAGGGAAATCTGTCTCCCCCCTGGGTGATATCAGACCTCTACTATAGGCATACAGGGTATAGAAAAGTAAATTATACATACCGTGTATGGCCATAGTAGAGGTCTGATATTGCTCAGGGGGTGACAGTTTCCCTTTAAATAAAGTGCTTGTTGTCCTTTACGACAAGCAGCTGACACCACAGGATGCAACCTCCAGGGAAGCAGCTGCCCAGTATGTCCAGTGGATCAGCCAGTGACAGGAAGCCTTGGCCTCAGCAGAGGTTATATCTACATTACACATGTGCTTGATCCCGGGGAGTTGCCTGCCTGACAGCTGTACTGACTGTAGCTTCTGCTCCCTCCAGGGCAGGCAAAGTGCTTGGCATACATGGCTGTGGTCCAGCTACTGGTGAAGCCATTACTTCATGTTATGCTCCTACGCTGCCCTCAACATCGGCACAAGCAGCCCGGTCAATAAGTAGAAACGTGCCAAGCAAAAATTGAGAAAAAATAAAAATAGGACTTTTTTCTGAAAATACAACTCCTCTGCTATTGTAATAGAAGTTAATGATTAGCAGCTGGCCAGTCACATTGTACAGTAATCCATCAATATACTATCTCATAAAGCAATCCCAGCTGACGACATGGCACATACACGTAGAGAAGTCAGCTAACATGACGGCAGGTGTGCAAATCTGCTCGGCACGGACAACAGCGCTTGTGTACACAGTCAGGTACTTCTAACAAATGCAAAACCGCCTACGAACCTTCATGTCATCGCCAAATATATTCTCTATTGCTATAACAAACTTCTTGAAAGCATTTGTTATACTGCGAGGAAGTAGCTGCGCCCTTATTACATCGCCTCAGGTACCAAATGAAACCAGACTTTTGTAATAAATTTCTGAGCTTTCTAATATAACATATTGAAGCAGAAGTTTGTGCTCAAGAGCTGATCTTCCTACAGACACCGAAAAGCCCAATCGGGCTGAATTTTGGAGTCCATATAGAATGTTTTTTTAGTCACCTAGTCACTCATACGATAAACAACTACCGCACATAATGATGTAATCTTCCCCGCACCTTTTTCTAGTTTACATGCTTATAACCAGGTTTAGATGAGCAAATGTAAAAAGTTCAGGGTTTGTACCTGACAGTCAGTGTCTGGCGGTAAACGCCGAACATGGACTTCTCCTAGATGTTCGGAGTTCCAGGGAAAGTCCAATGCAGAGAGAGAATTTTTTTCCAGATCCAAAGTCCGGGTCCTCATTGCCTTCAATGGGGTTCAAGGTGGGGTAAAGTACTGGTACCCAAAGCGAACTTTGAATGCATTTTCATGCCCTCATTTAGTCCAGTTTTTTTTTTCTTAACCTGAAAAACTGATGACTTTTGTCCGTGTTGTCATTTGCATTTCATCTATAGGGCATCTGTTTATAAACATCAACAATTGAAAAAAGAAACGGAAACCTGTATTTGGCTTTGTATGTGTTGTCAGCAAAACCAAAGAAATGAGCAGGAGCACAAACTGGCACACATGTAATGTTTAGGAGAACATTCATATCGTGGCCACCCCACAGACAAAACCCAAGAAAAAAGACAAAATAAGCACATACCCTGTTGTAAGTAAATAGTAATTGTACATGTAAATAACATAGGGGACAGTTAACACAGTTTTGATGGAAAAAAAAAAAAAGCATAAAAGCCTGCTCTGCCCTTATCTACATTGAAGTTGACTGACACAGGGTGAGCTTTTAATACTAGACATAGGACCATCCCAATTGGGTCACCTTATCGTGGTGGGATGAAGTTTACACTTTATCAAAATAGTGTTATCTAAGTACTATTACTATTTACTTACTACAGGATTTATGCTCATTTTGATTCTTTCTTGGGTTTTATTTGCACAAGTCAGATGCTATACAGATGGTGTCCCTATAGCATCAGTTTATTTAACTCACTGTTTAAATAAAGATGCTGTAGATCTGTGCATAGTTTGAAAGACTGCATGTAAAAATCACAATAGTGCTTATAAGCCTGCAGTCAGACGTCCTTGTTACGCTCACATCACACCCCTCGGACTGGCCGGCAGGATGCCCGAGTGTTGCAGCTGACCGATGCATAGAAATACATGCAGTCATGCTCAGGTCAGGAGAGCCGCCAGCCAGTCAGAGGGAAATGATGCCCAAGTAATACAGCTGTCTGGATGGAAATACAGCATCCATGCAGGAAAAATAAAACGCATGAAAAGAAATCTACCCCACCTCCCTTCCACCCAAAAAAAAACAAACAATGAAGATGGCAGATTTGGTATTTTGGTTTTGAACTCCTTTGGGGGGAAATTTTTCTGTATATTCAGGGAAGTAATAATGAAACTGTGCTGGTACCTATAAAACAGGGCAACGAAAATTTGCACCCCCCTCGCTAGCGGGATATAGAGAATCCATAAACTCCATGTACGACGCTTATAAAGAAAGTTATGACCATATTGCACAATATACAGCTCTGGCCACCTGTTCCTAACACGTGCTATACAGGCACAGATGGCACCGTCAACACAAGCGTCACATGCGCCAATAGATCTGCCTAACATGCATCAATAAAAGCCCACCCCAACAAGCAAGGCCAGTTAGATGTATTACAGCTGTTACCATTTTATTCTGAACCTTGGCAAAAAGACAGGATCCCACAGTTTTCATTATGAGCCTACAAAAATTGAATGTGCAAGGAGGCCCAGTCTGAGACCCCTGAGAAATGGGCGGAAAAAAAATAAATAAAATCTATCTCTCTACATATACAGTACACAAGAAAGTGTGAAACAACTGAAAATATGTCTTATATTCTTGGTTCTTCAAAGTAGCCACCATTTGCTTTGAGGACTGCTTTGCACACTCTTGGCATTCTCTTGATGAGCTTCAAGAGGTAGTCACCGGAAATGGTTTTCACTTCACAGGTGTGCCCTGTCAGGTTTAATAAGTGGGATTTCTTGCCTTATAAATGGGGTTGGGACCATCAGTTGTGTTGTGCAGAAGTCTGGTGGATACACAGCTGATAGTCCTACTGAATAGACTGTTAGAATTTGTATTATGGCAAGAAAAAAGCAGCCAAGTAAAGAAAAACGAGTGGCCATCATTACTTTAAGAAATGAAGGTCAGTCAGTCTGAAAAATTGGGAAAACTGAAAGTGTCCCCAAGTGCAGTTGCTACAAAGAAACTGGCTCACATGAGGACCGCCCCAGGAAAGGAAGACCAAGAGTCACCTCTGCTTCTGAGGATAAGTTTATCCAAGTCAGCAGCCTTAGAAATCGCAGGTTAACAGCAGCTCAGATTAGAGACCAGGTCAATGCCACACAGAGTTCTAGCAGCAGACACATCTTTACAACAACTGTTAAGAGGAGACTTTGTGCAGCAGGCCTTCATGGTAAAATAGCTCCTAGGAATCCACTGCTAAGGACAGGCAACAAGCAGAAGAGACTTGTTTGGGCTAAAGGACACAAGGATTGGACATTAGACCAGTGGAAATCTGTGCTTTGGTCTGATGAGTCCAAATTTGAGATCTTTGGTTCCAACCACCGTGTCTTTGTGCGACGCAGAAAAGGTGAACGGATGGACTCTACATGCCTGGTTCCCACCGTGAAGCATGGAGGAGGAGGTGTGATGGTGTGGGGGTGCTTTGCTGGTGACATTGTTGGGAATTTATTCAAAACTGAAGGCATACTGCACGAGCATGGCTACCACAGCATCTTACAGCAGCATGCTATTCCATCCGGTTTGCGTTTAGTTGGACCATCATTTATTTTTCAACAGGACAATGACCCCAAACACACCTCCAGGCTGTGTAAGGGCTATTTGACCAAGAAGGAGAGAGTGATGGGGTGCTACGCCAGATGACCTGGCCTCCACAGTCACCAGACCTGAACCCAATCAAGATGGTTTGGGGCGAACTGGACCGCAGAGTGAAGGCAAAAGGGCCAACAAGTGCTATCACCGGTATGCCCATATTAGAGGTCTGTTGAGTCCCAGGGGTGACAGATTCCCTTTAAATCAGCATCACGGCTTCTTCCTTTGCAAGATCATTAGGAGTCCCAAAGATTGCCCCCCCCCCTCCCTCCATCAAACAGGCATAATCACTGGGCTATCAGCTCACACAGTGAAATAATCATGGCAGGACAGAAAATTAATGCACAAAATTAATCCATGCTACAAACCAGGCAATTAACGGACTGAAGGGGCAGGGACACTGTCGTACTTTAGTATTTCTAATAATCCATAGCCAAAGTCTTAGATGAATGAAGATGAAGAAGGCCTATTTATGTTCTGGATAAAAGAGGACTAAATACATGTGAATATTTAGACAACTTACTAATGAAGTTTTAAAGAACTTAAAGGGAAACCAGCAAAAAGTAAGGGCAGAAATCCTGATTCCAACTATGTGCAACTTACTGGGCTGCTTGCTGTAGTTTTGATAAAATCACTTATCTGCTGTAGACCTAGCAGTTCTCTAATGCTTTTCTCTGTATAACCGCACCCACACCTCTGATTGGCAGCTTTCTGCCTATGCAGTGTACACAACTGCCAATTAGTGGTGGGAGAGAAGTTATACACAGCTCATGAATATGCTTGACCAACTGGCAGCAGGTTTACTAGTCCTCTAGTGATAATCTCCTACTGATAAAACAGTGATTTTATCAAAACTACAGCAAGCAGCCCGGTAAGTGACATGGCTGAAATCAGGGTCTCTGCCCCTATATTATGCGGCTCTAAGAATAGGAGGCAAAAACCTGGTGACAGATTCCCTTTAAGAACGCAACTAACCCCTATGTTTCCAGAAAGTAGTTATTCCAAAGATAGTACTTTATCCCCTGTCCATCTATCATGGATGGAGAAGAGGCGCGCAGTCTATGGGACTCGTGGAAATAGCCGGCATGGAGAGCAAGCATGCTCCCATCTGCTCCATTAAAAACAGTGCTCTGCAGAGACGGGTTCCCACGTTCCAGAACCAAAGATCATGGGATCGCTGAGGGACCCACAGCAATCAGTAATCTAATCCTATGGATAAGTGTTATCTTAAGAAAGAACTCCAATAAAAAATATATAAATATACACAAATTAAATATAATGAGCCATTACTCGAGATCTTACAAGTCACATCTGAGGTATGACAATTTTTTTGTGTCCTTCAGGATAATTAATCATTTATCAAGATTACAAAAGGTTCTAAAGAACATTTCCTTGCATAAATCGGCAATGACATTATGTTAATTTAATGAAAAAAATTGATTGTCCAAGATTAGAAAAACATGGCTGCTTTATTTCAGAAATAGCACCACCTCTGACCACGGGTCGTACGTGGTATTGTATCTTAGCTTACTTTAAATGGGGCAGATATGCAATAATAGACATGACCCATGGTAGGAGGCAGCATTCTTTCCGGAAAAAAAGGTAGCCATGCTTATCTAATCCTGGGAAGACCCCTTTAAGGCCAACTTGACGGACACAAATTAAAGGGGAGATTTGTGTGGCATTTACCAATACAAATGTGACAGATTCTCTACGTGTACTTCCCTCGCAGACAGCACAGCTCTCCTTTCCATAAAACGGCCCATGAGAGAGGATCTTGTGACCGGACCATCAGAAGATCCTCCATCAGCGGTCACTCCGTGGCCTGGAGATCTGTGCAGTCTGTACTAACAAGATCAGATGAAAGCCGGTTAATACTTATATATTAGGAAGTGCCAAAATCATGCCCTCAACACATGTTAAAAGATAAAATGGACAAGCTCTTTAAGTAGCCCTGGTGGTGGAAGGAAAGTGTAGATTCAAAATAATGGTTAATGCCAGTTTGCTTTTTGGAGGTCTACCCAAATGTCATAAAAAAAAGTGTTTTCTACTGATTTGATAAGGATAATGGCGGTCATACATTATAGCTAAAGATGCATGAAAATAAAATAAAGGACAATAGAGAAAAAAATGAATGTACATATTTGAAACAAAGTAGACAGTGTAGAAAATGTTTAAGAGATATAAAAGAACAATCTTTCTGATTTCTATCATTGATGTAGCTCTTGGAAAAGCATCAGCCATTACTTGTGTAGTCGAACAAGTATGGCTGCATTTATCAACCAATGTCTATGTAATGTGCAGGGTCACTTTAAAGATTCTGTGAGTGTTCGACTCTCATCTAAAATAATCAGGCAGATTATGAAAATGATCAAACTCTGATCAGAGCGTCTGCATAGCGTTATCAAGTACTCTCGGATGAAAGAATCAGAACCCACTGAGAAGATGGAGAACCAAATTTCTCCATCTTCTTCATTGTGTCAGTGATTGGAAATCAGACTGCACTCTGCTGGCATCCGAGTGCAATATGATGATTTCCACACACTCATTGACTTGCATGACCGAGTGATACTCACAAATCAGATCAAACTTGAACAGGCTGTGATTTCTTACTCGGACCAAGTCGGCTTGAGGAAAGAAAAATCGGAAGTGTGTGGACCCATAGAATAACATTGGTCCGAGTGCAATCCAATGTTTTGTTGGATCGCACGGGGATAGAAAATCTGGTGGTGTGAGTAAGCCCTTAAAGCGTAGATGGGGGCTCCCCAGAGAATTCACCTTATCACATAAAGCCCCCTTATGGTGCCTTTATAACTCAACAGGCTTTCCCTTCTAACCATTAGCAGTAGTAAAACCATCATGGGCCTTCATGGTTTGCAAACAAGTAAATGTTTAACTACTCTATTACAAAAAAAAAAAAAAGGAGTGGGGAGGGGGGTGAGGTCTAAGGGCTACAGGAGGAGCAAGAGATGACCATTTTCCATTATCCTTTAGCCACAAGGATTAAGATCCACCAGGGACAGAGGGGTCTCCGGTCTGAACAACATTTAGCAGGACAGGAATGACAAAAATGCAGAAACATTAGTAATCAAACACCATCCTGTAACCTGATCATGTAGAGGCAGTGAAGGTAGCAGCACATGGTTGGAAGCAGGAAAACTGCCCCAGGCAGGCGCACAATGGAGAAGAGTTGTGTTCCTACAAACCCTGTAAGTGCCATAAGATTACGACTTCTCTATACAACGTGCGACACATCAGTGATGTATAATCCCAACGCCGTATGAATATACCAGTATACAGCTCGAACTCCGCAGAGGATCAATTACTTGTAGATTTCAGAAACCCAGACCCCAATTAACATAATGGGGTCTAGTGCAGAACGTTATCAGTAGGAATTCATGGGCCCCCAATGTTATATAGATATAAACACACACACTAAAACACACACCTCCAATTGCATATGGAAGGCCCACAAAGGATTTCCACATTTCATCACAAGGCGCTTTATGGCTTTGATTTCAGGTGAGAATTTGGTGCTGTAGGAGGGCAATATTAGTGTACACATGGGGCTTATTTGCCACCATGAAATCCGCCTCTAATTTCACCACAACGTGTTGCATCCAAATATTGTTGCAGATATTCCATAGATTTAACAGTTTGAAAAAAGCAAAATGAGAAATCCGAGAGTCTTTGCACGTTTGTTACATCAAGTTTTTATATGGAAAAAAAAAAAAGCATCCTACCCCCCTCATCGGTGCTGTATCACTGACTCTGGCAGAATGAATGGGTGATTAGCTGGGGTCATGTGCAGCTCTAATGAAGGGCACAGATAAAACTTGAATATCGATTGTAGTCTGGTTTGGTGAAGGGAAAAATGTTCGGAATCAATCAGGACACCAGTCAGGCATGGTGGATTTTTTCATTTGATGATCCAATAACCTGCAGCGGCTGCATCGTTGTCAATAAAATCCCAATAACGGCTGAGTCTGATAAATTTCATACCATTTTATCCAATGCATGTAAACCACGAAGGGAAGAGATGTCAAGAAAATGACCTGTATAAATCACTTTTTTTCCATTAAATTCTTTGTTAGCACTGTCTCTCCCCACCCCCATTACCACAATCTGTATTAAAAATAGAAATCTGGTAACTTTCACAGACTTTAACATGCTATTTTAGGAAATAATACCACTACATTAGCAGCAGTGAACAGACTCAGCCGTTATCTTGTATATTGAAGCATCTAATGATCATGTGCAAGAGTCATTATTAAAAGGAGGAGGAGCAGGTGAGCCGTTACATCACCTATTTCTGATCAATGGATCCTGCATTATCTGTGTATGGAGGCGTTTACCTGTCAATGTAAACCTGCCTTTGCGGATATGGAGCCTGCTGCAAACTATTTAGTTAAAATCGATAAAAAAAAATTAAAAAAAATTGTGGCTAGTGTCAGAGTTGCAAAATTACTAAACATGTTTCTTAAAAAATATCGTAAAAAAAAAAAATAATATATATATATATATACATACATACATACATTGTACAGACCAAAAGTTTGGACACACCTCATTTAAAGATTTTTCTGTATTTTCATGACTATGAAAGTTGTACATTCACACTGAAGGCATCAAAACTATGAATTAACACATGTGGAATTATATACTTAACAAAAAAGTGTGAAACAACTGAAAATATGTCTTATATTCTAGGTTCTTCAAAGTAGCCACCTTTTGCTTTGATGACTGTTTTGCACACTCTTGGCATTCTCTTGATGAGCTTCAAGAGGTAGTCACCGGAAATGGTCTTCCAACAATCTTGAAGGAGTTCCCAGAGATGCTTAGCACTTGTTGGCCCTTTTGCCTTCACTCTGCGGTCCAGCTCACCCCAAATCATCTTGATTGGGTTCAGGTCTGGTGACTGTGGAGGCCAGGTCATCTGGCGTAGCACCCCATCACTCTCCTTCTTGGTCAAATAGCCCTTACACAGCCTGGATGTGTGTTTGGGGTCATTGTCCTGTTGAAAAATAAATGGTCCAACTAAAAGCAAACCGGATGGAATAGCATGCCGCTGCAAGATGCTGTGGTAGCCATGCTGGTTCAGTATGCCTTCAATTTTGAATAAATCCCCAACAATGTCACCAGCAAAGCACCCCCACACCATCACACCTCCTCCTCCATGCTTCACGGTGGGAACCAGGCATGTAGAGTCCATCCGTTCACCTTTTCTGCGTCGCACAAAGACACGGTAGTTGGAACCAAAGATCTCAAATTTGGACTCATCAGACCAAAGCACAGATTTCCACTGGTCTAATGTCCATTCCTTGTGTTCTTTAGCCCAAACAAGTCTCTTCTGCTTGTTGCCTGTCCTTAGCAGTGGTTTCCTAGCAGCTATTTTACCATGAAGGCCTGCTGCACAAAGTCTCCTCTTAACAGTTGTTGTAGAGATGTGTCTGCTGCTAGACCTCTGTGTGGCATTGACCTGGTCTCTAATCTGAGCTGCTGTTAACCTGCGATTTCTGAGGCTGGTGACTCGGATAAACTCATCCTCAGAAGCAGAGGTGACTCTTGGTCTTCCTTTTCCTGGGTTGTTCCTCATGTGAGCCAGTTTCTTTGTAGCGCTTGATGGTTTTTGCAGCTGCACTTGGGGACACTTTCAGTTTTCCCAATTTTTCAGACTGACTGACCTTCATTTCTTAAAGTAATGATGGCCACTCGTTTTTATTTACTTAGAATTTGTATTATGGCAAGAAAAAAGCAGCTAACAGTCTATTCAATAGGACTATCAGCTGTGTATCCACCAGACTTCTGCACAACACAACTGATGGTCCCAACCCCATTTATAAGGCAAGAAATCCCACTTATTAAACCTGACAGGGCACACCTGTGAAGTGAAAACCATATCCGGTGACTACCTCTTGAAGCTCATCAAGAGAATGCCAAGAGTGTGCAAAGCAGTCATCAAAGCAAAAGGTGGCTACTTTGAAGAACCTAGAATATAAGACATATTTTCAGTTGTTTCACACTTTTTTGTTAAGTATATAATTCCACGTGTTAATTCATAGTTTTGATGCCTTCAGTGTGAATGTACAATTTTCATAGTCGTGAAAATACCTCCTCATTTAAAGGTTTTGCTGTGTGTCCAAACTTTTGGTCTGTACTGTAAAAATATATATATATATTAACTTCTAATATAAAAGCCATTGGTCATAGGCCGATGACATTCTTTGAGTGGCGGTCACAGACAGAGAAAGGCTCCTGTGCAAGAACAGTATTTGAGCCCTTAGCAGCCCAATGGTTCTGCCATAACAGAAGCTCCTTGCTGTTTTGGAGGTTGAAGTGGGCCCCCCTACTTTACTCTAGGGCCCCCATGCAGTACGGCACAGGCTGCGCCAGCGATGTCTGCCCCTGCATTAAAACCTAATGTCAGATTAAGATGATTATTGGAGCTCAGGCGTTATCAAGCACTATATATTTTTGTTCTCGGATTGTTCTGCAGGTCGGAAGCGCCCTGGAAGCTCTTTCAGACTGTAGCAGCCGGCTAACACCTAAGACTTCTCCATACACTATGTACCAGACTGTCTTCTTTCTGCCTTCCTCAAGCAGCAAACAGGAAGCCCGGAGAACATTCCAGTGGGATTATGTAACGCCCCTCACAGCATAGCATTAGCAGACAAGGAATATTGTATGCTGGTATAAGGGATGGAAGCCGAGCTGTGAGGACAAAGATCAAACCAAAAATATATATATCTCTGTAAAAACACACATTATCTTCAGCACAGATACTACTAGCAGACCAGTATACCCTGTGTTTTATAAGAATAATCCTGGTAGGAGAGAAGCTATACTGGCAATATCCTTAGAATCTGATGTAGCTGCCTCTTCCTACTCTGATCCTTTCTATTCTTGGCTACTTAAATCATGACTTATTTGTTTAAATAAGATGTGCAACATTGTAATAAGTAACAAATATGACGGTGTCATCATGTAATTGTCCAGGAGAAGCCATGAAAAATACATTAAACAGTGAAGACAGAACGATTCTGAAACTTTTGTAAACCTTAAATAAAAATTCCATCTTTCACAGACAACACAGTAGATGAAGACGACTTTTGGTTTACATTCTCTTCTACAGCTAGAGTATTAGGTTTGTATGCTGTATCAACACAGGTATATCCACCCACCATCAAGCATATTGTTGCATGACCCCTCTATGGGTGCATGAACATGTCCGAATTACACGCTCTGTGCTCGGATGGCAATACTTGGCCACAAAGCAACTTTCCTGACCTGAACTAGTAGCCTGTTAAGGATACAGGAGGCTGTTGGTCTCCTATATGCCCATAAGGCTACTAGATGAGGCCAGGAAACTCGTGGCATGGCCAATTGTTGTGGTTTGTGCAGAGTATGTAATACACAGACATGGCAGACTAAACTTCCTAATAACCCCTTGCATTTACACATTTAAGTCCAAACTTCAGAACTTGTCTCCATTTTACTTAAACTACAGAATCTGGATCAAGATTAATCAAATCATCGTGAAACACTTAGCAAGCTCAAAGGGACTGTCCTGGATTAGCATAACATGGCTGGCTTCACAAGAAACGGTGCCACCCCTGACTGTCAGCTGTGTTTGCTATTGCAACTCAGCCACAATAAAGTAGATTGAGCTGACCTGCAATTTCACACACAACCCATAGTCAGGGGTGGTGCTGTTTCTGTAAGAAAGTGGCCATGTTTTTCTTACGCTGGACAACTCAATTAAAAGGGATAATCTGGTTTTGTTCACTTCTGCATCAGTCGGTGAGATATAGGACAGGTTACAAGCACAGGTGTTACTTCAGTGATCATCACCCCGAGTGATAAAATGTGTTTCTGTTCTGAAAGGTGGTCTACCTTAAACCAGAAGGAGGATGCTTTTATTCCCAAGTATCAGATTGGACACAAAATGACTGTAGGAAGACATTCTTCAACAATGAAGTCACAGCATTTTTCTATATGTTCTTTGGTGTGAGGGAGCGCAACCAGCTGCAAAATTCACCTCCTCCTCAGTCTATGGAGATTGGCGACAAGGTGAAGTCCCAAAGGCCAAATATACAACGATTCAACAATTATCACCAACACAGTGGGTAGGTGGTAACTTGTCTAAACTAGAACAACCCTTAAAAATCCAAAGCACCAGTGTAGCAATACAACAGTGCTAACCACTGAGCCATCCTGCCGGACAATTTATGGCTACATAAGCAAGAACAAGGACTAAATGCAAGAACAGCATAAAAAGCTGGCAAAATCTTTGGTGTTTTACAAAAAAAAAAAAAAAAAAATTAAAAATTCCAAAATAAATGGAATTAGAGCAGACTGTGGTTACAATCCAGTAAAACATACAGAGAAATGTCCACATAGAATATGCTGGGCTGTTTCTCCAAGGTTCAATGAACCCTACAGCTGGATCGGGGTCAATGGCATTTACTAGGCACTAAAAACATTGGGGTAGATTTGCGAATCCTACAAAATGGACAGAATAAATTAAAGCAGACCATAAACATGAGCTATATGACAGATGATTGGGTTGTTCGGCAGACACATCTCCAGACTCCCCCCATGGCACATAAGCCCTTTTCATGTGTTTCCAATGGGAGAGAGAAGAAAGCTGATTATTTTCAGAGTCCCCCATACACATCAGCTTGGCAGGTCCCACCCAAAGTAGAGGGTACAGCTAACATTTATTACGTGTGTATAGGGGCTTTTAAACTGGTCAATCTCCAAATTTATCACAATGGCTCACACTGGATATCATTTGGGCACCTTTAGAATTTTTTTCCCATTTAAAGACCACCTAATAGCTGATTAATAGATCAAATGTTTGATCGAAATATTTGTAGAATGTAAACCATGACATGACACTTTAGCTAAACTTTGCCCCTCCATTAATAAAAAAAAAAAAAGTTATTTAACTTTTGTGCCAAAACTTTGATTGTTTTCTTCCACAGTCGAGCCAAATTCACACTAATAAATCTTCTCCAGAATATATTAAATATGGTTTAAAAGTTCTTTGTCAGCACAGAGTGACTGTTCAAACCAAGTACAAGCGCTCAGTGCATCATGGCAGCCAATCATTTATATAAACTTTCCCAGCTACTTGTTTTCCATCTATTGGCACCCTTCTATCACACCAGATCTGCCAAAGAAGAGAGGGGAGCGGAGAGAGGAAACAAGCAGGTGGGAAGGAGCACTTAAATGTTTGTCCCTGCCTCGATGCACCGAGCACCTGTGCTTGGTTTGAACTGTCATTCTGTGTTGACAGAGACCCTTTAAGAGCCTTCAAGTATGCCTAGCTTACAACCATGTGCATGACGGTTTGGTCAACTGGCCAATAATAATGCTACCCCTCTTTGCAAATTCCTTTTAGGACACCATTCATTGAGCAAGTGGCCACAAAAAAAAAAAAATAATGGCAATCCAGTCTACAGGACCCCATCATAAAGATCTAAAAGTCTTACAAGTCACAAAAGTCATTTAAGAGACAACCCGTGTAACGACTACATCAGTGAATGACGGGACAGCTGTGGCCTTAGTCATAAAGTAACAGAACGAGGAATAAGAGAAAATACTTTAGAAGGTGAAATATTAAACCTGTCAGAGATAAGACGGGAGTTTGAAGCTGACACAACCTCACCTTCAGTTCACATGAAGCCATCCCAATGTCACTCTATGGGTGGATATGGGCTGTATACGCCAAGAGTAAAGAAATACCATGATAACAAATACTCCGCTCCGGTTGTTTAATGTAAAACGTGACATGCAAATATAAGGAGGTTCTAGAAGAATGGAGAACAGAACGTCTCTGGTTACAGAAGTTTACTCCACGATTGGGACGGATGACATTAATATGCAGTGATCAGCTTCCCGTTAATGGCTACTAATCTCATTAAATCCTCTCATTAGAGAGTTAATGGAGGAATGAACAGTAGTAAACACAGGCTTCCAATATGTTATGTGACAACCTCCCTAAACAACAATTACATTTTAAAGGGGTTGCCGCAAAACAGATAAATCGATAATACATAGTCATGGATGTGTCAACAGTATCAAGATAAATTGAGGCCTTATCCAGCTACTGAAATAAACTAGCACTACAAAAGGAAATGCTCACTTGGCCGCCTGATGGCTAGTGTCAAGGGTTTACCACAACATAGGGGCCAGAAGACCTAAAACCGCAGCGTCTGATTTCACGTATTCCTGCACTGGTTAGAAGCAGGGCTGTGGAGTCGATAAGCCAAACCTTCGACTCCTTCATCCAAGGCTCATGTTTAAGTGATAAATTTACTGTAGCACAGATTCATCTCCGCTAAAAGTCTAGACCCTTAGATCAGGAATAGGACATGTCATTGACTGACATAAATGTGACTGCTGCAAAAAAATAAAATAAGAATATAAATAGATTAAAGGAAAACAGGAGTAGATAGGTTCCAGCATGGCGGATGTACTGACAAAACTAAGCTCATGGCCAATGATTACTGTTTACCATGATTGGTCAGTAGGGATCCATGAACGTATCCTGACTATGAAGTTAGATCTTCAACATCTAAATTAACCAAAGCCCCACAATTAAGTCAAGATCACCCCCACAACCCATCAGCTCCTTTAGGGAGCAACAAACATAATAGGGGGGGGGGGAAACCTGGTCACCAACTCGACAGTCCCTTTAACCATCAAATTACAGGTGCCACTTGCCCATAATGAAACTCTGGTCCCTTTTAAAAGTATGCATCAAGCCACAACTTTTTAACCCTATAGACACCCTATATCAACAATCACAAATGTTATATATTACACCCCAGGAAGCATTCCTTTTAACCATCATACAGAATGAAACTTAGAAATGTTTTTAGATTTGTCATTTTAATCACGTTCATTATTTGCACCTGAAAATTACAGCCTGGATACAAGGCACCATAGATCTCACCGAGCGGAGTATATCGAAAGATTGGCATTCACATTACTCGTAAATACCTGACATTATTAGCTTACACATTAACAAACAGCGGCTCACTACTAAGAATCAGATTGACAACCATAAATGAAGAGCATGAAGATTTTGCACATGGGTTTCTGTCATCAATTAATTACAAGAAAAAAAGAGAAAAAAAAAGTGTATTCGGAAGGTGGATCTGCCTTCACGGTCACGCCCAGAGCATTTCATCCTTCTTCTCTATTTCTCAAACTAATTCTGTTTTGTCCATGTTAAATCATCTTTCCCCCATCTCACTCAAACCCCCCCACCACCTCAACAGACTTATCTATTAAAGTCAATTGCCGCTCACTCTCCCCAGAAGCTCGCTGCCTCGGGGAAACCCTGGACTCTGTGCTCTCCTTTAAACCACGTATCCAAGCACTTTCCACCTCAAATATATCTCCCGGATCCCAACATTCTTTAACCAAGAATCTGCAAAAGTTCTATTGCATGCCCTCATCATCTGCCGCTTGGATTACTGCAACTTCCTGCTCTGTGGCCTCCCTTGGTCTGTACTGTATATTACAAAGTTTCTTGTCTTCATTTATATTATTGATTGAGGGATGAGGGGGTCACACATACCAGGATTGGGGAATGAGGGGTACCATACATAACAGGATTGAGGGATGAGGGGCCACACATACCAGGATTGGGGGATGAGGGGACCATGCATATCAGGATTGGGGGCGAGGGGACCATGCATACCAGGATGGGGGTGAGGGTATCACACATACCTTGATTAGGGGATGAGGGGTACCATGCATACCAAGATTGGGGGATGAGGAGTACCATACATACCAGGATTGCGGGATGAGGGGTACCATGCATACCAGGATTCGGGGATGAGGAGTTCAATGCATACCAGGATAGGGATGAGGGGGCCATACATACCAGAATTGGGGATGAGAAAGCCATGCATACCAGGATGAGGGATTGGGTACCATGCATACTAGGATTGGGGGATGGGGGGTGCCATGCATACCAGGATTGGGGGATGGGGGGTGCCATGCATACCAGGATTGGGGATGAGGAGTGCCATGTATATCAAATTTGGGTTGAGGTGTGCCATGTGCCATATGCATGATACCAGGATTGGGATGATGGGTGCCATGTATACCAGATTTGAAATGAGGGATGCCATGCATACCAGGACTGGGGATGGAGGATGCCATTCATACCAGGATTGGGGATGGTGGGGTGAGATGCATACCAGGATTGGGGATGAGGGGTGCCATGCATACCAGGATTGGGGGATGAGGGGTACCATGCATACCAGGACTGAGGGGTGAAGGGTACCATGCATACCAGGATTGGGGGATGAGGGGTACCATGCATACCAGGATAGGGATCTGGGGGGCCATGCATACTAGGATTTGGATGAGGGGCCATGCATACTAGTATAGGATGAGGGGTACCATGTAAATCAGGATAGGAATGAGGGGTACCATGCATACCAGTATTGAGGGTGAAGGGAGCAATGCGTACCAGAATTGGGGGTGAGGGTTGCCATGCGTATCAGGATTGAGGGTGAGGGGTGCCATGCATACCAGGATTGGGGGTGAGGGGTGCCATGCATACCAGGATAGGGGTGAGGCGTGCCATGCATACCAGGATAGGGATGAGGGCAGCACATAACAGTATGGGGGAACAGAATTGGGGGGAAAAAAATACCAGGATGGGGCAGCATAAATACCAGGATGGGGGCAGCACAAATGCCAGGATGGGGGCAGCACATACCAGCATGGGAGACCATATACCAATAAAAATTCTCACCACCTGGGCTTAGAGTGGGCTCAATAGCTAGTTCTGTATAAAGGGAATGGAAAAGGACCCTCTACAGTAGAAGATTACAACTTTATTTTTGAGTCTCAGCAGTGGGACACTGTGATCTTTAAATGATCTAGCAAAAAGCTACAGTTCAAAGTCTAAAACCCTTTCATAGGGAATCTGTCGTCCTGCTTACATTTCCCAATCTGAGGACAGCATAGTATTGACACCAACCTTTCCTTTACTCCCTATATCCGATCACTCACTCTTGTCTCCTGCATCTTAAAAACATCTCCACAATCTGATCTTTTCTCACTTTTGAAACTGCTAAAACTCTTACTGTTGCTCTTATTCACTCTCGCCTGGACTACTGCAACTCTCTCCTGATCGGTCTCCCTCTTACCAAAATTTCCCCTCTCCAATCTGTCCTGAATGCGGCAGCCAGGGTTGTATTTCTGTCCAGCCGTTTCACCGATGCCTCCACCTTGTGCCAGTCATTACACTGGTTACCCATTCGCTACATGGTCCAATATAAACTCATTGCTCTCACCCACAAAGCTCTCCACTGTTCTGCACCACCTTATATCTCCTCTCTCATCTCAGGCTATCATCCTACCCGTGCCCTCCGTTCCACAAATGACCTAAGACTAACATCCCCCATAATCCGAACCTCGCACCTCCGTCTCCAAGACTTCTCTAGTGCTGCGCCAGTTCTCTGGAATGCTCTACCCCAGACTATCCGATTGATGCCTAGCCCTGATGTCTTCAAGCGCGCTTTAAAAATCCATCTCTTTATACAAGCCTACCACCTCAAATACCCAGTAAACTAACTTTCCCCTGTTCCCTCCTAAATACTATTCAGAATCCGCCCCCCACTGTTCATTCTTCTCTATACCCTCCATGCACATAACTGCACCCGGTAATTGAGTACCGCACTTAAACATACAGGCTGATGACCAGATCATACAGCTTTATATGACAATCCCGACTTATTATAATTTCCCAACCTGACATAACAAGCACTCTCCACCTATTGTGTCCCCCCATTTCCTTGTAGAATGTAAGCTTGCGAGCAGGGACCTCACTCCTGATGTTACTGTTAAAGTGTCTCACCTGTATTGAATTTATTGTTTGTACACGTCCCCGCTTAATTGTAAAGTGCTGCGGAATATGCTGGCGCTATATAAATAAAAATTATTATTATTATTATTAACACCCTCGCATTCCTCCAATCTATCCTAAACTCTGCTGCCTGACTACTCCACCTGTCGCGCCGCTATTACTTGGCCTCTCCTCTCTGTCAATCCCTTCACTGGCTCCCCATTGCCCAGAGTCACTAGTTCAAAACCCTAACCATAACATACAAAGCCATCCACAACCTGTCTCCTCCATACATTTGTGACCTAGTCTCCCAGTACTTACCTCCGATCCTCACAAGATCTCCTCTTCCCACAATCGCATACAAGATTTCTGCCGTGCATCCCCCCTACTCTGGAACTCTCTACCCCAACATATCAGACTCTTGCCTACTGTGGAAACCTTCAAAAGGAAGCTGAAGACCCACCTCTTCCGACAAGCCTACAACCTGCATTAACCCTCGCTCCATCATGCCACTGCACGACCAGCTCTACCCTCACCCATCCCTTGTAGATTGTGAGCCCTCGCAGGCAGGGTCCTCTCCTCCTGTACCAGTCGCTGACTTGTATTCTTCATGATTATTAGTGTGTTTTTTTGTTTTTTTTTTATACCACTTTCACATGTAAAGTGCCAAGGAATAAAAGGTGCAAAAATAATACTGCAACTTTGTGACAATTTATTACATCAATACACACTTGTGTCTAGAAACTCTCCAGGGATGATAATCCCCAATGGCTTCTTTGCTGATGCAACTGGTGCATGAAAAAGAATCCAGGCGTCTGCTGCAGCCTTCATCATGCAGAATGGTAGGAATGTATTGAGCCACATATCACCCTACTTTAGTTGACCTGTAACCATTTGTTATCTGCAATATATATTCATCATCACTGATCTGTATATTCTAGCTTCATTCAAGGCAAAGAACAGCAAAAAAAAAAAAATGCTGATCAACGCTAAAGTGTGTGCATTGTAGCCGCTTTACAGCTACTGGTGGTAATGGGACATTTGGGATTTATTAATCTTCAACCAGCTTTACCGCCACATCTCACAAATTTTGACAAATGCCAGGAACATGAAATGCAATGTCATGTGCGCTCCAGATCAGGGGCGGGCAGACAAAGGGATCTTTACTTAAAAAGTTTCCTATATTAGCTCAAGCCCATGGAAGCAGCTTATTGCACAATGCAAAAATACAATACAGCAGCCAAAAACTGACATAGAAATCAACAGTATAAAACGTCAGCTCTGCTCTGGGATTTGACCAACTTTTGTATATTTGTCCCCAAATATAATTATATTTGTTTTTATCTCCATATTTTATTTTTGCTTCTATTAGTTTGCTCAATCATAGACTATTGTATCCTGTATGTCTGTGCATGCAGAGACTACAACGTGCACACATTTATATATAGAATGTGTATTAAACAAATATATATATATATTTTTTTTTTTTTTTTTAATAAAAGTATATATTTTTTATTACAGACACATAATACAGCGGGTGCTCCATATTCCTTACTCAGCACAACTTGCCTTTCTCTTTTTGGCAATCCCCTGCTGCCCAGTAAAGCTCTGCACCTATAGGCATCTGCAGACTCATTCAGGATCAATGCCAGCTGTAAAAAAAAAATAAACGCAAGCTCGCCCGGTGCAGCCATGCAGCCAGCACCCCACAGCAGCAGCAGCAGCAGCAGCAGCAGGACCGACTTACATGCAGCGTGTCCGCCTCCCTGTGCAGCCAGTCCCCGGCGTCCCTCTCCGCCAGCTCCGTCTCCAGCCTTCACCTCCTCTCGCCCCACAGCTCAGCGCACACAGCCGCGCACAGCTCCGGCCGGGATCCCAGCACTGCTAGCCCCGCCCCTCACTCCCAGCAATGGCTGGAAACCGAGTCATCCCTGCGCTCTGATTGGCCTCTGCAGCCGTCTATCTTTTCTTCTGCGGCCTCTGATTGGACGTTTTCTGCAGGGTGGAGGCTGCAATCCTGAATCATTCTTGTAGTGTGTGTGAGCAGTAACTTGAGGGTGACAATGTGTCCTGTACTGAGGGGTCTTCACCAAGTGTGCCCCTACTGGTATACAGCATGGAGGGCAGGAGAGGCTGCTATACAGGCAGTTAGCACTGCATGCACCAGGCTAGCTTGGTCTTATTTTCTCCCTGTAAGGCCACGTTCACATGTTCACTATTTGGTCAGTATTTTACATCAGTATTTGAAAGACAAAACCAGGAGTGGGTGATAAATACAGAAGTGGTGACGTGTTTCTATTATACTTTTCCTCTGATTGTTCCTCTCCTGGTTTTGGCTTACACATACTGATGTAAAATACTGACCAAATACTGATAGTGTGAATGCGGCCTAATGACAGGAAACAGATTCTCCTTGTCAGATAATTACCTCAGAAATCACCACAAACCAGTTACTTTTTCCTTTTTAGGCTATGTGCCCATGTTACGGAACTGAAGCATATTTTTTACCCTTCTCCCTGGCAGGAAAATCGCATGCGGTTTTCCCGCCAGGTAGAAGCGTTTGTGAGGCGTCTTTGCAGCGTCTTTGCATGCATTTCCGCATGCGGGTTATCAAGCACTTCTCCAAGTGATTTAAGCATCACTTGGAAAAGTGCTTGACAACTTGTTCACACTATATAAATCCATGCAACCGGCATGGATTTATATAGTGTGACCAAGTAATAGTTAAAAAAAAAGAATCAGAATGGTAAAAAATAAAAAAAATAAAGTTTATACTCACCTACCGATGCATTCTGTGCCCCGTCCGGAGTCTTGAGCGGCTCACGCTGTGGTGTGCAGGACCTGCGGTGACGTCATTGAGTCATGTGATGGGTCACATGACTCAATGACATGGCAGGTCCTTCAGACAACAGCGCGACGGCGGGAAAACACCAGGAAGACATCAGAAGATAAGTATAAACTTTATTTTTTATTTTTTTTACAGGTTCTTTGGTACCCAGGTCTGGATGAGAGTCTCCTCTCATCCAGACTTGGGTACCATCCGCACATTGATTCCGCAGCGCTTCCGCAAAATTAATGAACATGCTGCGGATTTTTGACCGCAGCATATACGCTGCGGAAAAATCCGCAGCATGGGCATTGACATTGCGGAATGCCATTGGGGACCATGGGGTGCGGATATACATGCGTTTTACAAGCGTTTACGCTGCGGAAATTCCGCAGCATATACGCTTGTAATACGCAACGTGGGCACACAGCCTTAGTCTTTTTTTTTCCTTTTTTGCACCATGAGGCTTTTTCCTTCTGCGTGACGTTACATAACAACATACACATTAGCCTTTCATTTATATGCACTTTTATTTTGGCAAAAATAGGAATGCCGTCCTATCGTTTCAATGCATAAATGGCGCTTATATTTATTGCGTGGCTTGTTACGGCCATTGTCAACATTGTTCGATGTTTAATAAAGTTTTTATTCTAAAATAATGAACTTTTTTATTATTCTTTTTCTTTCTTACACTCAGTCATAAGGAGATATGAGCGAGCAATCTTATGGGCTTCACCCTGCGCTGCCTCGTCATACAGGTATGATGCGCCGTCACATCAGAGATCCCTGTGGTGTCTTCCTTCAGATTCACTTCACAGAGTCCTTCCCATGTCAGCATTTCAATGCTGAGGCAGGAATAACGCAGTCCAGGCTCCCACCACTGGTGGCAAAACAGCAAGGGGCGGCTGAGCTACTTTGTTTCCCATAGAAATGAACAGGAACTAGGGGAAAAGTGTAGCCCAGCTGCTCTTAGCTCCTTCCAGCAGGGGCGGCCATATCATTGTTACATTGCTGACACCACTGGAACGGGGCTATTACCAGAGGTGAATAAGTGTTCTTATTTTACAAGGGATTAAGAAAGGGTTGTCTGAGTAGTGGAAACCCCTTTAATTACAATACTGGAGTACCTTTTTTTTAGCAGTCCTACATTGTGATGTTCCTCAGTTATTCCTCCTGGAATTAATTCACAAGTGGATGTTACCATTACCTTTAGTCAATATTGTGTGAACCTATGCGTAAAACATCATTTGCACTAAATGGACCACCTACTGTATCCTCACCCATCCCCTGTAGACTGTGAGCCCTCGCGGGCAGGGTCCTCTCTCCTCCTGTACCAGTCGGTGACTTGTATTGTTCATGATTATTGTACTTGTTTTTTATTATGTATACCTCTTTTCACATGTAAAGCGCCATGGAATAAATGGCATTATAATAATAAATAATAATAATATAAGGAAACATCAGATTGACAATAATTGTAACACCGAGTTTCCGTGTATTTATTCATTTTTAGGAACCACAACAGAGAAACAGCACAATACAAAGTCATAAGAAAAGATGCTTCATAATTGTCATCTCATGAGATTACAAGCATTTAGCAAAACAGCCATATTAGGAGAGGAGACGGGTCCTTTTCAAGTCATTGTATAAGGTGACGTTCACACGTTCAGTATTTGGTCAGTATTTTACATCAGTCAAAACCAGGAGTGGAACAATCAGAGGAAAACTATAATAGAAACACGTCACGACATCTGTGTTTTTCACCCACTCCTGGTTTTGGCGTAAGAATACTGATGTAAAATACTGACCAAATACTGAATGTGTGAACGTGGCTGAAAGAGGATCTGTCACTTGCAATAAATATGTGGGCAAGGTGCTCCAGAAAACTTCCATGGAAAAGAATTGAGGACCACACCCACTTTACTAACAAGACTAGATTTACATACAAATTATTGGGGCCAGTAGCTTCTCAGGAAGAGGCTCAGTAACAAAAGAAAAACTTTTACGGATAAAAAGAAAAGTAGCATTTGCTCCAGTTAAAAAATTACTTATTAAAGGCAAGTGACAGGTTCTCTTTAACCATCTTTACATTTCCTGTGTTTGTCAGTGAATTGCCATCTCACTAATATTTACAGTGCAAAAGATGCAAATGATACAATTGTAGTGTTTTATGTTTGCAGTTCTGATCATTAGGTATGTGAACACGATCAGGGGGAGCAGCGCTCTGGATGAAGCCCACCTGCGCTGCGTCCAAAACGCTGTGTTCCACATTAGAAGCACAGTGGATGGCAAATGCCAGGAAGTGTCAAAAAACAAAGCAGGTTTATTTAAAACATGACATACCAACAAGGGACAAAAACCACAGCATCAAAAACGCGATAAAAATACATGTAAAAAAAGCACCCAAAAATGTAATAAAAAAACCCACCAATAACTTAATTTACCTAATAGGTCCTGAAAATCTGCAACATCAAAAACTCATCATAGCCTTAGATATCGTCTTGCTGTGATGCTAAAAATCAGTGGAGATCCAATAGGACAACGCTGCCAAGACTATGCTAAAATTGTATCCAGTCTAGGCAATCCTCTGTAATCTAAGCAGCCAGCTGTTCACCTGACTGATACATTGCATTACACTATCAGGGTTAAGGTTTCCTAAACTTGATCCAATTACAGTATCTAGACTGCTTTTATGGAACAACCCAATCAGACCACAATAGCAGGGATATTCCCATGACTAAACAAAAATGATGCATATGGTATAACTTGTTGATTGCGTGGGTCTGATCCCTGGTAAGCCCAACGATCCTGAGACCTAAGGTCTCACCTTTATAGATGAGCGAACCCGAAATTAAAAGATCAGGGTTCATACTGGACAGTTAGAGTCCAGGGCTAAACGTTTTGGAGTTCCAGGGGAAGTCCACTGCAGAGAGAGAGATAGAGAGAGAGAGATAGAGAGAGAGAATTCTCCAGCTCAAAAGTTCAGGTCACCATTGTTTTCAATGGGGATCGGGTTCTGGTTCAAGTTTGGGTACAGTTCTGATATCAGAACCGAACTTTGGAATAAAGTTCAGGTAGAGTACCAGGACCCGAACTTCCAAGGGTCCGCTCATCCCTACTTACCTTCATTTTATTCATTGTCTGTGGTACTGGGAGATAAAAGGTAGCATACACCACTCGCCATTCTCAGGATTGCTCAAACTACACAACTATTATAGGGGGTATACCTGGCTACACAGAGAAAATGCTGACTCCAAACTACACAGGCACTTTCTGGAAATTCTCCTGTAATTATTGCATAAAACTTTACACTCCATAATATTTTTCTTTAACAGTGGGTCTGACATGAGACAGATCTGATCACTTTCATCACAGAACTGGATAAATTGTGTCCTCTTTCCTGAATTTTCAGAGAGTAGTAGCAAAGTGCATTTAACTAATTGGAGGTTCAAGGATACAATTTATAGCTATATACAATTGTAAAGCTGCTCATCCAGAGCATTCCTTATTGATCTATTCCAGAGTTGAGTCACACAACATCTTAATTAGTTTATTTTCCACAAATAGATTTTTATAGTTTTTCCCTGTTACAGAAGAGAATAATACAACAGTCAGGAAATGAGTCAAGAAAGACAATAATTCATGCATTGTTAATCAATGTCTCTTATGTTCTGGCGTAATATTACTATGATAGAGTCATTTGTTTAGAAGTAGATATCAGCCTTGGAAGAACATTGATTTAGCGCCATCTAATTAGGGGCACATTAAAGCATAAATAAATGTAGAAAATGGTTTGCTAAATGCTAATGCTTTTATTGGATTATCCCTGCAAAGCATCGGTAACAGCAATAAGTGAAGTTAATGTGAGGGTAAAAATAACAGAGATGAATTACAAGACTGATTGGGAAAAAATATGATATATGATGTGCATGGTTGCTTGCACTGACCGTTAGGAAAATAATAGCCAACGCCCAGAAGAAGACTAATGGACCCAGAGACCATATCTTTTAGACCTGATGATGCTCGTGTATCCATTTCAGAATGGAGGTAAAATCTTTTTTTTTACAGTTTCTCCTCTTTGATATTACAAATAGTATTTTAAGAGTCCATGTAGAGCTGGACTCATAAAATCATCAGTTTAGTATCTGGATCATACAGCCATTATGACATGGATTTTCAAAGTATAGGTCTAAGATGTATACAGTGGATACGGAAAGTATTCAAACCCCTTTAAATTTTTCACTCTTTGTTCCATTGAAGCCATTTGGTAAATTCTAAAAAGTTCATTTTTTTTCTCATTAAAGTACACTCTGCACCTCATCTTGACTGAAAAAAAACGGAAATGTAGAAATTTTTGCAAATTCATTAAAAAAGAAAAACTAAAATATCACATGGTCATACGTATTCAGACCCTTTGCTCAGTATTGAGTAGAAGCCCCCTTTTCAGCTAGTACAGCCATGAGTCTTCTTGGGAATGATGCAACAAGTTTTTCACACCTGGATTTGGGAATCCTCTGCCATTCTTCCTTGCAGATCCTCTCCAGTTCTGTCAGGTTGGATGGTGAATGTTGGAGGACAGCCATTTTCAGGTCTCTGCAGAGATGCTCAATTGGGTTTAGGTCAGGGCTCTGGCTGGGCCAGTCAAGAATGGTCACAGAATATTTCTCAAGCCACTCCTTTGTTATTTTAGCTGTGTGCTTAGGGTCATTGTCTTGTTGGAAGGTGAACCTTCAGCCAAGTCTGAGGTCCAGAGCTCTCTGGGAGAGGTTTTCATCCAAGATATCTCTGTACTTGGCCGCATTCATGTTTCCTTCAATTGCAACCAGTCGTCCTGTCCCTGCAGCTGAAAAACACCATAGCATGATGCTGCCACCACCATGTTTCACTGTTGGGATTGTATTGGGCAGGTGATGAGCAGTGCCTGACTTTCTCCACATATACCACTTAGAACTTTTTGGTGATAATTCTATCTTCATCTCATCAGACCAGAGAATCTTATTTCAGAGTCCTTCATGTCTTTTTGAGCAAACTCTATGCTGGCTTTCATATGTCTTGCACTGAGGAGAGTCTTCCGTTGGGTCATTCTGCCATAAAGGCCCAACTGGTGGAGGGCTGCAGTGATAGTTGACTTTGTGGAACTTTCTCCCATCTACCTACTGCATCTCTGGCACTCAGCCAGAGTGATCTTGGGGTTCTTCTTTACCTTTCTCACCAAGGCTCTTCTCCCATGATTGCTCAGTTTGGCTGGACGGCCAGGTCTAGGAAGATTTCTGGTGGTCCCAAACTTCTTCCATTTAAGGATTATGGAGGTCACTGTACTCTCTGGAACCTTGAATAATGCAGAAATTCTTTTGTAACCATTG
The DNA here is from genome assembly GCF_046119375.1 of Phyllobates terribilis. Classification (NCBI taxonomy): domain Eukaryota; kingdom Metazoa; phylum Chordata; class Amphibia; order Anura; family Dendrobatidae; genus Phyllobates; species Phyllobates terribilis. The sequence goes on from NW_027362767.1 coordinate 367,641,627, forward strand.
CCAGATCTGTGCCTTGCCACAATTCTGTCTCTGAGCTCATTGGGCAGTTCCTTTGAGCTCATGACTCTCATTAGGTCTGACATGCACTGTGAGCTGTGAGGTCTTATATAGACAGGTGTGTGCCTTTCCAAATCAAGTCCTATCAGTTTAATTACACACAGCTGGACTCCAATGAAGGAGTAGAACCATCTCAAGGAAGATCACAAGGAAATGGACAGCATGTGACTTAAATATGAGTGTCTGAGCAAAGGGTCTGAATACTTATGACTAGTGTTGAGCCACCCCCGTAGTGTTCGAGTTCGGTTCGGTTCGTCGAACACCCGTGTGTTCGCCGAACTGTTCGTCGAACTGTTCGTCGAACACCTTCGAACACCGTTAAAACCAATGGCAGGCAAACAAAAACACATAGAAACACATAGAAAACACCTTCAAAGGTGTCCAAAAGCTGACAAACTGCTCAGAAGACACAACTAACACATGGAAAAGTGACAAGTACATATAGTCATGCGAAAAGAAAAGAGGTGGAGGAGTAAAAGGAGGGGTAGACACAGATATAGGCATGTCATGCCCTTCTAAAATCCAAAAAGTGAGAAGCCGAGACGGCCAGTCCGCTCCTGCCCGTGCCACCTCCGTGTCGCCGGGTTTGTGCCAGAGCCGCGGTGAACCCTGACGGCCAGCCCCCCTCTCCCAATACTGGTGCCTGTCCGCTGGTGGGTCGAGAGAGCCCCCCTGTGGTGGAGGCAGCTCTAAGCTTTTTAATTTAAATTGTCCCTCTAATTTGAATGAATACACTTTAAATCCATTTACAAGGATCTATTGGAGGGCAAGTCTCATGCCAGCAGCCGCGTAATTCCAGCTCCAGTAGCGTCCACTAAAGCTGCTGCAGTTAAAAAGCTTTTATAAGGATCGAGCTCAGCTGTCCACCGCAAGGCATCCTAGTGCCAGTCCCAGCCCCTATGCCTTGGGGTGCCTCCTGATGCTCTTCACTAAGTATCCCGTGGTCCCGAAGCATTTCCTTTGAAAAAATTAAGTGTCCAAACTACAGGTGGTGTAGCTTGCTTAACAGCCGGGATAATCCGCTGACTAGCAGACACTGCTACTAGGCACAAAGTATTTCCTGGGCTAGATGCAGTTAAAAATTTGTAAGTAGATACTCTCGTTGGATGCTGAGAAAGCATTCCATAGAGTCTCCTGGCACGCCATATATGATTCTCTTAAAAAGCTTGGGGTAGGGGTCTAGGGGACCCTTTTATAGCCAAAATCACGGCCCTGTATCACAATACGTCACCTAGGCTGAAGATAGATGGAACTGTAGCACCGAGGGCTCGGTTGCTACAGACGTATTGCACCTCACCCAGAGGTGTGATATCTCACTCTCAGATAAGGATGGAGTGTGGATCAGGACCCGACACCTGCATGCATTACACCACATTGCCGTGGGGCAGGGCGACCAATATGCCCCTGAGATGGGCACGACAGTCCCTGTCCCTGGCTGGAGTGGGGGGAGGGAACACTGAGGAAGGGGAACCCTGCAGTGCAGGAGCAGGGAGGAAGCAGTTCCTGGGTGCATTGAGAAGGGAGTATAAAAGGTGGGCACCATCTTAGTTCAGTGCAGAGAAGTCTGAGCAGAAGTGGCAGGGAGCAGGGGCTCTGCATGAGCTCTGCTCCGGAGGCGGGCCTAGTAACAGAGGCCCAGGCCTGCAAGAGGGAGAAGGAAGGAAGAGGAGCGGAGAAGGCTCCAGGAACGAGGAATGAAGGGATCCCAGGGGTGCGGACGGGCGAGTCGCCACCGCACGCCCGAATCCACCTGCGTGGAGGGGTCAGGCCAAAGGGGTAGACCGGTCCCCGAACTAGTGGAGGCAGGAAACGACCCTCAGCTAGAAACCGGAGGCTCTGACATTTTATGTGGCGCAGCCCCTTGCTCCACCCGCTAGGAAGGCACCACATAGGGTCAGGGAAACTGGCGCCAAGTTTACCAAGAGGAGGCCCGAGGCAGCCGGACAGAAGTGTTGGTAAGAAAGGCCAGACAAAGGACACACAAAGGGGGTCCTGTGAAGCGCTCCAAAGTTATCTGGGAGTTGTCTGAGCCCCTCACCTGGTGAGCACAGTACGACGTGGGCAGCCGTTACCTGCAGACGTGGTCTGGATAATAAGAACTGTGAGTAAAGGCCCTGAACTGCATCACTGACTCCGTGTCGTTACTGCTGCTGCCCTGCACCATCACCCCCATCCTCCGCATACACTGCCCTGAGGCTATACTCCTCCCGTGGGGAGTTATGCTACGCTCTGCTGCACCCACAACACCAGCCTTAGCGGTCTGCCCTGTAGCGGCGGTTCACTCTGACCGCAATCCACGGGTGGCGTAGTCGGACATTTAAACATCAAAACCACATAAATAGTTCCGCCACTGGTTTGACCGCCCTGAGCCACGGAACCGGATCGCCGCCACGAAGACTACAACCACCAGCATCCACCAAAAAGGGTCCGGCTCCGGGTGTCCCAAGGCCCAGGGGGTGCGTCAGAACATTTTCATCACCTTTCACAATCACCAATGGGACAAGGCAGGGATGTCCTCTGTCCCCTCTCTTATACATCCTAGTGACGGAGCACCTGCTCTCATCAATTCGCCATAACCCCAATATTAGGTGGATTGAGGTGGGAGGCACCGAGTACAAGTGCTCTCTATTTGCTGATGATGTCCTAGTATATATCACTCAATCACATATATCCATCCCTGCTGTTATGGCTGAAATAGATCACTTTGTTACATGGTAAAATTTTAAAATCAATGCAGCGAAGTCTGAGGCCCTCGATGTCTCCCTCCCTAAATCCATATAGGATTCCATCCAGTCCAACTTTCCCTTTGCCTGGCCCTCACAGGGTATCAAATACTTAGGAATTCCTATTCATAGAGACCTCTCCCATCTATGTTATCTTAATTTTGGGCCCTTTATTGAACAATTCCATACAGACCACGGTTGGCAAGTTAGAACTGTAAGATTCACTACGTGAACCACTGGTGTTTTGTGGAAAAGCACATGTACACCGCGTTCCAAATTATTATGCAAAAAGTGTTTAGGAGTGATAAGGGAAGAATTTGTTTGTTTGTCAGTTAAACTCATTGATGGTGATGTGTGTCAGGGCTCTTTATATCACTGTAAGCAATTGCAGACACCTGTGCTAATTAGTTTGGCAGGTGTGTCCAATGAAAGGCAAGACTACTTAAGAAGGCTCTCTCACATTATTAAGCAGCCTACATTTTCTGCCAAAATGGGAAAGAAAAAGAATGTGTCGGCTGCTGAGAAGCAACAAATTGTGGAGTGTTTAGGTCAAGGCATGACTACAATCAACATTGTGCGATGATCAGGATGAAGTGTCTTGGCAATCAAGAAGTATGTAGCTGATTCACAGTACACACGTGTGCGTGCTGATAAGGGCAAATTGAGGACTCTTTCCTACAGGCAATTACGTCAGGTTGAAACAGCAGCGGCAAAAAAGCCTTGTCATAGCAGCAGACAAGTTTTTGAAGCTGCTTGTGCCTCCAACGTCCCCCGAACAACAAGATGCAGGGTCCTTCAGAGGTTTGCAGCTGTGCATATGCCATCCTGTCGACCTCCTCTATCCACTTCACACAAGCAGAAACGGCTCCAGTGGGCCAAACATTATATGAAGACTGATTTCAAAACTGTTTTGTTCACGGATGAGTGCCGTGCAGCGCTCGATGGTCCAGATGAATGGAGTGGAGGATGGCTGGTTGATGGACACCCCACGCAAACACGGCTACAGCGCCAACAAGGAGGAGGTGGAGTAATGTTTTGGGCTGGAATCATGGGGAGAGAGATTGTCGGCCCCTTTAGGATCTCTGAAGGCGCTAAAGATGAACTCCATAATGTATGTGGATTTTCTCAAACAGCACTTCCTGCCATGGTTCAAGAAGAAGAACCGTGTATTTCACAGCAAGATCATTTTTCTGCATGATAATGCACCATCTCATGCTGCACATAAAACATCTGCATCTCTGGCTGATATGGGCATAAAAGGGGACAAACTTATGGTGTGACCCCCATGCTCCCCTGACCTCTACCCCATTCAGAACCTTTGGAGCATCATTAAAAGGAGTGTCTATGATGGCGGGAGGCAGTTCACATCTAAGCAACAGCTCTGGGAGGGTATTCTGTCCTCATGCAAAACAATTGAAGCAGAAACCATCCAAAACCTGACAAATTCAATGGACGAGAGAGTTCAGAAGCTCCTTTCGAACAAGGGGTCCTATGTGAAAATGTAACATCACCTAGAATAAAGTTTTGAGTTGAAAACTGTTTGATTTCAGTTTCTAACAACCTGCTAATGCTTATAATTTCAAAAATGACCATTTTTTTGGTCTTTATTAAAATGAAAAGGTTGATCGAAAAGTTTGGGGGATCTAAGAGTGTGGCAACCCAGTAGTCATGATTACTTCGAATTCTGACAATATGAGGGTCATGCTGCAGGTAGTGCAGCAAGAAGGCACTTATGTGTCTTGCGCATCTCGGAGCCCCAAAATTATTTTCCGGGCTAGATGCAGCTAAAAATTATTTTTAATTTTAAATCTGGTGAAGCTTATTATAGATGGCCTAATAGGATCAGTGCTGCACACTGCTACAAAGCCCAAATTATTTTCCAGTCAAGATACAGATAAACATGATTAGTAATTTGAAAGCTTAAAACGGTTGGTAGGGTGATTTTAACCAAGCTTTTACTCTCCCCAGGATGACACAGGGGTAGAAAAGTCGTTTCGGATCCATGATTTGTTCATCTTTATGAACGTGAGTCTGTCTACATTATCAGTGGAGAGCCGCGTGCGCTTATCTGTCAGCACACCACCAGCAGCGCTGAACACACGTTCAGACAGAACGCTGGCTGCGGGGCATGACAAGATCTCCAAGGCGTAAGTGGCTAGCTCCGGCCATTTATCCAGATTGGAAGCCCAAAAAGAGCAAGGGTCCAGTGACACAGTCGTGGCTTCAATGTTTACTTGGAGATACTCCTGTACCATCGTCTCTAGGCGTTGACTATGTGTCAGACTTCTTGTCTCCTGTGGCCTTGCAAAGGATGGGCTAAAAAAGTGGTGAAATGATTCCGCAAAATTGATGTTACCAGCAGATACTGTGGTTCTGTTACGGTTTGAGTGCTGAACACTTGACGGTCCCACGGTTGGCAAGTTGGAACTGTGAGATTCACTACGTGCACCACTGGTATTTTGTGGAAAAGCACATGTAAGATTCTGCAACCGTCTCTGCTGATACTCCTGCATGCGTGCATCCCTTTCTATGGCAGGAATAATTTCTGCAAATTTACTTTTGTACCGGGGATCTAACAGTGTGGCAACCCAGTAGTCAGGATTATTTCTAATTCTCACAATTCGAGGGTCATGTTGCAGGTAGTGCAGCAAGAAGGCACTCATGTGTGTTGCGCATCCAGGAGCACCAAGTCCCTGTTGTGTTGGTGGCGAGGTAGCAATCATGCTTCCTTCCTCTGTCCTCTCCCCCCAACCTCGCACAACAGAAATGTGATCAAGGTCTCCCTCATCTGATGAGTCTTCCATCAGTTCGTCCTCCACTTCTTCCTGGGCTCCTGCACCTTCCTCACTAGTTTGGCTGCTACCATGCGCCCTGGTAAAATCATCTCCCCCACCCTCACATGCCTGCCGCCTTGGTGCTGCCGACCGTCTGGACCTTGCAGATGTTAGCCCTTCCGCATACAACTCCTCCTCCTCTACTTCCTCCACCTCCTCTTGTGCCACCACCTGACTCCGAATTCTGTTTAACATGTGCTCCAGCATGTAAATCACCTGAATAGTCATGCTGATAATGGCATCGTCAGCACTAAACATCTTCGTCGCCATTTCAAAACTGTGCAGAAGGGTGCATAGGTCCCTGATCTGAGACCACTCCTCCAGCGTGATTTGCCCCACCTCTGAATCTCGTTGGCCCAGGCTATACGTCAGAACGTATTGCACCAGGGCTTGTCGGTGCTGCCACAGTCGCTGCAACATGTGCAGAGTTGAATTCCACCGGGTAGGCACATCGCATTTTAGCCGGTGAAGTGGCAGGCCCAACGACTTCTGTAGAGATGTAAGTCGCTGAGCTGCGGGATGCGAACGGCGGAAGTGAGCACACAGCGACCGTGCCCTCTGCAGAAGGCCATCTAGTCTGGGATAGTGGGCTAAAAATTGCTGGACAACCAGGTTCAACACGTGAGCCATACAAGGCACGTGTGTGACATTGCCCCGGCGAAGGGCCGCACCCAGGTTTGCAGCATTGTCGCACACGGCCTTCCCTGGTTTCAGGTCCAGTGGAGACAACCATTCATGAAATTGGTTCTCCAGAGCTGACCACAACTCCTCAGCTGTGTGACTCACATTTCCCAGACATTTCAATGTAAAAACCGCCTGATGACGTTGAGCCCTACTGCCAGCATAGTAAGGAGGTGTGCAGGATCCCTTCTGCGCAGTTAGAAAGCTTGTGGCATGACCAGACAGCCTTTGGGTGCAGGTGGAAGACCGAGAGGAGGTTGAGGAGGCAGAAGCAGTGGAGGAAAAATGACATAAAGAGGATTGACGCACAACTCGTGGGGACGGCAAGACTTGGACAGCAGCCCCTTGTCCTGCTGTCACCATAGTTACCCAGTGCCCAGTCAGCGACATGTAACGCCCCTGTCCATGCCTACTCGTCCAAGTGTCTGTGGTGAAATGCACCCTGTCACACACAGAGTTTCTCAAAGAAGCGGTGATGTTGTGTGCGACATGCTGGTGGAGCGCAGGCACACCTTTCTTTGAGAAGTAGTGCCGACTGGGCATCTGGTACTGGGGCACTGCGACGGACATAAGGTCTCGAAAATCCTCTGTGTCCACCAGGCGGAAAGGCAGCATTTCTGTAGCCAAGAGCTTGCAGATGGTGAAATTCAACCTCTTAGCTTTCTCATGGCTAGGAGGAAATGGTCTTTTACTTGTCCACATCTGAGGGACCGAGGGCTGGCTATTGTGCTTAGACGGGGTTGATAAGGGTGTCCCCGGCAAACTGCCGGTCTGTGAGGAAGATGCAGGCGGACATGTTAGGTTGCCTTGATCCAAAGGTGGTGCTATCGATGTCGGACAGCGCTCAAGACCAGCTGGTGTTACCACTTCCAAAGAAAATGATGACCTGCCAATCACGCTGGCTGTTGCGGGTAAAGAGGTGGCAGGTCTGCGCCCCAAAACAGGTGTGACTGCTGTCCCCCCAGTCACAGAGGATGAAGAGGCCGCGGATGCACAAGATATGGCAGACGGTGGTTGGCCCGGCCGGCTAGACCGCATTGTAGCACACTGAGCTTCCCACTGCAACTTATGCTTCATGTCCATGTGCCGGTTCATGCATGAAGTACTCAAACTATGTATTTTTTGGCCTCTACTTAGCTTTTGCTGACAAATGTTACAGATAACACGAGTTGGGTCATCTTTATCGATCTGAAAAAATGCCCAGGCTATGCAAGGCTTAGCACCCATGCGACCTGAAGAGCCACCACGACTTGTGGTGAGAGGCAGAGTTGTGTTTGAGGATGCAGTTGTTGACGTGCTTCCAGTACTACGTCTCTGTCCAGGAAGGCGCAACCTGACCTCGTCGTCACTAGCATCTTCCTCCACCTCCTCTGCTGACCTCATCTCTTGGCTGACTGTGGGTTGACAGTAAGTGGGATCTCCGACCTCATCATCATCACCCTGTGCGTTATCATACCCGTCGTCCTCAGAGCCAACCTGTTCCTGCCCTGACAAAAAACTAAAGTTGTCGCTCCAATCAGGTATTTGAGTCTTATCATCGTCTTCCTCATTGTCTCCACCAACAGGAGTTACAGTTTGGGAATGAGGGTCTACATTATGGTCAGAACCTTCTGCGTCTGGTCCTGGATCCGACTCATAAAGATTCTGGGCATCAGTGCAGATCATTTCCTCGTCTGGATTCACAGAAGCGCTGGAGTCGACCTCTGATTCCCAGGCTATAGTATGAGTAAACAGCTCTGCAGACTCAACCATCTGTTCTACCTCATACTCAGACGGGCAGCTGGAGATTTGGGAGCTGTGAGGAAGCAAGTGCGATTTGGGTGACACCTTTGAGGACTGGAGTATTTGTGATGTTGAAGTTGATGTGGAGGAGAGCCCACTTAAAGGAGCACTTGATATCCGTTGAAGCACCTGCTGTTTTTGTGCCTCATCTGGAATTTGTAGCGATTGGCGTGGCCGTAAGAAAGGGATCTTATCACATTGTCCGCTAAAAGAAGTAGACATTTTAGTTTGGCTGGAAGATGGTCTTTCTTCTGCACCTACCCCACGGACACAACCTTTTTTCCCCTTCCCAACACGCCTATTCCCCTTTCCACCAGCAGCAGGCCTTTTTCCACTCATTTTGGTGGTTAACTAATTCACAACTCTGGAGTTGTTTGCACAAAAAAACAATGGATGGTAACCGAGCAGAGCTGAGTGGCCAAACTGTGGTATTAGGCCAAAACTATTGGCTGGGTTAGATGCAGAAAAAAATTATTTTTAATTTGCAACCTGATGGAGGTCAGTATAGATGGACTAATAGACCAAGTCCCACACACCGCTAGAAGCCCAAATATTTTTTCAGAGCTAGATGCAGAAAATTTTTTTATTCAATTTGCAACCTGATGGAGGTCAGTATAGATGGACTAATAGACCAAGTCCCACACACTGCTAGAAGCCCAAATATTTTTTCAGAGCTAGATGCAGAAAAAAATTATTTTTAATTTGCAACCTGATGGAGGTCAGTATAGATGGACTAATAGACCAAGTCCCACACACCGCTAGAAGCCCAAATATTTTTTCAGAGCTAGATGCAGAAAAAAATTATTTTTAATTTGCAACCTGATGGAGGTCAGTATAGATGGACTAATAGACCAAGTCCCACACACCGCTAGAAGCCCAAATATTTTTTCAGAGCTAGATGCAGAAAAAAATTATTTTTAATTTGCAACCTGATGGAGGTCAGTATAGATGGACTAATAGACCAAGTCCCACACACCGCTAGAAGCCCAAATATTTTTTCAGAGCTAGATGCAGAAAAAAATTATATTCAATTTGCAACCTGCTGGAGGTCAGTATAGAAGGACTAATAGAACAAGTCCCACACACTGCTAGAAGCCCAAATATTTTTTCAGAGCTAAATGAAGAAAAAAATTATTTTTAATTTGCAACCTGATGGAGGTCAGTATAGATGGACTAATAGACCAAGTCCCACACACTGCTAGAAGCCCAAATATTTTTTCAGAGCTAGATGCAGAAAAAAATTATTTTTAATTTGCAACCTGATGGAGGTCAGTATAGATGGACTAATAGACCAAGTCCCACACACTGCTAGAAGCCCAAATATTTTTTCAGAGCTAGATGCAGAAAAAAATTATTTTTAATTTGCAACCTGATGGAGGTCAGTATAGATGGACTAATAGACCAAGTCCCACACACCGCTAGAAGCCCAAATATTTTTTCAGAGCTAGATGCAGAAAAAAATTATATTCAATTTGCAACCTGCTGGACGTCAGTATAGAAGGACTAATAGAACAAGTCCCACACACTGCTAGAAGCCCAAATATTTTTTCAGAGCTAAATGAAGAAAAAAATTATTTTTAATTTGCAACCTGATGGAGGTCAGTATAGATGGACTAATAGACCAAGTCCCACACACTGCTAGAAGCCCAAATATTTTTTCTGAGCTAGATGCAGAAAAAAATTATTTTTAATTTGCAACCTGATGGAGGTCAGTATAGATGGACTAATAGACCAAGTCCCACACACCGCTAGAAGCCCAAATATTTTTTCAGAGCTAGATGCAGAAAATTTTTTTATTCAATTTGCAACCTGATGGAGGTCAGTATAGATGGACTAATAGACCAAGTCCCACACACTGCTAGAAGCCCAAATATTTTTTCAGAGCTAGATGCAGAAAAAAAAATATTTTTAATTTGCAACCTGATGGAGGTCAGTATAGATGGACTAATAGACCAAGTCCCACACACTGCTAGAAGCCCAAATATTTTTTCAGAGCTAGATGCAGAAAAAAATTATTTTTAATTTGCAACCTGATGGAGGTCAGTATAGATGGACTAATAGAACAAGTCCCACACGCTGCTAGAAGCCCAAATATTTTTTCAGAGATAAATGAAGAAAAAAATTATTTTTAATTTGCAACCTGATGGAGGTCAGTATAGATGGACTAATAGACCAAGTCCCACACACTGCTAGAAGCCCAAATATTTTTTCAGAGCTAGATGCAGAAAAAAATTATTTTTAATTTGCAACCTGATGGAGGTCAGTATAGATGGACTAATAGACCAAGTCCCACACACTGCTAGAAGCCCAAATATTTTTTCAGAGCTAGATGCAGAAAAAAATTATATTCAGTTTGCAACCTGATGGAGGTCAGTATAGATGGACTAATAGAATGATGCTATGCCCAAAAGATTTTACTTCACTAGGTGCAGTAAAAAAATTGGTATTCTATACACAGGTGGTATATCTTGCAACACAGATAGGCTACTCCACTGACTAACACACTCTGCAATAGGCCAAAAAGGATTAGCTTTGCTAGATTCAGCCAAATGCTGTGAAAAAAACTTGCACAGCACTGGCACAGACCTGCCTGGCAAAAACTGATAGGAACTGATGTAACCTAGTCCTGAAAAGGACTCCAATTACAATTAGTCTTTACTCCCACAATCTATCTATTTAAGAGCACAGACCTGCCTGATAAAAGTCGTAGGAAATGCTGTAACCTAGTCCTTAAAAGGACTGCAATCACAACTATTCCCTACTCCCAAGCTATCTGTATATTTGTGCGAAAATTGGCTTGAAATTAACAAGGTATAGCGCACACAGCAACAGCGGTGCCGTCTAACACGCAGCTGCAGCAGTGAGAAAATGGTGGCGACGGGGAAAATGGCTTGGTCTTATAGGGCAAGGACATGTGACATACACTGCCAATCACACATGCCCTTGCTTGTGTGAAAAAAAGCACTTCGCTCCGTGTGTGCGCTGCTGATAGGCTGACAGATTGCACCTCCCCACTGCAAATGCGGGAAAGAAAAAAAAAATGGAGATCTTCATTGTTCCTGCAGAGATCCATCCCCTGCCCCTCCCCCCGCCCCGCTGTACACTCAAACTGCGTATTAACATTAATTTTCATCATTACTGAGAAAAAATCCAGTTATGATTTTGGTGCACGAACAGTTATCGAACATAACCTCGAACAGCCGAATTTTTCTCAAATTGTTCGTGTTCGCCGACCAGCTCGAACACCGCCCAAAACAGCTCGAATTTGAGATTGGCGAACAGTTCGAGTAGAACAACGCTCATCTCTACTTATGACCATGTGATATTTCAGTTTTCTTTTTTAATAAATGTGCAAAAATTTCTAAATTTCTGTTTTTTTCAGTCAAGATGGGGTGCAGAGTGTACTTTAATGAGAAAAAAATGAACTTTTTAGAATTTACCAAATGGCTGCAATGAAACAAAGTTTGAAAAATTTAAAGGGGTCTGAATACTTTCTGTACCCACTGCACATATACAATATATAATAGTATAAGATAGTATGTTTGTGTTAGGAAATCTGGTGACAGTTCCACCCTAGTGTTTTGTTGGCCTCAAGGTAGGGTTAGTGTCTGACAGCAACACGAACCTGCTGTTTCTGAGCTGCTCAGTGGCAGTAGGGAGTCATAAATCCCCAATTTAGATATAAGATACATGATATAAATGTGGTTCAAATGCATATTGTAAAAATCACAATCCAGCCAAAAGCACTAGATAGGTGATACATGTTAGATGGGTTTGTGCAAAGAAAACCAGAGTACCCGGAGGAAACCCACGCAAACACGGGGAGAACATACAAACTCCTTGCAGATGTTGTCCTTGGTGGGATTTGACCCCAGGACCCCAAGCGCTGCAAGGCTACATTCACAATCACTGAGCCGCAGTGATGTCCCATCCTGTTAAGTATTATATCACTGCTCCTCTAAAATACAGTTTTCAAATTGTAACATGCTACAATGGCTGACAGCTGGATGAGGGGCATATTCAGTAATTTTCCAAATCTCTACTTCTCCTTGTTTTACCCGAGACCAAAATGTAAGATGAGTCTAATTAAGTTGAGCTAATTGACAGTCACTCATGTTACAGCCCTGCCTTTGAGCTTGAAGACATAACACAGTTGATTGAGAATTATGTCGGTGGCTTCATCATACAGCAAAAACATAATAAAAAATAAAAAAACAACTCTGTGTTGTGAAGAATATATAAACAGTATGTGAAATCAAATTCTGGTTGTTCAGAGTGTATTTCTTACCTGAAAGCCTCTTCCTACTTAACATGTAAAATAAAATCCAAGATACATACTGTAGTAGTAGTAGTAATTCCTTATTATTCCATGTTTATATAACTTTAAAGTGTTATTATCTGTCTCAGATAACCCCTGATTCCCATATTGTAGCTTCAAGTCTTCCCAGCAGCGCTTTGCTGTAATGAACTTATTAGTGATGAGCGAGCATGTTCATTACTCGAGATTTACGAGCATGCTCAGGTGCTCGCCTAGTATCTTCAGCGTGCTCGGGTGTTTTGTTTTAGTCGCGCTGCGTGCATGATTTGCAACTGTTTGACAGATTTAATACAAGTGAGGAATGCTTGTTTCTTAGGCATTCCTCACGTGTATTAAACCTGTCAAACAGTCGCAAATCATGCACACAGCGCGATTAAAACATAACACCCGAGCACACTGAAGATACTCGGCAAGCACCTGAGCATGCTCGCCGAAAGGGTTAACAGAACATACTAGCTCATCACTAGAACTTTTATACTGTATATACTCCTAGGTGTTCTTCAATAAACCCCTCGGTATAACATCTATGCCTGAAACCTGTATTAATTGATGCATAACACATTACGTTAGAGTATTCTGAAGCAAGGATAAAGATGAGGTTATTTATTTTGCATATTGATTTATGTCACAGCCATATATAATGTTCCTAGAAACGTCAGTGACCACAGCTGGCAGATTATCTGGACTACCGACTTCCAGGCTATACCCAGGAGGAGAGCTCATCAGTAAAGATCATGCATTATCCAAGAAAGGCCATGGGATGTGTAGAAAGCTCTTCATTTGAAAAATTGGTTTCTTTGTACCTATATTTAGGTACAGTGCATAATGTGCGCATGTGGCTGGATAAAATTCCATTTGTTACAGCCATGCTGATTTTTTCATTTTTGACTATAGTCTATGGGGGCACATTCATCATTGCGTTTGCCCCTTTTTAATCTGAAGGAAAAATGATTCGAAGGCCACGTTCACATGTTCAGTATTTGGTCAGTATTTTACATTGATATTTGTAAGCCAAAACCAAGAGTGGAACAATCAGAGGAAAAGTATAATAGAAACACGTCACCACTTCTGTATTGTTCTCCCACTCCTGGCTTTGGCTTACAAATACTAATGTAAAATGCTGACCAAATACTGATAGTGTGAATGTGGCCTAATAGTGATTTTTATTTGTGTATTATGAAGTTGACGCGCCCCCATTGCTGTGGGGTACCCGGAGCCGGGCCTGTAGATGCTGGGGGTTGTAGTCACCATGGCGGTAACCCGGTCCGTGACCCAGGTGGTCAATCCAAAGGCTAGTCTATATGTAAAGGTGTTTAATGTCCGACAACGCCACCTGTGGAATGCGGTTATTGGGAACCGCCGCTGTGGAGCAGTCCGCTGAAGCTGGAAGTATGTGCAGCTAGGTGATGTAACTCCCCACAGGAAGAGTGGAGCTTCAGGGCAGTGTGTGAGGATGATGGTGGTGATGGTGCAAGGTGTCGCGGTGCGAGAATAATCACAGAGTCCAAACGATGCAGTCCCAGATTCTTTACTCACGGTTAAAGCGGTTCCAGTTACAGGGCCAGTGTAAGAGCCCACGGCGTCCTGTGCTCACGCAGTGAGGGGCTTGGACGACCCTCAGATATCTCCAGAGTATTTATCAGGACCCCCTTCTGTGTGTCCTCTCTGGCCTTCTCCCTGCACCTCACACCTAGTAGCACTCCTGTCCGGTGTCCTCGGGCCTTGGTGGGCGACGTGTGTTCCGTCCCCTGAGTCCTATGCGGCCACCTTCCTAGTACACTGGTATGGACTTATGGTCTGCGGTATTTGAAATGCTGCAGTCTCCGGTTCTCTAGTTAGGCTTTGTAGCTCTTGGCTAGTTAAGGGACTGATTCCCTTTCTCCGGCCTGACCCCCCTACCTCCTGGCAGCGGCGGGCGTACGGGTGGCTTGCTGCACGGCCCGTACCCCTGGGGTCCCTTCTCTCCTCGTTCCTGGAGTCTTTCCTGCTCCCTCTCCTCTCAGGCCTGGGCCTCCTGACTAGGCCCGCCTCTGGAGCAGAGCTCGTACAGAGCCCCTGCTCCTGTCACTGCTCCTCCTCTGACTGAACTGAACCCTGATCTAAGATGGTTCTTTCTTTTATACCACTGAAGTGCTCCCCTGATCTACGTCCTCCACCCACACCCACTACATGGTTCCTCCTTACTGTGGTTCCCCCCACTCCAGCCAGGGACCAGGGACTGTGCTCTCCCATAGGAGCAATCTCGCCCTGCCCTCTGAAATGTGGTGTAGTGAATGCAGGTGTTAGGGTCCCGAGCTGTACTCCTTCCTTACCTGAGGGTGAAATACCACACCTCTGGGTGAGATGCAGTACCTCTGTGGCGACTGAACCCTTAGGGGCGCCACACATTAGTTAATTTGTGCTTTTTTTAAAGTTAAAGGGGTTTTCCACTTTTAGATAATCTGACCTCTATAAACCAATGAGATGATAACCTTAACCCTAACCAGGGAATTCACTGGCTATGTTTATAGGCAGCAGTAATGACACAACTGCAACACACATCACCGCTGCAGCCAATCACAAAGATCAGCAGCTTGTGTCTACATTGGCAGAGCAGCAACAGCAAAACCCATTGTTTAATAAGTATTTCCCTAATTGGAGCATTTCTTCTTGTTATGCACCTGTCCCCATTGTGCAATGTTCAAACCCTTTTGACAAGCGCCCCTCAGTCCTCTCCAGCCTCTTCCAATTCCACAAGAGCCTTGTGCTGAGATCTCTATGCACTGTGTCACTGATCTTCCTGAAGCACAGGGCTTCACTACTATCTGGATTGTTGTGGATCATTTCTCCAAAATGTCTCGTTTTGTGCCTCTACCAGATCTCCCATCAGCTCCACAACTGGATCAAATGTTTTTCAAAGAGATTTTCCGGTTTCACGGCCTACCAGCTCGTATAGTTTCGGACCATGGTGTACAATTTGTTTCCAGGTTCTGGAGGGTGCTCTTGCTGTACAAGAACTTGAACATTTCTCTGTTCTTCTCCTGAGCTTAATACCCTCAAAATAATGGCCAGACTGAAAGAGCTAATCAGTCCATGGAACAGTATTTGCGAGTATTCTCCAACTCCCATCAAAATAATTGGCCTGATCTGCTCACTTGGGCCGAATTCGCCCATAATAATTGTGTTTCAAAATTTTCCTAAAGATTTCCATTCCTTACAGTGTTCGGCTGAGAACCACATCTCCCTCTTCCTATTCCAACCAAAAGTCCACTTCCTGTGGTGAACAGAGTCTATGAGAACGTCCATAACATCTGGACTGAGGTACAAGCAAATTTAGCTGCTTCTGCAGCAAAGGCTAAGAAGACCTGTGCCCAACGTCACTCCTAACTTCCTAAGTAATAATAATGATCAGTTATGTCCATCTTTATTTTGATTAATCATATTTATTTTTGGTGGGGACAACTTGGAGTATTGGGCACCTTATATTTAGCTTAACATGAACTCCATTACCATACAAAAACTATGCGTAGGTGCACATGATCATTTTCCCTCCATCCGAGAAAAACGTCCGATTATTCTGATCAGAGTTTGATCAGAGTGACATCAGTTTTTCTCGAATGTTCATAGAAGAAAAAAAAAGTTCTCCACCTTTGCCATTCTGTCAGTCAGTGAAAATTAGACCGTGCTCGGGTAATTCAAATTTTTCATTTTTTTTTATTTTGCTAAATATTTTTAAAAGCTATTTAGGGAACTTTTACCTGTGACAATTTTATATACTGCAATATGCAATGCAAGCCCAGCCATTCGAGTACTGCCATGGCAAAAAAAGGTGATTTCAGCAGGCACCACCTTTCATGTAAACCTGTTGGCACCCTACGATCTCAAAGACGGGTTGTCAAATGGGCTCTCGAAACAGCAGTGCCCCCGGACCATACACGTTAAATGTTGCTGTCAAAGATTGACATCGACATTTAACGGCAACAATCGAAGCTCAGTTTTAATTACTGTTGTTATAGGCAGGTGTTGGCTGTGCAATACAGCCAGCATCAGCTGAGTATGGTGAGGTTTCAGCTGCTGAGCCTGGTTCATGCTCCCGCACGGAAAATATGCCGTACTTGAACAACAGATGTCAATAAGGGTGTAATAGGGTGATTTGGATAATAAACATAAATAAAAGGAGTTATGCTAACATCTTGATGCAGAAGCTCCCCATTTTCCTATCTGCTGATTTCCTGATTGCTGGGTAGACAGTCCCTACTGATTAATTGATTGACAGTTCTGGCAAGCAGCATCATGTTGCTCTGCTGAATTGTATTTGCTCCACTGCTGCTAATATAAGGAGTCTTGAATCCCCAACATCAGAAGATCAGTAAGGCTAAAGCTGGCGGAGATTAGATGTTAATTGTGCGCTCCAGTGATCTGTCCTCTCCATTGCAACTGATAGACAAGCTCTCCTTATGTACAATGAGAGCAAGAGACCTGTCAATCACCTGCATCTGCGCTGGGAAGAGGTGGACGGTGCCAGACAATTCTCAAGCTATTCAAAGTGTATTTTCTCTGCAATGCTCAGGATAAAATCATGCAGCCAGCCTGCAATTCATGCTGCCCGCTGTTTGGTTGGCATAAATTTCCTGACAGGTTCCCTTTAAAGGAGTTGCGGAGTGCATTTCCCGATATACATGGGAGACTTAATCTTTAATATGTAACATTCTACTTTTGGTACGTTATGATTGTTTTCTACTTCTTCCCTTTTTTATCGGGAACTCGTACAACTGTAAATCACCTAGAATCACTTGTTCTGAAGGGTAGGTCTTCATTATCATGTTCTGCTTTTTGCCAGCAGAATAAGAGATATCTGGTAAATAAAAAGCTGGTTAATAATTCTTCATGTACAGTATTTCATCATCCATGAATTTAAGACTTTTAATACTTTCTTATTCATCGGCAGGGTTGCCACCAGGAATTTCAGGGCCCAATACTGGCAACATTTTCGGTCCACCTTGATACTCCGCCCAGGCTCCAACACAGCTCCGCCTCCACCCAGTTCTGCCCCCATAACAAGGTAGACTCTTCTGGCTGGGCTCTACTCTACTCTAACCAATTAAACATTTCTTAAAATATTCAATACTCTTTTTAGGTATATTTTTATTCATTTTTCTTTAAAGGAATGTGTCACATACATTTTTTAAAATCACCAATAGTACCACATACAAGGAACAAATACTGCCACACCATGAACAGACCACATATTACCACCACATAGTGACCAAATAATACCACATACAAGGAACAAATACCACCACACCATGACCAGACCACATATTACCACCACAGAGTGACCAAAAAATACCACATACAAGGAACAAATACCACCACACCATGGCCAGACCACATATTACCACCACATAGTGACCGAATGCTACAATACTGATCATTAATAAAAAAAAGCAATACTAATATTACTATAAGTTCCTTTATACACAGGAGCTCTGCACATAGTAATATAGTGTATCAGTGACATTATACACAGAATCTCTGTATATAGTGTCACTCTACAGGCAATACAGGGATCATCGGTGACATTATACACAGGAGCTCTGTAAATATTGTCAGTGTATAGGTAATACTGGGATTCATCATGTGCTCTCCCCACCTCCCCACTCCCAGTTCATCATGTGCTCTCCCCACTCCTCACTCCCAGTTCATCATGTGCTGTTCCCACCCCCCACTCCCAGTTCATCATGTGCTCTCCCCACCCCCCACTCCCAGTTCATCATTAGCTCTCCCCACCCCCCACTCCCAGTTCATCGTGTGCTCTCCCCACCCCCCACTCCCAGTTCATCATTAGCTCTCTCCACCCCCCACTCCCAGTTCATCATGTGCTCTCCCCACCCCCGACTCCCAGTTCATCATGTGCTCTCCCCACCCCCCACTCCTAGTTCATCATGTGCTCTCCCCACCCCCCACTCCCAGTTCATCATGTGCTCTCCCCACCCCCAATCCCAGTTCAACATGTGCTCTCCCCACCCCCCACTCCCAGTTCATCATGTGCTCTCCCAACCCTCCACTCCCAGTTCATCATGTGCTCTCCCCACTCCCAGTTCATTATGTGCTCTTATGACGCGCCCCCTGGGCCGTGGGGTACCTGGTGCCGGGTCGGTAGATGCTGGGGGATATGTCACAGTGGCGGTGACCCGGTCCGTGACCCAGGGCGGTCATTCAATAGGGGATTATTTACAGGGGATTATAGTTTAAAGTTCGTGACACCACCTGTGTATGCGGCTAGGGGAGCCTCCGCTGCGGAGCAGGTCCTCTGGAGCTGATGTTACTGCAGCAGGGATGGTGTGGCTCTCCACAGGTAGAGCTTAGCTCCAGGGCAGTGTAGATGTTGTAGGTTGTGCTGGGCATTGTAGTGCAGGGGTTGATGGCGCAGCAAGAAACACAGAGACAAGGAAGTGCAGTCCCAGTGTCTTTACTCACAGTTGTTGCAGTCCAGATTACAGGGATCCATGTAACTGCCCTTGTTGTCCTGTATTTACTCAGGGAGGGGTTCGGTCTACCCCCAGGTAACTCCAGAGTACTTAGCAGGACCCCCTTCTGTGTGTCCTCGCTCTCTGGCCTTCTTCCTGCACCTCACACCTAGCATCTCCAATCCGGTACCCGCGGGCCTTGGCGGGCGACGTCTGTCCCGTCCCCTGGGTCCTATATGGCTACCTTCTCAGTGAGACTGGCGTGGACTTGTGGCTACAGGACATAAAGTACTGCAGCCTCCCGTTTCTAGTTGGGCATAAAGTCCTCCACTAGTTGAGGGACTGGCTCCCCTTAGATGGCCTGACTCCTCCACCGCCTGGCAGATGCGGGCGTATGGGTGGCCTTCTGCACAGCCCGTACCCCTGGGGTCCTTTCCTGATTCCTGGAGCCTTTCTCCTGCTCCCTCTCCTCTCTTCTCTTCTCTCCTTCTCTTCAGACTTGGGCCTCACTGGCTAGGCCCACCTCTGGAGTAGAGCTCCTGCAGAGCCTCTGCTCCCCTCACTTTCCTCCTCTGACTGGCTTATCTTTCTAAGATGGCTCCCCTAAGCTACTTCCTCCATCCACACCCACTACGTGGTTCCCCCTTCTCTGGGTTACCCCCACTCCAGCCAAGGGAAGGGCTCAGCAAGAACCAGAGATATCTTGCCCTCCCCTGTTTGCCTAGAGTGGTGTGTTGGATGCAGGTGTTAGGGTCCCGGGCTGTACTCCTTCCTTACCTGAGAGTGAGATGCCACATCTCTGGCTGAGATGCAGCACCTCTGTAGCGACCGAACCCTCAGGGGCGCCACACTCTCCCCAGCCCCCAAGACCATTTCATTAATTCGATAAAAAAAAAAAAGTTGTCATATTTACCTCTCATGTGATCCCCTGCAGCTCCACTTCTGAACTGACATCCTGGTGCTGGTATATTATTATTATCATTTATGTATATAGCACCATTGATTCCATGGTGCTGTACATGAGGAGGGGTTACATACAGAACACAGATATCACTTGCAGTAAACAAACTAACAATGACAGACTGGTACAGAGGGAAGAGGGCCCTGCCCTTGCGGGCTTGCATTCTAAAGGAATGGGGAAAGAGACAGTAGGTTGGGGGGGTTGCAGTAGCTCTGGTGTTGTTGAGGTGGCAGCAAGCAAGGTCATGGCAGACTGTAAGCTTGTTTGAAGAGATGGGTTTTCAGGTTCCGTCTGAAGGATCCAAGTGTGGCGGATAATCGGATGTATTGAGGCACAGAATTCCATAGGATGGGGGATATTCAGGAGAAATCTTAGAGGCGATTGGGCGAGGGACGAATAAGTGTGGAGGAGAGAAGGAGGTCTTGGGGGGACCAGAGATTACGTTAGGGAATGTATCGGGAGATTAGTTCAGAAATGTACGGAGAAGAGAGGTTATGGGTGGCTTTGTTGGTCAGTGTTAGTAGTTTGAACTGGATACACTGGGCAATTGGAAGCCAGTGAAGGGATTTGCAAAGGGGGTTAGCAAAGGATTAGCGAGACAAGAGATGGACCAGTCGCGCAGCAGAGTTAAGGATGGACTGGAGGTGTGCGAGAGTGTTAGCAGGTAGGCCACAAAGGAGGATGTTGCAGTTGTCAAGGCGGGAGATGATGACGGCATGCACAAACAGTTTAGCAGATTGAGAGTTGAGGAAAGGACGGATTCTGGAAATATTTTTGAGCTGGAGGCGACAGGAGGTGGTGAGAGCTTGGATGTGGGGTTTCAAGGACATGACAGAGTCAAGGGTTACTCCGAGGCAGCGGATTGCCGGTACAGGGGAAAGTGTGATGTCATTTATTCTGATAAAAAGATCAGGTAAGGAAGATATGCGAGATGGGGGAAAGATGATGAGTTCAGTTTTGTCCACATTGAGCTTGAGAAAGTGGGAGGAGAAGAAGGATATGGCTGCTAGTCATGCTGGGATTCTGGACAACAGAGAGGTGACGTCTGGGCCAGAGAGGTAGATCTGGGTGCCATCAGCATACAGATGGTATTGGAAGCCATGGGATTTTATGAGTTGTCCCAGGCCAAGGGTATAGATTGAGAAGAGTAGGGGTCCTAGGACAGAGCCTTGAGGGACTCCAACAGAGAGGGGGCAGGGTGAGGAGGTAGAGTGGGAGTGGGAGATGCTAAATGTGCGGTTAGAAAGGTAGGGCAAGGTCTTTAACGCCGAAGGAAGAGAGGATCTGTAGTAGTAGGCCGTGGTTAGCTGTATTGAAAGCAGAGGACAGGTCAAGAAGAAGGAGTACAGAGAATTGTCTGTTAGCTTTAACTGTAAGTAAGTCATTGCTGATTTTGGTAAGGGCAGTTTCGGTGGAATGGTGGGGGCGGAAACCGGATTGTCGGTTGTCAGAGAGAGCGTTAGATGAGAAGTGGGAGGAAAGTTCAGCATGAAAGTGTTGCTAAAGTAATTTGGAGGCAAATGGGAGCAGCGATATGTGGCGGTAGCTGGACAAAGCAGTTGGGTCGAGGGATGACTTTTTGAGGATGGGTGTGATTGTGGCATGTTTGAAGGCAGCGGAGAAGGTATCAGAAGTTAGTGATAGGTTGAAGAAATGGGTTAGGGATGGGATGAGTGTGGGGGTGAGGTTGGGGAGGAGGTGGGATGGGATGGGGTTGAGTGCGGAATTGGTGAGGTGTAATTTAGAGAGGAGACAAGTAATGTCTCTTTCCGTGATGTTGGAAAGGGAGGTTATGGGGGAAGGGCAATGGTGTGGAAAACAAAGGGGTTGTGGTGGTCGGACAGTAAAGACTTGCCGTGTTTGGTCAATCTTGTTTTTGAAGTGTGTGGCAAACTCCTCAGCAGAGATGATGGAGGTTGGAGGGAGCAGTGGAGGGTGGAGGAGAGAGTTAAAAGTGTTGAATAGCTGTTTGGGGTTGTAGGATAGGGAAGATATGAGGGTTGTGAAGTAGGCCTGTTTAGCAGAGGTGAGTGCTGATTTGAATGCGAGTGTTGATTGCTTGAATGCAGTGAAGTCATCTTGAGTATGTGTTTTCTTCCAAAGCCGCTCCACAACCCTGGACGCTTGTCGAAGTTGTTTAGTGAGGTTGTTGTGCCAAGGTTGCCCGTTGACTTGTCACGCTCTGCCATGCCCAAGAGGGGCGACCAAGTCAATAGCTGATGCGAGAGTGGCATTGTAGAAAGCAGTGGCACTGTCTGTGTCGTGGAGTGAAGATATGGATGTCAGTGGTAGAATAGAGTTAGAGAGTGTGTGGATGTCTAGATGTACAAGGTTTCTGTGGGGGGTGTGCTAGTTGCTGGACATGGGTGACAGGTGAGGAGGACAGGGATGACAAGGTGAGTACATGGTGGTCAGATAGGGGTAGGGGGGAGGTTGTGAGGTTAGATAGGGAGAAGAGTCGGGTGAAGATGAGGTCTAGTGTGTGTCCGTTTGTTTGGGTGGCAGAGGAGGAAAGCTGAGTAAGCCCCAAGGATAAAGTAAGTGTAGCATCGGTATCTCTGCCCCCTGACAGGCAGAGACACCGTCCCCCTTACTGCCGCGCTCCCGACCCTGCATCTTCTGGCTCTCCTGCTGCCGGCGCGCGCAGCTTCCCGGGCACTGTGCTTAGGGCGCGCGCTCCCTCCCTCTTAAAGGGGCCGCGCGCGCCGTCCTAAGGAGTCCCCGGCCAATGGCCGGAGGACTTCTCATATAAAAGGCACCTCCTCCAAAATGGAGGTGCCCGTGCAAGGATGTAGCTTTGTGTTCTAAACTCTGCTTCAGCCCTCAGGTCCCGCTGCTAGTCTGACTACCAGTCCAGTCCGCCAGCCTGACTACCAGTCCAGTCCGCCAGCCTGACTACCAGTCAAATCCGCCAGCCTGACTACCAGTCCAGTCCGCCAGCCTGACTACCAGTTCCGTCCGCCAGCCTGACTACCTGTCTCCGCCAGCCAAGTGTACTCTCCAGCCCGACGGTCTGCCTACTATCCAAACCCGCCAGTGTGTCTATGGGCTAGGCTTGCCTGCCTACCCGGAGAACATACCAGTTACCTGCCGTGCCTACTGGCCAGCCTACCTGGAGGCTCTTACCAGTTACCTGCCGTGCCTACCCACCAGCCTACCTGGAGACTCCTACCAGTTACCTGCCGTGCCTACCAGCTAGCCTACCCAGAGGCTCCTGCCAGTTACCCGTGGGAGTCACCTGCTCTCATACAAGGACTGGCCCAGAGTAGCACCTGGTCCCTCTGCTCGGTCCTTCCCTGGTTCATGTAGTCGATTGAGCCGCCGTGCGACCTTGGTCAACCCGAGTTGATACCTAGTTACGCCCCTCTGGTCCCTCCTTGCACCGCAGCACAGAGGTTCCACCACCCATATCCATAACAGCTTGCACGGGCCATGGAACCCGGTGGCCCCCAGGCTCCTTCGCTTGCTGACCTGTACCAGGAGGTTTCTCGTCAGAGATCCCAACAGGAAACCATCCTGACCTGCGGTCTGTCAACTCTCGCCTGGACACGCTGTATGTCCCACCTGTGCCCGTCTCGAGCCGAGCGGCACCCTCTCTGGCGGCCCTTCAGCCTATTAGTGCCATGGCTTCCAGCTCTGGACCCCGGCTCTCTGCGCCTCCTCGTTTTGGTGGTGACCCCGTCTTATGTCGGGGTTTTTTGAACCAGTGCACGCTGCACTTTGAACTCCTGGCACATCAGTTTCCCTCCGACCAGGCCAAGGTGGCGTTCATCATGTCTCACCTCACCGGGGAAGCATTGGCATGGCTAAACCCTCTATGGGAGAGAGGGGATTCCCTGGTGTCTGATCTTCCGGCTTTTCTCGCTGCCTTCTGGAAAGTCTTCGATGAGACCGGACGAAGGACTTCTACTGCCTCCTCACTGCTCCGTCTTTGCCAAGGGAGTCTCACCATGGCCAGTATGCCATACAGTTCCGTACCCTTGCTTCTGAGCTTGACTGGAACAACGAGGCCCTGGCGTCCACCTTCTGGGAGGGTCTTTCCGGTCGGATTAAGGACGAGCTAGCCGGCCGGGACATTCTTTCCACCCTGGACGACCTGCTGTCACTAGCTACCCGGATTGACATCCGTTTCCTAGAACGTGCTAAGGAGACTACACGGGAGAGAAGATTTACTCATCTTACTCCTGTTTTCCAGAAACCTGCCTCCCAACCAGCAACTCCCCGGGCACGCTCGCTCTAACACATGCAGATCGACCAGACCAAGATGGTCACGCAAAGAAACACGCCGAGCCGAGGGGAGCTGTTTCTATTGTGGTAGTAAGGAGCATTTGATCCGTTCCTGTCCGGTGAAGCCGGGAAACTCCAGTGTCTAGGACCACTCGGAGAGGTTGTCCTAGGTGTAACATCCCTGGCGCCGTGCTTACATAGTGCACCACCTCCCACTATGCAAGACCGCAATCTTACCTGTCAGTCCAGCCTGCAAATCTTGCTTCAGTTCATGCTGTGTGCATGTCTCTTGACTGACTGTTTAGGGCGGCGGCCCGGTTACTTCCTGATTCTTATAGCTGCTGTGGGCGCACCACTAATGCGTCTCCAGCCTATTGCTGTGAGTCACTGGATATTTAAACCCCCTCCACCCAGATGGAGGTGTCTGAGCAACACCTTCACTCAGTTTGTCTTTGCAACTGTATTGCCAGGTCCTGTCCTGTTATCTCTGACTTCTAGTCTGTTTCCGCCACTCTGGGGGCTGCATTCTCAGACCTGTTATCTCTGACTTCTAGTCTGATTCCGCCACTCTGGGGCTGTATACCCAGGCTCGTTCTTGTATATAATTGCAGTAGCAGTTCCTGTCTGAACTGTATCCTAGCCTGTTACCTGTTTGTCTCTATGTCCGTACCTTCCCTTTTCCTGCAGTATCTGAACCTGCACCTAACTCCAACTCGTTGTCTCTGTACTTCTGTTTGTGAGTTTTGTGTCCACTCGCTACTTCATAGGAAGTACCTTGTGTGTATCTGGTTCTGCTTGTCCCTTTTCCCTTCCTCCGTATCTTCCTGTATTTTCCAGTCTGTTCCATGTGAACAGAGTCCTGTCCTCTCTGCCTTGTCCACCGCACCTGCGGTTTCGCTCCGCTCTGTCTTGCCCACCGCTCCGGCGGTTTCTCTCTGCTCTGACTTGCCCACCGCTCGGGCGGTCTCCCTCTGCTCTGCCTTACCCACCACTCCGGCGGTTTCTCTCTGCTCTGACTTGCCCACCGCTCCTACGGTTTCCCTCTGCTCTGCCTTACCCACCACTCCGGCAGCTTCTCTCTGCTCTGACTTGCCCACCGCTCTGGCGGCTTCTCTCTGCTCTGACTTGCTCACCGCACCAGCGGTTTCTTTCTGCTCTGACTTGCCCACCGCTCCGGCGGTTTCTCTCTGCTCTGACTTGCCCACCGCTCCGGCGGTCTCCCTCTGCTCTGCCTTACCCACCGCTCTGGTGGTTTCTCTCTGCTCTGACTTGCCCACCGCTCCGACGGCTTCCCTCTGCTCTACCTTACCCACCGCTCCAGTGGCTTCTCTCTGCTCTGACTTGCCCACTGCTCCGGCGGCTTCTCTCTGCTCTGCCTTGCTCACCGCACCAGCAGTTTCTCTCTGCTCTGACTTGCTCACCGCTCCGGCGGTTTCGCTCTGCTCTGCCTTGTCCACCGCACCTGCGGTTTCTCTCTGCTCTGCCTTGTCCACTGCACCTGCGGTTTCTCTCTGCTCTGCCTTGTCCACCGCTCCGGCAGTTCTGCTCTATTCTGCCTTGCCCACTGTACCTGCGGTTTTCGCTCCGCTCTGCTTGCTCTCCGCACCAGCAGTTCCTCTCTGCTCTGCCTTGTCCACCGCTCCGGTGGTTTCGCTTTACTCTGCTTGTCTACCGCATCTACGGCTCTGTACCTGTCTCCCAGTCTGTACTTGATGCTATCCAGCCTGCACTCCAACCTGCTAGTACCTCCTGGTCTGCACTCCAGCCGTGCTTGCCAGTATCTCCCTCTCTGCATACCAGCCGTGCTTGCCAGTGCCCACCTGTCTGCATACCAGCCGTGCTTGCCAGTGCCCACCTGTCTGCATACAAGCCGTGCTTGCCAGTGCCCACCTGTCTGCATACCAGCCGTGCTTGCCAGTGCCCACCTGTCTGCATACCAGCCGTACTTGCCAGTACCCACCTGCCTGCATACCAGCCATACTTGCCAATACCCACCTGCCTGTATGCCAGTCTAACCTGCCTGTTCCTGCATTCCCCGGTGTGGGTCAACAACTGTGACCGGGGTCTGACCTGGAGTCGCACCTGGTCCCTCTGCTCGGTTCCTCCTTGGTCCACGGAGTCAACTAGCAGCCGTGCGACCTTGGTCGGATTGGGTTGATACTTAGTTACGCCCCTCCTGGCACTCCTCGGTTCATGGTACTGTGGGATCACTAATCACGCTCACGCCAGTCAGTCCGGGCGCGAGCGTAACACTAGGTAAGAGTAAATCCTCTCCGTCCTTGACTTTATCCGTCTCTATTTCCTGTGGAGAGAACTGCTTCTTTGAGACCGCCCACCTGGATTCCGGAGCCGCTGGGAATCTCATTTCTCAGTCCCTTGTGGAGCAGTATCAGATTCCCACCAAACGTCTGGCCGAACCTTTGGCAGTCGCTTCCGTGGATGGGAGACTCCTTCCGGTGACCATCTTGCTCGTCACAGAACCTGTAACCCTTCAGGTGGGAATGCTGCACTCGGAGAGGATCTCCTTCCATGTGCTATCCGGTCTCTCTCACTCCCTTTTGCTAGGTCTACCCTGGCTACAGAAACATGAACCCGTCCTGAATTGGCGATCTGGTGAGGTGCTCCGTTGGGGGCAGGATTGCCATGAGACCTGCCTGGTTCTGGTATGCCCGGCTCGACCTCCGTCTACTCTGGCTAATCTACCTGGTCTGCCGGCACCCTACTGGTCCTATGCGGACGTCTTCGACAAGAAGGAGGCTGAGACACTACCACCTCATAGGCCATATGATTGCCCCATCAACCTGGTACTTGGTGCTTCTCCTCCCCCGCGGGCGTATCTACCCCTTGTCGCTGGCTGAGACCCAGGCCATGTCTGAGAACATCGAGGAGAATCTTGCTAGGGGATTCATTCAGAAATCTACTTCCCCGGCTGGAGCAGGATTCTTCTTCGTTAAAAAGAAAGACGGCGCGCTACGGCCGTGTATCGATTACAGGGGGGCTTAACCAAATTACCATCAAGAATAAGTATCCCCTGCCTCTCATTTCCGAGCTGTTCGACTGCCTTAAAGCTCGATGTACGTGGGGCATACAATTTGGTCCGGAACCCCCAGGGAGATGAGTGGAAGACGGCATTCAATACCCGGGACGGTCACTATGAATACCGCATAATGCCCTTTGGTCTCTGTAATGCCCCAGCCATCTTTCAGGAGCTAGTTAACGACATTTTCCATGACCTCTTGTATTCTTGCGTAGTGGTATACCTGGACGATATCTTGGTCTTCTCTCCGGATCTGCCCTCACTCCGGAGGAATGTTCGTCAGGTTCTGCTAAGGCTGCAACAGAATTGTCTCTACGTAAAATTTTAAAAATGTCTCTTCGAGCAGACTGGGATATATTATCTCCGAGACTGGTCTTCGGATGGATCCCGAGAAGGTTTCTACCGTCTTAAAATGGCCCCAACCGGAGGGGGTTGAAAGCGATTCAGCGATTCCTGGGCTTCGCAAATTATTACCGCCTCTTCATTCCTCATTTCTCCTCCCATCGCCGCGCTCACCCCTAAGGGAGCAAATCCCAAGGAATAGACTTCCGAAGCGGAGGAGGCCTTCGTCTCCCTAAAACAAGCCTTCTCTTCCGCCCCCGTGCTGCACCGTCTGGATTGCAACAAACAGTTCTTCCTGGAGGTTGATGCATCCTCCTCCGGAGCCGGAGCAGTGCTCACCAAGAAATCCCCGTCCGGGAGAATGGTAACCTGCGGCTTCTTCTCCAAACTCTTCTCCTCGTCCGAGCGCAACTACTCCATAGGAGATCGTGAGCTGCTTGCCATCAAATTGGCGCTGGAGGAGTGGCGCTACCTGCTGGAAGTGGCTCTGCACCTGGTGATCATCTACACAGATCACAAAAACCTGGCCTATCTACAAAACGCCCAGAGACTCAATCCGCGTTATCAGCCCGTTTGAGGCTCTCAAGCAAATCAATCCCGTTGATTACAAGCTAAAACTCCCGGCCACCTTACAGATTCCCAACTCCTTCCATGTATCTCTCCTCAAACCAGTTGTTCTTAATTCTTTTTCAGACGATCCAGGTACCACTCCAGCTCCAGTCTCCGCTGAGGATGTCTATGAGGTAAAGAACATTTTGGCCACCAAAATGGTAAGAGGAAAAACTTTTTTTTCTGGTGGATTGGAAGGTGGTTTGGCCCGGAGGAGAGGTCGTGGGAACCCAGGGAGAACATCCATGCCCCTCTTCTCCTTAAAGAATTTCTTGCTGGCCTGAAAAAGAGGGGGCGTAAAGGGGGGGTACTGTAGCATCGGTGTCTCTGCCCTCTGCCAGGCAGAGACGCCGTCCCCCTTACTGCCGCGGTTTTGCTCTTCCGGCCTCCCTGCAGCTGCTGCTGGTGCACGCAGCTTCCCTGGCTCTGTGCTTAGGGCGCACGTGCGCTCCCTCCCTCTTAAAGGGGCTGTGCGCGCTGTCCTAAAAAGTCCCCGACCAATGGCCGGAGGACTTTCCCTATAAAAGGCACCTCCTCCAATATGGAGGTTCCCGTGCAAGGTTGTTGCTTTGTGTTACTTACTTTGCTTCAGCCCTCAGGTCCTGTACAAGTCAGTCCTGTCCGCCAGCCTGTTCTACAGTCCAGTCGCCAGTCTGATTACTATCCAGCCCGACAGTCTGTCTACAGTCCAGTCTGACAGTCTGTCTATGGGCTTTGCCCACTCGCTTACTTGGAAGCACCTGCCTGTTACCTGCCATGCCCGCCTGCCTGCTTACCTGGAAGAACCTGCCTGTTACCTGCCGTGCCCGCCAGCCTCCTTACCTGGAAGCACCTGCCTGTCGCCTGCCGTGCCCGCCCACCTGCTTACCTGGAAGCACCTGCCTGTTACCTGCCATGCCCGCCTGCCTGCTTACCTGGAAGCACCTGCCAGCTACCTGTTGTGCCCGCCAGCTTGCCTACCCGGAACACTCGCCTGACTATCAGCCTATCAACCTGCTTGTCTACCCGGACCACCCGTCAGCCTGCCTGCCTGCCGAGCTTATCCACTGTACCGGTCAGTTCCTGCCTTCTGACCTGTGGGAGTCACCTGCTCTCATACAAGGTCGGTCCCAGAGTGGCACCTGGTCCCTCTGCTCAGTTCCTCCCTGGTTCACGGAGTCGACTGAGCCGCCATGCGACCTTGGTCGGGCTGAGTAGATACTTAGTCACGCCTCTCTGGCCCCTCCTTGCACCGCAGCACAGAGGTTCCACCACCCGGATCCGTAACAGTGTGAATGAGAAAGAGAATCTAAGTACAAGTAATAAATAATTATTCGCACCTTCTGGTCACTTCTGGCTCATTTCATTTTTTGAACCTTAAAAGCAACCCTTCATAGCCAGACCCGTCTGTGCCAGACTTGGCTTGCTTGGTTTATGGAGCTCTGAACAGCACATGAGGTGTGTCAGGTGTGTGCAGGAGGGGAGGTGCGGCAGGAAGACTGCTCACATAAGCATGGGTCGAAGGGGGGAGTAATTAGGACACAGAGGCTAAATGTATTCAGGAAACAGACAGTTAGGGACCAGTGTGTATTGGGATCAAAGGATTGAGGTGATAAACGTGCAGATGGGATCAAACATACCAAGGACAGATAGAATGAAATTAGCAGGGATCAGTGGATACTTTCAGATATTGGATGCAGTAAACATACTGGGAGACAGATAAATATAGTTTAGAAAAAACGGTCAGATATGCAGTGTGGGATTTGCAGATGGGTTCAGATGACGTACTGGGAGACTGATAAATACAGTTTGGAAAAAGCGGTCAGATATGCAGCATGGGATTTGCAGGTGAGGTCATATGACGTAACAGGAGACAGATAAATACAGTTTGGAAAAAACGGTCAGATATGCAACGTGGGATTTGCATATGTGGTCAGATGACTGTGACAGAGTCACTGGTATGATATATGAGGGGAGGTATGTGTCACACAGGTTACTAGCCTGTGTGAACTGAAATCAATAAACTTTCTGCCAGCATATTATATGCTGGGGGGGGTAACTCTTTTAAAGGGTGAGGTTTTATGGGAATGACATTGATGGGAGGGATGTCATTTCTCATACCTCCACCTCAGGTTGTGGCTGAGCACCGTTTAAATGTTCAGTCCTGTTTTTTTCTCTGTTGTGAGTTTGGAGCGGCAAAGACTCCAGACTGGAAGGCCACAGATCAGAGGGGAGCTGAAAGCTGGGACTACAACCTGTGTGGGCAAACCCTAGATTGCTATGGACTGTGCTATCGTTTATCTTTTGTTTTGT
This sequence comes from Phyllobates terribilis, assembly GCF_046119375.1. NCBI lineage: Eukaryota > Metazoa > Chordata > Amphibia > Anura > Dendrobatidae > Phyllobates > Phyllobates terribilis. The sequence goes on from NW_027362767.1 coordinate 367,671,939, forward strand.
TGTGTTGCCAGTAATGCTGTGTTTATTTTTGCTGGAGCTGCAGGGCTTTATGCCACATAATAAAGCCTGCAGAGAAAACACGGTTCCTGAGTCTACTTCCGGAAGCGGCCGAGTGAGGCGTCTTACCACATGACGTACCGGGAGATAGATAAATACAGATTGGAAAAAACGGTCAGATATGCAGCGTGGGATTTGCAGATGGGGTCAGATGACGTACCGGGAAACAGATGTTACACGCACACCGCTAGGTTCAGATAGGGCGAGACAGGTTTCATGAATCCTTTGGAGTCCTGGGGGAACTGTTACTCATGCTGACCATAGGCTGCAGCTTCTCTCAGGCACACGATAGATTCAATTACTGACCAGACACATCTGACAAGAGTCTTTTTCAACAGTTTAACAGTGGAATTTAATCTGAAGCATGGCCAGTGCAATTCAGGGATATTACAGCAACAATCTTCATTACAGTACAGTCTGAGTTTCTTGAGCAACCAGCTCCAATAACAATACAGTAGTTTCTTCACAATGCACAGTATTACAGTCTCTTCAGTAGCATAATTCAGCATAGATTAGATCTCTTAGCAGCACACTTCTATGCATACACAACAACAGGCTTTTCCTTCACAAGGACACAATATTGCACAGCATTCTTTATCCTGCATGGAGATGGAGAGGGGGGAGGGTTTGATGAGGGAGATGATCCCTGTGACACAATTCTTTCCAGTCCTTATCTTCCTGCCCAATAATACTCTGCACTGCTAGTTCAGGGAGTTCATCTGACCTGTGTTAATTTCTCTCCTGATCTGAATCCTGTTCAGTTGCCTTCTGTCAGATCCAGATAACACACCACCTTTCTCTTCGGCTTCAGCCAGACTACAATAACAAGTTCCCCACAATCCCCCTGGGGTTCGGCTAAAGCTCTCCCTGTCTCCTGTGACTGTGTTAACCCCTCTAGTTGCTGGGTGCTTCTGAAGCAACATCACTACTTCTGCATTTCACACAGATAAATACAGTTTGGAAAAAACGGTCAGATATGCAGCGTGGGATTTGCAGATGGGGTCAGATGACGTACCGGGAGACAGATAAATACAGTTTGGAAAAAACAGTCAGATATGCAGCGTGGGATTTGCAGATGGAGTCAGGTGACGTACCTGTGAGTGAAACAGAACAGTTGAAGAATGGTGGTGAGAGGTTATATATCTGGCACATTTCATTTTTTGACATTTAAAAGTGACCCTTCATAGCCAGACCAGTCTGTGCCAGACTTGGCTTGCTTGGTTTATCGAGCTCTGAACAACACATGAGGTGTGTCAGGTTGTATATGACGGCCATATGCGATGACGTCATCATCTCCAGCGCGTCACTCAAGGGGAGGAGAGACTCCCTTGGAGCAGTTCAGCCATTCAGTTTTGACAGCTGTGAGAGCTCCAAGGCTCCTGTCCCTATGCAGAAGACATGTACACCGCCAGCAGCAGCGCACCTGCACGTGAGTCCCCGGGGCCTGGTGAGCAGAAGCACAAGAGGTGGGGCACCGAGCCGAGCCCCTGCTCTTTGCTTCTGGTCACTGAGCCCCATGCAGCAGTAAGGGTAGTAATACCCTGATGGCGGCCCTGTTCATTGGTGTAACAGTGCACTAAAGTTTGTCAAATAAGACTTGTTAGCTTGTATTCCTCATGAAATCTGGACCATCATTTCATAGAAGATTGAGATAGGTCATTGTTCTATTATTCCTCCTCCTCTTTAAAAAATGACAACCATAAACTTTTCTAATAGAATGTATTTTTTTCTCGGTATGATATTGTCCGTATTAATTAGTCAATGTCAGAGTATGTGAGAACATGATTCACTTACAAGGGGACTAGATCTCAATTTCTTCAGAAATTTCTAGGAGGAAGCACAGAAGGACATCTGATTGCAGTTCTAATAAAAGGTACTGTAGAATTATTATCTTCTGAGAGTAAAATTATTTACTGAAAGAGACTTTTCTTTATTTTTATTACTTTAATCCATGCTAAATGAAAAAAAGAGTTTAACAAAGAGGTACCTGGAGATGGGATAAGGGATAACTCACACAATCTTGAGACAATCCCTCAAATCACCATTCCGGCATTTTTATAATTTCACCTCCCAAGTGGTATCTTTAATGTCTGTTCCCTGATCATAGTAAAATACCAGTCACCATCTTCTGCTCTTCCTGGCGCTGCTCCAGTCCCGCTCCGCCACCATGCGACCGCAGCTGGTAACTGACCGTAAGTAAGAGGTAATGGTCACAAGTTCTCAGTGTCTATGACAGTCTTGTTCTGGCTTTGTTCTGGCTCTCATTGCATTGAGACGGGACCTCCAGTCCGCTCAGCAAACACTGGAGCAATCCGGTAGGTCACAACTAGTAGAACAGGACCGGAGTGGCACTGGGAAGAGCAAAAGATGGCGACTGTTAAGTATTTTATGACGGGCAGAGAATAGACATTAGTGATACCACTACGGGGGTGAAATAAAAATAAATGCAGTGTGGTGCTTTAAGATATGAGGATAAAATAGAGGAGGTTATCAGTTTGGGACCCCCCTCAAATAGCTCTGGTAGACTTGGCCAATAAATTGCAAGACTGGGCTTTTTTTTGACTGACCACCATGTAATAATGCATACAATGTAAGGTCACCCGGACCTCACTCTGGCGATGAGCATAAGATTTTAAGAGCTTAAAAAAAATGTCATGTTGAGACAAAAACTAGATTCACTGTCACTGTATTGTTATGTTTATGAGGTCTTTTGTTAGCGCATTTTGGCATTTTTTTACCTAAACAGCAGCAGTCAGACATGTACTAGTAATTATTAGGACAATATGGAGTTAATTATGTCATTTTGTAAGGGCACTATTGGCCCCAATGGAGTTTTTTTAAAATATGGCATGCTATAGATGATACATTGCACCACAAAAAGTATGTAAAGGGGGCTAAAATGTTATAACTATTAGGCAATATACCCTAACAACTGGCATCTGCAAGTCTTGAAAAGCCTAGATCAAAAGTGATAAAAAATGTTTTTTTGTAGATGGTACAGAAGCGTAAAAGCACAGAAGCGTAAAGACACATTGGCAGTAGAGATGAGCGGACCTGTGGAAGTCTGGGTTCTGGTACCTGACCTGAACTTTAGTCCAAAGTTCGGTTCAGGTGCCAGAACTGTACCCGAACTCGAGCTTGAACCCGAACCCCATTGAAAACAATGTGGACCCGAACTCTGTAACTGGAAAAAATAATCTCTTTCTCCTGGACTTCCCCGGAACTCCGTACATTAAAACAAACTTCCAGGAGAAGCCCGTATTTGGAGTTTAGCACCGGACACCGACTGTCCAGTACGAACCCCGAACTTTTAAGTTTGGGTTCACTCATCTCTAGTCGGCAGTAGTCAATTGCCATAAATATGTGATTTTTTTTTCCTGATGGCAAATCACAGATCCTCTTTAATCCCACCAAGGACAACATCTGCAAAGAGTTTGTATGTTCTCCCTGTGTTTGCGTGGGTTTCCTCCTGGTTCTCCGGTTTCCTCCAACACTCCAAAGACCTACTGATAGGGAATCTAGATTGTGAGCCCCAATGGACACAGTACCCATAATGTCTGTAAAGTGCTGTGGAAGTAACAGAATTTTTGAAGCTTTCTAACATTTGATAACATTTGAAGGGTAACTAAACGCTTTTCTCTTTTTTTTTTATCTTACTTATAGCCCTTGGTCAGAATGACTTGATAGTAAGGTCCCATAACCCCCACCTATCAATCAAAATAAAGGGCCATAAGCTGTCAGCTCATCTTTGAGAATGAGCAGAACGGTGACCAAGAGGCTTTCAATATTGAGCCTTTGTGCTTGGATATAAGCTGAACACTTCTGCTCTTTGCTTGAGCAATTAGTTGGAGCGTCAGGATCAGGAACCCCACTGATTAACACTATTATATATATTTATTTATTTATTTACTTAAGAAGCCTATGAAAAAAATGTCTGATAAATAGGCCAGCCCCAAAGCATGCTGCGTTTAAAAAAGTACTGTGTAAATCCACAGCAATATTTTTAGAGTTTTTTCAGTGCTATATCGATATATGCGTATGTGCTCAGATCTATGAAGCTGGCCGGCTTGCTGTATATATCCAGCTCTTTCCTATCACATTGTTTATTCAGCTATGAAAGGTTGAATAATGTCGATCCGGAGACGTTGTGTTTAACTTCTGCCGCTATGGCTTTTCAGCTATAATGAAGCAGCTGTTCAGTGAGACATGCAGATCTCAAGCTTCTCCCCATGGTCAACACTCATCAAATAAACTTTCTGATGCTATCCATAGATAAGTCATTATTGTCATGCGCCATATGAGTGGTTCTCATTAACCATGAAATCAGGAAGTAGCCAAGCAGCCATCGCTGTGAGATGTGTCTTAAGAAGACAACCTATTGGTTAAATCAGATTTTTATGTTGCATGTGTAAATTCAAAAAATGTTTTATTTTACTTTCCATACCACTAACTATATTAAATAAATAATAAAACTTTTAAAATTAGCAAATTTTCACATTGGCTAATATAAACTCATGCTTCCTGTTCTTTAATTGGACATTAGCTGTAACAGACTAACTCAGACAATTTGTTTGTTCTTATAGAAGCTTTAAATGAAGAGCATGTTCCTAGTCTGGACATACAGTGGTGTGAAAAAATATTTGCTCCCTTCCTGATTTCTTATTCTTTAGCATGTTTGTCACACATATGTTTCAGATCACAAAACAAATTTAAATATTAGACAAAGATAACACAAGTAAATACAAAATGCAGTTTTTAAATGAAGGTCTTTATTATTCAGGGAAAAAGAAATCCAAACCTAGAGGGTCCTGTGTGAAAAAGTGATTGCCCCCCTTTTAAAACGTAAACTAACTGTGGATTATCACATCTTTGGGAAGCTGAGTTCAATTTCCCTAGCTACATACAGGCCTGATTACTGACACACCTGTTCTCAATCAAGAAATCACTTAAATAGGATCTGCCTGGAAAAGTGAAGTAGACCAAAAGATCCTCAAAAGTTAGACATCATGCTGCGATCCAAAAAAATTCAAAAACAAATGAGAAACCAAGTAATTGAGATCTATAAGTCTGGAAAAGGTTATAAAGTAGTGATGAGCGAGCATGCTCGTTACTCGAGATTTACGAGGTGTTTCCCGAGTATCTTCAGCGTGTTCGGTGTTATGTTTGAGTCGCGCCATGTGTATGATTTGCAACTTTTTGACAGTTTTAATACATGTGAGGAATTTCTGTTTGTTAGACATTCCTCACATGTATTAAAGCTGTCAAACAGTCGCAAATCATGCGCACAGCGCGACTCAAACATAGCACCCGAGCATGCTGAAGATATTCGAGGAGCACCCAAGCATGCTCGCCGAAAGGGTTGACAGAACATACTCGCTCATCACTATTATAAAGCCATTTTTAAAGCTTCGGGACTCCAGCGAACCACAGTGAGAGCTATTATCCATAAATGGCGAAAACATGGGACAGTGGTGAACCTTCCCAGGAGGGACTGGCTGACCAAAATTACCCCAAGAGCGCAGCGACGACTCATCCAAGTGGTCACAAAAGACCCCACAATAACATTCAAAGAACTGCAGGCCTCACTTGCCTCTGTTATGGTCAGTGTTCATGACTCCACCATAAGAAAGAGACTGTACAAAAATGGCATGCATGACAGAGTTGCAAGACGAAAACCACTGCTGAGCAAACAGAATATAAAGGCTCATCTCAGTTTGGCCAGAAAACATCTTGAAGATCATCAAGAATTTTGGGAGAATACTCTGTGGACTGACGAGACAGAAGTTGAACTTTTTGGAAGGTGCATGTTCCATTGCATCTGGCGGAGAAGTAACACAGCATTTTAGAAAAGGGACATAATACCAACAGTAAAATATGGTGGTGGTAGTGTGATGGCCTGGGGCTGTTTTGCTGCTTCAGGACCTGGAAGACTCACTGTGGTAAATGGGACCATGAATTCTGTTGTCTACCCAAAAATCCTGAAGGAGAATGTTTGGCCATCTGTTCGTGACCTCAAGCTGAAGCACACTTGGGTTATGCAGCAGGACAATGATCCAAAACACACCAGCAAGTCCACCACTGAATGGCTTAAGAAAAACAAAATTAAGACTTTGGTGTGGCCTAGTCAAAGTCCTGATCTTAATCTGATTGAGATGCTGTAGCATGACCTTAAAAAGGTGGTTCATGCTCAGAAATAATCCAATGTGGCTGAATGACAACAATTTTTCAAAGATGAGTGGCCAAAATTCCTCCAGAGCTTTGTAAAAGACTCATAGTCAGTTATCGTAAAAGCTTGATTGTAGCTGTTGCTGCTAAGGGTGACCCAACCAGTTATTAGGTTTTGCGGGCAATCACTTTTTCACACAGGGCCCTGTAGGTTTGGATTTTTTTTCCATTAATAATAAATACCTTCATTTAAAAATTGCATTTTGTGTTTACTAGGGCAGCATGGTGGCTCAGTGGTTAGCACTGCAGCCTTGCAGCGCTGGGGTCCTGGGTCCAAATCGAACCCAGGACAACATCTGCAAGGAGTTTGTTTGTTCTCTCCGTGTTTGCTTTGGTTTCCTCCGGGTTCTCCGGTTTCCTCCCACATTCCAAAGACATAGTGATAGGGAATTTAGATTGTGAGCCCCAATGGCGACATTGATGATAGTGTCGGTAAAGCGTTGTCTAATTAACAGTGTTATATAAATGAGCAAAATAAAAACTAAAAATGAATACTTGTGTTAACTTTGGCAAATATTTAAATTTGTTTTGTGTTCTGAAACATTTAAGTGTGACAAACATGCAAAAGCATAAGAAGTCAGGAAGGGGCAAACACTTTTTAACACCACTGTATGGCATTGTGAAGGTAGGAGGAGGTGAGCTGTGACGTCATCTATTTTGAATGGTAGACCCTGTGTTATCTACTGTGTACGGAGTTGTTCCCTATCATTGTAATGATGTATGTGATGATAATGAGACTGTTGAAAACTAAAGAGAAGCCTAGTATAAGGGCTAGTGGTCAGTGTCAAAATTGCTAAATTATTGTTGTTTTTATAAAGTGATTGAAATTGAAATAACATTATCAAATTAAAAAATACATTTAAAGAAGTTGTCCACTACTTTTCCATTGATGCCCTATTCACAGGATAGGGCATCTATGTTTGATCAGCCGGGGTCCCGTATCCACCACCCCAGCAGATCAGCTGCTAATGGTGCCAGCTGCGGCGGCCGCCGGCCGGAAGTACCTACTTGCGTAGCTTGGCCGTCTAGCTGTAGTTGCCACCGCGGGTACTGCACATCCGCCTCCTATTCAATTCAATGACAGGCGGATGTGTAGTACCCCGGGGCGGCCACTACAGCTAGACAATCAAGCAACGTAAATAAGTACTTCCGGCTGGCGGCCGCCACCGCTGACATCGATAGCAGATGATCGGCGGGTGTGCCGGGTGCGGGACCCCGGCTGATTAAACAATGATGCCCTATCCTATGTGTAGCGCCCCGAGGGTTCGGCCGCTACAGGGGTATTGCACCTCTGCCAGAGGTGTGATATTCCACTCCCGGGTAAGGATGGAGTATGGACCAGGGCTCAGGTAGCTGCATACAGCACACACACCCCATTTCCGAGGGACAGTTCAACGGTGCTCCCATTAGACAGTAATGCAGGCACGACAGACCATGTCCCTGACTGGAGTGGGGAGGGGGGAGTAAAACCCAGTGATGTAGGAGCAGGAGGGGACGGTTCCTGAGTGTAGGTAGGAACCCATTGGTTGCTGGTCACCTGGGCTCATGCTTTAGAGGGAAGTATAAAAGGTGGGCACCATCTTAGATGCAAGAGAGAGTGAGAGCAGAGTCTGTTCAGTCAGAGGAGAAGACAGGGAGCAGAGGCTCTGTAGGAGCTCTGCTCAGGAGTGGGCCTAGAGAAAAGGCCGAGAAAGGAACAGGAGAAGAAGGAACAGGAGATGAAGGAACAGGAGAAGAAGGAACAGAAAAGGAGGAGGAGATATAGAGAAACAGAAGGGCTCAGGAACAAGAAGGTGGAAGGGGCCCTAAGAACCCATGAGAATACCGGGTGAAGGGTCAGGCAGATTAAGGGTACCGGATCCCAAGTTGGTGGAGGAGAAACTACCCTCAGCCAAAGACCGGAGGTCGTGATCATTTATTGGTGCGACACCTCATCAAACCTACTAGGAAGGCACCATATAGGACAGCGGGGAACGGGGCCCACGTTTACCCGCGCAGATCCGCGGCAGCTGGACAAAAGTGGGTCACTGGTGAGGCAGGCCAGAGAAAGGACAAAAGGGGGTCCTGAGCCAGACTTCTGAACTGCCTGGGAGTTGACCGAGCCCCACACCTGGTGGACGCAGCACGGCTCGGGCGGTCACTACCTGTACAGAAGTGACCCGGAGCACATGAACTGTGAGTAAAAGACATTGGATTGCAGTACGTTGTCTGTGTACTTTCTCGCTCCTCCAGCACTAACGGTACTGGAACTCACTTCACCATCACCCCCACCATTCACTGCACTGCCCTGGGGTTACACTTTTCCCGTGGGGAGTTACACTACCTCAGCTGCATATACCATCAGCCCCAGCGGTCTGCCTTGCAGCGGCGGTTCATAACAGCCGCAATCCACGGGTGGCGTAGTCGGACATCACTCAGAACTGATAAAGGACTACCACTGGTCTGACCACCCTGAGCCACGGACCGGGTTGCCACCACTACCCCCATCATTTTCCCGATTGCCCGGCTCCGAGTACCCCACGGCCCAGGGGGCGAGTCAGCTTTGGCGTAGTCGGCAGGATCGTTACCGGCCCGCCACCAGCGGGTATTGCGTGCCTGAAAAGAGACTGTTTCACCGTGTTAAAAGATGGAGCCCGCCCCAGAAGAACGAGCGCCATAATGTGCGCGCCAAAAGACCACAGGAAGCCACCTCCCATTGTGGGCCAGGTCCCAGAATGGCGCCAAAGAAGGAGCCCACCCCCAACAGCCATGAGCGCGGCTGTGGAGATGTCCATCAAGGTGGGGGGGCTGCCCCTGAAAGTGATTGTCACCAAGTCGCCCCAGGACCACCCCCAATGGGGGTGGGAAGAGAAGAAAACTGTGGGGCAGGGCGCGGTCTGGATCAGTCTGGACGGACCGCACCCGGGAATGGAGGAAAGATTCAACCGCACCCATACCTTGGCCCGGAGCCTGCTGCAGGCTGAACTGCCATGCAGCCTAGCGGAGATCCTGGCGCAGCTCCCTAGAGATCCGGAGCGTGCGCAAGCTGCGCTGGAGGACCTGGATCGAAGGATGGTCCGGGTGCGGCGGGATGCGCTTGCTGGGTGGAGAGAAGAACTGGCCCGGCAGGCTGGAACCCACCAGCGGCAGGCATCACCCGCACCCCGGAGTACGCCTGCCTCTGAGGACGGTGAAGGAGGAGTGAGGGCCGGAGATGGCGTCGCGGAGGGAGCCACGAGGACCGAGGCAAGTACAGGGGACGTTACCATCCCAGGCCCAGCAGCTGCAAGCCTGCCCCAGCCTCCCGTCACAGAACCCGAAGCCCCACTCACCGCACCTGTTGCCGCGCCGCCACTGCTCCCAGCTAGGCCTCAAGCGGCGAGCGCCACGGCCACGCCCCGCCCGGCGCCACGCCCCTTGACCCCGGGCACCGTAAAGAGGGAAGCGTCACCGGCCTGGTCGCAAGGCCTAGTTAACCCGGGCGCCGTTACCCAACCAGCACCCCCTTCTCGGACTGGGCCGCCATCGGGCACAACCAGCAGACCCTCGGCCTGGTCGCAAGGCCGAGTGCCCCCGGGCGCTGCTCACAAATCGAGGTCCTCCGCTATACCACCGCTGGACGCGGATCTGTTTGCCCAGCACACTGGTCCAGATGGACTGCCGCTGGAGTGGCCGGCCGAACTGACCAGCGGTCAGCCATGGAAGATCCAGCCCCCGCGCGAGCCCCTGATACCTGCTCCGGAGCCTGTAAGAGTCATCCTGCTACCACTGGAGGACGCCCAATTTGAGTGGGACCCCGCTGGTGAGAACTTAATGGGGTTCACTCAGGAGACCCGGGCGGACGCGGTCGGTCGTCTAGAGGCTTGCCAACAGCAGCTGGTGACCTTTGAGCGGGAACGGCGAGAGAGGCGCGTTAGGGAGAAGCGGCTCCAGGCCCAGAGTGCTGAGCAGAAGCGCAAGGCCTGTCAAGATTCCCGGGCCGCCCGCGGTCCCCGAGCCACCGGGACTGTGATAAAGTTCCACATGGAGAATGGCTGGGGCTTTATAAGAGATCCGGAAACCATCGGCGACGGCTTTGTGACCCGCAGGGACGTTGAAAGCCATCTACCCGAGGGACACCGTGGACGTGACCTCAACCCTAGTGATGTGGTCACCTTTACCCGACATGAGGGCGCCAAAGGACCGTACGCCCTCCATGTCCATTGGCTTACCGAGGAGGAACTGCAGCACTACGGCTACGAGGAAAGCCAAGAGGACCCGGACGGGTCTGAAGACTATCCCGAGGAAGGTGCGCAAGGAGGACATCGCCACTGAAAAATGGCAGCGCACAAATGTATATAGTTACCCATCAGGGTATAAGGATTGTTAAAGGAACTGTTTCCAGGGAGTATGTGGTCCCCATTGGGACAAATATTGAACTGTTACCTGTTTGAACGTTGCCCCTCATCCCTAACCTGGCTGAGGACTGAGAGCAGCCACCCCCTTTCCAACCGGCCGAGGACTGGGAAGGGCCAATCCCCTGTAAATAGTTGCGCTTCCTAAAGCGCCCCCTACTGGTTTTATAACAAGACTGCAACGTCTACCTCGGGACAGAGAGTCCCTCACGTTTAAAAGTTTGCTGAAGTTTTGGCACTTAAAAGAAAAATGAACACCTGGTCTCAAGTTGCACCGCGGCCAGGATCCAAGAATGTGTTTTGCTTAAAAATGTTTTATATGAATAAGTTTTATATGCTGCTAAATAAGAATGTGAAAGTTTTCTATAATGTTTATGTGACAAGAGTTCCGGTAGTATTAACAGTGACAAAGGAAAGTGTTTCCCATAAAGGGAATTGAACTGTCGTCCGATTCCTAATGTGAAAAGTTTTTGAAAAAGTTTTGCATATCCTGTACTTAATTGTTTTTTTTTGCTCTGTTCCAGCCCGAGGGCGTGCTGTGGTTTACCAGGGGGGAATGTAGCGCCCCGAGGGTTCGGCCGCTACAGGGATATTGCACCTCTGCCAGAGGTGTGATATTCCACTCCCGGGTAAGGATGGCGTATGGACCAGGGCTCAGGTAGCTGCATACAGCACACACACCCCATTTCCGAGGGACAGTTCAACGGTGCTCCCATTAGACAGTAATGCAGGCACGACAGACCATGTCCCTGACTGGAGTGGGGAGGGGGGAGGAAAACCCAGTGATGTAGGAGCAGGAGGGGACGGTTCCTGAGCGTAGGTAGGAGCCCATTGGTTGCTGGTCACCTGGGCTCATGCTTTAGAGGGAAGTATAAAAGGTGGGCACCATCTTAGATGCAAGAGAGAGTGAGAGCAGAGTCTGTTCAGTCAGAGGAGAAGACAGGGAGCAGAGGCTCTGTAGGAGCTCTGCTCAGGAGTGGGCCTAGAGAAAAGGCCGAGAAAGGAACAGGAGAAGAAGGAACAGAAAAGGAGGAGGAAAGATAGAGAAACAGAAGGGCTCAGGAACAAGAAGGTGGAAGGGACCCTAAGAACCCATGAGAATACCGGGTGAAGGGTCAGGCAGATTAAGGGTACCGGATCCCAAGTTGGTGGAGGAGAAACTACCCTCAGCCAAAGACCGGAGGTCGTGATCATTTATTGGTGCGACACCTCATCAAACCTGCTAGGAAGGCACCATATAGGACAGCGGGGAACGGGGCCCACGTTTACCTGCGTAGATCCGCGGCAGCTGGACAAAAGTGGGTCACTGGTGAGGCAGGCCAGAGAAAGGACAAAAGGGGGTCCTGAGCCAGACTTCTGAACTGCCTGGGAGTTGACCGAGCCCCACACCTGGTGGACGCAGCACGGCTCGGGCGGTCACTACCTGTACAGAAGTGACCCGGAGCACATGAACTGTGAGTAAAAGACATTGGATTGCAGTACGTTGTCTGTGTACTTTCTCGCTCCTCCAGCACTACCAGTACTGAGACTCCCTGCACCATCACCCCCATCATCCATTGCACAACCCTGGGGCTACACTCTTCCCGTGGGGAGTTAAACAACCTCAGCTGCGTAAACCATCAGCCTCAGGGGATTACCTTGCAGCGGTGGTTCATAATAACCGCAATCCACGGGTGGCGTAGTCGGACAACATGAACAGCACATAGCAGACTACCATTGGTCTGACCGCCCTGAGCCACGGAATCGGGTCGCCACCACTACTCCCATCGTTTTCCCGATTGTCCGGCTCCGAGTACCCCACGGCTCAGGGGGCGAGTCATATGGATAGTCCATCAATGGAAAAGTAGTGGACAACTTCTTTAATAGAAAATCTGATATAATTTTATAAAGACACATTTCCTTTAAATAATTCTTACAATCATTCTAAAAATCTTTTTTGGATGTTAAGAATTGATATCCATCCTTTTAATTGTGTAATGCACACGCCCGGGCTGAGCGGCGTGTGCGTGTGATTGTAGTGATTCCACTGTACCGTACCGGAGAGTGCCTGGAGGGGCGTAACTAAGTGTCTGCCCGATCCGACCAAGATCGCACGACGGCATACGACGCCAGTGCACCAGGGAGGACCCGAGCAGAGGTACCAGGGTCTACTCCAGGTCAGACTCCGGACACGGCTGTTGGCCCACACCGGGGAATACAGGAACTGGAAGGTTTAGGCTGGCACACTGGTATGCAGACGGGGAGGTACTGGCAGGTACAACAGGTTGGAGCACAGAGAGGATAGAACCCAGTACAGACTGGGACTTCTGGAACAGAACCGCAGAAGCGGTATACAAACACAGCAGGTTGAGAGCAAGACGAGGCCGCCAGGAGCGGAGCAAAGAGTCAGAGCAGAGCGAGGCTGCCGGAGCAGCGAGCAAAGGGTCTGAGCAGAGCGAGACTTCCGGAGCAGCGAGCAAAGGGTAAGAGCAGGGTAGGACTGCCGGAGCAGTGAGCAAGAGGAAACAGAGCGAGACTGCTGGAGCAGCGAGCAAAGGGTCAGAGCAAACTACCGCAGCAGCAATCTAGAGGGAGCAGGGCGAGACTGCCGGAGCAGCGAGCAAGAGGGAGCAGGGCGAGGCTGCCGGAGCAGCGAGCAAAGGGTCAGAGCAGAGTAGGACTGCCGCAGCAGCGAACAAAGGGTCAGAGCAGAGTAGGACTGCCGGAGCAGCGAGCAAAGGGTCAGAGCAGAGCGAGACTGCCGGAGCAGCGAGCAAAGGGTCAGAGCAGAGCAAGACTGCCGGAGCAGCGAGCAAAGGGTCAGAGCAGACTGCCGGAGCAGCAAGCAAGAAGGAGCAGAGCGAGACTGCCAGGGCAGCGAGCAAAGGGGAGAGAGCAGAACGAGACTGCCAGAGCAGTGAGAAAGAAGGAGCAGAGCGAGACTGCTGGAGCAGTGAGAAAGAAGGAGAGAGCAGAACGAGACTGCCGGAGCAGTGAGAAAGAGGGAACTGAGCGAGACTGCCGGAGCAGAGAGGTAAAGGGAGAGAGCAGAATGAGACTGCTGGAGCAGTGATAAAGAGCAGAGCAGGACGAGACCGCCTGGAGCGGTGAGCAAGAGCAGAGCAGGACGAGACCGCCTGGAGCGGTGAGCAAGAGCAGAGCAGGACGAGGCCGCCTGGAGCGGTGAGCAAGAGCAGAGCAGGACGAGGCTGCCTGGAGCGGTGAGCAAGAGCAGAGCAGGACGAGGCCGCCTGGAGCGGTGAGCAAGAGCAGAGCAGGACGAGGCCGCCTGGAGCGGTGAGCAAGAGCAGAGCAGGACGAGGCCGCCTGGAGCGGTGAGCAAGAGCACAGCAGGACGAGGCCGCCTGGAGCGGTGAGCAAGAGCACAGCAGGACGAGGCCGCCTGGAGCGGTGAGCAAGAGCACAGCAGGACGAGGCCGCCTGGAGCGGTGAGCAAGAGCAGAGCAGGACGAGGCCGCCTGGAGCGGTGAGCAAGAGCAGAGCAGGACGAGGCCGCCTGGAGCGGTGAGCAAGAGCAGAGCAGGACGAGGCCGCCTGGAGCGGTGAGCAAGAGCAGAGCAGGACAAGGCCGCCTGGAGCGGTGAGCAAGAGCAGAGCAGGGGGGACAGGGCTCTGTTCACACGGAACAGACAGGAAGGGAAAGGCAGAGCCAGATACCCACAGGGTACTTGCAGAGAAGTAGCGAGTGGACCACAAACTCACAAACGGGAGTACAGAGACAACAAGCAGGAGTTAGGTACGAGTTCAGACTCTGCAGAAAAAGGAAAGGAACGGACATAGAGAAAAAACAGGTAAAAGATAGGAGAGAGTTCAGACTGGAACTGAGTGTACGGAGGAGACCGACACTGCAGCGGAATACAGGAGCGGGTCTGGGAATACGGCCCCCAGAGAGGCGGGACGAGCAGGCAAGGAGCGTGTTCAGACAGGACAGACAAGATACAGGAGCAGGTCTAGGTAATCGGCCCCTAGAAGGCGGGAGGAACAGGCTAGGAGCGTGTTCAGACAGGCCTGGAAATACAGCCTCCAGGAAAGGCAGACAAGAGACAAGGAACGTGTACAGACTGCAGGTTAGGGTACACAGATAGGACACAGTACAGACATGGGAACAGATACTGCAAGACAGGTAACATAGACAGGACCTGGCATGTCAAAGACAAAAGCCAACTGACAGGGCAAGATGCTCAGGCAGGGATTGATTGGAGCAGCTGGGTTAAATACCAGGTGACAGACAGCAATAGGCTGAGGACGCACAAGGGGTGTGACCCACAGCAGGTACAAAAAGCAGGAAGTGATCGGGCGCCGCCCTTAAGCAGCAGAAACAGACACAAACAGACAGCATGGAGGGAAGCCAGAGAGACATTCTCAAGTGCGCGCTCTTGCACAGTGGGAGATGGACCACTATGCAAAGACGCCGCCAGGTATGTTGCAAATTGTATTATATTATAATATAATTATCAAAATTATTATTATTATTATATCCACAGTGGTATAAAAATTAAAATTGCCCATGGTCTTCTCTTAACTTTACAGTAATTAGTTAGAAAAGTACAGTTACAGGAAACAGAAATAGGAAAGCAAGTTTGTTTTCTTTTAGTGAATGACAGGTGACAGTGTAGGTTAATCTCTCCCTCTCTTCTTTCTGAATGTGAATCTCCCTTAAAACAAGCAGCACTATGGTAGCAAGCAACAAGGCACCTGTCCACTCCAGGCCCCCTGTGTTTCAGGAATGGAGTTGGAAAATTTCACAATGTGCCATGTGTCTTAGGGTATATCAACACTGTGTATTTTCTTCCATATTTTGAGCAGGTGGAAAAAGCACTAACAAAACGATCAAAAGAATGGTCCTACTAAATTGTACAGGAAAACAACTTTCTGTTCCTATATTCAGGCTTTTGAATCTCTTTTGAAAGCTTTAGGCCAAGAGTTTAAAACAGGGGTGGGGAACCTCTGGCCCTCAGGCCGAAAACAGTGACTTTTCCTCTGGTTCCCAGGCAAATTCCCAGGGCCGCAGTGCTCGGGCCTGCAGCCGAGTCTTGCCGGCCACCGGCCCATTAAACACTTCTTGCACTGTGAGCACTCGCACACAATGTTCACTAGTGAACACTGCAGTGCATGCATTGCAGGGTTACATCCTTACACTGGCCTGTGCCAGAGTCAGGACATACTATGTGAGCCGAGCTAGAGCACGATGCGCTCTCACAGATGAAGATTGAAGCAGCATCAACCCTTCAATCTCCTGTGATATGTGCCTTCAGCCCAATGTCTCCTGTGATATGTGCCTCCATCCCAATCATAGGCGGATTATAATGAGGGCAATCCGGGGCCTCGGGTCTCCAGGGGGCCTGGGGCTCCGGGGGGGCTATGGCCGGATTGCCCTCATTATATGTGTGGCCCCACGGTACATACCGGCAGACAGTGGCGGGGGGGGGGCCCCGGACCACTCCCCCAGCAGCAGTGCACGGCCGCTGCTTCTTCTTCGGCCGGGCCAGCACTGCAGCAGTTAACTTCCCTATGTGCTGGCCCGGCCGCGTCACTGCTAGGAGACACGGCCCTGTGCGCGACCGTGTCTCCTAGCTGTGACGTCACGCAGTGCGCGCCCGGCCTGCACTGCTACTTACCACCGGAGAGGAGCAGGAGCCAGGACTGGAGCCGAGCCGGGGGATGGTGAGTGAGTGTGTGTGTGTGTGTGTGAGAGAGAGAGTGTGTATGTGTGAGAGTGAGTGTGTGTATGTATGTATGTGTGTGTGTGTGGGCAGGCAGATATCATTGTGTGATGTCTGTTTATATGTATTTTTGTGTTTCAAATGTGTTTATGCGTGTATGTATATGTCTGTATATGTTTGTGTGCGTGACTGCGTGCGTGACTGCGTGCGGCCTCCTGCTGAGTATAAATGGCGCCGTGCGGCCTCCTGTTGTCTCTGGAGGGGGGGCCGTGCGGCCTCCCGCTGTGTATAGATGTCACCGTGCGGCTCCCTGCTGTGTATAGATGGCTTCGTGCGGCCTCCCGCTGTGTCTAGATGGCTTCGTGCGGCCTCCCGCTGTATATAGATGGCTCCGTGCGGCCTCCCGCTGTGTATAGATGGCACCGTGCGGCTCCCTGCTGTGTATAGATGGCTTCGTGCGGCCTCCCGCTGTGTCTAGATGGCTCCGTGCGGCCTCCCGCTGTGTATAGATGGCTCCGTGCGGCCTCCCGCTGTGTATAGATAGCGCCGTGTGGCCTCCCGCTGTGTATAGATGGCACCGTGCGGCTCCCTGCTGTGTATAGATGGCACAGTGCTGCCTCCCGCTGTGTCTAGATGGCTCTGTGCGGCCTCCCGCTGTGTATAGATGGCTCCGTGCGGCCTCCCGCTGTGTATAGATGGCGCCATGCGGCCTCCCGCTGTGTATAGATGGCTACGTGTGGCTCCCTGCTGTATATAGATGGCTACGTGCGGCCTCCCGCTGTGTATACATGGCTCCGTGCGGCCTCCCGCTGTGTATAGATGGCTCCGTGCGGCCTCCTGCTGTGTATAGATGGCTCCGTGCGGCCTCCTGCCGTGCATAGATGGCTCCGTGCGGCCTCCTGCCGTGTATAGATGGCTCCGTGCGGCCTCCTGCCGTGTATAGATGGCTACGTGCAGCCTCCCGCTGTGTATAGATGGCGCCGTGCGGCCTCCTGCTGTGTATAGATGGCTACATGCGACCTCCTGCCATGTATAGATGGCTACGTGCGGCCTCCTGCCATGTATAGATGGCTACGTGCGGCCTCCTGCCATGTATAGATGGCTATGTGCGGCCTCCTGCCGTGTATAGATGGCTACGTGCGGCCTCCTGCCGTGTATAGATGGCTACGTGCGGCCTCCTGCCGTGTATAGATGGCTACGTGCGGCCTCCTGCTGTGTATAGATAGCTACGTGCGGCCTCCTGCTGTGTATAGATGGCTACGTGTGCTCAATATTGAGTCAGACAATTAATGTAAGGCTATGTGCCCACGATGCAGAAATGCTCCGGATTTTTTTTGAGCGTTTCTGCATCTCCCTGGCAGAAAACGCATGCGGATTGTACATGCGTTTTTCCTGCCATGGACATGCGGATGTGAAGTGTTCTTCACATGCATTTCCGCATGCGGGTTGACAAGCGCTTTCCAAGCGATTTTAGCATCACTTGGAAAGTGCTTGACAACTAGGTCACACTATATAAATCCATGCAACCGGCATGAATTTATATAGTGTGACCGTAAAAGAATGGTAAAAATTAAATATATACTTACCTTCTGATGGCCTGCCGACGTCAGCGGTCGCGTGACCTGTCACATGACTAAATGACGTCACGGCAGGTCCTTTTCAGACCAGCGCGAGCTGCCGGCAAGCCAGGACGCATCGGATAAAGACACCGGGGGCCATCAGAAGGTAAGTATAATATTTATTTTTTATTTTATTATTTTTTTTAAAGGTTCTATGGTACCCGGGTCTGGAGGAGAGTCTCCTCTTCTCCAAACCCGGGTACCATCTGCACATTGAAACGCTTGGATTCTGCATGTACAGATGCAGTGATGCGGATTACATGCGTTCCAATGCAAGTCAATGGTGGCGAAAGCGCCGCGCTTCCGCAAAATAATTGTTAGTGCTGCGGATTTTTCCGCAATGATAATCCGCAGCGGAAATTTCCGCAGCATGTGCATAGCACATGCGGATTATCATTGGGGAACATGGCAGACCTTCTACCAAGCGTTTTTTAAGCGTTTCTGCAGCGGAATTGCCGCTGTGGAAACGCTTAAAAAACGCGTAGTGGGCACACAGCCTAAAAAAAATTATAATTAATATTGTGCCAAATTAATTTCACATGAACTATCACATGATCTATCACAGGGGATCATGTGACATGTCACGTGATACATCAGGTGTGGGGTGGGGGGCCCGCGCCTTCTAAACTGCCCGGGGCCTTTGCTACTCTTAATCCACCCCTGATCCCAATGTCTCCTGTGATATGTGCCTCCAGCCCCATGTCTCCTGTGATGTACGTGCTCCTGCCCCTGTGTCTCCTATGTGATATACATGCTCCAGCCCCAATGTCTCCTATGTGATGTACATGCTCCAGCCCCAGTGTATCTTATGTAATATACGTGTTCCAGCCCCAGTGTCTCCTAAGTTATGTATTCCCTGCAGCCTTAGCATCTCCTATGTGATTTATGTGTTGCACCCCAATGTCTTCTATATATGTATACAGCACTCCCAGTGTCTCCTATGTGATACATGCTCCAGCCCTATGTCTCCCGTGATGTACGTGCACCAGCCCCAGTGTCTCCTATGTGATGTACATGCCCTAGCCCCAGTGTCTCCTATGTGATGTACGTACTCCAGCCTCAGTGTCTACTATCTGATGTACGTGCTCCAGCCCCAGTGTCTCTTTTGTTAAATATGTGCTGCAGCCCTAGCATCTCCTATGTGACTTATATGCTGCACTTCCAGCATCTCCTATATGGTGTATACATCAGTGTAATATACATCTGTATTCGGTAAAGCTTACTGCTATGAGTTCTTTACAAAACTTATCATCACAAAGAGTTTATTCCACTCCAGAACGATGAAAATCTGGAAAAGCAGTTGTGAGTAGCAACAATTATTTATTTATTTTTCTCACTTATATAGCGCCATTAATTCCACAGCGCTTTACAGACATTATGGGCACTATCCCCATCAGGGCTCACAATCTACTTCCCTATCAGTATGTGACGCGCCCCTGGGCCTGTGTCGCACTGCGGTGCGCACGCGGGAACTTACCCGGAGCCGGATCCGTGGAGGGTTGTAGTCTCGTGGCGGTGACCCGGTCCGTGCCCAGGGAGTCAAACTGGACGGCAGTCTATTAGTAGTAAATAGTTGATGACTACGCCTCCCGTTGAGTGCAGCCAGGGAGCTGCTGCTGCGGGGCAGACCGCTGAGGCCGATGGTAGGATTATGCAGCGTGATAGTATAACCCCCAACGGGAGGGGTATGGCCTCAGGGCAGCCGACGTGGATGATGGGGGTAGCAGGAACCACTCAGAGACGGTACGGTGTAGTTCAGGGTCTTTACTGGTAACAACGATAGACCCTCCCGGAGTACTTGCTAGCGAACGGGGCCTGGTCAGTCCTTGAGCAGATGGGATCTCCCCTGGCCAGGCGTAGTTGTAGGCCTCCCAAACTGACTGTACTCTTCTGGCTACCTTGCTAGAAGCTGATGTAAGTAGCCCACGTCCCTGAGTGTACCGTGTGGTGCTCACCCGTATGGCCGGTGACTCGGGGCCTTCTAATGGCTTCCGCTCCACGATGGCGGTGCTGGTCCCACGCGTGTGACCGTGCCTTCGGGCTTCTGGGCCAGAGGACCTGAAATCCCCTGCCTGACGGATTCTGCTGCTGGGTAGGAGTTAGTCCCCACAGCCTCGGACTCCGGGTCCGGAAAGAAGTCTTCTTAGTCAGGGCGAGCTCTGCAGCTGCCAGCCCCTGACTCCTGGTGACTCTGCTGTTTCCTATGCTGCTTCTTGTCTCTACTCCACTTGTCTGACTCACCCTGCCTCAGCCCCGGGTTTATACAGGGGAAGTTCTTCCCCTCCCAAGACTGGGCAGGAGGTGTGGCATGCACAGGATCCCTGACCTCCCACCTGCTCTCAGACATAACATTACATTACTGTGGAAAACCAGACCCCTGGGGTGCCACATTCCCCCCTAGTGAAATTTAGTACTCCGGGACTAAACACATTTAGAAAAACATAACAAGGCAAAAACATTAATAATACAATAAGAAAACATATAAAGATGGTTACGGCGTGTCCGCAACCGGGTGCAGTCTCTGAAGAAAGCAAGGTGTCCATTTCACCAACACAGGGAGACGTAACCAGGTAGGGGTCTGTCCTACCCCGAGTCCTTAACAGTCTCTAGTCCATCCTGGGTTACGCTCCAACTATGTACAAGGATTCCCGGTAAATCCACCAAGGATCCCTAAAAATAACTAGAAACACAAAATTATACACAAGCAACAAGACACAGAAAAACATAAATAAAACAATTTATACACTTCAAATTCTCCAGCGTGCGGGTAACTGGCCTCTAGTGGCCCGAGTGGACCTACGGAGCTGACTGTCTGGCCCTGAACTACAGGGTGTAGGAACTGTCAAGGGTAAACTGGGCAGCTGTCTACCGGCTCTTTGTCTCACTAGGGGTACGGCAGGCTCACTATAAGCAGAGGGTTGATTCTCCTGTTCTGCTTGTGTGGAGTCTTCTGCCTCCTGGACCGGCTGTTCTTCCAGCTCTACCCGTTGCTCCATAGGTTCTTGGGATGATGGTTGGAGGAAGGTGAGTACGGGTACCACAACTGCACCATTGACTTGAGTCCAAGACTGAGGGAAGTCCCCGAGCACGGTACTAACCATATCTTCCCTTTCTTCCATGGGTCGATGGTCTTCTTGTTCCTCTTCAGGGTTCCTCAGTTGTTCGGGACACTTCTTCAGGTGGTCCCGGGATACAATGGCTGTGGTTTCCCCTCCGTCTTTACTGATGGTACAGACCTTCGGGTTCTCGTGGCTTGAGGGCAGTACGGTGTACGGGTCCTTCTCCCACTGGTCGTCCAACTTGTGGAGCCGTCTCTTCCTCTTCAAGACCTGCTCTCCGGGTACCAGGGGAACAGCGGGAGCATACTGGTTGTAAGTTTTCTCTTGTCTTTCCCTAGCCTGACAGAGACTTCGCTCCACGCTCTCCTGTACTCTCCGGTACTGCTGCTGCCTCTCTGTGTCCCAGTCTGTTTCTGGTGAAGTGTCCTCGGGGGTCAGGACTCCCATTTCCAGGTCAACAGGTAACTTACCAGGTCTTGCCCTCATTAGGTAAGCCGGGGTACAGTTGGTGGAACCTACCGGGATGTGGTTGTATAGGTCCACCAGATCGGGCAACTTTTCAGGCCACAGACTGCGTTCTTCCAGGGGCAACGTTTTTAGAAGATCCATTACCACCTGGTTCATTTTTTCACAAAGTCCATTAGTCTGCGGATGGTAGGGTGTCGTCCTTATCTTCCGGCAGCCATACAGATTGCAGAATTCCTGAAAGACCTCCGCTTCAAAGGCAGGTCCCTGGTCCGTCAGCACTTGGTCCGGGTACCCGTGTGGACGGCAGAAGTGCTGCTGGAAGGCTCTAGCTGCTGTTTGAGCCGTTAAGTCCTTGACGGGGACGACAACCAAGAACCGGGAGTAATGATCCACGATGGTTAACGCGTAGACGTAGCCACTTCTGCTTGGGGTCAGTTTTACATGATCCAAGGCTACCAGTTCCAACGGTTGCCGGGTGACGATGGACTGCAGGGGAGTCTTCTGACTGGCTCGGTCCTTCCTTCTCAGGTTGCACGGGCCACAATCTCTGCACCACTTCTCGATGGTTCCCCTCATGCCTACCCAGTGGAACCGCTCGCGCAGCAGAAACTCCAGCTTTTTCCACCCAAAGTGTCCAGCTCCGTCGTGGTATGCCTCCATCACCATGGCTGCGTCTCTTCGTGGCACCACTACTTGCCAGAGTAATTCATGCGTCCGGGAGTTAACCATTCTGCGGCACAACTTCCCTTTGTAAAGGAACAGTCGACTCTTCTCTGCCCATAGTTGTTTGGCTTCCTCCGGAGCGTCTGGTTCAAGGCGAGCCTCCGGCCGAGTCAGCATCTCCTTCACCAGTCGGACGGCAGGGTCGCTGTCTTGCGTTTCCGCCCAGTTGTAGTGGGGTAAGGAGTTCAACGTAGCAGCCTGCTTACTCCTTACCCGGTGGGAATACTGAATAGTCCCATGACGGTGGAACGCAGGGAGTTCAACTTCTTCCAGTCCCTCCGGATCTTCTCCTCCGTCCGGCAGGTTGGGCATCCTGGACAGGGCGTCCGCGTTGGTATTGGAGCGTCCTGCCCGGTATTTAATTGTGAACTCGTAGTTGGACAGACGGGCCATCCACCTCTGCTCCAGGGCACCGAGTCTTGCCGTGTCCAGGTGTGTCAGCGGGTTGTTATCCGTGTACACGGTGAACCGGGAAGAAGCGAGGTAATGCCTAAAGCGCTCAGTGATTGCCCATACTACGGCCAGGAACTCTAACTTAAATGAGCTGTAATTCTCGGGGTTCCTTTCGGTGGGTCGCAGTTTTCGGCTGGCGTAGGCGATTACTCGTTCCTTCCCCTGCTGGATCTGGGACAGTACGGCTCCTAGCCCGATGTTACTGGCGTCGGTGTAGAGGATAAAGGGCTGGCTATAATCCGGGTACGCCAGGATTTCGTCCCCCGTGAGGGCCATCTTCAGCTGGCGGAAGGACTCTTCTTCCAGCTCTTCCCATTTGAAGGGCGGCTTCTGGTTCTTGGCCTTCCGGGACTGGCCTATCAGGAGGTCCTGCATAGGTGCTGCCTTTTTGGTGAAACCGGGAATAAACCTTCGGTAGTAGCCTACCAACCCGAGGAACTGCCGCACTTCTTTTACGCTGGAGGGGCTAGGCCATTCCTTAATTGCGGTGATTTTATCAGGGTCGGGAGCCACTCCGTCAGCGCTCACTACGTGTCCCAGGTACTGCACCTTTGGTTTCAGGAGGTGACACTTGGAGGGTTTCACCTTTAGGCCGTAACTCGCCAGAGCCTCGAACACTTCCGCCAGGTGTTTCAGGTGGTCCTCATACGTCTTGGAATATACGATGACATCGTCCAGGTACAACAGGACCGTCTCGAAGTTTCTGTGGCCCAGACAACACTCCATTAGGCGTTGGAAGGTTCCTGGTGCGTTGCAGAGCCCGAACGGCATGCAGGTGAACTCGCTAAGTCCCATCGGGGTGGTGAATGCGGTCTTCTCCCGGTCTGCCTCTGCTACAGGAACCTGCCAGTACCCGCTAGTGAGATCCAAGGTAGAGAAGAAGTTAGCAGATCTTAAAGCAGCCAATGACTCCTCTATCCTTGGTAAGGGGTACGCATCCTTGTGTGTGATACGGTTGATTTTCCGGTAATCTACACACATCCTCATGGTGTTGTCTTTCTTTTTGACTAAAACTAATGGGGCTGCCCAGGCGCTACAACTATCCCGGATTACCCCAGCCTCCTTCATGTCTCTAAGCATCCCCTTGGCGTGTTGGTAATGTGCAGGGGGTACGGGTCGATACCTCTCTTTTATGGGAGGATGATCTCCCGTGGGGATGCGATGTTCTACCCCCTTGACTCGCCCGAAGTCTAACGGGTGTTTACTAAACACTCTCTCATACTCTTGAACCACCCGATAGACTCCTTGTTTCTGATGTGAGGGAGTGGAGTCAGTACCCAGATGTAGTTGCTGACACCAGTCCTCCATGTCTTTCTTAGAGCCGTTACCTTCCTCCGGGTGAGATGGAGGCAAGGGTTCCACAGATTGTATAGAATTTTGATTAGTGATATATAATTTGGCTAGCGTGGCATACCGGGGCAGGTACACTTCCCTCTCCCCGATATTTATTATGCGAACGGGCACCCTCCCATGGCGTACATTGACGACCCCCCGTGCTGTCAAAATGGTGGGCCTACTGTCTGAGTAAACTGGTTCTACCATTGCCTGGTAATCTCTACCTCTCAGACCAATAGCTGCCCGGCACCAAATCATCATTTCACTTTTTGGGGGCATGGCAATAGGAAAAGGGTCACACATTCTTACGCTACCAATCTCACCGCCGGAGAGTTCCACTTGTTGCCGTTGCATCAGTGCCCGGATCTCTTTCTGGAGCACCCGCTGCTCGCCGGAGCTGGCATTCTTGGCAACCTGCTGTAAAAGGAAAATCACCTCTGCAAGACAATTTTCAATTACATTAGTTCCTAGAGTTATTTTTGGGTGACTCTCATGTTTATCAATATCTACAATGATCAGTCCCTGTGCGGCCAGTTCGACTCTACCAATTTTGATGGTCACCTCTTTAAATCCGATCTGTGGCACGGGCTGACCATTGCTGGCGATGATACTCAAGTCGTCGTCGGGGTAGCGGGTAATATCCGAGTCATTCCAGTACTGCTTGAAGAGCACGTACGGGATGGTGGTGACCTGTGACCCGGTGTCCAGTAGGGCACTCATGGGAATGCCATCCAGTACCACAGGCAAGACTGGACGTCCTCCCACATATCTGTCGCGCCAGTTCGATGGGCCTGGTGATCTTTTTCCTGGGGGTTGGCCCTCTACCCCAGGTTGTGCCCGTTTAAAGAACAGTACCTTGCCATATGTCCGGGTTGATTGCAGCGGCGGCAGATGGGTTGTCCGTCCTCATTGTATCGGTCACTGGGTCTTCCTCTGGCCGGTGGGGTCCTCCTTGGTCGACGCCACGGGATGTCCTCCGGTCCGGATGCCAGCTGGATCTTCCCTGGGGTGGAAACCTGTAAAGACTGCACAGTTCGGGTTAGCGCAGCAACGCTCTTAGCTAGCTCTTGGACCTGATGGTGTAGGTCTGGAGCCGGGTCATTGTCCAGAGCCTGCGCATCAGCTCCCACAGGCCCTGCTGACAAGGGCGCCGCCTCCTGGTAGTAAGTGGTAGTGGGGCGTCTGTGGGTCACAACGCCACCTGGTGCCGGTTCTCGGAGCACCCGGATGGCTCTGTCCTTGAACTGTGCAAAGTCCAGATGGGGATCCTGTAAGGCCATTGCCCGCAACTGGGTTCGGTGGGCATTGCAATATAAACCCTCTATAAATTGTTCAGTCAACAGCCTGTCCTCGTTTCCCACCCCATCAGGGTCGGTCTGCTTAATGGCCCTCAGGGCCTCTTGTAGGTTTAGTGCATAGTCCCTTATACTCTCATGCGCTCGCTGCTTGCACCCGTAGAATCTAAGCTTAATCTCGGCTGAGGTGCGGGTATCAAAGGTGTCCTTCAGCCGGGTTAGTATCCCTGCGACAGTCTTCCTCCCAGGTGGCCAGGATTTTACTTCCCTTTTGGCTGCCCCAGTTAGTTGGGCCACCAGGATGCTCACTTTTTGCTCTTCTGTGAGGGGGTACACCTGGAAGAGGCTATCCAGCTTTTCTCTAAAGTCATGCAGGGTATGTGACTCCCCTGAGTACTGGGGTAGCCAAGCTGCTCCCGGGATATAGGGCATGGTGAAGGGCATAACTGCAGCAGCGGTGGCGCTGGCGGGGGTTGAGGCAGCGAAGCTCTCTTCCGTATCCGACATCTTCCTCCCCCCTAGTGGACCGTGGCCTACCTTGCGATGATCCTCTCCCGTAGGCCGCGGCTCCGCAGTGGATCGTCAGGGTTGAGGACCTTCCGTCGCGCTCCTGTGACGTCGGCGTCTGCTGGGCTCCTTCCAGGACCTTACGCAACGTCCGGACGTGAGGCGGGGCTTCAGTTCTCGCGCGCTTTCGGAGTCCACGCCCCTCTTCTTCCCGCGCGGCGTCCTCAAGATGGCGTCCAATGGCGGGAAAACTCCACGGATGGCGGGAAGAAGGTCGAAGATGGCGGGAAAACTTTGCGGATGGCGGGAAGAAGGTAGAAGATGGCGCCGGATGGCGGGAAACCTCCACGGATAGCGGGAATCTTCACCACTGGTAAGTTTGAACAGTCTTTGCTTTTCAGGCACGCAGTACCCGGTGGTTGCGGGCACGAAATCCTGCCGACTACGCCAAAGTTGACGCGCCCCTGGGCCTGTGTCGCACTGCGGTGCGCACGCGGGAACTTACCCGGAGCCGGATCCGTGGAGGGTTGTAGTCTCGTGGCGGTGACCCGGTCCGTGCCCAGGGAGTCAAACTGGACGGCAGTCTATTAGTAGTAAATAGTTGATGACTACGCCTCCCGTTGAGTGCAGCCAGGGAGCTGCTGCTGCGGGGCAGACCGCTGAGGCCGATGGTAGGATTATGCAGCGTGATAGTATAACCCCCAACGGGAGGAGTATGGCCTCAGGGCAGCCGACGTGGATGATGGGGGTAGCAGGAACCACTCAGAGACGGTACGGTGTAGTTCAGGGTCTTTACTGGTAACAACGATAGACCCTCCCGGAGTACTTGCTAGCGAACGGGGCCTGGTCAGTCCTTGAGCAGATGGGATCTCCCCTGGCCAGGCGTAGTTGTAGGCCTCCCAAACTGACTGTACTCTTCTGGCTACCTTGCTAGAAGCTGATGTAAGTAGCCCACGTCCCTGAGTGTACCGTGTGGTGCTCACCCGTATGGCCGGTGACTCGGGGCCTTCTAATGGCTTCCGCTCCACGATGGCGGTGCTGGTCCCACGCGTGTGACCGTGCCTTCGGGCTTCTGGGCCAGAGGACCTGAAATCCCCTGCCTGACGGATTCTGCTGCTGGGTAGGAGTTAGTCCCCACAGCCTCGGACTCCGGGTCCGGAAAGAAGTCTTCTTAGTCAGGGCGAGCTCTGCAGCTGCCAGCCCCTGACTCCTGGTGACTCTGCTGTTTCCTATGCTGCTTCTTGTCTCTACTCCACTTGTCTGACTCACCCTGCCTCAGCCCCGGGTTTATACAGGGGAAGTTCTTCCCCTCCCAAGACTGGGCAGGAGGTGTGGCATGCACAGGATCCCTGACCAAAGGACCTCCCACCTGCTCTCAGACATAACATTACATTACTGTGGAAAACCAGACCCCTGGGGTGCCACATATGTCTTTGGAGTGTGGGAGGAAACCAGAGAACATACAAACTCCTTGCAGATGTTGTCCTTGGCAGGATTTGAACCCAGGACTCCAGCGCTGCAAGGCTGCAGTAATAACCACTGAGCCACCATGCTGTTAACATGCTCAATATCACTGAACATTACATATCGCATCAAAGAGAAGCAATTCCAGCCATCACATTGGGGGTGAGTTAATTGTTTGACCAAATATAGCATGGTAAGTTGATCATTTTCTGCGGCCCCTGAATGATGGTATAAATATCCATGACAGAAATAAAGGTTCCCCACCCCTGTTTTAAAAGAAGTAACATACGTTCTTCTGGTGTTTTCTGCTAAGAAGATGCTCAATATTTTAAAATAGAATTCAATGTGAAAGCTAAAAAGATGCCCAGATGATGCCCGGGCATCTTTTTAAATATTTACCACATTAGAATATGGATACGATGTTATTACCAACCCGCAACCTCCACTTCGGGAAGAGTAGGATATTCGGATCTTGTCAGCATGTTTTTACACATGGAAGTAATGGCATGGCTTTATAGTTTCCAAATGGGTCCAAGACAAAAAAAGAGGATTTTTTATTTTGCAAAAAATGAATGATACCCATGTGCCATTGTGAAGAATTTGCCACAAAACTAGCAACGAAAGATCCTGATACAAAAAAGAAACATGCGATTGATGAATCAGGGCCAAAAGGTTTAGGTCCTTGTTTAGTAATGCTATGGTGTCTGTGAACAATAAGAACCCTGCAACAGTTGACACTTTTCATATGGAAAGCGGGACACTACTTCTACACAGGCCTTGTGACTGCTATTTTTCTGATCTATTTTAGTAGATTGTAGGTAAAAAAGTACCTATAATCCCAGGTCTGACCCAATATCAGAATCACTGCACAACCATTTATAGCAGCAGATCATGTGACTGACTCTGAATATCAGTGTAAAGTGCGGCAGAGCAGTAGTTGTGACCTAGTTGCTGTCCGGTTGTGCTCTGGCACTTTACTGACAAGGGGTGGCCCAGTCCTAGTGTGCTGTAGTGTGTGGGGTGCATCGCACTCACTTGTAGGCTGCAGACTTCCATTGTCTCCAGGCTTCTGTCCTCAGTAGCCGCCGCACCCAATGCGTGGGACACCAAGTTCTTTGTAACAGTCAAACTTTTACTATATAGTCCAAGTTCATCAGGTGAATACAGGTGGTAAGGGGCACAGCAGTTCGCACTTCCTTCCTACTTAGTACAACTGCTCTTCTGTCTTGCCACCCATTTGTCCTGGACTACCCCCAAACCCGCTGGCTCCATCAGCCTCAGGGATTCATTGTCCACACTGTCAGTGCACCTGGGACCATCCACCTGCCCCCCCACGTAATTCCACGTTCACCGACCTCATGATGTCAGAAGACCAGGCCCACTCCTTGGTACCTTGCCTGAGCCCTAGACTCCAGACGCTATAGGAATGTCCATCAGGGAACTCTAGTTGGCCTCCCATTGCCTTGAACGGTTGGCCCATGCTGCCCCTTGCAAACAACCGCACCTTAACTTGACCTTCACTAAGCACTTCAAGAGCTGACACTGAAATCTGTCTAACCAGGAAATGCCCCCTTTTTATCAGCACTAGTGCCCACCCACTGGGCTAATCCTATCGTTAACCATTTACTGTCTTACAGTGGGGAAAAAAAAGTATTTAGCCAGCCACCAATTGTGCAAGTTCTCCCACTTAAAAAGATGAGAGGCCTGTAATTGACATCATAGGTAGACCTCAACTATGACAGACAAAATGAGAAAACAAATCCTGAAAATCACATTGTCTGATTTGGAAAGAAATTTTTTTCTGATTTTGGTGGAAAATAAGTATTTGGTCAGTTACAAACAAGCAAGATTTCTGGCTCTCACAGACCTGTAACTTCTTCTTTAAGAGGCTCCTCTGTCCTCCACTCATTGCCTGTAGTACTGGCACCTGTTTGAACTTGTTATCAGTATAAAAGACACCTGTCCGCAACCTCAAACAGTCACACTCCAAACTCCACTATGGTGAAGACCAAAGAGCTGTTGAAGAACACCAGAAACAAAAATGTAGCCCTGCACCAGGCTGGGAAGACTGAATCTGCAATAGGCAAGCAGCTTGGTGTGAAGAAATCAACTGTGGGAGCAATAATTAGGAAATGGAAGACATACAAGACCACTGATAATCTCCCTCGATCTGGAACTCCACACAAGATCTCACCCTGTGGGATCAAACTGATCTCAAGAACGGTGAGCAAAAATCCCAGAACCACAGGCGGGACCTAGTGAATGACCTGCAGATAGCTGGGACCAACATTACACAGGCTACCATTAGTAACACACTACGCCGCCAGGGACTCAGATCCTGCAGTGCCAGACGTGTCCCACTGCTTAAGCCATTACATGTCCGGGCCCATCTGAAGTTTGCTAGAGAGCATTTGGATGATCCAGAAGAGCATTGGGAGAATGTCATATGGTCAGATGAAACCAAAGTAGAACTGTTTGGTAGAAACACAACTCATCGTGTTTGGAGGAGAAAGAATGCTGAGTTGCATCCAAAGAACACCATACCTACTGTGAAGCATGAAGGTGGCAACATCATGCTTTGGGGCTGTTTCTCTGCCAAGGGACCAGGACGACTGATCCGTGTACATGAAAGAATGAATGGGGCCATGTATCGTGAGATTTTGAGTGCAAACCTCCTTCCATCAGCAAGGGCACTGAAGATGAAACGTGGCTGGGTCTTTCAGCATGAAAATGATCCCAAGCACACTGCCAGGGCAACGAAGGAGTGGCTTTGTAAGAAGCATTTCAAGGTCCTGGAGTGGCCTAGCCAGTCTCCAGATCTAAACCCTATAGAAAACTTTTGGAGGGGGTTGAAAGTCCGTGTTGCCCAGCGACAGCCCCAAAACATCACTGCTCTAGAGGAGATCTGCATGGAGGAATGGGCCAACATACCAGCAACAGTGTGTGCCAACTTTGTGAAGAATTACAGAAAATGTTTGACCTCTGTCATTGCCAACAAAGGACATATAACAAAGTATTGAGATGAACTTTTGTAGGTCACCAAATACTTATTTTCCACCAAAATTTGAAAAAAATTTCTTTCCAAATCAGACAATGTGATTTTCACGATTTGTTTTCTCATTTTGTCTCTCATAGTTGAGGTCTACTTATGATGTCAATTACAGGCCGACCTCATCTTTTTAAGTGGAAGAACTTGCACAATTGGTGGCTGACTAAATACTTTTTTCCCCACTCTATATGCTAAATGTCTTATCCTTATTCTATTCCTTATGCTACACTCACATTATGTTTTAACACTTTACATTAGACATGTTACTTTTGCATATAAACCCGCACGACGGTATTCACATTCTATTGTCTTCAGGGGTAGGAACAGGGTAAGACAGTCCACATCCCTGCATCATCACACAGTCTACGGACCAATCTTTGCGCATGAAATGTACATATATTATTATATAATAAGAAACTATTTAGTAACCATGCAGGAAGAGAGCCATGAAGTAGCATAAGTCAATTTATTGCTACAGCTCTTAAAATATCTATTTGCAAAGAAGAAACCACTGATGTGTGCAGCAGGTGACCTGCATATATTGTTGACCGCATTCACTAAGTGACATTCAACAGCTGTCCAACAGAGGTAACCTGAGAACCTAGATGTCATTGCACTTCTGTCTCCAACAAAGGCAGGTGCTGACCCCTTTATCTTGCTCTCCATTACTCTCCATGAGCTTACCCTTCAGCTGTCACACTCTAGTCCGACATTGTTTGTAGCAGTGATTATAGTCACATTAAAAGGCTTTAGGAAGAAAAGCTTAGGAAAAAGTGGCATAACACAGAGTATAAATTTGTCATGAATTGCACTGAAAACAAGTCTCATACTAAAGATGTTGTGACTGTGACTTGCTGTTGCATGACTACTTTAGATGGGTGGTTGGCTTAAAAAAATGAAAATCACAGACGCATCTAATATGATTTTCAGTAAAGGGCACTTGGAAGCTGATTTTTTTCTGCTGAAAACTATGCATGAATCAGACATTGACTGTTTTATGTTTGTTTTACTCGTTGCGTCGTTTCAGAGAAAAGTCTTTGAAAAGCCACTCTGCACCTCGGATGTCCGATTCAAGAAGCAAGTCCCCGGTGGCTCCTCTGTGCCCCATTTCCTAACCCCATTTTCTTCCAGACCAACAGGTTTTTCCCTATGCACTCACATAAGGAGAGACCTGTCAGTCTAGAGGAGCCGGGCGGGGAGGACCTGCCACTTGGACAAATTACATACTCCCGGGCTGGCTTTACAAAGCATGTTTTCTCTAACACATTGTAGCATGAGTAAAATATAGATGACTGCTGCCCGTGCATGAATCAACTATCATGTTCCCTTTAAGGGCTAAGCTAGCAAAGTTACGTGCCACTTGCGCCCTGCAAACCATCATATAGCAGATTTAGATTGCAACTGTTGTGTTGTGGCACATGTTGCAAGTTGCAACCATTGAATTTGGTTTGACATTGCGATTTTCATGTTGTATAACCAAAGTCAACATGTAATCCAGAGAGGTCAAGGTTAAGTGCCACGTAGTGAATGGTGCCCCAGAACTTAGCAGCAAGTCTTATGATTTTTTTCTTTAATGATTGCAAACTGATTTTAACCTTAAAAGATGCGTGCAAAATAAAGGTCAGTATAAGGCTGGGTTCACACGAGTCTATGCATAATTGTCCATTTTATGTCCAGAAAAACTGGACAAGTTTTCACGTACAAGTTCTATCCTTGTTTTTTCAGATATAAAACTTGTACCCATTATAGCCTATAGGAATGTTCATGTGTCTGTATTTTTCCGTGCCAAGGGAACAGCACAAAAATACAGAGACATGTCAGATTTTTCTCTGAGTCACAGATCAAATTTGCCCATGCAAGTCTATGGGTTCATGATAAAGTCAGACAGCAATTGAATGCCATCCATATGCTGTCCGTTATTCACGGACTGTTTGATAGGAGAAGTTTTAGGAACCTCCATCAATTTTTTTTTGCATACGAGAAAAACTGATGAAACTCTGACCAAGCTCTGATGGTAAGAACTAACACTGACCAAACTCCGATGAAACTCTGATCCAAAACACTGATGAAACTCGGACTGATTTTTGCCTACAAGAAAAATAACTGATGTCTGAATAAACCATAGAGTGCATTGAATCAGTCTGGGGTCCTTTATTAAAGGGAACCTGTCACCAGAAAAACACTATTAACCTGCAGAAATGGGGTTGATCTGCAGGTTAATAGTGTTATTAACCTGCCCGGCGCCTGCACTTAGCCGAATACTGCAGTGAGAAAATGAACTTTATTCTTACTGGCAGCGTTCGGTTTCAGTCACGAGGGCGGTGCCAGCGCTGGTTCAGTCACTGCTCTGAGAAAACAGAGCAGCGGCTGTAATCGTGCCCCCCGCCCTGACTGAATAAATTTGATTTTCTTCCCACAGCGTTCAGCTAAGTGAAGGTGCCGGGTGAATTAGTAACTCTATTAACCTGCAGATTAACCCCACATCTGCAGGTTAATAGCGTTTTTTCTGGTGACAGGTTCCCTTTAACACCAGTACCAGCCACTTTAATGCAGAAACCTCATGGTTTACATAAGGGATAAATGACTTGTTTTATGAGCTTCTCTATATGAACTTTACATCTGGTAATATAATAAAGTACATCCAGCCTCAGTAAGTTCACTCACCCGTCTGTTAATGTAAACCTGAAATAAAGCCATGATCTATAGATGCTTTAGGACTTTTTGTAATAATGGTACATAATAAAACATGGTGTATAATCTACTTTTTCTCTGTGCATAGGAAACATGGCCTTATTAGTAATACATCTGTAATCGATACCTTTGCATTAAGCCATTATGAGCTGTATGTACAGTACTTCCTGTGCTAGAAACTTATAAGAACTCCACTGATCGGTGCTCATCATGATACCTCTCTGATCTTGAAATTTTAGCTTTGGTACAAGAATTGTTTAGCACTTAAACTGTTGAAATCCACACATCTGTTCACAGAAATGAGAGAATCGACGGCAATGTGACCCCGATCTTAATCATAGAATGTTGAATAAAATGATACCTTGATATCTGCCATCTGATGTCTTAGCATTTTTCAGGTGGCTCCCCCCGGCAGTCTGCAGAGGGCCTAAAAATTGCCCAAATCGATGGGAATAGTGCTCAAATGACATGGGAACAGCATGGGGAAGACCCCTGGAAGCTTCTCTGACTCCCAGATCACTGCTGTCAGCAACGTGGTCAGAGTATTAAGCCACTTTTACGGACTCACTTTCTGGTATATATTTTTCACTGCTTGTGTGATCTGTCCTGAAAACTGCATTATATCTCCATGCAATGCTCTGCTGCCTATCAATTTCTGGTATATATTTTTCACTGCTTGTGTGATCTGTCCTGAAAACTGCATTATATCTCCATGCAATGCTCTGCAGCCTATCAATTTCTGGTATATATTTTTCACTACTTGTGTGATCTGTCCTGAAAACTGCATTATATCTCCATGCAATGCTCTGCAGCCTATCAATTTCTGGTATATATTTTTCACTGCTTGTGTGATCTGTCCTGAAAACTGCATTATATCTCCATGCAATGCTCTGCAGCCTATCAATTTCTGGTATATATTTTTTCACTCCTCTAGCTTTTTTATTCCATGATCCTTAAAGGTCATCACACTTACTTTAAGAGTTTATGATCCATGCCGAGTTTACTAGTCTGTTTTTTTTTTTTCCCTGCACTTTATGGTCTCCTGTTGTCTTTTAAGCTAGTGATTGATTGTTAATGAGTTAAATCTGTGCAGATCTAAGCAGATACGTCCCTATATATTGAGACTTAGTTAAGGGGAGGCATTTATGCGGGGGCATTTATGCATATAGCATTTATACATACTTTATCGAAGTGCCATAATTTAGCAAAGTGCCCTGGCAGTTAGAAAATGGCAGTTGGACAGGGCAGGAGACAGGTAAGACATGCAAGACAATTAAACAAACTTGCTTCCAGGTCATCTTTTTGGCAAACAGTATTCACCATTTGTATCTGTGCCATTTATACTCTGGTTGCTACAATCATCCACATTCACCGTTCTCCCACAAATGCGGCACACTTCATCCATATTAATCCCTCACTCCTCTCTTCTCCTATGTACAGTTGTCATGCTCTCTTCACAATGTTATACCACGCAGATCCATTCATTCCCACCATACAACGCAGGAAACGCTCTCACAAATCACTCAATCATCTGCTCACTCTCTGTATCTTCCTTCTATTAGTCGCAGGTGATATTTCTCCCAACCCAGGACCCTCCAGTAATAATAATGACGCGCCCCCTGGGCCATATTCTTTAGGGGAATACCCGGAGCCGGATCAGATGGGGGGTTGTAGACTCCGAGTGGCTGTGACCCGGTCCGTGCCCAGGGTGTCAAGCTCAGAGTATGTGGCAGTCCTACAGATGTTACAAAGTTCGTTATGTCGACTACGCCACCCGTTGGATTGCGGTCACTACGGCCGCCGCTGCAGCAGGGTCCGCTGAGGCTGATGGTGTTGGTGCAGCTTTAGATAGTATAACCCCCAACGGGAGGGGTATGGCCTCAGGGGGTCAGGTGCAGAGGATGGGGGTTGTGGTGGTCCAGCGTAGATGTTAATTAAAGACAGAGTCGGGTTGTGCAGTTCAGGGTGTTTACTTACTGCAGATATTCCGGTCACTCCGGCCTTGAGTGACCACCCAAGCCGTGCTGCGTCCACCAGGTCCTGGATTCAGCCAACCCCCAAGCAAGTCCGGAGCGTGTCCCTGAGCCCTCCTTCTTGTCCTTTCTTCTGGCCGTCCCCACCAGGGATCCACCTAGGTCCAGCTCCCTCGGGCCTTCTGTTGGGAGACCCTTGGCCTTGGGTTCCCTGACCCTACACGTGGTTTGCCTTCAGGGTGGATGTGGTGGGTGGCCGTGGCAGATCCTGCCCACGGCCTCCGGTCTCTGGCTGAGGTGTGCTTAAGCCCCCACCAGTTTGGGATCCGGTACCCTATTGCCAACTCTTCACCCTAGGTTTGTATGTGGGTTCTCAGAGTTCCTTCTTGTTTCCCCCTCTGGGTCTTTCTTGCTCCACTCTCACTCTCTCTGGGGCTTCTCTGCTCTCTGCTCTCTTCCTCTGACTCTGCAAAAGACTGACAGACTGACCCTGATCTAAGATGGTGCCCACCTTATATACTCCCTCTATGTGTGAGCTCAGGTGACCAGCACCCAATGAGCTCCTATCTTTACCCAGGCTGCTCCCCCTATCTGCCCCTACACTACTGGGATGTACCACCCCCCCTCCCACTCCAGCCAGGAACAGACTCGGTCGTACCTGCACATTTCTAAGTGGGAGTACCGTTGGTCTGCTCCTCGGAAATGGGATGTGTGTAGTGCATGCAGCTTTCTGAGCTCAGCTCCACACTCCATCCTTACCCGGGAGTGGAATATCACACCTCTGGGTTGAGGTGCAATACCCCTGTAGCAGCCGAATCCTCAGGGTGCTACAATAACACTAACTCTTTCCCTGTTACATTCAGAAACCCTGCTAATCTCATTAATATTCCCTGCATATCTTCTGTCTCATTCAACTGTGCCCTTTGGAATGCACGCTCAGCTTGTAATAAACTCTCTTACATCCATGACTTTTTCCTCTCTAATTCCCTCAACCTTCTGGCTCTCACTGAAACCTGGATCCAGCAGTCGGACACCACCGCCGCTGCAGCTCTCTCCTATGGTGGCCTACATTTCTCTCATACCCCGCGACCTGACAACAGATCAGGTGGAGGTGTTGGTCTGCTTCTTTCAACAAAATGTACTTTTCAGGTTATCCCCCCTGTACCCTCCCTTATCTTCCCGTCCTTTGAGGCCCACACAGTCAGACTCTACCGGCCCTTCTCCCTGCGAGTGGCGGTTGTCTATCGCCCCCCAGGTCCCCTCCGTCAATTCCTGGATCACTTTGCTGCCTGGCTTACAAATTTTCTATCCTGCGACATCCCCACGATAATCATGGGAGACTTTAACATCCCAATTGGCGATCCTCTTTCCCCATCTGCCACGCATCTTTTATCATTAACCTCCTCCTTCGGCCTTTCACAGCTTGCTAATTCTCCTACACATGAGGACGGGAACACATTGGACCTGATCTTCTCCCGGCTTTGCTCAGTACATGACTTTACTAACTCTCCCCTTCCACTCTCTGACCATAATCTTCTTTCATTCTCTGTCAAGAACTGTGACTCTACTCAAGACACTCCCACCGTCCACACTTATAGAAATTTACGCGCCATTAACACCCAGAAATTTATAAAAAGGTTGCAATCATCATTGGCCCCAATCTCCTCCCTCTCATGTCCCGAATCTGCATTGAAGCATTATAACAAAATAATGCTATGCGCCCTGGATGAAGCCGCACCTCCTACACAAAGAACAATTCGGCATAGACGGCGACAACCCTGGCACACGCCTCAAACACGTCTTCTCCAGAGGTACTCCAGGTGCGCTGAACGGCTGTGGAGAAAATCAAATCTGCCCGAAGATTTCCTCCACTATAAATTTATGCTGAAAACATATAACTCTGCCCTTCACCTCTCCAAACAAACCTACTTTAACAACCTCATCATCTCACTTTCCAATAATCCTAAACGACTCTTTGACACGTTTCATTCTCTCCTCAATCAAACAGCACAGGCCCCGACCACCGACCTCAGCGCTGACGATCTGGCTAACTATTTCAAAGAAAAAATTGACCATATCCGACAGGAAATTTTCTCCCAATCCCCAAATGTTATGCATGCTCCCCCCCGCCACATTGTATCTTGCTCATTTTCTGACTTCGAACCAGTCACGGAAGATGAAGTGATCAGGCTCCTTGCATCTTCTCGCCCTACCACCTGCACCAGCGACCCTATTCCCTCACATCTCCTTCAGTCCCTTGCTCCAGCTGTCACCTCTCACCTAACTAAAATTTTCAACCTTTCCCTCTCATCTGGTATCTTTCCCTCTTCTTTTAAACACGCCAGCATACAACCATTACTTAAAAAACCATCCCTCGACCAGAACTGCACGGCCAACTACAGACCTGTTTCCAATCTTCCCTTTATCTCTAAACTCCTGGAACGCCTGGTCCACTCCCGTCTAATCCGCTATCTCTCAGACAACTCTCTTCTTGACCCTTTACAATCTGGTTTCCGCTCTTTACATTCTACTGAAACTGCCCTCACTAAAGTCTCTAATGATCTACTAACAGCTAAATCTAATGGTCACTACTCCCTGCTGATTCTCCTGGATCTCTCTGCAGCATTTGACACTGTGGATCACCAGCTCCTCCTCACTATGCTCCGCACTATTGGCCTCAAGGACACGGTTCTCTCCTGGTTCTCCTCTTATCTCTCTGACCGCTCCTTCTCTGTGTGTTTTGCCGGCTCCTCCTCCTCCCTACTTCCTCTTACTGTCGGGGTTCCTCAAGGATCAGTCCTAGGCCCCCTTCTTTTCTCCTTATACACCGCTCCTATTGGACAAACAATCAGTAGATTCGGTTTTCAGTACCATCTCTATGCTGATGACACCCAATTATACACCTCTGCTCCGGACATCACCCCTGCATTACTACAAAAGACCAGTGATTGTCTTTCTGCTGTGTCTAACATTATGTCCTCCCTCTACCTAAAACTGAATCTGTCAAAAACTGAACTACTCGTCTTTCCTCCCTCCATTAATCTACCTGTGCCCGATATTGCCATCTCCGTTTGTGGCTCAACCATTACTCCCCAGCTACAAGCCCGCTGTCTTGGGGTCATTTTTGATTCAGATCTTTCTTTCACTCCTCACATCAAATCACTCACTCGTTCATGTCATCTACACCTCAAAAACATCTCAAGAATCAGGACTTTTCTCACCTTTGACTCGGCAAAAACTCTTACTGTCGCTCTTATTCATTCTCGTCTTGACTATTGCAACGCTCTACTAATCGGTCTCCCTCTTACTAAACTCTCCCCTCTCCAATCCGTCCTGAACGCAGCAGCCAGGATCATATTCCTCGCCAACCGCTACTCAGATGCCTCTTCCCTGTGCCAGTCATTGCATTGGTTGCCCATCCAATATAGAGTTCGTTTTAAACTTATCACGCTTACCCACAAAGCGCTCCATGCTTCAGTACCCCCCTACATCTCCTCCCTTGTCTCAGTCTACCACCCTACACGTGCCCTCCGTTCTGCAAATGACTTGAAACTAAAATCCTCCATAATCCGAACTTCCCACTCCCGTCTCCAAGATTTCTCGCGTGCTGCGCCAATTCTCTGGAATGCACTACCCAGGACAGTTCGATTAAATTCCCAATACCCACAGTTTCAAGCGAACCCTAAAAACACATTTCTTTAGACTGGCGTATCACCTAAACACACTCTGTCCATCCCAGCTTTCCCCCATATTAAAATCTTCTTCAACTTCGGGTTCAAACCAACCATGCACATAAAAGCCTCTGTCAGGACTGCACACATACTGGCTGGCAACCAGTCCATGTTTTATTATTTATCCTATTCAGTATATCAAGGCTGCATTATACAATATATGTACTTTTTACCTTTTGTGTCTCCCCCACTTCCTCGTAGACTGTAAGCTCGCGAGCAGGGCCCTCACTCCGTTCGATATGAGATATGCTTATTCTGTATTGTCTGTATAAGTCCCCCCTAAAATTTGTAAAGTGCTGCGGAATATGTTGGCGCTATAAAAATAAACTATTATTATTATTATTATTATTATATTATTATATGACTCACAATAAAACATACAAAAACGAAACCAAAATGGATTTTCCTGGAAAATATGTTAAGGAACATCTTTTCTAGGGTAATGACTTGTATATAAGGCAAAAAAATAACCAAAACCAAAAATACTCCCCCACACCTTGGGCTATGTTCGCACGTAGCGTTTTTGATGCATTTTTGCACTTTTGAATTGCTTTCAACCAAGACAAATGCATTCACCAGGAAATGTCATTTTAACATTTTACAACGTTATCTGGCCGTGTGGTGTGTGACACATCATCAGACACATGCATACAGTGCTGAAAAGACATGGGAACAGCATGGGGAAGACCTCTGGAAGCATCTCTGACTCCCAGGTCACTGCCTAAAAGTATGCCCATCATAAGTGATCCTTGGCGCATGCGAAGATGCCTCCCTCCATGCACCTGTCGTTGCAGACTTGCAACTATCACCGTCCACGTCCTTGTCCCACTGAACTGCAGCGTTCAGTTTTCCCTACCCCATTCCTTGGAATGCAAGCGCAAATATGCAGGCAGCCACCCACCCACAGGCTGCAATACTAAACTGCCAAACTTTTGACAGCTGCTTGCACTTGAAATGTGGCCTTTTAGGCTCGTGGAGGCGGAAGCTTTTCACAACCTCATGAGGGCGGCGGCCGGATGTCCATACTCGGTCCCCAGCCACCACTATATTTCCCGGTATCGCCTCCGCCTTCCACAAGCACGGGTCCCACAACATTACCCGTGCCCTCCCCAGTGCTCTTACTGGAAAGTACTGCCTAACCACAAACACGTGGACAGGTGAATGTGGCCATGGATGGAACGAAGCCAGTCCACAACTTTTTATGCTGAGAGTTGTATTTAGCTTGGTGAAAGGACTGGCATAGAAGGAAACCGTATGTACCCTGCGGGTCATTTCTCCCAGGAAGTCCTGTAATTGAGCTTGTTGCAGAAGCAATGGCAGCCCGTCCAACATCAACTCGCACTTGTCGGTGGTGCTTTGACACACACACATCTTTCTTTGCGCATTTAATTTCTTGAATACAGAGCTGGACAATGGCCTGATCTGTGTAACGGGTCTGGAAGGCGGAACCTCTGAGCAACTATACAAGGGGGCGGTCCTTGTAAGGAAGCGGGTGGCTCCCAGGGAAGACGGGCAGGTAGTCACGGCAAGTGACAGGGACAGTCTCTGGGTAGAAGGGCAGGTAGTCACGGCAAGTGACAGGGACAGTCTCTGAGTAGAAGGACGGGTACTCACGGCAAGTGACAGGGACAGTCTCTGGGTAGAAGGACGGGTTCTCACGGCAAGTGACAAGGACAGTCTCTGGGTAGAAGGACAGCAGGCAGGTGGCTGGTGAGCGCTCCCAGGTGAGCGGGCGAGAGTCTTTGGACAGGCAGGTGGTCACGGCAAGTGACGGCAGAGCCTCCAGGTAGGCTAGCAGACAGGTAGCAGGTGAGCGCTCCCAGGTGAGCAGGCAAGAGTCTCTGGACAGGCAGGTGGTCACGGCAAGTGACGGCAGAGCCTCCAGGTAGGCTAGCAGACAGGTAGCAGGTGAGCGCTCCCAGGTGAGTAGGCAAGAGTCTCTGGACAGGCAGGTGGTAACGGCAAGTGACGGCGGAGCCTCCAGGTAGGCTAGCAGACAGGTAGCAGGTGAACGCTCCCAGGTGAGCAGGCAAGAGTCTCTGGGCAGGCAGGTGGTCACGGCAAGTGACGGCGGAGCCTCCAGGAAGGCTAGCAGACAGGTAGCAGGCAAGCGCTCCCAGGTGAGCGGGCAGGCTGGTCCATAGACAGACTGACAGGTGTCGGAAGGCAGACCGTCCGACCGCAGGCTTGCAAGCAGGTAAACGGATATCAGGCAGGTATCAAGCAGGAATCTGGCAGGTGACTGGCAGGTAACTGGTAACGGGACCTGAGGGCTGAAGCAGAGTGAAGGCTTTGCAACAACATTTCTCGGGCACCTCCATTTTGGAGGAGGTGCCTTATATATGGTGAGGTCCTCCGGCCATTGGCTGGGGACTCCTTAGGACGGCGCGCGCGGCCCCTTTAAGAGAGGGGGAGCGCGTGCCCTAAGCACAGTGGCCGGGAAGCAGCGCGCGCTGCCAGCAGAGCGGGAGGAGGATGCCGGGCACGGAGTGGAGAGGTGAGGGGAACAGCGTCCCAGGGACGCCGAGGCTACAATCTGTAATGCTTTTTGAGAAATAACATGCATAAGCATGGCCGATCCACATTAAAAAAGAAGCCATAGAGTGTCCGGGAACCTTCCCCTACACTATTCTTAGCCAGGGCTGCTTTTCGGCAGGGTTGGACAGGCCCACTGCAGAGAACCGGAGAGTCCTCCGGCGGGCCCTTGCTTCTCCTTCAGGAGAGTTCATAGTGCCGAGGTGAGGCCATGATGATGAAAGAGGCCACCATCGGCTTAGTTTTCTGTTACTTGGAATGCAAGGCCAAGTATGCAGCCAGCCACCCACCCACCCACAGGCCGCAACACTAAACTGCCAGATTTCTGGGCAGCTCTTATACTTGAAATATGGCCTTTTAGGCTCGTGGAGGCGGAAGCTTTTCACAACCTCATGCCGGCGGCGGCCGGGTGTCCATACTCGGTCCCCAGCCACCACTATATTTCCCGTTATCGCCTCTGCCTTCCACAAGCACGGGTCCCATAATATTACCCGTGCCCTCCCCAGTGCACTTACTGGGAAGGACCGCCTAACCACAAACACGTGGACAGGTGAATGTGGCCAGGGACGGTACAGAGCCAGTCCACAACTTTTTTTGCTGAGAGCTGTATTTACCTCGGTGAAAGGACTGGCATAGAGGGAAACCGTATCTACCCTGCGTGTCATTTCTCACAGGAAGTCCTGTAACTGAGCTTGTTGCAGAAGCAATGGCAGCCCGTCCAACATCAACTCGCACTTGTCGGTGGTGCTTTGACACACACACATCTTTCTTTGCGCATTTAATTTCTTGAGTACAGAGTTGGACAATAGCCTGATCTGTAATGCGTTTTGAGAAATAACATGCATAAGCATGGCCGATCCACATTAAAAACGCAGCCATAGAGTGTCCGGGAACCTTCCCCCACACTTTTCTTAGCCAGGGCTGCTTTTCGGCAGGGTTGGACGAGACCACCAGAGAACCGGAGAGTCCTCCGGCGGGCCCTGGCTTCTCCATTAGGAGAGTTCATTGTGCCAAGGTGAGGCCATGATAATGATAGAGGCCACCATCAGCTTAGTTTTTTGTTACTTGGAATGCAAGAGCAAGTATGCAGCCAGCCACCCACCCACAGGCCGCAACACTAAACTGCCAGATTTCTGGGCAGCTCTTTGCACTTGAAATATGGCCTTTTTGGCTCGTGGAGGCAAAAGCTTTTCACAACCTCATGCCGCCGGCGGCCGGGTGTCCATACTCGGTCCCCAGCCACCACTATATTTCCTGGTATAGCCTCCGCCTTCCACAAGCACGGGTCCCACAACGTTACCCATGCCCTCCCCAGTGCACTTACTGGGAAGGACTGCCTAACCACAAACACGTGGACAGGTGAATGGGGCCAGGGACGGTACGAAGCCAGTCCACAACTTTATTTGCTGAGAGTTGTATTTAGCTCGGTGAAAGGACTGGCATAGAGGGAAACCGTATGTACCCTGTGTGTCATT
Source organism: Phyllobates terribilis (assembly GCF_046119375.1). Lineage (NCBI taxonomy): Eukaryota > Metazoa > Chordata > Amphibia > Anura > Dendrobatidae > Phyllobates > Phyllobates terribilis. The sequence continues at coordinate 367,714,634 of NW_027362767.1, forward strand.
TCTCCCAGGAAGTCCTGTAATTGAGCTTGTTGCAGAAGCAATGGCAGCCCATCCAACATCAACTCGCACTTGTCGGTGGTGCTTTGACACACACATATCTTTCTTTGCCCATTTAATTTCTTGAATACAGAGTTGGACAATGGCCTGATCTGTTATGCGTTTTGAGAAATAACATGCATAAGCATGGCCGATCCTCATTAAAAAAGCAGCCATAGAGTGTCCGGGAACCTTCCCCCACACTTTTCTTAGCCAGGGCTGCTTTTCGGCAGGGTTAGAAGGGCCCACCAGAGAATCGGAGACTCCTCCGGCGGGCCCTGGCTGCTCCTTCAGTAGAGTTCATAGTGCCGAGGTGAGGCCATGATGATGAAAGAGGCCACCATCTGCTTAGTTTTCTGTTACTTGGAATGCAAGTGCAAGTATGCAGCAAGCAACCCACCCACCAACAGGCCGCAACACTAAACTGCCAGATTTCTGGGCAGCTCTTTGCACTTGAAATATGGCCTTTTAGGCTCGTGGAGGCGGAAGCTTTTCACAACCTCATGCCGGCGGGTGTCCATACTCGTTCCCCAGCCGCCACTATATTTCCCAGTATCGCCTCCGCCTTCCACAAGCACGGGTCCCACAACATTACCCTTGCCCTCCCCAGTGCACTTACTGGGAAGGACCGCCTAACTACAAACACGTGGACAGGTGAATGTGGCCAGGGATAGTATGGAGCCAGTCCACAACTTTTTTTTGCTGAGAGTTGTATTTAGCTCGGTGAAAGGACTGGCATAGAGGGAAACCGTATCTACCCTGCGTGTCATTTCTCCCAAGAAGTCCTCTAAAGCTGCTTGCACTTGAAATGTGGCCTGAACATTACTGCTGGTACTTTTCTGTGGGAATTTGCTTGCCTTCTACCAGCCTGGAATATTTCCAGCAAACTATGGTACGACGCCATGGTATAAGCACTGCCCCCAGTACCAGTAGCGAAGCCATCCCCAATTTCCTTCTCAGGAACTTTATTTGGTAGACTGAGTGGCTGCCCAAATACATTTTCTCACAAAGGAGCTCAAGATAGAGTGGCAGTAGGTGCAAGTTTCTCCAGCCTGTTCAATATTAAAGGGTGAACGGCAGCACATTGGATCAGTGGCTAGCACTGGAGCCTTGCAGCGCTGGGATCCTGGGTTCAAATCCCAGCAAGGACAACATCTGCAAGGACTTTGTATGTTCTCCCCATGTTTGCATGTGTTTCCTCCTCAGTAAAACAGCAGCCATAGAAAGTCCAGGAACCTTCCCACACACTTTTCTTAGCCAGGACAGCTTCTCGGCAGGGTTGAACGGTCCCACCTGAGAACCAGAGACTCCTCTGGTGTGCCTTGGCTTCTACCTCAGGAGAGTTCATGATAGCGCTAACTTTGCAGCTGCTATGGGGCTCTTGAGCCAGTGAGAAAGGTTAGCCCTCAGAATCAAATCCTCTGGTGGGCACAATGTTTTTCAATCTGAAACAGCTTCTCAGTGGGAGTTGTATTTCACCACAGCCATATTCTTTAGCTCGGTGAAAGGACTGGCATAGAGGGAAACAGTATCTACCCCGGCTGTCATTTCTCCGTCACCAGGTTCCGCCCACTGTCACACACGACCATGCCTGGCTGTATGTACAGCGGTGAGAGCCACAGATCAGGCTGCTCTGTTACAGCTTTCAATAACTCTGCAGCGCTGGGCGGTTTGTCAATTAAGCATTAAGCATGTTATCTTCAGCACAGCCTGTTGCCGCTTGGCCAAGGCAGTGCTGCAGTGCTGTCAGCTTGTGACTGATGTGATCATTTCGGAGATGGAGGAGGAGGTGCATGAGCTGAACAATGTGATTACATTGAGGTTAAATTGGTGACGCTGTTTTTTATACTAAAGAAAGATCCTATTGTTTTGTTTTTTTTACGTTATTTTTTAAGACAAATGCATTCACCGGGAAATGTCATGTGGTGTGTGACACATCATCGGACAAATCCTTTTTTATTTATGATGGAGGGACTCTGAAAGTCATAAAGCCTATTTTTACAGGGACATCAGACGGCCCTTACTATTCTTCAAAGGCCAGCAGTCGGCCCTCACTATTGTTAGAGAGCCATCAGCCGGCTATGCTTTGTTGTTCCCATTATTAACAAGTGGGTCTCCTATACTGTTATTGCGTATCCAGTGACTGCAAGGGCTGCCAAAAATTTAGACTCATCCCAATACCCCTTTGAAGAGACATAGAGGAGGGTCTCAGTAAAAAAAAATGTTCCCATTATAAAGGAGCGGGTCTCCTATAATGGTAATGTCCATTCTGTGACTGCAAGGGCTGCCAAAATTTGGGAAAAACCCCACTAAGAATTTAAAGACACATAGAGCAGGACCACAGTAACAAGGTATGACATGTTCCCATTAGAAAGGAGAGGGTCTGCTATACAGTTATAGGGTATGCAGTGAGTCCAACGGCTGACCAATTTTAGGAAAAACCCCACTAAGAATTTAAAGACACACAGGTGGCAGGGCCACAGTAACAAGGTACGACATGTTCCCATTAGAAAGGAGAGGGTCTGCTATACAGTTATAGGGTATGCAGTGGGTCCAACGGCTGACCAATTTTAGGAAAAACCCCACTAAGAATTTAAAGACACACTGAGCAGGGCCATAGTAACAACGTACGACATGTTCCCATTAGAAAGGAAAGGGTCTGCCATCCAGTTATAGGGTATGCAGTGAGCCCAACAGCTGACCAATTTTAGGAAAAACCCCACTAAGAATTTAAAGACACACTGAGCAGGGCCAGAGTAACAAGTACGACATGTTCCCATTAGAAAGGAAAGGGTCTGCTATACAGTTATAGGGTATGCAGTGAGTCCAACGGCTGACCAATTTTAGGAAAAACCCCACTGAGAATTTAAAGACACACGGAGCAGGGCCACAGTAACAAGGTACGACATGTTCCCATTAGAAAGGAGAGGGTCTGCTATACAGTTATAGGGTATGCAGTGAGTCCAACGGCTGACCAATTTTAGGAAAAATTCCACTAAGAATTATTTAAAGACACACAGAGCAGGGCCACAGTAACAAGTATGACATGTTCCCATTAGAAAGGAGAGGGTCTGCTATACAGTTATAGGGTATGCAGTGAGTCCAACGGCTGACCAATTTTAGGAAAAACCCCACTAAGAATTTAAAGACACACGGAACAGGGCCACAGTAACAAGGTACGACATGTTCTCATTAGAAAGGAGAGGGTCTGCTATACAGTTATAGGGTATGCACTGAGTCCAACGGCTGACCAATTTTAGGAAAAACCCCACTGAGAATTTAAAGACACATAGAGCAGTGCCACAGTAACAAGGTACGACATGTTCCCATTAGAAAGGAGAGGGTCTGCTATACAGTTATAGGGTATGTAGTGAGTCCAACGACTGACCTATTTTAGGAAAAACCCCACTAAGAATTTAAAGACACACAGAGCAGGGCCACAGTAACAACAAATTCCCATTAAAAAGGAGAGAGTCTCCCATAGTGTTGGCCTATGCAGTGAATGCAAGGGCTGCCAAAAATTTGGAGGCACTTCAATGCCCATTGCAAGAGATGTAGAGGAGGGCCTCATAAAAAATGTTCCCATTAGAAAGGAGCGGGCCTCCTATACTTGTAATGCCCATGCACTAAGTGTATGGGCTGACAAACATTTACCTCTGGGGGGTATACATGAACATATTGTATAAAAAAAAATTTTCACGGGCATCATAAACACCCTTTAAAAAAATTATGTGGGTGTTGCATCACGGACTACGGTCACCCTGGTGATATGGTGGTGGAGGATGAGGAGAAAGAGGAGGACAAGAGCAAATAGACAAAACCAGGAAGAGTATACCCATGTGTGGGTGTGAAAAGGTGCATGGGAATACACCTCCCAAGAAAAGACACTGGATTTGAGTTTATGTTACGCTGCTATCATTCGGTGGCGTTGAGAAGTCTGGCCCAATCCAGCCCTTGTTCATTTTTATAAGAGTCAGCCTGTCAGCATTTTCAGTTGACAGGCGAATGCACTTATCAGTTATAATTCCACCAGTGGCACTAAAAACCCGCTGTGATAAAACGCTGGCGGCAGGGCAGGCCAGGACCTCCAAGGCATAGAGAGCCAATTCATTCCACGTATCCAGCTTGGATACCCAATAATTATAAGGCACAGAGGAATCACGGAGGACATTGGTACGGTCAGCAAGGTACTCCCTCAGCATCATCCCAAACTTTGCACTCCTTGTGAGAGTACCTTGCGCTTCAGGGCCTGTGCGATGGGAGGGTCTGAGAAAACTCTCCCAGAACTTTGACAGTGTTCCCCTGCCTCTGCTGGATTGAAGTTGTGTCTCTCTCGCCTGTACTCCTTGGTTGTCCAACGAAGTGTGCCCTCTGCCGCCAGCGTTTTCAGACAGGAATTTTTTTTAATAGTTCCGCAACAAGGGTCTTCGTGTACTGCCCCATTTTTGTAGACCTGTCCGCCTCAGGAATAAGAGATATAAAGTTCTCCTTGTAACGTGGGTCTAAAAGTGTCACCAACCAGTAATGACTGTCACCCAAAATTTTGAGAACGCGAGGGTCATGGGAAAGGCAGCGTAAAATAAACTCAGCCATGCGTGCCAGACTACTAACAGGCAAGACTTCCGTGTTCTCACCAAGAGGATGACTGGCCATACTCTCCTCCTCCTCTCTGTCCCCTGGCCATCCACGCTGAACAGACGGTATGACAGCTGTGCAGGTAGTACCCTCTATAGTGCATGAAACTAGCCCCTGTCCTTCCTCCTCCTCCTCCTCATTGTCACCCAATCCACGTTGGGATGAGATGAGGCTTGGCTGTGTGTAATCACCCTGTATGGTTCCTTGCTCTATCTCATCGTGCTCCGCCTGCAATGCATCCTCTCTGATTGTAGGCAGAGAGCATTTCAGAAGACAGAGAAGCGGGATGGTGACACTAATTATGGCGTCATTGCCGCTCACCATCTTGGTGGAGTCCTCAAAGATTTGGAGGATGGTACATATGTCTGACATCCATGTCCATTCCTGAGGTCCTATGTGTGGAGTCTGAACTGAATACCGACAGCCTTGTTGATGTTGGTACTCAACAACTGCCATCTTCTGCTCACAAATCCTTCCCAACATCTGCAGTATAGAGTTCCAATGCATGGGGACATCACACACCAGTCTTTGAGCCGAAATGTGCAAATGCTGCTGAAACACTGCAAGGACGCCGGAAGCTGTAGCTGACTTTCTAAAATGTGCACACAGGTGGCGTACTTTAACAAGCAGATCCGGCAGCTCCAGGTAGGATTTGAGAAACTGCTGAACCACGAGGCAAAGCACATGGGCCAGGCATGGTACATGTGTAAGCTCGCCTCGCCTCAGAGCCACCACCAGTCTCCGGCCATTGTCACACACGACCATGCCTGGCTGTAGGTTCAGCTGTGTGAGCCACAGATCTGCCTGCTCTTTCAGAGCAGTCCACAACTCTTCAGCATTGTGCGTTTTTTCACCTAAGCATATTAGCTTCAGCACAGCCTGTTGCCGCTTGGCCGAGGCAGTGCTGCAGTGCTTCCAGCTTGTGACCGATGTGGTCATTTCGGAGATGGAGGTTGAATAGGAGGAGGAAGCTGAGGAGGATGAGGTGCAGGAGCTGTAGACCGTGGGGGCAACCCTGATTGACCTAGGGCCCGCAATCCTTGGCGTCGGGAGGATGTGTTCCGTCCCAAGGTCCAACTGGGTCCCGGCTTCCACTATGTTAACCCAGTGTGCCATCAGCGAGATGTACCGTCCCTGCCCACAAGCACTTGTCCACGTGTCCGTGGTTAGGTGGACTTTACCGGTAACTGCGTTTTTGAGAGCACGGCTAATGTTTTGGGATACGTGCTTGTGTAATGCGGGGACGGCACACCGGGAGAAATAGTGGCGGCTGGGGACCGAGTACTGAGGGACAGCCGCCGCCATCAGGTTGCGGAATGCTTCCGTCTCCACGAGCCTAAAAGACAACATGTCGAGCGCAAGCAGTCGTGAAATGTGAGAATTTTGTAGTATGGCCTGTGGGGCTTTGGCTGCATATTTGCGCTTGCGTTCCAAGGACTGGGGTATGGACAACTGAACGCTGCGCTGGGACAAGGACATGGACGTGCTTCCTGATGCTGCTACTTGAGAGTGTGCAACGACAGGTGCAGGGCAGGAGGCATCTTCGCATGCACCATGGACAGGGGATTGGTTTGCATGCACAACAGCGGAAGAAGCAATGGTGCCACCTGTAGACACTGTTCCTGGACCCTGGGGTTCGGCCCACGAAATTGGGTGCTTTGCTGCCATGTGCCTGATCATGCTGGTCATTTTGCCACCCCTGCTGATGCTGGCCTGGCAGGTGGTGCAAATGGCCTTTTTGGGGTTATCGGCAGAGTCTTTAAAAAGCAACCAGACTCGGGAAGACCTAACAGTTGTACTGGTAACTTCCTTCGTGTTGGTGTTACAGGGAGTGGTTGCCTGCCTTCTGTCTGCGGCCACCACACAGCTTCTTCCTGCCTGTTGGGGTGCTCTGCCTCCCTCCCCCTCTGTGCTGCTGTCCTCGCTCTGCATGTCCTCATGCCAGGTTAGGTCAGTTACTATATCATCCACCTCCTTGTCTTCCAGTTCCACACCCTGGTCCTCCTCCTGACTTTCTGGCAATTGTGTCTCATCATCGTCCACCTCTTGTGACACTTTCCCACCGTTGCCTTCGTGTGACCGTGGCTGCTCAAATATTTGGGCATCGCTACACGCGATCTCCTCTTGCCCCGTTTCAAGTGGACCGGGTGAGAGGAGCGAATCTATTAATGGAAAAGTGAACAGCTCTTCAGAGTGTCCAAGTGTGGGATCAGTTGTCTCTGGGTACTCGGAATGGTGGGAGGAAGGAGGATCAGGGTGAGGAATATGCGGTCCAGACTCACGGCTACTGAGACTTGATCGTGTGGAAGACAGGGTGGTGGTGACTAAGTGACTGGAAGCATTATCCGCTATCCAACCAACAACCTTTTGACACTGCTCTGGTTTCAATAGTGGTGTGCTGCGGTCCGCTAGAAATTGGGACAGGAAGGTCAGGCGAGAAGATGTGGGTGTTTGTTGTGGCACAATTTCGGCTTGCTCACGGCCTTGTCCTCGGCCTCTGCATGCACCATTACCATCACGTCCAGTTCCCCGTCCCTTTCCACGTGCCTTGCCCATTTTAAATGGAAGACAGTATCTTCCACGCTCACTACAAATGACTGAGTTTGGAGCGAACTTATATGTGATCCATGTGATAGAGAAAACAGAGTTTTAAATACCTGGCCTGTAGGTAAGTAGTTTAAACAGCAAACTGCGGTGAATTGCTTCACTGACACACTAAAGGAAATTTTTAATGGAGGTCAGAAATGGCAGTATTTTCTGTCAACGTATATGTGATCCATGTCACAGAGAAAACACTATTTTAAATAGCTAGATTTCTAGCTCTCTAATATGGAAAGGACCTGGCTGTATTCTGCAGTGCCAACAAGCAAATGGTATAGAAAAACGGTGTTCTCTGGATTGCTTTTTAAGCAAATAATGAGGATTAAGATCCAAGGAAAAGTATTCCTGGCCCCTGAGACCTGGGCCTTTGTATAGAAATATCTAACAGCAGCAGAAGGCAGAATTGGAATGCAGCCTCTTGTGCTATATGCGCTGCAGTCTGCTATATACACTGCCTGCCTGCCTATATACACTGCCTGCCTATAGACCCTGCCTGTCTAATATCTCTGCAGATAGATTAGTCCTTAACTGTTTGTTAAGATGGATATGTGTAATGTACGGTTTTTCTCCCTACACTACCTAATACACAAGCAAATCTCTCCCTGACACAGCAGCAGTTCTCCACACTGTGTGATCCGGAGTGACTGTGACGAGCATGGCGGCGCCAGGTCTGATATAGATCTGATCACGCTGTGCGGCCAGCCAATCACTGTAATGCCCACAACCAACATGGGCGCCAAACATACAGGGAGGGGACCCGAGTTCCCGCCCGAGCAACCCGGAAATGCTCGGCGAGTGCCGAGCATCTCAAGCAGTGAGATGCTCAGGCGAGCACCAAGCAGTAGAGAACATGCTCGCTCATCACTAGTCTTATGATCTGGTGCGTCTTATAGTCCGAAAAATATGGTAATTCATTCAACTTTACATCAGACAACACTTATAGCAAACTTATCCATTCTGTTTTTTTTTCCACTCTTCAGTATGTGGTAATAAGGAGAAGGTATTAATCTGAATCACCATGAAGGTTTCAGTCTTGTCATGAAGAATTTTTGCTGCGGGTTACTAAACTCACTTTTCGGTAGCAGTGTTAATAAGGTCATAGGAACTCAAATTACAGCTTTCTCAGCTTTTTGGTCTGTTTAACAGCTTTGGCTGTCTGAAGTGAGAAGGTAATAATAAAGAAATAAAAATCAGATTAACCATAAAGAATTAGTGAAGTAAAATCCATTTCATTTTTTTGGAAGTTTCTTCTTTTGAATATTTTGTATATTAATTTCATATATAATCCTTCAGATTTACTAAATTAACACTCAATCTAATACTATTTAAAAGGCACTGAGCTTCACTAAAGTGCTTCTAAGAAGCAAAAAGTAGAGCAAACATAGCATCAAATTAAACTTTCTAGACTCGTAATGCTTCTCCTGTTACTGCATTAATTTGTGTCGGGTGGATCAAACAGAAGCTTTTATGTTCTCACATAGTGTAAATGTTGTGTTGTTCTATTACATTTTACATTTCAAGCAAAGTGGATGTGATTACATGAAAACCCATCCACACCGTGTCTTAATATATAATAATAATCATATTATATAGCACTGTGTACTTAGAATTGCTTATTTTGCCTTTCTACACAGCTAATTCTTCTCTTTTCTCTGCTCTGTGTAGAAACAGGAAGTCTATTGTCCCTGCAGAAATCATTCCCCTCTTCAGCTCCTGACCCAGCTGCTCCCTCCTCTCCCCTGCCAGAGACTTTTGCAATGACCTATGAGCCATACAGGAAAAATTTCAGTCCTGTTTCTACATAGAGCTTAGAAAGATTCAGATAGTCAATTTTTAATTTTGTGATGTCATAGACCTAATGGAAAAGAGAAGAATTAAAAGGCAAAATGAGCAATTGTAAGTACACAGTGCTATATAATATGATGAATGCAATACGTTAATAGGCTAAAAATATTGATGGGAGGAGTTCTTAGATGCTGTTGAACTGCCTGTTATTTTGGTGCATTTTTCCTATAAGCTTTTATGGTGAGACAAAAACAATGTAAAAGCACAATTATGTTCATAAATGCATCCCAGAAAGAGCAGAGGAATAAATGATTAAAATACAAGTTATACTAAATCGTTTCTTTATACTCCAAATCTAAAGACACGCCCCCAGAGAATTGTATGAGCCACACCCACTTGGTAAAGACCATAAAAATTAGTTCTAAAAGAAAAAAGCCCATATCTATGGATCTCTACGGTGGATCTAAAAAAAGGAAAAACAGAATACTCAGGAGAGCAGAGGAAATAATTGGATAGCATAATCTGGCCACTTTTGACCTGGTAGTAGGTCCTCTTTAAAGGGATTGTCCGGTCCAAATTTATATATATGCAGTCACTTTGTGTGACTACAGACTTATGAATCCCCCCAGAGCATGCACTGTGCACTGCGGGAATTCGCCGGTTTCTGATCCAGAACCGGAGAGTATCTATGCGTTATTCATACTCCTGACCAGAGCCGTCTAGTGGTTTTGGGCAGCCACTTGCTCATGTGAGTGGAGTTTTCTTTTTATTCTTTTGACCTACCCTATTTTTCGGACTATAGGACGCACCGGACCATAAGACACACCCCAAATTTTCAGGAGTCAAATAGGGGAAAAAATTGAATGAGTCAAATGGGGGTCCGTCTTACAGTCCGAACTCAGCTTACCGGAGAAGAGCGGCAGCGGTTATGGAGTGGGGACAGAACTTCTATGTTCTCTATGCGGTGGACTCCAGGAAAACGGCCGCCGGAGATTAAGGTCTCGGCACTGAGATCTCAGGAGACAAAAACATGGAAGTGTAGCGCCCCGAGGATTCGGTTGCTACAGGGGTATTGCACCTCAACCAGAGGTGTGATATTCCACTCCCAGGTAAGGATGGAGTGTGGACCAGGGCTCAGTTAGCTGCATACACACACTCACCCCATTTCCGGGGGACAGCTCGACGGTGCTCCCATTTTATGCAGGCACAACTGACCATGTCCCTGGCTGGAGTGGGGAGGGGGGAGAGAACCCAGTGATGTAGGAGCAGAGGGGACGGTTTCTGGAGCATAGTAAGGAGATCATTGGGTGCAGGTCACCTGAGCTTAGACACAGAGAAGCAGATAAAAGGTGGGAGCCATCTTAAGTCAGGGTAGAAGAGAAAGCAGAGTTCAGTCAGTCAGAGCTGACAGGGAGCCGAGACTCAGCCTGAGCTCAGCTCCACGAGGCAGGCCTAGAGAAAAGGCCGGGGCCAGAGAGGAGAAGAGAAGAAGGAGAAGGAAGGAAGGAGAAGAGACAGAGGAGTAGAAAGGCTCCAGAAATAAGAAGGCAGAAGGGACCCTAAGATAGCAGAACGGACAGCAACCGTTGCAAACCCGCGTTATATCGGGTGAAGGGTCAGGCTGTGGAAGGGTACCGGATTCCCAAGTTTGTGGAGGTAAATCATCCCTCAGCCAAGAACTGGAGGTCGTGATCATTTATTGGTGCGACCCCCCGACAAACCTGCTAGGGAGGCACCATATAGGATAGCGGGAAGCGGAGGCCAACGCTTGCCCGACACGGTCCGCGGTAGCTGGACAGGAGTTTGGTCACTGGTGGGGCACGAGAGGCCAGAGAAAGGACAGAAGGGGGGTCCTGTGCCATACTCCTGAATTGCCTGGGGGTTGACCGAGCTCCTCACCTGATGGACGCAGCACAGCTTGGGCAGTCATTGCTGACAGAAGTGACATGGATAACAACTGTGAGTAAAAACCCTGGACAGCACCATTGGACTCAGTGTGAACTTTGCTGCGCCTGCACCATCACTCCCATCCTCCCTATACACTGCCCTGAGGCTACACTCTTCTCGTGGGGAGTTATCCTACCCCTGTGCTGCACACCAACACCAGCCTCAGCGGTCTGCCTTGCAGCGGCGGTTATCCCTGACCGCAATCCACGGGTGGTGTAGTTGGACATTCAAAACACTGATAAATAGACTGCCACGATTTGGTCTGACCACCCTGAGCCACGGGATCGGGTTGCCACTACTACCCCTAGCATCGTACAGAAGCCCGGTTCCGGGTACCCCACGGCCCAGGGGGCGAGTCAGCTTTTGCGTAGTCTGCAGGATTGTGACCAACCCGCCACTAACGGGTATTGCGTGCCTGAAAAAAGACTGTTTCACTGTATTGAAAATGGCGCCCGCCCCGGAAGAACGGACGCCATAATGTGCGCGCCAAAAGATAACAGGAAGCCACCTCCCATCATGGGCCAGGTCCCAGAATGGCGCCAAAGAAGGAGCCCACCCCCAACAGCCATGAGTGCGGCTGTAGAGATGTCCATCAAGGTGGGGGGGCTGCCCCTGAGAGTGATTGTCAGCAGATTGCCCCAGGATCACCCCCAACAGGGACGGAAAGAGAAGAAAACCGGGGGGCAGGGTGTGGTTTGGATCAGTCTCGCCAGATCACACCCGGAGATGGAGAGGAGCACCAACTCCAGCACCCTGGCAAGCGGCCTGCTGCAGGCCGAGGCGTCCCCTTACAGCCTCACGGAGCTGATGGCTCAGCTCCCCGCAGAAGACCCTGAATTCCTGCGGACTGCGCTGGAGGAGCTGGATCGGAGGATGGTCCGAGCGCAGTGGGAAGTCATCGCCGGATGGAGGGAGGAGATGGCCCGGCGGGTCGCGACCCAGCAGCAAGGGACGTTGCCAGCACCCGGCAGTGCACCTGCCCCCGAGGATAGAGAGAGGAGAACGGAGGCCGAGAACAGCGCTGCCGCGGAGGCAGGTAAGGAAGACACCCCTGTCCCGGGTCCTGACGCCGAAAGCTTACCCCTGGATCCCGCCGTGGAGCCAGAAGTCCCGGGAGCCGCTGCAGCTTCCACGCTCCCGCCGCTGGTACGTAGTTCCAAAGCCGCGAACACCACCGCTGAACAACGCCCTACGTCGTGCCCCCTGACCCCGGAGGCGGTCGGAAGCGGCCCGCTCCAGGCCTGGTCGCAAGGCCTGACCTTCCCAGGCGCCTCCCAACAGGGTGCGCCCCCGGTCCCGAAGCCACCACCCCTTGGGACTGACCTGTACAGCCAGCTCACCGGACCCGATGGAGAGCCGGTCCCTGTACCTGAGGGATGGGTTCACCCCAGTCAGCGGAAAAACCTGCCCGCAGTGGTCGAGGCCCCGCTTGCTCCGCTCTTGCCCCTACCACAGCCTGTCGCCGTCTCTCAGCTCCCGGAGGAAGAGGTCCAGGTAGGATGGGACCAAACCGGGGAGCATGTGATGGGGTTTGCACAGGAGACGGGGACGGCCGCAGTCCGCAGGCGGGAGATTTGTGAGCAACTTGCGAGAGAGGAGCGGGCACGGCGCCGGAAGAGGGAGCAGCTGCAGGCCCGGAGTGCGGAGGAGAAGACGTGGACTTGTCGAAGCCCCCATGCAGCATGCGGTCTTAAAACAGCTGGGACCGTGGTGAAGTTCCACCAAGAGAAAGGGTGGGGGTTTATCCGGGACTCTGCCACAGCCACAGACCTCCATGTCGACAGGAGGAATGTAGAGAGCCACCTGCCAGAAGGTCACCAGGGGCGGGATCTGTTCCCGGAAGATCGGGTGTCCTACACCAGACACAGAGGTCTGCGGGGGTGGTACGCCCTTAACATCCGGAGGGTGGAAGAGGAGCATTGCTACCTAGATGACCCGGGCGGGTCTGGAGAGTATTATGAGGAGGAAGAAGGTGCGCAAGGAGGACACCGCTACTGAGGAGCAGCAGCGTACCAATGTAAATAGTTACCCGTCAGGGTAAAGAGACTGTTACATAGAGTTACCCGGTATCGGGTCAGTTAGAACCGGCTGAGGACTGGGAGCAGCCAACTTAGTGAACTATCCGGCCGAGGACTGGGAGCGGTCAACTTTGTATATATTTGCACTTCTTAATGTGCCCCCTACTGGTTTTATAAGAAACTACAACAACTGACCTCAGAACAAAAACCCGTTAGAGGTGGCCGAAGATGAGGTCCAGCAGCTGGATCAGCTATGCCCTGCAGCCACCCCAGGGCCTACGTTGAGGGTTTACGAACGGGTCCCTCCTGTTAAAAGTTTTGCCAAGTTTGCATTCTATGGAAGAGTGGACACCTGGTCGCAAGTTGCACAGTGGCCAGTGAAGAAGAGAATTTACTTAAAAAAAAAATGTTTTACCTGAAAAAGTTTTATATATAGAATTGTTATATATGCTGCTAGGAGAGTTACATGATATTGAAAATGTTTTGCATGATGGCTGATAAAAGAGTTCCGGTGGTATTAAAAATGCAGTATAATGTTTGGTAAAGAAAAATAGCTAACCGTGTTGAAAAAAGAGAGAGTGTTTCCCATAAAGGGAATTGAATAATGTCGGCCGTTTTCTAAAAAAAAAAAAAAAAAAAAAAAACCCTTTAATTCTGCATGTCTTGTAAATCAAATGTTTTTTCTCTGTTCCAGCCCGAGGACGTGCTGTGGTTTACCAGGGGGGAATGTAGCGCCCCGAGGGTTCGGTTGCTACAGGGGTATTGCACCTCAACCAGAGGTGTGATATTCCACTCCCAGGTAAGGATGGAGTGTGGACCAGGGCTCAGTTAGCTGCATACACACACTCACCCCATTTCCGGGGGACAGCTCGACGGTGCTCCCATTTTATGCAGGCTCAACTGACCATGTCCCTGGCTGGAGTGGGGAGGGGGGAGAGAACTCAGTGATGTAGGAGCAGAGGGGACGGTTTCTGGAGCATAGTAAGGAGATCATTGGGTGCAGGTCACCTGAACTCAGACACAGAGAAGCAGATAAAAGGTGGGAGCCATCTTAAGTCAGGGTAGAAGAGAAAGCAGAGTTCAGTCAGTCAGAGCTGACAGGGAGCCGAGACTCAGCCTGAGCTCAGCTCCACGAGGCAGGCCTAGAGAAAAGGCCGGGGCCAGAGAGGAGAAGAGAAGAAGGAGAAGGAAGGAAGGAGAAGAGACAGAGGAGTAGAAAGGCTCCAGAAATAAGAAGGCAGAAGGGACCCTAAGAGAGCAGAACGGACAGCAACCGTTGCAAACCCGCGTTATATCGGGTGAAGGGTCAGGCTGTGGAAGGGTACCGGATTCCCAAGTTTGTGGAGGTAAATCATCCCTCAGCCAAGAACTGGAGGTCGTGATCATTTATTGGTGCGACCCCCCGCCAAACCTGCTAGGGAGGCACCCTATAGGATAGCGGGAAGCGGAGGCCAACGCTTGCCCGACACGGTCCGCGGTAGCTGGACAGGAGTTTGGTCACTGGTGGGGCACGAGAGGCCAGAGAAAGGACAGAAGGGGGGTCCTGTGCCATACTCCTGAATTGCCTGGGGGTTGACCGAGCTCCTCACCTGATGGACGCAGCACAGCTTGGGCAGTCATTGCTGACAGAAGTGACATGGATAACAACTGTGAGTAAAAACCCTGGACAGCACCATTGGACTCAGTGTGAACTTTGCTGCGCCTGCACCATCACTCCCATCCTCCCTATACACTGCCCTGAGGCTACACTCTTCTCGTGGGGAGTTATCCTACCCCTGTGCTGCACACCAACACCAGCCTCAGCGGTCTGCCTTGCAGCGGCGGTTATCCCTGACCGCAATCCACGGGTGGTGTAGTTGGACATTCAAAACACTGATAAATAGACTGCCACGATTTGGTCTGACCACCCTGAGCCACGGGATCGGGTTGCCACTACTACCCCTAGCATCGTACAGAAGCCCGGTTCCGGGTACCCCACGGCCCAGGGGGCGAGTCAGCTTTTGCGTAGTCTGCAGGATTGTGACCAACCCGCCACTAACGGGTATTGCGTGCCTGAAAAAAGACTGTTTCACTGTATTGAAAATGGCGCCCGCCCCGGAAGAACGGACGCCATAATGTGCGCGCCAAAAGATAACAGGAAGCCACCTCCCATCATGGGCCAGGTCCCAGAATGGCGCCAAAGAAGGAGCCCACCCCCAACAGCCATGAGTGCGGCTGTAGAGATGTCCATCAAGGTGGGGGGGCTGCCCCTGAGAGTGATTGTCAGCAGATTGCCCCAGGACCACCCCCAACAGGGGCGGAAAGAGAAGAAAACTGGGGGGCAGGGTGTGGTTTGGATCAGTCTCGCCAGATCACACCCGGAGATGGAGAGGAGCACCAACTCCAGCACCCTGGCAAGCGGCCTGCTGCAGGCCGAGGCGTCCCCTTACAGCCTCACGGAGCTGATGGCTCAGCTCCCCGCAGAAGACCCTGAATTCCTGCGGACTGCGCTGGAGGAGCTGGATCGGAGGATGGTCCGAGCGCAGTGGGAAGTCATCGCCGGATGGAGGGAGGAGATGGCCCGGCGGGTCGCGACCCAGCAGCAAGGGACGCTGCCAGCACCCGGCAGTGCACCTGCCCCCGAGGATAGAGAGAGGAGAACGGAGGCCGAGAACAGCGCTGCCGCGGAGGCAGGTAAGGAAGACACCCCTGTCCCGGGTCCTGACGCCGAAAGCTTACCCCTGGATCCCGCCGTGGAGCCAGAAGTCCCGGGAGCCGCTGCAGCTTCCACGCTCCCGCCGCTGGTACGTAGTTCCAAAGCCGCGAACACCACCGCTGAACAACGCCCTACGTCGTGCCCCCTGACCCCGGAGGCGGTCGGAAGCGGCCCGCTCCAGGCCTGGTCGCAAGGCCTGACCTTCCCAGGCGCCTCCCAACAGGGTGCGCCCCCGGTCCCGAAGCCACCACCCCTTGGGACTGACCTGTACAGCCAGCTCACCGGACCCGATGGAGAGCCGGTCCCTGTACCTGAGGGATGGGTTCACCCCAGTCAGCGAAAAAAACCTGCCCGCAGTGGTCGAGGCCCCGCTTGCTCCGCTCTTGCCCCTACCACAGCCTGTCGCCGTCTCTCAGCTCCCGGAGGAAGAGGTCCAGGTAGGATGGGACCAAACCGGGGAGGATGTGATGGGGTTTGCACAGGAGACGGGGACGGCCGCAGTCCGCAGGCGGGAGATTTGTGAGCAACTTGCGAGAGAGGAGCGGGCACGGCGCCGGAAGAGGGAGCAGCTGCAGGCCCGGAGTGCGGAGGAGAAGACGTGGACTTGTCGAAGCCCCCATGCAGCATGCGGTCTTAAAACAGCTGGGACCGTGGTGAAGTTCCACCAAGAGAAAGGGTGGGGGTTTATCCGGGACTCTGCCACAGCCACAGACCTCCATGTCGACAGGAGGAATGTAGAGAGCCACCTGCCAGAAGGTCACCAGGGGCGGGATCTGTTCCCGGAAGATCGGGTGTCCTACACCAGACACAGAGGTCTGCGGGGGTGGTACGCCCTTAACATCCGGAGGGTGGAAGAGGAGCATTGCTACCTAGATGACCCGGGCGGGTCTGGAGAGTATTATGAGGAGGAAGAAGGTGCGCAAGGAGGACACCGCTACTGAGGAGCAGCAGCGTACCAATGTAAATAGTTACCCGTCAGGGTAAAGAGACTGTTACATAGAGTTACCCGGTATCGGGTCAGTTAGAACCGGCTGAGGACTGGGAGCAGCCAACTTAGTGAACTATCCGGCCGAGGACTGGGAGCGGTCAACTTTGTATATATTTGCACTTCTTAATGTGCCCCCTACTGGTTTTATAAGAAACTACAACAACTGACCTCAGAACAAAAACCCGTTAGAGGTGGCCGAAGATGAGGTCCAGCAGCTGGATCAGCTATGCCCTGCAGCCACCCCAGGGCCTACGTTGAGGGTTTACGAACGGGTCCCTCCTGTTAAAAGTTTTGCCAAGTTTGCATTCTATGGAAGAGTGGACACCTGGTCGCAAGTTGCACAGTGGCCAGTGAAGAAGAGAATTTACTTAAAAAAAAAATGTTTTACCTGAAAAAGTTTTATATATAGAATTGTTATATATGCTGCTAGGAGAGTTACATGATATTGAAAATGTTTTGCATGATGGCTGATAAAAGAGTTCCGGTGGTATTAAAAATGCAGTATAATGTTTGGTAAAGAAAAATAGCTAACCGTGTTGAAAAAAGAGAGAGTGTTTCCCATAAAGGGAATTGAATAATGTCGGCCGTTTTCTAAAAAAAAAAAAAAAAAAAAAAAACCCTTTAATTCTGCATGTCTTGTAAATCAAATGTTTTTTCTCTGTTCCAGCCCGAGGACGTGCTGTGGTTTACCAGGGGGGAATGTAGCGCCCCGAGGGTTCGGTTGCTACAGGGGTATTGCACCTCAACCAGAGGTGTGATATTCCACTCCCAGGTAAGGATGGAGTGTGGACCAGGGCTCAGTTAGCTGCATACACACACTCACCCCATTTCCGGGGGACAGCTCGACGGTGCTCCCATTTTATGCAGGCTCAACTGACCATGTCCCTGGCTGGAGTGGGGAGGGGGGAGAGAACTCAGTGATGTAGGAGCAGAGGGGACGGTTTCTGGAGCATAGTAAGGAGATCATTGGGTGCAGGTCACCTGAACTCAGACACAGAGAAGCAGATAAAAGGTGGGAGCCATCTTAAGTCAGGGTAGAAGAGAGAGCAGAGTTCAGTCAGTCAGAGCTGACAGGGAGCCGAGGCTCAGCCTGAGCTCAGCTCCACGAGGCAGGCCTAGAGAAAAGGCCGGGGCCAGAGAGGAGAAGAGAAGAAGGAGAAGGAAGGAAGGAGAAGAGACAGAGGAGTAGAAAGGCTCCAGAAACAAGGCAGAAGGGACCCTAAGAGAGCAGAATGGACAGCAACTGTTGCAAACCCGCGTTATATCGGGTGAAGGGTCAGGCTGTGGAAGGGTACCGGATTCCCAAGTTGGTGGAGGTAAATCATCCCTCAGCAAGAACCAGAGGTCGTGATCATTTATTGGTGCGACCCCCCGCCAAACCTGCTAGGAAGGCACCATATAGGATAGCGGGAAGCGGAGGCCAACGCTTGCCCGACACGGTCCGCGGTAGCTGGACAGAAGTTTGGTCACTGGTGGGGCACGAGAGGCCAGAGAAGGGACAGAAGGGGGGTCCTGTGCCATACTCCTGAATTGCCTGGGGGTTGACCGAGCTCCTCACCTGGTGGACGCAGCACGGCTTGGGCAGTCATTGCTGACAGAAGTGACATGGATAACAACTGTGAGTAAAAACCCTGGACAGCACCATTGGACTCAGTGTGATCTTTGCTGCGCCTGCACCATCACCCCCAGCATCCACCTACACTGCCCTGAGGCTACACTCTTCCCGTGGGGAGTTATCCTACCCCTGTGCTGCACACCAACACCAGCCTCAGCGGCCTGCCTTGCAGCGGCGGTCATCCCTGACCGCAATCCACAGGTGGCGTAGTCGGACATTCAAAACACTGATAAATAGACTGCCACGATTTGGTCTGACCACCCTGAGCCACGGGATCGGGTTGCCACTACTACCCCCAGCATCGTACAGAAGCCCGGTTCCGGGTACCCCACGGCCCAGGGGGCGAGTCAGAAGTGCTTAGGCTCCGGACTTTCACTCGGGGACATGCAGTGTCGCACCTCCAGACATCCCCTCCTCCAAGTACAGGACCCGCAGCATCGCCCACAGTATCGTCTGACTTCTGCCACCGCCTTCCCCTCGGTAAGCCACATTTGGTCTATAAGACGCACCCCAATTTTCCCCCAAAATTTGAGGAGCACAGTGCGTCTTATAGTCCGAAAAATTCTGTATTTATTTAGTAAATAAGCTTTTGGAAAATTATAATTTTGTCTATCCTTTATGTAGGTCATCAATATCTGATCAGTGAGAGTGCGACACCCGGTACCCTCATTGTTCAGCTGTTACCGGTGCTAGTAGGAAATGCTCAGTTGCGGAGCTGCACAGCACAGCTCTGTCAACTATCTAGTGGCTATGGATGGATACTGCAAATCCATCCCCTATTGATTCTAGGAAGAGTATGTACAGTACCCGTCTGATGCCAGTATATTGTTGAAGGAGCTGTGTCATGCAACTCCACAAATGAGCATTTCAGTCCATCGCTGCCATCAGGAACAACTGATTGGCAAATGTGCCAAGTGCCAGACCAATATTTATCAGATATTGATGACCTATCTTAAGGATAGTCAGTCATTGTAAAAGCCCTGGACATCCCCTTTAACCAGAGTCTAAGCCTAAGGGAGGCATAATGGTGAAAAGTACACTGCATTAAACCTTTTGCCTAAGTAATTATTTTTCCCACATTTATTACAGAACTATTTTTTTTTTTGCTGCGTAATTGCTGCTTGACTCACTTTGGCTCACTTGGCTTTGTCTTTCTCCTGAGGTCTTGTATCAAAATGCTGATTCAACTGTAGCACCCTGAGGATTCGGCTGCTACAGGGGTATTACACCTCAAGCCAGAGGTGTGATATTCCACTCCCGGGTAAGGATGGAGTGTGGAACTGAGCTCAGTAGGCTGCATGCACTACACACATCCCATTTCCGGGGGACAGACCAATGGTACTCCCACTAGAGAAATGTGCAGGTACGACAGTGTCTGTCCCTGGCTGGAGTGGGAGGGGGGTGGAACATCCCAGTAGTGTAGGGGCAGATAGGGGGAGCAGTCTGGGTAGTGCTAGGAGCTCATTGGGTGCTGGTCACCTGAGCTCACACATAGAGGGAGTATATAAGGTGGGAACCATCTTAGAACAGGGTCTTTTGTAGAGAAGTCTTTTGTAGAGGGGTAGTCAGTCTGTCAGTCTTTGGTAGAGTGAGTCAGAGGAAGAGAGCAGAGGAGGAGAGCAGCTCCAAGGCCCAGAGAGAGAGAGAGGAGAAAGAAGGACCCAGAGGGGGAGAAGAGAGAACTCCAAGAACCCAAGATTAGATCAGAGGGTGAAGAGTTGGCACAAGGGTACCGGATCCCAAGCTGGTGGAGGGCCCTAATCCTTAGCCAGAGACCGGAGGTCGTGGGCAGGATCTGCCACGACCACCCACTAAATCCACCCGGAAGGCAAACCAAGAATAGGGTCAGGGAACCCAGAGACAAGGGTTTACCAACAAGAGGCCCGAGGGAGCCGGACATAGGTGGATCCCTGGTGGGGAAGGCCAGAGAGAAGGACAAATCAGAAAGGGAGCTCAGGACCACGCTCCAGAATCACCTGGGGGTTGGCCGAGTCCAGGACCTGGTGGACGCAGCACGGCTCGGGCGGTCACTCAAGGCCGGAGTGACCAGAACAACAGCAGTAAGTAAAAACCCTGAACTGCACAGCCCGACTCTGAGTCTCATTTCCATCCTCACTGCACCTCCACAACCACCATCCTCTACACCTGACCCCCTGAGGCTATACCCCTCCCGTTGGGGGTTATACTACCTGAGCTGCACACACATCACCAGCCTCAGCGGACACTGCTGCAGCGGCGGCCGTATTGACCGCAATTCAACGGGTGGCGTAGTCGACATAAAAGAACATCTAGTAACATCTATAAGGACTGCCACACACTGAGCTTGACACCCTGGGCACGGACCGGGTCACCGCCACTCGGAGACTACAACCCCCATCTGATCCGGCTCCGGGTATCCCCCAAACAACACTGGCCCAGGGGGCGCGTCACAACCACAGGAATGCAATTAAATAGATGTATTTTACTTGTTACGCTGTCCCAGTATATGACTATGAGAGGAAAGGCGTTCATGTCCTGCTCTTTTTTTCTTGCTCTTCAGTACAGTGGCCATTGCTGATGAGTCACTAAGGGCATGCTTTCCTCACATTTCCATCCAAAAGAATGTGGTTATTATCAGACATGTCTTTGACCTTGCTGTGATAACAGGAGGAATTCAGCTTGTATTAGCCAAATATTACAAAATACATTTAGATGGAGGTCCCCTTTAACTAGATACTTCCATTCACAGTGTAAAAGCTAGAAAAAGGACCAAGCCAATAAAGAATAAAATTACTTCCCAGCAGTGCTCCTGCAGAGTAGCACTCCTGGCAATACAGCTCCTTTTAAAGGCAAGCTGTCATCAGCAAATGATATATTGTTTAAATAACATTTTTGTGTTAAATGTATTTTTAAACATGTTTTGGCAATAATTTTTAAATATATATATATATCACTACCTGGAAATTTTCATCCTGGACACTGGAGGTTTTTAGACTCTAACTACTTATTGTTTCAGGAAACAACACTTGTAAACAGTCACAATAGTCAGATCTTGACTCTATTTTTTTATATTGAAGCATCTAATGAGCCTGTACAAATGTCATTGTGAAGGGAGAGGAAGTAGGGTCAGCTGTGACATCGCCTATAGGGAATTGTAATCCTGGCTCCACTGACAAGTAAACTTCTGTAATCTGTTCCTGAAATCACACTAAATTTCCTCTGCCTGCCTCCGGTCTATGAATGACCTGCCTCCTTTGTTTGAAATCTCAGCAGTGCCCTATTCTTCAAAGACCAGAGGGGTCGGGTAATCACAGACCAGAGGCAGGTGGAGGGGCCAAGTAATCACAGAGCAGAGGCAGGCACAGGGGACAGGGAATCGCAGACAAGAGGCAGTCGGAGTGTCACGGGTGTGTCAGATTTGTCAGACAGTCACCCAGCAGGTAGTTGCAGAAGATCTCTTCGTTTGGCATTACATACACCTTCCTAGATCTGTCTCACTCTAGGACCCAGTGGCTATCTCCCTCCTGCTAATTGACACCCAGGCCTGGGTATTTAAATACTTTCTGTTTGCTACAAGGAGGTGCAGGTAATATTCACATTTTCCCTTGTGAAGTCTTGGAACTATTGCACTCTGTTTGCTTCCTCTCTGGTGCTAGGTGGACGTGTGGTGTAATCTCTCTGAAGTTGTCTCAAGCTAAGTTACTTTCCCCCGTGTTTGTTTCCCTTGTTGTCTTTAGTTATTAGTGGGGACTGACTAGTGCTCATCCCCCATTCCCTATCCAGGGCCAAGCTCTAGGGAAATACAGGGTTTAGGTTCCTGTGCGGCAATTGGTGAGGAACCAATATAGGGATGATAGGGGAGACAGCCTAGGAGGTCTCCACTCCCCCTTTCCCTAGCGTCTGGGCTACTTTCCACTCTTCCCTTCGTGTTGCACTTAGTCTTTCTCACACCTTGCGTGACATGGAGGGGCTGGAGAATCACAGACCAGAGGCAGGCGGAGGAGCCAAAGAATCAAAGGCCAGAGGCAGTCGAAAGGGCCGAGGAATCACAGACCGGAGGCAGGCAGAGGTGCCGAGGAATCACAGACCACAGGCAGGCAGAGGGGTCGGGGAATCACAGACAGCAGGCAGGTGGAGGGGCTGAGTATTAACAGACTGGAGGCAGGTGGTGGGGCCAGGGAATCACAGACCAGAGGCAGTCAAAGGGGCCGTGGAATCACAGAACACAGGCAGGCGGAGGGGCCACGGAATCACAGACCAGAGGCAGTCAGAGGTGTTGGGGAATCACAGACCGCAGGCAGGCGGAGGGGCCGAGGAATCACAGACTGCAGGCAGGTGGAGGGGCTGGGAAGTCACAGACAGGAGGCAGGTAGAGGGGCCAGGGAATGACAGACCGGAGGCAGTCAAAGGGGCTGGGGAATCAAAGACCGCAGGCAGGTGGAGGGCCGGGGAATCACAGACCGTAGGCAGGTCAAGGGGCCTTGGAATCACAGATCGCAGGCAGGTGGAGGGTTGGGGAATCACAGACCGGAGGCAGGCGGAAAGGCCAGGGAATCACAGACCGGAGGCAGTCAGTGGGGCCGGGGAATCACAAACCGCAGGCAGGCAGATGAGCTGAGGAATCACAGACCTCAAACAGGGGGAGGGGCTAGAGAATCACAGACCAGAGGCAGGTGGAGGGGCCGGGGAATCACAGACCAGAGTCAGTCGGAGTGGCCGGGGAATCACAGACCGGAGGCAGGTGGAATGGCCTGGGAATCACAGACCGGAGGCAGGTGGAGGGGCCGAGAAATCACAGACCGGAGGCAGGTGGAGGGGCTGGGAAATCACAGACCGGAGGCAGGTGGAGGGACTGGGGAATCCCAGACTGCAGGCAGGTGGAGGGGCCAGGGAATCAATGACTGGAGGCAGGTGGGGGGCCGGACAATCACAGATTGCAGGCAGGCAAAGGGGCCAGGGAATCACAGATCGGAGGCAGGTGGAGGGGCAGGGGAATCACAGACCGCAGGCAGGCTGGGGGGTCGGGGAATCACAGACCGCAGGCAGGCGGTGGGGGGGTTAGGGAATCACAGACCAGAAGCAGGCGGAGGGCCCGGGGAATCACAGACCGGCAGAGGAAGACTCAGCCCCTGTTCACCAAAGTCTAATTAGTAGTGATGAGAGAGCACTAAAATGCTCGGGTACTTATTGATCGGGTCGAGCAAATTGGAATACTCGGGTGCTCGACCCGAGCAACAAGCCCAATGTAAGTCTATGGAAAACTCAAGCATTTTTCAGACGCCCCCCCGCGGTCTGCAGAGGGCCTAAAAATTGCGCAAATCGATGGGAACAGTGCTCAAATGACATGGGAACAGCATGGGGAAGACCCCTGGAAGCATTTCTGACTCCCAGGTCACTGCTGTCAACAACGTTGTCAGAGTATTATGCCACTTTTACGGATTCACAATTAAACATACAAAAACAAAAACAAAATGGATTTTCCTGGGAAATATATTAACCCTAGAACGCATACCTGGGGCCTCACAGGCCCGCCCTGTTAATTGTTTTCTATTTTCTGCAAGATTACTTTAGTTAGAATTTTGAAACCCTAGGTATTCCTCAGGTATATAGTTGTTTGTCATTTTTGTTTGAGTTATTCCATGTTATTTGCACACGGGCCTAAAAGGCCCCAGGTATGTGAAAAAGTTGATTTTTATGGTCATGCGTTCTAGGGTTAAGGAACATCCTTTCCAGGGTAATGACTTGTATATAAGGCAAAATAAATAACCAAAACCAAAAATACTCCTCCACACCTTGGGCTATGTTCACACGTAGCGTTTTTGATGCGTTTTTGCACTTTTGTATTGCTTTCAACTGTGACAAATGCATTCACCGGGAAGTCTCATTTTAACATTTTACAACCTTATCTGGCCATGTGGTGTGTGATGCATCATCAGACACATGCATACAGTGCTGAAAACACATGGGAACAGCATGGGGAAGGCCGCTGGAAGCATTTCTAACTCCCAGGTCACTGCCTAAAAGTGTGGCCATCGTAAGTGATCCTTGGCGCATGCGAAGATGCTTCCCATCATGCACCTGTCGTTGCAGACTTGCAACAATCACCGTCCACCTCCTTGTCCCAGTGCACCGTTCAGTTGTCCCTACCCCATTCCTTGGAATGCAAGCGCAAGTATGCAGCCAGCCACCCACCCACAGGCTGCAATACTATACTGCCAAATTTTTGACAGTTGCTTGCACTTGAAATGTGGCATTTTAGGCTCGTGGAGGCGGAAGCTTTTCATAACCTCATGCCGGCGGCGGCCGGGTGTCCATACTTGGTCCCCAGCCGCCACTATTTCTCCCGGTATCATCTCCGCCTTCCACAAGCACGGGTCCCACAACATTACCCGTGCCCTCCCCAGTGCACTTACTGGGAAGGACCTCCTAACCACAAACATGTGGACAGGTGAATGTGGCCAGGGACGGTACGGATCCAGTCCACAGCTTGTTTTGCTGAGAGTTGTATTTATCTCGGTGAAAGGACTGGCATAGAGGGAAACCGTATCTACCCTGGGTGTCATTTCTCCCAGGAAGTCCTCTAATGCAGCTTGCTGCAGAAGCAATGTCAGCCCGTCCAACATCAACTCACACTTGTCGGTGGTGCTTTGACACGCAAACATCTTTCTTTGCGGATTTAATTTCATGAATACAGAGTTGGACAATGGCCTGATCTGCAATGCGGTTTAAGAAATAATATGCATAAGCATGTCCGATCCACATTAAAAAAGCAGCCATAGAGTGTCCGGGAACCTTCCCCCACACTTTTCTTAGCCAGGGCTCTTTTGCTGAGAGTTGTATTTAGCTCGGTGAAAGTACTGGCATAGAGGGAAACCGTATCTACTCTGGCCGTCATTTCTCCGTCACCAGGTTCCGCCCATTGTCACACACGACCATGCCTGGCTGTATGTTCAGCGGTGAGAGCCACAGATCAGGCTGCTGTGTTACAGCTTTCAACAACTCTGTAGCGCTGGGCAATTTGTCAATTAAGCATTAAGCATGTTAGCTTCAGCACAGCCTGTTGCCGCTTGGCCAAGGCAGTGCTGCAGTGCTGTCATCTTGTGACTGATGTAGTCATTTCGGAGATGGAGGAGGAGGTGCAGGAGCTGAACAATGTGATTACTTTGAGGTTAAATTGGTGACGCTGTTTTTTATACTAAAGAAAGATCCTATTGTTTTGGGTTTTTTTACGTTATTTTTTAAGACAAATGCATTCATCGGGAAATGTCATTTTATCATTTTACAACCTTATCTGGCAATGTGGTGTGTGACACATCATCAGACACATCCCGTTTTATTTATGATGGAGGGACTCTGAGTCATAAAGCCTATTTTTATAGGGACATCAGACGGCCCTTGCTATTCTTAAAAGGACAGCAGTCGGCCCTCACTATTGTTAGAGAGCCATCTGCCGGCTATGCTTTGTTGTTCCCATTATTAACAAGTGGGTCTCCTATACTGCTATTGCGTATCCAGTGACTGCAAGGGCTGCAAAAAATTTGGACGCAACCCACTACCCGTTTGAAGAGACATAGAGGAGGGTCTCAGTAAAAAAAATGTTCCCATTATAAAGGAGCGGGTCTCCTATAGTGGTAAGGCCCATGCTGTGACTGCAAGGGCTGCCAAAATTTGGAAAAAAAACCACTAAGAATTTAAAGGCACATAGAGCAGGGCCACAGTAACGACAAATTCCATTTAGAAAGGAGAGAGTCTGCTATACAGTTATAGGGTATGCAGCGAGTCCAACGGCTGACCAATTTTAGGAAAAACCCCACTAAGAATTTAAAGACACATAGAGCAGGGCCACAGTAACGACAAATTCCATTTAGAAAGGAGAGAGGCTGCTATACAGTTATAGGGTATACAGCGAGTCCAACAGCTGACCAATTTTAGGAAAAACCCCACTAAGAATTTAAAGACACACAGAGCTGGGCCACAGTAACAAGTACGACAAGTTCCCATTAGAAAGGAGAGAGTCTGCTTTACAGTTATAGGGTATGCAGTGAGTCCAACGGCTGACCAATTTTAGGAAAAACCCCACTAAGAATTTAAAGACACATAGAGCAGGGCCACAGTAACGACAAATTCCATTTAGAAAGGAGAGAGGCTGCTATACAGTTATAGGGTATACAGCGAGTCCAACGGCTGACCAATTTTAGGAAAAACCCCACTAAGAATTTAAAGACACATAGAGCAGGGCCACAGTAACGACAAATTCCATTTAGAAAGGAGAGAGGGCTGCCAAAAATTTGGAGGCACTTCAATGCCCCTTGGAAGAGACATGGAGGAGGGCCTCATAAAAAATGTTCCCATTAGAAAGGAGCGGGCCTCCTATACTTGTAATTCCCATGCACTAAGTGTATGGGCTGACAAACATTTACCCCTGGGGGGTATACATGAACATACTGTGTAAAAAAATTTTTTACAGGCATCATAAACACCCTTCAAAAAAATTATGTTGGTGTTGCATCATGGATCCTGGTCACCCTGGTGATATGGTGGTGAAGGATGAGGAGAAGGAGGAGGACAAGAGCAAATAACCAAAATCAGGAAGCGTATACCCATGTGTAGGTGTGAAAATGTGCATGGGAATACACCTCCCAAGAAAAGACACTGGATTTGAGTTTATGTTACACTGCTATCATTCATAGTTTATAAGGCCGAAAAAGACAAGCGTCCATCCAGTTCAGCCTATTTCTTGTGCACTGCAGCTATTCCGCAGCGTTGATCCAGGGGAAGGCAAAAAAAAACCATGCGGTATAGGCCAATTTACATCATTGAGGAAAAATTCACTTCCCGACACCAATCTGGCAGTCAGATTAAATCCCTGGATTAATTAACTATCACTAAGCATAAGATGTAATTTTATTGTTCTCAAGAAAGGCGTCCAGGCCTCTCTTGAACTCATTAAGTGAGTTGGACATCACCACTTCCTCTCCCAGAGAGTTCCAGAGTCTCACGGCTCTGACCGTAAAGAATCCCCTTCTATGCTGGTGCAGGAACCTCCTTTCCTCCAGACGCATAGTGTGCCCCCTCGTCTTTGTCACCATCCTTGGTATAAACAGGTCATGGGAGAGATCTCTGTACTGCCCCCTGATGTATTTATACATGTTTATGAGGTCTCCCCTAAGCCTTCTCTTTTCCAACGTAAATAGGCCTAATTTTGCCAACCTCTCTGGGTATTCTAGTCCCTCCATTCCCTTTATTACCTTAGTCGCCCTCCTTTGTACCCTCTCTAGCTCCAATATGTCTTTCCTGAGCACCGGAGCCCAGAACTGTGCACAATTTTCTAAGTGCGGCCTTACCAGCACTTTATACAGAGGAAGAACAATGTTCTCATCATATGCCCCTATTCCTCGTCTGATGCATGCCATGACTCTATTTGCCTTCGCAGCTGCTGCCTGACACTGGGCACTCCAATTTAATTTGCTATTAACCAAGACGCCCAGGTCCTTCTCCATGTCAGATTTCCCCAATGGTTTCCCATTTAATATGTATGGGTGACTGCAGTTTTTCTTTCCCATGTGCATGACCTTACATTTATCGACATTGAACCCCATTTGCCATTTTTTGGCCCAACTCCCCAATTTATCTAAATCCTCCTGTAGCTGTGCCCTATCCTCATCTGTATTAACTACTTTACAAAGTTTAGTATCATCTGCAAATATTGCTATTTTACTATGCAACCCTTCCACTAGATCATTAATAAATATATTAAATAATATAGGGCCCAAGACAGACCCTTGAGGCACCCCGCTAGTAACCCTGACACACCCTGAGCTTACTCCATTGATAACCACCCTCTGCTTTCTATCACTCAGCCAGCTATTTACCCACTTGCACACATTATCCCCCAGACCAAGCATTCTCATTTTATATACCAACCTTTTGTGTGGCACGGTATCAAACGCTTTGGAGAAGTCAAGGTATACAACATCCACTGACTCTCCCCGGTCCAGCTGTGAGCTCACCTCCTCGTAGAAGGCGATCAGGTTTGTTTGGCAGGAGCGATCCCTCATGAATCCATGTTGATATGGAGTTAGACAGTTATTATCATTAAGATATTCTACAATAGCATCTCTAAGAAATCCTTCAAACAATTTACCCACAACAGACGTTAAGCTGACTGGTCTATAGTTCCCAGGGTCACTTTTAGACCCCTTTTTGAATATTGGTACCACATTTGCTTGGCGCCAGTCTAGTGGGACAGTCCCTGTCCATAAAGAGTGCTTGAATATAAGATACAGCGGTCTGTCTATCACATTACTTAATTCTTTTAGTACCCGGGGGTGTATGTCATCTGGGCCTGGTGACTTGTCTATTTTGATATTATTTAGGCGTTTCGGTGGTGTTGAGAAGTCTGGCCCAATCCAGCCCTTGTTCATTTTTATAAGAGTCAGCCTGTCAGCATTTTTAGTTGACAGGCGGATGCGCTTATCAGTTATAATTCCACCAGCGGCACTAAAAAGCCGCTATGATAAAACGCTGGCGGCACGGCTGGCCAAGACCTCCAAGGCATAGAGAGCCATTACACGTATCCAGCTTGGATACCCAACAATTATAAACCACAGAGGAATCACGGAGGACGTTGGTACGGTCGGCAAGGTACTCCCTCAGCATCTTCCCAAACTTTGCACTCCATGTGAGAGTACCCCGCGCCTCAGGGCCTGTGCGATGGGAGGGTCTGAGAAAACTCTCCCAGAACTTTGATAGTGTTCCCCTGCTTCTGCTGGATTGAAGTTGTGTCTCTCTCGCCTGTACTCCTTGGTTGTCCAATGAAGTGTGCCCTCTGCCGCCAGCATTTTCAGATGGGAATTTTTTTAATAGTTCCGCAACAAGGGCCTTCTGGTACAACCCCATTTTTGTAGACCTGTCCACATCAGGAATAAGAGATATAAAGTTCTCCTTGTAGCGTGGGTCTAGAAGTGTCACCAACCAGTAATGACTGTGACCCAAAATTTTGAGAACGCGAGGGTCATAGGAAAGGCAGCGTAACATAAACTCAGCCATGCGTGCCAGACTACTAACAGGCAAGACTTCCATATCCTCACCAAGAGGATGACTGGCCATGCTCTCCTCCTCCTCCTCTTTGTCCTCTGGCCATCCACGCTGAACAGACGGTATGACAGCTGTGCAGGTAATACCGTCTATAGTGCATAAAGCTAGCTCCTGTCCTTCCTCCTCCTCCTCTTCCTCATTGTCACCCAATACACGTTGGTATGAGATGAGGCTTGGCTGTGTGTAATCACCCTACATAGTAACATAGTAACATAGTTTGTAAAGCCGAATAAAGACTTGCGTCCATCAAGTTCGACCTGTTAGTTCTGTAATTGCTAAAGTTGATCCAGAGGAGGGCAAAAACCCCAAATGATTTAGCCAATCTTCACCTGAGGAAAAATTCCCTCCCGACTCTGAAACCAGCAGTCAGAATAAATCCCTGTATCAACCTACTATTTTATTTTTAAGTATATGCTGAAATCTGCCTGGTATCTAGAAATGCATCCAGTCCCCGCTTGAACTGGTTTAGTGAATCTGACATTACCGTCTCCTCACTCAGTGAATTCCATATTCTCACTGCTCTTACCGTAAAGAACCCCTTCCTATGCTGGTGCTGAAACCTTTTCTCTTCCAGTCTTAGTGAATGCCCTCTTGTTACCGTAATATCCCTCCTTTTGAACAAATCCCAGGCAAGATCTCTATACTGTCCCCTAACATATTTGTACACATTTATTATGTCCCCCCTCAACCTTCTCTTTTCCAGGCTGAATAGTCCTAGTTTTGCCAACCTCTCTGGGTATTGCAGTCCCTCCATTCCCTTTATTAATTTTGTTGCCCTCCTTTGTACCTTTTCAAGCTCATTTATATCCTTTCTATATATTGGGGCCCATAACTGAGCACAGTATTCCAAGTGTGGTCTGACCAGTGCTTTGTATAGTGGAAGAACAATGTTCTCATCCTTTGCAGCTATACCTCTTCTGATACATCCCATTACCCTGTTTGCCCTTACAGCAGCGGCCTGACTTTGGGCACTCCAATTTAGTTTGCTATCAATCAAGAGGCCCAAGTCCTTCTCCATCTCTGAATTCCCCAATGATTTCCCATTCAGTGAGTACTGGTGACTTCCATTTTTCCTTCCCATATGTATGACCTTACATTTCTCCTCGTTAAACCTCATTTGCCATTTAATGCTCCACCTACCCAGCTTATCCAAATCCCTCTGTAGGTCTGCACTGTCCTCTTTTGTATTAATTGTTTTACATAACTTTGTGTCATCTGCAAATATTGATATTTTACTATTTATCCCGTTGACTATGTCGTTAATAAAGATATTAAATAACATTGGGCCTAGTACAGACCCCTGTGGTACCCCACTAGTGACGCTTACCCAATCTGAGAATATTCCATTTATAACCACCCTCTGCCTTCTATCCTTTAGCCAGTTAGCTACCCACTTGCAGACATTTTCCCCCAGCCCCATCATTCTCATTTTGTATACCAACCTATTATGTGGCACGCTATCGAACGCTTTTGAGAAGTCGAGATACACGACATCCACTGGTTCCCCCTGATCTACTCGAGAGCTAACCTCCTCGTAGAAGTCAATCAGGTTTGTTTGGCAGGAGCGATTCCTCATGAATCCATGTTGGTTTGGGATTAAAAGATTATTAGCATCAAGATGCTCCGTAATTGCCTCTTTAATGAAGCTTTCAAAAATTTGGCCCACAACGGACGTCAGACTCACCGGCCGATAGTTTCCAGCGTCACTTTTCGCTCCCTTTTTGAATATTGGCACTACATTCGCCTGTCGCCAATCAAGTGGTACAGACCCAGTCTCAACAGAGTCCTTAAATATAAGATATAACGGTCTGTCTATCACATTACTTAGCTTCCTTAGTACCCGTGGGTGTATGCCATCAGGTCCTGGTGATTTGTTTATTTTAATGTTACTGAGGCGTTTCTGTACCTCAACTTGGGTTAGATTAGTCATACTTAGTGGAGGATTAAGCTTGTCACTTCTCATTTCTCCTGTTAGCTTTATTTCCTTTGTGAAAGTTGTCGAAAAAAAATTATTTAATAGATTAGCTTTATCCTCATCTTTCTCTATGATTTTGCCTTCCTCACTTTTTATCGGTCCAATATTATCCGATTTAATCCTTTTACTATTTATATACGTAAAGAACAGTTTGGGATTTGATCTACTTTCCCTAGCAATACGTTTCTCTGTTTCCTCCTTCGCTATTTTTATTTGTTTTTTACAGGTTCTCATTTTTTCCTTGTAACACATTAGTGCCTCCTTACTGTTTTCCTGTTTTAATCTCTTGAATGCCTCTTTTTTGCTATTTAACGCCCCTTTTACGTTCTTGTTCAACCATATTGGTTTCCTCTTATTTCTGGCCCTTTTATTCCCATACGGTATATACCTCTCGCACTGAGTATTCAGAATTCTTTTGAAGGTTTCCCATTTACTATTCGTATTCCATTGATTAAGTACTTTGTCCCAGTTAATAAGTTGAAGGTTTTCTATCAGCTGATCAAACTTCGCCCTCCTAAAGTTTACTGTTTTTGTTGTTCCCTTATTGATAACCCTACTGAAGGGCATTTTGAAGTCGATAATATTATGATCGCTATTACCTAGGTGCCCCCCTATCTGTACCTCAGTTATTCTATCAGGCCTATTAGTCAATATTAAGTCCAACACGGCCTTCCCTCTCGTTGGTTCCTGCACTAGTTGGGAGAGATAATTATCCTTAATATTTGTCAAGAACCATTTTCCTTTCTGAGATCTACAGGTTTCTGTTTCCCAGTCAATATCCGGGTAGTTGAAATCCCCCATTACAATCACTTCATTATGTTTTGATACTTTGTCTATTTGTCCTAATAGCAGATTCTCATTCTCCTCTGTTATATTTGGTGGCTTATAGCAGACCTCCAGTAATATTTTATTATTATTTTTTGCCCCCTCTATCTCTACCCACATGGACTCGACCCCCTCTTCTCCCTCTCCTATATCTTCCCTTAGTCTGGGTTTTAGACATGACTTTACATATAAGCAGACTCCTCCGCCTTTCCCCTGTTTCCGGTCCCTTCTAAATAAACTATAATCTAATAAATTTACCACCCAGTCGTAGCTATCGTCTAGCCAAGTCTCTGTTATACCTACGATGTCATACCTCTCCTCCGATATAAGCGCCCGCAGCTCATCCGCCTTATTGGTCAGGCTTGCGTTGGTCAGCATGCAAGATAAAACTTTGGGGTTATTTAGCATCCTATTCTTCTCTAACGATCTAACTGTACTATCCCCACCCCCCTCTCCACCCTCATTATATTCACTTCTCCCCTTCCCCCTTGCTTGCCTCACATCCCACCTATTTCCTTGGTTTCCCCCCCGTCTCTAGTTTAAAAACTCCTCCAACCTATTAGCCATCTTCTTCCCCAGCACCGCTGCACCCTCCCCATTGAGGTGCAGCCCGTCCCTACGGTAGAGCCTGTAGCCGACCGCGAAGTCGGCCCAGTTCTCCATGAACCCAAACCCTTCTGCCTTGCACCAACTCTTTAGCCACTTATTCACCTCCCTAACTTCCCGTTGGCGCTCCTGTGTGGCTCGCGGGATTGGTAGTATTTCTGAGAAAACTACCTTGGAGGTCCTTGCCCTAAGCTTCCTACCTAGGTCCCTGAAATCATTTTTAAGGACCCTCCATCTACCACTCACTTTGTCATTGGTGCCGATGTGGACCATGACCGCTGGGTCTTCGCCAGCCCCACCCAGTAACCTGTCAACCCGATCCGCGATGTGCCGGACTCGAGCGCCAGGGAGGCAGCACACCGTTCGGCGATCCCAGTCTTTGTGACAGATTGCCCTGTCTGTCCCCCTAATAATAGAGTCACCCACTACCAGAACCTATCTTGCCTGCCCTACACTTCCCCCCTCCCCCTCATTACTGGAACATACACTCCCCCGGCGGTCAGAGGATCTGTTGTGCTCCAATAATGCCGGTTCTGAACCAGCCTTCCTATACTTCTTCCCTCTATCCCTCCTAACTGTTATCCAGCTCCCTGCCTGTTCAGCCTGCACTTCCCCTCTATGCTCCACCCCCAGTATTGACCCATTGAGTGTCTGCTCGGTGAGCAGCAAACTCCGTTCCATGTTGTCGATGCTCCTCAGTATCGCTATCTGAGCACTTAGATCCAGAATTTGGGCTTCCAAGTGCACGATATGCTCACATCTCTCGCAGCAGTATGGATCCTCGAGCGGTTGCTCACGGAATGCATACATTGCGCAAGATGTACACTGCACGGCTCCGGCCAACATGGACGTCATTCTAAATATGGGGATACAGTCAGTATATATATACAAGTACAAAACACAATTATTTATATATAGGTGTATGGACGGGGATCAATTAGGGATGTGCAAGTGTATCAATTAGATATCGGCGGGGGATCAGTTAAGTATGGACGGGGGATCAATTAAGTATCAAGTATGGATGGGGGAATCAGCTAAGTAGGTCAGGTGGATTAATTAAGTAAAAAGTAAAGTAAAGAAAGAATGAAATACAGTCAGCAATTCAGTCCTAAGTCCTCCCTTCCAAACTCCCTGAATCCAAAGTCACTGAAAAACAAGTCACACACTTACTTTCGTTCGCACTTACGCTCCGGACACATGCAGCTCGTTCACACTCGCAAACTAAGAGATTTAAAGAGTTTTTTTTTCTTTTTTTTTCCTTTTGCAGCAATGTACCCTTCACCTCAATGCACTTCCAAAAGAACCCTGTATGGTTCCTTGCTCCATCTCATCATGCTCCGCCTGCAATACATCCTCTTTGATTGTGAGCAGAGAGCATTTCAGAAGACAGAGAAGTGGGATGGTGACGCTAATTATGGCATCATCGCCGCTCACCCTCTTGATGGAGTCCTCAAAGTTTTGGAGGATGGTACATATGTCTGACATCCATGTCCACTCCTGAGGTCTTATGTGTGGAGTCTGAACTGAATACCAATGGTCTTTTTGATGCTGGTACTCAACAACTGCCCTCTTCTGCTCACAAATCCTTCCCAACATTTGCAGTGTAGAGTCCCAATGCGTGGGGATATCACACACCAGTCTGTGAGCCGGAAGCTGCAAAAGCTGCTGAAACACTGCAAGGGCGGCGGACGCTGTAGCTGACTTTCTAAAGTGGGCACACAGGCGGCGTACTTTAACAAGCAGATCCTGCAGCTCCGGGTAGGATTTGAGAAACCGCTGAACCACGAGGTTAAGCACATGGGCCAGGCATGGTACGTGTGTGAGCTCGCCTCGCCTCAGAGCCGCCACCAGGTTCCGGCCATTGTCACACACGACCATGCCTGGCTGTAGGTTCAGCTGTGTGAGCCATAGATCTGCCTGCTCTTTCAGAGCTGTCCACAACTCTTCAGCATTGTGCGGTTTGTCACCTAAGCATATTAGCTTCAGCACAGCCTGTTGCCGCTTGGCCGAGGCAGTGCTGCAGTGCTTCCAGCTTGTGACTGATGTGGTCATTTTGGAGATGAAGGCTGAAGAGGAGGAGGAGGCTGAGAAGGATGAGGTTCAGGAGCTGTAGACCGTGGGGGCAACCCTGATTGACCCAGGGCCCGCAATCCTTGGCGTCGGGAGGACGTGTTCCGTCCCAAGGTCCGACTGGGTCCCTGCTTCCATTATGTTAACCCAGTGTGCCGTCAGCGAGATGTACCATCCCTGCCCACAAGCACTTGTCCACGTGTCCGTGGTTAAGTGGACTTTCCCGGTAACTGCATTGTTGAGGGCACGGTTAATGTTTTGGGACATGTGCTTGTGTAATGCGGGGACGGCACACCGGGAGAAATAATGGCGGCTGAGGACTGAGTACTGAGGGACGGCTGCCGCCATCAGGTTGTGGAATGCTTCCGTCTCCACGAGCTTAAAAGACATCATTTCGAGCGCAAGCAGTTGTGAAATGTGAAAATTTAGTAGTATGGCCTGTGGGGCGTTGGCTGCATATTTGCGCTTGCGTTTCAAGGACTGGGGTATGGACAACTGAACGCTGCGCTGGGACAAGGACATGGACGTGCTTCCTGATGCTGCTACTTGAGAGTGCGCAATGACAGGTGCAGGGCAGGAGGCATCTTCGCATGCACCATGGACAGGGGATTGGCTTGCATGCACAACAGCGGAAGAAGCAATGGTGCCACCTGCAGACACTGTTCCTGGACCCTGGGGTTTGGCCCACAAAGTCGGGTGCTTTGCTGCCATGTGCCTGATCATGCTGGTGGTGGTCAGGCTGGTCGTTTTGCCACCCCTGCTGATGCTGGCCTGGCAGGTGGTGTAAATGGCCTTTTTGGGGTTATCGGCAGAGTATTTAAAAAACAACCAGACTCGGGAAGACCTATCAGTTGTACTGGCTACTTCCTTCGTGTTTGTGTTACGGGGAACGGTTGCCTGCCTTCTGTCTGCGGCCATCACACTGCTTCTTCCTGCCTGTTGGGGTGCTCTGCCTCCCTCCCCCTGTGTGCTGCTTTCCTCGCTCTGCATGTCCTCCTGCCAGGTTGGGTCAGTTACTATATCATCCACCACCTCATCTTCCACTTCCGCACTCTAGTCCTCCTCCTGACTTTCTGGCAATTGTGTCTCATCATCGTCCACCTCTTGTGACACTTTCCCACCGACGCCTTTGTGTGACTGTGGTTGCTCAAATATTTTGGCATCGCTACACGCGATCTCCTCTTGCCCCGCTTCAAGTGGACCGAGCGAGAGGCCCGAATCTATAAATGGAAAAGTGAACAGCTCTTCAGAGTGTCCAAGTGTGGGATCAGTTGTCTCTGGGTACTCGGCATGGTGGGAGGAAGGAGGATCAGGGTGAGAAATATGCAGTCCAGACTCACGGCTACTGAGACTTGACCGTGTGGAAGACAGGGTGGTGGTGGTGGCTAAGTGACTGGAAGCATTGACCGCTATCAAACCAACAACCTTTTGATACTGCTCAATAGTGGTGTGCTGCGGTCCCCTCGAAATTGGGACAGGAAGGTCAGGCGATAAAATGTGGGTGTTTGTTGTGGCACAATTTCAGCTTGCTCGCTCACTACAAATGACTGAGTTTTGAGCGAACTTATATATGATCCGTATGACGGAGAAAGCAGAGTTTTAAATACATGGCTTGTAGGTAAGTAGTTTGAACAGGAAACTGCTGTGAATTGCTTCTCTGACACACTAAAGGAAATTTTAATGGAATCCAGAAATGGCAGTATTTTCTGACAATGTATATGTGACCCGTGTGACAGAGAAAATAGAGTTTTAAATAGCTGGATTTCTAGCGCTGTAATATGGAAAGGACCTGGCTGTATTCTGCAGTGCCAACAAGCAAATGGCGCAGAAAAACGGTGTTCTCTGGATTGCTTTTTAAGCAAATAATGAGGATTAAGATCCAAATAAAAGTATTCCTGGCCCCTGAGACCTGGGAAATATCTACCAGCAGCAGAAGGCAGAATTGGAATGGAGCCTCTTGTGCTATATGCACTGCAGTCTGCTATATACCCTGCCTGCCTACCTATATACACTGCCTGCCTGATATCTCTGCAGATGGATTAGTTAGTCCTCAAAAGGACTGTTTGTTAAGATGGATATGTGTAATGTACGGTTTTTCTCCCTACACTACCTAATACACAAGCAAATCTCTCCCTGACGCAGCAGCACCTCTCCCTACACTGTCTGATTCCGGAGTGACTGTGACGAACATGGCGACGCCAGGTCTGATATAGACCTGATGACGCTGTGCGACCAGCCAATCACTGTAATACCACAACCAACATGGCTACAGCATTACAGTGAGTGGCAGGCAATCCCTGCATGTTGATTGGCGCTCTAAAGAGCGCCAAACATGCAGGGAGGGGACCCGAGCTCCCGCCGAACAACCCCGTAAATACTCGGCAAGCGCCGAGCATCTCGAGTAGTGAGATGCTCGGGCGAGCACCAAGCAGTAGCGAGCATGCTCGCTTCACTACTAATTAGGAAAAAGTTGGTGATTAAAGAAGAACCTCAAAGCAGATCTCTTTGTGTAGTATTACACAGCTGTTAATGCCATTTTTTTTTTACTTTACATTACAAAATCGTGTTGACAGGTTCTCAATGAGATCTTCAGGCAAAGCTTCAGACACAGACCGGAGGCAGGTGGGGGTGCCGGGGAATCACAGACCAGAGTCAGTTGGAGGGGCCGGGGAATCACAGACCAGAGGCAGGTGGAGGGGCTGGGAAATCACAGATTGCAGGCAGGTGGAGGGGCCGGGGAATCACAGACTGTAGACAGGTGGAGGGGCCGGGGAATCACAGACCAGAGTCAGTTGGAGGGGCCGGGGAATCAAAGACCGGAGGCAGGCGGAGGGGCCGGGGAATCACAGACCTGAGGCAGGTGGAGGGGCCGGGGAATCACAGACTGTAGACAGGTGGAGGGGCCGGGGAATCACAGACCAGAGTCAGTTGGAGGGGCCGGGGAATCAAAGACCGGAGGCAGGCGGAGGGGCCGGGGAATCACAGACCTGAGGCAGGCGGAGGGGCCATGGAATCACAGACAGTAGGCAGTCGGGGGGTCGGGGAATCACAGACCGCAGGCAGGCGGGGGCGGGGGTCAGGAAATCACAGACCAGAAGCAGGCGGAGGGGCCCGGGAATCTCAAACCGGCAGAGGAAGACTCAGTCCCTGTTCACCAAAGTCTAATTAGCATAAAATTGGTGATTAAAGAAGAACCACAATGCAGATTTCTTCATCAAGGGTTTTGATTGTAATCAGTATTACACGACCGTTATAGCCATGTTTTTTTTACTTTACATTACAAAATCGTGTTGACAGGTTCTCAATAAGATCTTCAGGCAAAGCTTCAGACACTCCCTAATCATTGTTAAACATCCATAAAGTTTTCTTTTTTTTCTGAGTTAATAAGTAGTGTTGAGCCACCCCCGTAGTGTTCGAGTTCGGTTCGGTTCGTCGAACACCCGTGTGTTCGCCGAACAGTTCGTCGAACTGTTCGTCGAACACCTTCGAACACCGTTAAAACCAATGGCAGGCAAACAAAAACACATAGAAACACATAGAAAACACCTTCAAAGGTGTCCAAAAGCTGACAAACTGCTCAGAAGACACAACTAACACATGGAAAAGTGACAAGTACATATAGTCATGCGAAAAGAAAAGAGGTGGAGGAGTAAAAGGAGGGGGAGACACAGATATAGGCATGTCATGCCCTTCTAGAATCCAAAAAGTGAGAAGCCGAGACGGCCAGTCCGCTCCTGCCCGTGCCACCTCCGTGTCGCCGGGTTTGTGCCAGAGCCGCGGTGAACCCTGACGGCCAGCCCCCCTCTCCCAATACTGGTGCCTGTCCGCTGGTGGGTCGAGAGAGCCCCCCTGTGGTGGAGGCAGCTCTAAGCTTTTTAATTTAAATTGTCCCTCTAATTTGAATGAATACACTTTAAATCCATTTACAAGGATCTATTGGAGGGCAAGTCTCATGCCAGCAGCCGCGTAATTCCAGCTCCAGTAGCGTCCACTAAAGCTGCTGCAGTTAAAAAGCTTTTATAAGGATCGAGCTCGGCTGTCCACCGCAAGGCATCCTAGTGCCAGTCCCAGCCCCTATGCCTTGGGGTGCCTCCTGATGCTCTTCACTAAGTATCCCGTGGTCCCGAAGCATTTCCTTTGAAAAAATTAAGTGTCCAAACTACAGGTGGTGTAGCTTGCTTAACAGCCGGGATAATCCGCTGACTAGCAGACACTGCTACTAGGCACAAAGTATTTCCTGGGCTAGATGCAGTTAAAAATTTGTAAGTAGATACTCTCGTTGGATGCTGAGAAAGCATTCCATAGAGTCTCCTGGCACGCCATGTATGATTCTCTTAAAAAGCTTGGGGTAGGGGTCTAGGGGACCCTTTTATAGCCAAAATCACGGCCCTGTATCACAATACGTCACCTAGGCTGAAGATAAATGGAACTGTAGCACCGAGGGCTCGGTTGCTACAGACGTATTGCACCTCACCCAGAGGTGTGATATCTCACTCTCAGATAAGGATGGAGTGTGGATCAGGACCCGACACCTGCATGCATTACACCACATTGCCGTGGGGCAGGGCGACCAATATGCCCCTGAGATGGGCACGACAGTCCCTGTCCCTGGCTGGAGTGGGGGGAGGGAACACTGAGGAAGGGGAACCCTGCAGTGCAGGAGCAGGGAGGAAGCAGTTCCTGGGTGCATTGAGAAGGGAGTATAAAAGGTGGGCACCATCTTAGTTCAGTGCAGAGAAGTCTGAGCAGAAGTGGCAGGGAGCAGGGGCTCTGCATGAGCTCTGCTCCGGAGGCGGGCCTAGTAACAGAGGCCCAGGCCTGCAAGAGGGAGAAGGAAGGAAGAGGAGCGGAGAAGGCTCCAGGAACGAGGAACGAAGGGATCCCAGGGGTGCGGACGGGCGAGTCGCCACCGCACGCCCGAATCCACCTGCGTGGAGGGGTCAGGCCAAAGGGGGAGACCGGTCCCCGAACTAGTGGAGGCAGGAAACGACCCTCAGCTAGAAACCGGAGGCTCTGACATTTTATGTGGCGCAGCCCCTTGCTCCACCCGCTAGGAAGGCACCACATAGGGTCAGGGAAACTGGCGCCAAGTTTACCAAGAGGAGGCCCGAGGCAGCCGGACAGAAGTGTTGGTAAGAAAGGCCAGACAAAGGACACACAAAGGGGGTCCTGTGAAGCGCTCCAAAGTTATCTGGGAGTTGTCTGAGCCCCTCACCTGGTGAGCACAGTACGACGTGGGCAGCCGTTACCTGCAGACGTGGTCTGGATAATAAGAACTGTGAGTAAAGGCCCTGAACTGCATCACTGACTCCGTGTCGTTACTGCTGCTGCCCTGCACCATCACCCCCATCCTCCGCATACACTGCCCTGAGGCTATACTCCTCCCGTGGGGAGTTATGCTACGCTCTGCTGCACCCACAACACCAGCCTTAGCGGTCTGCCCTGTAGCGGCGGTTCACTCTGACCGCAATCCACGGGTGGCGTAGTTGGACATTTAAACATCAAAACCACATAAATAGTTCCGCCACTGGTTTGACCGCCCTGAGCCACGGAACCGGATCGCCGCCACGAAGACTACAACCACCAGCATCCACCAAAAAGGGTCCGGCTCCGGGTGTCCCAAGGCCCAGGGGGTGCGTCAGAACATTTTCATCACCTTTCACAATCACCAATGGGACAAGGCAGGGATGTCCTCTGTCCCCTCTCTTATACATCCTAGTGACGGAGCACCTGCTCTCATCAATTCGCCATAACCCCAATATTAGGTGGATTGAGGTGGGAGGCACCGAGTACAAGTGCTCTCTATTTGCTGATGATGTCCTAGTATATATCACTCAATCACATATATCCATCCCTGCTGTTATGGCTGAAATAGATCACTTTGTTACATGGTAAAATTTTAAAATCAATGCAGCGAAGTCTGAGGCCCTCGATGTCTCCCTCCCTAAATCCATATAGGATTCCATCCAGTCCAACTTTCCCTTTGCCTGGCCCTCACAGGGTATCAAATACTTAGGAATTCCTATTCATAGAGACCTCTCCCATCTATGTTATCTTAATTTTGGGCCCTTTATTGAACAATTCCATACAGACCACGGTTGGCAAGTTAAAACTGTAAGATTCACTACGTGAACCACTGGTGTTTTGTGGAAAAGCACATGTACACCGCGTTCCAAATTATTATGCAAAAAGTGTTTAGGAGTGATAAGGGAAGAATTTGTTTGTTTGTCAGTTAAACTCATTGATGGTGATGTGTGTCAGGGCTCTTTATATCACTGTAAGCAATTGCAGACACCTGTGCTAATTAGTTTGGCAGGTGTGTCCAATAAAGGCAAGACTACTTAAGAAGGCTCTCTCACATTATTAAGCAGCCTACATTTTCTGCCAAAATGGGAAAGAAAAAGGATGTGTCGGCTGCTGAGAAGCAACAAATTGTGGAGTGTTTAGGTCAAGGCATGACTACAATCAACATTGTGCGATGATCAGGATGAAGTGTCTTGGCAATCAAGAAGTATGTAGCTGATTCACAGTACACACGTGTGCGTGCTGATAAGGGCAAATTGAGGACTCTTTCCTACAGGCAATTACGTCAGGTTGAAAGAGCAGCGGCAAAAAAGCCTTGTCATAGCAGCAGACAAGTTTTTGAAGCTGCTTGTGCCTCCAACGTCCCCCGAACAACAAGATGCAGGGTCCTTCAGAGGTTTGCAGCTGTGCATACGCCATCCTGTCGACCTCCTCTATCCACTTCACGCAAGCAGAAACGGCTCCAGTGGGCCAAACATTACATGAAGACTGATTTCAAAACTGTTTTGTTCACGGATGAGTGCCGTGCAGCGCTCGATGGTCCAGATGAATGGAGTGGAGGATGGCTGGTTGATGGACACCCCACGCAAACACGGCTACAGCGCCAACAAGGAGGAGGTGGAGTAATGTTTTGGGCTGGAATCATGGGGAGAGAGATTGTCGGCCCCTTTAGGATCCCTGAAGGCGCTAAAGATGAACTCCATAATGTATGTGGATTTTCTCAAACAGCACTTCCTGCCATGGTTCAAGAAGAAGAACCGTGTATTTCACAGCAAGATCATTTTTCTGCATGATAATGCACCATCTCATGCTGCACATAAAACATCTGCATCTCTGTCTGATATGGGCATAAAAGGGGACAAACTTATGGTGTGACCCCCATGCTCCCCTGACCTCTACCCCATTCAGAACCTTTGGAGCATCATTAAAAGGAGTGTCTATGATGGCGGGAGGCAGTTCACATCTAAGCAACAGCTCTGGGAGGGTATTCTGTCCTCATGCAAAACAATTGAAGCAGAAACCATCCAAAACCTGACAAATTCAATGGACGAGAGAGTTCAGAAGCTCCTTTCGAACAAGGGGTCCTATGTGAAAATGTAACATCACCTAGAATAAAGTTTTGAGTTGAAAACTGTTTGATTTCAGTTTCTAACAACCTGCTAATGCTTATAATTTCAAAAATGACCATTTTTTTGGTCTTTATTAAAATGAAAAGGTTGATCGAAAAGTTTGGGGGATCTAAGAGTGTGGCAACCCAGTAGTCATGATTACTTCGAATTCTGACAATATGAGGGTCATGCTGCAGGTAGTGCAGCAAGAAGGCACTTATGTGTCTTGCGCATCTCGGAGCCCCAAAATTATTTTCCGGGCTAGATGCAGCTAAAAATTATTTTTAATTTTAAATCTGGTGAAGCTTATTATAGATGGCCTAATAGGATCAGTGCTGCACACTGCTACAAAGCCCAAATTATTTTCCAGTCAAGATACAGATAAACATGATTAGTAATTTGAAAGCTTAAAACGGTTGGTAGGGTGATTTTAACCAATCATCAAGCTTTTACTCTCCCCAGGATGACACAGGGGTAGAAAAGTCGTTTCGGATCCATGATTTGTTCATCTTTATGAACGTGAGTCTGTCTACATTATCAGTGGAGAGCCGCGTGCGCTTATCTGTCAGCACACCACCAGCAGCGCTGAACACACGTTCAGACAGAACGCTGGCTGCGGGGCATGACAAGATCTCCAAGGCGTAAGTGGCTAGCTCCAGCCATTTATCCAGATTGGAAGCCCAAAAAGAGCAAGGGTCCAGTGACACAGTCGTGGCTTCAATGTTTACTTGGAGATACTCCTGTACCATCGTCTCTAGGCGTTGACTATGTGTCAGACTTCTTGTCTCCTGTGGCCTTGCAAAGGATGGGCTAAAAAAGTGGTGAAATGATTCCGCGAAATTGATGTTACCAGCAGATACTGTGGTTCTGTTACGGTTTGAGTGCTGAACACTTGACGGTCCCACGGTTGGCAAGTTGGAACTGTGAGATTCACTACGTGCACCACTGGTATTTTGTGGAAAAGCACATGTAAGATTCTGCAACAGTCTCTGCTGATACTCCTGCATGCGTGCATCCCTTTCTATGGCAGGAATAATTTCTGCAAATTTACTTTTGTACCGGGGATCTAACAGTGTGGCAACCCAGTAGTCAGGATTATTTCTAATTCTCACAATTCGAGGGTCATGTTGCAGGTAGTGCAGCAAGAAGGCACTCATGTGTGTTGCGCATCCAGGAGCACCAAGTCCCTGTTGTGTTGGTGGCGAGGTAACAATCATGCTTCCTTCCTCTGTCCTCTCCCCCCAACCTCGCACAACAGAAATGTGATCAAGGTCTCCCTCATCTGATGAGTCTTCCATCAGTTCGTCCTCCACTTTTTCCTGGGCTCCTGCACCTTCCTCACTAGTTTGGCTGCTACCATGCGCCCTGGTTAAACCATCTCCCCCACCCTCA
This sequence comes from Phyllobates terribilis, assembly GCF_046119375.1. Lineage (NCBI taxonomy): Eukaryota > Metazoa > Chordata > Amphibia > Anura > Dendrobatidae > Phyllobates > Phyllobates terribilis. The sequence goes on from NW_027362767.1 coordinate 367,758,310, forward strand.
CATGCCTGCCGCCTTGGTGCTGCCGACCGTCTGGACCTTGCAGATGTTAGCCCTTCCGCATACAACTCCTCCTCCTCTACTTCCTCCACCTCCTCTTGTGCCACCACCTGACTCCGAATTCTGTTTAACATGTGCTCCAGCATGTAAATCACCGGAATAGTCATGCTGATAATGGCATCGTCAGCACTAAACATCTTCGTCGCCATTTCAAAACTGTGCAGAAGGGTGCATAGGTCCCTGATCTGAGACCACTCCTCCAGCGTGATTTGCTCCACCTCTGAATCTCGTTGGCCCAGGCTATACGTCAGAACGTATTGCACCAGGGCTTGTCGGTGCTGCCACAGTCGCTGCAACATGTGCAGAGTTGAATTCCACCGGGTAGGCACATCGCATTTTAGCCGGTGAAGTGGCAGGCCCAACGACTTCTGTAGAGATGTAAGTCGCTGAGCTGCGGGATGCGAACGGCGGAAGTGAGCACACAGTGACCGTGCCCTCTGCAGAAGGCCATCTAGTCTGGGATAGTGGGCTAAAAATTGCTGGACAACCAGGTTCAACACGTGAGCCATACAAGGCACGTGTGTGACATTGCCCCGGCGAAGGGCCGCACCCAGGTTTGCAGCATTGTCGCACACGGCCTTCCCTGGTTTCAGGTCCAGTGGAGACAACCATTCATGAAATTGGTTCTCCAGAGCTGACCACAACTCCTCAGCTGTGTGACTCACATTTCCCAGACATTTCAATGTAAAAACCGCCTGATGACGTTGAGCCCTACTGCCAGCATAGTAAGGAGGTGTGCAGGATCCCTTCTGCGCAGTTAGAAAGCTTGTGGCATGACCAGACAGGCTTTGGGTGCAGGTGGAAGACCGAGAGGAGGTTGAGGAGGCAGAAGCAGTGGAGGAAAAATGACATAAAGAGGATTGACGCACAACTCGTGGGGACGGCAAGACTTGGACAGCAGCCCCTTGTCCTGCTGTCACCATAGTTACCCAGTGCCCAGTCAGCGACATGTAACGCCCCTGTCCATGCCTACTCGTCCAAGTGTCTGTGGTGAAATGCACCCTGTCACACACAGAGTTTCTCAAAGAAGCGGTGATGTTGTGTGCGACATGCTGGTGGAGCGCAGGCACACCTTTCTTTGAGAAGTAGTGCCGACTGGGCATCTGGTACTGGGGCACTGCGACAGACATAAGGTCTCGAAAATCCTCTGTGTCCACCAGGCGGAAAGGCAGCATTTCTGTAGCCAAGAGCTTGCAGATGGTGAAATTCAACCTCTTAGCTTTCTCATGGCTAGGAGGAAATGGTCTTTTACTTGTCCACATCTGAGGGACCGAGGGCTGGCTATTGTGCTTAGACGGGGTTGATAAGGGTGTCCCCGGCAAACTGCCGGTCTGTGAGGAAGATGCAGGCGGACATGTTAGGTTGCCTTGATCCAAAGGTGGTGCTATCGATGTCGGACAGCGCTCAAGACCAGCTGGTGTTACCACCTCCAAAGAAAATGATGACCTGCCAATCACGCTGGCTGTTGCGGGTAAAGAGGTGGCAGGTCTGCGCCCCAAAACAGGTGTGACTGCTGTCCCCCCAGTCACAGAGGATGAAGAGGCCGCGGATGCACAAGATATGGCAGACGGTGGTTGGCCCGGCTGGCTAGACCGCATTGTAGCACACTGAGCTTCCCACTGCAACTTATGCTTCATGTCCATGTGCCGGTTCATGCATGAAGTACTCAAACTATGTATTTTTTGGCCTCTACTTAGCTTTTGCTGACAAATGTTACAGATAACACGAGTTGGGTCATCTTTATCGATCTGAAAAAATGCCCAGGCTATGCAAGGCTTAGCACCCATGCGACCTGAAGAGCCACCACGACTTGTGGTGAGAGGCAGAGTTGTGTTTGAGGATGCAGTTGTTGACGTGCTTCCAGTACTACGTCTCTGTCCAGGAAGGCGCAACCTGACCTCGTCGTCACTAGCATCTTCCTCCACCTCCTCTGCTGACCTCATCTCTTGGCTGACTGTGGGTTGACAGTAAGTGGGATCTCCGACCTCATCATCATCACCCTGTGCGTTATCACACCCGTCGTCCTCAGAGCCAACCTGTTCCTGCCCTGACAAAAAACTAAAGTTGTCGCTCCAATCAGGTATTTGAGTCTTATCATCGTCTTCCTCATTGTCTCCACCAACAGGAGTTACAGTTTGGGAATGAGGGTCTACATTATGGTCAGAACCTTCTGCGTCTGGTCCTGGATCCGACTCATAAAGATTCTGGGCATCAGTGCAGATCATTTCCTCGTCTGGATTCACAGAAGCGCTGGAGTCGACCTCTGATTCCCAGGCTATAGTATGAGTAAACAGCTCTGCAGACTCAACCATCTGTTCTACCTCATACTCAGACGGGCAGCTGGAGATTTGGGAGCTGTGAGGAAGCAAGTGCGATTTGGGTGACACCTTTGAGGACTGGAGTATTTGTGATGTTGAAGTTGATGTGGAGGAGAGCCCACTTAAAGGAGCACTTGATATCCGTTGAAGCACCTGCTGTTTTTGTGCCTCATCTGGAATTTGTAGCGATTGGCGTGGCCGTAAGAAAGGGATCTTATCACATTGTCCGCTAAAAGAAGTAGACATTTTAGTTTGGCTGGAAGATGGTCTTTCTTCTGCACCTACCCCACGGACACAACCTTTTTTCCCCTTCCCAACACGCCTATTCCCCTTTCCACCAGCAGCAGGCCTTTTTCCACTCATTTTGGTGGTTAACTAATTCACAACTCTGGAGTTGTTTGCACAAAAAAACAATGGATGGTAACCGAGCAGAGCTGAGTGGCCAAACTGTGGTATTAGGCCAAAACTATTGGCTGGGTTAGATGCAGAAAAAAATTATTTTTAATTTGCAACCTGATGGAGGTCAGTATAGATGGACTAATAGACCAAGTCCCACACACCGCTAGAAGCCCAAATATTTTTTCAGAGCTAGATGCAGAAATTTTTTTTATTCAATTTGCAACCTGATGGAGGTCAGTATAGATGGACTAATAGACCAAGTCCCACACACTGCTAGAAGCCCAAATATTTTTTCAGAGCTAGATGCAGAAAAAAATTATTTTTAATTTGCAACCTGATGGAGGTCAGTATAGATGGACTAATAGACCAAGTCCCACACACCGCTAGAAGCCCAAATATTTTTTCAGAGCTAGATGCAGAAATTTTTTTTATTCAATTTGCAACCTGATGGAGGTCAGTATAGATGGACTAATAGACCAAGTCCCACACACTGCTAGAAGCCCAAATATTTTTTCAGAGCTAGATGCAGAAAAAAATTATTTTTAATTTGCAACCTGATGGAGGTCAGTATAGATGGACTAATAGACCAAGTCCCACACACCGCTAGAAGCCCAAATATTTTTTCAGAGCTAGATGCAGAAATTTTTTTTATTCAATTTGCAACCTGATGGAGGTCAGTATAGATGGACTAATAGACCAAGTCCCACACACTGCTAGAAGCCCAAATATTTTTTCAGAGCTAGATGCAGAAAAAAATTATTTTTAATTTGCAACCTGATGGAGGTCAGTATAGATGGACTAATAGACCAAGTCCCACACACCGCTAGAAGCCCAAATATTTTTTCAGAGCTAGATGCAGAAAAAAATTATATTCAATTTGCAACCTGCTGGACGTCAGTATAGAAGGACTAATAGAACAAGTCCCACACACTGCTAGAAGCCCAAATATTTTTTCAGAGCTAAGTGAAGAAAAAAATTATTTTTAATTTGCAACCTGATGGAGGTCAGTATAGATGGACTAATAGACCAAGTCCCACACACTGCTAGAAGCCCAAATATTTTTTCAGAGCTAGATGCAGAAAAAAATTATTTTTAATTTGCAACCTGATGGAGGTCAGTATAGATGGACTAATAGACCAAGTCCCACACACTGCTAGAAGCCCAAATATTTTTTCAGAGCTAGATGCAGAAAAAAATTATTTTTAATTTGCAACCTGATGGAGGTCAGTATAGATGGACTAATAGAACAAGTCCCACACGCTGCTAGAAGCCCAAATATTTTTTCAGACATAAATGAAGAAAAAAATTATTTTTAATTTGCAACCTGATGGAGGTCAGTATAGATGGACTAATAGACCAAGTCCCACACACTGCTAGAAGCCCAAATATTTTTTCAGAGCTAGATGCAGAAAAAAATTATTTTTAATTTGCAACCTGATGGAGGTCAGTATAGATGGACTAATAGACCAAGTCCCACACACTGCTAGAAGCCCAAATATTTTTTCAGAGCTAGATGCAGAAAAAAATTATTTTTAATTTGCAACCTGATGGAGGTCAGTATAGATGGACTAATAGACCAAGTCCCACACACCGCTAGAAGCCCAAATATTTTTTCAGAGCTAGATGCAGAAAAAATTATATTCAGTTTGCAACCTGATGGAGGTCAGTATAGATGGACTAATAGAATGATGCTATGCCCAAAAGATTTTACTTCACTAGGTGCAGTAAAAAAATTGGTATTCTATACACAGGTGGTATATCTTGCAACACAGATAGGCTACTCCACTGACTAACACACTCTGCAATAGGCCAAAAAGGATTAGCTTTGCTAGATTCAGCCAAATGCTGTGAAAAAAACTTGCACAGCACTGGCACAGACCTGCCTGGCAAAAACTGATAGGAACTGATGTAACCTAGTCCTGAAAAGGACTCCAATTACAATTAGTCTTTACTCCCACAATCTATCTATTTAAGAGCACAGACCTGCCTGATAAAAGTCGTAGGAAATGCTGTAACCTAGTCCTTAAAAGGACTGCAATCACAACTATTCCCTACTCCCAAGCTATCTGTATATTTGTGCGAAAATTGGCTTGAAATTAACAAGGTATAGCGCACACAGCAACAGCGGTGCCGTCTAACACGCAGCTGCAGCAGTGAGAAAATGGTGGCGACGGGGAAAATGGCTTGGTCTTATAGGGCAAGGACATGTGACATACACTGCCAATCACACATGCCCTTGCTTGTGTGAAAAAAAGCACTTCGCTCCGTGTGTGCGCTGCTGATAGGCTGACAGATTGCACCTCCCCACTGCAAATGCGGGAAAGAGAAAAAAAAATGGAGATCTTCATTGTTCCTGCAGAGATCCATCCCCTGCCCCTCCCCCCGCCCCGCTGTACACTCAAACTGCGTATTAACATTAATTTTCATCATTACTGAGAAAAAATCCAGTTATGATTTTGGTGCACGAACAGTTATCGAACATAACCTCGAACAGCCGAATTTTTCTCAAATTGTTCGTGTTCGCCGACCGGCTCGAACACCGCCCAAAACAGCTCGAATTTGAGATTGGCGAACAGTTCGAGTAGAACAACGCTCATCTCTATTAATAAGTGAATAATCTCTCACATATGACAAAATGCTTTTATGGTTTGTGTGTTCTTCTTTTAGTGCAGTCTCAAACTGCAGCCTAGTTTTAATGACACTTCTACATTGCAATTTATAAAAAGTACAGATATAAAAATTCTACAACTTGCAAACGTGAGAAGTGTCACATCTTGTTATTTTGAGCACGCCTTATCTCGAACCCTTTGGTTCGAATTGCACTTGTCACTCAGTGAAAAAGTGAATTAAATTTGGGCACGTCTATATTTACAAAACATTCCTCATAACCAATAGATTGAAGCGATCCAGGACAAGTATCCAAAAATTAGAAAGTTGGCCGAACTGATTTTCATAAAGGCGAACCAGGTCACATTAAAAGTAGATTAAAAATAACATAAACAGAACAACATACATATATTAGGAAGTAAAAGCCAAGTATGAAAGCCAATTGGTTCATGCAATATATAAATTTAATTATGAGAATTCATGCTTTATGTTTAGAAGAGATTAAATAAATGACTGTATGTTAAAGGGAGTCATTTAACGATTTTGACCCTAAAAACTGCTGACAGCATTGAATAGGAGAGCTGCTGTGGTTTAAATATACTTTTTTCTGTTTTAGCAGCAGCATGACTGTGAAAATAAAGTTTTAGGTTGGGTTTACACGGCACTATTGTGGTGTTTAAAGCAACACTGATCGTCGGCTATTTGATAGCCTTTTTACACACGATGACAAACGTTCCATGTACACAGGACAATCATAAATATGATCGTTCTGTGAATATTGGACACCATGTTATTGGCAGAACATTTTCAGTTCATGCAGTACTATGTGCTGACAAGAGAAAATGTTTAAGCTAGCTTACAAATCATCGCACTGAATGAATGAGCATTGTACTCGTTCATCAGCTGCTTGCCGAAATGTTTAAATAGTCTGACAATCAGGAACTAATGCTCGTGCCCCAATTTTCAGCCCATCTTAATAGGCCTTTATTTCATCATGTTATACTTTGTCAGGTCCCAAAGCTAAAGTGCTTTCATCTTTCTGCATTAAGTGCACCGTTTTCCCTCCCTCTTTACTCTTGAGTGACGGCTGCACTGCAGAGTACAACAGTGACCAATTGTTACTATTATTGCAGAGAACTGTAAAACATAGATTCAGTTTTTTTAGAAGTTTTTTAAAGCAGAACCGCTAAAAAAAAACGCATGAAAACTGCTCAAGAAAAGATCGAAAGACTTTCCCTATTCATTACTATTGTATAACCACTTTGCTATTCATATGTTCATTCTTTTGAGCATTTTTTTGTTCCAGGTGTTCAAAAACACTTGGCGAAAAAAAGAAATGATGGAATCCGCTGCCAAAAAAACCCCAAAACGCTCCAATAAAAAAACTTCCAAAGGCTTCAAAATCTTCAGGAAATTAAAAACTCCAAAAACTCCCCAAAGAAGGAGCATTTCCACTAGAAAACGCATAGTTTTTTCTGCTTCAAAAGAAGTTTATTGTGTACATAGCCTTTGTCCAACGGACGGGATACTACAGTTTATCATATGATTTAAGCATGTGAAATAGTGGGACCTTGACCATGTTTAAATCCATGCATAAAACACAACTTTTCATTATAGTGTTCTATAAAATGACCCGCAAGATGTGTTAATGAAGTTTATGCAATGTAATCATATCTATAATTTTTGGATAATTGGGACTTATTTTAGACCTGCCTATAAGTCACCACCAAAGAATGTGCAGTGCAGGGAATAAAAACTCTGCTGATCAGTAACTCGCTTCTAAGCCGGGGTACTGCACGTTCTGCACTAATTGCTGACCAACAGTGGTATTTAGTAATCCACCAATTAATGAATAATTATGTCCTTGCATTCAAATGAAGCAAATTACTTTCCTTCCAAAATCTAAATGCAAACAGGCCATTATTTTGAGAGATTAAATGCCCAGACAAAGTCCTAATAATTAGAGACTCACTTGATATTACAAAGAACCTTCTTCTGGAACAGGTCCCTTGGTATTTGCGACTGCACAACTAAACCAGTTGGCCCACTTCTGGCCACCATGTAGTCCTGGTGTCAAAAATAGCTTGCTAAATGGGCTAATAAACATGTTGAGTCTCTGTGAGTCATATCAGCCATTCAAGAGTACACTTGACAGTGTAAGAAATGTTAAGACATGACACAGGAGTGAATTTTTTATACTTTCTTAACCTATGGATAAGTCACTAATATGATAGTTCTGAAGAACTCCTTTAACCTACAAATGGAATAAAGCAGTTACTTATCCTGAATGACTTCTACAGTGACTCTTCTAATTGGCTATAGGGTTTACGCTGTCAGCAGTATTTGCTGCAGTTGGGTTCATCTCATCGTTTTAGGCACAGATCTGACCCTTCTGCTTCACCCAACACCATGATTAGATTAGAGAAAATTTGTTTTGATGACTTTATGTTTGACTTTAAGATTCTGGTCTAATGTCTAGACTAAATGCTGGGGGAACAAATAATGATATAAGGAACGGCCATTGTGAAAGTATGAATGCTCAGAGTTATCATTATAAATATTATATACAAAACTTACTTCAAGGGATGTGCGGAAAAAAAAATCCTTAAAATGATAACTTTAATATTTTAATTTTGCATACATTTGCAATATTATATTTATATTTCATTTTTCTAATATATAACAACAACAAATAAACATCGACATACACACCAATATACAGTACATGTGCACACTATGGGAAAAAAAGACCGAAAGACTATGGGCACTTTTGACATGGAAACAAGTGTCAGTCATCAATCTTCAATCCTTCATTCTTTGTCAGACCCCCTGATATACAGTTTGTAGCTTGATCCAAGTTTAATATTATTCTCTTGTGGGAGTGTCCCTCCCAGTGATAAAGGCTGGATGTGAGCGCTGTGTATACAGTGGGTACGGAAAGTATTCAGACCCCTTTAAATTTTTCACTCTTTGTTTCATTGCAGCCATTTGGTAAATTCTAAAAAGTTCATTTTTTTCTCATTAAAGTCCACTCTGCACCCCATCTTGACTGAAAAAAACAGAAATGTAGAAATTTTTGCAAATTTATTAAAAAAGAAAAACTGAAATGAACGCAATGAAGCACAACCCTATGACTAAATGAGCAAGTAAGATATAATTATATAAAGTGGTTCTTGCAAAGGATTACAGCTCAGATTTTAATGAAAAAACGTGTTAGTGATGCACATTGCATCATTAACAACGCACTGGGGACAGTTTAGATGCTACAAATCACATGACAGGTTCCCTTTAAGTAATTTTCCTTCCCTTCCTATTTACTGCCCATTTTTCTACCCACCTTAAGACTATAGATCAGGGGGTCTCAAACTCAGCTAAGTATATGGGCCACGCATAGAAAAAAATGTGAATTTGAAGGGCCACATTCTTTGCAGGATGATATGAAATTTTTAATGATACCATACTGTTTTTTCTATACATCTTTTTGGATCATTTTTTGAACATTTTTGGCTTTTTTATTTTATTCTTTTAAATGGCCTTCATTTTATGGGCTATGGTACAGTTTAATAAGTTTTACAATTTTTATTTCCTTTTTGTGTCCCTTAATTGGCCATATACAGTGATTTTTTTCTTACAATTAGCACCATATAGTAATTCTGACCAACTTCTTATAGTATTGTCCCCATGTTGTAGTAATGTCCCCATCCTTGTCCGCATCTTGTAGTCTTGTAGTAATGTCTCCCATCTTGGTCCCCATCTTGTAGCAATGTATCCATCCCGGTCCCCATCTTGTAGTAATGTGCCCATCTTAGTACCCATCTTGTAGAAATGTGCCCATCTTAGTAACCATCTTGTAGTAATGTGCCCATCCCCTTCCCCATCTTGTAGTAATGTGCCCATCCTACTACCCATCTTGTAGTAATGTGCCCATCCCAGTCCCCATTTTGTAGTAATGTGCCCATCTTGGTCCCCATCTTGTAGTAATGTGCCCATCCTGGTCCCCATCTTGTAGTCTTATAGTAATGTCTCCCATCTTGGTCCCCATCTTGTAGCAATGTGCCCATCCCGGTTCCCATCTTGTAGTAATGTGCCCATCTTAGTACCCATCTTGTAGTAATGTGCCCATCCCGGTCCCCATCTTGTAGTAATGTGCCCATCCCGGTCCCCATCTTGTAGTAATGTGCCCATCCCGGTCCCCACCTTGTAGTAATGTGCCCATCTTAGTACCCATCTTGTAGTAATGTGTCCATCCTAGTACCCATCTTGTAGTAATGTGCCCATCCTGGTCCCCATCTTGTAGTAATGTGCCCATCCCGGTCCCCATCTTGTAGTAATGTGCCCATCCTGGTCCCCAACTTGTAGTAAGGTGCCCATCCCGGTACCCATCTTGTAGTAATGTACCCATCCTAGTCCCCATCTTGTAGTAATATGCCCATCTTGGTCCCCATCTTGTAGTAATGTGCCCATCTTGGTCCCCATCTTGTAGTAATGTGCCCATCCTGGTCCCCATTTTGTAGCAATGTGCCCTTCCTGGTCCACATCTTGTAGTAAGGTGCCCATCCTGGTACCCATCTTGTAGTAATGTGCCCATCTTGGTCCCCATCTTGTAGTAATGTGCCCATCCTAGACCCCATCTTGTAGTAATGTGCTCATCCTGGTCCTCATCTTGTAGTAATGTCCCCCATCCTGGTCCCCATCTTGTAGTAATGTGCCCATCCTGGTCCTTATCTTGTAGTAATGTCCCCCATCCCGGTCCCCATTTTGTAGTAATGTGCCCATCTTTGTCCCCATTTTGTAGTAATGTGCCCATCCTGGTCCCCATCTTGCAGTAATGGGTCCATCCTGGTCCCCATTTTGTAGTAATATGCCCATCCTGGTCCCCAACTTGTAGTAAGGTGCCCATCCCGGTACCCATCTTGTAGGACCAGAAGAGCAAGACTTCCGTGACCAGTACGTTATACCAGCTACTCATAGGCATTTTCAATTTGTTAGCCACATATTTAACTATGGTTGTTTTACTAGCCGCACTTTATTGTTACTTAGGGATGTTCTCTCAGTCTGATATTCCCTTTCTGACATACCTCTAAAGCTGGAATTTAGCACTTATTTAGGACTTAGGCCCCTCTATTCACATGTACACATGTATGAGGTGTTGTGCATATATATAGGGTGTCAGCAAATACTGCAGGGATATTCTACCTAATGTCAGGCTGTTGATTATTTCCAGACATCTTTGTCCCTATTTTACACATGCAGTCAGTCATCGTACCCTAAGATTTTCATTTTGATTTTAGATCCCTGTATGAGTTAATATTTATTATACTGTTGAGATTTACTCCTGATGCTGTTCCTGTGTCCCCTATATGTTACTTTACTTTTTTATGTTTTTTAATTAACTTTAATAAAATTGTGCTTTTAAATTGATGGATTGCTTCACCACTCATTCTTGTGCACTTTGGGTCTGAGCAAGTTGTTAGTTCTGATGATTTTTGATGCGCTATCTATATGAGATATGAACATTAATGTTGAAATACCTGAATCTGGCAGGTCCCTGTTCAGACTAGGAAAAGCACTTCTCTGTCCCTTGTCTGTCCTTGCCTGACAGCGGAGGTTGGCATCCTAAGATATCGCAATGGCGCTCCCACTCGATGGCGGCTTACTCTGAATGTCATTAGCAGCTCCTAGGATCGCTAAAGAAGCAGTTCCCTAAGGAAAAAATTAATCACACACAACACAACTGCAACCAACACAAACTACAGCAAAGTGAATGATTCCAACAAAGTCTATCACCAGCGAAAAAACACCAGTAGGGAAAGGTATTTAAAGCTGCACCCAAAAGGTGATAGGACAAACTGACAGAAACAAAGATAACATAACTAAAATACCCAAAGAATAGGTGTATCTGTTGTGGCTCAGGGGGAAGAGAACACAGCACACAGAATCGATGGTTCGAATCCAGAAGCATGACACAGATCAGACGGAATAAGTAAATTGCAGCACTGACAGCAGTAGTTCCCTGCCTAACATAGTGTCAGTGATGTCTATCGCTCTGCCTCTCTCTGTCAATTTCTTGTAATTAAAGGTATCTACCTCTCTGACTGATCTCTGAGGTCTTCTCTCCTATCCACATTGAAAAATGGCCACTTTATCTCATGCTTGGTCTTTTATTTTGGCTATGAGTCATCAGTTACCTCTGATTTCATGCTTGGCTGTGCTATAGGGCGGGGGTAATACAAGGAACTATTCTGTCTGTAACCTTGCAGCAGTGTCGGACTGGGTTGGCAAAGGCCCACTAATAACATTGATTTTGGGGGGTGGCACTGTTCAGCTTCATGCAAATATTATATTACCCACTTTCACAAATTTAATTCTGCTTCTTTATAAAAATAAACTAGGTAGTTTGTTGAATGAATTATGAGATCCTGCTTTTGTCTATACATAGTGAATTATTTGCCAAATACTGCCCATATTGGGGGTAAATGGCTTAACCTTGCAAAGAGGCCCACCAGAGTATTTTCCTGTTCTCCTGTGGACCAGTCCGAGTCTGCATGGCTGGAACAATTTTAGGCGATATGTCCTAAATGGATCACAAATGATCTAATTTGCAAACAAATTTGGAACAATTTGTAGTAAACTTTATTTGTGCAGATCGATTTGCTCATCTTAGTTCAAGACAATCTTTAGTATCCAAATTGAAGAGCCACTCACTCACATAGAAGGGCTGTGGAGTACGCACGATCAGCCGGTCCTGGCTCTGATATTTTCTATACCAAGCATCGCTTTAACAACCTAATAATCCATATACTCACTGTATGGACATTTAGGTGTGTTTAGATGTTTGTCCATACACATCTCCAGGTCTGAAGATTTTGATTTGGGTAATTCATTGACACGGAGGAGGAAAGGTGCATCATAAAGTTTAAGAGCTTGCAATGCTGTAAGAAATTTAGTCCCAGAAAACCCCAGTAAATAATCGCTAAAACTAATAAAAATAAAGTAATTTTGCGATAGTGTCCAACTTGAGCCAAGTCACATTACCCAATGAATTACACATGAAAAAAAAACAACTTTGCTGTCGGTCACATGCAGTTTCGAAATGTTTTGGTTTGCGAAATTCCCATATCAAATGATTTCTTCCGAACTAATCGTCTTAATTCATTTCCACGCCTGCTGTTTTTGATAAACTTGAAATGTGATGTCTCCAGGCAAGGTCATGCAGCCTATCTCCTCCTGAATTTCACTGGAGTCTTATGACTGATGAACTATTTACTAGAAAATAATTGTTTCTTTTTCACTCCTGTTTTAAACCACTTTTTATGGTTTGGCAAATACATTAGGAGCGCGGTTCCTATTTCCTTTTAAATAATAGACAAAAGACATTTACTGTTTGTAAATTCCTGGAATGTCAGTAACGATAGAGACAAATATCCATTGTCTGTAGAAAAATTGGCTCAGTGACCGTTTCAGGTGAATTGCTTGACTGGGAAGTCTCATGGCAAAGCGAATAAAACGATGAGTTTTTTACAACCTCTTTGGTTAGTTTTATATTGATATCCAAAGTTCAGAATTACAGAAAAAGGTTGTCCTAGGTTAGACAAAATAGTCTGTTTATTTTAACAGCGCCACTTTTCTCCATGGTCACTGTCTAGTATTGCATTTCCGTCTCAGTTCTAATGAATTGAGCTGCAGTACCGCATGGACAAAACTGGTGTTATTTCCTCATCTAATTTGAACATTGGTTAAAAAAAAGTGAAATTGAACAAAGTTTGGACCACCTGACTAGCTTTTCATGATTGGTTGTCGCTCTTTCAAGAAACATGCATGCAAAGTTACATTATAAACCTTGGATTATAGCTCCCAGCATTGTAAATATTGTATGATATGTGACCCATAATGAAATAGATGCTACAATCACAATAATGCCTATTATTTTCTAACCAATGAAACACATCTCTGTGGGAAGGAAGCAACCAATCTATTATATATTTGATTATTTAAAGTATGATTAGGTTGCAATCAATAATTAATATCTGTTTGATTTTATTTTGAAAAATCAATGTAACAGAGATATAGTCAAATATAGCAATCCCAAAACATAAGGCATCACAAATCTAGTGAAAAAGTCTTTATAATTCAGCATCTACAGTGGTGGCCAAAAGTATTGGCACCCCTGCAATTCTGTCAGATAATACTCAGTTTCTTCCTGAAAATGATTGCAATCACAAATTCTTTGGTATTATTATCTTCATTTAATTTGCTTGCAAGGAAAAAACACAAAAGAGAATGAAGCAAAAATCAAATCATTGATCATTTCACACAAAACTCAAAAAATGGGCCAGACAAAAGTATTGGCACCCTCAGCCTAATACTTGGTTGCACAACCTTTAGCCAAAATAACTGCGAACAACCGCTTCCGGTAACAATCAATGAGTTTCTTACAATGCTCTGCTGGAATTGTAGACCATTCTTCTTTGGCAAACTGCTCCAGGTCCCTGATATTTGAAGGGTGCCTTCTCCAAACTGCCATTTTGAGATCTCTCCACAGGTGTTCTATGGGATTCAGGTTTGGACTCATTGCTGGCCACCTTAGAAGACTCCAGTGCTTTCTCTCAAACCATTTTATAGTGCTTTTGGAAGTGTGTTTTGGGTCATTGTCCTGCTGGAATACCCATGACCTCTGAGGGAGACCCAGCTTTCTCACACTGGGCCCTACATTATGCTGCAAAATTTGTTGGTAGTCTTCAGACGTCATAATGCCATGCACACGGTCAAGCAGTCCAGTGCCAGAGGCAGCAAAGCAACCCCAAAACATCAGGGAACCTCCGCCATGTTTGACTGTAGGGACCGTGTTCTTTTCTTTGAATGCCTCTTTTTTTTTTCCTGTACACTCTATGTTGATGCTTTTTCCCAAAAAGCTCTACTTTTGTCTCATCTGACCAGAGAACATTCTTCCAAAACATTTTAGGCTTTCTCAGGTAAGTTTTGGCAAACTCCAGCCTGGCTTTTTTATGTCTCGGGGTAAGAAGTGGGGTCTTCCTGGGTATCCTACCATACAGTCCCTTTTCATTCAGACGCCGACGGATAGTACGGGTTGACACTGTTGTACCCTCGGACTGCAGGGCAGCTTGAACTTGTTTGGATGTTAGTCGAGGTTCTTTATCCACCATCCGCACAATCTTGCGTTGAAATCTCTCGTCAATTTTTATTTTCCGTCCACATCTAGGGAGGTTAGCCACAGTGCCATGGGCTTTAAACTTCTTGATGACACTGCGCACGGAAGACACAGGAACATTCAGGTCTTTGGAGATGTACTTGTAGCCTTGAGATTGCTCATGCTTCCTCACAATTTTGTTTCTCAAGTCCTCAGACAGTTCTTTGGTCTTCTTTCTTTTCTCCATGCTCAATGTGGTACACACAAGGACACAGGACAGAGGTTGATTCAACTTTAATCCATGTTAACTGGCTGCAAGTGTGATTTAGTTATTGCCAACACCTGTTAGGTGCCACAGGTAAGTTACAGGTGCTGTTAATTACACAAATTAGAGAAGCATCACATGATTTTTCAAACAGTGCCAATACTTTTGTCCACCCCCTTTTTTAGGTTTGGTGTGGAATTATATCCAATTTGGCTTTAGGACAATTCTTTTTGTGTTTTTTCATTGAAGACAAATTAAATGAAGATAATAATACCAAAGAATTTGTGATTGCAATTATTTTCAGGAAGAAATTGAGTATTATCTGACAGAATTGCAGGGGTGCCAATACTTTTGGCCACGACTGTATGTGTTGATGACAAAAACTATTCTTACGGGAATGTAGAGCTGAATTTCTTTTCTCACAATGAGAAAAAGTACTTATACTAATTGTTACCGTCACAATAAATGATGCACCAATATGGCAGGTGATACTTTTGCACAGCAGAAGAGTTGCAAAGAAATAGAAGGACTGTGCATCTCACCACAATTCATCCAGGTTGTCGAATGGCTTACAAGCCATTCGACTGCCAGATGACAGTCATCTCGTGCCTAAATCACCAGGTCTACTATAAATGTAAGGGACCTCAGCATACCAAGCCTAAGCTTTGTGATTTGGTTTTCACAAGCCTAGGATTTCCACTAGTTTACCCTAACCACTAGGCCATTAGGACAGTCAGTCAGTCTCAGTCAGTAGACCCGATTCATTATTCTGTAAGACTGGCGTTTTGCACATCAGTCTTTATGATGGGCGTGGTGGAGTACAATGCAATTCATTAAGAGACACATGCCTCTTAATGAATTAGGTGAATATTACAACTGACGTGTGCCTCCGTCAGAAATGTTACGCCATAAATTTTGATGAAATTGTGAGGGGGGTTTTACCACGCCCCATCCCACATCAGCTTTGTCCTGTCCCACCCCAGCAGAGCTGGACAAAACTGGCGTTCAATCACCAAAAGTCACAAAATGTTTGCGCAACTTCGTGTTGCACAAAAATATTGTAACATTTAAAGGGATTTTATTTCAGAAATTCTGGTGAAAACACCTTAATAAATTGGATCCAAAGTATCTATCTGGCCTTTGTCTATGTGTTGGGGCAACTTCATTACATTACTATGCTGAACTTGTTTCTCCCACAGCTCTAAGGGCTTACAGCTCTAGAGTCATCTTTACCTGATGCCTTTTTTCTTTTGCAGAATGATATTCAAGAACACATTCACATTCTAAAATCAAAACAGTAGAGATTTGTAAGCGGGAAGTGAAGGCACCCCACTAATGATCAAATATTGCAGGTGTTTTTGACTTTTAATATTCAAGTAAATGCTTTCAGAAAAAAAAAGATTTTCTTTAATCTCTTTCTTCAAAATCCTGATGATCTGGCATAATTTAACTTAGCCCTAAAGTCAAAATGTGACGGTAAACTAGAGTAGAAACCTAAAGAGATGAACTAGAATATAAGTTGGTATGCATGCAAAATGCAGGCGCATGTTCACACTGGCCACAACACAGACAAAACTTAAGATGAAGAAAAAAAAAAAGCAAATACTCATGCATTAGTGCATGAAAATAACATAGGGTACTTAGTTAACATTATTTTGATCAAAAACATAAAAGCCATCCCACCACGTCAAGGTGACCATAGTTGGGACGGTCCTAACCTTTAGTAATAAAACCTTACCATATGTCACATGGCTTAAATAAGAATGAGGGCTGAGCAGGACCGAGACAGCGACTAATGGACGCCCAACGATGGGGAGCTATATAAACATAATGGCCAGCTCAAAGAAAAGGGAGGCAACAAAAACCTAAAGAGATGCACTGGAATATAAGTTGGTATGCATGCAATGTGTAGGTGCATGTTCACACTGGCCACTAAACAAAAAAAAACTAAGATAAAAACAAAGTGAGCAAGTACCCTGCAGTATATAAATAAATAGCAATTGGCTGTGTTGGTGTAAGAGGTGTGATGAACTTGCTTACTTGCTTGGTAAGCTGCAACCTCAGTATAACTCACAAGATGGCCCTGGCTGGTGATTCTCTTGGGGTGGAGCCGATAAGACAAAGGCTCTTTTGACAGTGGTAACTTTACTTCCTTTCATGTCACAGAGTCTCTTTAAACATTTCAGCAACAACTTATTTGCACTGTCTTTGTAGACACTTCTTCCCTGCAGGCCTCTTCTGGTCACTTGTGTACACTTTTGAGACTGTTCAATCTTCTAAACCTCTCACTCTGGGTTGCTTCCTATGCTTCCAGTGGGGCTCGCTTTCACTCTCTTCACAATTACAACTTATGCTCTTGTCTCTGCAGTGGCTTACTACTTTTCATTCACAGTACAGTCACTACTGGGTCGCAACTCTTCTTTCTTGGCCTTTTGCTCATCATCTCCTTTAAGTAGTGGACACGTGACAAGCTCCTGGCGGCTACACCATCCTGTCGCCTAAAGGGTCAGTTGCTCCTTACCCTTCCTTGCAGACCCATCTATCTGCCATTGGAACATCACGGTAGACCTCTACACTTGCCCCAGCTGTTCTAATGACATTTCTCTACCGGTGTGGTAACTTCCTACACTCCTTACAGACGGACATAACTTCCTATGTGCAGAACAGTCACAGGGACGGTCTCCCCTCCATAAATTGGATAAGTCCTCTATTTCAATACAAGTCATGGACTATATCAGGTAGCATAGCTCCTACCCACTCCACATGCTCTCTGTAACTGACTCGAAATGGTGAAAAACCAGCCCCTAAAGAACATAGACTAGAACATTCTCCGACCAGTCTCACTTCACTCATCAACCCATCTAACTCCTAACCAACTGGACTACTGCAGGGTTGACATGACTACATAGGCGCACAACATACATAAATGCAAAAATAAAAATGAACAAATCATTTAAACAAGTGCAGCATGAGAGCAAGTGCGGAGTTATAAGGACACGACTTAGAGTCAGGCTATCTTGTAAGAGGGCTAAAAGGAACAGTAACTTTCCACCCTATTGATCTGATGTTAGAAAGTGATGCATCTCTTTGCACTTTATGCCTCTAGGCAATAAATTCTCAGACTAAATTCTTATGTTTATGTTCTGAAGATTGCACGTAAAATTGACAGTCTCCAATAAATTGTTGAAAATCTAGCAAGACATAAGAAAGTAACTTAATCATCCAAGGGCTTAAGTCAAGAAGCTCAAAATTAACTCTATACAAGGATGATCCATTGCTTATTTCAAGGTATCAGAATGAAATATATCAAATAAAACATGACAGAACTTGTGATCAGAAAGGGACAAGGTCCTGGAACCTAATACTACACCAGGACTGCTAAAAGCAGAAACGTGATCTCTACTGATACATTCCCTCTATCTATGAGTGAGGTTTGCCACTCTTCCATCTCCACACTGGCAAAGGAGTAGACATCTCCCACATGACATTCAATGATGGATTTTTTTTTACATTAAAGATAAGACATCATAACTATGTATGCAATTGATCACCTGGCCGGAACGTTAGAACATGAATTAGACAGTCATTATAACATTGCAACATTATAACATTTAAACATTTAAATAACATTTAAACATTATCACCTATAGATGTAAAACAGCAGGAGATGAGGCCACAGCTCTCTGCTTCCCTTTCACATCTATAGCTCTTCAGATGCATTTGAATTCTGAAGAGAAGTTTGTAAATGCAAGGTTACCTTCAAAGCAATAAATTTAGTATTTAATCATATATTTAAAAGGGTTGTCGACTACTCTGACAACCCCTCCTCAATTGCTATATTCTCCCCCTTATAAAGTAAAAACAGCCGGTATTCACCTCTGGTGCTGTTGCAGGGATGAAAGTGCTGGATCTACCAGGGCTCGCGTGACTTTGTTATGTCAAGTGAACCCTGCAGTCAATCAGCGGACGCTAATGGGCAGCTTCACTCTCACTTCCTTCGGACAAAACTGACATCTGGAAAAAGTGAGATCTGCTTCTGACTTCCTCTGGATTTCAGTTGCATCCAAAGGAAGTGAAAATGAAGCTGCTGTCACGCAAGGTGTGGGAAAGACTAAGTGCAACACGAAGGGAAGAGGGGAGGAAGCCCAAACACTAGGTAAAGGTGTAGTGGAGACCCCTAGGTAGATCTAATAACAGCTTGCTTACCCTACCATCCCTATCTTGGTTCCACACCAATCGCTGAGCAGGACTCTAAACTCTGTATGACCCTAGAACTTGACCCTAGATAGGGAGGGGGAGGAGTGAGCACTGGTCGGGCCCCACTACAACCTAAAGACAACAAGGTAGACTAACAAAGGGGATTGATTTAGCTTGAGCAGACACCAGAGGAGTAACGCCAACTGTCCTCCAAGGGCACCAGAGAAGAAGCCGGCCAACAGCTAGTGCTCCAAGCATGTACAAAAGAACATAGAAGTATCACCGGCAATTGCCTGTAGCAAACTGAGAGTTTTTAACTCCCATGCAAGGGTGTGTCAATCAGCAGCAGGAGGGAGGTCGAAACTGGGTCTCAAAAGAAGAAGGATTAAGAAGGTGTCTGCAATGCCAAGTGCAGTGACCTTCTACAGCCAGATCCAGAGCGACTGTCTATTACACCTGACACACCCATGACAGCTGCCCATTAACGGACACTCATTGGCTGCAGAGTTCATGCGACCTGACAATGTCACGGGAGTCCCAGGAGATCCTGCGCCAATGTTGCTGGAACGGCGTTGGCACCAGAGATCAGTACTGGCTGTTTTTATTTTATAATGAGGAATACATTAATTGAGAAGGGATTGGCCGAGTGGTAGACAATCGCTTTAATAAATACACATATGCATATACATGTACAAAGAAACCTCTTTGAGATAACAGCCTAAGACTGCACTGCAAAGTTTTCCTTTTCCAGTTAAAGAAGATAGCCAATATGCATAGTATATGCTGGAACTGAAAACCACCCGGTCACAGGAAATCTGCTCTGGATGGGGTTTTGGTCTTAGAGATGAGTGGATCAATTTGCAGGACCCTAGTTCAGGTCAGTATTCCATGGCCACTGGACAGGAGCCCTGCAAACTGCCCCTACCTGCCTCCATCTCCGGCCCCTCTTATGAGTATCCTGCCTGACATGACATCCTGTGTGCATCATGCCACAATGGTGACGTCATGTCAAGCCAACTAAAAAGTGACGTGAAGGTGTCAGCAGGTTAGAATTGGAAAAGAAAAAAAAAAGAAAAAAATTAGAATATACAATTTTTTAGCTACTTTTCTGAAAAATGCAAAATCCAAAATTCCAAGGCCCCAGAGAATAGTAGGGATAAAATGTAGCCTTTATTCTATCCTTAAAATAGCATGGTGAAATACAATTCATTTCAATACATGGGATTACAATGTAAATTTTATTGTATCTCTGGCTGCAAAAAGGCCCGCTAAGGCTGAAACGTTGCATCGTCTACCTCCTTTTTGTATTTCACCATGCTAAGTTAAGGATAAAATAAAGGCTATGTTTTATCCCTACTATTCACTGGTGTCTTGGAATTTTGGATCTTCCATTGTCTTGGAGCTTGTGGGGGGGTCACACCGAGCCAGAGTACAGAGCTACTAATGGTGCATGAGAATTACTCACTGGACTAAGTACTTTTTTTCTGGAAAATGCTTTCATGAATATTTCTTACTTAAGCCCAAAAGGTTAACTAACTACACACCCTTTTCTTACCATTTTTAAGTTTTTGACAAAGAAACTAAATGGAGTAAAACAATGATACATTTGAAAATTTGATGTAGGATTTTATGACATTGAGATTGTAACGCGAATAGTGGTGGAACCACTGTGCCATGGCCTGAGGAGAGCCTGGAGGGGCGTGACTAGGCGAACACCTGACTCTTCACTAGAGCCCCTGATGGTGGGGTTAGACTTGGCTCCAGATGGACGCCAGGTGCTACGCCAGGACAGAATTCGGACACATGGCAGCTGACCCCCCAAAGGGGCAGGTAGATGGAACAGCCAAGAATGGATGGACTTTGACAAGTAAAGGCAGGTACAGCTGGAATACTGGAAGACAAGGCATGGGTGGACAGTTTCGACTGGTAAACAGACTTGCAAGGCAGGGGCAGGCAGTTATGGCTGGTATACAGACTGGCACGGCAGGTGCCGGTAGGTACGGCTGGCATACAGACTGGCACAGCAGTTGCAGGTAGGTACGGCTGGTACACAGACTGTCACGGCAGATGCGTGCAGGTAAAGCTGGTTTCCATACTGACACAGCAGGTACGCTGGAAGGCACATGCAGGGACAGGCAAGAACGAGCAAGAGCAAGAGGGTACTGGCAGGTACTCACAGATAGGGGACCTGAGAACTAGCAAACATGCAGACTAACTGACTAAACTCATTGCTCAGGCATCTCCTAACAGGTGAAGGTGCTTTAAATAATAAGTGTCTCCCAGCCATTGGCTAGGGACACTTTAGGACGGTGTGCACTGTCCCTTTAAGAAACCTGGAGCGCGCGCTTTAAGCACAGTGCCAGGGGATCTGCAAGCTGTACACAGACTCCGGACATCAGGAAGATGAGGAAATGTGGGATGGGGCTCGTGGCGATGAGTGAGTCGGTGTCCCTGCCGGGGAAGGGAGGATGGGAAGCATGCAGGGACGCCGATGCTACAGAAATATTGCAAAATGAGCAAAATTTTGGTTGCAAATGCAACAATGCATGGTCCCCGCTACTATATATATCCCAATGTAGTAAGCCCCATTAGCATGTAAGATATCCCCATAAGGTACACAGCAAGTTATTTCTTGAAACATGTATGGAGATGTGAGTTATCATTTTTATCAGTAATTATGGGACGTGTATAAGTCAGGTTAAAATAAAAACATCAAACACAAAAATTTGTGAAACTTTAATTGCTAGCACTTAAAAAAGTTCCTAGAATTGAAGAAGTGTCAGGTCTATCTTTACTATTCCAGTAAGTGGTCAACACTAAAAGCATCCTGCCCGATTTATAGCCGTGTATAGAAAGGTGGCAATCAAGGTAACAGTTAAAACCCCACAAATATCCCATATACCAGTCACCAAGCAGCATAAAATAGGCATTGTTTTCTAAGTTGAGCAAATGATGGTCACATGGAGACATCAGCTGCTCTTTTTTGAAGCCCCAGCACAGAAAAGAAAACTTAATGACAATCCTCCAAAGCGTTCATAATTGCAGGCTTCTACATTTCCATTTATAGAATGGCCTTTTTCAGGCGCACAGCTGAGACTTACAACAACTGGTCTATGCGGATTTCACAATGGTTTGTCTATTATTATTATTGGCATCCAAGCAAGGACTGATTAGCTCTTTTGTTTAAGGAAAATAACAAAAATAATTGCATGGAAATGACCCAGTTATCTAGAATGTGCTCATTGTAGACCGAAAGCAATACACAGTCCCACGATAGGAAACTCATAGCATTATTATTCGAAATAGCTTCGTGCAACATACCTTAATATATAGGGAATAATAGCTAATGTCTATGCCGGCGTGCACATGGCCGTAGTACATGGTGCCATAGTAGGGCACTCGTTGAGCAGCATAAGGCTCTCAAAGAGACATACAGTGTTTTTACTATTGGATTTTGTGCAAATCCAAGAAACAAAATGTCACAAGCTCCATCCCTCACAATATACAGGGGAAATATCTCCATCCTACAGCATCTGAAGGAAAACCATAAGATGACACACAGAGGTCCTCATGGCTCTATAGTACTGCCACCCTATTGCCTTATAGTAGCTTTTTAGATAATATGATTAGAAGAAATTTTAGAAGTCATAGCCCCACTAACAATGTCAGAAAGAGACATGTCAGAAATAAAAAACACCTAAGATTGTGTCCAGAAAGGAGGAAATTAATTCAGGTTTTTAATGCAGGAAACATAGAAACACCATCAAAAGGGACCATACTTATAACTCTTATATTGGTCATACGCATAGTCCCTTTTTTGGTGTTTATAAGATTTTTGTCAATATTAATCTTCATTTCAATAGTTTTTTTTATAAAACA
Source organism: Phyllobates terribilis (assembly GCF_046119375.1). Lineage (NCBI taxonomy): Eukaryota > Metazoa > Chordata > Amphibia > Anura > Dendrobatidae > Phyllobates > Phyllobates terribilis. Next base: position 367,781,180 of record NW_027362767.1, read on the forward strand.
AATTGCCCAAAAATTTGAATAAAATACAGGTTAATCAGTAAATATAGTTGAGAATCTAAAAACCCTTTCTAGGGGTGAGATGATCAAAAATATAATTTTCTTGTGAGAATGGATCAAATATAATGAACATACATAAAGATTTTACAGAATACAAAAACATGTTTACAGTGTGACAAAGTCAATGGAAAGTACTGGAGGGGAGATATGTTTCACTGAGGCTATTAGCTTCAGTGATTTGAAACCCAGAAGTTTTGCTCCAGCACACTAAGTGTTGAGAGGGGTTAAGCAGCTATTTTAAGGACTAGGTTTTTGAGAAAAACCAAAAAGCGGGTGGGAGGTTGTTCTCCATATCTCCATCCCAGGGAGTGGTCTGGGGTTTAAATAGATGGCCTGCTGAGGAATTCAGTGTTCAGTGTATCTTGTGGTCATGCTAACCTGAACCATGTGTGTTTTGCTAGCCCTATGCGGGCGGTCCCCGCAGGCCTCTGGACTGTGCTATCTATTTTTCTTTTGTTTACCCATTATTCCAAGAAAGGCCTGTTTGTTTTGATGGACTTTACAGTGGTTTATGCCATGCTCTAATAAACCACTGATAACCAACAAATAAAGTTGCACTCTGAAGCACTATAGTATACAAACATCATGAAATAAATGAAATTTGAATTGCATTACTGCTCTAAAAAGAAGGAATAAATGTCCAATTCATGTGTACCCGGTAGCCATGGTAAGGCGACTCTCCGTGCTGGGAACCTAACTAGTGTGAATTCTCTCTTAGGGTATGTGCCCACGGTCAGGAGCCGCTGCGGGTTTGATGCTGCGTGTCTATTCAGCATCAAACCTGCAGCGTCCAGATGTTACAGCCTAGTGGATGGGATTTCTAGAAATCCCATGTCCACTATGCGTCTCTGCAGAGCACCCATGGAAACTGACATGCGGCACGTCTTTGAGACCCGTAGCATGTCAATTTCTCTTGCGAGTCCGCTAATGGACTTTCCAAATATATCGCAATAGTGCATGAAAATAATAAAAGGTACTTAGTTAACATAATTTTGATCAAAATAATGCGCAAGCCATCCCGCATTGTCACGCTGACCCTTATGGGACAGTACTAACTCTAATATTTAAAACCTAAAAACTATTGCGATTTATTTATTTACTGCAGGGTATTTGTGTATTGTATTTCTGTCTTTGTTTTTTTCTGTGGCCATGTGTGAACATGCTATTACATGCTGCATGCACACCAATTTACATTCCAGTTCAGGTCTCTGGGTTTTTTCAGTCTAATGTGCACAAGCACATATAAGGGTGTGGTTGCCCTTTCTTTGAGCTGGAAAGCTTATTCATCTTGCTCCCCATGTCTCTGTGTCCACTGTTTTGGTTCAGTCTATCTGCCCTTATCCACATGTTTGTCACTTGACAAATGGTAAGGTTTTAAATATTATAGTTAGGACTGTCCCATAAGGGTCGCCGTGACGAGGTGCGATGGCTTTTGCATTATTTTGATCAAAATTATGTTAACTAAGTACCCTTTATTATTTTCATGCACTATTGTGATTTATTTATTTACTGCAGGATATTTGCATATTATATTTCTGTCTTTGTTTTTTTTCTGTTCAGTGGCCATGTGTGAACATGCTCTTACATGCTGCATGAACACCAATTTACATTCCAGTTCAGGTCTCTTGGTTTCTATGTGTATGGGAAGGTAAGATTCTGCTATAATTAAAACCACCTGAGGCTTAGGGGTGGAGTGCTCAGTCAGAAAGTCTATGTATACAAATACAAAAGACTGACCGTCACTTCCTTAAACGGAAAACTGGAGTGTACAGGTGCTTACTAAGAGTAGCCATCTCCATTTTCCATATTGTGGTAGATCGGCTCACTTGGTTGCACATAGAGGTAGACACAGAAACACTGTTTCTTTAAATCTTCTGTGGCTTATTAAGAGTATGGTATAAACCACGACAATGTTAGCACAATAAACACGGCCTTCCCGGCCTAACAGGAAAAACATAATATAACGTATGGCACAGTCCTTGTTGCTGCGGGTAACCACCCGCTTCAGGAACAAACAACCCAATGTTTAGCATGTCTTCACGTGACAAAACAGCTCAAGAGCTTGTGTCTCCATACGCACCCCACCACAAATGCTCTGCAAGGCTGCTGCTGATTGTGATTCATAATTCATTTTTCCTTCCCTCAAGGAAACATAAGATAACTGCAGACAAAAACATTTAGGTATTTATGTTATTTGTCCCTTCTTGTTGTAAGCACTGTTTTTTTATATTAAAACTTAAATATTTAATAAGTTTGATCCTTGTATGCTCTAAAGAATCTGTAGCCATTCAGAGAGTGTGTGACCTTTTTTGATTGTCAGACAGTAACATATTTCAGAGACTCATCACCTTGTGTGTTTGACAGTGGCAGCGTGTTGTGTAGCCAGAGTGTGTGGAATGTGTGATTTATGATCACTTTATAACCTAGAACAGAGGTTGAATGTTGGATTGAGTGATAGGAGTGCAGGCGCATATCACATCACATGCTGAGAATTGTGGACATGACAAGAGGGAACACAAGAAATCACAACAGAGGCCCATAATTGCCATCTTTTCTCAGAGGTTGTCCAGTTTCCAATTGTTCAATTGAAGTACCTTCTAAAAGGAGAAGAAACCAGCTAAATTTTTGTGCCCTACATGGATTATTCTGTGGACTGACATCATCTTCCTCACAAGCTTCACTTTTTAAGTTTAACACTTAAGTCCTCAACTCACCCCCTAGTCCTTCTTTTTTACACCTCTGATAAGGCCTGTGCAACTTATGAAAACATTTTCTTGGTTCACTCATGGAAAACTGTAAAGGAATGTTCTCGCACACTAGTGAGGTTACTGAAATTTCAAACAATGGCAGCATTTATATCACACCTCATAGGGACGTTCCACTTGTGAAGTTTGAGGTACTTTTCGAAGCATAAAAGTTCACAGACTGAAACTGATGATCTTGGACTGCGGCTTTGGAATCATTTTTAACTCTACCGGTAGTTCTTATATCTTTACATGAAGACATGCTTCACTAGACAATAATCAGCAGAATTGTGGAAAGTTCCCAAGTTTTCAGAGAAATATCCTATATATTAAAGATAAATATATTAAAAATAATTGTTACACGAACGCCACCTAAGTTCAGATAGGGGCGAGACCGGTTACATGAATTCGTTGGAATCCTGGGGGAACCATTACTCAGGGCGACCATAGGCTGCAGCTTCTCTCAGGCACACAATAGATTCAGTTGCTGACCAGACACATCTGACAAGAGTCTTCATAAATGGTAGTACAGTAACATTTAATGAGGCATGGCCAGTGCAATGCAAATGTCTCTTTGAGCAACGGGCTCCAGTAATAACAGTACAATCTCCTTTGCAGCACAGCAGTACACAGTCTATTATCCTGTAGCACAGTACGGCACAGTTTTAATGCATACACAACCACAGGCTTTTCCTTCACAAGGACTCAATAGTACACAGCATTTTTTTATCCTGCATGGAGATGGAAGGGGGAAAGGTGTGATGAGGGAGATGATCTCTATGACAGGCTTCCTTCCAGTCCTTATCTTCCTGGCCGATAATACTCCACACTGTTAAATCATGGAGTCTAACTGACCTTTGTTTAGCTTCCCTCCTGACCTTAATTTTGTTCCCTTGATTTCTGTGAGATACAGATCATAAGGCACCTTTCTCTTCAGCTCCGACCAGACAGTAAACAATTTCTCCACAATCCCCCTGGGGCTCTGCTAAAACACTCCCCTTATCCTGTGACTGTGTTAACCTCTCTAGTTGCTGGATGCTTCTGGAGCAGTACACTTCCTGTCTCCTGTGCTTGTGTTATTTCTAATAGTTGCTGAATGCTTTTAAAGCAACAGCACTACTTCTGCATGTCACACTCTTCCCTCCTTTTTGAATGTCGTCCTCGACATTCGTCTTAATTGGTCAATCTGACCAATTCTGAGACAGTGGTGAAAGTTGGATAACTTTATATACAAATTGGCATTGTGAAATTGGTATAACGTTCATAAACATTGATAACAACTTAATCTTGCAACCTTTTTCTTGTAGGATGCCTGTAAGAAATAAACAACACAATTAAAACAATCAGCATCTCTTCAGCTGGAGCTTTTCGTACATCTTCAACCAGCGCTCTCTCTCTCTATGCTTTAACAGTTCTTTGTTTCTACAAAGTCTTTTAAGGAAAATCTAAGCATGAAAGCAAGTCTTTCCACCAGGCAACATCTTCCATACTGCCTCTCGGTGGTGAATACCACTCAAGTGGGCTTACCTGGTCCGCAGGCAGAGATACCTGTTTCCAGTCAACAGTCCTTGGCACTTGACTCGGTTCACCAAGTGTCTCATACGTCAGCATCACGGGCCTCCTCACTTCTCGAGTTGACATCCTCCTGGTGGGTTGTTCCTCAGAGACCACGGGTTCTTCGTTCACAGAAGTTTCTTCTGCCGCACTCAGATGCTCCTGGAGCTGCCTCTGTAAGTTCCTGTGCTTCTCATGAGTCGCTTGTTTCTGCACGGTCTGGTAATTCCGCTCCTCCTGAGTGTCGATCGGTCTCTTCAGGGGCCAGTGTTCGATCATCAGATTTGAATTGGACTTCATCTGTACTTCTTGGTATGAACTCTGGAGCCTCAGGACTTAGTTCACTCTCCTGAGGATGGTACATCCCTCCCCTTGCTGGTCCGAGAAATACAATGGTATGTTCTTCTCTATCGGAACTTTCAAGGTCACTATCCACCTCCGGAGCTTCAGTCTGTGGTGGTCCCTTAGTCAATCTCGGATGATGTTGGTCTACTTCTGGGAAGTCTTGTTGTTTTGGGAGATACTCACAGGGTAGTAGTAAATTCCGATGGACTATTCTGGTATTCTTGTCTCCCATTTCCAATCAGATTTCATACACTGGGTTGTCATCAGCTTTCCTCCTTATGACCACATACACCTTGTCTTCCTAGTACGAACAAAGTTTTCCTGGACCACCTTTCTCACGTACGTTCTTGACTAGCACCCGGCTTCCCAGTGCCAATTCTGCTCCATAACACTCCTTACTCTCTGCTTGTACGGCCAGAAGAAACATTCACTGATCAAATTTGTTGTCCTTTCCACTCCCCGGTGTCCCATGTTTTCAGGGAGTTCTTTGAAGACCAACCTACAGAATACGCAGGGTAGCACCAACTGCCGGTTTTGTACTCCTTTACAATACAGGATACCGTCTTCACTGAGGTAGAGCTTCGTCCATTTTTTAATTAAAACAGATACTGATGGTAACTCATTGTCTCTTTCCCGTTTACTTGGAAACCAATTTTCGTCCACATAAAGTAGTATTCTACCAATTATCTGATCTTTCCGTTGTGCTCTATGGATTTTCCCTTTTGGTAGTTGTTGAATAGACTGGGGGTGATCTTGCTTTCTCGCTTTTATGGTGGTTTCCACCATCAACAGACACCACAATGGTGTGTCTTCCTCTTGATAAGCTTGTACTGCTTGGGTAGTGCTCTCAATTGCTTCTTGACTGATTTCCTCCGAGCATTCTTGCATGAACTCCTCAGGCTCTAGTGGCATTCTTGACAATGCGTCAGCATTCGCATTGCATTTTCCTGGCCTGTACTTGATGATGAAATTGAAGTCAGCTAGTTCAGTGACCCATCTCTGACCCGTTACATTCAGTTTGGCTGTAGTAAGGACATAGGTCAAAGGGTTGTTGTCAGTGTATACCTCAAACTCTTTGGTGTAGTAGAGATAATCTCTAAGTCATTCACAGATAGCCCATTTCAATGCCAGAAACTCCAATTTTCCAGAATGTAGATGGTAATTCTTCTCGGCATCTGTCAATGTTCTAGAACCGTAACCGATGACTCTCATTTTTCCATCTTGATGCTGATACAGAGCAGCTCCCAGTCCAACTTGAGAAGCGTCACAATGAAGAACAAATGGTAAATTGAAATCATGTTTTACCAGGTAGTCTACTAGTTCTTCCAATACCTCCTGGTGGTCTGCTGTCCAGACAATGGGCTGTTGGGACGAAACGGCGTTGTTTCTTTTAAGCCCAGTCCTACCCGCGTTCTTCTTTTTCTCCGTGGCTGTTGTTGTCTCTGTCCCACCCCCCCCCCAAGAGGAGGTATAGTGGGGCGGCAATCCTGGAGAAATTCCGAACGTAAGTACGATAGTAGGAGAAGAATCCTAATATCTGCCTCAACTCCCCGAAGGTAGAGGGCCGCTTGTCTTTTATAGCCAGTACCGGAGCGATTTCTGCTGGGCACATGGTATATCCTTCTCCAGACACAATTTTACCTAGAAATTAGACTTGTCTTTTGAACAGTTAACACTTCTTTGGGGTCAACTTAACTCCGTGTTGTTGATACCGTTGTAATACGGTCCTCACGTGTTCAGTATGCTCCCGGAAGGTTTTGCTGTGTACCACGTTGTCATCCAAGTACGGCTGGCAGATATCGTCCCTCAATCCTTTTAAACATGTCTCCATGCTCCTCTGGAATTCTGCTGGAGCTGAACTGAGCCCAAACGGTATGTGGATCCACTCATATAATCCCCACGGTGTGATGAATGCTGTCAAGGGTCTACTGGACTCTTCGACAAACCCGAAGTATGGCTTACCCTGATCGAGGACAGAGAACCAGGTGCTTCCTGATAGGTTATCCAGCATATCTTGGATCTTTGGTATCGGTATCATGTGTCGATCAGGTACTGACTTTTGGTTTAGTTCCCGGTAATCACAACAGATTCTCAATGTACAGTACTTCTTCCTAACACAGACAATAGGAGAGGAATAAGATGACTACAACTTTTGGACCCAACCTCTGTTGATGTGATTGTGTAAATATTCTTTCACTTCACGATGTAATGGTTTTGGCACAGACAAGTAGCTTCTGGTTACTGGGGTCATGTCTTTCAAATTGATTTTCAATGCAATGACGGGATACAGCCTATATCAGAGTCATCTTTGGAGAACGCATGATACTCTTCTCTCAGCATCTGTTTTGCTACCACTAGATCTTCAGCACACAAGTATTCCAGGGGTACTGGGGGATCCCAGGACCCTGAGGTGGGTTGCGCAATTTCCTCCCCTGGGCAACTCCTGTTCCTTGGTGGGGAGAATTAATTCACTGTAGACCCCTGGGCTGGTCTCGTATTGACTGGATATACAGTTATATGAAAAAGTTTGGGCACCCCTATTAATCTTAAGCTTAATGTTTTATAAAAATTGGTGTTTTAGCAACAGCTATTTCAGTTTGATATATGTAATAACTGTTGGACACAGTAATGTTTCTGCCTTGAAATGAGGTTTATTGTACTAACAGAAAATGTGCAATCTGCATTCAAACAAAATTTGACAGGTGCATAAGTATGGGCACCCTTATCATTTTCTTGTTTTAAATACTCCTACCTACTTTTTACTGACTTACTTAAGCACTTTTTTTGGTTTTGTAACCTCATTGAGCTTTGAACTTCATAGCCAGGTGTATGCAATCATGAGAAAAGCTACTTAAAGTGGCCACTTGCAAGTTGTTCTCCTGTTTGAATCTTCTCTGAAGAGTGGCATCATGGGCTCCTCAAAACAACTGTCAAATGATATGAAAACAAAGATTATTCAACATAGTTGTTCAGGGGAAGGATACAAAAAGCTGTTTCAGAGATTTAACCTGTCAGTTTCCACTGTGAGGAACATAGTAAGGAAATGGAAGAACACAGGGACAGTTCTTGCTAAGGCCAAAAGTGGCAGGCCAAGAAAAACATCAGAAAGGCAGAGAAGAAGAATGGTGAGATCAGTCAAGGACAATCCTCAGACCACCTCCAGAGAGCTGCAGCATCAACTTGCTGCAGATGGTGTCACTGTGCATCGGTCAACTATACAACGCATTTTGCACAAGGAGAAGCTGTATGGGAGAGTGATGCGAAAGAAGCCGTTTCTGCAAGCATGCCACAAACAGAGTCGGCTGAGGTATGCAAAAGCACATTTGGAGAAGCCAATTTCTTTTTGGAAGAAGGTCCTGTGGACTGATGAAACCTAGATTGAGTTGTTTGGTCATACAAAAAGGCGTTATGCATGGCGGCAAATAAACACAGCATTCCAAGAAAAACACTTGCTACCCACAGTAAAATTTGGTGGAGGTTCCATCATGCTTTGGGGCTGTGTGGCCAATGCCAGCAATGGGAATCTTGTTAAAGTTGAGGGACGCATGGATTCCACTCAGTATCAGCAGATTCTTGACAATAATGTTCAAGAATTAGTGACAAAGTTGAAGTTACGCAGGGGATGGATCTTTCAGCAAGACAATGATCCAAAACACCGCTCCAAATCTACTCAGGCATTCATGGAGAGGAACAATTACAATGTTCTGGAAAGGCCATTCCAGTCCCCAGACCTGAATATCATTGAACATCTGTGGGATCATTTGAAGAGGGCTGTCCATGCTCGGCGACCATCAAACTTAACTGAACTGGAATTGTTTTGTAAAGAGGAATGGTCAAAAATACCTTCATCCAGGATCCAGGAAATCATTAAAAGCTACAGGAAGCGACTAGAGGCTGTTATTTTTGCAAAAGGAGGATCTACTAAATATTAATGTCACTTTTCTGGTGAGGTGCCCATACTTATGCACCTGTCAAATTTTGTTTGAATGCAGATTGCACATTTTCTGTTAGTACAATAAACCTTATTTCAAGGCAGAAACATTACTGTGTCCAACAGTTATTACATATATCAAACTGAAATAGCTGTTGCAAAAACACCAATTTTTATAAAACATTAAGCTTAAGATTAATAGGGGTGCCCAAACTTTTTCATATAACTGTACCATTTTAACAGTTTCGATGTGGTGACATAACACAGTCTTTGGATCCAGTTTAATTTCTTGTTTCGTAGTATTCATCACCGGTATTGTCACTCGAGCAAACCACCCAGTAGGAATCGTAAGCACAGTCTCACCTTGAACTAGGTCTTCCGGAAGTTCTGAGAAGTCTTTTGGCACGAACAGTCTTTTCTGGACTTTTCTTCCCGATTCTACCCGGACTCCACACCTCACCCCCACCATTTGGTTTGCAGGGATGATGACTGGGTGCAAGCCTACGTTGACGTCTTTTAGGTCCATTGTATTCTGTGCTTTCTTTACTCTATGAATTACGTTTTCCGCCACAGCATTGGGTATGGCGAGCGATGTGGCGATTGCATCCACCACCAGCGCCCCTGCCTTGTGTTTCGTGATGACCTCACTGATTACATTATAACCCAGGATAGGATCCTCTGCCACGTTCTGATCACTGGTCACAAGAAAAGGTACCAAATGCTCGATGGTGTTGCTGTTCTTTGTGGCACTGAGTTGGAAAATCACTTCCACCCAGTCTATGAAAAGGATTTCGGTATTGTTGACAGTTTTGACGTGGAGTTTCACTGGTCCCAAGAGTTCTTTTAGTGACCGAAGGCAAGCGTGTGGCAGGTAGCGCCTTCTTCATTCTTCATTTAAAAGGCTCGCTTGGGCTCCTGTGTCCCACAGTTCTTTTACTAGGAGTCCATCTAGCTGGCACTGTTTAAAGCACCTTTCACCCATTAGGCTGATGAGGCTATCTTTACTGACCGAGGAATCCTCCTCACAGGAGTACATCGTTTGACCTCTGCACTGGGCATTAAGTAACTGATGCCCCTGTCTCCCTTGCAGCTGTTGTAGACGGGAACACACTTGGGGATAGTACTGACACAGCCGTTTTACCTTTTGTGCCGTTCTGGGGTTTGGTGAGATTTGGATTTGCTTCTGGGGCCTCCTCCATGTCGCAGGTCACCAGCCCCCCTGCACTGGTAACCTCCTGTCTTTTAACCCAAACAACCATGACCATTGGCATTCCAATTCTGATGCACTCTCTTCTTTATAGTGCCCTTTTAAAATCATCTTCAGCTGTTGCAAGGTCAATTGACTCTTCATTTCTAGCATACCACGGAAGTTCAGTCCTGGGCTGATCGCTTTCACCACCCCCCTCAACGATCTCATCTGGTTGGTAGCCTTTCTGTAAGCCTGCATCGATCTGGTGCAACAAGTTCCTATAAGACAGTCTCTCTTTCTGTTCACACTCTCCTATTTGTCCCAGGATCTTGAATTCTTTCCTTATGGTGATTTGTGTTGTTAGAGAGGACTGTCTCTCTGATTTATCCTGTTTTTCCAGACACTATTCCTCTTCTTCCTTTACACGCTAATTCCCGCTCAGGATTCCACGTACGGGCCACCAATGTTACATGCACGCTGCCTAAGTTCAGATAGAGGCGAGACCGGTTACATGAATTCGTTGGAATCCTGGGGGAATCATTACTCAGGGCGACCATAGGCTGCAGCTTCTCTCAGGCACACGATAGATTCAGTTGCTGACCAGACACTTCTGACAAGAGTCTTCATAGATGGTAGAACAGTAACATTTATTCTAACTGACCTTTGTATAGCTTCCCTCCTGACATGAATTCTGTTCTCTTGACTTCTGGGAGATACAGATCATAAGCCACCTTTCTCTTCAGCTTCAGCCAGACAGTAAACAACTTCCCCACAATCCCCCTGGGGCTCTGCTAAAACACTCCCCTTCTCCTGTGACTGTGTTAACCCCTCTAGTTGCTTGATGCTTCTGGAGCACAACACTTCCTGTCTCCTGTGCTTGTGTTACTTCTAATAGTTGCTGAATACTTTTAAAGCAACAGCACTACTTCTGCATGTTACATAATAATTACTGCAAGAAGCTAAAAAATAGATGTGGCGTCTCCTACCGCAATTAACCTAATATGATGTGGATATATAGGTAGATTAATTGAGGATGTGTTCACCTTTTTGGGGTCCTGTCAGCTGCTGCACCTTTCCTGAGCGATGGTGGGCAAACAGCACCACAGAATACAAAACAATATGAAGAAAATGCAGGACATAAGTTCTGCTGATAATGACCGTCCAAGGAATAGAAAATGGAGTTAAAGTTCCTTTATTGGCAAATCATTCAGATTTGATGAAGATGCCAAAAGATTAGACTTTGCCAAAAAAAAAAAATCTAAAGAAGCCACCCAGTTCTGGATAAACATTCTTTGGACAGAAAGAAAGGAAGAAGAAAGTATGGAGAAGGCTTGGAACGGCTCTTGATCCAAAGCACACCACATCCTCTGTAACACATGGTGGAGGCAGTGTGATGACATGGGCATGCATGGCCTCCAGTGGGGCCACTAGTGTTTATTGATGATGTGACTGAAGACAGAAGCAGCCAGACGAATTCTAAAGTGTACAGGGCGATACTTTCTACTTAGATTAAACCAAATACAGCAAATTTGATTGGATGGCTCTTCACAGTAGAGATGGACAATTACCCTAAACATACTGCGAAAGCAATCCAGGAGGTTTTTAAGGCAAAAAAGTGGAATATTCTACAATGGCTGAGTCAATCACCAGATCTCCACCCCAGCGTTTCGTGACATCCATAGCTTCCAGACTTTAGGAATTCTCTACAAACTATTAAAAATGAACATTTTATTTATGATAAAGTTATTTTGTACAATAACTTTTGAGCCTCTAATGAGTAGGCTTTGTAGAAAAATGGTTGCAATTTCTATGTTTCACAGGATATTTTTGTTCAGCCTCTTTAATTAAACTTAAGTTTTAATTAAACTTGAAAGTCTACACTACAATTGCATCTCAGTTGTTTCATTTTAAATAAAAAATAGTAGCATACAAACCCAAATCACGAAGATTCGGTCACTGTCCAAATATTTCTGGACCTAACTGTATATGCTATGTAGTATATTTCTTCTGCTATATGCCTTTGTAGGAAAATGTTTAGCCTACTATACTATTCCATACTGGAAAAAATAAGGTATACCAGGCCTAACAGAGACCAAATGGACAATCTTTGGGCCTCTTTCATGTGAATGTAGACCTATGGATTGGTTTGGAATATAAACTAAGAGCTTCTGCCAGCAGATCGTAATGTAAGCAGGGTCTTATACCTGCAGAGTTGAGGTTTTACAGACAGAATATAGATAGTGAATATGTGAGAACAAGGCCCTAAACAGTGATTAGGATAATAATTCATTTTAGGGAAATGTCATTTCTGCAATTGTGCAGGTTGTCCTATATTTTGCAATATTTCCTTTTATTTTCTAATTGTCTGCTCTCCCATTGCAGAAGAAGTAGCACCGTGGGATTGCAACTAATTCCCGTGACTTGTTCTCTTCATGGAGAGAATGTTTTCTTCACTTCATTTAATAATCTCTTTGAATGATTGTGTAAGACTTGTTTTATTCCAGAAGATCCAACAAGCCAAAACATCAAATTGTAATTTATAAGGAGATGGCATTCAGCAAGTTTCCCTCGGCTGCCAAATTTCAATCTGTAAATGTCACCCTGAAAAATTATTCAGGAAATAGGAGCGGGATATTGTGGCAGAGGCAATGCTCCTTTTCATTGCCGCCTTTGTGCTTCTTATAAACTCTGATGATCTAAACTTTGAAGTCTTTGGACTGTTTAATGATCCTTCGGGTGGGCATTTCGCAAATGTTACTGCATTCATTGTACAGTTTTTCTTTCTGCCCTGAACCCTGCAGACTCACAGTCACAAATAGAATCAACCAAAGACAAAATTCTTCTCATTATGTCTATCTGTTCTGGGCATATTTTATGATGGCTCGGGGCCAGTGCAAACTAGGAGATTGCGTAAGGCAGTGGAGTTTAGGGGAGGGAGATGACAATCAATTCTAAATATATCGTGTCTGGTAAGGAGCACAATTTGCTTTATTTCGTCCACGTGGACTTAAAGGGGTTTTCCAGGAAAAAAAACAACCTAAGGATATTTGTGTTTATTTAACGTAGAAATAAACACACCGGTATTCATAGCATCTAAAGACCCTGCCAATTAGTGATGACTTAGTGGCTCAGTCTATGGCTGGGTTCACACAAGCGTATGAAAAATTGGTCTAATTTTCATCCAGAAAAGTGGGACCATTTTTTTCTCACTTGTCATCCTTATGCAATCCATATTTTTACTCAGCAGTTATCAATTATTTTCAGGACCATTTACACTTTCCTATGCTACCGGATTGTAATTTATCCATTAAAATCGGATGCTATTCTGATTGTCCGTATGGCATGCAATTTTTTTTTTCTCGCACTGTCCAATTTCGAAGTGAAATCCCAACATGCTGCAATTTTATTCTCATGCCGAATACAAGTGAAAAAAAATATGCTGATCAGCGCCTCATTGAATAACATTGGTCCCAGTGCAATCCCTTTTTTATCGGATTGCACTTGTCCGATTTATCCGGTCGTGTGGGTGAGCCCTATAAGTTGGGCTGTGACTAGTTCAGCAGCTCAGTCCTATTCACCCTATTCAAATAAATGAGTCTTAGCCCCCCTCTTACATTCTAGGTGGCTAATTGTTCAGCCAGCAGCTATCTCAGCTGTGTATCCCATACACACGAGCGCTCACTCAGCCAAGTGCTCTTGTGTTCTCTACGAGAGAGCGGCAGCCAGACATCTCTGGTGTTGGCTTATCTAAGGGAGAAGTAAAGGATCAGAAGTTGAAAGTTGGACAAGCCGGATCCTTTTCTCCCCAACAATCATCTGTCCGGGGCACCCATACACATTAGACTGTTGGCCAAACCCACGATACAAGTTCGGACAATGTTAGTCTAAAGTTTATGGAAGACTGCAGCTGCAGTACAAGGTACAGGCACCAATCAGAAAAAAACCTGAGCTGTTTAGTCATAAATAATACCGTAAGAATGAAATAAAAAACCTTTATTGAACACATAGTTGGTCATATGGTGGCACTGTAGAGGACACATCACAAAAAATTATGTACAGACAATGCAAACATAATAAAAGAATAAAAATACATATCAAAAAATATAAAAATATATATACATATGACTGGACCAAAAATAATTTATAGACAGGAATACAGAATGTATGTGTTTAAATGTCTCAATCCAGTGTAATGGCATAATGACTGCAGGGTATACTTCAAGATATATTAGAATAGTGTAAGTAAATCTAGTACCTAAATAGGATACGTATATCTCAATGCTGTATATCAACGTTAGGCATCAAAAAGGGGGTCAAGATGTGTAAAATCACAAGTCTCTATACAAAGATCATATATGGAAGTACATGAAAATAAAACCCATAGTTAGTCAAATGTAATCACAGAATAGAAACTGAAGTAAAAAACAACTACGCATTGGTGTAGTATCTGCTGTCAGAAATATATGGTTATACATATCTCACATATACAAGACCAGAGTACATCTATAGAAAGTCATATGGAAGATATGGGCACTGATAGTACTAAAGAGGACATGCACAGACCAAGTAACTAGAGACATAGAATCAAAGTATGCATAATGTATATAGGTCAAAAACACTATACCTGTATGGTCCAAAAGGTGAGTGTGGTGCCCACCCCGACGCACGTTTCGTCAGGTTTGTCAGGTTTCGGTTACTGCATAGAAATATATGAGGCTGTCATGCTCAGGTCATTAGACCCGCCAACCAGTCCATGCATTGTGGTACGATTTATATGGTCGTTTGGGTGCGCCCTTAAGAGCAGATCAGGCATTGTCAAACAGAGAAAACATTTTTTCCAATCTCAGACTAGTTTAAAAAAAATCATAGAAGTGATCCTCACATTCACTAACCCCTGCAGCGCCATTTTAAACATGTACCAGGTCCTCTCTACTCTTTTTTTCCTGCTCCAATCTCAACATACAGGAAATGGACAAAAAACAGGTATGTTAAAGTGGTTGTCTCTTAAAAGACTAATGGTCCTTTTAGACATGCCGATCCAAGATGTTAACTGAAAAACAAGCATTGCATGTGCCTTTGAAACAGTGATGGGGACACAACGTTCGCCTATATAATCGTCCTGTCCTCATGCAGTGTCATGACATTGGCAGCATATCAGCCATTTATAAAGGTGTAAACCCCGCTCTAATCCAGGGGTTTTATCCGGTATTGGTGTTCTTTGCGAAGGGGCACACTAAGTGGATCCACTGGTGGACACAGACAAAAGAGGCCCCTGTGCAAGAACAATATATGGGCCCATTGCAGTCCAATAACTCATCATAATGCACAATTCCACCTGCTTTGGAGGTGGCAATGGCCCCCTTACCTCTGGGGCCATTGTGTGGCCGCACAGGCTGTACCAATGGTATGTCAGCCCCTGACCTTCAAACTATATTGCTAGGTTATGTCTCACAACTAGTGTTGAGCGAGCACTAAAATGCTCGGGTGCGCGAAGATCGTGCCGAGCTCACCGTGATACTCGGGTACTCGACCCGAGCAATGAGCCCAATGTTAGTCTATGGGAGAGCCGAGCATTTTTGCGGCGGCACCCCCGGCAGTCTGTAGAAAGCCTAAAAAGTGCCCAAAACGATAGTGACAGTGCTCAAATTACATGGGGACAGCATGGGGATCGCCCCAGGAAGCATTTCTGACCCCCAGGTCACTGCTGTCAACAACGTGGTCAAAGGTATTAAGCCACTTTTACGGGCTCACAATAAAACGTTCAAAAACAAAACTGAAACAGTTTTCCTGTGAAATATGTTAAGGAACATCCTTTCCAGGGTAAAGACTTGTGTATAAGGTAAAATGAATAACCAAAACCAAAAATACTCCTCCACACCTTGGGCTATGTTCACAAGTAGCATTTTTTATGCGTTTTTGCACTTTTGTATTGCTTTCAACCGTGACAAATGCATTCACCGGGAAATGTCATATTAACATTTTACAACCTTATCTGGCCATGTGCTGTGTGACACATGCATACAGTGCTGAAAAGACATGGGAACAGCATGGGGAAGACCCCTGGAAGCATCTCTGACACCCAGGTCACTGCCTAAAAGTGTGCCCATCAGAAGTGATCCTTGCCGCATCAGAAGATGCAGACTTGCAACTATCCCCGTTCAAGTCCTTGTCCCTGGGCAGTGTTCAATTGTACCTCCCCCATTCCTTGCAATGCAAGTGCAAGTATGCAGCCTGCCACCCACCCACCCCCAGGCTGCAATACCATACTGCTTGCTTGCACTTGAAATTGGGCCTTTTAGGCATGTGGAGGCGGAATCAGGCCACCACGTCATGGCTGCGTCAGAGGCCTGGTATCCATACTCAGTCCCCAGCCGCCCGGCGGCCGGGTGCCCACGCTTGGTCCCCAGCCACCTGGGGGCAGCCAGGAGTCCATAAACGGTCCCCAGCCGCCCCTATTTGTCCCGGTGCGCCTTATACACAAGCGCGCATACCAAAACATTACCTGTGACCTCCCCAGTGCATTTAGTGGAAAGGACAGCCTAACCACAAACATGTGGACAAGTGAATGTGGCCAAGGATGGTCCATCTCACTGACGCCTTCAAACTGGGTTAATATTGTGGAAGCCGAGACACAGTTGGACACTGGGATGCAACACGTCCTCCAGACATAGAGGATTGCGGGTCCCGAGTCAATAAGGCTTCAATACAAAGTTCAGAAGGTAGACAGAAGCAGTGGTCGGCCTCCTACACAACGAGTAAATTATTTATGATCATGAGGCCATCCATCTCCTTAGCTTTCTGTTCCTTGAAATGCAAGCGCATGTATGTAGTAGCAGCTAGGCCTGAGGTGGTCAGCGTTTTGGCGCATATCCTACCTCTTCCGAGGATTGCTAGATGTTTTCCTGCTACTGTCCCAGTTCTATGACTCCCGTTAAAACAAAGCTTCAGGTGATGAATGATGGATGAGGTGGTGGCAAAGGAGAAAGAGCAAGAGGAACAGGGACCATTCACATCAATATCAGGCCAGTCAACCACACATGTCTTGTAGGATATGTTTCTGTACCAAAAGGAGCAGTTTGGCTACACAGTTATAGGGCATACAGTGAGTGCAATGCCTACCAAAAATTTTAAGGCACTCCAATGCCCCTTGGAAGTGACATGGAGGTCAGAGGGCCTTAACTAAACTGTTTTTTCCATTTATAGCAACTGGGTCTCCTGTACACTCTTGGCCTAAGCAGTGAATGGAAGGCTTTCCAAAAATTATGAGGAACTGCAATGCCCCTTGAAACAGACGTGGATTGCAGCGTATTAAAAACCTTCTACCCATTATTGGGGAGTGGGTCTCCCTTTGTGTTAGCCTATGCATTGAAAAGCAAAAGCTGACTAAAATTAGGAGGAAATGCAATGCCCGTTGGAAGAGTCGTGGAGGTTAGAGGTAATTAAAAACAACATTTCAATGCCACTTGGAAGAGCTGTGGAGTTCAGAGTGGTTTAACAAGACGGTTTTAATGCCCCTTGGAAGAGACGTGGAGGTCACAGTAGCTTAACAAGACGGTTTTAAAGCCCCTTGGAAGAGACGTGGAGTTCAGAGTGGTTTAACAAGATGGTTTTAATGCCCCTTGGAAGAGATGTGGAGGTCCCAGTGGAATAAAAAGACAATATCTATGCCCCTTGGAAGAGTGGTGGAGGTCGCAGTGGAATAAAAATCCAAAATCAATGCCCCTTGGAAGAGTGGTGGAGGTCGCAGTGTAATAAAAAGACAGTATCAATGACCCTTGGAAGAGACGTGGAGGTCACAGTAGCTTAACAAGACGATTTTAATGCCCCTTGGAAGAGACGTGGAGTTCAGAGTGGTTTAACAAGACGGTTTTAATGCCCCTTGGAAGAGACGTGGAGGTCACAGTAGCTTAACAAGACGGTTTTAATGCCCCTTGGAAGAGACGTGGAGTTCAGAGTGGTTTAACAAGACAGTTTTAATGCCCCTTGGAAGAGACGTGGAGGTCACAGTGGAATAAAAAGACAATATCAATGCCCCTTGGAAGAGTGGTGGAGGTCGCAGTGGAATAAAAAGACAATATCAATGCCCCTTGAAAGAGTGGTGGAGGTCTCAGTGGAATAAAAAGACAATATCAATGACCCTTGGAAGAGACGTGGAGGTCACAGTAGCTTAACAAGACGATTTTAATGCCCCTTGGAAGAGACGTGGTATTCAGAGTGGTTTAACAAGACAATTTTAATGCCCCTTGGAAGAGACGTGGAGTTCAGAGTGGTTTAACAAGACGGTTTTAATGCCCCTTGGAAGAGACGTGAAGGGCACAGTGGAATAAAAAGACAATATCAATGCCCCTTGGAAGAGACGTGGAGGTCCCAGTGGAATAAGAAGACAATATCAATGACCCTTGGAAGAGACGTGGAGGGTCACAGTAGCTTAACAAGACGATTTTAATGCCGCTTACAAGAGCCATGCAGTACAGCATATTAAAAACATTATTCCTATTATTGGGGAGTGGGTTTCCTTTAGCCTTTGCCTATGCCTTCCAAGCAAAAGCTGCCAAAAATTAGGACGGAGGAACTTGCAATGCCCCTTACAAGAGCCATGCAGTACAGCATATTAAAAACATTATTCCCATTATTGGGGAGTGAGTCTCCCACAGTCTTTGCCTATGCCTTCCAAGCAAAAGCTGCCAAAAACTAGGATGGAGGAACTTGCAATGCCCCTTACAAGAGCCATGCAGTACAGCATATTAAAAACATTATTCCCATAATTGGGGAGTGGGTCTCCCATAGTCTTTACCTATGCTTTCAAGCAAAAGCTGCCAAAAATTAGCACAGAGGAACTTGCAATGTTGGCAACACGGACCATGGTCACCCTGGTGGTATAGTGGTGGTGGAGGCTGAGGATAAGGAGAAGAGCAAAAAACAGCCGAAATGAGGAAGCGTATATGACGCGCCCCCTGGGCCATGTTCAAGGGATACCCGGAGCCGGATCTGGATAGGGGTAGTAGTCCTTGTGGCGGTGACCCGGTCCGTGCCCAGGGTGTCAGACTAAGTGGCGATATATTAGCAGTAGATGTAGGACGACTACGCCACCCGTTGAATGCAGCTATGGAGCTGCCACTGCAGGGCAGACCGCTGAGGCCGGTGGAAGGATGGTGCAGTGTGGATGGTATAACCCCCAACGGGAGGGGTATGGCCTCAGGGCAGCCGTCGTGGATGATGGGGGTAGCAGGAACCACTCAGAGACGATGCAGTGTAGTTCAGGGTCTTTACTGGTGACAAAGATAGACCCTCCCGGAGTACTGGCTAGCGGTCGGGGCCTGGTCAGTCCTTGAGCAGATGGGATTCCCCTTGGCCAGGCGGAGTTGTAGGCCTCCCCAACTAATTGTACTCTTCTGGCTTCCTTGCTAGAGGCGGGTAAAGGTAGCCCACGTCCCTGAGTGTACCGTGTGGTGCTCACCCGTATGGCCGGTGACTCGGGGCCTTCTAGTGGCTTCCGCTCCACGACGGCG
Organism: Phyllobates terribilis; assembly: GCF_046119375.1. NCBI lineage: Eukaryota > Metazoa > Chordata > Amphibia > Anura > Dendrobatidae > Phyllobates > Phyllobates terribilis. The sequence continues at coordinate 367,800,509 of NW_027362767.1, forward strand.
GTGCTGGTCCCACGCGTGTGACCGTGCCTTCGGGTTTCTTGGCCAGAGGACCTGAAATCCCCTGCCGGTCGGTTTCTGCTGCTGGGTCAAGGTTAATCCCCACAGCCTCGGACTCCGGGTCCAGTGGTAACTCTTCAATCAGGGCGAGCTCTTCAGCTGCCAGCCCCTGATTCCTTTTAGCACTGCTCCCACTGAGCTCCTGATCTTTCTTTCCTAAGCTGCTCCTCTTCTTCTCTACTCTTCTTCTCTCTAACCCTGCCTCAGCCCCAGTTTTATATAGGGGAAGTTCTTCCCCTCCCAGGACTGGGCAGGAGGTGTGGCATGCATAGGATTCCTGACCAAGAGACCTCCCACCTGCTCTCAGACATAACATTGCTATTACTGTGGAGACCAGACCCCTGGGGTGCCACATTCCCCCCTAGTGAAATTTAGTACTCCGGGACTAAACGTACTTTTGTAAACATAACAAGGTGTAAACAATAACATACTGATAAAGACAACACATAAGGTGGTTACGGCGTGTCCGCAACCGGGTGTAACTTTTGAGGAAAACAAGGGTGTCCATTTCACCAACACAGGGAGACGTAACCAGGTAGGGGTCTGTCCTGCCCCGAGTCCTTAACAGTCTTTCAGTCCGTCCTGGGTTACGCTCCAACTATATGCACAAAGGATTCCCGGTAAATCCACCAAAGACTCCTATAAATAACTAGAAACACATAATTATACACAAGCAACAATAAACAGGTAAACATTAATAAAATAGCTTGAACATTTAGATCCTCCACCGTATGGGCAGCTGGCCTCTAGTGACCCTAGTGGACCTACGGAGCTGGTTGATTGGTCCTGAGCTACAGGGTATAGGAGCTGTCAAGGGTAAACTGGGCAGCCGTCTACGGACTCTTTGGCTCACTAGGGGTATGGCAGGCTCACTATAAGCAGAGGGTTGATTTTCCTGGTCTGCTTGTGTGGGGCCTTCTGCCTCCTGGACCGGCTGTTCTTCCAGTTCTACCTGTGTCTCCGTAGGCACTTGGGATGCTGGTTGGAGGAACGTGAGGACGGGTACCACAACAGCACCATTGACTTGAGTCCAAGACCGAGGGAAGTCTCCGAGCACAGTACTAACCATATCTTCCCTTTCCTCTACGGGTCGAGGGTCCTCTTGTTCCTCTTCAGGGTTCCGTAGCTGTTCGGGACACTTCTTTAGGTGATCCCGGGATACAATGGCTGTGGTTTCCCCTCCGTCTTTACTGATTGTACAGATCTTTGGGTTGTCGTGGCTTGAGGGCAGTACGGTGTACGGGTCCTTCTCCCATTGGTCGTCCAACTTGTGGAGCCGTCTTTTCCTCTTCAAGACCTGCTCTCCGGGCACCAGGGGAACAGCGGGAGCATACTGGTTGTAAGTTTTCTCTTGTCTTTCCCTAGCTTGACAGAGACTATGCTCCACGCTCTCCTGTACTTTTCGGTATTGCTGCTGCCTCTCTGTGTCCCAGTTGGCTTCTGGTGAAGTGTCCTCGGGTGTCAGGACTCCCATCTCCAGATCAACAGGAAGCTTACCAGGTCTTGCCCTCATTAGGTAAGCCGGGGTACAGTTGGTGGAACCTACAGGGATGTGGTTGTATAGGTCCACCAGGTCGGGCAGCTTCTCAGGCCACAGACTGCGTTCCTCCAGGGGCAATGTTTTCAGGAGATCTATCACCACCTGGTTCATTTTCTCACAAAGTCCATTAGTTTGCGGGTGATAGGGTGTTGTTCTTATCTTCCGGCATCCATACAGAGTGCAGAACTCCTGGAAGACCTCCGCTTCAAAGGCAGGCCCCTGGTCCGTCAGCACCTGCTCCGGGTATCCATGCGGACGGCAGAAGTGCTGCTGGAAGGCTCTAGCTGCTGTGTGAGCCGTTAAGTCCTTGACGGGGACGACAACCAAGAACCGGGAGTAGTGATCCACGATGGTTAACGCGTAGACGTAGCCACTTCTGCTTGGGGTCAGTTTTACATGATCCAAGGCTACCAGTTCCAACGGCTGTCTGGTGATGATGGACCGCAGGGGAGTCTTCTGGCTGGCACGGTCCCTCCTTCTTAAGTTACATGGGCCACAGTCTCTGCACCACCTCTCGATGGTTCCTCTCATGCCTACCCAATGGAACCGCCCGCGCAGCAGGAACTCCAGCTTCTTCCATCCGAAATGCCCAGCTCCGTCGTGGTATGCCTCCATCACCATAGCTGCGTCTCTTCTTGGCACCACTACTTGCCAGATTAGTTCATGCGTCCGGGAGTTAACCATTCTGCGGCACAACTTTCCCTTGTAAAGGAACAGTTGACTCTTCTCAGCCCACAGTTGCTTGGCTTCCTCCGGAGCATCTGGGTCAAGGCGTGCATCTGGCCGAGTCAGCATCTCCTTTACCAGACGGACGGCAGGGTCACTGTCTTGCGTCTCCACCCAGTTGTAATGAGGTAAGGGGTTGAACGTAGCGGTTTGCTTACTTCTTACACGGTGGGAATACTGGATAGTCCCATGACGGTGGAACGCGGGGAGCTCAACTTCTTCCAGTTCCTCTGAATCTTCCCCTACGTCCGGTAGGTTTGGCATCCTGGACAGGGCGTCTGCGTTGGTATTGGAGCGTCCTGCCCGGTATTTGATTGTAAACTCATAGTTGGACAAGCGGGCCATCCATCTCTGCTCTAGGGCACCGAGTCTTGCAGTGTCCAGGTGTGTCAACGGGTTGTTATCCGTGTACACGGTGAACCGGGAAGAAGCGAGGTAGTGCTTAAAGCGTTCGGTGACTGCCCACACCACTGCCAGGAACTCTAGCTTAAATGAGCTGTAATTTTCAGGGTTTCTTTCGGTGGGTCGCAGTTTTCAGCTGGCGTAAGTGTAGCACCCTGGGGATTCGGCTGCTACAGGGGTATTGCACCTCAACCCAGAGGTGTGATATTCCACTCCCGGGTAAGGATGGAGTGTGGAGCTGAGCTCAGTAGGCTGCATGCACTACACACATCCCATTTCCGGAGGGCAGACCAACGGTACTCCCACTTAGAAATGTGCAGGTACGATCGAGTCTGTCCTTGGCTGGAGTGGGAGGGGGGTGGAACATCCCAGTAGTGTAGGGGCAGATAGGGGGAGCAGTCTGGGTAGTGCTAGGAGCTCATTGGGTGCTGGTCACCTGAGCTCACACATAGAGGGAGTATAAAAGGTGGGAACCATCTAAGGTCAGTCAGTCAGTCAGTCAGTCAGTCTGTGAGAAGTCAGCCTGTTGTAGTGAGGACTTTGCAGAGCAGTGGAAGAAAGCAGAGGAGCAGAGCAGCCCCAAGGCCCAGAGAGAGAGAGGAGAACGAAAGACCCAGAGGGGGAGAAAGAAGGAACTCTGAGAGCCCAAACTAAATCTAAGGGTGAAGAGTTGGCAACAGGGTACCGGATCCCAAACTGGTGGGGGCTACAGCATACCTCAGCCAGAGACCGGAGGCCGTGGGCAGCATCTGCCACGGCCACCCACCAAATCCACCCGGAAGGCAGACCACGCATAGGGTCAGGGAACCCAGAGACAAGGGTTCGCCAACAAGAGGCCCGAGGGAGCCGGACATAGGTGGATCCCTGGTGGGGAAGGCCAGAGACGAGGACAGGACAGAAAGGGAGCTCAGAACCACGCTCCAGAACTACTTGGGGGTTGGCCGAGTCCAGGACCTGGTGGACGCAGCACGGCTCGAGTGGTCACTCAAGGCCGGAGTGACCGGTACAAGAACAGCAGTAAGTAAAGAACCCTAAACTGCACAACCCGACTCTGACTCTCATTACCATCTTCCCTGCACTTCCACAACCACCATCCTCTGCACCTGACCCCCTGAGGCTATACCCCTCCCGTTGGGGGTTATACTACCTGAGCTGCACATACATCACCAGCCTCAGCGGACCCTGCTGCAGCGGCGGCCGTATTGACCGCAATTCAACGGGTGGCGTAGTCGACATAAAGAACTTTAGTAACATCAGTAAGGACTGCCACACACTGAGCTTGACACCCTGGGCACGGACCGGGTCACAGCCACTCGGAGACTACAACCCCCATCTGATCCGGCTCCGGGTATCCCCAACAACACTGGCCCAGGGGGCGCGTCAACTTTGGCGTAGTCGGCAGGATTACGTGCCCGCAACACCCGGGTACTGCGTGCCTGAAGAAAAGAACAAGTTTACCTCAAAAAGAAGTCTCCTGCCGGTTCCGGAGGGTCCCCGCCATCGGACTCCATCACAGGTCGATTCCCGCCGGTTGTCCGCCATTAACAGCTTTTTCCCGCCATCTGCAGAGTTTCCCGCCACTGGGAGACGATTCCCGCCATTTCCAAAGGTTTCCCGCCTTGGAAGAGCGGACGCCATTATGGGCGTGCCAGAGGGTGGCAAGAGGCCACCTCCCATCGTGGGCCAGGACCGAAAATGGCGCCAAAAGTGGAAACCGCCCCCACCAACAGAGACTGTGATGCTAGAGGTGTCTGTCAGCGTGAAAGAACTGCCCCTGGAGCTGACAATCACCAAGTGGCCCCGGGACCGCCCTCGAAGTGGGAGGACTGAGAAGAAGAGAACAAAGATGGGTGTCGCCTGGAGCAGTCTGGAGAGAGCGCACCCGGAGACAAGAAGCCTAGAGCTGAGTCGAGAAGAAGCTTACCCGGAGATGGGAGAAGAGCAGAGCAGCACCGGCCCGCTGGCCAGGAGCCTGCTGGAGACAACGAGAGGAGAGCAGAGCAGCACCGACCCGTTGGTCAGGATCCTGCTAGAAGCAACGACCCCACTAGGCTTAGTGGAGGTCCTGGCACAGCTCCCCCGAGATCGGGAGTGTGCGCAGACCGCTCTGGAGGGCCTCGCAAGGAGGATGGCCCGGGTGCAGCGAGAGACGTTGGCGGAGTGGAGCCGTGAGATGGCCCAGCAGACCGAGACCCGTCAGCGGAGCACGCCACCCAAGGACGAGGAGACAGACCGCCTCTGAGGATGGCGCAGGAGGACTGAAGGCCGGAGACGGCGCCGAGAAGGGAGCCGAACGAAGGGAGGCAGGTAAAGGGGACGTCTCTACCCCAAACCGGGAAACCGCGTACCTGCCCCAGCTCCCCGTCGCAGAGCCCGAAGTACCCCCTGCCGTGCCCGTAACCGCAACGTCACCGCCACAGACTAGGCCTCAACCGGAAGCCGCGGCCGCGACCCCTGTGACGTCATACGCCTCGACCCCGAGCGTGACCAAGCAGGAAGTACCACCAGCCTGGTCGCAGGGCCTAGTACCCCCGGGCGCCGCAATACCAACAGCGCCCCCTACCTCCGCGGAGCCACCGGCCTGGTCGCAGGGCCAAGTAGCCCAGGGCGCCGCCGTCCTTATGGTGCCCTTCACTTTCCAGGTGCCCCAGGCCTGGCCGCAAGGCCTGGGCAACCCGGGCGCCGCCACCACCGCGCCCATAAGACCAAGAGTGCCGCATCTGGGAGAGGACCTGTTTACCCAACACACGTGCCCGGATGGGCAGCCTTTCATCTGGCCCCAGGAATATCATGAACTGGAACGGCAGAGGAAGGCTGGGGCCATGTGTGCACCCCTGATCCCGGCTCCAAAGTCCGTAAAGAGGATCTCGCCCCCGCTAGAAGAGGCCCAATTTGAGTGGGACCCCACAGGAGAAGATCTCATGGGGTTCACTCAGGAGACTCGGGCAGCTGCAGCGGAGCGTGCTGAGTGCTGCCGCCAACAGCTCGAGGTCTTCGAGAGGGAGCGGAGAGAGAGGCGGGTCCGGGAACAGCAAGCCCAGATAAGGAGCGCGGAGCAGAAGAGCCGGGCCAGGAGAGACCCCCGTGCAGCGCATAGTCCCCGTACCATCGGGACTGTAATAAAATTTAATCTGCAGCATGGGTGGGGTTTCATCAGGGATCACCGCACCCCAGGCGACGTCTTCGTGACAAGAAGAGACGTTGAGTCCCACCTACCGGAGGGACACAGAGGTCGTGACCTGTATTTAGGGGACGAGGTCACCTTCACCCGGCACAAGTGTGCCAAAGGACCCTACGCTCTCCATGTGCATCGCCTGACGGAGGAGGAGCTGCGGTGTGAGGAGGAGCAAGAGGACCCGGACGGGTCTGAACCAGAACCTGGAACCAATCACAAAGAAAGAGCAGGAGGACGCCGTCGTTGAGTACGGTAGTATAGAGACTGTATATAGTTGCCCGTCGGGGCACAGTGAACCGTTGCTGCTAATATAGTCCCCGTTGGGACCAGAGAACTGAACTGTTAACCCGTGTGTCCCTATTCCCACTGACCGAGGACTGAGAACGGTCAATCCTCCCTAATACCTGGCCGAGGACTGAGAGCGGCCATAAGCCCCTTGTATATAGTTGCGCTTCCTAAAGCGCCCCCTACTGGTTTTATAGGAAACTGTTGTTTTTACTACAAGAGACTGTCGCACTTTACCCGGTCACAAGTTGCACCGTGACCAGAGGAACCAGAAACAAGAATGTTTATATGAAAAGTTTATTGCTGCTGATGATGTTTTATATGTTTTATATGTTTTATATGTTTATGTTTTATGAAAAAAAATGTATGTTTGTGGATGTTTATATCTTACAGCCCGAGGACGTGCTGTGATTTACCAGGGGGGAATGTAGCACCCTGAGGATTCGGCTGCTACAGGGGTATTGCACCTCAACCCAGAGGTGTGATATTCCACTCCCGGGTAAGGATGGAGTGTGGAGCTGAGCTCAGTAGGCTGCATGCACTACACACATCCCATTTCCGGAGGGCAGACCAACGGTACTCCCACTTAGAAATGTGCAGGTACGATCGAGTCTGTCCTTGGCTGGAGTGGGAGGGGGGTGGAACATCCCAGTAGTGTAGGGGCAGATAGGGGGAGCAGTCTGGGTAGTGCTAGGAGCTAATTGGGTGCTGGTCACCTGAGGTCACACATAGAGGGAGTATAAAAGGTGGGAACCATCTAAGGTCAGTCAGTCAGTCAGTCAGTCAGTCTGTGAGAAGTCAGCCTGTTGTAGTGAGGACTTTGCAGAGCAGTGGAAGAAAGCAGAGGAGCAGAGCAGCCCCAAGGCCCAGAGAGAGAGAGGAGAACGAAAGACCCAGAGGGGGAGAAAGAAGGAACTCTGAGAGCCCAAACTAAATCTAAGGGTGAAGAGCTGGCAACAGGGTACCGGATCCCAAACTGGTGGGGGCTACAGCATACCTCAGCCAGAGACCGGAGGCCGTGGGCAGCATCTGCCACGGACACCCACCAAATCCACCCGGAAGGCAGACCACGCATAGGGTCAGGGAACCCAGAGGCAAGGGTTCGCCAACAAGAGGCCCGAGGGAGCCGGACATAGGTGGATCCCTGGTGGGGAAGGCCAGAGACGAGGACAGGACAGAAAGGGAGCTCAGAACCACGCTCCAGAACTACTTGGGGGTTGGCCGAGTCCAGGACCTGGTGGACGCAGCACGGCTCGGGTGGTCACTCAAGGCCGGAGTGACCGGTACAAGAACAGCAGTAAGTAAAGAACCCTAAACTGCACAACCCGACTCTGACTCTCATTACCATCTTCCCTGCACTTCCACAACCACCATCCTCTGCACCTGACCCCCTGAGGCTATACCCCTCCCGTTGGGGGTTATACTACCTGAGCTGCACATACATCACCAGCCTCAGCGGACCCTGCTGCAGCGGCGGCCGTATTGACCGCAATTCAACGGGTGGCGTAGTCGACATAAAGAACTTTAGTAACATCAGTAAGGACTGCCACACACTGAGCTTGACACCCTGGGCACGGACCGGGTCACAGCCACTCGGAGACTACAACCCCCATCTGATCCGGCTCCGGGTATCCCCAACAACACTGGCCCAGGGGGCGCGTCATAAGCAATTACCCGTTCTTTCCCCTGCTGGATCTGGGACAGTACGGCTCCTAGCCCGATGTTACTGGCGTCGGTGTAGAGGATAAAGGGTTGGCTATAATCAGGGTACGCCAGGATTTCATCCCCCGTGAGGGCCATCTTCAGCTGGCGGAAGGACTCTTCTTCCAACTTCTCCCATCTGAAGGGCGGCTTCTGGTTCTTGGCCTTCCTGGACTGGCCTATCACCTTTTTGGTGAAACCGGGAATGAACCTTCGGTAGTAGCCTACCAACCCGAGGAACTGCCTCACTTCCTTTACGCTGGAGGGGCTTGGCCATTCCTTAATTGCGGTGATCTTATCAGGGTCGGGAGCCACTCCGTCAGCACTCACCACGTGTCCCAGGTACTGCACCTTTGGCTTCAGGAGGTGACACTTGGAGGGTTTCACCTTTAGGCCGTAGTTTGCCAGGGCTTCGAACACTTCTGCCAGGTGTTTCAGGTGGTCCTCGTAGGTCTTGGAGTAGACGATGACATCGTCCAGGTATAACAGGACCGTCTCAAAGTTCCGGTGTCCCAGACAGCACTCCATCAATCGCTGGAAGGTTCCTGGTGCGTTGCAGAGTCCAAACGGCATGCAGGTAAACTCGCTAAGTCCCATCGGGGTGGTGAATGCGGTCTTCTCCCGATTCGCCTCTGCTACAGGAACCTGCCAGTACCCGCTAGTGAGATCCAAGGTAGAGAAGAAGTTAGCAGATTTTAAAGCAGCCAAAGACTCCTCTATTCTTGGTAAGGGGTACGCATCTTTGTGTGTGATACGGTTAATTTTCCGGTAATCTACACACATTCTCATGGTGTTGTCTTTCTTTTTGACCAAGACTAGTGGAGCTGCCCAGGGGCTACAGCTTTCCCTGATTACCCCAGCCTCCTTCATGTCTCTAAGCATCCCCTTGGCGTGTTGGTAGTGTGCAGGGGGTACGGGTCGATACCTCTCTTTTATGGGAGGATGGTCTCCCGTGGGGATGTGATGTTCTACCCCCTTGACTCGCCCGAAGTCTAACGGTTCCCGCCACATCCAGTTCCACTCCTGAGGTCTTATGTGTGTGTGTCTCCCCAGGCATGGATGCCACAAATATTAAAGGCTGTGCCTGGGGAGACACACACACATAAGACCTCAGGAGTGGAACTGGATGTGTGACATATGTACCATCTGACAAACTTTGAGGAGTCCACCAAGATGGTGAGTGGCGATGACGCCATCATTAGCGTCAGCATCCCACTTGTCTGTCTTTTGCAACGCTCTCTGCAGAGAATTAAAGCGGAGGCATTGCAGCCAGAGTATGATGAGATAGGCTGACCCACTCACCCTGACCAGTGGGGCTCACCCGAATGCTCTCAGACACCCAGGCCCATTCCTACCCTGTACTCCTGTTGGGTCATTAGTACTAACTACAATAAAGACCTTGGACTGTTTGAAGCAGACTGTGAACCCTTATTATTGCGGCCTGCACCTTCACCCCCAGCATCCTATTACACTGCCCTGAGGCTACACTCTTCCCGTGGGGAGTTATCCTATCCCTGTGCTGCATACCAACATCAGCCTCAGCGGTCTGCCTTGCAGCGGCGGTCATCCCTGACCACTATCCACGGGTGGCGTAGTCGGACATTCAAAAGCCTACAAATATACTGCCACAGCATTTGGTCTGACCACCCTGAGCCACGGGATTGGGTTGCCACTACTACCCCCAACATTGCACTGAAGCCCGGTTCTGGGTGCCCCACGGCCCAGGGGGCGAGTCAGCTTTGGCGTAGTCGGCAGGATTGTGACCAACCCGCCACAAACGGGTATTGCGTGCCTGAAAAAGACTGTACATGTACCTCAAAAGGAAGTTTCCCGCCATTCGGAGCCGTTTCCCGCCATCTTCAGTCATTTCCCGCCATCTTCAGCCGTTTTTCCCGCCATCGGACGCCATCTTCAGGACTCCGCGCGGGAAGAAGAAGGGCGTGGACGTCCAAACCGCGCGAGACCTGAAGCCCCGCCCTACGCACCGACGCTGCGCAAGGTCCTGGAAGGAGAGAGAGCGACGCTGACGTCACCAGGACGCGACGCAAGGTCCTCGCCCGGAGCAGCAGCAGCGGAGCCACGGCATACAGAAGAGGATCAACTGAAGGTAGGCCATGGTTAACTAGGAGGGAGGAAGATGACGGACGCGGAGGGGCCTTCTACCACCAGCGTGGCTGCAGCAGCGGTGATGCCGTTCTCCATGCCCTACATCCCCGGAGCAGCCTGGCTGCCCAAATACTCAGGGGAATCCCATACCTTAACTGACTTTAAGGAAAGACTACACAGTTTATTTAAAGTTTATCCCCTGACAGAAGAACAGAAAGTGAGCATTCTGACGGGGCAGCTAACCGGTGCAGCCCAGCGGGAAGTGAAATCATGGTCAGATGAAGAGAAAAGGACTGTAAAGGACATTCTGACCCGGCTGCGGAGTACCTTTGATACCCATACCTCAGCAGAAATCAAAATGCGGTTCTATGGCTGTAAGCAGCGAGCCCAAGATAGTATCAGAGACTATGCCTTGAACCTGCAAGAAGCTCTGGGAGCAATCAAGCAAGCTGACCCTGGCAGCGTGCAGGACACTGATAAACTGTTGACTGACCAGTTCATAGAAGGTCTGCTGTCCAGCTCCCACAGAACCCAGCTGCGACTCATGGCCCTACAGAACCCCGATTTGACTTTTGCGCAGTTCAAGGATAGGGCCATCCGGGTGCTCCGAGAACCCGCACCAAGTGGCGCTGTAGCTTCCCGGCGCCCTGCCATCACTTACCACCAGGGGGGCGGTGCCCTACCCCGCAGACCTTGTGGGGGCTGATGCACAGGCCCTAAATCCATCCCAGCTTGCAAACCTGCACCATCAGGTCCAAGAGCTAACAAAGAGTGTGGCTGCACTGACCAGGACCGTACAGTCGTTGCAGGTGGAACCGTCAAGACCAATCAAGCTGGTTTCCCGTCTGGAGGATGTCCCGTGGCGTCGACAGAGGAGGATCCCGTCGTTCAGAGGGAGGCCCGCCGACCGTTACACTGAGGATGGACAGCCGATTTGCCGCCGTTGCAGTCAGCCAGGACACATAGCAAGGTACTGTACTTTAAATGGGTCCGACCTGGGGCAGAGGGCCAACCCCCAGGCATAAGGTCATCAGGCCCGTCTAATTGGCGTGATAAGTACGTGGGGGAACGCCCGGTCTTACCCGTAGTGCTGGACGGTATCCCCATGAGTGCACTACTGGACACCGGGTCTCAAGTGACTACCATCCCCTATGTATTTTTTAAGCGGTACTGGAGTGACGCGGATATAACCCGTTATTCAGACGATGACTTAAGCATCATCACCAGCAATGGCCAGAGAGATGACCATCAAGATTGGTAAGGTGGAACTGCTGGCACAGGGAGTGATCATTGTGGAAATTGACCTGTCGTGAAAGTCACCCTAAAATAACCTTGGGTACTAATGTGATTGAAATCTGTCTTTCATTAGTAATTGTGATTTTGCAGCAGGTGGCGATGAATGCGAGCTCCAGCCAACAGAGGGTCCTCCAGAAAGAGATCAGAGCCCTGATGAGACGGCAACTGGTAGAACTGTCTGGTGGTGAGATCGGTAACGTGAGGATGAGCGACCCGTCCCCCATTGCCATGCCTCCCAAAAGTGAAATGATGATCTGGTGTCAGACTGCAATCGGGATAAGAGGGAGAGACTACAAAGCCATGGTAGAACCCGTGTACTCAGACAGCAGGCCCACCATTTTGACAGCCAGGGGGGTGTTTGATGTCTGCCATGGAAGGGTGCCCGTCCGGATCTTAAACATCGGGGAAAGGGAAGTACACTTGCCCCGGTACGCTACACTAGCCAAATTGTTTGCCATCGAACACAATGCTATCAGGGTCGTGGAACCCTTACCTCCATCTTCCCCGGTGGAGGGTAATGGCTCCCAGAAACACAAGGAGGACTGGTGCCAGAAACTCCATGTTGGTGCTGACTCCACTCCCCTGCACCAAAAATAAGGAGTCTACCGGGTGGTTCAGAAGTACGAGAGAATTTTTAGTAAGCACCCGCTAGACTTCGGCCGAGTAAGGGGAGTAGAACACCACATCCCCACGGGGAGCCACCCACCAATAAAAGAGAGACACAGACCTGTACCCCCTGCACATTATCAGAACGCAAAGGGCATGCTGAGAGAAATGGAAGAAGCTGGGGTCATTAGAGATAGCTGTAGCCCCTGGGCAGCCCCCTTGGTTCTGGTAAAAAAAAAAAGACGGTACGATGAGAATGTGCGTGGACTATAGACAAATCAATCGTATCACCCATAAAAACGCGTACCCGTTACCTAGGATGGAGGAGTCTTTAGCAGCTCTAAAATCAGCTAATTTCTTCTCTACTTTGGACCTTACTAGCGAGTACTGGCAGGTTCCTGTGGCAGAGGCTGACAAGGAGAAGACCGCCTTCACCACCCCGATGGGATTGAGCGAATTCGATTGTATGCCCTTCGGGCTCTGTAACACACCAGGGACCTTCCAGAGGCTGATGGAATGCTGTCTAGGGCACCGAAACTTCGAGACGGTCCTACTTTACCTGGACTACGTGATTGTCTATTCGAAGACTTACGAGGACCATGTAAAGCACCTGGCCGAGGTGTTCGATGTCCTGGCAGGCTATGGCCTGAAGGTGAAACCCTCAAAGTGTCACCTGTTGAAACCGAAGGTCCAGTACCTAGGACACGTGGTGAGTGCAGAGGGAGTAGCCCCCGACCCCGACAAAGTTACAGCCATCAAGAGCTGGCCAAGCCCCTCTAACATCAAAGAAGTGAGGAAATTCCTCAGGTTGGTAGGCTACTACCGAAGGTTAATCCCCGGGTTCTCAAAGATGGCAGCTCCAATGCAGGACCTCCTGATAGGTCAGTCTAAATCCAGAAGTCAAAAGCCACCCTTCAAGTGGGACAAGCCGGAAGAGGAGTCCTTCCGCCAGCTGAAGATGGCCCTCACGGGGGATGAGATCCTGGCCTAACCTGATTATGGCCAGCCTATTATCCTCCACACAAATGCCAGTAATGTGGGGCTAGGAGCCGTACTGTCCCAAAACCAACAGGGCAGAGAAAGGGTGATCGTGTACGCCAGCCGGAAGCTGAGGCCCACTGAAAGAAACCCGGAGAATTACAGCTCCTTCAAGCTAGAATTCTTGGCAGTGGTGTGGGCCGTCACAGAACTGTTTAAGCATTACCTGGCCTCCACAAAGTTCACTGTGTACACGGACAACAACCTGCTGACACACCTGGACAATGCAAGACTAGGTGCCCTAGAACAGCGGTGGATGGCCCGGCTATCCAATTATGACTTCACAATCAAATACCGGGCAGGCAGGACCAACGCCAACGCAGACGCCCTATCAAGAATGCCTCACCTACCCGAAGGAGAAGAAAACTCGGAAGAGCTGGAGGAAATAGAGCTCCCTGCGTTCCACCGGTATGGGGCCACTCAGTATTCTCACCGGGTAAAAGACAAAGACCTAACCACCGTCATGTTCAACCCCTTACCCCACCACGGCTGGGCTGAAATGCAAGATAGTGACCCTGCAATTCGCCTGGTGAAAGACCTGTTAACCCAGGCAGACGCTAGCCCTGGCCCGGACGCTCCAGAGGAAGCCAAGCAGACATGGAAGGAGAAAAGCAGGCTATTCCTCTACGAGGGTAAGCTGTGCAGAAGGCTTGTCAACCACCAGACGCACGAGCTGACCTGGCAGATAGTGGTCCCAAGGCGAGATGCAGCAATGGTCCTGGAGGCCTACCTTGACAGAGCAGGACACTTCGGGTGGAAGAAACTGGAGTTCCTACTGAGAGAGCGGTTCTACTGGATTGGTATGAGAGGGGCCATAGAGAAGTGGAGCAGGGACTGCGGCCCATGCCTCCTCAGAAGGAAGGACCGTACCAGTCAGAAGACACCCTTGAGGCCCATCGTCACCAGGCATCCTCTTGAGCTAGTAGCTCTGGACCATGTGAAGTTGGCTCCAAGCCGGTCCGGCTTCGTCTATGCCCTCACAATTGTGGACCATTACTCCCGGTTCCTGGTGGTGGTTCCTGTTAAAGACCTGACAGCCCAAACAGCGGCCAGAGCCTTCCAGCAACACTTCTGCCGTCCACACGGGTATCCGGAACAGGTCTTGACAGATCAAGGTCCAGCGTTTGAGGTGGAAGTCTTCCAGGAGTTCTGCAACCTCTACGGCTGTAGGAAGATTCGGACAACGCCGTACCACCCGCAAACCAACGGGCTGTGTGAGAAAATGAACAATATCGTCATTGATCTCCTCAAGGCGTTGCCCCTGGAAGAACGCAGTCTGTGGCCGGAGAAGCTGCCAGACCTGATTGACTTGTACAACCATATCCCGGTGAATGCTACAAATTGCACCCCGGCTTACCTGATGCGAGCAAGACCAGGTAAGCTGCCTATAGACCTGGAGATGGGGGTCCTGACACCCGAGGACACCTCCCCAGACTCGGACTGGGATACGGAATGGCGGCTACAGTACAAGAAGGTACAGGAGAGTGTGGAGAGGAGTCTGGCTCAAGCGAGAGAAAAGCAAGAGAGGCTCTTCAACCAACACGCCCCTGCTGGTCCCCTGGAACCTGGTGAGCAGGTCCTGAAGCAGAAGAGAAGGCTTCACAAGCTGGACGACCAGTGGGAGAGAGACCCGTACACAGTACTGCAGTCCGACCACAACAACCCGAAGGTATGTGTGATTACCAAGGATGGAGGAGAAACCACTAGCACCGTCTCCAGAGACCACCTAAAACGGTGCCCCGAGCAGCTACAGAGTCCAAGTGAAGATCAAGATGACCTTGAACCCGCAGAGGACAAGGAAGAAATGATCAGCACAGTTCTCGGAGAGTTCCCCCGGACCTGGACTCGAATAAACGATGCCATAGTGGTACCCGTCCTACACTTCCTTCAGCCTACCCAGCAAGAGCCTACAGGAGAGCAGGGAGAACAAGAAGAACAAGCAGCCCAGGAGAGTCAACCCTCTGCTGACAGTGAGCCTGCCATGCCTGCGGTAAGCCAAAGAACCCGCAGACAGCTGCCTGCCCTGCCTGTAAACCCAGCTAGTAGCTGCACCCTTAATACTAGTGGGGAAAGCCAGGTTAGACCACCCCCAGACAGTGGGTTACAGAGGTCAACCCGGAGCACTAGGGGTCAAATACCAGCTCGCTGGAAGATCTAAATGCATAATGTATATATTTGATGTGTTATGTTTGTACCCTGGTTATTAATAATGTTTCTCCAGTTTTCCTAGATGCAATGGACTGACAGGTTATGGACAGTGAATAATCGGAACTACCATGTAGATAGTTGCACCTGGTGCCCTCTTGTGAAGTCGGCCACAGAAGAAAAACCTGTCCGGCGTGGCCTCCTTGTGGTCCAAAGTAGGTAGCTCAGCCTTGCCGCCATGCTCAAGGCCAGGAACTTGGGGTTTATAGGGACAGGTCCCCACATCGCTCAAAAACTTCGCCTTATTGGGTGAAATGGACACCCGGTCACAGACCACACTGTGACCTAAAGAACTAAATATGTGGTGTTGTTTGTTATTTCTTTCCCTGTTGTGTTTATGGTCATGCATTTATACCCTGTATTTGTGTTTCTAGTTTAGTCCCGGAGTACTAAAATTTACTAGGGGGGAATGTGTCACCACAGGCCTGGATGCTACAAATATTAAAGGCTGTGTCTGAGAGCAGGAGGGAGGTTCCCTGGTCAGGGACCATTAGCATGCAGCACCTCCTGTCCCAGGCCAGTAGGGGGAGCAGGCTGCCCCTATAAAAGCTGGAACTGAGGGCAGGGTTAGGGAGACCAGGACCCACTTCTGAAGCATCCAGAAGGGTTCCCAGAGAAAAGGGACAGGTCAGCAACAGCTGAGGAGCCCGGGAGGCAGAGGAGGAACAGCAAACCAGGGACAGAGGCGACGAGAGCCGGTCCTGGCTGAGAGAGAACTACACAACCAGACACTGGGGTCCGAGGCTGTCAGGGTTGCAAGCCCGGCAGCAGATAACCAACCCGCGAGGGATTTCAGGTCCCTTGGCCTGAGAAGCCTGGAGGCTCCGCCACACAGAGGGACTGGTACAGCACAGAGAAGCAACAGGTACCTAAGGCCCGAGTCACAAGCCATACGGGCGTAGTACACGGCCAGCTCAGGGACGTGGGCTATCACACCACGAAAAGGGGGATAGTCAGCAAGGGCAGAGAGAGAACGGTAGGCCTACCCACTCTCCCTGACCAGTGGGGCTCGCCCGAATGCTCTCAGACACCCAGGCCCATTCCTACCCTGTACTCCTGTTGGGTCATTAGTACTAACTACAATAAAGACCTTGGACTGTTTGAAGCAGACTCTAAACCCTTATTATTGCGGCCTGCACCATCACCCTCAGCATCCTATTACACTGCCCTGAGGCTACACTCTTCCCGTGGGGAGTTATCCTATCCCTGTGCTGCATACCAACATCAGCCTCAGCGGTCTGCCTTCAGCGGCGGTCATCCCTGACCGCAATCCACAGGTGGTGTAGTCGGACATTCAAAACCCTACAAATACACTGCCACAGCATTTGGTCTGAATACCCTGAGCCACGGGATCGGGTTGCCACTACTACCCCCAACATTGCACTGAAGCCCAGTTCCGGGTGCCCCACGGCCCAGGGGGCAAGTCATGTGGAGTCTGACCTGAATATCGATGGCTTTGTTGCAACTGCTTGCTTCTGCTCACAAATCCTTTGCAACATGTGGAGGGTAGAGTTCCAAAGTGTGGGGACATCACACACCAGTCGGTGTGCCGGAAGCTGCAAACGCTGCTGCAACACAGCAAGGGCGGCGGAAGCTGTAGCCGACTTCTGAAAATGAGCTGACAGGCGGCGTACTTTGACGAGCAGATCTGGCAACTCGGGGTACGATTTAAGAAATCGCTGAACCACGAGGTTAAGCACATGAGCCAGGCATGGTACGTGTGTGATCTCGCCTCGCCTCAGAGCCACCACCAGGTTACGGCCATTGTCACACACGACCATGCCTGGATGTAGGTTCAGCGGTCTCAGCCACAGATCTGCCTGCTCTTTCACAGCTGTCCACAACTCACAAGCAGTGTGAGGTTTATCACCTAAGCTTATGAGTTTCAGCACAGCCTGTTGCCGCTTGGCTGAGGCAGTACTGCAGTGCTTCCAGCTTGTAACTGATGTGGTGATATCTGAGATGGAGGCTGAACATGAGGAGGAGGAGGAGGATGCGCAGGAGCTGTACACTGTGGGAGCAACTCTGACTGACATGGGGCCCGCAATCCTCGGTGTGGGGAGGATGTGTTATGTCCCAAGGTCTGACTGGGTCCCGGCTTCCACTATGTTTACCCAGTGTCCCGCCAGGCAGATGTACCGTCCCTGGCCACAAGCACTTGTCCACGTGTCCGTTGTCAGGTGGACTCTCACAGTAACTGCATTGTTGAGGGCACGGCAGATATTTTGGGACACGTGCTTGTTTAGTGCGGGGATGGCACACCGGGCAAAATAGTGTTGGCTGGGGACCGAGTACCGAGGGACGACCACCGCCGTAAGGTTGCCGAAGGATTCCGTCTCCAAAAGCCTAAAAGGCAGCATTTCCAACGCAAGCAGTCGTGAAATGTGCGAATTTAGGACTGTGGCCTGTAAGGCATTGGCTGCGAATTTGCGCTTTCGTTCAAAGGTCTGGGATATGGACAATTGAACGCTGCGGTGGGACGTGAACGTTGATGCTGTTTCTTGAGAAACTGCCATAACAAGTGAAGACTGAGAGAAGGGGGCATCTTTGCATGCAGTATGGACAGGGGATTGCCTTGCACGCACAACAGGGGGTTCTCTTACACGCACAACAGCGGAAGAAGCAGTGGTGACACCCGCTGACACTGGTCGTGGACCCTGGGGTTCACCCCACAAAGTCGGGTGCTTTGCTGACATGTGCCTGATCATGCTGGTGGTGGTCAGGCTGGTAGTTTTGTCACCCCTGCTGATGCTGGCCTGGCAGGTGGTACAAATGGCCTTTTTGGGGTTATCAGCAGAGTCTTTTAAAAAATTCCAGGCTCTGGAAGACCTACAGGTTGTACTGGCAACGTCCCTCATGTTGGTGTTACGGGGAACGGTTACCCGCCTTCTGTCTGCGGCCACCACACTGCTTCTTCCTGCCTGTTGGGGTACTCAGCCTCCCTCACCCTGTGTACTGCTGGCCTCGCTCTGCGTGTCCTCCTGCCACATTGGGTCAGTTACTAAATCATCCACCACCTCCTCCTCTTCCACTTCCGCACCACGGTCCTCCTCCTCACTTTGTGGCAATTGTGTCTCGTCATCGTCCACCTCTTGTGACAAATTGCCAGCGTCGCCTTCCTGTGGCCGTGGCTGTTCAAATATTTGGCCATTGCTACATGGGATCTCCTCTTCCACCACTTCAAGCGGAGCAGGTGAGGGGCCCAAATATGGAAATGGACCAGTGAACAGCTCTTCAGAGTGTCCAACTGTGAGATCAGTTGCTGTCTGACGACACTCGGCATGGTGGGAGGAAGGAGCATCAGGGTGAGGAGGAGTATGCGGTCGAGACTCACGGCTACTAACACTTGACCATGTGGAAGACAGATCGGAGGTGGTGGTGCCCAGGTGACTGTAAGTATTATCAGCTATCCAATTAATAACCTGTTCACACTGACCAGTTCGCAATAGTGGTGTTGTGTGTTTCCCTAGTAATTCAGTCAAGAACTGGGAGCGAGAAGATGTGGCTGTTGGTTGTGACACATTTTCACCTTGGCCACGGCCCCATCCTCTGCACGCACCATCACCAGAACGTCCAGTTCCACGTCCCTTGCCATGCGCCTTGCCCATTGTAAATGAAGTAAAATAGCTTACACTCGCACTAGTAATGGCAAAAGGGTAATAAAAAGGAGATTAGAACTGTGGAAGAGGAAAACCACAGTTCTATTTCTCTGGCCTACACCAGAATATTTTAAACAGATATATTTGTGTCTGAACAGTCAGCGAGACACTCAAACTGTTTTTTTTTATGTAAAAAAAGCAAAAAGGTGGATTACACCCAGATTTGAACCGTGGAAGAAGAAAACCACAGTTCTAGTTCTCTCTGGCCTACACCAGAATCTTTTAAACATATATATTTGTGTCTGAACAGTCAGTGAGACACTAAAAATGTTTTTTTTTTAATGGAAAAAAGCAAAAAGGTGGATAGCACGCAGATTTGAACCGTGGAAGAGGAAAACCACAGTTCTAATTTCCTGGCGTATACCAGACTTTTTTAAATAGATATATTTGTGTCTGAACAGTCAGCGAGACACTCAAACTGTTTTTTTTAATGAAAAAAAGGCAAAAAAAGTGGATAATACAGAGATTTGAACCGTGAAACTGCAAAACCACAGTTCTAGTTATCTGGCTGAAACCAGACTCTTTTAAACAGATATATTTGTGTCTGAACACTCACAGACACACTCAATTTTTTTTTTTTTTTGGGGGGGGGGGGATACCAAAAGGTTAATAACACGGGTATTTGTACAGTCTGACTGAGGAAAAAAAAAAGAGGATTTAGATGAAAAAAAAAGGATTTTTCCTGGCCCCTGAGACCTGGGGCTAAGTCTAGCAATTTGAGCAGCAGCACACAGGACTGTAATGCAGTGTTTGTTGGTATAACCACTGCGTCTCCTATACAGCCTGCCTGCCTGCCTGATATCTGGGATGGATATTAGTCCTAAGAAGGACTGTTTGTTTGATTTTGCAGGCTTTGGAGACCCTACACTACCTATTTCGCAGTATAAATCTCTCCCTAGCTCAGCAGCACTCTCCCTACACTGTCTCATCCGGAGCGACTGTGTCCAAGATGGCGGCGCCCGGTTTTAAATACTCGAGGTGACACTGTGCGGCCAGCCAATCACTGTAATGTCCACAAACAACATGGCTGCGGCATTACAGTGACTGGCTGGCAATCCCTGCATGTTCATTGGCTCTGTAAAGAGTGGCAAACATGCAGGGCGGAGACCCGAGCTCCCGCCGAGTAACCCGGAAAAGCTCGGTGCTCGCCGAACATCCCGAGTAGTGAGATGCTCGGGCGAGTACCGAGCAGTGTCGATTATGCTCGCTCAACACTACTCATAACATAAAAGGTGCTACACTGGCTAAGTTGCACGTTAGATACTTTTACCATAGTTTTACGTTTTCCTAAGAAGCAGTTCTAGGAAATGTTCTTATACTTGCTTGTGTGGTAAGAGTACGTGAGACGTGAGATTTTATATGTCATGATTTTATATTTGTTCTCTGCTTCATTGTTACTTATAACTAGAGAAAAACAATGTACATTTGTACCCAACAGGTGTACAGATCAGCTACACTAAGGCATATAGTACAATGCATACATCCCATGATAGATAATACCTTACAGCTGTCTATGCCCTCCTTGTACTGAGCAAACTCCTCCACACATATGTCTAACAGGAGCTAATATAATCTTTATGGACTGACAGGAAGAAATAAGAGAATGTGGGGCAAGTAACATGTGTCTGACAGCTGATATAAGCCTGTTTGTGATAAATATGATGCATTAGGACTGTTCTACAGTAAAAAAAATTAAATCTATAAGCAGATATAGATTTGCACTGGCTTGTCTAATTTGGGGGACAATTTTTTATTTTTCTTCAATGCATGTAATTGAAGCTAAAAATCATTTTTGCACTTTGGTTTGATCCAAAATTTTGCACCGTTTGCCGTCCATAAACTCTGTGTTGCACTGCTTATTGCTGGCTGCAGAATGAGTTAGCTGAGAATTTATCATTCAGCCCGCTGTCTGTCTTTTTCTGAGCTCCTTTAGGCTAAGTGCCCACGATGCAGAAATGCTGCATATTTTTTCCGCTTCTCCCTGGCAGGAAAAACCCATGCGGATTTTACATGCGTTTTTCCCGCCAGGTAGAAGCGTTTGTCAAGCGTTTTTGCATGCATTTCTGCATGCGGGTTATCAAGCGCTTTTCCAAGAGATTTTAGCATCACTTGTAAAAGTGCTTGACAACTTGGTCACACTATATAAATGTAATAGTTAAAAAAAAGAATAAGAATGGTAAAAAATAAAAAATAAAGATTATACTTACCTTCCAATGGCCCCCCGGTATTTTCTCCACTGCGTCCGGTCTGTTGTATGGGTCACAGTGGTGTGAAAGGACCTGCCATGACGTCATTTAGTCATGTGACAGATGTGACGACGGCGGTCGCGTGACCTGTCACATGACTAAATGACATCATGGCAGGTCCTTTCACACCACCGCGACCCATACAACAGACCGGACGCAGCGGAGAAAATACCGAGAGACATCGGAAGGTAAGTATAATCTTTATTTTTTATTTTAAATTCTTTTTAACAGGTTCTATGGTACTCGAGTCTGGAGGAGAGTCTCCTCTTCTCCAAACCTGGGCACCATCCGCACATTGAATCGTATGATATCCGCTTGTGCAAATGTGTTCATATGCATATTATGCGGTTCAATGCAAGTCAATGGCGGTAATTACGCTGCATGTCCGCAAAATTAGTGGACATGCTGCATATTTTTCCGCAATGATAATCCGCAGCGGAAATTTCCTCAGCATATGCACAGTGACGCGCCCCCTGGGACCATGGGGTGCTCGGTAGCCGGGCGGTCGGTGCTGGGGATGTCACGGTGGCAGTGACCCGGTCCGTGGCCCCGGGCGGTCAATTAAAGGGAAAGTAAAAGGGGAATAAAGTTTTTAGCGATAATGTTCGTGACGCCAACTGTGGTATGCAGCTATATGGGGGCCACCGCTGCGGTGCAGATCCACTGGAGCTGATGGTGATGCAGCAGAGTTGGTTCAGCTCTCCACAGGCAGAGCTAAGCTCCAGGGCAGTATATGAAGAATTGTGGAAGTAGATGTTGTTGGTACGGTGTAATGCAGGGCTGAGGGTTCAGGTAATGACCAGACAACAAATTAATGGCGGTTTCCTCTATCTTTACTTGCGGTTTATCAAAGCAGACCAGGGCATGGGTACTAGCTGGTAGTAGAGGTCCGGGAGGCCTGGAAGCAAGTTGGGAAAATACCTCACCAGGTGGAGTTGTAGGCCTTCCCTCTGCGCTATTCTCTTTGGCCCTGCTTCTTGAAGCTATGCTGCGGCCCTCGTCCCTGAGTAAAATGTCTCTTCTTCACCCCTATGGCAGGCAGCTCGGGCCTTCCTCAAGTGTCGCTCCATCATGGCGGCGCTGGGCCCTATGATGCTGCTGAGCCGCCGGGTGTCTGGTGGGGCCAGAAGACCTGCAGTCTCCTGCCCTCCGGATTTAGCTGCTGGGCCTTCAGTGCCACACAACCACGGACTTCGGTGTCCTGTTCCTTTGCGCTTCTCTCTGGGGTGAGCTTGTCCACAGCTCCCTTCCCCAGGTCCTTCCTCGTCGTTCTCCTGTCTCCAACTCCTCTCAACTCACTCTTACTAACCCCGCTTCCAGATCCCAGTTTGAAGGGGAGGAGCTCCCCTTTCAGATCTGGAGCTAGGAAAGTGTTGTATGCTGGTAAACCTGATTTAGGGACCCCTCCTTGCTTCCAGGCATGGCATCACCCCCTGTGAGGGAGGCAATGCCGTTTTGGCAACTGGACCCCTGGGGTGCCACAACAGCACATGCGGATTATCATTGGGGACCATGGGGCACGTATTACCAAGCCTTTTTTAAGCGTTTTCGCTGCGGAAAGTCCGCCGCAAAAACGCTTGAAAAACGCATAGCGGGCATGCAGCCTTAAGCTGATTTAACCCCTTTCTGACAGATACGTTCCTGTTGCCTGGTACTTGTTGACCAGGGACCTATGGATAGCCCCTCTACTCATGGATTGGAGACCTCACGATGTCATTGTGCCATGGTGACCCGATGTCATCGTGACGATATCCAGGTCACCAAGAATAGTAAGTTAGTTAGATCATGCGCAATGCATGATCTAACTAACTTGAGTCTGTAGCACTGACAGGTTATAAGTTATAGCAGTGATTTTGCACTGCTATACCTTATAACTGTGATCTGACTGCTAAAAGTGAAAGTCCCATAGTGGGACTTAATAAAAAAGTTAAAAAAAGTAAAAGAAAATTGGAAAAATATATTTTTTAAAAAATCTGAAAATAATATTAATTTAAAAAATATATATATTGTAGCCATAAATAAATATTATTATGAAAAAAAACACAATAAAAGTATACATATTTGGTCTTGCCACATTCAGAACGACCTGACCTATAAAACTGTTCCACTACTTAACACTACTTAACCCCTTTAGTGAACACCGTAGAAAAAAAAAAGAGGAAAAACGATGCTTTATCATCATACCGCTGAAGAAAAAGTGGAATAAACGTGATCAAAAAGAAGAATGTAAATAAAAATTGTACCGCTGAAAACATCATCTTGTCCCGCAAAAAACAAACTGCCATGCAGATCCATCATCTAAAAAATAAAAATGTTATAGCTCTCAGAATAAAGTGATAATTATTTTTCTACAAAATAGTTTTTATTGTATAAAAGCGCCAAAACATAAAAAAATATATAAATGTGGTACCGCTGTAATCGTACGGACCAGAAGAATAACGCTACCTTATCAATTTTTCCACACACAGAACGGCATAAAAAAAAAAAACAATTCCTGACTTGTAGCTCTCAAAATATGGAGATGCAAAAATCAGTTTTTGCAAAAAAAAAAAGCGTCTTCTAGTGTGTGACAGCATCCGAACATGAAAACTCAATATAAATCTGGTATCTCTGTAATCGCATCGACCCAAAGAATAAAGTCGTCTAATCACTTATACCGCACGAGGAACAGCATAAAAAATAAACAAAACCAATTCGTCAGCTTCTGTTGATTTGTTCATTCTGCCTCCTAAAGATCGCAGCAAGGCTCGGCTCATATTTATCCTGTGCTGAGGGCTTAAATCGGGGTTTCCATGTAAGTCTCTGAAATACATGATTCAGATGCAACCCCAGGCAGAAGATTCCCTATAACAAGGCAGATGGAGGAACTGTGGACGCCATCTGGCAAATGATCCGGCAGTGCCTGTCTTTTTAGGTGTCGTCAGCCACAGTTTTGTGCACCTCTGAAAAAAAGGACACTGTGAACAGAGGCCAGACGTAGTCCAGAGTAACTCTGCTGCCTCGTTATAGTGAATGCATCCCTTTGGGGTTTCATCTGAATTACGTCATTCAGAGATTTAAATGGAAACCCCAATATCAGTGCTCAGTGTAGAGCACAGGTTAAATGGGAACATTTTACATAACATTTTGGGTCACAATAAAAGCTTCGACTCAATCCAAAAAAAAAGCAAGTCCCCACTCAGGTTTGTCATCTGTTAACAGAAATATAGAGGGCTTCCACGTTACTGGTAGCACAAAGGCTCTGGAAAAGCGAAATGGCCTTCCCCCCCCAAAAAAAAAAATTCAGCAAATTCTTTGCTCCAAAATCCAAATTCCCCCCTCCCTTCAGAGCCCCACAGTGTGCCTAAACCGTAGTTAGCGTCCACATGTTTGGCATTCCTGTAGCGATGAGAGCCTGCCTAATTTACAGGTGCATGTCTCCAGAAGCATGAGCATACTGGTCACTACAACGTAATGGTCACTACACTACAACGGCATTTTGCAATTTTCACTCAGCAACATCCGCTGCTGCTTGTTTTTGGAAAAAACCCATGTAGTTAAAAATCCTCACCACACCTGTAGATAATTTCCCAAAGGGGTATAATTTCCAAAGTGGGGTCACTTGAGGGGGATTCTGCTCTTCTGGTACTTAGGGTCTCTGTATATGGAGTCCGCAAACTATTCTAGGAAAATCTGCGCTCCAGGAGGCAAATAGTGCTCATTCCCTCTGGAGTCTCGCCGTGTAGCTAAGCAGTACTGCACAACCACACATGGGGTATTTCTACATTCAGCAGAAATTGTGTGACAAAGTTTGGTGCCTTTTTTACCCAGTTTGAAAATGTAAAATCTGGGGCTAAAACAAAACTTTGGTGGCAAAAATTTAATTATTCTTTCTTCACTGCCCAATGGTATAAAATTCTTTGAAGCACACGTGGTGTCAACATGCTCACTGCACCCCTAGATGAATTCATTGAGAGGTGTAGTTTGTAAAATGGGGTCTCTTATGGGGGGATTCTGCTGTTCTGGCACCTTAGGGGCTCTGTCAATATGACATGGCACCGTCAAACCAGCCCAGCAAAATATGAACTCCAATATGGCGTTTCTTCCCTTCTGAGTTTTGTACTGCGCCTAAAAAGTAGTTTTGAACCACACATGAGATATCAGCGTGCTCAGGAGAAATTGCACAACAAATTTTGGGGTCCACTTTCTCCTGTTACTCTTGTGAACATCATTTTTTTGGGCTAAAATTACATTTTTGTGGAAAAAATGTGATTTTTTTTAATTTTCACAAGGCAACGTTCTAATTTTCTGTGAAGCACCTGGGGGTTCAAGGTGCTCACCACACATCTAGATACATTCATTGGGGGGTCTAGTTTCCAGAAATGGGGTGCTTGTTGGGCATTTCCACTGTTTAGGCACATCAGGGGCTTTGCAAACGTGACACGATGCCCACAGACCATTCCATCAAAGTCTGCATTCCAAAACGTCACTGCTTCCCTTCCGATCCCTGACGTGCACCCAGACAATAGTTTTCTCCCTCATATGGGGTATTTGCGTACTCTGCATAGGTATCTGCATAGGAGAAAATGCACAACAACTTTTGGGGTCCAATTTCTCATGTTACCCTTGTGAAAATAAAAAAAAATGGGGCTAAAGATAAATTATGTGGAAAAAAAGTGATTTTCTTATTTTCACAGCCCTACGTTATAAACTTTTGTGAAACACTTTGGGGTTCAAAGTGCTCACCACACATATAGATAAGTTCCCTAAGGGGTCTAATTTCCAAAATGGTGTCACTTGTTGGGAGTTTCCACTGTTTAGGCACGTCAGGGGCTCCCCAACTGCGACATGGCATCTGCTAATTATTCAAGCAAATTTTACATTAAAAAAAGTGAAATGGCGCTGCTTCCCTTCCAAGCCCTGCCGTGCGTCCAAACAGTGGCTTTCCCCCCACGTATGAGGTATTAGCATGCTCAGAAAAAATTGCACAACAAATTTTAGGGTCCATTTTTTCTGTTACCCTTTCAAAATAAAATTTGGGTCTAAAGTAACATTTTTGTGAAAAAAAGTTAAATGTTCATTGTTTTCTTCCACATTCCAAAAATTCCTGTGAAGCACCTGAAGGGTTAATAAACTTCTTGAATGTGGTTTTGAGCACCTTGAGAGGTGCAGTTTTTAGAATGGTGTCACTTTTGGGTATTTTTTGTGTTATAAAGGCCCCTCAAAATCACTTCAAATGTGATGTGGTCCCTAAAAAAATGGTTTTGTAAATTTTGTTGGAAAAATGAGAAGTCGCTGGTCAATTTTTAACTCATAACTTCCTTATAAAAAAAAAATTTGGTTCCAAAATTGTGCTGATGTAAAGTAGACATGTGGGAAATGTTATTTATTAACTATTTTGTGTAACATATCTCTGTGATTTAAGGGTATAAAAATTCTACATTTGAAAATTGCAAAATTTTCAAAATTTTCGCCAAATTTCTGATTTTTTTGCAAATAAGCACCAGTCATATCAAATAAATTTTACCACTATCATGAAGTACAATATGTCAAGAAAAAACATTCTCAGAATCAGGGGGATCCGTTGAAGCGTTCCAGAGTAATTACCTCATAAAGTGACAGTGGTCAGAATTGTAAAAATTGGCCTGGTCATTAACGTGCAAACAGCCTTCGGGGGTAAAGGGGTTAAGACCATAGACCACATCAAAATTGAATGTACATGAATACAAAGAGCATGTATAAAGCTAAACAGTGCAAAATTTTTAATGAAACTCAATTGCAAATATTATTTTTAGCCCCAAATACATGCATTTAGTTTTAAAAAAATCTCTCCAAATGTTTGAGTCAAGTTCTTAAATCTTTTACCACCTTGGGTTTTTCCGTTTTTCCATTTTCATTTTTTGCTCCCTGTCTTCCCAGAGCCATAACTTTTTTAATCAATATGGCCATGTGAAGTCTTGCTTTTTGCAGGACGAGTTGTACTTTTGAAAGACACCTTGGTTTTGCCATATCTTGTACTGGAAAATGGTAGCGTCTCCATTTTTCGGTATCTGGGGTCGGGTGAGGGCTTATTTTTTGCGTGCTGATCTGATGTTTTTATTGATATCATTTTGTGATAGATATGATGTTTTGATCGCCCATTATTGCATTTTATTGCAATGTTACAACGAGCAAAAAAATATGATTCTGGCGCTTTGATTTTTTTTTCTCGTTACGCTGTTTACCAATCGGATTAATTATTTTTTATATACTGATAGATCGGGCGATTCTGAATGCGGTAATGCCAAATATGTTTCTTTTTGATTTTTTTATTGTTTTATTTTGAATGGGGCGAAAGGGGGGGTGATTTGATCTTTAATATATTTTTTATTTTTTTAATATTTTTAAAAACCTTTTTTTTTTTACTCATCACTAGCTTCAATAGTCCCCATAGGAGACTAGAAGCTGCGATCATCCGATCACCTGTGTTATACATAGCAGGGCTTCAGCATTGCTTGTGTGTATCAAAAATGCTCACTTGCTATGAGTGTCGACTGCTGGGCAGTGCTCATAGCATCCCGGCAATGACAACTGCAGGGGTCTCCTGCAGACCTCGGGATGTCATGCCAGCCCATCAGCGACCCGCCGTCATGTGACACGGGCCTTATGGCGCCTTTCCTGTAAGCACGAGTCAGAGATTGACAGCAGCATTTAACTAGTTAACAGCCGCGGGTGGATCACGATTTTACCCGCGACTGTTAGAGGCACATGATAGCTGTACAGATCAGCTGTCATGTCCCCGGAAAGGTGCGGGCTCTTCGCTGGAGCCCGCATGGAGAGCAGGGATACTACCTTGGATGTACTCATATGTCCAAGGTTGTAAAGGGGTTAATTAAAAAAAATATCCCCAAATGTTCGTGTCAAGTTCTTAAATGTGTAAAATAAGCAACTTTGCAATTTAACTCTAATTAAAAGCTGTCATGCCCGGGTCGGGAGAGCAGCCGGCCTGTCCGGGCACTGCGTTCCAATCTTGTTCCAATTAATACCACTGTCTGACTGCGTCATATAGATCAGTAGCAGCCCTGCCTCGAAGGGAACCTGTCACCAGGATTTCCGAATATAAACTAAAGCCACCACCTTTCATGCCTCTTTTACAGCAGTCTAGCATGAGCCGGTGCTTCTTATATCCTATCAATAATTTATCTCAAGCATTAGTGTTCCATAAATGTGGCCACAAAACATACCTATGCCATAATGGATTTATTGGTGTATATTATTATATAAAAGTACTTGCCGGAAAGTGTTTATACATCCACAAGTCATTATAGTGCAGATATAATAACATTTCCACCATGTTTTCTAATGAAGAGTGAAGCCATTACAGTATTGCTCTTTATTTACTATATAATTGTCTTATCCCGTCTGTCTGTCTGTCTGTCTCTCTGTCTGTCTGTCTGTCTCTCTGTCTGTCTTTCTGTCTGTCTGTCCTGGAAATCCCGCGTCGTTCATTGGTCCGGCAGCGGCCAATCAGCGCCGCGGGATTTCTGAAAAAAGATGGCGGCCGTTAGCGGCTCATCTGGCGGACGGAGGTCAGCGGCGATGCAGCGGGGAGATGAGCGGCGCTAGCAGCACAACTACCCCGACCGGCGCCGCTGACCTCCATGCGGCTAACGTCGGAAGATCAGCGGCTTGGCCCGCTGATCTCCCGACAGCAAGTGTGAACGGAGGACCGGGGAGCGGCGCCGCCGGTCGGGATGCTTCTGCTGCGAGTAGCCGCTCATCTCCCGGCTTCTCGCAGCAGAAGGAGCTGCACAGGCAGCGCCGCTCCCCGGTCCTCGCTAATACGGAGCCGCACAAGCAGCGACGCTCCAGGGCCCACACTAATACGACGCTGATTGGTCGCAATGGCCGGCTACCGCGACCAATCAGCGAGATGGGCGGCAAATTTAAACGCCGCTCTGCTGATTGGTCGCGGCCGGTTACCGCGACCAATCAGCGAGATGGGCGGCAAATTTAAGCGCCGCTCTGCTGATTGGTCGCGGTGTCCGGCCGGCCGCGACCAATCAGCGAGATGGCCGGCAAATTTAAACGCCGCTCTGCTCATTGGTCGTGGTGGCCGGCCGCGACCAATCAGCAATATTGGCGCCAAATTTAAACACCGCTCTGCTGATTGGTCGCGGTCGCCATGACCAATCTGCGATATTGGCGCCAAATTTAAACACCGCTTCGCTGATTGGTCGTGGTGGCCGGCCGCGACCAATCAGCGATATTGGCGCCATATTTAAACACCGCTCTGCTCATTGGTCGCGGTTACCGGTCATGAATAACCAGTATTATTGGAGACAAATTTAAACACCGCTCTGCTGATTAGTCGCGGCCGTGACCAATCACCATTATTGGCCACAAATTTAAATAACGCTCTGCTGATTGGTCGCGACCGCCGGCCGCAATTAATCAGCATTATTGCCGCCAAATTTAAACCCCGATCTGCTGATTGGTCGCGTTCGCTGGTCGCGACCAATCAGCATTATTGGCGCCAAATTTAAACCCCGCTCTACTGATTAGTAGCGACCGCCGGCCGTGACCAATCTGCGATATAGGCGCCAAATTTTAACACCGCTTTGCTGATTGGTCACGGTTGCCGGCCTCGACCAATCAGCGATTTTGGCGCCAAATTTAAACACCGCTCTGCTGATTGCACCCGGTCGGCCGCATACATATTCTAGAATACCCGATGCGTTAGAATCGGGCCACCATCTAGTCTATATATATAATCATCTTAGTCTCTCTCTCTGTCTGTCTGTCTGTCTGTCTGTCCAGGAAATCCCGCTTCGCTGATTGGTCCGGCAGCGGCCAATCAGCGACGAAGGATTTCAGAAAAAAGATGGCGGCCGTTAGCGGCTCATCTGCGGGACGGAGCTCAGCGGCGATGCAGCCGGGAGATTACCGGCGCGAGGCGCTCATCTCCCGGCCGCTAGCAGCAGAAGGACCCTGACCGCTGGCGCCACTGACCTCCATGCGGCTAGGGTGTCAAGGGAGGACCGGGGAGCGGCGCTGCGGGTCGGGATACTTCTGCTGCGAGCGCCCGCTCATCTCCCGGTTTCTCGCAGCGGAAGTAGCCGCACAGGCAGCGGCGCTCCCCGGTCCTCACCAATACGATTCGCTGATTGGTTGCGGTCTCCGCCCGCGACCAATCAGTGATCTTGGCGCAAAAGTTAAACACAGCTGTGCTGATTGGTCGCGGCCGCTGCCCGCGACCAAACACCGATTTGGGCGCCACATTTAAATAGCAGCCGCGACCAATCACCGATCTTGGCGCCACATTTTAACACTGCTGTGCTGATTGGTCGCGGACGCTGCCCGCGACCAATCAGCGATTTTGGCACCACATTTAAACACTGCTGTGCTGATTGGTCGCGGACGCCAGCCGCTACCAATAAGCGAGATTGGCGCCAAATTTAAACAACGCTCTGCTGATTGGTCGTGGCCGCCAGCCGACCGCGAGCAATCAGCGAGATTGGCGCCAAATTTAAATAACACTCTGTTGATTGGTCGCGGCCGCCAGCCGCGAGCAATCAGCGAGATTGGCGCCAAATTTAAACAACGCTCTGCTGATTGGTTGCGGCCGCCAGCCGACCGCGACCAGTCAGCGAGATTGGCGCCTAATTTAAACAACGCTCTGATCTCCCGACGGCAAGTGTGAACAGAGGACCGAGGAGAGGCGCCGCCGGTTGGGATGCTTCTGCTGCGAGCAGCCGCTCATCTCACAGCTGCTCACAGCGGAAGTACCCGCACAGGCAGCGCCGCTCCCCGGTCCTCACTAATACGAGGCTGATTGGTTGTGGCCGCCGGCCGCGACCAATCAGCGATATGGGCGGCAAATTTAAACCCCGCTCTGCTCATTGGTCGCGGTGGCCGGCCGCAACCAATCAGCGATTTTGGTGCCAAATTGAAACACCGCTCTGCTGATTGGTCGCTGTCGCCGGCCGCGACCAATCAGCAGTATTGCCACCAAATTTAAACCCCGCTCTGCTGATTGGTTGCGACCGCCAGCCGCGACCAATCAGCGATTTTGGCGCCAAATTTAAACACCGCTCTGCTGATTGGTCGCGGTCGCCGGCCGCGACCAATCAGCAGTATTGGTGCCAAATTTAAACCTCGCTCTGCTGATTAGTCGCAACCACCGGCCATGACCAATCAGCGATATTGGCGCCAAATTTAAACACCGCTTCGCTGATTTGTCGCGGTTGCCGGCCGCGATTAATCAGCATTATTGGCGCCAAATTTAAACACCGCTTTACTGATTTGTCGCGGTGGCCGTCCGCGACCAATCAGCGATATTAGCTCCAAATTTAAACACCGCTCTGCTGATTGGTCGCGGTTACCGGTCGCGAATAATCACCATTATTGGCGCCAAATTTAAATACCGCTCTGCTGATTGGTCGCGACCGCCGGCCGCAAGCAATCAGCATTATTGGCGCCAAATTTAAACCCCGCTCTGCTGATTGATCGTGTTTGCTGGCCGCGACCAATCAGCATTATTGGCGCCAAATTTAAACCCCGCTCTGCTGATTAGTCGCGACGACAGGCCGTGACCAATCTGCGATATAGGCGCCAAATTTTAACACCGCTTTGCTGATTGGTCACGGTTGCCGGCCTCGACCAATCAGCGATTTTGGCGCCAAATTTAAACACCGCTCTGCTGATTGCGCCCGGTCGGCCGCATGCATATTCTAGAATACCCGATGCGTTAGAATCGGGCCACCATCTAGTTAGAGATGAACAGATTGTTTGAAATTTGAACTTGCCGACTCAGCCGAATTTTACCCAGAAATTCATATTGTGATTAGAGATGAGCGGTGTTCGACTAGAACTGTTCGCCAATCTCAAATTCGAGCTGTTTTGGGCAGTGTTCGAGTTGTTCGACGAACCCGAACGATTTGCAAAAAATTCGGCTGTTCGAGGTTATGTTCGATAACTGTTCCTGCACCAAAAGCGTGTCCTGCATGTCTGGCGCTATTTAGAGCACCAATCATGCAGGGATTGTCTGCCACTCACTGTAATGCCTCAGCCATGGTGGTTGTGGCATTACAGTGATTGCCCAAATCGATGGGAACAGTGCCAACAGTGAAACATGAAAAGCCGGCAATTCAGCAGCGGCATACACCGGTACCCGACAATTTAGAACCGAAAGAATAGAGCTTCACACATAGATTAGATAGATATAAACATGCCAATCACATATATAATAAGTACAGTGATAGTGTTGGTTACTGTACTTGTCATTTAGTGTAAAGGATTTATCAAAAAAAATAATAGTGTTTTCATGCACCGTCTCTTTAAAAAAGCCGGCCGGCAATTCAGCATCTGTACCCGACAATTTATAACAGACAGAATAGAGCTTCACACATAGATTAGATAGATAGAAACATGTCAGTCACATATATAAGAAGTACAGTGACAGTGTTGGTTACTGTACTTGTCATTTAGTATTAAAATAAAGGATTTATTATTAAAAAAATTGGCGTGGGGTTCCCCTTAATTTTAGGCTCTAGCGGAGGTTAAGCAGACAGCTGGGGCAGATGTTTGAAGCCTGGGAAGGGGGTAATACCCACGGAGCTTCCCAGGCTACTAATATCAGCCCCCAGCTGAATACCTAGCCTTTACTAGCTATTAAAATGGGGGACCCCCCCAAAAAAATGACGTGGGGTCCCCCCTAATTTAATAGCTAGCAAAGGCTAGGCAGACAGCTGGGGGCTGATATTAATAGCCCAGGAAGGGAGCCATGAATATTGGCCCCCTCCCAGGCTAGAAACACCAGCCGTCAGCCGCCCCAGAAATGGCGCATTCATAGGATGCGCCAACTCTGGCACTTAGCCTCGCTCTTCCACGCTGCCCTGGTGCGGTGGCAGGGGGTAATAGGGTTGGGGTTGATGTCAGCTTATAATGCCAGCTGACATCAAGCCCAGGTTAGTAATGGAGAGGCGTCTATAAGACACCCCCATTACTAACCCCATAGTCAAAGTTAAAAAAACACAAACACCCAGAATAAAGTCCTTTAATTGAAATAAAGACACAATTCTTTATTGTTCTAAATTAAACCATACTTACCGTCACGCCCATTCCAGCTGAAGCCAACGATCTCCTGCAATAAAAGAAAAATAATAAAGCAACCTCATCCTTACCTTTCCATGGTTCCCACGACAGCTTCAGCTCTGCTACATCGAGATGACAGGCTGGACCGCAGCAGAACGCTGCCATCCAGCATGTCATCCCGCAGACACTGAGAAGCGCAGGCTTGCTTGCGCTCTGCTCTGGCGCTCTGCAGTGTCTGGCTGTGACGGCATAAAGATGAGCCGAGGTCATGTCCAATGAACTCGGCTCACCTCAGCTGAGTTCATTGGACATGAATGAGCTCACCTCATGCACGTCACTGACAGCGTGGGAGAATTCTCACGCTGTAGCGCTGAGTGCAGGAGAATTTTCCCACGCTGTCAGTGACGTGCATGAGGTGAGCTGAGATCATTGGACATGAATGAGCTCACCTCATGCACGTCACTGACAGCGTGGGAAAATTCTCCTGCACTCAGCGCTTCAGCGTGAGAATTTTCCCACGCTGTCAGTGACGTGCATGAGGTGAGCTCATTCATGTCCAATGAACTCAGCTGACCTCATGTACGTCACTGACAGCGTGGGAGAATTTTCACGCTGAAGTGCTGAGTGCAGGAGAATTCTCCCACGCTGTCAGTGACGTGCATGAGGTGCGCCGAGTTCATTGGACATGAACTTGTCTCATCTTTATGCCGTCACAGCGAGACACTGAGGAGCGCAAGCATGCCTGCGCTTCTCAGTGTCCGCGGGATGACAGGCTGGATGGCAGCTTTCTGCTGCGGTCCAGCCTGTCATCTCGATGTAGCAGAGCTGAAGCTGTCTGGGAACCATGGAAAGGTAAGGATGAGGTTGCTTTATTATTTAACTTTTATTGCAGGAGATCGTTGGCTTCAGCTGGAATGGGCGTGATGGTAAGTATGGTTTAATTTAGAACAATAAAGAATTGTGTGTTTATTTCAATTAAAGGACTTTATTCTGGGTGTTGTGTTTTTTTAAATACTTTACTAGAAATTCATGGTGGTCATGTCTAATATTGGCGTGACCCCATGAATTTCGGGCTTAGGGCCAGCTGATAATGCCAAGCTGGCCTTAACCCCTTTATTACCCAGTGAGCCACCGCACCAGGGCCCTGGATGAGTTGGGTACAGCGCCAGAAGATGGCGCTTCTATGAACGCGCCATTTTCTGGGGCGGCTGCGGACTGCAATTTGCAGCGGGTGGGGCCCAGAAAGCTTGGGCCTCCCTGCGCTGCGGATTCCAGCTCCCAGCTGCCTAGTTGTACCTGGCTGGGCACAAAAATAGGGCGAAGCCCCACGCATTTTTTTTTAAAATTATTTCATGAAATTCATGGAATAATTAAGAAAAAAAGGGCTTCCCTATATTGTTGTGAAATAATGAAAAAAAAATTGATGTGGGGCTTCGCACTATATTTGTGTCCAGTCAGGTACAGCAGGCAGGAACGGGCTGCTCCCAACCACCAGCTGCCTATTTGTACCTAGCCAGACACAACAATATAGGGAAGCCCTTTTTTTCTTAATTATTCCATGAATTTCATGAATTTAAAAAAAAAATACGTGGAGCTTCGCCCTATTTTTGTGTCCAGCCAGGTACAACTAGGCAGCTGGGGGCTGGAATCTGCAGCGCAGGGAGGCCCAAGCTTTCTGGGCCCCACCCGCTGCAAATTGCAGTCCGCAGCCGCCCCGGAAAATGGCGCGTTCATAGAAGCGCCATCTTCTGGCGCTGTACCCAACTCATCCAGGGCCCTGGTGCGGTGGCTCACTGGGTAATTAAGGGGTTAAGGCCAGCTTGGCATTATCAGCTGGCCCTAAGCCCGAAATTCATGGGGTCACGCCAATATTAGACATGACCACCATAAATTTCTAGTAAAGTATTTAAAAAAAACACAAACACCCAGAAAAAAGTCTTTTAATTGTAATAAACACACAATTCTTTATTGTTCTAAATTAAACCATACTTACCGCCACGCCCATTCCAGCTGAAGCCAATGATCTCCTGCAATAAAAGTAAAATAATAAAGCAACATCATCCTTACCTTTCCATGGTTCCCAGGACAGCTTCAGCTCTGCTACATCGAGATGACAGGCAGGACCGCTGCAGAACGCTGCCATCCAGCCTGTCATCCCGCAGACACTGAGAAGCGCAGGCATGCTTGCGCTACTCAGTGTCTGGCTGTGACGGCATCCAGATGAGCCGAGGTCATGTCCAATGAACTCGGCTCACCTCATGCACGTCATTGACAGCGTGGGAAAATTCTCACACTGAAGCGCTGAGTGCAGGAGAATTTCCCCACGCTGTCAGTGACGTACATGAGGTGAGCCGAGTTCATTGTCGGCTCATCTGGATGCCGTCACAGTCAGACACTGAGGAGCGCAAGCATGCCTGCGCTTCTCAGTGTCTGCGGGATGACAGGCTGGATGGCAGCGTTCTGCTGCGGTCCAGCCTGTCATCTCGATGTAGCAGAGCTGGAGCCGTCCTGGGAACCATGGAAAGGTAAGGATGAGGTTGCTTTATTATTTTTCTTTTATTGCAGGAGATCGTTGGCTTCAGCTGGAATGGGCGTGATGGTAAGTATGGTTTAATTTAGAACAATAAAGAATTGTGTCTTTATTTCAATTAAAGGACTTTATTCTGGGTGTTTGTGTTTTTTTTTTAACTTTGACTATGGGGTTAGTAATGGGGGTGTCTTATAGACGCCTCTCCATTACTAACCTGGGCTTGATGTCAGCTGGCATTATAAGCTGACATCAACCCCAACCCTATTACCCCCTGCCACCGCACCAGGGCAGCGTGGAAGAGCGAGGCTAAGTGCCAGAATTGGCGCATCCTATGGATGCGCCATTTCTGGGGCGGCTGACGGCTGGTGTTTCTAGCCTGGGAGGGGTCCAATATTCATGGCTCCCTTCCTGGGCTATTAATATCAGCCCCCAGCTGTCTGCCTAGCCTTTGCTAGCTATTAAATTAGGGGGGACCCCACGTCATTTTTTTTGGGGGGGTCCTCCATTTTAATAGCTAGTAAAGGCTAGGTATTCAGCTGGGGGCTGATATTAGTAGCCTGGGAAGCTCCGTGGGTATTACCCCCTTCCCAGGCTTCAAACATCTGCCCCAGCTGTCTGCTTAACCTCCGCTAGAGACTAAAATTACGGGGAACCCCACGCCAATTTTTTTTAATAATAAATCCTTTATTTTAATACTAAATGACAAGTACAGTAACCAACACTATCACTGTACTTATTATATATGTGACTGACATGTTTCTATCTGTCTAATCTATGTGTGAAGCTCTATTCTGTCTGTTATAAATTGTCGGGTACAGATGCTGAATTGCCGGCCGGCTTTTTTAAAGAGACGGTGCATGAAAACACTATTATTTTTTTTGATAAATCCTTTACACTAAATGACAATTACAGTAAGCAACACTGTCACTGTACTTCGTATATATGTGACTGACCTGTTTCTATCTATCTAATCTATGTGTGATTCTCTATTCCTTCTATTCTAAATTGTCGGGTACAGATGCTGAATTGCCAGCCGGCTTTTTTAAAGAGACGGTGCATGAAAACACTATTATTTTTTTTAATAAATCCTTTGCAGTAAATGACAAGTACAGTAAGCAACACTGTCACAGTACTTCATATATATGTGACTGACATGTTTCTATCTATCTAATCTATGTGTGAAGCTCTATTCTGTCTGTTATAAATTGTCGGGTACCGCTGCTGAATTGCCGGCCGGCTTTTTTAAAGAGACGGTGCACGAAAAACACTATTATATTTTTTAATAAATCCTTTACACTAAATGACAAGTACAGTAAGCAACACTGTCACTGTACTTCATATATATGTGACTGACATGTTTCTATCTATCTAATCTATGTGTGATGCTCTATTCCTTCATGTCTAAATTGTCGGGTACCGGTGTATGCCGCTGCTGAATTGCCGGCCGGCTTTTTTAAAGAAAGCGTCTTCTGAGCAGTTTGTGAGCTTTTGGACACCTTTGAAGGTGTTTTCTATGTGTTCCTATGTGTTTTTGTTTGCCTGCCATTGGTTTTAACGGTGTTCGACGGTGTTCTAAGGTGTTCGACGAACAGTTCGACGAACAGTTCCTCGAACATCCCGGTGTTCGACGAACCGAACCGAACCCGAACACTACGGGGGTGGCTCAACACTAATTGTGATACTGGAAAAGTCTCTAATTGCTTGGAAAAATTTTGTATAATACTTCGTTTTTTGGTGAGATAGAGACAGAGAGAGTTCAAATTCACTTGGAACAGCAAATTTTGGAAATTCGACTCAAAGTCGATCCTTCGCGATTTGATTCACTCATTTTCTTTGAACTATCGGTGCACATTCTTATACCTAATATCAAGTAAACATGCAACTTAAATGCTTTACTTGCATTCTAGTAAGACAGTTCCATAAAACGTATAGAAAAAATAAGATGGGGCCTATGGAAATTTGGCATGAAATGGGATGCCCCTAACTCTTTTAAGGACATTCCTGTTCGTAGCCGAGGTGGTGGTGTAGAGATACCCAAAAATGTTTGATTCAATTGCTTATAAGTATATTTCTGAGATATTTACAATTTAAGGCTAGGGTCACACTATCATATTTTCTCCCATCCGAGTGAATCAGGCCGATTATGCTAATCAAACTCTGATCAGAGTGTAATCCAATTTTCTCAGAAATGGAGAAAATGGAAAAAAAAATTCTCCATCTTCTTGATTCTGTCGGTCCATTGAAATCGGACTGCACTCCGATTTCATCTGTATGCTGATTTTTTTTGATGGACCTATTGACTTGAATGGCCGATTGCAATCCGATTAATGTGTCATGCAGTGCCTTGGGACTGAGGGCGCTAACCAGGACCCTAGAACTAGAGGCGCCCTAGTCTATCCCTATCCCCCGTATTACTCCTGAAGATGCAGACGCCAGGTCCTCGTGCTTTGCTATGCTCCTATATCAACCCTTACCTGTCCTCTCCCCCACCCAAGGAGGTGGGAAGCCAAATTGTATAGGAATACACTAACCAGACAAACAAGGGAAGACAGACAGGGATAACTGACAATAACAATTATACAAAATACACTCACCAAACAACAGAGTGGAACACAGGGTAGTTAAAGGAAGGAGAAACCAAATAGAAGAGGATGAGGATGTGCACACAAACAAAACTCCAAGCAACAATCTCCTGAACAAACCTCCTAATACCAACTCCAACCATGAACTACACCTCCAACTCCAGAACAAGACAGTAAGAACTAACACTGGCAATTTGTAAGTGCCAATGGTGAACATAAGCAGCTGAGACAATTCAGGAAGGAAAGCTCCAGGAGCCTCAACTGAACAAATTAACCCTTGCATGGCTAGCAAGGAAAAAGATGGTGAAGTACTTCTAACCAGTTCAGGAGTTTGTGAAACCAGACACTGCTATCTTCTGGCTCCTCTCTGTTGCGGAATCCCCGTAACATTACAGATGCAAATCGTGCATGCTGCAATTTTTTTCCTCGTACAGACTAGGAAAATATCGGACATGTGCACGGGCCCACAGAATAACATTAGTTCAAGTGCGATCTGATGTTTTGTCGGATCACACTTAGACCGAAAATACGATCGTCTGCACGAGCCTTAACAGTTATAGGTACAAGAATGATGCAATTATAATTAGTGTTTTTCACATGTAATAATTTAAAGGAAAATTAAGCAATAACAACATAAAAATGTTGGGCAGATTTTTTATGCTTTTAAGTGGAAATGTCAGATTTTGCATGACTCAGCCTTTGTATAAGGGATTTTGGCATGAGGTATGTTCTTTGTGTCAGCATGAGCTGAGGAAAGACCAACTACCTACATTCCATGTGAGGGCGGTAAATGAAATGCGAGGTGTGTAGAAAGTTATA
Source organism: Phyllobates terribilis (assembly GCF_046119375.1). Lineage (NCBI taxonomy): Eukaryota > Metazoa > Chordata > Amphibia > Anura > Dendrobatidae > Phyllobates > Phyllobates terribilis. Next base: position 367,839,536 of record NW_027362767.1, read on the forward strand.
TTTTGGAATGCAGCCCCTAAACCCTCAGGTGTTGACCTAGTTCTATGAATCCGAACATTTGATGGATTGCCCAGACCATTTCTACTTTTACTTTTCGTACTGAATTTACAATTTTTGCAGTCCTTCCAGCTAGAAAATACCCATGCTCAGACTAATTTGGTATTTTTACTTAGTGCCATATCAGACAAATGTTTTAACCACAGTAAAAGCAGGAATTTACTTCACCTGGGGCAAGATTGTGTTCTTTGCCATGTATCTAAATAGCCTGACCAAAGAGATTTGTTAGTGACATCGGATACTTGTATGCATGTCTCTGACCCAACTGTCAGAAATAGATACCTTGTTGATGCCATAAGAGCCCAATGTCCTGTAGTGGGACCTGTCCTTACAGCCCAGCAAGGTGCAGCTCGATTGGCATTGGCCAAAGAACACTAGAATTGGCATCTATGCCACTGGTGCCCTGTTCTGTTCACAGATGAGAGCAGGTTCACACAGAGCACATGTGACAGACATGTATAAGGAGATGGACATATTGCCCTGTTTCCTCTTGAAGACATCAGTGCTGTGTGGAATATAAAGTATATGTGTATTGTGAATTGTGTTGTGATGTATTGTAGTGTTTGCAATATACTGTTAGGAAGCTGAGTTCTGCCCAGCAACAGACAGTGAGTAGGGTAAGACATAGTTAAGTGTTGGGACAAGCCCAGAGAGGGAGGGGCTAGCAGGACTAGCGAGGCCTTCCTGGTAGGGAGTCAAACATGGCCTAGCTTGCAGAAAGAGCAGATGTTTAGTCTGAGTGCTCAGCAGGGCCGCATGCAGTGGGTATTCTGTGGCAAAAGAGAAAAGAGATCGGGATAGAGATAGCGGGATCCTGAGGAACAGACCGAGACAGAGTGTTACAGAGACGCAGAGAGAAGGACCTTGCCAGCTTAGAGGAGTGACCAGAGAATAGAGTGACCAAGTCAGAAGGGTCCAGAGAAGGTACACCTAGCAGCAAAGCCCCAAGTAGTGTAAGGTGCCTCAGCGAGGTTGTTGTGGGCAAGCTGTAGCCCCTGCTCACTCTGGCACCCTACAGACAATACATGTCCTCTCTCTGATGTGTGGCTGTGTATGTGGTGTTCTCCACTTACTTCAAACCATCCGATAGCGGCTGTCTCCAAGCATTTCTCTTCTGGGACCAGGGCAGCAATAAATTCAGAGGACACGAGGTTCTTAACCATAACTTGGACTTTACTTGGGGAAGAGGAGTATGTACAATATTTACAGGCAGATATAATGGATAAGGCCCGACAGGTTATTATCTCCCTCACAGGCGCTGGCAACATCTTCAGCCCTGGTTCCCTCTTTAAGTGAAGCATCTCTGTGACTCTAATCTCTAGCCCAAGAGACTCTTCTGCAATACCAACAGTGTTCCGGATCCGATATCTCCCCCACGTCTTAGCCTGGAGTCCTATTTATCTTCCCCTACTACCTGCAGACTAGAAGTGCCCTGGGTCCTCAATACCTCCATTGAGTTTCTCCGGCCGGCTAACAGGACTCTTGCATAGCGAGACTTTTACACTGGTGATCCCACTGTCTGAGGGTATGGAGCTCCCGTCTACCCTAGCAGCCACCATACAGTCAGGCTGCCCGTACGGTTCACTGTAATATCTCTTATTTCTTATCACTTCCTGCTCCTGGAAACTAAGCAGAGATTTTCCTAAAGTGCCCACCCTCTGTGGACTGTCATCACACAACATTAACCCCATCACTGTCTGTAACACTGCTGGCAGACTCAACCTGACATCTGCACCCAGAACAGTGGCATCTTGTGGCTGGTTACAGGTACTGCAGTCCACAAGGAATTATGCCAGGAACAAGCTCTATAAACACTCAAGGCTTGATCAGGGCACCATGTTCCCCCTCTACTCTACTGACTGGACCACTGAAGCTAACCCCTTAGCTTGGCCTTCCGACAGTCCAGAGAGGTTTAACTACGGGAACACTTTCTTTAACTACTTCAGTGCCAAAGGAAGGCTACGTCCTTCCCCACTATTACAGTAGCATACGGCTTTTAAAGGTAACAGACCATGACGGAATAGAACATGAGACGAAGTGAGTGTCCTAGGCGGGAGTTCCCTAACCATCAGAGAGCTTGAAGCTGAGTTCGGCCATATTGGCAAACCCTCTCCTATGTGAGGAGATTCAGACGGGGAACTGAGGGAAACGGAAATGACTTTCACGTAATGTACTGCGGTGTTAAGCTGGGTGGTGGTGAAGGAAATGAGACCAGTAGAGGCCGGAATGTGTGAGGCCGAGGAAATAATGAGACTGTGTATTGAGATGCTCTGTATTAATGAAGAAACGTGTGAGAATTTGTGTACCCGCTATCCTGTGTACATAGTTGCCACGCAATGGCTGTTCAGTAATGCTTTGTTTGTTAAGAATTGGTGGTCTCCTTTCATGAATTGGTTAACATCAGCTCCTGGCAAACCAGCATCATTGGTTACATGCGACCTGCACGGGTGTAGCGCCCTCACAGCACAAGTCCACAAACAAGCCAGGACCCCCACCTTCGTGTAATGTGCCGGCACGCAAGAGACGAGTACCTCGTCCATGTCTAGAACCATGTTACACATGAAAGAGTCTGAAGACAATGGGGTAAACGTTAGGCTACCTGCAACGTCATCCAGCATGACGGGTTTGGAGCTGGGTCATGGACGGTTTAGGAAGGCATGTCCTTATAAACTTGCACAAATCTCAGAATGATAACCAATGCTATCCTGATTGCTGTTATGTACTAGATTGAAATCCTTAGAGTCACTGTCATCCCTTATGCTGTTGCAGTGAGCCCTGGGTTACTTCTGGTGCAGGGCAATGTTAACCCTATGTGGTCTGAGTGTGTAGGTAACTCCTGGATGGCAAAGATAATGATGGTAGTGACTGGCCCTCACATTCCCCAGATCTAAATCCAATTGAATACCTTTGGGACATTATGTATCATTGTATCCAATGTTGATAAGTAGCGCACCTCAGACTGTCCAGGAGCTCAAGGATGCCCCCATCCAGGTCTGGGAGAAGATCATCCAGGACATCATCCTCCGCCTCATGAGGATCATTCCCAGATGTTAGTGGGAGAGCATGGCCATACACATTAGTAGTTACCTTGATGGAATTCAGAAAAATAAGATTCCCCTGTGATTTAAAATTTTAATTTGATTTACAGGACAATTTTGCAATCCAGCTCTCAGTTGGTTGATGATTTTGGTTACAACTGATCATTGATCTGTCATTTTGTTGTTAACAATTGCCAACAGTAAAGATTGCTTCAATCTCTCGTTCATTGATATCCAATGTGTGATTTAAATGTCCCCCCACCTTTTAAGCATACATAGGGAATTAATTTTTTTCATTTCTGTATTCCTATAGTTGCCAGTTCACTGGAAATTCTTAAACCATTGCAGCTGGAATATCTACTCCAGACAGATATTGTGCAATATTTTCTATTTTACATTTATACTTAAATGCTTCCGGACCGCTCATGGACTTTAAAGGTATGTTCTAAAATGTCACTTCATAGTAGTGCAGCTACACATGATCATGCAACTGTGGGAGCAAGAATCCAGCTGTCAGAGTGCTAAATAAGTGCTGTGTGCACAGAAATAGGACAGTGCTTCCTCCTCCATACCCAGTGGTCATGTGATCGCTGTGTATAGGGTGGTAGCAGGAATTACTGGGTCATAGACCTCTGCTAAGCAATCAGGAGGCTGAAATTCTCCTGTTACTGGGGCTAGTACAGCAGCTCCAGTTACAGGGGAAATAATATAAAAATAGAAATGTTGAAATGCCCACCCCACAAAAGAAGTATTTTATAACCATATAGATGGTTTGAATGTGTACAATAAATGAAAAAAAGAAAGAAAAATAAATAATGAAAAAATAGCAGGTAAATAATAAATAAAAATGCCACTTTTAATCCAAAATGCTGTTACCATCCTCGCTCCACTATAAAATGTGTCTGATATATAAAAATAATTGTCACAGAAAGGGGAAGCAAATTTTTAAATATATTTTAGTGGTCGCTTGTGGTCATAAAGAAATAAAAAAAAATATGTAAAAATGTTTTTTGTTCGATTTTAGCAAAAAAAAACCCCATAAAATTAAGCCCCATGTATCACGAAAAATGATTCAAAAATGACTTTATTATTCATAAGAGAAGAAAATTTACAGGTCTTTAAATGGCATGTATGAAAAATGTCAAAACATCTGCCTGGTCAGGAATGGGGGTAAATGACCCCATCTTGAATTGGGGCAAACTTGTGTTTAAAGACACACATGGAAAGCATCACAAACATTTTCCGTATATCAGTAGTATTGGAAGAAAATGTAAATCTAACAGTGACACCTGAGGTCTCAGCTAAAATTACATTAGCATTTCTCTGATCTAGAGGGAATGTGCATATAATTATTCAGCACGTACTGTTATTTTAGGTCACATTACATTTTTACATGGCTTCAAAGCAAGACGACGCAATGGAGAAAGGAAGTTTTATTTCACGCCATCCCCAATGATTACAATAGCCAAAGAACATTATTCTAATTGCTCAGTAGTTAGTTACATAGACATTCAAAGAGAAAGGCTCCGGCTTTGGCACGACTCTCTACGTTTAAAGAGATCATCTCTAATGAGAACCGATATTTGCATGTGAAGAAATGTATCTGCAAGACTGCTGCGTCAACCTATATAATAAGTGAGAGCTCCAGGCACTGGAATACCGAATATACCGAGACGTAGGACAGTATATTTACATTGAAATTAACTTCCTCTCTGGTTGGCTAACATATGAACCAAAACAGACATACATATTTCTGACATCTGAGTCCATAGAATCAAGAAAAACTCCTGCCAATAGTATCCCAAGCTTTATAAACGACAACACCCTGGTGAGTCACTGGAGAAATAAGAGACCAGAAGTAAAAAGATTAACAATAATGGTACTATATTAGATTTATAGAAATGTGGGGTGCCCATTGCAGAAGACTTTGATTAATGCAAATATTTCAGCTACAGACCTTGTGGGAAATCCAAATGCCTTGAAATAAGCAGGCTGTATTAAACTAAGTGCTGGCTATAAAGTATTTTTTTTTGCTGAAGCTTTTTCTCTTCCTCGTGACATGACTGACTTAAAGGGGCTATCTACTACTAGGACCAGTAGCGTACCGCCAATGGCGGCAGACCACGCCACTGCTATGGGGCCCGTGACCCGGGGGGCCCCAAAGCAGCAGGGAAGCGAGGAGGATAGGTGAGTATTGGGGGGGGAGGGAGGCTGCGGCGGCGAAGGAGCGGGGCAGACGCAATAGTGGCTGCTGCAGCTACCACGTGTGCCTGCTACTAAAGGGACATGAATATTCCCTCTTCTCCACTCCCATGGGCGTGGAAAAGAGGGAATATTCATTCTCTTTAGTAGCAGGCAAGGAGGAGCGCTGAGCCGCTGCTCCTGCTGACAGTGCCCGCTACTAAAGAGAATGCATATTCACTCTTCTCCACGCCCATGGTCCCGGCGTGGAGAAGAGTGAATATGCCGACAGCAGCAGCTCAAATCAGTGTCTGAGAGCGCTGGAGCAGAGGTGAGGAAGGAAGGTGAGTATAAGTGTTTATTTTGTGTGTGTGCAGTGATGGGGCCATATATATTGGGGATTGAGGGATGAGGAGGCCATGGGGGATGAGGGGGCCATGCATACCAGGATTGGGGGATGAGGGGAGCCACACATACCAGGATTGGGGGATGAGGAGGCCATGCATACCAAGAGGGGTATGAGGGGGGCATGCATACCAGGATTGGGGGATGAGGGGGCCACACATACCAGGATTGGGGGATGATGGGGCCATGCATACCAGGATTGGGGATGAGGAGGCCACACATACCAGGATTGGGGGATGAGGGGGCCATGCATACCAGGATTGGGGGATGAGGGGGCCACACATACCAGGATTGGGGGATGATGGGGCCATGCATACCAGGATTGGGGATGAGGAGGCCACACATACCAGGATTGGGGGATGAGGGGGCCATGCATACCAGGATTGGGGACGAGGGGTGCCATGCATACCAGGATTGGGGGATGAGGGGGCCATACATACCAGAATTGGGGATGAGGGGCCATGCATACCAGGATTGGGGGATGAGGGGGGCACACATACCGGGATTGGGGGATGAGGGGGCCATGCATACCAGGATTGGGGGATGAGGGGAGCCACACATACCAGGATTGGGGGATGAGGAGGCCATGCATACCAAGATTGGGCTATGAGGGGGCCATGCATACCAGGATTGGGGGATGAGGGAGCCACACATACCAGGATTGGGGGATGATGGGGCCATGCATACCAGGATTGGAGATGAGGAGGCCACACATACCAGGATTGAGCGATGAGGGGACCACACATACCAGGATTGGGGGATGAGAAGGCCATGCATACCAGGATTGTGGGATGAGGAGGCCACGCATACCAGGATTGGGGGATGAGGGGGTGAGGGGGCCACACATACCAGGATTTGGGGATGAGGAGGCCTTGCATACCAGGATTGGAGGATGAGGAGGCCATGCATACCAGAATTGGGGGATGAGGGGTGCCATACATACCAGGATTGGGGGATGAGGGGTGCCATACATACCAGGATTGGGGGATGAGGGAGCAATGCGTACGAGGATTGTGGGATGATGGGTGCCATGCGTACCAGGTTTGGAGGATGAGGGGTGCCATGCATACGAGCATTGGTGGATGAGGGATGCCATACGTACCAGGATTAGGGGATGAAGGGTGCCATACGTACCAGGATTGGGAGATGAGGGGTGCCATATGTTCCAGAATTGGGGGATGAGTGGTGCCACACATACCAGGATTGGGGGATGAGGAGGCCATGCATACCAAGATTGGGCTATGAGGGGGCCATGCATACCAGGATTGGGGGATGAGGGAGCCACACATACCAGGATTGGGGGATGATGGGGCCATGCATACCAGGATTGGAGATGAGGAGGCCACACATACCAGGATTGAGGGATGAGGGGACCACACATACCAGGATTGGGGGATGAGAAGGCCACGCATACCAGTATTGGGGGATGAGGGGGTGAGGGGGCCACGCATACCAGGATTTGGGGATGAGGAGGCCTTGCATACCAGGATTGGAGGATGAGGAGGCCATGCATACCAGAATTGGGGGATGAGGGGTGCCATACATACCAGGATTGGGGGATGAGGGGTGCCATACATACCAGGATTGGGGGATGAGGGAGCAATGCGTACCAGGATTGTGGGATGATGGGTGCCATGCGTACCAGGTTTGGGGGATGAGGGGTGCCATGCATAAGAGGATTGGTGGATGAGGGATGCCATACGTACCAGGATTAGGGGATGAAGGGTGCTATACGTACCAGGATTGGGAGATGAGGGGTGCCATATGTTTCAGAATTGGGGGATGAGGGGTGCCACACATACCAGGATTGGGGGATGAGGAGGCAATGCATACCAAGATTGGGCTATGAGGGGGCCATGCATACCAGGATTGGGGGATGAGGGAGCCACACATACCAGGATTGGGGGATGATGGGGCCATGCATACCAGGATTGGAGATGAGGAGGCCACACATACCAGGATTGAGCGATGAGGGGACCACACATACCAGGATTGGGGGATGAGAAGGCCATGCATACCAGGATTGTGGGATGAGGAGGCCACGCATACCAGGATTGGGGGATGAGGGGGTGAGGGGGCCACGCATACCAGGATTTGTGGATGAGGAGGCCTTGCATACCAGGATTGGAGGATGAGGAGGCCATGCATACCAGAATTGGGGGATGAGGGGTGCCATACATACCAGGATTGGGGGATGAGGGGTGCCGTACATACCAGGATTGGGGGATGAGGGAGCAATGCGTACCAGGATTGTGGGATGATGGGTGCCATGCGTACCAGGTTTGGGGGATGAGGGGTGCCATGCATACGAGGATTGGTGGATGAGGGATGCCATACGTACCAGGATTAGGGGATGAAGGGTGCCATACGTACCAGGATTGGGAGATGAGGGGTGCCATATGTTCCAGAATTGGGGGATGAGGGGTGCCATACGTACCAGGATTGGGGGATGAGGGGTCCCATACATACAAGGATGGGTAAATTTACCATTAGCTGCTGCATTTCCCACCCTAGGCTTATACTCGAGACAATACGTTTTCCCAGTTTTTTGTGGTAAAATTAGGGGCCTCGGCTTATACTCGGGTTGGCTTATTTAAAATATATGGTATTTTAAAATCAGTGAGTACGTGGTGCCCATAATACTGCAGGACTGTGGGGTGCATTACACTATATGGGGGCTGCATTTTACCCTATGGGGTGTGCAATATACTGTATGGAGGACTATGGGGAGTACATTATATTCTATGGAGAACTATGGGAAGTTCATTATACTATATGGAGGATTATGGGGGGCGCATTATACTATATGGAGGATTATGGGGGTGCATTATACTATATGGAGGATTATGGGTGGCATATTATACTATATGGAAGGCTGTGTGGGGGCCATTATACTGTTTGGAGGGCTAGTGCGGGCCATTATACTGTATGTAGGCCCATTACACTGTATGGAGGGCTGTGTGGGAGTCACAGTTGGGGGATCATACTGTGAAAGGGTCACCATACTTTGCCTTGGGAGTTGAAGTGGGGTACAATAGGGTCATTATACTGTGCATGTGGAGGAATGCACCATGGGGGTATCATATTGTGTTTGCGGAGCACTTTTATTGGCATCATACTTTATGGGGGCAATGAAAGAGGAATCTAGGACTTCAGCAGGAGGAAAATTACTAAGTAAAGGCTGGAAAGTTGTGAGATCTGCTCTTCTGTGACACAGACAAATACTTATTTATTTTTTGTGGGGGGTGGGGCCCAATTGGAGCTTCTGCTATGGGGCCCCATGATTTCTATGTATGCCCCAGACTAGAACAACCCCTTTGTCATCTAAACGCCGATAAAATAAAGAAGCCTATACTCACCTCCTGTGCTGGCGCCGTTCCAGCGGTGTCGGCACTCGCTCTCCCTGGGGCTCTCGTGCGGTTGATATGACACGTGAGCCTGGCGCCAGGCTCACATGTAATAACAACCATACGAGAGCACAGGGACCGTGTGTGCTGACACCGCTGGAACGACGCCGACACCGGAGGTGAGTATAAGCTTTTTTATTTTATCGGTGCTAAGTATAGGGTATGAGAAGGGGTTGTCCCAGAAGTGGACAACTTCTTTAAAGGGAAACTAACAGTACCCTTCCTAACAAGCCCTTTCTACTGTATGTGACATGCAGAAGTAGTGCTGTTGCTTTAAAAGCATTCAGCAACTATTAGAAGTAACACAAGCACAGGAGACAGGAAGTGTTGTGCTCCAGAAGCATCCAGCAACTAGAGGGGTTAACACAGTCACAGGAGAAGGGGAGTGTTTTAGCAGAGCCCCAGGGGGATTGTGGGGAAGTTGTTTACTGTCTGGCTGGAGCAGCAGAAGAAGGTGGTGTGTATGTTCTGTATCTCACAGAAGCGCCCCTGCAAGTGAAAAGGATTCAAGTCAGAAGTGAAGCTAAGCACAGATCAGGTAGAGTTCCTGAACTAGCAGTGCAGAGTATTGTCAGGTAGAAAGATAAGGACTGTTATTGGTGCCGGCGGCGGCTGCCGGCAAGAAGTTCTTACCTGCGGTGCTTGGTCGTCAAGTTGCAGCGGCCGGCACTTGTTACTGCACATCCGCCTCCTATTCAATTCAGTGGGAGGCGGATGTGCAGTACCCCGTGGTGGCCACTACAGATGGACGGCCAAGATCTGCAGGTAAGCACTTCAAGCCGGCGGCTGCCGCCGCCGGCACCGGTACCAGCTGATCGGTGGGGGTGCTGCGTGCGGGACCCCGGCCGATCATACATTGATGTCCTATCCTATGGATAGGGCATCAATGTGAAAGTAGTGGACAACTTCTTTAAATAAATTTGTTAGAGCGGATGAGGCTGGTGTACTTTTTTGGAAAATCCATTTGAGAATTGCTATATCATTCTTTTTAAAGGTTTTCTCATCTGAACTCAGGATATTAAAGCCATTCTGACATAGATATTCAAACTAAGTACACCAACCTCATCAGGTCTAAGAGATCCATTTGTTAATGTATGCAGTTTGTATTCTGAAATTTGGTGAAAAATTTGTTATGGGCTCCAAATTCCTATGGGCCAAATTCAACACTTTATAGAGACACACTAACAAATCCCTCAAAGGGCTGCAAGTCACATGTCAACCACTAGGTGGCTGCACATAGACCCTTATAGCATAAATATCCTCCCAATAGAATATCGCAAAATGTTTTTTTTCAAAGCTGGTAATCTCAAGCCGCACATTTTCAGATGGAAGGACACAGCTGTACATAGCACTGAATCATCTTACATTTCTAAATATCTATGTAATTTTGAAAACAAATGAATAATGTTCAACACCATTCTTGCTGTCAAAAATAGTGGAAGCCTGGCCTAAAACTGACAATCCCTTTTGTACATGCAAGGGAATTGTCAAGACCTGTCACAGCAGTCATTACTCCATTAGTGTATACTGAGTTTAGGATGAACAGTGATGAACTATGTTCATCAACAGTCAATGGACTATTTTTATTGCATTTGTTATTTATTGTTTTGCTGTTTTTTTAAATTCATGGAACAATAGTGAGCAATAGGGCTTCAGAGAACAGAAAGAAGATCTGTGGATTTCTTTCATGCTGTATAGCAGCATTGTTTTTTCTAACTTCAGACCAGTAGGAACGCTGCTAATGATAAGGGAAGTGTTGGCCGCCTACCAAAGTTTCGGTTGCTGCTCAGCTTGGGAATTATAGGCATAATAAACAATGCCCAGAGCTCGATACTTTCTTCCACTGCTTATTACATGGTATGAAGGCTTTTGTTCTACATCTATCTAATAACTACTCTTCACATTCTAGATATCTTCAAAGTCCAAAAAAAAGAAGACAAAGAAAAGTTATAGTACGACTCTACACACAGCCTAAAAAGTCCAAAATGATTGCTGTTAATTAATGCCTAGAACTAAATTAAAGAGGCGTAGCATCAGGAAAGGTGGTAAGGGAGTTTGCCATTGGAAAAAAATTTTAAAAAAAAGTAGCAGTGGCATCCCTAGTGCCAAAGATCTGGGGCAGTTCATATGTTCCGAAATACTGGTTGGTGCCAGTGATCTCTGAGCAAGCGTCACTTCAACTGTATCAGCATCTATATGATAACAGTTGAATACCATGGTGGAGCAGGGAGCCTTATTTTTCCCTGCCCCACCACTCTTTGTTTAGGCCCCTGGGAATTGCGTCACTTGTGGCTTGGTCACTCGGATTAAGTGGCTATAGACTTTATGTTTTTGTGGGGTGTGACATTATTAATTTCGAAGGGTGAACATGAAACAAAATTACTTTTTAAGGTGGCTTTATTGTTTTTTAAAGGGGAGATTATTTGTTTTAAAGGGACACTTATTAAACATAATGACATTGCCAAGGAGCGCAATAGTTGACTTGTTCCCAGTGCTGGCAACCCAAGCTACTACACTCTGGGATTTCTATCTCAGGAGATTTTTGCTCATTATACGCCAACAATAAAGAAGGCCATACTTTTTTGTTTAGGCCTGATGTCAACTCATTTATGGCTTTATAATGATTTTTTACTCTTAGAAAAGAAAGCAGAACCTCTAGCCTCTACAGTCTTCCCCTTGTCCTGTGATGGGTGTCCTCCTCTCACTTATACAGTACTATTAATACTTAACTCTACATATAAATGCACAATAATTACATGTGAATATGCCTTGTTTACCGCATTAATATATAAATGTTCCCATTTGTGGGCATCCTTTCCCAGCTATATATAAAGACACAGGTCTACTGTACTGATAGGCAAATATGGTTGGGCCAATACCCCAATATTGTAGCCTCTCTTTGCAAGTCACAGATAGTACAGAAAACTGAGATAAGGAGGGTCCATGATAATAAGGACCCCTGGTCAGTGAAAAGCAGGTCAGAGATTTGTTTCACCACAGTCACGTGGACCTCAGCCAGAAAATACCTAATGACACGATAGCGTGTTATGGGCATGCTATGTAATCTGTGCAGGGAGGAGGGGGAGGTAAGCTGTGATAATCATATATTTTCAGTAGTGCGATCCTGTGTTATCTGTATTCACCTTTCTAATATTCAACTCTGTTATTTGTCACTTTTAATAAAAATCGCAATATTTTAGTTTCTCTTTTACAATTTAGATATCTACTTGAAAAAATAATTATTAATACCATTTTTTAAAATGTATGTCTAATATAAAAGCTCCTCTGAAATTATAGTTTCTTTTTCTGACACATAGATTTCTTTTAAATTGTTTCTGTTGCATTGCTGACATTCAGAAAAACAAGCTTTCACATGTATTATAGTATCTAATTACAAATTGTATCATATACATGTAAGGGTGTGGACTGCCCTGTCCCTGCCCCTGAAGACAGCGTCATATTATAAGAATAGTGTTGTATGTGTGGCACCCCAGGGGTCTGGTTTCCACAGTAACGGCAATGTTATGTCTGAGAGCAGGTGGGAGGTCTCTTGGTCAGGAATCCTATGCATGCCACACCTCCTGCCCAGTCCTGGGAGGGGAAGAACTTCCCCTATATAAACCTGGGGCTGAGGCAGGGTTAGTGAGTAGAGAAGAAGTAGAGACAGAGAAGCAGATATAGGAAAAGAACATCAGGAGCTCTGTGGGAGCAGTGCTACAAGGAGTCAGGGGCTGGCAGCTGCAGAGCTCGCCCTGACTGAGAAGTTATCACCGGACCCGGAGTCCGAGGCTGTGGGGACTAACTCCTATCCAGCAGCAGAAACCGACCGGCAGGGGATTGCAGGTCCTCTGGCCCAGAAACCCGAAGGCACGGTCACACGCGTGGGACCAGCACCGCCGTCGTGGAGCGGAAGCCACTAGAAGGCCCCGAGTCACCGGCCATACGGGTGAGCACCACACGGTACACTCAGGGACGTGGGCTACTTATACCCGCCTCTAGCAAGGTAGCCAGAAGAGTATCGTTAGTTTGGGAGGCCTACAACTCCGCCTGGCCAGGGGAGATCCCATCTGCTCAAGGACTGACCAGGCCCCAATCGCTAGCCAGTACTCCGGGAGGGTCTATCGTTGTCACCAGTAAAGACCCTGAACTACACTGTACCGTCTCCGAGTGGTTCCTGCTACCCCCATCATCCACGTCGGCTGCCCTGAGGCCATACCCCTCCCGTTGGGGGTTATACTATCACGCTGCACAATCCTACCACCGGCCTCAGCGGTCTGCCCTGCAGCAGCAGCTCCTTAGCTGTACTTAACGGGTGGCGTAGTCGTCCAACATCTACCGCTAATACAGCGCCACTTAGTCTGACTCCCTGGGCACGGACCGGATCACCGCCACGAGACTACAACCCTCAAGAGATCCGGCTCCGGGTAAGCTCCCGCGTGCGCAACGCAGCGCGACACAGGCCCAGGGGCGCGTCAACTTTTGGCGTAGTCGGCAGGATTTCGTGCCCGCAACCACCGGGTACTGCGTGCCTGAAAAAGACTGTTCAAACTTACCTGTGGTGAAGATTCCCGCCATCCGGCGCCATCTTCCGCTTCCTTCCCGCCATCGGTGGAGTTTTCCCGCCATCCGGCGCCATCTTCAGCCTTCTTCCCGCCATACGTGGAGTTTTCCCGCCATTGGACGCCATCTTGAGGATGCCGCGCGGGAAGAAGAGGGGCGTGGACTCCGAAAGCGCGCGAGAACTGAAGCCCCGCCTCACGTCCGGACGTTGCGTGAGGTCCTGGAAGGAGCCCAGCAGACGCCGACGTCACAGGAGCGCGACGGAAGGTCCTCAACCCTGACGATCCACTGCGGAGCCGCGGCCTACGGAAGAGGATCATCGCAAGGTAGGCCACGGTCCACTAGGGGGGAGAAGGATGCCTGATACGGAGGAGAGCTTCACCGCTTCAACCCCCGCCAGCGCCACCGCTGTTGCGGTCATGCCTTTCACCATGCCCTATATCCCGGGGGCAGCCTGGCTACCCCAGTACTCAGGGGAGTCACATACCCTGCATGACTTTAGAGAAAAGCTGGATAGCCTCTTCCAGGTGTACCCCCTCACAGAGGAGCAAAAAGTGAGCATCCTGGTGGCCCAATTAACCGGGGCAGCCCAAAGGGAGGTAAAGTCCTGGCCACCTGGGGGGAGGACTGTCACAGGGATACTAACCCGGCTGAGGGACACCTTTGATACCCGCACCTCAGCCGAGATCAAGCTTAGATTCTACGGGTGCAAACAGCGGGCACATGAGAGTATAAAGGACTATGCCCTGAACCTACAAGAGGCCCTGAGAGCCATTAAGCAGACCGACCCTGACGGCGTGGGAGACGAGGACAGGCTGTTGACTGAACAATTTATAGAGGGTTTATATTGCAATGCCCACCGAACCCAGTTGCGGGCAATGGCCTTACAGGACCCTCATCTGGGATTTGCACAGTTCAAGGACAGAGCCATCCGGGTGCTTCGAGAACCGGCACCAGGTGGCGTTGTGACCCCCAGACGCCCCACTACCACTTACCACCAGGAGGCGGCGCCCTTGTCAGCAGGGCCTGTGGGAGCTGATGCGCAGGCTTTGAACAATGACCCGGCTCCAGACCTGCACCATCAGGTCCAAGAGCTAGCTAAAAGCGTTGCTGCGCTAACCCGAACTGTGCAGTCTTTACAGGTTTCCACTCCAGGGAAGATCCAGCTGGCATCCGGACCGGAGGACATCCCGTGGCGTCGACCAAGGAGGACCCCACCGGCCAGAGGAAGACCCAGCGACCGATACAACGAGGACGGATGACCCATCTGCCGCCGCTGCAATCAACCCGGACATATGGCAAGGTACTGTCCTTTAAACTGGCACAACCTGGGGTAGAGGGCCAACCCCCAGGTAAAAGATCACCAGGCCCATCGAACTGGCGCGACAAATATGTGGGAGGACGTCCAGTCTTACCCGTGGTACTGGATGGCATTCCTATGAGTGCCCTACTGGACACCGGGTCACAGGTCACCACCATCCCATACGTGCTCTTCAAGCAGTACTGGAATGACTCGGATATCACCCGCTACCCTGACGACGACTTGAGTATCATCGCCAGCAATGGTCAGCCCGTGCCACAGATTGGATTTAAAGAGGTGACCATTAAAATCGGTAGAGTCGAACTGGCAGCACAGGGACTGATCATTGTAGACATTGACAAACACGAGAGTCACCCAAAGATAACTCTAGGAACTAATGTAATTGAAAATTGTCTTGCAGAGGTGATTTTCCTTTTACAGCAGTTTGCCAAGAACGCCAGCTCCGGCCAGCAGCGAGTGCTCCAGAAAGAGATCCGGGCACTGATGCGACGGCAACAGCTAGAACTCTCCGGTGGTGAGATTGGTAGCGTGCGAATGTGTGACCCTTTCCCTATTGCCATGCAACCGAAAAGTGAAATGATGATTTGGTGCCGGGCAGCTATTGGTCTGAGAGGTAGAGATTACCAGGCAATGGTAGAACCAGTTTACTCAGACAGTAGGCCCACCATTTTGACAGCACGGGGGGTGGTCAATGTACGCCATGGGAGGGTGCCCGTTCGCATAATAAATATCGGGAAGAGGGAAGTGTACCTGCCCCGGTATGCCACGCTAGCCAAATTGTATACCATCAATCAAGATTCCATACAGTCCGTAGAACCCTTGCCTCCATCTTCCCCGGAGGAAGGTAACGGCTCTCAGAAAGCAATGGAGGACTGGTGTCAGCAACTACATTTGGGTACTGATTCCACTCCCTCACACCAGAAACAGGGAGTCTATCGGGTGGTTCAAGAGTACGAGAGAGTGTTTAGTAAACACCCGTTAGACTTCGGGCGAGTCAAGGGGGTAGAACACCACATCCCCACGGGAAACCATCCTCCCATAAAAGAGAGGTATCGACCCGTACCCCCTGCACACTACCAACACGCCAAGGGGATGCTTAGAGACATGAAGGAGGCTGGGGTGATCAGGGATAGCTGTAGCCCCTGGGCAGCTCCACTAGTCTTAGTCAAAAAGAAAGACAACACCATGAGGATGTGTGTAGATTACCGGAAAATCAACCGTATCACACACAAGGATGCGTACCCCTTACCAAGGATAGAGGAGTCTTTGGCTGCTTTAAGATCTGCTAACTTCTTCTCTACCTTGGATCTCACTAGTGGGTACTGGCAGGTTCCTGTAGCAGAGGCGGACCGGGAGAAGACCACATTCACCACCCCGATGGGACTTAGCGAGTTTACCTGCATGCCGTTCGGACTCTGCAATGCACCAGGAACCTTCCAACGATTAATGGAGTGCTGTCTGGGCCACAGAAACTTCGAGACGGTCCTGTTGTACCTGGACGATGTCATCGTATATTCCAAGACGTATGAGGACCACCTGAAACACCTGGCGGAAGTGTTCGAAGCTCTGGCAAGCTACGGCCTAAAGGTGAAACCCTCCAAGTGTCACCTCCTGAAACCAAAGGTGCAGTACCTGGGACACGTGGTGAGCGCTGACGGAGTGGCTCCCGACCCTGATAAGATCACCGCAATTAAGGAATGGCCAAGTCCCTCCAGTGTAAAGGAAGTGCGGCAGTTCCTCGGGTTGGTAGGCTATTACCGCAGATTCATCCCCGGTTTCACCAAAAAGGCAGCTCCTATGCAGGACCTCCTGATAGGCCAGTCCCGGAAGGCCAAGAACCAGAAGCCACCCTTCAGATGGGAGAAGTTAGAAGAAGAGTCCTTCTGCCAGCTGAAGATGGCCCTCACGGGGGATGAAATCCTGGCGTACCCTGATTACAGCCAGCCCTTTATCCTCTACACCGACGCAAGTAACATCGGGCTAGGAGCCGTGCTGTCCCAGATCCAGCAGGGGAAAGAACGAGTAATCGCTTACGCCAGCCGAAAACTGCGACCCACCGAAAGAAACCCTGAGAATTACAGCTCATTTAAGCTAGAGTTACTGGCAGTGGTGTGGGCAGTCACCGAACGCTTTAAGCACTACCTCGCTTCTTCCCGGTTCACCATGTACACGGATAACAACCCGTTGACACACCTGGACACGGCAAGACTCGGTGCCCTAGAGCAGAGATGGATGGCCCGTCTGTCCAACTACGAGTTCACAATAAAATACCGGGCAGGACGCTCCAATACCAACGCGGACGCCCTGTCCAGGATGCCAAACCTACCGGACGTAGGAGAAGATCCAAAGGGACTGGAAGAAGTTGAACTCCCCGCGTTCCACCGTCATGGGACTATCCAGTATTCCCATCGGGTAAGGAGTAAGCAAGCCGCTACGTTTAACCCCTTGCCTCACTACAACTGGGAGGAAACGCAAGACAGTGACCCTGCCGTCCGGCTGGTGAAGGAGATGCTGACTCGGCCAGAGGCTCGCCTTGACCCAGACGCTCCGGAGGAAGCTAAGCAACTGTGGGCTGAGAAGAGTCGACTGTTCCTTTACAAGGGGAAGTTGTGCCGCAGAATGGTTAACTCCCGGACGCATGAACTAATCTGGCAAGTAGTTGTGCCACGGAGAGACGCAGCCATGGTGATGGAAGCATACCACGACGGGGCTGGACACTTTGGATGGAAGAAGCTGGAGTTCCTGCTGCGTGGGCGGTTCCACTGGGTAGGCATGAGGGGAACCATCGAGAGGTGGTGCAGAGACTGTGGCCCGTGCAACCTAAGAAGGAAGGACCGTGCCAGCCAGAAGACTCCCCTGCAGTCCATCGTCACCCGGCAGCCGTTGGAACTGGTAGCCTTGGATCATGTAAAACTGACCCCAAGCAGAAGTGGCTACGTCTACGCGTTAACCATTGTGGATCATTACTCCCGGTTCTTGGTTGTCGTCCCCGTTAAGGACTTAACGGCTCAAACAGCAGCTAGAGCCTTCCAGCAGCACTTCTGCCGTCCACACGGGTACCCGGACCAAGTGCTGACGGACCAGGGACCTGCCTTTGAAGCGGAGGTCTTCCAGGAATTCTGCAATCTGTATGGCTGCCGGAAGATAAGGACGACACCCTATCATCCGCAAACTAATGGACTTTGTGAGAAAATGAACCAGGTGGTAATGGATCTCCTGAAAACGTTGCCCCTGGAAGAACGCAGTCTGTGGCCTGAGAAGCTGCCCGATCTGGTGGACCTATACAACCACATCCCGGTAGGTTCCACCAACTGTACCCCGGCTTACCTAATGAGGGCGAGACCTGGTAAGTTACCTGTTGACCTGGAAATGGGAGTCCTGACACCCGAGGACAGCTACGGAACCCTGAAGAGGAACAAGAAGACCATCGACCCGTAGAGGAAAGGGAAGATATGGTTAGTACTGTGCTCGGAGACTTCCCTCGGTCCTGGACTCAAGTCAATGGTGCAGTTGTGGTACCCGTCCTCACGTTCCTCCAACCAGCATCCCAAGTGCCTATGGAGCAACAGGTAGAGCTGGAAGAGCAGCCGGTCCAGGAGGCAGAAGACTCCACACAAGCAGAACAGGAGGATCAACCCTCTGCTTATAGTGAGCCTGCCGTACCCCTAGTGAGTCAAAGAGCCGGTAGACAGCTGCCCAGTTTACCCTTGACGGCTCCTACACCCTGTAGTTCAGGGCTAGACAGTCAGCTCCGTAGGTCCAGTAGGGCCACTAGAGGCCAGTTACCCGCACGTTGGAGGATTTGAAGTGTATAAATTGTTTTATTTGTGGTTACCTGTTTTTCTTGCTGCTTGTGTATAATTATGTGTTTCTAGTTATTTTTAGGAGTCCTTGGTGGATTTACCGGGAATCCTTTGTGTATAGTTGGAGCGTAACCCAGGACGGACTAAAGACTGTTAAGGACTCGGGGCAGGACAGACCCCTACCTGGTTACGTCTCCCTGTTTTGGTGAAATGGACACCTTGCTTTTCTTCAAAGACTGCGCCCGGTTGCGGACACGCCGTAACCATCTTTATGTGTTTTTCTTATTGTATTATTATTGTTATTATCTTGTTATGTTTTTCTAAATATATGTTTAGTCCCGGAGTACTAAATTTCACTAGGGGGGAATGTGGCACCCCAGGGGTCTGGTTTCCACAGTAACGGCAATGTTATGTCTGAGAGCAGGTGGGAGGTCTCTTGGTCAGGAATCCTATGCATGCCACACCTCCTGCCCAGTCCTGGGAGGGGAAGAACTTCCCCTATATAAACCTGGGGCTGAGGCAGGGTTAGTGAGTAGAGAAGAAGTAGAGACAGAGAAGCAGATATAGGAAAAGAACATCAGGAGCTCTGTGGGAGCAGTGCTACAAGGAGTCAGGGGCTGGCGGCTGCAGAGCTCGCCCTGACTGAGAAGTTATCACCGGACCCGGAGTCCGAGGCTGTGGGGACTAACTCCTATCCAGCAGCAGAAACCGACCGGCAGGGGATTGCAGGTCCTCTGGCCCAGAAACCCGAAGGCACGGTCACACGCGTGGGACCAGCACCGCCGTCGTGGAGCGGAAGCCACTAGAAGGCCCCGAGTCACCGGCCATACGGGTGAGCACCACACGGTACACTCAGGGACGTGGGCTACTTATACCTCTAGCAAGGTAGCCAGAAGAGTATCGTTAGTTTAGGAGGCCTACAACTCCGCCTGGCCAGCGGAGATCCCATCTGCTCAAGGACTGACCAGGCCCCAATCGCTAGCCAGTACTCCGGGAGGGTCTATCGTTGTCACCAGTAAAGACCCTGAACTACACCGTACCGTCTCCGAGTGGTTCCTGCTACCCCCATCATCCACGTCGGCTGCCCTGAGGCCATACCCCTCCCGTTGGGGGTTATACTATCACGCTGCACAATCCTACCACCGGCCTCAGCGGTCTGCCCTGCAGCAGCAGCTCCTTAGCTGTACTTAACGGGTGGCGTAGTCGTCCAACATCTACCGCTAATACAGCGCCACTTAGTCTGACTCCCTGGGCACGGACCGGATCACCGCCACGAGACTACAACCCTCAAGAGATCCGGCTCCGGGTAAGCTCCCGCGTGCGCAACGCAGCGCGACACAGGCCCAGGGGCGCGTCATATGGTTTCGCTGTGTTTTATTGTGCAATGTGAACTGTGTCATGGGGTTTTAAGTAATGTACAGGGAATGTACAGGGAATGCCTGGCGTGAATAGTAATGTATACTGTAAGATGTGATATGTTCAGAATTGCCATGTATTGTGTTATGATAATGTACAGGTAAGTTAAAGAGTTAATGTATAATGTATAAGCAATGCTTTATATGTAGTGCAGGGTAAGCATAGGATAAGATATAGGTTAGGATTTAGGACCCAGAGTAGAGACAAATAGGACAGATTAGACAGTGAGAGTCATTTTAAGTGTAATATGCTAAGTGCATACTGTTAGGGGATAATGACTGTAGTTAAGTAGGTGAAAAGTTAAGTTTGCCCAGCAACAGACCGCTGGGGCAAACAGAGTATAGAGACAGTTAAAATGATTGGTCCAGCCCAAAGTGGGTGGGGTTAGGGCCAGTAAAAGGCAACCACTTCCTGGTTTAAGTTAGTGAAGGAGTTCATTGGTGACAGTTGCTAGGGTGAGTTCAAGGTGCAGTGGGCTGAAGCACGGCGTGGGCAAAGACATTCTGGTGGTATGAGGTCGCACAAAACTCCCTACGGACATTCCTGCAATGTCCTTAGCCTAAGGCTCAAGTCGGGGGCTATGGAGAGTACCAACACCTCTTCCGTACAGTGGAAGATGGGCGTGTAACCTTGTGAGGGAAACATTGCGGATCTCGGGCATACTGAGGAGCCAGATTGGGAAACCCTGGGGCTGACAGGAGGATCAAGCGTAGGGGTAACCCATGCTGAACGTGAGAACAGGAGTGAGATGTTCTGTGTGGAAGAAGCAAGTGACGGAGGGTGCTGCGCCTGACACTACGTGATGCAATCTTATGTACTGCAACTGTCAAGTAAACTGTCAAGTAAACTGTTAAAACGAACTGGGTGTCCCCTATTGAACGTGCGGCTGTTCCTTGATCCGGGATCGTGGAGACAGTTTAGGCAGCTCCTTCATGCTTCTCCTGACTTCTGGTCATGTGACGGTGCGTACGCATTGAGCGCCAGGATTCTGCATGGGAGTGGGGGGGGGGGATGAGCTGCACAGGGGGAATTGGGAGTGAGGGGGAGAATGAGCTGCACATGGGGAATTGGGAGTGGGGGGAGGATAAGCTCATTTTTAATTGGGAGATGGGAGTGGGGAGAGCACATGATGAATTGGGAGTGGGGGGAGAGCAAATGGTGAATGGGGGGTGGGGGAGAGTAACTGATGATGAATAGGGGATGGGGATGGACATGACATAATGAATTGGGGCAGAGGGTGCATGTAAATATAATGAATCGGGGGAGCAGGACGTACAGAGTCGGGGGCGTTGCGGATGCAGGAGTGTGACTGGTAATAAATTGGGGGAAAGAGTACAGGTTCTAATTTATTTACATATTTATTAGGTGGGGAAAGTGGCTATTTATAGTTAGTGGGGGCACAGAGGTGGATTACAATTTATATTTGGAATGGTGGGTTGCATAATAACTAATTATATACCAATGGTGAGTGCACATCTGTATTCAGCTGTGTAATGTAAAAGTTGGGGAATGTGCTCTAGATAACTGTGTTATTTTATGCAGAGACAAGTCCTGGCTGGAAGAAGTGATGGCGGTCTGTTGTGGATGAAGGAGAAAAGCGAAGATGAAGGACTTCACCTAGAGACGTCACCAGTGAGTCAGTGTATTACATGTACACTGACACTATACACTATATACTATGTACAGGGCTCCTGTGTATAATGTCACTGGTGATGTCACGCCAGGTGTGAGTGCAACACAGAGAGTCACGCCAGGTGTGAGTGCAACACAGAGGGGAAAGGGAAAGGGAGCCTAGACACTAGGGAAAGGGGGAAGAGGTGACCTCCTAATCTGGACTAGCGTCACCCTGTCTCCCCCTGACGTCCCTATGCAGCCTCCACAGCTGTCGCCGATCACGTGCCTTGCCCTACTATCCCTGGCGTAAGGGTATAGCTGGCGCTGGAAGGAGATGAGCTCTAGTCAACCTCCGCTAGCACTGTAAAGACAAAAGGGGAAGACAACACAGGGGAACAACAACTCAGCTTTAGAAGAACTCCAACAGGGCACACGGCCTCAGGACTCCAGAGAGGACGTGATGCTGCTTCAGCCAAGTTCCAAGTAGAAATGAGTATAAACCAGCAATGGCCACCTAGACACACCAGGTATATATACACCCAGACTAAAGGGAGGTAGTCGCTGGGTCATAAACACAGCCTCCTATCTAGGCAGCTGTCTGCATTGCCAAACGTGGAGATCTCCTGCAAACCACTGCAGGGTGACTGTCTGTCACCTCTGGCACACCCGTGAGAGGTGATCACTGTATTATCTGTACACTATATACAGAGCTCCTGTGTATAATGTCACTGGTGATCACTGTATTACCTGTACACTATATACAGAGCTCCTGTGTATAATGTGACTGGTGATAACTAGATTACCTGTACACTTACATTATACACTGTATACCATGTGCAGAGATCCTGTATGTAATTTCACTTATGGTAATATTAGTATTGTGTTCTTTTATTAATGATCTGTATTGTAGTATTCTGTGACAATGTGGTGGTAAAATGTGGTCTGGTCTGGTTATGGTGTGGCGGTTTTTGTCCCTTCTGTGTGGTATTATTTGGCCTCTGTGTTGTGGTAATATTTGGTCTTGTCATGGTGTGGCGGTATTCCTTGTATGTGGTATTATTGTTCATTTTAAAAAAATGTGTATGACACATTCCGTTAAAGAAAAATAAATAAAAATATATCTAAAAAGAGTATTGGATATTTTAAGAAAATTTTAATAGGTTAGAGTAGAGTAGGACTCTGCCAGAAGAGTTTACCTTATTGTGGTTGCGACTTTAAAAATCTTTTGACCAAAACAAAAGCTGCTGGCTATGTATGTGATCTTGTGTTCACTGGGAACTGGTAATGTGTGATTGGTGAGGACGGGGTGCAGAAGTGAAGTTTTTCCAAGAGTGGGCAGTTGGACTGTAGAAGGTTTGAGGGATGGAGGCGGAGCCTAGGTGGAGTCTCAAGGGGGCCCGAAAATTTTGCCAGTATGGGGCCCCGAAATGCCTGGTGGCAGCCCTGCCTACGTGGCCCAACTTGGAACCAAAAATGACAATGCACTCTTCGACACTGCCTACATTATAGGGCATTTCCCCTAATTTTAAGGGGACCACTGACCCTCTTCTCTTATTACCCACATGCCTCATTTGCATACTGGAAGCTTGATACAAAATGCGCATCAGGTTTTTGATTGGTAAAGTGAATTCCATGCCACTATGCATCTTTGTGTGAACGTTGATGTGATATCACTCTTTCCCTTTATATCTGTATGTACCTTAAAGGGGTTGTGCAGTCTAAATTGATAAATCTGCAATTATTCTATATGACTGCAGACTTGTGATTTCCCCCACGCACTGTGCGCTACAAGGATTTGCTGGTTTCTGAGCTGGGAACGGCTGATGTATACGTTATGCGTACTCCTGACCAAAGCCCGTCTAGTGGGTACAGCCTCGCTCCATACATTTGTATTGAGTGAGGCCGCACCCACTAGATGTTCGAACCCACTGAATGACTTCGAAGGCAACAGTCGAAACGCGCATCAGGGTGGACGCCATTCAGGAGAGGGTGCCTTCTACTATAATTATATTGAGCAGTTAGTATTGCCTGCATCTATACCTTTGATTACACACTAGCACTTTACACAAGCCAACTATATATGTCTATGATCCTTATACTAGAACAAACTTTAAGATTTTGACACAAGATATTACCCATGCAATACTATGTATAGTGTACTAGTGTATTTTCACTAGCATTATATCTTCATATGATTACTTGACTCCTTAAAGACACATGATTTTTATCATCCTGCGTGTGGGCCCCTTGTTTTTATATGGTTATTTTTTGTAATATTTTATCATCTAATCGTTAATAAAGATTTACTGTGTTTCAAACTATTTGATATATCTGGGCTTCTATAGTCGTTTTTTCTTCCTTTTTCTTCTATGTCAAATTTAGTGGAGTTGCCGTCTTCAAATCACAGAAAAGTCATTATGACTGCCCGGCGATCATACCGCAAGGCAAAATCATGTCATAAGTCTAGATTGCGTGTGTAGTTTTCAGCTAAAACAACAGGATCTGTCCATTTTAATCAAATGTGTATGGCTTAATTAGAAGAAGGCTGAGACTGAGATAGTGGGGTCAAATGTCCACATTTATATTTGCGTAGTCAGCTGTCTACTGAACTGTTAAAACAAAAAATGTTTGCATTTCTATACAGCTAAATGGATATACACTACTTTTTTATTTATTTAAAAAAATAGACCTATGGTGGTCCGGAAAAAACAACAACATATAATCACCTATAAGTCACCAGCCACTTATCTGCCCGCTTTCTCTTCCTGTAGAGAACGTTACGTGACCACTGATGCCAATCAGTGTCTACTGATTGGTTGCATCGGTCCAAGCCTGAAGAGACAGTCTCTAAATCTCTATTCCTGCATAAAATATTTAATACTTTCATGGCACCTACAAATACTATCCTAGAGAGTGGTGTAAGGAAAAAGATTCCCATACTAAACAGGTAACTGCCTGCCCAGACTGCCCCGGCTATTGACGTCAGGGAAGGAAACGATCAGGCATGGTGAATTACTTTACTCGATTCTTTTGTTTCTGCAGATGTTATGCCGCCTCACTTTCCACAAATAAAAACAAATATACATGTGTATGGGGCAGTTGGGAATGATCACTCTAAAGGGTGCATGAGCATCCTAAAAGCCTCCATACACAATAGATGGCTGTCAGCTGAGCAATGCTTTGGCCGATAGTTCAGCTGACAGCCATCTTGGCTGGATCTTCCATTGTTCTGCCAAGAGTTCCTGTGTTGAGTATGAGAAAGCCACCAACAGCCTTCTCTGCCATCAGCTTATCTTCAGGAAAACAAAGCCATTATAATCCAAAATTGAATATGACCAATAGCCATCTTCCCTGAAAATTAGTTGACCATCGTCCCCGTATGCATTAGCGCGTCGTCTAAAACTATTGATATCAGCGGGTTTGGCCAACTTTAGTCTAAGCTGTTTGGGAGGGGGCTTTACTTTACGTACAGTGCATTGCATTTGCATGAACGGACTTTTATTATATCTGATCATTATATGTGATCTACAGATCAATATCAAGTGATATCGCTGTTGTGTGCTCATACAACATTGGCGCATTACGCAAGACATCGGCTTTTGCCACCTTTAGCATCACTTCTATATTTCACCCACAAATAATAAAGCAAAGCCATTTAACTTGTGAACAATGCGCTTAGTAAGTTACTTATTCCGGCAGGGCATACACATGTATTGAATTGTGATAATCTACTTTTGTGGAATTCAGAAAATGTTACTCATGCTCAATTTATAGAAGGTGACGACACGCAAACTAGGTGTGCGTATTCTGTGGGAGTGTTCATGACATTCATTTACTCTTATACACCGGACTTATCATAAGTACACAGCCATTCACTGAACCTTCCCTTCTTCATAGGTCTATTCAGGGCATAAGTCATATAGTAAATTCTATAATAAAACTCCTCCGGTGAATGACATTTGAAGCTTTAAATCATTAAATCTAAAGAGGTGAAAATTCTTCCTGCCAGCAGTGGCCACTAGGGAGAGCATTCTGTAGACCTATTTACTTATTAGATAAAAGTAAAATATAAAGATAGTTATGATTTAAGCCTTGGTAAAAAAAATAGCAATGGAGAAAGAATAGCAAAATTCATAGTAATTAGTAAACTATTGTATACAACAAATGGCCATAGCATTAAAACCATATGCCTAATATTTCCCAGCGATCTAAGGGGTAAGTGACATGTCAGGTCTGGCATGCCAGTATGAGGAGACTTAAACACCTTGCATGCTCTTCTGGGACATTAGATATGCAAATTGTCTCTTCAGAGAGGAAGAGGACTTGACCTCTAGTGCCACCTATTGGAAGTAGGATGTATCAATCCTACAAGTCATTATCGACCCTTTAACGAGCCTTGGAATATGACTGAGGATAAAAGCCAAATCAGAATCTCAATTTGCAGACATGGTGTTTCGGGGTATTGCCCCTCGTCAGTACAAAGGCTGGGTGAGAGGCTAAGACTGGGATCTAAGGGGTAAGATTTCTCCTTGTGGAGAGTGACATGCCAGGTCTAGCACACCAGTATGAGGAGACATAAAGAGTCTCAGTGGGCCCCTTTAATGCTTACCTTGATTCATGATGCACAGATACGGTGGAGAAATATAGGTATACAACACAAGACCCAGCCTGCCCCCTCATCCTTCACATATGCAGACACGCACATGGTACGCAGACACGCACACGGTAAGCAGACACGCACCCACAGTACGCAGATATGCACGCACATATGCACACAGTATGCAGACATGCATGCACACACAGTACGCAGACATGCACATGTGTCACCCTGGCCTGGATGCCACAAATATAATAAAGCTGTGTCTGAGAGCAAGGGGGAGGTCCTCTAGTCAAGGACCATTAGCATGCAGCACCTCCTGTCCCAGACCAGTAGGGGGAGCAGGCTGCCCCTATAAAAGCTGGAGCTGGGGGCAGGGTTAGAGAGAACTGGACGACCTGTCTCTGGATTGAGAGGTGTCCCAGAGCAGGGACAGACAGTTGTGTTGCAGCCTAAGAGGACGTGTGGCAGTAGGAGAGCCACGAGCCAGGGACAAGAGGCGAAGTGAGCCTGTCCTGGCAGACAAAGAAACTAATCTACCAGACTTTTGTGTCTGAGGCTGGGAGGATTCCAAGTCCTACAGCAGATAACCAGTCCGCAGGGGACTGTATGTTCCTTGGCCTAAGAAGCCCGAAGGCTCCGCCACAGCAGAAGGGACCAGCAAAGCCGTACCAGGCCGGGAGTAGAAAGGGACCCAAGTTGCAAGCCATACGGGCGAGAGGACACGGTGAGCTCGGGAACGTGGGGTGTTACACTACAAGGAGGGAAATAGCCAGAAGGAGCACAGAGAGCACGGTAGGCCTACACCCTCACCCTGACCAGGGTCAGCTTCCCACTTGTTCTCAGACATCCAGGTCCCCTCCTAGCCGGGCCTGTTTCTGGGTCATTTTACCTGTTCTAATAAAGACCCTGAACTGTTTAAGAGGCCTCCGTTTACTGGCTATCGCGGTCGGAATCATCCCCTCCATCATCCATTATATATACTGCCCTGGGGCCATACTCCTCCCGTGGGGAGTTGAACTTTTCAGTGCTCCACATTTATATCAGCCCCAGCGGTCTGCACTGCAGCGGCGGTTAGCCCTGACCGCAATCCACGGGTGGCGTAGTCGGACATTGCTACAGCACATCATAGACTGCCACTGGTCTGACCACCCTGAGCCACGGGACCGGGTCGCCACTACTACTCCCAGCATTGCCCTGAAGCCCGGTCCCGAGTGCCCCACGGCCCAGGGGGCGAGTCACACACAGTACGCAGACATGCACGCACATGGTGACATGTGCGTGCACACACACACACGGTACACAGATATGCACACATACATTACACAGACACGCACATACACAAACATATACACAGATATGTGCACATACAGATGACGCGCCCCTGGGCCAGTGCTGTAGTGCGGCGCGCGTGCGCGCGGGGGATACCCGGAGCCGGATCCGATGGGGGTAGTAGTCTCGTGGCGGTGACCCGGTCCGTGCCCAGGGAGTCAAACTAAGTGGCGGTGCTCGGCATAAGATGTTATATTGTTATAGAGTTCGACTACGCCACCCGTTGATTTGGGGTCACAAGGCCGCCGCTGCAAAACAGTCCGCTGAGGCCGGTGGTATATATGTGCAGCTATGGTGGTATAACCCCCAACGGGAGAGGTATGGCCTCAGGGCAGCTGGTACGGGAGAAGGGAGTGATAGTGAGAGCGTCCCGGTACCTATGGTGCCGGTGGTGCGATGGAACACAGAGACTGATTGCAGCTTTCAATGCTTTACTCACAGTTGTTATTAACGTCAGTCCTGCAGGTGATGACGACCCGAGCCGTGCTGCGTCCACCAGGTGCGGGACTCGGCCAACTCCCAGGCAGTTCCAGAGCGTGGTCCTGAGCTCCCCTCTCCTCCTTCCTACTGGCCGTCCCCACCAGGGATCCACCTCTGTCCGGCTCCCTCGGGCCTTCTGGTGGTGAAACCTTTCCCGGCTTCCCTGACCCTATACGTGGTTTGCCTTCCTGGTGGATATGGCGAGGGGTCGCGCCAAAACTTGTCCACGACCTCCGGTTCCTGGCTGAGGATATTTGGCCTCCACCAGTTTGGGATCCGGTACCCTGTTCTGCCAACCCTTCACCCGATAGCTCGTGGGATCTCAGGGTTCCCTCTTCTCTTGCGTCTCTGGGCCTCTCCTGGCGTTTCTGTTCTTTCTCCTTCCTCTGTCTCTCTGCTTCAGGCCTCCACTCCAGGCCTGACTCTGGAGCTGGGCCCGGACTGAGCCACAGCTCCCCGTCAGCCCTCTCTGGCTGAGCTCCTCTCTTAACTGACCGAACACTGATCCAAGATGGTGCCCCCCTTATATACTCCCCTCTGACACCCGAGCCCAGGTGACTAGCACCCAATGGGCTCCTACCTATGCCCAGAGTCCCTCCCCTCTCTGCTCCTACACCACTGGGATGTTCCTCCCCCCCCCCACTCCAGCCGGGGACAGAAGCTGTCGTACCTGCACATCTATCTGGTGGGAGTACCGTTGGTCTGTCCCTGTCACACTGTCTCTGTATACTGGAGGTAGGGGGCCTAAGCTGACCCTAAGCTGGGGCCCTGACTAATCCCTCAACCTGGAGGTACTGTTAAAGGTACAGAGGTCCAGGCCGCCAGCGTAACCCCTACCTCCTGAAGATCCCTGCACCTCAGTAATCTAGTCCTGAGAAGGACCCCGATCACAACCAAAGGGAACAAGAAATAATATGCCCAAACACAGTATTTAGACGAACGAGACAGTACAAGGGAAAAACCAAAACCACCTTGCATACAAACAACTTCTAAACTACAACAGAGGGAAAACCAACGGGAAAGGAGATAAATGATAAAGCGAGGAAAGGGAAAAAACACTTCCAAATACACTTATCTCAGCAACTCCAAACACCACGATCCGCTCTGTCAGTCTGAATGAAATGCTTTCACCGACACCTCCCAAACAGACCAGCAGGTATATGAAGGAGTCTCACTACAGAAGTATTGATTGCAGCTGGGCGAGGCTGGACCTCATCTAGCCCAGAGAGAGA
This sequence comes from Phyllobates terribilis, assembly GCF_046119375.1. Lineage (NCBI taxonomy): Eukaryota > Metazoa > Chordata > Amphibia > Anura > Dendrobatidae > Phyllobates > Phyllobates terribilis. Next base: position 367,868,979 of record NW_027362767.1, read on the forward strand.
GAGAGAATTAACTCCCTCACTGCCGAGAAACACAAAGCACCAACAAGTCAGCTGCGAGAAGTCAGGCTGTGTACTCGTGACGATCTTCGTGGCAACACACCCGTGACAGTACCCCCCCTTCTACGAGGGGCCTCCGGACCCTCAGGGCCAGGTTTATCCGGGTGAGTCGTGTGGAAGGCCCGAACTAATCGGTCTGCGTTAATATCCGACGCAGGAACCCACATCCTCTCCTCAGGACCATACCCCTTCCAATGAACCAGGTACTGAAGGGACCGGCGATTAAAGCGTGAATCAATGACCCTTGATACCTGGAACTCCAAGTTACCATTGACAACCACTGGAGGGGGAGGTAAAAGTGACGGTACCACCGGCGCCACATACCTCTTAAGCAATGATCTGTGAAACACGTTGTGAATTTTAAACGTAGGGGGAGGTCAAGACGGAATGCCACCGGATTAATAATAGAACTGATTCTGTACGGCCCGATGAACCTGGGACCCAGTTTCCAGGAGGGAACCTTAAGTTTTATATTCCTGGTAGACAACCATACCCGATCGTTCACACTTAGGTCCGGACCAGACACTCTCCTCCTATCAGCCATACGTTTGTATCGGTTCCCCATAGTATTCAGATTCTTCAGCACCCCTCTCCATACTGAAGCGAGTGATGAGGAAAATCGTTCCTCCTCAGGAACCCCCGAAGAGCCCCCCCCACTGAAAGTACAAAACTGGGGGTGAAAACCATATGCCCCAAAAAACGGGGACTTACCAGTGGACTCGCTCCGCCTATTATTAAGAGCAAACTCTGCCAGAGGTAAGAAAGAAGCCCAGTCCTCCTGGTTCTCTGACACAAAACACCGGAGATATGTCTCCAAGCTCTGGTTCATACGTTCCGTCTGACCATTGGTCTGAGGATGAAAAGCCGATGAGAATGACAACTGCATCCCCCGCCGTGCACAAAACGCCTTCCAGAACTTAGACACAAACTGAGACCCCCGATCAGACACCACCTCGGAGGGTACCCCGTGAAGCCTCACAATCTCCCCAATGAACACCTGCGCAAGAGTTTTAGCATTAGGGAGAGCCGGAAGAGCGATAAAATGTGCCATCTTGCTGAACCTGTCCACTACAACGAGTATGACCGTTTTACCCGAAGACGGAGGGAGGTCCGTAATAAAGTCCATAGACAGATGAGTCCAAGGACGCTCCGGGATCTTCAAAGGTAAGAGGGCCCCAGACGGACGGGTATGTGAGGTCTTAGAGCGCGCACAAACCCCACAGGACGCGACGAAAGTTACCACCTCCTTATGTAAATTAGGCCACCAAAACCGACGCGAGAGGAGATCCACAGTTGCTTTACTCCCTGGGTGTCCTGCAAAAACTGAGTTATGGTGTGCCTCGATCACCTTTTGTCGCAACTGATCTGGAACAAACAATCTCCCTGGAGGTCCAACAGGGGCGTCCCCCTGAGCCTCCAATACCTCCTCCTCCAGCTCAGAGCATACTGCCGAAACCACCACCCCCTCCTGAAGGATAGGAATCGGGTCGTCCGTATTCCCGGCCCCCGGGAAACTACGAGATAAGGCATCCGCCTTTACATTTTTTGACCCAGGACGATATGTAACAACAAAATTAAACCTGGTAAAAAACAATGACCACCTAGCTTGTCTGGGATTCAGACGTTTCGCGGACTCCAGATATAGCAGGTTCTTGTGATCGGTGATGACGGTGACCGGATGAACTGCCCCCTCCAGAAAATGGCGCCACTCCTCAAAAGCTAACTTAATGGCCAAGAGTTCCCTATTGCCGACATCGTAATTCCTCTCAGCGGACGACAATTTTTTAGAGAAAAAGGCGCACGGATGCCACTTACCAGGGGACGAACCCTGTGACAATACTGCTCCCACCCCTACCTCGGAAGCGTCTACCTCTACAATGAATGGCTGAGACGCATCAGGTTGAATGAGTATGGGCGCCGAGGCAAAACATTTTTTCAAAGAGGAGAATGCTTGACAAGCCTTGTCAGACCACCTAGAAAAATCCGTCCCCTTTTTAGTCATGTCAGTGAGAGGCTTAACCATGGACGAGAAATTACGAATGAACTTTCGGTAATAATTAGCAAACCCCAGGAAACGTTGTAGTGCCTTAAGATTCTCTGGCCGATCCCACTCAAGAACTGCCCGCACTTTCCCAGGGTCCATACGAAAACCGGACGCTGAAACCAGGAAGCCTAAAAACTGGAGTTCCTGTACGGCGAACACACACTTTTCCCACTTGGCATACAGTTTATTATCCCGCAAGATCTGTAACACCTGCCTAACGTGCTCCTGATGAGACACCAGATCCGGCGAGTAAATTAGGATATCATCCAGATATATGACAACAAACTGTCCCACCAAGCGGCGAAAAATGTCATTAACAAAGTGTTGGAACACCGCCGGGGCATTAGTCAGACCAAATGGCATGACAAGGTTCTCATAATGCCCCTCCGGAGTGTTAAACGCCGTCTTCCACTCATCCCCCTCCTTCATCCTAATCAGATTGTACGCCCCCCTGAGATCCAACTTAGAGAACCATTTGGCGCCCACGATCTGATTAAAGAGATCGGGAATAAGTGGGAGCGGATACGGATCTCGGACCGTAATCCGATTAAGTTCACGGAAATCCAGGCAAGGGCGTAGGCCTCCATCTTTCTTCTTAACAAAGAAGAACCCCGCAGCCACCGGTGAAGATGAAGGTCTAATATGCCCCTTAGCCAGACTTTCTGAGATATAATCCTTCATGGCCTGCCTCTCAGGACCAGAAAGGTTATACAACCTAGCTTTAGGTAACTTGGCCTCAGGGAGCAGTTTTACAGAACAGTCATACACGCGATGAGGAGGTAGTTCCTGACACCCTTTCTCCGAGAATACATCCTCAAAGTCCGCCAGAAATGGAGGTAAGACCCAAGGAGTAACCGCACCAATGACCGTGTTCATGCAGTTTTTATTACAGAATTTACTCCATTGGCTTATCTCCCTGGTTTGCCAATTAATAACCGGGTTATGCTTAGCTAACCAAGGAAGGCCCAACACAATAGGAGTGGGAAGACCCTCCAACACGTAGCAAGACAACAGTTCTTTATGTATTGCCCCCACTTGAAGTTTTACGTCATGCATAACTTGCAAAAAACTTCCCTGCCCGAGAGGCCTGGCATCGATCGAGAATATGGGGATGGGTTTAGCCAACTCACTCAACCGCATACCTTGAACCCGGGCAAACCGAGCATCAACCAGATTAGCCCCGGCCCCACTATCCAGAAGAACAGATATCCTCTCAGTTCTCGTACCCACCACCACCTCCGCCGGTACGAGAAACTGAGACGAACCTAGGGACGAAATACCTACTCCCAGATTGCCGTCCACCACACAACCTGGGATCAACAGTTTTCCGACGACTCTTCACTCTGCAAGGGACGGGATGGACACCCCCCAATAAAATGTCCCTTTCTCCCGCAGAAGAAACACCTTCCTGCCTTATGGCGCACCACCGGTCCCCTCCCCCGAAATGATGTCCCTCCTAATTGCATAGGGTCCTCTGGACTGACCAGGGGAACCACCATATGAGGGGACCTTGTAGGAGGTGGAGTCATCACAGGGGGTAGAGTTATCCCGCACCTCTCCCGAAGCCGTCTGTCCACGCGAATAGCAAGGGCCATAGCGGCTTCCAGAGACACGGGAGAGTCATACTGTGCCAACACATCCTGTAATTTGTCGGATAAACCATGACAAAACTGGCTCCTAAGAGCCGGGTCATTCCACTGGGTGTCCGTGGCCCACCTACGGAACTCCGAACAGAATTCCTCCACCGGACGATCTCCCTGCTGGATCCTACGTAACTTAGACTCAGCAAGGGAGATCCGATCTGGGTCATCATATACGAGTCCCAGGGCAGCGAAAAACCTATCCACTGACTGGAGAGCCGGGGAACCCGGGGGAAGAGAAAACGCCCAAGATTGTGGGTCCCCTTGTAGGAGCGAGATGACAATTCCCACCCTTTGTTCTTCACTCCCCGATGACCGAGGCCGCAGCCGAAAGTACAATTTACATGCCTCCCGGAAAACAAAAAACTTGTCCCGCCCCCCAGTGAACCTATCAGGGAGAGCTACTTTAGGTTCTGGTCCGGCTTGCTCCTGAGGATGCCAAACCTTGGACCTAACGTCCGCCAGCTCCATGGACAAACTCAGCAATTGCCGAGCTAGACCGGCTACTGGATCCATAGTAGCTGGAGAAAAACTAAGTGGGTCGGTGAAAATGTCACGCTGTCTCTGTATACTGGAGGTAGGGGGCCTAAGCTGACCCTAAGCTGGGGCCCTGACTAATCCCTCAACCTGGAGGTACTGTTAAAGGTACAGAGGTCCAGGCCGCCAGCGTAACCCCTACCTCCTGAAGATCCCTGCACCTCAGTAATCTAGTCCTGAGAAGGACCCCGATCACAACCAAAGGGAACAAGAAATAATATGCCCAAACACAGTATTTAGACGAACGAGACAGTACAAGGGAAAAACCAAAACCACCTTGCATACAAACAACTTCTAAACTACAACAGAGGGAAAACCAACGGGAAAGGAGATAAATGATAAAGCGAGGAAAGGGAAAAAACACTTCCAAATACACTTATCTCAGCAACTCCAAACACCACGATCCGCTCTGTCAGTCTGAATGAAATGCTTTCACCGACACCTCCCAAACAGACCAGCAGGTATATGAAGGAGTCTCACTACAGAAGTATTGATTGCAGCTGGGCGAGGCTGGACCTCATCTAGCCCAGAGAGAGAGAGAGAATTAACTCCCTCACTGCCGAGAAACACAAAGCACCAACAAGTCAGCTGCGAGAAGTCAGGCTGTGTACTCGTGACGATCTTCGTGGCAACACACCCGTGACAGTCCCCCGGAAATGGGGTGAGTGTAGTGTATGCAGCCTACTGAGCCCAGTTCCACGCTCCATCCTTACCCGGGAGTGGAATACCACACCTCTGGTTCGAGGTGCAATACCCCTGTAGCAGCCGAGTCCTCGGGGTGCTACATTCCCCCCTGGTAAATCACAGCACGTCCTCGGGCTGGAATAGAGCAAAACAATTAGACATACAAAAATTTTAAAGTGCACTCACATATAAGACGTTAACCGACAACTCATCCCTTTATGGGAGGTACTCTTTTCTTCTTTCTCTTAACGTTACAGGTATAAAACATTACGGAAACATTATCAGACTTTCTTCACATACTTATAAAATACCATTAACTCTTTTAGCATCATATAAAACTTTGTCATATAAAACATTCTTGACCAACACGTTCTTGATCTCTGGCCACCGTGCAACTTGTGACCAGGTAAAGTGCAACAGTCTCTAGTTCTAAAGTAGAAATGCAGTTCTTCTATAAAACCAGTAGGGGCGCCTTAGGAAGCGCAACTATTTACAGGGTGGCCGCTCTCAGTCCTCGGCCAGTGGGGATAGGGGAATGGCTGTTCACAGTCCTCAGCCTGGTAAGGGATTAAGGGCACACTGGTAACAGTTCACAAAAACACCAATTTTACGACAGTTCTTGTACCCCGACGGGTAACTATATACAGTCCTTCTTTACCACTCTCTAATAATGGTGTCTTCTTCGTGCTCCTTCCTGAGGGTAGTCTTCAGACCCGTCCGGGTCCTCTTGGCTTTCCTCATACTGTATCTCCTCCTCAGTTAGCCGGTGTACGTGAAGGGCGTACGGTCCTTTGGCACACTGATGCCGGGTGAAGGTGACCTCATCACCCGGGTAAAGGTCACGTCCGCGGTGTCCCTCCGGCAGGTGGCTCTCGACATCCCTGCGGGTGACAAAGACGTCGCCGGGGGTTCGGTGATCCCGGATAAAGCCCCAACCATGCTCCAACTGGAACTTTATTACGGTCCCGTTGGCGCGGGGACCGTGGGCCGTACGGGGGTTTCGTCGGGCCCGGCGTTTCTGCTCCGCTCTTTGGACCTGCAGCTGTTCCTCACGGATCCGCCTCTCTCGCCGTTCTCTCCCAAAGACCTCCAGCTGTTGACGGCAGCACTCCTCACGCCGGGCTGCGTCCTCCCGGATCTCCTGGGTAAACCCCATTAGGTTCTCACCGGTGGGGTCCCATGCAAACTGGGCATCCTCCAGTGGAAGCGGAGTGGTTTTGGCGGGCGCCGGAGCCGGGATCAGAGGCTCGCACAGGGGCCGTTCTTTCCGGAGTCGGGGGTTGACGTACTCCGGTGGCCACACGAAGGGCAGCCCGTCCGGGCTGGTATGTTGCGCGAAGAGATCTGCGCCCAGGGGTGGCACTGTGGAGGCAGAGGGCGCGGTGGGAACCGCGGCGCCCGGGGGTACTCGGCCCTGCGACCAGGCCGGAGGCATCCTATTTGGGTCTAGGAATGGCACTTTTGGGGAAGAGGGCGCTGAAGGTGGCTGTGGCAGTGAAGCTCTCCTCTGTATCCGATATCCTCCTCCCCCCTAGTGGACCGTGGCCTACCTTGCGATGATCCTCTTCCGTAGGCCGCGGCTCCACAGTGGATCGTCAGGGTTGAGGACCTTCCGTCGCGCTCCTGTGACGTCGGCGTCTGCTGGGCTCCTTCCAGGACCTTACGCAACGTCCGGACGTGAGGCGGAGCTTCAGTTCTCGCGCGCTTTCGGAGTCCACGCCCCTCTTCTTCCCGCGCGGCGTCCTCAAGATGGCGTCCTTTGGCGGGAAAACTCCACGGATGGCGGGAAGAAGGCAGAAGATGGCGTCGGATGGCGGGAAAACTCCACGGATGGCGGGAAGAAGGCAGAAGATGGCGTCGGATGGCGGGAAACGACTCCGGACGGCGGGAAACTTCACCACAGGTAAGTATAAAAGTCTCTATTTCAGGCACGCAGTACCCGGTGGTTGCGGGCACGAAATCCTGCCGACTACGCCAAAGTTGACGCGCCCCTGGGCCAGTGCTGTAGTGCGGCGCGCGTGCGCGCGGGGGATACCCGGAGCCGGATCCGATGGGGGTAGTAGTCTCGTGGCGGTGACCCGGTCCATGCCCAGGGAGTCAAACTAAGTGGCGGTGCTCGGCATAAGATGTTATATTGTTATAGAGTTCGACTACGCCACCCGTTGATTTGCGGTCACAGGGCCGCCACTGCAAAACAGTCCGCTGAGGCCGGTGGTATATATGTGCAGCTATGGTGGTATAACCCCCAACGGGAGAGGTATGGCCTCAGGGCAGCTGGTACAGGAGAAGGGAGTGATAGTGAGAGCGTCCCGGTACCTATGGTGCTGGTGGTGCGATGGAACACAGAGACTGATTGCAGCTTTCAATGCTTTACTCACAGTTGTTATTAACGTCAGTCCTGCAGGTGATGACGACCCGAGCCGTGCTGCGTCCACCAGGTGCGGGACTCGGCCAACTCCCAGGCAGTTCCAGAGCGTGGTCCTGAGCTCCCCTCTCCTCCTTCCTACTGGCCGTCCCCACCAGGGATCCACCTCTGTCCGGCTCCCTCGGGCCTTCTGGTGGTGAAACCTTTCCCGGCTTCCCTGACCCTATACGTGGTTTGCCTTCCTGGTGGATATGGCGAGGGGTCGCGCCAAAACTTGTCCACGACCTCCGGTTCCTGGCTGAGGATATTTGGCCTCCACCAGTTTGGGATCCGGTACCCTGTTCTGCCAACCCTTCACCCGTTAGCTCGTGGGATCTCAGGGTTCCCTCTTCTCTTGCGTCTCTGGGCCTCTCCTGGCGTTTCTGTTCTTTCTCCTTCCTCTGTCTCTCTGCTTCAGGCCTCCACTCCAGGCCTGACTCTGGAGCTGGGCCCGGACTGAGCCACAGCTCCCTGTCAGCCCTCTCTGGCTGAGCTCCTCTCTTAACTGACCGAACACTGATCCAAGATGGTGCCCCCCTTATATACTCCCCTCTGACACCCGAGCCCAGGTGACTAGCACCCAATGGGCTCCTACCTATGCCCAGAGTCCCTCCCCTCTCTGCTCCTACACCACTGGGATGTTCCTCCCCCCCCCCCACTCCAGCCGGGGACAGAAGCTGTCGTACCTGCACATCTATCTGGTGGGAGTACCGTTGGTCTGTCCCCCGGAAATGGGGTGAGTGTAGTGTATGCAGCCTACTGAGCCCAGTTCCACGCTCCATCCTTACCCGGGAGTGGAATACCACACCTCTGGTTCGAGGTGCAATACCCCTGTAGCAGCCGAGTCTGCTACACAGACATATGTACATATTTGAAAATAAATTCTTAAAAACTCAAATAAAATAGACATAAATATATATGCACAGTCATGCATAAACACACACAGGTGCATTAGAAACATATTTAACTAGCTATTGAACCCGTTCTATGCCCAGGTGGCAAGCATTTCTATTGGTATATGCTGCCCCTTCCACTTTTGTGCTGTGCCCCATTCTCTTTTGTGCTGCCACCATCCTGCACCCCCATCCTGCACCCCCATCCTGCTCCCCCATCCAGAGACCAGGGGAGGAGTATGGTGCCGGAGTACGCGCGTGCCCATAACATGTTGTCCGGCGCCATTTTCATGAAGACACACTGCAAATGTGTCTTCACTAAAATGGCGCCAGACAGCACGCTGTGCGCATGTGCCGATTCCAACGCCGCACTTCTCCCTCGGCTTCCGGCCTGAACAGATGCGCCACGTCAGCACTCTTCCCGGTCAGGTATGTGACTCGCCCCCTGGGCCGAGGTGCACCCGGAACAGGGCTTCTGGGGGTTGTAGTATCCGTGGCGGTGACCCGGTCCCATGGCTCAGCGTGGACAGGCCAATGGCGGTATTTTGTGGGGGGTTTTAAGTTAATTGCCCGACTACGCCACCCGTGGATTGCGGTCAGTGTGGACCGCCGCTGCAAGGTAGACTGCTGGGGCTGATAGGGTATGCAGCTGAGGTAGTGTGACTCCCCACGGGAAGAGTGCAGCCCCAGGGCAGTAAGAGTGGATGATGGGAGTGATGGTGCACGGGCGTCCCAGTACTAGTAGTGCTGGTGCGGCGATGAAGCACAGAGAAGTGGGGTTGCTGTTTAAGTTCTTTACTCACAGTTCTTTATGTCCCAAGTCATTCCGCGGGCAATGACTGCCCAAGCCGTGCTGCGTCCACCAGACAGGGGGGTTCGGTCAACCCCCAGGCAATTCCAGAGTGTGTCACAGGACTCCCTTCTACTCCTTTCTCTGGCCGTGCCCCACCAGTGACACTACGTCTGTCCAGCTCCCGCGGGCCTTCTCTTGGGAGGGCTTCGTGCTCACCTCCCTGACCCTATGTGGTATGCCTTTCTAGTAGGTGTAGCGAGGGGTCGCACCAAGATATGATCACGACCGCCGGTCCTTGGCTGAGGATTAATCACCTCCACCAACTTGGGATCCGGTACCCTGTTCTGCCAACCCGTCACCCGCAATCTCCTGGGCCTTTGGGGTTCCTTCTGCCTTCGTGTCTCTAGGCCTCTCTTGGTGTTCTGTTCCTTTCTTCCTTTCCTTTCTGTTCCTGTTCTTTGCTGTTTCTGTCCCTCTCCTCTGGCTCTGGCCTCCACTCCAGGCCTGCCTCGTGGAGCTGGGCCCAGACTGAGCCACAGCTCCCTGTCAGCCCTCTCTGGCTGAACTCTTTCTCTCACTGAACTTCTCCTCTCTTCCAGTGCTGGCTGGGCCTCACAGGCTAGGCCCGCCTCCGGAGCAGAGCTCCACAGAGGCCCTGCTCTGTCACTTCCTCTCTCAGACTGAACACTGATCAAAGATGGTGCCCACCTTATATACCTCCCTCTCTGTGTATGAGCCCAGGTGACTTGCAACCAATGGACTCCTGCCTATGCCCAGAAACCGTCCCCTCCTGCTCCTACATCACTGGGTTTTCCTCCCCCCTCCCCACTCCAGCCAGGGACAGATTCTGTCGTGCCTGCATTACTGTCTAATGGGAGCACCATTGAGCTGTCCCCCGGAAATGGGGTGTGTTTGATGCATGCAGCCTACCGAGTCCTGGTCCACACTCCATCCTTACCCGGGAGTGGAATATCACACCTCTGGTTTGAGGTGCAATACCCCTGTAGCGGCCGAACCCTCGGGGCGCTACATATGTACTTATGGTGCCGGAGAACGTGGTATGAGTTCGCGGTATGCATAGACACTGACGGTGCTATACACTCCTCTTACCTGTAACGGCTGGATGTGTTCTTCTGTCTGGAGCCAGACTGCACAGTCTATGGAGGCTTCGGACAGAAGGACACATCTCCCGTTATATTATAGATGTCCCCCAATTCTGTTAATATCCCCATCCTGGTATATATGCCCCCCCTTCTTATTATACGCAGCTCCCATCCCGGTATGCATGGCGCCCATGATCCCCAATCCTGGTATGCATGGCACCCCTGATCCCCATCCTGGCACGCATGGCATCCCTGATCCCCATCCTGGTACGCATGGCGCCCCTGATCCCCATCCTGGTACGCATGGCGCCCCTGATCCCCATCCTGGTACGCATGGCGCCCCTGATCCCCATCCTGGTACGCATGGCGCCCCTGATCCCCATCCTGGTACGCATGGCACCCCTCATCTCATTCCTGGTACGCATGGCACCTATCATCCCATTCCTGGTATGTATGGCGCCCCTCATCCTGGTATGTATGGCCACCTCATCCCTATCCTGATATGAATGGCACCCCTCACCCCCAATCCTGGTATGTATGGCCCCCTCATTTCCATCTTGGTATGAATGGCACCCCATCCCTCATCCTAGCATGCATGGCACCCCTCATCCCCCATCCGGATATGCATGGCGCCCCTCAGCCCCAATCCTGGTATGTATGGCCCCCTCATCCCTATCCTAGTATGTATAGCTCCCCTCATCCCTCTCCTGGTATGCATGGTACCCCCTCATACCTATACTGGTATGTATGGTACCCCTCATCCCCCTATCCTGGTATGTATGGTCTCCTCATCCCTATCCTGGTATGTATGGTACCCTTCATCGCTATCATGCTGCACACACACAAAAAAATAAACACTTATACTCACCTTTCTTCCCTGTGCTACAGCACTGCGTCCCATTCTCCCGGAGGTCGGGGGAGGAGTGTGACGTCGGAGTACGTGCGTGCCCATACCGCGCCGTCCGGCGCCATTTTGTTGAAGACACACTACAAATACTTCTTCAGTAAAATAGCGTCGGACTGGGTGCTATGCGAATGCGCCGATTCCGACGCCGCACTCCTGCCCCAGCTTCCAGCTAGAACAGAGGCAACGCTCCTCCCGGTCAGGTAAGTATGTACTTATGGCTCCAGAGATCGTGGTATGCGTTCAGTGTCTATGCATACCACGATCTCCGGCGCCATACACTCCTCTTACCTGTAACAGCTCGGTGCGGTCTTCGGTCTGGAGCCAGACTGCGCAGTCTATAGAGGCTTCAGACACAGGATGCATCTAGTGTTATATTATAGATATCTGGATTGGGGAAGCTGGCAACAAGCCTTACCTGCCCCCGGCCTGTATCCCGTTCTGCTGTGCAGGGCCACCGGCATGTCTTTGGCCAGCAGAGACATGGCCCTGGACCATCAGGGGGGCCCACTCGCCGTCGGAGCCCGAGCGCCGCTCCCCCAGGATCTCCGCAGGACCGCAGGCGCTCCTGCTTGATTGCCAGCACTTCCCCAGACAGTGTTGCCCCTGCCGTTTCATTACTATCAGACAAAGCCGCACAGCACACTGCGCGCGGCCATGTCTGGGGAAGTGCCGGCAATCAAGCAGCAGCGCTGGCGGTCCTGCAGAGATCCTGGGGGTGCGGCACCCGGGCCCCGGTTGCAAGTGCGCCCCTCTGATGGTCCAGGGCCCGGGTACTTGCCCGGGTGCGCCGGGTGCTGACGCTGACCCTGCCCGCAATGATTGGCAGAACGGGTACTTTGATCTCTATCAGAATGGAGTGACAATGCTTATGCTGGACATACGCTGAATTCATTCGTTATAATGTTGCTAAGTGCTGTACTTGGCTTTTTCCGGCAGCCCAATAAAGAATGAATGGAGCAGTGTTAGGGCATCAGACTTGGCGCCATTTTGTAATGGGGATAAGATTTCCCCATTGGGCATAAATATTTCATGTTTTACTGATCAGTGCTGATCCCTGCTGGTAGAACACCTACAGATCAGCAAGCTATCACCTATCCCAATATAGCTAATAACTTGTTTTCACTAGACAACCCCTTTAAGTCCTCTAAATTGTGAGGTGTGGCCTCCATGAATCAGACTTATTTTTCCAGCAAATCCCACAGATGATCACTCAGATTGAAATTTGGAGGCCAAGTTATAAATTTGATCTCTCTGTCTTGTTCCTCAACCCATTCCTGAACAATCTTACATCGTAGCAGGACATATTATCCTGCTGAAAAAGACCATAAAGGGTGCACTGTCTGTGCAATGTTAGGGTTTGCTCGTTGCCCAGAGAGTCCCTCCGCCTATACCAGCTTGTCTTTTTTTCATAGTACATGCTGGTGCAATCTTTTTCCGAGGTAAGTGATGCAAATAAACCTTTTTACATGATGTAAAAAAAACCTTCTTTTATCACTCCATAGTTCAGTTCTAATGCTCACTGTGCCCATAGTAGTCAGGAATCTGCTTGGGCATTTTAACAGGTGTGAGCCATGCAGCCCCATACACAGCAATCTCTGATGCTATTTGTGTTCTGACAGCTCTTCTAACATAGACGACAGTAACATTTTCAGTCATTTATGCTACACTAACATTTTCTGTAGCATCAGACCATGCTGGCTAGCCTTTACTCCCCGGAGGCATCCATGAGCCTGATGATGTCCATGTCTCTGTCGACAGTTCACCGCTGCTCGCATGGCAGATCCCCGGGCTCTGTACTTAGGGCGCTAGCGCGTGCGCTTCCCGTCTCTTATAGGGACAGCGCACGCCATCCTAAATTGTCCCCAGCCAATGGCTGGGAGACACTTATTATTTAAGGCACCTCCACCTGTTAGGAGATGCTTGAGCAACATGTATAGTCAGTTAGTCTGCACGTTTGCTAGTTCTCAGGTCTCCTGTCTGTTAGTACATGCCAGTACTTGCTAGCTCCCGCTAGTACCTGCCAGTACCTACCAGGACCCTCTTGTTCTTGCTCGTTCCTACCTTTCCCTGCTTATGCCTTCCAGTTGTACCTGCCTGCACCTGCCGTGCCTGTCTGTATACCAGCCGTACCAGCCTGCACCTGCCGTACCAGTCTGTATACCAGCTGAACCTGTCTACACCTGCCTCGTCTTCCAGCATACCTGCCGTGCCTGACTGTAGCCTAGTCTATCCATTTCTGGCCATTCCAACTACCTGCCCCTTTGGGGGTCAGCTGCCGTGTGCCTGAGGTCTGTCCTGGAGTAGCACATGGCGTCCATCCAGAGCCAAGTCTAACCCCACCATCAGGGGCTCTAGCAAAGAGTCAGGTGTTCACCTAGTCACACCGCTCCAGCCTCTCCTCGGTCCACAGCACAGTGGTTCCACCATACTCGTGTTACACCATCTGTCCTTCCTTGGATTACATTTGGTGGGTACCATTATAAAGTCCCTCTGACCCAGTTGTCTACTCATCAAAATTTTTCTCTTTACTACTTTTCATTTTTCCTGGTTCAAACACATCAACTTCAGAAGTTGAGAGCTCACTTGTAGCTTTATATATCGTGCCCCCTAACAGTTGCAGTTGCAATTAGAGATGAACGAATTAATTCAATTTTAAAGAGTCGCAATCAAAAAATCAGGCAAAAACATGAGAAATTGCTAAACTCGGCCCAAAGAGCGTAAAACAAAACAAAAACAGGTGAGCACAGACAAAATAGACTTCAAGAAAGGAGTAAATAGAGTAATGAATTGGGTTCCAACAAAAAAGGCTCAAAACACACAGAGAACAGGCATAAAGGCAATGATGAATCAGGGCCAATGAGTCTCCATTGGGGTTTTCATTGTCCAGAATAGGCTCACTCGACAGAAACCCAGAAAATCCCCTAACAGATGTGGTTATTAGTCAGTGTGGTCTATCAGTTAACATAAGCCATACTTGTTAAATATTAATGACGCGCCCCCTGGGCCAGTGTTGTTTGGGGGATACCCGGAGCCGGATCAGATGGGGGTTGTAGTCTCCGAGTGGCGGTGACCCGGTCCGTGCCCAGGGTGTCAAGCTCAGTGTGTGGCAGTCTTTACAGATGTTATTAGTTCTTAGTGTCGACTACGCCACCCGTTGATTTGCGGTCAATACGGCCGCCGCTGCAGCAGGGTCCGCTGAGGCTGGTGGTATGTGTGCAGCTTCGGGTAGTATAACCCCCAACGGGAGGGGTATAGCCTCAGGGGGTCAGGTGTAGAGGATGGTGGTAGTGGTGGTGCAGTGTGAATGGTAAGAAGACTCAGAGTCGGGCTGTGCAGTTCAGGGTTTTTACTTACTGCTGTTCTGTTGGTCACTCTGGCCTTGAGTGACCGCCCGAGCCGTGCTGCGTCCACCAGGTCCTGGACTCGGCCAACCCCCAGGCAATTCTGGAGCGTGGTCCTGAGCTCCCTTTCTGACTGTCCTTTCTACTGGCCTTTCTCACCAGGGGTCCACTTATATCCGGCTCCCTCGGGCCTCTTGGTGGGTGCACCTCTCCGGGGTTCCCTGACCCTATGCCTGGTGTGCCTTCTTAGTGGACTTAGTGAGGGGCTGCTCCACATGTAATGTCGCAGCCTCCGGTTCTTAGCTGAGGGTTGTTTCTCTCCTCCACTAATTTGGGATCCGGTTCCCTTGCGTGCCAACCCTTCACCCTTCTGGTCTGTTTCTGGGTTCTTGGGGTTCCTTCTTCTCCCCCTCTGGGTCCTTCTCTTCTCCTCTCTCTTCTCTCTGCAGGCGCTCCTGGACCTCTCTCAGGACTCACTAACCCTCTACAGAAGACTGACCCTGATCTAAGATGGTTCCCACCTTATATACTCCCTCTATGTGTGAGCTCAGGTGACCAGCACCCAATGAGCTCCTAGCATTACCCAGACTGCTCCCCCTATCTGCCCCTACACTACTGGGATGTTCCACCCCCCTCCCACTCCAGCCAGGGACAGACACTGTCGTACCTGCACATTTTCCTAGTGGGAGTACCATCGGTCTGTCCCTCGGAAATGGGATGTGTGTAGTGTATGCAGCTAACTGAGCTCAGTTCCACACTCCATCCTTACCCGGGAGTGGAATATCACACCTCTGGGTTGAGGTGCAATACCCCTGTAGCAGCCGAATCCTCAGGGTGCTACATTCCCCCCTGGTAAATCACAGCACGTCCTCGGGCTGTAAGAAAACAAAACATTCACAAACATACAAATTTTTTTTTTTCATAAACATCATAAACATATAAAACATTATATATATATAAAACTTTTCATAAATAACATTCTTGTCTTGTTCCTCCGGCCACGGTGCTACTTGTGACCGGGTAAAGTGCGACAGTCTCTTGTGGAAGAAAAACAACAGTTTCCTATAAAACCAGTAGGGGGCGCCTTAAAAAGCGCAACTATGTACAACGGGAATATGGCCGCTCTCAGTCCTCGGCCAGGTATTAGGAAAGGAATGACCGCTCTCAGTCCTCGGTCAGTGGGAATAGGGACACACGGGTTTCAGTTCAATTTGCTGGTCCCAACGGGGACTATATTTTAACTAGCAGCAGTAACAGTTCACTGTACCCCGACGGGTAACTATTTACAGTCTCTTTACCGTACTTTAATGACGGCGTCCTCCTGCTCCTTCTTCATCTTCAGACCCGTCCGGGTCCTCTTGCTCCTCCTCACACCGCAGCTCCTCCTCCGTCAGGCGATGCACATGGAGGGCGTAGGGTCCTTTGGCACACTTGTGCCGGGTGAATGTGACCTCATCCCCTACATACAGGTCACGACCTCTGTGTCCCTCCGGCAGATGGCTTTCTACGTCTCTGCGGGTTACAAAGACGTCGCCGGGGGTATGATGGTCTTTTATGAAGCCCCACCCATGCTGCAGGTTGAATTTAATCACAGTCCCGATGGTACGGGGACCATGAGCTGCACGGGGGTTCCTCCTGGTCCGGCTCTTCTGCCCTGCGCTCTGTTCCTGCAGCCGCTGCTCACGGATCCGCCTCTCCTTCCGCCCTTGCTCGAAGGCTGCCAACTGCTGGCGGCAGCACTCTACTCGCTCTGCTGCGGCTGCCCGCGTTTCTTGAGTGAACCCCATGAGGTCTCCTCCGGTGGGGTCCCACTCGAACTGCGCTTCTTCCAGCGGGAGCGGGGTCCTTTTAACGGGCTTCGGAGCCGGAATCAGGGGCTCGCACAGGGGCCTTGCTTTTTGGAGTTCCAGCTGATAGTACTCCGGTGGCCATATAAAGGGCTGCCCATCCGGGCACGTGTGCTGGGCAAATAGATCTTCGCCCAGGTGCGGCACTCTAGATGTTGAGGGCGCGGTGGTGGAAGCGGCGCCCGGATTGACCAGGCCTTGCGACCAGGCCTGGGGCACCCTAAAGGTAAAGGGCACCGTGAAGACGGCGGCGCCCGGGTGTTCCTGGCCTTGCGACCAGGCCTGTGGCTCGGCAGAGGTAGAGGGCGCTGTTGGTACTGCGGCGCCCGGGGGCACTCGGCCTTGCGACCAGGCCGGTGGCTCCGCGGAGGTAGGGGGCGCTGGTGGAATTGCGGCGCCCGGAGGTACTAGGCCTTGCGACCAGGCCGATGGTATTTCCTGCTTCGCCGCGCTCAGGGTCGAGGCGTGTGACGTCACAGGGGTCGCGGCCGCGGCTTCTGCTTGAGGCCTAGTCTGGCATGGTGACGATGCAGCGACGGGCACGGCAGGGGGAATTTCGGGCTCTGCGACGGGGAGCTGGGACAGGTACTCGGTTTCTCGGCTCGGGGTAGAGACGTCCCCTTTACCTGCCTCCGTCCGTTCAGCTCCCTTCTCGGCGCCGTCTCCAGCCTTCATTCCTCCTGCGCCATCCTCAGAGGCGGTCTGTCTCCTCGTCTCGGGTGGCGTGCTCCGCTGACGGGTTCCGGTCTGCTGGGCCATCTCACGGCTCCATTCCGTCAGCGTGTCTTGCTGCACCTGGGCCATCCTCCGTGCGAGGCCCTCCAGCGCGGTCTGTGCACACTCCCGGTCACGGGGGAGCTGTGCTAGGATCTCCACTAAGCCTAGTGGGGTTGTTGCTTGCAGCAGGCTCCTGACCACTGGGTCGGTGCTGCCTGTCTCTCCCTCCATCTCCGGGTACGCTTTCTCTGGACTCCTCTCCAGACTTCTTGTCTCCGGGTGCGCTCTCTCCAGACTCCTCCAGGCTGCACCCATCTTCGTTCTTTTGTTCTGTCTCCGCCCACATTGAGGGTGGTCCCGGGGCAACTTAGTGATTGTCAGTTCCAGGGGCAGTTCTCTCACGCTGATGGACACTTCCAGCATCACAGTCTCTGTTGGTGGGCGCGGTTTCCGCTTTTGGCGCCATTCTTCGACCTGGCCCACGATGGGAGGTGGCCTTTTGCCACCCTCTGGCACGCCCATAATGGCGTCCGCTCTTCCAAGGCGGGAAATCTTTGGAAATGGCGGGAATCGTCTCCCAGTGGCGGGAAACTCCATGGATGGCAGGAAAAAGCTGCTAATGGCGGACAACCGGCGGGAAACGACCTGTGATGGGGTCCGTTGGCGGGGACCCTCCGGAACCGGCGGGAGACTTCTTTTGGAGGTAACGGTGAACTTTTCTTCAGGCACGCAGTACCCGGTTGTTGCGGGCACGTTATCCTGCCGACTACGCCAAAGTTGACGCGCCCCCTGGGCCAGTGTTGTTTGGGGGATACCCGGAGCCGGATCAGATGGGGGTTGTAGTCTCCGAGTGGCGGTGACCCGGTCCGTGCCCAGGGTGTCAAGCTCAGTGTGTGGCAGTCTTTACAGATGTTATTAGTTCTTAGTGTCGACTACGCCACCCGTTGATTTGCGGTCAATACGGCCGCCGCTGCAGCAGGGTCCGCTGAGGCTGGTGGTATGTGTGCAGCTTCGGGTAGTATAACCCCCAACGGGAGGGGTATAGCCTCAGGGGGTCAGGTGTAGAGGATGGTGGTAGTGGTGGTGCAGTGTGGATGGTAAGAAGACTCAGAGTCGGGCTGTGCAGTTCAGGGTTTTTACTTACTGCTGTTCTGTTGGTCACTCTGGCCTTGAGTGACCGCCCGAGCCGTGCTGCGTCCACCAGGTCCTGGACTCGGCCAACCCCCAGGCAATTCTGGAGCGTGGTCCTGAGCTCCCTTTCTGACTGTCCTTTCTCACCAGGGGTCCACTTATATCCGGCTCCCTCGGGCCTCTTGGTGGGTGCACCTCTCCGGGGTTCCCTGACCCTATGCCTGGTGTGCCTTCTTAGTGGACTTAGTGAGGGGCTGCTCCACATGTAATGTCGCAGCCTCCGGTTCTTAGCTGAGGGTTGTTTCTCTCCTCCACTAATTTGGGATCCGGTTCCCTTGCGTGCCAACCCTTCACCCTTCTGGTCTGTTTCTGGGTTCTTGGGGTTCCTTCTTCTCCCCCTCTGGGTCCTTCTCTTCTCCTCTCTCTTCTCTCTGCAGGCGCTCCTGGACCTCTCTCAGGACTCACTAACCCTCTACAGAAGACTGACCCTGATCTAAGATGGTTCCCACCTTATATACTCCCTCTATGTGTGAGCTCAGGTGACCAGCACCCAATGAGCTCCTAGCATTACCCAGACTGCTCCCCCTATCTGCCCCTACACTACTGGGATGTTCCACCCCCCTCCCACTCCAGCCAGGGACAGACACGGTCGTACCTGCACATTTTCCTAGTGGGAGTACCATCGGTCTGTCCCTCGGAAATGGGATGTGTGTAGTGTATGCAGCTAACTGAGCTCAGTTCCACACTCCATCCTTACCCGGGAGTGGAATATCACACCTCTGGGTTGAGGTGCAATACCCCTGTAGCAGCCGAATCCTCAGGGTGCTACATTAACCCAATATTATGATTTCTGTTATATGTGAACAGAGCAATAGGATTCTTGTGTTTTTGTTTTTACACATAAATCGTTATGTAGGGTATGTACACTCGTGTTTTTCAGGCTGGCAAATATGCCGAGTTTTTCAAGAGGAAATGATAGCGTTTTC
Organism: Phyllobates terribilis; assembly: GCF_046119375.1. Lineage (NCBI taxonomy): Eukaryota > Metazoa > Chordata > Amphibia > Anura > Dendrobatidae > Phyllobates > Phyllobates terribilis. The sequence continues at coordinate 367,888,063 of NW_027362767.1, forward strand.
TTTCCTAAAGTGTCTTGTTTTAGCATCTTTTGGTTGTTTACTGAGTGCTTTTTGTTCTTTTTGACCATCTGCATTTTTTTATGTTTTTCCAGCTTATTTTCAATATCTTTTTTTTACTGCCTTTTTTTGGATGTTTTTTCAACACTAAAGGAACCACTAGTGATCTTTGGAGCAAAAAGACTGGCAAAATACTTAAAAAGTCTCCCTGGCGTTTTCCCTCTGACTTGTAATTCAGGAATTTTCATTGAAAAGGATAAAAAAAAATAATACGAGGCTCAAATAAGGACAAGATAAGTAGAAGTGTTATGTTTTTATGTGCAGTGTAAATGTTAAACATCATTCAAAGGCAAAGTTCATTTGTAATTACAAATTATCACGACTATTAGTCATTTGGTTCTTATCTTTCTATAATACGTAATTGTATGTAGAGTAAAAGGCACCAATGAGTCTATATTGGCATTTAATACATTTTGGCTTTCTTACTCTAGACTTAAGCCAATAGTTTCGATAGGTAAATACTGATTATTCACACAACATTACTTTCATTATGTGTTCAGTACATTTCCTTGCAGTTATTTCCTTGATAGCGCAGGCAGACAACCATATAAATTGGACCGAGATCGGAACACAATGCACAGATTGGCCGGCGGCTCGGGTAGGGAGAGCCGCGCTCAGTCTCAGCATTGCGTTCCGATTTTCGTCTGATTTATACGGATGTCTGACTATGCCCTAAGTGACAAAAACTGATGAATGCTGGAAATACTGAGATTAGTTTAATTTCTGGCTGCAAAAAAAAATTCGCTATGTCCTAAATATCAGCATTAGCCTAAATGTTGACTTTTAACTTAAAGAAAAAGACAAACAAGTTGAAACCATTTAAACCTTTAAGTATCTGAATAGAGAGGTAATAACAGGGGCTTATGCCCCTCTATTTAGAAACTGAAATGGGTCCTATAACAGTGGATCATACAGCTGCTATAGGACCCTGTCACGGGTCACCCTGCAGTTGGTGCCAGGAAATCTTTATGTTTGGCATTACAGACACCTTCTTAGCTGTCTTCTTATAGGCTGTCTCTAGGACCCAGTGGCTACCTCCCTCTGGCTAATTAACACCCTGCCTGAGTGTATAAATACCTGCTGTGTTTCAGAGGGAGGTGCCGGTGATATTCATTAGTACTTGTGAAGGCTTTAGCAAGAGCAGTACCTCATCCTCTCTGGAGCTTGAGGACGTTTGTGCATTTGTCTGGATTCGTCTAAAGCTAAGCTATTTCCCCCTGTTTGTCCACCCTTGTTGTTTATATTGTTTAGTGGAGATCGACTAGAGCTCATCTCCTCCCTTCCCTAGCCTTAGCCATATGCCACGGAAAGACAGGGTGAGGCACGCGTGCGGCGACTGGTGAAGAGCCAATACAGGGACGTTAGGAGAGACAGGGTGACGCTAGATCAACCTAGGAGGTTTCCACTTTCCCCCTTTCCCTAGAGTCTGGGCTCCCTTTCCCTCTTCCCTTTGTGTTGCATTAAGTCTTTCCCACACCTTGCGTGACAGACCCATTGCTAAAGAGTCCCAAGTCAGGGTGGTCAAAAGCGCATTTATATCAATATTTTCTGTGCGTATTTTAGAACTGTTTAAATTGGCGGAGGTCTTATGAAGAAACATTGAGGAAGGTCCCCTAGATGAGACTTCTTTCTAAGAAACCAAGCAGAGTCACTGCAAGGAGCAAATTCCTTCTTGGCAGACTTAGCACAACCATTTGTGAGATGAATATACATTTTATTGTGACTGATCACTTAGGTTTGGGGTGTTAGAGAAGCAGTTAATCACCTGGGCAGCTTCAGTCTAGGAATGGATTGTCCAAATGGGATGACTTTTTTGTGGTCATACCCTTTAAGCTGGCCATACACGTTGTCACTGTACTATTGCAGGATAGCCCCGGGAAAGGGGCTCCTTCCCTATCCCTCAAGCGAGAGGGTGCCCTAGTTTATCCCTGTCCCCCGCATTTCCTCAGAAGGTGGCGACGCCGGTGGTCACGTACCTTGCTATGCTCCTGTCTTACCCTTATCTGTTCCCTCCCCCACTCAGGAAGGTGTGAGGCTGAAGTGTATAAGATTTTACTAACTAGACAGACAAGGGAAGACAGAGAGGGATAAATGAAAACTACAATCATACAAAATACACTCACAAAACAACATAGTGGTATGCAGGGGAGGGTAGGGTAGGTGAAACCAAATAGGAGAGGATGATGATTAACACACAAACTCCACACAGAAATCTCCAGAACAACTCTCCAACTGCTAACTCCAAATCCCAAACAATGCCTCCAACTCCTAACCAGACAAAATGAACTATCACTGGCATTTTTTAAATGCCAGTGGCAAGCAATACCAGAGGGGAGTGTCCAACACAGAACAGCTGAGGCAATCCAGAATGAAGAGCTCAGGAGATCAACTGAACTAAACCCTAGCAATGCCAGAGCAAAGAAAACCTGCACTGTTTAGTATGACGGTGAAACTGGACTAACCAGTGCAGGAGTTGGGGTGACTAGATGTCGCAACCTCCTGGCCCCTCTCTGTTGCAGTATCCCCATGACACACATTCAATAGCTGTTGGCTAAATATACATCCACATACATGCTCATCTCCGTGACATGTGTTTTACATGGTGAAAGGGGAGTAAAATGGTGGCAGACACCACTTATCTTCCCTAAGACCAAAAGTATCAAACATCAGAATTTAACTTAACTGATCCTTCTTTCCTTACGTCGGCGGTGAGCTGGTGGTTTCACCTGACTGTTCTCTTGTGTACATGAGACACTTCTGTCTTTCCTTATCCTACAATTGATGGGGCTAATAGGCAAATGACATATACATGTGTCTGCAAATATCCTCAAGATTGCTTGTTTCACGGGCTTGTTGCACTTTTTTTTTTCCTTTTTCTATACTCATTCATTTCTTATGTCCCTTTAAACCCTGACAGATCTTTCAGAGGAACCTTATCTAATACTAGCTGACTGGTCTGTGAAGCATCATTCCAGATCTTGCCTTCCTTCCAGTTCCATTAGGAAGGTAAGAAACTGTAATAGAACAGTCTGCCAAAACCAACAACTTTCACTTCTCAAAACAAACCTTGAAAGTGAGTCTGGCTTTTCTGTTATCTGCAAAACACAATGTACATGGCTTGACTTCCCCAAATCAACTCTGATTAGGCTTAAATGCGAACCCCTCCTTATATTCATACCATAACCATCAATCATTTCAGATCTGCTGCTGACGTTTTAAAAGGGGTTAATGCAAAATACATGTGTGATTCATAATAAAAGCAAGATGTGACCGCGAAGACAATGATTAACTCGGAAGAGAATGAGGAAATGCCTAGTAGCTGACTGGCTTTATAAACCGTTTCTTTTCTGGCCGGGATCAGTGAGGAACAATTAGAACAATATGGGCATTATAATAACTTATCTATGATTACTGTAATGAGTCAGGCACGTCTGCTGTCACGGTCAGTGATTTCAACCAGTGTAAATGCAACGGCAAACTATGTTTTCACTGCTGCCAGTTTTTAATCCTTTTCTTCCTACTAATTTTCCATGATTGGGGCACAAAATCCACAACTCCAACATGTTTGAATGCTGATTAATTTCTTAAAGGGTTGTTCCCCCGTTCATACATTAGGGGCTAACTTACTGAGGGTCTGACCTCTGGGACTACAGCAATGAAGAGAACAGGGATCTGGAAATTGGGAACAGTCTTGAATGGAGTAGAGGTGCGCACGCTCAACCTCTTCTCCATGCATTTCTTGTTGTGCACAATATTCTACTCTTGACCTCAAAAAAACGAAACTTGAAATAGTAATCTGCTATTCTCTACAGTCTGTCGAAGCATAAAATGCAAAAAAGGGTTATTGTACCCTTGAGAGTTGTTAGTATCCTCGGTCTGGTTGACTTTTGTAAGACTCCTTAAATCTAACAATGTTAGGAATGAGTTCCCAGAAAAGATTAGAGCAGGTTCTTAATGGTTTCCAACAGTAATTTTAGTTCTTCTTGGGGTGTTTTGATATCATTTTGTTTCCAATTGTCATAGAGAAAAAATAAAATCCATAAAGACATCTCCAGAAGGGACAAATCACCTTCACATTGAACATAACATATAGCATTAATTATAACTGGGGAAGTGCAAAAGAACTGACACTTCAATCTCCATTTACTTTACATTGAACATATGGGATTAATTATACCTAGGGAAGTGAGAGGAAGCTGACACTTCAATACTCATTGAAGTAAGGACCTATTGCAGTGACCTGGTAATTGCAACAGGAGATTTGCCCTTAGGCCACGGTCCCACTATCAATATTTGGTCAGTATTTTTTCTCAGGACTGGGAGCCAAAACCAGGTGAGGAACAATCAGAGAAAAGGTATAATAGAAACAAGTGCACGAATTCTGCATTTATCACCCATTCCTGGTTTTGGCTCCCACTCCTGAGAAAAAATACTGACCGAATACTGATAGTGGGGCCGTGGCCTGAGAGCCAGACACTAAGCTTGGGATTTGCTTGTTCAGAAGCGGAGAAGTACATTTCCAATGCATAATCTTCCTCTGATCAAAGCACGGTTGTAGACTTTTTGGAGCCAGTGGTCAATGATGAATATTGGGGTTTGCATCAATCCAATATAGGAGATATATTTTTGGTGTCGTAGTGAAGGGATGAGAATAACGCATTCACTCACATTGCCATTCTAACCCCTCCAACTTAATATCGGTCCAATGGATGATGAAAACCACATAATTTTTCATCTCTATAGAAAGGTACAGTGGGTACGGAAAGTATTCAGTCCCCTTTACATTTTTCACTCTTTGTTCCATTGCAGCCATTTGGCAAATTGTAAAAAGTTCATTTTTTTTCTCATTAAAGTACACTCTGCACCCTATCTTGACTGAAAAAAAACAGAAATGTTGAAATTTTTGCAAATTTATTAAAAAAGAAAAACTGAAATATCACATGGTCATACGTATTCAGACCCTTTGCTCAGTATTGAGTAGAAGCCCCCTTTTGAGCTAGTACAGCCATGAGTCTTCTTGGGAATGATGCAACAAGTTTTTCACACCGGGATTTGGGGATCCTCTGCCATTCTTCCTTGCAGATCCTCTCCAGTTCCGTCAGGTTGGATGGTGAACGCTGGTGGACAGCCATTTTCAGGTCTCTCCAGAGATGCTCAATTGGGTTTAGGTCAGGGCTCTGGGTGGGCCAGTCAAGAGATCCTAATGATACCTCATACACATGCATGATCATTAAACTTTGGACTAAAGTTCGGTCGAACCTCACGAACCCGAACATTCACAGGTCCGCTTATCCCTAGTAAAGACACTAGCCTCATCAGATCCAAGAGAACTATTTAATAATGTATGCCATTCCTATTGTAACAGCTGGGGCTAGATTTCTGTACTTAGGCCATCCAGTACTGCTCTAGTGTCTGAATGGGGTGATGGTAACTCTCTATATATTTACATACAAGTTTTAACATGGATTGGGATGACAACCGTAAAATAGCAAGCATGGCATTGCAGATTTATACGGTCTAGTGCCATAGTCTTTGAGTCATGGTTAGGAGTTTCTCTCCTCTTCCATATAAGGCTGTTATTGTTTCACTTTTAGAAATTATTTTTAACTTTCGAGACCTCAGCTAAAATCTTCTGCCTTTGCAGGATATGATTGCGGGCGCATTACCGTATGAGGTTGCTCTGTACTTGTTTTTTCAATTATATCAGCATAATTTCATGGCACTCCTGTTATCATTTTTCAGTTCCCGCTTTCTACCACTGCCAGAGAAAACACAGCTATTCCTGCCCGATGTGGAGCTGAAGTTAAAAATAATATTTCTTACAAAAAAGGTTCGATGGAAATTTAGAGCAAAGTCCTCTTTGAACTTCCATGAATGCTTTATTAGGTTTTATGCTATAAATGATGTCGCCCAAATGCAATCATTACTACTGAGATCAGGATTAGGATTTTAATCTGAAATATTGTGCCTCACATGAAGACATTATTGATGCCAAGTAGTGTTGAGCCACCCCCGTAGTGTTCGAGTTCGGTTCGGTTCGTCGAACACCCGTGTGTTCGCCGAACTGTTCGTCGAACTGTTCGTCGAACACCTTCGAACACCGCTAAAACCAATGGCAGGCAAACAAAAACACATAGAAACACATAGAAAACACCTTTAAAGGTGTCCAAAAGCTGACAAACTGCTCAGAAGACACAACTAACACATGGAAAAGTGACAAGTACATATAGTCATGCGAAAAGAAAAGAGGTGGAGGAGTAAAAGGAGGGGGAGACACAGATATAGGCATGTCATGCCCTTCTAAAATCCAAAAAGTGAGAAGCCGACACGTTCAGTCCGCTCCTGCCCGTGCCACCTCCGTGTCGCCGGGTTTGTGCCAGAGCCGCGGTGAACCCTGACGGCCAGCCCCCCTCTCCCAATACTGGTGCCTGTCCGCTGGTGGGTCGAGCGAGCCCCCCTGTGGTGGAGGCAGCTCTAAGCTTTTTAATTTAAATTGTCTCTCTAATTTGAATGAATACACTTTAAATCCATTTACAAGGATCTATTGGAGGGCAAGTCTCATGCCAGCAGCCGCGTAATTCCAGCTCCAGTAGCGTCCACTAAAGCTGCTGCAGTTAAAAAGCTTTTATAAGGATCGAGCTCGGCTGTCCACCGGAAGGCATCCTACTGCCAGTCCCAGCCCCTATGCCTTGGGGTGCCTCCTGATGCTCTTCACTGAGTGTCCCGTGGTCCCGAAGCATTTCCTTTGAAAAAATTAAGTGTCCAAACTACAGGTGGTGTAGCTTGCTTAACAGCCGGGATAATCCGCTGACTAGCAGACACTGCTACTAGGCACAAAGTATTTCCTGGGCTAGATGCAGTTAAAAATTTGTAATTAGATACTCTCGTTGGATGCTGAGAAAGCATTCCATAGAGTCTCCTGGCACGCCATATATGATTCTCTTAAAAAGCTTGGGGTAGGGGTCTAGGGGACCCTTTTATAGCCAAAATCACAGCCCTGTATCGCAATACGTCACCTAGGCTGAAGATAAATGGAACTGTAGCACCCTGAGGGCTCGGTTGCTACAGAGGTATTGCACCTCACCCAGAGGTGTGATATCTCACTCTCAGGTAAGGATGGAGTGTGGATCAGGACCCGCCACCTGCATGCATTACACCACATTGCCGTGGGGCAGGGCGACCAATATGCCCCTGAGATGGGCACGACAGTCCCTGTCCCTGGCTGGAGTGGGGGGAGGGAACACTGAGGAAGGGGAACCCTGTAGTGCAGGAGCAGGGAGGAAGCAGTTCCTGGGTGCATTGAGAAGGGAGTATAAAAGGTGGGCACCATCTTAGTTCAGTGCAGAGAAGTCTGAGCAGAAGTGGCAGGGAGCAGGGGCTCTGCATGAGCTCTGCTCCGGAGGCGGGCCTAGTAACAGAGGCCCAGGCCTGGAAGAGGGAGAAGGAAGGAAGAGGAGCGGAGAAGGCTCCAGGAACGAGGAACGAAGGGATCCCAGGGTTGTGGACGGGCGAGTCGCGACCGCACGCCCAAATCCACCTGCGTGGAGGGGTCAGGCCAAAGGGGGAGACCGGTCCCCAAAACTAGTGGAGGCAGGAAACGACCCTCAGCTAGAAACCGGAGGCTGTGACATTTTATTTGGCGCAGCCCCTCGCTACACCCGCTAGGAGGGCAGCACATAGGGTCAGGGAAACTGGCGCCAAGTTTACCAAGAGGAGGCCCGAGGCAGCCGGACAGAAGGGTTGGTAAGAAAGGCCAGACAAAGGACACACAAAGGGGGTCCTGTGAAGCGCTCCAAAGTTATCTGGGAGTTGTCTGAGCCCCTCACCTGGTGAGTAGAGATGAGCGTTGTTCTACTCGAACTGTTCGCCAATCTCAAATTCGAGCTGTTTTGGGCGGTGTTCGAGCCGTTCGGCGAACACGAACAATTTGAGAAAAATTCGGCTGTTCGAGGTTATGTTCGATAATTGTTCGTGCACCAAAATCATAACTGGATTTTTTCTCAGTAATGATGAAAATTAATGTTAATACGCAGTTTGAGTGTACAGCGGGGTGGGGGGAGGGGCAGGGGATGGATCTCTGCAGGAACAATGAAGATCTCCATTTTTTTTTTCTCTTTCCCGCATTTACAGTGGGGAGGTGCAATCTGTCAGCCTATCAGCAGCGCACACACGGAGCGAAGTGCTTTTTTTCACACAAGCAAGGGCATGTGTCATTGGCAGTGTATGTCACATGTCCTTGCCCTATAAGACCAAGCCATTTTCCCCGTCGCCACCATTTTCTCACTGCTGCAGCTGCGTGTTAGACGGCACCGCTGTTGCTGTGTGCGCTATACCTTGTTAATTTCAAGCCAATTTTCGCACAAATCTACAGATAGCTTGGGAGTAGGGAATAGTTGTGATTGCAGTCCTTTTAAGGACTAGGTTACAGCATTTCCTACGACTTTTATCAGGCAGGTCTGTGCTCTTAAATAGATAGTTTGTGGGAGTAAAGACTAATTGTAATTGGAGTCATTTTCAGGACTAGGTTACATCAGTTCCTATCAGTTTTTGCCAGGCAGGTCTGTGCCAGTGCTGTGCAAGTTTTTTTCACAGCATTTGGCTGAATCTAGCAAAGCTAATCCTTTTTGGCCTATTGCAGAGTGTGTTAGTCAGTGGAGTAGCCTATCTGTGTTGCAAGATATACCACCTGTGTATAGAATACCAATTTTTTTACTGCACCTAGTGAAGTAAAATCTTTTGGGCATAGCATCATTCTATTAGTCCATCTATACTGACCTCCATCAGGTTGCAAATTGAATATAATTTTTTTCTGCATCTAGCTCTGAAAAAATATTGGGCTTCTAGCTGTGTGTGGGACTTGTTGTATTAGTCCATCTATACTGACCTCCATCAGGTTGCAAACTGCATATATTTTTTTCTTCATCTACCTCTGAAAAAATATTGGGCTTCTAGCTGTGTGTGGGACTTGTTCTATTAATCCATCTATACAGACCTCCATCAGGTTGCAAACTGAATATATTTTTTTCTGCATCTACCTCTGAAAAAATATTGGGCTTCTAGCTGTGTGTGGGACTTGTTGTATTAGTCCATCTATACTGACCTCCATCAGGTTGCAAACTGAATATATTTTTTCTGCATCTACCTCTGAAAAAATATTGGGCTTCTAGCTGTGTGTGGGACTTGTTGTATTAGTCCATCTATACAGACCTCCATCAGGTTGCAAACTGAATATATTTTTTTCTGCATCTACCTCTGAAAAAATATTGGGCTTCTAGCTGTGTGTGGGACTTGTTGTATTAGTCCATCTATACTGACCTCCATCAGGTTGCAAACTGAATATATTTTTTTCTGCATCTACCTCTGGAAAAATATTGGGCTTCTAGCTGTGTGTGGGACTTGTTCTATTAATCCATCTATACAGACCTCCATCAGGTTGCAAACTGAATATATTTTTTTCTGCATCTACCTCTGAAAAAATATTGGGCTTCTAGCTGTGTGTGGGACCTGTTGTATTAGTCCATCTATACTGACCTCCATCAGGTTGCAAACTGAATATATTTTTTTCTGCATCTACCTCTGAAAAAATATTGGGCTTCTAGCTGTGTGTGGGACTTGTTCTATTAATCCATCTATACAGACCTCCATCAGGTTGCAAACTGAATATATTTTTTTCTGCATCTACCTCTGAAAAAATATTGGGCTTCTAGCTGTGTGTGGGACCTGTTGTATTAGTCCATCTATACTGACCTCCATCAGGTTGCAAACTGAATATATTTTTTTCTGCATCTACCTCTGAAAAAATATTGGGCTTCTAGCTGTGTGTGGGACTTGTTCTATTAATCCATCTATACAGACCTCCATCAGGTTGCAAACTGAATATATTTTTTTCTGCATCTACCTCTGAAAAAATATTTGGCCTTCTAGCAGTGTGTGGGACTTTCTCTATTAGTCCATCTATACTGACCTCCATCAGGTTGCAAATTAAAAATAATTTTTATCTGCATCTAGCTCTGAAAAAATATTTGGCCTTCTAGCAGTGTGTGGGACTTTCTCTATTAGTCCATCTATACTGACCTCCATCAGGTTGCAAATTGAATATAATTTTTTTCTGCATCTAACCCAGCCAATAGTTTTGGCCTAATACCACAGTTTGGCCACTCAGCTCTGCTCGGTTCCCATCCATTGTTTTTTTGTGCAAACAATTCCAGAGTTGTTAATTAGTTAACCACCAAAATGAGTGGAAAAAGGCCTGCTGCTGGTGGAAAGGGGAATAGGCGTGTTGGGAAGGGGAAAAAAGGTTGTGTCCGTGGGGTAGGTGTTAAAGCAACAGTAACATCTGCAGAAGAAAGACCATCTTCCAGCCAAACTAAAATGTCTACTTCTTTTAGCGGACAATGTGATAAGATCCCTTTCTTACGGCCACGCCAATCGCTACAAATTCCAGATGAGGCACAAAAACAGCAGGTGCTTCAATGGATATCAAGTGCTCCTTTAAGTGGGCTCTCCTCCACATCAACTTCAACATCACAAATACTCCAGTCCTCAAAGGTGTCACCCCAATCGCACTTGCTTCCTCACAGCTCCCAAATCTCCAGCTGCCCGTCTGAGTATGAGGTAGAACAGATGGTTGAGTCTGCAGAGCTGTTTACTCATACTATAGCCTGGGAATCAGAGGTCGACTCCAGCGCTTCTGTGAATCCAGACGAGGAAATGATCTGCACTGATGCCCAGAATCTTTATGAGTCGGATCCAGGACCAGACGCAGAAGGTTCTGACCATAATGTAGACCCTCATTCCCAAACTGTAACTCCTGTTGGTGGAGACAATGAGGAAGACGATGATAAGACTCAAATACCTGATTGGAGCGACAACTTTAGTTTTTTGTCAGGGCAGGAACAGGTTGGCTCTGAGGACGACGGGTGTGATAACGCACAGGGTGATGATGATGAGGTTGGAGATCCCACTTACTGTCAACCCACAGTCAGCCAAGAGATGAGGTCAGCAGAGGAGGTGGAGGAAGATGCTAGTGACGACGAGGTCAGGTTGCGCCTTCCTGGACAGAGACGTAGTACTGGAAGCAGGTCAACAACTGCATCCTCAAACACAACTCTGCCTCTCACCACAAGTCGTGGTGGCTCTTCAGGTCACATGGGTGCTAAGCCTTGCATAGCCTGGGCATTTTTTCAGATCGATAAAGATGACCCAACTCGTGTTATCTGTAACATTTGTCAGCAAAAGCTAAGTAGAGGCCAAAAAATACATAGTTTGAGTACTTCATGCATGAACCGGCACATGGACATGAAGCATAAGTTGCAGTGGGAAGCTCAGTGTGCTACAATGCGGCCTAGCCGGCCGGGCCAACCACCGTCTGCCATATCTTGTGCATCCGCGGCCTCTTCATCCTCTGTGACTGGGGGGACAGCAGTCACACCTGTTTTGGGGCGCAGACCTGCCACCTCTTTACCCGCAACAGCCAGCGTGATTGGCAGGTCATCATTTTCTTTGGAGGTGGTAACACCAGCTGGTGTTGAGCGCTGTCCGACATCGATAGCACCACCTTTGGATCAAGGCAACCTAACATGTCCGCCTGCATCTTCCTCACAGACCGGCAGTTTGCCGGGGACACCCTTATCAACCCCGTCTAAGCACAATAGCCAGCCCTCGGTCCCTCAGATGTGGACAAGTAAAAGACCATTTCCTCCTAGCCATGAGAAAGCTAAGAGGTTGAATTTCACTGACGCACCCCTGGGCCTACTTGGTGTAGCGTTGCGCACGCGGGGACTACCCGGAGCCGGGCCTGTTGGGGGTAGTAGTCTCGTGGCGGCGACCCGGTCCGTGCCCAGGGAGTCAGACTAAGTGGCGGTATATTAGCAGTAGATGTAGGACGACTACGCCACCCGTTGAATGCAGCTATGTAGCTGCCGCTGCAGGGCAGACCGCTGAGGCCGGTGGTAGGATAGTGCAGCGTAGATGGTATAACCCCCAACGGGAGGAGTATGGCCTCAGGGCAGCCGACGTGGATGATGGGGGTAGCAGGAACCACTCAGAGACGATGCGGTGTAGTTCAGGGTCTTTACTGGTGACAAAGATAGACCCTCCCGGAGTACTGGCTAGCGGTCGGGGCCTGGTCAGTCCTTGAGCAGATGGGATTCCCCTTGGCCAGGCGGAGTTGTAGGCCTCCCCAACTAATTGTACTCTTCTGGCTTCCTTGCTAGAGGCGGGTAAAGGTAGTCCACGTCCCTGAGTGTACCGTGTGGTGCTCACCCGTATGGCCGGTGACTCGGGGCCTTCTAGTGGCTTCCGCTCCACGACGGCGGTGCTGGTCCCACGCGTGTGACCGTGCCTTCGGGTTTCTTGGCCAGAGGACCTGAAATCCCCTGCCGGGCGGTTTCTGCTGCTGGGTCTGGGTTAATCCCCACAGCCTCGGACTCCGGGTCCGGTGGTAACTCTTCAATCAGGGCGAGCTCTTCAGCTGCCAGCCCCTGATTCCTTTTTGCACTGTTCCCACAGAGTTCCTGATCTCTCTTTCCTATAGCTGCTTCTCTTCTTCTCAACCCTTCTTCTCCCTAACCTTGCCTCAGCCCCAGCTTTATATAGGGGAAGTTCTTCCCCTCCCAGGACTGGGCAGGAGGTGTGGCATGCATAGGATTCCTGACCAAGAGACCTCCCACCTGCTTTCAGACATAACATTGCTATTACTGTGGAGACCAGACCCCTGGGGTGCCACATTCCCCCCTAGTGAAAGTTAGTACTCCGGGATTAAACATATTTTTGTAACATAACAAATTACAAACAGAAACAACGCAATAAAGAAAAACATTAGGATGGTCACGGCGTGTCCGCAACCGGGTGTAACTTTTGAGGAAAACAAGGGTGTCCATTTCACCAACACAGGGAGACGTAACCAGGTAGGGGTCTGTCCTGCCCCGAGTCCTTAACAGTCTTTCAGTCCGTCCTGGGTTACGCTCCAACTATATACACAAAGGATTCCCGGTAAATCCACCAAGGACTCCTATAAATAACTAGAAACACATAATTATACACAAGCAACAATAACAGGTAAACATTAATAAAATAACTTGAACATTTAGATCCTCCACCGTATGGGCAGCTGGCCTCTAGTGACCCTAGTGGACCTACGGAGCTGGCTGACTGGTCCTGAGCTACAGGGTATAGGAGCTGTCAAGGGTAAACTGGGCAGCCGTCTACGGACTCTTTGGCTCACTAGGGGTATGGCAGGCTCACTATAAGCAGAGGGTTGATTCTCCTGGTCTGCTTGTGTGGGGTCTTCTGCCTCCTGGACCGGCTGTTCTTCCAGCTCCACCTGTGTCTCCGTAGGTCCTTGGGATGCTGGTTGGAGGAACGTGAGGACGGGTACCACAACAGCACCATTGACTTGAGTCCAAGACCGAGGGAAGTCTCCGAGCACAGTACTAACCATATCTTCCCTTTCCTCTACGGGTCGAGGGTCTTCTTGTTCCTCTTCAGGGTTCCGTAGCTGTTCGGGACACTTCTTCAGGTGATCCCGGGATACAATGGCTGTGGTTTCCCCTCCGTCTTTACTGATTGTACAGATCTTTGGGTTGTCGTGGCTTGAGGGCAGTACGGTGTACGGGTCCTTCTCCCACTGGTCGTCCAACTTGTGGAGCCGTCTTTTCCTCTTCAAGACCTGCTCTCCGGGCACCAGGGGAACAGCGGGAGCATACTGGTTGTAAGTTTTCTCTTGTCTTTCCCTAGCTTGACAGAGACTTCGCTCCACGCTCTCCTGTACTTTCCGGTACTGCTGCTGCCTCTCTGTGTCCCAGTCTGCTTCTGGTGAAGTGTCCTCGGGTGTCAGGACTCCCATCTCCAGATCAACAGGAAGCTTACCAGGTCTTGCCCTCATTAGGTAAGCCGGGGTACAGTTGGTGGAACCTACAGGGATGTGGTTGTATAGGTCCACCAGGTCGGGCAGCTTTTCAGGCCACAGACTACGTTCTTCCAGGGGCAATGTTTTCAGAAGATCAATCACCACCTGGTTCATTTTCTCACAAAGTCCATTAGTTTGCGGGTGATAGGGTGTTGTTCTAATCTTCCGGCAGCCATACAGGGTGCAGAACTCCTGGAAGACTTCCGCTTCAAAGGCAGGCCCCTGGTCCGTCAGCACCTGCTCCGGGTATCCATGCGGACGGCAGAAGTGCTGCTGGAAGGCTCTAGCTGCTGTGTGAGCCGTTAAGTCCTTGACGGGGACGACAACCAAGAACCGGGAGTAGTGATCCACGATGGTTAACGCGTAGACGTAGCCACTTCTGCTTGGGGTCAGCTTTACATGATCCAAGGCTACCAGTTCCAACGGCTGTCTGGTGATGATGGACCGCAGGGGAGTCTTCTAGCTGGCACGTTCCCTCCTTCTTAAGTTGCATGGGCCACAGTCTCTGCACCACCTCTCGATGGTTCCTCTCATGCCTACCCAATGGAACCGCCCGCGCAGCAGGAACTCCAGCTTCTTCCATCCGAAATGCCCAGCGCCGTCGTGGTATGCCTCCATCACCATAGCTGCGTCTCTTCTTGGCACCACTACTTGCCAGATTAGTTCATGCGTCCGGGAGTTAACCATTCTGCGGCACAACTTTCCCTTATAAAGGAACAGTCGACTCTTCTCAGCCCACAGTTGCTTGGCTTCCTCCGGAGCGTCTGGGTCAAGGCGTGCATCTGACCGAGTCAGCATCTCCTTTACCAGACGGACGGCATGGTCACTGTCTTGCGTCTCCACCCAGTTGTAATGAGGTAAGGGATTGAACGTAGCGGTTTGCTTACTTCTTACACGGTGGGAATACTGGATAGTCCCATGACGGTGGAACGCGGGGAGTTCAACTTCTTCCAGTTCCTCTGAATCTTCCCCTACGTCCGGTAGGTTCGGCATCCTGGACAGGGCGTCTGCGTTGGTATTGGAGCGTCCTGCCCGGTATTTGATTGTAAACTCATAGTTGGACAAGCGGGCCATCCATCTCTGCTCTAGGGCACCGAGTCTTGCAGTGTCCAGGTTTGTCAACGGGTTGTTATCCGTGTACACGGTGAACCGGGAAGCAGCAAGGTAATGCTTAAAGCGTTCGGTGACTGCCCACACCACTGCCAGGAACTCTAGCTTAAATGAGCTGTAATTCTCAGGGTTTCTTTCGGTGGGTCGCAGTTTTCGGCTGGCGTAAGCAATTACCCGTTCCTTCCCCTGCTGGATCTGGGACAGTACGGCTCCTAGCCCGATGTTACTGGCGTCGGTGTAGAGGATAAAGGGCTGGCTATAATCAGGGTACGCCAGGATTTCATCCCCCGTGAGGGCCATCTTCAGCTGGCAGAAGGACTCTTCTTCCAGCTTCTCCCATCTGAAGGGTGGCTTCTGGTTCTTGGCCTTCCTGGACTGGCCTATCAGGAGGTCCTGCATAGGAGCTGCCTTTTTGGTGAAACCGGGAATGAACCTTCGGTAGTAGCCTACCAACCCGAGGAACTGCCTCACTTCCTTTACGCTGGAGGGGCTTGGCCATTCCTTAATTGCGGTGATCTTATCAGGGTCGGGAGCCACTCCGTCAGCACTCACCACGTGTCCCAGGTACTGCACCTTTGGCTTCAGGAGGTGACACTTGGAAGGTTTCACCTTTAGGCCGTAACTCGCCAGAGCTTCAAACACTTCCGCCAGGTGCTTCAGGTGGTCCTCGTAGGTCTTGGAGTAGACGATGACATCGTCCAGGTATAACAGGACCGTCTCAAAGTTCCGGTGTCCCAGACAGCACTCCATCAATCGCTGGAAGGTTCCTGGTGCGTTGCAGAGTCCAAACGGCATGCAGGTAAACTCGCTAAGTCCCATCGGGGTGGTGAATGCGGTCTTCTCCCGATCCGCCTCTGCTACAGGAACCTGCCAGTACCCGCTAGTGAGATCCAAGGTGGAGAAGAAGTTAGCAGATTTTAAAGCAGCCAAAGACTCCTCTATTCTTGGTAAGGGGTACGCATCTTTGTGTGTGATACGGTTAATTTTCCGGTAATCTACACACATTCTCATGGTGTTGTCTTTCTTTTTGACCAAGACTAGTGGAGCTGCCCAGGGGCTACAGCTATCCCTGATTACCCCAGCCTCCTTCATGTCTCTAAGCATCCCCTTGGCGTGTTGGTAGTGTGCAGGGGGTACGGGCCGATACCTCTCTTTTATGGGAGGATGGTCTCCCGTGGGGATGTGGTGTTCTACCCCCTTGACTCGCCCGAAGTCTAACGGGTGTTTACTAAACACTCTCTCGTACTCTTGAACCACCCGGTAGACTCCCTTTTTCTGGTGGGAGGGAGTGGAGTCAGTACCCAAATGTAGTTGCTGACACCAATCCTCCATTATTTTCGTAGAGCCGTTACCTTCCTCCGGGTGAGATGGAGGCAAGGGTTCCACAGACTGTATAGAATTTTGGTTGATAGTATATAATTTGGCTAGCGTAGCATACCGGGGCAGGTATACTTCCCTTTTCCCAATATTTATTATGCGAACGGGTACCCTCCCATGGCGTACATCAACTACCCCCCGTGCTGTCAAAATGGTGGGCCTACTGTCTGAGTAGACTGGTTCTACCATGGCCTGGTAATCTCTAACTCTCAGACCAATAGCTGCTCGGCACCAAATCATCATTTCACTTTTCGGGGGCATGGCAATAGGGAAAGGGTCACACATTCTTACGCTACCAATCTCACCACCGGAGAGTTCCACCTGTTGCCGTCGCATCAGTGCCCGGATCTCTTTCTGGAGCACTCGCTGCTGGCCGGAGCTGGCGTTCTTGGCAACCTGCTGTAAAATGAAAATCACCTCTGCAAGACAATTTTCAATCACATTAGTTCCTAGAGTTATCTTTGGGTGACTCTCGCGCTTGTCAATGTCCACAATGATCAGTCCCTGTGCTGCCAGTTCGACTCTACCGATTTTAATGGTCATTTCTTTAAATCCGATCTGCGGCACGGGTTGACCATTGCTGGCAATGATACTCAAGTCGTCGTCAGGGTAGCGGGTTATATCCGAGTCATTCCAGTACTGCTTGAAGAGCACGTACGGGATGGTGGTGACCTGTGACCCGGTGTCCAGTAGGGCACTCATAGGAATGCCATCCAGTACCACAGGCAAGACTGGACGTCCTCCCACATATTTGTCGCGACAGCTCGATGGGCCTGGTGATCTTTTTCCTGGGGGTTGGCCCTCTACCCCAGGTTGTGCCAGTTTAAAGGACAGTACCTTGCCATATGTCCGGGTTGATTGCAGCGGCGGCAGATGGGTTGTCCGTCCTCGTTGTATCGGTCGCTGGGTCTTCCTCTGGCCGGTGGGGTCCTCCTTGGTCGACGCCACGGGATGTCCTCCGGTCCGGATGCCAGCTGGATCTTCCCTGGAGTGGAAACCTGTAAAGACTGCACAGTTCGGGTTAGCGCAGCAACGCTTTTAGCTAGCTCTTGGACCTGATGGTGCAGGTCTGGAGCCGGGTCATTGTTCAAAGCCTGCGCATCAGCCCCCACAGGCCCTGCCGACAAGGGCGCCGCCTCCTGGTGGTAAGTGATAGCTGGGCGCCTGTGGGTTACAACGCCACCCGGTGCCGGTTCTCGGAGCACCCGGATGGCTCTGTCCTTGAACTGTGCAAAGTCCAGATGAGGATCCTGTAAGGCTATGGCCCGCAACTGGGTTCGGTGGACATTGCAATATAGTCCCTCTATAAATTGTTTGGTCAACAGCCTGTCCTCGTTTCCCACGCTGTCGGGGTCGGTCTGCTTAATGGCTCTCAGGGCCTCTTGTAGGTTTAGTGCATAGTCCCTTATACTCTCATGTGCTCGCTGCTTGCACCCATAGAATTTAAGCTTAATCTCGGCTGAGGTGCGGGTATCAAAGGTGTCCCTCAGCCGGGTTAGTATCCCCGCGACAGTCCTCCTCCCAGGTGGCCAGGACTTTACCTCCCTTTGGGCTGCCCCGGTTAGTTGGGCCACCAGGATGCTCACTTTTTGCTCTTCTGTGAGGGGGTACACCTGGAAGAGGCTATCCAGCTTTTCTCTAAAGTCATTCAGGGTATGTGACTCCCCTGAGTATTGGGGTAGCCAGGCTGCTCCTGGGATATAGGGCATGGTAAAAGGCATGACTGCAGCAGCGCTGGCGGGGGTTGAGGCAGTGAAGCTCTCCTCCGTATCCGACATCTTCCTCCCCCCTAGTGGACCGTGGCCTACCTTGCGATGATCCTCTTCCGTAGGCCGCGGCTCCGCAGTGGATCATCAGGGTTCAGGACCTTCCGTCGCTTTCCTGTGATGTCAGCGTCTGCTGGGCTCCTTCCAGGACCTTACGCGACGTCTGGACGTGAGGCGGGGCTTCAGTTCTCGCGCGCTTTCGGAGTCCACGCCCCTCTTCTTCCCGCGCGGCGTCTTCAAGATGGCGTCCAACGGCGGGAAAACTCCACGGAAGGCGGGAAGAAGGCAGAAGATGGCGCCAGATGGCGGGAAAACTTCGCGGATGGCGGGAAGAAGGTAGAAGATGGCGCCGGATGGCGGGAAACCTCCACGGATGGCGGGAATCTTCACCACTGGTAAGTTTGAACAGTCTTTTTCAGGCACGCAGTACCCGGTGGTTGCGGGCACGTAATCCTGCCGACTACGCCAAAAGTTGACGCACCCCTGGGCCTACTTGGTGTAGCGTTGCGCACGCGGGGACTACCCGGAGCCGGGCCTGTTGGGGGTAGTAGTCTCGTGGCGGCGACCCGGTCCGTGCCCAGGGAGTCAGACTAAGTGGTGGTATATTAGCAGTAGATGTAGGACGACTATGCCACCCGTTGAATGCAGCTATGGAGCTGCCGCTGCAGGGCAGACCGCTGAGGCCGGTGGTAGGATAGTGCAGCGTAGATGGTATAACCCCCAACGGGAGGGGTATGGCCTCAGGGCAGCCGACGTGGATGATGGGGGTAGCAGGAACCACTCAGAGACGATGCGGTGTAGTTCAGGGTCTTTACTGGTGACAAAGATAGACTCTCCCGGAGTACTGGCTAGCGGTCGGGGCCTGGTCAGTCCTTGAGCAGATGGGATTCCCCTTGGCCAGGCGGAGTTGTAGGCCTCCCCAACTAATTGTACTCTTCTGGCTTCCTTGCTAGAGGTGGGTAAAGGTAGCCCACGTCCCTGAGTGTACCGTGTGGTGCTCACCCGTATGGCCGGTGACTCGGGGCCTTCTAGTGGCTTCCGCTCCACGACGGCGGTGCTAGTCCCACGCGTGTGACCGTGCCTTCGGGTTTCTTGGCCAGAGGACCTGAAATCCCCTGCCGGGCGGTTTCTGCTGCTGGGTCTGGGTTAATCCCCACAGCCTCGGACTCCGGGTCTGGTGGTAACTCTTCAATCAGGGCGAGCTCTTCAGCTGCCAGCCCCTGATTGCTTTTTGCACTGCTCCCACAGAGCTCCTGATCTCTCTTTCCTATAGCTTCTTCTCTTCTTCTGAACTCTTCTTCTCCCTAACCCTGCCTCAGCCCCAGCTTTATATAGGGGAAGTTCTTCCCCTCCCAGGACTGGGCAGGAGGTGTGGCATGCATAGGATTCCTGACCAAGAGACCTCCCACCTGCTCTCAGACATAACATTGCTATTACTGTGGAGACCAGACCCCTGGGGTGCCACATCACCATCTGCAAGCTCTTGGCTACAGAAATGCTGCCTTTCCGCCTGGTGGACACAGAGGATTTTCGAGACCTTATGTCCATCGCAGTGCCCCAGTACCAGATGCCCAGTCGGCACTACTTCTCAAAGAATGGTGTGCCTGCGCTCCACCAGCATGTCGCACACAACATCACCGCTTCTTTGAGAAACTCTGTGTGTGACAGGGTGCATTTCACCACAGACACTTGGACGAGTAGGCATGGACAGGGGCGTTACATGTCGCTGACTGGGCACTGGGTAACTATGGTGACAGCAGGACAAGGGGCTGCTGTCCAAGTCTTGCCGCCCCCACGAGTTGTGCGTCAATCCTCTTTATCTCAAAGTTCCTCCACTGCTTCTGCCTCCTCAACCTCCTCTCGGTCTTCCACCTGCACCCAAAGCCTGTCTGGTCATGCCACAAGCTTTCTAACTGCGCAGAAGGGATCCTGCACACCTCCTTACTATGCTGGCAGTAGGGCTCAACGTCATCAGGCGGTTTTTACATTGAAATGTCTGGGAAATGTGAGTCACACAGCTGAGGAGTTGTGGTCAGCTCTGGAGAACCAATTTCATGAATGGTTGTCTCCACTGGACCTGAAACCAGGGAAGGCCGTGTGCGACAATGCTGCAAACCTGGGTGCGGCCCTTCGCCGGGGCAATATCACACACGTGCCTTGTATGGCTCACGTGTTGAACCTGGTTGTCCAGCAATTTTTAGCCCACTATCCCAGACTAGATGGCCTTCTGCAGAGGGCACGGTCGCTGTGTGCTCACTTCCGCCGTTCGCATCCCGCAGCTCAGCGACTTACATCTCTACAGAAGTCGTTGGGCCTGCCACTTCACCGGCTAAAATGCGATGTGCCTACCCGGTGGAATTCAACTCTGCACATGTTGCAGCGACTGTGGCAGCACCGACAAGCCCTGGTGCAATACGTTCTGACGTATAGCCTGGGCCAACGAGATCCAGAGGTGGGGCAAATCACGCTGGAGAAGTGGTCTCAGATCAGGGACCTATGCACCCTTCTGCACAGTTTTGAAATGGCGACGAAGATGTTTAGTGCTGACGATGCCATTATCAGCATGACTATTCCGGTGATTTACATGCTGGAGCACATGTTAAACAGAATTCGGAGTCAGGTGGTGGCACAAGAGGAGGTGGAGGAAGTAGAGGAGGAGGAGTTGTATGCGGAAGGGCTAACATCTGCAAGGTCCAGACGGTCGGCAGCACCAAGGCGGCAGGCATGTGAGGGTGGGGGAGATGGTTTTACCAGGGCGCATGGTAGCAGCCAAACTAGTGAGGAAGGTGCAGGAGCCCAGGAAGAAGTGGAGGACGAACTGATGGAAGACTCATCAGATGAGGGAGACCTTGATCACATTTCTGTTGTGCGAGGTTGGGGGGAGAGGACAGAGGAAGGAAGCATGATTGTTACCTCGCCACCAACACAACAGGGACTTGGTGCTCCTGGATGCGCAACACACATGAGTGCCTTCTTGCTGCACTACCTGCAACATGACCCTCGAATTGTGAGAATTAGAAATAATCCTGACTACTGGGTTGCCACACTGTTAGATCCCCGGTACAAAAGTAAATTTGCAGAAATTATTCCTGCCATAGAAAGGGATGCACACATGCAGGAGTATCAGCAGAGACTGTTGCAGAATCTTACATGTGCTTTTCCACAAAATACCAGTGGTGCACGTAGTGAATCTCACAGTTCCAACTTGCCAACCGTGGGACCGTCAAGTGTTCAGCACTCAAACCGTAACAGAACCACAGTATCTGCTGGTAACATCAATTTTGCGGAATCATTTCACCACTTTTTTAGCCCATCCTTTGCAAGGCCACAGGAGACAAGAAGTCTGACACATAGTCAACGCCTAGAGACGATGGTACAGGAGTATCTCCAAGTAAACATTGAAGCCATGACTGTGTCACTGGACCCTTGCTCTTTTTGGGCTTCCAATCTGGATAAATGGCCGGAGCTAGCCACTTACGCCTTGGAGATCTTGTCATGCCCCGCAGCCAGCGTTCTGTCTGAACGTGTGTTCAGCGCTGCTGGTGGTGTGCTGACAGATAAGCGCACGCGGCTCTCCACTGATAATGTAGACAGACTCACGTTCATAAAGATGAACAAATCATGGATCCGAAACGACTTTTCTACCCCTGTGTCATCCTGGGGAGAGTAAAAGCTTGATGATTGGTTAAAATCACCCTACCAACCGTTTTAAGCTTTCAAATTACTAATCATTTTTATCTGTATCTTGGCTGGAAAATAATTTGGGCTTTGTAGCAGTGTGCAGCACTGATTCTATTAGGCCATCTATAATAAGCTCCACCAGATTTAAAATTACTAATCATGTTTATCTGTATCTTGACTGGAAAATAATTTGGGCTTTGTAGCAGTGTGCAGCACTGATCCTATTAGGCCATCTATACTAAAGCTTCACCAGATTTAAAATTAATAATAATTTTTAGCTGCATCTAGCCCGGAAAATAATTTTGGGGCTCCGAGATGCGCAAGACACATAAGTGCCTTCTTGCTGCACTACCTGCAGCATGACCCTCATATTGTCAGAATTCGAAGTAATCATGACTACTGGGTTGCCACACTCTTAGATCCCCCAAACTTTTTCGATCAACCTTTTCATTTTAATAAAGACCAAAAAAATGGTCATTTTTGAAATTATAAGCATTAGCAGGTTGTTAGAAACTGAAATCAAACAGTTTTCAACTCAAAACTTTATTCTAGGTGATGTTACATTTTCACATAGGACCCCTTGTTCGAAAGGAGCTTCTGAACTCTCTCGTCCATTGAATTTGTCAGGTTTTGGATGGTTTCTGCTTCAATTGTTTTGCATGAGGACAGAATACCCTCCCAGAGCTGTTGCTTAGATGTGAACTGCCTCCCGCCATCATAGACACTCCTTTTAATGATGCTCCAAAGGTTCTGAATGGGGTAGAGGTCAGGGGAGCATGGGGGTCACACCATAAGTTTGTCCCCTTTTATGCCCATATCAGCCAGAGATGCAGATGTTTTATGTGCAGCATGAGATGGTGCATTATCATGCAGAAAAATGATCTTGCTGTGAAATACACGGTTCTTCTTCTTGAACCATGGCAGGAAGTGCTGTTTGAGAAAATCCACATACATTATGGAGTTCATCTTTAGCGCCTTCAGGGATCCTAAAGGGGCCGACAATCTCTCTCCCCATGATTCCAGCCCAAAACATTACTCCACCTCCTCCTTGTTGGCGCTGTAGCCGTGTTTGCGTGGGGTGTCCATCAACCAGCCATCCTCCACTCCATCCATCTGGACCATCGAGCGCTGCACGGCACTCATCCATGAACAAAACAGTTTTGAAATCAGTCTTCATGTAATGTTTGGCCCACTGGAGCCGTTTCTGCTTGTGTGAAGTGGATAGAGGAGGTCGACAGGATGGCGTATGCACAGCTGCAAACCTCTGAAGGACCCTGCATCTTGTTGTTCGGGGGACGTTGGAGGCACAAGCAGCTTCAAAAACTTGTCTGCTGCTATGACAAGGCTTTTTTGCCGCTGCTCTTTCAACCTGATGTAATTGCCTGTAGGAAAGAGTCCTCAATTTGCCCTTATCAGCACGCACACGTGTGTACTGTGAATCAGCTACATACTTCTTGATTGCCAAGACACTTCATCCTGATCATCGCACAATGTTGATTGTAGTCATGCCTTGACCTAAACACTCCACAATTTGTTGCTTCTCAGCAGCCGACACATCCTTTTTCTTTCCCATTTTGGCAGAAAATGTAGGCTGCTTAATAATGTGAGACAGCCTTCTTAAGTAGTCTTGCCTTTCATTGGACACACCTGCCAAACTAATTAGCACAGGTGTCTGCAATTGCTTACAGTGATATAAAGAGCCCTGACACACATCACCATCAATGAGTTTAACTGACAAACAAACAAATTCTTCCCTTATCACTCCTAAACACTTTTTGCATAATAATTTGGAACACAGTGTACATGTGCTTTTCCACAAAACACCAGTGGTTCACGTAGTGAATCTTACAGTTCTAACTTGCCAACCGTGGTCTGTATGGAGTTGTTCAATAAAGGGCCCAAAATTAAGATAACATAGATGGGAGAGGTCTCTATGAATAGGAATTCCTAAGTATTTGATACCCTGTGAGGGCCAGGCAAAGGGAAAGTTGGACTGGATGGAATCCTATATGGATTTGGGGAGGGAGACATCGAGGGCCTCAGACTTCTCTGCATTGATTTTAAAATTTGACCATGTAACAAAGTGATCTATTTCAGCCATAACAGCATGGATGGATATATGTGATTGAGTGATATATACTAGGACATCATCAGCAAATAGAGAGCACTTGTACTCGGTGCCTCCCACCTCAATCCACCTAATATTGGGGTTATGGCGAATTGATGAGAGCAGGTGCTCCGTCACTAGGATGTATAAGAGAGGGGACAGAGAACATCCCTGCCTTGTCCCATTGGTGATTGTGAAAGGTGATGAAAATGTTCTGACGCGTTCCCTGGGCCTTGGGACACCCGGAGCCGGACCCTTTTTGGTGGATGCTGGTGGTTGTAGTCTCCGTGGCGGCAACCCGGTTCCGTGTCTCAGGGCGGTCAAACCAGTGGCGGAACTATTTATGTGGTTTTGATGTTTAAATGTCCGACTACGCCACCCGTGGATTGTGGTCAGAGTGAACCGCCGCTCCAGGGCAGAGCGCTGAGGCTGGTGTTGTGGGTGCAGCAGAGCGTAGCATAACTCCCCACGGGAGGAGTATAGCCTCAGGGCAGTGTATGCGGAGGATGGGGGTGATGGTGCAGGGCAGCAGCAGTAATGACACGGAGTCAGTGATGCAGTCCAGGGCCTTTACTCACAGTTCTTATTATCCAGACCACGTCTGCAGGTAACGGCTGCCCATGTCGTACTGTGCTCACCAGGTGAGGGGCTCAGACAACTCCCAGATAACTTTGGAGTGCTTCACAGGACCCCCTTTGTGTGTCCTTTGTCTGGCCTTTCTTACCAACCCTTCTGTCCGGCTGCCTCGGGCCTCCTCTTGGTAAACTTGGCGCCAGTTTCCCTGACCCTATGTGGTGCCTTCCTAGCGGGTGTAGCGAGGGGCTGCACCACATAAAATGTCACAGCCTCCTGTTTCTAGCTGAGGGTCGTTTCCTGCCTCCACTAGTTTTGGGGACCGGTCTCCCCCTTTGGCCTGACCCCTCCACGCAGGTGGATTCGGGCGTGCGGTGGCGACTCGCCCGTCCGCACTCCTGAGATCCCTTCGTTCCTCGTTCCTGGAGCCTTCTCCGCTCCTCTTCCTTCCTTCTCCCTCTTCCAGGCCTGGGCCTCTGTTACTAGGCCCGCCTCCGGAGCAGAGCTCATGCAGAGCCCCTGCTCCCTGCCACTTCTGCTCAGACTTCTCTGCACTGAACTAAGATGGTGCCCACCTTTTATACTCCCTTCTCAATGCACCCAGGAACTGCTTCCTCCCTGCTCCTGCACTACAGGGTTCCCCTTCCTCAGTGTTCCCTCCCCCCACTCCAGCCAGGGACAGGGACTGTCGTGCCCATCTCAGGGGCATATTGGTCGCCCTGCCCCACGGCAATGTGGTGTAATGCATGCAGGTGTCGGGTCCTGATCCACACTACATCCTTACCTGAGAGTGAGATATCACACCTCTGGGTGAGGTGCAATACCTCTGTAGCAACCGAGCCCTCAGGGTGCTACAGTTCCATTTATCTTCAGCCTAGGTGACGTATTGCGATACAGGGCCGTGATTTTGGCTATAAAAGGGTCCCCTAGACCCCTACCCCAAGCTTTTTAAGAGAATCATATATGGCGTGCCAGGAAACTCTATGGAATGCTTTCTCAGCATCCAACGAGAGTATCTAATTACAAATTTTTAACTGCATCTAGCCCAGGAAATACTTTGTGCCTAGTAGCAGGGTCTGCTAGTCAGCGGATTATCCCGGCTGTTAAGCAAGCTACACCACCTGTAGTTTGGACACTTCATTTTTTCAAAGGAAATGCTTCGGGACCACGGGATACTCAGTGAAGAGCATCAGGAGGCACCCCAAGGCATAGGGGCTGGGACTGGCAGTAGGATGCCTTGCGGTGGACAGCCGAGCTCGATCCTTATAAAAGCTTTTTAACTGCAGCAGCTTTAGTGGACGCTACTGGAGCTGGAATTACGTGGCTGCTGGCATGAGACTTGCCCTCCAATAGATCCTTGTAAATGGATTTAAAGTGTATTCATTCAAATTAGAGAGACAATTTAAATTAAAAAGCTTACAGCTGCCTCCACCACAGGGGGGCTCGCTCGACCCACCAGCGGACAGGCACCAGTATTGGGAGAGGGGGGCTGGCCGTCAGGGTTCACCGCGGCTCTGGCACAAACCCGGCGACACGGAGGTGGCACGGGCAGGAGCGGACTGAACGTGTCGGCTTCTCACTTTTTGGATTTTAGAAGGGCATGACATGCCTATATCTGTGTCTCCCCCTCCTTTTACTCCTCCACCTCTTTTCTTTTCGCATGACTATATGTACTTGTCACTTTTCCATGTGTTAGTTGTATCTTCTGAGCAGTTTGTCAGCTTTTGGACACCTTTGAAGGTGTTTTCTATGTGTTTCTATGTGTTTTTGTTTGCCTGCCATTGGTTTTAACGGTGTTCGAAGGTGTTCGACGAATAGTTCGACGAACAGTTCGGCGAACACACGGGTGTTCGACGAACCGAACCGAACTCGAACACTACGGGGGTGGCTCAACACTACTGGTGAGCACAGTACGACGTGGGCAGCCGTTACCTGCAGACGTGGTCTGGATAATAAGAACTGTGAGTAAAGGCCCTGGACTGCATCACTGACTCCGTGTCGTTACTGCTGCTGCCCTGCACCATCACCCCCATCCTCCGCATACACTGCCCTGAGGCTATACTCCTCCCGTGGGGAGTTATGCTACGCTCTGCTGCACCCACAACACCAGCCTCAGCGGTCTGCCCTGCAGCGGCGGTTCACTCTGACCGCAATCCACGGGTGGCGTAGTCGGACATTTAAATATCAAAACCACATAAATAGTTCCGCCACTGGTTTGACCACCCTGAGCCACGGAACCGGGTTGCCGCCACGAAGACTACAACCACCAGCATCCACCAAAAGGGTCCGGCTCCGGGTGTCCCAAGGCCCAGGGGGTGCATCAGAACATTTTCATCACCTTTCACAATCACCAATGGGACAAGGCAGGGATGTCCTCTGTCCCCTCTCTTATACATCCTAGTGACGGAGCACCTGCTCTCATCAATTCGCCATAACCCCAATATTAGGTGGATTGAGGTGGGAGGCACCGAGTACAAGTGCTCTCTATTTGCTGATGATGTCCTAGTATATATCACTCAATCACATATATCCATCCATGCTGTTATGGCTGAAATAGATCACTTTGTTACATGGTCAAATTTTAAAATCAATGCAGCGAAGTCTGAGGCCCTCGATGTCTCCCTCCCCAAATCCATATAGGATTCCATCCAGTCCAACTTTCCCTTTGCCTGGCCCTCACAGGGTATCAAATACTTAGGAATTCCTATTCATAGAGACCTCTCCCATCTATGTTATCTTAATTTTGGGCCCTTTATTGAACAACTCCATACAGACCACGGTTGGCAGGTTAGAACTGTAAGATTCACTACGTGAACCACTGGTGTTTTGTGGAAAAGCACATGTACACTGTGTTCCAAATTATTATGCAAAAAGTGTTTAGGAGTGATAAGGGAAGAATTTGTTTGTTTGTCAGTTAAACTCATTGATGGTGATGTGTGTCAGGGCTCTTTATATCACTGTAAGCAATTGCAGACACCTGTGCTAATTAGTTTGGCAGGTGTGTCCAATGAAAGGCAAGACTACTTAAGAAGGCTGTCTCACATTATTAAGCAGCCTACATTTTCTGCCAAAATGGGAAAGAAAAAGGATGTGTCGGCTGCTGAGAAGCAACAAATTGTGGAGTGTTTAGGTCAAGGCATGACTACAATCAACATTGTGCGATGATCAGGATGAAGTGTCTTGGCAATCAAGAAGTATGTAGCTGATTCACAGTACACACGTGTGCGTGCTGATAAGGGCAAATTGAGGACTCTTTCCTACAGGCAATTATGTCAGGTTAAAAGAGCAGCGGCAAAAAAGCCTTGTCATAGCAGCAGACAAGTTTTTGAAGCTGCTGGTGCCTCCAACGTCCCCCGAACAACAAGATGCAGGGTCCTTCAGAGGTTTGCAGCTGTGCATACGCCATCCTGTCGACCTCCTCTATCCACTTCACACAAGCAGAAACGGCTCCAGTGGGCCAAACATTACATGAAGACTGATTTCAAAACTGTTTTGTTCACGGATGAGTGCCGTGCAGCGCTCGATGGTCCAGATGGATGGAGTGGAGGATGGCTGGTTGATGGACACCCCACGCAAACACGGCTACAGCGCCAACAAGGAGGAGGTGGAGTAATGTTTTGGGCTGGAATCATGGGGAGAGAGATTGTCGGCCCCTTTAGGATCCCTGAAGGCGCTAAAGATGAACTCCATAATGTATGTGGATTTTCTCAAACTGCACTTCCTGCCATGGTTCAAGAAGAAGAACCGTGTATTTCACAGCAAGATCATTTTTTTGCATGATAATGCACCATCTCATGCTGCACATAAAACATCTGCATCTCTGGCTGATATAGGCATAAAAGGGGACAAACTTATGGTGTGACCCCCATGCTCCCCTGACCTCTACCCCATTCAGAACCTCTGGAGCATCTTCAAAAGGAGTGTCTATGATGGCGGGAGGCAGTTCACATCTAAGCAACAGCTCTGGGAGGGTATTCTGTCCTCATGCAAAACAAGTGAAGCAAAAAACATCCAAAACCTGACAAATTCAATGGACAAGAGAGTTCAGAAGCTCCTTTCGAACAAGGGGTCCTATGTGAAAATGTAACATCACCTAGAATAAAGTTTTGAGTTGAAAACTGTTTGATTTCAGTTTCTAATAACCTGCTAATGCTTATAATTTCAAAAATGACCATTTTTTTGGTCTTTATTAAAATGAAAAGGTTGATCGAAAAGTTTGGGGGATCTAAGAGTGTGGCAACCCAGTAGTCATGATTACTTCGAATTCTGACAATATGAGGGTCATGTTGCAGGTAGTGCAGCAAGATGGCACTTATGTGTCTTGCGCATTTCGGAGCCCCAAAATTATTTGCCGGGCTAGATGCAGCTAAAAATTATTATTCATTTTAAATCTGGTGGAGCTTAGTATAGATGGCCTAATAGGATCAGTGCTGCACACTGCTACAAAGCCCAAATTATTTTCCAGTCAAGATACAGATAAACATGATTAGTAATTTTAAATCTGGTGGAGCTTATTATAGATGGCCTAATAGAATCAGTGCTGCACACTGCTACAAAGCCCAAATTATTTTCCAGCCAAGATACAGATAAACATGATTAGTAATTTGAAAGCTTAAAACGGTTGGTAGGGTGATTTTAACCAATCATCAAGCTTTTACTCTCCCCAGGATGACACAGGGGTAGAAAAGTCGTTTCGGATCCATGATTTGTTCATCTTTATGAACGTGAGTCTGTCTACATTATCAGTGGAGAGCCGCGTGCGCTTATCTGTCAGCACACCACCAGCAGCGCTGAACACACGTTCAGAGAGAACGCTGGCTGCGGGGCATGACAAGATCTCCAAGGCGTAAGTGGCTAGCTCCAGCCATTTATCCAGATTGGAAGCCCAAAAAGAGCAAGGGTCCAGTGACACAGTCATGGCTTCAATGTTTACTTGGAGATACTCCTGTACCATCGTCTCTAGGCGTTGACTATGTGTCAGACTTCTTGTCTCCTGTGGCCTTGCAAAGGATGGGCTAAAAAAGTGGTGAAATGATTCCGCAAAATTGATGTTACCAGCAGATACTGTGGTTCTGTTACGGTTTGAGTGCTGAACACTTGACGGTCCCACGGTTGGCAAGTTGGAACTGTGAGATTCACTACGTGCACCACTGGTGTTTTGTGGAAAAGCACATGTAAGATTCTGCAACAGTCTCTGCTGATACTCCTGCATGCGTGCATCCCTTTCTATGGCAGGAATAATTTCTGCAAATTTACTTTTGTACCGGGGATCTAACAGTGTGGCAACCCAGTAGTCAGGATTATTTCTAATTCTCACAATTCGAGGGTCATGTTGCAGGTAGTGCAGCAAGAAGGCACTCATGTGTGTTGCGCATGCAGGAGCACCAAGTCCCTGTTGTGTTGGTGGCGAGGTAACAATCATGCTTCCTTCCTCTGTCCTCTCCCCCCAACCTCGCACAACAGAAATGTGATCAAGGTCTCCCTCATCTGATGAGTCTTCCATCAGTTCGTCCTCCACTTCTTCCTGGGCTCCTGCACCTTCCTCACTAGTTTGGCTGCTACCATGCGCCCTGGTAAAACCATCTCCCCCACCCTCACATGCCTGCCGCCTTGGTGCTGCAGACCGTCTGGACCTTGCAGATGTTAGCCCTTCCGCATACAACTCCTCCTCCTCTACGTCCTCCACCTCCTCTTGTGCCACCACCTGACTCCGAATTCTGTTTAACATGTGCTCCAGCATGTAAATCACCGGAATAGTCATGCTGATAATGGCATCGTCAGCACTAAACATCTTCGTCACCATTTCAAAACTGTGCAGAAGGGTCCATAGGTCCCTGATCTGAGACCACTCCTCCAGCGTGATTTGCCCCACCTCTGGATCTCGTTGGCCCAGGCTATACGTCAGAACGTATTGCACCAGGGCTTGTCGGTGCTGCCACAGTCGCTGCAACATGTGCAGAGTTGAATTCCACCGGGTAGGCACATCGCATTTTAGCCGGTGAAGTGGCAGGCCCAACGACTTCTGTAGAGATGTAAGTCGCTGAGCTGCGGGATGCGAACGGCGGAAGTGAGCACACAGCGACCGTGTCCTCTGCAGAAGGCCATCTAGTCTGGGATAGTGGGCTAAAAATTGCTGGACAACCAGGTTCAACACGTGAGCCATACAAGGCACGTGTGTGACATTGCCCCGGCGAAGGGCCGCACCCAGGTTTGCAGCATTGTCGCACATGGCCTTCCCTGGTTTCAGGTCCAGTGGAGACAACCATTCATGAAATTGGTTCTCCAGAGCTGACCACAACTCCTCAGCTGTGTGACTCACATTTCCCAGACATTTCAAAGTAAAAACCGCCTGATGACGTTGAGCCCTACTGCCAGCATAGTAAGGAGGTGTGCAGGATCCCTTCTGCGCAGTTAGAAAGCTTGTGGCATGACCAGACAGGCTTTGGGTGCAGGTGGAAGACCGAGAGGAGGTTGAGGAGGCAGAAGCAGTGGAGGAACATTGAGATAAAGAGGATTGACGTACAACTCGTGGGGACGGCAAGACTTGGACAGCAGCCCCTTGTCCTGCTGTCACCATAGTTACCCAGTGCCCAGTCAGCGACATGTAACGCCCCTGTCCATGCCTACTCGTCCAAGTGTCTGTGGTGAAATGCACCCTGTCACACACAGAGTTTCTCAAAGAAGCGGTGATGTTGTGTGCGACATGCTGGTAGAGCGCAGGCACACCTTTCTTTGAGAAGTAGTGCCGACTGGGCATCTGGTACTGGGGCACTGCGACGGACATAAGGTCTCGAAAATCCTCTGTGTCCACCAGGCGGAATGGCAGCATTTCTGTAGCCAAGAGCTTGCAGATGGTGAAATTCAACCTCTTAGCTTTCTCATGGCTAGGAGGAAATGGTCTTTTACTTGTCCACATCTGAGGGACCGAGGGCTGGCTATTGTGCTTAGACGGGGTTGATAAGGGTGTCCCCGGCAAACTGCCGGTCTGTGAGGAAGATGCAGGCGGACATGTTAGGTTGCCTTGATCCAAAGGTGGTGCTATCGATGTCGGACAGCGTTCAACACCAGCTGGTGTTACCACCTCCAAAGAAAATGATGACCTGCCAATCACGCTGGCTGTTGCGGGTAAAGAGGTGGCAGGTCTGCGCCCCAAAACAGGTGTGAACGCTGTCCCCCCAGTCACAGAGGATGAAGAGGCCGCGGATGCACAAGATATGGCAGACGGTGGTTGGCCCGGCCGGCTAGGCCGCATTGTAGCACACTGAGCTTCCCACTGCAACTTATGCTTCATTTGTCACGCTGTCTCTGTGTACTGGAGGTAGGGGGCTAAGCTGACCCTAAGCTGGTGCCCTGACTAATCCCTCTACCTGGAGGTACTGTTAAAGGTACAGAGGTCCAGGCCGCCAGCGTAACCCCTACCTCCTGAGGATCCCTGCACCTAAGTAATCTAGTCCTGAGAAGGACCCCTGATCACAACAAAAGGGGACAGGTAATAATATGCCCACACTCAGTACTTAGACGAACGAGACAGTACAAGGGTAAAACCAAAACCACCTTGCATACAAAAACTACACAACTACAACAGAGGGAACACCAACGGGAAAGGAGATAAATGATAAAGCGAGGAAGGGAAAAAACACTCCAAATGCACTTAGCTCTGAAACTCCAAATACCACGATCCGCTCTGTTAGTCTGCATGAAATGCTTTCACCGACACTTCCCTAACAGACCGGCAGGCATTTGAAGGAGTCCCACTACAGCAGCATTGATTGCAGCTGGGCGAGGCAGGACCTCGTCTAGCACAGAGAGAGAGAGAGTTAACTCCCTCACTGCCGAAAAACACAAAGCACCAAAAACTCAGCTGCGAGAAGTCAGGCTATGTAATCGTGACGATCTTCGTGGCGACACACCCGTGACATCATGTCCATGTGCCTGTTCATGCATGAAGTACTCAAACTATGTATTTTTTGGCCTCTACTTAGCTTTTGCTGACAAATGTTACAGATAACACGAGTTGGGTCATCTTTATTGATCTGAAAAAATGCCCAGGCTATGCAAGGCTTAGCACCCATGCAACTTGAAGAGCCACCACGACTTGTGGTGAGAGGCAGAGTTGTGTTTGAGGATGCAGTTGTTGACGTGCTTCCAGTACTACGTCTCTGTCCAGGAAGGCGCAACCTGACCTCGTCGTCACTAGCATCTTCCTCCACCTCCTCTGCTGACCTCATCTCTTGGCTGACTGTGGGTTGACAGTAAGTGGGATCTCCAACCTCATCATCATCACCCTGTGCGTTATCACACCCGTCGTCCTCAGAGCCAACCTGTTCCTGCCCTGACAAAAAACTAAAGTTGTCGCTCCAATCAGGTATTTGAGTCTCATCATCGTCTTCCTCATTGTCTCCACCAACAGGAGTTACAGTTTGGGAATGAGGGTCTACATTATGGTCAGAACCTTCTGCGTCTGGTCCATGATCCGACTCATAAAGATTCTGGGCATCAGTGCAGATCATTTCCTCGTCTGGATTCACAGAAGCGCTGGAGTCGACCTCTGATTCCCAGGCTATAGTATGAGTAAACAGCTCTGCAAACTCAACCATCTGTTCTACCTCATACTCAGACGGGCAGCTGGAGATTTGGGAGCTGTGAGGAAGCAAGTGCGATTGGGGTGACACCTTTGAGGACTGGAGTATTTGTGATGTTGAAGTTGATGTGGAGGAGAGCCCACTTAAAGGAGCACTTGATATCCGTTGAAGCACCTGCTGTTTTTGTGCCTCATCTGGAATTTGTAGCGATTGGCGTGGCCGTAAGAAAGGGATCTTATCACATTGTCCGCTAAAAGAAGTAGACATTTTAGTTTGGCTGGAAGATGGTCTTTCTTCTGCAGATGTTACTGTTGCTTTAACACTTACCCCACGGACACAACCTTTTTTCCCCTTCCCAACACGCCTATTCCCCTTTCCACCAGCAGCAGGCCTTTTTCCACTCATTTTGGTGGTTAACTAATTCACAACTCTGGAGTTGTTTGCACAAAAAAACAATGGATGGGAACCGAGCAGAGCTGAGTGGCCAAACTGTGGTATTAGGCCAAAACTATTGGCTGGGTTAGATGCAGAAAAAAATTATATTCAATTTGCAACCTGATGGAGGTCAGTATAGATGGACTAATAGAACAAGTCCCACACACTGCTAGAAGGCCAAATATTTTTTCAGAGCTAGATGCAGAAAAAAATTATATTCAGTTTGCAACCTGATGGAGGTCAGTATAGATGGACTAATAGAACAAGTCCCACACACAGCTAGAAGCCCAAATATTTTT
The DNA here is from genome assembly GCF_046119375.1 of Phyllobates terribilis. Classification (NCBI taxonomy): domain Eukaryota; kingdom Metazoa; phylum Chordata; class Amphibia; order Anura; family Dendrobatidae; genus Phyllobates; species Phyllobates terribilis. Next base: position 367,921,959 of record NW_027362767.1, read on the forward strand.
TCAGAGGTAGATGCAGAAAAAAATTATATTCGGTTTGCAACCTGATGGAGGTCTGTATAGATGGATTAATAGAACAAGTCCCACACACAGCTAGAAGCCCAATATTTTTTCAGAGGTAGATGCAGAAAAAAAATATATTCAGTTTGCAACCTGATGGAGGTCAGTATAGATGGACTAATAGAGAAAGTCCCACACACTGCTAGAAGGCCAAATATTTTTTCAGAGGTAGATGCAGATAAAAATTATTTTTAATTTGCAGCCTGATGGAGGTCAGTATAGATGGACTAATAGAGAAAGTCCCACACACTGCTAGAAGGCCAAATATTTTTTCAGAGCTAGATACAGACAAAAAAATATTTTTAATTTGCAGCCTGATGGAGGTCAGTATAGATGGACTAATAGAGAAAGTCCCACACACTGCTAGAAGGCCAAATATTTTTTCAGAGCTAGATACAGACAAAAAATTATTTTTAATTTGCAACCTGATGGAGGTCAGTATACATGGACTAATAGAACAAGTCCCACACACTGCTAGAAGCCCAAATATTTTTTCAGAGCTAGATGCAGAAAAAAATTATATTCAATTTGCAACCTGATGGAGGTCAGTATAGGTGGACTAATAGAATGATGCTATGCCCAAAAGATTTTACTTCACTAGGTGCAGTAAAAAAATTGGTATTCTATACACAGGTGGTATATCTTGCAACACAGATAGGCTACTCCACTGACTAACACACTCTGCAATAGGCCAAAAAGGATTAGCTTTGCTAGATTCAGCCAAATGCTGTGAAAAAAACTTGCACAGCACTGGCACAGACCTGCCTGGCAAAAACTGATAGGAACTGATGTAACCTAGTCCTGAAAAGGACTCCAATTACAATTAGTCTTTACTCCCACAATCTATCTATTTAAGAGCACAGACCTGCCTGATAAAAGTCATAGGAAATGCTGTAACCTAGTCCTTAAAAGGACTGCAATCACAACTATTCCCTACTCCCAAGCTATCTGTAGATTTGTGCGAAAATTGGCTTGAAATTAACAAGGTATAGCGCACACAGCAACAGCGGTGCCGTCTAACACGCAGCTGCAGCAGTGAGAAAATGGTGGCGACGGGGAAAATGGCTGGGTCTTATAGGGCAAGGACATGTGACATACACTGCCAATGACACATGCCCTTGCTTGTGTGAAAAAAAGCACTTCGCTCCGTGTGTGCGCTGCTGATAGGCTGACAGATTGCACCTCCCCACTGTAAATGCGGGAAAGAGAAAAAAAAATGGAGATCTTCATTGTTCCTGCAGAGATCCATCCCCTGCCCCTCCCCCCACCCCGCTGTACACTCAAACTGCGTATTAACATTAATTTTCATCATTACTGAGAAAAAATCCAGTTATGATTTTGGTGCACGAACAGTTATCGAACATAACCTCGAACAGCCGAATTTTTCTCAAATCGTTCGTGTTCGCCGAACGGCTCGAACACCGCCCAAAACAGCTCGAATTTGAGATTGGCGAACAGTTCGAGTAGAACAACGCTCAACTCTAATGCCAAGTGAAGACCACGATGGACCTAAAGATGAACATGCAAATACAGACAACTTGCTCCATACGCATTGCAGCATCCTGTTCTCCATTCTAGTGCTATACGATCACAGTGGAATCAGCAGTATATTAGGGTAGAGTTTACGTTCTTGAACATTAATCTGCGTTATTATACCCTGACACTTGTAGTTCTGATTACACTCTTGCCGTTTCAGACTTGCACATTACACCTTGCTGTTGTGCTCCTTGTAATTGACCTCAGCTCCAGTTTTTGATGCATATTTGATCCCTTATTTAGACAATCAGGTTTGACCCCTTGTAATCATCCATCCATTCCCTAGATCACATTTGCCTTGCATTATTTAAAATGTTTAAGATAGTGCCATACAAATCCATTAAAGAAGCACTCCTCCTCCTCATCCTCCCATCAAAACTTTTATTCTCTTAATATATTGAAATCATCATATTATAGAGCACTGTGTACTTACAATTGCACATTTTGCCTTTCTGCCCAGTTAGATCTAATGGAAAACAGAAGAATTATGACATCACATGGTTAAAAACTGACTAGCTGAATCCTCCTAAGCTCTATGTAGAACAGGAGGTCAATTTTCCCTGCATGAGTCATAATTCACTGCAACAGTTCCTGGCAAGGGGGAGGGAGTGGCTGGATCAGGAGTTGAAGAGGGGGGTGACTTGTGTAGGGAAAAGACACTTCATTTTTCTACATAGAGCTCAGAAGGATTCAGCTAATCAGTTTTTAGTCACATCATGTTATAGATCTAATAGAAAACAGAAGAATTAATTGAGTAGAAAGAAAAAATGAGCAATTGTAAGTACACAGTGCTATATAATATGATGATTGCAATATAGTGAGAAGATAAAAATTTTGATGGGAGGAGGAGGGCTTCTTTAAGAGAGATGGACATGGGTAACCATCATGCGATAGTGCCCCTTTCATCCTCTGGATATTTGTGTACAAGATGAGAATAACCATTTAGATATTAGCTTATACAATTATTTTTTTAATATTTATTTTTTTTAACGCTTGGAATTAACTGAAAAATATATTTAGATTGCAAGTGCCTGAAAGTTGTTAACTGTTATAAGCCGCCTAACCTTTGTCTGTCTGGCTATATGAAGAAAATAAAAGACCCCATGACAAAATAATAATCGACAATAATCTTCTCTTGTGCTTACGCTCCTTGCAGTGTCAGTAGAAAAGTAAGCAGGGGTGGTAACTACAGATTCTCTCTTCTACCCTCCTCCACAGTTCCCAGGCTCCGTGATTGTGGCATACCATGCCTCTAAAAGTACACATACTATGAAGTTTGGTTTGTCAGTAATAAAATGAAAGGGAAAACAGGAGAAATTGAAAAGCTTCATATAATGAGAATGTTGAGAAAATAACACATTTTCCTTTAACTATACAAATTAGTGGTGATTATTTGGTGATTAACACCTTGGCTGTAAATAAAAAGTAATTGTGAAATATTTCCAAATTGATCCTATTAGTCTCACACCTCTGCTTTTCCTCCCATGATTGTTAATGTAAGGTGTAAAGCATTGTGGACTTGAAACATAGCACATTAAGGGGAGTTGGTATGGAAATAAAGGTGAAGTGGAATAAAAGCATCCAATAAAGTTCATTTACAGCTGAATCACAGGGTATTTTTTTCTCATAAGATTTCCTTAACAGCAGCTCTCTTCACTTGTCCATCATAAGACAATAGTTGACTCTGAAATATTCAGTTTACTGTTTCATCCATCAATGACACATTTACATACGCCTTATTAGTGTCTACGGACGTCACACGGGGAGTAGAGATGAGCGAACCTAAACTTAAAAGTTTGGGGTTCGTACCAGACAGTTAGCGTTCGGTGCTAAACGCCAAACACGGACTTCTCTTGTAAGTCCGTTGCAATGTTCGGAGTTACTGGAGAAGTCAGTTGCAGAGAGAAAACATTTTTTCCAGATCCAAAGTTCGGGTCTCTATTCTTTTCAATGGGATTCGGGTTCAGGATCAAGTTTGGGTACAGTTCTGGTATCCGAACTTAACTTTGGACTAAAGTTCGGGTCGGGTACCAGAACCTAAACTTCCATGGGTCCACTCATCCCTAATAGGGAGTTCATCCCACTCAGCACCCTCTTCTATGACCCAGAGCTGACATGAATGGCCATATCCTCTAAGTGGCTTTCACATTATACTACATTTCCTCTGCAGTGTCACGCAGGGTGTGGGAAAAGCTAAGTGCAGCACCAAGGGAAGAGGGAGAGGAAGCCTAAACACTAGGGAAAGGGGGAGGGGAGACCCCTAGTGTCATGGTTGTGTCGCCACGAAGATCGTCACGATTGCACAGCCTGACTTCTCGCAGCTGAGTTTTTGGTGCTTTGTGCTTTTCGGTAGTGAGGGAGTTAACTCTCTCTCTCTCTGTGCTAGACAAGGTCCAGCCTCGCCCAGCTGCAATCAATTCTGCAGTAGTGAGATTCCTTCATATGTCTGCTGCTCTGTTAGGGAAGTGTCGGTGAAAGCATTTCATGCAGACTAACAGAGCGGATCGTGGTATTTGGAGTTTCAGAGATAAGTGTATTTGGAGTGATTTTTCCCTTCCTCGCTTTATCATTTATCTCCTTTCCCGTTGGTGTTCCCTCTGTTGTAGTTGCGTAGTTTTTGTATGCAAGGTGGTTTTGGTTTTACCCTTGTACTGTCTCGTTCGTCTAAGTACTGAGTGTTGGCATATTATTACCTGTCCCCTTTTGTTGTGATCGGGGTCCTTCTCAGGACTAGATTACTTAGGTGCAGGGATCCTCAGGAGGTAGGGGTTACGCTGGCGGCCTGGACCTCTGTACCTTTAACAGTACCTCCAGGTAGAGGGATTAGTCAGGGCCCCAGCTCAGGGTCAGCTTAGGCCCCCTACCTCCAGTACACAGAGACAGCGTGACATTTTCACCGACCCCTTAGATTTTCTCCTGCTACCATGGATCCAGTAGTCGGTCTAGCTCGGCAGTTGCAGAGTTTGTCCATGGAGCTGGCGGACGTTAGGTCCAAGGTTTTGTGTCCCCAGGAGCAAGCCGGACCAGAACCTAAGGTAGCTCTCCCTGACAGGTTCACTGGGGGGCGGGACAAGTTTTTTGTTTTCCGAGAGGCATGCAAGTTGTACTTTCGGCTGCGGCCTCGGTCATCGGGGAGTGAAGAACAAAGGGTGGGAATTGTCATCTCGCTCCTACAAGGGGACCCACAATCTTGGGCGTTCTCTCTTCCCCCGGGCTCCCCGGCTCTCCAGTCAGTGGATACTTTTTTTGCTGCTCTGGGTCTTGTATATGATGACCCGGATCGGATCTCCCTTGCTGAATCTAAGTTACGTAGGATCCAGCAGGGAGATCGTCCGGCGGAGGAATTCTGTTCGGAGTTCCGTAGGTGGGCCACTGACACCCAGTGGAATGACCCGGCTCTTAGGAGCCAGTTTTGTCAAGGTTTATCCGACAAATTAAAGGATGTGTTGGCACAGTATGACTCTCCCGCGTCACTGGAAGCCGCTATGGCCCTTGCTATTCGCATTGACAGACGGCTTCGGGAGAGGTGCGGGATAACTCCACCCCCTGTGATGACTCCACCTCCTACAAGGTCCCCTCATATGGTGGTTCCCCTGGTCAGTCCAGAGGAGCCTATGCAATTAGGAGGGACATCATTTCGGGGGAGGGGACCGGTGGCACACCACAAGACTGGAAGGTGTTTCTTCTGCGGGAGAAAGGGACATTTTATTGGGGGGTGTCCATCCCGTCCTTTGCAGAGTAAAGAGTCGTCGGAAAACTTTTAATCCCAGGTTGTGTGGTGGACGGCAATCTGGGAGTAGGTATTTCGTCCCTGGGGTCATCTCAGTTTCTCGTACCGGCGGAGGTGGTGGTGGGTATGAGAACTGAGAAGATATCTGTTCTTTTAGATAGTGGGGCCGGGGCTAATCTGGTGGACGCTCGGTTTGCCCGGGTTCAAGGTATGCATTTGAGTGAGTTGGCTAAACCCATCCCCATATTCTCGATCGATGCCAGGCCCCTCGGTCAGGGAAGTTTTTTGCATGTTGTGCATAACGTAAAACTTCAAGTGGGGGCGATACATAAAGAACTGTTGTCTTGCTACGTGTTGGAGGGTCTTCCCACTCCTATAGTGTTGGGCCTTCCTTGGTTAACTAAGCATAACCCGGTTATTAATTGGCAAACCAGAGAGATAAGCCAATGGAGTAATTTCTGTAATTAAAACTGCATGAATACGGTCATCGGTGCTGTCACTCCTAGGGTCTTGCCTCCATTTTTGGTGGACTTTGAGGATGTATTCTCGGAGAAGGGGTGTCGGGAACTACCTCCTCATCGCGAGTATGACTGTTCTGTTAAACTGCTCCCTGAGGCCAAGTTACCTAAATCTAGGTTGTATAACCTTTCTGGTCCTGAGAGGCAAGCCATGAAGGATTATATTTCTGAAAGTCTGGCTAAGGGGCATATTAGACCTTCATCTTCCCCGGTGGCCGCGGGGTTCTTCTTTGTGAAGAAGAAGAATGGAGGCCTACGCCCTTGCCTGGATTTCCGTGAACTTAATCGGATTACGGTCCGAGATCCGTACCCGCTCCCACTTATTTCCGATCTCTTTAATCAGATCGTGGGCGCCAAATGGTTCTCTAAGTTGGATCTCAGGGGGGCGTACAATCTGATTAGAATGAAGGAGGGGGATGAGTGGAAGATGGCGTTTAACACTCCGGAGGGGCATTATGAGAACCTTGTCATGCCATTCGGTCTGACTAATGCCCCGGCGGTGTTCCAACTCTTTGTTAATGACATTTTTCGCCGCCTGGTTGGACAGTTTGTTGTCATATATCTGGATGATATCTTAATTTACTCGCCTGATCTGGTGTCTCATCAGGAGCACGTTAGGCAGGTGTTACAGATCTTGCGGGATAATAAACTGTATGCTAAATGGGAAAAGTGTGTGTTCGCCGTACAGGAACTCCAGTTTTTAGGTTTCCTGGTTTCAGCGTCTGGTTTTCGTATGGACCCTGGGAAAGTGCGGGCAGTTCTTGAGTGGGATCTGCCTGAGAATCTTAAGGCACTACAACGTTTCCTGGGGTTTGCTAATTATTACCGCAAGTTCATTCGTAATTTCTCGTCCATGGTTAAACCTCTCACTGACATGACAAAAAAGGGGACGGATTTTTCTAGGTGGTCTGACAAGGCTTGTCAAGCTTTCTCCTCCTTGAAAAAATGTTTTTCCTCGGCACCCATACTCATTCAACCTGATGCTTCACAGCCATTCATTGTAGAGGTAGACGCTTCCGAGGTAGGGGTGGGAGCAGTGTTGTCACAAGGTTCGTCCCCTGGTAAGTGGCATCCGTGCGCCTTTTTCTCTAAAAAAATTGTCGTCCGCCGAGAGGAATTACGATGTCGGCAATAGGGAACTCTTGGCCATTAAGTTAGCTTTTGAGGAGTGGCGCCATTTTTTGGAGGGGGCAGTCCATCCGGTCACCGTCATCACCGATCACAAGAACCTGCTTTATCTGGAGTCTGCAAAACGTCTGAATCCCAGACAAGCCAGGTGGTCATTGTTTTTTACCAGGTTTAATTTTGTCGTTACGTTTCGTCCTTGGTCAAAAAATGTGAAGGCGGATGCCTTGTCTCGTAGTTTCCCTGGGGCCGGGAATACGGATGACCCGGTTCCTATCCTTCAAGAGGGGGTGGTGGTGTCGGCAGTATGCTCTGAGCTTGAGGAGGAGGTATTGGAGGCTCAGGGGGACGCCCCTGTTGGACCTCCAGGGAGACTGTTTGTTCCAGATCAGCTACGACAAAAGGTGATCGAGGCACACCATAACTCAGCTTTAGCAGGACACCCAGGGAGTAAAGCAACTGTGGATCTCCTCTCGCGTCGGTTTTGGTGGCCCAACTTACATAAGGAGGTGGTAACTTTTGTTGCGTCCTGTGGGGTTTGTGCACGCTCTAAGACCCCACATACCCGTCCGTCTGGGGCCCTCTTACCTTTGAAGATCCCGGAGCGTCCTTGGACTCATCTGTCTATGGACTTTATTACGGACCTCCCGCCGTCTTCGGGTAAAACTGTCATTCTCGTTGTAGTAGACAGGTTCAGCAAGATGGCACATTTTATCGCTCTTCCTGCTCTTCCTAATGCTAAAACTCTTGCGCAGGTGTTCATTGGGGAGATTGTGAGGCTTCACGGGGTACCCTCCGATGTGGTGTCGGATCGGGGGGTCTCAGTTTGTGTCCAAGTTCTGGAAGGCATTTTGTACTCGGCGGGGAATGCATTTGTCGTTCTCATCGGCTTTTCATCCCCAGACCAATGGTCAGACGGAACGTCTGAACCAGAGTTTGGAGACATATCTCCGGTGTTTTGTGTCAGAGAACCAGGAGGACTGGGCTTCTTTCTTACCTCTGGCAGAGTTTGCTCTTAATAATAGGCGGAGCGAGTCCACTGGTAAGTCCCCGTTTTTTGGGGCATATGGTTTTCACCCCCAGTTTTGTACTTTCAGTAGAGGGGGCTCTTCAGGGGTTCCTGAGGAGGAACGATTTTCGTCATCACTCGCTTCTGTATGGAGAGGGGTACTGAATAATCTGAGTACTATGGGGAACCGTTACAAACGTATGGCTGACAGGAGGAGAGTGTCTGGTCCGGACCTAAGTGTGAACGATCTGGTATGGTTGTCTACTAACAATATAAAACTTAAGGTTCCTTCCTGGAAACTGGGTCCCAGGTTCATCGGGCCGTACAGGATCAGTTCTATAATTAATCCGGTGGCATTCCGTCTTGATCTCCCCCCTACGTTTAAAATTCACAACGTGTTCCACAGATCGTTGCTTAAAATGTATGTGGCGCCGGTGATACCGTCACCTTTACCTCCGCCTCCAGTGGTGGTCAATGGTAACTTGGAGTTCCAGGTATCGAAGGTCATCGATTCACGCTTTAATCGTCGGTCCCTTCAGTACCTGGTTCATTGGAAGGGGTATGGTCCTGAGGAGAGGATGTGGGTTCCTGCGTCAGATATTAACGCAGACCGGTTAATTCGGGCCTTCCACACGACTCACCCGGATAAACCTGGCCCTGAGGGTCCGGAGGCCCCTTGTAGAAGGGGGGGTACTGTCATGGTTGTGTCGCCACGAAGATCGTCACGATTGCACAGCCTGACTTCTCGCAGCTGAGTTTTTGGTGCTTTGTGCTTTTCGGCAGTGAGGGAGTTAACTCTCTCTCTCTCTGTGCTAGACAAGGTCCAGCCTCGCCCAGCTGCAATCAATTCTGCAGTAGTGAGATTCCTTCATATGTCTGCTGCTCTGTTAGGGAAGTGTCGGTGAAAGCATTTCATGCAGACTAACAGAGCGGATCGTGGTATTTGGAGTTTCAGAGATAAGTGTATTTGGAGTGATTTTTCCCTTCCTCGCTTTATCATTTATCTCCTTTCCCGTTGGTGTTCCCTCTGTTGTAGTTGTGTAGTTTTTGTATGCAAGGTGGTTTTGGTTTTACCCTTGTACTGTCTCGTTCGTCTAAGTACTGAGTGTTGGCATATTATTACCTGTCCCCTTTTGTTGTGATCGGGGTCCTTCTCAGGACTAGATTACTTAGGTGCAGGGATCCTCAGGAGGTAGGGGTTACGCTGGCGGCCTGGACCTCTGTACCTTTAACAGTACCTCCAGGTAGAGGAATTAGTCAGGGTCAGCTTAGGCCCCCTACCTCCAGTACACAGAGACAGCGTGACACCTAGGCAGATCTAATATCACCCTGCCTACGGCCCCTAGGCAGATCTAATATCACCCTGCCTACCCTACCGTCCCTATATTGGTTCCACACCAATCGCCAAGCAGGACCCTAAACCCTGTATATCCCTAGAGTTATCCCTAATTAGGGAGGGGTGAGCATTGGTCAGGCCCCACTACAACTAAAGACAACGAGGTAAACAAACAAAGGGGATTAACTTAGCTTGAACAAACACCAGAGGAGTAACGCCAACTGTCCTTCAAGGGCACCAGAGAAGACGCTAGCCGACTGCTAGTGCTCCAAGCCTGTACATAGAAATATCACCGGTGATTGCCTGAAGCAAACTGAGGGTTTTTAACTCCCATGCAATGATTTGTCAATCAGCAGTAGGAGGGAGGTCGTCGCTGGGTCTTAAAGGAAGAAGGATTAAGAAGGTGTCTGTAATGCCAAGCGCAGTGACCTTCTACAGCTAGATCCAAAGCGACTGTCTATTACTCCTGACACTCCCGTGACATGCAGTCTGGGAAAATCTGCAAATCTGTAGGGAGCTGGAGATTGCTTTGATGGCTTCAAAATGAAAGCCCGAGGTCAAGAGCCAAGATGGTACACCATAAACAGAGGGGAGAGACAAGAGTGTAGTCAGGTTATAGTCAGGGGTCATAATTCCAAGGTCAGAATGCGTCAAGGCAAAAGGGGTAATACAAACAGGTAGTCAAAAGGCAAATCCAAGATCTGGCAACAAAGATCAGAATATCAGAGTACTGAGCAAACACACCACTAAACTGAAAGCTACGACTGGCAATAATCCCAGCATTGCAACCAGCTAAGTGGCCAAGCAATCACCCTGAAAGGGTGACACCTGGAGGATGTCCAGCAGGTCTGGCCTAATTAGGCTGCAAGGAAATCCCATACACAAAACTGACTGTCCAGCATACCTCTGCATACTGTAGGACGACTGAGTTGTCACTCACAATACTGACAGCCCAGCAAGTACCTGAAATCCATAGGATGGCTAAGCTGTCACTCACTGCATCACTGGGACACAGTGACTGGCTGGATCATGACATAAGGATTAATGATGAGCGAGCACTAAAATGCTCGGGTACTCATTGCTCGGGTCGCGCAAATTGGAATGCTCGAGTGCTCGGTCCGAGTAGCTAGCCCAATGTAAGTCTATGGGAAACTCAAGCATTTTTCCGGCGCCCCCCCCAGCCGTCTGCAGAGGGCCTAAAAATTTCCCAAACCTATGGAAACAGTGCTCAGATGACATCGGAACAGCATGGGGAAGACCCTTGGAAGCATCTCTGACTCCCAGGTCACTGCTGTCAACAATGTTGTCAGAGGTATTCGGCTACTTTTATGGACTCACAATAAAACATACAAAAATGAAACCAAAATGGATTTTCTTGGGAAAAATGTTAAGGAGCATTCTTTCCAGAGTAATGACTTGTATATAAGGCAAAATAAATATAGAAAAACAAACATGCTCCTCCACATGTAGCGTTTTTGATGTGTTTTTGCACTTTTGCATTATTTCAACAGTGAAAAATACATTCACCAGTAAATGTCATTTTAACATTTTACTACCTTATCTTGCCATGTGGTCTGTGAGACATGATCAGACACATCCTGTTTCATTTATGAAGGAGGGACTCTGAAAGTCACAAACACTATTTTTAGAGGGCCATCAGGCGGCCCTTACTATTCTTAAAGGGCCAGCAGTCGGCTATGCTTTATTGTTTCAATTATTAAAGAGTGGGTCTCCTATACTGTTATAGGGCATGCAGTGACTGCAAGGGCTGCCAAAATTTAGTAAACTATTTTTTGCATCCCCCTTGTTGAGCTGGTTAGTATATATGTAGCTTACCACAGGCTTAGGTGGTCTAGTATTGGGACCCGGTTCTATTTGTCTACCCTTTTATATGCATTACTTCAACTTTGATATACAGTAAGGTTTTTAATATAGACAGTGTAGGACCGTCCCAATTTAGGGTCACCTTGTCGCTGGTAGGACGGCTTGTATACTTTTTTGATCAAAAATAGTTCACTAAGTACCCTATATTTCATATGCAACTTTGCTTTACATTTATATATAATGATGGTAGGGTATGAGATGTAGGTTTTGCATCTTTTTGCTAGTGTGAACATGCTCCTATTTCTTGCATGTGTACCATCTTAGACCTCAGTTCACATTGCTTATTTTTTTGTCTTGTTTGCATTCTGTGCAAATTAGGGGTGTGGCATCCCCCTTGTTGAGCTGGTTAGTATATATGTAGCTTACCATGGGCTTAGGTGGTCTAGTATTGGGACCCGATTCTATTTGTCTACCCTTTTATATGCATTACTTCAACTTTGATATACAGTAAGGTTTTTAATATAGACAGTGTAGGACCTTCCCAATTTAGGGTCACCTTGTCGCTGGTGGGACGGCTTGTATACTTTCTTTGATCAAAAAGAGTTCACTAAGTACCCTATATTTCATATGCAACTTTGCTTTACATTTATATATAATGATGTTAGGGTATGAGATATATTTTTTGTCTTTTGTAGGTTTTCCAGTTATAGAGTATGCAGTGAGTCCAACGGTTGCCAAAATTTAGGAAATACCCCAATACCAATTTAAAGACACATAAAGGTGGGCCTCAGTAACGACATGTTCCCATTAGAAAGTATCGGGTCTGCTATACCGTTGTAGGATATGCAGTGAGTCCAACGGCTTCCAAAATTTAGGAAATACCCCAATACCAATTTAAAGACACATAGAGCTGTGCCTCAGTAACGACATGTTCCCATTAGAAAGGAGCAGGTCTGTTATCCAGTTACAGGGTATGCAGTGAATCCAACAGCTGCCAAAATTAAGGAAAAACCCCAATACCAGTTTAAAGAAACATAGAGCTGGGCCACAGTAATGACATGTTCCCATTAGAAAGGAGCGGGTCTGCTATACAGTTATAGCGTATGAGAAACCGCGAAAATGAGTAATGATGGCATAAAACAGCAAAGTTTATTAGTTAATTAAAAAAGGTATGCAGAAATGATACAAAAATTGTATAAATACTTATAAGCATTAAGACAATGGGTAGATATTGGATCAAGACAGGAAAAACTCCCATAACAACTTCAAAGCCCCCTTAGATGTATATGTACCAGGGTACAATGTGTCCCAAAAAAATCCACAAGAGGAAGAGTAAAGGGGGATAAAACAGAAAGGGGGAGAAGACAAACAAGAATAAACAGTAAGGGTAGAATCAACAGGGGAGTGTTAGATCACAACCAGAGAGGCGAGGTAATATGACCCTTAAATGTAGTTCCCAAATGGGGGACCATAGTAATGGGTAGGTCAGAGCACTCACCAAGCTGATTGCTAACTCTCCCGAGTGTGTGGGGCAAGGAGAGGCGAACAAAGGACATCCACCAGGGGCCCCTACCCATTACTATGGTCCCCCATTTGGGAACTACAGTTTTTCCTGTCTTGATCCAATATCTACCCATTGTCTTAATGCTTATAAGTATTTATACAATTTTTGTATCATTTCTGCATACCTTTTTTAATTAACTAATAAACTTTGCTGTTTTATGCCATCATTACTCATTTTCGCGGTTTCTCATTCTGTTTTCTGAGTAGGCAATTTTTCACTCACGGTCATGAGTGGTGAACCGGTTCTTGTTGTCACCACTGACCCGTGAGTCTCTGAATATGTTGGCCCAAGTGTTTCTACATAGAGTATGCAGTGAGTCCAACGGCTGCCAAAATGTAGGAAATACCCCAATACCAATTTAAAGACACATAAAGGTGGGCCTCAGTAACGACATGTTCCCATTAGAAAGGAGCAGGTCTGCTATACAGTTGTAGGGTATGCAGTGAGTCCAACGGCTGACCAAATTTAGGAAATACCCCAATACCAATTTAAAGACACATAGAGCTGGGCCTCAATAACGACATGTTCCCATTAGAAAGGAGCGGGTCTGCTATACAGTTATAGGGTATGCAGTGAGTCCAACAGCTGCAAAATTAAGGAAAATCCCAATACCAATTTAAAGACACACAGAGCAGGGCCACAGTAATGACATGCTCCCATTAGAAACGAGGGGGTCTGCTATACAGTTATAGAGTAATCAGTGAGTCCAACGGCTGCCAAAATTTAGGAAATACCCCAATACCAATTTAAAGACACATAGAGGTGGGCCTCAGTAATGACATGTTCCCATTAGAAAGTAGCAGGTCCGCTATCCAGTTATAAGGTATGCAGTGAGTTCAACGGCTGCCAAAGTTAAGGAAAAACCCCAATACCAATTTAAACACACATAGAGCTGGGCCACAGTAATGACATGTTCCCATTAGAAAGGAAATGGTCTGTTATACAGTTATAGGGTATGCAGTGAGTCCAACAGCTGCCAAAATGTAGTAAATACCCCAATAACAATTTAAAAACACATAGAGCTGGGCCACAGTAATGACATGTTCCCATTAGAAAGTAGCGGGTCTCCTATTCAGTTATAGGGTATGCAGTAAGTCCAACGGCTGCCAAAATTAAGGAAAAACGCCAATACCAATTTAAATAAAAGGTAAATAAGAAACGGTATAAGGAGCGCTAGGACAAGGTAGTATTATAAAAATATAAGGTAGCAAACCTTTAATATAATTTGGTATAAAAGTTCCACAGCGCGTTTCGAAAGCATCAAGCCATCTTCATCAGGTAGTATCAATGGCTGCCAAAATTAAGGAAAAACCCCAATACCAATTTAAAGACACATAGAGCAGGGCCACAGTAACGACATGTTCCCATTTGAAAGGAGCGGGTCTGCTATCCAGTTATAGGGTATGCAGTAAGTCCAGTGGCTGCCAAAATTTAGGAAATACCCCAATAACAATTTAAAAACACATAGAGCTGGGCCACAGTAATGACATGTTCCCATTAGAAAGGAGTGGGTCTCCCATACTGTTATTGCTTATGCAGTGACTGCAACGGCTGCCAAAAATTTGGAGGAACTCCAATGCCCCTTGCAAGAGACGTAGAGGTCGGAGGGCCTCCTGAAAACAATGTTTCCATTGTTAGGAAGTGGGTCTCCCATACTGTTTGCCTATGCAATGAGTGCAACAGCTGACAAAAATTTGGAGGAACTCCAATGCCCCTTGCAAGAGACGTAAAGGTCGGAGAGCCTCCTGAAAACAATGCTCCCATTTATTAGGAAGTAGGTCTCCCATCCTGTTTGCCTATGCAGTGAATGCAACGGCTGCCAAAAATTTGGAGGAACTCCAATACCCCATGCAAGAGACGTAGATATGGTGATATGGTAGATATTGTGGTGATATGGTGGTGGAGAAGGAGGAGGACAAAATAGCAAATAGACAAAATCAGGACACGTATACCCATGTCTGGGTGAGAAGACAGAGGTGCATGCGAATAGAGTTAGACCTCCCAAAAAAAAGACACTAGATTTGAGTTTATGTTACGCTGCTATCATTCGGTGGTGTTGAGAAATCTGGCCCAATACAGCCCTTGCTCATTTTTATAAGAGTCAGCCTGTCAGCATTTTCAATTGACAGGCAGATGCGCCTATAGGTTATAATTCCACCAGCGGCACTAAAAACCCGCTCTGACAAAACGCTAGCGGAAGGGCAGGCCAGGACCTCCAAGGAGTAGAAGAGCCAGCTCATGCCATGTGTCCAGCTTGGATACCCAATGATTATAAGGCACAGAGGAATCACGGAGGGCATTGGTACAGTGGGCAAGGTACTCCCTCAGCATCTTCGGAAACTTTTCCCTCCTTGGGAGAGTACCCCACACCTCAGGGCCTTTGCGATAGGAGGGTCTGAGAAAACTGTCCCAGAACATTGACAGTGTTCCCCTGCCTCTGCTGGATTGCATTTGTGTCTCTTTCACCTATACTCCTTGGTTGTCCAACAAACTGTGACCTCTGCCACCAGCATTTTCAGAGGGGAATTTTTTTTAATAATTCTGGTACTACCCCATTTTATTAGACCTCTCCGGCAAGAAAATAAGAAACAGAAAGTTTTCCTTGTAGTGTGGGTCTAGAAGTGTCACCAACCAGTAATGACTGCCACCCAAAATTTAGACAACGCAAGGATCACGGGAAAGGCAGCGTAACATAAACTCAGCCATGTGTGCCAGACTGCAAAGAGGCAAGACTTCCGTCTCCTCACCAAGAGGACAACTGACCATGCTCTCCTCCTCATTATCCTCTTCTTCCTCCTCCCTATCCTCAGGCCATCCACGCTGAACAGACGGTATGACAGTTGTGCAGGTAGTACCGTCTATAGCACAGAAAACTAGCTCCTGTTCTTCCTCCTCCTCTTCTTCCTCATTGTCACCCAATCCACGTTGGGATGAGATGAGGCTGGGCTGTGTGGAATCACCCTGTAAGGTTCCTTGCTCCATCTCATCGTGCTCCGTCTGCAATGCATCCTCTTTAATTGTGAGCAGAGAGCGTTTCAAAAGACAGAGAATCGGGATGGTGAAGCTAAATATGGCATCATCGCCGCTCACCATCTTGGTGGCGTCCTCAAAGTTTTGGAGTATGGTACAGATGTCTGACATCCATGTCCACTCCAGAGGTCTTATGTGTTGAGTCTGACCTGAATACTGACGGCCGTGTTGATGCTGGTACTCAACAACTGCCCTCTTCTGCTCACAAATTCTTCCCAATTCCAATGCGTGGGGACATCGCTCACCAGTCGGTGAGCTGGAAGTTGCAAATGCTGCTGAAGCAGGGCAAGGGCGGCCGAAGCTGTAGCTGACTCTCTAAAATGGGCATACTTTGACAAGCAGATGCGACAGATCTGGGTAGGTTTTGAGAAACCGCTGAACCATGAGGTTAGGCACATGGGCCAGGCATGGTACGTGTGTGAGCTTGCGTCACTTCAGAGCCACCACCAGGTTCCGGCCATTGTCACACACGACCATGCCTGGCAGTAGGATCAGCGGTGTCAACCACATATCTGCCTCCTCTTTCAGAGCTGTCCACAACTCTTCAGCGGTTTTCAATATCCATAAAAACCTGCGTTTACGTAAACCAGATTTTTGAAAAGAGGATGTAAAACAAATAATATTTAAAAATTATTTATTTTTATTGCATCAAATTTAAAAACTTCAATAAAAACCATAAAAAAGCAGTGGCCTGTTGATCCCATGCAAGAAGTCTTCCAATTAATGAATCACAATAATAATACAGTAAACACTGCACTATTGCACAAGAAAAAAAGGGGAAGGGTGATGTAAACATAAGACCAATAAATATAATATTATAGTGTCAATTACCGCTATACAAATAAATAGGTCAAGTATTAATCAAATAATTATTGTCCCCATAGAGAATGTTATAGATATATAATCCACAGTTTTTAGAGATATATATATAAGTGCAGAATTTCCATTCAGCAGTGTGCTATGGATTGCATAATTCCCAAAGAGTTCGTGAAGATATGACTGATAGAAGTACCAATAAATGGGCGTCCCATCGAAGAAGCACACATGCGAAACGGCGGCGTCGGGCAGATCCCTGCGAGATTGTCTCCATATCCCTGAAACATTCATGTAAGTGTATTGTTTGGACTTCATTGATGCTGATTGTTCATGCATGATTCTAATGAGTACTTATCATTTTAAGCGCTGTCTTGATAATTGGAATAGTCTGACCTAATAATTTGACTGATGGAAATTTACTTTTACACTTGTAATCAGTTTATTGGTACTTCTATCAGTCATATCTTCACGAACTCTTTGGGAATTATGCAATCCATAGCACACTGCTGAATGGAAATTCTGCACTTATATATATCTCTAAAAACTGTGGATTATATATCTATAACATTCTCTATGGGGACAATAATTATTTGATTAATACTTGACCTATTTATTTGTATAGCGGTAATTGACACTATAATATTATATTTATTGGTCTTATGTTTACATCACCCTTCCCCTTTTTTTCTTGTGCAATAGTGCAGTGTTTACTGTATTATTATTGTGATTCATTAATTGGAAGACTTCTTGCATGGGATCAACAGGCCACTGCTTTTTATGTTTTTTATTGAAGTTTTTAAATTTGATGCAATAAAAATAAATAATTTTTAAATATTATTTATTTTACACCTCTTTTCAAAAATCTGGTTTACGTAAACGCAGGTTTTTATGGATATTGAAAATCTTTATTGAGGTGGTTTATGTTTATGACCTTTTTGATGGAAACTAACTCTTCAGCGGTGTGCGGTTTGTTACCTAAGCATATTAGCTTCAGCACAGCCTGTTGCCGCTTGGCCGAAGCAGTGCTGCAGTGCTTCCAGATTCTGAATGATGTGGTAATTTTGGAGATGGAGGCTGAAGAGGAGGAGGAGTAGATGAGGGAGCTGTACAATGTAGAGGCCACCCTGATTGACCCAAGGCCCGCAATCCTCGGCGTCGGGAGGACGTATTCCATCCCAAGGTTCGAATGGGTCCCAGCTTCCACTGTGTTAACCCAGTGTGCGTTAGCGAGATGTACCTTCCGTCCCTGCCCACAAGTACTTTTCTACGTGTCCGTGGTTAGGTGGACTTTCCCAGTAACTGCGTTGTTGAGGGCACGGCTAATGTTGTGGGAGACATGCTCATGTAATGCGGGGATGGCACACCAGTAGAAATAGTGGTGACTGGGGACAGAGCACCCGAGGGACGGCCGCCGTCATCAGGTTGAGGAAAGCTTCGGGGGTGATGGCTGCGTATTTGCACTTGCGTTCCAAGGACTGGGGTAGGGACAATTGAACTCTGTGCTGGGACAAGGACGTGGACATGCTTGCTAATGGTGCTAGTTGAGAGTGTGCAATGAAACGTGCAGGGCAGGAGGCATCTTCGCATGCGCCATGGACAGGGGATTGGCTTGCACGCACAACAGCGGAAGAAGTAGTGGTGTCACCCGCAGACACTGTTTCTGGACTCTGGGGTTCGGCCCACTTAGTAAGGTGCTTTACTGCCATGTGCCTGATCATGCTGGTGATGGTCAGGCTGCTAGTTTTGCTACCCCTGCTGATTCTGGCCTGGTTCAAATGGCTGCGTGGTTCAAATGGCATTTTTGGGGTTATCTGCAGAGTCTTTAAAAAACAAGCAGACTCGGGAAGACCTAACAGTTGTACTGACAACTTCCATTGTGTTGGTGTTACGGGGAACGCTTTCCCGCCTTGTGTCTGCGGCCACCACACTGCTCCTTCCTGCCTGTTGTGGTGCTACGCCTCCCTACCCCTGTGTGCTGCTGTCCTCGCTCTGCATGTCCCCCTGCCAGGTTGGGTCAGTTACTATATCAACCACCACCTCGTCTTCCACTTCCGCACCCTGGTCCTCCTCCTGACTTTCTGGCAATTGTGTCTCATCATCATCATCATCCACCTCTTGCAACAGTAATTGCACTTTCCCACCGATGTATTCATGTGACCGTGGCTGCTCCAATATTTGGGTTTTAATACACGCGTTCTCCTCTTGACTCGCTTGAAGCTGCCCGGGCAAGAGGCCCGAATCTACAAATGGAAAATTGAACAGCTCTTCTGAGCATCCAAGTGTGGGATCAGTTGTCTCCGGGCACTCGGCATGGTGGGAGGAAGGAGGATCAGGGTGAGGAATATGAGGTCCAGACTCACGTCTACTGAGACTTGACCATGTGGAAGACAGGGTGGTAGTGGTGATGGCAAAGTGACTGGAAGCATTATCTGCTATCCAACCAACAACCTTTTGACATTGCTCTGGGTTCAATAATGGTGTGCCACGGTCCCCTAGCAATTGGGACAGGAAGATCGGGAGTCAAGATGTGGGTGTTTGTTGTTTCACAATTTCAGCTTGCCCACGGCCTCGGTCTCTGCATGCACCATCACCATCACGTCCACTTCCTCTTGCCTTGCCCATTTTAAATGGAGGACAATATTTTCCACATTCACTAGAAATGGCTGATTTTGGAATGATACATCTGACAGAGAACCACAGTTTTAAATAGCAGCAGGCCTGTAATTTACTAATACTATTCTTCACGAAGACCTCGTGTGAATCGCTTGACCGACACATAGCAACAAAATGGAAGGCAGAAATGGCTGATTTTGGAACGCTGTTTTATGTGATATGTCTGATAGAGAACCACAGTTTTGAATAGCAGGCCTGTAATTTACTAATACTATTCTTCACAGAGACCTAGTGTGAATAGCTTGACCGACACACTGCAACGAAATGGAAGGCAGAAATGGCTAATTTTGGATCACAGTTCCTAAGAGCACAGTGGCCTCCATAATCCTTAAATGGAAGACGTTTGGGACCACCAGAAGTTTTCCTAGACCTAGCCATCCAGCCCAACTGAGCAATCGTGGGAGAAGAGCCTTGGTTAATGAAGAACCCCAAGATCACTGTGGCTGAGCTCCAGAGATGCAGTAGGGATATGGGAGAAAGTTGCACAAAGTCAACTATCACTGCAGAGCTCCACCAGTCGGGCCTTTATGGCAGAGTGGCCCAACGGAAGCCTCAACTCAGTGCAAGACACATGAAAGCCCACATAAAGTTTGCTCAAAAACACATGAAGGACTCCCAGACTATGAGAAATAAGATTCTCTGGTCTGATGAGACAAAGATAGAACTTTTTGGTGATAATTCTAAGCGATATATGTGGAGAAAACCAGGCACTGCTCATCACCTGCCCAATACAATCCCAACAGTGAAATGTGGTGGTGGCAGCATCATGCTATGGGGGTGTTTTTCAGCTGCAGGGACAGGATGACTGGTTACAATTGAAGGAAACATGAATGCAGCCAAGTACAGAGATATCCTGGATGAAAACCTCTTCCAGAATGCTCTGGACCTCAGACTTGGCCGAAGGTTCACCTTCCAACAAGACAATGACCCTAAGCACACAGCTAAAATAACAAAGGAGTGGCTTCAGAACAACTCTGTGATCATTCTTGACTGGCCCAGCCAGAGCCCTGACCTAAACCCAATTGAGCATATCTGGAGAGACCTGAAAATGGCTGTCCACCAACATTCACCATCCAACCTGACAGAACTGGAGAGGATCTGCAAGGAAGAATGGCAGAGGATCCCCAAATCCAGGTGTGAAAAACTTGTTGCATCATTCCCAAGAAGACTCATGGCTGTACTAGCTCAAAAGGGTGCTTCTACTCAATACTGAGCAAAGGGTCTGAATACTTATGACCATGTGATATTTCAGTTTTTCTTTTTTAATAAATTTGCAAAAATTTCTACATTTCTGTTTTTTTTTCAGTCAAGATGGGGTGCAGAGTGTACTTTAATGAGAAAAAAATGAACTTTTTAGAATTTACCAAATGGCTGCAATGAAACAAAGAGTGAAAAATTTAAAGGGGTCTGAATACTTTCCGTATCCACTGTATGTCAGAACAGCAGCAGCAGACAGAACGTTCAATGGACCCTCTTGTGCTGTATTATGCACTGCAGTCTGCCACATACGCTGCCTGCCTAACTCCTGCTATCACCACTGAATATATGCAGCTGGATTAGTCTTCAGAAGGACTGTTAGTTCAGTTGGATATATATATACAGTACAGACCAAAAGTTTGGACACACCTTCTCATTTAAAGATTCTTCTGTATTTTCATGACTATGGAAATTGTACATTCACACTGAAGACATCAAAACTATGAATTACCACATGTGGAATTATATACTTAACAAAAAAGTGTGAAACAACTGAAAATATGTCTTATATTCTAGGTTCTTCAAAGTAGCCACCTTTTGCTTTGATGACTGCTTTGCACACTCTTGGCATTCTCTTGATGAGCTTCAAGAGGTAGTCACCAGAAATGGTCTTCCAACACTCTTGAAGGAGTTCCCAGAGATGCTTAGCACTTGTTGGCCCTTTTGCCTTCACTCTGCGGTCCAGCTCACCCCAAACCATCTCGATTGGGTTCAGGTCTGGTGACTGTGGAGGCCAGGTCATCTGGCGTAGCACCCCATCACTCTCCTTCTTGGTCAAATAGGCCTTACACAGCCTGGAGGTGTGTTTGGGGTCGTTGTCCTGTTGAAAAATAAGTGATGGTCCAACTAAACGCAAACCGGATGGAATAGCATGCCGCTGCAAGATGCTGTGGTAGCCATGCTGGTTCAGTATGCCTTCAATTTTGAATAAATCCCCAACAGTGTCACCAGCAAAGCCCCCCCCACACCATCACACCTCCTCCTCCATGCTTCACGGTGGGAACCAGGCATGTAGAGTCCATCCGTTCACCTTTTCTGCATCGCACAAAGACACGGTGGTTGGAACCAAAGATCTCAAATTTGGACTCATCAGACCAAAGCACATTTTTCCACTGGTCTAATTTCCATTCCTTGTGTTCTTTAGCCCAAACAAGTCTCTTCTGCTTGTTGCCTGTCCTTAGCAGTGGTTTCCTAGCAGCTATTTTACCATGAAGGCCTGCTGCACAAAGTCTCCTCTTAACAGTTGTTGTAGAGATGTGTCTGCTGCTAGAACTCTGTGTGGCATTGACCTGGTCTCTAATCTGAGCTGCTGTTAACCTGCGATTTCTGAGGCTGGTGACTCGGATAAACTTATCCTCAGAAGCAGAGGTGACTCTTGGTCTTCCTTTCCTGGGGCGGTCCTCATGTGAGCCAGTTTCTTTGTAGTGCTTGATGGTTTTTACAACTGCACTCGAGGACACTTTCAAAGTTTTCCCAATTTTTTGCAATGACTGACCTTCATTTCTTAAAGTAATGATGGCCACTCGTTTTTCTTTACTTAGCTGCTTTTTTCTTGCCATAATACAAACAGTCTATTCAGTAGGATTATCAGCTGTGTATCCAACAGACTTCTGCACAACACAACTGATGGTCCCACCCCATTTATAAGGCAATAAATCCCACTTGTTAAACCTGACAGGGCACACCTGTGAAGTGAAGACCATTTCCGGTGACTACCTCTTGAAGCTCATCAAGAGAATGCCAAGAGTGTGCAAAGCAGTCATCAAAGCAAAAGGTGGCTACTTTGAAGAGCCTAGAATATAAGACATATTTTCGGTTGTTTCACACTTTTTTGTTAAGTATATAATTCCACATGTGTTAATTCATAGTTTTGATGTCTTCAGTGTGAATGTACAATTTCCATAGTCATGAAAATACAGAAAAATCTTTAAATGAGAAGGTGTGTCCAAACTTTTGGTCTGTACTGTATATGTTGTGGAATATCTATACTAACAATAAACAAGCAAATCTCTCCCTAGCTCAGCAGCCGCTCTCCCTACTCTGCCTGATTCCGGAGTTACTGTGACGAGCACAGCGGCGCCAGGTCTGATATAGACCTGATGACGCTGTGCGGCCAGCCAGTCACTGTAATGCCCACAACCAACATGTCTACAGCATTACAGTGCATGGCAGGCAATCCCTGCATGTTCATTGGCCCTCTAAAAAGCGCCAAACATGCAGGACGGGGACCCGAGTTCCTGCCCGAGCAACCCGGAAATACTCGCCGAGCTTGTCAAGCATGTTTGCTCATCACTAATAAGGATTTATCTAACCTAGGATGGGACAACTATTTTAAAAAGTAGTAATTCAGTTTTGGTCTTAAAAGGAATATGTCAGCAGGTTTTTGTTATGTGGTCTGAGTACAGCATGAGGTAGGGGTTAAAGCACAGAATTCAGCAATGTGTCACTTATCAAGCTGTGAGCTGTTGTTTACTTACAATGGAGGTTTTATCACTAGGATATTATCATTGCCCAGATTAGCTGCCTACTGCCAAGTGGTCTGACCACACCCCCTCCTCTAATAAGCAGCTCACTGTCAATAGACAATGTACATACAGAGCCTGGTGTGGGTGGAGTTAGCTTTCTCAGCTCTGCTACATTGCTAAACCTAAAAACTCTGATTGTGTCAGAACTGCTGCACCCAGTAAACTAAGTGATACATCGCTGGAATCAGGGTCTCTTTTCCTGCATTATACAGCTCTTGTCTGAGGTAGCAACAACCTGGTGACAGATTCCCTTTAAAGAGACCCTATCACCAATCTGTGCCTGTGCTTTTTATTTAAGAAAACAATAAGCAGCCGCAGATTGATAATTTTTTGTAGCCGTCTATAAAAAAATATTGGCAAGAACCCCTAACTGCCCCCTAAAGGACCCGACTTTCTAGCAAAGTTCATGTCTGAACATCAGGACAGATCCTTTACAGACAGTCGTGTTTCCTCTAGTGGCACATGAATTCATATCACATGATGACATTTACATACTGAGCCAGGTTCAATCAGGGTCAGGATACAACTAGTGCAACCAGAAACACATATTATAATGCAGAAATACATAAGGGCTTACTCAGATGTCGGTGATTTTACATGTACTCAAAAAAAAAAAAAATGGACCGATTTCCATCCTTATGCTGGATCAGATTTTCATCAGTATTTGGTCAGTGTGTCAGTTTTTACCATCAGTATTTTATCAGTTTTTATCATATGCAACAGAACTGATTGAGGTTTTTCAAACTTCTAGCAAACAGTGAATGACGGACACCAGATGCAATAAGGATGATTACTTTTTTAACAGACCCATACACTTGAAAGGGTGAGTTTAATCCATGACTAAGATCAGAGAAGGTTGTCTCTTTTATTTTGGGGGCTATTCAGTACGCAAAACACTAAGTGAACAGTCCCTTGTATAATAATGGGTACATTTTCTATCCTTAAAACATGAATAGCACACAAATATGATTCACAAATGTCTGAATGAGGCATTAGGGAAGTTTTCTTTAATTATTAACTGGAGACTGTCGGCACAAAGTGACTATTCAAACCAAGCACAAACGCTCAGTGCAACTTCAAACCTACTTATTTTCTTCCATCTATCTCCGACCCCCTCTTTCTTGATTAACAGCTCTGCTGGAGCCAGAAATGCATTTAGATGGAAAACAAGTAGGTGTAAAGGTGCACAAAGTACCTGTGCTTGGTTTGAACAGTCACTTTGGGCTTATAGACTCTCTTTTAAAAAAGCTGTATAGACTCAAATTTATTTCCATTAATTTTCTTTTTAACCAAAAATCAAAAATTGGTTTTCTGTCTTCAGCATTAAGTGAATATTATATAGGCATCATTCCTTATGAATTTTATAATCAGAGGAATGCTACCAAGCCAAGAAGGAAAAACCGTCCCATGACAGAAGGAATAAAACAGGCTGCAGTGTCCGCACAGCCTTCATAACGTCATTTGCAAAGTAAAGGTTCCCCGACACTTTAGATGAAAGTCAGCTGCACCAGGATGACCATCCGTGTTGCAACCATTTTTAATAGATCCATTGCAGAGATGTCCTAGAAAAATGGTGTGTCTTTTCTATTTTTTATTGTGAGGCTATGTTCCCATGATCAGTATTTGGTGAGTTTTTGATGTTGCAGATTTTCTGCACCATTTCTGCATCTATTAGTTATATTCTGTTACTTGCGTTTTTGAGTGCATTTTTTACATCAGTTTTTATTGAGTTTTTTACTTTGCAGTTTTTGTCTCTTTTTGTTGTGTCACGCTTTAAACAAAGCTGCTTTGTTTTTAATACTCTCTGGCATTTGGATTTGACAAAGCTTTATTGATACAGTCATGTGCAGATTTCATGCTTTTTTTTTTTTTAAATGCACCAAAAACGTATGTGCAATTATTTCCTGCGCATTTTCCGCATCTAATGCAAGTCTATGGGGAAGATCTGTACAGAAAACTCAGAGTACCCACAAGAGAGATTGACATGCTGCGGATTTGAAACACGCACCACAAGTCAGTTCAGTTTTTATTCACACATCAGTATTTTTTGATCAGTATTTCATCAGTATTTGTATGTCAATACTGGGAGGGTCTCCAAAACACAGAACAGGAGTCAATCTTTCAATTATAGTTTTTCTCTGTAAGTAGGTTTTGGCATACAGATACTAATGGAAATATTGATCAAATACTGTCATGTGAATAAGCCCTTAGACTGAGTAAAAAAAAAGCACAGTGGGCATGAGATTTCTATAAATCCCATCCACTTCACTGGAGCTGTGAGACTTTGCCTTTTTGACACAGCAAAATTATGCAGCATCAAAATGTACGTATCATCAAAAACTCACCAAAAGCTCATCATGGTATCATAGCCTTATTGCAAAAAAAGGATGTCATCGAGATGTCTAAAAATATATATGCAGATGTGAAAAAAATGAGAAAAAAATATAGTTTTCTTCAACGGCCTTTGGCTCAATCTCAAGCAATGACAACTTGATGGATGAACAATCTAGGATAGGAAGATCAATCTTGTACAAGTCTACAGAGGTCCACCAGGGCCTTCTCCACTGTTATCTTGATTGTATCAAGCCATCGGGTTGCAGGTCTTCCTCTTTGCCTTGTTCCTTCTATTCTTCCAACCATGATGTCCTTCTCCACTGATTGCATTCTTCGTATGATGTGTCCAAAGTAGTCAAGTCGTAGCTTGGTGATCCTTGCTTCAAGTGATGTGTCTGGCTTGTTTTGTTCCAAAATTGATTTGTTTGTTCTTCTTGCCATCCATGGTATTGATAACATCCTTCTCCAGCACCACATTTCAAAGGTGTTGATTCTTCTTCTGTCTTATTTCTTTATCATCCAGGTTCCACATCCATATATTACTACAGAAAAGACCAAACTATGTACGAGCCATGTTTTCGTCGACAGTGAAATGTTCCTCGATTTGAAGATCTTGTCCAGTGACTTGATAATTGATTTTGCCCATAGTTATTCTCGTATTGACTGTTGGTGTTGCTGCTGCATTGATCTGAGTAGGTTGAAGTCCTTTACAACCTCCAGTTCGTCGCCGTCCATCTCATATGTGTCCTGGTCGTACCCTGTACTAGTCAATATTTTTGTCTCCTTTGTGTTGAGTAGTGTTGACCCACCCTCGTAGTGTTCGAGTTCGGTTCGGTTCGTCGAACACCCGTGTGTTCGTCGAACTGTTCGTCGAACACCTTCGAACACCGTTAAAACCAATGGCAGGCAAACAAAAACACATAGAAACACATAGAAAATACCTTCAAAGGTGTCCAAAAGCTGACAAACTGCTCAGAAGACACAACTAACACATGGAAAAGTGACAAGTACATATAGTCATGCGAAAAGAAAAGAGGTGGAGGAGTAAAAGGAGGGGGAGACACAGATATAGGCATGTCATGCCCTTCTAAAATCCAAAAAGTGAGAAGCCGACACGGCCAGTACGCTCCTGCCCGTGCCACCTCCGTGTCGCCGGGTTTGTACCCAGAGCCGTGGTGAACCCTGACGGCCAGCCCCCCTCTCCCAATACTGGTGCCTGTCCGCTGGTGGGTCGAGCGAGCCCCCCTGTGGTGGAGGCAGCTCTAAGCATTTTAATTTAAATTGTCTCTCTAATTTGAATGAATACACTTTAAATCCATTTACAAGGATCTATTGGAGGGCAAGTCTCATGCCAGCAGCCGAGTAATTCCAGCTCCAGTAGCGTCCACTAAAGCTGCTGCAGTTAAAAAGCTTTTATAAGGATCAAGCTCGGCGGTCGACCGCAAGGCATCCTACTGCCAGTCCCAGCCCCTATGCCTTGGGGTGCCTCCTGATGCTCTTCACTGAGTATCCCGTGGTCCCGAAGCATTTCCTTTGAAAAAATTAAGTGTCCAAACTACAGGTGGTGTAGCTTGCTTAACAGCCGGGATAATCCGCTGACTAGCAGACACTGCTACTAGGCACAAAGTATTTCCTGGGCTAGATGCAGTTAAAAATTTGTAATTAGATACTCTCGTTGGATGCTGAGAAAGCATTCCATAGAGTCTCCTGGCACGCCATATATGATTCTCTTAAAAAGCTTGGGGTAGGGGTCTAGGGGACCCTTTTATAGCCAAAATCACAGCCCTGTATTGCAATACGTCACCTAGGCTGAAGATAAATGGAACTGTAGCACCCTGAGGGCTCGGTTGCTACAGAGGTATTGCACCTCACCCAGAGGTGTGATATCTCACTCTCAGGTAAGGTTGGAGTGTGGATCAGGACCCGACACCTGCATGCATTACACCACATTGCCGTGGGGCAGGGCAACCAATATGCCCCTGAGATGGGCACGACAGTCCCTGTCCCTGGCTGGAATGGGGGGAGGGAACACTGAGGAAGGGGAACCCTGTAGTGCAGGAGCAGGGAGGAAGCAGTTCCTGGGTGCATTGAGAAGGGAGTATAAAAGGTGGGCACCATCTTAGTTCAGTGCAGAGAAGTCTGAGCAGAAGTGACAGGGAGCAGGGGCTCTGCATGAGCTCTGCTCCGGAGGCGGGCCTAGTAACAGAGGCCCAGGCCTGGAAGAGGGAGAAGGAAGGAAGAGGAGCGGAGAAGGCTCCAGGAACGAGGAACGAAGGGATCCCAGGGGTGCAGACGGGCGAGTCACCACCGCACGCCCGAATCCACCTACGTGAAGGGGTCAGGCCAAAGGGGGAGACCGGTCCCCGAAACTAGTGGAGGCAGGAAACGACCCTCAGCTAGAAACCGGAGGCTGTGACATTTTATGTGGCGCAGCACCTCGCTACACCCGCTAGGAAGGCACCACATAGGGTCAGGAAAACTGGCGCCAAGTTTACTAAGAGGAGGCCCGAGGCAGCCGGACAGAAGGGTTGGTAAGAAAGGCCAGACAAAGGACACACAAAGGGGGTCCTGTGAAGCGCTCCAAAGTTATCTGGGAGTTGTCTGAGCCCCTCACCTGGTGAGCACAGTACGACGTGGGCAGCCGTTACCTGCAGACGTGGTCTGGATAATAAGAACTGTGAGTAAAGGCCCTGGACTGCATCACTGACTCCGTGTCGTTACTGCTGCTGCCCTGCACCATCACCCCCATCCTCCGCATACACTGCCCTGAGGCTATACTCCTCCCGTGGGGAGTTATGCTACGCTCTGCTGCACCCACAACACCAGCCTCAGCGGTCTGCCCTGCAGCGGCGGTTCACTCTGACCGCAATCCACGGGTGGCGTAGTCGGACATTTAAACATCAAAACCACATAAATAGTTCCGCCACTGGTTTGACCGCCCTGAGCCACGGAACCGGGTCGCCGCCACGGAGACTACAACCACCAGCATCCACCAAAAAGGGTCCGGCTCCGGGTGTCCCAAGGCCCAGGGGGTGCATCAGAACATTTTCATCACCTTTCACAATCACCAATGGGACAAGGCAGGGATGTCCTCTGTCCCCTCTCTTATACATCCTAGTGACGGAGCACCTGCTCTCATCAATTCGCCATAACCCCAATATTAGGTGGATTGAGGTGGGAGGCACCGAGTACAAGTGCTCTCTATTTGCTGATGATGTCCTAGTATATATCACTCAATCACATATATCCATCCATGCTGTTATGGCTGAAATAGATCACTTTGTTACATGGTCAAATTTTAAAATCAATGCAGCGAAGTCTGAGGCCCTCGATGTCTCCCTCCCCAAATCCATACAGGATTCCATCCAGTCCAACTTTCCCTTTGCCTGGCCCTCACAGGGTATCAAATACTTAGGAATTCCTATTCATAGAGACCTCTCCCATCTATGTTATCTTAATTTTGGGCCCTTTATTGAACAACTCCATACAGACCACGGTTGGCAAGTTAGAACTGTAAGATTCACTACGTGAAACACTGGTGTTTTGTGGAAAAGCACATGTACACTGTGTTCCAAATTATTATGCAAAAAGTGTTTAGGAGTGATAAGGGAAGAATTTGTTTGTTTGTCAGTTAAACTCATTGATGGTGATGTGTGTCAGGGCTCTTTATATCACTGTAAGCAATTGCAGACACCTGTGCTAATTAGTTTGGCAGGTGTGTCCAATGAAAGGCAAGACTACTTAAGAAGGCTGTCTCACATTATTAAGCAGCCTACATTTTCTGCCAAAATGGGAAAGAAAAAGGATGTGTCGGCTGCTGAGAAGCAACAAATTGTGGAGTGTTTAGGTCAAGGCATGACTACAATCAACATTGTGCGATGATCAGGATGAAGTGTCTTGGCAATCAAGAAGTATGTAGCTGATTCACAGTACACACGTGTGCGTGCTGATAAGGGCAAATTGAGGACTCTTTCCTACAGGCAATTACGTCAGGTTAAAAGAGCTGCGGCAAAAAAGCCTTGTCATAGCAGCAGACAAGTTTTTGAAGCTGCTGGTGTCTCCAACGTTCCCCGAACAACAAGATGCAGGGTCCTTCAGAGGTTTGCAGCTGTGCATACGCCATACTGTCGACCTCCTCTATCCACTTCACACAAGCAGAAACGGCTCCAGTGGGCTAAACATTACATGAAGACTGATTTCAAAACTGTTTTGTTCACGGATGAGTGCCGTGCAGCGCTCGATGGTCCAGATGGATGGAGTGGAGGATGGCTGGTTGATGGACACCCCACGCAAACACGGCTACAGCGCCAACAAGGAGGAGGTGGAGTAATGTTTTGGGCTGGAATCATGGGGAGAGAGATTGTCGGCTCCATTAGGATCCCTGAAGGCGCTAAAGATGAACTCCATAATGTATGTGGATTTTCTCAAACAGCACTTCCTGCCATGGTTCAAGAAGAAGAACCGTGTATTTCACAGCAAGATCATTTTTTGCATGATAATGCACCATCTCATGCTGCACATAAAACATCTGCATCTCTGGCTGATATGGGCATAAAAGGGGACAAACTTATGGTGTGACCCCCATGCTCCCCTGACCTCTACCCCATTCAGAACCTCTGGAGCATCATCAAAAGGAGTGTCTATGATGGCGGGAGGCAGTTCACATCTAAGCAACACCTCTGGGAGGGTATTCTGTCCTCATGCAAAACAATTGAAGCAGAAACCATCCAAAACCTGACAAATTCAATGGACGAGAGAGTTCAGAAGCTCCTTTCCAACAAGGGGTCCTATGTGAAAATGTAACATCACCTAGAATAAAGTTTTGAGTTGAAAACTGTTTGATTTCAGTTTCTAATAACCTGCTAATGCTTATAATTTCAAAAATGACCATTTTTTTGTTCTTTATTAAAATGAAAAGGTTGATCGAAGAGTGTGGGGGATCTAAGAGTGTGGCAACCCAGTAGTCAGGATTACTTCGAATTCTGACAATATGAGGGTCATGTTGCAGGTAGTGCAGCAAGAAGGCACTTATGTGTCTTGCGCATCTCGGAGCCCCAAAATTATTTTCCGGGCTAGATGCAGCTAAAAATTATTATTAATTTGAAAGCTGGTGGAGCTTAGTATAGATGGCCTAATAGAATCAGTGCTGCACACTGCTACAAAGCCCAAATTATTTTCCAGCCAAGGTACAGATAAACATGATTAGTAATTTTAAATCTGGTGGAGCTTAGTATAGATGGCCTAATAGAATCAGTACTGCACACTGCTACAAAGCCCAAATTATTTTCCAGCCAATATACAGATAAACATGATTAGTAATTTTAAATCTGGTGGAGCTTATTATAGATGGCCTAATAGAATCAGTGCTGCACACTGCTACAAAGCCCAAATTATTTTCCAGCCAAGATACAGATAAACATGATTAGTAATTTGAAAGCTTAAAACGGTTGGTAGGGTGATTTTAACCAATCATCAAGCTTTTACTCTCCCCAGGATGACACAGGGGTAGAAAAGTCATTTCGGATCCATGATTTGTTCATCTTTATGAACGTGAGTCTGTCTACATTATCAGTGGAGAGCCGCGTGCGCTTATCTGTCAGCACACCACCAGCAGCGCTGAACACACGTTCAGACAGAACGCTGGCTGCGGGGCATGACAAGATCTCCAAGGCGTAAGTGGCTAGCTCCGGCCATTTATCCAGATTGGAAGCCCAAAAAGAGCAAGGGTCCAGTGACACAGTCATGGCTTCAATGTTTACTTGGAGATACTCCTGTACCATCGTCTCTAGGCGTTGACTATGTGTCAGACTTCTTGTCTCCTGTGGCCTTGCAAAGGATGGGCTAAAAAAGTGTTGAAACGATTCCGCAAAATTGATGTTACCAGCAGATACTGTGGTTCTGTTACGGTTTGAGCGCTGAACACTCGACGGTCCCACGGTTGGCAAGTTGGAACTGTGAGATTCACTACGTGCACCACTGGTGTTTTGTGGAAAAGCACATGTAAGATTCTGCAACAGTCTCTGCTGATACTCCTGCATGCGTGCATCCCTTTCTATGGCAGGAATAATTTCTGCAAATTTACTTTTGTACCGGGGATCTAACAGTGTGGCAACCCAGTAGTCAGGATTATTTCTAATTCTCACAATTCGAGGGTCATGTTGCAGGTAGTGCAGCAAGAAGGCACTCATGTGTGTTGCGCATCCAGGAGCACCAAGTCCCTGTTGTGTTGGTGGCGAGGTAACAATCATGCTTCCTTCCTCTGTCCTCTCCCCCCAACCTCGCACAACAGAAATGTGATCAAGGTCTCCCTCATCTGATGAGTCTTCCATCAGTTCGTCCTCCACTTCTTCCTGGGCTCCTGCACCTTCCTCACTAGTTTGGCTGCTACCATGCGCCCTGGTAAAACCATCTCCCCCACCCTCACATGCCTGCTGCCTTGGTGCTGCCGACCGTCTGGACCTTGCAGATGTTAGCCCTTCCGCATACAACTCCTCCTCTTCTACTTCCTCCACCTCCTCTTGTGCCACCACTTGACTCCGAATTCTATTTAACATGTGCTCCAGCATGTAAATCACCGGAATAGTCATGCTGATAATGGCATCGTCAGCACTAAACATCTTCGTCGCCATTTCAAAACTGTGCAGAAGGGTGCATAGGTCCCTGATCTGAGACCACTCCTCCAGCGTGATTTGCCCCACCTCTGGATCTCGTTGGCCCAGGCTATACGTCAGAACGTATTGCACCAGGGCTTGTCGGTGCTGCCACAGTCGCTGCAACATGTGCAGAGTTGAATTCCACCGGGTAGGCACATCGCATTTTAGCCGGTGAAGTGGCAGGCCCAACGACTTCTGTAGAGATGTAAGTCGCTGAGCTGCGGGATGCGAACGGCGGAAGTGAGCACACTGCGACCGTGCCCTCTGCAGAAGGCCATCTAGTCCGGGATAGTGGGCTAAAAATTGCTGGACAACCAGGTTCAACACGTGAGCCATACAAGGCACGTGTGTGACATTGCCCCGGCGAAGGGCCGCACCCAGGTTTGCAGCATTGTCGCACACGGCCTTCCCTGGTTTCAGGTCCAGTGGAGACAACCATTCATGAAATTGGTTCTCCAGAGCTGACCACAGCTCCTCAGCTGTGTGACTCACATTTCCCAGACATTTCAAAGTAAAAACCGCCTGATGACGTTGAGCCCTACTGCCAGCATAGTAAGGAGGTGTGCAGGATCCCTTCTGCGCAGTTAGAAAGCTTGTGGCATGACCAGACAGGCTTTGGGTGCAGGTGGAGGACCGAGAGGAGGTTGAGGAGGCAGAAGCAGTGGAGGAACTTTGAGATAAAGAGGATTGACGTACAACTCGTGGGGACGGCAAGACTTGGACAGCAGCCCCTTGTCCTGCTGTCACCATAGTTACCCAGTGCCCAGTCAGCGACATGTAACGCCCCTGTCCATGCCTACTCGTCCAAGTGTCTGTGGTGAAATGCACCCTGTCACACACAGAGTTTCTCAAAGAAGCGGTGATGTTGTGTGCGACATGCTGGTGGAGCGCAGGCACACCTTTCTTTGAGAAGTAGTGCCGACTGGGCATCTGGTACTGAGGCACTGTGACGGACATAAGGTCTCGAAAATCCTCTGTGTCCACCAGGCGGAAAGGCAGCATTTCTGTAGCCAAGAGCTTGCAGATGGTGAAATTCAACCTCTTAGCTTTCTCATGGCTAGGAGGAAATGGTCTTTTACTTGTCCACATCTGAGGGACCGAGGGCTGGCTATTGTGCTTAGACGGGGTTGATAAGGGTGTCCCCGGCAAACTGCCGGTCTGTGAGGAAGATGCAGGCGGACATGTTAGGTTGCCTTGATCCAAAGGTGGTGCTATCAATGTCGGACAGCGCTCAACACCAGCTGGTGTTACCACCTCCAAAGAAAATGATGACCTGCCAATCACGCTGGCTGTTGCGGGTAAAGAGGTGGCAGGTCTGCGCCCCAAAACAGGTGTGACTGCTGTCCCCCCAGTCACAGAGGATGAAGAGGCCGCGGATGCACAAGATATGGCAGAGGGTGGTTGGCCTGGCCGGCTAGGCCGCATTGTAGCACAGTGAGCTTCCCACTGCAACTTATGCTTCATGTCCATGTGCCGGTTCATGCATGAAGTACTCAAACTATGTATTTTTTGGCCTCTACTTAGCTTTTGCTGACAAATGTTACAGATAACACGAGTTGGGTCATCTTTATCGATCTGAAAAAATGCCCAGGCTATGCAAGGCTTAGCACCCATGCGACCTGAAGAGCCACCACTTGTGGTGAGAGGCAGAGTTGTGTTTGAGGATGCAGTTGTTGACGTGCTTCCAGTACTACGTCTCTGTCCAGGAAGGCGCAACCTGACCTCGTCGTCACTAGCATCCTCCTCCACCTCCTCTGCTGACCTCATCTCTTGGCTGACTGTGGGTTGACAGTAAGTGGCATCTCCAACCTCATCATCATCACCCTGTGCGTTATCACACCCGTCGTCCTCAGAGCCAACCTGTTCCTGCCCTGACAAAAAACTAAAGTTGTCGCTCCAATCAGGTATTTGAGTCTCATCATCGTCTTCCTCATTGTCTCCACCAACAGGAGTTACAGTTTGGGAATGAGGGTCTACATTATGGTCAGAACCTTCTGCGTCTGGTCCTGGATCCGATTCATAAAGATTCTGGGCATCAGTGCAGATCATTTCCTCGTCTGGATTCACAGAAGCGCTGGAGTCGACCTCTGATTCCCAGGCTATAGTATGAGTAAACAGCTCTGCAGACTCAACCATCTGTTCTACCTCATACTCAGACGGGCAGCTGGAGATTTGGGAGCTGTGAGGAAGCAAGTGCGATTGGGGTGACACCTTTGAGGACTGGAGTATTTGTGATGTTGAAGTTGATGTGGAGGAGAGCCCACTTAAAGGAACACTTGATATCCGTTGAAGCACCTGCTGTTTTTGTGCCTCATCTGGAATTTGTAGCGATTGGCGTGGCCGTAAGAAAGGGATCTTATCACATTGTCCGCTAAAAGAAGTAGACATTTTAGTTTGGCTGGAAGATGGTCTTTCTTCTGCAGATGTTACTGTTGCTTTAACACCTACCCCACTGACACAACCTTTTTTCCCCTTCCCAACATGCCTATTCCCCTTTCCACCAGCAGCAGGCCTTTTTCCACTCATTTTGGTGGTTAACTAATTCACAACTCTGGAGTTGTTTGCACAAAAAGACAATGGATGGGAACCGAGCAGAGCTGAGTGGCCAAACTGTGGTATTAGGCCAAAACTATTGGCTGGGTTAGATGCAGAAAAAAATTATATTCAATTTGCAACCTGATGGAGGTCAGTATAGATGGACTAATAGAACACGTCCCACACACAGCTAGAAGCCCAAATATTTTTTCAGAGGTAGATGCAGAAAAAAATTGTATTCAGTTTGCAACCTGATGGAGGTCAGTATAGATGGACTAATAGAACAAGTCCCACACACTGCTAGAAGCCCAAATATTTTTTCAGAGCTAGATGCAGACAAAAAATTATTTTTAATTTGCAACCTGATGGAGGTCAGTATAGATGGACTAATAGAGAAAGTCCCACACACTGCTAGAAGGCCAAATATTTTTTCAGAGCTAGATGCAGAAAAAATTATTTTTAATTTGCAACCTGATGGAGGTCAGTATAGATGGACTAATAGAGAAAGTCCCACACACTGCTAGAAGGCCAAATATTTTTTTAGAGCTAGATGCAGAAAAAAATTATTTTGAATTTGCAACGTGATGGAGGTCAGTATAGATGGACTAATAGAACAAGTCCCACACACTGCTAGAAGGCCAAATATTTTTTCAGAGCTAGATGCAGAAAAAAATTATATTCAGTTTGCAACCTGATGGAGGTTAGTATAGATGGACTAATAGAGAAAGTCCCACACACTGCTAGAAGCCGAAATATTTTTTCAGAGCTAGATGCAGAAAAAAATTATATTCAATTTGCAACCTGGTGGAGGTTAGTATAGATGGACTAATAGAATAATGCTATGCCCAAAAGATTTTACTTCACTAGGTGCAGTAAAAAAATTGGTATTCTATACACAGGTGGTGTAGCTTGCAACACAGATAGGCTACTCCACTGACTAACACACTCTGCAATAGGCCAAAAAGGATTAGCTTTGCTAGATTCAGCCAAATGCTGTGAAAAAAACTTGCACAGCACTGGCACAGACCTGCCTGGCAAAAAGTGATAGGAACTGATGTAACCTAGCCCTCAAAAGGACTGCAATTAAAATTAGTCTTTACTCCCACAACCTATCTATTTAAGAGTACAGACCTGCCTGATAAAAGTCGTATGAAATGCTGTAACCTAGTCCTTGAAAGGACTGCAATCACAACTATTCCCTACACCCAAGCTATCTGTAGATTTGTGCGAAAATTGGCTTGAAATAAACAAAGTATAGCGCACACAGCAACAGCGGTGCCGTCTAACACGCAGCTGCAGCAGTGAGAAAATGGTGGCGACGGGGAAAATGGCTTGGTCTTATAGGGCAAGGACATGTGACATACACTGCCAATGACACATGCCCTTGCTTGTGTGAAAAAAAGCACTTCGCTCCGTGTGTGCGCTGCTGATAGGCTGACAGATTGCACCTCCCCACTGTAAATGCAGGAAAGAGAAAAAAAAATGGAGATCTTCATTGTTCCTGCAGAGATCCATCCCCTGCCCCTCCCCCCACCCCGCTGTACACTCAAACTGCGTATTAACATTAATTTTCATCATTACTGAGAAAAAATCCAGTTATGATTTTGGTGCACGAACAGTTATCGAACATAACCTCGAACAGCCGAATTTTTCTCAAATCGTTCATGTTCGCCGAACGGCTCGAACACCGCCCAAAACAGCTCGAATTTGAGATTGGCGAACAGTTCGAGTCGAACAACGCTCATCTCTAGTGTTGAGTAGCAGTCCCATGTTCGAACTTTCCATCTTGACACTCTATAATAAGTCCTTCATTCCATCTACGCTTGTTGCTATCAATGTATTGTCTACATATTTAAGATTGTTGATGATTCGTCCAGCAATTTTGATTCCGCCTTCTTTTCTTGACAAGTAGCACCTTCCTGAAAATAGTTTGTGCTCATAAATTGAAGAAAGATGGTGACAGGATGCCGCCTTGTCTGATGCCTCGCTCTACTTTGAACCATACCGTGTCGCAATGTTCCGTTCGGACTGTTGCTTCTTGGTCGATGTAAAGGTTCCTAATGAGGCTGACCAGATGGTTTGGCGCACCCATCTCTTCATGCTATTCCAAAGTTTCTGGTGATCAGATCAACACAGTTGAAGGCTTTGCTGTTATCGATGAATCCTTGTTGTATTCTTTGGCCTTTTCAGTTATCCATGGAACAATATTCGGATGAAAAATAATCTGTTTTTCTTCTGGATGAAAAACTATGGATTGTTCAAAAGCTCCTCTGGACTTAAGCAAAGGTGTGTTTTCCTGATTGATCTCTGCATTCCTGACAACAGTGCCCTATTCTTGTTGGAATTGTAATACAATCTCATCATTTCAATCAGCTAACCAATAAACCTCTTTAATTCTCTGTAAAAAGTGTTCCCAACTGGAGAGTTTAGAGATGCAATGGATTTCCCCTTTAAGTCAGAATCCTCTTGGCAGCTAATTACTCTGCAGAAAGAAAACCTTTGGGATTTCTATATCCCCGATCACTGCCATCAGCAAAGAAACCTGACTCATCCGGGCAGTAACAGTAAGGAATGACAGTAGAAAGCGCTGACTACGAGTCTCCCTCATTAATAAATGATGTAAGATGTACAATACAATCAAGTCTTAGGTTTGAGTAATTCTACTATTATAAAGTAGATTGTTTATATTTTACACAATCATATTATAGATTACAACAGCCAAGTCATTAATGATATGGAACTCAGGATTTACTCAACCTCCACATGTACATAAGGATTGGGAGACTCATAATAAGGCTGGGGTCACACCACCGAGAAAATCGGTCCAATTATGCTAATCCCACCCGGGTCACAATTTGCTCAGAGGGTGATCAGAGTGTGATACGATTTTCTCGAATGAGTAGAAGATGGAAAAAAAAATTCTCTTTCTTCCCCATTCTGTTATCCAAGAGCGATCCGATTTTTTCCATGGACTCATTGAATTGCATGTCCGAGTGTAAATCATGCATGCCGCGTATTTTTCCTTGGACAGAGTCAGTCCGAGGAAATAGTCATACACGTGCACGGCCCCATAGAATAACATTAGACCGAAAATACGGTGGTCTGCATCAACCATAAGAGTAAAAATTTGGCCTTATCTAAGGGCTGGATGACACTTTTGTAACCCTTACCACATGTGGAAAGAAATCCATCCTGGTGCTTACATTTCATTTTTTATGAAAATAGATTTCTCACTTGCTTGCTAGCCATACATACAACTTTTGCAGCCACTCTTCTGGTATATACAGCACAGACCAAAAGTTTGGACACACCTTCTCATTTAAAGATTTTTCTGTATTTTCATGACTATAAAAATTGTACATTCACACTGAAGGCATCAAATCTATGAATTAACACATGTGGAATTATATACTTAACAAAAAAGTGTGAAACAACTGAAAATATGTCTTATATTCTAGGTTCTTCAAAGTAGCCACCTTTTGCTTTGATGACTGCTTTGCACACTCTTGGCATTCTCTTGATGAGCTTCAAGAGGTAGTCACTGGAAATGGTCTTCCAACAATCTTGAAGGAGTTCCCAGAGATGCTTAGCACTTGTTGGCCCTTTTGCCTTCACTCTGCGGTCCAGCTCACCCCAAACCATCTCGATTGGGTTCAGGTCTGGTGACTGTGGAGGCCAGGTCATCTGGCGTAGCACCCCATCATCTCCCTCTTGGTCAAATAGCCCTTACACAGCCTGGAGGTGTGTTTGGGGTCATTGTCCTGTTGAAAAATAAATGATGGTCCAACTAAACACAAACCGGATGGAATAGCATGCCGCTGCAAGATGCTGTGGTAGCCATGCTGGTTCAGTATGCCTTCAATTTTGAATAAATCCCCAACAGTGTCACCAGCAAAGCACCCCCACACCATCACACCTCCTCCTCCATGCTTCACGGTGGGAACCAGGCATGTAGAGTCCATCCGTTCACCTTTTCTGCGTCGCACAAAGACACGGTGGTTGGAACCAAAGATCTCAAATTTGGACTCATCAGACCAAAGCACAGATTTCCACTGGTCTAATGTCCATTCCTTGTGTTCTTTAGCCCAAACAAGTCTCTTCTGCTTGTTGCCTGTCCTTAGCAGTGGTTTCCTAGCAGCTATTTTACCATGAAGGCCTGCTGCACAAAGTCTCCTCTTAGCAGTTGTTGAAGAGATGTGTCTGCTGCTAGAACTCTGTGTGGCATTGACCTGGTCTCTAATCTGAGCTGCTGTTAACCTGCTATTTCTGAGGCTGGTGACTTGGATAAACTTATCCTCAGAAGCAGAGGTGACTCTTGGTCTTCCTTTCCTGGGGCGGTCCTCATGTGAGCCAGTTTCTTTGTAGCGTTTGATGGTTTTTGCAAATGTACTTGGGGACACTTTCAAAGTTTTCCCAATTTTTCGGACTGACTGACCTTCATTTCTTAAAGTAATGATGGCCACTCGTTTTTCTTTACTTAGCTGCTTTTTTCTTGCCATAATACTAATTCTAACAGTCTATTCAGTAGGACTATCAGCTGTGTATCCACCAAACTTCTGCACAACACTTCTGATGGTCCCAACCCCAGTTATAAGGCAAGAAATCCCACTTATTAAACCTGACAGGGCACACCTGTGAAGTGAAAACCATTTCCGGTGACTACCTCTTGAAGCTCATCAAGAGAATGCCAAGAGTGTGCAAAGCAGTCACCAAAGCAAAAGGTGGCTACTTTGAAGAGCCTAGAATATAAGACATATTTTCAGTTGTTTCACACTTTTTTGTTAAGTATATAATTCCACATGTGTTAATTCATAGTTTTGATGCCTTCAGTGTGAATGTACAATATTCATAGTCATGAAAATACAGAAAAATCTTTAAATGAGAAGGTGTGTCCAAACTTTCGGTCTGTACTGTACGTACTTTTTTTGCCCCCCCCCCCCCCCCCCATGACCATGTCATCTTTTCAGTAAGCATACCCTCCATGCCTATCCCTGCTCCTCTACGACCCTTTCCCTATCCTCAAATGTATAACTGGACACCAGAACTTCATGTCTGGGGAGGTTAAATAGTGCCAATGACGTGGCTTCTGCTGATACCTTCTACTGATAGGACCATGGGCATGAGCTCTGTCAATCTTGTATGTGCCTTGGCAGGTATCTGTGGATGGGACATCATCTTCGTCACTCACCACCACCCCATGCAAAAGTGTGTGGCCCTGGACAAACCCTTTAAATTATGCCACTGCTTGGAACATCCAGGGATCAAATGGTTAAATGAATGTAGGAAAAATCAATGAGCATCGCTATTAGTTATTGTTACCGGCAGACCTCAGAATCTATTCGTTTATTTGCAACCGAGACGTGCATTATAGAGCTTATTGCTGCAATCTTATGTGTGTGTACAGTGTGTCTAGACAAATAAGTGCGCTCCCTTAAAGGGGATGTGTCATCAGAAATTTGGATTATTTGCCTTTCCATGCTATGTTACTGGTCTTGTATTTGGGAGCCTGTAGGTGATTTATTGTGCTGGTATTTATTAGCTCCATAGCATCATCTGTTTTTCTAGGGGCAGGTTCACTACAGCTGTCACTACAGACCATCAATAACCTGCTGCTGCTGCTGCGTTACTAGACTGCCACCTGCTGGGAACTAAGTGCCACAAGTGATTATTAACATTTGGGTGAATTCTATTTGGATTTTATTGAGCAATTTTGTTGCTGTTTCACCTAATGAGATGTTATAAGGCTGTGTGCCCACGTAGCGTTTTTCAAGCGTTTTTGATGCGGAATTTCCGCAGCGGAAACGCTTGTAAAACGCTTGGTAACCCGCACCCCATGGTCCCCAAGGGGATTCCGCATGTTCTATGCACATGCTGCGGATTTTTCCGCAGCGTTTATGCTGCGTTCAAAAATCCGCAGCATGTCATTTAATTTTGCGTTTCCGCAAGCAGAATTGCCTTTGTCCAATGCATAAAAAACGCAAGGCAATTCCGCATGTGGAAAATACGCGATAAACGCGTGCGGAATTCCGCATGCGTTTTTCCGGGAGAGGACTTGCAGAAATGAAGCAGAAATTTTCTGCTTCATTTATGCAACGTGGGCACATAGCCTAAGACTGTGGTTTTGAATAATGCATGACTCTTTTGGTTTTCTCTTAAAATGAATGTTGCATAAATTATTATTATTATGCATTCCTTCTAAAGCGCTATAATGAGTTATTCCGCCAAAATGTATCCACCGTCCCTGATGGGGATGACTTGATGAACACTGCAGCCCTCTGACTCTAGAACTCCACGTCCTGAATGGAGAGGAGCTGCGCATGTGGGGCATCATTCCTTTAATTGTTTGTGGGACTGCCTATTTCCGGCAGGGTAGATTCACACCACCGATTTATCCACATACAGGAAAAACTGATTGATTATTCTGATCAGACTTTGATCAGAGTTTCAATCAGAGCGGAATCGGTTTATCTCATATGTGGAAAGGGAAAAAAAAGTTTTTCCACTTTGTCCTCTCTGTCAGTCTATGAAAATTGGACCGCACTCGGATGTAATCTGAGTGCAGTCTGATTTTTTTTTACGAACCGATAGACTTGCATTGCCGATTTTGATCCG
This sequence comes from Phyllobates terribilis, assembly GCF_046119375.1. Lineage (NCBI taxonomy): Eukaryota > Metazoa > Chordata > Amphibia > Anura > Dendrobatidae > Phyllobates > Phyllobates terribilis. Next base: position 367,963,093 of record NW_027362767.1, read on the forward strand.
ATCCCTGGATCCGAATTTTTTTCTTCGGATAACTCACTCCGAGGAAAAAATTGGACATGTGCACAACCCCACAGAATGTTATAGGGAAGAGTGCTATCTGTGAAAATCTCGTATAGCACTCATACATGAAAATCAGTTGTGTGCATGCTTGAGCCCTTACAATGAATGGGGCAGAGGCCGAGCATGACTACATCCTCTTCGTTCAGGATGTGGCTACAGAGCTCAGTTCTCGGGGTTCCACAGCCCCAATCTTGGGATTCCTGGGGGTCTACGTGGTCAGACACATAGTGATCAGTAAGTTATCCCCTATCCCATGGTTAGCAGATAACTTGATTTTTTGGAAGTGACCCTTTGGTTATGTGCACGTGCTTTATGCTGAATTTCTTTTTAGAGGAAACTGAGCTGCACCTCCAGCTTTTTGGGGAGTGTTGTATGCTTGAGAAGGATTTGGAGAGTTTCCTCTCAGTTTCCGCTCCAAAAAATTCTCGAAAAACTATGAGGGAACATAGTTTTTAATTGGATTTTTAGGGTATGTGCACACTGAGTTTTTTGTGGTGCTCAAAAGTAACAAGGTTTCTAGTGGAAACTGCTTTAAGGAATGGTCTTTGGTGTACAGAATTTGCAAATACTGATCAAGGAATAAGATCCTCGATGATTCCAATAATGTGGTGCTGCAGAGCTCCATTCATTCTCTATGAGATGGCCAGAGATAGGTGAGTGCAACACTTGTATACCTCCAACAGTCTTATGTAGACAGAATTTACAGGTGGCGAGCATGTTCTACCTCTGCTCCCATTAGACAGGGCTCTGCAGCACCTCTGTGGAGTCTAGCTGCCAACGCAATATATGCTCTATATGAAAAATATGCAAATTTGCTCTCTCCTGGAAGGATAAAAAAATATTTGAAAATGGAGGTAGCTACGCTGTAAGTTATAGGGAGCCTATCATGTGTAAAACTGCTATTTACCTGGTTATTTTGATGGTAACTTGCGTTAAAATGCTGCCCGGCCGCCTTACTGGAATCACAGCTATAGAGAAAAAATGAATTTATATCCTTCCGGGAGCCGCTCACTTTAAGTCACAGGGGCGCACTGAGCGGTTACAGTCACTATATTGTGAGTGGCGGCTGTAATTACTCCCTGGCACTTTGATTGACAGCTCGCTCTGCACAATGGCCATAAAGCTGGATCTCGAGCTGTCAATCAAACTGCCAGGGAGTTCTCGGTTTATGGGTCATATACAGTATCAGTATATGATAATAAAGTTATCTCCAATTAGTTCTCCTTAAAGGGTAACTCCCCCCCCACTACCCCCAGAAAAAAAGAAATCAAGTTATAACCTATCAATTTCTGATTGCTGGGAGTTCAACCGATGTGACCCCAGAGACCTGGAAATCGTGGCTCTGCAGACCTGTCATGAATGGGGCAGAGGTGCACATGTTGGACCTCCCCTCCATTCCACGTGTAGAAGAATGCCAGAGAATGTTGAGTGCTGTACTCGGCACTCCCAATTGGCAATGAACAGAGCAGAAGCTGAGCATATATACACACGTGGTCAAAATTGTTGGTACCCCTCGTTTCATGAAAGAAAAACCCACAATGGTCACAGAGATAACTTTAATCTGACAAAAGTAATAATAAATTAAAAATCTATGAAAATGAACAAATTAAAATCAGGCATTGCTTTTCAACCCTGCTGCCACAGAATGTTTAAAAAAATTAAACTCATGAAATAGGCCTGGACAGAAATGATGGTACCACTGAAACTAATGTGACAAAAGGGACATGTTTAATCAAGTTGTGTTCACTAATTAGCATCAAAGGTGTCTACAATCTTGTTATCAGTCAGTGGGCCTGTATATAGGGCTACAGATACTCACTGTGCTGTTTGGTGACATGGTGTGTGTGAGAGTGTGAACTGTGATAGCAGCAGGAGTGCATTAGGACCCTGTGAGTTTTGCCTGGCTGAGCTCAGAGCAGGGGCAGAGCAGGAGACCCTGTGTGTTCTGAGGGTGTCTGCTGTGTGAGAAGCTGGACAGGGCGTCTGAGGAGAACTGCAAGGACTGAACTGCAATAAGACTCTCTCTCTACAAGCTTTCCTGTGGGGGTTGTTAACCCCTGGCCCTGGTGAAGCTGTGTCCCTGCTTAAGAACAAGTGCTGAGCTGGGGAAAGCTGTGTGGCTCTTTGGAGTTTTGTGGAAGTCCATGCTGAGTGACTAGAGACTTTGTGCTAAAGGAGCCAAGTGTCAAGTGAGAGGGAAAGACACTGAGAATATCATCTCTGTGACGGAGTGCGTGGTCGGTGGTCTGGAAAACAGTGAGTGACTGCAAGAGGAGAGAAGGGGTCCGGTGCCATTCACATTGAGAGGATACTGACAAGCCTTGTGAAGAGTTCTTCCCAGACCTTAACCTGAGGCTACAGGACTAAAGTGCCCGGTGTGTGGGCTCGGCATCGGCCGACAAGACAAGGAACCTTTGCTGTTTTTGTAAACATTGCTTTTATTTGGCGCCAAAGTTTTCCCGGGACTAGCTGCAGCCACCGCGATTCACAGGCCTGTGATAGACCACATCTGAGGTTAACGGTACCGTAACTTTAAGATACCCAGGTATCCCTACCTATACTAGGGGAATAAGAGCAATTGGTATAGTTTCATGCATTGTTATTGTTAATAGTGGTAGGATTGTACTCAGTGTGCCATCTCAGGGGTCCCTATAGAACACCCTCACTAGATTGACACAGTGTTAAAATTGTTCCAGATCTTTAGAATAATTCACATAAACTGGAAACCTTGAGACTGGCACATTGATTTCAGCTTTTGCTGATTGTGTGTATTTAGTAGAGACAGTGTCCCAGGTAGAACCTGAGACTGATTCATGCAATACTGAATTTTAGTCTAATCCCTGTTTTAGTAAAGAAAGTGTTGTTTATTTCTGTCTCTGTCTCAGTTTGTGACTCACTGGATCTCTCTCGGACCTCCGGTCATTACAATGTACCACACTCAACATGGACCAGAGGAAGCAAAGGAAAGAGTTGTCTCAGAAGATTAGAAAGGAAATTATAGGCAAGCATGTTAAAGGTAAAGGTTATAAGACCATCTCCAAGCAGCTTGATGTTCCTGTGATTACAGTTGCACATATTATTCAGAAGTTTAAGATCCATGGGACTGTAGCCAACCTCCCAGGACGTGGCCGCAGGAGGAAAATTGAGGACAAATTAAAGAGACAGATAATACGAATGGTAACAAAAGAGCCCAGGATAACTTCTAAAAAAATTAAAGGTGAACTTCAAGCTCAAGGAACATCAGTGTCAGATTACACCATCCGTCATTGTTTAATTTAAAGTGGACTTCATGGGAGATGACCAAGCAGAACACCATTGTTGAAAAAATCATAAAAAGCCTGACTGAAATTTGCCAAACTACATGTTGACAAGCCACAAAGCTTCTGGGAGAATGCCCTATGGACAGATGAGACAAAAATGAAAGCTTTTGGCAAGGCACATCAGCTCTTTGTTCACAGACGGAAAAATGAAGCATATCAAGAAAATAACCCTGTCCCTACTGTGAAACATGGAGGAGGCTCTGTTATGTTCTGGGGCTGCTTTGCTGCATCTGGCACAGGGTGTCTTGAATCTATGCAGGGTACAATGAAATCTCAAGACTATCAAGGGATTCTAGAGAGAAATGTGCTGCCCATTGTCAGAAAGCTTGATCTCAGTCGCAGGTCAAGGCTCTTGCAACAGGACAATGACCCAAAACACACAGCTAAAAACACCCAAGAATGGCTAAGAGGAAAACATTGGACTATTCTGAAGTGGCCTTCTATGAGCCCTGACCTAAATCCTATTGTGCATCTTTGGAAAGAGCTGAAACATGCCGTGTGGAAAAGGCAATCTTCTAACACGAGACAACTGGAGCAATTTGCCCATGAGGAGTGGGTCAAAATACCTGTTGAGAGGTGCAGAAGTCTCATTGACAGTTACAGGAATCGTTTGATTGCAGCAGTGATTGCCTCAAAAGGTTGTTCAACAAAATATTAAGTTAAGAGTACCATCATTTCTGTCCAGGCCTATTTCATGAGTTTAATTTTTTTTTACATTTCTGTGGAAGCAGGGTTGAAAAGCAATGACTGACTTTCATTTGTTCATTTTCATAGATTTTTAATTTATTATTACTTTTGTCAGATTCAAGTTATTTCTGTTACCATTGTGGGTTTTTCTTTCATTAAACGACGGGTACCAACAATTTTGACCATTTGTGTACCTCTGCTCAATTCTGGATGGCGCTATAGAGCCCAGTTGTCATGCACAATGAGGGAAAGACTAAGTGCAACACGAAGGGATGAGGGGAAGGAAGCCCAGACACTAGCGAAAAGGGCAATGGAGACCCCTAGGCAGATCTAATAACACCCTGCCTACCCTACTGTCCCTATATTGGTTCCAATCTCCGAACAGGACACCTAAGCTCTGTATATCCCTAGAGCTAGGCCATGGATAGGGAGGAAGGGGGGATGAGCACTGGTCAGTCCCCACTATAAACTAAAGACAACAAGGGAGACAAACTAGGGGGGAGAAACTTAGCTTGAGCAGACTCCAGAGAGATAACACCAAACATCCTCCAAGGGCACCAGAGAGAAAGTAAGCTGACAGCTATAGCTCCAAGCCTTCACAAGGGAATATCACCGGTGACTCCCTGAAGCAGACTGAGAGTTTATAAACACCCGGTTCAAGGTGTGTCAATCAGAGCAGGAGGGAGTTTGCCGCTGGGTCCAAAAGTCAGAAGGATGAAGAAGGCGTCAACAATGCCAAACGCAGAGACCTTTCGCAGCCAGATAGATGCAGAACGACTGTTTGTTACATCTGTTACATCTGACACACCCGTGACACCAGTTCTTGGGATTGCTAGGGATCCCATATTTCAGACCCCAAAGTAATCAGCAAGGAGATAACTTATTTGGGAATAATGTTTTAACAACTTGGGAGAAACACTTTAAGAAGACTAATTGAGTAAGGAGTCTTATTGCCAATGCACAATGGAAAAATATGCAATATAGCTCTCATGGAAACGTGGCTCACAATGGAGGTAGCTGACCGGTATGTCAATGGATGACCTATTAACAAGCATTGCAATATGCCTATAGACTCATTAATGGGTTGGACACTGACTTACAGAGCAGATACTAGGCTACACTTGAAAGCTAGTTGGAGCTAACTTGCTTACAGTTAAGTGAAATTCGAGCAAACCAGCCTATTAATAGCTAAACTGTAATTTCAGGTTAACGAGTCATGTATCCGTATATAAAAAATGAAATTAGTTATAAAGTCCTAAGAGAAACCCCTAGGCCCAATGTGTAACAATTCCAAAATAAGACAATTAGACAGTTTAAAACTTTATTATAAATGAGTATGATGGGAGTTGTGCTCCGTGATTCTTTAGTGCATTGAATTAAGTAACTTGTCTCTAATCACAACCAAAGTCCCGGAGAAGAGCAGCAGCGGTTTACACGTAATACGGTACAATCTTCTGTCCACAAGAAGTTGATGTTACGCGAGCATGACTGTCCGCCCCCCTCTTCTCGCTGGTGTATACTGTCCTTTAATCTTGAGAGTAGAAAATCGTTCATTTAGTGTGACATTAGTCTGAAAAATACACAATATCACGTGAGCTTTTCTTCTTCTGCAGTACAGCAGTGAAATGTGAATGTTTAATCAAAATAAATCTAAAATCTTGGTACACAACATAAGACATCTAACTAAACAGATACCTCCGAAGACAAGGATAACCCATTAAAGAGGTTGTCCAGGAGTTTTTTTCAGCTGCCCCATGCTCTTCTACTTCCATGCTGCTCTGTCAATGGGGCGACTGCCGACATCATGTTAATTGACAGTTGGCTCCCCGCAGATAGGCAGCGGGCAGCCGACTGTCAATCAGCATGACGTCAGTAGTCACGCTCTGTCAACAGAGCAGAGTGGATGATAAACCGCTACTCCTTCAATGTGACGTCAACAGAAGCCGTTGTATCGCCGGCAGGTGCAGTCTGTGATCACTCTGTGCCGGCGGAGATAGGCACAACAGGCAAGTAGTTAGCAACTACAGCACTTGCCTGTTAGTTCCTAGGCATATAAAAAATAATGTAGTCCTGGATTTAAGTGCTATTACTTTTCAAGAATTATTGATTGTATCTTCACAATTGCACTGAGAGAAGACACACATATACCTTAGAAATAGATCATATTGAAGCTATAAGACCCTTGGAGGAAAGGAACCCTATGCTGGGTGGTCTCGTCCACTTTATTATAGGGTGATGAGAATCTATGCAGTACTCTACTTTCCAGAAGATCTGCTTTGGAAATAAGCAGGGAGATGGCTATAGTGGGTGCTCCAGTCATACTTGGTCACTGGAGTCTAGGGGGATCTTTAAAGGTCCCTTTGGCCAAGGTCTAATGATTGCAGATGCAAAGGATGCAACTGCAACTGGACCCATGGAGTCAAGAGCCCCGTTGACACCAGTGCCGTTTTCAGCTCGAGACGCACATTCAGCTGAAATGTATTGTGGCTCAGAGAACCACTGGCTCCCAGAACATTATTACAGGATGGGGGACATTATTACAGGATAGGGGGAAGGACGATGGACATTAATATAGGGCCCACAACAACTGACTATCATGCTGGTGGGGGACCCAGATCCAAATTTTGCGCTGGGGCCCATAGGACTTTAGTTATGCCACTCTCTTTGGCCCATAAGAAAAGAACAAAACATTTAAGAGGATCGGCCACCAGGTTTATCGGTCCACACACATGTGTACGTTCATATTCACATAAGGCCTCTTGTACTTATACAGTTGAAACCAAAAGTTTACATACACTATAGAAAAAGACACATATGCATGTTTTTCTCAATATCTGACATGAAATCAGAATAAACCTTTCCCGTTTTAGGTCAATTAGGATTACCATCATTTTTAATATTTGCCAAATGCCAGAATAATGAGAGAGAGAGAGAGAATGTTTTAAGGCATTTTTATTACTTACTGCAAAGTCAAAAGTTTATATACACTAAGATTACTATGCCTTTAAACAAGTCTGGACTGCCCATATGATGATGTCATATGTTTGGAACCTTTTTTTTTTGTAACATCTGAGTTAATTATAGACACATCTGTGGATGTATTTTAATGCACACCTGAAACACAGTGCTTCTTTGTGTAGCATCATGGGAAAGTCTAATGAAATCAGCCAAGATATCAGGAAGAGAATTGTGGACTTGCACAAGTCTGGCTCATCCTTGTGTATAATTTGAAGTTACCTGAAAGTGCCTTGTTCATCTGTACAAATAATTATACGCAAGTACAAACAAGATGGGAATGTCTAGTGGTTTCGTAGTACTATAATTGAAAAAAAACTCTTCTGCGTTTTGAGGCCACTCTAAGTTTTGGCCTACAAGTACTGATGAAATACTGGCATGTGGATATGGCCTTGATATCTGATGATCAAGCTCAAGTGGAATTTAAACGGTTTTCCTGCACTGCTGGTCCACCACGTGGAAAGGACATCTCATGAATCCAGTGCTTCCATTAAAGGATTTTATTTCTGTTTGCTACACTTTTAAAATCAATGCGTTTCGAAGTCTTTCCGACTTCTTCATCAGGACATAATATAACAAATAGCAGCTGGTATTGATATATATAAGGTTGCAGGAGGCAACCTGTAAAGGTGAGCTTAAAACCTTTTTTACTGACACCGGTTTTATCAGTTAAAGCCGTAGTTTGCGCTCTTTTTCCTTCCAGTAATTTTACAATGATCTAGCTCAACACTGAAGAGGTCAGACCATTGTAACTTGTAACTCATTGAAATTTAGCTCAAACAGAAAATCCAACATATACCACAAATTCAATCACAGCTTGTAACTCACACGATTGGCCATGGCCCGGAAATTAAATCTTAGAGGAACTCCCTTTGGAGGGGGATCTGTGGACTGCGCTCCTGTTTTTCTAAATCTCCCTCCTGGCCGTTTCATTGCTGGCTTTTTGGGTCTATGAAATTGGGAGATAAAAACTCAAAATCATTCATTAATTTCATTGATTGAAACGCTTCTTAAAAGAGGAATGATCACCAGGTCAAAAGTGGCCAGTTTTTGCTTTCTCTGTATTCCGCCTACTCTCCTGAGTATGCCCTATTTTGATGTTTTAAATATCATCATACGGTTCCAGAGATATGAGCCTTTTTATTAGTGCTAATTTTTAAATCTTTACAAAAGGGGCATGGCTAATATGATTCTTTGAGGGGTGTGTCTTTACATTGCTCCTATGAGCACTGCCCCCTTTGTAAAGACCATAAAAATATACACTAAGTAAAAAGATCCAGAACTCTTAAACCATATGGGGGATTTAGAAAAAAACAAAAAATGTAGTACACAGGGGAGCAGCAGAAATAAAATAACAGCAAATGCTGTCCACTTTTGACTTGGTGACAGGTCCCCTTTAATAATTAAAGTACTCATTATTGAGCGTTACGTGAGATGGAAATCTCTACTCACTGAGGAATAAAACCTGCTTTAGGGTTGGGAACTGAAACAGTTAAAGTGGATCCAAAACCGTCATTGTTCTGCCACCTGGTGGAGAAGGATATATTCATTTATTCATTGCAAGATCCAAATGACTTTAATGATAATAAGCCAGTAATGTTAATGACCTTCCAGCATTTGTCTGTCTCTTCCCACGATTTATAGCGACTTGTTGTGTCAACTTGAAATGGAAAGGAAAGAAAAAAGCATTAAATGCATTAACTTTTTCTATAGAAATTTTATGTGGCAGCAAGTTATCACAGAAGCCCCGGAGCAAAACCGGAAATGGAGCTTCACTAAGACTGACTCCAATAAGAAGTGATGTCACAGCACCAGGCTAACAAACACGATGATGTCATGATACAGGCAGAATAAACATTGATATTTCTGCATGGGGATAATATAGTGATATCACCGAACAAGGCTAATTAATAAAGTGAAGTAATGTCATGTCACAGTCCTGGGGTAATGCACAAAGCGATGTCAGAAACCAAGAGTAGCAGAAATAACAAAAACACAGAAAATCACAGTACATGGCGAGGTCACAGGAAAGGGTTATTACACTCAGTGACGTCATAGTATGAGAATAATGCTCACAGTGATGTCACAGGAAAGGGTTATTACACTCAGTGACATCATAGTATGAGAATAATGGTCACAGTGATGTCACAGGAAAGGGTTATTACACTCAGTGACATCATAGTATGAGAATAATGCTCACAGTGATGTCACAGGAAAGGGTTATTACACTCAGTGACATCATAGTATGAGAATAATGGTCACAGTGATGTCACAGGAAAGGGTTATTACACTCAGTGACATCATAGTATGAGAATAATGGTCACAGTGATGTCACAGGAAAGGGTTATTACACTCAGTTATGTCATAGCTAGTGGCTAACAACTACAATAATGTCACAGCACAGGGATAATGCAAGGATAATGCAAACGATGATGTCATAGTGCAAAGGTAATGAACACAGTGATGTCACAGTGAAGGGATAATCCAAGGATAATGCAAACAGTTATGTCACAGTACAAAGGTAATGAACACAGTGATGTCACAGCACATGGATAATGCAAGGATAATGCAAACGATGATGTCATAGTACAAAGGTAATGAACACAGTGATGTCACAGTGAATGAATAATCCAAGGGTAATGCAAACAGCAATGTCACAGTACAAAGGTAATGAACACAGTGATGTCACAGTGCAGGGATAATAAACACAGTGATGTCACAGTGCAAAGATAATAAAACAGTGATGTCACAGTGCAAAGATAATGAACACATTGATGTCATAGTACAAAGGTAATGAACACTGATATCACAGTGCAGGGATAATCCAAGGATAATGAAAACAGTGATGTCATAGTACAAAGGTAATGAACACAGTGATGTCACAGTGCAGGGATAATAAACACAGTGATGTCACACTGCAAAGATAATAAACACAGTGATGTCACAGTGCAGGGATAATAAACACAGTGATGTCACACTGCAAAGATAATAAACACAGTGATGTCACAGTGCAAAGATAATGAACACAGTGATGTCATAGTAGAAAGGTAATGAACACTGATATCACAGTGCAGGGATAATCCAAGGATAATGCAAACAGTGATGTCATAGTACAAAGGTAATGAACACAGTGATGTCACAGTGCAGGGATAATAAACACAGTGATGTCACTGTTTGGTATCATTATAACTTACAGATTTCTGTGGTGTCAACCACTGGAATCTCCAGAGATCCCAAGAAGGAGGCTTTAAATCCCAGGAACCCGGCTCTGCATGGCCCAGTCTTGAACGGAACGGAGGTGCTCATACTCTGCCTCTGCTCCGGTCACTTTCTATAGGACTGCTGGAAATAGCCAAGCACTGTATTCGGCTTTCTCCAACAGAAAATAAAGGAGGTCGAGTGTGCGCACCTCTGTTCTTTTCATGGTGGAGCTTTGCAGAGACTGGTTCCTGGAATCCACAGCCCAATTCTTGGGATCGCTAGGGGTCCCAGTGGTTGGACCCCGAGCAATCAGTAACTTATCTACTATCCTATGGAAAAATGATAATTTTTGGTTCTAGTAATCACCCTTTAATGCAGTACTGTCAGAATGTGGGAAATAACCACTGGTATTATTTTGCATCACTGCTGGGCCCCCCCTCAGGACTTGGGTGCAACTGCAACCTCTACACTACAAAGAGCTGCTGTATGCCATGCCCCATCCTGTCTTCCTTCCATGTATTATTTTTGCAGTCCTGACCATGATACACACTATTACACTACATAGAAAATTTCCAATAGCAAAATTCCATAACTGGTAAAATAATTATTATAATATCACATTTATGCCCGGACGGCTACAAATCACAGTCTAGTTATGACCATAAACATCTGATCGAGTGACTTACTCTTCTATTCCGGTTGACTATATTTGTTCTTTGCTGTCTTCGTCTGTCTCCTATTTGTGGTCTTCTATTCTGTGTGTTAATTCTGCTACAATAAAATTAGAGTAATTAATTATAGTCCTACATACAATTGAATTCTTCCAAAATGACTCTCTAATCATGTAGACTCACCTCCTGCCTAATGGCTGCACAGGAATATTCGCTGCCCTGTACGGCTTTGCGCTTTGTTGGACCTTTCGAGTTTGAATTTTTACCAAGTTCTGAGTACTCTGTAAAAAGACTAAATGTTACAAGAGCAATACAGTCCACAGAGATGGGAACAATCATTTACATCCAATTACAATCAACATTTAGCAACTGCCAAACTTTCCGCATATTGCAAAACTACAACCCCCAGCATGTATAAGCTATCTAGTGGAGGTAGCTCCCTATAAGTCAATGTCTTTTTTTTCAACAATCCTTCCAACATGATTAAGGGTTTTAGTTAAGTCAGAGACCAATCTACAAACAGCTGTTTCGGGGTACACCACTTACCTCTCCTCAGTGTAGAGTAGCATTTGGATGGCTGGATGAGATCCCATTGAGGCAGCATTGGGAGGAACTGACACTACTTAAAGGGAATCTGTCACAATGTTTTTTGCTATTTAATCTGAGAGCGGCATAATGTATGGGGGAGAGACCCTGATTCCAGCGGGGGATCTGCTTGTCATTAAGGACCTCCTGTGAAAGCTAGCGTTTAACTGGCATTCATAGGAGATCGTGATTTTAGCTAAACATAGCAGTGCTGATACACTGCTATGTATAGCACAAGCGACCGGATGATGGCAAATTCAAGGCTCCAATTGGGACTATTAAATACAATAAAAAGTGAAAAAAAAAGTTTTAAAAAATAAAAAAAAAGCACAAAAGTTCAAATCACCCCCCTTTTACCCCATTAAAAATAAAGCTATTAAAAAAATACACATATTTGGTATCGCTGCATTCGGAAAAGTGTAATCTATCAAAATATAAAGTAAATTAATTCAATCAGCAAATGGCGTAGCAAGAAAAAAAAAACAAGAAAAAAAATAAAGAAATCAGAATTACGTTTTTTTGGCCACTCGCAACATTCCAATAAAATGCAATATGAAGCAATGAAAACATCGTATCTACCCCAAAATGGTGTCAATACAAATGTTAGCACAGGGAGCAAAAAATAGGCCTGCACACAGCCCCAGATCCCAAAAATGTAAAACATTACGGGTTTTGGAAATTATTTTTTTTTTACAAATTTCTGAATTTTTTTCTCCACTTAAATAAAAAAAACTATACATGTTTGGTATCTGCATACATGTACTCACAATCAAGTTGCCAGGTCAGATTTACCACACGGTAAACATGGTAAATAAAAAATAAAAAAAACAATTGTGGAATTTTTGCAATTCCGTTGCACTTGGAATTATTTTCCTGCTTTCCAGTACATTATATGATTGACAATATTTATTCTTTCTAAAGTACAACTTGTCTCGCAAAAAACAAGCCCTCATATGACTCTATTATTATTAATATTTATTTATATAGCACCATTGATTCCATGGTGCTGTACATAAGAAGGGGTTACATACCAAATACAGATATCTCTTACAGTAAACAAATTAATAATGATAGACTGGTACAGGGGGAAGAGGACCCTGCCCTTGCGGGCTTACATTCTACTATATGGATGGAAAAATTAAGCTATGGCCCTTGGAGGAAAGGGAGAAAAAACAAAAACGGAAAAAAATGGAAAATCGCCCGGGGATGAAAGGGTTAAAATCCTTGTAATAGCTATATAATAGCTGGGTGCACCTTGACGAGCGCATCCTGTGGGCTTCATTCTTCTGATGTTCATGATGGGTTTACTAACATGCTCTAATGACCACTTCCACTAAAATTGTTATCTTTTTCGCAAAAAATGTCAGCAAAAGTAAAAAAGTAGTGTACTTGAGGAATGTGACTTAACAAGAAGTTCAAAGTTAGATCCAGAATCAATTATTTTTTGAGGACAATTTACACAATACAGGGGAAAAAATATTGATATGCATCCCTAACGTCCTATATTTTAAATGTCAAACCCAAGAATAGTCATGTAAACTAATATAGCGTAATTATAATGAGGGCCATTTGGTTTTAATCAAGGTGTTCAGCATTTGGTAGATACTCCAATGGTAAATAAACAGACCCCATTATAAATAAAGGGATACGTCTGATTGTTTTTGCGTCTGTCATGTGACAAATACAGCTTGCACAAAACTGATGGTGGTTCTGGTGATGTATTCATGCACTGATGGTGGTTCTGGTGACTTATTCTGGTTTTGATGACATATTCATGTAGTGATGGTTGTTCTGGTGCTGTATTCATGTAGTGATGATGATTCTGGTGATATATTCATTACCAGAACCATCATCAGTACATGAACACGAAGCCAAAATCATCATCAGTACATAATTAGAGTACTAGAGCCATCAATAGTACATGAATATGGCACCAGGAACATCATTAGTAAATAAATACTTCACCAGAATCACCATCAGTGCATGAATATGTCACCAGAACCACCATCAGTACAGGAATACGTCACCAGAACCACCATAAGTACATGAATACATGACCAGAACCAAAAGTACCTGAATAATAGAACTAAGCTTAGTACAACGATCAATTGCAATGTCAAGTCAGCCCCATAAACAATTTTATCGCATGAACCTACAACCCTATAACTCTCAGTATGTCCTTAACAATGATAAGGAGATACTGGGAGTTTTTATTAACTGTGATTATTGCGGACCACACAGGAACCACAGGACTGATTAGACACCGTTAGTATCACGAATAAACATTTGCATCCAGGTAGCTCGTAGGTGACATCTTCTCTGTAGACGTCTCTTTCTTTTCATCTGCATCTTGTCTACAAGCCATGATGACTTTTCACATCCACAGCTAGTCTCTGCAGATCTCTCTCTTCACCGGTCTTTTGCAGCACATCCCCACACAGTAGTAATAGAAGATGTTCTGATACGTATTTTTAAACGTTGTCTACGCACATGATTTTTTTTAATAAAAAATAAAAGTTCATCCTGGAGGATGGAGTGCCAACCTTTTCTTTAGTCACATTTATCTTCATGCTTGCGCTGCCGAGCACCCAGAATATTTATCATGCAGGTGTGGTGAGCTGTTCTGTTTGCTTGTGGACATCCCCACACAGTGCCCTTAAAAATAAGAGTGTTATTAAAATGCCCTCTGCATAAAAATATCTGTCCATACTGTACCCTAAATAAGCCTTTCTATGGTATACGTCCTCCACACTGTCTACCATTATCAGCTATAACCCTTATGATCCATAGTCTATACCATGGCTGTCCCCTCTCTAATTTTCCATTGCACTTTCTATATCTCTACACTGTCCCTCCGCCATGGTAACCCCTCTCCATAATGTGTCCCCATTTCATGCTGTCCCCTCTCCATATCCATTCTGTGCCCCTTTTCACACTATGCCCTCATACTGCCCACCACGCTGCTCTCTTGAAATTGTAACCACTCCTCATACTGTCCCCCTACACAGTATAATGGTCACCACAGCCGCCCATATGGTTTGATATCCACAACAAACTGCCAATATATATGGTCACCAACATAGCCTCCCCATATATAGTATGATGTCCACCACAGCCCCCCAAATATAGCATGATGTCCACCACAGCCTCCCATAAATAGTAGGATGTCCAAAACAGCCCACCGTGTATACTATGGTGGCTCCCACAGCAACCCATACAGTATTATGGAGCACAAGCAGCACCCCAAAAAGTATGATATTCACCGCCCCCCCTGCACAGCCCCTTATTTTATACGCCCCTGAACAGTTACTCATTTTATGCCCAAGTAATATTAGAATTAAAAAAAACACTATACTCACCTAATCCAGGCTTCCATCCACTGTCTCCTCTTCTATGAAGTGCTGCAGTTGGGCACTAGATGGTGCCATCCAACGTCCCCTGCATGCACCGTCTCCAGCAAGGCGCATACCGGACGTTGCCTACATCTTGCTGGACTTACCGGTGTAGCAGGAGGCTGATTACAGCTCATCTGCTCCTGCCCTGGGCAGTGCTGACATCAATTGTATTCACCTCTGACAAATGCAAATACAATCGAGTGCGGGAGGGTGTGACGGCACAGGCGCAGGCAGAGAGAGGGGTGAGCGGTGTCAGTGACTGACACTGCTCCCCAGTGTGCCTGCGCCTCGGCCTTCACGGTGCTGATTGCCTGCAGCTGGAGGAAAGTGACGGGCGGTTGCAGGCAGTCATCAATTTTTTTTTCAAAGTGCGCCCACCCTGGGTAGGCATGAGGAAGGAAGGTGCCTACCTTGCCTACCCCTTGTCTCAGCCCTGTTAGGGTATCTCCTTAATTCCTAAATTTGAAGACAGTTATCAAGAAGACAGAACTTACAAGGCATTAAGTTCAACATTTCCACTAGTGACCCCATAACACCACAAGACAGGAAGTGTTATTATAGGGATTTTGGAACACCAGGTTGGTGCTAAAAGGGGTTGTCCAATACTTTCACACTGATGCCCTATCCATAGGTACCCCCGCCGATCAGCTGTTATCAACGCCGGCGGCAGCGGCCGCCGGCCGGAATTCCTTACCTGCAGTGCTTGGCTGTCAAGTTGTAGTGGCCGGCGCTTGTTACTGCACATCCGCCTCCCATTCAGTTGAATGGGAGGCGGATGTGCAGTACCCTGTGGTGGCCACTACAGATGGACAGCCAAGCACCGCAGGTAAGCACTTCCAGCCGGCGGCCGCTGCCGCTGGCACTGATAACAGCTATTGCTATATAGAGACTTTGGTAAGCAGTAAAAATTTATTATGTTTAATGTATGCAAATGCAATGCAGTGTTGGTAAAAGTATATCTGTCAGCTACAGACATAAGGTCAGACATAATTAAGTTCGGGACTAGCCCATAGTAGGAGAGAAAAGCCCCAGTAAAAGGGAACTGCTTCCTGATAGTAGATCAGATACGGAAATACAGTAATCAAGGTCAAGTTCAAGTTGCAGTGGGCAAGCATCTATTGTTCGGGGCAGTGGGAGGCCTTACAGGAATCCTCTGCGGACATTCCTGTAACATCTGCACAGGCTCGGTACAGGTACTATGAAGAGTGCCTTATCCTCTGGTGTACAGGGGACAATGGATGTGGAACCGTGTGAAGGGAAGGTAACGAATCCTGGGTGCACTGCGGGACTGGACAGTTAATCCCTGGGGCTGACAGGTACAGTAATTATAGGGATAGTCCAGGAGGAATGGATAGTAATGCTGAAGACATATGTGACGCCTCTACTCGTAAAGCCCGTGTTTTACCCTGGGTGTTGGGGGACTCAGTGTCGGGCCCTGTGATGGAGAGGTGGGATGCAGCCGTGGCCCGGGCCCGACCCGTGCTCAGGGCCGTCACATTAGAAAGAGATGGTATGGGCTTGTCCGGGTTGAGTAGCTGATTAACGACTACGCCACCTGTGGTGCCTGGTGAAGGGTCACCAGCGCCGCTGCAGTCCGCTGAGGCCTGGTGGTACAGCGGCCAAAGTTCTTACTACTCCCCACAGGCAGAGCAAGGCCTCAGGGCAGAGGGACAGGATGGAGGGGCTAGTAGTTAAGGAGAAGAGATCACGCATCCCGCGGTGTGGCGCAGAAATAACAGTCCGGAGGCCATAGGGGTGAACTTCCAAGACTTTACTCACTTAGATGGCAAAGGAAGGCGACTCCCTGCTCCCCGCGGAGTCCTGCGCTCACCAGAGACGGGGGTCCGACCACCTCCGAGTAAGTCCAGCATTCAGTCGGGACCCTACAGCAGAGTGTTTCTGAATTACAGACCGAATCCTTTCCTGTCCGTGTGTGTGCAAATAGGCCGGGTCTCCCTCTGAGCTCCTCTCAGAACAAGGGCACGGGGACAGCTCCATCCGATGCCCGGTGGGATCCTCTGGGCCTAACCGGGCTTTACCGTCCAGGACGTAGAGTAGCAAGGTCGGGTGTCGGGGGCCGGTACCCCTTTTGCAGCCGGAGTCCCTCTGAATATATCAGGTTGGCGAGGACAGGTGGCGTACTCCGCTCCGTCTGCATCCTGCCTGGGATCCATTTGCTGTGGAGCCACACTCTTAGGCTCCGGGCCTTCTTGATCATGGTCCTTGGAAGGGTTGAGACATTCCTTGTCTACAACCTACCTCTCGTCCCAAGGCCAGGGTACAAGGGCTGTGTCCCTTGCCGGCGCAGGCCCACACAGGATCTGCGCTCCGGGAGGGAGGTCACATAACACGCAGTATTCTGACAGCACAGTACGACCACAAGAGCTTGACTAACAAGGACGAAGGACCAAGATCAAAGATTGCTTTGAATTAAATATGAAATCTAAACTGTAACTAACTTGTAAGTCCTCCACCCTCACCCACTAACTGGTTCCCCTAACTCTTCATTCCCCAGTCTCCCTGTAACCAGGGGAGCAGCACCTAGTGCATTCAAGCTCCCTCTGGTGGAGAAGTGTGGTGTTGGACGCAAAAGGTTGGGTCACGACTAGTGTTGAGCATTCCGATACTGAAATATCGGGTATCGGCCGATATTCACTGTATCGGAATTCCGATACTTAATTCCGATACTTTTATAATATCGAATACCGGAATCGGAAGTTCCCATAATGCCTGCGCTCTGCAGTGTCTGTGAAGGATGACAAGCTGGATGGCAGCGCTCAGCTGCGATCCAGCTTGTCATCAGAATGCCATCCCAGCGTGGGAGAATTCTCCTGATTGTTTAAAAGCCGGCGGGCGGTATAAAGCCGCCGGCTTTTAAACAATCACACAGCCCCATACTGCTTCCCCGCAGCCTCCCACCCCGATCCTCCGCTCCCCTCGCCACCTCCAATCCCAATCGTAAATTAGGACCGGGCGGGGAGCGCAGCACCAAGGAGCGAAGGACCCGGGCGGGGAAGCCGGCAGTGAAAAGACTTCACCGCCGGCTTTCCCGTTCTGTGCTGCGCTTTCCCGCCGGTTATTTCAAATGAACAGCTGAGGTATCAGGTGATGCCGATCAGCTGTTCATTTGAAGTAGCCGCGGTGCCCTCAGAGGGTTCATGTGAGTTCATGCTTGACTGCATGAACTCACATGAACTTTCCCACGGCCGCACAGGTCAGCCTCACCTCCCAGACCCGTCATGATTAGTGTGTGCGGGGTGTGTGTGTGCGGGGTGTGTGTGTGTGCGGGGTGTGTGTGCGGGGTGTGTGTGTGTGCGGGGTGTGTGTGTGTGCGGGGTGTGTGTGTGTGCGGGGTGTGTGTGTGTGCGGGGTGTGTGTGTGTGCGGGGTGTGTGTGCGGGCAGACATAGGCCGATGTGACACTACTACTCCCATCGGCCTATGTCTGTCCCCCGTCCACTCGTGCCAGCAGGATCAGCTCGATGGGAGCAGTAGTTCCCATCAGCCTGATCCTGCTATATAAATTGCCCTACTGTGTCCCCAATAAATGTTAGATACATGTCATTGGTGGCCAGTGGTTACCTAAAATAAATTAGTTCATACATTACCTGTCCCCGCCGATCGTCACCTAAAATAAAGTAAAAAATAAAAAACTACACCTATACTCACCTAGACACCTAATTCCCCGAAGCCATCGATCTCCTGTAATAAAATATAAAATAATAAACCACAACCTTATCCTTACCCCTCCGTAGCAGTCCACGAGTGTCCCACGAAGATCTCCAGTTCAGAGCAGCCACATAGAATGTGACCGCTCTGAACCGCTGCCGCCGCTAGAATGACGGGGCCGTAAGGGTTCACCAGAGTTAAGGCAGCGCTGCTCCGGTTAGCTGCTTTACGGCACTGCTGTATCGTGAGAAATTCCCACGGTACAGCACTGCCGTAAAGGAGGTCTCCGGAGCTGCGCTGCCTGAATGCACTCCGGTAACCTCAGTCAGTGGCTCCCGCTGCCGGGAGCGGACGTGTTCCCGGCAGCGTGAGCTTACAGCAGCCATGCACAGCTGTCACCATCTCCAGATGTGACAGCTGTGCATGGGAGATCAGCGCAGGAACGTGGACAGGTAACTATTTTTTTTTAGTAAACTAAGAATTAAATAAAATGGTGTTTTATTTCAAATAAATTATTTTTTTCTGGGTGTAGTGTGTTTTTTCTTTTTAACACTTTGTAGGTTAGTAATGGGGGTGTCTTATAGACACCCATCATTACTAACCTGGGCTTCATGGCAGCTGGCGCTGACATGAACCCCACCACTATTACCCCCTGCCACCGCACCAGGGCAGCGTGGAAGAGCGAGGCTAAGTGCCAGAATTGGCGCATCCTATGGATGCGCCATTTCTGGGGCGGCTGACGGCTGGTGTTTCTAGCCTGGGAGGGGGCCAATATTCATGGCACCCTTCCTGAGCTATTAATATCAGCCCCCAGCTGTCTGCCTAGCCTTTGCTAGCTATTAAAATAGGGGGGACCCCACGTCATTTTTTTTGGGGGGGTCCCCCATTTTAATAGCTAGTAAAGGCTAGGTATTCAGCTGGGGGCTGATATTAGTAGCCTGGGAAGCTCCGTGGGTTTTACCCCCTTCCCAGGCTTCAAACATCTGCCCCAGCCGTCTGCTTAACCTCCGCTAGAGACTAAAATTATGGGGGATCCCACGCCATTTTTTTTTTAAATAAATCCTTTATTTTAACACTAAATGACATTTGAGGACTTAATAAAGATGCAGTCCCTAAATTATTATTTATTTTTTAATAAATTTTTCCCAAAACTTTTGACGTGGGCTTCGCCATATTTTTGTATGCCAGCCAGGTACAGCATCCAGCTTCTATGAACGCGCCATTTTCCGGGGCGGCCGCGGACTGCAATTTTCAGCGGGGGGCAGAAAGCTTGGGCCTCCCTGCGCTGCAGATTCCATCCCCCAGCTGCCTAGTTGTACCTGGCTGGACACAAAAATAGGGAGAAGCCCCACGTTTTTTTTTTTTTAATTATTTCATGAAATTCATGGAATAATTAAGAAAAAAAGGGCTTCCCTATATTGTTGTGTCTGGCCAGGTACAAATAGGCAGCTGGTGGTTGGGGGCAGCCCGTTCCTGCCTGCTGTACCTGGCTGGACACAAATATAGTGTGAAGCCCCACGTCAATTTTTTTTTAATTATTTCAGGAAATTCATGAAATAATTAAAAAAAAATTATGTGGGGCTTCGCCCTATATTTGTGTCCAGTCAGGTACAGCAGGCAGGAACGGGCTGCCCCCAACCACCAGCTGCCTATTTGTACCTGGCCGGACACAACAATATAGGGAAGCCCTTTTTTTCTTAATTATTCCATGAATTTCATGAAATAATTAAAAAAAAATTGACGTGGGGCTTCGCACTATATTTGTGTCCAGCCAGGTACAGCAGGCAGGAACGGGCTGCCCCCAACCACCAGCTGCCTATTTGTACCTGGTTGGACACAACAATATAGGGAAGCCCTTTTTTTCTTAATTATTTCATGAATTTCATGAAATAATTAAAAAAAAAAAATACGTGAAGCTTCTCCCTATTTTTGTGTCCAGCCAGGTACAACTAGGCAGCTGGGGGATGGAATCTGCAGCGCAGGGAGGCCCAAGCTTTCTCCCCCCCCCCCCCCGCTGAAAATTGCAGTCCGCAGCCACCCCGGAAAATGGCGCGTTCATTGAAGCGCCATCTTCTGGCGCTGTACCCAACTCATCCAGGGCCCTGGTGCGGTGGCTCACTGGGTAATAAAGGGGTTAAGGCCAGCTTGGTATTATCAGCTGGCCCTAAGCCCAAAATTCATGGGGTCACGCCAATATTAGACATGACCACCATGAATTTCTAGTAAAGTATTTAAAAAAACACAACACCCAGAAAAAAGTCCTTTAATTGAAATAAACACACAATTCTTTATTGTTCTAAATTAAACCATACTTACCATCACGCCCATTCCAGCTGAAGCCAACGATCTCCTGCAATAAAAGTAAAATAATAAAGCAACCTCATCCTTACTTTTCCATGGTTCCCACGACAGCTTCAGCTCTGCTACATCGAGATGACAGGCTGGACCGCAGCAGAACGCTGCCATCCATCCTGTCATCCCGCAGACACTGAGAAGCACAGGCATGCTTGTGCTCCTCAATGTCTGGCTGTGACGGCATAAAGATGAGCCGAGGTCATGTCCAATGAACTCAGCTCACCTCATGTACGTCACTGACAGCGTGGGAAAATTCTCCTGCACTCAGCACTTCAGCGTGAGAATTTTCCCACACTGTCAGTGACGTGCATGAGGTGAGCTGAGTTCATTGGACATGACCTCACCTCATGTATGTCACTGACAGCGTGGGAGAATTCTCACGCTGAAGCGCTGAGTGCAGGAGAACTTTCCCACGCTGTCAGTGACGTGCATGAGGTGAGCTGAGTTCATTGGACATGAACTCGGCTCATCTGGATGACGTCACAGAGAGACACTGAGGAGCGCAAGCATGCCTGCGCTTCTCAGTGTCCGCGGGATGACAGGCTGGATGGCAGCTTTCTGCTGCGGTCCATCCTGTCATCTCGATGTAGCAGAGCTGGAGCTGTCCTGGGAACCATCGAAAGGTAAGGATGAGGTTGCTTTATTATTTTACTTTTATTGCAGGAGATCGTTGGCTTCAGCTGGAATGGGCGTGATGGTAAGTATGGTTTAATTTAGAACAATAAAGAATTGTGTCTTTATTTCAATTAAAGGACTTTACTCTGGGTGTTTGTGTTTTCTTTTAACTTTGACTATGGGGTTAGTAATGGGGGTGTCTTATAGACGCCTCTCCATTACTAACCTGGGCTTGATGTCAGCTGGCATTATAAGCTGACATCAACCCCAACCCTATTACCCCCTGCCACCGCACCAGGGCAGCGTGGAAGAGCGAGGCTAAGTGCCAGAATTGGCGCATCCTATGGATGCGCCATTTCTGGGGCGGCTGACGGCTGGTGTTTCTAGCCTGGGAGGGGGCCAATATTCATGGCACCCTTCCTGGGCTATTAATATCAGCCCCCAGCTGTCTGCCTAGCCTGTGCTAGCTATTAAATTAGGGGGGACCCCACGTTATTTTTTTGGGGGGGTTCCCCCATTTTAATAGCTAGTAAAGGCTAGGTATTCAGCTGGGGGCTGATATTAGTAGCCTGGGAAGCTCCGTGGGTATTACCCCCTTCCCAGGCTTCAAACATTTGCCCCAGCTGTCTGCTTAACCTCCGCTAGAGCCTAAAATTAAGGGGAACCCCACGCCAATTTTTTTTTAAATAAATCCTTTATTTTAACACTAAATGACAAGTACAGTAATCAACACTGTCACTGTACTTCATATATATGTGACTGACATGTTTCTATCTATCTAATCTATGTGTGATGCTCTATTCTTTCTGTTCTAAATTGTCGGGTACAGATGCTGAATTGCCGGCCGGCTTTCTTAAAGAGACGGTGCATGAAAACACTATTATTTTTTTAAATAAATCCTTTACACTAAATGACAAGTACAGTAAGCAACACTGTCACTGTACTTCATATATATGTGACTGACATGTTTCTATCTATCTAATCTATGTGTGATGCTCTATTCTTTCTGTTGTAAATTGTCGGGTACCGGTGTATGCCGCTGATGAATTGCCGGCTTTTCATGTCATTCTACATTATTCTTAGTTGTTTTACTTCATGTAGAATTAACCTACAAGGAAAGAAAGGGTTTATTTTCATTCCGATATTTGTGTCCCATTGACTTGCATTGGTTTCCGGTATCGGAATCGGCGATATCCGATACTTTTTGGGTATCGGCCCGATCCAATCCGATACGATATTTCCTGATATCGGAAGGTATCGCTCAACACTAGTCACGACTATCACACTGGCCTTACTTCAGAGGAGGAACACTACACTCCATTAGAGAAGTGCAGCATCCCTGTGGCGGTCGAACCCTCAGGGGCGCCACACATACTGTACAAAGGAAACAAAAACTAAGAAGTGTTGTGTCCAATACTGCGTGTTACAATCTGATGAACTGTCCAGTAAACCTTTGCTTGCTGAAACGGACTGCATGTCCCCTGAGTTATGTGTGGCGGCTCTTGACGATGTAGGCGTAGAGAAAGCAGATGCCTGAGGCCTACAAGTGAGTGTGATGCACCCCATACCTGGTAGCACATTGGAACTGGGACACAATTTTCCTGTAAAATGCCAGGGCGTTATGGAGCAGACGTTCATCCATGGCTATCGCCCTCGGTCACTTTACGATAGTGTAATATGTGAACATTTAGGACCCCACTTTAAACTTTTGCCCAGGGTCCCACTTTGTCTAAAACCAGCCCTGCCCGGAAGAGGCATGTTTGAGGAATGTTTGATAAATATTAGGTTTAGGATCCCATCAAAAAAGGTACATGTAGTCGCGGTTGGTGGGCTTTCATAAATTGGGCAATTTGTGAGCTAAGTACCTTCATTTTTAAAAATATATTCTATATAGCTGTAATGCAGTCTAAATTCCATATTTTCAACCTTTGTATACATCTCAGCGCTTACAAAGGCTGCTGTATTCTTTTTCTGTATATTATGCATGCTGTGATTGTTCTCTCATGCCAAATCAGCATGAGAAAATAATCGCAGATTTAAGCTGCCCCATAGAATAACAGCGGTCTGAGGGTTATGTGATGTTTTATTGCATAGTACTCGGCTGTGTTATATGCTCGTGTGACCCCGGGATTAAACATACACGGCTGCAATAACGGAGCCTGTCTCCGAATCCGCTGTCAGGCTCCATTTACGTAAAACCAGCTCCCTCCAACTTCCATTATTATCGGAAGTTTCATGAAATGACAATAAGTTGATGACAGGGTGTTCTACTGGTGGGACCAAAATCCAGGATCAAGTTTAATTCCACTGCAGCACTATCAGAAAAAAATTAAGCATTTCATGATGCCTTATAAAACCAATGGTCTGAAGCTCCTGGATGAGAGAGCAGCTAAAGATGGCAGCAAGGACCCAGCACTGTCTGGTGAGTCTCTTGGTAAGGCCACGGCCCCACTATCAGTATTTGGTCAGTATTCTGTCAGTAGTTTTTCTCACTTGTTTCTATTATACCTTTTCTGTGAATGTTCCTCACCTGGTTTTGGCTCCCACTCCTGAGAAAAAATGCTGACCGAATACTGACCAAATACTGATAGTGGGGCCGTGGCCTTAGGATACATTTCTAACACTGCATACTAAAGAGGATCAAAAATCAAGCAGGTGTTTGAGGTGAACATATACTTACCGCTGAAGTCAGATTTGGCCTATTGAGCGGGCTGACATTACTCAGTGAGGCAGCAGCTCTTTGTCTTGTTATTGGACCAAGGGCGTTGTTCCTGATCACACCATGATACCTTTGCTGTTTGAAACCTGGTCTAAGTCTGCTAGGTCCTGGGGAACAGAATAACATGTTATTAGAATTATCCCTAAATGTATCATTACAAACTAAAATGTCATAAATCAGCCCAAACCTTGCTGATTTCTTGGTGGATTCCTGAAATATCTCTTGTTTTGGAAATTGCCTCTTCTTATTCTGCCATTCTGGCTGGTCTGATTCATAGTGGACTGAGAGTCTGATTCTTCTTTTTGAAGTCTTATGATGTCATCTGTAAAGAAAATAGAGATAAAAGGTGGGCGCAGACATTTCTGAGAGATAGCCGTAGTACATAGGAATGTAATTTCACAGATAGGTTACATGCATGCAAAGATATCACAGCACAAAAAAAGGTCCAACTACACTGATTGGTCTTCACGATAATCTTTCTTAATGGGAATCTGTCAGGAGTAGTGATGAGCGAGTATGTTCTGTTAACCCTTTCGGCGAGCATGCTCGGGTGCTCGCCGAGTATCTTCAGCATGCTCTGGGTGTTATGTTTCAGTCACTCCGCGCTCATGATTTGCGACTGTTTGACAGCTTTAATACATATGAGGAATGCCTAAGAAATAGGCATTCCTCACATGTATTAAAGCTGTCAAACAGTCGAAAATAATGAGCACGGCGTGACTAAAACATAACACTAGAGCACGCTGAAGATACTCGGCAAGCACCCGAGCACGCTCGTAAATCTCGAGTAACGAGCATGCTCGCTCATCGCTATTCAGGCGCATTTCACACCCAAAAATATTTGTATGTGCATGTAGCTCTTTCAAAGACAAGTCAAGCAATTCCTTTACATGGCCAGTACTTTCCTCCGTTACTGAGAAATCAGGGTTTGAATTGATATGCAAATGAGGCTGCAGATATTTGTAGCTTTGAAGCCTCTGTCGCTCCAGCTCTATTCCACACCCAGTGTCGCTTCTTCCTGCGGATGAGGTGGCACTGGGTAGAGAATAGAGCTTGAGTGACAGAGGCTTCAGATCTACAGCCAAACAAGCGCTCCTATGTATGGGAGAGATGGCCAAAAATGGATGGGTGTCGCCATCCTGCTGCTCTAGTGTCACCTGTCTACTCTAGAACTGCTCTCCAGGATACAGGACTTTGAGGATCCACCTCAAAATCAGGAAGAAGCTTACTTGTCTGCCTCTTTAACTTCAATGCAGGAGGTAGACATAATTTTTGCTCAATGTCCTTCTTTAACCCTAGTCTGCTCCTTTAAGTCATTCACTACATTCAGTCCTAAAAATCTAAATCAACTCAATGTAATTGGGATAAATCTGTATACAATTCTGTATATTACGCTTGTAGATGCAACTACAATAACAATAGTGCGAGTGTATTTGGTATTTACAGCAGTTTTGAGTTGTAGCACCTTGCTGGTTACATTCACATTTTTCATAATCCTCTATTCACCTCCGCTGATGAAGAATATATGCCACCGCCAGGAAAAAGGATCTATTGAAAGCAAGCAGATAAAACTCTGATCTGCACTGTCATTCTTAATAATATTGTGGGAAGGCTCGTTCTTTGAAGCCATTGAATGCATAATAGATACATGTCCTTGTTATTTCCTCCATCATGGAGACAGCAGCGCAATTAACTGTGCGAGATGACAGGATTCTACTTAAAATGTCCAGCATCTGAAACTCGAGGCAGATTTTCCTTTCAGCAACTGTTCCTGTCAAACAATCCGGGTGCCAGTGTGAGCGGAGGGCACAGCTGTTGCTTCATACAAATTTCTGACCACTGTCATCTTTTGGATCCTGGTCCGAATGACACTTAACCCTCTATATCAGTAGAAAGGTTAACAGATTACATAATGTGTTGCTCTACTGTAGTTTTACTGAATGTAGTGCCCGGCTGTCCACATGGTATAAAAATAATGTGACTGTCACATAGTGACTAGGGATGGTGGGCGCCAACCTTATCCGTCGAACTAGGGGGCGCTCTAGTCTATTCTTGTCCCTTGGATTAAGGTAGGGAAGCTGGGGTCACGTACCTTGCTATGCTCCTATCATAAACCTTATCTGTTCCCTCACCCACCCAGGGAGGTGTGAAGCTGAAATGTATAGGATAATACTAACCAGACAGACAAGGGTAGACAGACAGGGATCAAGGAAAACTACAATCATACAAATATACTCAGAAAACAACAGAGTGGAACACAGGGGAGGGATAGGTAGTAGAAACCAAATAGGAGAGGATGAGGATAAGCATGCAAACCAACTCCAAGCAGAAATCTCCTGAACAACTCTCCAACCACCTACTCCAAACAATGATTTTGTCCTCCAGCACCTTACCAGGAAGAAGAACTATCATCACTGGCAAATTCCCAAGTGCCAGTGGCGAGCATTTATACCAGAGGGGAAAGACCAACACAGAACAGCTGAGGCAATTCAGGATGGAAAGCTCCAGGAGATCAACTTAACTGATTAAATCTTGCCATGACAGAGCAAGGAAAAAACCTGCACTGTTTAATAGGATGGTGAATCAGTTCTAATCAGTGCAGGATTTTGTGTGATCAGAAGCTGCAATCTTCTGGCTTCTTTGTGTCGCGATATCCCCGTGACAGTAGCCCCCCTCCTACGAGGGACCTCTGGATCCTCAGGACAAGGTGTATCTGGATGTGAAGCATGAAAAGACCAGACCAACCTTATCACATGAACATGAGATGCTGGTACTCACATTCTCTCTTCAGGACCGTAACCCTTTCAATGTACCAAATATTGAAGAGACTGGCATACAAAGCGAGAAATGATAATCCTCACCTATATGGAATTCCAGATTCCCATCAACAATGACTGCAGAAGGTGATGATGAAGATGGTTCAGATGAAGCAATGTATTTTTTGAGACGTAATTGGTGAAACACATTATGAATCTTAAAAGTGGATGGCAAAGTAAGACAAAATGCTACTGAATTAACCACGGCAACTATCTTATAGGGGCCGATGAACCTGGGTCCCAGTTTCCAAGAAGGAACCTGGGACCCACCAAGCATCTCCAATCAGCCATACTCTAATATTTGGACCACATCTTCTTCAAATTATTAAGAACACCTTGCCACACTGATGTAATTGTAACATTCCTGGCGGTGTGCTTGCATGGTGCACCACCTCCCACCATGCAAGACCGCAATCTTACCTGTCAGTGCAGGCTGCACATTTTGTTTCATTATCTGCTGTGTCCATGTCTCTTGTCTGACTGCTTAGGGTGTCGGCGCGGCTTCTGCTTGTTTCTTATAGTTACTGTGTGCACAGTCCTAATGCGTCCCCAGCCTATTGCTGTGAGTCACTGGATACTTAAACCCCCTCCACCCAGTAGGAGAGGCTTGAGCAACACTTTCACTCAGTTTGTCTTTTGCAACTGAGTAGCCAGGTCCTGTCCTGTATCTAGTCTGTTCTGCCACCCTGGGGGCTGAGTACCCAGGGCCGCTACCTATACCTCTGACTTTTAGTCTGTTCCCACCACCCTGGGGGCTGAGTACCCAGGGCCGCTACCTGTATCTCTGACTTCTAGTCTGTTTCCGCCGCCCTGGGGGCTGCGTTCCCAGGCTCGTTCCTGTATCTTGTTCCTGGTTCAGATCCTGTCTGAAACAGTGTCCTAGTCCATTACTTGTTTGTCTCGATGTCTGTATGTTCCCTTTTCCTGCAGTGTCTGAACCTGCACCTAACTCCAACTCGTCTCTGTACTTCTGTTTGTGAGTTTTGTGTCCACTCGCTACTTCATTGCAAGTACCTTGTGTGTATCTGGTTCTGCTCGTTCTGTTTCCCTGCCTCTGTATCTAACTCCTGTGTTCCAGCTATCCTCTTGTGTTTTCCAGTCTGTTCCATGTGAACAGAGCCCTGTCCTGTCTACCGCATCTGCGGGTTTTGTTTTGCTCTGCTTGTTCACCGCATCTGCGGGTTTTGCTCTGCTTTGCTTGTTCACCGCATCTGCGGGTTTTGTTCTGCTCTGCTTTGCTTGTTCACTGCATCTGCGGGTTTTGCTCTGCTTTGCTTGTTCACCGCATCTGCGGGTTTTGCTCTGCTTTGCTTGTTCACCGCATCTGCGGGTTTTGCTCTGCTTTGCTTGTTCACCGCATCTGCGGGTTTTGCTCTGCTTTGCTTGTTCACCGCATCTGCGGTTTTGCTCTGCTTTGCTTGTTCACCGCATCTGCGGGTTTTGCTCTGCTTTGCTTGTTCACCGCATCTGTGGGTTTTGCTCCGCTCTGCTTGTCTACCGCATCTGCAGCTCTGTTCCTGTATCCCAGTCTGTACTGGTCCCTATCCTGCCTACATTCCTACTTGCCAGTACCCGCCTGTTTGCATGCCAGCCGTGCCTGCCAGTGCCCACCTGTCTGCATACCAGCCGTGCCTGTCAATATCCACCTGTCTGCATACCAGCCGTGCCTGCCAGTACCCACCAGTCAATATGCCAGTTTAACCTGCCTGTTCCTGCATTCCCCGGTGTGGGTCAACAGCTGTGACCGGGGTCTGACCTGGAGTAGCACCTGGTCCCTCTGCTCGGTTCTTCCCTGGTTCACGGAGTCGACTGAGCCGCCGTGCGACCTTGGTCGGATCGGGTTGATACTTAGTTACGCCCCTCCAGGCACTCCTCGGTTCATGGTACAGTGGGATCACTAATCACGCTCACGCCAGTCAGTCCGGGCGCGAGCGTAACAGTAATAGATGAAGAAAACCGTTCCTCCTCAGGTACTCCTGAAGAACGATTCCTATTGAAGGAGCAGAATTGATGATGAAAACTGTATGCCCCGAAGAACGGGACTTGCCAGTAGCTTCATGACAACGGTTATTCACAGTGAACTTAGCTAGAGGTAAATAAGAAACCTAATCCTCCTGATTCTCGGACAAAAAGCACCTAAGATATGTCTCAAGATTCTGGTTCACTCTCTCAGTTTGCCCATTAGACTGAGGATGAAAAGCGGATGAGAATGAAAGATGAATTCCCTAGCGAGCACAAAATGCTGTCCAAAATTTGGAAATAAATTGAACCCCCTGGTCGGAAACAATATCAGATGGAATCCCATGTAATTTAAAGATTTCTTTAATAAAATTTGCGCAAAGTACTGGCATTCGGAAAAGCCGGTAGCGCAATAAAATGATGCTGAATCTGTTCACCACCACCAATATTAGAGTGCTACCAGCTGATATGGGTAGATCAGTAACAAAATCTACAGATAAATGAGTCCAAGGTCTACAGGGAATCGCCAAAGATTGAAGAGCCCCGGATGTACAAGTATGTGGGGTTTTAAAAAGCGCACAAGGACTGCAAGCTGTATACTCCCGAACATCCCAAAACATCCCAAAAATGATGAGTAAGAAGATCTGTGGTGGCTTTACTACCAGTATGTCCAGCCAAGACCAAATCATGATGTTTACTCAAAATTTTAAGATGGCGGTTCACAGGAGCAAACAGCTTACCTGAAGGACAGGCAGCAAGGGCGTCCCCCTGAGCCTCTACGATCGAAACATGTAGTAACATTTAACAATTACCTCCTTCCCTGGAAAACAACAAGATAAAGCATCCACCTTAATGATCTTATGCCCCAGACTAGAAGTCACAAAGTTGAATCTGGAAAAGAATAATGACCATCTTGCCTATCTAGGTGTCAGACATTTTGAAGATTCCAAATAAAAAAAATGTTGTATGTTCAGTGATTACCATGACCAGATGTACTGCCCCCCTCCAAAAAATTATGCCAGTCCTCAAAGGCCCATTTTATTGCGAAGAGTTCCCTATTAACAAAGTCATAGTTTCTCTCAGCGGACCACAGTTTCTTGAAAAGTATGCACAAGAATGCCATTTACTTGTAGAAGAAACCTGTGACAATACAGCCACAACCCCCACCTCTGACGCATCAGCCTCTACAATGAATGGCTGAATGACGTCAGGCTGTATTAGAATCGGCACAGAAGCAAAATATCTCTTTAAAGTAGCAAATCCTGACTGGCCTGACTGGATCATTTAGAAAATTCTGTCCCTTTCATGGTCATATCCGTCAGTGGTTTGGCCACTACCAAAAAGTTCTTGATAAACTTACGGTAGTATTTGGCAAACCCTAAAAACTTTTGTAAAGCTTCTAAGTCTAAAGGACAATCCCAATCCAGTTCCACCCGGACTTTCGTCAGATCCATGCGAAAACCAGTGGATGATAAGAAATAACCCAGAAAAGGGATCTCCTGAACCGAAAACATATATTTCTCTGGTTTCACATATAATTTATTGTCCCTGAGTATTTGTAAGACCTGCCTGACATGTACCTAATGTGACTCGTGGCCTGGCGAATAAATCAATATGTCATCCAGTTAGACTACCACAAATCTACCTGCCAGATGACAAAAAATATAATTTACAAAGTGCTGAAAGACGGCGGGAGCATTAGTCAATCCAAATGGCATAACAAGGTTTTCGTTAGTGTCCCTCTGGTATATTAAAAGCAGTCTCCCACTCATCACCCTCCCTTATATGGATGAGATTTTGTGCCACCTTGGGATCCAGTCTTGGGATCCAGTTTAGAAAACCACTTTGCCCTGACGATTTGATTAAAGAGGTCCGGAATGAGAGGGAGGGGATATGGATCCCGAACCATGATCCGATTTAGTTCATGGAAATCTAGGCAGGCCCCTGTATTTTTTCTTCACAAAGAAAAACCCTGCTGCAACGGGAGATGAGGAAGGTCTAATATGACCCTATGAATATCGCCGGCACCTCCCTCTCAGACACACCAGGTATTTATACACCAAGGCCAGGGAGCTAATTAGCCAGAGGGAGGTAGCCGCTGGGTCCTATAGACAGCCAGCCTCTAATAAGATGTCTGTAATGCCAAACATAGAGATCTCCTGCAACCAATTTCAGGGCGACTGTCTGTCACCTCTGACACACCCGTGACAGTATGCCCCCTCTACGAGTGGCCTCCGGACACTCAGGACCGGGTTTCTCAGGAAAAGAGATGTGAAATGAGTGAACCAATCTGGGAGCGTTCACCTCTGACGCTGAAACCCACATTCTCTCCTCTGGACCATAGCCTTTCCCGTGTACCAAGTATTGTAGAGAACGACGTTGGAGACGAGAATCTACAATCCTCTAAATCAGGAACTCCAGATTACCATCAACCATTACTGGGGGCGGTGGTAGAGGCGAGGGCTCAAGAGGTTTCACATATTTTTTAACTAAGGACCTATGGAACACGTTGTGGACTTTAAGGGCCTGAGGAAGTTCAAAACGAAACTCTGCTGGGTTAATGACGCCGGTTATTTTATAGGGACCAATAAACCTAGGTCCCAGCTTCCAAGAAGGAACTTTCAATCTTATATTCCTGGTAGACAACAACACAAAGTCATTCACATTCAGGTCCGGACCTGGCAAGCGTTTTCTGTCTGCCATACATTTATACCTGTCTCCCATGATCTTTAAATTACTCAGCACACCCTGCCATACCAAGGAAAGTGACGAAGCAAACCGTTCCTCCTCAGGAACTCCTGAAGCTCCTCCCCCACAAAAGGTACCAAACTGTGGGTGATAACCATATGCACTGAAGAATGATGTCCTGCTAGTCAATTCTTGACAATGATTATTAATGGCAAATTCTGCCAGCGTTAGGTAAAATGCCTAATCCTCCTGATTTTCGGAAACGAAACACCTGAGGTAGGTCTCCAAATTCTGATTGACACGCTCGGTCTGTCCATTTGACTGAGGGTGGAAGGCAGAGGAAAATGACAGCTGCACCCCCAGTCGAGAACAGAATGCCTTCCAGAACTTGGAAACAAACTGGGTCCCCCGATCTGACACAACATTGGACGGAACCCCGTGAAGCATCACGATCTCAATTATGAACACCTGAGACAGTGTCTTGGCATTTGGAAGTGCAGGCAATGAGACAAAATGAACCATTTTACTGAACCTATCTACTACCACCAAAACCACTATTTTGCCTGCAGAAACCGGTAGGTCAGTAATAAAATCCATGGACAAGAGTGTCCATGGCATACTAGGAATAGGTAGCGGAAGAAGAGTACCAGACGGACGGGTATGCAAAACCTTAGAATGCGCGCAAATACTACAAGCAACTACGTGTTCAATTACATCCCGATGCAACCCCGGCCACCAAAAACGACGAGAGAGGATGTCCGCGGTTGCCTTACCACCTGGATGCCCACCAAACACAGAGTTATGATGTTCCTTAATTACTTTGTGGCGCAGATTAGATGGTACAAGTAACTTTCCTGAAGGGCAGGAGGCAGGGAGTCCCCCTGTGCCTTCAACACCTCACCCTCCAGTTCAGGATAAAGTGCCAAAATGACTACCCCTTTCTGTAATATCGGGGCAGAGTTTTCATGGTCACACCACCAGGGAATCTCTGGGACAAAGCATCAGCCTTGAAATTTTTGATCCCTGAACAAAAAGTGACAACAAAATTGAACCTAGTAAAAAACAGAGACCATCTGGCTTGCCTAGGGTTGAGACGTTTAGCTGACTGGAGATATGACAGGTTCTTATGGTCAGTAATAACAGTAATAGGATGGACAGCCCCTTCCAACCAATGTCGCCATTCCTCGAACGCCAATTTGATTGCCAAAAGTTCCCTATTACCCACGTCATAATTTCTCTTAGCCAAAGACAATTTTTTATAAAAGAAGGCGCATGGACGCCATTTACCAGAGGGCGAACCCTGAGACAACACAGCCCCAACCCCGACATCCGACGCATCAACCTCCACAATAAAGGGTTGAGAAACATCAGGTTGACTAAGTATGGGTGCAGAGGCAAAATGATTCTTTACGTAAGAAAAAGCCTGGAGGAAGCATCTGAACATTTGGAAAAATCGGACCCCTTCTTAGTCATGTCAGGAAGGGGTTTCACTATAACAGAGTAATTTGGGGTGAATTTCAGGTAAAAATTAGTAAAGCCCAAAAAACGTTGTAGAACCTTCAGGTTCTTGGGACATTCCCAATCAAGAACTGCACAGATCTTCTCCTGATCAATCCAAAAACCTGAAGATGACAACAAGTACCCCAAAAACTGCACCTCCTGAACAGCGAAAACACATTTTTCTAGTTTGGCATAAAGTTTGTTACCCCTTAAAATCTGGAGCACCTGCTTAACATCCGATGAGTCTCAAAATCAGGTGAATAAACCAAAATATCATCCAGATAGACCACCACAAACCTCCCCACCAAATGATGGAAAATATAATTTATGAAATGCTGGAATACCGCAGGTGCATTGGTCAAACCAGGGCCGGCGTCAGCACCCGGCGCACCCGGGCAAGTGCCGGGGCCCTGAGCAGGCAGGGGGGGCCCACTGGCGGTTGCGCACCCCGCTGGACTATGGACAGAGGAGAGCGGTGTCAGCGCCCGCCCTTCTCCGCCGCTTGCTCAGGGCCCCGGCAGCCGGATACTTACCTCTCCCCGTGCCTCCGCAGATCCGCTGTCTTCCTGCTCTGCGCTCCCTGTGACGTCTCAGGTCAGAGGGTGCGGTGACGTCTTTCCACCACGCGCTCCCCTGAGCTGTCACAGGGAGCGCAGAGCGGGACGACGCCGGGAACGCTGGAGTCCAGACCCGAGCAGCGGGCAGCAGGTGAGGAGGAGGGAGGTGAGTATTTTTTTTTTTTTTTTTTTTTTTAATGTATGGAGGCATGGGGCATAATATGGGGGGGGGACGACATCCTGCATGGGTCATAATATGGGCGGGTGACATCTTGCATGGGGCATTATAAAGAGAGGGGGGGGTGACATCCTGCATGGGGCATTATAAAGAGAGGGGGGGTGACATCCTGCATGGGGCATTATAAAGAGGGGGGGTGACATCCTGCATGGGGCATTATAAGGAGAGGGGGAGGTGACATCCTGCATGGGGCATTATAAAGAGAGGGGGGTGACATCCTGCATGGGGCATTATAAAGAGAGGGGGGTGACATCCTGCATGGGGCATTATAAAGAGAGGGGGGTGACATCCTGCATGGGGCATTATAAAGAGAGGGGGGTGACATCCTTCATGGGGCATTATAAAGAGAGGGGGGTGACATCCTGCATGGGGCATTATAAAGAGACGGGGGTGACATCCTGCATGGGGCATTATAAAGAGAGGGGGGTGACATCTTGCATGGGGCATTATAAAGAGAGGGGGGTGACATCCTGCATGGGGCATTATAAAGAGAGGGGGGTGACATCCTGCATGGGGCATTATAAAGAGAGGGGGTGACATCTTGCATGGGGCATTATAAGGAGAGGGGGAGGTGACATCCTGCATGGGGCATTATAAAGAGAGGGGGGTGACATCCTGCATGGGGCATTATAAAGAGAGGGGGTGACATCCTGCATGGGGCATTATAAAGAGGGGGTGTGACATCCTGCATGGGGCCTTATAAAGTGGGGGGGGGACATCCTGCATGGGGCATTATAAAGAGGAGGGGGGACAGCCTGCATGGGGCATTATAAGGTGGGGAACAGCCTGCTTGGGGCATTATAAGGGGGGGGAGGACAGCCTGCATAGTGTATTATGTGGGGGGAACAGCCTGCATGGAGCATTATAAGGGGGGAACAGCCTGTATGGGGCATTATGTAGGGGGTAACAGCCTGCATGGAGCATTATAAGGGGGGGGCAGCCTGTATGGGGCATTATGTGGGGGGTAACAGCCTGCATGCAGCATTATATGGGGGCCAGTATCCTGTATGGAGCGTTATAAGGGGACCAGTATCCTGTATGGAGCGTTATATGGGGGCCAGTATCCTGTATGGAGCTTTATAAGGGGACCAGTATCCTGTATGGAGCTTTATAAGGGGACCAGTATCCTGTATGGAGTGTTATATGGGAGCCAGTATTCTGTATGGAGCCTTATATGGGGGCCAGTATTCTGTATGGAGCCTTATATGGGGGCCAAGTATTCCATATGGAGCCTTATATGGGGGCCAGTATTCCGTATGGGGCCTTATATGGGGGCCAGTATTCAGTATGGGGCCTTATATGGGGGCCAGTATTCCATATGGAGCCTTATATGGGGGCCAGTATTCCGTATGGGGCCTTATATGGGGGCCAGTATTCAGTATGGGGCCTTATATGGGGGCCAGTATTCCATATGGAGCCTTATATGGGGGCCAGTATTCCATATGGAGCCTTATATGGGGGCCAGTATTCCATATGGAGCCTTATATGGGGGCCAGTATTCCGTATGGGGCCTTATATGGGGGCCAGTTTTCTGTGTGGAGCGATTCGCTGGTTTCTGAGCTATTGTGGAATTTACAATAGATATCGCTCATGTAATGTAAGAAGTGAAATCTTTGCATTGTACTATATATATATATTTCTCTGCGGTATCTGTGCATCATTAAAGGGGCCCACTGAGACTCTTTCGCCCGGGGCCCAGAAAAACCTGGAGCCGGCCCTGGGTCAAACCAAAAGGCATAACCAGACTCTTGAAATGTCCTTCTGGGGTATTGAATGCGGTCTTCCATTCGTCCCCTTCTCTGATTGTAATCAGATTGTAGGCGCCCCTTAAATCCAACTTGGAGAATACCTTAGCTCCTACAACCAGGCTGAACAAATCAGGAATCAGAGGAAGAGGGTATTGATCACGGATGGTAATTTGATTTAATTCCCGGAAATCTAAACAGGGACGTAGACCGTCATCTTTTTTCTTCACAAAGAAGAACCCTGCCGCCACAGGCGAAGATGAGGGTCTAATATGTCCATTCTCCAGACTTTCCGCAATGAAATCCTTCATGACTTGTCCCTTAGGGCCAGAAAGATTATACAGTCTGGGCTTCGGTAGTTTAGCTCCGGGGTCAGGTTAATAGGACAGTCATAAGCACGACGAGGAGGCAAATCCTGACACCCCCTCTCAGAAAAAAATGTCCTCAAAACCAGACAGAAAAGCAGGTAATATTTCCGTAGACAGCAGCAATGGAAACATCCAGACAGTTCTCATGGCAGTAATCTCCCCATTCAATAATCTCCCCGGATTGCCAATCCACCAACGAATTATGTTTAACAAGCCAAGGGATACCTAAAACAATCAGAGTAGGAAGATTGTCCAGAACATAGCAAGGGATGATTTCACAATGAACTGACCCCACCCTCAGTTTTACATTATGTACAATCTGAGTAAATGCTTTCTGTGCAAGTGGCGCCGAGTCAATGGCAAAGATGGGAATAGGCTCAGCTAAAGCACAGCAAGCAAGACCATGAGTTTTCACAAACTCAGCATCAACCATGCTGACCCCGGCTCCACTGTCAACAAACACAGAAATTTTTTCGGTTTTGCTCTCTAGCACCACCTCTGCTGTCAGGACAAAGCGGGAACTGCAGTTTGGCCAACAAATGCACCCCTTGTTTATCCAACTCCAGACTACCGAGAGTTAATCGAGTCTCCTTTTGTTTAGGGATTGAATCTCCGGGGAGATGTACGATGTAGAGACATCCCTTAACTGCATGGGTTCCTTCACCTCCCCCATTATTGGTTCCCCCCAGACTGCTCCCCTGGCAAAGGTACACAACCCCGACCAGAAGGCCCCGGAGAAGGTGGTCGCACCCATCTATCCAGACATATGGCCAAAGACATGGCAGCCTCCAAGGACTGAGGGGTTTCATAAACAGCCAAGGCATCTTTCAACTTTTCAGTAAGCCCTTCACAAAATTGACTTCTAAGGGCTGAGTCATTCCATTTGGAATCCGTTGCCCATCTACGGAATTCCGAACTGTACGTTTCCACTGACCGAATCCCCTGCTGAAGGCGACATAGCCTAGACTCAGCCAAAGCGACTGGGTCAGGGTCATCAAAGATGAGGGCCAGAGCTCAAACAAAACCCTCCACAGATTGGAGACAAACCGACTCCTGCGGTAAATAAAACTCCCATGACTGAGGTTCGCCCTGCAATAGACAGATCACAATACCAACCCGTTGCTCCTCATTACAGGAGGAGTAGGGTCGAAGTTTGAAATACAATTTGCATGCCTCCTTAAATACAAAAATCCTGTCCCTACCTCCTGAAAACCTGTCTGGGAGGGCAACCTTGGGTTCAGGCTGGACAGGCCTACCTGCAGAGACCCCTACATAGGTGGCCTATAACCGCTGATTCTGCTGCTGAACCTCACAACGGAGGTCATTCACCTCCAGAGACAGACAGCGGAACTGCTCTGCGAGCTCTGCAACTGATCCCATACCAAGGGAGAAAGGAAAAAAAAGGTGCACGCCCAAAAACACACAAAGAAAAAAAAAATGTCAGTATTTTTTTTTTCCTAAACGTGCTCGGTCGGTTATAATGTCATGCCAGGTGTAAGTGCAACACAGAGGGAAAAGGGAAAGGGAGCCCAGACATTAGGGAAAGGGGGAGTGGAGACCTAGTCTGGTTTAGTGTCACCCTGTCTCAACTACCGTCCCTATATTTGCTCTTCATCAATCGCCGAACACGTGTCTAGCCCTGACTTTCCCTGGCGTATGGCTAAGGCTAGGGAAGGAAGAAGATGAGCACTAATCGATCTCCACTAAACTTTATAGACAACAAGGGTAGACAAACGGGGGAATTGCTTAGCTTTAGATGACTCCAGACAAATGCGCACACGGCCTCAAGCTCCAGAGAGGAGGAAGTACTAATCTTGCTAAAGCCTCACAAGTAGTAATAGCAATAAATATCGCCGGCACCTCCCTCTCAGACACACCAGGTATTTATACACCCAGGCCATTGAGCTAATTAACCAGAGGGAGGTAGCCGCTGGGTCCTAGAGATAGCCAGCCTCTAAGAAGATGTTTGTAATGCCAAACGTAGAGCTCTCCTGCAACCAACTGCAGGGCGACTGTCTGTCACCTCTGACACACTCGTGACAGCATGGCCCCTACCTGTAGATGTATCTCTCGAATGACCTGAGTAAAATACCCCTGGCTCAAGGGTGCAGAATCTATAGCGATTATAGGTAAAGGTCTAGACAATTTATGTGGATTGAGACCCGGGTCATGGCCGAACCTGGCGTCAATCAGATTAAACCCCGCCCCACTGTCCAAAAAGGCTGAAATAACCACCTTACTTTAGCTAAAATGGATCTCGGCTGGTAAAAAGAATTATGACCTACCCACAGAGGAAATATGTATACCCGGGTTGCTAAACTCCCCACAACCCGGGCTCCTTAGTTTTCCAGTGGCTATTTGTGTTTAAGCATGGATGGACAAGTACCCATAAAATTACCCTTCTTACTACAGAAAAATCACATTCCCTCTTTGCGCCAAACTGCAGAAGGACCGATAAAAAAAGTGCCCCCCCAACTGCATGGGTTCCTTAGTAGACTCAGAATTAGGTTCCATTGAATCCTGCCCCCTCCGAAAATTGAGGCATCTCTTTATGTCTCTGACGTAGATGGCGGTCCAGACAAATAGCTAGAGACATGACCGCCTCCATGGAAACCGGGGTCTCATATAGAGCAAAGGCATCCTTTACCCTAAGAAAGCCCCTGACAGAACTGACTACGGACCGTGGGGTCATTACACCTACACTCTGTTCCAAATTATTATGCAAATAATATTTTCTCAGATTTTCCTAAATTACCTATATGAATTGCAGTCATTGTAATTTTCCAGCCAAATAACTATTAGAGTACAATTGAAAGGTTTTTGTACAAACTGCCTATGATAACAGTATATTTTAAAAAAAATAAAACACTCAAACTGCACTCAAAATGCATGTTCCAAATTATTATGCACAGCAGAGTTTTCAACCGTCTCATGCTGCACATAACACATCTGCTTCTCTGGCTGCTGTGGGCATAAAAGGGGACAAACTTATGGTGTGGCCCCCATGCTCCCCTGACCTCAACCCCATTGAGAACCTCTGGAGCATCATCAAAAGGAGTGTCTATGATGGCGGGAGGCAGTTCACATCTAAGCAACAGCTCTGGGAGGGTATTCTGTCCTCATGCAAAACAATTGAAGCAGAAACCATCCAAAACCTGACAAATTCA
This sequence comes from Phyllobates terribilis, assembly GCF_046119375.1. NCBI lineage: Eukaryota > Metazoa > Chordata > Amphibia > Anura > Dendrobatidae > Phyllobates > Phyllobates terribilis. Next base: position 368,002,422 of record NW_027362767.1, read on the forward strand.
ATGGACGAGAGAGTTCAGAAGCTCCTTTCGAACAAGCGGTCCTATGTGCAAATGTAACATCACCTAGAATAAAGTTTTGAGTTGAAAACTGTTTGATTTCAGTTTGTAATAACCTGCTAATGCTTATAATTTCAAAAATGACCATTTTTTTGTTCTTTATTAAAATGAAAAGGTTGAAAACTCTGCTGTGCATAATAATTTGGAACATGCATTTTGAGTGCAGCTTGAGTTTTTTATTTTTTTAAAAATATACTGTTATCATAGGCAGTTTGTACAAAAACCTTTCAATTGTACTCTAATAGTTATTTGACTGGAAAATTACAATGACTGCAATTCATATAGGTAATTTGGGAAAATCTGAGAAAATATTATTTGCATAATAATTTGGAACACAGTGTAGTATCCGTAGACCACCTACGGAACTCGGAGCAATACTCCTCTGCTGGCCAGTCTCCCTGCTGAATCTGACATAGTTTAGACTCAGCCAGAGAGACAAGGTCAGGGTCTTCATAGATAAAAGCCTGGAAAAATTCCTCGACCGTCTGAAGCGACTGGGAGTCAGACGGGAGCGAAAATGCCCAGGCTTGAGGGTCACCCTGGAGAACAGAGCTTATGATCCCCACCAGTGTGGCCCTGTACTGGGAAGATGGTGGTCATCAGCTTAACCTGTAGTACGTCAGCAATGTTTCCCACAAGTGATGTGTCGCCGTCCGCAACCTCTGTCATGTAATGCAGATGAAGAATTCAAGTGTTTTACCTATTACCTATTGTACATCGTTCCAAGATCAAGTAAACAAGAGTTTATTTTATTACTAACGCTTGGCTCATTCTTCATGACAACAAAAAGCAAAATTTCCCATCTTGCTCCAAGATACGGCAGCATGCAGTTTGAGAGTGACAGCAGTTCAAGCGTACACATGTGCACACAACCATGGACCCTTATATAGGGTGTTAAGGGACGTGGAAGTAAACATTGGCCAGTCTTGTCCCTTACGAGATGTTGCCACCTTCCTCCATTCTGCTATAGTGCAGCTCTGATGCTCACATACCCATTGTGGGCATTTCAACAGTGGACATGTGTCATACACAGTGTAGGAAAGACAAAGTGTGACACGAAGGAATGAGTGGAAGGGAGCCCAGACACCAGGGAAAGGGGGAAGTGGAGATCTGCTAGGCTGATCTGTAATCACCCTGTCTCCCCTAAAGTCCCTATATTGGTTCCTCATCAATCGCCACACAGGAACCCATCCCTGTATTTCCCTAGCGCTTGGCCCTGGATAGGGAAGGGGGGGTGAGTGCTAGTTGATCCCCACTGACAACTAAAGACAGCAAGGGGAGACAGACACGGGGGAAGTAGCTTAGCTTGAGTCGACTTCAGAGAGATGGCACACACGTCCTCTTAGCACCAGAGAGAAAGTAAGAACTGCACTTGCTCCAAGCATTCACAAGGGGTCATGTGAATATCACTGGCACCTCCCTCTAGCAACAGTCAGTATTTAAACATCCAGCCTGGGTGTCAATTAGCCGGAGGGAGGTAGCCGCTGGGTCCTAGAGTGAGACAGCTAAGAAGGTGTCTGTAATGCCAAATGAAGAGATCTTCTGCAACCAACTGCAGGGTGACTGTCACTTCTGACACACCCGTGACAACATGGGTCAGTATGTGCACTCTGACCTCTCTGTGTGTCCTGACAACATAGCCAGAATTACATTTTTTAGTACTTTGTCCTACAGTAGCTCTTCACAAGATCTGCTGTTTGCGAGGTGCTCTAACCGAATCGTCTAGCCTTCACAATCTGGTCCTTAGCATAGTCACTCACATCCTTACCCTTGCACATTTTTCCAAGTGAGTGAGTGCTAGATAGCTAGGAGGAGGGAAAGAAAGAACAAAAGAAAAAGGAAGAAAGAAATAAAAAGAAAGATAGATAGAGAGAAGGTAAAAGAGAAAGAAAGATAAATAGGTGATGATGATATGTAGGTAGAAAGATAAACAGATAGATAGACAGATAGATAGGGAAAAGAGAAAGAAAGAAAGATCAATAGATGATGATAGAGAAAAAGAAAGAAGATAAACAGACAATGAATAGATAGACAAAAGAAAGAAAGAAAGAAAAAGAAAGAAAGAAAGAAAGAAAGAAAGAAAGAAAGAAAGAAAGAAAGAAAGAAAGAAAGAAAGAAAGAAAGAAAAAAAACGTTTATTGCTCCTAGTGTTATTCTGTGGTTCTCGGAGATATGACTTCTTTACTACCGAGAATTAATAACATGCTTGTTCTTAAAAGCTCCAGAGGTTCCACATATGACTTTGCACAATAGGAAATGACTTTCATGATATTTATGTTTAATAGGCTAGAAATACGCCTTGGGTTTACTAAGTGTGGAGCACTGTCCTGTATGTGACTACAGAAGGTCTGGACCATTAGTAAGAATATTCTGCACTGTGGGTCTTTTCTTCTTATTCAACAATCTCAGCCCTGATTCCTTTTGTAAATGTATATTTTCTCCTCTCCACCTTACTCTCCACATTCTTGGAAATTGAAATTGTGCCTCAAGGGTGAATATGGTCTGATCTGAATTATGGAGCATAAAAGATTAGTGGCTAGATGCTGTCAAAGCGTCTGAGCAAGACATAATGCTGAATGACAGCGGAAGCAATACTACGTACCCAATGCTCACCCGAGAAAAGGCTGAGTAATTGTATATCCAGACGTCTGTATTACATTAACTATGGTGTACTGTATGATATGTAATGTGTGCTGTCATACTGTAGCAAGGGAGGCATAAGTAGAAATACTTACCAGTGTATAGCTCCAACATTTTTCAGATTACATTTTTCAATTTTACAAAAAAGTGTGCAGTTTGATGAAAAATCTTGACATACAGTCATGTGTTTGTGCAGGTTATAAGGTACAAGTCTGCAGACACTCTGTGACTGCAAACTTGTTAATCCTCACAGCGTTTAGTGCGCACTGTCAGGATTCTTTAGTACCGGCGCAAGGAGCAGGCGGGCGCATGACCACAAGTATGCAATTTGCATACATGGGGTCATGTACCGACTAGACACACTTGTATTGAACAAGGCCGCACAGGCAAATATGCAAATCACATTCTTGCAGTCACCTGACCATCCATTCCCAGCACCTGCACTGCACAATCATGACAGCATGCACACTGGAAGGATTCAGAAGACTGCAGTCACACATAGTGACTGCAGACTTGTTCCCCAAGCCTGGACAACCCCTTTAAATAGATATCCAGTCTTAAATTACATTTTAATTTTTAGAACTTTATATTCAAATAGGTCTACGATTGTGTGTTGATCGATTTCCAAATAGAACCCTGTAGTACTTGAAGCTCTATTTCTGTTTCAAAGCCACCACTAGAGGGAGCTAAGTAGCTTACTGCATACTGTTTATAGAGTCAACTCAATAATAACCTATTATACCAGGGGTCGGGAACCTATGGCTCGTGAGCCAGATGTGGCTCTTTTGAAGGCTGCATCTGGTTCCCAGACGAGTGACCGCTCTAACTGCCACTGACGTCGCCACTGACAGTTTAAAATGGGCGCTTCTGATCCGCACCACAGGAAGCTGTCACCCGGGATATAAGGCGCCCGCTCTCCTGACAGCTAGAGCGTTGCTTGAGCGAGCGGAACTCAGTTGCTGCTATGCTGGGGTGAGTCATCATTAAGCGCAGACCGGAGGCGAGCTCACCAGCAGGTATAGGGAGTTTCCGGGCTGTCAATCATCGTTCTCCTCACCCCAGCGTAGCAGCAACTGAGCTCCACTCGCTCAAGCGCCCGTGTAGCTGTCAGGAGAGCGGGAGTCTTATAAGGGTGATGGCTGCCTGTGGTGTGGCTCAGAAGCGCCGGCGCCATTTTAAACTCCACTGACAAGCATCAGCAGGCGCATAAGTCAGAGAGCTCCTGAATATAGGTAACGCTCTTACTTCATACCACCAGTCAATCAGGGGGACGCCAGTTACCTATATACACAGTACTGCGGGGGTACAGTTTGCCCTTCCCCTTAAGTGCAAAGATGCCATCTCTGTTCCCCACATGGAATCAGCCAGGGACACCTCCAGCATATGGAAGTAAACTTCCCTCATTTTAATCAAGTAGTCAGCTAGCTAACTGCAGAAACCCTTTTATTGAAGAAGATGGCTAAAAGAAAAAAAGATGAGGAGTATCGTACATTTCATCAGGAATGGAGAGAGGAATTTGCCTTTATGGAGAGAGCAGGTTTTGCAGTGTGTCTAATATGCAATGATAAAAATTGCATTGATGAAACGGTCAAATATAAAGCGGCACTTCGACACACGCCATACTACATTTGCATCGAAATATCATGCGGGGGACAGCAGGAAGAAAGCATGGCATGAGCTACTGTGCAGAGTGCAAGCTAGTCAGCAGCAACTCCGTGTTTGGACCCAACAAGGTGACTGGCATTCGGCTAGCTTTGCTGGTGCTTTAGAGAAACGGAAAGCCATTCACAGATGGAGAGTATGGCAAAACATTCATGCTTGATGTTGCCAATGAACTTTTTGACAACTTTTTGGATAAAGACAAGATAATCAAACGAATAAAAGACATGCCTCTGTCGGCAAGAACTGTTCACGATCGTACCATCATGATGGCAAATCAAATTGAGACAACACAAGTGAAAGACATAAATGCAGCACCATTATTTTCTCTCACTTTGGATGAGTCAACAGACGTAAGCCATTTATCCCAGTTCAGCGTGATTGCAAAGTATGCAGCCGGTGACACACTACGTGAGGAAAGTCTTGCTGTTTTGCCTATGAAAGGGACAACAAGAGGGGAGGATTTATTCAAGTCTTTCACTGAGCTCGCTAAAGAAAAAATCTACCAATGGATAAACTTATTTCGGTGTGTACTGATGGTGCTCCGTGCATGGTGGGGAAAAACAGAGGATTCGTAGCGCTTCTTCGTGAACATGAAGAGACCTATCCTAAGTTTTCACTGCATCCTACATCAGGAGGCGCTTTGTGCTCAGGTATGTGGCGAGCAGGGTGGTGAGGTGATGTCGATGGTCATTCAGGTGGTCAACTTTATTGTTGCCCGAGCTTTAAATGATCGCCAGTTTAAAACACTGGTATATAAGGAAAAAAAGGGAAAATTTCAGCCTACCATGCATATGCCATAAGGGTCCACTGGTGCACGGAAATCCTTGGTGGCAAATCCAGGGATGAGAAGCAGTAGGAAGTAGATGAGAAAAACTCCAGCACCTTCTCCATATCCATCACAAGAAATGTAAAGTTAAAACGTCCATTTTATTAGTTCCATTAAAAAAGCGCCATATGTAAGGCAGACCTTACGCATTTCGAACCAAACAGGGGTTCTTAATCATAATCACCTATGATTAAGAACCCCTGTTTAGTTCGAAACGCGTAAGGTCTGCCTTACATATGGCGCTTTTTTAATGGAACTAATAAAATGGACGTTTTAACTTTACATTTTTTGTGATGGATATGGAGAAGGTGCTGGAGTTTTTCTCATCTACCTCCTACAGTTTAAAACACTGCTGGATGAAGTTGGGAATAATTATCCTGGTCTGCACAGCAATGTGCGTTGGTTGTCAAGAGGGAAGGTGCTCAACCGTTTCGCGGCTTGTCTGAGCGGAATCCGGACTTTTCTTGAAATGAAAAATGTTGAGCATCCTGAGTTAGCTAACACTGAGTGGCTCCGGAAGTTCTACTATCTCGTGGACATGACTGAACATCTGAACCAGCTCAATGTGAAAATGCAAGGTGTTGGAAATACAGTCTTAGGCTGTGTGCCCAAGATGCGTTTTTTAAGCATTTTTGCAGCGGCAATTACGCTGCAGAAACGCTTAAAAAACGCTTGGTAGAAGGCCTGCCATGTTCCCCAATGATAATCCGCATGTGCTGTGCACATGCTGCGGAAATTTCCGCTGCGGGTTATCATTGCGGAAAAAAACGCAGCACTACCAATTATTTTGCGGAAGCGCTGCATTTTTGCCGCCATTGACTTGCATTGGAACGCATGGATTACGCATCACTGCATCTGTAGATGCGCATTCCAAGCGTTTCAATGTGCGGATGGTACCCGGGTCTGGGGAAGAGGAGACTCTCCTCCAGACCCATGTACCATAGAACCTGTAAAAAAAGAATAAAATAAAAAATAAATATTATATTTACCTTCTTATGGCCCGCGGTGTGCTTGTCTTCGCTTGCCGGCAGATCGCGGTGAACTGAAGGACCTGCGCTGACGTCATTTAGTCATGTGACGGCAGGTCCTTCAGTGTACCGCGAGCTACCCGCAAGCCAGGACGGATGGAATCAAGACTCCGGGGGCCATCAGAAGGTAAGTGGACAGCGCCGACCTGAGTTACATCCCCGGTGTCTCCGTCAGAGATTTTGAGCTACAAGCTGCTGACCTGAAGGCCTCGGATGTGTGGGTGAGTAAGTTCAAGTCACTGAATGAAGATTTGGAAAGACTTGCACGACAGCAAGCAGAGTTGGCGAGCAAACACAAGTGGCGAGAAATGAAAAAACTTTAACCCGCGGACCAGCTGATTGTCAAAACTAGGACCCATCACATACCACACACTGCAGCGTGTGAGTATTGCTGTACTGACAATGTTTGGCTCTATGTATGCATGTGAGCAGTCTTTCTCACATCTAAAGAACATTAAGACCAACCTACGATCACGTTTAACGGATGGAAGTCTCAACACCTCCATGAAGCTCAACCTCACCACGTATCAACCAGACTACAAAGCCATCAGCAAAACCATGCAGCACCAGAAGTCACATTAATGGTAAAAAGTACTTTATTCATCATTGGTTAGCAACAGCATAACAACGTTATTAAAAAGAATTCAGAGACTTATTGTACTTTAAAAGTGTTGGTCTTGCATAAAATGCTCACATTCACTTGTATTTAGTTTTAAATATATTGTAGCGCTCTCACGGAATTACATTTTAAAATATGTGGCGTTCATGGCTCTCTCAGCCAAAAAAGTTCCTGACCCCTGCATTATACCATAAGCTGATATTGTCCCCCTATAGTGGCAGAATACTATTACTTAATTAGGGGTAGTCTCTTGAAAAGTTTTGTTCAACACTTAATAGAAATGTGCAAAAGGAGGTCTATATGCAACCTACATCAATTAAAAATGGTGTCCACTTTTGTATGTGTATATATACATCACATTTTTATCTGTAACAATGACCCATGCAGTTACTCCTGACTGAAGTATATGTCCACCTTCAGTGGCATATCGCTGATAGTGGCAGACCACGTGGCCACTATGGGACCTGTGAGCTGGGGGGCAGCACAGCCCCCTCCCTCCCTGCCTATCATCACACTTACAACTGTATGCACATCCTGGCCATTATACTGAGTGGAGGGTTGTGTGTGGGCCATAATACTGTTTGGATGGCTAGTGGGCGGTCATTATAATGTGTGCGGGCCATTATACAGTGTGGAGGGTTGTGTGGGGTCTACTGTACTGTGTGGAGGCTTGTGGGGCCACCATACTGTGTGTAGAGTTGTGAGGTCCACTATACTGTATGAAAGGCCACTATACTGTATGGAAGGCTATCATATTGTATGGAGGGCTGTGTGGGCCATCACACTGTGTGTGGGACTATGGGGGCCATCACACAGTGTTGGGGTCACTGTAGGGGGATCATACATTGTATGGGGTACTGTAGGGTCATCATACTGTGTATATGGAGGGTACCGTGGGGGCACATTTATTGGCATCATATTTTATGGGGATCATGAAAGAGGTAACCTAGTGTGTGGGAAAACAAAGGGGCTTCAATAAGGGCAAAATTAATTTGTAAGGGCTGCAAAGTTGTGAGATATGCTCTTCTGTGACCCCGATGATTATTATTTATTTTTGTGTGTGTGGGTGGAGGGGAGGGGGGCTCCATTAGAACTTCTGCTATGGGGCCCCATAACTTCTATGTATGCCACTAGTTGTGGACGCACATGCTCAGTTATAATGAGAGGAGGAAAGAAGGTAGGAAGAAAGGACAGACGGATGGAAGGACGGATACTTGCAATGCATTAGTGGAAATGCTGCATTTTTGTGTAAGGGATTATTTCCTTGGAGAAGGAAGGTGGGAGATGAGAAATTAGCAGATGCTAACTGCAACGTACTCCTTGGAAACGTTATTGCTTCCTGGACAAATGGAACAAGGAGCTGCCCACACACAATAAGTAAAGAGACCAGAACCGCAGAGGAGGTTAAGGTTAAGTGGGATGGAAATTACATGTCAAAGTGGTGGTTTTTGCATGAATATGATTAAAGCACCACTCCAGCATTTTTTTTATTTCAGCACTGACGTGGTGCTACTATTGTAAGTTCCCTGTTCCTAGTATTATATTCACTAGCCAGTGTCTTCAGCTCTTCCCAGTGCTTCTCTGGTCCTGATCCGCCATCTTGATCTGCCATCTTGATCCGCCATCTTGTGACCACAACTTCTGACTGACCGGAAGTCAGAGTTACGGTCATAAGCTCTCAGAGTAAGTCTATGAGAACCTCATTCTGGCTCTAATAGACTTACATTGAGTTGTGACTTCTGGCTCGACCAGCAAACACTGAAGCTCTCCGGCAGGTCACAAGCTGCAGAAGACAGACTGGAGCGGCACCAAGCAGTGGCATACCGCAAATGGCAGCAGGCCACACGACTGCTATGGGGCCCGTGAGCCGGGGGAGTCCAGTGTCAGCGCCCCCCCTCCACGCTGTATCAGGCAGTGGAGCTGCTAAGACATGCTGCGGAGACTGGAGTAGCAGGAGAATGAGGAGAGGTAAGTATTGTATTTATTTAGTTTTTAATCAGTGTGTACGTGGTAGCCATAATACTGGAGCACTGTGGGGTGCAGTGTACTATTTGGAGGCTGCATTTTTCAATTTGGGGGCTGCATTATATTCTATGAGGGCTGCATTATACTCTATGGGGGCTGCATAATACTCTATGGGGTGTGCATTATACTCTATGGGGGACTATGGGGACTGCATTATACTATTTGGAGGACTATGGGGTTGCATTATATTGTACGGAGGACCATGGGGTCCGCATTATATTGTATGGAGGACCATGGTGGGTGCATTATATCGAATGGAGGACCATAGTGAGGGTATTATATCCTATGGAGGACCATGGTGAGTGCATTATATTATATTATATGGAGGACCATTGTGAGTGCATTATATTATATGGTGGACCATGGGGAGAAAATTTTATTATTTGGAGGATCATGGCGAGTGCATTATATTATGTAGCATTGGCGTCTCTGCCCCCTGCCAGGCAGAGACGCCGTCCCCCTTACCGCCGTGCTCCTGGTACGGCGTCTTCCGGCCTCCCTGCTGCTGCTGCTGATGGTGCACGCAGCTTCCCGGGCACTGTGCTTAGGGCGCGCGCGCTTTCTCCCTCTTAAAGGGGCCGCGCGCCGTCCTAAAAAGTCCCCAGCCAATGGCCGGAGGACTTTCCCTATTTAAAGCACCTCCTCCAATATGGAGGTGCCCGTGCAAGGTTGTTAATCTGTGATTCTTACTGTTGCTTCAGCCCTCAGGTCCCTCTGCAAGTCAGTCCTGTCTGCCAGTCTGTTCTTCAGTCCAGTCCGCCAGTCTGACTACTATCCAGCCCGACAGTCTGTCTACAGTCCAGTCCGCAGGTCTGTCTATGGGCTCTTCCCGCCTGCTTACCTGGAAGCACCTGCCTGTTACCTGCCGTACCCGCTAGCCTGCTTACCTGGAAGCACCTGCCTGTTACCTGCCGTGCCCGCCAGCCTGCTTACCAGGAAGTACCTGCCAGTTACCCGTTGTGACTGCCAGCCTGCCTACCCGGAGCACCCATCTGGCTATCAGCCGAATCAGCCTGCTTGTATACCCGGACCACCCGTGAGCCTGCCTGCCGTGCTCATCCGCTGTACCGGTCAGTTCCTGCCATCTGACCCGTGGGAGTCACCTGCTCTCATACAAGGTCGGTCCCAGAGTGGCACCTGGTCCCCCTGCTCAGTCCCTCCCTGGTTCACGGAGTCAATTGAGCTGCCATGCGACCTTGGTCAGGCCGAGTAGGTGCTTAGTCACGACCCTCTGGTCCCTCCTTGCACCGCAGCACAGAGGTTCCACCACCCAGATCCGTAACATATTATATGATATGGAGGATCATGGCGAGTGCATTATATTATATTATATAGAGGATCATGGCGAGTGTATTATATTATATTATATGGAGGACTTTTGTGAGTTCATTTTATTATATGGAGGATCATGGGGAGTGCATTTGATTATATGGAGGACCATGGGGAGAGCATTATATTGTATGGAAGACCATGGGGAGCGTGCATTATATCATATAGAGGACCATGGCGAGGGCATTATATTATATTTTATTATATGGAGGACCATGGCGAGTGCATTATATTATATGGAGGACCATGGAGTATATGCATTATGCTCTATGGGGTGTGCATTATACTCTGTGGGTTGTGCATTATACTCTATGGAGGACCATGGCGTGTGCATTATATTATATGGGGGACCATGGGGAGAGCATTTTATTACATGGAGGACCATGGGGAAAGCATTTTATTATATTGAGGACCATGCGGAGAGCATTATATTGTATGGAGGACCATGGGGAGTGTATTATACTATATGGAGGACCATGAGGGCTGCATTATATTGTATGGAGGACAATAGGGGAGTGCATTTTATTGTATGGAGGACTATGGCGAGTGCATTATATTATATTATATGGAGGACCATGGAGCGTGCATTTTATTATATGGAGGACCATGGGGAGAGTATTTTATTATATGGAGGCACATGGGGAGAGCATTTTATTATATGGAGGACTATGGGGGTGCATTATATTGCATTGAGGGCCATGGGGGGTACATTATATTATATTATACGGAGGACCATGGGGACTGCATTATATTGTGTGGAGGACCATGGGGAGTGCATTATATTATATGGAGGACCATAGGGAGTGCATTATATTGTATGGAGAACCATGGCAAATGCATTATATTATATTATATGGAGGACCATGGGGAGTGCATTATATTGTATGGAGGACCACGGGGAGTGCATTATATTATATGGAGGACCATGGGGAGTGCATTATATTTTATGGAAGACCATGGGGAGTACATTATATTATATGGAGGACCATGGGGAGAGCATTATATTGTGTGGAGGACCATGGGGAGAGCATTATACTATATAGATTACCATTGGGAGTGCATTATATTGTATGGAGGACCATGGGGAGTGCATTATATTGTATGGAAGACCATGGATGGTGCATTTTACTATATGGAGGACCATGGTGAAAGCATTATATTGTATGGAGGACCATGGGGAGAGCATTATATTATATGGAGGACCATGGGGAGAGCATTATATTATATGGAGGACCATAAGGAGTGCATTATATTGTATGGAGGACCATGGGGAGTGCATTTTATTATATGGAAGACCATGGGAAGTGCATTATATTGTATGGAGGACCATGGGGAGAGCATTATACTATATAGAGTACCATGGGGAGTGCATTATATTGTATGGAGGACCATGGAGAGTGCATTATATTGTATGGAGGACCATGGATGGCGCATTATATTATATGGAGGACCATGGCACGTGCATTTTATTATATGGATGACCATGGGGAGAGCATTTAATTGTATGGAGGACCATGGGGAGTGCATTATGCTATATGGAGGATTATGGAGGGTGCATAGTAGTGTATGGAGGATTATAGGGGGCGCATTATACTATATGGAAGGCTATGTGAGGCCATTATAATATTTGGAGGGCTATATGGGGGCCATTATACAGTATGCAAGCAATTATACAGTATGAAGGTTTGTGTGGGGTCCATCATACTGTTTTGAGGGCTAGTGTGAGTCATTATAAAGTGTAGGGGCCAATATACTGTATGTAGGCCCATTATAGTGTATGGAGGGCTGTGTGGGAGTCACAGTTGGGGGATCATATTGTGTTGGGGTCACCATACTTAGCCTTGAAAGTTGAGGTGGGGTACAGTAGTCTTTGCACGTGGAGACTGTAGCGTCGGTGTCCCTGCCTCCAGCTAGGCAGGGACGCTGTTCCCCTCACCTCTCCACTCCGTGCCCGGCGTCCTCCTCCCGCTCTGCTGGCAGCGCGCGCTGCTTCCCGGCCACTGTGCTTAGGGCGCGCGTGCGCGCGCTCCCCCTCTCTTAAAGGGGCCGCGCGCGCCGTCCTAAGGAGTCCCCGGCCAATGGCCGGAGGACCTCACCATATATAAGGCACCTCCTCCAAAATGGAGGTGCCTGAGCAATGTTGTTGCAAAGCCTTCACTCTGCTTCAGCCCTCAGGTCCCGTTACCAGTTACCTGCCAGTCACCTGCCAGATTCCTGCTTGATACCTGCCTGATATCCGTTTACCTGCTTGCAAGCCTGCGGTCCGACGGTCTGCCTTCCGACACCTGTCAGTCTGTCTATGGACCAGCCTGCCCGCTCACCTGGGAGCGCTCGCCTGCTACCTGTCTGCTAGCCTACCTGGAGGCTCCGCCGTCACTTGCCGTGACCACCTGCCTGCCCAGAGACTCTTGCCTGCTCACCTGGGAGCGCTCACCTGCTACCTGTCTGCTGGCCTACCTGGAGGCTCCGCCGTCACTTGCCGTGACCACCTGCCTGTCCAGAGACTCTTGCCTGCTCACCTGGGAGCGCTCACCTGCTACCTGTCTGCTAGCCTACCTGGAGGCTCCGCCGTCACTTGCCGTGACCACCTGCCTGTCCAGAGACTCTTGCCTGCTCACCTGTGAGCGCTCACCTGCTACCTGTCTGCTAGCCTACCTGGAGGCTCTGCCGTCACTTGCCGTGACCACCTGCCTGTCCAGAGACTCTTGCCTGCTCACCTGGGAGCGCTCACCTGCTACCTGTCTGCTAGCCTACCTGGAGGCTCTGCCGTCACTTGCCGTGACCACCTGCCTGTCCAAAGACTCTCGCCCGCTCACCTGGGAGCGCTCACCAGCCACCTGCCTGCTGTCCTTCTACCCAGAGACTGTCTCTGTCACTTGCCGTGAGAACCTGTCCTTCTACCCAGAGACTGTCCCTGTCACTTGCCGTGAGTACCCGTCCTTCTACTCAGAGACTGTCCCTGTCACTTGCCGTGACTACCTGCCCTTCTACCCAGAGACTGTCCCGGTCACTTGCCGTTGTAGCGTCGGCGTCCCTGCCTCCTGCTAGGCAGGGACGCTGTTCCCCTCACCTCTCCACTCCGTGCCCGGCGTCCTCCTCCCGCTCTGCTGGCAGCGCGCACTGCTTCCCGGGCACTGGGCTCAGGGCGCGCGCGCGCGCGCTCCCCCTTTCTTAAAGGGGCCGCGCGCGCCGTCCTAAGGAGTCCCCGGCCAATGGCCGGAGGACCTCACCATATGTAAGGCACCTCCTCCAAAATGGAGGTGCCCGAGCAATGTTGTTGCAAAGCCTTCACTCTGCTTCAGCCCTCAGGTCCCGTTGCCAGTTACCAGCCAGTCACCTGCCAGATTCCTGCTTGATACCTGCCTGATATCCGCTTACCTGCTTGCAAGCCTGCGGTCCGACGGTCTGCCTTCCGACACCTGTCAGTCTGTCTATGGACCAGCCTGCCCGCTCACCTGGGAGCGCTCACCTGGGAGCGCTCACCTGCTACCTGCCTGCTAGCCTACCTGGAGGCTCTGCCGTCACTTGCCGTGAGCACCTGCCAGTCTAGAGACTCTTGCCCGCTCACCTGGGAGCGCTCACCTGCTACCTGCCTGCTAGCCTACCTGGAGGCTCTGCCGTCACTTGCCGTGACCACCTGCCAGTCCAGAGACTCTTGCCCGCTCACCTGGGAGCGCTCACCTGCTACCTGCCTGCTAGCCTACCTGGAGGCTCTGCCGTCACTTGCCGTGACCACTTGCCTGTACAGAGACTCTTGCCCGCTCACCTGGGAGCGCTCACCTGCTACCTGCCTGCTAGCCTACCTGGAGACTCTGCCGTACCACCTGCCCGTCCAGAGACTCTCGCCCGCTCACCTGGAAGCGTCCACCTGCTACCTGTCTGCTAGTCTACCCAGAGACTGTCCCTGTCACTTGCCGTGACTACCAGCCCTTCTACCCGGAGACTGTCCCTGTCACTTGCCGTGAGTACCTGCCCGTCTTCCCTGGGAGCCACACGCTTCCTCACAAGGACCACCCCCTTGTAGAGTTGCTCAGAGGCTCCGCCTCCCAGACCCGTTACAGCCGTGACTACCTGCCTGTCTTCCCTGGGAGCCACCCGCTTCCTTACAAGGACCGCCCCCTTGTATAGTTGCTCAGAGGTTCCGCCTCCCAGACCCGTTACAGTGACTAATGTGGAGGAATTCACCATGGCGGTAACATTCTGTGTTTGGGGGGCACTTTTGTTGGCATCATACTTACTATGTAAAGGCTGGAAAGTTAATGAGATATGCTCTTCTGTGACCCCGACAAATATTTCATTTTTTTCTTTGAGGGGTGTGTGTGGGGGGGGGGGGTATTAGAAATTCTGCTATGAGGCCCCATGATTTCTATGTACGCCCCTGGCGCCAATGAACAGCTGAATAAGGCAACTGGTAAGTATAAGGCTGAGTTCACACGATGCGTTTTTCATGCGTTTCCGCGGCGTTTTTGCAGTTGCGTAAATGCTGCGGAAACGCATGAAAAACGCATGGTAGAAGGGCAGCAATGTTCCGCAATTGAAATCTGCATGTGCTGTGCCCATGATGTGGATTTTTACGCAGCGTAAACGCTGTGGTCAAAAATCCGCAGCATGTCAATTAATTTTGCGGAAACGCTGCTCTTTTGCCGCCATTGACTTGCATTAGACCGCATGGAATCCGCATCACTGTATATGTTGATGCGCTTTTCATGCGGTCTAATGTGCGGATGGTACCCGGGTGTGGATGAGAGGACTCTCATCCAGACCCAGGTACCATTAAAAAAAAAAGAATAAAATAAAAAATATATATATACTTACCTTATGACGGCCCGCGCAGCGCTCCTGCTTGATTCCCCGCACTTCGAGGTTGAATGAAGAAGGACCTTCGCTGACGTCAGAGTCATGTGACGGGTCACGTGACGCTGACGTCGGAAGGTCCTAAAGTCTTCACTGCCGGCAGCCGGGACCGAGCGAAGCAGGACACCGGGGGCCATCAGAGGGTAAAGTATATATTTATTTTTTATTTTTTGACATTCACACACTATATAAAGCCATGCTGTTTGCATGGATTTATATAGTGTGAAGTTGACAAGCACTTTCCAAGTGATGCTAAAATCGCTTGGGAAGCGCTTGTCAACCCGCATGCGGAAATGCATGTGAAGAACGCTTCCCTTCTGCATGTCCCTGGCAGGAAAACGCATGTACAATCCGCATGCGTTTTTTCCTGCCAGAGAGATGCAGAAACGCTCAGGAAAAAATCCTGAGCATTTCTGCATCGTGTGCACATACCCTAAGACTAGGAGCAGGGAAGTTAAATTAGTACCACCACTACAGTGGTAAAATACGAAAAAAAACGCTGGAGTGGTGCTTTAAATTAATGATCTGCTTTACTCCTGAGATTATTTTTTTCAATTTTCTTTCTAACCCTTTTGACTCTCTGTAACAGAAAAGTTTTGATTGCTGTAAAGATATATTAGGAAATCAGTCAGAATAGAATATTGGACCTAAAAATGTCATGATGTTAAATGGTGGACACCAGACACTTCAGGCATCATCATCATTATCATGTTAGATTAGTTCATTGCACTGTGCTATGGAAAGAACTGCTCCACTAGATAGGGTTTAGAGATAAGGATGTGTAACAGCTGTCACTGACTCCATAATTAGCAATTATGGGACTTCTAATCCAGGCTGTGAAATGATGCGATGCCACAGTGATACGATTCATTCATCTATGAGTGTTTTTCTGGGCTCAGTGGACAGGAATACCAAGCTGTTTTCATTTTTCCGGACAAGCTATCCAAAAATCACATAAAGCCAACATTTTTTTCAAACAATAATTAGGAAATCAAAATCAATAATGAAGATTATAAGAGACATAAAAGCCTATCAACAAAAACACTGACATAAAATATTACTAGCATTTACTTTGAGCTTTAAAATGATGATAATTACAAACACAGTGTCCTGCAAAAGATCCTCCAGATTCATAAAAAAATCAATTTTTTTTTTTTTTTTTGGGGGGGGGGGGGGTAGGAAAAAGTACTCAATATTTACAAATTGTCCAGGAATTTACTAATGGTTGTCAATTATGTTTGTGAGTATGAAACTAGACAATACAGAAGAAGGAGTCAGGGAAAGTATTGGTGTCTTTGAACTTTGAAGACGGTGGGGACGTGTAGGCTGTGTTCCGTCCCCGCAATGAGTTTTTGAAGCTGCATCCCTATGTTTCCCCCTTGTAAAATAATAACACTTATACTCACCTCCGGTGCCGGCGCTGTTCCAGCAATGTTGGCACTGACTCTCCCAGGGATTACGTGACAGCAGCTCTCACTTCCTTCAGATGTATGTGATAAGTGCAAGGGCGGGGAGAGTGAACCAAGTGCCAATTAGCCGCAGGAACTGAGTGACAATGTCATGCAATCCCCAGGAGGGAAGCGTTAACACAGCTGGAACAGCGCCGATGTGGCGCCCTTGAGGGTTCGGTCGCCACAGAATTATTGCATCTCATCCAGAGATGTGGTACCTCACTCTCAGGTAAGGAAGGAGTATGGCTCAGGACCCTAACACTACATCCACTACACCACATTTAAGGGGGACAGGGCGAGATTGCTCCTACGGGAGAGCACAGTCCCTGATCCCTGGCTGGAGTGGGGAGGAACCACTTAGAGAGGGGGAACTATGTAGTGGATGGGTGGAGGACGTAGATCCTGGGAGCACTGGAGTAGGAGTATAAGAGGGAGGAACCATCTTAATTCAGGGGAGTAGTTCAGTAGAGTCTGAGCAGAAGTGACAGGGAGCAGAGGCTCTGCATGAGCTCTGCTCCACTGGCGGGCCTAGTCAGGAGGCCTGAGCCTGGAAGGAGAAGAGAAGAAAGGGAGCTGGAGGCTCCAGGAACGGGAACCGAAGGGACCCTAGGGGTACGGGCCGTGCAGCAAGCCACCCGTACGCCTGCCGCTACTAGAAGAGTAAGGGGGTCAGGCCAGAAAAGGGGAACCGGTCCCAAAACTAGCACAGAGCTACAAGGCTCAACTGGGAAACCGGAGGCTGCAGCATTTCAAGTACTGCAGGCCACAAGTCCACACCAGTACACTAAGAAAGTGGCCGCATAGGACCCAGGGGACGGAACACACGTCGCCCGCCAAGGCCCGAGGACACCGGATAGAAGTGCTGCTGGGTGTGAGGTGCAGGGAGCAGGCCAGAGAGAGGACACACGGAAGGGGGTCCTGTAATATGCTCCGGAGTTACCTGAGGGTCGACCGAGCCCCTCACTGCGTGAACACAGGACGCTGTGGGCCCTTACACTGGCCCTGTATCTGGAACTGCTATAATCGTGAGTAAAAGACCTGGGACTGCACCATCTGACTCCGTGTCATTACTGATCCCTGCACTATCACCACCATCATCCATACACGCTGCCCTGAAGCTCCACTCTTCCTGTGGGGAGTCACATCACCTTGCTGCACACACCATCAGCTTCAGTGGACTGCTCCGCAGCGGCGGTTCCCAATAACCGCATCCCACAGGTGGCGTAGTCGGACTATATATAACAGACACCCATAGACTACCCTGTTTTGACCGCCCTGGGTCACGGACCGGGTCACCGCCACGGTGACTACATCCCCCAGCGTTTACAAGGCCCGGCTCCGGGTACCCCACGGCCCAGAGGGCGCGTCAACTTTGGCGTAGTCGGCAGGATGCGAAACCAGCCCGTTATCATCGGGTATTGTGTGCCTAGAGACTGTTTCACTGTACTGAATGTGGCGCCTGCCCCAGAAGAATGAGCGCCATTATGTGCGAGTCATAAGACAACAGTACCAAACCTCCCATCGTGGGCTGGGTCCCAGAATGGCGCCAAAAGCGGGGCCCGCCCCAAGCAGCAGTGATTATGTATGTGGATGTGTCCATCGACGTGGGGGGGCTGCCCTTGGAAGTGACCGACAGCAGACTGCCCTGGAACCGCCCCCAAAATGGGAGGGGAGGAAGGAAAATTTGGAGACAAGGTGTGGTCTGGACCAGTCCAGGCAGGCCGCACCCGGGAAAGGACATGGACCGCAGCAGCACCGGAGACCCTGCCAGCAGCATGCTGCAGGCCGAAGAGCCTTATACCCTGGAGGAGCTGGTGGCCAAGCTCCCCCGGGAAGATACCGAATTCCTCCGCGCCGGTATGGAAGACCTGGGCCGGAGGATGGCAAGGGCCCAACGGGACGCCATAGAGGAGTGGAAACGGGAGATGGAGCAGTGGATGGCGGCATGGCAACCAGCAGCGCTGCCAGGCACCGGCAGCGCCCCAGCCTCCAAGGATCGGGAGCAGAGTCGGGAGATCGCAAGTGACGCGGGGGCAACCGCGGGAGCAGGTAAAGGAAGTCTCCCTGTCCCGGGCGCTGCAAGCGTCGACCTGTTCCTGGGCCCCTTGGTGGAACCGCTAATCCTAGGCGCCCCCGAAGTCACCACGTTCCTAACGCCCGAGCCTGGCCCTTTAATCCTGGGTGACGCCGCTGCAAGCTCACCTCACTTATACCAAAGTGCACCCGTCCTATGCGCCCTTCAGGCCCCGGAACCGTCACCTCCGGGCACCCGCGGCGCCGGCCCGCTCCTAGGCCCTCTCCAAGAACCCTTCCCTCCGACACCCGCATGGATGTACGGGCATCACCAATGGGACTGGTCCGCGGGAAGAGAGGATCAGCAGCCTTCGCTCCTGCCCGCTCCGCGGCCCGCCGCCGCCGTCTCCCAGTTGCCGGAAGACGAGGCCCAGTTTCAGTGGGATTACTCTGGGGAGGACTTGATGGGGTTTTCCCAGGAGACCAAGGCAGCCCCAGCCCGCCGCAAAAAGTTCTGCCGCCAGCAGCTGGTCCAGTTTGAAAAGGAGCGCAGGTTACAGCGTGTGCGTGTTATGATCTGCTACAAGCACTAAGGAAAGAAAGGAGATCTGTCCCTACAATAGAACTAAGCTAGATCCCTACGATGTAACGGGGAACCTGATCCTGCGATCAGACCCGCTAAAGTCCTCGGCTAGTCTGTACGAAGACCTATAGATGCAAGGGAGGGATCCCTACAAGAACTAGGGACTGGGATAAAGTTGGACACCTCCTAGCAGAAATTGTAGCAGTAAAAGACAAACACACAACATAGAACATAAAGGTCCGAAGACCTAGCTAAACTGACTGAGAAAGGTAACTAAGCAACAGGCTAACTTAAGAGTAGAAATTACAATGAAGTCCAGCAAGGCCAGGAGGGCGGAGCAGGATTAAATAGGCAAAAAAGGTCATGTGACCAGCAAGATAGAAAAAAACTAACAGGAGAGTTCTAACAGTACCCCCTCTTCTATGAGGATCCTCCGGATCCCCTAGGCCCAGGCTTATCAGGAAACCTCTTGTGAAACGCTCTGACAAGTCTGGAAGCAGAAACATCATCCGCCCTCACCCATGAGTTATCCTCGGGTCCGAAACCCTTCCAAGCGACGAGATACTGCAAACTCCCTCTATACCGTCTAGAATTTAGGATGCGGGAAATTTCGTATTCCCCGTCCTCCACCACCGGAGGAACAGTGGCAGAGGCGTCTCCATCCGACACATAAGCTCTTTTCAACAGAGAAACATGAAACACCGGATTAATCTTCCAGGAGGTAGGAACCTCCAACCTAACAGCAGATTGGTTAACTACCTGAAGCACCTTAAAGGGCCCTACAAACTTGGGACCCAATTTTTTAGAAGGAATCCTCAACCGCAGATTCTTAGAGGACAACCAAACCATGTCACCAATAGCAAACAAAACCTCTTGCCGTTTCCTATCAAAGTACCTCTTAGATTTTTTGTTAGCCTCCTGAAGATTACCACTCACATCCATCCAATCTCTCTCCAAATCACCGGAAAAACTCTCCTCCTCAGGCACAGCCGATACCAATTTGGAGAATGACCAAAAAGACGGATGTCTCCCAGAACAACAAAAAAAAGGCGAACAACCTGCAGAAGAGGAAGTATGGTTGTTAAGAGCAAACTCAGCAAGTGGCAGAAACTCAGACCACCCCTCCTGATTGTCTGCCACAAAACAACGCAAGAACTGCTCAACATCCTGATTCTTCTTTTCTGTCTGGCCATTAGACTCAAGATGATATCCGGATGAAAACGACAAATGAACTCCCAACCTGTCACAAAAAGCACGCCAAAAACGAGCCACGAACTGAGGTCCCCTATCCGAAACAATGTCAGTAGGATCGCCATGTAGTCTGACAATTTCCTTGACAAAGGCCTTAGCGAGTGTCTTAGCGCAGGGCAGTTTGATGAAAGGAACCAAGTGACACATCTTGCTAAAACAGTCCACGACCACCCATATGACTGTGAAACCCTCAGAGGGGGGAAGGTCAGTAATAAAGTCCATAGCCAGATGTGTCCAAGGTGCACTAGGAACCTCCAGAGGGCAAAGCAACCCCGCTGCAGGAGTATGTGAAGACTTAGATCTAGCACACACCGTACATTGACGCACCCACTTAATGACTTCCTTCTGCCATCCAGGCCACCAAAAACTGCGACCCACAAGTCTCTTGGTCTCAGAAATTCCTGGATGACCTGCCAACCGAGACTCATGACACTCAACAAACAAATCTCTCCTAAAGGTCCTAGGCACAAACAACCTCCCATGGGGAGTGTTAGATGGGGCATTCTCCTGTGCTTTAAGAATCTCATCTTCCAAAACGGAGTCCAATGCAGCAGTCACAGCACCTTCTTGTAAAATGCTCCCCTCCTCCTCAGCACCGACCATGGGAGAAAAGCTGCGAGACAAAGCATCAGCTTTCACATTCTTGGTTCCTGGGATATAAGCAGGGCCGGCGTCAGCACCCGGCGCACCCGGGCAAATGCCGGGGCCCTGAGCAGGCAGAGGGGCCCACTGGCGGTCGCGCACCCTGCTGGGCTATGGGCGGAGGAGAGCGGTGTCAGCGCCCGCCCTTCTCCGCCGCTTGCTCAGGGCCCCGGCAGCCCGATACTTACCTCTCCCCGTGCCTCCGCAGATCAGCTGTCTTCCTGCTCTGCGCTCCCTGTGACGTCTCAGGTCAGAGGGCGCGGTGACGTCTTTACACCGCGCCCTCCCCTGAGCCGTCACAGGGAGCGCTGAGCGGGAAGACGCCGACAACGCTGGAGTTCGGAGCCGAGCAGCGAGCGGCGGGCAGCGGGCAGCAGGTAGCAGGTGAGAAGGGAGGTGAGTATTTGATTTTTTTTTTTTTTTTAATGTATGGAGGCATGGGGCATTATAAAGAGGGGAGGGGGGGCATCCTGCATGGGGCCTTATAAAGAGGAGGGGTGACAGCCTGCATGGGGCATTATAAGGTGGGGAACAGCCTGCATGGGGCATTATAAAGAGGGGGGGATTCCTGCTTGGGGCATTATAATGAGGAGGGGTGACAGCCTGCATGGGCTATTATAAGGTGGGGACCAGTCTGCATGGGGCATTATAAGGTGGGGAACAGCCTGCACGGGGCATTATAAAGAGAGGGGGGGCATCCTGCATGGGGCATTATAAAGAGGAGGGGTGACAGCCTGCATGGGGCATTATAAGGTGGGGAACAGCCTGCATGGGGCATTATAAAGAGGGGGGGATTCCTGCTTGGAGCATTATAATGAGGAGTGGTGACAGCCTGCATGGGGCATTATAAGGTGGGGACAAGCCTGCATGGGGCATTATAAGGTGGGGAACAGCCTGCACGGGGCATTATAAAGAGAGGGGGGGACATCCTGCATGGGGCATTATAAAGAGGAGGCATGACAGCCTGCATGGGGCAGTATAAAGAGGAGGGGTGACAGCCTGCATGGGGCATTATAAAGAGGAGGGGTGACAGCCTGCATGGGGCATTATAAAGAGGAGGGGTGACAGCCTGCATGGGGCAGTATAAAGAGGAGGGGTGACAGCCTGCATGGGGCATTATAAGGTGGGGAACAGCCTGCATGGGGCATTATAAAGAGGGGGGGATTCCTGCTTGGGGCATTATAATGAGGAGGGGTGACAGCCTGCATGGGGCATTATAAGGTGGGGACCAGCCTGCATGGGGCATTATAAGGTGGGGAACAGCCTGCACGGGGCATTATAAAGAGAGGGGGGGACATCCTGCATGGGGCATTATAAAGAGGAGGGGTGACAGCCTGCATGGGGCAGTATAAAGAGGAGGGGTGACAGCCTGCATGGAGCATTATAAAGAGGAGGGGTGACAGCCTGCATGGGGCATTATAAAGAGGGGGGGCAGCCTGTATGGGGCATTATGTGGGGGGTAACAGCCTGCATGGAGCATTAAAAGGGGGGGGCCTGTATGGGGCATTATGTGGGGGGGAACAGCCTGCATGGAGCATTATAAGGGGGGGGGGCAGCCTGTATGGGGCATTATGTGGGGGGTAACAGCCTGCATGGAGCATTAAAAGGGGGGGCCTGTATGGGGCATTATGTGGGGGGGAACAGCCTGCATGGAGCATTATAAGGGGGGGGGCAGCCTGTATGGGGCATTATGTGGGGGGTAACAGCCTGCATGGAGCATTAAAAGGGAGGGGCCTGTATGGAGCATTATGTGGGGGGTAACAGCCTGCATGGAGCATTATAAGGGGGGGACAGCCTGTATGGGGCATTATGTGGGGGGTAGCAGCCTGCATGCAGCATTATATGGGGACCGGTATCCTGTATGGAGCGTTATATGGGGGCCAGTATCCTGTATGGAGCGTTATACGGGGGCCAGTATTCTGTATGGAGCCTTATATGGGGGCCAGTATTCCATATGGAGCCTTATATGGAATCCGTATGGAGCCTTATATGGGGGCCAGTATTCCATATGGGGGCCAGTATTCCGTATGGAGCCTTATATGGGGGCCAGTATTCCATATGGAGCCTTATATGGGGGCCAGTATTCCGCATGGAGCCTTATATGGGGGTCAGTATTCCGCATGGAGCCTTATATGGGGGTCAGTATTCCGCATGGAGCCTTATATGGGGGTCAGTATTCCGCATGGAGCCTTATATTGGGTCAGTATTCCGCATGGAGCCTTATATGGGGGTCAGTATTCCGCATGGGGCCTTATATGGGGGCCAGTATTCCGTATGGGGTCTTATATGGGGGCCAGTATTCCGTATGGGGTCTTATATGGGGGCCAGTATTCCGTATGGGGTCTTATATGGGGGCCAGTATTCCGTATGGGGCCTTATATGGGGGCCAGTATTCCGTATGGGGCCTTATATGGGGGCCAGTATTCCGTATGGGGCCTTATATGGGGGCCAGTATTCCGTATGGGGTCTTATATGGGGGCCAGTATTCCGTATGGGGTCTTATATGGGGTCCAGTATTCCGTATGGGGCCTTATATGGGGGCAAGTATTCCGTATGGGGCCTTATATGGGGGCCAGTATTCCGTATGAAGTGTTATATGGGGGCCAGTATTCCGTATGGGCGTTATATGGGGACCAGTATTCCGTATGGAGCCTTATATGGGGGCCACTATTCTGTGTGGAGCGATTCACCGGTTTCTGAGCTATTGTGGAATTTACAATAGATATCACTCATGAAGTGAAATCTTTGCATTGTACTATATATATATATTTCTCCGCCGTATCTCTGCATCATGAATCGTGGTATGTGTTAAAGGGGCCCACTGAGACTCTTTCGCCCGGGGCCCAGAAAAACCTGGAGCCGGCCCTGGATATAAGTAACGGAAAAATTAAACCGCGAGAAAAAAAGTGCCCACCTAGCCTGATGGGCATTCAAGTGCTTGGCAGCATCAAGATAGATCAGATTTTTATGATCAGTGAAAACCTGAATGGGAAATTCAGCACCTTCCAAGAGATGACGCCAGTGTTCAAATGCGAGTTTAATAGCCAGCAATTCCCGATTACCAATATCGTAATTAAGTTAAGTCTCAGAAATTTTTTTTTAAAAAAAAGCACAGGGATGTACTCCATCCTTGTTTTTCTGAGACAACACCGCACCGACCCCCACCGAAGAAGCATCAACCTCAACCAAAAACGGCTTAGTCACATCAGGCTGCATAAGGATGGGGGCAGAGCTGAACCTCTCCTTTAGAAACACAAAAGCTTCAATGGCCTCAGTAGTCCACTGAGCCTTTCCTGGTGAGATCGGTCAGTGGTTTGACAATAATAGAAAAATTTTTAATGAATTTTCTGTAATAATTGGCGAAACCCAAAAACCTCTGTATCGATTTCAAACCAATAGGCCTAGGCCATTCCTGCACAGCTTGAACTTTCACTGGGTCCATCTCAAAGCCCTCGCTGGAGATAATGTAGCCCAAAAAACTAATTCTCTGTACAGCGAACTCACATTTCTCTAGCTTAGCAAAAAGCGAATTGTCAATTAATAACAGTAATACCTCACGTACGCTCCGCCAATGAGACTCCAGATCCGGTGAATAAATCAAAATGTCATCCAAATACACAACCACATTTTTGCCAATCAAAGGTCTAAGGATGTCATTAATAAGATTCTGAAAAAAATTCTGGAGCATTGGTAAGACCAAAAGGCATAACCAGGTTCTCAAAATGACCCACAGGAGTGTTAAAAGCAGTCTTCCATTCATCACCCTCCTTCATGCGCAACAAATTGTATGCCCCCCGGAGATCAATTTTAGAGAACCACTTGGCCCCCACTAACTGGTTAAACAAATCAGGAATCAATGGCAGTGGGTAAGGATTGCGTACAGTAATTTTATTAATCTCATTTTTTTTTTAACAAAAAAAAAATCCAACAGCCACAGGAGACTTGGAAGGCCTAATGTGACCGGCGGCCAAGCTTGTCTGTATGTATTCCTCCAAAGCCTTTCTCTCAGGAATAGTAAGATTAAATAAACGACTTTTAGGAAGAGTCGCTCCAGGGACAAATTCAATGGTACAATCATAGTCTCTATGGGGAGGCAAAATTTGTGACTCCTCCTCAGAAAAAACTCTCCAAAAATCCTGAATAGGTACAGGTAATTGACCTTTTTCCACCGCAGCAATACGTCCGTTACAACACTTGTCATAACACTTAGGGCTCCAGGACTTAATTTCATTGGTAGACCAATCCAGTACAGGATTGTGCAATTTTAACCAGGGTAACCCCAAAATTACTGGAGAAGGCAAATTATTTAATACCACCAAATCCAAATTTTCTTGGTGAATACCATTAATAGTGAGGGGAAATTCACAGACCTTGTGAGTAACACTCTTCAAGGGGGAGCCATCGACAGAAACCACAGCAATAGGGGATGACAAAAGTTTGGGTTTTAATTTAAGTTTTTCCAAGAATCCCCCATCAATCACATTCAGAGTAGAACCACAATCCACAAATATCCGAAATTCAATTAATTCTTCCTGAGCAGCAGTAGTAGCAGAAAGAAATACCCCCTTAGTATTTAAACAGGCAATACAGGCGTAACTGACCTTTTTTTTTTCTTTGTTCATATGAAGCACACAGTTCTTAATAAAATGGTCAGATTTCCCGCAATAAAAGCACAAACCTTCAGAAGATGTGCGGTCTTTTTCCTGAGAGCGGGGTGCCTTCGCCCCAATCTCCATCGGCTCTCCAATGTCAGTACAGACCCTCTCAAGACTCGGAGCTCACATGGCAGAGGATTTACTCTCATTAACCCTTGCACGCAGTCTCCTGTCCACCCGTATAGCTAATTGCATTGCCTCCTGCAAGTTTCCAGGTGTGGGATAAGCAATCAGCAAATCCTTAACCCTTTCATCTAGCCCCGCAAGAAACAAACTTTTCAAAGCTGAATCGTTCCACCCCACCTGGGCAGACCACCGACGGAAGTGAGAACAATATTTTTCCACATTACCTGATCCCTGCCTCAAACGTCTCAATTCAGTCTCAGCTGATGAGACACGATCAGGATCATCATACAACAAACCCAAAGCAGAAAAAAAACTATCCACTGATCTAAAGCATGGATCACTAGGTTGGAGAGAAAAGGCCCATCCCTGAGGTTCTTTGCGCAAAAGTGACATTATGAACCCTATGCGCTGTGATTCATCACCAGAGGATCTGGGTCTCAAACGAAAATACAACAAACAAGCATTTTTAAAGGAAAAAAATTCTTCTTGATCACCAAAAAATAAATCAGGCAAACGTACCTTTGGCTCCACAAAATGTGCTCCAGAACAGCTACTCACGTGTTGTTGGAGCTCGGCCACCTCCAGAGAGAGTCCCTGCAGGCGTTGAGCCAAATCCTGAACCGACACCATGATGGAAACTGGAAGTCTTTCCTTAGAGATATTTTTGGGCTGGACTTACTGTTATGATCTGCTACAAGCACTAAGCAAAGAAAGGAGATCTGTCCCTACAATAGAACTAAGCTAGATCCCTACGATGTAACGGGGAACCTGATCCAGCGATCAGACCCGCTAAAGTCCTCGGCTAGTCTGTACGAAGACCTATATATGCAAGGGAGGGATCCCTACAAGAACTAGGGACTGGGATAAAGTTGGACACCTCCTAGCAGAAATTGTAGCAGTAAAAGACAAACACACAACATAGAACATAAAGGTCCGAAGACCTAGCTAAACTGACTGAGAAAGGTAACTAAGCACCAGGCTAACTTAAGAGTAGAAATTACAATGAAGTCCAGCAAGGCCAGGAGGGCGGAGCAGGATTAAATAGGCAAAAAAGGTCATGTGACCAGCAAGATAGAAAAAACCTAACAGGAGAGTGTAACGGGTCTGGGAGGCGGAACCTCTGGGCTACTATACAAGGGAGCGGTCCTTGTAAGGGAGCGGGTGGCGACCAGGCAGGCAGTCACAGCAGGTGACCGGGACAGTCTCTGGGTGTACGGGCAGGAGGTCACGGCAAGTGATCAGGGCAGTCTCTGGAAGAACGGGCTGGAGGTCACGGCAAGTGACCGGGGCAGTCTCTGGAAGAACGGGCTGGAGGTCACGGCAAGTGACCGGGGCAGTCTCTAGGTAAAGGGTAGGTACGACCTGTGATGGCTGAACCTCCAGGTAGGCTAGCAAGGCAGATGAAAGATGTGTGCTCCCAGGTGAGCAAGCGAGAGTCTCTGGAATAGCAGGTGGTCACAGCACGTGACGGCGGAGCCTCCAGGTAGGCAAGCAGGCAGGTAGCGGAGAAGCGCTCCCAGGTGAGCGGGCAAGAGTCTCTGGAATAGCTGGTGGTCCCAGCACGTGACAGCGGAACCCCCGGGCAGGCAAGCAGGCAGGTAGTGGAGAAGCGCTCCCAGGTGAGCGGGCAAGAGTCTGGAATAGCTGGTGGTCACAGCACGTGACAGCGGAGCCTCCGGGCAGGCAAGCAGGCAGGTAGCGGAGAAGCGCTCCCAGGTGAGCGGGCAAGCTGGTCCATAGACAGACTGACCGGAGTTGTAAGGCAGACCGTCGGACCTCAGGCAAGCAGGCAGGTAGCTGATGTGCGCTCCCAGGTGAGCGGGCAAGTTGGTCCTTAGACAGACTGACTGGAGTTGTAAGGCAGACCGTCGGACCTCAGGCAGGCAGGTAACAGGAAATCAGGCAGGATTAGGACAGCAAGCTGGCAGGAATCTGGCAGGTAACTGGCAGGTAACTGGCAACGGGACCTGAGGGCTGAAGCAGAGTAGAACGGTGCAACAACATTGCTCGGGCACCTCCATTTTGGAGGAGGTGCCTTATATATGGTAAAGTCCTCCGGCCATTGGCCGGGGACTCCTTAGGACGGCGCGCGCGGCCCCTTTAAGAGGGAGGGAGGGTGCGCGCGCGCGCCCTAAGCACAGTGGCCGGGAAGGAGCGCGCGCTGCCAGCAGAGCGGGAGAGGGACGCCGGGCACGGAGCAGAGCGGTGAGGGGAACAGCGTCCCTGCCTAGCAGAGGGCAGGGACGCCGGCACTACAGTACCCCCCCCTTTAGGCCCCCCCTTTTTTAGGCCAGATAGAAATTTAGCTAGGATGAGAGGGGCATGGATGTTCTCCGGGGGCTCCCACGTTCTCTCCTCAGGACCAAACCCCTTCCAATCTACCAGAAAAAAGGTCTTTCCTCTTACCCTTTTGGTGGCAAGAATGTTCTCTACCTCAAACTCGTCCTCAGCAGAAACCGGAGCAGGAGGCGTACCTGTAGACTTGGAAAAAGAGTTAAGCACCACGGGTTTGAGGAGAGATACATGGAAGGAGTTAGGGATCCGTAAGTTGGCCGGGAGTTTCAATTTATAGGCCACCGGGTTGATCTGACTGATGACCTCCAGAGGACCGATGAACCGAGGCCCTAACTTGTAAGAAGGTATCTTGAGTCGAACATATTTAGATGAGAGCCAGACTTTATCTCCTGGACGAAATTGTGGAGGATCCAGGCGTTTTTTGTCAGCGTGTCTTTTCATACGCTCGGATGACAGAAGGAGTGCGGACCGGGTACTCTCCCATATGGAGGAAAATTTGCTAACGAGAGATTCCGCAGCCGGGTTGTCCACAGAGGTGGAGACAGGAAAAGGAATCCGAGGATGCTGACCAAAGACTACAAAAAACGGGGATTTGGAGGAGGATTCGCTCTCGTGATTATTATAAGAGAACTCGGCCCATGGTAGGAGATCCACCCAGTCAGAATGGTGGGCATTAACGAAGTGCCGGAGGTAACTGGTCAGGTTCTGATTGATCCGCTGCACTTGACCATTGGACTGTGGGTGGTAAGCGGAAGAGAAGTCCAGGGTGACGTCTAGTAGTTTACAAGTGGCTCTCCAGAAACGTGAGGTGAACTGTACCCCACGATCCGACACGATGTGGAGGGGCAGGCCATGAAGACGGAAGATGTGGCGGATAAAGTCTTTAGCCAGCTCGGGTGCAGACGGAAGGCCTGGCAGGGGAATAAAGTGAGCCATCTTGGAAAAGCGGTCAGCGACCACCCAAATGACCGTACAACCGGCAGAGACGGGGAGATCAGTTATAAAGTCCATTGCTATATGCTGCCAGGGGGCAGCAGGTACAGGAAGCGGAAGGAGGCGTCCGGCTGGCAAATGTCTCGGGACTTTGTTGCGGGCGCAGGACACACAGGCAGAAACAAAGTCTATTATGTCCTTGTGCAGGGTAGGCCACCAATAGTGCCGGGCAATAAGCTGGAGGGTCTTTTTCTGACCGGCGTGGCCAGCTAGTTTAGACGAATGGCCCCAGTGTAGGATCTTCTCCCGATCAGGTACTGAAACAAACGTCTTACCGGGAGGGAGACGATTTAGACTCACGGGAGCCACCTGCATTACTCTGGAAGGGATCGATGATATGTTTAGGTTCTTCCTCGAGATCGGACACCAGAAAGGATCGGGACAAGGCGTCTGCTTTGACGTTTTTGTCAGCCGGGCGAAAATGAAGAACAAAATCAAAGCGAGCAAAAAACAAGGACCACCGGGCTTGGCGCGGGTTAAGTCTCTGGGCATGCTGGAGGTAAGCCAAGTTCTTGTGGTCAGTGTAAATTATTACCGGATGAAGAGCCCCCTCGAGTAGGTAACGCCACTCCTCCAACGCCAGCTTGATGGCCAATAACTCTCGGTCTCCTATGGAATAGTTGCGCTCAGAAGAGGAGAAGAGTTTGGAGAAGAAGCCACAAGTTACCATTCTCCCGGAAGATGATTTTTGAGTAAGTACCGCTCCGGCTCCAGAGGAGGAGGCGTCAACTTCCAGGAAGAACTGCTTGTTGCCGTCCGGGCGATGCAGCACCAGGGCGGAAGAGAAGGCCTGTTTTAGGGAAAGAAAGGCCTCCTCTGCTTCGGGCGGCCACTCTTTGGGATTAGTACCCTTACGGGTGAGCGCGGAAATTGGGGCAGTCCGGGAAGAGAAGTGCGGGATGAAGAGGCGGTAATAGTTGGCGAAGCCCAGGAACCGTTGAATAGCCTTCAACCCCTCTGGTCGGGGCCATTTCTCGATGGCAGACAGTTTCTCAGGATCCATTTGTAGGCCGGTCTGAGAGATAATGTAGCCCAGAAAAGGAAGCGAGGTCTGCTCAAAGAGGCACTTCTCATATTTAGCGTAGAGATGGTTCTGCCTGAGCCTGAGCAGGACCTGACGAACATCCCTCCGGTGAGTCTGGAGATCCGGAGAGAAGACCAAGATGTCGTCCAGGTACACCACTACGCAGGAGTAGAGAAGGTCCCGGAAGATGTCATTGACCAACTCTTGAAAGACGGCAGGAGCGTTACAGAGGCCAAAGGGCATTACCAGATATTCATAGTGGCCGTCCCGGGTGTTGAATGCCGTCTTCCATTCATCCCCCTGACGGATACGAACCAGGTTGTACGCCCCACGGAGGTCCAGTTTGGTGAAGATTCTAGCCCCCCTCAGACGATCAAATAACTCCGGAATGAGCGGAAGGGGGTACTTATTCTTCACCGTGATCTGGTTAAGGCCTCTATAGTCTATACAGGGACGGAGAGAGCCGTCCTTCTTTTTGACGAAAAAGAAGCCTGCTCCCGCCGGGGAGGTAGATTTCCGGATGAATCCCCTGGCCAGATTCTCCTCAATATATTCGGACATCGACCGGGTCTCAGCAGCGGATAATGGATAAATACGCCCACGGGGAGGAGAAGTACCAGGTAACAGGTCGATAGGGCAGTCGTATGGTCTATGAGGGGGTAGTGTCTCTGCCTCCTTTTTATTAAAGACATCAGCATAAGACCAATAAGGAATCGGAAGTCCAGGTAGATTAGCTGGGGTAGGAGAAGGACGGACGGGATGAACGGGAACCAGACAGGTCTTATGGCAGCCCTGTCCCCAGCGAAGGACTTCTCCGGTCTGCCAGTCAAGAACGGGTGCATGTTTCTGGAGCCAAGGTAGGCCTAGCAAGAGGGCGTGAGAGAGTCCAGGCAGAACATGGAAGGAGATACTTTCAGAATGCAGCATTCCCACCTGCAGAGTAATGGATTCGGTGATGAGTTGGATGGGGCGTGGTAAGAGCCCCCATCCACGGCAGCAACAGACAAGGGTACAGCCAGAGGTTTGGTGGGGATGCGGTATTTCTCTACCAGGGACTGTGAAATAAGATTCCCGGCTGCTCCAGAGTCCAGTTGGGCTAGTTCGAAATAACGGTTCTCCCCGTAGACGATTGAAACTGACAACAGCAGGGATGGAGAGGATTTATTCTTGTCTAGGTGGACCTCTCTGAGCGAACCTAGACACAGGCGTTTCCCGACCTCTCCGGGCAGGCACGGATCCGGTGCTCCTTACTGCCACAGTAGAAGCAGGTCCCCTCGGCACGGCGTAAGTCCTGACGGGTCTTGACCATCTTGGTCTGGTCGACCTGCATAGGCTCAGGAGGGTGTACCTGGTTAGAGACAGAAGGAGTGACGGGTTTCTGAAAAGTAGGAGCTAGACGTGGTAACCTCCTCTCACGGGTGACCTCTCTGGCACGCTCCTGGAACCGTAGGTCAATCCGGGTGGCAAGAGTTATTAAGTCATCGAGAGTGGTAGGAATGTCCCGACCGGCAAGTTCATCTTTAATACGGCCGGACAGACCCTCCCAGAAGACGGAAACCAGAGCGTCGTTATCCCAGGCCAGCTCCGAGGCAAGGGTACGGAACCGTATGGCATATTGGCCCACGGTGAGACTTTCCTGACGGAGGCGTAGCAACGATGATGCGGATGAGGTCTTCCGTCCGGGTTCGTCGAAGACTTTCCGGAAGGCCGTGAGAAAAGCAGGCAAGTTGGACACCAGGGGGTCTCCTCTCTCCCATAGAGGATTTAGCCAGGCCAGGGCCTCCCCGGTGAGATGGGACATGATGAATGCAATTTTGGCTCGGTCGGAGTTAAACTGGTGGGACAATAGTTCAAAGTGCAGGGTGCACTGATTTATGAAGCCCCGAGCCTGGGCTGAGTCGCCTCCGAAGCGAGGAGGTGCAGAAAGCCGAGGTCCGGGGTAGGATATCATGGTGTTAGTGGACAGCGGAGCTGCCGGATTGCGAGACATGGCACTGGCGGAGGTTGTTGGTGGAACAGTCAGAGTGTCCAGGCGAGTATTGACATTCCGCAGGTGACCCAGGATGGACTCCTGTTGGGACCTTTGACGGGACAGTTCATGACACAGGTCCGAGAGCGAGGGAGCTTGGGTGCCACCGGGTTCCATGGCCCGAGCAAACTGTAACGGGTCTGGGAGGCGGAACCTCTGGGCTACTATACAAGGGAGCGGTCCTTGTAAGGGAGCGGGTGGCGACCAGGCAGGCAGTCACAGCAGGTGACCGGGACAGTCTCTGGGTGTACGGGCAGGAGGTCACGGCAAGTGATCAGGGCAGTCTCTGGAACAGGGGTGGGCAATTAATTTTCCCAAGGGGCCACATGAGAAACTGGCACTGCTTTTGAGGGCCGAACCAGTCGGCTGAACTTAAAGGGGTGGTCCGAAACCAAAGGTGAATTTCATACTAAACATTTATCTAAATAATGTAATTTTCTAATCTCCTTTTTTTATATACTTCAATTGAAAATTCCCTAATATACCCTCTCCAGTCTGACTTCCAGTCTTTTTTTTTTAACCTCCAATGGCATTTTGTTTGGAATACTCACACAGGACGTCATAAGGTGGTAGAAGCTGTGGTCACTTCCGCAGCTTCTGCCCCCTCCATGAAATGAAGTGGCATCAATTATGTCTGTTTCAGAGGTTGGGCTAGTCCCTGCTCTACTGATAATGCATCGGTTATAAATTATGACCTATGGACAGTATGAGCTCCCGGCACTATATTCCTTTGAATGAACAGTGACAGTGCACTCCCTTGCTGGCTCTAAAGAGAAGTGATGAGCCAGCAAGAGAGTACGCTGTCAGTGGAAATTGTAAGGACACCACGCAGCAAGCAGGGACTAACCCAGACTCCGAAACAGAGGTCACTGATGGTGCTTCGTTTAAATGTGAGGAAAGCAGCGTCAGTGATCGCATCCTTTTCCCCTTGATGACGTCCCATGTGAGTATCCCAAAATGCACTGGAATTCTCAACAAAACATCATTGGATGAGAAAAAACAAACAAGAAGTTAGAGTAGAGAGGAAACGGTAGGGAATTTTTAATTGAACTGTACTAGATAAGTGATTGGATTGAATTAAATAGACATTTAGTATGAAATTTACCTTCTGTTTTAGGCCGCCCCTTTAATTCTGCTCAATATTAATTTTATCGCTTTATAAAAAGAAGGTGATTATATGATTACGTTTACACGAGCGATGTCATGATTGTCATCCAGAAAGGCAGACTATTTTTATCATCTGTATTGTGATCCATTTTTATATATCAGAAGTGAATAAAATGTACAAAAACAAATACAGTTTCGTATGATTGTAATCGAAATGTATCTGTAAAAATCAGATGCCATACAGATGATTAATATGTCATTCAATTTTTTTTTTGCAAACTCTGACTTCAATAAGTGAGTGTTATCCGATACACAGAAGAAACTGGTGTGTGCTGTGATCTTTTTCACACGGATATTTGGTCTGTGTTAGGCCACGGCCCCACTATCAGTATTCAGTCAGTATTTTTTCTCAGGAGTGGGTGATAAATGCAGAACTGGTGACTTGTTTCTATTATATCTTCTATTATTCTCTGATTGTTCCTCACCTGGTTTTGGCTCCCACTCCTGAGAAAAAAATTCTGCCAAATACTGATAGTGGGGCCATGGACTTAAACTGTAATCTGAATAGCTCAATTGCAAAGCATTGCTACTAGTCCTGTCCGTGTGAAGTCAGGTTTATTTTATTTTTTTCACGAAAAGCACTAGGACCGAAAATACAGTTGTGTGAACACACCCTGATAATACTTGCTACAATAAAGTTTATCATAGCAAGCATTGGCAATTGATCAATCAATACATAAATTGGGAGCATGTGGAAAAAAAAAGTTGTTTGCCCACCCCTGTTCCACATGCATAGATCCACATCACATGTGGGGCAGGAGGTAACAGGCAGGTGGGGGGGATCTTTATTAAAGTCTATGGCTGTGATAAGTCACAGATCACAGCAGGGAGCATTGTGAGGAGCTTAACACTTACCTCACCTGCACAGGACATAGAACACAGCGCAATAACTCAAAAGCTCAGTGTAAAGGGTGAGGTAAGGGTTAACCCTCACTCAAAGGTGGAGAGGCAGCAGAGTATGTGGGGTGCAGTTTGGGGAGCACATAGAATATCCCAGGTGAGGAGGGGCACTTCACTGTTGGAGTCATTCACTAGGAATGCAAATGTTCTCTCCGATCAGTCTGAGCTGCCAGGGGAAGACTCAGTAAGCTGCAGATAATTAGCTGCTCTCACTGAGTGTAAACTGCGGTCTGAGAAAGGAGGCAGTGCTCTGCTGTGAACTGATCAGCACAGTAGACACAATGTCAGCTCCTAGCTGTTATTTTACACCATGGGGCTCAACTTAGATGTCACTTGCCCACTATGTGCAGCAGATGGGTGTAGTAGTCCAAGTTTCCCTCTTCTTGAACACTCCTGACCTGAAGACATTACAGTAGCTCTGCTCTGCAAGCAAGGAACTGAGCATCCCCACATCCACCAATGAGAAGATGGCATCCACAGGGGGGCGGAGCTACAATCAGAATGCTGAGTCTGAGTAAGATAATAGCTCAGGCTTTCTCCTGCGTCTGGCTGACTGTGTCAGCGGGCCACACAGAAGCGGTCAAAGGGCCGGATGTGGCCCGCGGGCCACAGTTTGCCAAGGTCTGCTCTGGAAGAACGGGCTGGAGGTCACGGCAAGTGACCGGGGCAGTCTCTGGAAGAACGGGCTGGAGGTCACGGCAAGTGACCGGGGCAGTCTCTAGGTAAAGGGTAGGTACGACCTGTGATGGCTGAACCTCCAGGTAGGCTAGCAAGGCAGATGAAAGATGTGTGCTCCCAGGTGAGCAAGCGAGAGTCTCTGGAATAGCAGGTGGTCACAGCACGTGACGGCGGAGCCTCCAGGTAGGCAAGCAGGCAGGTAGCGGAGAAGCGCTCCCAGGTGAGCGGGCAAGAGTCTCTGGAATAGCTGGTGGTCCCAGCACGTGACAGCGGAACCCCCGGGCAGGCAAGCAGGCAGGTAGTGGAGAAGCGCTCCCAGGTGAGCGGGCAAGAGTCTGGAATAGCTGGTGGTCACAGCACGTGACAGCGGAGCCTCCGGGCAGGCAAGCAGGCAGGTAGCGGAGAAGCGCTCCCAGGTGAGCGGGCAAGCTGGTCCATAGACAGACTGACCGGAGTTGTAAGGCAGACCGTCGGACCTCAGGCAAGCAGGCAGGTAGCTGATGTGCGCTCCCAGGTGAGCGGGCAAGTTGGTCCTTAGACAGACTGACCGGAGTTGTAAGGCAGACCGTCGGACCTCAAGCAGGCAGGTAACAGGAAATCAGGCAGGATTAGGACAGCAAGCTGGCAGGAATCTGGCAGGTAACTGGCAGGTAACTGGCAACGGGACCTGAGGGCTGAAGCAGAGTAGAACGGTGCAACAACATTGCTCGGGCACCTCCATTTTGGAGGAGGTGCCTTATATATGGTAAAGTCCTCCGGCCATTGGCCGGGGACTCCTTAGGACGGCGCGCGCGGCCCCTTTAAGAGGGAGGGAGGGCGCGAGCGCGCGCCCTAAGCACAGTGGCCGGGAAGGAGCGCGCGCTGCCAGCAGAGCGGGAGAGGGACGCCGGACACGGAGCAGAGCGGTGAGGGGAACAGCGTCCCTGCCTAGCAGAGGGCAGGGACGCCGGCACTACAGAGAGTTCTAACAGTGCGGTGGGAGCAGCTCGAGGCCAAGAACATGGAGGAGAAGGCCCGGACTCACAGAGATAAACAGACCACCAGCGGTCCCCGAATCACCGGGACCGTAGTACAGTTCAATCTGGACAAAGGATGGGGGTTCATCCGGGACCCGCTGTCAGACACGGACCTCTTCGTAAACAGAAGAGACGTGGAGTCCCGCCTGCCAGAGGGACAACCAGATCGGGACCTGTATCCCGGGAACACCGTGTCCTACACCCGTCACCGAGGAGTAAGGGGCTGGTATGCCCTCAATGTCCACCGGGTGGAGACAACACCCTACTGTGCTGAAGACCCGGCTGGGTCAGCCTGCAGTGGACCAGAGCCTCCCCGGAGGGAGCACCCTTACTGAGTATAGTAAGTGGAACGAAACTTTAAAATTGTATATAAGTTACCCGTCAGGGTATGCAGAATGGACACTGCAAGTACAAAGTTTGTGTGTCATTACCCGTTTACCTAGTTACCCGTAATGGGTCCAAAGACTGACCGGCTGAGGACTGGGAACAACCACTTATTGTAAATAGTTGCACCTCTTTAGGTGCCCCTTATTGGTTTTCTAAGAACTACAACGAGAGACCTCAGAACAAAAACCCGTTGGAGGTGGCCGAAGATGAGGTCCAGCATCTGGATCGTCTAAGCCCTGCAGCCACCCCAGGGCCTCCGTTGAGGGTTTGGGACGGGTCCCTCATATTCGTGTTCGCAAGTTGCACCTTATTAAAAAAAATAAAAATGGACACCTGGTTGCAGATAACACTGTAACCTGGTGAAGAATGTTTATATGAGAAAATGTTTTATATGTGACAGATGTGTTTATAAAAGTGCTGATATTTTTGAAAAGAGAAAACGTAAACAGTAACGTTGAAAAAAAAAAAAAAAGAACCTCCCATAAAGGGAAGAAGTGTTGTGTTTGTGATTTTCTATGCGAATGCATTCAAAAACTTTGCATGTCTTTAAAATTTGTCTTTTGCTCTGTTCCAGCCCACGGACGTGCTGTGTTTTACCAGGGGGGTGTGTGGCGCCCCTGAGGGTTCGGTCACCACAGAGTTATTGCATCTCATCCAGAGATGTGGTACCTCACTCTCAGGTAAGGAAGGAGTATGGCTCAGGACCCTAACACTACATCCACTACACCACATTTCCGGAGGACAGGGCGAGATTGCTCCTACGGGAGAGAACAGCCCCTGATCCCTGGCTGGAGTGGGGAGGAACCACTTAGAGAGGGGGAACTATATAGTGGATGGGTGGAGGACGTAGATCCTGGGAGCACTGGAGTAGGAGTATAAGAGGGAGGAACCATCTTAGTTCAGGGGAGTAGTTCAGTAGAGTCTGAGCAGAAGTGACAGGGAGCAGAGGCTCTGCATGAGCTCTTCTCCACAGGCGGGCCTAGTCAGGAGGCCTGAGCCTGGAAGGAGAAGAGAAGAAAGGGAGCTGGAGGCTACAGGAACGGGAAGCGAAGGGACCCTAGGGGTACGGGCCGTGTGTAGCACCCCGAGGGCTCGGCTGCTTCAGGGGTATTGCACCTCAAACCAGAGGTGTGATATTCCACTCCCGGGTAAGGATGGCGTGTGGACCAGGACTCGGTAGGCTGCATGCACCACACACACCCCATTTCCGAGGGACAGCTCAACGGTGCTCCCACTAGACAGAAGTGCAGGCACGACAGCATCTGTCCCTGGCTGGAGTGGGGAGGGGAAAGTACACCCAGTGGTGTAGGAGCAGATAGGGGTGGGTTTCTGGGCATAGGTAGGAGCCCATTGGTTGCTAGTCACCTGGGCTCACACATAGAAGGAGGTATATAAGGTGGGCACCATCTCAGAGTAGTGAGTTCAGTCAGTTCAGTTCAGAGAAGAGTTCAGCCAGGACGGCTGACAGGGAGCTGTGGCTCAGTCTGGGCCCAGCTCCACGAGGCAGGCCTGGAGTAGAGGCCAGAAACAGCAGAGAGAACAGGAACAGAAGAGAAAGGAAACAAGGAACAGAACATTAAGAGAGGCCCAGAGACACGAGAGAAGAAGGAACCCCATAGGCCCAGGAGATTGCGGGTGAAGGGTTGGCAGAGCAGGGTACCGGAACCCAAATTGGTGGAGGCAACAGATTCCTCAGCCAAAGACTGGAGGTTGTGACCACATCTTGATGCGACCCCTCACTACATCCACCAGGAAAGTATACCACATAGGGTCAGGGAAACCGGAGATAGGTTTCGCCAAGAGAAGGCCCGAGGGAGCTGGACAAAGGTGGGTCACTGGTGAGGACGGCCAGAGAAGGGAAGAGAAGGGAGCCCTGTGCCATGCTCTGGAATTGCCTGGGAGTTGGTCGAGTCCCCTGCCTGGTGGACGCAGCACGGCTTGGGCAGTCATCGCCTGCAGGATTGACATGAATAACAACTGTGAGAAAAGCATTGGAAACTGCAACCCCACGTCTCTGTGCTTCTTCACCGCACCAGCAATACTGGTGCTGGGACACTCGCGCACCATCACTCCCATCATCTACACTAGCTGCCCTGAGGCAATACTTCTCCCGTGGGGAGTTATTCCATACTTGGCTGCGCATACAACATCAGCCTCAGCGGTCTGCAGCGCAGCGGCGGTCCCCACTGACCGCAATCCACGGGTGGCGTAGTCGGACATTTGTCACATTACTAAAACTGCCACTGAATTGACCGCCCTGGGCACGGACCGGGTCAGCGCCACGGAGACTACAACCCCCAGCGATCCGGCTCCGAGTATTCCCTGCACAACACAGGCCCAGGGGGCGCGTCAACTTTGGCGTAGTCGGCAGGATTCAAACCAACCCGCCACAAGCGGGTATTGCGCACCTGAAAAGAGACTGTTTTATTGTGTTAAAGATGGCGCCCGCCCCAGAAGAACAAGCGCCATAATGTGCGCGCCAAAAGACAACAGGAAGCCACCTCCCATCGTGGGCCAGGTCCCAGAATGGTGCCAAAGAAGGAGCCCACCCCCAACAGCCATGAGAGCGGCTGTGGAGATGTCCGTCAACGTGGGGGGGCTGCCCCTGAGAGTGATTGTCAGCAGAATGCCCCAGGACCACCCCCTCTGGGGGCGGAAAGAGAAGAAAACTGTGGGGCAGGGCGCGGTCTGGATCAGTCTGGCCAGGCCGCACCCGAAGATAGAGACAGGAACCAGCTCCAGCGCCCTGGCGCGTGGCCTGCTGCAGGCCGAATCCCCATGCAGCTTCACGGAGCTGCTAGCACACCTCCCCAAGGAAGACCCCGAGTATGTGCGGGCTGCGCTGGAGGAGCTGGACCGGAGGATGGTCCGGGCGCAGCGGGACGTGATTGCCGGGTGGAAAGAAGAAATGGCCCGGAGGGCCGTGATCCTGCAGCAGGAGGCGCCGTCGACATCCAGCGGCACACCAGCCACCGAGGGCAGTGAAAGCAGAGCGGAGGCCGAGGACGACGCCGCGGAGGAGGCCGCGACAGCAGAGGCAGGTAACGGAGACGCCCCTACCCCGAACCCTGGGGCCGCCGACCTGCCCCTGCACCTTGTTGCGGAGCCCAACGTACCTGAACCCGCCATCGACACCGTGCCTCCACCGCTACCAACCGGTTCCCAGGCCATCGACACCGCCAGCGAGCCCCGCCCCACGCCATGCCCTCTGACCCCGGGCGTGATCAGCAGACCACAATCGCAGGCCCGGTCGCAAGGCCTAGCGCCCCCGGACGCCGCCCGTCGACGGGAGTACTGCCGCCAACAGCTGGAGGTGTTCGAGAGGGAGCAGCGGGAGCGGCGCATGAAACAGGAGAAGCTGCAGGCCCAAAGTGCGGAGCAGAAGATGAAGGCCCGACGAGATCCCCGAGCTGCCCGCGGTCCCCGAGTCACCGGGACTGTCATAAAATTTCACATGGAACATGGCTGGGGTTTCATTAAAGATCCTGAGACCATCAGCAACGTGTTCGTGACTAGGAGGGATGTAGAGAGCCACCTGCCAGAAGGTCATCGAGGGCGGGATCTATATCCAGGAGACGTGGTGTCCTACACCCGACACCAAGGCGTGAAGGGATGGTACGCCCTCCACGTCCACAGAGTGGTAGAAGAGGAGGAGCAGTACCACTCGGACCCCGAGTACCAAGAGGGCCCGGACGGGTCTGAAGAGTACGAGGAAGGAGCATCAGGAGGACACCGTTACTAATGAACGGTAAATGGAACTGTACATGGTTACCTGTAAGGGTATAGAAACTGTTGCTGAGTGGAGTGTGGTCCCCGTTGGGACTGATATAGAACTGTGTAGAAGTTACCCCCTATATTCCTTATCTGGCTGGGGACTGAGAACAGCCATCCCTTTTTCCTAATCTGGCTGGGGACTGAGAGCAGCCATTCCCCTATCCCCACTGGCCGAGGACTGAGAGCGGCCACCCTTGTAAATAGTTGCGCTTCTTAAAGCGCTCCCTACTGGTTTTATACAAAAACTGCAACGTCTACCTCAAAATTAACTGGACTGTTGCACCTTTACCTGGTCGCAAGTTGCACAGCGGCCAGAACTCAAGAATATGTTTTGAATGTGTTTCACTTGAAAATGCTTTAATGTGAAAAGTTTAATATGCTGTTAGAACAGTAATGCAAAAGTTCTATATATTGTTTCATAAAAGAGTTCCGGTGGCATTAGCCAGGTATTTTATAATGTTTTATGCCCGTAACGTTCTAAGAAAAGAGTACCTCCCATAAAGGGATGAGTTTTTGGTTAATGTCTTATATGCGAGTGCACTTTAAAAATTTGTATGTTTAAATTGTTTTTGCTCTTTTCCAGCCCGAGGACATGCTGTGATTTACCAGGGGGGAATGGAGCACCCCGAGGGCTCGGCTGCTACAGAGGTATTGCACCTCAAACCAGAGGTGTGATATTCCACTCCCGGGTAAGGATGGCGTGTGGACCAGGACTCGGTAGGCTGCATGCACCACACACACCCCATTTCCGAGGGACAGCTCAACGGTGCTCCCACTAGACAGAAGTGCAGGCACGACAGCATCTGTCCCTGGCTGGAGTGGGGAGGGGGGTGGAACACCCAGTGCTGTAGGGGCAGATAGGGGTGGGTTTCTGGGCATAGGTAGGAGCCCATTGGTTGCTAGTCACCTGGGCTCACACATAGAAGGAGGTATATAAGGTGGGCACCATCTTAGAGTAGTGAGTTCAGTCAGTTCAGTTCAGAGAAGAGTTCAGCCAGGACGGCTGACAGGGAGCTGTGGCTCAGTCTGGGCCCAGCTCCACGAGGCAGGCCTGGAGTAGAGGCCAGAAACAGCAGAGAGAACAGGAACAGAAGAGAAAGGAAACAAGGAACAGAACATTAAGAGAGGCCCAGAGACACGAGAGAAGAAGGAACCCCATAGGCTCAGGAGATTGCGGGTGAAGGGTTGGCAGAGCAGGGTACCGGAACCCAAATTGGTGGATGCAACAGATTCCTCAGCCAAAGACCGGAGGTTGTGACCACATCACTACATCCACCAGGAAAGCATACCACATAGGGTCAGGGAAACCAGAGATAGGTTTCGCCAAGAGAAGGCCCGAGGGAGCTGGACAAAGGTGGGTCACTGGTGAGGACGGCCAGAGAAGGGAAGAGAAGGGAGCCCTGTGCCACGCTCTGGAATTGCCTGGGAGTTGGTCGAGTCCCCTGCCTGGTGGACGCAGCACGGCTTGGGCAGTCATCGCCTGCAGGATTGACACGAATAACAACTGTGAGTAAAGCATTGGAAACTGCAACCCCACGTCTCTGTGCTTCTTCACCGCACCAGCACTACTGGTGCTGGGACACTCGCGCACCATCACTCCCATCATCTACACTAGCTGCCCTGAGGCAATACTTCTCCCGTGGGGAGTTATTCCATACTTGGCTGCGCATACAACATCAGCCTCAGCGGTCTGCACTGACCGCAATCCACGGGTGGCATAGTCGGACATTTGTCACATTACTAAAACTGCCACTGAATTGACCGCCCTGGGCACGGACCGGGTCAGCGCCACAGAGACTACAACCCCCAGCGATCCGGCTCCGGGTATTCCATGCACAACACAGGCCCACGGGGCGCGTCACGTGCAGCAAGCCACCCGTACGCCCGCCGCTACTAGAAGAGTAGGGGGATCAGGCCTGAAAAGGGGAACCGGTCCCCCAACTAGCACAGAGCTACAAGGCTCAACTGGGAAACCGGAGGCTGCAGCATTTCAAGTACTGCAGGCCACAAGTCCACACCAGTACACTAAGAAGGTGGCCGCATAGGACCCAGGGGACGGAACACACGTCGCCCGCCAAGGCCCGAGGACACCGGATAGAAGTGCTGCTGGGTGTGAGGTGCAGGGAGCAGGCCAGAGAGAGGACACACAGAAGGGGGTCCTGTAATATGCTCCGGAGTTACCTGAGGGTCGACCGAGCCCCTCACTGCGTGAACACAGGACGCTGTGGGCCCTTACACTGGCCCTGTATCTGGAACTGCTATAATCGTGAGTAAAAGACCTGGGACTGCACCATCTGACTCCGTGTCATTACTGATCCCTGCACTATCACCACCATCATCCATACACGCGGCCCTGAAGCTCCACTCTTCCTGTGGGGAGTCACATCACCTTGCTGCACACACCATCAGCTTCAATGGACTGCTCCGCAGCGGCGGTTCCCAATAACCGCATCCCACAGGTGGCGTAGTCGAACTATATATAACAGACACCCATAGACTACCCTGGTTTGACCGCCCTGGGTGATGGACCGGGTCACCGCCACGGTGACTACAACCCCCAGCATTTACAGGCCCGGCTCCGGGTACCCCACGGCCCAGGGGGCGCGTCACCGACACTAGAGGTGAGTAAAAGGGTCTGATCACACTGCTGTATAACATGGCTCAGTGCTATCTGATGTTTTATTGGATAGCACTGGGCCCAATGTTATACGATGGGGCAGTGCTGATCCGATTCGGCCTGAGAAAATAATCCCAGCATGCCGCAAGTGCATCTGATAATCAGATTGCGGTTACCATTAAAGTCTATGGGTGCGCGTGGAACATTGGACTGCACTCGGATGTCATTCGAGTGCAGTCCGCTGTACTCACACAAAGTCAGTTGACAAGATGGAGAAATTAAGTTCTCTGTCTTCTTCACACCTGAGATGCGATTTTCTCATGCGAGAGAA
Source organism: Phyllobates terribilis (assembly GCF_046119375.1). NCBI lineage: Eukaryota > Metazoa > Chordata > Amphibia > Anura > Dendrobatidae > Phyllobates > Phyllobates terribilis. The sequence goes on from NW_027362767.1 coordinate 368,045,394, forward strand.
TCGGATCACACTCAGATGACACTCGGATCAAATTCTGACAAAGTTTGAGCCGAGTGTCATTAGCAGAATCCCCATTCTGCATGAGAGAACATACGGCAGTGTGAGCGAGTCGTTAGTGTTGCTATTTTACAAGGGGGAAACAAAGGAATTCAGAAGAAGTTGTTCAAGTAGTGAACACCCCCTTTAAGAAAATGCTTGATATACTCAAGTTATATTAAGAAGAACTGAATTGCAAAGAGAAATTGTAAAGCTAACTCATATTTCATTCAGCAAACAGCTGTCTTCCGACTCCTTCATACACATGAGCATTCAGCGCGACCAAGTGTTCATGTGTTTTCAATGGGGAGAGAGGACAAAACCACTGCTGGACACCTGTGGAAGCTGTTTTTCTTCACTGAAAACAGAAGGATCGGGAGTGGAAATTCCAATGTGCATTGAAATTCCAGAGTCGGGACACATAGATGGTTAGCCAGTCCTGCCAAAATTGGCTTTCATCTAATGTGCATGGGGGCCTTTAGAAAGACTCTTCCTTGTACAACCCTAAACATTAGAGGATGATGTTGAGATTTTGTGATTGTGACTTCCTTGTGGATCTGTGATATTGTAATTCAGTTTCTGTGAAGAATACATTTGGCTCTGATTTGCTCCTCATTTCATTGCCATTACAACAGTTGACACATTGTAACGATCGTAATATATTTCACAACCAAACACATGTACCAGTAAATAATATATCAAAGCGTCTCGGCTCTTTGAAGACTACTTAAATATATGCTGTAGTTAAAGGGAAGCGTTCTTAAACAGTTACACAACACATACAAAATTCTCTGTTCAGGCTTGAAGGTATTTCATGTCTTTGCTTTGATCAAAATGAAAATATTGAAAAATACAAAATAAAGATTTTGTCTTTTTTTTTTTACAAAACCTCACAAATATGATCCTTGAATAGGCTTGGCAATTCTATAAATGCAGGAAGCAAACATTCATTTCCCTTTACAAACAATGTAAATACCTGTCCTTACATATTTGACTTCTGTGAAGCATCACGCTGGGCACCCCCTTCTGGACTGAAGGTCATCCAACAGACCAGGTACAAGCCACCTCCAGCAGTTTTTGAAACTTGCTCCGTGAAAACCAGTATACTAGACTAATAAACACTCTCATAGGAGTCTCCTATGTGATGTATATACAGCAGTCTCGGTGTCTCCTATGTGATGTATCTACAGCAGTCTCGGTGTCGCCTATGTGATATATATACAGCAGTCTCGGTGTCTCCTATGTGATGTATATACAGCAGTCTCGGTGTCTCCTATGTGATGTATATACAGCAGTCTTGGTGTCTCCTATGTGATGTATATACAGCAGTCTCGGTGTCTCCTATGTGATGTATCTACAGCAGTCTCGGTGTCGCCTATGTGATATATATACAGCAGTCTCGGTGTCTCCTATGTGATGTATATACAGCAGTCTCGGTGTCTCCTATGTGATGTATATACAGCAGTCTTGGTGTCTCCTATGTGATGTATATACAGCAGCCTCGGTGTCTCCTATGTGATGTGTATTCAGCAGTCTCGGTGTCTCCTATGTAATGTGTATACAGCAGTCTTGGTGTCTCCTATGTGATGTGTATATGTGGCACCCCAGGGGTCTGGTTGCCACAGTAATAGAAATATTATGTCTGGGAGCAAGTGGGAGGTTCCCTGGTCAGGAGCCCTTGAACATGCAACACCTCCTGTCCCAGACCAGATAGGGGAGGAACCTGCCCTATATAAACTGGATCTGGGGCAGGGTTAGTCAGTCAGAGCCTGGAGTTTGTTCCAGATACAGGGAAAGTTACAGCGAGGAGCTCTGTAGAAGCAGGAGCTGAAGACCAGGGACTTGAGCTAAGCGGAGTTTGTCCTGGCAGAAGACGCTAAGAACCGGACACAGGAGTCCGAGGCTGTGGGGACTTATATATACCCAGCAGCAGAAACCCGCCGGCAGGGGATTTCAGGTCCTCTGGCCATAGAAGCCCGGAGGCTCAGTCACGAGCAAGGGACCAGCACCGCCATCGAGGAGCGGGGGCTAACAGAAGGCCCCAAGTCACCAGCCATACGGGTGAGCACCACACGGTACACTCAGGGACGTGGGCTACTTCCACTTGCTTACAGCAAGGTAGCCAGGAAGAGTGCAGATAGACGGGGAGTCCTACAACTCCACCTGGCCAGGGGAACTCCAGTTTGCTCACAGGCTGACCAGGCCTCTTATGCTAGCCAGTACTCCCGGGAGGGTCTGCCTTATCATCATCAGTAAAGACCCTGAACTGCACTGCAAAGCCTCTGAGTCGTTCCTGCTGCGCTCGTGCACCATCACTCCCATCATCCACACTCACTACCCTGAGGCTATACTCCTCCCGTGGGGAGTTATACTACACTCTGCTGCCCTCACAACATCAGCCTCAGAGGTCTGCTCAGCAGCGGCGGTTCTTATTGACCGCAATCCACGGGTGGAGTAGTCGGACATTGCATTATACTGATACAGAGACTGCCACAATATTGATCTGGCCACCCTGAGCCACGGGACCGGGTCGCCACTACTACTCCTAGCATTGCCCTGAAGTCCGGTCCCGGGTGCCCCCCCGGCCCAGGGGGCGAGTCAGCTTTTTGGCGTAGTCGGCAGGATTGTGACCAACCCGCCACAAACGGGTATTGCGTGCCTGAAAAAGACTTTTCACTTACCTGAGTGAAGTTTCCCGCCATCCGGAGCAGTTTCCCGCCATCTTCAGTCGTTTCCCACCATCTTCAGCCGTTTTTCCGCCATCGGACGCCATCTTCAGGACGCCGCGCGGGAAGAAGAGGGGCGTGGACGTCCAAGCCGCGCGAGACCTGAAGCCCCGCCCTACGCACCGACGCTGCACAAGGTCCTGGAAGGAGAGAGAGCGACGCTGACGTCACCAGGACGCGACGCAAGGTCCTCGCCCGGAGCAGCACCAGCGGAGCCGCGGCCTACAGAAGAGGATCAACGGAAGGTAGGCCACACTTAACTAGGGGGGAGGAAAATGACGGACACGGAGGGACCCTCTACCACCAGCGCGGCCACTGCCGCAGTAATGCCGTTCACAATGCCATACATCCCCGGAGCGGCCTGGCTGCCCCAATACTCAGGGGAGTCGCATACCCTGAGCGACTTTAAAGAGAGACTGTACAGCCTATTTAAAGTATACCCCCTGACGGAGGGACAGAAAGTGAGCATATTGATAGGCCAGTTAACCGGCGCAGCCCAGCGTGAAGTAAAGTCCTGGTCAGTCCGGGTCAAGGAGACCGTAAAGGAGATCTTGGTCCGTCTGAAGGACACTTTTGATACCCGCACCTCAGCCGAGATCAAAATGAGATTTTATGGGTGCAAGCAGCGGGCCCAAGACAGTATAAGAGACTATGCTTTGAGTTTGCAAGAGGCCCTGGGAGCCATTAAACAGGCAGACCCTGACAGTGTGCGGAATGCAGATGAACTGTTAACTGAGCAATTCATTGAGGGTCGGCTGTCCAACGCCCACCGAACCCAGTTACGTGCAATGGCCTTGCAGAACCCTGGTTTAGACTTTGCAAAGTTCAAAGACAGGTCCATCCGGGTGCTCCGAGAACCGGCACCGGGTAGCGCTGTAACCCACATGCGCCCTGCTATTACCTATCATCAGGAGGCGGCGCCCTTGTCTACAGAGTCTGTAGGAGCTGGTGCGCAGGCTTTGGACAACAACCCGGCTACAGACCTGCACTATCAGGTCCAAGAGCTGACTAAAAGCGTAGCCGCGCTAACCAGAACTGTGCAGTCTTTACAGGTCTCTCCTCCAGGAAAGATCCAGCTGGCGTCCGGACCGGAGGACGTCCCGTGGCGCCAACAGAAGAGAGTCCCAACGTCCAGAGGAAGACCCAGCGACAGATACAACGAGGACGGACAACCCATCTGCCGCTGCTGCAATCAACCCGCACATATGGCAAGGTACTGTCATTTAAACGGGCACAACCTGGGGCAGAGGGCCAACCTCCAGGCATAAGATCATCAGGCCCCTCAAACTGGCGTGATAAATACATAGGGGGACGTACAGTCTTGCCTGTGGTACTGGATGGCATTCCTATGAGTGCCCTACTAGTCACCGGGTCACAGGTAACTACCATCCCTTATGTGGTCTTTAAGCGGTACTGGAATGACTCGGACATAACCCGCTACCCAGATGATGACCTGAGTATCATCGCCAGCAATGGTCAGCCTGTGCCGCAGGTGGGATTCAAAGAGGTGACCATTAAAATCGGTAAAGTCGAACTGGCGGCACAAGGACTGATTATTGTGGACATTGACCGTCATGAGAGTCACCCTAAAATAACCTTGGGAACTAATGTGATTGAAAATTGTCTTGCAGAGATAATTCTCATTTTTCAGCAGGTTGCCAAGAACGCCAGTTCCAGTCAGCAGCGTGTCCTCCAAAAAGAGATCCAGGCACTGATGAAACGGCAACAAGTGGAACTATCTGGTGGTGAGATAGGTAGCGTGAGAATGTGTGACCCGTTCCCTATTGCCATGCCCCCGAAAAGTGAGATGATGATCTGGTGCCGGGCAGCTATTGGTCTAAGAGGTAGAGACTACCAAGCAATGGTGGAACCCGTTTACTCAGACAGTAGGCCCACCATTTTGACAGCACGGGGGGTGGTCGATGTACGCCATGGGAGGGTACCTGTCCGCATCATAAATATCGGGGAGAGAGAAGTATACCTGCCCCGGTATGCCACGCTAGCCAAATTGTTCACCATAAACCAAAATTCTGTAAGGGCCGTGGAACCCTTGCCTCCATCCCAACCAGAGGAAGGTAACGGCTCTAAGAAACAAATGGAGGACTGGTGTCAGCAGCTGCATTTGGGTACTGACTCCACTTCCTCACACAAAAAACAGGGAGTCTACCCGGTGGTTCAGGAGTACGAAAGAGTCTTTAGTAAACACCCGCTAGACTTCAGGCGAGTAAAAGGGGTAGAACATCACATCCCCACAGGAGACCATCCACCCATAAAGGAAACATACCGACCTATACCCCCTGCCCACTATCAGCATGCAAAGGGGATGTTGCGGGACATGAAGGAGGCTGGGGTAATCAGGGACAGCTGTAGCCCCTGGGCAGCTCCACTAGTTCTAGTAAAAAAGAAGGACAACACAATGAGAATGTGTGTAGACTACGGAAAGGTCAACCGTATCACACACAAAGATGCGTACCCGTTACCTAGAATAGAAGAATCTTTAGCTGCATTAAAATCTGCTAACTTCTTCTCCACTTTGGATCTTACTAGCGGGTACTGGCAGGCTCCTGTAGCAGAGGCAGACAAGGAGAAGACTGCATTCACCACCCCGATGGGTCTCAGCGAATTCAACTGTATGCCGTTCGGGCTCTGCAACGCACCAGGAACCTTCCAGCGGTTGATGGAATGCTGTCTGGGACACCGGAATTTCGAGACAGTCCTGTTATACCTGGACGATGTCATCATTTATTCCAAAACCTACGAGGACCATCTGAAACACCTGGCAGAAGTGTTTGACGCCCTGGCAAGCTACGGCCTAAAGGTGAAACCTTCCAAGTGTCATCTGCTGAAACCAAAGGTACAGTACCTGGGACACGTGGTGAGTGCTGACGGAGTGGCTCCCGACCCCGATAAGATCACCGTGATTAAAGACTGGCCAAGACCCTCCAGAATAAAGGAAGTGCGGCAGTTCCTCGGGTTGGTAGGCTACTACCGAAGATTCATTCCCGGTTTCACCAAAATGGCAGCTCCTATGCAGGACCTCCTGATAGGTCAATCCAGGAAGGCCAAAAACCAGAAGCCGCCCTTCAGGTGGGAAAAGCTGGAAGAGGAGTTCTTCCGCCAGCTGAAGATGGCCCTCACGAGGGATGAAATCCTGGCGTACCCTGACTACGGCCAGCCCTTTATCCTCCACACGGATGCGAGCAACATCGGGCTAGGAGCCGTCCTGTCCCAGATCCAGCAGGGGAAAGAACGGGTAATCGCTTACGCCAGCCGAAAACTACGGCCCACAGAGAGAAACCCTGAGAATTATAGCTCATTCAAGCTAGAGTTCCTGGCAGTGGTGTGGGCAGTGACCGAACGTTTCAAGCATTACCTTGCCTCTTCCAAGTTCACCGTGTACACGGGTAACAACCCGTTGACACACCTGGACACTGCAAAACTTGGTGCCCTGGAGCAGAGATGGATGGCCCGCCTGTCCAACTATGAATTCACCATCAAATACCAGGCGGGACGCTCAAATGCTAACGTGGATGCCCTGTCCAGAATGCCAAACTTACCGGACGTAGGGGAAGATCCAGAAGAACTGGAAGAAGTCGAACTCCCTGCGTTCCACCGTCATGGGATTACCCTGTATTCCCACCGTGTAAGGGACAGGCGCTCTGCTACGTTCAATCCCTTACCCCACTACAGCTGGGCGGAGACACAAGACAGTGATCCCGCAGTCCGTCTGGTGAAGGAAATGCTGACACAGGCTGATGCCCGTCTTGACCCAGATGCTCCGGAGGAGACCAAGCAACTGTGGAAGGAGAAAAGTAAACTGTTTCTTTACAAGGAGAAGCTGTGCCGTAGAATGGTCAACTCTAGAACACATAAGCTGACCTGACAGGTAGTGGTCCCAAGACGAGACGCGGCTATGGTTCTGGAGGCATACCAAGACGGAGCAGGACACGTCGGATGGAAGAAGCTGGAGTTCTTGTTGCGTGGATGGTTCTACTGGGTAGGCATGAGAGGAGCCATCGAGAGGTGGTGCAGAGACTGTGGCCCGTGCAGCCTAAGAAGAAGAGACCGTGCCAGCCAGAAGACTCCCCTGCAGCCCATCATCACCAGGCAGCCACTGGAACTGGTAGCCCTGGACCATGTGAAACTGGCTCCAAGCAGATCTGGGTACGTCTACGCCCTCACCATCATAGATCACTACTACCGGTTCCTGGTGGTGGTCCCTGTCAAAGACTTAACGGCTCAAACAGCAGCCAGAGCCTTCCAGCTGCACTTCTGCCTGTTAGAACCCTCCTGTTAGTTTTTTATATTTTGCTGGTCACATGACTTTTTGCCTATTTAATCCAGCTCCGCCCTCCTGGCCTTGCTGGACTTCAGTGTTACATTTACTCTTAAGCTAGCCAGGTGCCTTGTACCTTACTCTGTAGTTTGCTTGGTCTTTTGACCACTAGTACTTCTGTTTGTTTGTTTGTCTTTGCTCTGCTACAATTTCTGCTAGGAGGTGTCCAACTATATCCCAGTCCTTAGTTCTTGTAGGGACCCCTCCCTTATATCTATAGGTCTGCGTTCAGATTAGCCGAGGACTTAGGCGGGTCTGTTCACAAGGAACAGGTCCCCCGCTGCATCGTAGGGAATCAGCTTAGTCCTATTGTAGGGACAGTTTTCCTATCTTTCCTTAGCGTTTGTAGCAGTTCATAACAGTAAGTCCAGCCCAAAAATTAAACACTCTAAGGAAAGAAATCCTGATTTCAGCATTGTGTCGGTTCAGGAGTTGGCTCAACGCCTGCAGGGACTATCTTTGGAGGTGGCCGAGCTCCAGCAACACGTGAGTAGCTGTCCTGGAGCGCATTTTGTTGAACCGAAGGTAGGACTTCCAGATTTTTTTTATGGTAAACGGCAAGATTTTTTTTCCTTTAAAAACGCTTGTTTATTATATTTTCGTTTACGACCCAGATCCTCGGGGAATGAATCACAGTGCATTGGGTTTATAATGTCACTTTTGCGCAAAGAACCACAGGGATGGGCCTTTTCTCTACAACCTAATGATCCGTGTTTTAGATCTGTGGAGGATTTTTTTTCTGCTATGGGGTTGTTGTATGATGATCCTGATCGAGTCTCATCTGCTGAAACTGAATTAAGACGTTTGAAGCAGGGATCAGGTGATGTGGAAAATTATTGTACATACTTCAGAAGATGGTCGGCTGAAGTGGAATGGAATGACTCAGCATTAAAATGTTTGTTTCTTGATGGTCTAGGTGAAAGGGTTAAGGATCTGCTGATTGCCTTCTCAAAACCTGGAACCTTGCAGGAGGCAATGCAATTAGCCATATGTGTGGACAGGAGACTGCGTGCTAGGAATAATGAAGAGAAATCTATTGCTATGGCAGCTACTAGTTTTCAGAGGGTCTGTTCGGAGGGTGGAGAACCGATGGAGATTGGGGCGATGTCACCCCATTCTCAGGAAAAAGACCGCAGGATTGCTAAAGGATTGTGTTTTTATTGCGGTAAATCTGACCACTTTATTAAGAACTGTGTGCTTCGTTTGAACAAAGAAAAAAAAAAAGAAGTCAGTTACGCCCGCATAGCGTGTTTAATCTCAAAAGGAGTATTTCTTTCTGGAAGCACCTCATTCCAGGAGGAGTTGATTGAATTTCGGGTATTTGTGGATTGTGGTTCTACACTCAATGTGATTGATGAGGGTTTTTTGGAAAAATTTAAATTTGAATCCAAACTTTTGTCATCTCCTATTTCTGTGGTTGCTGTTGATGGCTCTCCCTTGAAAGGTATTACTCACAAGGTTTTTGAATTTCCCCTCACCATTAATTGTATCCACCAAGAGAATTTGGATTTGGCGGTATTAAATAATTTACCTGCTCCAGTGGTTTTGGGGTTACCTTGGTTAAAATTGCACAATCCTGTACTGGACTGGTCTACCAATGAAATTAAGTCTTGGAGTCCTAAGTGTTATGATAAATGTTGTAACGGTCGCATTGCTGCTGTGGAAAAAGGGGAATTACCTGTACCTATTCATGATTTTTGGAAGGTTTTTTCTGAGGAGGAGTCGCAAGTTTTGCATCCTCATAGGGACTATGATTGTACTATTGAGTTTATCCCTGGAGCTACTCTTCCCAAGAGTCGCTTATTTAATCTTAATATCCCTGAGAGAAAGGCCTTGGAGGAATACATACAGACAAGCTTGGCCGCCGGTCACATTAGACCTTCTAAGTCACCTGTGGCTGTTGGATTTTTTTTTGTAAAAAAAAAGGACGGCGGTTTACGTCCATGTCTGGACTTTCGCAAAATTAATAAAATTACAGTACGCAATTCGTACCCACTGCCATTAATTCCTGACTTGTTCAACCAGTTAGTGGGGGCCAAGTGGTTCTCTAAGATTGATCTCCGGGGGGCATACAATTTGTTACGTATGAAGGAAGGTGATGAGTGGAAAACTGCTTTTAACACTCCAGTGGGTCATTTTGAGAATCTGGTTATGCCATTTGGTCTTACCAATGCACCAGCGTTTTTTCAGAACCTTATTAATGACATCCTAAGACCGTTGATCGGTAAGAATGTGGTTGTGTATTTGGATGACATTTTGATTTTTGCGCTGGATCTGGAGTCTCATTGGCAGAGCGTACGTGAGGTATTGCAGTTGTTAAGCGACAATTCACTTTTTGCTAAGCTGGAGAAATGTGAGTTCGCTGTGCAGAGAATTAGTTTTTTGGGCTACATTATCTCCAGCGAGGGCTTTGAGATGGACCCGGTGAAGGTTCAGGCGGTGCAGGAATGGCCTAGGCCTATTGGTTTGAAACCAATACAGAGATTTTTGGGTTTCACCAATTATTACAGAAAATTCATTAAGAATTTTTCTATAATTGTTAAGCCGCTGACCGATCTCACCAGGAAAGGTGCGAATACGGTTCAGTGGACTACTGAGGCCATTGAAGCTTTTGTCTATCTCAAGGAGAGGTTCAGTTCTGCCCCAATCCTTATGCAGCCTGATGAGACCAAGCCTTTTTTGGTCGAGGTTGATGCTTCTTCGGTGGGGGTCGGTGCTGTTTTGTCTCAGGAAAACAAGGATGGAGTACATCCCTGTGCTTTTTTTTTCAAAAAAAATTTCTGAGACCGAACTTAATTACGATGTTGGTAATCGGGAATTGCTGGCTATTAAACTCGCATTTGAACATTGGCGTCATCTCTTGGAAGGTGCTAAATTTCCCATTCAGGTTTTTACTGATCATAAGAATCTGATCTATCTTGATGCTGCCAAGCGCTTGAATGCCCGTCAAGCTAGGTGGGCACTTTTTTTTCGCGGTTTAATTTTTCTGTTACTTACATCCCGGGTACCAAGAATGTAAAAGCGGATGCTTTATCTCGCACTTTTTCTCCCATGGTTGGTACCGAGGAGGAGGAAAGCATTTTACAGGAAGGTGTTGTGATAGCAGCATTGGACTCCGTTTTGGAAGATGGGATTCTGAAAGCCCAGGAGGATGCCCCATCTAACACTCCCCATGGGAGGTTGTTTGTGCCTAGGAACTTTAGGAGAGATTTGTTTGTGGAGTGTCATGAGTCTCGGTTGGCAGGTCATCCAGGAATTTCGGAGACTAAGAGACTTGTAGGCCGCAGATTTTGGTGGCCTGGGTGGCAGAAGGAAGTCATTAAGTGGGTGCGTCAATGTACTGTGTGTGCTAGATCTAAGTCTTCACATGCTCCTGCTGCGGGGTTGCTTTACCCTCTGGATATTCCTTGTGCTCCTTGGACGTATCTTGCTGTGGATTTTATTACTGACCTTCCTGCCTCTGAGGGTTTCACTGTTATCTGGGTGGTCGTGGACCGTTTTAGCAAGATGTGTCACTTGGTTCCCTTCATCAAACTACCCTGCGCCAAGACACTCGCTAAGGCTTTTGTTAAAGAAATTGTCAGGCTCCATGGCGTTCCTACCGACATTGTTTCCGATAGGGGACCTCAGTTCGTGGCTCGTTTTTGGCGTGCCTTTTGTGACAGGTTGGGAGTCCATTTGTCATTTTCGTCTGGTTATCATCCTGAGTCTAATGGACAGACAGAAAGAAAGAACCAGGATGTTGAACAGTTTTTGCGTTGTTTTGTGGCTGACAATCAAGAGGGGTGGTCTGAGTTTCTGCCACTGGCTGAATTTGCTCTTAACAACCATACATCCTCTTCTGCTGGGTGTTCTCCTTTTTTTTGTTGTACTGTGAGACATCCGTCGTTTGGGTCATTCTCCAAATTGGTATCGGCTGTGCCGGAGGAGGAGAATTTTTCCGGTGATTTGGAGAGAGTTTGGACTGATGTACATCATAACCTTCAAGAGGCTAACAAAAAATCCAAGAGGTACTTTGACAGGAAACGTTAAGAGGTTTTGTTTACTGTTGGTGACATGGTTTGGTTGTCCTCTAGGAATCTGCGGTTGAGGATTCCTTCTAAGAAATTGGGCCCGAAGTTTGTAGGTCCGTTTAAGGTGCTTCAGGTAGTTAACCAATCTGCTGTTAGGTTGGAGGTTCCTACCTCCTGGAAGATTAATCCGGTGTTTCATGTTTCCTTATTGAAAAAAGCTGATGTTTCTGATAGGGACGTCACTATCTCTGTTCCTCCGGTGGAGGAAGACGGTGAATATGAAATTTCTCGCATTCTAAATTCTAGATGGCATAGAGGGAGATTGCAGTATCTCGTCGCTTGGAAAGGTTTCGGTCCCGATGATAACTCCTGGGTAAGGGCAGATGATGTCTCTGCTCCTAGACTTGTCGGAGCGTTTCACAGGAGGTTTCCTGATAGACCTGGGCCTGGAGGATCCGGAGGATCCTCATAGAAGACGGGATACTGTTAGAACCCTCCTGTTAGTTTTTTCTATTTTGCTGGTCACATGACTTTTTGCCTATTTAATCCAGCTCCGCCCTCCTGGCCTTGCTGGACTTCAGTGTTACATTTACTCTTAAGCTAGCCAGGTGCCTTGTACCTTACTCTGTAGTTTGCTTGGTCTTTTGACCACTAGTACTTCTGTTTGTTTGTTTGTCTTTGCTCTGCTACAATTTCTGCTAGGAGGTGTCCAACTATATCCCAGTCCTTAGTTCTTGTAGGGACCCCTCCCTTATATCTATAGGTCTGCGTTCAGACTAGCCGAGGACTTAGGCGGGTCTGTTCACAAGGAACAGGTCCCCCGCTGCATCGTAGGGAATCAACTTAGTCCTATTGTAGGGACAGTTTTCCTATCTTTCCTTAGTGTTTGTAGCAGTTCATAACACTGCCGTCCACACGGGTATCCGGAGCAAGTGCTAACGGACCAAGGACCAGCCTTCGAAGCGGAGGTCTTCCAAGAGTTCTGCAATTTGTATGGCTGCAGGAAGATAAGAACAACGCCCTATCACCCTCAGACCAACGGACTATGTGAGAAAATGAACCAGGTGGTGATAGACTTGCTAAAAACGTTGCCCCTGGAAGAACGCAATCTGTGGCCTGAAAAACTGCCTGATCTGGTGGACTTGTATAATCACATCCCCGTAGGTTCCACCAACTGTACCCCGGCTTACCTAATGAGAGCAAGACCTGGTAAGCTGCCTATTGACCTGGATATTGGAGTCCTGACACCTGAGGACACCTCGCCAGAGGCAGACTGGGATACAGAACGGCAGCAGCAGTATCAGAAAGTACAGGAGAGCGTCGAGCGAAGTCTGTCTCAAGCAAGAGAAAGGCAAGAGAAGACTTATAACCAGCATGCTCCCGCTGTTCCCCTGGTACCTAGAGAGCAGGTCTTGAAGAGAAAGAGGCGGCTCCACAAGTTGGACGACCAGTGGGAGAAGGACCCATACACCGTACTGCCTTCACGCCATGAGAATCCAAAAGTCTGTATAATCAGTAAGGATGGAGGAGAAACCACAGCCATTGTTTCCAGAGACCACCTGAAAAAGTGTTCCGAGCAGCTGCAAAGCCCTGACGAAGATCAAGAGAACCGTCAACCCGCAGAGGAAAGGGAAGAAATGATCAGTACCGTACTCGGAGACTTTCCCCGGTCCTGGACTCAAATTAACAACGCGGTCGTGGTACCCGTCCTCACCTTTCTCCAGCCAGCCCCTCAAGGGCCTACAGAAGATCAGGGAGTGTCGGGAGAGCAGCCAGCCCAGGAGGCAGAAGGATCCATACAAGCAGCCCAGGAGAATCAACCCTCTGCTAGTAGTGAGCCTGCCGTGCCCCGAGTAAGCCAAAGAGTACGCAGAAAGCTGCCAGGCCTACCCGAAACATCTCCTACACCCTGTAGTGCAGAACCAGATAGTGGGTTACGTAGGTCCACCAGGAGCACTAGAGGACAAATGCCCGCTCGCTGGAGAATCTAAACTGTAATGTGAATTTACCTGTAAACTGCAAATGTTGAAAAGGGTTTATGTTTGCTGCCTGTTATTAATTATGTTTCTCTAGTTACCCTTCAGGTTTATTTGGACTGACAGGTTATGGACGCTGAATAACAGGAACTACATTGTAGATAGTTGCACTTTGTGCCTCTTGCGAAGATGTCCACGGAAGAAAAACCTGTCTGGCGTGGCCCTATGTGGCCCAAAGTAGTTAGCTTCGCCTTGCAGCCACGCCCAGGGCCAACGTTTGGGGCTTGCTTTGGACAGGTCCCCTACTCTAAAACTTCACCTTGGGTGATATGGACACCCGGTTACGGAAATGCCGTGACCATCAAGACAAAATGTACTTTTTCCTGTTATTGTTATACCCTGTATTTGTGTTTTCTTAAAAAATGTGTTTAGTCCCGGAGTACTAAAATTCACTAGGGGGGAATGTGGCACCCCAGGGGTCTGGTTGCCACAGTAATAGAAATATTACGTCTGGGAGCAAGTGGGAGGTTCCCTGGTCAGGAGCCCTTGAACATGCAACAACTTCTGTCCCAGACCAGATAGGGGAGGAACCTGCCCTATATAAACTGGATCTGGGGCGGGGTTAGTCAGTCAGAGCCTGGAGTTTGTTCCAGATACAGGGAAAGTAACAGTGAGGAGCTCTGTAGGAGCAGGAGCTGAAGACCAGGGACTTGAGCTAAGCGGAGTTCGTCCAGGCAGAAGACGCTAAGAACCGGACACAGGAGTCCGAGGCTGTGGGGACTTATATATACCCAGCAGCAGAAACCCGCCAGCAGGGGATTTCAGGTCCTCTGGCCATAGAAGCCCGGAGGCTCAGTCACGAGCAAGGGACCAGCACCGCCATCGAGGAGCGGGGGCTAACAGAAGGCCCCAAGTCACCAGCCTTACGGGTGAGCACCACACGGTACACTCAGGGACATGGGCTACTTCCACTCGCTTACAGCAAGGTAGCCAGGAAGAGTGCAGATAGACGGGGAGTCCTACAACTCCACCTGGCCAGGGGAACTCCAGTTTGCTCACAGGCTGACCAGGCCTCTTATGCTAGCCAGTACTCCCGGGAGGGTCTGCCTTATCATCATCAGTAAAGACCCTGAACTGCACTGCAAAGCCTCTGAGTCGTTCCTGCTGCGCTCGTGCACCATCACTCCCATCATCCACACTCACTACCCTGAGGCTATACTCCTCCCGTGGGGAGTTATACTACACTCTGCTGCCCTCACAACATCAGCCTCAGAGGTCTGCTCAGCAGCGGCGGTTCTTATTGACCGCAATCCAGGGGTGGCGTAGTCGGACATTGCATTATACTGATACAGAGACTGCCACAATATTGGTCTGGCCACCCTGAGCCACGGGACAGGGTCGCCACTACTACTCCTAGCGTTGCCCTGAAGTCCGGTCCCGGGTGCCGTCTCAGTGTCTCCTATGTGATGTATATACAGCAGTCTCGGTGTCTCCTATGTGGTGTATATACAGACTTCTCAGTGTCTGAATTGTACTGGACTGAAAGACACTCAAAAAAAACTTGGGATAAGGTGCCAAACTTGTGGGACATCAAACGGGCCTGAGAAGGGATCAGCCGATGTGACTGTCCAGCACGGAGGCTCCACCCCTTTGACTTCTAATGGTATGTCCACAGCAAATTCATAGTAGCAAAATCTACACCAAATGGTGTGGGTTTCTCAGTGGAAATCCTGGGACCTTACAACAAATTTCCAAAAGGTGAAATTGACGTTTACCATTTGCAGATGATAGTCATCTGCTGACTTAAAAATGTGCTTTTCTGCATAATGTAGAAAAATAACTTTGATCAGCCATTATGGATAGGTTGTTGGTACTTTGGGGGCTTAAATCATTCTTTGCCTAGGTAGAGAAAGCCCGGTGACTACACTCCATATCCATGAGCTTCGTTTAAGTGAGATCTGGTTTGGCTGGGTGAGAGGCGTCTGACCGGGATCCAAGGGTCTATTAATCCATGGCGGCTAATGTAGGCAAAATGAGCAGCTGCATGAAGCAGCAATATCAGCCATATGCTACAGTAGCCGGTCCCACTTCAATGACTTTATGGGCTACAATCTTACAAACCTGCAGAAATTGATAAAGCACGGTTGGAGGGACTGCGCTGCTGGAATGAAAGCTCTTCAGACAAGATAACAGGATGGTTTTTATTACCTACACGTTTCGGTGCCGAACCTGGACCTTTTTCATAACACAAAACAGATTCTTCCAAACCTGACATAACCCCTCCACCAAGCGATTTGGGTAAAGTGCCCTGCTGGCAGTCATGTCTTTAGGATAGGAAAGCAGTAGCAAATCCAGGAGGCCGGAGTGTTCACACTCAGCAGGAAGCCGAACAGTCAGTAGTTGTGGATATATTAGTCTGCGTTGACTCATAGTTTGCTATATATAACCCCTGGTGTCTCCACTGGACACTGCCAAGAAAAGATCCTCATACTGTGCTGTGCTGTTTGTTTAGTCACTGTTGTGCTAATAAAACTACAGGATTTTCTCATTGTACTTTTTAAGCTGTGAGACCAATCATATTAACAATTTAGAGCAAAAGTTCTTATTAATACAGCATAATTGATCCAATATAACATAACAATAAGTATTCTTAGCGATAATTGTGGATCTTCCGTAAATATTCCCATCCAAGACATTTAGAAATTATCAACAGAATATGAAATACATTTCGGAAAGATGCGAGACCCACCAGTGGGGAAGAGGTCAACAATGTTGCCCAACTCCCATATAAATGAAAGACACCCCTGGAGTACTAAGCAAAGAACTGGCTGATGGCTTTATTGGGCATGGCTGATGGCGGTCGAGTCCATTTAAGGTGTCAAATGGCCTCTTTGGTGGAGGTTTAGGAGTCAGGTGGAAGTTGCAGGCGAGTTAAGGTGAACTAATTTTAACTAGGATTGTAAAACGTCATGGTGGTGAACAGGCTCAGCTTTGGTGACCAGCCTTCAGGATGTCGTAATGGTAACGGTAATGGTAAATTGTAATAGTCAAACAGGGGTGGGCACGGTGGTAAAGCACAGGAGTGAGGATAATAGGGTCATTGGTGCCATGAAAGTTTACTGGTTCTGCTAGTGTGCAAGCCAGTACGTGACGCCCCTATGGAGACACGGGGTCTCCCGTGGGCATAATACTACTCAGACAAAGCAGGGTGAGGGTTAAACAGTGTGGCAATACTTTATTGAACCACCAAACAGACAATAACATATAGAACAGTCCCAGCAAAAACACAAGATGGTGCAAATTACAGAGCCTCACCCTTCCGCTGGCCTGTCGGGAATAGAGCAGTGAGATATGTGGCCAGGTGACCTGATTGTCCCAACCTGGATTTCCTCATAACATCTCTGAGAGTTCAGTGATATTCAATGGAACAGATCTGTATTCCTCTTGATGGAGCTATGTGTTCTGGTTGCTGTCCTGAAGAGTCTCTCCTGGCTCTCTCTTTATAAAGTCTCTCTGCTGCAGAGCCATATGTCCCTTAAATAGTTCACAATTGTCCTTTCAAGCAAACATCCACAGGTAAAGGATTAGGGATGATATTATTCCACAGGGCTCGAGTATACACAGCTCATCCCCCAAGATTGACTGGCAAACACCCTACAATGGTATTTAACATATCTAGCAAACATCCATTGTTCAGAGTCCCTGTATTGCAAAACTGGCAGACGATACGTTCGTTGTAGGAGCTGATATTAGATGTGAATAGCAGCCATTCATCAATTACCAAATATCACCTCAAGTGATCAACATTTAGGTTTATACAAACAATAGTCTGGGTTAAGCAACCAAAGAAGAACACAAGTTCAAAAGTCAACATAACAATAAAGGTGTATGGTTCCTGGCATATGGAATGTATGTCTGACATAATTAAGAAGAAAAGCTGGATTGTCACAGCCCCTTTATGGCGGTCTGTCCTGGTGCCGTATGTCAGACAGCTGGGGATATCACAGTACTTGCGAATCCCAATGTACCAGCACTTCACCTGACTCCTACTGGGATTGCTTTAATCCTGTGATTTAAATAAAGCTGTGGCCATTTTGACAACATAAAAATAATATGTTTTGTGTATTTATTCCAGTTTCTAGGTTTACTGTAGTTATGATTGTTTTAAGGTAGGGCGGGTGTCCGTCCCATATCCAAAAGTCATGGAGAGAGCTGCATGAGCTGCATCTAAATCCTCTGTCACTCCAGTTCTATTCCCTGCCCAATGCCGCCTTCTCCTGTTTGACTGACAGCCTCTATGCTCTGTGACTCCAGGCCAAGGAGCCCTTAGTCAAATAGGAAGAGGCGGTGCTGGGCGGGGTATAGAGCTGGAGTGACAGAGGATTCGGATCTACCATATCCCTTCTGCCTCATTTGCATATAAATTCAAACACTGATTTCTCAGTAATGGAAGAACGGACTGGCCATGTAAAGAGCTACATGCACGTATAAATAGTTTTGGCTGTGAAATCCTGCCAACTGATGCCCTTTAAAGAGGCTATCTCATCATGACAACTTCTAAATTGAAGCATGCTTGTTGATCAACTAATCACGTTTTGAGCAACTGATGTCAGTTTCCAATTCGGTTATTCTAGCGATAACAAATGACGCTCTAGCTGTGGCCGAATCGACTTCAGGGGAGATGGGAAATTATGAGTTGATTATCTCAACAAATCCTGGCATGGCTGTTTCTACGGGGGTGCATTAATTACCTAATAATCCAACTTGATATGGAACACAAATAATGTCTATTCTTTAACCTTACAATCACAGCACCCAACCAAAGGACCAAGCTATTTGGAAGGGTGATGTTCATACCCGTGGGGCAAATTTTGACAATTCAGAACAATTATAGACCCACTGATTATGCCTAATAATAAAATGGTCCACTCTGGGTCCTGCTCTGCTCCCGTCTATTTTGAGGTCTGCTGACACTTAGAGAGGTGAACTACAACAGTTAAGGACCATCCTGATTGGGTCACCTTGTCGCGGTAGGATGGCTCTTGCGCTCTTTTGATCTAAGTGTTGTCGGATAAGTACCCTATGTTATTTACATGCACTATTACTATTCATTTATTTACTTACTACAAGGTATTTGCTCATTTTGTTTTTATCCTAGGTTCTGTTTGTTAAATTTCCAGTGTGCACTTGCACCTACACATTGCACTTATACCAACATATGTTCCAACTCATTTCTTTGGTATGACTAATGATAGTAACATTGCTCAGATTATGAATGATAAGCTCTATGACCAATTTTTTCAGATCTAGCAAATCAAGTGGAGTGTAAACGTAGGGTGGTAATTGTCCCTACACAACCCTATATAACACTGCAGTCCATTACCAGAGCACATGTACATTATATAGGACACTTGTGAAGACAGCTGAGAACTTTCCACAATGTAGAACAGCAGTAGTGATAGTCACCTACCCAAGGACATGTCAATTTTCTTATTCTCCTCCTGGCCCTCAGCTTCAGACAGACTCTCCTCCACCTCCATGGCTGACCTGGGAGCTCCCTGAGATCAGGCACAATGGCCACTGAGCACCGAGCCGAGTGTGCCCTCTCCCAGCTGCAGCGCATGTCCTGGCTCCATGCCATCTGCTGAGGATGCCAAATAGGGACATGGAGCTGCTACTACAGGGCAGGCACTGCCAGGACCATGGGCACTGCTGGAACAGCCACAAGGACTTCTGTGTATCAGGGAAGCACTTGGGAGAAGTGCAGCACTGACACTGAAGATGCAAAGTAACAAGCACTGATACATTGTTATTATTCACATCAATGAGAGCACTTCCTTTGTCACATGGTGGAAAGTGTAGGGAAATATATGCAAGTTACCAGCAGATGGCGCTATTCCACACCAATGATATTGGAGACATCCTAGTTAATACTTGTCCTGTGTGTTCAGTCATTCCAGGCCTCAATGTACCCAACAATGCCAGTGTGGGTGGTATAATTGTCACCCCTGTTAAGTTTCAACCAAAATATTTGCATATTTATGATTTATCAAGTCTCCATTAAAAAAAAAATACATATACAGTCATGGCCGAAAGTGTTGGCACCCTTGAAATTATTCCAGAAAATGAAGTATTTCTCCCAGAAAATTATTGCAAATCCACATATTTTGTTATACACATGTTTATTTCTTTTTTGCGTATTGGAAGAACGCAAAAAAAAAAATGGAGAAAAAAAAAGGCAAATTGGACATAATTTCCCACAAAAGCCTAAAAATGGGCCAGACAAAATTGCTGGCACCTTTCCAAAATTGTGGGTAAACAACTTGTTTCAAGCATGTGATGCTGGTTCAAACTCACCTGTGGCAAGTAACAGGTGTGGGCAATATGAAAATCACACCAGATAAACAATTTTCCTTGGCCCATTTTTGGGGTTTTGTGTGAAATTATGTCAAATTTGCCTTTTTTCTCTCAGTTTTTTTGTGTTATTTCAATACACAAGAAAGGAAATGAACAATTGTATAACAAAACGTGTAATTGCAATAATTTTCTGGGAGAAGTACTTCATTTTCTGAAACAATTTCAAGTGTGCCAACGCTTTCGGCCATGACTGTATATACAGTGGTGGCCAAAAGTATTGGCACCCCTGCAATTCTGTCAGATAATACTCAGTTTCTTCCTGAAAATGATTGCAATCACAAATTCTTTGGTATTATTATCTTCATTTAATTTGTCTTCAATGAAAAAACACAAAAAGAATTGTCCTAAAGCCAAATTGGATATAATTCCACACCGAACCTAAAAAAGGGGGTGGACAAAAGTATTGGCACTGTTTGAAAAATCATGTGATGCTTCTCTAATTCGTGTAATTAACAGCACCTGTAACTTACCTGTGGCACCTAACAGGTGTTGGCAATAACTAAATCACACTTGCAGCCAGTTAACATGGATTAAAGTTGAATCAACCTCTGTCCTGTGTCCTTGTGTGTACCACATTGAGCATGGAGAAAAGAAAGAAGACCAAAGAACTGTCTGAGGACTTGAGAAACCAAAATGTGAGGAAGCATGAGCAATCTCAAGGCTACAAGTCCATCTCCAAAGACCTGAATGTTCCTGTGTCTTCCGTGCGCAGTGTCATCAAGAAGTGTAAAGCCCATGGCACTGTGGCTAACCTCCCTAGATGTGGACGGAAAAGAAAAATTGACGAGAGATTTCAACGCAAGATTGTGCGGATGGTGGATAAAGAACCTCGACTAACATCCAAACAAGTTCAAGCTGCCCTGCAGTCCGAGGGTACAACAGTGTCAACCCGTACTATCCGTCGGCGTCTGAATGAAAAGGGACTGTATGGTAGGATACCCAGGAAGACCCCACTTCTTACCCCTAGACATAAAAAAGCCAGGCTGGAGTTTGCCAAAACTTACCTGAGAAAGCCTAAAACGTTTTGGAAGAATGTTCTCTGGTCAGATGAGACAAAAGTAGAGCTTTTTGGCAAAAAGCATCAACATAGAGTATGCAGGGAAAAAAAGAGGCATTCAAAGAAAAAAACACGGTCCCTACAGTCAAACATGGTGGAGGTTCCCTGATGTTTTGGGGTTGCTTTAATGCCTCTGGCACTGGACTGCTTGACCGTGTGCATGGCATTATGAAGTCTGAAGACTACCAACAAATTTTGCTGCATAATGTAGGGCCCAGTGTGAGAAAGCTGGGTCTCCCTCAGGGGTCATGGGTCTTCCAGCAGGACAATGACCCAAAACACATTTCCAAAAGCACTATAAAATGGTTTGAGAGAAAGCACTGGAGACTTCTAATGTGGCCAGCAATGAGTCCAGACCTGAATCCCATAGAACACCTGTGGAGAGATCTCAAAATGGCAGTTTGGAGAAGACACCCTTCAAATATCAGGGACCTGGAGCAGTTTGCCAAAGAAGAATGGTCTACAATTCCAGCAGAGCATTGTAAGAAACTCATTGATGGTTACCGGAAGCGGTTGTTCGCAGTTATTTTGGCTAAAGGTTGTGCAACCAAGTATTAGGCTGAGGGTGCCAATACTTTTGTCTGGCCCATTTTTGGAGTTTTGTGTGAAATGATCAATGATTTGATTTTTGCTTCATTCTCTTTTGTGTTTTTTCCTTGTAAGCAAATTAAATGAAGAAAATAATACCAAAGAATTTGTGATTGCAATCATTTTCAGGAAGAAACTGGGTATTATCTGACAGAATTGCAGGGGTGCCAATACTTTTGGCCACCACTGTATAATACCGTATTTAAAAAAAATAAAATAAATTGTAGTGAAAGAAGGAAAAATGAATTTGCACTCAAATATTAAAGGTTGAAAACTGACACTGGTATTACGCCATCCACATCCACGCTAGCATTGTTGAAGAGTTAGAATCTGCTTATGAAGCACTGGTTGGGGGCCACCGCTAAAGATTGTGCAGAGGTCACTTGTACCCAGTCCTTAGTAATTGAGGAGGATCCTCGGTCACATTAGAAGATGACAGTATTATAAATGGCACATGTTAGGTGAGGACCCACTTATAGGGTGATATTTCCTCCCTCCACCAAGATATCCGGAGCCTCAAATATTATTTTACCAAAAGCTTAGAATGATATAAGATACCATACTATGTAATTGTCATCTTATCAATCCGCTCCCATGCAACCAGGTATCACACAGGTCTCTGTATCCTGGCCTCAGCAATAACATTTTGACCCAGATATGAAGCAGACACCACTGAGGTCACCAGTGATTGTCTGCAGTGGTTACATGTCTGGGTCGAAATGTCATGGCTGGTGGCCAGGATACAGAGACTGGCTGGGGATGGAGGAGGCAGTGGTGGGAGATCGGCAAGGTGAGAAGTACGAGTTCATGCAGACCCTTTTTCATCAGTGTGCTGGACCTGATATTCATTTCGTTTTCTTATATGCCCTTCTCCTATTCACTAGGTTGAGTTCCCACAATGAGTTTTTGGTGTTGCGTCTTTTGTCTGCGCAAAAAAATGCAGCGTCTTACAGTTCCAGCAAAATGAATGGAATCTCTAAAAGTCTCCTTCCCTCTGCTTTTTTTTTACATGACGTATGGTGTATTTTTGAGATCCCAACATGTAAATTTCTCTTGCAGGTACGCTTAGTTTTAAGTGCGTATTTACCCCATAGAATTGCATTAGATGCAAAAATCTGTATGTAAATAATGCATATAATCCACACATGACTGCATCCAGGGCCGGCGTCAGCACCCGGCGTACCCAGGCAAGTGCCGGGGCCCTGGAAAATCAGAGGGGCCCAGCCCCACACACCCACCCGCCCACTCACTGTCGGGGCCGGGCCCACACACCCACCCGCCCACTCACTGTCGGGGCCCTGGCCGCTTCCTCGGCACCTGTTCAGGGACGCAGGCGCTGCTTGATTGCCGGCACTTCCCCCAGACATGGCCGCGCGCTGTCCGGCTGTGTCTGCTAGTAATGACACGGCAGGGTCGACGGCACTGCACCTTTAATTGTGCTTGTGTGTCGCTCCTGCCGCGTCATTACTAGCAGACACAGCCGGACAGCGCGCGGCCATGTCTGGGGGGAGTGCCGGCAATCAAACACCGTCGGAGCGGAGGTCCTGCACAGATGGGCGGGAGGGGCCCGGACCCGACCGCAAGTGGGCCCCTCTGATGTTCCAGGGCCATGAAGTCTGTGACACGCCGGGGGCCCTGCACTGCCCCATACCCGAGGAGCTGCTGGACAGGACACTGGACCGGGGACAGGTGAGTGAGGCTTCCCCAATCCCCATATTAAAAATATTAGTAATGGGTCTGTGTGAGTGCATGTATGTGAATGTCAGTGTGTATGACTGTGTATATATATATTTTTTTTTTATCTATGTGTATGTCTGTATGTGTACATATGTCTGCGTACCGTGTGTGCGCACGCATATGTCTGCGTACCGTGTGTGCGCACGCTTATGTCTGCGTACCGTGTGTGCGCGCGCATATGTCTGCGTACCGTGTGTGCGCACGCATATGTCTGCGTACCGTGTGTGCGTGCATATGTCTGCGTACCGTGTGTGCGTGCATATGTCTGCGTACCGTGTGTGCGTGTGTCTGCGTACCGTGTGTGCGCACGCATATGTCTGCGTACCGTGTGTGCGCACGCATATGTCTGCGTACCGTGTGTGCGCGCATATGTCTGCGTACCGTGTGTGCGCGCGCATATGTCTGCGTACCGTGTGTGCGCACGCATATGTCTGCGTACCGTGTGTGCGCACGCATATGTCTGCGTACCGTGTGTGCGCACGCATATGTCTGCGTACCGTGTGTGCGCACGCATATGTCTGCGTACCGTGTGTGCGCACGCATATGTCTGCGTACCGTGTGCGTGCATATGTCTGCGTACCGTGTGTGCGTGCATATGTCTGCGTACCGTGTGTGCGTGCATATGTCTGCGTACCGTGTGTGCGTGCGTGTGTCTGCGTACCGTGTGTGCGTGCGTGTGTCTGCGTACCGTGTGTGCGTGCGTGTGTCTGCGTACCGTGTGTGCGCACGCATATGTCTGCGTATGTGAAGGATGAGGGGGCAGGCTGGGCCATGTGTAATAAATAAATATATATATATATATATATATTTCTCCGCCGTATCTGTGCATCATGAATCGTGTATGTGTTAAAAGGGCCCACTGAGACTCTTTCGCCCGGGGCCCAGAAAAACCTGGAGCCGGCCCTGACTGCATCAATCACGTTTTGTCAAAGCCAAATATTAGAAAATATCAAAAACAAATCAGCTTAATTTAAAATGATATACCAAGAAGAGAAAAAACCACAGCGTGAAAAATGCTTGTAAAAAATATATTACCCCCCCCCCAATGTATCCCCCCTGGGCCCCTAAGGATTTTTGTAATTAGCTTACATTGCAGATACTGCCTGTGAGCGGCGCTATCGGTGGCCGCTCACAGGCATCACGTGACCCCCGGCTGCAGCCGGCTCTGACATCCGCTGATGTCACGACAAGTGCTGGCATCAGCCAAGGCTCCCTCTTCTGCGTTCCACGGTGGCTGCCAGGCTGTGGGTGGGGTTACCCCCGCGTCACACCCGGTATCCACCGTGCGCTCTGCCTCTCCCCATTCATTGGGAAAGCGTGCTGTGGATGCTGGTTGTGACGCGGGGGGTAACCCAGCACTGAGTCACGCCTCACTTGTCGTGACGTCAGCGCGGGGTCATGTGATGCCTGTAAGCGGCCAAGGATATCGTCGCTCACAGGCAGAAACAGCAACGTAAGGTATTTACAAAAATCCTTAAGTGCCCCGGGGGGATACATTGGGGGGGGGGGGGTAATATAAAGTACTGGACAACTTCTTTAATTTACCTAGTAGGTGCAGAACATCTGCAACATCAAAATCTCACCAAATACTCATTGTGGAAATGTAGCCCATGGGACGTGCACAGTTTACAGCTGAGACCTGCGTACATAGGAATCATGGGGCCCCATAGCAGAAGTTCTAATTGCCCCCCCCTCCCCCCCCCAAAAAAAATGAAAATAATTGTTGGGGGCACAGAAGAGCAGATCTCACAACTTTCCAGCATAGCAATTTTCTTCCTTGCTGGAGTCCTAGATTCCTCTTTCATTGCCCCATAAAATGTGATGCCAACAAAAGTGTCCCCCCCCCCTTAACACAGTATGATACCCCCATGGTGCATTCCTCCTCATTAGCCTCTACATGCACAGTGTAATGACCCTACTGTCAGGGCTGTGGAGTGGGAGTCGGTATAAAATGGACAGACTCCTAAAATATATAATAAATTGGGTACAGTAGTTCAATGCAGTTTGTGGGGAATATTTTTTTCATAAGAATTTGGGAAAGTTATGATATGTCCTATAAATGTCTGTCCTGATCCTGATCTAAGGGTCTAGACTTTTAGCTGAGATGAATCTGTGCTACAGTAAATTTATCACTTAAACATGAGCCATGAATGAGGGAGTCGGAGTCGTGGAGTCGGTGTCATGGAAATTGAGGAGTCGGAGGTTTGGCTTACTGACTCCACAGCCCTGCCTACTGTACCCCACCTCAACTCCCAGGGCAAAGTATGGTGACCCCAACACAGTATAATCCCCCAACTGTGATCCCCACACAGCCTTCCATGCAGTATAGTGGGCCTACATACAGTATAATGGCCCCCACACCTCTCCACACTCTACTGAGTATAATGCACTCGACATGGTCCTCCACACAGTATAATGTACTCGCCATGGTCCTCCACACAGTATAATGCACTCAACATGGTCCTGCACACAGTATAATGCACTCGCCATGGTCCTGCACACAGTATAATGCACTCCCCATGGTCCTCCACACAGTATAATTGTAACATACCTGGCGGCGTCCTTGCATGGTGGTCCATCTCCCACTGTGCAAGAGCGCGCACTTGATCTCCAGTCCAGAATGTCTCTCTGGCTTCCCTCCTTGCTGTCTGTTTTGGCTGCATAGGGCGACGCCCGCTGAACTTCCTGTTTCTTGTACCTGCTGCGGACACACCCCTGTTGCACCTTCAGCCTATTGCTGTCCATCTTTGGGTATTTATACCACCTTCTTCCTCAAGATGGCGCCTGAGCATTGTGTCCTGTCAGTCGGCTTTTTGTCTCTGACATGCCAGGTCCTATCCTGTTTTCCAGTTCTGTGTCTGAACTGTGGTCTGTTCTTGTGAACACGCTTCTTGCCTGTTCTTTCGCCTTCTAGGGGCCGTATTCCTAGATCTGCCTGTCTGTACCTTGCGGTATCTGTTCCCGTCTGAACAGAGTCCTGTTTGTGTCTCTGCCTTGCGGTATCTGTTCCCGTCTGAACAGAGTCCTGTTTGTGTCCCTGCCTTGCGGTATCTGTTCCTGTCTGAACTGAGTCCTGTCTATTTCTCCTGTCTTGCAGTATCAGTTCCCGTGTCTGAACTGAGTCCTGTCTATGTCTCCTGCCTTGCGGTATCAGTTCCCGTGTCTGAACTGAGTCCTGTCTGTGTACTCTTGCCTGCTGCCTTTCCTGGAGGCTGTATTTCCAGGCCTGTCTGAACACGCTCCGAGCCTGTTCCTCCCGCCTTCTAGGGGCCGATTACCTAGATCCGTTCCTGTATCTTGTCTGTCCTGTCTGAACACGCTCCTTGCCTGTTCGTCCCGCCTCTCTGGGGGCCGTATTCCCAGACCCGCTCCTGTATCCCGCTGCAGTGTTGGTCTCTTCCGTACACTCAGTTCCAGTCTGAACTCTCTCCTATCCTTTACCTGTTTTGCCTCTATGTCCGTTCCTTTCCTTTTTCTGCAGAGTCTGTACTCGTACCTAACTCCTGCTTGTTGTCTCTGTACTCCCGTTTGTGAGTTTGTGGTCCACTTGCTACTTCACTGCAAATACCCTGTGGGTATCTGGCTCTGCCTTTCCCTTCCTGTCTGTTCCGTGTGAACAGAGCCCTGTCTGTCCTGCTCTGACTCCTTGCTCACTGCTCCGGCAGCCTTGCTCCGCTCTGACCCTTTTGCTCACTGATCCGGCAGCCTTGCTCCACTCTGACCCTTTTGCTCACTGCTCCGGCAGTCCTGTCCTGCCCTGCTTCTGCCCGCTGCTCCGGCAGTCCTGTCCTGCCCTGCTTCTGCCCGCTGCTCCGGCAGTCCTGTCCTGCCCTGCTTCTGCCCGCTGCTCCGGCAGTCCTGTCCTGCCCTGCTTCTGCCCGCTGCTCCGGCAGTCCTGTCCTGCCCTGCTTCTGCCCGCTGCTCCGGCAGTCCTGTCCTGCCCTGCTTCTGCCCGCTGCTCCGGCAGTCCTGTCCTGCCCTGCTTCTGCCCGCTGCTCCGGCAGTCCTGTCCTGCCCTGCTTCTGCCCGCTGCTCCGGCAGTCCTGTCCTGCCCTGCTTGTGCTCGCTGCTCCTGCAGCCCCGTCCTGCTCTGTTCTTGCCCACCGCTTCGGGCGTTCCCTCTCTGCTGTGGTTGTCTACCGCATCTGCGGTTCTGTGACCCAGTCTGTACTGGGTCTTAACCTTTCTGTGCTCCAGCCCGTCCTTTCGGCCAGTACCTCCCTGCCTGCATACTCGCCTGCATCCACCCATCTGCATACCTGCCGTGTTTGCTTACATCCACCAGTCTGTGCCAGCCTAACCTGCCTGTTCCAGTAATCCCAGTGTGGGTCAACCCCCGTGTCCGGAGTTTGACCTGGAGTAGCACCTGGTCCCTCTGCCCGGTTTCTCCCTGGTGCACTGGCGTCGTATGCCGTCGTGCCACCTTTTTCGGATCGGCCAGATACTTAGTCACGCCCCTCCAGGCACTCTCCGGTCCATGGTCCAGTGGAACCACAACACCCGCACACGCCAGTCAGTCCGGGCGTGTGCATAACAGCATGCTCAGGCCATGGTTCCCGTTGAGCCCCACGGCCTTCGCTCTCTGAGAAGTTTTTCAGCGAATACATGCATTAAAAATAAATAAATAAATAAAAAATTTTTTTTTTTTCTCAGCTGAATTCCAGGCGAATTACGCACCCGTCCAGATGGATCTATCTGCTCTCGTTCCTGCGGATCCGCCACGTTACTATGGGGATCCAAGACAAGGTCGTGCATTTGTGGAGCAATGCATGCTACACTTCAAGTTCTACCCTCTATGTTTTCCCACCGATCGGGTTAAGGTGGCATTCATTATGTCTTACCTGGCGGGTGATGCCTTGGAATGGATCAACCCCCTATATGAAACACAGGATCCGATCCTCCTGGACCTAATGGCCTTCCTGGTGGCCTTTCTAATGGTCTTCGATGATCCTAACCCGGAGGCTCCTGCTGAAGCTTCACCTCCCAATATCCCGGAGCAGCCCCGATGGGTAATGTGTGTGGGTAGCGCAATAGTCCTCCAGCCCAATGAGACTACTGCCCACCCAGAATCCTCACAGGGTGACTACGCTTTCCGGAATACTTCTCCCAACCTCAAGAGGCAGTCCAGACGTGCTAGACGTAGAGGCAAGCCGTCACGCCAGGGTCTGTCCTCCCTGAGACCTCCTGACCCCAACCTTGAAGTCCCTACTGAAGCTTCATCTCCCTGTATCCCGGAGAAGCCCCAACGGGTAATGTGCGTGGGTAGTGCTCCGGTTCTCCTGCCTGAAGAGACTTCTGCCCATCCAGACTCCACACAGGAGAACTTCCTGCACCCGGCATCAGATGCTTCACCCACTTTAACCGGTGTGCATGTCCAAGGATGCTCCAAAGCTGTGGTTACCTTTGAGTCTGTGCACCTCTACTACCTGGCGGAGGACCCCCTGTTGCCTCCTGAATCCTCCGGGATACCACTCGATGACAAATGGAGAGAGACTTCTCTACACTCGGTACTCGATACTTTGTCCGCTTCGTCCTGTGAGCCTGACAATCGGTACCCCAAAGTGGTAGTTACCCCCGAGTCTCTACACCCCTCCGACCAGGCGGAGGACCTCCAGTTGTCTCCAGAACCCTTCGGGGTGCTACCTGGTAGCGAAAGGACAGAGACTCTCCTATACTCTGTACCTGATACCTCGCTCGCTTCGTCCAGTGAGTCCAACCTAGTGTACTCCGAAGCAGAGGTTACTTCCGAGTCTCTACACCCCTCCGACCAGGCGGAGGACCTCCAGTTGTCTCCAGAACCCTTCGGGGTGCTACCTGGTAGCGAAAGGACAGAGACTCTCCTTTACTCTGTACCTGATACCTCGCTCGCTTCGTCCAGTGAGTCCAACCTAGTGTACTCCGAAGCAGAGGTTACTCCCGAGTCTCTACACCCCTCCGACCAGGCGGAGGACCTCCAGTTGTCTCCAGAACCCTTCGGGGTGCCACCTGGTGGTGAATGGACAGAGACTTTCCTATATCCTGGATCTGATACCTCGCTTGCTTCGTCCAGTGAGTCCGACCTTGTGTACTCTGAAGCAGAGGTTACCCTTGAGTCTCTACACCCCTCTGACCAGGCGGAGGACCTCCAGTTGTCTCCAGAACCCTTCGGGGTGCCACCTGGTGGTGAATGGACAGAGACTTTCCTATACTCGGTACCCGATATCTCGCCTGCTTCCTCCAGTGAGTCCGACCTAGTGTACTCTGAAGCAGATGTTTTCTCTGAGCCTCTGCACTCTTCTGACCCGGCGGAGGACCTCCAGTTGTTTCCTGAATTCTCCGGGGTACCACCAGATAACAAAGAGACAGTGACTTTTCCTCATTACGTACCTGATAACCCGTCTATTTCTTCCTGTGAGCTTGACAAGATGTACCTCGAAGCAGAGATTACCCCCAAGTCTCTGTCCCCCTCCAACCCGGTGAAGGACTTCCAGTTGTCTCCTGTACCCTCTGGGGTGCCACCTGAAAATATGTGGAGAGAGACTTCCTTGTGTGCTGTTCCTGGTACTCCACCCGTTTCGTCTGTTGCTAAGGATGGCTGGATAGGAGGTAGCATCCTAGCTAACCAGATGAGATCAATTTTTCCTGTGGACAGTGGAAGTGATCTCCTTGAAGTGAACGACTGGTCCTCGAATTCCCTGCGGAAGATTCTGGCAGGCCTGAAGAAGAGGGGGCGTAAGGGGCGGGGTACTGTAACATACCTGGCGGCGTCCTTGCATGGTGGTCCATCTCCCACTGTGCAAGAGCGCGCACTTGATCTCCAGTCCAGAATGTCTCTCTGGCTTCCCTCCTTGCTGTCTGTTTGTCTGTTTTGGCTGCATAGGGCGACGCCCGCTGAACTTCCTGTTTCTTGTACCTGCTGCGGACACGCCCCTGTTGCACCTTCAGCCTATTGCTGTCCATCTTTGGGTATTTATACCACCTTCTTCCTCAAGATGGCGCCTGAGCATTGTGTCCTGTCAGTCAGCTTTTTGTCTCTGACATGCCAGGTCCTATCCTGTTTTCCAGTTCTGTGTCTGAACTGTGGTCTGTTCTTGTGAACACGCTTCTTGCCTGTTCTTTCGCCTTCTAGGGGCCGTATTCCTAGATCTGCCTGTCTGTACCTTGCGGTATCTGTTCCCGTCTGAACAGAGTCCTGTTTGTGTCTCTGCCTTGCGGTATCTGTTCCCGTCTGAACAGAGTCCTGTTTGTGTCCCTGCCTTGCGGTATCTGTTCCTGTCTGAACTGAGTCCTGTCTATTTCTCCTGTCTTGCAGTATCAGTTCCCGTGTCTGAACTGAGTCCTGTCTATGTCTCCTGCCTTGCGGTATCAGTTCCCGTGTCTGAACTGAGTCCTGTCTGTGTACTCTTGCCTGCTGCCTTTCCTGGAGGCTGTATTTCCAGGCCTGTCTGAACACGCTCCGAGCCTGTTCCTCCCGCCTTCTAGGGGCCGATTACCTAGATCCGTTCCTGTATCTTGTCTGTCCTGTCTGAACACGCTCCTTGCCTGTTCGTCCCGCCTCTCTGGGGGCCGTATTCCCAGACCCGCTCCTGTATCCCGCTGCAGTGTCGGTCTCTTCCGTACACTCAGTTCCAGTCTGAACTCTCTCCTATCCTTTACCTGTTTTGCCTCTATGTCCGTTCCTTTCCTTTTTCTGCAGAGTCTGTACTCGTACCTAACTCCTGCTTGTTGTCTCTGTACTCCCGTTTGTGAGTTTGTGGTCCACTTGCTACTTCACTGCAAATACCCTGTGGGTATCTGGCTCTGCCTTTCCCTTCCTGTCTGTTCCGTGTGAACAGAGCCCTGTCTGTCCTGCTCTGACTCCTTGCTCACTGCTCCGGCAGCCTTGCTCCGCTCTGACCCTTTTGCTCACTGCTCCGGCAGCCTTGCTCAGCTCTGACCCTTTTGCTCACTGCTCCGGCAGTCCTGTCCTGCCCTGCTTCTGCCCGCTGCTCCGGCAGTCCTGTCCTGCCCTGCTTCTGCCTGCTGCTCCGGCAGTCCTGTCCTGCCCTGCTTCTGCCCGCTGCTCCGGCAGTCCTGTCCTGCCCTGCTTCTGCCCGCTGCTCCGGCAGTCCTGTCCTGCCCTGCTTCTGCCCGCTGCTCCGGCAGTCCTGTCCTGCCCTGCTTCTGCCCGCTGCTCCGGCAGTCCTGTCCTGCCCTGCTTGTGCTCGCTGCTCCTGCAGCCCCGTCCTGCTCTGTTCTTGCCCACCGCTTCGGGCGTTCCCTCTCTGCTGTGGTTGTCTACCGCATCTGCGGTTCTGTGACCCAGTCTGTACTGGGTCTTAACCTTTCTGTGTGTTATGCACACGCCCGGGCTAAGCGGCGTGTGCGTGGGATTGGTAGTGATTCCACTGGACCGTGCCGGAGAGTGAATGCCTGGAGGGGCGTGACTAAGTATTCACCCGATCCGACCAGGGTCGCACGACGGCATACGACGCCAGTGCACCAAGGAGGAACCGAGCAGAGGGACCAGGTGCTACTCCAGGACAGACCCCGGACACGGCTGTTGACCCACACAGGGGAATACAGGAACAGGCTGGTAGGCTGGCACACAGACTGGTATGCAGGCAGGCGGGTATGCAGGCAGGCGGGTATGCAGGCAGGGGGGTAAAGGCAAGCACAGCTAGAGTGCAGACAGGGAGGCACTAGCAGGCAGGAACACAGGCGGGATAGGACCCAGTACACACCGGGACTCAGGAACAATACAGGCAGAGGGTTACAGGCAAGCACAGCTAGAGTGCAGACAAGGCTGAGCAGGGAGGACAGGGCTCTGTTCACACGGAACAGACAGGAAGGGAAAGACAGAGCCAGATACTCACACAGTACTTGCAGAGACAACAAGCAGGAGTTAGGTACGAGTTCAGACTCTGCAGAAAAAGGAAGGGAACGGACATAGAGGCAAAACAGGTAAAGGACAGGAGAGAGTTCAGACTGGAACTGAGTGTACGGAGAAGACCGACACTGCAGAGGGATACAGGAGCGGGTCTGGGAATACGGCCCCCAGAGAGGCGGAACGAACAGGCAAGGAGCGTGTTCAGACAGGACAGACCAGACACAGGAGCGGGTCTAGGAAATCGGCCACTAGAAGGCGAGAGGAACAGGCTAGGAGCGTGTTCAGACAGGACAGACAAGAGAACACAGAAAGGACTCAGTTCAGACACGGGAACTAATACCGCAAAGCAGGAGACATACAGGACTTAGTTCAGACACGGGAACTAATACCGCAAAGCAGGAGACATACAGGACACAGTTCAGACACGGGAGCTGATACCGCAAAGCAGGAGACATACAGGACTCAGTTCAGACACGGGAACTGATACAAAAAGCAGGAGACATACAGGACTCAGTTCAGACACGGGAACTGATACAAAAAGCAGGAGACATACAGGACAAGTTCAGACACGGGAACTAATACCGCAAAGCAGGAGAAATACAGGACTCAGTTCAGACACGGAAACTGATACAAAAAGCAGGAGACATACAGGACTCAGTTCAGACACGGGAACTGATACAAAAAGCAGGAGACATACAGGACTCAGTTCAGACACGGGAACTAATACCGAAAAGCAGGAGACATACAGGACTTAGTTCAGACACGGGAACTAATACCGCAAAGCAGGAGACATACAGGACTAAGTTCAGACAGGCCTGGAAATACAGCCTCCAGGAAAGGCAGACAAGGAAACAAAGAACGGGACCTGGCACCTTCAGAGTGCAAGCACACACTGAAGGAAACACTTATGCTCAGGCAGGGATAGAAGGGAGCTGCTGAGCTATATACCAAGTGTCAGACAGCAATAGGCTGAGGACGCACAAGGGGTGTGACCCACAGCAGGTACAAAAAGCAGGAAGTGATCGGGCGCCGCCCTTAAGCAGCAGAGACAGACACAAACAGACAGCATGGAGGGAAGCCAGAGAGACACTCTGGACAGGAGATCAAGTGCGCTCTCTTGCACAGTGGGAGATGGACCACCATGCAAGGACGCCGCCAGGTATGTTACAGTACCTCCCCCCTTACGCCCCCTCTTCTTCAGGCCTGCCAGAATCTTCCGCAGGGAATTCGAGGACCAGTCGTTCACTGGGTTGGAGGGGGACAGAGACTTGAGGGTAATCTCTGCTTCGAGGTACATCTTGTCAAGCTCACAGGAAAAAATAGACGGGTTATCAGGTACATAATGAGGAAAAGTCACTGTCTCTTTGTTATCTGGTGGTACCCCGGAGGATTCAGGAAACAACTGGAGGTCCTCCGCCGGGTCAGAAGAGTGCAGAGGCTCAGAGAAAACAACTGCTTCAGAGTACACTAGGTCGGACTCACTGGAGGAAGCAGGCGAGGTATCGGGTACCGAGTATAGGAAAGTCTCTGTCCATTCACCACCAGGTGGCACCCCGAAGGGTTCTGAACACAACTGGAGGTCCTCCGCCTGGTCGGAGGGGTGTAGAGACTCGGGAGTAACCTCTGCTTCGGAGTACACTAGGTTGGACTCACTGGACGAAGCGAGCGAGGTATCAGGTACAGGATATAGGAAAGTCTCTGTCCATTCACCACCAGGTGGCACCCCGAAGGATTCTGAACACAACTGGAGGTCCTCCGCCTGGTCGGAGGGGTGTAGAGACTCAGGAGTAACCTCTGCTTCGGAGTACACTAGGTTGGACTCACTGGACGAAGCGAGCGAGGTATCAGGTACAGAGTATAGGAAAGTCTCTGTCCATTCACCACCAGGTGGCACCCCGAAGGATTCTGAACACAACTGGAGGTCCTCCGCCTGGTCGGAGGGGTGTAGAGACTCAGGAGTAACCTCTGCTTCGGAGTACACTAGGTTGGACTCACTGGACGAAGCGAGCGAGGTATCAGGTACAGAGTATAGGAGAGTCTCTGTCCTTTCGCTACCAGGTAGCACCCCGAAGGGTTCAGGAGACAACTGGAGATCCTCCGCCTGGTCGGAGGGGTGTAGAGACTCGGAGGTAACTACCACTTTGGGGTACCCATTGTCAGGCTCACAGGACGAAGCGGACAAAGTATTGAGTACCGGGTGTAGAGAAGTCTCTCTCCATTTGTCATCGAGTGGTATCCCGGAGGATTCAGGAGGCAACAGGGGATCCTCCGCCAGGTAGTAGAGGTGCACAGACTCAGAGGTAACCACAGCTTTGGAGCATCCTTGGACATGCACACCGGTTAAAGAGAGAGAAGCATCTGATGCCGGGTGCAGGAAGTTCTCCTGTGTGGAGTCTGGATGGGCAGAAGTCTCTTCGGGCAGGAGAACTGGTGCACTACCCACGCACACTACCCATTGGGGTTTCTCCGGGATACAGGGAGATGAAGCTTCAGTAGGGACTTCAAGGTTGGGGTCAGGAGGTCTCAGGGAGGACAGGCCCTGGCGTGACGGCTTGCCTCTAAGTCTAGCACGTCTGGACTGCCTCTTGAGGTTGAGAGAAGTATTCCGGAAAGCGTAGTCACCCTGAGAGGATTCTGGGTGGGCAGTAGTCTCATTGGGCTGGAGGACTATTGCGCTACCCACACACATTACCCATTGGGGCTGCTCCGGGATATTGGGAAGTGAAGCTTCAGCA
Source organism: Phyllobates terribilis (assembly GCF_046119375.1). Classification (NCBI taxonomy): domain Eukaryota; kingdom Metazoa; phylum Chordata; class Amphibia; order Anura; family Dendrobatidae; genus Phyllobates; species Phyllobates terribilis. The sequence continues at coordinate 368,079,863 of NW_027362767.1, forward strand.
GGAGCCTCCGGGTTAGGATCATCGAAGACCATTAGAAAGGCCACCAGGAAGGCCATTAGGTCCCGGAGGATCGGATCCTGTGTTTCATATAGGGGGTTGATCCATTCCAAGGCATCACCCGCCAGGTAAGACATCATAAAGGCCACTTTAGCCCAATCGGAAGGAAAATAAAGAGGGTAGGCCTTAAAGTGTAACATGCATTGCTCCACAAATGCACGACACTGTCTTGGATCCCCATAGTAACGTGGCGGATCCGCAGGAACGAGAGCTGATAGATCCATCTGGACGGTGCGTAATTCGCCTGGAACTCAGCTAAGGGAAAAAAAAATTATTTATTTATTTTAATGCATGTATTCGCTGGAAAAACTTCTCAGAGAGCGAAGGCCGTGGGGCTCAACGGGAACCATGGCCTGAGCATGCTGTTATGCACACGCCCGGGCTAAGCGGCGTGTGCGTGGGATTGGTAGTGATTCCACTGGACCGTGCCGGAGAGTGAATGCCTGGAGGGGCGTGACTAAGTATTCACCCGATCCGACCAAGGTCGCACGACGGCATACGACGCCAGTGCACCAAGGAGGAACCGAGCAGAGGGACCAGGTGCTACTCCAGGACAGACCCCGGACACGGCTGTTGACCCACACAGGGGAATACAGGAACAGGCTGGTAGGCTGGCACACAGACTGGTATGCAGGCAGGCGGGTATGCAGGCAGGCGGGTATGCAGGCAGGGGGGTAAAGGCAAGCACAGCTAGAGTGCAGACAGGGAGGCACTAGCAGGCAGGAACACAGGCGGGATAGGACCCAGTACACACCGGGACTCAGGAACAATACAGGCAGAGGGTTACAGGCAAGCACAGCTAGAGTGCAGACAAGGCTGAGCAGGGAGGACAGGGCTCTGTTCACACGGAACAGACAGGAAGGGAAAGACAGAGCCAGATACTCACACAGTACTTGCAGAGACAACAAGCAGGAGTTAGGTACGAGTTCAGACTCTGCAGAAAAAGGAAGGGAACGGACATAGAGGCAAAACAGGTAAAGGACAGGAGAGAGTTCAGACTGGAACTGAGTGTACGGAGAAGACCGACACTGCAGAGGGATACAGGAGCGGGTCTGGGAATACGGCCCCCAGAGAGGCGGAACGAACAGGCAAGGAGCGTGTTCAGACAGGACAGACCAGACACAGGAGCGGGTCTAGGAAATCGGCCACTAGAAGGCGAGAGGAACAGGCTAGGAGCGTGTTCAGACAGGACAGACAAGAGAACACAGAAAGGACTCAGTTCAGACACGGGAACTAATACCGCAAAGCAGGAGACATACAGGACTTAGTTCAGACACGGGAACTAATACCGCAAAGCAGGAGACATACAGGACACAGTTCAGACACGGGAGCTGATACCGCAAAGCAGGAGACATACAGGACTCAGTTCAGACACGGGAACTGATACAAAAAGCAGGAGACATACAGGACTCAGTTCAGACACGGGAACTGATACAAAAAGCAGGAGACATACAGGACAAGTTCAGACACGGGAACTAATACCGCAAAGCAGGAGAAATACAGGACTCAGTTCAGACACGGAAACTGATACAAAAAGCAGGAGACATACAGGACTCAGTTCAGACACGGGAACTGATACAAAAAGCAGGAGACATACAGGACTCAGTTCAGACACGGGAACTAATACCGAAAAGCAGGAGACATACAGGACTTAGTTCAGACACGGGAACTAATACCGCAAAGCAGGAGACATACAGGACTAAGTTCAGACAGGCCTGGAAATACAGCCTCCAGGAAAGGCAGACAAGGAAACAAAGAACGGGACCTGGCACCTTCAGAGTGCAAGCACACACTGAAGGAAACACTTATGCTCAGGCAGGGATAGAAGGGAGCTGCTGAGCTATATACCAAGTGTCAGACAGCAATAGGCTGAGGACGCACAAGGGGTGTGACCCACAGCAGGTACAAAAAGCAGGAAGTGATCGGGCGCCGCCCTTAAGCAGCAGAGACAGACACAAACAGACAGCATGGAGGGAAGCCAGAGAGACACTCTGGACAGGAGATCAAGTGCGCTCTCTTGCACAGTGGGAGATGGACCACCATGCAAGGACGCCGCCAGGTATGTTACACTGTGCTCCAGCCCGTCCTTTCGGCCAGTACCTCCCTGCCTGCATACTCGCCTGTATCCACCCATCTGCATACCTGCCGTGTTTGCTTACATCCACCAGTCTGTGCCAGCCTAACCTGCCTGTTCCAGTAATCCCAGTGTGGGTCAACCCCCGTGTCCGGAGTTTGACCTGGAGTAGCACCTGGTCCCTCTGCCCGGTTTCTCCCTGGTGCACTGGCGTCGTATGCCGTCGTGCCACCTTGGTCGGATCGGCCAGATACTTAGTCACGCCCCTCCAGGCACTCTCCGGTCCATGGTCCAGTGGAACCACAACACCCGCACACGCCAGTCAGTCCGGGCGTGTGCATAACAATAATGAACTCCTCATGGTCCTCCACACAGTATTATGCAGTCCCTATGGTCCTCCACACAGTATAATGCAGTCCCTAAGGTCCTGCACACATTATAATGCACTCCCCATGGTCCTCCACGCAGTATAATGCACTCCCCATGGTCCTCCACGCAGTATAATGCACTCCCCATGGTCCTGCACACAGTATAATGCACTCCCCATGGTCCTCCACACAGTATAATGCACTCCCCATGGTCCTGCACACAGTATAATGCACTCCCCATGGTCCTCCACACAGTATAATGAACTCCCCATGGTCCTCCACACAGTATAATGCGCTCCCCATGGTCCTGTACACAGTATAATGAACTCCCCATGGCCCTCCACACAGTATAATGAACTCCCCATGGCCCTCCACACAGTATAATGCATTCCCCATGGCCCTCCACACAGTATAATGAACTCCCCATGGTTCTGTATGCAGTATAATGCAGCCCCCCATAGGCTAAAAGGCAGCCCCCACCATAGGGTAAAATGCAGCCCCAGTCCTCCAGTACTATCAGTACTCACTGATTTACAAAAATAAATAAATAAATACATACTTACCGCTCCTCGTTCCCCGCTGCTTCAGTCTCTGCAGCGCGTCTCTGTCATCACCTCAGCAACTGCCAGCTCCACTGTCTGACAGAGCGTGGAGCATCATCACCCCACTGAGTCAGAAGCAGAGGAGGAATGAGGGAGATGGAGTGTCATATGACTATCCCTCCTCCATCATTGCTTTCAACCAGGGCCGGCTCCAGGTTTTCGTGGGCCCCGGGCGAAAGAGTCTCAGTGGTCCCTTTAATACATACAGCATTCATGATGCACAGATACGGCGGAGAAATGTAGGTATACAACACAGGGCAAAGGCTGCCCCCTCACCCTTCACATATGCAAACATGCACATACACAGCACGCAGACATGCACACACACAGTAGGCACACATGCACGCATGCACACAGTACGCAGACATGCAGATGGTACACAGATATGCACACATACATATGCAGACAAGCACATACACAGATACGTACATATTTGAACACATTCTTAAAAACACATAAAACAGACATAAATATATATATACACAGGCATACACACTGACATACACACAATACACATTAGAAATATATTTAATATGGGGACTGGGGAATCTGGTGGCAAGCCTCACTTACCTGCCCCTTGTCCTGTGTCCGGTCCAGCTGTGCAGAGCCGCCGGCATGTGTGATGGCCATCACAGGCTCTGGACCATCAGAGGGGCCCACTCGCCGTCGGGGCCCAGACCGCTCCCCCAGCATGTCCACAGAGATGACCTCCGGCAGTGTTTGATTGCCGGCACTTAATCAGGGCCCCCCTCCTGCACCCTCTGCTCCGCCGGCGCTGCTTAATTGCCACCACTTCATCAGGGCCCCCCCTTGGGGCCTCCCTTTATCAAGGAGCCCCCACGGGGCCTCCCTTTATCAAGGACCCCCACGGGGCCTCCCTTTATCAAGGACCCCACAGGGTCTCTCTTCAACAGGGACCCCCTCGGTGCCTCTCTTCAACAGGGCCCCCCCTCCATCGGGGCCTCCCTTAAACAGGGCCCGCCCTCCATCGGGGCCTCCCTTCAACAGGGCCCCCCTCCATCGGGGCCTCCTTTAAACAGGGCCCCCCCTCCATCAGGGCCTCCCTTAAACAGGGCCCCCCCTCCTGCACCCCCCCCCCACTCCACTGTTTCATTGCCGCCGCCCGCCGACACTGATTTCAGACATGGCCGCGCGCAGTGCACTGTGCGGCTGTGTCTGCTAGTAATGACGCGGCAGGGGCGACACGAGCACAATTAAAGGCGCAGAGTCGCCCCTGCCGTCATTACTACAAGACACAGCCGCACAGCGCATGGCAATGTCTGAACACAGTGGCGGTGGGCGGCGGCGGCAATCAAACAGCGGAGCGGGTGTTGCAGATGGGGGGCGACTGCTATCGGGCCCCCCCGGCTCATGGGCCCCATAGCAGTCACGTGGCCTGCAGCCATTGGCGGTACGCCACTGCCTGCGCAAGCATAGGTGATAGGGTTGTCTTTCAAACATGCCACAAACACGCCCATCCTCAAAAAGCCATCCCTTGACCTGACCGCTATGTCCAGTTATCGCCCATATTGCTGCTCCCATTCACCAAACTCCTTGAGCAACACATTCACGCTAAACTTTCCTCTCACTTCTCATCTAACTCGCTCTTCGACAACCTACAATCTGGCTTCTGCCCCTATCATTACACTGAAACTGCCCTGACCAAAATTACTATTGACTTACTTACAGCCAAAGCTAACCGACAATTCTCTATACTCCTCCTAGACGTGTCCTCTGCCTTCGACACAGTTGACCACTGCCTCCTACTACAGATTCTCTCTTCCTTTGGCGTCAAAGACCTTGCCCTGTCCTGGATCTCCTCATACCTTTCTAACTGCACATTTAGTGTCTCCCACTCCCACACTACCTCCTCATCCCGCCCTCTCTCTGTTGGAGTCCCGCAAGGCTCTGTCCTAGGACCCCTACTCTTCTCCATATATACCCTTGGCCTGGAACAACTCATAAAGTCCCATGGCTTTCAGTACCATCTATACGCTGATAACACTCAGATCTACGTCTCTAGCCAAGACGTCACCTCTCTGCTGTCCAGAATCCCGGAGTGTCTATCAGCCATATCCTCCTTCTTCTCCTCTCGCTTCCTCAAGCTCAATGTGGACAAATCTGAACTAATTATCTTTCCTCCATCTCACATATCTTCCCCACCTGATCTTTCTATCACAATAAACGACATCACGCTTTCCCCTGTACCAGAAATCCGCTGCCTTGGGTAACCCTTGACTCTGACTTGTCCTCCAAACTGCACATCCAAGCTCTCACCACCTCCTGTCACCTCCACCTCAAAAATATTTCTAGAATCCATTCTTTTGTCAACTTTCAGTCTACTACTACTACTTTCATGCCCTCATCATCTCCCACCTTGACTACTGCAACATCCTCCTCTGTGACCTAACTGCTAACACTCTCGCACCTCTCCAGTCCATCCTTAACTCTGCTGCCTGACTAGTTCATCTCTCTCCTCGCTACTCCTCCGCTTCTCCTCTAAGCAAATCCCTACATTGGCTCCTAATTGCCCAGCGTATCCAGTTCAAACTACTAATGCTGACCTACAAAGCCATCCATAACCTGTCTCCTCCGTACATCTCCAAACTAATATCCCGATATCTTCCATCACGTTATCTCCGGTCCTCCCAAGACCTCCTTCTCTCCTCCACACTTATTCGTTCCTCACCATCGTTACAACCTGCAATGACCACGCTGCCACCTCACCACCACCGGAGCTGCTGCCTCACCACCACCGGAGATACTGCAACCCTCCCAACCTACAGTCTCCATCCCCATCATCCTGTAGAATGTAAGCCCGCAAGGCCAGGTCCCTCTTCCCTCTGTACCAGTCTATCATTGTTAGTTCATTTACTGTAAATGATATCTGTATTTTGTATGTAATCTCTTCTCATATACAGAACCATGGAATCAATGGTGCTGTATAAATAAATAATAATAATATGGTTGGACGCTGCTCCTTGTCTCCTATGCCCTGGGGCTTCCGCATTTGCGGCTTGAGTTGTGCTCTGACACTTTCACACCAGCAAATTAAAGTGGCAACCCCAGCAGCTGAGTAAAAAAGAAAAAAAAAAAAGAATGCTAATACGGTAAGTTTTATTTTGTTTTAAAAATACGTGTTTATAAAATTCATAATTACTAATAAAAAAAAAATGGTGAGACATTCCCTCTATACTATTCCATTGTTTCCTATTGTTAAAGATATTTTGGCGTGGTTTTTTGTGCAATATATCAATGATACATTTGATTATTAGATATCCTTTTTTCCTGTGCCAATGTAGATTTGCTGCAGTTTGCATGGCCATATTTTCAGATGACTGCCACCAAGTTGGAGGTTAATGACTGATTTTACTGTAGAGCGCTGTACATTTTAGGTATTTTCCTGACTTGTTTGTGAATATACGACTATTGAGGAAGAGCAGAACTGATAGCGCCACAGCTGACCACCAGGATGGCACAGACTACACTGAAGATCTGTGTCTATGTGACTAGGTTTGCATAGAAATGGCATATTTTGGTAACATTTTCCTATACTGGAGTTACAGTGGAAATGATGCTGCAGCGGACAATGGACACTATTCATCTGCTTAAAATATTTGACATTTTGCCATGTATAGTACAGTGTAATGTAACTGATAGCACAAAGTGACGCTGTATACATTTCTCTCAAATTGTATTTACACACAGTAACAAGGCCAACATAATATTTTGCAAACACTTGACACTTATATAACCCACATACACCACAACTCACTGTTTTCAGAATGACTGTCATCGTTTATTTAAAGGGAATCTGTCAGTAGGTTTTTTTCTATGTAAACGTAGAACACCATGATGTAGTGTCACTTACTGGTGGTGGTGGTGGTGGTGGTGGTGGGGGGGGGGGTATTTTGCTTTTTTCAATGCAATCAGTGATTTATCAGAAGGAGATTATCACTACAGGAAAACTGACCTTGTGCCTCCTAGTCCAATCACTCCTCCACCACTGATTAGCAGCTCTCTGTCGCTCTACAATGTACACAGAAAACTGTGGTGTTAGCGGGTTATACACAGCTCAACAACTGAGCTATGCAGAGAAAACTCTGACTCTGTCATATGCATTCAGTAAACTAAGTGACAAATCACTGGAATCAGTGTCTGAGTCCCTATCATGCTACCATCAGATTATATAGCAAAAACCTGCTGGCAGATTTCCCTTCAAGACCATCTGATTAAGGGCTCGTTCAGGTATTTATTTTACACTGCTCAAAAAAATAAAGGGAACACTCAAATAACACATCCTAGATCTGAATGAATGAAATATTCTCATTGAGTACTTTGTTCTGTACAAAGTTGAATGTGCTGACAGCAAAATCACACAAAAATCATCAATGGAAAACAAATTTATTAACCAATGGAGGCCTGGATTTGGAGTCACCCCCAAAATTAAAGTGGAAAAACACACTACAGGCTGATCCAACTTTGATGTAATGTCCTTAAAACAAGTCAAAATGAGGCTCAGTATTGTGTGTGGCCTCCACGTGCCTGTATGACCTCCCTACAACACCTGGGCATGCTCCTGATGAGGTTGTGGATGGTCTCCTGTGGGATCTCCTCCCAGACCTGGACTAAAGCATCCGTCAACTCCTGGACAGTCTGTGGTGCAACGTGACGTTGGTGGATGGAGCGAGACATGATGTGCCAGATGTGCTCAACCGGATTCAGGTCTAGGGAACGGGCGGGCCAGTCCATAGCTTCAATGCCTTCATCTTGCAGGAACTGCTGACACACTCCAGCCACATGAGGTCTGGCATTGTCCTGCATTAGGAGGAACCCAGGGCCAACCGCACCAGCATATGGTCTCACAAGGGGTCTGAGGATCTCATGTCTACCTAATGGCAGTCAGGCTACCTCTGGCAAGCACATGGAGGGCTGTGCGACCCTCCAAAGAAATGCCACCCCACACCATTACTGACCCACTGCCAAACCGGTCATGCTGAAGGATGTTGCAGGCAGCAGATCGCTCTCCACGGCGTCTCCAGACTCTGTCACGTCTGTCACATGTGCTCAGTGTGAACCTGCTTTCATCTGTGAAGAATACAGGGCGCCAGTGGCGACTTTGCCAATCCTGGTGTTCTGTGGCAAATGCCAAGCGTCCTGCACGGTGTTGGGCTGTGAGCTCAACCCCCATCTGTGGACGTCGGGCCCTCATACCACCCTCATGGAGTCGGTTTCTAACCGTTTGTGCAGACACATGCACATTTGTGGCCTGCTGGAAGTCATTTTACAGGGCTCCGGCAGTGCACCTCCTGTTCCTCCTTGTACAAAGGCGGAGGTAGCGGTCCTGCTGCTGGGTTGTTGCCCTCCTACGGCCCCCTCCACGTCTCCTGGTGTACTGGCCTGTCTCCCGGTAGCACCTCCAGCCTCTGGACACTACGCTGACAGACACAGCAAACCTTCTTGCCACAGTTCGCTTTGATGTGCCATCCTGGATAAGCTGCACTACCTGAACAACTTCTGTGGGTTGCATAGTCCGTCTCATGCTACCACGAGTGTGAAAGCATAACCAACATTCAAAAGTGACCAAAACATCAGTCAGAAAGCATTGGTACTTAGATATGGTCTGTGGTCCCCACCTGCAGAACCACTCCTTTATTGAGTGTGTCTTGATAATTGCCAATAATTTCCATCTATTGTGTATTCCATTTGCACAACAGCATGTGAAATTGATTGTCAATCAGTGTTGCTTCCTAAGTGGACAGTTTGATTTCACAGAAGTTTGATTAACTTGGAGTAGTATTCTGTTGTTTAAGTATTCCCTTTATTTTTTTGAGCAGTGTACTTATTTATATAGCGCAAGCATATTTCACAGCGCTATGCATACATCATCGTTACTGTCTCCATTGGGGCTCACAATCTAAATTCCCCTAACAGTATGTCTTTGGCGTGTGGGAGGAAACTGGAGAACCCGGAGGAAAACCACGCAAACACGGGGAGAACATACAAACTCTTTGCAGATGTTGTCTTTGGTGGGGCTCGAACCCAGGACCCCAGTGCTGCAAGGCTGCAGTGCTAATCACTGATCCAACGCGCTGCATATGTCACCAGAATCACCATCCATGCATGAATACATCACCAGAACCACCATCAGTACATGAATACGTCCCCAGAACCACCATAAGTACATGACCAGAACCAAACGTACTTCAATAAAAGAACTAAGCTTAGTACAACGATCAATTGAGCCACTGCTGCCCTGCAAAATCCGCATTTCATGAACTGTTATACTCAGCTGATTGTCTGCCTGGAAATTTTGGAGAGAAAATCTGCTGTGTTTATGCCCCATTTGCACATACCCTTATAAAACATATAACTTTGTTATTGATAAGCTCACAAGTCTTGAATGAAATTCTGCCAGAACCTTCAGAAGAGTCAAGTATAAGGGTAAGTTCCCACATAGCGTAAATGCTGTGGATTCGCTAGTGGAAAATTAATCGAATAGCACAGTAGCAGCATAGTACATGAGATTTTTTTCAATCTCATTCACACCCTGTATAAAAAAAAATCCACAGCTAAATTGGACCAGTGTTGCGGATTTGAAATCTGCAGCGGATTTATGTATCCTGCAGATGTGCTTGCGGATTTCATCCTTTGCGATGCAAAAAGTGAATATTTTCTCAATTAAATGGAATCAGTCATCAGGGTTTTGCTGCCCCATCTGAAAGCAGCATGACGTTGGGTCAGAGACCCTGATTCCAGCAATGTGTCCATTACTGGGCTGCTTGGTGCAGTTTTCAGAGAATCACCGTTTTCTCTGCTGCAGATCTAGCAGTTCTCTTGAATGCTGAGCTCTGTACAACCCCGCCCACATTACTGGTTGGCTGCTTTCTGTGTGCACTGTGCATAGGCAGAAAACTGCCAATCAGTGGTGGCGGCGGGTTTATATAGAGCTAATTAAAATGGAGGACTACCTGTCAGCAGAAACTTCTGTCATAGACACCTTATTGGACTGCAAGGGGCCCATATATTGTTCTTGCACAGGCGCCCTATGCTTTATTATTTATTATGGACATTAGATGCAGCACAAATATTATTGTGATGAAAATATATAGAAAAGGGTAATAATAAACCTATCTGGCTTTTCGGGGGTACTGGTGACGTAGAGAGGAAAGGGTTAACATGGTAACGTACTATCTCCTAACGTATGAAAAATGCCTGATGAAATGACATCTGCTTCTAAGCGATTTTCAGAATAATTTACCGCTATTATACAATCTGTGATGAATGCAATTTAACTATTGCACAACGGATCCGATAAGCTAGTATTAAGTATAAGTGTGTTGGCATAGCAACAGCGTGTGCTGTGTATTCCATGAGACCATGGACGCGGCCTGGTAGCTAGTCCTATGGCGTTATTCTTACCTTAGCAGCATTCCTCAAGGATCATTCGCATTTTTAGGCCCTGATTCACCAAACAGTTTTTGTCAGGATTTTGGCCTAAAACTGTTTGAAATTTTTTTGCGCAGTTGCAACAAAAAACGTTGTGACTTTTGGCGTTTTTATGCCGGTCTCAGCCTTCTCCATATACTTTTTGCGGGGGGCTGGACGAGGCATTGCCAAATGCATCCTAATTATTCCAAAAAATGGCGCACATTAATGTACTCCAGTGGTGAACAGCAGCTGAAAGATGCGCCAAATTCATTATGGGGCTTAGAAATTTGCCACATCTTACTCCAGAGGACCCTTCATCAAGGCTGCGGCACAAAACGCCCGGTTTGATGAATTTGGGTCTTAGGCCACAGCCCCACTATCAGTATTCGGTCAGTATTTTTTCTCAGGAGTGGGAGTCAAAACCAGGTGAGGAACAATCAGAGAAAAGGTATAATAGAAACAAGTCACCAATTCTGCATTTATCACCCACTCCTGGTTTTGGCTCCCACTCCTGAGAAAAAATACTGACCGAATACTGACCAAATACTGATAGTGGGGCCGTGGCCTTAGGCTATGTTCATGTGGCACCCCAGGGGTCTGGTTTCCACAGTAACAGCAATGTTATGTCTGAGAGCAGGTGGGAGGTCTCTTGGTCAGGAATCCTATGCATGCCACACCTCCTGCCCAGTCCTGGGAGGGGAAGAACTTCCCCTATAAAAACCTGGGGCTGAGGCAGGGTTAGAGAGTTCAGAGGGAGAGTTGAGCCAGGAGGGCTGACAAGGAGCTGTGGCTCCGGCTGGGCCCAGCTCCTGGGCCATGCCAGAAGTAGAGAAGAGAAGCAGCATAGGAAGAAACATCAGGAGCTCTGTGGGAGCAGTGTTACAAGGAGTCAGGGGCTGGCAGCTGCAGAGCTCGCCCTGACTGAGAAGATTTCTTACCGGACCCGGAGTCCGAGGCTGCGGGGACTAACTCCTACCCAGCAGCAGAATCCGTCAGGCAGGGGATTTCAGGTCCTCTGGCCAAGAAACCCGAAGGCACGGTCACACGCATGGGACCAGCACCGCCGTCGTGGAGCGGAAGCTACTAGAAGGCCCCGAGTCACCGGCCATACGGGTGAGCACCACACGGTACACTCAGGGACGTGGGCTACTTATACCCGCTTCTAGCAAGGTAGCCAGAAGAGTATCGTTAGTTTGGGAGGCCTACAACTCCGCCTGGCCAGGGGAGATCCCATCTGCTCAAGGACTGACCAGGCCCCAATCGCTAGCCAGTACTCCGGGGGGGTCTATCGTTGTCACCAGTAAAGACCCTGAACTACACCGTACCGTCTCTGAGTGGTTCCTGCTACCCCCATCATCCACGTCGGCTGCCCTGAGGCCATACCCCTCCCGTTGGGGGTTATACTATCACGCTGCACAATCCTACCACCGGCCTCAGCGGTCTGCCCTGCAGCAGCAGCTCCTTAGCTGTACTCAACGGGTGGCGTAGTCGTCCAACATCTACCGCTAATACAGCGCCACTTAGTCTGACTCCCTGGGCACGGACCGGATCACCGCCACGAGACTACAACCCTCAAGAGATCCGGCTCCGGGTAAGCTCCCGCATGTGCAACGCAGCGCGACACAGGCCCAGGGGCGCGTCATTCACACATCATGTTTTTTTTTTTCTGCAGCAAAACCTGATCTCTTGCCAGGAGGTTATTCAGGATTTTTGTTGCTGTTTTCAGGATTTTTTTGGGTGCGTTTTTGATGCATTTTTGGTGCGTTTTTTTTCAGCGTTTTCTTTCACGGTCCTTTTGTCTCTTTATGTTTGTACATAAAGTTCAGTGAAAAAAAAATTCTCATTCTGGTTTAGGCACAAAAAATGCTGAAAACTTGACACCTGCGTTTTTTGGTGCGTTTTTTCAGCATTTTTTCACCACCCATTACTTCCAATGGGTGAAAAAAACGCTGAAAGAAGTGACATGCTCTATTTTGTAAAAAAAAAACATGCAAAGCACAAAATCCTGAGCAAAAAAAAAATACGATGTGAGCATGAGATTTCTAGAATCTGATAGACTTTGATGGTACTGCAAAACGCAGCTGAAAATTTGCATAAAAAAAACGCATCAAAAAACGCTGAAAAAAACAAGATGTGTGAACATAGCCTTAGAGTACAAGTTACCATAAAGGAGTGGTATAATCATTTACCTCAGCAAATAGCTCTGGATTGTGGTGTATTATGTCGGATTCACAAGTCAGTACTCACCACGATGCAGGGACTGGTCACTGGTCTCCTGATTAGACAGCTTCATGGCCATGTATGAGGCTATAGAATTCAGGAAAGGAGGCCTGTGACCAGGATGTGCACCATGGTCCGAGTACTAACCACGAATCACAGACCTGTGAATCCGTCTAATGCTGACAGGCATTCTATTAGACCCCCCGGTTACCATGACAACATCATTGCACCCTGGTGATCAATAGGCAGGGGGTCGATGGGCTGACAGAAGTGCCCTCCCTCTGTCTAACTACCTACATGCCATGGCTGTTATTGACCGCAACATCTAAGTGTTTCACTGTGTTCTCGCTGATCTCCGCAGTTTCACCAGGAGCTCGGCAATGTATATTACTTGGGCTACTGGTGCTGATCGCCTGATGCAGTACATGCCCAAATAAGATGATGTACTGAATATATCCATCATGGAGTTGTGTAGTTTTATTAGAATTTAAAGGGTCACAGAATGTTAGAGTTGGAGGGGACCTCCAGGGTCGTCGTGTCCAACCCCCTGCTCAATGCAGGAGTCACTAAACCATCTCAGACAGATGTCTGTCCAGCCTCTGTGTGAAGACTTCCATTGAAGGAGAACTCACCACCTCTCATGGCCGCCATTAATCTCCCTCACTATCAAAAAGTTTTTCCTAATATCTAATCTGTATCTTCTCCCATTCAGTTTCATTCCATTGCTTCTTGTGTTTCCAAGTGTAAATGAGAATAAGGATGATCCCTCTACACTGTGACAGCCTGTCAGATATTTGTATACAGCTATTAAGTCTCTTCTCAGTCTTCTTTTTCACAAGCTAAACATTCCCAGATCCTTTAACCGTTCCTCGTAGGACATACTTTGCAGTCCGCTCACCATCCTGGTTGCTTTTCTCTGAACTTACTCCAGTTTTTCAATGTTTTTTTTAAAATGTGGAACCTGGAACTGGACACAGTATTTCAGATGGGGCCTGACCAAAGAGGAGTACAGGGTGATAATTACTTCACGTGATCTAGACTCTGTGCTTCTCTTAATACATCCCGGAATTGTGTTTGCCTTTTTTGCTGCTGCATCACTCTGTTGACTCAGGTGCAGTCTGTGATGTATTAGTATACCCATGCATCTGTCCCATCTTGTACATTTATGGCATATGTTATCTACCAGATATGCCACAAATGTCTAATAGACATGGGTTCCACCCCTAGGACCAGCATCTATGTCAAGGATAGGTCCTACTGAGCTTGATTGTCAGTGTAGAGGTGCGTTGTGCCTGCATGGCTCGCTATATTCATTTGCATAGGAATTGGCTCTGCAATTTTCCTAACTCTCATACAACTGGAGAACCGTGCATTCAAGGCCAGTGCTCAATGAGGACTGGTTCTTCAGACAGATAGAGGTACCTTTTGGCCATGTTAAGTATTTGGTCAGTATTTTACATCAGTATTTGTAAGACAAAACCAGGAGTGGAACAATCAGAGGAAAAGTATAATAGAAACACGTCACCACTTCTGTATTTATCTCCCACTCCTGGTTTTGGTTTACAAATACTGATGTAAAATACTGACCAAATACTGAACGTGTGCACGTGCCCTTACAAACAGCTCTGGTTAGCTCTAGAGTCGCTACTGGAGAAATTTCAAGGCTTTTAACCCTATGATTGTCACAGCTCATGACCTCTTTGATTAGGTCATGTGGATTCTGGTGACCTGACAACAGCCGGTGTCATCATCCATGCTTCATCCATTGTTCCCCCATGATGAAGCGGTGAATACAACACAGCGAAAGGCGCGTTGGGGTCCTTGAGGGGGATTCTTCTTCTGCTGCTGGCCACCTCTTCCTTTTTTTTGTCTGCTTTCTTCTTTTTTCACTTTTGATACGGCTATTTGCCTAACATCTGAGGGAGCACGGTGCCTGCCGTGTATTGGTTAGGACATTCGGGTACTCATGTGACATACAATTTTGAGGGGATTTATATACGTTGCACTTTTTCCCAGGTGTCCATTCGCATATGGTATCCATGTTTCGCCCTTTGTAACTTACATTTAGACTGATGGCAACTTGTATGTCTGACAGCCTCATATTATCCTAAAAATATGGATATTTTGTGGCCATGCATTATGACACTTTACATGTCTCCTGTCTTTTTGTATTTTGTGTTTTTTTTTTGTACAACATATTTTTTAATTCTACTTCAATAAAATTCAGCTTTTATTCTTTGAGTCTACAATACTCCTTGGTTTCTCTTGAATTACTATCATCATCCATGCTTGAAGCATGCTACGACAATACTGGTGTAAGATAGAATAAAGTAATAAAAGTAATAATAAAAGTACCGTAATAAAGAAATGTTAGCAAAAAAACACCACTATAAAATATTCCCCCTCAATCTGTAATCAAGGTGGCCAGTAGGTGCCCATGACAGCTGAAGGTCTGATGGGGGCCCCCGTCGCTGGCCCTCCTGTGAAGCCCATTCTGTCAATGTCATTAGTGCGGTATTGCAGTGTACAGAACAACTTAGCGCATAAAAAATATTAAAATAATAAAAAATATACAAGTTTAAAATCATCCCGCCTGCTTTTCTCACTTAAAAAATAAAAAAGTAAATATATTTCGTTTCGCCCTGTAAAATAAAAATATAAAATTGATCAATCCCAAGTGGTGAGAAAAAAAATGAAAATTGTCAATTCTCAATCGTTGCTCTTAACCCCCCAAAAAATACAATAAAAATTGATCAAAACATTGCATGAACCTCAATTTTTTTTACAACTTTTTTATTTTTCAGGCTTTAAAATAATAATAACAATGATAATAATAATAAAAAAAAATAATAATAGGTGGTGGAAAAAAAAAAAAAAAGTTATGGCTCTTTTAGGAGGAAGAAACCGGAAGCGCAAAAGTGAAAAATGTCAGGTGCTGAAGGGGTTAAAGATGTAGTGGATGATTGTCAGCTTACTGTGTCAGTAAATCATCCACACACAGCACACTACAATGTTACTGCACTTGTCAGCCCCGGTGTCTGCGCTCAGGAGCGGCGCTGCCCTCGCAGCTGCATTATCTGCCCCCAGAGCTGCACTCCTGTTTTGGTTTCGCCTCCCCGCCACACACAGGTCTCAGTAACGCCCCCCCATCGCATCTACCCTGTTGGTATAGCCCCCTCTATCAGCGACCACTGCGCCTGCGCACACAGTCGAGCACTTGCTAACGGTGTCATTATAGCAGGGCTATTCCTTGGCAGAAATGGCGGCGAGTCAGACGGCGGTGGCAGCTGCCGCTGCGGGGGGCCCCGGTGGGCTGAGCGGGGGAGTAGGCACCGGAGGAGGCGGTGTTGTGAGTGCCACCGCTGTGTGCCCGGGCTCGCTGTCCATGTTCCCCAGCTTCCCCAATGGACCGCACTGGAGCACGGGGACCCTGCACCAGCACACGGTGAGGAGCCTGGACCGGGCGCTGGAGGAGGCGGGGACCTCCGGGATCCTGAACCTGAGCGGCCGCAGACTGAGGGACTTCCCGGGCACCGGCTACGACCTGACGGACACCACACAAGCAGGTGCGGCCATTGTCACTGGTCTGTACACAGCCATCAGCTGGGCCCAGAGGCCGTCACCTCACCCCATACCGGCCACTAGGATGGGCCAGCACCTGTGCTGGTAGTATAGCAGGGGTGTACGAATGTAGATGAGCCGGTAACGTGACCGTCAGTCAGGCGGTGCAGGTGGTGTACGAATGTAGATGAGCCGGTAACGTGACCGTCAGTCAGGCAGTGCGGGTGGTGTGCGGATGTGGTGGTGCCGGTAACGTGACCGTCTGTCAGGCGGTGCGGGTGGTGTGCTTATGTGGTGGTGCCGGTAACGTGACCGTCAGTCAGGCGGTGCGGGTGGTGTACGAATGTAGATGAGCCGGTAACATGACCGTCTGTCAGTCGGTGCGGGTGGTGTACGGATGTGGTGGTGGTGCCGGTAACATGACCCGTCTGTCAGTCGGTGCGGGTGGTGTACGGATGTGGTGGTGCCGGTAACGTGACCAGTCTGTCAGGCGGTGCGGGTGGTGTACGAATGTAGATGAGCCGGTAACATGACCGTCTGTCAGTCGGTGCGGGTGGTGTACGGATGTGGTGGTGGTGCCGGTAACATGACCCGTCTGTCAGTCGGTGCGGGTGGTGTACGGATGTGGTGGTGGTGCCGGTAACATGACCCGTCTGTCAGTCGGTGCGGGTGGTGTACGGATGTGGTGGTGCCGGTAACGTGACCAGTCTGTCAGGCGGTGCGGGTGGTGTACGGATGTGGTGGTGGTGCCGGTAACATGACCCGTCTGTCAGGCGGTGCGGGTGGTGTAAGGATGTGGTGGTGCCGATAACATGACCCGTCTGTCAGGCGGTGCGGGTGGTGTACTGATGTGGTGGCGGAAACATGACCCGTCTGTCAGGCGGTGCGGGTGGTGTACAGATGTGGTGGTGGTGGTGCCGGTAACATGACCAGTCTGTCAAGCGGTGCAGGATGTGGTGGTGGTGGTGGCAGTAACATGACCAGTCTGTCAGGTGGTGCGAGTTGTGTATGGATGTGGTGGTGCCTGTAACGTCACCCGTCTGTCAGGCGGTGCGGGTGGTGTACTGATGTGGTGGCGGAAACATGACCCGTCTGTCAGGCGGTGCGGGTGGTGTACAGATGTGGTGGTGGTGGTAACATGACCAGTCTGTTAGGCGGTGCGGGTGGTATACGGATGTGGTGGTGGTGGCGGTAACATGACCCGTCTGTCAGGCGGTGCTGGTAGTATACGGATGTGGTGGTGCCGGTAACATGACCCGTCTGTCAGGCGGTGCGGGTGGTATACGGATGTGGTGGTGGTGCCGGTAACATGACCAGTCTGTCAAGCGGTGCAGGATGTGGTGGTGGTGGTGGCAGTAACATGACCAGTCTGTCAGGTGGTGCGGGTTGTGTATGGATGTGGTGGTGCCTGTAACGTCACCCGTCTGTCAGGCGGTGCGGGTAGTTTACGGATGTGGTGGTGCCGGTAACATGACCCGTCTGTCAGGCGGTGCGGGTAGTGTACGGATGTGGTGGTGGTGCCGGTGATGTGACCAGTCTGTCGGGTGGTGTACATGGATACGATCTGGTGGAGGACGTTGTAGTTGTGTTGATGCCTCCATTTGTTCTGGTTTCCCCCAACAATGTGACAACATAATGATTTGGGTAAAAGGTATGTGACCCAAGGAGCCCGGCTGTACATACACTAACGGTGCTAACGAGTAAGGCTGTGTAACAGTCGGCTGTGGCCTTCTTCTGTCATGGGGAAGGCCCAGGTAACAGTCGGCGGTGGCCTTCTTCTGTCATGGGGAAGGCCGGGTAGCAGGCGGCGGTATCTGTCTGTAGTGAGTGTAGTCTTATCAGGAAGTAGTAGTTTTGTATCGTGGGTAGGTCTTGTAACAGATGGCGGTGGCCTTCTGTTACCATGAAAGGCATATAACAGGCGTTGATACAGGTGCTTCTCACTAAATTAGAATATCATCAAAAAGTTAATTTAATTCAGTTCTTCAATACAAAAAGTGAAGCTCATATATTAGTCATTACAAACAGGGTGATCTAGTTCAAGTGTTTATTTCTGTTACTGTTGATGATTATGGCTTACAACCAATGAAAACACAAAACTCATTATCTCAGTAAATTAGAATACTTCATAACAACAGATTGAAAAATGTTTTTTAAAATCCAAAATGTTGGCCTACTGAAATGTATGCTCAGTAAATGCCCTCAATACTTGGTCGGGGCTCCTTTTGCATCAATTACTGCATCAATGTGGCGTGGCATGGAGGCGATCAGCCTGTGGCACTGCTGGGGTGTTATGGAAGCCCAGGTTGCTTTGATAGCAGCCTTCAGCTCGTCTGCATTGTTAGGTCTGGTGTCTCTCATCTTCCTCTTGACAGTACCCCATAGATTCCCTATGGGGTTAAGGTCAGGTGAGTTTGCTGGCCACTCAAGCACAGTGATACTGTTGTTTGTAAACCAGGTATTGGTACTTTTGGCAGTGTGGACAGATGCCAAGTCCTGCTGGAGAATGAAATGTCAATCTGCAAAAAGCTTGTCGGCAGAGGGAAGCATGAAGTGCTGTAAAATATCCTGGTACAAGGCTGCGCTGACCTTGGTCTTGATAAAACACAGTGGACCTACACCAGCAGATGACATGGCTCCCCAAACCATCACTGATTGCGGAAACTTCACACTAGACCTAAAGCAGCTTGGATTGTGGCCTCTCCACTCTTCCTCCAGACTTTGGGACCTTGATTTCCAAATGAAAATTTGAACTCTGGGACCTTGTGAAGTGTTGTCAATGACTGCCTTCTGGACATCTGTCAAGTCAGCAGTCTTCCCTATGATTGTGGAGCCTACTGAAACAGACTAAGGGACCTATGTGAACACTTAGGAAGCCTTTGCAGGTGTTTTTTGGTAATTATTTTAATTTACTGAGATAATGACTTTTGTGTTTTCATTGGCTGTAAGCCATAATCATCAACATTAACAGAAATAAACTCTTGAAATAGATCACTCTGTTTGTAATGAATCTATATAATGAGTTTCACTTTTTGTATTGAAGAACTGAATTAAATTAACTTTTTGATGATATTCTAATTTAGTGAGATGCACCTGTATCATTGTGTTATGAGAAACCTATACAAAATGCGGTGGTCAATGATGAGGACCCCCTTCGTCTCCAGCCTGTATTATCTGACAGCACAGTGCACACGGTCTTGATGTAGCAGCACTGATCTATTACAGGAGGCTGCTCAGGATACTTTTTGATAAGCTGCTGTTGACCTCCTCTTCACTTTGCACCTTTCCAGCTGTTCCAAAACTATGTTCCAGTACTCCCCAACAGCAGTCGTCATTATGCGGTGGTAGATTTGTGACTTGGGAATAATAGAGGGAAGCCCCTCCTTCATAATTGCCAGTAATTTGCTGGAATGGTTAGTGGCTCCAAAGATTACCCCACTTGTCCACGCGTTTACGGGCAGGGCATTAATTCCAATAGGTGTCATGTGTGACTGTCACGTGAACCTGTCACCATGGAAGACCTCCTCAAACACTGTGAGGGCTGGGTAGGTGAGGTGAGATGCCAAATGTCATTTATACTTGGCCTTCGCTGGCATTCAGCCCACGACTGCACAAGAGCTTTCATTATATGGCTGAGCTTAGGAGTCCTGGGGATGGATTTACATATAGCGAATGGGCTGCGGGGTAATGTCAGCGAGTATCCAGAGAAAAAGTATGTTTTTTGGGATTGGTGTCTTTTTCACCCATGCAGACATTGCAGTGGTTTGGGGACACTCTCCTTGATGGTATAGGGACCCCAAACCATATCACTAAAACAATGGAGTTATCAAGTCTATTTTTCTTATTTTTGCAATTTTTTAATTGTTCTTTTAGGGTATGTGCACATGCTGCTTTTTTGATGCTGCAGAATTTCTGCACCATTTCAGCTCCTAATATGAAAATTAGGTTACTTGCGGCTTTTACATGCGGTTTTGCCGCGGTTTTTATGCATGCGTTTTTTATGTCTTCATGTTGAAATTTGAGAAGTGTTGTTTTTTTTTTTTTTTTTTTTTTTTTAAACTTTATTGATCATCATGTAGCGTTTTTGAGTGCACATGCAGTTTTTACGCCTTTCGGATTTTCCTCTTTAATGCAAGTCTATGGGGAAAATCTGCATGCATTTCCGCAAGAGAAATGGACAAGCTGCAGATCTGAAAATCGCACCTCATGTCAGTTTCCGCAGGTGCACAAAAACGCATAGTGGGCATAGGATTTCTTGAAATCCCATCCACTATGCTGTAACATCTGGCCGCTGCGGTTTTTATGCAGCATAAACACGCAGCGTCAAAACCGCAGCAAATCCGCACCGTGTGCACATACACTTAGGGGAACTAAATTCTATACATTTGAAGATGGATACAAAGTGATCCATCCAGTTGCACAGCTTCTATATACTGCCTGTAGTACAGATTATCACTCTGTGGGAATCCCCCCCCCCCCCCTCTTACAGTACACAGTGGGGTCCGTCCCAGTAATCCTCCTATAGATCTTGTTCCTTTAGGGCTGATTCTCCATCATTGTTATGGATGCATTCTTCCCATTACTACATTCCCGAGCAGCGCTCTCTTATGTACAGTACAGCTATGTCTCAGGATATCCCTTCTGGTATCTTGCCCTGGGAAATACTTGCACTTATTACATGTACCAGTTTTCTTTGTCAGGAAGCCCCCTCCCTACTTTTATTACTTTAACCCCGTGTGGGACATAAACATATAAACTGAGTTGCCTCTTTTGAAAAGAAGCTATATACAATGGCGTGTATATACAGTATGTGAACATGAATAGGTGAGGGTCCTATAATAAGTCCTAGCGTTAGAATATTATTTACTTGTATGACACCAAAAAAGTTCACAAGCTGTACTTTTAGTCACTTTTTTTCCTCATAGTTCATATGATAGTATGTGCCCCCTCCATAGGCATTAATATGGAGAGCTCCATCCTCTTTGCAACTATAATGGCTTCCAGTTTTCTGGGAAGGTTTCTACGACATTTTCGAGGTGTCTGTGGGAATTGTTGCTCCTTCATCCAGAGGGGCATTTGTGAGGGCAGAGACTGATGTTGGAGGAGAGGCCGGGCTCACAATCTGTTTTACTTTGTCCCAAAGGTGTTGAAAGGGGGTTGAGGTCTGGGCTTTGTGTGGCTGCTCATGTTCTTCCACACCAAACTCTGCCAACCATGCTTTTATGGACTTTACTTTGTGTACTGGGGACAGTCACAAGGAACCGAAAAGGGCCTATATTTGTCCAAAATGTCTTGCAAGCTGAAACATTAAGATTTCTCTGCCCAGGGTCTAAGCCGACCCCTAAAAACAACCCCCAAAGAATTCTCTCTTCCACCAAACTTTATAGCTGATGCAGTCAGGTGGCAACGTTCTCCTGGCATTCACCAAACCCATACTCGTCCATCAGATACAGAACACATTTCCACTACTCCAAAGTCCAGTGTCTGATCAGCCAGGGTCCAACACCCGGCACCCCCGGCGGCGGCCATGGGCCGGAAGTACTCACTTGTGGAGCTGCTCCATCTTCTGATAGTGGCCTCCACAGGGTAATGCACACCCACCTTCTATTCAAATCTATAGGAGGCGGATCTGCAGCGGCCAGTACAGAAGACGGCCAATACACAAGACAGCCAGCTCCACAAGTGAGTACTTCCAGCCGGTGACTGATAACAGCTGATTGGCGGGAGTGCCCGGTGTCGGACCCCGGTTGATTAGACATTGATGACCTATGCTAAGGATAGGTCACCAATGTAAAAGTAGTGGACAACCTCTTTAATATTCTGTCGGCCCTTCTAGTATTGGGCTCTGATCTCATTCAATCCTTTTCAAGGATTTTTGCTGTATTAGATTTTTTGTTTTAGATGTGATGAGAGCGGTGAGGTCTGCAGCTGTATTCTTGCTGTCAGAAATAATAGACCCCTGCTAGAATTGTGATGGAGCATCGTATCTGTCATGGCTAGGAACTGAGGCCATCATGGTTTTGTGAACAGAGCCTACTCTACTGTAAGTGTTCAAGTAAAATATAATTGCTCCGCAGTGCCCTTACCCCAACTATGCGCCCGTATCCTTCTAGCGGTCTGTTATGTATCTTCATTGTGTCTCTGATTTTACATGAAGCACTAGGAAAAAAAGAGGCTTCCTTCATGACCTATTACAGGAGTTCTTCAGCTTTACATTTGTCCTGAAGTGCGTGCAGTGTTCACAGGCCGAGCTTTCTCCACTATTCCTCATTCGTCCTTCCCCTTTATCAACCCCTGCCGCTGCCATGTTTACCCATCTCCTGTAGCTTCCCCCAAAAAAAGACAAAGAACTGATTAGCTGTTCACATCTACAAAACCGTTTGGCTTGAGGTTTCTGGTTCACGAACATCAAGTGCTATGAAACCCTTAAGAACAACTTTTTTTTATTTATTTTTTTAGTATAGCTATAGCTGAAGTATAGAGACATCTCTGCCTTTTAACCATTTTTATTTTTTTCCCTTCATATTGCAGCAGGCTGGATGCATTTCTGGCAGGCTCGTCTTCCTCCACAAGAATCAATATAGAGCTGCTCTGTGCTTGGTTGCCCCTATTGCTGTGTCGGCAGGTGCTTTGCCCGTTGAATAGTCCTCTGCCCCTTTAATTCATTTCCAGCAGTCTGTGCTGTCTATTGGAAACAGGGAGTCCCCAGTTTCTGTGCTGTTCAGTCTTGCAAATCATGTGCGAGGGAATAAGAATTCCATTCACAGCATCGCATCCTGACAAATGAGGACGTATGATGTAGATACAGTAAGACGCCTGCGATAAGTGATGGCTACAAAGCACAAAGGACTCGGATCTTCCCAGCCGATCCCTCGTTATAATCGTGTCGCTACCTTCTCCTCTATGTTTGGGGATTGATTTCCCTTCCCCTGTCCCTGATGTCATGTACACACCTCCATCTAGCTCTATATTCGGAGTCGCCTATATGAGTGTTATCCAAGCTTTTTTTGCAGCCGCTTCCATGTTTCTTGGCCCGCAAGAGGCGCCTTTGTTGCTGGAGGCAGGGGTATATTTATGGCCTTTGTGATCTCTCTCTATGGAATTCCAAAGAGCTGGATTTTATGGGACGAGGCCTGGTAATTGCTGGTTTTGTTTTTTTTTTCTTTGAGTATTAATGTCATTGAATTTTACATCCTAACTTATTATTTTAGCTTTATATTAAAGCTTAGGCCAAGTATAATTATACCTAAGGCCATAGTAAAGGATTGGGAACCGGAAAGTTGGGCGAGATCTGCCTTGTGTACGACACGTTAGCCTGTATCATATATGCCTCCGTGATAGGCCAGTTAACTCTTAACAAGCCCACCATCTGTAAACGCTGGATGCATGGCAGATTGAACATAATAGCAGACTGCCATTATCCAGACAGGACTGTCATAGTGACAACCTGATCCAAGCTGAAACAATTATGCTTCTAAGGGTATGTGCACACGATGCAGAAATGAAGCAGAAAATTTCTGCATCATTATGCATCTCCCTGGCAGAAAAAACGCATGCAGATTGTGCATGCGTTTTTCCTGCGGAATGCATGCGGATTCACATGCGTTTCCACATGCATTTCCGCATGCGGACTGACAAGCGCTTTCCAGGCGATTTTAGCATCACTTGGAAAGTGCTTGACAACTAGGTCACACTATATAAATCCATGCAACCGGCATGGATTTATATAGTGTGACCCGAGAGAGTGGTAAAAATAAAAAATAAATGTATACTTTACCCTCCGATGGCCCGCGCTGTCCTGCTCAATCCGTTCTCCCTCGCCGGCAACTTTGAATTGAAAGACCTGCCAACCTCAGCGTCACGTGACCCGTCGCATGACTCTGACGTCAGCGCAGGTCCTTCAACTCACTGCAAAGTGCCGGGAACCAAGCAGGAGCGCTGCGCGGGCCGCCAGAAGGTAAGTATACATTTATTTTTTATTTTATTCTTTTTTTTACAGCTTTTTTAATGGTACCTGGGTGTGGATGAGACTCTCCTCTCCTCCACACCCGGGTACCATCCGCACATTAGAACGCGCCAATAACGCAAGTACAGATGCAGTCTTGCGGAATTGGCGCGTTCTAATGCTAGTCAATGGCGGCGAAAACGCAGCACTTCCGCAAAATTAATGGACATGCTGCGGATTTTTGAGCGCAGCGTTTACGCTGCGGAAAAATCCGCATCATGGGCACAGCACATGCAGATTTCAATTGGGGAACATTGCTGCCCTTCTACCATGCGTTTTTAATGCATTTCCGCAACTGCAAAAACGCCGCGGAAACTCATTAAAAACGCATCGTGTGAACTCAGCCTAAAGAATGAAAAATGCTTCCAATATAAGACCATCTTTCTGAGATTAGACGCCCATCGCTTTTCTAGGGGGTCCCCTCATTTCCATAATCATGTAGTGTTTTAGCAAAAATTTTAGAAACGTTGGGAACTATATACACAAAAGTGCTTTTGACATGCCTAGAAATGGACAGATGAGCATGAGCACCTACCTGTCCCACCACTGTGGCCACTGCACCAGTCTGTTTTGGGGGATCTGGGCACCGCAGTTCCATAGATGCTAATTATGGGATCTATATCTATTATTTACATCTCAGAGAGGTGAAAACTCATTAACCCTCAACTGGTGAGGTGGGGTTTTTGTCACGCAACTGGTGATGTGGGGTTTCCTATACCCCAGTGTTTAGAAATCTTATTTTTCCAGAAAATGCAAAGATGACGTTTGTTTTAATCGTTTTCTTATTGGCGATTGATTACACATGAGTATAACAAATTTTTGACACCCACAAATGGATGGAAGCTAGTGAGACACGTATCCTCATACCAGCATTTTTCAAAGAATGACAGCCGAACAAAAATTCCCTGGGGTGTGGCAAACCCCACCTCACCAGTTGAGGGTTAAAAGAACACAAAGCAAAAACATGATTAACAATTAGATAGCTATTGAGTGTTTTGGTGTAAACACAGTCAGGAAAAGAAGCAGTATTTTTTGCATGTGGGAACATGGCCTAAAATTCCTAAATCAGGCATCCGTTATTATCCCTGAGCGCCCCAGCCGCACGCCTCCCTCCTCCATGTGGCAGCGCGTATGATTAACGGAAGTGACGTCAGACGCTGGGCTCTCCTATGCAACATCAGGTCTCAGCCTTAGAGTTAGCTCACATCGCTGAATAAAAATCACTCCGATGTTCATTCCAAAATGTTGGACGAGTGTCTTGCGTATGTCACTCCTTATGTCATGCGAGAATTTTTTTTTTTTTTTTCTTCGCCAAGCATTGGTGTGCATATGCAATGCCTTTTTAAAACATCGTCTTTTACATACTATAATGCTTTATGTAACTTGTGGCTAGTTTACAAACTAATAAAGCAATCTTGTAGAACGATATTAGATATATAATGGATATAGCGGCTTGTGAAATGTATTCAACCCTCTTAGCATTTTTCTTGTTTTGCTACCTCACAACCTGGAATTTCAGTATGTTGTTGTGTGGTTTTTTTTTTTTTTTTATCTGTTCATATAAAGAACATGCCTACAACTGTGAACATTTTGGTTTTATTATTGTGAAGCAAACAACAAATAGGACAAAATAACGGAAACTTCAGTGTGCATAACTATTCACCCCCCTAAAGTCAGTACTTTGTAGAGCCTCTTTTTTTCGACAATTACAGCTGCAAGTCGCTTTGGATAAGTCTGAGCTTTCCACATCTTGCCACTGAGATTCTTGCTCATTCCTCAAGGCAAAACTGCTCCAGCTCCTTCAAGTTTGCTGTTCACCAGAGGAAACCATCTATCTTCAAGTCTGACCACAGATTCTCAATTGGATTAAGGTCTAGGCTTTGATTTAGACCACTCCAAAACATTTACACTTCTCCCTTATCCAAGGGTTAACTTTTCTCTTTGCAGGGAGTGACATGTTAATCATGTCTCAGTGAGGAGACTTTTAAAGCTGCAATGCTTCTCTGGGAAAAATGCAAATTGTCTCTTCAGAGAGGAAGAGGACTAGAACTCTAGTGCCTCCCACAGGAAGTAGAGGACACTTTTCCCTTAAATCACTCAAGTGTTGCTTAGCAGTATGCTTCGGGTCATTGTCTTGTAAGGTGAACCTCCATCCCAGTTTCAAATCACTGATAGGCTGAAACAGGTTTTGCTCAAGAATATCCCTGTATTTCACACCATCTGTCTTCCCCTAGACTTGGACCATTTTCCCTGTCCCTACTGCTGTAAAGCATCCCCACGTCATGATGCTACCTCCACCATGTTTCACTGTGAGGATGGCGTTCTTGGGGTGATGAGCATGTGTTAGTTTGGCGCCAGACATAGCGTTTACCTTGGTGGCAAAAAGTTCAGTTTTGGTCTGATCTGACCACAGCATCTTCCTCCATACATTTGGGTAAGTCTACCACGTCTTTTGCCAAACTCAAAACGAGCCTTACAACTATTGTGTGTTAGTAAAGGCTTTTTTTTTCTGCTCACTCTTCCATAAAGGCCACCTCTTTGGAGTGTATGGCCTATTGTGGTCGTATGGACAGATACTCCGGTCTCTACTTGGGAACTCTGCTGCTCCTTCAGGGTTACCTTTGGTCTCTGATTAATGCCCTCCTTGCCTTGACTGAGGATTTTGGTGGCTGGCCCTCTCTTGGCAGGTTTGTTGTGGTACCGTGTTCTTTCCATTTGATGATAATGGATTTCATGGTGCTCCAGGGGATCATCAGAGATTAGGATATCTTTTCAACTTTACAACAACTTTGTCCCCTGACTTATTGAGATCTCCTTGGTCTTCATGGTGTTTTGTTGGTGGTGCCTCTTGCTTAACCCCTTTATCACCTTGGACGTATGAATATGTCCAAGGTAGTATCCCTGCACTCCATGCGGGTTCTGGCTCTGAGCCCACATGTTACCGGGCACATTACAGCCTGTACTGTTTGTCAGGCAATCACTGCATGTATCACAGATATGACAGATGTGACACATGCAGCTGCGGCGACACTTTCATTGATGCCGAGCACGCCGCAAATACTCGGTGAGCACCTGAGTGTGCTTCTCCAAAGGGGGTTAACAATTCATACTCGCTCAACCCAAGTGTTTACCCTTGTTTAACTAAATACATAAATAATAAAAAAGCTAAATAAACTACGTGGGGTCCCTCCTATCTTTGATAACCAGCAAAGGTAAAGCAGACAGCTGTGGACTTGTATTATCAGGCTGGGAAGGCCCTTCCCAGCCTAAAAATACGAGCCCGCAGCTGCCCCAGAACTGGCTCATCACATTAGATGCACCAGTTCTGGTGCTTTGCCTTGGCTCTTCCCGATTGCCCTGCTGCGTAGACGGTCGGGGTAATGGGGCTTGGGGTTGATGTCACCTGTGATTTGTTATTTGGAAGGAGGGGAGAAAACGAGAAAATTGGCTGCTATGGGAATGTGGTTAATAAAGTTGTAAACTGCACTGACTTGCTTTTTTGTTAACGTGACCATACCTGTATGGTAGGGGTGTACAGACTGTGATCACGGGGCCACATGCTCCCCCCAATTCCCTTATGTGTGGCTCTCTGCCATCTGCTTCGTGTTTTCCACGTCATAGAGAAGATAAGGGGTGCTCAGCACCCTAGGAACAGTAATTATGAATGGTGCGCTCTGTGGTCATAGTGGCCATGTATGAGTGCTAATATATTCATTGTAGTTTGTGGAAGAAGGGTCGACTGGTCAGCAATGTAGAGATCTGGATACATTGTCTTTTCCTTTCTGGACTGCAAACCCATGAGAAGGCTACCTCTACCCCCTTAGTAGGTGGGAGCCCTATATATTGAGCCATCACCTACTGGATAATTGACTCATACTTTCAATATGTAGTAGATATCTCAGGTACTATAATATTGTGGTGATGCTGCCGTGGGGTTGGTTCGATCTGACGACGTGGCCATTGGATCCAAATAAGACTTTGCACCCCTGTGCTATGGTACCATGAATGTATGATCAAGTTGGTTGGAATCCCACCTGTCCGCAGATTAAAGGACACTGGATCTCCAGTGCTGGCCGTGGCCTCTTCACTGCCCTCGTATTACAGTAGTATCAGCGTCTGTAAAGGCTGAGTGTAGGGCGACTATATGTGCACTGGCAATGTTATGCGCCATGAAGGATGGGTGACGGATGTATTCCGGTCCCTGTTGTGCAGGCAGAGGCTGCGGGCCGGGTTCCCTATCTGCTGGAGCCTGCCTGCCATGACTGATTCACATTAATGGCACTGCTTAAATACTGTTGATTACCGCTGCTCCCCGCTCTCCCTCTCCTGCTTCTTTTGTGTCTTGGAAATGAAGGAGGAAGCTTTTTACAGCTATGGCTTCAGGATGATGTATCTGGTAAATCTAGCACAGCCACAGCCAAAAATAACTTCCTGATTTCTAAAGCCGCCAGTCATTGTTATCGAGAGCTCGCTGCTCCGTGCCCAGCCTGTGTCCGTGAAGGGAAGCCCATCCTAGATGCACGCTGCTGTGTAACCTTTCTCCGAGATTAGCAGAAGGGTGATGGCTATATCCGTGTAACGTTGGTTTCTGTATGCGACCAGTTCTGATCCTTATTTTTGGATGCCGTGGTTAACTCCTTGTCTGTATGCACCCGTTAAAGACCTTTTGGGATAATCCTTTTAGAACAAAAATGTCTCTAGTTTCTCATATCTTCGAAAAAGCACTGCAACCTATTAGTTCAGCTTTCATTGTACCGCCTCACTTTGCAGCTGCTATTCATTTGAAACGTTATCACTTTTCCATAGGATAGCTAATAGCTTATTGATCGGTGGGGTCTGATTGCTGGGACCCGCACCAATCAGCAAAATGGCACACTTTTAGCTTTGTAAGATTGTAGCAGAAGTGTGCACCCCAGACTGTCGCTCCATTCATTGTCTTTGGGGCTGCACTTGTCTTTTTCCTGCAGTCCTAAAAAGAATAAATTGAGTGCAGTCAGGCATCCTATGAATAGGTTTTTACAGGACAACCCCTTTAAGGAAATTAAAATGGAATTCCCACCATAGCTATTGAAGGCATAGTCTGTTTATATTTTTACATTTTCCAAATCACTATATTATAAAAAAAAAAAAAAATAAAATCTGAAATCTTCACACTGGCCACTAAGTTTAATACTATAGTGATACTTCCTGATGTATACAAATGACTTTCCTGCAGTCTCATTATCAATATTACTTTATACAGAGCAGCTAACCATTATCCATGCAATAGGTGATGGTTACATCTCACTTCCTCCTCCTTCCTTCACAGTGAACTTTGTCCTGATCAGAGCATGTTTATACTTGTCTTACCAAATGTGTAGTCGCAGTGTCAGTCTACTGGTGTGGTAATGTCTACTAGAAGTACAAGACATCTGAACCTAAAATGTGGCTTAGTGGTCATAGTGACAACTGCAATTTTTTTATTTTTTTTTTGTAATATATAATGCATTTAACACACAGCCAAATGTAACCAATAGGTCATTATCTGACTGCAAAATCCATTTAATGTCTGATAGACGTGAGTTTATTATTGTAACAAACCCAACCAAGCGGGGTCTTCCAACCCACCTGATGAAGATACAATTTTTAATGTTTCTGTTACACCCATGGAAGTGAATGGAGACCCATGATCTGGATGTCCGAGGTGGGATTTGCATCTGTTGATATCCAGTCTATTTGTCATTATTGTCTAAGGCAAGAATACTCCCTAAATACATGTGGCCCAGTAAATCTTGCCAGATCCAATCCATTATAATTCTATGTATAATAAGTTTGTTGCATGTATAACCCCAATGCCAAAATAGTTGGGACACTGTGTAAAATGTTAAGAAAACAAGAATGCAGTTATTTGGAAATCTCTTATCGCCATAGTTTATTCCCAGCAGAGCATAGAGTAAGATGAGAAATTGAAAGTTGTGCACTTTCTCCATTTCGTTTGATAAAATGAAAGAACAGAAGTTGATGGCAGCAACAAATCTCAGATATGTTGTGACCTGGTTAACAAAAGAATGGAAAAGTGACTAGTGAAAAAACTGGAGGTCAGTTCTCAACTAAGTCACGTGCCTGGATATGAAAGAGCATGATAGAGAGGCAGAGTCTCCCCAAAGCAAAGATGGTCAGAAGTTCACCAATCTGTGAATAACCACAGGTAAAATTTTAGAAAAATGTTCCTCAATGTAAAATTGCTAAGACTTTATATATCCCACCATCTACACTACATAACATCCGTAAACGAGTCAGAGATTCTGGAGAAACCCATGTGCACAAGGGACAAGGTCGACTTTCAATATTGGATGCACTGCATTAAAAAACAGGCATGATTCGGTTGTGTAAATGGACTCCGAAATATTTCCAGAAAGCATTATGTGAACACCGTTCTGTGCAATCCACAAATAGAAGGTAAAACTCTTATCATTCAAAGAAGCAGCCATGTTATCAACATAATCCAGAAACGTTGCCATCTTCTTTGGGCCAAATCTCGTTTTAAAATGGACTTGGGCAAAATCGAAAAGTGCTCTTTGGCCAAATGAATCAAAATGTGAAATTTCTCATGCAAGCCACAGATACCCAGGCCTGTGGACTCCAGGAGAAGGTCCATCCAGCTTGTTAGCACACCGTTCCTTTATCTCCGATGGTAGGGGGCTGCATTAATGTCTAAGGCATGGGCAGCTTAAATGCCATCAATGCTGAGCATTATGTAGAGGATCTAGAACAACATGTGCTCTATCCAGACGACGTCTATTTCAGGGAAGTCCATGCATAATTCAGCCATACAATGCTAAACCACATACTGCATCTATCTCAGCTGCATGGCTTCACAGGAGAAGAGTTCAGGTGATGAATTGACCGCCTAAAGTCCAGACCTTCACCAATAGAAAATATTTAAAACAAAAAAAAAATTCAACCCAGGACAAAATACATAGGACTGTGGAGCAGCGAGAATTCTACATCCGACAATAATGGGAAATGTTCCTCTCCCAAAACCCCAGCTATCGGCCTCCTCACTTCCCAGATGTTTGCAGACTGTTGTGAGGAGATGTCACACAGTGGTAGATGTGGTTCTGTTTTTTTGAGATGTTATTACCATCAGTCCCTAAAAAAAAGTTAATTTTTTCCAATGAAATTGAAAAATTACTAACTTTCAACTTCTGATTTGTGTTTGTTCTGTTCTTCTTGTTTATGTGAGTAAGAGATTTCCAAATCATTGTATTCTTGTGTTTTTTTTTCCTCCTAGTTCTTAGGCCTCATTCAGACTTAAGTGTTTGTACACGAACGCACATAAAATGTTAATTCTTTCGTCAGTGTTTTTCATTTATGGGTTATTAAGTAAGTTAGAAAACTTCTCATATTCATTGCAGTGTTAATCACAGGCCGTACACTGCGGCCATCCGTGATTTTTAGTGATCCATAGATTTGTATTGACACTTTTCATCCCGGCTGCCGGAGAAAAAAGCTGCCATGTCTGAGATTTTTGCACACAAGGTCTGCGAAAAAGAACTGACATGTGAATAGCAGGATAGATTTTAATGGGTACGTGTTGCATCAATGAAAAACACAGAACACGTCTGTGCAGCATGGGCGTCTAAATGAGGCCTTAGGCTGAGTTCACACGATGCGTATTTCATGCGTTTCCGCGGCGTTTTTGCAGTTGCGTAAACGCCGCGGAAACGCATGAAAAACGCATGGTAGAAGGGCAGCAATGTTACCCAATGGAAATCCGCATGTGCTGTGCCCATGATGTGGATTTTTCCGCAGCGTGAACGCTGCAGTCAAAAATCCGCAGCATGTCAATTAATTTTGCGGAAACGCGGCGATTTCGCCGCCATTGACTTGCATTAGAACGCGCCAATTCCGCAAGACAGCATCTGTACTTGCGCTATTGGCGCGTTCTAATATGCGGATGGTACCCGAGTGTGGAGGAGAGGAGAGTCTCATCCACACCCAGGTACCATTAAAAAAGCTGTAAAAAAAGAATAAAATAAAAAAATAAATGTATTCTTACCTTCGGGCGGCCCGCGCAGCGCTCCCGCTTGGTTCCCGGCTCTTGCAGTGAGTTGTAGGACCTGCGCTGACGTCAGAGTCATGTGACGGGTCACGTGACGCTGACGTCGGCAGGTCTTTCAATTCAAAGTTGCCGGCAGCCGGGAACTTTGTAAAGCAGGACAGCGCGGGCCATCGGAGGTAAGTATATACACTCTCTCGGGTCACACTATATAAATCCATGCTGTTTGCATGGATTTATACAGTGTGACCTAGTTGTCAAGCACTTTCCAGGTGATGCTAAAATCGCCTGGAAAGCGCTTGTCAATCTGCATGCGGAAACGCATGTGGATCCGCATGTATTCTGCAGGAAAAACGCATGCACAATCTGCATGCTTTTTTTCTGCCAGGGAGATGCAGAAATGATGCAGAAATTTTCTGCTTCATTTCTGCATCGTGTGCACATACCGTTACACAGCGTCCCCACTTTTTATGGAGCCGTGAAAACCTAAGACAGAAACAAAATGAACATATACCCTGCTGTAAGAAAATAGGTAAAAGCAACAGTGCATAGAAATAACACAGGGTACTTGGTAATGTAAAGGCCATTCTACCAGCTCCAAGGTGTACCCAAATATAGGATGGCCCTAACCTCTAGTATTAAAACTATGTATTTGTGTATGTTATGTTAGCTGATGTTTTCTGAAACGCTGCCCGTCCAGATTCTGGAGACTCGCTCTTATCTGGGTTAAACATTAGGTGTGCGGATCTCACAAGCTGTGATGGTGGATGGGGCCGATCATGTAGGCACTTGTGCTTAAAGTGAACCTCTCTGCTGATGCATGCCGTCCATGGATGGTGCAGTATGTATCCGGCACCGGCTGTATTATCTCAGCCAGGTATGTTTGATTTAAACGCTTCAGAGAAAAACATACTTTAACTCCTTTACGACCTTGGACGTATTAGTACGTCCAAGGTCGCCTCCCCCTGTTTGATGCAGGCGTTGGCAATGAGCCTGCATCCTTTCCAGCACATGACAGCTGCTCGTGTGTGTGTGTGTGTGTGTGTGTGTGTGTGTGTGTGTGTGTGTGTGTGTGTGTGTGTGTGTGTTCAAATCACCCCCCCCCTTTTGCCCCATTCAAAATAAAGCAATAAAATAAAAACCAAAACACATATTTGGTATCGCCGTGTTCAGAATCACCTGATTTATCAATGTATAAAAAGAATAAATCCGATCGGTAAACGTCGTAACGAAAAAAACAATCAAAACTGCAGAATTATGGTTTTTATAGTCGCCACAACATTGCAATAACGAGCGAGCAAAACATCGTATCTATTCCAAAATGGTATCCATAAAAACATAAGCTCGACACGCAAAAAATAAGCCCTCACCCGGCCCCAGATCCCGAAAAATGGAGACACTATGGGTCTCGGAAAATGGCGCCTTTTTAAAAAAAAATAATTTTTTTTTTTTTTTTTTTTTTTTTCCCACCACTTAAATAAAAAAGAACCTATACATGTTTGGTGTGTACAAACTTGTAATGACCTGGAGAATCATAATGGCAGGTCAGTTTTAGCATTTAGTAAACATGGTTAAAAAAAACCTATTGTGAAATTGCACCCTTTTTTTTTTTTTTTTTTTTGCAATTTCACCGCACTTGGAATTTTTTTCCCGTTTTCCAGTACATGATCTGGTAAAACCAATGGTGTCGTTCAAAAGTAAAACTTTTCGCGCAAAAAACAAGCTCTCACGCGGCCATATTGATGGAAAAATTAAAAAAAAAAGTTATGGCTCTGGAAAGAAGAGGATAAAAAAAAAATGAAAACTGAAAAACCCATGGTGGTGAAGGGATTAAAAGCCGCCAGGACGGAGGCAGTACTGTCGGCTAGTGGGACAGGCGGTTCCTTGGCGGCTGCCCTGGAGTGACGGGTCTCTGCCTTTAGGCACACTTCAGTTTTCCATCCATGTTACATACATTTGTAACAGATCCATTGCTGCGGTGCTAAAGTGAGGCAATATGGATGACACGTGAGAGATAAATAGTCTGTGTTTGGATGTAAACACTGAAACAGATGTGATGTCTGTTTCAGTGTTTACATCTGTGTAAAACAGGCTGTTTTTCTCGTCATATTTGTTGGCTGAATTTATTTATTTATTTTTTTTAAAGTTTACAGCAATAAGGTTTTATATAGTTTATGGCCGGGGACATAACTATATGTAGAATGGTTGTGACGTCCTGGCCTTAGTAACACTGAATCCGTTGTGTATTGTCTTGTGCAGTTTGCTATAAACAGTAGTAATGTCTCACTCTGCGCTTCCTCCTCTCCTCACAATCTTCCAGTCTGACTTTTCTCCTGTCTGCATGAAAAGAGGAACAAGTCTACGCAGGAAATGTTCTTGTCCGACCATCCACAAGTTTTGTTTCTCTTTCTATGTCCCTTAATAAAGTGCAAGATTTATAATTGTTCTAGGCGTGTCAAGAAAACTGGGAATTTTTTAATTGCCTTGTACACTCTAAAGGGATAGAAGATTGAATAGGACTGTCGGGTTTCTGCCTCTCTTGCAACGTTGCCTTCTAAAACTGCACTTGGATTATAAATGGAGGACTGTTTGCTAGAAGTAAAGCGTCTTTTTCTGCCAAATCACTAGTGCAAAGGCTTCTTCCTCTTGTTGCCTGAAAAGCATTGCTGCTTCTAAAAGGCTATGTATACTGCTGACAAGGAAAATTTTATTTTTTGCATTGCTTTTCTTTATAAAAGACCTGTGAAGAAGGTCAAAAGTATCAGTTTAAACTCTAATTTTTTTTGTAGTTTTTACTCTCCTGAGTATTCTGTGGCTTTTTTTTCTTTTTAATCCACCATATGGTTTCTGAGATGTGGGCCTTTATACTTATTGCTAATGTTTATGGTTTTTACTAAGGGTATGTGGCTCAAGGTCAAAATCACGCTGCAAAGCAACAGTTCGCACGACCCTGAAATCATTGCACCATTAAATGCAATGATTGCTTATGGTGACGCGTTGTAAACGGCGGCAGAGTTGCAAATGTTTCCAATTGTGTCAAATTTTCTGTCACTGGTTGCAAGTGCCGCACTTGCCGTAGACTTCAATGTGAGACAAGCCGTACGTCATGTAATGTGGCTACGTCAAAATCAGCTCTAAAATAGTTGTGCGGTAGTAAGTCACGGACAAGTTGCACAAATGTTTTTGTCGCATGACTTTTCAGAGTTGATGTCTTGTAGCCCTAAATTGGCAATAAAGCAAAAGACCCCAATCTTTAAAAACGTGTGCAGAATTGAAAAAAGCTGAATATTTGAGGGAGCAGTGGGAATAAAATTAAAGACAAACTGGCCCCTTTTTTGGTGACAGGTTCTCTTTAGGCTGAGTTCACACGATGCGTTTTTCATGCGTTTCCGCTGCGTTTTTGCAGTTGCGGAAACGCATGAAAAACGCGTGGTAGAAGGGCAGCAATGTTCCCCAATTGAAATCCGCATGTGCTGTGCCCATGATGCGGATTTTTCCGCAGCGTAAACGCTGCGGTCAAAAATCCGCAGCATGTCAATTAATTTTGCGTGTGCTGGTGTTCATGCCCGAGAAGTTTTGCAGCTCTGCAATTATGAAGTCAGCAAAGCGTTGGGGACTTTTATGCCCTGTGTACCCCAG
The DNA here is from genome assembly GCF_046119375.1 of Phyllobates terribilis. Lineage (NCBI taxonomy): Eukaryota > Metazoa > Chordata > Amphibia > Anura > Dendrobatidae > Phyllobates > Phyllobates terribilis. The sequence goes on from NW_027362767.1 coordinate 368,115,861, forward strand.
CACTCGGTGACCCCGCTCTATATGTTCACGCGGAGTGATTTTTGAGTAGCTCAGTTTTTCAAGCAGAGACCAATTCAGGAAAAGCTTTTTTTTCTTTTTTGAGGAGGAGGTTGATGGGAGTTTTTTTTTTTGGTTTTTCTTTTTGAATCCGTTTTGTAAGTATATGTAGTTTTTTTGCTTTTTTTTGCAGTGTTTTGTTCTGACAGCAACTTGTTTAGAGCAGATTCCATCATGATCTGCTTCAAAGCAGTGACAACTTTTTATTTATTAACTTTTTTCTCCACTAGTCCTTTTTATAAAACCTTTTTAAGGGGAAAAAAACTCAAACTCCCACATACAAATAGCAAAAAAGTGGACTTCCCATAGAAATGAATGCAAGAGTTTGCAGAGAAGCATATCTGCAGATGATTTTGGAGTGGTCCGATAAAATGTGACTGAGTTGCTGCGGGTCCTTCCACTTTTCAATAATAGCCACTCACAGGTGAGTGAAGAAATACCACAAAGTGACTCGTTACTCCTATTATAGGATTACACTCAAAATCAGTGAACTTTTTAGAACTGACCATTACTTCAGAAATGATTGTGAAGACAGAGTGCACATCTATGAGACTGAAATTCCTAAATTGAATGATTAGCAGACGTGTCCCAATACTTGCCCAAGATGGGACATGAGCTCTTTATTAGTGACATCACTGAGGCTGTATGGGAGGGGCGATATTCTTTGTAGGTGAGGAGAGGCCCACTGGAGCGGAGTTTGCAGAAGCGATCTGGAGTGCAGTCCTTGGAGATTCTGATGCCTTCCCCCAAGAAGAGCCCAAAATTGCAGAGACCTGGGTAGAGATTGAATGAAAGAGGGAAACATACACTGGGTTGTGGTGTTTTTTGCATTAATATGGCTAAAGTGATCATGTGCATTACCCCAGAGATTTTTTTTTTTTACCTTGTGCTCTAACCCCATTAAACTAGTTCTAATTATGCACGATTCCTTTGAACTTGGCAGCACTCTTAATGAAGGCTGATAAACGGCCTCGTGTTGGCAGTCTATACATGTATTATTTTCTTTGCCAGGTTTTAAGATACAGCACTATTTCCATGCACATAAATCAGGGAAAGCTTTGAATGCTAATTGAAGTAGCGCATTCACAGAAGGCTCCTTCTTTTCCTCTGAAATGTAAATGCAAGGCGTTTCTGATGGTTAATCATTCTTCAGATATTGTAAAATCAGTAAACATGATGTTCTGCTTCAGCGCAGAGTCCCCACACAGAACAGAGCCTCTGGGTATTCTCTGTACCCATTACTGACAGTAATGGAGGCTTGCTTTGCTTATGAGGATGCCAGCGTAATAGACTGGCTGCTGTGGGTGGCATTGAAGCAGTATTATAGATTTCATCATTCTACTCTATGGTAAATCATACACTTTATCCTCTTGTTTTTGTATTTTAAAGGTACATGCACACAATGTCTTTGTCTGGCAGGTGCTCTCCATAACCTGCCTGAAAGTTGTACAATTGAAAAAAAAACATAATTTTTGACAGCTTTGCTGTTTTTAGCTGCTTCAGTAAAATCGAAGCCAGTGATTTCACATCTGACCAGCCAATCACTGTGTTTTAACAATAAAGTTAGAAAAAAAAAAAAAGTAGAATCTCATAGAATCCTAGAATGTTAGAGTTTGAAGGGATCACCGGGGTCATCGTGTCCAACCGCCAGCTCAGTGCAGGAGTCACTAAACCATCTCAGACAGATGTCTGTCCAGCCTCTGTTTGAAAACTTCCATTGAAGGAGAACTCGCCACCTCTTGTGGCAGCCTGGTCCACTCATTGATCACCCTCACTGTCAAACAGTTTTTTGCTGGTATGTAACCTGTATCTTTTCCCTTTCAGTTTCATCCCATTGCTTCTCGTGTTTCTTTCTGTGTGCAAATGAGAAGATGGATGATCCCTGTACACTGTAACAGCCCTTCAGATATTAAGTCCCCTCTCGGGCTTCTTTTTTGCAAGCTAAACTTTCCCAGATCCTTTAACCGTTCCTCTTAGGACATAGTTTGCAGTCCGCTCACCATCCTGGTTGCTCTTCTCTGAACTTGCTCTAGTTTTTCGATGTCTTTTTTTAAAATGTGGCGCCCAGAACTGGACACAGTATTCCAGATGAGGTCTGACCAAGGATGAGTAGAGGGGAATAATTACTTCAGGTGATCTAGACTCTATGCTTCTCTTAATACATGACAGAACTGTGTTTGCCTTTTTGCTGCTGCATCACACTGTTGACTCATGTGCAGTCTATGATGTATTTTTTATACCCAAATCTTTTTCACACATGCTGTTGCTTAGTTCTATTCCTCCCATTCTGTGAATGTAATTTTCATTTTTCTTGCCCAGATGTAGAATCTTGCATTTCTCCCTGTTAAATTCCATTCTATTAGTTGCTGCCCATTGTTAAAGCTTACCTAGATCCTTCTCTGTCTTCTCTAGTGTTAGATAACCCTCCTAGCTTTGCATCGTCTGCAAATTTGATTAGTTTACCTTCATTTCCCTTACCTTGATCATTTATAAAAGTGTTGAACACCATTGGGGCCAGGACAGAGCCTTGTGGTACCCCACTTGAAACACTCTTCCAATTGGATGTGCAACCACTTATTACCACTCTGAGTACGATCACTGAGACAGTTATGAATCCACCTAACCATAGCCTTGTCAATCCCATACTTGGTCATTTTTTCAATAAGGATAGCATGAGATACTTTATTAAATGATTTGCTGAAGTCGAGATATACTATATCTACTGCATTTCCCTAATCCACCTAGTTAGTGATTCCATCATAGAAGTAAATTAGATTAGTCTGGCATGACTTGTTTGCTACAAACCCATGTTGGCTCTGGTTAATTACTGTATTCCTATCCAAGTACTTGCATACATGCTGTTTAATAATTTGTTCAAAGATCTTTCCTGGTATACAAGTAAGGCTCACTGGCCTGTAATTTCCTGGTTCCATCTTCTTTCCTTTTTTGAAGATGGGGACAACATTTTCCCTTCTCCAATCTTCTGTGACTTCTCCTGTTTTCCAGGATTTTTCAAAAATTCTGGCTAGTGGTTCTGCAATTTCTTCTGCTATCTCTTTCAGTACCCTAGGATGTAATTCATCTGGACCAGGATATTTAAATTCATTTAAAATAGCTAAGTGATCCCTCATCATTTCTCTGTTTATAGATAGTGTGGATTATTTTATTCCTTGATAGCACAGTGAAGATCAGTTGATATTGCATTTGCTTTCTTAGAGAACACAGATGCAAAATAGGAATTTTAAAAGTTCGGCCTATGCAACATCATTTATTGCTTTTGGTCTCCCTTGCAATCTTCACTTCATTACTGGCTTTAGCTCTTCTAATGATTGCCCTGCAGACAACATTATATTCTTCTTTAGATTCTTCTGTGCCACCCCCCTCCCTTTACATTTTAACAAATATAATCTGATTGGTGCTGTCAGAGACTTTTTTTTTTTTCTTTTTCTCCCCCTTTAACTTTTAGACTTATTCTCGAGTTGGTTATTTTCTTGTTTTTTTTCCTGTTGGCTTGTCGACTTTTTTTAGTATTTTTGGCTAAAATGCATTTTTGAAGTAGGGTTTTCTTAAGCTTTTTGGTCTGTTTTTGTCCTCTATGTAGCAAAGTACATGGCATAGTGAGCTTGCTTTGACAGGAGGGTCTTTAACACTTATCTCTCTTTTCCTGAACCATCTTTTCAGCTGATCTATGATAACATCAAAGTTCATCTGGTCATAAATGGGCTTACAATATTGTCCAGAAGAAAAATAAGCTTTGGGCCTTTCAGACTTCAACTTTTCTTGTACAGATAACACGTACTACAGGTGCTTCTCACTAAATTAGAATATCATCAAAAATAATTTTTCAGTTCTTCAATACAAAAAGTGAAACTCATATATTATATAGTCATTACAGAGTGATCTATTTCATGAGGTTATTTCTGTTAATGTTGATGATTATGGCTTACAGCCAATGAAAACACAAAAGTCATTATCTCAGTAAATTAGAATACTTTATAACACCAGCTTGAAAAATGATTTTTAAAATCTGAAATGTCCTACTGAAATGTATGTTCAGTAAATGCCCTCAATACTTGGTCGGGCTCCTTTTGCATCAATTACTGCATCAATGCGGTGTGGCATGGAGGCGATCAGCCTGTGGCACTGCTGAGGTGTTATGGAAGCCCAGGTTGCTTTGATAGCAGCCTTCAGCTCGTCTGCATTGTTGGGTCTGGTGTCTCTCATCTTCCTCTGACAATACCCCATAGATTCCCTATGGGGTTAAGGTCAGGTGAGATTGCTGCCAATCAAGCACAGTGATACTGTTTGTAAACCAGGTATTGGTACTTTTGGCAGTGTAGACAGGTGCCAAGTCCTGATGGAGAATGACATTTCCATCTCCAAAAAGCTTGTCGGCAGAGGGAAGCATGAAGTGCTCTAAAATTTCCTGGTAGACGGCTGCGCTGACTTTGGTCTTGATAAAACACAGTGGACCTACACCAGCAGATGACATGGCTCCCCAAACCATCACTGATTGTGGAAACTTCACACTAGACCTGAAGCAGCTTGGATTGTGGCCTCTCCACTCTTCCTCCAGACTTTGGGACCTTGATTTCCAAATGAAATGCAAAATTTATTTTCATCTGAAAACAACGCCTTGGACCACTGAGCATCAGTTCAGGTCTTTTTCTCCTTGGCCCAGGTAAGACGCTTCTGGCGTTGTCTATTGGTCATAAGTGGCTTGACACTAGGAATGCGACACTTGTAGCCCATGTCCTGGATACGTCTGTGTGTGGTGGATCTTGAAGCAATGACTCCAGCAGCAGTCCACTCCTTGTGAACCTCCCCCCCAAATTTTTGAGTGGCCTTTTCTAAACAATCCTTTCAAGGCTGCGGTTATCCCGGTTGCTTGTGCACCTTTTTTCTACTGCACTTTTACCTTTCACTCAACTTTCCATTAATATACTTGGATACAGCACTCTGTGAACAGCCAGCTTCTTTAGCAATGACCTTTTGTGGCTTACTTTCCTTGTGGAGTGTGTCAATGACTGCCTTCTGGACATCTGTCAAGTCAGCATTCTTCCTCATAATTGTGGAGCCTACTGAAACAGACTAAGGGACCTTTTTAAATGCTTAGGAAGCCTTTTCAGCAGGGCTGTGGAGTCTGAGTTGGAGCCCATTTTGGTGGAGTCGGTATAAAATGGACAACTCCTAAAATATATAATAAATTGGGTACAGTAGTTCAATGCAGGGAATATTTTTTTTTTCATAAGAATTTGGTAAAGTTATGACATGTCCTATTCCTGATCTTAGGGTCTAGACTTTTAGCTGAGATGAATCTGTGCTACAGTAAATTTATCACTTAAACATGAGCCAGTTATGAGGGAGTCGGAGGTTTGGCTTACTGACTCCACAACCCTGCTTTACAGGTGTTTTTTGTTAATTATTCTAATTTACTGAGATAATGCCTTTTGTGTTTTCATTGGCTGTAAGCCATAATCATCAACATTAACAGAAATAAACCCTTAAAATAGATCACTCTGTTTGCAATGACTCTATAATGAGTTTCACTTTTTGTATTGAACTGAAATAAATTAACTTTTTGATGATATTCTAATTTTGTGAGAAGAACCTGTATTTTAGTGTATGGGGTTGTTCACAGCTTTGTGTGTTTTTGCTGACTGAGTGGTCCGTCTAAAATCACCGAGACATTGCCGATTTTGATTTCAGCCCCACACATCTCAGATTCACCAATTTAAGTATTTGTCTGTGCAAAAAATTGGACAGCGTGGACTGTTTGATATGAGGAGCACGAGACACATGAGAAACCTCCACTAGTTCATTTTTCTTCATCCATGAAAAACTGATGAGACTGTGATGGTAAAAACTGACACACTGACCAAATCCTGATGAAAATCAGACCGTGATTTTCATCATGAGAAAAATCACTGATTTTTTTCTGTATCTCCCTGGCAGGAAAAACACATGCAGATTTTACATGCATTTTTCTTGCCAGGTAGAAGCGTTTGTCAAGCATTTCTGCATGCGGGTTATCAAGCGCTTTTCTAAGCGATTTTATCATCACTTGGAAAAGTACTTGACAGCTTGGTCACACTATATAAATCCATGCAACCGGCATAGATTTATATAGTGTGACCAAGTTAATAGTTAAAAAAAGAATAAAAATGGTAAAAAAACAAAACAAAAAAAACATTATACTCCCCTTCTGATGGCCCGCGGTCTTCTGTCCGGTGCGTCCGGTGTCTTGGGCGGCTTGTGGTCTTGTAAAAGGACCTTCCATGACGTCATTTAGTCATGTGACAGGTCACGTGGCAGACCATGTCGGCGGTCGTGTGACCTGTCACATGACTAAATTACGTCATGGAAGGTCCTTTTACACCATCGCGTGCTGTACAAGACACCGGACGCACCGTGCAGGAGACCGGGGGCCATCAGAAGGTAAGTACAATGTATAGTTTTTATTTTAAATTCTTTTTTTTTTTACAGGTACTATGGTACCCGGGTCTGGATGAGAGTCTCCTCTTCTCCAGACCCGGGCACCATCCGCACATTGAATCGCTTAATATCCGTATGTGCACATGTAGTGATGCGGATATTAAGCGATTCTATGCAAGTCAATGGCGGCAATTACGCTGCGTGTCCGCAAAAGTAATGGACATGCTGCGGATTTTTCCGCAATGATAATCCGCAGTGGAAATTTCCGCATCATGTTCACAGCACATGCGGATTATCATTGGGGACCATGGGGCACGTATTACCAAGCGTTTTGTAAGGGTTTTCGCTGCGGAAATTCCCTGGCAAAATCGCTTGAAAAACGCATAGTGGGCACGCAGCCTTACATCCAAGTGCATGTAAGTTTATGTTTATTCATTAGATTTTTGTACATGGTCGTCTCATGAGTCTTTGCCCAACTGCTTCCCTTATGTAAAAGTAGATGTCTGTGTACATATTGCTAGTTCATGAACAGCTTTCCTCCCTCTGGTGCTTGGTTTACCCCCCTGGCCAAGCTCTGGCATCTGGGATCCCTATCAATATTTTCAGTAACCTGAAATGCTGTACTAATGATTCTCTGCGATTATCAGGTTGATGGGGATCTTTCATCGCGGTTCCTCGGCTTTTATACACATTCAGATGTAATTACGGTAATTGTCTATGTATGCCTATTCTCTGCAGTAATTGGTTATTTCTGCGCCTTAAGGGCATTCACAAGTTTATACACAGTGGAGGGTTATTGTAATGAATTGTTAGACACCCAGCCGTCCACCATGATTCCTCGTCTTTGTTCAAACCCTGTAGACTGTAAGAGCAGGACCCTCTCCTTTCTGTACAAGTCTGTCATTGTTAGTTTGTTCACCATATTTTATATTTGCATCCTGTATATAACCCCTTATGTACAGCTCACAGATGGCACATTATGTCCTGCCTGAAGATCATACCATAGAGGAACCTTTCATGCTCCTGAAAACTGAGGCAGCATATTTAATGAAACTAATGGAAAGGGTTAATAATAATTTGGTGTAAAGTGCTGTATATAGGGGGCTGTATGGGGGCTCATGCTGTATATAGGGGGCTGTGTGGGGGCTCGTGCTGTATATATGCTGCTGTGTGGGGGCTCATGCTCTATATAGGCGGCTGTGTGGGGGCTCGTGCTGTATATAGGGGGCTGTGTGGGGGCTCGTGCTGTATATAGGCAGCTGTGTGGGGGCTCATGCTCTATATAGGCGGCTGTGTGGGGGCTCATGCTCTATATAGGCGGCTGTGTGGGGGCTCATGCTCTATATAGGCGGCTGTGTGGGGGCTCATGCTCTATATAGGCGGCTGTGTGGGGGCTCATGCTCTATATAGGCGGCTGTGTGGGGGCTCATGCTCTATATAGGCGGCTGTGTGGGGGCTCATGCTCTATATAGGCGGCTGTGTGGGGGCTCATGCTCTATATAGGCGGCTGTGTGGGGGCTCATGCTCTATATAGGCGGCTGTGTGGGGGCTCATGCTGTATATAGGCGGCTGTGTGGGGGCTCATGCTGTATATAGGCGGCTGTGTGGGGGCTCATGCTGTATATAAGCGGCTGTGTGGGGGCTCGTGCTGGATATAGGCGGCTGTGTGGGGGCTCGTGCTGGATATAGGCGGCTGTGTGGGGACTCGTGCTGGATATAGGCGGCTGTGTGGGGACTCGTGCTGGATATAGGCGGCTGTGTGGGGGCTCGTGCTGGATATAGGCGCCTGTGTGGGGGCTCGTGCTGGATATAGGCGGCTGTGTGGGGACTCGTGCTGGATATAGGCGGCTGTGTGGGGGCTCGTGCTGGATATAGGCGGCTGTGTGGGGACTCGTGCTGGATATAGGCGGCTGTGTGGGGACTCGTGCTGGATATAGGCGGCTGTGTGGGGGCTCGTGCTGGATATAGGCGCCTGTGTGGGGGCTCGTGCTGGATATAGGCGCCTGTGTGGGGGCTCGTGCTGTATATAGGCGGCTGTTTGCATACTCAATTATGCTTAAAGGGGTTGTCCACTACTTTTACATTGATTTCAGTTGAATGGGAGGCGGATGTGCAGTACACCGCGGCGGCCACTACCACTTGACGGCTGAGCCCCGCAGGTGAGCACTTCCGGCCGGCTGCTGCCGGCACCGATAACAGCTGATCGGAGAGGGTGCCGCGTGCGGGACCCCGGCCGATCATACATTGATGCCCTATCCTATGGATAGGGCATCAATGTAAAAGTCGTGGACAACCCCTTTAATATTAAGTGATACAATTAACATGCTACTAAGTATTTTATATTAATATTGAGCAGAGTTAAATTCAGTGAAAATTAATTCCTTATCTGGAGGAAAGCAGAAGCCAATCTAAGGGGAAAAAAATTCCTTCCCAACTCCACACCTGGTTATCAGAATAAAATCCGGGATCAGCGACATAACTTGTAATCTTGTCACTGAAGAAAGGAAATAATGGCCACTGGCTTGAAACTTACTGTCAACTGAAATTAAAACGTGTTTATTTTTTATATTTGGTCAGTTTTCCCGTCTTAGTAAAGAATCTTGGCTTGTGTGCCCCTTCCCTTCTACATAACCTTACACTTATTAGTCTTAAACCTCATTTGCCGCCTCTTGTCTTCTACTAAACACCGACATCACCAGCCGTCACTACAAGTTCACAGGTTTCACCGCATGAAGCAATGTTGATATTTTCCTGTAGTTAGGGGCTTCACGCATACTTGTTTGTATTCTCATCCTCTCGCATGGAGGGCTTTTGTAAATAATGGCGCTGACATATCCATCATGATGGATTATGCCTGCGTGTACGGACAGTCCCCATACTAAACATTTTCCCTAGATGTGTCCTGTGGGTGATCGAGAGATAGATCAGGACTGATTAGCACATCGGCAGTGTAAAAATCAACATCTACCAAGACACATTATATAAATGTCATGTCTGTTTATGGGGGGTTTTACTGTTGATTCTGCAACAGGGATGTTGGATTTGGATTTTCCAGAATTGTAGTGTTTTTTTTATTTTAGCTTTTACAGAATATCTGAGATCTGCTTTCTCCCTCCTTTCCATTATTTATTGTACTTGACCTAATAAGCTTTTCGTCATACAATGAATGAAATTAATATATAGATTTTTTTTTTTTTTATCAGTATATATGTATGTCCCATAATAGAAACACCATTTCCTGTTTTAGACTTATCCAAAAACCGCTTTGCAGAGATCCCGCTCGACGTCTGCCTGTTTGCACCGCTTGAAACCTTAAATTTATATCACAACTGCATCAAGTGCATTCCAGAGACCATCAAAAATCTCCAGATGTTAACCTACTTAAATATCAGGTACGTGAGCACTCGTCTATAATATTATACTGACATCGTAATAAAGTCCTGCATGGAATCAATATTTAAAGGGAACCTGACAGTGAATACATGCGGCTCGATCCACAGGGTGCCTGATTTCAGCCAGGTCTGTTTTGACTCTCTGACATGCTGCAAGGTTTCAGAGAAAAAACAGATTTATAAGCTGCTGTGGACCGAGACGCACACAAAAGACTAGTAAGACAAGGTGGGACCTGGGGGCTTCTCCCCGCCCGCATCATGGATTGAGGTCTCTCCTTGCGTGCATGTATAGAGAGAGACCTGTCAATCACTAGTGGTGGGCGGAGAGAAGCTGATGGGGACCCATCTATCTGACTTTTCAGGCACTCTGTGTGCTTTTCTCTGAAACCCTGCATCATTTGAGCCAAATCGTGCAGCCAGTGTCTGATGTATGCTGCCAGTGGTTCGGGATGCATGTATCCGCTGTCAGGTTCCCTTTAAAGTGGGGTTCTCCCTCCGCTACAACATTTTTATTTTTTTTTTTGCAATGGGGTGCACACTCTTAACAAGAACAGCAGGCCTGTGTCATTATTTGAAAGGAGCTGGATTTGCTCTTACCCGCTGTTTCCATTTTCGCTGTCTACGGAGATAGCGGAGTACAGCGTTTGGCTACTTCTGTCATTCCCGTAAACCGTGCATGCGTTACCACTGCTCCATTCAAACTGAGGGCACAAGACCCATGTATTTATGATCAATTGGACCCTCAGTGATTAATAGCTATTGTTTGACAACCTTGTTAAATATATGTTAATATTGTGTGCTCCTACCCTTTAATGACCTGTGGTGTAAACGTCACTGCTGGCCATATGGAGCCAGGCTCAGGATCTGAGCCTCCTCCATACCGAGCAGATATTGGCTGTGTTACACAGCAAGCATCTGTCTGTAACAGCTGAGGCCAAAGCAAGTTCCAATCGCCGCTGTTAACCATTTAGATGCTGCTGTCAATCCTTGTAAAATGGCCTGTTTGCCAGTGCGATCACGGAAACCCGATTGGATGCCATGGCAGCCAGGGGCCAGCTGAAGGCCCCTATAGCTCTCAACTTAGTTCTCCTTTTGAAGCCTGTCTACAGGTTGGGCTTCATAAGAGAACTGCAAGTGCACTATATACTGTAATGCTCTGGTATTAACATACTGTAATAAAGTCTTCCCTGTAGTATTGTAGTTTATGGTATAAGTGATCAATTGAATCCCAGGTTTTTAATGTTCAGGTTCAGTTGAGACACAAGTAGAAGTTCTGATAACTTTTCATACTTTAAAAACCTACAAGAAGCAAAATGAAAATAAACCCTGCTGTAAATAGATAAAAAGCAAGTGCATTTAAATAAAATAGGGTTCTTAGTAGCACTGTTTTTAATCAAAAATAGTACGAAAGCTATCCCACCAGCGACAAGGTGAACCCGTTCGGGATAGAACATACTCTGTCTAGTATTAAAAACCTTACCATGTGTCAAAGTTGACTTCTGTGTGTGAATAAGGGCAGACTGAGGCTCCGGTCCCAAACTAGGAACACCAGCCAAGGGAAGCTTTTAAATGTGTTGTCCAGCTCTCGGAAAGGAGGCCACACCCAGGTTTGCACAGAATGCAAAATATGCAAAGAAAAAAACACAAAATTTGAGCTAATATTAAAAGCCGGAGCCTCAGTCTGCCCTTATTCACACAGAGGTCAACTTTGACACATGGTAAGGTTTTTAATACTAGACAGAGTATGTTCTATCCCGAACGGGTTCACCTTGTCGCTGGTGGGATAGCTTTCATACTATTTTTGATTAAAAACAGTGTTACTAAGAACCCTATTTTATTTAAATGCACTTTTGCTTTTTATTTATTTACAGCAGGGTTTATGTTCATTTTGCGTCTTGTAGGTTTTTTCTGACTCATGGCCATTGTGAAACATGCATTTATGTGCTGCTTGTATACTATTTTAAACCAAACTCAAATTTTGTGTTTTTAACTTTTCATACTTGTAGAAAGTGGAGTTGTAGCTGCAGCATTCATAAATCTTGTTCCTCATGGAGTACAGAAAGCGTTATCTGAATCAAAGTCTTAAGTAATTGCTAGTGTGAAATGGACGTGACACTACATGACTGGTACAGTGCTATTGGCTTTCTTTTTTTATTTTACAATCTAAACTTTTTTATTTTCTCTTTTTAGTCGAAATCTTTTATCAACGTTGCCAAAATATCTTTTCGACTTGCCTCTGAAAGTTTTGGTTGTCAGTAATAATAAATTAGTTTCCATTCCTGAAGAGGTTGGAAAACTAAAAGACTTAATGGAACTGGTATGTAAACTTCCCTGTTTTCATTATTTATTTTATTTATTTATTTTTTTCTTCATTTATTTGTTTTTATTTTTGACCCTTTTTTATTATAGGATGTCAGCTGCAATGAAATACAGATTCTTCCATCACAAGTAGGAAAGCTCCATTCTCTTAGGGAACTAAATTTGAGAAGGAATAATCTCCAAGTCCTGCCAAATGGTAAGTCTCCATTTTATCTTGGGACTTTGCCATATGCTTTATTTTTACATTTCATCCCTTGGTATTGCCATTCAGAGACTTAGATATACTTAAATGGGTTCTCTAAAAATGTAATAAAATGTCCCCATCACATAACTCACAGAGCAGTTTGTCATAGTTCGGTGTCAGGACCGGCTCAAATCTGAAGAAACACCTCTCCCGAGATCTGTCTCAACTGTCAGAGGCGATGCATCATAAGCAGACATACCAGAGATGACGTAGAATCGCTATAACAGGAGAAGAAATATATCTTCTTCTTGGCTGACTGAGGCTAGAGAAAAAATCCTTTGTGCTCAGTTGGCTGAGGAGATCATTTTTTTTTTTCTCCTTTCAGTCTTTTTCTGGCAGTTTTGATATGTGTGCTTACGATACAGCTCCTCTGTCTTTAAGACACAGGTCTCTGGAGCAGTGTTTCTTCATACTGCCACCCACCCTGACACGTGACTAAAACTGGCTGCTATGTAATTTGGGCCTTTTTATTACCTTCTTGGAAAAACCCCTTTAAGTAAAACTTCTAATATGGCAGGAACAATCTTAGTCCGACATCCGGAACGTTTTTTATTACACTCTAAAAATCTTGATATTCTAATGAGATATGTGCAGAATATCTTAGTTCCTGTGGCCTGATCTGGCCAAATATCCATTGTAGATCGATCAGTTACCAAGTGATGTTAATAAGGGATGAAATATACAAGACAGCAATAGCAATCAGTTCTTGAAGTTGATAAGAAAAAATATGAGTGTGTAAGGATACGATTGATTATGATGAGTGTGTCAGAACTATATGCTAATCAGACTCGAAGAGGAATTGGAGTGTGTCAGTGCAGTGACACTCCCACTGTCACAGTGTGCTACTTTGTTTATTAGTTGTATATGGCTGCTCCTAGTAAGCGCCTGTTCACACCTATTTCTTGTTTTGGAAGTGCTGGTCAGTTTTTTTCTGTTTCTACTCCGACAGTTCCGTCAGTCTAATTAACATATGGTTTCTTTGCTAGATTTCTCATGACTAGCACATCAGATCTCTGCAACAACAAAAAAAGTATACTATTTGTTGGACTAGTGCTGATAAAGCAAATACCTTTACCTTCATATACAAATTAGGTTCTCACAGGTTCATTTTGAGATGTTAAAATTGTTGTACACTGCTCAACAAAATAAAGGGAACACTCAAATAACACATCCTAGATCTGAATGAATGAAATATTCTCATTGAGTACTTTGTTCTGTACAAAGTTGAATGTGCTGACAACAAAATCACCCAAAAATATCAATGGAAATCAAATTTATTAACCAATGGAGGCCTGGATTTCCAGTCACCCCCAAAATTAAAGTGGAAAAACACACTACAGGCTGATCCAACTTTATGTAATGTCCTTAAAACAAGTCAAAATGAGGCTCAGTATTGTGTTTGGCCTCCACGTGCCTGTATGACCTCCCTACAACGCCTGGGCATGCTCCTTATGAGGTTGCGGATGGTCCCCATGTGGGATCTCTTCTCCCAGACCTGGACTAAAGCATCCGCCAACTCCTGGACAGTCTGTGGTGCAACGTGACGTTGGTGGATGGAGCGAGACATGATGTCCCAGATGTGCTCAATCGGATTCAGGTCTAGGGAATGGGCGGGCCAGTCCATAGCTTCAATGCCTTCATCTTGCAGGAACTGCTGACACACTCCAGCCACATGAGGTCTGGCATTGTCCTGCATTAGGAGGAACCCAGGGCCTACCGCACCAGCATATGGTCTCACAAGGGGTCTGAGGATCTCATCTCGGCACCTAATGGCAGTCAGGCTACCTCTGGCGAGCACATGGAGGGCTGTGCGGCTCTCCAAAGAAATGCCACCCCACACCATTACTGACCCACTGCCAAACCGGTCATGCTGAAGGATGTTGCAGGCAGCAGATCGCTCTCTTCACGGCGTCTCCGGACTCTGTCACGTCTGTCACATGTGCTTAGTGTGAACCTGCTTTCATCTGTGAAGAGCGCAGGGCGCCAGTGGCTTCTTTGCCAATCCTGGTGTTCTGTGACAAATGCCAAGCATCCTGCATGACGTTGGGCTGTGAGCACAACCCCCATCTGTGGACGTCGGGCCCTCATACCACCCTCATGGAGTTGGTTTCTAACTGTTTGTGCAGACACATGCACATTTGTGGCCTGCTGGAGGTCATTTTGCAGGGCTCTGGCAGTGCTCCTCCTGTTCCTCCTTGCACAAAGGCAGAGGTAGCAGTCCTGCTGCTGGGTTGTTGAACTCCTACGGCCCCCTCCACATCTCCTGGTGTACTGGCCTGTCTCCTGGTAGCGCCTCCAGCCTCTGGACACTACGCTGACAGACACCGCAAACCTTGCCACAGCTCGCATTGATGTGCCATCCTGGATGAGCTGCACTACCTGAGCAACTTCTGTGGGTTGTAGAGTCCGTCTCATGCGACCACGAGTTTGAAAGCACAACCAACATTGAAAAGTGACCAAAACATCAGCCAGAAAGCATTGGTACGGAGATGTGTTCTGTGGTCCCCACCTGCAGAACCACTCCTTTATTGAGTGTGTCTTGATAATTGCCAATAATTTCCATCTATTCTCTATTCCATTTGCACAACAGCATGTGAAATTGATTGTCAATCAGTGTTGCTTCCTAAGTGGACAGTTTGACTTCACAGAAGTTTGATTTACTTGGAGTTATATTCTGTTGTTGAAGTGTTCCCTTTATTTTTTTGAGCAGTGTATATTTATAAACTTGTGTTTTTTCCCCCAGATTTATCATTACTTCCACTGGTAAAACTAGACTTTTCGTGTAATAAGATCACAGAAATCCCAGTAAGCTACAGGAAGCTTCGGCAGCTTGAAGTGTTAATTTTGGATAATAATCCTATGCAGATGCCTCCAGCACAAGTAGGTGGTTGGCTGAACATGCCAGTTTTTTGTTGGTTTACTTTTTAGTTTCTATGGTAAAGAATACAGGAAAGCGGTACTTAAAGGGGTGGTCCGAAAATAATATTGATTTTAATCCTAAATGTCTGGCTATTGTAGTAATCTAATCACTTTTCTAATATACTTTGATTAAAAGTTCCCTATCGTTCCCTCTCTACTCTTAACGGCTTTATTTTTTTTACCTACTTCCTGTTTGACATTTCATTTGAGAATCCCCAGTGCATGCTGGGATACTCAAACTGGACGTCATCAAGGCAGAGGCTGCGGTCACCGCCACAGCCTTCGCCGCCACCCTGAAACGAAGCGTCATCGGTGACCTAATCAGTTTCAGGTGATGCACTGTGACAGTGCGCTCCCTTCCTAGCTTAAATAAGAAGTAGTGAGCTGGTAATCAATTGCACTGTCACAGCGGAGAGAAAGTGGCAATGAAGGAGATCAGAGACCAGTTCTGCCATCTAAAAAGGTCACTTTTGGGGGCGTAGCTGGTTTATGCTCTCCTTGCTCGCCATGTTCTCTCCTCACAATGCGCACTGGCAGTGTGCTCTCTTGATAACTCATTAGAGCCAGTGAAGGGGCGCACTGTCATTGTGCATTGAAAAAATTTTCGAACAGTGACGAGAACTCTTACTGAGCATACGTCTGAATTCACAACAGACGCATGCACAGTAGTGCAGGGACTAGCCCAGCCCCTTAAATGGACGTCGCTGATGAAGCTTCATTTTAAATCTTGAATTTTACAAGCTCAGCAACAAGAAATGTAACGGATAAGGAGAAGGCTGAGCCATATTTACTTGGAAGTTTTTCTTTACAAAATGATATAAAACAGATCTCTTACCAATTCATCACATTGAATAATCCTTTTTTTGCTACGGATACAGATTTGCCTGAAAGGGAAAGTGCACATATTTAAGTTTCTGAATATTCACGCTCGCTGCCGGACAGAGAAAAAGCCGGACTCTCTGGACTTGCCGTCACTAGGGAAAAGACTCCCTTCCCAGCCTCTCACAGACAGGTACGTGGCCAGAGCTCTGCAAAGATTTTGTTTTCGTGCATAAAACTAAACTGTTAAATTGTTTACAAAATAAATAAAAAAAGCATTTACTAATATTCCATATATTTCATTGTCAACCAGAGCTCACTATTCCAGCAGGCCCCTGGTGCTGTGATTATTATTTATTATTTTATTTTTTTTTTTTTTACTATAACTAAATTCAGGCTGAAGTACCATGTAGGCCTATAAACTAACTGTGAGGGGAGGGAAAAAAATACAAGAAATTATCAGAATAAAAGAAATGGATGACTAATAAGCAAAGCAGAAACCGCAGGTATTATCCTAATTTTTGGTGATACTGCCTTCCGTGCTAGTCCTGCACAGTGTGTACACAGCCGTACAGGCAGGTCACAGCGGTCAGGTTCAATGAAAACTTACTATGAAACCACTTCAGATCAGAACAATATTTACAGGAAAATACAGAAAATTTGCAATTATTCCAGAAAAAAAAATAATAAAAAAAAGTGTGTGTATATATATATATATATATATATATATATATATATATATATATATATATATATATATATATATATATATATATATTTATTATTAATACAATTTTTTTTATTTGATCCTATTTCGTATATTGCAATTAAAGCCAGTTTCACACATTTGTGAAGCATGCAATACAGATGCATCTCACTAAATTAGAATATCATCAAAAATAATTAAGTTCTTCAGTACAAAAAGTGAAACTAGTATATTCTATAGTCATTACAAACAGTGATCTATTTCAAGTGTTTATTTCTGTTACTGTTGATGATTACGGCTTACAGCCAATGAAAACACAAAAGTCATTATCTCAGTAAAATAATTAACAATAAACACCTGCAAAGGGTTCCTAAGCTTTTAAAAAAATGTCCCTTAGTCTGTTTCAGTAGGCTCCACAATCATGGGGAAGACTGCTGACTTGACAGATGTCCAGAAGGCAGTCATTCACACTCTCCACAAAGTCCCAGAGTTCCAATTTTCATTTGGAAATCAAGGTCCCAGAGTCTGGAGGAAGAGTGGAGAGGCCACAATCCAAGCTGCTTGAGGTCTAGTGTGAAGTTTCCACAATCAGTGATGGTTTGGGGAGCCATGTCATCTGCTGGTGTAGGTCCACTGTGTTTTTACCAAGACCAAAGTCAGTGCAGCCGTCTACCAGGAAATCTTAGAGCCCTTCATGCTTCCCTCTGCCGACAAGCTTTTTGCAGATGGACATTTCATTCTCCAGCAGGACTTGGCACCTGTCCACACTGCCAAAAGTATCAATACCTGGTTTACAAACAACAGTATCACTGTGCTTGATTGGCCAGTAAACTCGCCTGACCTCGGTACTGTCAAGAGGAAGATGAGAGACACCAGACCCAACAATGCAGACGAGCTGAAGGCTGCTATCAAAGCAACCTGGGCTTCCATAACACCTCAGCAGTGCCACAGGCTGATCGCCTCCATGCCACATTGCCGCATTGACGCAGTAATTGATGCAAAAGGAGCCCGACCAAGTATTGAGGGCATTTACTGAACATACATTTCAGAAGGACAACATTTTGGATTTTAAAAACATTTTTCAAGCTGTTGTTATAAAGTATTCTAATTTACTGAGATAATGACTTTTGTGTTTTCATTGGCTGTAAGCCATAATCATCAACAGTAACAGAAGTAACAACATGAAATAGATCCCTCTGTTTGTAATGAATCTATATAATGAGTTTCACTTTTTGTATTGAAGAACTGAAATAAATTAACTTTTTGATGATCTTCTAATTTAGTGAGATGCACCTGTAGCTAAAGACAGGAGACTTGGCAGTTGGACCAGATTTTTAGAAGCGATAAGGGAAAACTGGCCTAAAACTGAGAAATATTCATTATTTCATTTGCGCCTTTTTTTTTTTGTTTACTTTTTTTGTGATTTTTGACTGTTTTTCATCTTCCTTTTTTAACATCTATTTTGTGTTCACCTGTTTTAATTTTTTTTAATTTTTTTTATTGTTTTTAAATGTTTCTTGGCTGATTTATCAATAGCAACTTCTCTAAAAAAAAGTTGTGCAAATGTATACTCCCTTTAAAGATTATGGACATCTGCCATCATGTCCATAGATGATGACATGTAGCACATTTTAACTTATATTTTTTTATTTATTTTTACCACTTCTAGTATTGAAGACTTTTACCCAAGTAAAAACCATGGACCCGACTCTGGGATTGGCAGTGACAATGGGGATAAGCGTCTGTCAACAACCGAAGTACGTCATGTAACGCTCCTCTGTGGTTATGCGGAAGTCTTATAAATCTATCTTTAATGTGTTTTGTCTATTGAACGGTTTGTGCAGCTCTCTGACACAGGAGAAAACACCCATAGCCATTCAGGTGTCACACGGACAATGACCATAGCAGCCCGTGCATCCGTCATGTCTTTACTTCCACTGGTATCTCTGTGGAGAGTGAAACCTGCGTATGATGTAGGATATTTCTTACTATAGAATGACCTGTGACCCTTTATTCTGCAGCCTTCGGATGACGATACAATCAGCCTTCACTCTCAGGTATCCGAATCAAGAGACCAGGCACTGAAGAATGACAATCATTTACTAGGGAGTAAACTGGACTCCCATAAAGGTAAGCTGCTTTTCTAGTGCAGTTTGATGCCAACAGACTTGCGGTACGGCTATGTTCACATTGTGCGTTGATGGCAGTATAGTGCCATCTCTAAATGGAAAAAAATAAATAAATAAAAAGTGCACATTAAATGTAGATATTGTTCAACGGGTAAAAAAAAAATTCAACAGCTTTTACACATCAAAAAAAGACATCCGATAAAAGGCGTAGACATGCGCTACTAAGTCACTGATGTCACACAAAAAAAATTACCTTAAGCAGCCATGAAGGTTATATCGGGGTGGAACCTGAAATACTGTTTTTTGTTGTAATTGTGAAATTCTGATTTTGACTATATTTTTATCGTTGCAGGTCACGATCAGGAGATTTACGACTATGACCCCAGCGCTGAGGATACAGATCACGGTGACGTTCAGCTCACTGGTCCCTTTGTTTCTTATATTAAGGTACTTGTTGTACAGATGTAAACTGCATGATTCTCCATCTTTTTAGTGTCTTGTATCTCTGAGGTCATTGTCTCCCCATTTATTTAAGGAAAGAGGGAAACTAAGTGATAAATCCGAGAAAGTCGAAGAGAATGAAGACTGGGAAGAAGAACAACAAAGGTATTCTTAAACAGTGAAAAATTATAAGTTAATAATGACTTTTACTCTGTTTGTTACCCTTAATTAAAAAAAAATTATATGTAAGCGTTATGAAATTGTCATGGGGGGAAAACCCTCCAAAAACTCCTGATTTTGGTAAGAAAAACACGCGCAAATACGTTAAAAATGCAACTGGTTATTTAAGATTGAAACACTAGCTGTTAAAGAGTTAAATCTGGATAAGAAAGCCTGCTAGATGTGATTTTTTTTTTCCCTTTTCTGCAATGAGTAATAGACTGGCTTTCCTACATGCACAATCATACAAATAAAGATGCAGCAAAGGAGGCCAACCACAACCCCACACACTCGGGAGCTGGCGGCCAAATGTTCATTCAGCAGAGCACAATCTCTGAATACCCCCCCCCCCCCCACATACTTAAGAGCCCCCAGATCGACCCGAGTATGCATCTGTTTTCACTGGAAAGAGAGGAGAAAGCCTCTGCCCCCCCAACCCCAACATCTACTGTAAGGTCATGTCTGCACAGTCAGGATTTGCTTGCAGAAATTTCTGCAGCAGTTCTGCACCTCTTGGTAGCAAAACCGAAAAAAAAAGAAATGCGGCCTTGCGCTTTGGGCCTTGCGCTTTGGGCCTTGCGTTTTTTCTAATGCATTGTATTGGAAAAACGCAGGCCAAAACGCACGAAGAATAGACATGCTGCTGCTTTTTCTGCACAAGATATTCAGTCAGGAAAAATCCTGATCATGTGCGCAGAACTTGCAAAATGTCAAAGGAAATCATGGGATAAGGTTTGCAATGTGTTTTTTTTTGCCCATTTCTGTGCGGAAAAAATGCACCAGAAATGCATATAGCCTTAAGGTGCTTTCATACGGTGTTCGGGCACCTGGTTGTTGGTCCCGTCAGGGCTTACATCTGTCCCCCCTCAGATTGGGTTCGGGTGTATACTCCAGCGGGGCCATAGACTATAATTGTGCCGACAGAGCAAACGTGTACTGTCGTGCTTGCCTTCTGGAGGTGGACACTCAGACATAGAGCTATAATTTTTATTGGTACCATTTTGGGTACATAAAATGTTTTTTTTTTTTTGGGGAGGGGGGGGGGTGGTGACTGAAAATGACTTTTCTGGGGTTTTCCCCCCTTTTTTATTTGGAGTGTTTAATTTATGGGTTTATAACCAGTTACTATTATATTTCAATGCCTGGTTGGTTGTGGGGTCCTCCTGCAAAACCAGATGTTTGCTATGGGTGCCAGAGGCAGGACGCGTTGGGGTGGTCCATTCATTACCCCTCTGCATTCTTTGAGCCCACCCCCTTTCCCCCAGGTTTTTGAGTGCTTTTCTGTTTGCACATGTATATTTGCGTTGCTCTGACACTTCTACTACTCATTTTCCAGCGACCTCATGACGTCTGTATAACTCCATTTCTGTACTTTGCATTGAAAAAAAAAATGATAGTTTGGCTTTAAATACTTGAAAAAGATGATTTCCACTGCAGCGACGAAAAACCACCAAACCTGGCCAGGAGCGTGATCTTCTTGTCTGTGTTTTTCACGTCAGGCTTCAGAAGGAGCAGTTGTTAGAAGAGGAAGAAGAGGATGAAATAAAGGAAGTGACAGACCTGAGGAAAATAGCAGCACAGTTACTACAGCAAGAAAAGCACAACAGGTAGCATGCTCTTTTACAGAACAGGAAATGTGTGATCAATAGCTTTTACAAGCTGTTCTAGATACCCACTCAAAAGCTGCGCACAGCAATATTGGAGCCATATACCACCGCCACCACCAATTATCCATAAAGGACTGATCTCTCCGGGCCACATAACATATTATGTAACCTACGAACCAGAGAAACCTGGGCGTGACCAGGAATCGTTAAAATAAATAATAGAGAAAAAATAAATAAATAAAATATTTATTAATAATAATAAAATCATTATTATTATTAATAAATATTTTATTTATTTTTTCTCTATTTATTTGAACGATTCCTGGTCACACCCAGGTTTCTCTGGTTCATAGAATCATAGAATCATAGAATCATAGAATGGTAGAGTTGGAAGGGACCTCCTGGGTCATCTGGTCCAACCCCCTGCTCAAAGCAGGATTCACTAGATCATCTCAGACAGATGTCTGTCCAGCCTCTGTTTGAAGACGTCCATTGAAGGGGAACTCACCACCTCTCGTGGCCGCCTGTTCCACTCATTAATCACCCTAACTGTCAAAAAGTTTTTTCTAATATCTAATCTGTGTCTCCTCCCATTTAGTTTCATCCCGTTGCTTCTAGTCTTTCCCTGTGCAAATGAGAATAAAGATGATCCTTCTACAATGTGACAGCCCTTGACATATTTGTAGACAGCTATTAAGTCTCCTCTCAGTCTTCTTTTTTGCAAGCTAAACATTCCCAAATCCTGCAACCGTTCCTCATAGGACATGGTTTGCAGACCAGTCACCATTCTGGTCGCTCTTCTCTGAACTTGTTCCAGTTTGTCGATGTCTTTTTTAAAATGTGGTGCCCAAAACTGTACACAGTATTCCAGATGAGGTCTGACCAAAGAGGAGTAAAGACCGATAATGACTTCACGTGATCTAGACTGTATGCTTCTGTTAATACATCCCAGAATTGTATTTGCCTTTTTTGCTGCTGCATCACACTGTTGACTCATGTTCAGTCTATGATCTATTAGTATACCTAAGTCTTTTTCACATGTACTGTTGCTTAGCTCTATTCCTCCCATTCTGTATATGCTTTTTTCATTTTTATTGCCCAGATGTAGTACTTTGCATTTTTCCCTGTTAAAAACCATTCTGTTGGTTGCTGCCCACTGCTCCAGTTTATTTAGGTCTTTTTGAATCCTCTCTCTCTCTTCTCTAGTATTAGCTATCCCTCCTAGCTTTGTGTCATCAGCAAATTTAATCAGTTTACCCTCAATTCCTTCATCTAAATCATTGATGAAGATGTTGAACAATACAGGTCCCAGGACAGAGCCCTGTGGTATCCCACTTGAGACATTCATCCAGCTGGATGTGAAGCCATTTACAACCACCCTTTGAGTCCGATCACTAAGCCAGTTATGAATCCACCTAACAGTTGCCTGGTCCATTGCATACTTGGTCATTTTTTCAATAAGGATGGTGTGAGATACTTTGTCAAATGCTTTGCTGAAGTCAAGATATACTATATCTACAGCATTTCCCTGATCCACCCAGTCAGTGATTCTGTCATAGAAGGAAATTAAGTTAGTCTGACATGACTTGTTAGTTACAAACCCATGCTGACTCTGGTTAATCACTTCATTCTTATCCAGGTACTTACATACATGATGTTTAATAATTTGTTCAAAGATCTTTCCTGGTATAGAAGTCAGACTCACCGGCCTATAGTTCCCTGGGTCCACCTTCTTCCCCTTTTTGAAGATAGGAACAACATTTGCTCTTCTCCAGTCTTCTGGGACTTCTCCTGTTCTCCAAGAATTTTCAAAGATTATGGAGAGTGGTTCTAAAATTTCTTCTACGATCTCCTTCAGTACTCTGGGGTGTAATTCATCTGGACCTGGAGACTTGAACTCATTTATGTTAGCTAAATATTCCCTCACAATCTTTCTGTTTACAGATAACTTGGATTCTTCTATTCCTTTAAAAGGACAGTGAAAATCAGTTGATGTTACATTTTCTTTCTGAGAGAAAACAGATGCAAAATAGGAATTAAAAAGTTCGGCCTTCTCAACATCCTCTCTTACCATTTCTCCATTTTCATCCTGTAAAAATCCTATAGCATCTTTGACTTTTCTTTTACTTTTGACATACCCCCAAAATCCTTTCTTATTGCTTTTGACATCTCTTGCAAGCCTTAATTCATTGTCAGCTTTAGCTAACCTGATACGTGCCCTGCAGGATCTGCAGACTGCATTATAATCTTCTTTAGATATGCCTCCCTCTTTCCATTTAATAAACATTTCTTTCTTTCTTTTTAGCATGTGTTTAAGTTCTGTGTTCATCCATCCTGGTTTCCTTAAATGCTTCCCATTCTTCCTACTTTTCGGGATTGTTAACAATTGTGCTTTGAGAATCTCATTTTTAAAAATTTCCCATCCTTCCTGGACATTTTTGTCCTTAAGGACATCCAGCCATTGGATCCCTCCTATTCTCTTTCTGAGTCTCTTAAAATCTGCCTTTCTAAAATCTAACCTTGAAGTTTGAGTCTTCACATGTCTTCCTCCTCTAGTTATCCAAAATTCTATAATAGCATTTTGGTTCTTAGGTTACGTAATATGTTATGTGACCCAGAGAGATCAGTCCTTTATGGATAATTGGTGATGGCAGCACTATATATTATATTATATTATATTATATTATATATACATGCACAATCAAAGTGTGAGCGAACAGGGGAGCAATGGCGACATCTGCTGGCCAAACTACAGTATACCATAAGTATAAGCAGCAGGGGATCCGTTAAATCATTTTTTATGTTGAACTGCATAATCATAATTAGCTACATGCATTTACTACTTGTATTGCTTCATGCATGTGCAAGTGAGATGTCAGCAGTCACATATCATCAATATAGGTAATATGAATAGGCCCAATACGGAGAATACACCCAATGTCATGCTGCCTCAATTCTCTGCCTGCTTACACCACTGAAATAATACAGGATCTTGTAAATGCCTAATGATTACTATTATAGTCATTCGAACATGGGAAGTCAAAGAAAATACGGAGCCATAGACCCCTCAAAATATACAACTGCGGATAAGGGGAAATCTCCAAAGATAATTATAAAGACCACGGAGTCATGAATCCACATAATGAGATGTGGAACCAAAAATCAGTTTATTAAATGGCAAAAAAAACAAATCGGAATAAAAAAAATAAATAAAAAAGGGGGTATGATAAAAATCCTGATCATAGCTGAAGACTCGAGCATAAAGGGGCACACTGAGGCAGAGTATATAGAGGGTCGGCCACAATCATCAGTATAATCCATGCGATGCATATGTTCTAGCCGTGGATATTGCAATAGCAGCACAAAATATATAAATATATAACAGCAGGGCCTGTGAATAGATTGAGATCAAGACATGGATCGTAGTAGCAGCCATAACCATGCCGTATAATAGGACTTGTTACAACCTTGTGCACTGCATGTCAGTATGTTGCTTACCCTTTGCTCTGTGCGCCAAGATGTGGCCCGAAGCCCAGACGCAGATCTCGCGTTTCCTTCGTCGGGGAGGGGTTGGATGTTACAATCATTAGAGTAAGGGGCCTGTTCACATTTAGTGCGAGTACGTTTGAAATCCACAAAACAGGTATTTAAAGATGGCGCTTGGCCAAGCTGTAGCCCCTAATGCTCAGGCGTAGTACAATGATGCTTACAGACTCGTTACAATTACTATGATAAAGCGCAGCACATCGCACCTTTCTGTAGTTCTTACATGTGCTCGATCTGCAGATGCAAAGATAATGTTGTAATGTGAACAGCCTCTGACCCAGATACACTCCACACATTTATTCAGAAAAGTAATGATGAGATCCTTTTGTAGTTGAAGTTTATAGGATTATTCTCAAAATCGTAGGTTATAATCCCCCCCCTACGTAGTATATAATTACTGATCTCTGGGGATCTGACACCTGGGAAGCCCCAGTTATCTTTAGAATGGGGTTTTGGTCTCCGCTTTCTCCTGCAGTCCCATGGGCAATGAATGGAGTGAAGGTCTCCTCCGTTCAGGATGGGGCCTGGTTTCAGAGACCTGTTCTTGGTATCCCTGGGGGTTGCAGTGGTTTGACCCCAAACGATCAGTAAGTTATACCCTCTATTTTTTTTATTTTTTTATGGTTTATTGGCACTCGGGCATTAGAACTCAAATATTAGCGCTGCATGCCGTCTTTGCAAGTCTGTAAAGGCTATGGATACTTTTGGGGGCTTTCTCCTGCATCTTCTGTATCACATAGCAAGCTGCAGAATCCCCTTCACTGGCAAATCCGTGTCTCCAGCCCCTGTCTCTTCTCTCCTGAATGGTTTCATAGGCTGATTTATCACCAGATCAAAGCTGAGTTTTGATTTGCTCATAAATGTGTTGAAAGGGACCGTTCAGGAGAGGAGAAATAAGAATACAGAGCGGAGTTGTGACACCATCTAATGGATCTGCTGGTGGCATTCTGCAGCTTGCTATGTATTGTGCTGTATAGAAGCTGCAAAAACCAAACGGTTGGAAATTTTTCATCCAACCTGTAATATTTTTTTATTAAAAAATGAATGCATTTTAGTAAACAAGAAATACAGGAAATCCCCCCCCCCCCCTTCCCCCCTCAAAAGTCTCATTTACCTTTAATAACTATTTAACACTGCTCTGACTTATTCTACTCTCTGCTGTCTGTAGTCTAGACATTTAATCTTAATCTGTTTCTTCTCTTTCCTGACAAAACTAACAACTCTCCACTTTCCGAACTATGTCCTCCTGCCTTCTTCATCTTTGGGTTTGGTTGGTTTGATTGAAATGTGTGGAACAGACGGAGGCCATTAAGTTATAGAACTTCATTCAGTGAAAAGCTCTTCCAGAGGACAAGAGCCGCGGGGCGGGTGTCAAGGTATCTAATATTTAGAGATTTACTAGGGGTAAACTCTATAGTGTGTAACAGATTATTGTGCCATTTTACTTCACCTTCATTTATAGTGGGTTACTTATGAAGACAACCTCTGCAAATATGGGCAATTAGGGCATTTGGTCATTATAAAGGATGGGCACCTGGGTGGGTCCTTCAGTCAGGATGCCCGTGATATGAGTTAAAATGGAGAGCCACTGTGTAGGAAAGGCTCTTGTTCTGGGGGTAGTCCACTACTCGGCCAGCTCTTTCTCAATGACTCTATTCCCCCATCTAAAAGAAAAACAGGGTGTACTTTCCTCCGGCTGCATTCCACGGATTCTGTCAGCTGCCGCTAATGATGCGCTTCACTTTTACCACCTTTGGATGAAAATTACTTCGGAAAGAAGTGAGAACTGCTTCTCTCTGACATCTTCCAAATGTCAGTTTCATCCAAAGGAAGTGAGTGTGAAGCGGTCAATTAGTAGCCACTGACAGGCTGCAGGGCTCACATGACACAATAATAATGTCAGGTGAGCCCCAGGAGACTCTGTGCTGACGTCGCTGGAATGCCACCGGAGGTGAGTACAGGCTGTTTTTATTTTAATGTGGGGGAGTATAGCAAAGGAGAAGGGGTTGTCAGAATAG
Source organism: Phyllobates terribilis (assembly GCF_046119375.1). Taxonomy (NCBI): domain Eukaryota; kingdom Metazoa; phylum Chordata; class Amphibia; order Anura; family Dendrobatidae; genus Phyllobates; species Phyllobates terribilis. Next base: position 368,142,712 of record NW_027362767.1, read on the forward strand.
TGGACAATCCCTTTAAGAACCCTTGTACTGCTACATTTGCATTGCAAAGGTGACTATGTAATGCTGTGTTTTCTCTGTAGGGGAAATAGTGGCTGGAATCTCCAGCAGAAAAGCTAGTTGCCCCAGGGCCCATATTCCCAAATGTGTTTTGCTCCTTTTAATTGCATGCAGTTTCACATGGGATTTCTCAGCCTCCATGTTTTTGGTATTTTTTGTATGTACACACCCATTGGTTCACTATGACAATGTGGCCCTTGGACCACAGAAGTTTGTGCATCCCCTGCTCCTGCCCCCTGCATTCTCTGTGCCCTCGTGGCTCCCAACCAGATTGTCAGGGTGGAAATAATGACCAGTATGCCTTCTGATACCATTCAGATCACTGTTTTCCCAGTATGATATGGTTTCACGCTAAAACTAATTCTTGAAAACTCGCCCATTCCGTTTTTATGTTGACCTCCATTCAAGAAAATTCCATTTGTGAAAGGGGCAAGTGTCTCTAAGAAAGTGGCCACTCGGGTATTATTCACTTTTACAAATCTTTTGTTCTATTTAGATTGTTACTATTTAACACTTTTAATATTATGTGTTAAATTATCCTGAAGAACTTACAGTACATAACAAGAAACCTACGGGGGATGTGTAGGGCGGGACGTTGTTTTTATTAGTATTGAATAATTTACACTGCACATAAGTCTATAAATACGCTATGAATGTAATAAGCTTTTAAACCATTTACCATAGGCTTTAAAAATTACATTTCAATTAAAGGGTTTGTCCGGGCCAAAGACTTCGATGACCTATGCTTTTAAGATGAGTCATCAGTATCCGTTCGGTGGGGATCTGACATGCAGCAGCCCCCACAAATTAGCTGTTTTCAACTCCAGGGCAGCCGGAGGTAAACGGAGAATGGATCCAGAACTGCGCCAATCCTTAGACTCACAACAGCAAAAAAGAAAACGATCAAGCATCCCAAGTAATTAAAAGTACAAAAACTTTATTAGCACAAAAAAATCAGACCTAGAAAAGGAAAAGGGACAGATTACTAGCATAAATATGAACAGCATGCATCCAAGCCAGAAATCACCCAAAATATTTATGGTTTATCATGGCGTAAATGCCAAAATTGGCAATATCCATATCATTTCACACCCCACTTGGCCTCAACAATAGCATATAACATATATATAATAATACAAACGTAAGCCTATTTCATCTACCTCAGAGGGCCTCTGACGAAGGCTCCGCTGAAATGCGCGTTGGGGTGAGCGTGCATCCATCGACCCCCTGTGATTTTCCCCCCCATGCACATTTTTTCCTTGAGTTATTTATGGCTAATCCATACACTGTCTGGTGGCTGTTACCGAGAAATGCAGATCAGGTGCTGTTCATTTCAGTAGGAGCTGAGCATCCTTCCTCTGCGGTGGCCATTACACCATGTATAGAGCCCTGCCATTTACTTTTGGCTATCACCAGACATAATTGGGTGTCAGACCCCACCAATCTGATCGTGATGGCTTAAGCTTGGACAACCTGTTTAAAGATCCTGGAACTTCTGAATTTTGTTGTAACCGTTGCTGGCTGGGTTATGGACTGTATCTTTTTAGCTTTACAGCTGTACATGTCACCTTTTGGGAAAATATCAGGAATAGTGAGCTTAAGGCTGCGTGCACACGATGCTTTTTTCATGCGTTTATGCTGCGGAGTTTCCGCAGCGGAAACGCATCGAAAACGCATGGTAATCCGCACCCCATGGTCCCCAGTGGCATTCCGCAATATCAATGCTCATGCTGCGGATTATTCCGCAGCGTTTCTGCAGTGCTCATAAATCCTCAGCATGTCATTTAATTTTGCGGAAGCGCCGCCATTGACTTGCATTGAGACGCATAGAATGCGCGACTGTACATTTGTACAAGCGGCTTCTATGCGTCTCTATGTGCGGATGGTACCCAGTTCTGGAGGAGAGAAGACTCTCATCCAGACCTGGGTACCATTGTACCTGTGAAAAAAAGAATAAAATAATAAATTAAAGTTTATATTCACCTGTCCAACAGCTTCTCTCGGCATGCCGGCAGCGCTGAAGGACCTTCGGTGACGTCACAGTCATGTGACCGCAGGCCATTCACCGCTCTGTCGCGATATGCTGGCAGCCGGGAACCAGACGGGAACGAGCGCTGCTGCACACACCGGGGCCTCGGGGGTGAGTATAGCTTTATTTGTTTTATTTTTACGGTTCACACTGTATAAATCCATGCCGTTTGCATGGATTTATACAGTGTGACCTAGTTGTCAAGCACTTTCCAAGTGATGCTATCGCCTGGAAAGCGCTTGTCAATCTGCATGCGGAAACGCATGTATTCCGCAGGAAAAACGCATGCACAATCTGCATGCGTTTTTTCTGCCAGGGAGATCAGAAATGCTGCAGAAATTTTCTGCTTCATTTCTGCATCGTGGGCACATAGCCTTAGGCTGCGTTCACATTGTCTCCGCCATGGTGCATATTTTTGACGCAATCATGGCAGTGCCGCATCATTTTGCTGCAGGTTTTTTTTTAACAGATAAAAAGTGATGCAGTTCTACCACAATCGCAGCAAAAAAACCCCAAAAAAACCACTGCGGCTCCAATGTACGAACTCAACCTAAATAAGATAAAACCTATCATGTAAATTCCAATGTTAGCCAGCAGGTGGCAGTATTGTGCCATGTGAAGTTGTGATTTCTCGTGTCGCTGCTCTGGATGGGGAGGCAGTCTGCTGTGTAGGCCGGGGCGGACAGATCATTGGTGCAACCTGGGGCCCAAAAGGTAAGGGGCCCACTTCTACCTCTAAAGCCGGTGGAACTGTGTAGTCCGATAAGCTATTGGGCTGCAAAGGGCCCATATATCCGCCAGTGGTGTAAGGTACAAGGGAGCGATACGAAGTATACCTGAAAGTCTAGTAGAACAGTAAACTACTCTTATGGCTTCTAATGCTGATTTCTTCAATTGTATTAACCCGAACAACTGTTCGATCTGTGGAAAAACACAAAGTTAGATAAATCTGCATCAGCTAATTGTGCAATGATTTATGGTGCTTCTCTTCAGATGTGTTTTTTTTTTTTTTGTCTTTTAGGTAAAATGATTTTACCAAATGTATAAATTTACGTTGTGTTTCTATATTCTCAGCTGTTCTTCGGGGGATCATTCCCAATTGTCTCCATGTAGCTGGCAGGTAAAGCCTAATTCCTAATACGCTTCTTAGTAGAACTCTCCCTTTATGAATTGGAGGAGCCAAAAAATTAGATACGACTTTAAAAATAAAACTTTCTACTTTTGCACTGATCAGATGGGAAGAAGGTACAGGCTGGAGCCCTGCATGGGGTGAGAAGTATACAGCAACACCACCGTGAACGACAGTGGGGGTCCTATTCCTGCTCTGTACAATATGGTGCCATTATACTACAATGTGCATGAGCTCTAGGGAAAGTGGGGTCCAATGTGAAATTCTGCATCAGACTCCGAGATCATATAGCGAAAATATCCATCTGTATTTGTCAGCAAGGCTAAGGTCACACAGGGACAGTATTTTGCTAATCATACACTGATTTGATCAGAGAGTGATCACAGTGTGATCCAATTTTTCTCCCGTGAAAATCGGACTGCACTAAGATGTCATCAGAGTGCTGGCCAATTTTTTTTTCCCTCTGCCTCATTGACTTGCATGGCCAACAGCCATCTGAATATCTGATCAAACTCGGTTATGCTGCAATTTCTTTCCTCGGACTGAGTCTGTCCGAGAAAAAGAATCGGACATGTGCACGACCCCATAGAATAACATTGGGCCGAGTTCGATCCGATGTTTTTGTCTGATTGAAAATACAGTCGTCAGCACCCGGCCTACCAATATTTATTTATTTTTTTGTCTTTCTAGGATGGGGAGAAGGACCGGATTAATGAGCAAGGATGGCCGGCTGCCGAGTGCGCAGTGTGGCAAGCGGAGGAGAGGCGGCGATCCAAACAGACCAGGAGAGAGTACTTCAAGGTAACAGGACACACGGCCCATCAGGATGTGTAGAAGGGTATATATCCGTAATGTTGTGGTCTATACACAGATTTCTAACCAATTGCACTAATCTTACAGATGATGAAACGGGTCTGAGTCAGGCTTCATATACCTGCATTTCACAGTTTGTGCACAGCCTGCGAATTACAATCCAGCAGCCGCTCTGCAGACCCAAACTAGCAGCTTTATTTGTGCCTATAAGGCTATTACAGAAATCTGTACATGGTCCTTGAAATGCAAACGTGTCAATCCGCCCTTAGCAATTTATACCCACACTTGTTCATCTTCCTCTTTTGTTATATCCGTCCAAGGTTCTTATTCCATATAATGCAGTTGTTTGTTTACATGCATAATAAGGGTATTCCCATCTCCAAGATCCTATCCCAATATGCAGTATATGTAATAATATTAGCAAATGTCACCAATTAGAAATGTGTAGTTTTTCTGATTCACTGTCTCTTTCCTCATGTGCAGGCATTGCAGGACCTTAGGTATCCATGGTTACAACCACTGATAAAGTGCCAGTAAGCTAGTTGCTAGTGGTCGTAACCATGGATACCTAAGGTCCTGCAATGCCTGCACGTAAGGAAAGAGGCATAGTTAATCAGAAAAACTACTACATTTCTAACTGGAGGCATTTGCTAATATTATTATTATTACACCTACTACATATTAGGACAGGATCTTGGAGATGGGAATACCCCTTTTAAATCATTTAGTTCCGCTAACAGATTTGGATCAGTTTACTAGCAGATGAGACAGATTTTAATTAGCCTGTTAAAATTTTTCTTGATTCAGGCTATGTGCCCACGATGCAGAAATGCTGCATATTTTTTCCGCTTCTCCCTGGCAGGAAATGCGGATTTTACATGTGTTTTTCCCACCAGGTAGAAGCGTTTGTCAAGCATTTTTGCATGCGGGTTATAAAGTGCTTTTCCAAGCGATTTTAGCATCACTTGGAAAGTGCTTGACAACTTGGTCACACTATATAAATCCATGCAACCAGCATGGATTTATATAGTGTGACCTAGTAATAGTTAAAAGAAAAGAGTAAGAATGGTAAAAAATAAAGATTATACTTACCTTCCGATGGCCCCCGGTGTTTTCTCCGCTCCATCTGGTCTGTTGTATTGGTCGCAATGGTGTGAATGAAGGACCTGCGGTGACGTCATTGAGTCATGTGACAGGTCACGCGACCGCCGATGTCAGCGGTCGCGTGACCTGTCACATGATTCAATGACGTTATGGCAGGTCCTCACACTGCTGCAAGCTGTATAAGACACCGGACGCATCGCTGAGGAGGCCGGGGAACTTCGGAAGGTAAGTATAATCTTTATTTTTTATTTTAAATTCTTTTTTTTTTACAGGTACTATGGTACCCGGGTCTGGATGAGAGTCTCCTCTTCTCCAGTCCCGGGTACCATCCGCACATAGAATCGCTTAATATCCGCTTGCGCAAATGTGCTGGCACCGATATTAAGCGTTTCAATGCAAGTCAATGGCGGCAATTACGCTGCGTGTCCGCAAAATTAATGGACATGCTGCGGATTTTTCCGCACTGATAATCCGCAGTGGAAATTTCCGCAGCATGTGCATAGCACATGCAGATTATCATTGGGGACCATGGGGCACGTATTACCAAGCGTTTTTTAAGCGTTTTTGCTGCGCAAAAACGCTTGAAAAATGCATAGTGGGCACACAGCCTTAGACAAAAACCGGTCAGACAGATGTACATATAGCAATATGTGAAACTTTCAGATCCCTTAAAAGCATGTGCAATAAACAGTGCCACTAGGTGGCAGTGAGGACTCGCAAAGTTTTATCGCTACAGTTGACAGGGAAACCAGTCCGCACACCCCCATATTGATGATCGTACTGTCGGCAAAGCCGAGAAAATCAAATATTAATGACTCACAGGCTGTATTCTAACGAGGAATAACGTTTCCTCTAGTCATCAGCCAGGAAAGTGTCCTGGATTGTGTCCTATAAACCTTCCCCAACCCCTCCACATCTCTTAACAATCTCTAGTGGTCCTTAACATCATGTAACATCCTATCGAAATTCAGCCCTATGTGCTACGCTTTAAGGAGTGAATAAGATGTTGTATCTTTATTTGGCACATAGCAATATTAAATGGGTTGTCCTGGCTTGTTGCTCAAGTCTGCAGTCATGCTGTGTGACTGCAGACATGTGAATCCTCACCATGTACACAGTGCGCGCTGTCCTGATTCTTCAGTGCCAGGAGCAGGTGGTCATGTGTGATTTGCATACTTCTGGCCACATTCCAACTAGACTTGTCCGGCCTCACTAAGTTCACTTGTATTGAGTTAAGTCGTGCACGTCTAGTTGGCACATGACTGCATATGCAAATCGCATGCTTGTGGTTACTTGCCCACCCGCTGCCGACACCGAAGAATCCTAAGAACACGCACTGTGAGGATACACAAGTCTGCAGTCACATAGAGTGACTGCAGACTGGAACCACAAGCCTGGACAGTCCCTTCATGGTAATGTTTCCATAAAATATGTATTTAATATGGAACACACAATCTCCACAAACACCTTTTTTTTGGGTGAGTGGAACCGAAGACTAATTTTGAATGAGCATAGATATCAGAAAACATTTTTATTCAGAAACCTATAAAAAAACAAGCAAAAAAAAACAATAAACAGCCTTATGTCACTTTTTAGAATGGGATGTGTTGTGAATAGGAAATGCAGTATTTTGCACAAAACATCCCAAAGTTTGTGTAGCTGGTAAAAACCCATGCCTTTGCACAATATTTCTAATCCGGTCAGGATTTTATTTTCTTTTTCCACAGTACAAATCTTCTCGGAAGTGTTCAAGCGGAAATGACAATGATGAGGTGAGACACCCAGAACGGTCTTCTGTATTTTTCCATATACCGCCTGTTATTATTTTCACACTACATCCACATGAAATGCATGTGCTTGATCACCCAATCCATTGCTTCTTCTATACTCGCTTTCCCTTTTAGTACATAGACATTTCTGTATTATGTTTCAAAGGTTACGCACAGGCTAATATGTGTTTAAACATGAGTTTCCACCTCGTGCTTATCGCTGGTACATGCAGTCTCTTCCCAAACGGTGGGAGTTTGAGTGTCAGGATCCCCATCTGCCTTTCAGATTTACAGGGGTTGTCCGATCTAAAATAAAAAGTCTGAAAACCTGTTAATCCCCCCCCCCCAGTACACACACTGGTCGCTGCCAGGATTTGCCGGGTTGTGAGCCGGGAACAGCGATGATGTATGCGATATACACTTGTAAGGAGTGAGGCTGCACCCACTAGATGGCTTCTGCCCGGGAGTACGCATATCCCATACATCATCACCATTCCCTGTTCAGAAACCGGTGAATCCACGCAGAGTGCGTGCTCTGGTGGAGGATTCATAAGTCTGCAGTCACGCAGAGCGACTACAGACTTTTAATTTTAGACTGGACAACCCCTTTAAGGAGGCCTTCTAAGTGGTCTTAAAGTAAATGTACAACCATTTCTTTAAATTGTCTGTAAAACCGTTTTTAAAAGGAACCTGTCACTTCCGAAAGCGCTATTTACCTGCAGATGTATGGTTAATCCGCTGCATGTAAATAATGGAAGATCTCATAACAATCACTAGCCAATAGTTCAGACTTAAAGGGTAACTGTACATTCAAGTAACTTTTCAGAATAATCTGTCCTGTGTGTATACACAAGGGATTACAAAATTTCTGGCCATTGTGTGTCTTCTATCCTGCATTTTCACCAGTTTTCCCCTCTGCACGCTCTATTTGTAACTTGCAATCTGCTGTTTGCTTGGGAGGGGGGGGGCAGGGGTTGAGCTGCGGTGATGTCTCCCATAGATAGCACAGCTCAGAGAGCCAATGCCTCCTCTTCATTCACTGTTGAGCTCACAGAGAGGACGTTATACAGCAGAGCTGAGGTGGCTTGATCTGAATCCAGCTCTGATGTGAGGTGAAACACTTATTACAGAGCTCTGCACAATGTTTTTCTGTTTGCTCCTCACACCTCATCCCTCCCCTCTCCATAGAGTATAATGGGCTGTCTGTCTCCTCTGAGCATGATGGCCTTGAGTTACTATTTCACAGTGGATGGTGATTTCAGGAGGGAGGGGAAGAAGTGCCTAATAAATGGGGAAAGAACATTACAAAGTTTCTTATATTCTACTGATTTATGCAAAGTTTATTGAAAGTACAGTTACCTTTTAAACTTAGAGCGTCTCACCTTGAGGAGAAATACAGGACAAGCCATTAGTGATGAGCGAGCATGCTCGTTACTCGAGATTTACGAGCATGCTCGGGTGTTTTCAAGTATCTTCGGCAAGCTATAATGTTATGTTTGAGTCAATGTGTTTTCTTGATTTGCGACTGTTTGACTTCTTTACATGTGAGGAATGCTTGTTTCTTAGGCATTCCTCACATGTATTAAAGCTGTCAAACAGTCGCAAATCATGCACACACAGTGACTCAAGCATAACATTCGAGCACGTCGGAGATACTCGGCGAGCACTCGAGCATGCTTGCCGAAAGGGTTAACAGTACACGCTCGTTTATCACTACAAGCCATATAATGTCCAGGAATAGGATTATTCCTAATTTACCCATACAGCAGCCTATTCTGACCTGACCGCTAGATACATGGCGCTAATCATGGACTTCTACATGTAAGGTTTGTATACAGAATTATTTCACTTTAACTTTTTTTTTTTTCTCATTTCATTTTAGCAAAACAGTGATAGTGCAAATGTGTCACCCTCATCTCCTGTCTCATCAGAGGTACATCTTGTGCTTTCTTTCCTTTGATTTTTCTATCCCGTCTGTTATGTCACGTGGTCGCCTTTTTCATTTTCAAAAATATCAACGCTTTGTAAATGCAGTTTATTTAAGATTTGTTTTGTCTTTTTGCTAAAACCCAACATGCCAGTACGGTCAGTCCCCCTCCACCACCACTTCCTTCATTCTCTTTCATAGTGCATTTGCCATGGTGTGCCCATCGTAGAATAGTCTGGTGTGGCATTGGCAATAAGCATGCATGCATGCATGCATGCTCTGTTTATCCGAGCTTACATATTTATAAGACTGTCAGTATGATGGGAGAGGTTCAGCAGAATCAAGCAAACGGTACTTTGCAGTGTCACTCCATTGCAGAGCTCTTATCACTTGTTGCACACTATATTGGCCATTTCTTCTGAGTCGTCTTTGGGGGCGTGCCCTTTCACCCCTCCCTCTCAGACACTGCCAATCACAGCTTGGCAGCAACAGACTGATAGCTCAGCAGCTGAGCTGTGATTGGCAGCATCTGGGAGAGAGATGTGAAAGGACACGCCCCCAGAGAAGACTGAAGAAATGCCTAGTTGGACTGCGAAGCAGAGATTTCACATATTCACATTTGAAATGCACTGTACAAATAAAAATTCTTCAACTCCTCTTGGTCTTAAGGATTCTTTAATACTGAAACACAGCTTGATATTGTGTTATCGTCCAAATTGGTCACACATTCACATTCGTGGCTTTTGGAGCTCACGCAACATCTCTGCAATGGAGAAACACGGCGCAGAACTGAAAAAGGTGCGGGATCGGGAGAGGTCAGGGATTTTTACCAGATGTTTAAAAACCTACTTGGTGGTCAGGGACCGTGCGACTCCGACGCCTTGTGCAAGAGGCTGGTGTCCAGCGGCTCCTCCCTGCCCCGCTTCCATAGACTCACTGGTCTTTCCTATACTAGTCATTGCTGAGATAACAGATCTAGTCTCTTATTCATACTGCCAATAAATATTCAAGTGCCATGCCGCCTGGGCCACTGGTGACTGTCACTTTTTTGCTGGAAGATTAAAAGTTATTTTTGGTGTTCTAAAAATATTCTTTTCATGCATTTAATAATAATAAAAATTTTTTTTTAAAAAAATTGGACAAGTAGATTTTTATACAATACTCCAATGAACAGCCTTTACAAATGGGCCAGGTGTACATAAAAAATTTTGAATTTTATTAATGAAAAAAAAAACTACTAAACTTAAAAGAAAAGTGAGACAAACCACATATAATGCACAGTGCACCACACTGTTATGTCTGTAGTAGCTCGAAGAACCCTCTGAAGCTACTACAGAGGTAAGTGTGTGGTACACTTCCTGACAGAAGTTATGTCGCTTATCCATGTTATGTAAATGAAAGCTTATAACTTGACGTTAAATTCATCCATTGGTTTTATAAATTACTCTTTTGAAAGCTGAAACCCTCCCAATTTTAGTTTAGGTTAAGAAAATAAATTGGCATCAATGCTGAAATATTGATCATTTAATGAACACAGAATGGTCAGATTTTGGCAAGACAAAAGTTTTGTCGCCCACAGAAAGTAATGTGATATTCAAACAAATAATTATCTTAAAATACAAATATATGTGGCATAACATTGGTGAATGAAGTTGTGGTGCTATTAGTCATATTTAATATTTTGTGTGACTTCCATGAGCTTGAAGGACTGCATCCATGCGGTTCAACAATGATTCATACAATTTATTAATGAAGTCATCAGGAATAGCAGAGAATGCCGTCTTACATGCCTCCTAGAGGTCATCTAGATTATTTGGTTTTGTCTTCCAAGCTTCCTCTTTCATCCTACCCCAAACATGCTGAATGATGTTCATGTCTGGTGACTGGGCTGGACAGTCCTTGAGCACCTTGATCTTTTTTGCCTGGAGGATCTTTGTTGCAGAGATGGATGTATGAGATGGACCACCATCCTGCTGCAGAATTTGACCCCTTTTATGATTTGGAATGTAAGAGGTAGCTAATACTTCTTGATATTTTAGGCTATTGATATTGCCTTCCACCTTGCTAATGTTTCGCACACCCCCATACTGAATGTAACCCCAGACCATGATCTTTCCACCACCAAATTTAACTGTTTTCTGGGTGTATTTTGGATCCCTACGGGCTCCAGTAGGTCTCCTGTAGTATTTGCGGCAGCTGTGCTGTAATTCTACTGAAGATTCATCAGAGAAATCCACCTTCTGCCACTTTTCCAGTGTCCATCTGTTTAGCAGGCTGTGGGACTTTGCAAATGCTTTTTATTTGCCTTTTGTTTAGTGCTGGCTTCTGGGCACTGATTCGACCATGGAGGCCATTTCGAGACAGAATCCTACAAACTGTTCTAGTTGACACAGGGACTTGAGGTGACCAGGCCTGTTGGAGCTCTGCTGCAGTGGAAGAGGGGCTTGCTTTGGATTTTCTAACCAATAAATGTTCCTCCTGAGCAGTTGTCTTGCGGGGTCTGCCGGACCTTGGCTTGTCAAACACATCTCCAGTCTCTTCAAATCTTTTTTTAATTCTTTGTACTTGACGCTAAGACACATTAAAGGTGCCAGCCACCTCTGCAGTGGATCTGGTCTTCAGCCTCTTGATAATCAAGGCTTTGGTCGCAGGGTGGATTTTTGACATGTTGTCAGAGCTCAAGTTGCAGTTCAAGTGAAGGTCTGGGGTGCTGGGTTTCTTTTTATACACACCCACTAATTAACCGATCATTTACTGAGCACTGGTGAGGATGTAAACTAGGATTGGGTGCATTATATGACCAGGCAACAAAACTTTTGTCTTGCCAAAATCTGACCATTCTGTGTTCATTAACCCCTTTAAAACCCATGATGTACTATTCCGTACCTGCGCCCTGGGCTTTAAGAGCCAGGTACGGAATAGTACGTCATGGCGATCGCGCCCGCACACAGGCTGTGTGGACGCTATCGCCGCCGGGTGTCAGCTGATTGCGTGTGGCAAGGGGAGGTGATCGCAATACTCACCTCCTCTTCCGGCCTCCAGCGCTGTCTGCCGCGGCTTCCCGGATGTTGCCATGACGACCCGATGTAGTCATGACAACATCCGGGTCACCAGACAGCAGGAAGATAGTTTGGTCATGCGCAGTGCATGACCAAACTCTCTTATCCCTGTGCAGCGCTGACTGCCTGCATGACACAGGGATGGTGCTCCATTCCTGTGCTATGCAGGCGATCAGAATAAAAAAAAGTGAAAGTCCCATAGTGGGACAAAGTATAAGGCTGTGTGCCCATGATGTGTTTTTCAAGCGTTTATGCTGCGGAATTTCTGCCGCTTAAACGCTTGGGAAATGCTTGGTAAACCTTTCCCCATGGTCTCCAATGCAATTCCGCACTTTCAATGCCCATGCTGCGGATTTTTCCGCAGCGTTTATGCTGTGCTCAAAAATCCGCAGCATGTCCATTAATTTTGCGGAAGCGCTGCGTTTTCGCCACCATTGACTTGCATTAGAACGAGCCAATTCTGCAAGACTGCATCTGTACTTGCGTAATTGGCGCGTTCTAATATGCGGATGGTACCCGGGTGTAGAGGAGAGGAGAGTCTCCTCCACACCCAGGTACCATTAAAAAAGCTGTAAAAAAAAAAAAGAATAAAATAAAAAAATAAAGATTATATTCACCTTCCGACGGCCCCTGGACTCCTTTCCTGTGCTTGCCGACAGATCGCGCAGGACTGAAGGACCTGCGGTGACATCAGTAATGTGACAGCAGATCCTTCAGTACAGCGTACCACGATCTGCCGGAAGCCAGCACAGGAGCGCAGCAAGACTGCGGGGGCCATCGGAAGGTAAGTATAGGTTTATTTTTTTTATTTTTTGACATTCTCTCGGGTCACACTATATAAATCCATGCTGTTTGCATGGATTTATATAGTGTGACCTAGTTGTCAAGCACTTTCCAAGTGATGCTAAAATCGCTTGGAAAAGCACTTTATAACCCGCATGCGGAAATGCATGTGAAGAACGCTTCACATCCGCATGTCCCTGGCAGGAAAAACGCATGTACAATCTGCATGTGTTTTTTCTGCCAGGGAGATGCAGAAACGCTCAGGAAAAAATCCGGAGCATTTCTGCATCGTGGGCACATAGCCTTATTGTGTAAAAGCGCCAAAACATAGAAAAACAATATAAATGTGGTACCGCTGTAAACGTACTGACCCGAAGAATAACGCTGCCTTATCAATTTTACCACACGCGTAACAGCATAAAAAAAAAACAAAAAAAAAACAACAATTCCTGAATTGTTGGTTTTTGTTTATTCTGCCTCCCAAAAATCGGAATTGAAAGCGATCAAAAAAATCACGTGCCTGAAAATGGCACCAATAAAAACATCAACCAGTTCCGCAAAAAACAAGCCCTTACATGACTCTGTTGGCCAAAATATGGAAAAATTAGTGCTCTCAAAATATGGTGATGCAAAAACTAGATTTTACAAAAAATGAGTCTTTTAGTGACTGACCGCTGTCAGTCATAAAAACCCGATATGATTCTGGTATCGCTGTAATCTCACCGACCCGAAGAATAAAGTAATCTCATCACTTATACCGCACGAGGAACGGTGTGAAAAATAAACTCTCGGGTTAGGGTTGGGCTCGGGTTAGTTGGGCTAGGGTTAGGGTTGGGCTAGGGTAGGGTTACGGTTGGGATTTTTTTCAAAAGTGAAAAAAAAAAGATGACTATATGGCGACTAGTGTTGAGCGCAAGTGCTCGCTACTTCAGTTTGCATCGGGTACTTGGGTATTCATGGAGTATCGTGGGTGCTCGAGTCTCCGCCCCATATGCTTTGCGACCAAAAAATCCTCGCGGGGATTGCCTGCCATGCACGAGCGATCCCCCTCATGTTTTTTTTTTGGGTGTCTAATAACCATGAAACATGTGGGTGGGGACTCGAGCATCCGCGATACATGGTGCATACCTGAGTACCTGATGCAAACTCAAGTAGCGAGCACTTGCGCTCAAGACTAATGACAACTTATTCAATATGATGACCTAATGTTATCAAATTCTGTGTTGTACCTCTGGGTTCAAAATGTTCACTATACCCCTTGATAAAATCCTTGAGGGGGCTAGTTTCTAAAATGGTGTCATTTGTGGGAGGTTTCCACTGTTTAGGCACATGGTGAAAATTTTATTTTTACGGCTCAGTGTTATAAACTTCTGTGAAGCACCTGGGGGTTCATGGTGCTCACCACACATCTAGATAAGTTCCCTGAGGGGACTAGTTTCCAAAATGGGGTCACTTGTGGGGGGTTTCCAATGTTTGGGCACATCAGGAGCTCTCCAAGCGCAACATGGTGTCCGCTAATTATTCAAGCAAATTTTACATTTAAAAAGTCTAATGGCGCTCCTTCCCTTCCGAGCCCTGCCGTGCGCCCAAACAGTGGTTTTTCCCCACATATGGGGTATCTGCGTGCTCAGGGGAAATTGCACAACAAATTTTGGGGTCCATTTTTTCCTGTTACCCCTGCGAAACTAAAAAAAAATTGGGTTTAACATAACATTTTTGTGAAAAAAGTGAATTGTTAATTTTTTTCTTCCACATTCCAAAAATTCCTGTGAAGCACCTGAAGGGTTAATACAGTTCTTGAATGTGGTTTTGAGCACCTTGAGGGGTGCAGTTTTTAGAATGGTGTCACTTTTGGGTATTTTCTGTCATATAGACACCTCAAAGTGACTTCAAATGTGATGTGGTCCCTAAAAAAATGGTTTTGTAAATTTTGTTGGTAAAATGAGAAATCGCTGGTCAACTTTTAACCCTTATAGCTCCCCAATAAAAAAAAATTTTGGTTCCAAAATTGTGCTGATGTAAAGTAGACATGTGGGAAATGTTATTTATTAACTTTTTTGTGTGACATATCGCATGAAAATTCAAATTTTGAAAATTGCAAACTTTTCAAAATTTTCACCAAATTTCCATTTTTTTCACAAATAAACGCAAGCGATATCGAAGAAATTTTACCACAATCATGAAGTACAATATGTCACGAAAAAACATTCTCAGAATCAGGGGGATCTGCTGAAGCGTTCCAGAGTAATTACCTCATAAAGTGACAGTGGTCAGAATTGTAAAAATTGGCCTGGTCATTAACGTGCAAACCACCCTGGATTGTAAATGGGTTAAATGATCAATATTTCAGCATTGATGCCAATTTATTTTCTTTACCTAAACCAAATTTGGGAGGGTTTCAGCTTTCAAAAGAGTAATTTATAAAACCAATGGATGAATTTAACGTCAAGTTATAAGCTTTTATTTACATAACATGGATAAGCGACATAACTTCTTTCAGGGAGTGTACAGTATATTTTCCTCATATTTATATTTTCCTTACATCCTACATATGGATGATTATGGTGGAGATGGAGAGATGATCTTTTGCTAGTTTTACTAATATAGAAGGATTAGCATGCCACAATGTATGTATATTTAAGATAATTACCACTGGGTTATTAACTAATAAACCTGTATGAATTGTCTGACCCTTGATGTATCCATCTCCTAAACCTTTATTATTGTATACTCCCTGATTAATATTGGTACTACATAAATTGTGTCTCTTTCTTTATTAACCGGGTTTACTCACCTTGTACATTATATGTTGTTTGTATCACTTTTCTTTTTTTTCATTAATAAAATTAAATTTTTAATGCATACCTGGCTCATTGGGGTGTTGTATGGTAATATTGCTTTATGGCCATTTAGCTGGGATAATATTGGTATATATAAATGTAGCTTTTTATGTTGGTTCCTACGTCTCTCATATCCATGCTTGAATTGTCCTCCCTTTTTAGCTACTGGAAATGAGTAAAGCTGCAATCTTTCAACTTCTCTGGAATTTCTTAACATTTTTCTTGTTAGCGGGATTCCCACATTATTTTACGGACATGACTTTTAGTTTGGATATAGTTCACGACCCGTAGTTCACATCCCTCCCCCACTGTGTAAAGCTTTTCCAGAGAAATGATAACATATTTTTCTTCTGAGCCAAGGGTCCAATAAACTTAATGTGACTTGCTTAGTTATATAGTAGCCGGATGCCTGTTAATGAATGGTCAAATGCTGCTAATTATCAGTTTGGGGATGCAGGACCCGCGATAATCAGCCGATAGACACAACCAAATAGAAGAGGATTTTTTTTTTTTTAACTTAAAGCCTTTTTTTTGCAGTAATGTACAGTAGTTTTGTAACTTAAAGTTAAAACTTTTTATATTTTTGTTTTTTATCCTAAATTGTGACTTAAAATAAAAAAATAAAAAAATGTTGTCTTCTTTGAATGATAGGATTGTGAAAGGTCGCATAGTAACTCACCAACGCCATTTGGATTGAAGCCAAGATCTGGTAAGCGTTACTTATCCACTTATGTCCCAGGAACTTCTTTCCTCTGAATTTTCTATTACTTGTAATAAATATTCACGAGGATTAATGAAAAGTATCCTATTTATCTTAGAATACATAATTAAAGGAACACGCCATATAAAACCTTGTGTTGCTTAGTGCGCGATATGATGGGGCCGTGCATAACACGAGGGTTAAAGGAGCTTTTCATGGAGTACCTTTTTTAAACAGGTTGAAGGCTGACTTCAATTTTTGCAGAGTATTAAATCAGCTATCAGGTCCATGAAAGTTGATGTCCCATACTGGGACAAGGTAAAAAAAAAAAAAAAAAAAAAAAATAGTTAAAAAAATAAAAAATAAATCCCAAAATAAAGAACAAAAAATATACAATAAATACATATCTTTATGTAAAAACAAAAATATACAAAGTACACATTTGGAATTGCTGCGTCCGGAACAACTCGACCTATAAAACTGTCGCACAAGTTAACCCTTCAGTGAACACCATAAAAATAATGTGGCTAAAAAATGCTTCATAGTCATACCGCTGATCAAAAAGTCGAATGTAAATAAAAGCTGTATCTCTGAAAACGTCATCTTGTCCCGCAAAAAACAAGCTCCATCAGCTGAAAAATAAAAAAAGCTATAGCTCTCAGAATTTAGCGAGGCGAAACAATTTTTTTCTTTTTTTATAAAATTATTTTTGTGTAAAATAGAAAAAAAATAATATAAATATGGTATTACTGTAATCATACTGACCCGAAGAATAAAACTGCCTTATCAATTTTACCACACGCGGAACGGCATAAAAATAAACACCAAAAAACAATTCCTCAATTGCTGGTTTTTGGTCATTCTGCCTCCCAAAAATTGGAATAGAAAGTGGTCAAAAAATGTCATGTGCCTGAAAATGGTACCAATAAAAAACGTCAACTCGTCCTGCAAGAATCAAGCCTTTACATGACTGTTTACCGAAATATGGGAAAAATTATAGCTCTCAAATATGACCATGCAAAAACTTTGTTTTGCATGAAAAGGTGTTTTTTTTTGTTTAATAGCACCCACACTTAACCCGGTATACATCTGGTGTCGCTGTAATCACACCGACCCGAAAAATAAAGTCGTCCAATCACTTATACTGCACGAGGAACGGCTTAAAAAATTAAAACAATTCTTCACCTGCTGTTGATTTGTTCATTCTGCCTCACAAAGATTGCAATAAGGCTTGGCGCACATTTATTCTGCGCTGAGCGCTTACACTAGGGTTTCCGTGTAAATCTCTAAAACACGTGATTCAGTTGGAACCACCGGCGGAAGATTCCCTATAATGAGGCAGATGGAGGCACCGTGGACGCCGTCTGGCCTATGATCCGGCGGTGTCCCTGTTTTTAGGTCTGTTGCAGTTTTGTGCACCTCTGAAAAGGACAATGCTGAACAGAGGCCAGAGTAACTACTGCCTCATTATAGTAAATGGATCCCTCAGGGGTTTCATCTGAATCACGTCACTTGGAGATTTAGATAGAAACCCCGATGTAAGTGCTCAGCAAGAGCACAGGATAAACTCTTATTATTTATTATAGCACCATTTTATTCCATGGTGCTTTACATGTAAAAAAAGGAGTATACATAGCAGAAACACTTACAATAATCTTGAACAAAACGAGTCAACGACTGGTAGAGGGGGAGAGAGGACCCTGCCCGCAAGGGGTCAGTCTACAAAATGCTATGTAAATTGTTCCCAAGAAAAGCTTCAACTCAATCCACAAAAAAGCAAGTCCCCACTCAGGTCCTTCATCTGTTAACGGAAATATGTGATTTCCACTGGGGGCTATGCAAACGTGTCATAGCGTCCGTTATCTATTCCAGCCAATTTTGCGTTCCAAAAGTCAATTGACTCTCCTTTTCTTCCTAGCCCTGCTGTGCGCCCAAACAGTAGTTTTCCCCCACATATGGGGTACTTAGAAGAAATTGCACAACAAATTGTAGTATTTATTTTCTCCTGTTACCCTTGTAAAAATGCAAAATCTGGGGCTAGATGAACATTTTTATGGGAAAAATTAAAATGTACATTTTTTCCTTCCATGTTGCTTTAATTCCTGTGAAGCACCTGAAGGGTTAATAAACTTCTTGAATGTGATTTTTAGCACCTTGGAGGGGTGCAGTTTTTAAAATGGTGTCACTTCTGGGTATTTTCTTTCATAAAGTCCCCTCAGTCACTTCAAATTTGATGTGGTCCCTAAACAAATGGTTTTGTAAATTTTTTGGGGAAAAATAAATTGCTAATCAACCTTTAACCCTTTAACAAAATTTTTTTTTCCAAAAATGATGCAGATGTAAAGCAGATATGGGAAATGTCATTTATAAATCATTTTGTACAGCATATGACTAACTAAGTTTAAGGATATAAAAATTGAAAATTGCTAAATTTTCTCAGTCCTATATTTTCACAAATAAACGCAAAAAAATTCAACCTAAATTTGCCACTAACATAAAGTACAATATGTCATGAAAAGAGAGTATCAGAATTTGAGGGATCCTTTGAAGCGTTTCAGAGCTATTAACTCATAAAGTGCAGCTGGTCAGGATGGTGAAAACAGGCTTCGGGGTGAAGGGGTTAAAGAGCATATGTTACTTGCTCAAAATTTCGAGTAAAATACCTAGTTGAAATCCCTGAGCTTCCTTGATTCTGTCATTTTTTTCTGTTGTATGCTGCTTTGTTCCATTGCAGAGATATTCACATGTGTTGCTTCTGAAGTGCAATATGTGAAATCTCTTCTTGTAGTGCAACTGGGTGTTTCTTCAGAGTCTTCTCTGGGGGCGTGCGCCTACAACCCTCTGTCACAGACTGATCTAACAGTCTTGGATGCTGCTGAGCTGTGATTGTCAGCATCTGGGAAGGTGAAGGGAAATGCCCGCAGAGAAGACTCTGTAGAAACTCCCAGTTGAACTACAAGCAGCAATTTCTCAGGCTGCGTGCCCACTATGCGTTTTTCAAGCGTTTTTGCTGCGGAATTTCCGCAGCGAAAATGCTTTAAAATCACTTGGTAATACGTGCCCCATGGTCCCCAATGATAATCCGCATGTGCTGTGCACATGCTGCGGAAATTTCCGCGGCAGATTATCATTGCGGAAAAATACGCAGCATGTCCATTAATTTTGCGGAAATGCAGCGTAATTGCCGCCATTGACTTGCATTGACTCGCTTAATATCCGCATCACTACATGTGCACACGCGGATATGAAGCGCTTCAATGTGCGGATTGTACCCGGGTCTGGAGAAGAGGAGACTCTCATCCAGACCCAGGTACCATAGAACCTGTTAAAAAAAAGAATTTAAAATAAAAAATAAAGATTATACTTACCTTCTGATGGCCCCTGGTCTCCTCAGCGATGCGTCTGGTGTGTTGGGCGGCTCGCGGTGGTGTGAGGACCTGACATGACGTCATTGAGTCGCGTGACCTGTCACATGACTCAATGGCCTCATCGCAGGTCTTTCACACCACCGTGAGACATCGGGGAGACCGTGGGCCATCAGAAGGTAAGTAAAATCTTTATTTTTTACCATTCTTATTCTTAGTTAAAAAAAAAAAAAAAAATTACTTGGTGACACTATATAAATCTATGCGGGTTGCATGGATTTATATAGTGTGACCAAGTTGTCAAGCACTTTTCCAAGTGATGCTAAAATCGCTTGGAAAAACGCTTGATAACCCGCATGCAGAAATGCATGCAAAAACACTTGACAAATGCTTCTACCTGGCGGGAAAAACGCATGTAAAATCCGCATGGGTTTTTCCTGCCAGGGAGAAGCGGAAAAAATATGCAGCATTTCTGCATCTGGGCACATAGCCTCATACTGCTCAAATTTCTGCAATGGAGCAGAACAGCGCAATACATGAAAAAATACAGCAGAATCAGTGAAGCTCGAATTATTAAAGGTATTTAACAACATTTTTTTTGGGCCCAATGGACAGGTCCACTATGATTACAGGGCAAATTAACAATTAAACTGTGCGAAGTTATCCATAGCCCTTTAAGGGGGGGGAACCTGTTGGCTAATTCATGTTGTCTGAACCATGAGCTTTGCTTGACATACATCAGGATCAACTTAGTATTGCACAACTGGTGAAATTATTATCACTGTTTCAGAAGTTATTACAGGTTTTCACACATGTGCAATACTAAGGAAATCCTGAAAATGGGACCTCTTGGTGGGGTGTACAAATAGGAGAAAAGAAGACCCCCACCAACCTTCCCTAATTTCCAATTTTACATACCAAGTTGTGATGACAAGTTCTCCTTAAGGTCAATGGAGCCAACAGAAACAGCCACACTGCAGTCAGACACTAGAGGAAGCGGCAGGGCACATGTGTGACCTCCAATGCATTCACTACTAGTGATGAGCGAGCATGCTCGTTTAACCCTTTCACCGAGCATGCTCGGGTGCTTACCAAGTAGCTCGACGTACTCGTATCTTTTATGTTTGAATCCCTGCTTCTGCATGATTTATGGCTATAAGATAACCTGAACACATGTGAGGATTCCCTAACAAATAGGCAGTCCCTGCCTGTGTTGAGGCTGTCCCAACAGCTGTAAATCATGCAGACACGGGGACTCGAGCGTAATATATGAGCACGCCGAAGATACTTGGAAAGCACCCGATCGTGCTCGGTGAAAGGGTTAAACGAGCATGCTCGCTCATCACTAGTAGTGAATGCATTGGAGGTCACACATGTGCCCTGCCGCTTCCTCTAGTGTCTGACTGCAGTAAGGCTGTTTCTGTTGGCTCCATTGACTTTAAGGAGAACCTGTCACAATTTAGTATGTTAAAATAAAGGTATGGCCATATTGGCGCCATTATACTGATTTAATAGAAACCTGTAGGTATCTATTAAATCAGTATAACAGGGCCATTATGGCCATACCTTTATTTTAACATACTAAATCGTGATAACAGGTTCTCTTTAAATAGCTGGGAGTTTACCTGTGCGCTGCTGCTCTGAGTTTATGCAGTGAGGAGCAATGGTGGGCTTAGTACCACTATCTTGGTGACTGGTGGGGGTCCCAATAATTATACACTTGTAACCTATTCTGTGAATAGGGGATATATTATTTTCTTTGTAGGATAGCCCTTTCATTTGTTTCTGATGTTTTGAGTCTTTTTTTTTTTTTTTTGCATATTAAAATGCATATAGTGATCGCTTCATATCACATTTGGTTTCCTTTCTATTTCAGCTTTTAGTCGCTCTTCTCGTCAAGAGGGTGGGTCATTAGATCCAGGTTTCACAATGCGAAGAAAAATGGAACATCTAAGAGAAGAAAGGGAGCAGATAAAGCAGCTGCGAAATGTATGTGAGACTGGGGCTATGCTGCCACTTCAGAGTACAAAACAGCCATATACCATAATACAACGGGAATGTGCACCATGTGTGAGAATGATTCAGACAAATAACGATTTGCCTATACAACCAAACAAGTTTTTTACCTTTTACCATTCTTCCCCTGATTTCCAGACTTAAGATTCTTGTTCTCCCGTGGCAGCAAGTCTACAGCCAGAAGGAGAGAATGGAACTGCCTGGTACAAATACACCCTGCTACTATAATTAAAAGTCTATGGCCCTGCCACAATGGCGAGCAATGCGCTCCTTCAGAAAATGAATAGAGTTGAAGGGGTGCGACTGCGCGCTCCATGCAGCTCCTACTGGATGCCGTCTTTCTACCATGGGAGAATAGGAAGCCTAAGACCCTTGTTCTTTCTAGTAATTGGTGTGGGTCCCTGTAGTGCAGTTGATGTTTATCTAACAATTTTTACAGATTGAAATACTATATTTCGGATTTTTTTCTTTTTGTCAAAATCAACAGTGCATCTGAAAACGAAAATGTATAAAGAAAAAAACTGATGCTTCTCTATCTAGTCCTGTTTTTTGCTGCTGAAAACCAGCATGTTTTATTCCAGTCTTTGATTAAATAAGTTAAAAGTATCCTCCAACAGTAAGTTGACTATAAGACGTGCCACTGCTATGACCATCAGCTTTAATGTAGTGGAAAAGCTGGCAGCTAGGCTAGGTTTTACTTGAGTGCACTGTCTTTGTAATGCACAGACATGTCAGATCTCCCTGAGCATGACACAATTTTTTTGTTGCTGCTTTTTATAGCAATCACTAGCTGCTAGGAAAGTAATTCTTTAGTATGTTTAGTTCATCGCCACTTCTTATTCTCACAGCTCTGTCTGTGCTTAGTGCGAATTCAAGCAATGGAACGTTTTGTCATCTTCCTTCCTTCTTTTATTTCTTAGAACCAAGTGTCTATTCTCAAAATACAATGAAGCGCACCTGTGCTATTCACTAACAGAAAAAAGTTTTCAATCAACTTCAAGAAAGAAAGAAAAAATAAATATTTACACAATGGGGTAAATAAGTATTTGATACACTGCCTATTTTGCAAGTTTTCCCACCTGCAAAGAATGGAGAGGTCTGGAATTTTTATTGTAGGTACACTTCACCTGTGAGAGACAGAATCTAAAAAAAACCCCCAGAAATTCACATTGTATGACTTTTTTTAAATCATTAATTTGCATTTTATTGCATGAAATAAGTATTTGATAAAATAGAAAAAGAACTTAATATTTGGTACAGAAATCTTTCTTTGTAATTACAGAGGTCAGACATTTCCTGTAGTTCTTGATCAAGTTTGCACACACTGCAGCAGGGATTTTGGCCCACTCCTCCATACAGATCTTCTCCAGATCTTTCAGGTTTTGGAGCTGTCACTGGGCAACATTGAGTTTCAGCTCCCTCCAAAGATTTTCTATTGGGTTCAGGTCTGGAGACTGGCTAGGCCACTCCTGGACCTTGAAATGCTTCTTACGGAGCCACTCTTTAGTTGCCCTAGATGTGTGTTTCAGGTCAATTTCATGCTGGAAGACGCAGCCAAGACCCATCTTCAGTGCTCTTACTGAGGGAAGGTTGGCCAAAATCTCTCGATACAGGATCCCATCCACCCTCCCTTCAATACGGTGAAGTCGTCCTGTCCCCTTTACGGAAAAGTACCCCCAAAGTATGAAGTTTCTCCCACCATGTTTTACAGTTGGGACTGCTTCATGGTTGTACCCATCCTCCTTCTTACTCAAAGCACGGCGAGTGGTGTTGATACCAAAAAATTCTATTTTGGTCTCATCTGACCACATGACCTTCTTCCAATCCTCCTCTGGATCATCTGGATCAGTGTTTCTCAACTCCAGTCCTCAAGACCCACCAACAGATCAAGTTTTCAGGATTTCCTTAGTATTGCTCAGGTGATGAGATTATTGCCTGTGCAGGTGATGCAATTATCACCTGAGAAATACTAAGGAAAACTTGAAAACATGACCTGTTGGTGGGTCTTGAGGACTGGAGTTGAGAAACACTGATCTAGATGGTCATTGGCAAACTTCAAACAGGCCTGGACATGTGCTGGCGTGAGCAGGGGGACCTTGCATGCCCTGCAGGATTTTAATCCATGACTGCTCTCTTCAGGTCATTGACCTGGTCCTCCCTTGTAGTTCTGGGCTGATTCGACCTCAGAATCATCCTTACCCCACGAGGCGAGATCTTGCATGAATCTCCAGACCGAGGAAGTTTCACAGTAATCTTGTTTGTTCCATTTTTTTTTTAATAATTGTGCCAACAGTTGTTTCCTTCTCACCAAGCTGCTTGCCTATTGTCCTGTAGCCCATCCTAGCCTTGTGCAGGTCTACTATTTTGTCCCTGGTGTCCTTAGCTCTTTGGTCTTGGCCATGGTGGAGAGGTTGGGGTGTGTGGACAGGTGTCTTTTATACAGGTAATGAGTTCAAAAAGGGGCAATTAATACAGGTAATGAGTGCCGCGTAGGAGGGCTTGTTAAAGAAAAACTAACAGGTCTGTGAGAGCTAGAATTCTTGTTGGCAGGCAGGTGATCAAATACTTATTTCATGCAATAAAATGCAATTTAATTATTTAAAAATCATACGTGATTTTCTGAATTATTTATTTTTTTTTAAGATTCTGTCTCACAGGTGAAGTGTACCTACGAAAAAAATTACAGAACTCTCCATTCTTTGTAGGTGCGAAAACTTGTCAAATCGGCAGTGTATCGAATACTTATTTTACCCACTGTATATATTATATAATATTTTATGTAGATAAGAGGGTTGTGGATCAGCACCACTTAACTTCTACTCACAATGGGTGCCAGGCCTCCAGACAAATGTCCAATCAGTTCCATAATATGAAGCATAGAAAGAAGGCAGCACTCCAATTCAAATGCAAAATTGAAAAAAAAAAGTGGATTTGTAAAGCCCAAATGTTAACGTTTTGGGTACAGAGTTTGCTGGGCGAGACGGGGGTCACTTTTCAATTTGAGACTGAGCGCCTCATACTGACCTCGTTCTGGCTCCCGTAGACTTACATTAAGAATTTATGACCTTTACTTCGGACTTCCACTTATTTACATATAAGAAAAGCGTTACTTTTTCTGAAATAAAGCATTGAAATGCTCAGCTCACCTTTATCTTTCCATGTAAACTGGCTGCTGATCACCCCCCATGAACAAGCAAAACGCTCGATCGTTGGGTAAAATAGTTTTGTGCCGCACAGAAGATCTTCACTCTCTGCTGTGCAAATCCTGTGTTAATTGCACTCTCACTGTCAAGAATTATGGTTTACTCATATTCTGCCTGTGTGAACAAGCATTTAAATGACCGCTGATCAGTGGAAGTTTACTGATCGGTGGTCGTATTGTGCTGCCAGTCAGTTTATGTAAACGGACCTTAGGACCCCCATTATTTACTTGTACAGAGTCTTCCCCTCCTCACTATATCACTCACATTAGATGATCCTGTTTGCTTTGTTACTGGCAACCTCCCATATATCAAAGATGGAATTTTAGAAAGCGAACCGAATAATAATAATAATAATCTCCCTTATATAGCGCTATTAATTGTACTGCGCTTTAGGCAGCATCACTGTCCCCATTGGGGCTCACAATCTACATTCCCTATCAGTAGGTCTTTGGAGTTTGGGAGGAAACCAGAGAACCCGGAGGAAACCCACACAAACACTGGGAGAACATACAAACTCCTTGCAGATCTTGTGCTTGGTGGGATTTGAGCCCAGGACCCCAGCGTCGCAAAGCTTCAGCATGCAGTGCATATAATTAATTATAATTTCCATTTATTTTGTATTTTTACAGCAAAGGGTATAAGAAATTGGTAAACCCTTGTTTTTTTTTTTTACATTGGTTAGCCATATCACTGTGCATTTTCACCATGTTAATGCTACACACCATTCCTTCTGTACAAAAGATAACTGGTTCTTGAGAAGAGTGTCAGTACGACGTTGCGCGCTCTCCTCCCCTCATATACATAGATGCCGGCAGCCCACGGACCTTCATTTATAGAATTGCATTATTTCCACAGAATCTGGAGTCCAGGCTGAAGGTCATCCTGCCAGAAGATATTGGAGGAGCCCTCATGGACGGCGTAGTATTGTGTCATCTTGCCAATCATATACGACCCCGTTCAGTTGCAAGTATTCACGTTCCATCACCAGCAGTGGTAAGGACTCGTGTTGTAGCGACTGTCAATTCCTTATTTACCCTCTCGCAACCCTGGGATTTTCCGTTTTTGCATTTTAGTTATTTGCTCCCCTTGTTCCCAGAGCCATAGCGTTTTTATCTTTCAATATGGCTGGGTGAGGGCTTATTTTTTGCACGCCGAGCTGAAGTTTTTATTGATACCATTTTGGGGTAGATTCAATGTTTTGATCGCCCGTTATTGACTTTTATTGCAATGTTGCAGCGAGCAAAAAACGTAATTCTGGCGTTTCGAATTTTTTTTTCTCGTTACGGCATTTACAGATCGGATTAATTCTTTTTTTTATATTGATCGGGCGATTCTGAACACGGCGATACCAAATATGCGTATGTGTTTTTTTTTTTTTTTTTTATTTTGAATGGGGCGAAAAGGGGGTGATTTAAACTTTTTTATATTTTTTTAATTTTTTTTTTCTTATTTTTAAAACATTTTTTTTCACTTTTTGCTTGCTTCTATAGTCTCCATAGGAGACTAGAAGCAGCACTTGTCTGATCGCCTCTATGTAGCAGAAATGGTCCTGTGCTATGAGCGCCGACCACTAGGTGGTGCTCATAGCGATCAGCTCATGACAACCACTGGGGTCTGCTGCAGACCCAGGGTTGTCATGCCCACTCATCAGTGACCTGCGATCACGTGACGGGGTCACCGATGGGCGGGGTAAGTGACGAGCTTCCGGCGCAGCAATGTTAAATGCTGCTATCAGAGATTGACAGCGGCATTTAACATGTTAACCCCTTCAGGACCCAGCCTATTTTGACCCTAAAGACCTTGGCATTTTTGTCAATTCTGACCAGTGTCCCTTTACGAAGTAAAAACTCTGGAACACTTCAACGGATCCTAGCGATTCTGAGATTGTTTTTTCGTGACATATTGGGCTTCATGTTAGTATTAAATTTAGGTCGATAATATTTGCGTTTATTTGTGAAAAAATCAAAAATATGGGAAAAAATTTGAAAATTTTGCAATTTTCAAATTTTGAATTTTTATTCTACTAAACCAGAGAGTGATGTGACACAAAATAGTTAATAAATAACATTTCCCACATGTCTACTTTACATCAGCACAATTTTGGAAAAAAAAAAAATTTTGGTAGGAAGTTTGAAGGGTTCAAAGTTCATCAGCAATTTATCTTTTTTCCAGCAAAATTTACAAAACCATTTTTTTAGGGACCACATCACATTTGAAGTCACTTTGAGAGGTCTTTATGACAGAAAACACCCAAAAGTGACACCATTCCAAAAACTGCACCCCTCAAGCTACTCAAAACTACATTCAAGAAGATTATTAACCCTTCAGGTGCATCACAGGAACTAAAGCCACAAGGAAGAATTTTCACATGGGTAACAGGATAAAATGCATCCTAAAATTTGTTGGTCAATTTCTCCTTAGTACACTGATACCTCATATGTGGTCATAAACCACTGTTTGGGCACACGGCAGGGCTCAGAAGGGAAGGAGCGCCATTTTACTTTTTGAATGGAAAATTAGCTCCAAAAGTCAAATTGCGCTCCTTCTCTTCTGAGCCCTGCCATGCGCCCAAACAGTGGTTTATGACCACATATGAGGTATCAGTGTACTCAGGAGAAATTTACCAATACATTTTAGGATGCATTTTATCCTGTTACCCATGTGAAAATTAAAAAATTTAGGCTAAAAGAAAATTTTTGTGAAAAAAAAAAAGTACTTTTTTGTTTTCACAGATCATTTTGTGAAGCACCTGGGGGTTCCAAGTGCTCACTATGCATCTAGATAGGTGCCTTGGGGGGTCTAGTTTCCAAAATGGGGTCACTTGTGGGGGAGCTCCACTGTTTAGGCACATTAGGGGCTCTCCAAACGCAACATGGTGTCCGCTAACAATTTGAGCCGATTTTACATTCAATTTGTTAGCGGACACCATGTCGCGTTTGGAGAGCCGCTGTGTGCCCAAACATTGGAGCTCCCCCACAAGTGACCCCATTTTGGAAACTAGACCCCCCAAGGCACCTATCTAGATGCATAGTGAGCACTTGGAACCCCCAGGTCCTTCACAAATTAATCCGTAAAAATAAGTGTTTTTTTTTTCCACTTTTTCATTTTTATGAATCAATTTGTGAAGCACCTGGGGGTTCCAAGTGCTCACTATGCATCTAGATAGGTGCCTTGGGGGGTCTAGTTTCCAAAATGGGGTCACTTGTGGGGGAGCTCCAATGTTTGGGCACACAGCGGCTCTCCAAATGCAACATGGTGTCCGCTAACAAATTGTCGGCTCAAATTGTTAGAAGACACCATGTTGCGTTTGGAGAGCCGCTGTGTGCCCAAACATTGGAGCTCCCCCACAAGTGACCCCATAATGGAAACTAGACCCCCCCAAGGCACCTATCTAGATGCATAGTGAGCACTTGGAACCCCCAGGTCCTTCACAAATTAATCCGTAAAAATAAGTGTTTTTTTTTTCCACTTTTTCATTTTTATGAATCAATTTGTGAAGCACCTGGGGGTTCCAAGTGCTCACTATGCATCTAGATAGGTGCCTTGGGGGGTCTAGTTTCCAAAATGGGGTCACTTGTTGGGGAGCTCCAATGTTTGGGCACACAGGGACTCTCCAAACACAACATGGTTCCAATTTGTTAGCGGACACCATTGTGTAGTGTATGTCAGGTTGGTGTGCGGTGTGGTATATTGTAGTGTATACACCACACACACACACCAACCTGACATAGCCTCCTAAGCTTAGTACGCCCTAGACTGGGATGAGTGGGACGGGCGGGACATTTTGTGTGCTGTGTGCGTGTGAAAAAAAAAAAAAATCGAAACTTTATTATAGTGTGAGTGTACTTTTGTGTGTGTGTGTGTGCTTGGTGTAACCTTCTGCAGTCACGTGTGGGGGCTGTCAGGCGTAGGGGGGGGCTGAAGAGATGGAGGAGCCAGCAGCTGCAGCAAGGGAGGTGATCACTGGGGCGGGGCAGGAGCCGGCAGCAGCAAGGGGGGTAGGAGGCCGGCAGCATCAGGGGGGGTGATTACTGGGGCAGAAAGGGGAGCAGGAGCCAGCAGCAGGGGGGTGATCACTGGGTTTGCGGGGGGGGATGATCACTGGGATGGGGGGGTGCACACTGGGGACAGGTGGGGGTGAACACTGGGGACAGGGGGGGGTGAACACTGGGGGGAGGGGGGGTGAACACTGGAGGGAGGGGTGATTATTGGGAGGTGGGGGGTGATATCACTGGGACTGGGGGATGGTGGGTTTGATCACAGGAGCAGGGCATTTACACTGAGCCTGCTGCTGCTGTGATCACAGTCCACCGGCTGTCAGAAGGAGAGCAGCAGCCGGTGGATGAAGACGTGGGAGAGGGAGCAGAGGGAGCGGACGTCGGGGTGCAGGTATGAAAGTGCAGGGGAGGTCGGGGGTGGAGGGGGGGGTCAGGGTGGAGTGGAGGGGGGGGTCGGGGGGGAGTGGGGGCAATACTACCTGATGCAGATCAGCGGCGGCAGCAGGCGATCAGCGGCGGCGGCAGCAGAGGGTCCACGGGGGGGCAGCAGCAGAGGGTCCACGGGGGGCAGCAGCAGAGGGTCCACAATGGCCGGCACACGATCCATGGACGGGTAGGAGCTGGGCAGTTGCGGCCATCATGAAAAACTCCCTCCACATCTGATTGGGGCTAGTATCCATATGACGCTAGCCCCCCAATCAGATCTGGGGGGAGGGGGGGGCAGAGGTGACACTCCCCCCAGCCAATGGCTGATGCTGTAAGCATCAGGCCATGCCCAGATTTAAATATTACACCAATTTTCATTGGTGAAATATTTAATTCATACCGATTAGCTGTTTCACTAAAAGTGAAAATGAAACAGCCAATCGGAGGGGTCCCAGGCACGGGGGGGTTAATCCACCCCCCGGGGGGTCGACTACAGGATGTCCAGTTGCAGTAGCAACTGTGAAACCTGAGCGACCCCGCTCGCAGGCGCTGCAGGGGCTCTTTCCCTCCATGTCACAGACGCTGTGACATGGGTCGGGAACGAACTGTTTTCCATGTCACAAACGGTGTGACACGGGTCGGAAAGGGGTTAACAGCCGCGGGTGGATCGCAATTCCACCTGCGGCTGCTGTGGGCACATGTCAGCTGTAATAATCAGCTGACATGTGCCCGGTTCAGTGCAGGCTCAGCGCTGAGCCCGCGCTGAACAGGTGGTTACTAATACGCCACAGGCTGTAAAGTGGTTAACCACAGATCACAAGCACTAAAAATGCAAAATCATCTATAGTACTCTGGTTCCGATTCAGTATTGAATGTTCAGTAATGTGTGCCTTTTTTGTCTTTTTTTCGGTGTTTATTTGTGCCATGTTCATCTTCTTTTTTTTTTTATGCTGTTTTTTTAAAATGTTCGCTCAATGTGAGCACAGTTTTTGTTTTCATAGAATCATAGAATGGTAGAGTTGGAAGGGACCTCCTGGGTCATCTGGTCCAACCCCCTGCTCAAAGCAGGATTCACTAGATCATCTCAGACAGATGTCTGTCCAGCCTTTGTTTGAAGACGTCCATTGAAGGGGAACTCACCACCTCTCGTGGCAGCCTGTTCCACTCATTAATCACCCTAACTGTCAAAAAGTTTTTTCTAATATCTAATCTGTGTCTCCTCCCATTTAGTTTCATCCCATTGCTTCTAGTCTTTCCTTGTGCAAATGAGAATAAAGATGATCCTTCTACAATGTGACATATTTGTAGACAGCTATTAAATCTCCTCTCAGTCTTCTTTTTTGCAAGCTAAACATTCCCAAATCCTGCAACCGTTCCTCATAGGACATGGTTTGCAGACCAGTCACCATTCTGGTCGCTCTTCTCTGAACTTGCTCCAGTTTGTCTATGTCTTTTTTAAAATGTGGTGCCCAAAACTGTACACAGTATTCCAGATGAGGTCTGACCAAAGAGGAGTAAAGACCGATAATGACTTCACGTGATCTAGACTGTATGCTTCTGTTAATACATCCCAGAATTGTATTTGCCTTTTTTGCTGCTGCATCACACTGTTGACTCATGTTTAGTCTATGATCTATTAGTATACCTAAGTCTTTTTCACATGTACTGTTGCTTAGCTCTATTCCTCCCATTCTGTATATGCTTTTTTCATTTTTATTGCCCAGATGTAGTACTTTGCATTTTTCCCTGTTAAAAACCATTCTGTTGGTTGCTGCCCACTGCTCCAGTTTATTTAGGTCTTTTTGAATCTTCTCTCTCTCTTCTCTAGTATTAGCTATCCCTCCTAGCTTTGTGTCATCAGCAAATTTAATCAGTTTACCCTCAATTCCTTCATCTAAATCATTGATAAAGATGTTGAACAATACAGGTCCCAGGACGGAGCCCTGTGGTACCCCACTTGAGACATTCATCCAGCTGGATGTGAAGCCATTTTCCACAAGTTTGCGGACAATTTATACTGTTTAAAAAGTGGCAAAAATGTTTACACCAGTGTACTTCAGTGCAAATTGTGCTACATTTTTGCAGAACATGCAATTTTTTTTTTTTGAGCAAAAAAAATAATAAAGGACATCTTTTTGATTTTGCACAAAATTCGTGAGCCACCTGCCCCATTTTGAAAATAAGAAATTACTATGCAAAAAGTATTAGAAATCACTAAAATGCTTGTGTAGATCTTGGCATTCCGCTTCCTTTGTCCGCAGCCCCTGCTATCCCTCCTTCCTGTGTTACGGATGGTGATTCTCCTATAATAGTGATTGCCAGAGCCGGTAGTTTCAGTAAGGTGTGTGTGGCTCAGTTAGGACTCTCCGGCCTCTCTTTTCTTCCTTCCTTCTTCTAATAACTGCAGATATGATTTCCCCACCGTTTTTGTATGCAATGCAGCAAATCCGGTGTCTTCTCAAAGCTGGCACCGGTGTCTTCAGGTCATGTAGAATTCTGGATAAAACTTTTCTTGCATAACGGATCCTCCTTCTGCTATTACGGTCAGCAAAAGTTGTTCTCTGGATTTTGCTGTTTTTTCCACTCGATAAGGAAATGTTTAGACCCTATTTAGAATTTTCTTTTTAAATACTTTTCTTGAATATTTGATGGACGTGAAGCTTTTAATCTTGGTCTTTTTATGTTTGCAGTGACCTTAAAAGAGATGACCTTCCTCTACATGTACATCCAAGTTACTATGTGGGCATGAACCACTTACTGTCACTGTACTGGTTGTTCTGAACCTAAGACTTTGATCTAAGACCTAAGGATGCACCAAAAGACTTAGCCACCCTCCTATCATAATCATTTGTGTTCTTATACATGGTGACCTAGCAGAGCTCTTTTTTTGGTCGCTTGCTTGACTGTTGTATGTGCTCAGACCCCGAGGACGGAGCGTGATAATGCGCATTTGCCTCCTGTGCCATCTACAGGGATTAACCATCAGGAGGAAGAAAAAGTCTTATCTCTGTTCTTAAAGAGAACCTGTCAGCAGGATTTAGCTATGTAAACTACAAGCAGGGCCATATTAGTGCTGTGATACCGATTAAAATGATACGCGTGGTTCAGAAATCCGTTTTGTGGTTCTTGTGGAATGAGTGTTTAAAGTTTTACTGTAATCATGTCCTCGTGCATCGGGGCGGGAGGTCACCGATTGCACATGCGCTTAATTCTTAATCTGCGCATGCGCCACCCAGAGGACAAGTGCAATGTTTACGGTCTCCTCTTCTGTGCACCCCTGCACTAGTACCCTGGGCAAGGTGGGCGGCGTATGTGCAGATTGAGAATTGGTATAGACTTTTAGTTGTGAGCGCGCATGGGGAGACCTAATGTTTTTTGGAGACAAAATAAAGTACTACGCAGGTGCGATCAGTGACCGGTCATTCAAACAGGAGGCAGATAGCATTGCCAGAGCAACAATAAAAGACCCTGCACAGATTCCTGCCCCATAGCCCGCCCCGATGCACGAAGACATGATTGCAGCAAAACTTTAAACACTCATTCCACAAGAACCACAAAACGGATTTCTTCACCGCACAGATCATTTTAATCGGTGTTACAGCACTATTATAGCTCTGTATGTAGTTCACATAGCTAAATCCTGCTGACAGGTTCTCTTTAAATTCCTGAACTATGTGTTTATTATCATTTTATAACTACCATCATAATTTAAGGGACATCTCATCATCATAAATGGGTAAAAATGCTTGTAAAAATAGGCAACATTACAATCTACCTCTTATTAAAAATCCTCTGTCCTCAAGTACACGGGGAGTTTTAATTTTATTTTTTTTAGTTGCCAGATTGCTGCACCCCTCAGATTTTTGCAAAGACAAAGTTGTCTCTGCTTGCATCATTGGAGAAAGCACAGTTTGTGCAGCGGTGCAACAATGCTGCTGGTCTGAATGTCAATCTGGAACAAGGAGGAAGATGGGAAACAGGGGGCGGGGGCGTTCCCGAAGAGAGATCTTAAGACAATCCCTTCACTGGGAATAAATCTGCAAATGAGGAAAAAGAAAATACAGATCGGGTTTAATTGTCTCATCATAACATACAATTAATACATTTTTTGCTTTACAATGTAGGGAGCAGATGTCATATATGAAGACGTGCTTTTAGGATTTGTATTACTGCATTAACCTCTTCGGATGCAGCTGGAAATTATACTGAAAACTGTGAAGTCTCCAGGACTATTTCTAAATTACACTTGCCAAAATTGTATTTTATTTCAGGGATGTCCTTAGTGGATGTCCAGATTGACACAGGTCTTAAAAAAAAAAAAAAAAATAGAAACAAATCTTCAGAAATAATGAAAAATGTTCTTGGGCGTCTGCCACTGACCAGATTGAATTATTTAACTCTCTAATTGAATCCAGCATTGGTGCTGTGGAGAAAACCTTGTTACTCGTTCATTGTTGGACATGATTTTTTACTATCTTATAGATCTGTTAAATTCTTGTTACTGACTGTAGATGATTATGTCCTGGCGTACCAAGGACATAATT
The DNA here is from genome assembly GCF_046119375.1 of Phyllobates terribilis. Lineage (NCBI taxonomy): Eukaryota > Metazoa > Chordata > Amphibia > Anura > Dendrobatidae > Phyllobates > Phyllobates terribilis. The sequence goes on from NW_027362767.1 coordinate 368,176,474, forward strand.
ATGTCAAGCCAGAAAGGAGGGCATAATATAGCTTGTATTGTACTTTAGAGTGCGTTCATAGATGACAAAAATCTGTATGTGCAACATTCATATGTGTGTGTGACTTCACCTCGCATCTCACGCCTCTTCATTGTCCACATTATAAAATCTGCAGAAAATTCCTCCAATGGTTGGATGAGATTTGTTTACGTCTTGTCCACAGGGCTAATACTATATTTTGTAGGTTTACTGAGTGCGAATCTGCACAAAAATTTAACAGCAATTCCTCCCTGTGTGATCTGTCAGTACCCCTATTTGTAGTCTTCATTGATGGTGTTCATTATCTGTATGTATGTTGTCGTCGCCACATAATGTGAGACTTTGTGCCTGTTCCAAATTAAATTGTAAAATTCAAATACGTGCATGGAAGAGCCACGTCTGATACATTTGAGCAGGAGTGGACTAAGAGTAGCGAAGACCCGTGGCAGTTTAGAAGGAGCGACACACACACACACACACACACACACACACACACACACACACACACACACACACACACACACACACACACACACACGATGTATCAAATGTCACATGATCCCCCCCTGTGATAGATCATGGGATAGTTCACGTGAAATTAATTTGACACAATATTAATTATAATAATTTTTTTTAGGCTGTGTGCCCACTATGCGTTTTTTAAGCAATTCCGCTGCAGAAACGCTTAAACGCTTGGTAGAAGGTCTGCCATGCTCCCCAATGATAATCCGCATGTGTGTGCACACGCTGCGGAAATTTCCGCTGCGGGTTATCATTGCGGAAAAATCCGCAGCATTACCAATTATTTTGCGGAAGCTCGGCGTTTTCGCCGCCATTGACTTGCATTGGAACACATGGATTCCGCATCACTGCATCTGTACATGCAGAATCCATGCGTTTCAATGTGCGGATGGTACCCGGGTTTGGAGAAGAGACTCTCCTCCAGACCCAGGTACCATAGTACCTGTACAAAAACGAATAAAATAAAAAATAAATATCATACTTACCTTCTGTTAGCCCCCGGTGTCTTTATCCGATGCGTCCTGGCTTGCCGGCAGCTCACGATGGTCTGAAAAGGACCTGCCGTGACGTCATTTAGTCATGTGACGGGTCACGCGACCGCTGACGTCGGCAGGCCATCAGAAGGTAATTATATATTTATTTTTTACCATTCTTTTACAGTCACACTATATAAATCCATGCCGGTTGCATGGATTTATATAGTGTGACCAAGTTGTCAAGCACTTTCCAAGTGATGCTAAAATCGCTTGGAAAGCGCTTGTCAACCCGCATGTAGAAATGCATGTGAAGAACGCTTCACATCCGCATGTCCCTGGCAGGAAAAACGCATGTGAAATCCGCATGCGTTTTTTCTGCCAGGGAGATGCAGAAACGCTCAAAAGAAATCCGGAGCATTTCTGCATCGTGGGCACATAGCCTTACATTAATTGTATGACTCAATATTGAGCACACGTAGCCATCTATGCACAGCGGGTGGCCGCACGGCGCCATCTATGCACAGCGGGTGGCCGCACGGCGCCATCTATGCACAGCGGGAGGCCGCACGGTGCCATCTATGCACAGCGGGATGCCACACGGCGCTATCTATACACAGCGGGAGGCCGCACGTAGCCATCTATACACAGCGGGAGGCCGCACGGCACCATCTATACACAGCAGAGGGGCCGCACGGCACCATCTATACACAGCGGGAGGCCGCACGTAGCCATCTATACACAGCGGGAGGCCGCACGTAGCCATCTATACACAGCGGGGGGGGCCGCACGTAGCCATCTATACACAGCGGGGGGGCCGCACGGCGCCATCTATACACAGCGGGGGGGCCGCACGGCGCCATCTATACACAGCGGGGGGGCCGCACGGCGCCATCTATACACAGCGGGGGGGGCCGCACGGCGCCATCTATACACAGCGGGGGGGGCCGCACGGCGCCATCTATACACAGCGGGGGGGGCCGCACGGCGCCATCTATACACAGCGGGGGGGGCCGCACGGCGCCATCTATACACAGCGGGGGGGGCCGCACGGCGCCATCTATACACAGCGGGGGGGGGGGGCCGCACGGCGCCTCCTCCAAAGACAGCTGGGGGGGCCGCACGGCGCCTCCTCCAAAGACAGCTGGGGGGCCGCACGCAGTCACGCACACACAAACCTATACAGACCTATACATATAAACAGACATCACACAATGATATCTGCCTGCACACAGTCCATTCCTCCTGCTCCTCTCCGGTGCAGCACTGCAGGCCAGGCGCGCACTGCGTGACTTCACAGCTAGGAGACACGGCCGCGCACAGGGCCGTGTCTCCTAGCAGTGATGCGGCCGGGCCAGCACAGGGAAGTTAACAGCTGCAGTGCTGGTCCGGCCGGAGAAGAAGCAGCGTCCGTGCGCCACTGCTGGGGGAGCGGTCCGGGGGCCCCCCCCGCCACTGTCTGCCAGTATGTGCCGCGGCGCCGCACATATAATGATGGCAATCTGGCCATAGAGGCCCCGGGCTTTAGTCCAGATTGCCCTCATTATAATCCGCCTATGCATTTGAGCAGATCTGGGTTTTATTACACAATAGGTCACTTATATAGGTTATTAATAGTCATACATGGTAACAATATAATTTGCTCTGCTTTTCTCTACGTATGTCTTGACATTAGCATACATACATCTCATTGGCTAAAGGTAATTCTGTCTACAACCAGCTTTTGGATTTTAGGAATCTCTCACTTTCTACCTTCATTTCACCCATTCAAAGGAATGGCGCAAAATTGCATCAAAATACTAAATAAAAAAAAACATACTTGTTATAGAGTTTTTACTGCCAACACTTTATTACACTATTTGCAGCAAATTTTTCTGCACCAAAAACTAAACGTATGCTCACGTTCTTGGGAGTCCATTTTTACGTGGCCTATTCCCGGCTGTAGACACACACAGAAAATCTATTATAGTGGTGGCATGATGTATGACTTTTTCTGAAATCCCATTTACACATTGCTGAGAAAATCCATGTTTCACGGTGTTTCGGGGTATTGCCCCTCGTCAGTGCAAAGTATGAGATCTGATTTGGCTAGGTGAGAGGCTAACAATGGGATCCTAAGGGGTAAGGTTTCTCCTTGTGGAGAGTGACAAGCCAGGTCTGGCATGCCAGTATGAGGAGACTTAAACACCTTGCATGCTCTTTTATTCTGGTTTGGCTTTTATCCTAAGTCATGTGATAAGGCTCGTTAATAGGTCGACATTGACTTGTAAGATTGCTCCTTCCGAAAGGTGGCGCTAGAGTTCAAGTCCTCTTCCTCTGAAGAGACCATTTCCATATTCAATTTCCCAAAGGAGCATGCAAGGCGTTTGTCTCCTCATACTGGCATGCCAGGCCTGGCTTGTCACTCTCCACAAGGAGAAACGTCACCCCTTAGATTCCCTGCAAAGGGTTAAAATGTTTGGCAAAGCTGCATGCTTTCTACTGGTGTTTCTGCTGTGGAAATGTCCTGTGGGATGGACAACTGTGGTGGTGGATAACGCATCACTTCAAGACCAAAATGTTCTTGTCTGATGTTTGCATATACCTTGTTGAGGTTTAGCAAGAAGCCGATGGGTGGTGATTGCAAAAATGTGACAGTTGTGTCCATATGCCCACCTCTTCCTCTTTGAGGGAGAAAGGTTGAACTTGGAGGACCCAGGTCTTTATTCAACCTACGTAACTATGTTTTCCTCTGTAATCACCATAATAGAAACAGGAATCATGGATCCAGTCTGATACGTGTCAGATCTTCTGTTCTTTTTTTTTCAGCCTAAACTAAGCATGGCAAAATGCAGGCGTAATGTAGAAAACTTTCTTGAGGCATGTAAGAAACTCGGCGTTCCACAGGTGAGTTGAATGCTTTACATTCCTACCTACGGGGGTTCCTAGATGTGACGGAAGTTCTCAGATTTGTAGTAAATCATCTCTTCCGGTTATGTCTTCCAGGACAGGCTATGTTTACCCCACCATATCTTGGAAGAGAGGGGACTGGTGAAAGTTGGGGTCACAGTACAAGCACTATTAGAACTTCCCTTATTGAGAACTTCCCAGCTTTCTTCAGTGTGACCTGCCGTGGAAAGCCTAGTATGCCAAGCACTGACCTTCTTCAGGCTCATCCTGTAGCCTCAGTAGTGGATTTACTGGCAAGACTTATCCTTTATGTTAGCCCTGACATGTGAACTGCGCACAGCTACTGTCCCCTCACTGAATATACTGAATAACAGTGAAGGGGTTGTTTTTTTTATTTTTTTTATATATTTTTAATTTCTAAACTTGTTTTTATTGATGTTTTTACTTGTGAAATTCCACTGACTGCACATCTGTGAATGTGTGTGTGGATGTATATTCATAGACACACAGCCTCGCTAGGTTTAGTAACATGGGCAATGCAAATGTCAAGATGGGTGGGTTGTCCATCGTGCACAAAACATTGGCAGAGGTCTTTAGACTGGGTTTTAAAAAACATAAGATGTGATACTCTGCCTCGCTGTCACCAATCTCTGGGGAGGCAGGACACTTTTTTTGGTGTCGATATTAGCAATGATTGGATGAGCATCAGATGGGAGGTGTGGAGAATTATTTTTTTTTAACTGTTCTGAGCTCTTTGCCAACCTCCTCTTCCCCTCCAAAAAAATCTAAATTGTCTGCTGGACAACCCCTTTAAAGATATCTTGATCGACTTTACTCCCGGCACAGCTTTTCCCAGTGCTGGATGTGGTCATTTGCGGAACTGTCAACTTTATAGTGGCTGGGTACTGCACATCCTCACGTGTCCATATTCGGAAGAGTGGATCTGCAGTACCCTCTGTGGCCACTATATTGTTGATGGCGCTGTGCTGTTCCGCTTCGTCACTTATCTATTCCCGGCCAGATTTGATCGGCGGTGTCAATGAGAGAGGCCATCAATATAGAAGTACTGGAGAACCCCATTATCTCCTTCTCTTGCAGACAGTCTCCGGACTAACTGCGTTAGGTAATTTCTGGCTTTGGACATGCAGCTGAAATAAATGGTGGCATCTCCCTAGCATGCACACATTGCAGGTATGTGTGTATCTTGGATGTATACTCGATGACTAGAGCAGCGTAGTCATCCTACACCTTGTTTCCGCTTGTCCTGCCAGCAATACTATTCCACATCACAGCTGAGGTCTTACAAATGGTTGTGACCAAGGTCATTTGACTTTGCATCGTCATGGACTATATCCGGCCTTGTGTGACATGTTACCTTGCAGCTGAAGTTACTGAGGACCCACTGGAAGGGTTATGCTAGAATAGATTAGTATAACGGATAGACCAGACGAGAGTCATGTCACAAGTGTTCTGGCAGCTGCTCAGTCATTCCCAGCAACACCATTGTGCATTGCAGAAAAGCTTGTGGCTCTAATGAAGTCTCATCAACCTGATGAGTAAGGACGCCCGAAGCTAAAAAAGAAAGTAAATGCCCACCTCTTTAACACCCACGTTGTTTGGATGGTTTATGCCCTTTTTCTCCCATAATCCTGTCCTCTGTGATAGTAAGAGGTTGGCAATGATGTCTTCTATTCTGGCCAATGCAAGATAATGTGGGCAAAGTACACCCTGCTTTACTGTGCCAGTACTGAATGCTGGTGACTGCTTGTAATGATGTACCAGTGCAGTGTCCATCAGGCCAGACAGCAGGACTCTTCAGAAGGCTGGCTCCACCCCTATGACTCTTTACCAATCGTTAGAATACAGTGTGTGCTAATTCGAAAATACTTGTTATGCTATATTTTTTTTTTTTTTTTTTTTACCTTGCTTGGGTTGGTGGCGGCTTGGGGTTTTAACCCTTCTCACAGGTTATCTGTAATATATCTTTATAGCATCTGGAATTCTTTCTAACACAGTTTTCTAAAACCTGTCTAGAGATGTTAAATAAATAAAAAAATAACATTCTAGCTACCTGCAGCCACCACCAGGGGGAGCTGAGAAGCTTTTCACTGTATACAGACATACTATTGAGTTCAATGTATGGGCAGTTTAGTGTAAGCTCCTCACTTCCCTCTAGTGGTGGCTGGAGGCAAAGGGAATTTGTCAAAAATATTTTGCCACCCAATCTGAGAGCAGCATAATATAGAGAATGAGACCCCGATTCTGGCAATGTGTCACTTACTGGGCTGCTTGATATAGATAGTCCTCCATATTCATGAGCTCTGTATAACCCTGCCCCTACCACTGATTGGCAGATTTCTGTGTGCACTGGCAGAAAGCTGCCAATCAGTGGTGTGGGCGGGGTTATACAGAGCTCAGTATTCAGAGCACTGCTAGATCTGCAGCAGAGAAAACAGTGATTTTATCCAAACTGCAACAAGCAGCCAAATAAGTGACACATTGCTGGAATCAGGGTCTCTGCTCCTACATCTCAGATTGGATGACATAAAAATTTAGAAGGGTTCCCTTTAAGCTGGCTATGGTGTAGATTTGGAGATCTGTGTTTGAAATAAAATAATAAATCTGCTACAAAGATGTATTAATAAAATGCACAGAATTCATATAGGATACAAATGGTATTTAGGAGTGGGCATTCCTCTTTAAACACGACTGTTGCTGTAACACATTTTAGTTCTTGTTGTTTTCTGGCCGCTATAATATAAACCAGTGGGATCCTTTTTTAGATATTGGATTATTTATTCTAGTAATTTATAGTTTGTTGTTTTTTTGGCATCCCGGTATTTTCATTTTGTGACTGCTCCAAGATGATACTGACTTTTTTTTAACTTTTTTTTTTTTTTTGGTTTTAGATTTGTATATATATTTGTAATTTTTTTTTGTTTTTTAAATGCTTATTTTTATAGTCTGAGTTGGTGCCAAAACTACTTCTTCTTTAAGTTGTAGACTGTTTACATGTGAAGTGCCTGTGTTACTGACGTCATAGATGCAGGGCGGAGGCGTCGTGATGTCAGTTCTGTTACGTTCACACAGTGAACAGGGTTTCACGTATTTATTTTGATGACTTTTTACGTTTATGACTATGGTATTGTACTGTTACTTTACGTAGTGATCACTGGGTTGAGATTGTAAATACTTTTTATTCATTCGGGGCTACAATTGTGTCGGCACAATGAGCCTTTTCAGGGTATAGGACTCCTCATCGCTGGAAGTGCAGCAGAAGTGTGTAAGTATGTATGTAGAAGTACAGCTGGCAAAACCCACAGTTCAATGTCAGTTTTCTTAAAATAAGCCTATTATGTATTTTGTTTTTGTTGTTGTTAAATTAGGCATTTATTATGGATATAGTCGGCTATGGTTGAGTTTTTTCTTGATTTCCAAATCACAATTTTATAATTGCAATTAAAACATTTTGTGTACAATAGTGTGTTTTTTTTCTAATGAACTAGAATCCTATTATGTCTATTATTTAGTGCCATAGTTTTTCTATTAACCAATCCAGTGTCAGACGGGGGTGCCAAGGGCCCACCAGTAACCATCTCCAGGGCCCCACTTTTCAGCTACATGCAAATGTGACCATATCCTGAATCAGAAATTTATATAACCATGAACTGGGTAGATTGTTAAATGAATAAGATGCCGCCATTGTCTGTACATAGTGAATCAAGTAAATTGTGCCAAGTTCTGCTCCTATAAGAGAGTGGTGGCCCGCCGGAGGATTCTCCGGTGGGCCAGTCCGAGCCTGAATGAATCTATACACATTACCCGTACCCGAGGGTAAGTAACTGGGTTTTTCATCACCTGACCTAAATTTAAAATTAAATTTCACATTTGACAAAACGATACGTTTGAAACGTGAATGGAAAGTTGAGTAACTTTGCAGCAAGTTGCTTTACGGAATCTGTATCCATGTTACTTTGTCGTCGTCTCCATTCATACACCGAGGTGCTTTTACTATTCAATCACAATTCAGATTTTTTTAACGTGATTTTATTTCCAAACCAATAACGCAACAGCTTAGTTCTCAGTATATAACACTTCTGTTATATCCCACAATGCACTGCTCTCGGGTACCGGCGGTCTGTTAGGCCGAACAGCTAATATTCAAAATTTAAAAATTGATACAAGATGAGTAAAGAGAATAATTTACAAAGATACTCCGCTTTTTATGTAGAAGTAAAACATCCTTGACAAGTGGAGCTTTCCTTTACTTTGCATTTTGTAAGTTTGCGATCCACTATTTAGTATGTTAAAACCTAGTGCTGTTCTTTCCTAGAAGTAAAAGAACGAAGAGTTTACCCACAAGAGCCACACCATTAACCGGTTTAAAAAGAGCATCCATCAGGTGAGAGATGAGATGTTTGTGTACTCCAGGCTATCTTCCCAGTTATATACTTCAAGTCTGTGCACAAAGTGGAGCTTAAGAAATATGGATTCTACTACTGTATGTGATTATAATTAAGTTTGCACTAATCTTGTAAGTTATCACCTATCTATGGGTGCTGATTGCTGGCAATTCAACCAGTTGTTAGCCCGCCAATTCAGAGAACAGGACTCTGCAGAGCCTCGTCTGAATTCTGCTCCGATGGAGCGCGCGCGCCACCTCTGCTCCGATGGAGCGCGCGCGCCACCTCTGCTCCGATGGAGCGCGCGCGCCACCTCTGCTCCGATGGAGCGCGCGCGCCACCTCTGCTCCATTCATGGTATGTGGAAGTACTGTACTCCTATATTTCTAACAGTTCCATAGATGATGAATTTTGGGTGTAGGTGCACATGCTTGACTCGCCTATACCCCGGGATCAAGTGGGGGTACCAGCGATTAGGAAGTCCTCCCCTACCTTGGTGCAATCCATTTAGGTTGTGATTATAAAGTTATTGCAGTAGACTTTGGTTTGAAGTTGTCTTTTGCTTTAATAGTGGACTCGAGGATGGCTAGTAAGTAGTTTGTGGGTTACGGTAGTGAAGTCAAAATGACAGGGTATCCATTTACACTTACTAGGAGAAATGATCTCACGCAGAGTTGTTCCTCGGAAATCTTTGAGCAGTCTCTTTAGACACTACTGATTGTGCCAAATCAAATAGTTACCTAATCTTCTACCCAGAAGTTGGTCTCGACATGTAATCTGGTGATTTGTAGTTAATTCATTAAATGGAAAGGCAACACCGTGCTCTGATTTTTGATGGTGGATGGGTTTTAATGTTGCGTGTACTTGAGAGGATAGTTTTTACTGGAAACATTACTTGGCAGGTTTTCATTTTCCCTGCAGCTAATTACCCAGCACATGGGCTGTCTGTGGAATACTCGCCGTTCTGGTCTCCAGGTCTAAACATGCTCCCTGCGGTGTCTTCATGATGAGGTTTGAGGGACTTTACAGTGTGTTATTGGGAATTTGTCATCAGCGTATATATATTTTTTATATTAAACTCTATAGTAAAAAAAAAAAAAAAAAAAAAAAAAAAAAAATCTGCAGTTTCACACAAACTACTAGGTCTGAAACTAGAACCCTATTTCCTGTTTTTTACGTGGACATTAAATAAAATCTGGACCAAATCAGTCTATTGCTCTTATTTATTTTATGTTTGTATAAAGTGGGAATGCTTTGATCAGGATAAAGGTCTTTGTGAAAAGAGGGCGAGGAGATGAGCGGTGAGATCATCTCTACTATATATAGAGGCATTCTCCTTCATTGTAATCATGTCTGTGATGATAAAGAGACTCCTGAAAAGTCATGTGTACAAAACATGAAGTGTGATTCTAGTAGAAGGCCTACTGGTCAGTATGAAAATTAATACTATTTTTTTTTTTTTTTTATTATTATTATTTCTGTATGTGATCTGGAAATTTGAGAAAAAAAAACATGTTTAGAAAAATAAATTTCACATAAAAAACTTAAACAATAGTCCATTTTCTCACAACAAAAATTTTATGAGGAAAAAAATAATATAAAATATAGATTTAACTTTTACTTCTACCCCTCTCTTCCTCCTCCCGCTTTAATCTCTTTATGAAGCTCTCAAGTGACAAACAGGTGGTTTAAAGGGGTTGTCCACTACTAGGACACCCCCTTTTTGATCTAGATAAAATAATAAAGCCTATACTCGCCTCCCATGCCAGCGCCGTTCTAGCTATGTCGGCACTCGCGGTCCCGGGGCTCCCGTGTGGTTGTTTTGCCGTGTGGCCCCGGCGCCCAATCAGCGCTGGCATTACTGGCCCCTCCATCTCTCAAATTGAGCATGTAGAGTAAGTCCGGTCTGCCGCTGATCTGACTTTCTGTTCATGTTCAATTTGTCCAAAGGTGGGGCCAGTGACGCCAGCACTGATTGGGAGCCGGGCACCATGTGTCACGACAACGCAACGAGAACCCCGGAACCACGAGTGCTGGATCGGTGCCAGCATGGAAGGAGAGTATAAGCTTTATTTTATCGGGGCCAAGCGTAGGGTATGAGAAGGGGTTGTCCAATTAGTGGACAACTTCTTTAAGCTACAGTAAAATATTTTTCCTCCTGATTCCTTAAAATAACACTGTAAAATATTAGATCCTTGTAAAAACTCAATGTACTGATTTTTTTTTTTCAAACTTTATTAACCCCACATTCTGCCACAACATGGCATCAACAGCACAGGTATTTAACATGGCCTTGACCCAAACGCTCAAGTCTGTGGAAATGTGTCACAATGTACAGTCATATAAGTGTAGCATAATCTTTATCTTTGTGATTATTTACATGATCCCGAATATGAGATGAGGTTTAGAAAGCCATAAAGAGGAGTGATTTTACCAAATTTTAAAACGTACACCCTGGTAACATAAAATACTCTGAGAAAGTCCAACATCAAGTTACATTTCAAGAAAGGTTCTGACTCATGCTAAACTGCAAAAAGTAGGTTATTGTGACCCATTAATGTGTGTGTGTGTGTGTGTGTGTGTGTGTGTGTGGAGAGAGAGAGAGATAGATAATGATATATGGATAGGTAGATAATAGATATATGGATAGGTAGATAATAGATATATGATAGAAAGATAGAGCTAGATATATATATACACACGCACACATATATACACACACCCTCCCCTTGGCACCCTTGAAATTGTTCCAGATTTCTCCCACACAGTTATTGCACTTACACATGTGTTGTTATACACATCTTTATTTCCTTTTGTGTGTTGAAACAATACAAAAAAAACCTAAAGAAATGAAGGCAAATTCAACATAATTTCACACAACCCCAAATAGCTTTAGATCATCCAGCTCCCTGGGAAAGGAGGCAAAACTATTCTGCATAGTTTTTGCATTTAGAAATGTTATCACCACCTCTGACCCATAGAGCTTTTTCCAGGTAATACATAAGGAACTTGTACTTGTTCCAAATTGATTATCATCGTTTGCTCTGTTATCTAGGGAAATGCTCTCTGTTCTAACAATACATTTGCTGAGCAGACCTTTGTCTAGGTTCCTAGGAATGAGGGGAATAGGACCAAGAGAAAATGTACAATCTGTAACCTCGCAGATGCACTGCCTGGATTTCTCCACAAGGCATTCTCATTGTTTTCATCATTCTTGGGCACTCTGGTTATCAACATTTCCTAAATAGTAAAATTACTTAGAAATTTGCAGAGTTGTCTTTTTCTTTTTAGCTGTTCCTAGAAACTGAAGCGAAAGCTGTGTTTTTTTTTTTCTTGTTTCTCTTTAAGTCCCTTTCTGTTTTAATCCATGATACTTGCACACGTTTCAACATAATTGCAATTTCTACTACAAAAAAATACATATAACTGCATGAAGAAAAAAATGTTAACTGACATGAAATGACACATTATTTTTAACTGCAGATATAATAAAATATTAAATATTAAGTGGCGTTTAAATCCTGTGAAGCTGGCTTACTGAAGCTGAAGCTACACTGACAATTGAAAATTACCTTTTTATTCTCCCTGCTGCCATTTCCTCAAGTTATCGGGGCGGTGCAGAGAGCGGTTGGTCACTGCTCACTGTACCGTGATCACTCCTTGGCACTTGGACAGCCGGTTCTGCTCATACATGTTACAGAGCAGGCTGGCAGAGTGCTAGAGAGGTGATGACAGCATGCTCAACTTATAGCGACTGGTCAGTGTAACCACTCTAGACACAATCCCAGTGACTGGAAACAGGCGGCTGCAGGGAGAATAAAAAATCATTTTCTCCTTTTAGCTGCTGCTCCAATAAGCCAGCCGCACAGGATTTAAGCACCATTTACCTGCAGGTTACCTCTATATCTGCAGATAAATGGCGTTTCTCAAGATGACAAGTTCCCTTTAAAGCAGTTGTCTCCTCCTACACCACCACTTTTTTATGGGTCCAGCTTTATAATCCATCGACGATCCGCTGTAGTAAGCTAGACATTTTGCCTGCCTCTGTCAATGCAGGGAAAATTGTAGTATTCCACGGTAAACATGCACATGAATGAGCTTAAGCTGCTACTTTTTAGCAAGAAACTTACATCTGTGATGTTCATATTCCCCCTTAGTGAGGCCTCACATTTAAGAGTTAATGTAGTTGGCAGACTTAATGAAGTGCCAAGTACTGGGCCGGAAATTGGGGCATGAAACATATGCCGCCCTCCTCATTTTAATGTAATGGATGAGAAATATGGTGGTTCAGAATCCGTGCTGCCAAAGGTGGTTTTGTCCTGATGAAGAGGTTTGAAAACTTTGAAACGCGTTGATTAAATAAACCGCATTCATGCTTCATCTTTGTGTATGACCATTCTTTTGGACCTTCGTCGGCACAGAGTCTGAACCACCGTATTCTTCACCCATTACATTGTATCCTATTAGTGGTCCTGCAGCTGCCCTTACATGCCTCTATAGGAGTTGCGACTGTCACTACTGGGTGAGCGCAGCTCTAATCTTCTATACCACTTTGTTACCGGATAAGACCCTATTTTGTGCTTTTTGTCTCTCCAGTTGTCCTATCTGATTTCCCTGCTCATTTTAGGGAATTCAGCAGAACCTGATACAATATATGACATACTTCTACATTTCTCAGATAAGAGCTACATAGGAATCCTCTTTCTGAGGCAGTAAGGGACTGAATTCTTTTGGCTCTTACATTGAGTCCCTCTGCATCAGCCAGTTCAGCAGTGGTATGGGGTCGTCAAACTCTGGCATGAGTATGTCCAGGTGGTAGGTTATTGTAAAAATCTGGTTGGTCATAAATGGACAGTACGATCTGTCATTGCCTTGTAAAATGTTCTGTTTATTGACACCATATTGTGTATTCTCCCTATTCTGATGAAACAGTAATTAGTGACGACCAAGCTTAATTATCTTTTTATAAACTTGTAGAGAGATTGGCGTTTTGTGTTGGTGGCTGTGACGGCCATTTTTTACGTTAGTCACAACAGGCAGTTAAGCCATGTTGTTTGTCATCCCGTTCAATTTATAACTGGGGTGAATTGTGAATTCTGTGCCCCTGTGACTTTCCAAGTTTCATAAAATACTTTATAGAATAATATGTGGTACCGTCAGTCACTTGCCTAGTAGACCAGGTATTGGTGCCTGCCTCCAGTAGGCCGACAATGATGCACAGCAGAGCACCCAGTGACACCACCTGTATCATACTCAACTAGCTATTGAACCTGTTCTACTCCCTGATGGCGAGCATCTTTATTGGTACATTTTGGACTCTGGCGCCATTTTATTGAAGTAATGTAGTTACATCGTCAACATAGCAGTGCGTACGCACCGGCCACAGGGATAATGGTAATGGGCGGCTCGTGCGCACTGCTATGTTGACGTAGTAGAATTCTTCAATAAAATGGTGCTTGAGTCGACGCATTCTCATCCCGCGATATCCAGCGCCATTTTGTTGACATTGTTTGCGAATTCGCAGACAGTGTTTTCAACAAAAGGGCGCCGTAGTGCGGTATGCGCGCTCTGACTCTGGCGCCACCAGTCCCTCCTTCGGACAGAAGGACTCGTTCAGTGTGAAATATAAGATGTTCCTTTTGGCGTATACACCCAAATCCTGTTTTGTGGTGGTGGGTGAGAGGGGGGAATTCGCGTTCAGACGTTAGCCCTGATGGGGCCACTGGACATGGCTTTGATCTCCAGCCCTAAAACTAGGAGGGCCTGCAGAGCATCTGTGCTGAATTGGCAGGCAAAAAAGGAGGCCAGTAGAGTGGGATTTTATTTTTTCTTATATATTAGAGACTAGACCTTTTTTTTTCACCCCAGATCACTTTGAAATTGACTGTTGAAACGTCATTTTGCCAGTATCTTGCTGTACTGTACATACTCATTTCTGCGCCAGAGCGATACTTATCCTGATTTTTTTTTTGTCATTTGGATTATTTCTGTATGTAAATATTTGTAATACTGCCAGTTTGATTACTAATTAAGTATTTTTTTCATTCTGGAAAGAAAGAAAAAAATTTTGTGAATGCTTCCAACTTTTCTATGTTCGCCTTTACCCGATTTACTTCCTTTTGGTTTGTAAATAGGATGCTTTTTTTCATTGATCTTGCATGAATGTCTGGAATAAGACTGTGTATATATTCTATGAATAAAATTGAAACCATTTCATTAACGTTGTTGTAGTCTGATTGTCTGCTTCTATCGATCACCAGTGAATAAAAATTGTGAAACCTATAAATTACTAATTTCTTTTGTTTTGGTTTACGTTAGGTAATCATCTGAAAACAGTTTAATCGCCAGAAAGAAAATGGCTATTTTAAAAAACTAATGTAAGAAAAATTCCAAGATATTGTGACTGTAGATTTCACTTTCTACACTGTAATTAAGTATTATGCAAATTGTTTAAGTGCACTGCTGTATAAGCAATGACCTATGAAACATTCCAGTAAAAAAAGAGGAACAATAGTACATTAGGAAGCCAAGGAAAACTTTTTGCCAGAATATACTAAGGAGTTTTAACATTCACATCACAATACATACACAGCTGGCCATTTACCCATTGATCTTGTGATCCGAATTGTGTGCAGATTGCAATATAATTAAACAAACACCAGACCTAAAATTGATGTGACATTAAATTAACACTATTTGCAAAATTACCATCGGCAAAGAAATGCCTACCTTCCACCAGTCACAAAATATGCCTTTTTTTATTTTGACTAAAAGAACGGTTTACTAAATCCACATCCAGTAAAAATTGAAAACTCACACTTCTCTTTCTTATCAGCCACAAAGCCACACTGCTCCTTTTATATTGTGAAGGGACTAACTTAGATCTCGATCCATCTGGCTTAAAGAGATGATTTGGCACCTAAAATGTATTTTGTAAATATTTATCCTTGCATCCTAACCACCTTTGTAATTTGCTTTATTACACAACACCCTACACTTCTCCCTTTCTAGATAATCCATAACTGTTTTTTTTCTGCACTTCCTGTAACGTTTTGTTTGAGGAGTCTCAAATGTGACATCATAGGAGGATTTCCAAAGGAAATAAGAGGTTATGTCTAGGAAGTCTTATTAGTGTATTCAGTTTGTATTGTTGATTAGGGCGACAGATCTGCTTAAAAAGGAACCTGTCACTGTGAGAATGCCGTCAATCTGCTCTTTCTAGGTAAGTGTGCATGCGGAGATGGTTGTCAGTCACTGATGCGACCGCCCACTGGACTGAAAATCCCAGAAAGATCAAAGGATTAAATGATAAACTCAGGTTATACTGAATCTTTTCTCACAAAACTATATCAATCCGCTCTTCTCCCCCTGCTCTATAACATGGTGCCTGCAGATACGATTTCAATGATATGGTGACAGGTTCCCTTTAAGCTGAGCATCCTCCATCACCTAAGATGAGGTGAACTAAAGACCAATTATTCAACTATTCCCTCAAGATAGCAGAAGAGAAAATATTGAACAATTCAGTTATTTTATAACTTTTTTTTTTTGTGCAGCACTATGCTTTGTCTTTTCTGTTTTAAGCATTGTATTTTTTATATCGAAGCTTTTTTTTTTTTTTTTTTTATAGATTTTTGCTTCTGGTATGCCAAGAATGGAGATAAAAATCCAGAATTGAAGATCCCTTTAAACGATCCAGTTTTATTCAAGACATACCAAAAAATCCTTATGCAGAGTGCACATTGGCTCTGCATTTCGGTAGAAAACCTATGTCAAAGCCCTGTAAACCCTGGGATACCTCCCCATTAAAACATCACCTGTGAAAGTCACAACATACAAACCTGTGTTTAAGAGATTATGCACACTCAAAACGCATCAGAAGATGTGTTCTTTTTTTGTGTCTGGATATGTCACTGTCATGTTTTTAAGAAGATGAAATAAAGTGGAATTTTACAACACTTGAATCGGAACACTGGATCTATTGTGTTCTGGCACTGGATACCTGTTATCGAATAGTCACCCTCCCACCCCATGTTGTTACTCGACCAATTTTCATTTAGTACTTTGCAAAGAAAAGTAAATGTTATTAAATGCTCACCAGATAAGGCCACTATGGCTCAAAGAGAAGTTGATATATATCTATCTTGCCCGGCTTTCTATATGACCTTTGCTATAATACTGCCAGGGCTTCTTGCGGTTTGATTACCATGTAAAGGAAGTATGGTTACCATAATTCATATTTCCTCCCGCAGACCCTACCACTTTCTCTAATAACCCCTCACGACGGCATCACAGGAGGAGGTCACCCCACCCTAATAGGGACAGGAAACACAAAGAAGTCAAATAGCCCCTCCCTCCAGTGTTTTTCCTGTCCCTGTTGGGATGAAGAGGTCATCCTGTGGTGTTCTGTGCCGTCAGCGGACAGTGGAGCTTTACCTGATAGCTGGGCAGCTGGGACCGATACTTTGTTCTCCCTCGGGCTGCTCCTGTCTCCTCCGGGACTCAGAACTTCCCTTCCAGTCTGCACCCGTGGGTAAGGTCTGGTGGGTAATAGGCTGGTGGCCTCCTTGAGCTCTCCAGCCTATCTCCTTCGCTTTCCTCCAGGGCCTTCGTCCATGTTGGGGTACTGCTAAGAGCTGCGGAGATCTCCACTTCCGGTCTCCTCCACATGTGGAACGCGCTCCCGGATACCGGAAGTGATGTCACACGTTGGATTTCATTCTGGCGACGTCATTTCTGGTCTGTGTTCCACGCTGGAATGCATAGTAGTAATGAAGGCCGGAGGGCCTATAATAACATGCCAGAATGCGTTCCACGCTGGAACTCTTTAATAAAGGAAAAGAGCCCCCATCACGAGGAAAATCGGCGGGATAACCGCTAGTATCGCAGATATACCTGCCATACTCCTGGACACGGGAGGAGGCTCCTCTAGGAAGAGGAGGGCGCAGGATCCGGTCACCTACAAAAGCCCTTGACAGAAGACACCCTAAGGTAGGACCAAACATTGTGATATTCACATGGAAGGGTTAGATTCTTCTCGCTCTGCGTCTGCAGAACCCGGCGCTGTTCCAGTCCCAGTAAGTATCTGGCACAGGGGTCCTTTCCTGGGTGCAGATAAAATACACTGCTCAAAAAAATAAAGGGAACACTCAAATAACACATCCTAGATCTGAATGAATGAAATATTCTCATTGAATACTTTGTTCTGTACAAAGTTGAATGTGCTGACAACAAAATCACATAAAAAACATCAATGGAAATCAAATTTATTAACCAATGGAGGCCTGGATTTGGAGCCCCCCCCCCCAAATTAAAGTGGAAAAACACACTACAGGCTGATCCCTACTTTGATGTAATGTCCTTAAAATAAGTCAAAATGAGGCTCAGTATTGTGTGTGGCCTCCACGTGCCTGTATGACCTCCGTACAATGCCTGGGCATGCTCTTGATGAGGTTGCGGATGGTCTCCTGTGGGATCTCCTCCCAGACCTGGACTAAAGCATCCGCCAACTCCTGGACAGTCTGTGGTGCAATGTGACATTGGTGGATGGAGTGAGACATGATGTCCCAGATGTGCTCAATCGTATTCAGGTCTGGGGAATGGGTGGGCCAGTCCATCGCTTCAATGCCTTCATCTTGCAGGAACTGCTGACACACTCCAGCCACATGAGGTCTGGCATTGTCCTTCATTAGGAGGAACCCAGGGCCAACCGAACCAGCATATGGTCTCACAAGGGATCTGAGGATCTCATCTCGGTACCTAATGGCAGTCAGGCTACTTCTGGCAAGCACGGGGAGGGCTGTGCGGCCCTTCAAAAAAATGCCACCCCACACCATTACTGACCCACTGCCAAACCGGTCATGCTGAAGGATGTTGCAGGCAGCAGATCGCTCTGCACTGCGTCTCCAGACTCTGTCACAAGTGCTAAGTGTGAAGAGCACAGGGCACCAGTGGCGACTTTGCCAGTCCTGGTGTTCTGTGGCAAATGCCAAACGTCCTGCACGGTGTTAGGCTGTGAGCACAACCCCTATCTGTGGATGTCGGGCCCTCATATGACCCTCATGGAGTCGGTCCTGCTGCTGGGTTGTTGCCCTCCTACGGCCCCCTCCACATCTCCTGGTGTACTGACCTTTCTCCTGGTAGCGCCTCCAGCCTCTGAACACTACACTGACAGACACAGCACACCTTCTTGCCACAGCTCTCATTAATGTGCCATCCTGGATGAGCTGCAATCCCTGAGCAACTTCTTTGAGTTGTAGAGTCCGTCTCATGCTACCACTAGTGTGAAAGCACAACCAACATTCAAAAGTGACCAAAACATCAGCCAGAAAGCATTGGTACTGAGATATGGTCTGTGGTCTCCACCTGCAGAACCACTCCTTTATTGAGGGTGTCTTGATAATTGCCAATAATTTCCATCTATTGTCTGTTCCATTTGCACAACAGCATGTGAAATTGATTGTCAATCAGTGTTGCTTCCTAAGTGGACAGTTTGATTTCACAGAGTTTGATTTACTTGGAGTTATATTCTCTTGTTTAAGTGTTTCCTTTATTTTTTTTGAGCAGTGTATATGCTATCATATTCCTTCTCCCTCTTTTTTAGGGGGACAAGGATCTTGCACCAAGGAAAAAAATTAGCTGCAAATGCGCTATATATGAGAAACAGCTGTCCTTATTCAATAAGAAACCGCTTTGCTAGAGATGTACAGAGAAAATTATTAGAGACGAGCAACCGTCCTTAATGGAGGAAATTAAGGGTATAGTTTGTCAGGAGGTTCAATCCTCCATGGCCTCATTCTCCCTTCCCCCACCCGCTACACCTCCAAGGGCTAAGAAAAGGGGGTTCGGATTCTCAGGACAAAATGACCCTGCTAGAAAACGTCCTGGAGGAAAACAAAGTAAGCCCAGCAAAAGAGGACCAGGAAAGTAAGAAATATTACTAATAGAGACATTCAGCCAGGAGAATGGGAGCTGAACTCAGAAGTCTTTCAGATGCTGATCTGACGGTGGGGTCGCCCAGACTTAGATCTCTTTGCAAACCACCAAAATACCAAAGTAGACTAATACTTCTCACTGAATCCCGATGATGCCGGCTTAGGTGTAGATGCACTCGCCCATCCTTGGAGGTTCGAGCTTGCTTATGCTTTTCCTCCCATTCCGGTTCTACCCAGGATATTGCAAAATATATGAACCAAGATGGTAAAGGTTATCCTGATCGCGCCATTATGGCCGAAGAGGAGTTGGTTCAGTGCATTAAACAACCTAAGCATACAAGGTCCCCTGATCCTACCAACAATCAGAAACCTTCTCTACCAGGGCCCAATTCTCTATCCGGTTCCTGGAAGCCTACGTCTAGCGGTCTGGCTTCTGAGTTAACGATCTTAAGAGCAAAAGGTCTCTCGGACCAAGTTATCCAGACCCTACAAAGAAGTAGAAAGCAGGTGACTAACTCCATATGCTGCAAAATATGGAAGATCTTTCTGACATGGTACAGGCCAAATATACCCGACCTCCATCATCCTGATGTGGCCCAGTTCTTAGATTTCCTACAGGAAGGCCTAGAGAAGGGTCTTGGACCTAGTACACTCAAGGTACAGGTTGCAGCTCTTAGTTCGTAATTTGACCAGAGCCTAGCTGAACATAGGTGGATAAAAAGGTTTATGACGGCAGCTACCCGTCTTCGACCCAGACTAAACAATCATGTTCCCACGGTGGACCTTAATATCGTCCTTAAAGGTTTCACATTACCATTATTTGAACCATTGTCTTCTATAAATCTGGACCTATTGTAGTGGAAAACAGCCTTCCTAATAGCAATCACCATGGCCAGAAGAGTGGGAGAGATCCAGGCCATTTCAGTAAATGAACCTTGCTTAAAGATTCTAGACAACAGAATTATTCTTCAGCTGGACCCTTCCTTTCTACCAAAGGTAATATCAGAATTCCATAGGTCCCAAGAAATAAGTCTACCTTTTTTCTGTCAGAATCCAAAAAATAAGAACGAGGAAGAGTTCCATTCCTTTGACGTAAGACGAGTCGTCCTTCACTCCCTCCAAGAAACAAAATCATGGAGAAAGGATCAGAACTTGTTTATCCAGCTATATGGTAAAAATAAAGGCAAAAAAGTATCTGTGTACCGTCGCCAATTGGATCAAGAAAGCAATTGTAAAGACGTATCAAATCCAGGATCTTACCCCTCCAGCAAGACTTAGGGCACACTCTACCAGAGCCATGTCTGTCTCCTGGGCAGAGAAAGCTAGTGCCTCCATCGAGCAGATCTGCAGAGCAGCCACTTGGTCCTCTGTTCATACCTTTACTAAACATTACAAGCTGAACTTAATGGCCGTTAAAGGCTTACCATTTGGGGGAGAAGTTCTCCAGGCTATTGTCACTCCCTAACATTTAGTCTTTGGTATTCTTACTGTGGTGCTGTCGTGGGGGGTTATTAGAGAAAATAGAATTAGTCTTACCGGTAATTTGGTTTCTAATAACCCACCACAACAGCACGGGTTATTCCCTCCCTGATCTGACTGACCTTAAACTACTTTGATTTGCGTATTAATAAATATAATTTGAAGCATCCATACTTGTGTGGTCCTTTACAAAACACTGGAGGGAGGATGAGGGAGGGGCTATTTGACCTCTTTGTGTTTCCTGTCCCCATTAGGGTGGGGTGACATCCTCCTGTAGTGCTGTCATGGTGGGTTATTAGAAACCGAATTATCAATAAGACTAATTCTATTTTTTACTGCATCCTGAGGTACTACTCTAGTACGAGGTGTGAGGTTTGTATTGTGTTTTTCTAATTTTCTCACAACGCAAGTGCACAATCTGCTGCCCAGTATGAGAGACACAATCCAGTGGGCTGCTAAACAGTTTCACATTAGCAAACTCTTGTCCAGGGAGCGAGAGCCAGGGGTAGTGGAAGCATAGAGGTATATAATAAGTGACATACCTGTAAATCGGGTAGATTACAAGAGTTTAGTGTATGTGGGCATAATACAAGTAGGAGACAAACACCAGCTGCTAGGTCATGTTGTTGCATGTGAGCCTGGCTTACAGAAGCATTTTGGTTGTAGACAGTATGGAGCAAGCGACTAATCTTACTGGATTTAAAGAATTTGCAAACCTCTTGAAGGCTAGAAAACAGTCTTGTATGTGTGGCTGCGATTTTAAAATTAAATTTACAAAACTGAATATTCTATGCAGCTGGAATATTGCTGTTTGTGCAATAAATGTTCTTTCGCTTACACAGGAAAATATTCTGAGTTCTGGGGAAATGTTTTTTTGAATGCTATCACAGAGACCTACTTTTTCAGAGACCGGACTGAACTAGAGGATGCACTTTGTACATTGATGAGGCTTAAATGTTTTCATTTGGAAATACGCTGAGGAAAGCTGTAATGAAATCTACTGTAGGTATATTCAGCTTTTTATTTTTTTAAGTGCCCCGATATGTGCTTATTGTCAAAATTGCAGGTCCGTGTACTAAAAGGTTTATTCCCATCATTTAAAAGTTCTCCATAAAAAGCTTGAGTGATAATTTTCAGATTGATTGGGTTGTGACCACTAGGAACCAGAACCATCTTGAGAATAGGGATCTGAAATTCCATGTCGGTACGGAGCTGTGTCCCCACATGTCCATCATTGCACTGTTCATTCTCTATGCCACTGATGGAGCTACCCAAGTACCCAAGTATAGTGCTGGACTCTCTAGCAGCCATGAGTGGAGCTGTGGTGGATGTGCCAGAGGTTGGACCACCCTTGATCCATTATCAACCTTGTTATGATGGGAATAACTCTTTAATAATTATTTTAAGCTGAACTTGCTTCATTTGTTTGATGTTTACAGAACTGAGAAATGTATTCGGTCAAGACGCAAAGTGTTAAGATGCCAGTAGTAGTTACCTCTGCTGCAAACTGCAATGGAAAGTAAAATGCTAGCAAGTATAGTTATGCTTAGGTCTGTTCATACTAGCATTAGGACATCCATTTATGACAAAGCCATAACAACTAAGCCAGATCCATCTTCAGATAGCAGCTAACCCTAGGAGATTCTGTTGACTTTTTTGAGGCCCGTTTGGGTTTCCATATTTTTTGAGATCATGAATATTTACAATCAAGACTCTATATGCTAATGGTAACCAAATCCAAGACCAGCACCAGATTTATGTAATATTGCTACAACACATGGACTCCTTTTTTTTTCTCCATAAGAGCTTTCGTGTGTATACATAAATAGTAATTTTAATCCTTTCAATTGTATTACATGTATTCATCAGTTTCCCTCCTCTGCATGTTCGATCTCTAATTTTCAGTTTTCTCTGAACTAGTGGGTGGAGACTAGCTTCTTTGATGCCTCCCATACAATATGCGAACAAACATGACTAAATCCTTCTCTCCAGTCTCTATATAGCAAATTTCAGAAGCAGTAGCAGCATGGAGAATATTCTTAAAGAGTACTTTGGAAAGTAGCTGTGAGTCCAGTTCTAGGGTGATTTCTTGCCTCCATAGACTTTAAAAGGAAGCCGTAATGTGATTCCTCAGTTATATGAAAGTCTGTTTTGTCCATAATGAATTTTAGCAGATTTTCAGAGTAAATAATGAATTCATGGGTTAGTGTGAAATGGCTCATAAGTGGAGAATTTTATGGGATATATTACAATATTTTTTGTCCAATTGATCAACAGTTTTTATTTTTATCCACGTAGAAGGTAAGATCTTTGAACAAATTATTAAACAACACGTATGTAAGTACCTGGATCAGAATGAAGTGATTAACCAGAGTCAGCATGGGTTTGTAACTAACAAGTCATGTCAGACTAAC
Source organism: Phyllobates terribilis (assembly GCF_046119375.1). Lineage (NCBI taxonomy): Eukaryota > Metazoa > Chordata > Amphibia > Anura > Dendrobatidae > Phyllobates > Phyllobates terribilis. The sequence continues at coordinate 368,199,606 of NW_027362767.1, forward strand.
TTAATTTCCTTCTATGACAGAATCACTGACTGGGTGGATCAGGGAAATGCTATAGATATAGTATATCTTGACTTCAGCAAAGCATTTGACAAAGTATCTCACACCATCCTTATTGAAAAAATTACCAAGTATGGAAAGGACAAGGCAACTGTTAGGTGGATTCATAACTGGCTTAGTGATCGGACTCAAAGAGTGGTTGTTAATGGCTTCACATCCAGTTGGATGAATGTCTCAATTGGGGTACCACAGGGCTCTGTCCTGGGACCTGTATTGTTCGACATCTTTATCAATGATTTAGATGAAGGAATTGAGGGTAAACTGATTAAATTTGCTGATGACACAAAGCTAGGAGGGATAGCTAATACTAGAGAAGAGAGAGAGAGGATTCAAAAAGACCTAAATAAACTGGAGCAGTGGGCAGCAACCAACAGAATGGTTTTTAACAGGGAAAAATGCAAAGTACTACATCTGGGCAATAAAAATGAAAAAAGCATATACAAAATGGGAGGAATTGAGCTAAGCAACAGTACATGTGAAAAAGACTTAGGTATACTAATAGATCATAGACTGAACATGAGTCAACAGTGTGATGCAGCTGCAAAAAAAGGCAAATACAATTCTGGGATGTATTAACAGAAACATACAGTCTAGATCGCGTGAAGTCACTATCGCACTTTACTCCTCTTTGGTCAGACCTCATCTGAAACACTGTGACCAGTTTTGGGCACCACATTTTAAAAAAGACATCGACAAACTGGAGCAAGTTCAGAGCAGAGCGACCAGAATGGTGACCGATCTGCAAACCATGTCCTATGAGGAACGGTTACAGGATTTGGGAATGTTTAGCTTGCAAAAAAGAAGACTGAGAGGAGACTTAATAGCTGTCTACAACTATCTTTATTCTCATTTGCACAAGGAAAGACTAGAAGCAATGGGATGAAACTGAATGGGAGGAGACACAGATTAGATATTAGAAAAAACTTTTTGACAGGGTGATCAATGAGTGGAACAGGCTGCCACGAGAGGTGGTGAGTTCCCCTTCAATGGACGTCTTCAAACAGAGGCTGGACAGACATCAGTCCTGGATGATTTAGTGAATCCTGCTTTGAGCAGGGGGTTGGACCAAATGATCCAGGAGGTCCCTTCCAACTCTACCATTCTATGATTCTATGATAAGGTTATACAATTAGAAAAGTTGTCATGGTCACCTTATTAATCCTCCTAATTTCCTGTTTCAATTTTTTGTTGTCCCCTGGTCTCTCATCTTTGTTTTCTAGCAATGACCCATCTCAATAAATTACCATAAGAGAAAACCATCTATCCCGAGAGAAAAAAAAACAACAACTTTCAGATTACAAAACCAAAACAATTATTAAAATGGGATTTTGGCACATAAAGGCAGAAATAATAATTTATCTATTAAATGGGTTAAAGAAATGTTTTCATTGTGGACTGACATGGAAATAATCTGAAAGGCATGAGTTCAGAAAGGATTCCCAGTTGGTGGATGACTGGTAGTTAGTATTTTCTTCCATTGGATAATTATTAGTGTTGAGCAAGCATGCTCAACACTGCTCGGTACTTGCCCGAGCATCTCACTACTCAGGATGTTCGGCGAGCACCGGGCATTTCTGGGTTACTCGGGCGGGAGCTCGGGTCTCCGCCCTGCACATTTGGCGCTCTTTACAGAGCCAATGAACATGAAGGGATTGCCAGCCAGTCACTGTAATGCCGCAGCCATGTTGTTTGTGGGCATTACAGTGATTGGCTGGCCGCACAGCGTCACCTCGAGTATGTAAAACCGGGCGCCGCCATCTTGGACACAGTTGCTCCGGATCCGACAGTGTAGGGTCAGTGCTGCTGAGCTAGGGAGAGATTTATACTCCGAAATAGTTAGTGTAGGGTCTCTAAAGCCTGCCAAATCAAACAAACAGTCCTTCTCAGGACTAATATCTATCCCAGATATCAGGCAGGCAGGCAGGCTGAATAGGAGACGCAGAGGTTATACCAGCAAACGCTGCATTACAGTCCTGTGTGCTCCTGTTGGTCAAATTGCTAGACTTATCACCCCGGTGTCAGGCGTCTTATTAACCTTTTGGTATTCCCCCCCCAAAAAAATTTTTTAGTGTGTCTGTGACTGTTCAGACACCAATATATCTGTTTAAAAGAGTCTGGTGTAGGCCATAAGAACTGTGGTTTTGTAGTTCCACGGGTCAAATCTCTGTATTATCCTGTTTTTGGCAATATTTTGCCGTAAAAAAAAAACGTAAGAGTGTCTCCCTGACTGTTCAGACACCGATATATCTGTTTTTAAAAGAGTCTGGTGTAGGCCAGAAAAATATAACTCTGGTTTTGCAGTTTCACGGTCCAAATCTCTGTGTTATCCACTTTTGGGCCTGTTTTGCATGAAAAAAACAGTTTGTGTGTCGCTGACTGTTTAACCCCCAAATATATCTATGAAAAAAAGTCTGGTATAATCCAGTAAATTAGAACTGTGGTTTTGCAGTTCCATGGTTCAAATCTCTGTATTATCCAGCTTTTGGTCTGTTTTACGTAAAAAAAAAAAAAAAAAAAAAAAAGTGTCTCCCTGTCTGTTCAGTCACAAATATATCTGTTTAAAAGATTCTGGTGTAGGCCAGAGAAATAGAACTGTGGTTTTCCTCTTCCACGGTTCTAAGCTACTTTTTATTACCCTTTTTCCATTGATAGTGCGAGTGTAAGCTATTTTACTTCATTTACAATGGGCAAGGCACGTGGCAAGGGATGTGGAACTGGACGTTCTGGTGATGGTGCATGTAGAGGACGGGGCCATGGCCAAGGTGAAAATGTGCCACAACCAACAGCCACATCTTCTCGCTCCCACTTCTTGACCGAATTATTAGGGAACCACACTACAACACCAGTATTGCAAGCTGATCAGTGTCAACAGGTTATTAATTGGATAGCAGATAATACTTCCAGTTACCTGGGCACCACCACCTCCGGTCTGTCTTCCACACGGTCAAGTGTTAGTAGCCGTGAGTCTCGACCGCATACTCCTCCTCTCCCTGATGCTCCTTCCTCCCACCATGCCGAGTGTCATCAGACAGCAACTGATCCCACACTTGGACACTCTGAAGAGCTGTTCACTGGTCCATTTCCATATTTGTGCCCCTCGCCTACTCCACTTGAAGTGGTGAAAGAGGAGATCCCATGTAGCGATGCCCAAATATTTGAACAGCCACGGCCACAGGAAGTCGACCCTGGCAATTTGTCACAAGAGGTGGACGATGATGAGACATAATTGCCACGAAGTGAGGAGGAGGATCGTGGTGCGCAAGTGGAAGAGGAGGAGGTGGTGGATGATCTAGTAACTGACCCAACGTGGCAGGTGGACTCTCAGAGCGAGGCAAGCAGCACACAGGGGGAGGGAGGCAGAGTACCCCTACAGGCAGGAAGAAGCAGTGTGGTGGCCGCACACAGAAGGCGGGCAACCGTTCCCCATAACACCAACACGAGGGACGTTGCCAGTACAACCGGTAGGTCTTCCAGAGTCTGGAATTTTTTTAAAGACTCTGCTGATAACCCCAAAAAGGCCATTTGTACCACCTGCCATGCCAGCATAAGCAGGGGTGTCAAAACTACCAGCCTGACCACCACCAGCATGATCAGGCACATGGCAGCAAAACACCCGACTTTGTGGGGTGAACCCCAGGGTCCACGACCAGTGTCAGCGGGTGTCACCACTGCTTCTTCCGCTGTTGTGCGTGTAATAGAACCCCCTGTTGTGCGTGCAAGGCAATCCCCTGTCCATACTGCATGCAAAGATGCCCCCTCCTCTCAGTCTTCACTTGTTATGTCAGTTTCTCAAGAAACAGCATCAACGTCCACGTCCCACCGCAGCGTTCAATTGTCCATATCCCAGAGCTTTGAACGAAAGTGCAAATTCGCAGCCAACGTCCCACAGGCCACAGTCCTAAATTCGCACATTTCACGACTGCTTGCATTGGAAATGCTGCCTTTTAGGCTAGTGGAGACGGAATCCTTCCGCAACTTTATGGCAGTGGCCGTCCCTCGGTACTCGGTCCCCAGCCGACACTATTTTGCCCGGTGTGCCATCCCCGCACTACACAAGCACGTGTCCCAAAACATCGGCCGTGCCCTCAACAACGCTGTTACTGGGAGAGTCCACCTGACAACGGACACGTGGACAAGTGCTTGTGGCCAGGGACAGTACATCTCCCTGACGGCACACTGGGTAAACATAGTGGAAGCCGGGACCCAGTCGGACCTTGGGACGGAACACATCCTCCTCACACCGAGGATTGCGGGCCCTATGTCAGTCAGAGTTTCCCCCACAGTGTACAGCTCCTGCGCATCATCCTCCTTCTCATGTTCAGCCTCTATCTCAGATATCCCCACATCAGTTTCAAGCTGGAAGCACTGCAGTACTGCCTCAGCCAAGCGGCAACACTGCTTGTGAGTTGTGGACAGCTGTGAAAGAGCAGGCATATCTGTGGCTGAGACCGCTGAACCTACATCCAGGAATGGTCGTGTGTGACAATGGCCGTAACCTGGTGGCGGCTCTGAGGCGAGGCGAGATCACACACGTACCATGCCTGGCTCATGTGCTTAACCTCGTGGTTCAGCTGTTTCTTAAATCGTACCCCGAGTTGCCAGATCTGCTCATCAAAGTACGCTGCCTGTCGGCTCATTTTCACAAGTCGGCTAAAGCTTCTGCCGCCCTTGCTGTGTTGCAGCAGCATTTGCAGCTTCCGACACACCAACTGGTGTGTGATGTCCCCACACGTTGGAACTCTACCCTCCACATGTTGCAAAGGATTTGTGAGCAGAAGAGAGCAGTTGTGGAGTACCAGCTGCAACAAGGCCATCGATATTCAGGTCAGACTCCACACATAAGACCTCAAGAGTGGACCTGGATGTCTGACATATGTACCTGTACAACTGTCATACCATCGGTTCAGCGTGGGTGGCCTGAGGACAGGGGGGAGGAAGAGGAGGAGGAGGAGAGCATGATCAGTCGTCATCTTGGTGAGGACACGGAAGTCTTGCCCGTTACCAGTCTGGCATGCATGGCTAACTTTGTTGTGCTGCCTTAACCGTGACCCTCATGTTGTAAAAATGTTGGGTACCAGTCATTACTGGTTGGTGACACTTTAAGACCCCCGCTACAAGGAGAACTTTCACTCTCTTATTCCTGAGGTGGAGAGGTCTACAAAAAATGGGGCAGTACCAGAAGGCCCTTGCTGCAGAACTGTTAAAAAAAAATTCCCATCTGAACACGCTAGCGGCAGAGGTCACAGTTCGTTGCCCAACCAAGGCGTACAGGCGAGGGAGACGCAAGTCCAATCCAGCAGAGGCAGGGGAACACTGTCAACGTTCTGGGACAGTTTTCTGAGACCCGCCCAGCTTACAGGCCGTGAGGCGCGGGGTACTCTCACAAGGAGTGGAAAGTTTCAAAAGATGGTGAGGGAGTACCTTGTCGACTGTACCAGCGTCCTCCGTGATTCCTCTGTGCCTTTTAATTTTTGGGTATCCAAGCTGGACACCTGGAATGAACTCGCTCTGTACGCCTTGGAGGTCCTGGTCTGCCCTGCCGCTAGCGTGTTATCGGAGCGTGTTTTTAGTGCCGCTGAGGGAATTATAACTGATAAGCTCACTCGCCTGTCAACTGACAATGCTGACAAGCTGACCCTTATCAAAATGAACAAGGGCTGGATTGGGCCAGACTTCTCATCACCACCAAATGACAGCAGAGTAACATAAAGTCAAATCCACTGTGCTATTTCGGGAGGTGTATTCCCATGCACCTCTTCACACCCACACATGGGTATACGCTACCTCATTTCGGCTGTATTTTGCTCTTCTCCTTATCCTCAGCCTCCACCACCACTATACCACCAGGGTTACCTTGGTCCGTGTTGCCAGCATTGCAAGTTCCTCTCTCCTAATTTTTGGCAGCTTTTGCTTGGAAGGCATAGGCAAAGACTATGGGAGACCCACTCCCCAATAATGGGAATAATGTTTTTAAGATGCTGTATTGCATGGCTCTTCCAAGGGGCATTTAAACCGTCTTGTTAAGCTACTGCAACCTCCATGTCTCTTCCAAGGGGCATTAAAACCGTCTTTTTAAGCTACTGCAACCTCCACCACTCCTCCGAGGGGCATTAAAACCGTCTCGTTAAGCTACTGTGACCTCCATCATTCTTCCAAGGGGCATTAAAACAGTCTTGTTACGCTACTGCGACCTCCACCACTTCTCCAAGGGGCATTAAAACCGTCTTGTTAAGCTACTGCGACCTCCACCACTTCTCCAAGGGGCATTAAAACCGTCTTGTTAAGCTACTGCGACCTCCACGTCTCTTCCAAGGGGCATTAAAACTGTCTTGATAAGCTACTGCGACCACCACCATTCTTCCAAGGGCATTAAAACCGTCTTGTTAAGCTACTGCGACCTCCACGTCTCTTCCAAGGGGCATTAAAACAGTCTTGTTAAGCTACTGCGACCTCCACGTCTCTTCCAAGGGGCATTTAAACCGTCTTGTTAAGCTACTGCGACCTCCACGTCTCTTCCAAGGGGCATTAAAACCATCTTGTTAAGCTACTGCGACCTCCTCCACTTCTTCAAGGGGCATTAAAACCGTCTTGTTAGGCTACTGGGACCTCCACGTCTCTTCCAAGGGGCATTAAAAATTAAAAACAAAGCAGATGCTAACTTCTATCATCATCATCATGTTCCTCACCTTGGCACTCTCAACTCCCCTGATGGAGAAGCCAGGGCCCACCGGAGGTCTCTGGTTCTCTGGTGGGCTCGTCCAATGCTGCCCTAAAGCAGGCCAGGCTAAGAAAAGTGTGTGGGGGGATGTTCCAAGGAGAAATGGGGGTGGCTGGGGACCGTTTATGGACACCCGGCCACCCCCAGGCGGCTGGGGAGCGTGTGTGGACACCCGGCCGCCCCCTGGCTGCTGGGGACCGAGCTTGGACACCCGGCCGCTGGGCGGCTGGGGACTAAGTATGGATACCTCGCTGCCGAAGCAGCCATGAGGTAGTGGCCAGCTTCGGCCTCCTCCAACCTAAAAGGCCCCATTTCAAGTGCAAGCAAGCTAGCAGTATGGTATTGCAGCCTGGGGGTGGATGGCTGGCAGGCTGCATACTTGCGCTTGCATTGCAAGGAATGGGGGAGGTACAATTGAACACTGCCCTGGGACAAGGACTTGCACGGGGATAGTTGCAAGTCTGCATTTTCTGATGCGAAAAGGATCACTTCTGACGGGCACACTTTTAGGCAGTGACCTGGGTGTCAGAGATGCTTCCAGGGGTCTTCCCAATGCTGTTCCCATGTCTTTTCAGCACTGTATGCATGTGTCAAACAGCACATGGCCAGATAAGGTTGTAAAATGTTAAAATGACATTTCCCGGTGAATGCATTTGTCACGGTAGAAAGCAATACAAAAGTGCAAAAACGCATAAAAAATGCTACTTGTGAACATAGCCCAAGGTGTGGAGGAGTATTTTTGTTTTTGGTTATTTATTTTACCTTATACACAAGTCTTTACCCTGGAAAGGTACTTCCTTAACATATTTCACAGGAAAACCGTTTCAGTTTAGTTTTTGAACGTTTTATTGTGAGCCCGTAAAAGTGGCTTAATACCTCTGACCACGTTGTTGACAGCAGTGACCTGAGGGTCAGAAATGCTTCCTGGGGCGATGCCCATGCTGTCCCCATGTCTTTTGAGCACTGTCACTATCGTTTTGGGCACTTTTTAGGCTTTCTACAGACTGCCGGGGGTGCCGCCGCAAAAATGCTCGGTTCTCCCATAGACTAACATTGGGCTCGTTGCTCGGGTCGAGCACCCGAGTATCACGGCGAGCTCGGCCCGAGCTTCGAGCACCCAAGCTTTTTAGTGCTCGCTCAACACTAATTATTATGCCAGAAATTATATCAATACCAGACTGATCTAATTAACTGGAAAGTATTTTTTTGTCATATCTTGCTTTCTTAGCTTTCTTAGAATTTGGAACCATAATTGTCATTTGAAGAAAATATATTGTTTATGCCCCAGGCCAAAATATTTGTCGGCGAGGGCTGGGGGTGATCTGGGTAAGTTGGCTCTAAACCTCATTAAAACAGAAGCAGATGCCCCAAATGCTCAGCAGAGCCAGAAGATCCACAACCTAGAGTCTTGGAAACAGACGTGGCGGTGCACACCAAATGTCATATGAGTCAAAGTTGGAGAACTTTTTCAAAGAAAAGAACAAACTGTACGTGAGACATGGAGTGGAACAAAGAAACAGAATTCCTGGAAGAACTTGATATTTGTATTGAACGGTGGAAAAATGTAATTATATGGAGTTGCTATGGTTCTGGTAAGGCCACGGCCCCACTATCAGTATTTGGTCAGTATCCGGTCAGTATTTTTTCTCAGGAGTGGGAGCCAAAACCAGGCGAGGAACAATCAGAGAAAAGGTATAATAGAAACAAGTCACCAATTCTGCATTTATCACCCACTCCTGGTTTTGGCTCCCACTCCTGAGAAAAAATACTGACCGAATACTGACCAAATACTGATAGTGGGGCCATGACCTAAGGTTGTAACAATAGTGAATCAGAAGGGTTATCCCTGTAATTCAAAGCATCATGACAGCAATTTGGGTCACCATTTACGACCTGATATTCTATGTTCCCGCAATGTTTTGGGAGTGTTTTAGCGCTTTTTCATTGCAATTTTTTACACACTTTTATCACGTTTTTGATGCTACACTTTTTATTTCTTTTTGATATGTCATTCTTTAAATAAAGCTGTGTTTTTTTTTTACATTTCCTGGCATTTGGCTTTGTCGAATCTTTAATGATACAGTTATATGCGGATTACATCCATTTTTTATCTGAAGATTTTCTGCATCTAATACAATTCTATGGGGAAAATCCACACCTAAAACCCAGTGTACTCGTACACAGGTCAGTTTACACTGCGTAAAAAACAAACACAGTTGATAAAGAGATTTCTATAAATCCCCTCCACTTTGCTGGAACCGTAAGACGCTGCATTTTTTTGCAGTGACAATATAAAATGTCAAAAACTCATTGTGGGAAGGTAAAAAAGTTGTCCACTACTTTAACATTGATGGTCTATCCTTTTGACAGGTAATCAATGTCTGATTTGTGAGGGTGCGACACCCGGCACCCCCACCGATTAGTTATTCCCGGTGTCGGCAGTGGCCGGAACTGAAAAGTTATGGAACTGCACAGCACGGCTCTGCCTACTCTATAGTAGCCTTTATTGGGTACTGCACATCCGCCCCATATTTATTTGAATAAGGGGCAGGTATGCAGTACCCATCCGCGGCCACTATACTCTAGACCGAACTGTGCTTTGCAGCTCTGTAACTGTGCAGTTTCCTCTGGCAATGACATCGCGAACCAGGTGCGTAACTACCGCGGTCACAGTACCCATCGGGGCCGTGCGCGGCAATACATGCTGTCGACCAATCAGAGGCTTGCATGTGACCAGGCAGTGACGTCGTGCTCCCATCGCTTGCACACTGAAGTCATCCGGCGGCTATAAAAGAGGACACCACATTGCGGGGGAGCATAGTTAAGGTCAGTATTATTTTTTTTTTAAATCAGTGAGTACACGTTGGCCATACTGCTACATGGATGACTATGGGCTGTGCATTATACTACATGGATGACTATGGGCTGTGCTTTATATTACAGGAAGGATATGGGCACTGTATTATACAAATATGGAGGAGCTTTATACTATATGGAGGATTATGGGCTGTGCATTATACTACATGGATGACTATGCAGGGTGAATTCTACTATATTAAGGACTATGGGGGTACATTATACTATATTACTATGTGGAGGACTATGAGGGTGCATAATACTATATGGAGGACTAAGAGCTGTGCATTATACAATATGGATGACTATGGAGGGTGCATTATACTACATGAAGGACTGTGGGGAGTGCATTATACATCTACTATGGGGCCCCCTGACTTCTATGTACCCCTGGTAAGTATAATGGTTTATTTTTTTTCTATGCATTAAAGATCAGCGGTAGAACGGGGGACATATACCACGATGGGGCCAGGATGAGAGACCTATATACCAGGATGAGGGACATACAAGTGCTTCTCACTAAATTAGAATATCATCAAAAAGTTAATTTATTTTAGTTCTTCAATACAAAAAGTGAAGCTCATATATTATATAGTCATTACAAACAGAGTGATCTATTTCAAGTGTTTATTTCTGTTACTGTTGATGATTATTGCTTACAGCCAATGAAAATACAAAAGTCATTATCTCAGTAAATTAGAATACTTTATAACAACAGCTTGAAAAATGTTTTTAAAATCCGAAATGTTGGCCTACTGAAATGTATGTTCAGTAAATGCCCTCGATACTTGGTCGGGGCTCCTTTTGCATCAATTACTGCATCAATGCGGCAATGTGGCATGGAGGCGATCAGCCTGTGGCATTGCTGAGGTGTTATGGAAGCCCAGGTTGCTTTGATAGCAGCCTTCAGCTCGTCTGCATTGTTGGGTCTGGTAACTCACATCTTCCCCTTGAGAATACCCCATAGATTCTCTATGGGGTTAAGGTCAGGTGAGTTTGCTGGCAAATCAAGCACAGTGATACTGCTGTTTTTATACCAGGTATTGGTACTTTTGTCAGTGTAGACAGGTGCCAAGTCCTGCTGGAGAATGAAATTTCCATCTCCAAAAAGCTTGTCGGCAGAGGGAAGCATGAAGTGCTCTAAAATGTCCTGGTAGATGGCTGCGCTGACTTTGGTCTTGATAAAACCCAGTGGACCCACACCAGCAGATGACATGGCTCCCTAAACCATCACTGATTGTGAAAACCTCACACTAGACCTCAAGCAGCTTGGATTGTGGCCTCTCCACTCTTCCTCCAGTTTCTGGGACCTTGATTTCTAAATGAAATGCAAAATTTACTTTCATCTGAAAACACCTTGGACCACTGAGCAACAGTCCAGGTCTTTTTCTCCTTGGCCGAGGTAAGACGCTTCTGGCGTTGTCTATTGATCATGAGTGGCTTGACAGAGGGAATGTGACACTTGTAGCCCATGTCCTGGATACGTCTGTGTGTAGTGGCTCTTGAAGCAATGACTCCAGCATGGCCTTTTAAACCTTTCAAGGCTGCGGTTATCCCGCTTGCTTGTGCATATTTTTCTACCACACTTATTCGTTTTGCTCAACTTTCCATTAATATGCTTGGATACAGCACTCTAAACAGCCAGCTTCATAGCAATGGCCTTTTGTTGCATACCCACATTTTGGAGTGTGTAAATGACTGCCTTCTGGACATCTGTCAAGTCAGCAGTCTTCCCCATGATTGTGGAGCCTACTGAAACAGACTAAGGGACCTTTCTAAATGATTAGGAAGCCTTTGCAGGTGTTTTTTGTTAATTATTCTAGTTAATGACTTGTGTTTTCATTGGCTGTAATCAGGATGGGGGGGCGGTCCAAATCTTGCACTGGGGCCCATCAGAATCTAGTTACACCACTGCCTCCGGGAACAGCTGACAGCAAGGGTGTCAGGTGTCTCACTCCCCATCTATCAGGCCCTGATGACCTATCCTATGGATAGGCCACCAATGTTAAAGTAGTGGACAACCTCTTTAACTCTAAAGTCATACTGATAGGGAATCTAGATTGTGAGCCCCAATGGGGACAGCGCCAATAATGTCTGTAAATTTTATGAATTGTAAAGCACTGCAGAATATGTTGGTGCTATATAAATAAAAAGATTATTTATTTAACTTAACTTTCTAGCATTTAGATTTTCTTTTTGGCTCTTTATCATACTACTTACATATAGTTGGATATATTCGACTTTTTTGGACACAACAGTACTAAATATGTTTTCCTTTAACTTTAATTTCTTTCGTTTTGAAGGCGGAAAAGGGGGGTTATTTAAACTTTTATATACTGTTTTAGTTTCCGTAAAGCAGGGGTGAGGAACCTTCTTTCTGCCAAGGGCAATTTAGATATTTAAGCCATCCTTCAGGGGCCGTACAAATTGTGGGCTAACTCTGCCCACAAAGTACATCCTGACGCTGGCACTGGGTCAGAATGTAATCTTTCGTTGCTTGTACCTCAGCATGCAGTAGCGAACGCTGCGTACATGTGCTCACAGAGCAAGAAGAAATTAAAAGGCCGGTGGCCATCAAAACACTGCTGCCCGCCCAAGTACTGTGGTCCCCGGGAATCTGCCCAGGGGCTGGAGAAAGGGCCGTAAATGGCCCTTAGGCCGGAGGTTCCCCAGGTTTAGAGGACTTAAACCTGTGATCGTTCGATTGATTATACTTTATACTGCAATACACACAGTTTTGCAGTATACACCACGTTCCAAATTATTATAGAAATGCTATTTTTCTCTGATTTTCCTAAATGGATGATGCAAATGAATCTGCATAATGTTAAAATCATCGACTGTTAGAGGATAATTCATAGTTTATTGGACAAACCCTCCGAATGATATTTCTTTCAAAACTAAAAAAAACTCACAATGCACTGTTCCAAAGTATTAAGCACAACCGTTTCCAAACATTTTATAGGTTGTAAAGAACTGAAAATGGTCATTTGTTGAATTTCCAGCATTAAGAGATCACATTTACTGAAATCAAAAGCTTTTTCAATCAAAAACATCTTAACAGGCCAAGTTGCATGTTAACATAAGACACCTTCTTTGATATCACCTTCACGATTCTTTCATCAATTGAACTTCTCTGCTTTTGGAGAGTTTCTGCTTAAGTTTCTTTGCAGGATGTCAGAATATCCTTCCAGAGCTGCTGTTTTGATGTGAACGGCCTCCACACTTATTGATATTTTGCTTGAGGATTCTCCAAAGGTTCTGAATAGGGTTGAGTTTAGGGGAGGATGGTGGCCAACCCATAAGTTTCTCTCCTTTATGTCCAAAGCAGTCAATGACTCTGAGGTATTCTTTGCAGCATGAGATCGTACAGCATAGAGATCTTTTTTCTTTCCCATATTACTGTGGCCTTCTTGATAATATGGAATGTCTTCCTTAACTAGTTGTCCTTTAATTGGGCTCATCTGGCAAACTAATTATCACAGGTGTTTGAGATTGATTTTAGTGATCAAGAGATCCCTGAGATACAAGACCATCCATGAGTTTATTTGAAAAACAAAAAATTACATCTTTATGACACTAAAATCCAATTTGTATAATTTGGAACACGGTGTACAGAGAAACCGTAGTTCTCCTGTGAATCTCTGCCTCTACTTTTGATCATAGACCCTTCTTGGCTTTCAACTATATGTTCTTACAGGACATATCCAATTGGGTTATCCTGACAAAAGCAGCCCTTTATATCAGCAATCTTAGAATCTACAGCAAAATCCTTTACATTACCCACTCTATCGTCAAAACAGTCTTCCCACTTTGTAGATTTTCTTTTCTGTGGGTGGCAATTACACTCCAATTTTTGTGTTTGACTTTTTTTTCTACATTTCTTTCTTTCTAGTTTTTACGTCCTAATTTAGGCTGTGTGCCCACGATACGTTTTTAATGTGTTTCCGCAGCGTTTTTGCAGCTGCGGAAACGCATTAAAAACGCATGGTAGAAGGGCAGCAATGTTCCCCAATGATAATCTGCATGTGCTGTGCACATGCTGCGGAAATTTCTGCTGCGGATTATCATTGCGGAAAAAAACGCAGCACTACCAATTATTTTGCGGAAGTGCTGCGTCTTCGCCGCCATTGACTTGCATTAGACCGCATGGATTACGCATCACTGTATATGTAGATGCGTAATCCAAGCGTTCTAATGTGCGGATGGTACCCGGGTGTAGAGGAGAGGAGAGTCTCATCCATACCCAGGTACCATTAAAAAATCTGTAAAAAAAAGAATAAAATAAAAAATAAATGTATATTTACCTTCTGGCGGCCCGCGCTACGCTCCTACTTGCTTCCCGGCACTTTGCAGTGAATTGAAGGACCTGCGCTGACGTCAGAGTCATATAACGGGTCACGTGACGCTGACATCGGCAGGTCTTTCAATCCAACGTTGCCGGCAAGGGAGAACGGGGTGAGCGGGACACCGGGGGCCATCGGAGGGTAAGTATATATTTATTTTTTATTTTTACCACTCACTCGGGTCACACTATATAAATCCATGCTGTTTGCATGGATTTATATAGTGTGACCTAGTTGTCACAAGCACTTTCCAAGTGATGCTAATCGCTTGGAAAGCGCTTGTCAATCCGCATGCGGAAATGTCAGTGAATAAACGCTCCATTTCCGCATGTCCCTGGCAGGAAAACGCATGTACAATCCGCATGTACAATCCGCATGCGTTTTTTTCTGCCAGGGAGATGCAGAAACGCTCAGGAAAAAATCCTGAGCATTTCTGCATCGTGGGCACATCGCCTTACATTGCTGTTTATGTGGAAGAAATTATTGTTTCATCAACAGTTTATCAAACCATTCAGCATGTGCTTTTTATTAGAATATTGAGTTACTGTCTGTGCATCATTACTTCTATGAGCTGTACCGAATGGTATTGTTTACTTTACTTTTTAAGATTTTGAATGTTCTTTGAATATATTTTAAAGGGAAATATTGTTTATTGCTTTTGTCAAAACCACTGATTCTTTTTCACTATACTTCATATTCGATCATCGATACAGACTTTGTTTTTGTCAAATTTTGTTAACCATTTTATCTCAAGAAGAATCAAAGATTTTCTTTTCAGAGGTTTTCTATTGATTGTGGAGTCTCTCTCATGTAGAATGTACAGAATACCGCATGCTGTATGCATATTGAAGCTCACATTTTCTATTTTTTTTTTGTTTTTATTTAATAAGAATTTATTTAGGAGGAAGTTATAAAAATGTATAACATTGGGAAAAAATAGGTTTGTAAAACTTTTGAGCTACAAAAGACAATACATTTGTTTTTTTTTTCTTTTAATAAATGAAAAGACAACTTAAATAATAAAACTTTTTGATGAATATGAAACTGGAGATTTTTGTGAGTTTGTGATTGTGACAGGCAAATATGTTGCCGGCTTATTATAGAGCTATTACTAAATACAGCGCGTGCAGAATTATTAGGCAAAAGAGTATTTTGATCACATGATACTTTTTATACATGTTGTCCTACTCCAAGCTGCATAGGCTTGAGAGCCAACTACCAATTAAGTAAATCTGGTTATGTGCATCTCTGTAATGAGGAGGGGTGTTGACTAATGACATCAACACCCTATATAAGGTGTGCTTAATTATTAGGCAACTTCCTTTCCTTTGGCAAAATGGGTCAGAAGAGAGATTTGACGGGCTCTGAAAAGTCCAAAATTGTGAGATGTCTTGCAGAGGGATGCAGCAGTCTTGAAATTTCCAAACTTTTGAAGCGTGATCACCGAACAATCAAGCGTTTCATGGCAAATAGCCAACAGGGTCGCAAGAAGCGTGTTGGCCAAAAAAGGCGCAAAATAACTGCGCATGAATTGAGGAAAATCAAGCGTGAAGCTGCCAAGATGCCATTCGCCACCAGTTTTGCCATATTTCAGAGCTGCAACGTTACTGGAGTATCAAAAAGCACAAGGTGTGCAATACTCAGGGACATGGCCAAGGTAAGGAAGGCTGAAAAACCACCACCTTTGAACAAGAAACATAAGATAAAACGTCAAGAATGGGACAAGAAATATCTTAAGACTGATTTTTCAAAGGTTTTACGGACTGATGAAATGAGAGTGACTCTTGATGGGCCAGATGGATGGGCCAGAGGCTGGATCTGTAAAGGGCAGAGAGCTCCACTTCGACTCAGACTCCAGCAAGGTGGAGGTGGGGTACTGTTTTGGGCTGGTATCATCAAAGATGAACTTGTGGGACCTTTTCGGGTTGAGGATGGAGTGAAGCTCAACTCCCAGACCTACTGCCAATTTCTGGAAGACAACTTCTTCAAGCAGTGGTACAGGAAGAAGTCGGTATCGTTCAAGAAAAACATGATTTTCATGCAGGACAATGCTCCATCACATGCATCCAACTACTCCACAGCGTGGCTGACCAGTAAAGGTCTAAAAGAAGAAAAAATAATGACATGGCCCCCTTGTTCACCTGATCTGAACCCCATAGAGAACCTGTGGTCCATCATAAAATGTGAGATCTACAGGGAGGGAAAACAGTAGACCTCTCTGAACAGTGTCTGGGAGGCTGTGGTGGCTGCTGCACGCAATGCTGATCGAAAACAGATCAAGCAACTGACAGAATCTATGGATGGAAGGCTGTTGAGTGTCATCATAAAGAAAGGTGGCTATACTGATCACTAATTTTTGGGGTTTTTGTTTTTGCATGTCAGAAATGTTTATTTCTAAATTTTGAGCACTGATATTGGTTTACCTGTTGAAAATAAACAAGTGAGATGGGATTATATTTGGTTTTTATTAAGTTGCCTAATAATTCTGCACAGTAATAGTTACCTGCACAAACAGATATCCTCCTAAGATAGCCAAATCAAAAAAAATCCCACTCCAACTTACAAAAATATTAAGCTTAGATATTTATGAGTCTTTTGGGTTGATTGAGAACATAGTTGTTGATCAATGATAAAATTAATCCTCTAAAATACAACTTGCCTAATAATTCTGCACATAGTGTACATGAAATGGTAAACATAATTGAATTTTAGGTTTAAGTGACACTTTACTTACATAGGCATCTTGCATGATAATGAAGAGGTGAATTTGCCAGCTATCTCTCTGTGCCTCTAGACTACACATCTGAAGTAGTAGTTTTCTCTGGCTTCTATGCTAGAGTAGTATCCACACACACTCACACTTAGTCATTCCACCACTCTCACTCCACCTACAAAGCACCATCCTGAGACTCCTATACAGTCTCAAGGTGGATAAAACGCTGCCCAGTTTCTCCATTCTAACAATCTTTCCTCTTCTCCTTGCATGTACTATTCTGAGACTCTTCTGCTGTCTCAAGACTGCTGCATCACCACAATCTCTTATTTCCTGTGTACTGGTTCTGATAATGTGGCACCAATCGCCAACATAAAAAATGGAAAGTTTGTTTACCCCAACTGGTTCTATGACGCCTATTTATTCACTAGTGTGCTTATAACCATTGCAGGTTTATATATCTTCCTGTCTCAGTAAAACAAAAAGCAATCTGTGCAAGAAATGATAGTTTCTGATGGTAACTTTGGCCCCTATCAGAAACATTATTGCACTGTAGGGGAGCAATGGAGTCATAAAATGGATTCATTTATTATAATGTAATCTAGCACTATGGAACAACCGGCATCATGCCCTCTGATAAGATTACTATTCTTTGTGGAGCATACATTGCTTCTGTGGCTTTTGCTCTCCCTTCCTGTACACATTCTCAGTCAATCACAACTGCCCATGTTCACTGGTCATTGCTCTCCCATGATATCGCCATTAAAGGGAAGCTGTCAGCATTTTTTTTTTCTATGTAATCTGAAGACAGCATGTTGTAGGAGTTAAAGCACAGATTTTAGGGATGCCTCTCATCAAGCTCCAGGTTTTGTATGCTTACAATGATTGTTTTAGCACCAGTAGCTCATCAGTGCTGTGACTATCTGGTCTCGTCAGCCCTGGGCCAGCACGTCACTTCATGTGATATGCACCTCACCGTCTATGTATATTGTATATACAGAGCCTGGTGTGGACTGGGTTAACTTTTCAGCCCTGCTTCATTGCTAAATCTAAAAACTCTGATTGTGTGAGAACGGCTGCACCCAGTAATCTAAGTGATACATCACTGGATTCAGCTTCTCTTTGCCTATATAAGGCTGCTCTCAGATGAGTTAGCCAAAACCTGCTGACAGATTCCCTTTAAGAGCCCACTAATGAGAGGAGCTGGCTGTGTCCTGCCTCCGGCATGCAGGACTGTGCTTGACTGACAGACTACATTCCATTCAAAGCACAGAAGGAAAACATTGAACTCTGTGCTTTGATGTGAATGAAGCAGGAAGAAAGGGGCTGCAGCTCATATGAAATGTGACAGCTTAGACACAAAGCAGAACTTTAACAGCATGTTATTTATGAAGTTTCTCACAGGCTGGTCAGTGTTTTAATAATCTGTGTGCTTTGTAAAATTCCTTTAAGGAGTTATATGATAGTCTATTACAGAGCTCTATTTGCCAATTTTGGAGATGACGGCAAAAAGGGAGCACAATTCTTTTAAGCTTATTCGTCTTCTTTCGAATCGTTTTGGGACATTTCTCAGCAATGAGATTGATAAAACTTTAGCCTTGGTTCCTTGTACAACTTTTGAACATACTACATGTTTGATTTACAATTTTTCTTTAAATGTCCCTCTTGCTAATGTAGATAGTGAGCATTGGGTTTCATCCTAATGGTTTGTTAATGTTCTTGGGTTTTCATCTAATTTTTTTATATATACAAATGTTTGCCTAAGGGCTGCTTTTTTTCTTGTTTTTTTTTCCTGCAACTTTTTTTTTAAAGAATGGTTTACTGTGGATTGGGAATTCTATTATTTATTATTTGGATAACTTTGTCTTTATTGGTCCATAGGAAGCCGGTGCATGTGATTATTTATACAGCTGTGTATGGAGTCTTATTGGTATTGGCATGTGGGGAACGAGGTATGCAAATTAGCTCTCCCGCAGAAGGGAAGTGAACACTCATCAGTGCCACCTATTGGATGTAGCTTCCTTGTAAGTCAATGATCGGCACTTTAATGAGCTTTGTGACATGACTATGGCCACTAGAGCTTGCTTGGTTTGTTGGCCGCCTTTGCTGGGATTATGCCTATGGGCCATAGGGTTCTAGAGGTCTAACTGTGATTATTGCAGGTTTTAGGAATTCTTATTCTCAAGTGCTTATTTGCTAAAATGTCAAGTGGCATTTAGAGGTTTAGCTTAGATTTCTTTTTCTAATTATATTGAAAGGTCAATTTGGCAGTCAGACTTGATTTTCCTAGAAGAGTTACAATTGCTAACAGATGCGGTGGGGTGGTTTGGTTTTTAGATTATTTAGTATTGTTACATTTTTAGTTGTTTGTATATTTAAAGTTTTTCACGTTTTCTGGCTTTTGGGAGCTAGAACTTTGGGCAGAATAGAGTCTTGCCCGTGAGCCTTTATTCTGTTTCTGGGATTATTTACCCCCCTTTTGTAGCTTGTGAGCAATCCACTTTAACCTTTTATGTTTGTTTTGCAGTGTTTTCCTCTGCTAATGTTTTCAGGATTTTGCAACAGAAAACTTCTGTCATGGGGAGTGGTCAAGATTATATTTTGGTTTGTTTTCTTTTGATCAACTATTTCTCAAATTGTGTCTTAATCAAACTGATAAAGGGATGTGTGTCCATTTGAGGAAATTACTTTCCAGTCCTAGAAAATATGTTGTTCCCATTTTCAATTAGGCTTGAGCAACATCCACGTAGTTGTTCTTCCATTAGGATTGTTCTCCTTTTAACCCAATTTCATTTTTGGGCAGTTTTTTATTAGGTATGTAAGCATGCATAGTCTTTAGAGTGAAGATTCTCTAGATTATTTGAAATTGACCTTAATTTTCTAAAGGAATAGTATCTTTGCATGTTTAGTAATGAATGTTTTTCTTCCCCATCCTTCAGAATTTGATTAGCAATAGAAGCATTGAGGAGTAGAGAAGCCACAATCAAAATTTTGGGGAAGTGGTGTTCTTGGTGATATTATTTGTGTGTTTGCCCTTCTTTATTGAAAGTGTATTTCTTTTTCAGTTTTTACAGTTCGGACTGTGTAGATTTTGGAGAACTTCGCCATATGATGTCACCCTATCGTCTTTATTAGCCGTCCAAATATAAATTCTCATTATGCATGATCTACGAGTTCTCCATGTCATTCTTTGATTTTACTTTACGGTTGTAATTTATTGGTTATGTATGACTTCTAATCCCGTGATGAGGGTAAATGATGGAAAGTTGAGATGCCTCCACTTGTTGTAGGAGGGAGGCACTATGTTGCTTCTCTACTTTTAGTATTTCCTAATTGTGCGTGATCTATCTTGAAAACTGCCTTGTACCTCCATGCAATGCTCTGCAGCCTATCACTGGTATATATTTCTCACTCCTAAGTGTGATCTATCCTGAAAACTGCCTTGTACCTCCATGCAATGCTCTGCAGCCTATCACTGGTATATATTTCTCACTCCTCTACATTGTTTAATCCTTGATACTTTAAGGTCATCACACTTACTTTAAGAGTTTATGATCCATGTTGAGTTGCCAGTCTGTTTTTTTTCTGCAGTTTTATTGTCTCCTGTTGTCTTAAGCTAGTTGATTGATTGCTAACGAGTTAAATCTGTGTAGATCTAAGCAGATACGTCCCTATATATTGAGACATAGTCAAGGGGCAGCATTTATGCGGGGGCATTTATGCATACTTTATCGAAGTGCCATAATTTCTCAAAGTGCCGCCGCAGTTAGAAAATGGCAGTTGGACAGGGCAGGAGACAGGTAAGACATGCAAGACAACTAAACAAACTTGCTTTCAGGTCATCTGTTTTGCAAACAGTATTCACCGTTTGTATCTGTGCCATTTATATTCTGGCTGCTACAATCATCCACATTCACCGTTCTCCCACAAATTCGGCACACTTCATCCATATTAACCCCTCACTCCTCTCTTCTCCTATGTATAGTTGTCATGCTCTCTTCACAATGTTATACCACGCAGATCCATTCATTCCCACCATACAGCACAGGAAACGCTCTCACAAATCACTCAACCATCTGCTCACTCTCTGTATCTTCCTTCTATTAGTCGCAGGTGATATTTCTACCAACCCAGGACCCTCCAGTAATAATAACACTTACTCTTTCCCTGTTACATTCAGAAACCCTGCTAATCTCATTAATATTCCCTGCATATCTTCTGTCTCATTCAACTGTGCCCTTTGGAATGCGAGCTCAGCTTGTAATAAACTCTCTTACATCCATGACTTTTTCCTCTCTAATTCCCTCAACCTTCTGGCTCTTACTGAAACCTGGATCCAGCAGTCGGACACCACTGCCACTGCAGCTCTCTCCCATGGTGGCCTACATTTCTCTCATACCCCGCGACCTGACAACAGATCAGGGGGAGGTGTTGGTCTGCTTCTTTCAACAAAATGTACTTTTCAGGTTATCCCCCCTGTACCCTCCCTTATCTTCCCGTCTTTTGAGACCCACACAGTCAGACTCTACCGGCCCTTCTCCCTGCGAGTGGCGGTTGTCTATCGCCCTCCAGGTCCCCCCCGTCAATTCCTGGATCACTTTGCTGCCTGGCTTCCAAATTTTCTATCCTGCAACATCCCCACGATAATCATGGGAGATTTTAACATCCCAATTGGCGATTCTCTTCCCCCATCTGCCACGCATCTTTTATCACTAACCTCCTCCTTCGGCCTTTCACAGCTTGCTAATTCTCCTACACATGAAGATGGGAACACATTGGACCTGATCTTCTCCCAGCTTTGCTCAGTACATGACTTTACTAACTCTCCCCTTCCACTCTCTGACCATAATCTTCTTTCATTCTCTGTCAAGAACTGTGACTCTACTCAAGACACTCCCACCGTCCACACTTATAGAAATTTATGCGCCATTAACACCCAGAAATTTATAAAAAGGTTGCAATCATCATTGGCCCCAATCTCCTCCCTCCCATGTTCCGACTCTGCATTGAAGCATTATAACAAAATAATGCTATGCGCCCTGGATGAAGCCGCACCTCCTACACAAAGAAAAATTCAGCATAGACGGCGACAACCCTGACACACGCCTCAAACACGTCTTCTCCAGAGGTATTCCAGGTGCGCTGAACGGCTGTGGAGAAAATCAAATCTGCCCGAAGATTTCCTCCATTATAAATTTATGCTGAAAACCTATAACTCTGCCCTTCACCTCTCCAAACAAACCTACTTTAACAACCTCATCATCTCACTTTCCAATAATCCTAAACGACTCTTTGACACGTTTCATTTTCTCCTCAATCAAACAACACAGGCCCCGACCACCGACCTCAGCGCTGATGATCTGGCCAATTATTTCAAAGAAAAAATTGACCATATCCGACAGGAAATTTTCTCCCAATCCCCAAATGTTATGCATGCTCTCCCCCGCCACATTGTATCTTGCTCACTTTCTGACTTCGAACCAGTCATGGAAGATGAAGTGAATCAGGCTCCTTGCATCTTCTCGCCCTACCACCTGCACCAGTGACCCTATTCCCTCACATCTCCTTCAGTCCCTTGCTTCAGCTGTCACCTCTCACCTAACTAAAATTTTCAACCTTTCCCTCTCATCTGGTATCTTTCCCTCTTCTTTTAAACACACCAGCATACAACCATTACTTAAAAAAACATCCCTTGACCAGAACTGCACGGCCAACTACAGACCTGTTTCCAATCTTCCCTTTATCTCTAAACTCCTGGAACGCTTGGTCCACTCCCGTCTCATCCGCTATCTCTCAGACAATTCTCTTCTTGACCCTTTACAATCTGGTTTCCGCTCTTTACATTCTACTGAAACTGCCCTCACTAAAGTCTCTAATGATTTACTAACAGCTAAATCTAATGGTCACTACTCCCTGCTGATTCTCCTGGATCTCTCTGCAGCATTCGACCCTGTGGATCACCAGCTCCTCCTCACTATGCTCCGCACTATTGGCCTCAAGGACACTGTTCTCTCCTGGTTCTCCTCATATCTCTCTGACCGCTCCTTCTCTGTGTCTTTTGCCGGCTCCTCCTCCTTCCTACTTCCCCTTACTGTCGGGGTTCCTCAAGGATCAGTCCTAGGCCCCCTTCGTTTCTCCTTATACACCGCTCCTATTGGACAAACAATCAGTAGATTCGGTTTTTAGTGCCATCTCTATGCTGATGACACCCAATTATACACCTCTGCTCCGGACATCACCCCTGCATTACTACAAAAGACCAGTGATTGTCTTTCTGATGTGTCTAACATTATGTCCTCCCTCTACCTAAAACTGAATTTGTCAAAAACTGAACTACTCGTCTTGCCTCCCTCCACTTACCTACCTGTGCCCGATATTGCCATTTCCGTTTGTGGCTCAACCATTACTCCCCAGCAACAAGCCCGCTGTCTTGGGGTCATTTTTGATTCAGATCTTTCTTTCACTCCTCACATCAAATCACTCGCTCGTTCATGTCATCTACACCTCAAAAACATCTCAAGAATCAAGACTTTTCTCACCTTTGACTCGGCAAAAACTCTTACTGTAGCTCTTATTCATTCTCGTCTTGACTATTGCAACGCTCTACTAATCAGTCTCCCTCTTACTAAACTCTCCCCTCTCCAATCCGTCCTTAACGCAGCAGCCAGGATCATATTCCTTGCCAACCACTACACCGATGCCTCTTCCCTGTGCCAGTCATTGCATTGGTTGCCCATCCAATATAGAGTTCAATTTAAACTTATCAAGCTTACCCACAAAGCGCTCCATGCTTCAGTACCCCCCTACATCTCCTCTCTTGTCTCAGTCTACCACCCTACACGTGCCCTCCATTCTGCAAATGACTTAAAACTAAAATCCTCCATAATCCGAACTTCCCACTCCCGTCTCCAAGATTTCTCGCGTGCTGCACCAATTCTTTGGAATGCACTACCCAGGACAGTTCGATTAATTCCCAATACCCACAGTTTCAAGCGAACCCTAAAAACACATTTCTTTAGACTGGTTTATCGCCTAAACACACTCTGTCTGTCCCAGTTTTCCCCCATATTAAAATCTTCTTCAACTTCAGGTTCATACCAACCATGTACTTAATAGCCTCTGTCAGGACTGTACACATACGGGCTGGCGACCAGTCCATGTATTATTATTTATCCTATTTAGTATATCAAAGCTGCATTATACAATATATGTACTTTTTACCTTTTGTGTCTCCCCCATTTCCTCATAGACTGTAAGCTTGCGAACAGGGCCCTCACTCCTTTCGATATGAGATATGCTTATTCTGTATTGTCTGTATATGTCCCCCCTAAAATTTGTAAAGTGCTGCGGAATATGTTGGCGCTATAAAAATAAAAACTATTATTATTATTATTATTATTCTGCAGTTTATCTTGGGCTTGCCATTGACCTATGGCAAGCCTAAGGCCAAAGTCACACAATTGTATGAGAAATCATAAGATTTTCATCCAGAAAACTCAGACTGAAGTTTTCTAAATAATACTGGCAATATAGATACAATATGGATGACTAGTAAGGAATTTGATTTTTTTTATGCATCCGTATATTTGAAAGGGCGAGTCTCTCCGACATATAGAAGAGAATAGCGCATGCATCAGAACAGCCATATTGAATTAAATTGGTCAGTGCTATTCGATTTCTACTGGGACAGCACATGTCCATATATTACACTTGTGTGAACAAGTACGAAGTCTAAGCTGTAGTACTGGGAAACTGAGATTTGTTATCCTAGAGAGTAGTGAATGTCCCCATAAGGTCCCAATAAAGTAAATATAACCGAAAGAAGGGGAAAAAAAGGAGTGCCAGGACAGAGTATAATAAATTAAATTGTCAAAAAATTAATAAACTTTATTGAAATATAAATATTAAAAAGTATATACCAATAATTCTAGCGATATAAACAGAGGTTAAAATTGGTGGGTGAGCCACAATGGGAACCCCAATGGAACTTGCACAGAACATAGAGTACTGTGGTACAGTGGGGAAAATAAGTATTTAGTCAGCCACCAATTGTGCAAGTTGTCCCACTGAAAAAGATGAGCGAGGCCTGTAATTGACATCATAGGTAGACCTCAACTATAAGAGACAAAATGAGAAAACAAATCCTGAAAATCACAGTCTGATTTGGAACGAAATTTTTTTAAAATTTTGATGGAAAATAAGTATTTGGTCAATTACAAACAAGCAAGATTTCTGGCTCTCACAGACCTGTAACTTCTTCTTTAAGAGGCTCCTCTGTCCTCCACTCATTACCTGTAGTACTGGCACCTGTTTGAACTTGTTATCAGTATAAAAGACACCTGTCCGCAACCTCAAACAGTCACACTCCAAACTCCACTATGGTGAAGACCAAAGAGCTGTCGAAGGACACCAGAAACAAAATTGTAGCCCTGCACCAGGCTGAGAAGACTGAATCTGCAATAGGCAAGCAGCTTGGTGTGAAGAAATCAACTGTGGGAGCAATAATTAGAAAATGGAAGACATACAAGACCACTGATAATCTCCCTCAATCTGGGGCTCCACACAAGATCTCACCCTGTGGGGTCAAAATGATCTCAAGAACGGTGAGCAAAAACCTTAGAACCACATGGGGGGACCTAGTGAATGACCTGCAGAGAGCTGGGACCAATGTTACACAGGCTAACATCAGTAACACACTACGCCACCAGGGACTCAGATCCTGCAGTGCCAGACATGTCCCTCTGCTTAAGCCATTACATGTCCGGGCCCGTCTGAAGTCTGCTAGAGAGCATTTGGATGATCCAGAAAGAGTATTGGGAGAATGTCATATGGTCAGATGAAACCAAAGTTGAACTGTTTGGTAGACAACACTCGTCGTGTTTGGAGGAGAAAGAATGCTGAATTGCATCCAAAGAACACCATACCTACTGTGAAGTATGGGGGTGGCAACATAATGTTTTGGGGCTGTTTCTCTGCCAAGGGACCAGGACGACTGATTCGTGTACATGAAAGAATGAATGGGGCCATGTATCGTGAGATTTTGAGTGCAAACCTCCTTCCATTCGCAAGGGCATTGAAGATGAAATGCTGGGTCTTTCAGCATGACACTGCCAGAGAAACGAAGGAGTGGCTTTGCAAGAAGCATTTCAAGGTCCTAGAGTGGCCTAGCCAGTCTCCAGATCTAAACCCTTATGAAAACCTTTGGAGGGAGTTGAAAGTCTGTGTTGCCCAGCGACAGCCCAAAAACATCACTGCTCTAGAGGAGATCTGCATGGAGGAATGGGCCAACATACCAGAAACAGTGTGTACCACTTGTTAAAATTTACAGAAAACGTTTCACCTCTGTCATTGCCAACAAAGGATATATAGCAAAGTATTGAGATGAACTTTTGTAATTGACCAAATACTTATTTTGCACCAAAATTTGAAAAAAAATTCTTTCCAAATCAGACAATGTGATTTTCAGGATTTGTCTTCTCATTTTGTCTCTCATAGTTGAAGTCTACCTATGATGTCAATTACAGGCCTCACTCATCTTTTTAAGTGGGAGAACTTGCACAATTGGTGGCTGACTAAATACTTTTTTTCCCCCTATTGTATGTGTAATACAGGACAATATTCTATGCAAATTGCCTCTTCAGAGAAAAAGAGGACTTGAACTCTATAGCGCCACCTACTGGAAGCAGCAATTCTACAAGTCAAAATCGACACTTTAACGAGTCGTGCAATATGACTTAGGATAATGGCCAAATCAGAATCTCAATTTGCAGATACGGTGTTTCGGGATGTTGGCCCTCATCAGTGGAAACTATGAGAACTGATTTGACTAGATGAGAGGCTCTGGACTGAGGTGTAAGGGGTAACGTTTCTCCTTGTGAAGAGTGACACACTGGCTCTGGCATGCCAAGGTAACAATATTCATAATTGAATAGTCAATGATACATAATCATGAACAAATACAAAAAGTGTCTTTACAAAAATGCCAATAGTCAACCCACAATGAAAATTACAAGTAACATAGACAAGTGTTAAATACCAGAGGGACTCAACCACCAAACACCCGACAAGCGTTTCACTATTGCTTCATCAGGGATCAGTGCTATCTGATTTATACTTGGACATCACATGTCCATATAATATACTTGTCTGACCAAGTACTAAGTCTAAGTTGTAGTACTAGGCACAGATCAAGTAGTTGGAGGGCTCGTTTTGAACAAGCTCTGATTTCTTCTCCAAAAAGGAGGATATCCAAATATATAATATAGGAGAAATTGGCTAAGAAATCCATAATGAAAACCGTATTAATCTCCCTCCCAGTCTGACTCTTCATGTCTCCTTGACTTGCAGGTCACATCATGTTGGAGATTTCAGGAGGATTTCATCAAAAGCCACATAAAAGATTCTTCATGTTTAGCTTGTGTATTATGTCATCCTTTTTTTACTGCATTTTCTCGCCATACGGGTTGGTTTCGGGGAATCTTTGCAGGTGACCTGATTTCTTTTGCTCTGGAAAGAAACATTATTTACAGCTCAATGGAGGATCAACAAACAAGTGCTGCTTCCAAAGAATTAGTTCTAAACCTTTCCGAAAACATTTGATCTGTGAGTAATTCTATAAATCCCGCCAACTAGAGGTATTACGCCCATAATTTGACTATTGTATGTACTATTTCTATTGAAGAAGTTAAGTAGTAGATTAAGGAGGTTGTCTATCTACCACAGTGCCGATCCTGTCCATGGATTGTGTTGACTTTTGCAGCACAGCTATATTCACGACAATGGAGATGAGCTGCAAAATCAAATATAGATCATGCACACGGCCGCTGCTGTTCCTGAAGAAGACTCAGACTCTTGTTCCTAATTCTAGATATCGGGTTATTTCTGTGTTTGCCCATTGTGACCCAACTTCCCTTAGTTCTCTTAATCTTCACTAAAATGCTTCCTGCTTGACTTCCAATTCCGGACTTCTGCCTCCGGTTTTATGTCAAGACTGATTCTTTTTTTTTACGAAATTCTCATGAAAAAAAAAAGTTTCATCTTCTGCTGTGTTACAGAACATGATGCCTCTTGGAATGGGGCCAGCAGACAAGTCATTGTTCTGTGAATGAACATTTAATCTCATGAACAAGATAGCAAAAAAATACTTATGTTCAGCTTACCTTCAACAACAAGCAACGTCAGATCCCTGAGGAGTGCACAATAAAAATAATGACTGGAAAAGGAAGAGTATGGATCCACGCTAAAAAAGGGGAAAAAATCCAACATTTGGTCTCCAGTTTAAAATAGGAACAATAACATTTATTAGCACATCCAGAAAAAATAAGTGTAAAAACTTTGCACATTTATAAATAGGACATCCTGATTAGAGTAGCCCTATACTATGCGTTTCGAACTGCCGTGTATATGTGATTCGTATTCATGGAATCTTATTTTACACCGGAGACCAAGTGCTGGATTTTTTCTCTTTTTTTTTTTTTTGGATGAACATCTAATGTAGTTTTGGAGCCACCTAGCTTGTTATTAACATGAGGTTTGGAGTTAGAATCTTACAGGGAATGTGTCATCAGAAGTGATAGCGACCACGCACCATAGATTTACAGCAATTAATCGTAGGCACAGTTGTAAATTTACTGTGCAGGATTAAAGGGTTTGCCCATATTCTTAATTCAGGACTAAACCGCTGTTCAGCTTCCTGTTTGCCGAGAGGATGGTGCTCTTGTGAAGACTGGCAGTTCAGGCCAGCGGCATGGATGAAGTGCTGGCCCAAAATATGCTATCTCTTGATCTACTATATAATATGCTTATCCCGTCTGCCTGTCCATCCAGGAAATCCCCTTTTTCGCTGAGTGGTCCGGCCGCGGCCAATCAGCGACGTGGGATTTCAGAACAAGTCGGGAGATAGCAGGGCTGACTCCGCCCTTGTGGTCATGTGACTCACCAACTGCCCATGACGTACTGAATATGTTTTGTCAGTCACAGTGTGTGATGTACTTCTGTCACGTTTAATGAATGCGTTCTGTCAGACACAGTGCGACCATAGGCGGATTATAATGAGGGCAATCCGGGCTACCGCCCGGGGCCTCGGGCCACCAGGGGTCCCGGGGCTCCGGGTTGTCTTTGGCCAGATTGCCCTCATTATATGTGCGGTGCCGCGGCACAGACCGGCAGACAGTGGCGGGGGGGCCCCCGGACCTCTCCCCCAGCAGCGGCGCACGGCCACTACTTATTCTTCGGTCGGGCCAACACTGCAGCAGTTAACTTCCTTGTGCTGGCCCGGCCGCGTCACTGCTAGGAGACACGGCCCTGGGCACGGCCGTGTCTCCTAGCTGTGACGTCACGCAGTGCATTCCCGGCCTGCAGTGCTACTTACCACCGGAGAGGAGCAGCAGGAGGACTGGAGCCGAGCCGGGGCATGGTGAGTGTCTGTGTGTTTGTCTGTGTGTGTGAGAGAGAGTGTGTGTATGTGTGATTGAGTGAGTGTGTGTGTGCAGGCAGATATCATTGTGGGATGTCTGTTTATATGTATTTTTGTGTTCCAAATGTGTTTATGTGTGTATGTATATGTCTGTATATGTTTGTGTGTGCGTGACTGCGTGCGGCCTCCCGCTGTCTCTGGGGGGGGCGCCGTGCGGCCTCCCGTTGTGTATAGATGGCTACGTGCGGCCTCCTGCTGTGTATAGATGGCGCTGTGCGGCCTCCTGCTGTGTATAGATGGCTACGTGCGGCCCCCCGCTGTGTATAGATGGCTACGTGTGGCCTCCCGCTGTGTATAGATGGCGCTGTGCGGCCTCCTGCTGTGTATAGATGGCTACGTGCGGCCTCCTGCTGTGTATAGATGGCGCCGTGCGGCCTCCTGCTGTGTATAGATGGCGCCGTGCGGCCTCCTGCTGTGTATAGATGGCTACGTGCGGCCTCGTGCTGTGTATAGATGGCGCCATGTGGCCTCCCGCTGTGTATAGATGGCGCCGTGCGGCCTCCCGCTGTGTATAGATGGCTACGTGCGGCCTCCCGCTGTGTATAGATGGCTACGTGCGGCCTCCCGATGTGTATAGATGGCTACGTGCGGCCTCCCGCTGTGTATAGATGGCTACGTGTGATTGAATGAGTGAGTGTGTATGTGTGTGTGCAGGCAGATATCATTGTGTGATGTCTGTTTATATGTATTTTTGTGCTTCAAATGTGTTTATGCGTGTATGTATATGTCTGTATATGTGTGTGCGTGACTGCGTGCGGCCTCCCACTGTCTCTGGGGGGGCGCCGTGTGGCCTCCCGTTGTGTATAGATAGCTACGTGCGGCCTCCTGCTGTGTATAGATGGCTACGTGCGGCCTCCCGCTGTGTATAGAAGGCGCCATGCGGCCTCCCACTGTGTATAGATGGCTACGTGTGGCCTCCTGCTGTGTATAGATGGCGCTGTGCGGCCTCCTGCTGTGTATAGATGGCTACATGCAGCCTCCCGATGTGTATAGATAGCTACGTGCGGCCTCCCGCTGTATATAGATGGCTACGTGCGGCCTCCCGCTGTGTATAGATGGCTACATGTGGCCTCCTGCTGTGTGTAGTTGGCGCCGTGCGGCCTCCTGCTGTGTATAGATGGCGCCGTGCGGCCTCCCGCCGTGTATAGATGGCTACGTGTGCTCAATATTGAGTCATACAATTAATGTAAGGCTATGTGCCCCCGATGCAGAAATGCTCCGGATTTTTTTTTGAGCGTTTCTGCATCTCCCTGGCAGAAAAAACGCATGTGATTTTACATGCGTTTTTCCTGCCAGGGACATGCGGATGTGAAGCGTTCTTCACATGCATTTCCGCATGCGGGTTATCAAGCGCTTTTCCAAGCGATTTTAGCATCACTTGTAAAGTGCTTGACAACTTGGTCACACTATATAAATCCATGCAACCGGCATGGATTTATATAGTGTGACCGTAAAAGAATGGTAAAAAATAAAAAATAAATATATAATTACCTTCAGATGGCCTGCCAACGTACTATGGTACCTGGGTCTGGAGGAGAGTCTCCTCTTCTCCAAACCCGGGTACCATCCGCACATTGAAACGCATGGATTCTGCATGTACAGATGCAGTGATGCGGATTAAATGCGTTCGAATGCAAGTCAATGGCGGCGAAAACGCCGAGCTTCCGCAAAATAATTGGTAATGCTGCGGATTTTTCCACAATGATAATCCGCAGCGGATATTTCCGCAGCATGTGCACAGCACATGTGGATTATCATTGGGGAACATGGCAGACCTTCTACCAAGCGTTTTTTAAGCGTTTCTGCAGCGGAATTGCTTAAAAATCGCATAGTGGGCACACAGCCTAAAAAAAATTATTATTACTATTGTGCCAAATTAATTTCACGTGAACTATCACAGGGGATCATGTGACATGTGATACATCAGGTGTGTGTGGGGGGCCCCACGCCTTCTAAACTGCCCGGAGCCCTTGCTACTCTTAATCCACCCCTGAGTGCGACATAGTTCAGTCACGTTTACTAAACACGGTCAGTCACAGTGTGATGTACCTCTGTCACGTTCAGTGAACACGTTCCGTCAGTCACAGTGTGACGTACTTCTGTCACGTTTCATTCACCGTGGTACGTGGAACAAGAGACCCCTGGCTGCAGCCGCAAATAGTCGTGATGTAAGTGGAAGCAAGAGCCGGCTGCAGCCGGGGGAATTACGTGCTGGCTGTGCGTGGTCAGCGAGGTTGTCACAAGCAGGATTGACAACATGACGTAATTACAAAATTCATTAGGGGCCCCGGGGGATACATTGGGGGGTTAATCTAAAGTAGTGCACAACCCATTTAAACACTGCTTCGCTGATTAGTCGCGCCCGGTCGGCCGCATACATATTCTAGAATACCCGATGCGTTAGAATCGGGCCACCATCTAGTACTATTATAAGAGGGGACTTTGCCTTTGCAGTTTTGTAGGGAATGCAGTGGCATTGAAGCTGGCCAGATCTAGTACCACAGCCAGCATCAGAGCAGAGCTTACAAATGTAAGGAGAAGGACCTATTGCCCATGTTTCCCCCTTGAAAAACAAGTATATTGTTATATTATGTAATGTGAATTGTACAATGCATTAATGGTGTTAATGGTGTGTGTTGTTTAACAGTAGGGAAAGTGAGCGTTAATGGTTGGGACTAGCCCAGAATGGGAGGGGCTAAGCTGAAGGGACTGAGACAGTTGCCTGTCAGGAAGATAGAAAGTGACTATAGTGTGTAGAAAGAAGACCTAAGGTCTGATGTGAGCAGTGCCACATAATTTGGGTGTCCTTAACGAGAAAGGAGACAGAGGACAGCGAGATCCTAATGGAGAGTAAGAGAGAAAAGTGACCAAAAGTACAGAGTGTTCAATCGGAGGGTCAGGACACTTAACAGTACGGCTCAGAGTTTATAACTTGTAAAGGTAACGTGCTAAGACAGGACAGAGTATGTAAGACAAAGAGAGTGCCCTGGGCAGGAGTTCCGTAGCGTCAGAGACAGAGAAGATAAGTACCGGCCATACTGGCAATATAGTTTCCTAGAGGGGAAAGAAGATGCAGAATCCGCAGGTTGAGTAAAGGATTCTTGCTGGACTGTAGTACTGAGTCGGGCTGTATTGAAGTACAAAAGAAGGCTGAAGATAGAGAACATATGAGAGAAGACTAAGGAATTGAAACTGTGTATGGAAAATGTCCGTTTTGTGAAGGAAACGTTCATCAAGATGAGCACCCTCTATCTACTGTAATTCCCAACAAGTTGACCTTGAACTGTCAAACATCTGGTCCTGGCCAACCAAAGTCACATACGGCTTGCAAGCGCATAGCTCCCCCACAGCACAAGTCCACACAACCAGCCAGGACCCCACCTTCATGTAATGTACCGGGACGCACGGCTACCGCCCCGTGACACTTTACACAAGCTCCATCAGCCTGTGATTGATGCGCTCTTTGCTATGGAAACTGGACACCTCTGATACACTACTGCAGTGGTCGCTAACCTAGGCAAAGTGCAGTAAACTACAAAATTAAAACTCCCTCCTTTCTTCAGAACATAGAGGATTTTTAAAAGAAGTATATTGCAAAGTTAAGTTGCTTGTTTTTACTACCACTATGTAAGTTAACCCATTCAAGAAGTTGAGGCAACTCCTTTAAAACTTCCCCAGTCTAGTAGACCAAGTTAACAATCATTTCTGCCTTTTCTTTTGTCATCTACACAGCGCTCATTGACCGTTATGTAATTAATAGAAATATTGGCAATCCTATCAAGGTCTCCTAATCTTACTGATGGACGATATTTTTAATTGCAGAAACATTTTGAAACTTAAGTTGTCATCACGTACTTCAGTCATCATCTGAAGTAGCAACGTAAAACTAACATTACTCATTTTGGAATCAAGTGTTGTGATAAGATTACCAGACAAAAAAAGGAAACATAACAAAAGAAAGCCTCGCTGACTGTTAGGGATGGGTTTATTTATACTTTTGGGATATGCGTTGGCCTGTTGGCAAGGCTTGTCCCAAAATATGCACTTACGGTAAATAGAAATGCCTGATTGCTGAAGCCATCGAACATGAAATTATTTATCTGGTCCAGACTTAATTTTACAGCCTTTGTTCTACTCTAGAGCTGCATTCACAAATTTGGTGGGTTTAGAGCAGAGATCTCTGGAAGACCTTTATAGTAACTTGGTATAATTACCAGAAGTTTATTGCAGTGTTTAGACGGGGCAAAATAAATTAAGTGTGAGTGATTGGTACAGATTATTTACTTAGAGGGTTATATGAGAGGCATATGTGAGCACCATGTGTGTTGTGTGATCGGTGCATATGTAGAATATGTTCAGTGTGATAGACACTTACATGATCTTTTTGCATTATGGACCTCTGCAGTCAGTGTCCAAGCCTTGTCCCACTATATCATGTGAACGCCGCTAAGCTGTAAAGGATGTGTATAGCAAACAAGCAGTTATTACCAGCAGAACTGTGATTACAGCTCTGCGCAATCATACAGACTATAATGCAAGCTATAGCTAAATGGGGTTGTCCGTGTAAAACAGCTATAGCAAAACCAAAGAAATGAGCTGGAGCACATGTTGGTATAGGTGCAATATGTAGGGGCAAGCAACCGGATGCAACGCACAGACAAACACAAAGCAAAAGTAACGAAAGTAATGAATAGAGATGAGCGTTGTTCTACTCGAACTGTTCGCCAATCTCAAATTCGAGCTGTTTTGGGCGGTGTTCGAGCCGTTCGGCGAACACGAACAATTTGAGAAAAATTCGGCTGTTCGAGGTTATGTTCGATAACTGTTCGTGCACCAAAATCATAACTGGATTTTTTCTCAGTAATGATGAAAATGAATGTTAATACGCAGTTTGAGTGTACAGCGGGGTGGGGGGAGGGGCAGGGGATGGATCTCTGCAGGAACAATGAAGATCTCCATTTTTTTTCTCTTTCCCGCATTTACAGTGGGGAGGTGCAATCTGTCAGCCTATCAGCAGCGCACACACGGAGCAAAGTGCTTTTTTTCACACAAGCAAGGGCATGTGTCATTGGCAGTGTATGTCACATGTCCTTGCCCTATAAGACCAAGCCATTTTCCCCGTCGCCACCATTTTCTCACTGCTGCAGCTGCGTGTTAGACGGCACCGCTGTTGCTGTGTGCGCTATACCTTGTTAATTTCAAGCCAATTTTCGCACAAATCTACAGATAGCTTGGGAGTAGGGAATAGTTGTGATTGCAGTCCTTTTAAGGACTAGGTTACAGCATTTCCTACGACTTTTATCAGGCAGGTCTGTGCTCTTAAATAGATAGATTGTGGGAGTAAAGACTAATTGTAATTGGAGTCCTTTTCAGGACTAGGTTACATCAGTTCCTATCAGTTTTTGCCAGGCAGGTCTGTGCCAGTGCTGTGCAAGTTTTTTTCACAGCATTTGGCTGAATCTAGCAAAGCTAATCCTTTTTGGCCTATTGCAGAGTGTGTTAGTCAGTGGAGTAGCCTATCTGTGTTGCAAGATATACCACCTGTGTATAGAATACCAATTTTTTTACTGTACCTAGTGAAGTAAAATCTTTTGGGCATAGCATCATTCTATTAGTCCATCTATACTGACCTCCATCAGGTTGCAAATTGAATATAATTTTTTTCTGCATCTAGCTCTGAAAAAATAATGGTCTTCTAGCTATGTGTGGGACTTGTTGTATTAGTCCATCTATACTGACCTCCATCAGGTTGCAAACTGCATATATTTTATTCTTCATCTACCTCTGAAAAAATATTGGGCTTCTAGCTGTGTGTGGGACTTGTTCTATTAATCCATCTATACAGACCTCCATCAGGTTGCAAACTGAATATATTTTTTTCTGCATCAACCTCTGAAAAAATATTGAGCTTCTAGCTGTGTGTGGGACTTGTTGTATTAGTCCATCTACACTGACCTCCATCAGGTTGCAAACTGAATATATTTTTTTCTGCATCTACCTCTGAAAAAATATTGGGCTTCTAGCTGTGTGTGGGACTTGTTCTATTAATCCATCTATACAGACCTCCATCAGGTTGCAAACTGAATATATTTTTTTATGCATCTACCTCTGAAAAAATATTGGGCTTCTAGCTGTGTGTGGGACTTGTTGTATTAGTCCATCTATACTGACCTCCATCAGGTTGCAAACTGCATATATTTTTTTCTGCATCTACCTCTGAAAAAATATTGGGCTTCTAGCTGTGTGTGGGACTTGTTCTATTAATCCATCTATACAGACCTCCATCAGGTTGCAAACTGAATATATTTTTTTCTGCATCTACCTCTGAAAAAATATTGGGCTTCTAGCTGTGTGTGGGACTTGTTCTATTAGTCCATCTATACTGACCTCCATCAGGTTGCAAACTGAATATATTTTTTTCTGCATCTACCTCTGAAAAAATATTGGGCTTCTAGCTGTGTGTGGGACTTGTTGTATTAGTCCATCTATACTGACCTCCATCAGGTTGCAAACTGAATATATTTTTTTCTGCATCTACCTCTGAAAAAATATTTGGCCTTCTAGCAGTGTGTGGGACTTTCTCTATTAGTCCATCTATACTGACCTCCATCAGGTTGCAAATTAAAAATAATTTTTATCTGCATCTAGCTCTGAAAAAATATTTGGCCTTCTAGCAGTGTGTGGGACTTTATCTATTAGTCCATCTATACTGACCTCCATCAGGTTGCAAATTGAATATAATTTTTTTCTGCATCTAACCCAGCCAATAGTTTTGGCCTAATACCACAGTTTGGCCA
Organism: Phyllobates terribilis; assembly: GCF_046119375.1. Lineage (NCBI taxonomy): Eukaryota > Metazoa > Chordata > Amphibia > Anura > Dendrobatidae > Phyllobates > Phyllobates terribilis. Next base: position 368,235,568 of record NW_027362767.1, read on the forward strand.
CTCAGCTCTGCTCGGTTCCCATCCATTGTTTTTTTGTGCAAACAACTCCAGAGTTGTTAATTAGTTAACCACCAAAATGAGTGGAAAAAGGCCTGCTGCTGGTGGAAAGGGGAATAGGCGTGTTGGGAAGGGGAAAAAAGGTTGTGTCCGTGGGGTAGGTGTTAAAGCAACAGTAACATCTGCAGAAGAAAGACCATCTTCCAGCGAAACTAAAATGTCTACTTCTTTTAGCGGACAATGTGATAAGATCCCTTTCTTACGGCCACGCCAATCGCTACAAATTCCAGATGAGGCACAAAAACAGCAGGTGCTTCAACGGATATCAAGTGCTCCTTTAAGCGGGCTCTCCTCCACATCAACTTCAACATCACAAATACTCCAGTCCTCAAAGGTGTCACCCCAATCGCACTTGCTTCCTCACAGCTCCCAAATCTCCAGCTGCCCGTCTGAGTATGAGGTAGAACAGATGGTTGAGTCTGCAGAGCTGTTTACTCATACTATAGCCTGGGAATCAGAGGTCGACTCCAGCGCTTCTGTGAATCCAGACGAGGAAATGATCTGCACTGATGCCCAGAATCTTTATGAGTCGGATCCAGGACCAGACGCAGAAGGTTCTGACCATAATGTAGACCCTCATTCCCAAACTGTAACTCCTGTTGGTGGAGACAATGAGGAAGACGATGATAAGACTCAAATACCTGATTGGAGCGACAACTTTAGTTTTTTGTCAGGGCAGGAACAGGTTGGCTCTGAGGACGACGGGTGTGATAACGCACAGGGTGATGATGATGAGGTTGGAGATCCCACTTACTGTCAACCCACAGTCAGCCAAGAGATGAGGTCAGCAGAGGAGGTGGAGGAAGATGCTAGTGACGACGAGGTCAGGTTGCGCCTTCCTGGACAGAGACATAGTACTGGAAGCACATCAACAACTGCATCCTCAAACACAACTCTGCCTCTCACCACAAGTCGTGGTGGCTCTTCAGGTCGCATGGGTGCTAAGCCTTGCATAGCCTGGGCATTTTTTCAGATCGATAAAGATGACCCAACTCGTGTTATCTGTAACATTTGTCAGCAAAAGCTAAGTAGAGGCCAAAAAATACATAGTTTGAGTACTTCATGCATGAACCGGCACATGGACATGAAGCATAAGTTGCAGTGGGAAGCTCAGTGTGCTACAATGCGGCCTAGCCGGCCGGGCCAACCACCGTCTGCCATATCTTGTGCATCCGCAGCCTCTTTATCCTCTGTGACTGGGGGGACAGCAGTCACACCTGTCTTGGGGCGCAGACCTGCCACCTCTTTACCTGCAACAGCCAGCGTGATTGGCAGGTCATCATTTTCTTTGGAGGTGGTAACACCAGCTGGTGTTGAGCGCTGTCCGACATCGATAGCACCACCTTTGGATCAAGGCAACCTAACATGTCCGCCTGCATCTTCCTCACAGACCGGCAGTTTGCCGGGGACACCCTTATCAACCCCGTCTAAGCACAATAGCCAGCCCTCGGTCCCTCAGATGTGGACAAGTAAAAGACCATTTCCTCCTAGCCATGAGAAAGCTAAGAGGTTGAATTTCACCATCTGCAAGTTCTTGGCTACAGAAATGCTGCCTTTCCGCCTGGTGGACACAGAGGATTTTCGAGACCTTATGTCCGTCGCAGTGCCCCAGTACCAGATGCCCAGTCGGCACTACTTCTCAAAGAAAGGTGTGCCTGCGCTCCACCAGCATGTCGCACACAACATCACCGCTTCTTTGAGAAACTCTGTGTGTGACAGGGTGCATTTCACCACAGACACTTGGACGAGTAGGCATGGACAGGGGCGTTACATGTCGCTGACTGGGCACTGGGTAACTATGGTGACAGCAGGACAAGGGGCTGCTGTCCAAGTCTTGCCGTCCCCACGAGTTGTGCGTCAATCCTCTTTATGTCAAAGTTCCTCCACTGCTTCTGCCTCCTCAACCTCCTCTCGGTCTTCCACCTGCACCCAAAGCCTGTCTGGTCATGCCACAAGCTTTCTAACTGCGCAGAAGGGATCCTGCACACCTCCTTACTATGCTGGCAGTAGGGCTCAACGTCATCAGGCGGTTTTTACATTGAAATGTCTGGGAAATGTGAGTCACACAGCTGAGGAGTTGTGGTCAGCTCTGGAGAACCAATTTCATGAATGGTTGTCTCCACTGGACCTGAAACCAGGGAAGGCCGTGTGCGACAATGCTGCAAACCTGGGTGCGGCCCTTCGCCGGGGCAATGTCACACACGTGCCTTGTATGGCTCACGTGTTGAACCTGGTTGTCCAGCAATTTTTAGCCCACTATCCCAGACTAGATGGCCTTCTGCAGAGGGCACGGTCGCTGCGTGCTCACTTTCGCCGTTCGCATCCCGCAGCTCAGCGACTTACATCTCTACAGAAGTCGTTGGGCCTGCCACTTCACTGGCTAAAATGCGATGTGCCTACCTGGTGGAATTCAACTCTGCACATGTTGCAGCGACTGTGGCAGCACCGACAAGCCCTGGTGCAATACGTTCTGACGTATAGCCTGGGCCAACGAGATCCAGAGGTGGGGCAAATCACGCTGGAGGAGTGGTCTCAGATCAGGGACCTATGCACCCTTCTGCACAGTTTTGAAATGGCGACGAAGATGTTTAGTGCTGACGATGCCATTATCAGCATGACTATTCCGGTGATTTACATGCTGGAGCACATGTTAAACAGAATTCGGAGTCAGGTGGTGGCACAAGAGGAGGTGGAGGAAGTAGAGGAGGAGGAGTTGTATGCGGAAGGGCTAACATCTGCAAGGTCCAGACGGTCGGCAGCACCAAGGCGGCAGGCATGTGAGGGTGGGGGAGATGGTTTTACCAGGGCGCATGGTAGCAGCCAAACTAGTGAGGAAGGTGCAGGAGCCCAGGAAGAAGTGGAGGACGAACTGATGGAAGACTCATCAGATGAGGGAGACCTTGATCACATTTCTGTTGTGCGAGGTTGGGGGGAGAGGACAGAGGAAGGAAGCATGATTGTTACCTCGCCACCAACACAACAGGGACTTGGTGCTCCTGGATGCGCAACACACATGAGTGCCTTCTTGCTGCACTACCTGCAACATGACCCTCGAATTGTGAGAATTAGAAATAATCCTGACTACTGGGTTGCCACACTGTTAGATCCCCGGTACAAAAGTAAATTTGCAGAAATTATTCCTGCCATAGAAAGGGATGCACGCATGCAGGAGTATCAGCAGAGACTGTTGCAGAATCTTACATGTGCTTTTCCACAAAATACCAGTGGTGCACGTAGTGAATCTCACAGTTCCAACTTGCCAACCGTGGGACCGTCAAGTGTTCAGCACTCAAACCGTAACAGAACCACAGTATCTGCTGGTAACATCAATTTTGCGGAATCATTTCACCACTTTTTTAGCACATCCTTTGCAAGGCCACAGGAGACAAGAAGTCTGACACATAGTTGTAGCATACCTGGCGGCGTTCTTGCATGGTGTTCCATCTCTCATCATGCAAGATCGCAAACTTCATCTCCCGCCCAGCTTCCTGGTCTGGCTTCTTTCCTTGTGCTCTGCTCTGCTCCACTTTGGCTGCATAGGGCGACGCCCGCTGAACTTCCTGTTTCTTGTACCTGCTGCGGACACGCCCCTGTTGCACCTTCAGCCTATTGCTGTCCATCTTTGGGTATTTATACCACCTTCTTCCTCAAGATGGCGCCTGAGCATTGTTTCTTGTCAGTTGGCTTTTTGTCTCTGACATGCCAGGTCCTATCCTGTTTTCCTGCCTGTTTTCCAGTTCTGTGTCTGAACTGTGGTCTGTTCTTGTGAACACGCTTCTTGCCTGTTCTTTCGCCTTCTAGGGGCCGTATTCCTAGATCTGCCTGTCTGTGCCTTGCGGTATCTGTTCCCGTCTGAACAGAGTCCTGTTTGTGTCCCTGCCTTGCGGTATCTGTTCCTGTCTGAACTGAGTCCTGTCTATGTCTCCTGTCTTGCAGTATCTGTTCCCGTGTCTGAACTGAGTCCTGTCTATGTCTCCTGCCTTGCGGTATCAGTTCCCGTGTCTGAACTGAGTCCTGTCTGTGTACTCTTGCCTGCTGCCTTTCCTGGAGGCTGTATTTCCAGGCCTGTCTGAACACGCTCCTAGCCTGTTCCTCCCGCCTTCTAGGGGCCGTATTCCCAGACCCGCTCCTGTATCCCGCTTCAGTGTCGGTCTCTTCCGTACACTCAGTTCCAGTCTGAACTCTCTCCTATCCTTTACCTGTTTTGCCTCTATGTCCGTTCCTTTCCTTTTTCTGCAGAGTCTGAACTCGTACCTAACTCCTGCTTGTTGTCTCTGTACTCCCGTTTGTGAGTTTGTGGTCCCCTCGCTACTTCACTGCAAGTACCCTGTGGGTATCTGGCTCTGCCTTTCCCTTCCTGTCTGTTCCGTGAGAACAGAGCCCTGTCTGTCCTGCTCTGACTCCTTGCTCACTGCTCCGGCAGTCCTGTCCTGCCCTGCTTCTGCCCGCTGCTCCGGCAGTCCTGTCCTGCCCTGCTTCTGCCCGCTGCTCCGGCAGTCCTGTCCTGCCCTGCTTCTGCCCGCTGCTCCGGCAGTCCTGTCCTGCCCTGCTTCTGCCCGCTGCTCCGGCAGTCCTGTCCTGCCCTGCTTCTGCCCGCTGCTCCGGCAGTCCTGTCCTGCCCTGCTTCTGCCCGCTGCTCCGGCGGTCCTGTCCTGCCCTGCTTCTGCCTGCTGCTCCGGCAGTCCTGTCCTGCCCTGCTTGTGCTCGCTGCTCCTGCAGCCCCGTCCTGCTCTGTTCCTGCCCACCGCTTTGGGCGTTCCCTCTCTGCTGTGGTTGTCTACCGCATCTGCGGTTCTGTGACCCAGTCTGTACTGGGTCTTAACCTTTCTGTGCTCCAGCCCGTCCTTTCGGCCAGTACCTCCCTGCCTGCATACTCGCCTGTATCCACCCCTCTGCATACCTGCCGTGTTTGCTTACATCCACCAGTCTGTGCCAGCCTAACCTGCCTGTTCCAGTAATTCCAGTGTGGGTCAACCCCCGTGTCCGGAGTTTGACCTGGAGTAGCACCTGGTCCCTCTGCTCGGTTTCTCCCTGGTGCACTGGCGTCGTATGCCGTCGTGCCACCTTGGTCGGATCGGCCAGATACTTAGTCACGCCCCTCGAGGCACTCTCCGGTCCATGGTCCAGTGGAACCACAACACCCACACACGCCAGTCAGTCCGGGCGTGTGCATAACAATAGTCAACGCCTAGAGACGATGGTACAGGAGTATCTCCAAGTAAACATTGAAGCCACGACTGTGTCACTGGACCCTTGCTCTTTTTGGGCTTCCAATCTGGATAAATGGCCGGAGCTAGCCACTTACGCCTTGGAGATCTTGTCATGCCCCGCAGCCAGCGTTCTGTCTCAACGTGTGTTCAGCGCTGCTGGTGGTGTGCTGACAGATAAGCGCACGCGGCTCTCCACTGATAATGTAGACAGACTCACGTTCATAAAGATGAACAAATCATGGATCCGAAACGACTTTTCTACCCCTGTGTCATCCTGGGGAGAGTAAAAGCTTGATGATTGGTTAAAATCACCCTACCAACCGTTTTAAGCTTTCAAATTACTAATCATGTTTATCTGTATCTTGGCTGGAAAATAATTTGGGCTTTGTAGCAGTGTGCAGCACTGATTCTATTAGGCCATCTATAATAAGCTCCACCAGATTTAAAATTACTAATCATGTTTATCTGTATCTTGACTGGAAAATAATTTGGGCTTTGTAGCAGTGTGCAGCACTGATCCTATTAGGCCATCTATACTAAAGCTTCACCAGATTTAAAATTAATAATAATTTTTAGCTGCATCTAGCCCGGAAAATAATTTTGGGGCTCCGAGATGCGCAAGACACATAAGTGCCTTCTTGCTGCACTACCTGCAGCATGACCCTCATATTGTCAGAATTCGAAGTAATCATGACTACTGGGTTGCCACACTCTTAGATCCCCCAAACTTTTCGATCAACCTTTTCATTTTAATAAAGACCAAAAAAATGGTCATTTTTGAAATTATAAGCATTAGCAGGTTGTTAGAAACTGAAATCAAACAGTTTTCAACTCAAAACTTTATTCTAGGTGATGTTACATTTTCACATAGGACCCCTTGTTCGAAAGGAGCTTCTGAACTCTCTCGTCCATTGAATTTGTCAGGTTTTGGATGGTTTCTGCTTCAATTGTTTTGCATGAGGACAGAATACCCTCCCAGAGCTGTTGCTTAGATGTGAACTGCCTCCCGCCATCATAGACACTCCTTTTAATGATGCTCCAAAGGTTCTGAATGGGGTAGAGGTCAGGGGAGCATGGGGGTCACACCATAAGTTTGTCCCCTTTTATGCCCATATCAGCCAGAGATGCAGATGTTTTATGTGCAGCATGAGATGGTGCATTATCATGCAGAAAAATGATCTTGCTGTGAAATACACGGTTCTTCTTCTTGAACCATGGCAGGAAGTGCTGTTTGAGAAAATCCACATACATTATGGAGTTCATCTTTAGCGCCTTCAGGGATCCTAAAGGGGCCGACAATCTCTCTCCCCATGATTCCAGCCCAAAACATTACTCCACCTCCTCCTTGTTGGCGCTGTAGCCGTGTTTGCGTGGGGTGTCCATCAACCAGCCATCCTCCACTCCATCCATCTGGACCATCGAGCGCTGCACGGCACTCATCCGTGAACAAAACAGTTTTGAAATCAGTCTTCATGTAATGTTTGGCCCACTGGAGCCGTTTCTGCTTGTGTGAAGTGGATAGAGGAGGTCGACAGGATGGCGTATGCACAGCTGCAAACCTCTGAAGGACCCTGCATCTTGTTGTTCGGGGGACGTTGGAGGCACAAGCAGCTTCAAAAACTTGTCTGCTGCTATGACAAGGCTTTTTTGCCGCTGCTCTTTCAACCTGACGTAATTGCCTGTAGGAAAGAGTACTCAATTTGCCCTTATCAGCACGCACACGTGTGTACTGTGAATCAGCTACATACTTCTTGATTGCCAAGACACTTCATCCTGATCATCGCACAATGTTGATTGTAGTCATGCCTTGACCTAAACACTCCACAATTTGTTGCTTCTCAGCAGCCGACACATCCTTTTTCTTTCCCATTTTGGCAGAAAATGTAGGCTGCTTAATAATGTGAGACAGCCTTCTTAAGTAGTCTTGCCTTTCATTGGACACACCTGCCAAACTAATTAGTACAGGTGTCTGCAATTGCTTACAGTGATATAAAGAGCCCTGACACACATCACCATCAATGAGTTTAACTGACAAACAAACAAATTCTTACCTTATCACTCCTAAACACTTTTTGCATAATAATTTGGAACACAGTGTACATGTGCTTTTCCACAAAACACCAGTGGTTCACGTAGTGAATCTTACAGTTCTAACTTGCCAACCGTGGTCTGTATGGAGTTGTTCAATAAAGGGCCCAAAATTAAGATAACATAGATGGGAGAGGTCTCTATGAATAGGAATTCCTAAGTATTTGATACCCTGTGAGGGCCAGGCAAAGGGAAAGTTGGACTGGATGGAATCCTATATGGATTTGGGGAGGGAGACATCGAGGGCCTCAGACTTCGCTGCATTGATTTTAAAATTTGACCATGTAACAAAGTGATCTATTTCAGCCATAACAGCAGGGATGGATAAATGTGATTGAGTGATATATACTAGGACATCATCAGCAAATAGAGAGCACTTGTACTCGGTGCCTCCCACCTCAATCCACCTAATATTGGGGTTATGGCGAATTGATGAGAGCAGGTGCTCCGTCACTAGGATGTATAAGAGAGGGGACAGAGAACATCCCTGCCTTGTCCCATTGGTGATTGTGAAAGGTGATGAAAATGTTCTGACGCGCCCCCTGGGCCTTGGGACACCCGGAGCCGGACCCTTTTTGGTGGATGCTGGTGGTTGTAGTCTCCGTGGCGGCAACCCGGTTCCGTGGCTCAGGGCGGTCAAACCAGTGGCGGAACTATTTATGTGGTTTTGATGTTTAAATGTCCGACTACGCCACCCGTGGATTGCGGTCAGAGTGAACCGCCGCTCCAGGGCAGACCGCTGAGGCTGGTGTTGTGGGTGCAGCAGAGCGTAGCATAACTCCCCACGGGAGGAGTATAGCCTCAGGGCAGTGTATGCGGAGGATGGGGGTGATGGTGCAGGGCAGCAGCAGTAATGACACGGAGTCAGTGATGCAGTCCAGGGCCTTTACTCACAGTTCTTATTATCCAGACCACGTCTGCAGGTAACGGCTGCCCACGTCGTACTGTGCTCACCAGGTGAGGGGCTCAGACAACTCCCAGATAACTTTGGAGTGCTTCACAGGACCCCCTTTGTGTGTCCTTTGTCTGGCCTTTCTTACCAACCCTTCTGTCCGGCTGCCTCGAGCCTCCTCTTGGTAAACTTGGCGCCAGTTTCCCTGACCCTATGTGGTGCCTTCCTAGCGGGTGTAGTGAGGGGCTGCGCCACATAAAATGTCACAGCCTCCTGTTTCTAGCTGAGGGTCGTTTCCTGACTCCACTAGTTTCGGGGACCGGTCTCCCCCTTTGGCCTGACCCCTCCACGCAGGTGGATTCGGGCGTGCGGTGGCGACTCGCCCGTCCGCACCCCTGAAATCCCTTCGTTCCTCGTTCCTGGAGCCTTCTCTGCTCCTCTTCCTTCCTTCTCCCTCTTCCAGGCCTGGGCCTCTGTTACTAGGCCTGCCTCCGGAGCAGAGCTCATGCAGAGCCCCTGCTCCCTGCCACTTCTGCTCAGACTTCTCTGCACTGAACTAAGATGGTGCCCACCTTTTATACTCCCTTCTCAATGCACCCAGGAACTGCTTCCTCCCTGCTCCTGCACTACAAGGTTCCCCTTCCTCAGTGTTCCCTCCCCCCACTCCAGCCAGGGACAGGGACTGTCGTGCCCATCTCAGGGGCATATTGGTCGCCCTGCCCCACGGCAATGTGGTGTAATGCATGCAGGTGTCGGGTCCTGATCCACACTACATCCTTACCTGAGAGTGAGATATCACACCTCTGGGTGAGGTGCAATACCTCTGTAGCAACCGAGCCCTCAGGGTGCTACAGTTCCATTTATCTTCAGCCTAGGTGACGTATTGTGATACAGGGCCGTGATTTTGGCTATAAAAGGGTCCCCTAGACCCCTACCCCAAGCTTTTTAAGAGAATCATATATGGCGTGCCAGGAGACTCTATGGAATGCTTTCTCAGCATCCAACGAGAGTATCTAATTACAAATTTTTAACTGCATCTAGCCCAGGAAATACTTTGTGCCTAGTAGCAGGGTCTGCTAGTCAGCGGATTATCCCGGCTGTTAAGCAAGCTACACCACCTGTAGTTTGGACACTTCATTTTTTCAAAGGAAATGCTTCGGGACCACGGGATACTCAGTGAAGAGCATCAGGAGGCACCCCAAGGCATAGGGGCTCGGACTGACAGTAGGATGCCTTGCGGTGGACAGCCGAGCTCGATCCTTATAAAAGCTTTTTAACTGCAGCAGCTTTAGTGGACGCTACTGGAGCTGGAATTACGCGGCTGCTGGCATGAGACTTGCCCTCCAATAGATCCTTGTAAATGGATTTAAAGTGTATTTATTCAAATTAGAGAGACAATTTAAATTAAAAAGCTTAGAGCTGCCTCCACCACAGGGGGGCTCGCTCGACCCACCAGCGGACAGGCACCAGTATTGGGAGAGGGGGGCTGGCCGTCAGGGTTCACCGCGGCTCTGGCACAAACCCGGCGACACGGAGGTGGCACGGGCAGGAGCGGACTGAACGTGTCGGCTTCTCACTTTTTGGATTTTAGAAGGGCATGACATGCCTATATCTGTGTCTCCCCCTCCTTTTACTCCTCCACCTCTTTTCTTTTCGCATGACTATATGTACTTGTCACTTTTCCATGTGTTAGTTGTGTCTTCTGAGCAGTTTGTCAGCTTTTGGACACCTTTGAAGGTGTTTTCTATGTGTTTCTATGTGTTTTTGTTTGCCTGCCATTGGTTTTAACGGTGTTCGAAGGTGTTCGACGAACAGTTCGACGAACAGTTCGGCGAACACACGGGTGTTCGACGAACCGAACCGAACTCGAACACTACGGGGGTGGCTCAACACTAGTAATGAAACAATTTCCCTGATGTGGCGGGATATTGTGGTAACTATAGCAATGGTGAATAATGCAAAACAGGGTAATTACAGCATGAAATATACAATATCATATATACAATGAATCCTCAGGTTCACAGTCTCTTGTTATAATAGATGTTCTTAACTTCTGACAGGGGTGATACTCCCGGGACCATAAGTCACTGTACTAACACATGCCCTAGCAGGGGTCTCCTGTTCTTCCCGCTAGGCCGCAAGTCCTCCTGACAAAGTCTAACATGGCTCGCGGGGCAGCGTTCGCTTCAACCGGCCCCTGTCCTATCTGTTGCACTAGCCCAGACCAACCCCTGAGGTGTCTAACCCCGAGTGAAGTCTCCTCACAAATCTTTGGGGTTTGACCAACTACAGATGTCTCTTGTACTCGGTGAGATGAAGGCTAGGCCTCAGCTCTTGCCTGGCGTAGTCTGGACTTCAGGTCTTGACCGGCGCAGGTCTGTTTTTTGGGCCCTAACTAGCATAGTCTGGGCTCTGGAACTTTCCTGGCATAGATCGGGTCTTTAGGCCTTGACCGGCATCATTCAGACTCTGGGACTCATCTGGCTATGCCTGGGTTCTGTTTCCAGGTGCACCACAACCAGCTGCCTTTCTGTCACGGCCTGTAACCTCAGCCTTAGCGTCTTCCTTGACACACGTCCTGTTCGTTCCTCTACTTGGCGCCAAATCTGATCCCGTTTTGGCTCGCGGGCTTTTTATATAGTTGAACTGCGTCATCAAGGTCACCTGACCTGATGCTCCATGCAAACTCTTCCTTCCTAAAACTCTCCCCCTTCTGGTTGGTTCCGCAGGGTCCCACTTGGACAGTAGATGGCAGTCGTCTTGCACAAATACTGCACAGCGCTGGAGATTCTTGTTTCTTATGGCACATTTTCTTACACATATTCACACTGTGGCCATTGACAAACATAACCAAGGAAAAAAACTAAATGAGCAAATACCCTCCAGTAAGTAAATAAGTAAATAAATAGTAATAGTACACGTAAATAACAGGGGACTTAGTTGACACTATTATGATCAATAAAGCATAAAAGCCGTCCCATCTCAACAAGGTGTACCCAATCAGGATGAACCCTAACTCTTCAACCGGCCATGTGTCAGTAGACCTCAATAGACGAGGCAGAGAAGGATCCAGAGCTGACCATTTTGTACCTGCCCGTGGAAAGGTATATAGACAAGGTGCACAGCACAGAAAGGGGAGCCACGACCCTGTATGTATGAAGTACAAAAAACTAAAGCAAAAATAAAGAAATGAACTGGAGCATGTGTTGGTATAAGTGCAATGTGTAAGTGTACATTCACACTGTGAATGGATAGGTGATAACTTGGTGATCCATGGGGGTCTGGTTTCAGAATTTTTATCTGTTATCCGTCAGAGAGCATGTGTGACTGACGCTCCATTCATTTCCTATGGGGCTGCTGAGTGGTGCGCTTGGCTTTTTTTCTGACAGCCCCAAAGAGAATAAATGAAGTGGCATTCAAGCCACTTACCTACAGCTCCATATTGTAATGGAGATAAAAATTCACCAATCTGCTGGTACCACGGATCCCACCATTCGGATAACTTATTTTAACCGGACAACGCCTTCAAGTATCTTAATTATAGATAATTCATTGGTATTACGTTCATGTTGCTCCGGTAAATTACCAGGTTATTTTCATGTCCTCTAGTTAACGTACTTTCCTTTCTGTCAAATTTTTCCTTTGAAATTTATTTCATTTCAAAGAAACATCATTACAAAGTAATCTTATTTCACAACTCATTACACCTCAATCCATCCAAATAACGCCTACCTCTTTTTCACACTTTAGTTAAAGCACAGAATTATCAGCAGATGGGTCCAAAGGTAACAACTTGGGGGATAATCCATCATTTGCATTTTTTTTTATGTCGCTTATTATTTTTTGTCTTGTGGTGTTTGTGGACACTTTTTGCACCAAATTCTGTGAAATGGTGCACTAGGTCCATGAATTATGCGTAAAATAAAAAATGCTCTATATTTTTGTCTTTAACTAGTTTTGTTCCTTTTTAAAGCAAAAAAGTAAAATGTTCCATTAAAATGGCGCAGGCAACTCTAGCATTTGCTCCAAAATTTCTGTTGTACATAAAATTACTCCTGGGAAAATTACTTACCCTGGTTCCTTCATACCTTTGGTTCCTTAGAAGACAAGCTTAGGGCTATTTGTGGCGCCCCTGAGGGTTCAGTCGCCACAGAGATACTGCTCCTCACCCAGAGGTGTGGTGTCTCCTTCTCTCAGGTAAGGAGGGAGTGCTGCCGGGAACCCCAACACCCACATTCAACACTACACTGCTCCAGGCCGGCTGGAAGGGCAAGATGCACTGTGTTTCCTGCTGAGCCCTGTCCCTGGCTGGAGTGGGGGGAAGCAAAGGTAGGGGGAACCATTAGTGGGTGTGGGTGGAGGAAGCAGTTTAGGGGAGCAGTCTTACAGGATGTACTTAAAGGGAAGCCATCTTAGGGTGGTGAGTTCAGTCAGTAAGAGGAGAGAGTGAGGACAGTCAGTCAGGGAGAAGAGTCTCGTTAGGAGCTCTGCTCCACACGTGGGGCCTAGTGATAGAGGCCCAGGAGGGGAGCAGAGGAGGAAGGCTCCATTCTATAGAAGGGATCCCAGTGGGTACGGCGAGTGCAGGATGGCACCCGTACGCCCTGAATCTGCCAGGTGTCAGAGGGATCAGGCCGCAAGAAGGGGAAAAACCGGAGGCGTCTGACTTTTATAGTGCAGTTGCCACAGCCTCATCCTAGTCACCGTGAGGGTCAAGTATGTCCGGGAACTCCAAGTTGCCCAGAGGGACTTCAGAGCACCCGATCGGGACTGTGTATGGGGAAGCGCAGGGCAGGAGGGAGAAGACCCAGCGTGAAAAGTCAGTCTAGTGAGGAACATAAGAAAGCGGGGTTCCGTCAAGTGCTCCTGACTTACCTGAAGAAGAGCTGAACCCCTGTTCTGGCAGACTCAGCGCGACGTGGGAGGCTGGCACCCGCGCAGTGTACCTGTGGAACTTACATGAGAACTGTGAGTAAAAACTCGGATGACTACACTGCACTGCCTCCGTCAGTTATTTCAGCTGCGCCATCTCTCCCTCTGCACTACAACGCCCAGAATCACCACCATCTGCACCTACACTGCCCCGGGGGCCCGCTCCGCCTTAGGGGAGCAGAAACATCCCAGCTGCCATCCCATCACCCCCGGAGGACTGCAGCAGCACTGGTAATCCTTACCAGGTGTTATGCACACGCCCGGACTGACTGGCGTGTGCGGGTGTTGTGGTTCCACTGGACCATGAACCGGAGAGTGCCTGGAGGGGCGTGACTAAGTATCTGGCCGATCCGACCAAGATGGCACGACGGCATACGACGCCAGTGCACCAGGGAGAAACCGGGCAGAGGGACCAGGTGCTACTCCAGGTCAAACTCCGGACACGGGGGTTGACCCACACAGGGATTACTGGAACAGGCTGGTTAGGCTGGCGCACAGACTGGAGGGTATAGGCAGGCACGACTGGTATGCAGGCAGGCGGGTAAAGGCAAGCGCAGCTAGAGTGCAGACAGGGAGGCACTAGCAGGTAGGAACACAGGCGGGATAGGACCCAGTACACACTGGGACTCAGGAACAGGCAGGTTAGGCTGGCACAGACTGGTGGATGTAAGCAAACACGGCAGGTATGCAGATGGGTGGATACAGGCGAGTATGCAGGCAGGGAGGTACTGGCCGAAAGGACGGGCTGGAGCACAGAAAGGTTAAGACCCAGTACAGACTGGGTCACAGAACCGCAGATGCGGTAGACAACCACAGCAGAGAGGGAACGCCCGAAGCGGTGGGCAAGAACAGAGCAGGACGGGGCTGCAGGAGCAGCGAGCACAAGCAGGGCAGGACAGGACTGCCGGAGCAGCGGGCAGAAGCAGGGCAGGACAGGACTGCCGGAGCAGCGGGCAGAAGCAGGGCAGGACAGGACTGCCAGAGCAGCGGGCAGAAGCAGGGCAGGACAGGACTGCCGGAGCAGCGGGCAGAAGCAGGGCAGGACAGGACTGCCGGAGCAGCGGGCAGAAGCAGGGCAGGACAGGACTGCCGGAGCAGCGGGCAGAAGCAGGGCAGGACAGGACTGCCGGAGCAGTGAGCAAAAGGGTCAGAGCGGAGCAAGGCTGCCGGAGCAGTGAGCAAAAGGGTCAGAGCGGAGCAAGGCTGCGGAGCAGTGAGCAAGGAGTCAGAGCAGGCTAGAACCGCCGGAGCGGTAAGCAAAGGAGTCAGAGCAGACTAGAACCGCCGGAGCGGTGAGCAAAGGAGTCAGAGCAGGCTAGAACCGCCGGAGCGGTGAGCAAAGGAGTCAGAGCAGGCTAGAACCGCCGGAGCGGTGAGCAAAGGAGTCAGAGCAGGCTAGGCTGAGTAGGGGGGACAGGGCTCTGTTCACACGGAACAGACAGGAAGGGAAAGGCAGAGCCAGACACCCACAGGGTACTAGCAGAGAAGTAGCGAGTGGACCACAAACTCACAAACGGGAGTACAGAGACAACAAGCAGGAGTTAGGTACGAGTTCAGACTCTGCAGAAAAAGGAAGGGAACGGACATAGAGGCAAAACAGGTAAAGGATAGGAGAGAGTTCAGACTGGAACTGAGTGTACGGAGGAGACCGACACTGCAGCGGAATACAGGAGCGGGTCTGGGAATACGGCCCCCAGAGAGGCAGGACGAACAGGCAAGGAGCGTGTTCAGACAGGACAGACAAGATACAGGAGCGGGTCTAGGTAATCAGCCCCTAGAAGGCGGGAGGAACAGGCTAGGAGCGTGTTCAGACAGGTCAGACAAGATACAGGAACGGGTCTAGGTAATCGGCCCCTAGAAGGCAGGAGGAACAGGCTAGGAGCGTGTTCAGACAGGCCTGGAAATACAGCCTCCAGGATAGGCAGACAAGAGAACACAGAACGGGACCTGGCACCTTCAGAGTGCAAGCACACACTGAATGAAACACTATGCTCAGGCAGGAATAGATGGGAGCAGCTGAGCTATATACCAGGTGACAGACAGCAATAGGCTGAGGACGCACAAGGGGTGTGACCCACAGCAGGTACAAAAAGCAGGAAGTGATCGGGCGCCGCCCTTAAGCAGCAGAAACAGACACAAACAGACAGCATGGAGGGAAGCCAGAGAGACATTCTGGACTGGAGATCAAGTGCGCGCTCTTGCACAGTGGGAGATGGACCACCATGCAAGGACGCCGCCAGGTATGTTACACCAGGTACCACAGGTGGCGTCACGAACACTTCCTAAAACTACAAACCCCATATAAATAACATTCCCCATTTTGTTAATCTCCCTGGGCCACGGACCGGGCCAGCCGCCGTGACATATCCCCCCCAGCATCCATAGGCCCGGCTGCCGAGTACCCCACAGCCCTGGGAGCGCGTCATATTCTCTCACAGGCCACAGGAGGTCTGTAAGACACCCCATCAATCATTGCCTCAGAGTAACCTCTTAGAAGTTTCCTAGTAGTGTCACGGCACAGCACCTACAGCAGCCTACACTGATAAAGGCTCCTTCTCCTGCACACTGCCGGGTACAGAAAATTGCCATCCTTGCTGTTCATCTTTTTTTTTCAGGATATGGCTGCGCTGTTATGCGCTGCAGTCTTGGTCCATTACAACTAGGTACACAAAGTGCTCAGACAGGGCACAGGCACACAGTGACACAGTATATACAAAATGAAATTTCATAATTGCTCAACAAGTACTCTGAGCACAGTAGCAGACCTATTGACTAGCCCAGGGGATGGGGATGACTCGGTACTCGGGCCTTTGCCTGGCCTTGGGGATGTCGCGGTGGTCGGCTCCCTGGCCCGTACCCTGGGGTCAGCTTTAAAAAGGGGATTGTTTGTTAATTTTATGAAAGTTCGTGACGCCACCTGTGGTTTCTGGTGAGAATCACCAGCGCTGTGGCAGTCCACTGAGGCCGGTGATAAGGCAGCTCGATGGTATAGCTCCCCACAGGTGGAGCTTGGCCTCAGGGCAGCGTACGGAGAAGGGGATGCAGGACAGACGAGACCCAGCCGGGTCAGAGCAAGAACGGGGACCGACACGGTAGTCACTTCAGTACCTTTTACTGATGGAAATTCAGGCACATCCCGGAGCACTGTAGGTGCATATCAGGATCCTCCCCAATGAGCGGGTGTAGGGCCTCCTGTTTCTTGCCTCTGCGTAGTAAGTTTCTGACCTGCCTGGAGCTAGGCCTAACTTTATCTCTTTCCTGCACCGGCTGACGTTGTGGTAGGGCCTTTCTCTTGGAGTGCACGCTCCCAGTTTACGGGGGCCTATGTGTCTCCTGGCTCTGTTACGTATCAGCTCTCTGGTGAACCTGGGACCTGTAGTTCTCCAGGGATTCCGGTTATACCTTACTGGGTCGTAGAGATCCCGGTAAGCTCGGACCCGGTGTCAGGTAAATGTTTCGGGGTGAGCTGGGTAAGCTCCTCTGCCCCCACTGCTACTCACTTTCCACTCACCTTCGGCCACGCTCGGGCCCTCACTAGGCTACTCACACTAACGGCAGCTTGCCGCGCTTCACCGATCTTATGGCGCCGGCACACCTTAAGCTCACTATTCTGAGCTACAACTGAGTCCTAGTCTGGATGAGCTCCACTGCAGGCTAGCAACTGCAGGAGCTGGAACAGGCTCTGTCCTCTGAGGTAACTCTTCTCAGACTGTACTGGTCTAGACTGCAAACTAGATTGAACTACCTAGCTCCACCTTCCCTATTTATATCCCTTAACGGGCTCCCTCTGCTGGTCTGAGGTGGAAGGTGGAGATGTGTGAATGTTTATGGGGGCCTCTTGTGGAGGAATTCATCAATGCACTCTTCTAGGATCTGTGATACCAAGCGCAGCTGGGCGTTACACTATCATGAGTCTATTATGGAAGAATTAGAATAGAATCCTTTTTAGAATAGGTGAAAGCTGTCGTGCCGCACACATCCAATGGACAGGTTCGCTGAGCACTGATTTTTGAAGCAAACAGCCTTATTATCCTTTCTGTACAGCCCTTTTAAGAACTTCATCAAGGCTGGGTCAAGGTAATTTGGTGCCCTAGGCAGATGAAGCTGATGCCCACCCCCACATAAACCCTTAGTCCCCAATGTAAAGGAATGTATCAGAGACTAAGGTAGCAGGACCCCTAGCGCAAACCCCCTCTCCCTCCAGTGGGTCAGTTAACAAGCTCTGATGACCACTTCCACTAGAATTGTTACCTGTTTCACCAAAAAATACTAGCAAAAGTAAAAGAAAAGTTGTGTACTTTAACGGCGAGGCTTAACAGGGAGTGTGTTTTTATACTTCCATATGGAATCATTCATTGTTTGCAGACCACTTACACAATACCAGGGAAAAATAATGATATTCATCCCTCACATCCTATATTTTAAATGTCAAACCAAAGGACAGTCATGGAAACTAATATTACTTAACTATAATGTTTTGGTTTCAATTAAGGTGTGCATCATTTGGCGGAAACACCAATGGCAGCTAAACAGACCTCATTATAAAGGGATACTTATGATGGTCTTTACATCTGTCTTGCAACAAATACAGTTTGCAACAAAACTGATGGTGGTTCTGGTGCCATATCCCTGTTTGGATTGTGGTTCTCATGACTTATTCATGTACTGATATTGGTTCTGGTCTCGTATTCCTGTACTTATGGTGGTTGTTGTGACATCTTAATGTAGTGTAATGCAGTGATGGTTGTTCTGGTGCTGTATTCATATACTATTGATGGCTCTGGTGATGTATTCACGTAGTGATGACGGTTCTGGTGCTGTATTCAACAGCAGAACCATCATCAATACATGAATACGAAACCAAAATCATTATCAGTACATGAATACATCACCAGAGCCATCAACAGTACTTAAAAATGACACCAGAACATCAGCAATGAATTAATAGGTCACTAGAACCACCATCAGTACATGAATGCATGGCTAGAACCACCCTCAGTAGATAAATGCATCACCAGAACCACTATCAGTACATTAACCCTAGAACGCATGACCATAAAATGGGTATTTTCAAAAAAGAGTTGTTATGCCGAAAATGCCTGTAACATAAAAATAAATGAACAACTGGAAATGACAAACAACTATATACCTGAGGAATACCTAGAGTTTCAAAATTCTAACTAAAGTAATCTTGCAGAAAATAGAAAACAATTAACAGGGCGGGCCTGCGAGGCCCCAGGTATGCGTTCTAGGGTTAACAACATTAGACGTACTAATACGCGTCTGTGCCTTGGGACTTAAGAGCCAGACCCGTATTAGTACGTCATCGCGATCGCGCGCGCACACAGGCTGTGCGGGCGCGATCGCCGCCGGGTGCCAGCTGATTGTCACAGCTTACACCCGGTACTATGTGCAGGGAGCGGTCCCGCACCGCTCCCAGCACATTAACCCCCGCAATGCTGCGATCGAAGTCGATCGCAGTCGATCGCAGCATTGCGGTGGCAAGGGGAGGTGATCGCAGATACTCACCTCCTCTTCCGGCCTCCAGCGCTGTCTGCCGTGGCTTCCAGGATGTTTCCATGACGACCCGATGTCATCATGACAACATCCGGGTCACCAGACAGCAGGAAGATTTTTTGGACATACGCAGTGCATCTCCAAACTATCTTCTGCCTGTCCAGCGCTGACAGCCTGCATGGCACAGGGATGGTGCTCCATTCCTATGCCATGCAGGCGATCAGAATAAAAAAAGTGAAAGCCCCATAGTGGGACAAAGTAAAAACGTATAAAAACTGTCAGAAAGTGAAAAAAATAAATAAAAAAAAATTGTAAAAATATAAAAAAAATATGAAAAAAATAATCCACCAAAAATAAAAATATAATGTACCCATCAATAAATATTATTATAAAAAAAAAACAAAAAAAACAATAAAAGTACACATATTTGGTATCGCCGCATCCAGAACGACCTGTCCTATAAAACTGTCCCACTAGTTAGCCCCTTCAGTGAACAAGGTAAAAAGAAAAAAAAAACGAAGCAAAAAACAATGCTTTATCACCATACCGCCAAACAAAAAATGGAATAACACGCGATCAAAAAGACGAATATAAATAAAAATGGTACCGCTGAAAACGTCATCTCGTCCCGCAAAAAACAAGCTGCCATACAGCTCCATCAGCCGAAAAATAAAAAAGTTATAGCTCTCAGAATAAAGCTATGCTAAAAAATATTTTTTTTCTATAAAATTGCTTTTATTATGTAAAAGTGCAAAACATAGAAAAACAATATAAATGTGGTACCGCTGTAAACATACTGACCCGAAGAATAAAGCTGCCTTATCAATTTTACCACACGCGGAACAGAATAAAAAAAACCCAAAAAAACAATTCCTGAATTGTTGGTTTTTGTTTATTCTGCCTCCAAAAAATCAGAATAGAAAGCGATCAAAAAATGTCACGTGCCTGAAAATGGCACCAATAACAACGTCAACTCATCCCGCAAAAAACAAGCCGTCACATGACTGTCTGCCAAAATCTGGAAAAATTATAGCTCTCAAAATATGGCGATGCAAAAACTTGATTTTACAAAAAATGCGCCTTTTAGTGTGTGACAGCTGTCAGTCATAAAAACCCCATATGATTCTGGTATCGCTGTAGTCTCACCGACCTGAAGAATAAGGTCGTCTAATCACTTATACTGCACGAGGAACGGCGTAAAAAATAAACTCTCGGGTTAGGGTTATCCTTTATCCAGTTCAGACTGACTGCATTCTGAGACACAAGGAGAGAACTACATGCAAATTCTTAAAGGAGTGGAGAAAATATCTTGAAAGCCAATACTCCAGGAAAGAATTCCAGAAACTGGTTCACAACAAAGGAAGATAGCACCTGGAAAAAGAGATAGTTGAACGAGACATACTACCAGGTATGAAATATGCAAAATCACTTTATTAGATTATAATATTTTAAATAAGTCAGGACAGTTTATAGGGTGGATACAAAAACCAGAGGTATAAAACAGTTTAAGATCTAACAGCTGGTCAGTGACACAGATGGGATTGCATTTAGCTAATTTCAGGTAGATATACCGAAATATGTACATAGCCTGTCACAAACATATGTATACATGATCTCACATTAATGCACAGTGCCCCAATGGCCTACAGTAAGACATCATTATATAAATAGTTTAAATAGGAAATGCATGCTAATCCAACAGTCTAGTACAGGTACCAGAGGCACTGACGCACCAGAGGTATCATGAAGCAGGCAACAGGCAAATAATAGACAAAATTTGCTAAAAGCAGTGTAGTGACCAGAATGCTTACCAAGGGTGGGGAGGCGGTAAGACAAAAAAGATGCGCCTGACGCGCGTTTCGCGGCACCGCGGATTCACAGTACAGGTACACATAAATATGGGCCCCCCTTTCCATACAACATCACTCCTGCCCTTGAGAAAGCCGCCAGCGGTGCTGTGAAATGCGCATCGGGCGCATCTTTTTTGTCTTACCGCCTCCACACCCTTGGTAAGCATTCTGGTCACTACACTGCTTTTAGCAAATTTTGTCTATTATTTGCCTGTTGCCTGCTTCATGATACCTCTGGTGCGTCAGTGCCTCTGTTACCTGTACTAGACTGTTGGATTAGCATGCATTTCCTATTTAAACTATTTATATAATGATGTCTTACTGTAGGCCATTGGGGCACTATGCATTAATGTGAGATCATGTATACATATGTTTGTGACAGGCTATGTACATATTTCGGTACATATGAGTTTGGGTCGACATCTCAGGGAGTGCTCCAGGTAATTAATCTATCTTCCCACATTCTAACTTCTGCACTACTAGAGGTCCTGGGGATAGGTTTGACATTCTCACCGACATGCGGATTTGATTTTTTTACAGCATTAAAAGACCTCCACCTCTTCTCTCGGAAGCTCATCCTCAAGAAGTTACATCACAAAGGCCCTGGTATTTTGGATGACACAGCTGGGGCTGAGAGCGAGGCCTTGCAGTGCTTGGAGGACCTTTTGGCGGAACAATCCAAACCGCACTCAGGTGGGTTCCCTCAATCAATTATGCCCAGATCCACGAGGTTCCCCCCCTTGTCTCTTAGCCCTGCTGTGGACATTTTCACAAAATTACTCACGGAAGACTTGATAAATCTGTCATCTAGACGACAAGGTGATAACTTAACACACCGTCAACGCATGGCAATATCACAATTGCAGTTACTTAGAGATGTGGTGATCAAGGCGGCTGACAAGGGGGGCAACATCATGGTCTGGCCGTGTGATAAATATGAGCGTGAGGCTTTTTGTCAATTGAGGGACCCCCACACCTACATGAAACTGTCCTCCTGCCCCTTGGCCTCGTTCTCTGCTGAACTCAGCGACATCCTGACATGGGCCTTTGAGGAGGGCATCATTACGAAGAAGGTGTTGGATGGTCTGTTGGTGGGTTTCCCCAGGACCCCGACGTTCTATTTGTTGCCGAAAGTCCACAGGTACTCCGTTGACCCACCGGGACGCCCGATTGTGTCTGGGATTGGGGGCCTATGTGAGCCCGTTTGTAAATTTATTGATTTTTACCTTAAACCCCTAGTGGAAACACTACCATCCTTTGTCAAAGACACAACCGGGGTTCTGACCCGGGTTGACGGAGTCCTTGTGGACGAGGGAACCCTACTAGTCACGGCCGACGTGGAGAGTTTGTACACCAGTATAAATCACAATGATGGTTTAAGAGCGGTCCGCCTCTTCTTGGGCGCCTCCAACCTGGACGCCCCTCTGCGTGAACTTATCTTGGAGCTGCTGGAGTTTGCCCTTACCCACAATTTGTTGTATTTAAAGATCGTTTTTATCTACAGAAGTGTGGCACTGCCATGGGGGCGGCCTGTGCCCCCTCCTATGCCAACCTCTTCCTGGGACAGTGGGAGAGGGAAATTTTTGGTGATGGGGGGGCACCGCCCGCCCACCGTGTGCTGTGCTGGATACGCTATATAGATGATATTTTGTTTTTGTGGCAGGGTTCAAGCCAGCAGCTTGGGACTTTCATGGACGGACTCAGCGTGAATCAGTACAACATTAAATTGACCTACAGCTATGACTGTAAAAAGGTGGACTTCCTAGACATCTCGCTGCGTGTAGACTCTGATGGGTGCATACAGACGGACGTGTATTGCAAGTCCACCGCAGTGAATTCACTGATTCACGCCGGTTCTGCCCATAGTCCCGCCACCATTAGGTCTGTCCCGGTTGGACAGTTCCTAAGAATGAGGCGGATCTGCTCCTCATATTCTGATATTGAACGTCAGGCCCGTGATCTGGGGCAGAGGTTCGTCCAACGTGGTTATAGTCGCAGATGTATTAAACATGGATATGAGAGAGCAAGGAAAACTCCACGTAATGAATTACTTCACCCCTCAAGAAGGAGGAAAGACGTGGATGATAAAATCGGATTTATCTCTGCATATAACCACGAGTGGTCGGGCATGCGCCAGATCCTGACTAAACTTTGAGATATATTGATGACAGAGCCCTCCCTGAGATTGTACTTGGGGGACCGCCCTCTGATGACCCCCAGGAGATCCAAGAATCTTGGGGATCTCCTGGTTAGGAGTCACTACATTCCTGAAAGACAGTGTCCCTTTGGCTCAGGGGGTCCTGTTTTGGGTTGCTACAAATGTCGTCATTGCCTGGCTTGCCCCAATGTCCTTCGCTGTACTTCATTCACACCTGCGGACGGGCGGAGGACCTTCGACATAAGCCAACATATATCTTGCAGCACTTCAAATGTGATCTATTACGCCACATGCAGCTGCTCTCTAATATATGTGGGCCTGACGTCGAGGGAACTTCGCGTACGTGTCCGCGAACACGTGAGGGACATTGGGGCAGCCAGATCGGCACCTGAACCGGACCTCCTTAAGACCATCCCACGACATTTCAGGGATAAACACAATTGTGATCCTCGCTCCCTTCTGGTCCGTGGGATAGATGTTGTGAGCCTTGGGATACGGGGCGGTAATATTAAGAGAAGCCTTGCACAACGGGAGGCTCATTGGATTGTGCGTTTGAACACAGTTGTACCTTTTGGCTTGAATGAAACCTTGAGCTTTTCTTCCTACCTATAATTGTGACGGGCATTTTTTGTACCTATTCCCGCGTATTTATCTAGGCGGTTTCTGTCTTTTTGTTTTTAGCCTTATATATATTTTGTGTTCATTTATTTGTTTTTAGTATATTATGTGATGTTGTATTGTGTCAATACATTAATTTGCTAATTTTTTGTTCTTCTTTTTCTACCTGTTTTTCTATTTTAGTTCATGTCAGAATTTTACATCTTTACTAAGGCTCATCAATTCATATCTACAGCCCTATTTTATGTGTTCCCAGCGATGGTGTAATTTATTGATAAGGATGCTTTATGATGTTTATGTTTGGTGTTTGATTACTCCTGTCTTTATCTGTGCAGCCACACTTTTTTTCTCATGCTGGAGGGATGTGTGGTGCGTCCTGGCTGTCCCTGCCGTGTCCCTGGCTGTCTCCAGGCTTACCTGGCGCGCTCTCCCAGCGCGCGCGGGTGGCTTGACGGTCTGGGGGCATGCCTGGCACTGGACCGGGGCGGTGCACATGCGCCGTTCCACACACGTCCCTGCGATCATGTGACACTGATCACGTGATCGCGATGATGCACTTCCGGTTTACGGAGGTTGCGTTTCTGGGTTGTCCATTGGATTCACAGTACAGGCACACATAAATATGGGCCCCCCTTTCCATACAACATCACTCCTGCCCTTGAGAAAGCGGCCAGCGGTGCCGCGAAACACGCGTCGGGCGCATCTTTTTTGTCTTACCGCCTCCCCACCCTTGGTAAGCATTCTGGTCACTACACTGCTTTTAGCAAATTTTGTCTATTATTCGCCTGCTGCCTGCTTCATGATACCTCTGGTGCGTCAGTGCCTCTGGTACCTGTACTAGACTGTTGGATTAGCATGCATTTCCTATTTAAACTATTTATATAATGATGTCTTACTGTAGGCCATTGGGGCACTGTGCATTTATGTGAGATCATGTGTATATATACTGTATGTTTGTGACAGGCTATGTACATATTTTGGTATATCTACCTGAAATTAGCTAAATGCAATCCCATCTGTGTCACTGGCCAGCTGTTAGATCTTAAACTGTTTTATACCTCTGTTTTTTGTATCCATCCTATAAACTGTCCTGTCTTATTTAAAATATTATAATCTAATAAAGTGATTTTGCATATTTCATACCTGGTAGTCTGTCTCGTTCTCCTATCTCTTTTTCCAGGTGCTATTGGCTGTCTATGGTTTGTGTATGGGGGGATGTACTTCCCAAGGTTGGTCAGTGATCCTCCCCTTTATATATCATGTTGCTGTTGGCCATTTATAGTTGTCTAAAGGAAGATAGCAGTCTGAGCGCTCCAAGCATTCACAAGGAAACGTGAGCATCACCGACACATCTGACACACCAGTGACACCCATTTAGTTACACAAGGGTTATAGACTAGAGGACTTAAAAGGCACATTGGAAGACTTGAGACCTGAAATATTAACAGTAATGACTTGGAGATGAGCAAATCTAACTTAAAAACGTAAAAGTTCGGAGAGAGAGAGGGAGATTTTTCCGGCTCAAAAGTTCGGGTCCTCATTGTTTTCAATTGGGGTTGGGGTCCTCATTGTTTTCAATGGAGTTTGATTTCTGGTTGAAGTTCGGATAATGTTTTGGTACCAGAACTGAACTTCGGAATAAAGTTAAGGTAGGGTAGCAGAACCCGAACTTCCACGGGACTGCTCATCCCTAATTGTAATGGCATATCAAAATGTAACTTTCTCTCTAATCCTCTATTTTGGTAAGAGTAGTAGTGTGGGTAATTCTGGTAGTTTTTTGTTTCTTTATAGCCTGTATTGTATTACACTTACATGTTTCTAATATTTTATAACTGAGCTTCTAGGACTTGGTATTTTCGAATTACCCATTTTTTTTAAGAAAACCAATCATATATTTGGGCGGGTGGTAGAGTGATGGAATTAAAGGCCCTGTTATTGGGCATGATCCTATTTTCTTAAATTGGATCTATTCTATGGCTCCTCCTCGCTTCTCCCCTCCCGCGCTGCCCTTCACTTCATGATTGAAATTGGAGCCTGAAGCTCTGCTGCGTAACGTAACTTCTATTTTCTGTCAATCATGAAGCAGAGGTGGTGGCGGTTAGGAGTAGCAAAGAGAATTTAAAGACTTACTGAATGCTTGGGAATCTAATTTGCATTTAAATACAAGACACATTTTATAGAAGGGGGGGGGGAATAATAATCGAGCTGGTATCCTTGGAAAGGCTTTTCACCACCATAGTCTGTTGTTCCTCTGCTTGCTCAGTGAAAATGTTACCAACAGATTCCTTTTGAAGCATTTGGCATGATAGTTTGCAAAGTAAAATACAAATAAAAGACTGTTGGATAATGCCATAAAAGTGATTGTAAAATGTTGGGTGTAGTGATAACTAACAAATCAGACTGATATTGTAAATCAAACTGCACAGAATGTTTTATTTTTGTCACTTACAAAGTAGTGTCATTTACAAATCTTCTAGATGACGAATACCTGCATGTAGATATTACAACTAGTGTTGAGTGAGTATGTTCTATTAACCTTTTCGCCGAGTATGCTCGGGCCGAGCTCCGAGTATTTACAGCTGCTCGGTGATATGGTTAAATCGCTCCCGTGTGCATGATTTGCGACTGTTTGACAGTTTTAGTACATGTGAGGAAAGTCTATTTCTTACACATTCCTCACATGTAATAAAGCTTTCAAACAGTTGCAAATCATGCACATGGGAGCGATTCAACCATATCACCGAGCAGCTATAAATACTCGGAGCTCGGCCCGAGCGTACTCGGACAGAACATACTCGCTCAACCCTAATTACAACATCTACATCCACAATATTCCTCATAAACCTGTAAAGTTTGAGATGCTAAGAGTGACGTGTGATGTGGGTCTGTTATCTTTTCGCTTTCACAATGAGTAAATATTTAAAATGTTGGAATTTCCGAATATTTTAAACCACGTCGACATCATGATGAGGTCAAGCTGAGAACTACGGGGTCTTTTTACTGGTAGTCCCTATTCTATCCAAAATGACGTGTCAGAAGATAATATTGATGGTAGATCCTTCATACTTTTTCAGGAAGGAAGCAGCCAATGTTTTTACAATCGTGGTCAACCACTTTATGTGAAGCTGAAATGCTATGGAGAGCACAGTCACATATTTCCATCGCAATGTCTAAATGCAAGAAGGAATATTTCAGCACTTCAACCCAATTGTAGAACACATTGCTCACTTTGTGATTAGTGGCAGGAGGAGATTAGTTACAATTATAGGTCCCCAGATACTATAACTTAACATATATCTCCTTAGTAGAGAAGACCCCCCAATATCAACTGAACTGAATAGAGATGTGTAAAACTAGAGATGGCTTGGCAAGGATATAGGGCAGCAAACGAGATCTGTGACCTGGGTGAAGGAAATCCTCCCTACAACTCTATCTACCGTATTTTTCAGACTATAAGATGCACTTTTTTCCTCCAAAATTTTGGAGAATATGGGGGGTGCGTCTTATAGTCCAAATGTTGGGGGGGGGGTGGAAATATATGTAGGGTGTGGGGGGAGCGGTAGCGGTGGGGAAGCGGGGCACAGGAGGCAGCAGCCGCCGGTGCAGCCTACACTGTCCCAGCTACTAAAGAAAATGAATATTCACTGCTCCCCACGCCCATAAGGCGTGGGGAGCAGTGAATATTCATACTCCTTAATAGTGGCACACAGTGTAGCCACAGCGCGGCTCCTGCTGCTGCCGAAATCGCTTGTGCCCGCTATTAAAGGGCATGAATATTCAACCACTCTCCACACCCATGGGCGTGGGGAGGGGGTGAATATTCATGCCCTTTAATAAGTGGGCACACGCGATAGCCTGGCAGCAGCAGGAGCCGCAGCGCGGCTACACTGTGTGCTGCTATTAAGCAGCATGAAGTCACTGCTCCCCACGCACACAGTCCCGGCGTGGGGAGCAGTGACTTCCAGCAGTTGATCTCTCCATGTGAGCAGAGCATGGCAGTGACATCATGCGTGACTCACATGGAGCGATCAGTGCAGGCAGACCGGACGCAGCGCTGGAGGAGAAAAGAAAGGTGAGTAGGAGTCTTTATTTTTTTTTATGTGCAACATGATGGGGATTGGGGGACCATGCATACCAGCATAGGGATGAGGGGGCCATACATACCAGGGTAACACTTAGGGGGGCATATATAACAGGATAAAGATGAGAGGGCATACATAACAGGATAAAGATGAGGGGGCCATACATAACAGGATAAAGATGAGGGGCCATACATACCAGGATAAGGATGAGGGGTGCCATGCATACCAGGATAGGGATTAGGGGTGCCATGCATACCAGGATAGGGATTAGCGGTGCCATGCATACCAGGATAGGGATGAGGGGTGCCATGCATACCAGGATGGGGATGAGGGGTGCCATGCATACCAGGATGGGGATTGCTGTACTATGCATACCAGAATGGGGATTGCTGTGCCATGCATACCAGGATAGGGATGAGGGGTGCCATGCATACCAGGATAGGGTTGAGGGGTGCCATGCATACCAGGATAGGGATTAGGGGAGCCATGCCTACCGGGATAGGGATGAGGGGTGCCATGCATACCAGGATGGGGATGAGGGGTGCCATGCATACCAGGATGGGGATTGCTGTGCTATGCATACCAGGATGGGGATTGCTGTGCCATGCATACCAGGATAGGGATGAGGGGTGCCATGCATACCAGGATAAGGATGAGGGGTTCCATGCATACCAGGATAAGGATTAGGGGTGCCATGCATACCAGGATAGGGATGAGGGGTGCCATGCATACCAGGATAAGGATGAGGGGTTCCATGCATACCAGGATGGAGGGGTTTCATGCCTGCCAGGATGGGGGGATGCCAGGCATACCAGGATGGGGATGGGGACCACGTATAAAAGGAAGGGGGGACATATATGCCAGGATGGGGGATATTGTCAGAATTGGGGGACATTACCCCTATACCAGTGTCAGCAGAAGACCCCCTCCCCCTTAAAAGTGCATCATGAACACATTTTTTGCTTACATTTTTTATTTTTTATTTTCCTCCTCTAAAACCTAGGTGCGTCTTATGGTCCGGTGCATCTTATAGTCCGAAAAATACGGTAATTATGGCAACAAGTGGACAGGCAAGATGGGAAAAATGGAGCATCATCGACATGCCAATATATGAGCTACTTAGGTATTCTCTTCATGTAGATCATCCATCACTATATCTTACAACACGGTTTAGGCTAACACCACTTTTCCACATTTTGAGCTACACCCTTATTGTTTCTGATGATTAATTGTTCAATTAAATAGATGAATATCATGAATTCTCTTGTAATGACTCTTTTATCACTAAAGTTTTACTTAAAATTTAATTTCTGATTTCTAATATACTGGTCTGAGGAAACCTCACATTTTAAGGAAGAGTCAGACGGCCGTATAACTCTGATGAGGATCACAACGCAATGCTCAGACTGGTTGGCGGCTCTTCCTTCCCGAGTGTGACAGTTGCTTAGAAATATATGCTGTCATGCTCGAGTCAGAAGAGCCGACGGCCAGTCCGAGCATTTCATTGCAAACCGAGTTATATAGCCTGCTGACTCTGCCCTTATGCTAGGGTCAACACAACCATTTTTATTTAATCTGAGAAAATCAGCTTGAGTATGCTAAGCACATTCTAATCAGACTCTGATCAAAGTGTAATCCAATTTTCTCGGATGAGGAAAATAATAAAAAAAATTCTCAATTTTCTTCATTGAGTCTGTCTCTGAAAATCGGACCACACTCCGATGTCTTCCGAGTGTGATGCGATTTTTTTCCACAGACCCTTGGACGTGAATGGCTGAGTATGATCCAATAATCGGATGCAACTTGTGCATGCTGCGATCTTTTCCTCAACCAGCGAAAAAATCGGACAAGTACACGGCCCCACAGAATCACATGGAAGCGAGAGCTATTCATCAAGACAATGGGTAGCATTCGTCCGAGTTTTGCCTTTTGTTCCACCACTCGACTTAAGAGACAGCGGAAAGTGAGGTTTACTGCTTTGGTTATAGATATGTATGAGACTGGCACAAATTAACATGACATCCACAATATGATCAAGCAAAATAATTAAGTTTAATTCATTCTTATTTCCAAAACTCCCAACATCTGTGTAGAATGTATATGCAAAACTGTTGCTAATTTTCACAAAATATTTTTCCCAATGTAATGTAAACAGTGTGTGATGTTGCGAAAAATCCATGTGAAACATGTTGATGTGGATTTGCCAGTCCTACAGCAGAAGATCTGCCTCATGTGTGGTCGTACAGTAAAAAAGAACTATCTGCGTTATAAAGGAGACACTTTTTCTTAATTCCCTCTTGAATAGGGTTGAGAAGGAGCACCCAACTCAGCCCAAATGAATAAGAATTATTCTATGTTAGGTAAAAAAAAGCAGATCTTTTCTACTCTCTAATATTCGATCATCGCAATCATGTCAGGGCTCCTGCAGACATCAGGTCTACACGTACGAGTTCTGTCTGCGTTTATCACAGATTGAGATTGTACCTATAGTAGTCTATGGGGCTTTTCACAGATTGGTGTTTTGCAAAATTAAAATCATGGAGACTTATCCGATATTTATCCAAGACGCCTATTAAAATCACTAATGCAAGTTTAAGGGTCCAAGAAAAAAAATCAGACAGCACTCACAAACCATCTATGTGTTGTCATTTTTTTGCATTCAAGAAAAGCTGATGAAACTGATGGTAAAATCAGTAAAATGCTAATTGGTCAGTTTTTTTTTTGTGTACGAGAAAAATCACTGAAGTCTGAATGAGCCCTAGTACACAGCTGCCTGTCTACACTCTGATATTGGAAGTTACCTCCCTACAATCAAACCTATTCAGATTTGAACATCTTCTCAGAGGGAAGATCAACATTCAAATTCAGCAAAATTAAATGTCAATATGTGCGTACTCCAAAACGGTATGTATAGATGTAAACTTGTGTTCCACAGGAAAAAAAATTGTCACATCTCCACCAGAACCTGCTCCTGCCACTTCTGCTTCTGACGTCAGGCGCCGCCGTATTCACTCTTCGGACTGCGCTGGTGATAGAGATGTCAGAAGCAGAAGCTTTGGATGGCAGGCTCTGTTCAGCCACTTATGCTAGAGTGGCTGGGACCTGTACTGCCATCCAGTCTGACAGTATAGGTGTGTGTGCTTCCAGCTGAAGTTATCAGCTCCCTGCTCCATCCAATTGGAGAGCACCACATCCTACTAAGGCTTCCAGCTTGTTGCTGGAAGCTGCCAGATATAGCTTAGTGCTTCCTGGCTAGGTGTGTGTCTTCTCATCTTGGTTTGTTTAGTGTATTCCTGTTTTGACCACAGCTTGTTTCTAACTATTCTTATGCATTCTGATCTTGTCCTTGACGTGACCTTTCAGCTCTGACCCTGCTTGGTGACCATTCCTACCTCTGGATGGCAGCCCTTCTATGGTAGCAC
This sequence comes from Phyllobates terribilis, assembly GCF_046119375.1. Taxonomy (NCBI): domain Eukaryota; kingdom Metazoa; phylum Chordata; class Amphibia; order Anura; family Dendrobatidae; genus Phyllobates; species Phyllobates terribilis. The sequence goes on from NW_027362767.1 coordinate 368,266,394, forward strand.
CCCACTGGGTCCTATTGTAAAACCAGACACCTGTACAGGGATTAAAGGGTATTGAGAATTCTCTGGAGTCTGCCAGACGGAGTGGCTTGTGCCAATTCTGTCCGGGGCAGCCTTTTGAGTCTGTGGCTTCAAGCAGACATTACAAAAAAATGGTTTGTTCTTCAGGACACTCGTCAATGTTCTAGACAATTCTAAATGATTTTTCCCTATAACTCTGCATTGTGCTGTTTCTCTGTTACTCACACTAGAAATTAATGAGTAAACCGACAACTAGGTGTCACCAATTCAGGGCGTGTCTCAATATAATTTGAAACTGTCCAATCACTGCTACCAATATTAGACTTTGTAAGGATACACCACACAAGAGTTATGGAAACACAATGTCACGCAAGGTGTGGGAAACACTAAGTGTAACACAAAGGGAAGAGGGGAAGGGAGCCCAGACTCTAGGGAAAGGGGTAGTGGAGACCTCCTAGGCTGATCTAATATCATCCTTTCTCCTCTATCGTCCCTATATTGGTTCCTCAACAATCGCAGCACAGGAACCTAAACCCTGTATTTCCCTAGCGCTTGGCCCTGGATAAGGAAGGAGGGATGAGCACTAGTCAATCCCCACTAAAGAATAAAGACAAGGGAGACAAACACGGGGGAAAATAGCTTAGCTTTAGCCGACTTCAGAAAGATTACTCCTAACGTCACCAAAGCACCAAAGAGGAAGTAGCAGATTGCAACAGCTCCAAGCCTTCACAAGAGAACAAATGAATATAACCGGCGCCTCCCTGTAGCAAACAAAGTATTTAAACACCCAGGCCTGGGTGTCAATTAGCAAGAGGGAGGTAGCCGCTGGGTCCTAGAGTGAGACAGCTAAAAAGGTGTCTGAAATGCCAAACGAAGAGATCTTCTGCAACCAACTGCAGGGAGACTGTCTGTCACTTCTGACACACTTGTGACACACCCAGTTGTCAATTTATTTCAATTTTCAGGAGGAATAACATAGGAATGGTAATATGTAGAGATTTAATAAGATGCTCCAGAATTGTTATTTTGTGAAAAATACAAGTAATTACTAAAACAGGCATGTCAAGAAAGCAGACAAGTCCTCTTTAAAGGAGTTTATTGCACATTGCTCTTGCCGTGTCAAGCTTCAATAATCAAAAGTACGAATGAAAAAAAAGAAAGCTATGCAGGGAATCCAAATGTATAATGTGTAATAGTCGTTATCGTTGAGTGTATGGAATATCTGTCATGGTATATAATGTGTTATCATCTAGATATAAGTAGGAATTACAACAGCCTTACACACAGTTATTACTTCCAGATGCTGAACACCTTGGCATCAGATCTATGAAGACTTTATGTAAAGTTATTCTGTGCATGTCTCTGAAAATGGCATAAAACAACAGAGGCAGATCTCATGCAATGAAAAAAAAGGATATTAAAGGGGTATTCCAGCTCCGCTCACTTCTACATCTGAAGGTGTGGGGCCGGTGACATGAATAATCTTGCTCACTTCCTGATGTGCAAGTGAGCGGAGGCAGAATACCTCTTCAAAGGGTCATACCCATCTCATCCACCTTTATGCACAGGCCGTCGGAGGGCCATGGCTCTGCAGCGGAGGCTGTGCTACTGTGTTTAGTAACTGCCATAGCAGTGAATAGGACAAACAACATCTTAGAGTGGTTGTCACAGAGTTATAGACATTCCTGTCTCAGCCATGAATAGCGGAGATGGAAATAACCCTTTGGTTACCATAAAATTAAATTTTTTCACAAATAGATTTCAGTTTTCAATTCTTCACCATTTTCAAAACTGTTTCTGAATGAGAATACTCCATTTTTACATCAGAAGCCGCAGACTCCGGTATCTAATCCTGCTCTCATATGAGAGGTGGACATACTGGTAGACAGTCTAGGCAATGATCTTAGAAGTAGCCTGGACTCTAGACTGACACATTGCAGGTAACTACCAAAGAGATCTGTTCATTTGCTGCTGTTGTATTTAGCTCACAGAACATTGTCCAGGCTGGATACTGTTATATCTACTTCACAGCTGAGGCTAGGACTTTCTGCTGTATATAGAGGTTTGTTAGGTGAGAATTTAAACATCTATGTAGGGGACTTAGCCTCTATAAAAATCATACCAGTAACATACATTTTAGTAGTGCAGTTGCAGATAAATTCACTTTTAACCTATATTCAAATGAAGTCGCTTTTGTGCACCCCTGTCATGGCCAATGTATCGGCGCACCATTGCACCCTCCTATTTGCATATCCAGCACTGTCCCTGATCTTAAATTGATAGCATGATAGCACTTACTTTCTCACAATGATTGTGTAATGCTGGTGACCTGATGCAACACACAGAGGAACACAAGGCGGGAATAGCCTATGAACAATTTATTCCCTCCGATATGGCAGGAACTTGCAGTATTTATGAAAACAGTTAAACAGTATGAAACTGAATAATCACAAGTGAATTATATAATATGAAACATATGAGTCTTAGCGTTCACTTTAAATGTTAGGGAAGATCCTTGGAGATGATGCTGATGTCCCTCTAACGGGGGCAATATACCCATTTCTGTGGGAACTACTATATTGACTCCTCTTGAAGCAATGGCCCTAGCAAGGGTCATTGGTTCTTCCCGCTAGGCCTCAAGCTCTCCTGACAAAGTCTACCAGAGCACGATGGGCCTCCTTTGCTTCAATTGACACCCGCACTGTCCACTGTCCTACCCCAAGTCAACCCCAGTACCATATGTCAGAGCTGGAAGCAACGACCCAGCTCACTCATGCTGTCTGGTCACCACCGCAAGCTTCCTCTCTCTGGCAAAGTCTCATCACCGATCTTTGGTGCTTGACCGCCAGCGGGTGTCTCTGGGGTCTGAAAGAATGAGTGCTGGTCTCTGGTTCTTGACTGGCATCGTCTGGGCTCTGGGTTTTGACTGGCGGAGGTCTGGGATTCAGGCCTTGACTGGCGTAGTTGAAACTCTGGGTATTGACCGGCGTAGATTGGGTCCTCAGGCCTACTCCCGATCTGGTGCTGCCCGGGTCCTGTCTCTGACCATGCTGTGGTCTGCTGGTGCACACTCCTTATTGCGGCCTGTCACCCCGGCTGCAGCATCTTCCCTGTGCTCGTCTGGCCACTCTCCTTCCTGGCACCAAGAGCTGCTCCGATGTGGCGCACAAACATTTTATACTCAGAAATTCTGTCATCAATGGCACTTGACTAGGTGTTCCACCCAAACTCATCCTCCCTGCAACTTTTCCTCTTCCAGTTAGTTCCGCATGGTCCCGTCTGGATGATAGATGGCAGTCTTTTCTCACCAATGACACACAGTGGTGGGTTTTTTAAGGATTATTGTCACTGTGACGCTCACAGCCCTCACCCTGGGAAGTGGGGTTACTCGGAACCGGGTCAGATGTTTGGTGGGTTGTAGCCGTGGCCTGGACCCGTTCCGTGCCCAGGGCCGTCACATTAAAAAGGTGTAATGGGCTTTCAGGGTTGGTGTTCTTCGAGTTGTGGTATAGACTACTCCACCTGTGGTGTCTGGTGATGGCCACCAGCGCTGCAGCAGTCCTCTGAGGCGGGAAGTAGTGGCAGCAGAAGATGGAACTACTCCCCACAGGTGGAGCAGGGCCTCAGGGCAGAGAGGACAAGAGAGATGGGAGTTGTAGTGGAGGATGTGGAGCGGTGTGCTGCGGTGCCGCGTTGCAATAAGGAACCGGAGGCCATAGGGGTAGTCTTCCAAGCTTTACTCACAGTAGAATGCACAGCTGCAAGGCTTCTCCCTGCTCCTCACGGCGCGCTGCGGGCACCAGGACCGGGGGTCGACCACCTCCGAGTAATTCAGATGCTTTGACCAGGGCCCCGCACCAGAGTGTTCCTAGACTTTCCCACTAGGTCCTCTCCTGTCCGTATGTAGTACTTGTACTAAGGCCGGGTCTCCCTCTGGACTATGCACAGAACAAGGGTACGGGTGGCGACTCCGCTCCGTTACCCAGTGGGATCCACTGAGCATCCCGGCTTCTCCGACTGAGACATAGAGTAACAAAGTCAGATATCGGGGGCCGGTACCCCTCTTGCAGCAGGAATCCCTCTGACTAGGCCAGAGTAGCGAGGACAGGTGGCGTATACCGCTTCGTCTGCATCCCCCTGGGATCCTTTTGCGGTGGAGCTAGACTCCTCTGCTCCAGGCCTTCTTTGGTAGGGACCTTGACCGGGTAGAGACAACCGTTAACTCTTGCCCGCTCCTCGACTCAAGGCCAGAGTACGAGGACCGTGTCCCCATCAACTGCAGGTTCACACAGAAAGCCACGTTCAGTGATGAAGATCACAATCAAAAGACCATAAGCCCAAGATGGCTGTTTTATTAAATATGAATTATTAAGTGTAACCTAAATGTGTGTCCTTCACCCTCACCCACTACATGGTTCCCCCCTATCTTTTGGTTCCCACCATCTCCTCTTATCCTGGCTGGGGCAGCACCTTGGTGCATATAAGCCCCCTTCAGGTGGGAGAGGTGTAGTGTTGGATGCAGAGGTGGGGTCCTGTCAGCCGCACCATCCTTACCTCGAAGGGGAGATACCACACCTCATCAAAGAGGTGCAGTACCCCTGTGGCGTTCGAACCCTCAGGGGCGCCACATCACCTCCTCTTAAAATTGCCCCTAAACTCAAATCCTTGTTCCTACGTTTGTGCACCAACACTGGAGGAGTCCAGCAGTGGAGATGAGAGTGGCAGGAGAAACTCTAATCTTTAGCTCCTGCCAGTGGAAAGGAGAAGTGTCGCGAGTGGCTTAAGAGAGAAGCCGGAGATCAGAGTGCTCTCGCATGCACTGTCATAGGCTCCTCCTGTGTCTATCCAAGTACAGGAACAATGGGTTTGAGTTTCGAGAAGCACTTAATGTGAGTAAGTGAGTGGATTTGGATATGCACAAATAACTTAATTTGCGTATGAATTAAAAGACAATTTTTGTGCAAGTACATCTCTAAATGTATGATACTGGAATGATTTTTTTAAGAGTTAAGTCCCTGATATAAATGTTTAATTAGCAGAAATAGTAGTTTGGGGGTGATAGAGCTGAACCTGTCATGTGAAAAAACACGATTAACCTGCAGTTATGGGGTTAGTCTGAAGGTTAATAACGTTCTGAACCTGCCCAGGACCCCCACTTAGATTCCTGCTGCCGGGAAGAAATTAATTTTATTCCTCCCGGTAGTGTTCGGCCTCCAGTCATAGGGGTGGCACCACCGCAGGTTCACTCACCGCTCTGTGTATAGAAAGGGGTGACTGTTACCGCTCCCTCGGCACTGACTGACAGCCAGCCCTAATGATGAGCGATATGTTATTCAGTGCCCGGGGTATGGTTAGGTTAAAGCTCTGTAAACACATAGTGGTGACTGAACCCACACCGGCGCAGCCTCTATGACTGAAACCCGAATGCTACTGGGAGGAATAAAGTTAATTTCCTCCCGGCAGCAGAGGTCTAAGTGCAGGTGGGGTCTAAGTGCCGATGGAGCAGTTTCAGAACGCTATTAACCTGCAGATTAACCCCATAATCGCAGTTTAATAGTGTTTTTTCAAGTCAAGAGTTTTTTTAAGAGTGTTCCTAATCCCTGACAACAAGCAAATATTTTCACTACATAATGCGATATGACGTACATTTTTGGAAGGATGTTGATCACAAAGGGCTGTATGAAGTTGGCTCGGGAGCTGAGCCGTCTTCACAGTATTCAAACGCTGACTATGTTACATAGGCAGCATGTGTCCCTCACTGCAGCAACCAGAGCCATCTCTGATTGTTGCTATTAACCATTTAGATGCTGCAGTCAATCTCTGATGCCACAACTCTGTCAATACAGCAATTCGAATTTCCTGAAATCCAATTCATATTTGCCCAAATTAGGCAATGAAAATTTGATTTGATCTGAAAAAAGTGTAATAACCTTCGTCACTTTCCCCACCACAACATGACTGCACGAGACAAATCGGTGGCCTCATATTGGCAGAGCAGCGGAAGAAAAGATAAATGGTGCCAAGAAGAGGAGCTGCAGAGGTGATGGTAAAACATGTGAGGAAGATGAGTATCATTTTTTAATTCTAACCTTTCTTGGCCCAAAAAAAAAATCAGATTCTTGCAAATCTGAATTTTTCTGAACATTCGTAACAAATTTGATTAGTTATGAATTGATTCATTCATCTCTAATAGCAATACATTTTGAGAAAGAAATGAAAGTGTAGTCAGTCAATCTCCTGTCACAGAGATAAAATCAAGGTTCTTTATTCCATCAAGTTAAAATCAGCAAAAAAGGCCCAGGAAAGAAAAATCGCTAACATACTTTGGATTAAGCACAAGGCCCCCTATCCATAGCACACCAAGGAATGAAGTACCCCGATATTATCTCTGTGACAAATGCTGGACAAAGTAAACAATGGTGCAGCGGTCTCAGGGAGCGCCAAAGGAATACTGGACAATTTAATAGATGGCAACTGACTTTTATTCTTCCTCCAATACCACTGCCACAACGCGTTTCAACGGTCTAAGCCGTCTTCATCTTCTTTTCGCAAATGCTGGACAAAAACTTTTTTCTACATTCACGTTGATGCCAATGCCCATTCATCATCTACTATTAGTGTGGAGCGTGATTAAACTCAACTTGGAGCTTTGTAAACTGATTTACCCTTTTGTTTATTTCTAGTCAAATACATTTTGTTAAGCTTGTAACTATGCATCAGAACTTTTGACACTACAGACTACACAGATTTAAGGAGGAAGAAACTGTTTCCAAATTAAAATAATCATTTTGTGAAATTTTCAGATTTTTTTTTAAAAAAAAATGTAGATATTAAGATACTTTTGCGCAGAAAACAAAACAAACTGAGATAGAGGATGAACCTAAGCAGTTAATGAAGAAATGATAAGCCTGACTGCAAAAAAAAGCCGCACTATTGCTGAGATCGAAGTCTTGATATGATGTGTCTGTAAAACACTGTGAAAATTAATGACGCCATATAAGCGAGTAAAATAAATAATAGAGGACAATCTTGAAGTGAATAAATTGAAGAATACTTGTGCTGAAGTGAATGTCACTTTTTAACAACATTTTCTATTAATATTGATCCAAAAATGTTTAATTTCTTATTATATGTTGATTGCGGTTAGAGTTCCATTTTGGTAATGCAGAGTTCCAAATGTCCTATATGGATATAGTATGGTGGAGGCCAATGAGACGCATAGATTTATAGCTAAAGGAATTTTCTATTGAGAGAAATGGATGAAAAACAGGTTTGCATGTGACCACAAAAATGCAATTCGCATACTTTTGCTGTCATGAGATGACCATGTGAATTTGCTAGCAGAGAAACCTAAACTGTATATACTAAACATTGCTCTTTACCAAGCTGTGCAGTTTGCCTTGGAATGAAAACCCCTTTTAAATCCTCTAGAGTCATTCTGCCCTTGCCAGATATTGCATTTTTATTTTGTACCTGGTGTGTTTATTCTGATATTCCTGTATTTCTGTCCTGGCTCTTGAACCCACTACTCGGCTGAATAACCCCTCTGATACCTTATTGGATTTGACTCTCACTGTCTGACACCTCTTTGCCTTTTGTTTCTGCCTAACCCCCTGGACTTTACCCCAGCTACTCACCTGTCTGATAACTGATTAACCCTGTCCATCTGGTACAGACCCATCTCACTTACTATTCTACTATTAACCTGCTTTACCAGTAAGCAAATATTCCATGGATCTAACTAACCCAGAGCTCTCAGCAGTGAAGGTCAGATCACTGTATAGAGGTGAAAGAATGGAAATGAGATAGTTCTCTGGGACATACAAAGAAAACTGCCCTGTACCAAGTCTGTCTTGCTAAGACTGATTAAGAGTTAATGGTTCCCCATAAAAGTACCAGTTCCTAGCTCGGTGCATAAAATAAGTACCAGTAACAAGTTCGGTGTGTGAATATGCTACCAAAACCAAGCTCACTGCATACAGTACAATGTTCACTATTAGTGTTGAGCCACCCCCGTAGTGTTCGAGTTCGGTTCGGTTCGTCGAACACCCGTGTGTTCGCCGAACTGTTCGTCGAACACCTTCGAACACCGTTAAAACCAATGGCAGGCAAACAAAAACACATAGAAACACATAGAAAACACCTTCAAAGGTGTCCAAAAGCTGACAAACTGCTCAGAAGACACAACTAACACATGGAAAAGTGACAAGTACATATAGTCATGAGAAAAGAAAAGAGGTGGAGGAGTAAAAGGAGGGGGAGACACAGATATAGGCATGTCATGCCCTTCTAAAATCCAAAAAGTGAGAAGCCGACACGTTCAGTCCGCTCCTGCCCGTGCCACCTCCGTGTCGCCGGGTTTGTGCCAGAGCCGCGGTGAACCCTGACGGCCAGCCCCCCTCTCCCAATACTGGTGCCTGTCCGCTGGTGGGTCGAGCGAGCCCCCCTGTGGTGGAGGCAGCTCTAAGCTTTTTAATTTAAATTGTCTCTCTAATTTGAATGAATACACTTTAAATCCATTTACAAGGATCTATTGGAGGGCAAGTCTCATGCCAGCAGCCGCGTAATTCCAGCTCCAGTAGCGTCCACTAAAGCTGCTGCAGTTAAAAAGCTTTTATAAGGATCGAGCTCGGCTGTCCACCGCAAGGCATCCTACTGCCAGTCCCAGCCCCTATGCCTTGGGGTGCCTCCTGATGCTCTTCACTGAGTATCCCGTGGTCCTGAAGCATTTCCTTTGAAAAAATTAAGTGTCCAAACTACAGGTGGTGTAGCTTGCTTAACAGCCGGGATAATCCGCTGACTAGCAGACACTGCTACTAGGCACAAAGTATTTCCTGGGCTAGATGCAGTTAAAAATTTGTAATTAGATACTCTCGTTGGATGCTGAGAAAGCATTCCATAGAGTCTCCTGGCACGCCATATATGATTCTCTTAAAAAGCTTGGGGTAGGGGTCTAGGGGACCCTTTTATAGCCAAAATCACGGCCCTGTATCGCAATACGTCACCTAGGCTGAAGATAAATGGAACTGTAGCACCCTGAGGGCTCGGTTGCTACAGAGGTATTGCACCTCACCCAGAGGTGTGATATCTCACTCTCAGGTAAGGATGGAGTGTGGATCAGGACCCGACACCTGCATGCATTACACCACATTGCCGTGGGGCAGGGCGACCAATATGCCCCTGAGATGGGCACGACAGTCCCTGTCCCTGGCTGGAGTGGGGGGAGGGAACACTGAGGAAGGGGAACCCTGTAGTGCAGGAGCAGGGAGGAAGCAGTTCCTGGGTGCATTGAGAAGGGAGTATAAAAGGTGGGCACCATCTTAGTTCAGTGCAGAGAAGTCTGAGCAGAAGTGGCAGGGAGCAGGGGATCTGCATGAGCTCTGCTCCGGAGGCGGGCCTAGTAACAGAGGCCCAGGCCTGGAAGAGGGAGAAGGAAGGAAGAGGAGCGGAGAAGGCTCCAGGAACGAGGAACGAAGGGATCCCAGGGGTGCGGACGGGCGAGTCGCCACCGCACGCCCGAATCCACCTGCATGGAGGGGTCAGGCCAAAGGGGGAGACCGGTCCCCGAAACTAGTGGAGGCAGGAAACGACCCTCAGCTAGAAACCGGAGGCTGTGACATTTTATGTGGCGCAGCCCCTCGCTACACCCGCTAGGAGGGCAGCACATAGGGTCAGGGAAACTGGCGCCAAGTTTACCAAGAGGAGGCCCGAGGCAGCCGGACAGAAGGGTTGGTAAGAAAGGCCAGACAAAGGACACACAAAGGGGGTCCTGTGAAGCGCTCCAAAGTTATCTGGGAGCTGTCTGAGCCCCTCACCTGGTGAGCACAGTACGACGTGGGCAGCCGTTACCTGCAGACGTGGTCTGGATAATAAGAACTGTGAGTAAAGGCCCTGGACTGCATCACTGACTCCGTGTCGTTACTGCTGCTGCCCTGCACCATCACCCCCATCCTCCGCATACACTGCCCTGAGGCTATACTCCTCCCGTGGGGAGTTATGCTACGCTCTGCTGCACCCACAACACCAACCTCAGCGGTCTGCCCTGCAGCGGCGGTTCACTCTGACCGCAATCCACGGGTGGCGTAGTCGGACATTCAAACATCAAAACCACATAAATAGTTCCGCCACTGGTTTGACCACCCTGAGCCACGGAACCGGGTCGCCGCCACGAAGACTACAACCACCAGCATCCACCAAAAAGGGTCCGGCTCCGGGTGTCCCAAGGCCCAGGGGGTGTATCAGAACATTTTCATCACCTTTCACAATCACCAATGGGACAAGGCAGGGATGTCCTCTGTCCCCTCTCTTATACATCCTAGTGACGGAGCACCTGCTCTCATCAATTCGCCATGACCCCAATATTAGGTGGATTGAGGTGGGAGGCACCGAGTACAAGTGCTCTCTATTTGCTGATGATGTACTAGTATATATCACTCAATCACATATATCCATCCATGCTGTTATGGCTGAAATAGATCACTTTGTTACATGGTCAAATTTTAAAATCAATGCAGCGAAGTCTGAGGCCCTCGATGTCTCCCTCCCCAAATCCATATAGGATTCCATCCAGTCCAACTTTCCCTTTGCCTGGCCCTCACAGGGTATCAAATACTTAGGAATTCCTATTCATAGAGACCTCTCCCATCTATGTTATCTTAATTTTGGGCCCTTTATTGAACAACTCCATACAGACCACGGTTGGCAAGTTAGAACTGTAAGATTCACTACGTGAACCACTGGTGTTTTGTGGAAAAGCACATGTACACTGTGTTCCAAATTATTATGCAAAAAGTGTTTAGGAGTGATAAGGGAAGAATTTGTTTGTTTGTCAGTTAAACTCATTGATGGTGATGTGTGTCAGGGCTCTTTATATCACTGTAAGCAATTGCAGACACCTGTGCTAATTAGTTTGGCAGGTGTGTCCAATGAAAGGCAAGACTACTTAAGAAGGCTGTCTCACATTATTAAGCAGCCTACATTTTCTGCCAAAATGGGAAAGAAAAAGGATGTGTCGGCTGCTGAGAAGCAACAAATTGTGGAGTGTTTAGGTCAAGGCATGACTACAATCAACATTGTGCGATGATCAGGATGAAGTGTCTTGGCAATCAAGAAGTATGTAGCTGATTCACAGTACACACGTGTGCGTGCTGATAAGGGCAAATTGAGGACTCTTTCCTACAGGCAATTACGTCAGGTTAAAAGAGCAGCGGCAAAAAAGCCTTGTCATAGCAGCAGACAAGTTTTTGAAGCTGCTGGTGCCTCCAACGTCCCCCGAACAACAAGATGCAGGGTCCTTCAGAGGTTTGCAGCTGTGCATATGCCATCCTGTCGACCTCCTCTATCTACTTCACACAAGCAGAAACGGCTCCAGTGGGCCAAACATTACATGAAGACTGATTTCAAAACTGTTTTGTTCACGGATGAGTGCCGTGCAGCGCTCAATGGTCCAGATGGATGGAGTGGAGGATGGCTGGTTGATGGACACCCCACGCAAACACGGCTACAGCGCCAACAAGGAGGAGGTGGAGTAATGTTTTGGGCTGGAATCATGGGGAGAGAGATTGTCGGCCCCTTTAGGATCCCTGAAGGCGCTAAAGATGAACTCCATAATGTATGTGGATTTTCTCAAACAGCACTTCCTGCCATGGTTCAAGAAGAAGAACCATGTATTTCACAGCAAGATCATTTTTTGCATGATAATGCACCATCTCATGCTGCACATAAAACATCTGCATCTCTGGCTGATATGGGCATAAAAGGGGACAAACTTATGGTGTGACCCCCATGCTCCCCTGACCTCTACCCCATTCAGAACCTCTGGAGCATCATCAAAAGGAGTGTCTATGATGGCGGGAGGCAGTTCACATCTAAGCAACAGCTCTCGGAGGGTATTCTGTCCTCATGCAAAACAATTGAAGCAGAAACCATCCAAAACCTGACAAATTCAATGGACGAGAGAGTTCAGAAGCTCCTTTCGAACAAGGGGTCCTATGTGGAAATGTAACATCACCTAGAATAAAGTTTTGATTTGAAAACTGATTTCAGTTTCTAATAACCTGCTAATGCTTATAATTTCAAAAATGACCATTTTTTTGGTCTTTATTAAAATGAAAAGGTTGATCGAAAAGTTTGGGGGATATAAGAGTGTGGCAACCCAGTAGTCATGATTACTTCGAATTCTGACAATATGAGGGTCATGTTGCAGGTAGTGCAGCAAGAAGGCACTTATGTGTCTTGCGCATCTCGGAGCCCCAAAATTATTTTCCGGGCTAGATGCAGCTAAAAATTATTATTCATTTTAAATCTGGTGGAGCTTAGTATAGATGGGCTAATAGGATCAGTGCTGCACACTGCTACAAAGCCCAAATTATTTTCCAGTCATGATACAGATTAACATGATTAGTAATTTGAAAGCTTAAAACGGTTGGTAGGGTGATTTTAACCAATCATCAAGCTTTTACTCTCCCCAGGATGACACAGGGGTAGAAAAGTCATTTCGGATCCATGATTTGTTCATCTTTATGAACGTGAGTCTGTCTACATTATCAGTGGAGAGCCGCGTGCGCTTATTTGTCAGCACACCACCAGCAGCGCTGAACACATGTTCAGACAGAACGCTGGCTGCGGGGCATGACAAGATCTCCAAGGCGTAAGTGGCTAGCTCCGGCCATTTATCCAGATTGGAAGCCCAAAAAGAGCAAGGGTCCAGTGACACAGTCATGGCTTCAATGTTTACTTGGAGATACTCCTGTACCATCGTCTCTAGGCGTTGACTATGTGTCAGACTTCTTGTCTCCTGTGGCCTTGCAAAGGATGGGCTAAAAAAGTGGTGAAATGATTCCGCAAAATTGATGTTACCAGCAGATACTGTGGTTCTGTTACGGTTTGAGTACTGAACACTTGACGGTCCCATGGTTGGCAAGTTGGAACTGTGAGATTCACTATGTGCACCACTGGTGTTTTGTGGAAAAGCACATGTAAGATTCTGCAACAGTCTCTGCTGATACTCCTGCATGCGTGCATCCCTTTCTATGGCAGGAATAATTTCTGCAAATTTACTTTTGTACCGGGGATCTAACAGTGTGGCAACCCAGTAGTCAGGATTATTTCTAATTCTCACAATTCGAGGGTCATGTTGCAGGTAGTGCAGCAAGAAGGCACTCATGTGTGTTGCGCATCCAGGAGCACCAAGTCCCTGTTTTGTTGGTGGCGAGGTAACAATCATGCTTCCTTCCTCTGTCCTCTCCCCCCAACCTCGCACAACAGAAATGTGATCAAGGTCTCCCTCATCTGATGAGTCTTCCATCAGTTCGTCCTCCACTTCTTCCTGGGCTCCTGCACCTTCCTCACTAGTTTGGCTGCTACCATGCGCCCTGGTAAAACCATCTCCCCCACCCTCACATGCCTGCCGCCTTGGTGCTGCCGACCGTCTGGACCTTGCAGATGTTAGCCCTTCCGCATACAACTCCTCCTCCTCTACTTCCTCCACCTCCTCTTGTGCCACCACCTGACTCCGAATTCTGTTTAACATGTGCTCCAGCATGTAAATCACCGGAATAGTCATGCTGATAATGGCATCGTCAGCACTAAACATCTTCGTCGCCATTTCAAAACTGTGCAGAAGGGTGCATAGGTCCCTGATCTGAGACCACTCCTCCAGCGTGATTTGCCCCACCTCCGGATCTCGTTGGCCCAGGCTATACGTCAGAACGTATTGAACCAGGGCTTGTCGGTGCTGCCACAGTCGCTGCAACATGTGCAGAGTTGAATTCCACCGGGTAGGCACATCGCATTTTAGCCAGTGAAGTGGCAGGCCCAACGACTTCTGTAGAGATGTAAGTCGCTGAGCTGCGGGATGCGAACGGCGGAAGTGAGCACACAGCGACCGTGCCTTCTGCAGAAGGCCATCTAGTCTGGGATAGTGGGCTAAAAATTGCTGGACAACCAGGTTCAACACGTGAGCCATACAAGGCACGTGTGTGACATTGCCCCGGCGAAGGGCCGCACCCAGGTTTGCAGCATTGTCGCACATGGCCTTCCCTGGTTTCAGGTCCAGTGGAGACAACCATTCATGAAATTGGTTCTCCAGAGCTGACCACAACTCCTCAGCTGTGTGACTCACATTTCCCAGACATTTCAAAGTAAAAACCGCCTGATGACGTTGAGCCCTACTGCCAGCATAGTAAGGAGGTGTGCAGGATCCCTTCTGTGCAGTTAGAAAGCTTGCGGCATGACCAGACAGGCTTTGGGTGCAGGTGGAAGACCGAGAGGAGGTTGAGGAGGCAGAAGCAGTGGAGGAACTTTGACATAAAGAGGATTGACGCACAACTCGTGGGGACGGCAAGACTTGGACAGCAGCCCCTTGTCCTGCTGTCACCATAGTTACCCAGTGCCCAGTCAGCGACATGTAACGCCCCTGTCCATGCCTACTCGTCCAAGTGTCTGTGGTGAAATGCACCCTGTCACACACAGAGTTTCTCAAAGAAGCGGTGATGTTGTGTGCGACATGCTGGTGGAGCGCAGGCACACCTTTCTTTGAGAAGTAGTGCCGACTGGGCATCTGGTACTGGGGCACTGCGACGGACATAAGGTCTCGAAAATCCTCTGTGTCCACCAGGCGGAAAGGCAGCATTTCTGTAGCCAAGAGCTTGCAGATGGTGAAATTCAACCTCTTAGCTTTCTCATGGCTAGGAGGAAATGGTCTTTTACTTGTCCACATCTGAGGGACCGAGGGCTGGCTATTGTGCTTAGAAGGGGTTGATAAGGGTGTCCCCGGCAAACTGCCAGTCTGTGAGGAAGATGCAGGCGGACATGTTAGGTTGCCTTGATCCAAAGGTGGTGCTATCGATGTCGGACAGCGATCAACACCAGCTGGTGTTACCACCTCCAAAGAAAATGATGACCTGCCAATCACGCTGGCTGTTGCGGGTAAAGAGGTGGCAGGTCTGCGCCCCAAAACAGGTGTGACTGCTGTCCCCCCAGTCACAGAGGATGAAGAGGCCGCAGATGCACAAGATATGGCAGACGGTGGTTGGCCCGGCCGGCTAGGCCGCATTGTAGCACACTGAGCTTCCCACTGCAACTTATGCTTCATGTCCATGTGCCGGTTCATGCATGAAGTACTCAAACTATGTATTTTTTGGCCTCTACTTAGCTTTTGCTGACAAATGTTACAGATCACACGAGTTGGGTCATCTTTATCGATCTGAAAAAATGCCCAGGCTATGCAAGGCTTAGCACCCATGCGACCTGAAGAGCCACCACGACTTGTGGTGAGAGGCAGAGTTGTGTTTGAGGATGCAGTTGTTGACGTCCTTCCAGTACTACGTCTCTGTCCAGGAAGGCGCAACCTGACCTCGTCGTCACTAGCATCTTCCTCCACCTCCTCTGCTGACCTCATCTCTTGGCTGACTGTGGGTTGACAGTAAGTGGGATCTCCAACCTCATCATCATCACCCTGTGCGTTATAACACCCGTCGTCCTCAGAGCCAACCTGTTCCTGCCCTGACAAAAAACTAAAGTTGTCGCTCCAATCAGGTATTTGAGTCTCATCATCGTCTTCCTCATTGTCTCCACCAACAGGAGTTACAGTTTGGGAATGAGGGTCTACATTATGGTCAGAACCTTCTGCGTCTGGTCCTGGATCCGATTCATAAAGATTCTGGGCATCAGTGCAGATCATTTCCTCGTCTGGATTCACAGAAGCGCTGGAGTCGACCTCTGATTCCCAGGCTATAGTATGAGTAAACAGCTCTGCAGACTCAACCATCTGTTCTACCTCATACTCAGACAGGCAGCTGGAGATTTGGGAGCTGTGAGGAAGCAAGTGCGATTGGGGTGACACCTTTGAGGACTGGAGTATTTGTGATGTTGAAGTTGATGTGGAGGAGAGCCCACTTAAAGGAGCACTTGATATCCGCTGAAGCACCTGCTGTTTTTGTGCCTCATCTGGAATTTGTAGCGATTGGCGTGGCCGTAAGAAAGGGATCTTATCACATTGTCCGCTAAAAGAAGTAGACATTTTAGTTTGGCTGGAAGATGGTCTTTCTTCTGCAAATGTTACTGTTGCTTTAACACCTACCCCACGGACACAACCTTTTTTCCCCTTCCCAACACGCCTATTCCCCTTTCCACCAGCAGCAGGCCTTTTTCCACTCATTTTGGTGGTTAACTAATTCACAACTCTGGAGTTGTTTGCACAAAAAAACAATGGATGGGAACCGAGCAGAGCTGAGTGGCCAAACTGTGGTATTAGGCCAAAACTATTGGCTGGGTTAGATGCAGAAAAAAATTATATTCAATTTGCAACCTGATGGAGGTCAGTATAGATGGACTAATAGAGAAAGTCCCACACACAGCTAGAAGCCCAAATATTTTTTCAGAGGTAGATGCAGAAAAAAAATATATTCAGTTTGCAACCTGATGGAGGTCAGTATAGATGGACTAATAGAGAAAGTCCCACACACTGCTAGAAGGCCAAATATTTTTTCAGAGGTAGATGCAGAAAAAAATTATATTCAGTTTGCAACCTGATGGAGGTCAGTATAGATGGACTAATAGAACAAGTCCCACACACCGCTAGAAGCCCAAATATTTTTTCAGAGGTAGATGCAGATAAAAATTATTTTTAATTTGCAACCTGATGGAGGTCAGTATAGATGGACTAATAGAGAAAGTCCCACACACTGCTAGAAGGCCAAATATTTTTTCAGAGCTAGAAGCAGATAAAAATTATTTTTAATTTGCAACCTGATGGAGGTCAGTATAGATGCACTAATAGAACAAGTCCCACACACAGCTAGAAGCCCAAATATTTTTTCAGAGGTAGATGCAGAAAAAAATTATATTCAGTTTGCAACCTGATGGAGGTCTGTATAGATGGATTAATAGAACAAGTCCCACACACAGCTAGAAGCCCAATATTTTTTCAGAGGTAGATGCAGAAAAAAAATATATTCAGTTTGCAACCTGATGGAGGTCAGTATAGATGGACTAATAGAGAAAGTCCCACACACTGCTAGAAGGCCAAATATTTTTTCAGAGCTAGATGCAGACAAAAAAATATTTTTAATTTGCAACCTGATGGAGGTCAGTATAGATGGACTAATAGAGAAAGTCCCACACACTGCTAGAAGGCCAAATATTTTTTCAGAGCTGGATGCAGATAAAAATTATTTTTAATTTGCAACCTGATGGAGGTCAGTATAGATGGACTAATAGAGAAAGTCCCACACACTGCTAGAAGCCCAAATATTTTTTCAGAGGTAGATGCAGAAAAAAATTATATTCAGTTTGCAACCTGATGGAGGTCAGTATAGATGGACTAATAGAACAAGTCCCACACACAGCTAGAAGCCCAAATATTTTTTCAGAGGTAGATGCAGATAAAAATTATTTTTAATTTGCAACCTGATGGAGGTCAGTATAGATGGACTAATAGAGAAAGTCCCACACACTGCTAGAAGGCCAAATATTTTTTTCAGAGCTAGATGCAGACAAAAAATTATTTTCAGTTTGCAACCTGATGGAGGTCAGTATAGATGGACTAATAGAACAAGTCCCACATACAGCTAGAAACCCAAATATTTTTTCAGAGGTAGATGCAGAAAAAAATTATATTCAGTTTGCAACCTGATGGAGGTCTGTATAGATGGATTAATAGAACAAGTCCCACACACAGCTAGAAGCCCAATATTTTTTCAGAGGTAGATGCAGAAAAAAAATATATTCAGTTTGCAACCTGATGGAGGTCAGCATAGATGAACTAATAGAGAAAGTCCCACACACTGCTAGAAGGTCAAATATTTTTTCAGAGCTAGATGCAGACAAAAAATTATTTTTAATTTGCAACCTGATGGAGGTCAGTATAGATGGACTAATAGAGAAAGTCCCACACACAGCTAGAAGCCCAAATATTTTTCAGAGCTAGATGCAGAAAAAAATTATATTCAGTTTGCAACCTGATGGAGGTCAGTATAGATGGACTAATAGAACAAGTCCCACACACAGCTAGAAGCCCAAATATTTTTTCAGAGGTAGATGCAGATAAAAATTATATTCAGTTTGCAACCTGATGGAGGTCAGTATAGATGGACTAATAGAACAAGTCCCACACACAGCTAGAAGCCCTAATATTTTTTCAGAGGTAGATGCAGATAAAAATTATTTTTAATTTGCAACCTGATGGAGGTCAGTATAGATGGACTAATAGAGAAAGTCCCACACACTGCTAGAAGGCCAAATATTTTTTTCAGAGCTAGATGCAGACAAAAAATTATTTTCAGTTTGCAACCTGATGGAGGTCAGTATAGATGGACTAATAGAACAAGTCCCACACACAGCTAGAAACCCAAATATTTTTTCAGAGGTAGATGCAGAAAAAAATTATATTCAGTTTGCAACCTGATGGAGGTCTGTATAGATGGATTAATAGAACAAGTCCCACACACAGCTAGAAGCCCAATATTTTTCCAGAGGTAGATGCAGAAAAAAAATATATTCAGTTTGCAACCTGATGGAGGTCAGCATAGATGGACTAATAGAGAAAGTCCCACACACTGCTAGAAGGCCAAATATTTTTTCAGAGCTAGATGCAGACAAAAAAATTATTTTTAATTTGCAACCTGATGGAGGTCAGTATAGATGGACTAATAGAGAAAGTCCCACACACAGCTAGAAGCCCAAATATTTTTCAGAGCTAGATGCAGAAAAAAATTATATTCAGTTTGCAACCTGATGGAGGTCAGTATAGATGGACTAATAGAACAAGTCCCACACACAGCTAGAAGCCCAAATATTTTTTCAGAGGTAGATGCAGATAAAAATTATTTTTAATTTGCAACCTGATGGAGGTCTGTATAGATGGATTAATAGAACACGTCCCACACACAGCTAGAAGCCCAATATTTTTTCAGAGGTAGATGCAGAAAAAAAATATATTCAGTTTGCAACCTGATGGAGGTCAGTATAGATGGACTAATAGAACAAGTCCCACACACAGCTAGAAGCCCAAATATTTTTTCAGAGGTAGATGCAGAAAAAAATTATATTCAGTTTGCAACCTGATGGAGGTCTGTATAGATGGATTAATAGAACAAGTCCCACACACAGCTAGAAGCCCAATATTTTTTCAGAGGTAGATGCAGAAAAAAAATATATTCAGTTTGCAACCTGATGGAGGTCAGCATAGATGGACTAATAGAGAAAGTCCCACACACTACTAGAAGGCCAAATATTTTTTCAGAGCTAGATGCAGACAAAAAATTATTTTTAATTTGCAACCTGATGGAGGTCAGTATAGATGGACTAATAGAGAAAGTCCCACACACAGCTAGAAGCCCAAATATTTTTCAGAGCTAGATGCAGAAAAAAATTATATTCAGTTTGCAACCTGATGGAGGTCAGTATAGATGGACTAATAGAACAAGTCCCACACACAGCTAGAAGCCCAAATATTTTTTCAGAGGTAGATGCAGATAAAAATTATATTCAGTTTGCAACCTGATGGAGGTCAGTATAGATGGACTAATAGAACAAGTCTCACACACAGCTAGAAGCCCAAATATTTTTTCAGAGGTAGATGCAGATAAAAATTATTTTTAATTTGCAACCTGATGGAGGTCAGTATAGATGGACTAATAGAGAAAGTCCCACACACTGCTAGAAGGCCAAATATTTTTTTCAGAGCTAGATGCAGACAAAAAATTATTTTCAGTTTGCAACCTGATGGAGGTCAGTATAGATGGACTAATAGAACAAGTCCCACACACAGCTAGAAACCCAAATATTTTTTCAGAGGTAGATGCAGAAAAAAATTATATTCAGTTTGCAACCTGATGGAGGTCTGTATAGATGGATTAATAGAACAAGTCCCACACACAGCTAGAAGCCCAATATTTTTCCAGAGGTAGATGCAGAAAAAAAATATATTCAGTTTGCAACCTGATGGAGGTCAGCATAGATGGACTAATAGAGAAAGTCCCACACACTGCTAGAAGGCCAAATATTTTTCAGAGCTAGATGCAGACAAAAAATTATTTTTAATTTGCAACCTGATGGAGGTCAGTATAGATGGACTAATAGAGAAAGTCCCACACACAGCTAGAAGCCCAAATATTTTTCAGAGCTAGATGCAGAAAAAAATTATATTCAGTTTGCAACCTGATGGAGGTCAGTATAGATGGACTAATAGAACAAGTCCCACACACAGCTAGAAGCCCAAATATTTTTTCAGAGGTAGATGCAGATAAAAATTATTTTTAATTTGCAACCTGATGGAGGTCTGTATAGATGGATTAATAGAACAAGTCCCACACACAGCTAGAAGCCCAATATTTTTTCAGAGGTAGATGCAGAAAAAAAATATATTCAGTTTGCAACCTGATGGAGGTCAGTATAGATGGACTAATAGAGAAAGTCCCACACACTGCTAGAAGGCCAAATATTTTTTTAGAGCTAGATGCAGACAAAAAAATATTTTTAATTTGCAACCTGATGGAGGTCAGTATAGATGGACTAATAGAGAAAGTCCCACACACTGCTAGAAGGCCAAATATTTTTTCAGAGCTGGATGCAGATAAAAATTATTTTTAATTTGCAACCTGATGGAGGTCAGTATAGATGGACTAATAGAGAAAGTCCCACACACTGCTAGAAGGCCAAATATTTTTTCAGAGGTAGATGCAGAAAAAAATTATATTCAGTTTGCAACCTGATGGAGGTCAGTATAGATGGACTAATAGAACAAGTCCCACACACAGCTAGAAGCCCAAATATTTTTTCAGAGGTAGATGCAGATAAAAATTATTTTTAATTTGCAACCTGATGGAGGTCAGTATAGATGGACTAATAGAGAAAGTCCCACACACTGCTAGAAGGCCAAATATTTTTTTCAGAGCTAGATGCAGACAAAAAATTATTTTCAGTTTGCAACCTGATGGAGGTCAGTATAGATGGACTAATAGAACAAGTCCCACACACAGCTAGAAGCCCAAATATTTTTTCAGAGGTAGATGCAGAAAAAAATTATATTCAGTTTGCAACCTGATGGAGGTCTGTATAGATGGATTAATAGAACAAGTCCCACACACAGCTAGAAGCCCAATATTTTTTCAGAGGTAGATGCAGAAAAAAAATATATTCAGTTTGCAACCTGATGGAGGTCAGTATAGATGGACTAATAGAGAAAGTCCCACACACTGCTAGAAGGCCAAATATTTTTTCAGAGCTAGATGCAGACAAAAAATTATTTTTAATTTGCAACCTGATGGAGGTCAGTATAGATGGACTAATAGAGAAAGTACCACACACTGCTAGAAGGCCAAATATTTTTTCAGAGCTAGATGCAGAAAAAAATTATATTCAGCTTGCAACCTGATGGAGGTCAGTATGGATGGACTAATAGAACAAGTTCCACACACAGCTAGAAGCCCAAATATTTTTTCAGAGGTAGATGCAGATAAAAATTATTTTTAATTTGCAACCTGATGGAGGTCAGTATAGATGGACTAATAGAGAAAGTCCCACACACTGCTAGAAGGCCAAATATTTTTTCAGAGCTAGATGCAGGCAAAAAGTTATTTTCAGTTTGCAACCTGATGGAGGTCAGTATAGATGGACTAATAGAACAAGTCCCACACACAGCTAGAAGCCCAAATATTTTTTCAGAGGTAGATGCAGAAAAAAATTATATTCAGTTTGCAACCTGATGGAGGTCTGTATAGATGGATTAATAGAACAAGTCCCACACACAGCTAGAAGCCCAATATTTTTTCAGAGGTAGATGCAGAAAAAAAATATATTCAGTTTGCAACCTGATGGAGGTCAGCATAGATGGACTAATAGAGAAAGTCCCACACACTGCTAGAAGGCCAAATATTTTTTCAGAGCTAGATGCAGACAAAAAATTATTTTTAATTTGCAACCTGATGGAGGTCAGTATAGATGGACTAATAGAGAAAGTCCCACACACAGCTAGAAGCCCAAATATTTTTCAGAGCTAGATGCAGAAAAAAATTATATTCAGTTTGCAACCTGATGGAGGTCAGTATAGATGGACTAATAGAACAAGTCCCACACACAGCTAGAAGCCCAAATATTTTTTCAGAGGTAGATGCAGAAAAAAAATATATTCAGTTTGCAACCTGATGGAGGTCAGTATAGATGGATTAATAGAACAAGTCCCACACACAGCTAGAAGCCCAATATTTTTTCAGAGGTAGATGCAGAAAAAAAATATATTCAGTTTGCAACCTGATGGAGGTCAGTATAGATGGACTAATAGAGAAAGTCCCACACACTGCTAGAAGGCCAAATATTTTTTCAGAGCTAGATGGAGACAAAAAATTATTTTTAATTTGCAACCTGATGGAGGTCAGTATAGATGGACTAATAGAGAAAGTCCCACACACTGCTAGAAGGCCAAATATTTTTTCAGAGCTGGATGCAGATAAAAATTATTTTTAATTTGCAACCTGATGGAGGTCAGTATAGATGGACTAATAGAGAAAGTCCCACACACTGCTAGAAGGCCAAATATTTTTTCAGAGCTAGATGCAGAAAAAAATTATATTCAGCTTGCAACCTGATGGAGGTCAGTATAGATGGACTAATAGAACAAGTCCCACACACAGCTAGAAGCCCAAATATTTTTTCAGAGGTAGATGCAGATAAAAATTATTTTTAATTTGCAACCTGATGGAGGTCAGTATAGATGGACTAATAGAACAAGTCCCACACACAGCTAGAAGCACAAATATTTTTTCAGAGGTAGATGCAGAAAAAAATTATATTCAGTTTGCAACCTGATGGAGGTCTGTATAGATGGATTAATAGAACAAGTCCCACACACAGCTAGAAGCCCAATATTTTTTCAGAGGTAGATGCAGAAAAAAAATATATTCAGTTTGCAACCTGATGGAGGTCAGTATAGATGGACTAATAGAGAAAGTCCCACACACTGCTAGAAGGCCAAATATTTTTTCAGAGCTAGATGCAGAAAAAAATAATATTCAGTTTGCAACCTGATGGAGGTCAGTATAGATGGACTAATAGAATGATGCTATGCCCAAAAGATTTTACTTCACTAGGTGCAGTAAAAAAATTGGTATTCTATACACAGGTGGTATATCTTGCAACACAGATAGGCTACTCCACTGACTAACACACTCTGCAATAGGCCACAAAGGATTAGCTTTGCTAGATTCAGCCAAATGCTGTGAAAAAACTTGCACAGCACTGGCACAGACCTGCCTGGCAAAAACTGATAGGAACTGATGTAACCTAGTCCTGAAAAGGACTGCAATTACAATTAGTCTTTACTCCCACAATCTATCTATTTAAGAGCACAGACCTGCCTGATAAAAGTCGTTGGAAATGCTGTAACCTAGTCCTTAAAAGTACTGCAATCACAACTATTCCCTACTCCCAAGCTATCTGTAGATTTGTGCGAAAATTGGCTTGAAATTAACAAGGTATAGCGCACACAGCAACAGCGGTGCCGTCTAACACGCAGCTGCAGCAGTGAGAAAATGGTGGCGACGGGGAAAATCACTTGGTCTTATAGGGCAAGGACATGTGACATACACTGCCAATGACACATGCCCTTGCTTGTGTGAAAAAAGCACTTCGCTCCGTGTGTGCGCTGCTGATAGGCTGACAGATTGCACCTCCCCACTGTAAATGCGGGAAAGAGAAAAAAAAATGGAGATCTTCATTATTCCTGCAGAGATCCATCCCCTGCCCCTCCCCCCACCCCGCTGTACACTCAAACTGCGTATTAACATTAATTTTCATCATTACTGAGAAAAAATCCAGTTATGATTTTGGTGCACGAACAGTTATCGAACATAACCTCGAACAGCCGAATTTTTCTCAAATCGTTCGTGTTCGCCGAACGGCTCGAACACCGCCCAAAACAGCTCGAATTTGAGATTGGCGAACAGTTTGAGTAGAACAACGCTCATCTCTATTCACTATACAAGTTCAGTACCAAAACCTCTGTAAATACCTATACATTAACTGACTGAAGCTCATTACTAGTGATGAGCAAGCACTAAAATGCTCGGGTACTCGTTGCTCGGTTCAAGCAAATTGGAATGCTCGGGTGCTCGACCAGAGCAACGAGCCCAATGTAAGTCTATGGGAAACTCAAGCATTTTTCTGGTGACTCCCAATGGTGGTCTGTAGAGGGCCTAAAAATTGCCCAAATCAATGGGAACAGCATGGGGAAGACCCCTGGATGCATTTCTGACTCCCAGGTCACTGTTGTCAATAATGTTGTTTACGGACTCACAATAAAACATACAAAAACGAAACCAAAATGGATTTTCCTGGGAAATATGTTAAGGAACATCCTTTCCAGGGTAATGACTTGTATATAAGGCAAAATAAATAACCCAAAACAAAAATACTCCTCCACACCTTGGGCTATGTTCACACGTAGTGTTTTTGATGCGTTTTTGCACTTTTGCATTGCTTTCAACCAAGACAAATGCATTCACTGAGAAATGTCATTTTAACATTTTACAACCTTATCTGGCCATGTGGTGTGTGACACATCATCAGACATATCCTGTTTCATTTATGAAGGAGGGACTCTGAAAGTCACAAACACTATTTTTACAGCCTTGCTATTCTTTTAAGGGCCCGCAGTCGGCTATGCTTTGGTGTTCCCATTATTAAAGAGTGGGTCTCCTATACTATCATTGCACATGCTGTGACTGCAAGGGCTGCCAAAAATTTGGACGCAAACCAATACCCCTTTGAAGAGACATAGAGGAGGGTCTCAGTAAAAAAAAATGTTCCCATTATAAAGGAGTGTGTCTCCTATAGTGGTAATGCCCATTCTGTGACAGCAAGGGCTGCCAAATTTTGGAAAAACCCCATTAACAATTTAAAGATACATAGAGCTGGGCCACAGCAATGACATGTTCCCATTAGAAAGGAGAGGGTCTGCTATACAGTTATAGGGTATGCAGTGAGTCCAACGGCTGCCAAAATTAAGGAAAAACCCCACTAACAATTTTAAAACACATAGAGCTGGGCTACAGTAACACGTGCGACATGTTCCCATTAAAGAGGAGTGGGTCTCCCATACTGTTTGCCTATGCAGTGAATGCAACAACTGCCAAAAATTTGGAGGAACTCCAATGCCCATTGCAAGAGATGTAGAGGTCGGAGGGCCTCCTGAAAACAATGTTCCCATTATTAGGAAGTAGGTTTTACATACTGTTTGCCTACGCAGTGAATGCAATGACTGCCAAAAATTTGGAGGAACTCCAGTGCCCTTTGCAAAAGACGTACAGGGCGGGGGGCCTCCTGAAAACAATGCTCCCATTATTACAAAGTGGGTCTCCCATACTGTTTGCTTATGCAGTGAATGCAATGGCTGCCAAAAATTTGGAGGAACACCAATGCCCTTTGCAAGAGACGTAGATATGGTAGTGATATAGAGGAGAAGGAGGAGGACAAGAGCAAATCAGGAAGCGTATACCCATGTCTGGGTGTGAAGACAAAGGTGCATGGGAACAGAGTTAGACCTCCCAAAAGAACCCACTGTTTTTGAGTTTATGTTACGCTGCTATCATTCGGTGGTGTTGAGAAGTCTGGCCCAATCCAGCCCTTGTTCATTTTTATAAGAAAATCAAACCTAAGTCCATAAACATGAGGTCAGACAACTTCAAAACCGTAATAACACAAAAATTATCTAGAGCGGCATATGACCGCAAGACAAGAAGAGATTCTGACACCGTAGATAAAATTTACAGAATTTTATTCAAATAAGGGATAAAAATACAGTAAAATTAGACAAGGGAATAAAATCCTAATGGAGAAAGGGGATCAGTACATGCAGCCTGTAAAGGAGGGAATACAAGTACCTTGGGGTGAGGTCAATCCTGGAGTGCTAGAGACTGATGGTGTCCTCCCCACACCCGACGGACGCCGTTTCGCTCAGTTGCATCTTCCGGGGCGTGTCCTACCAGGGGGAGGGTCTATTCTCGGTATAAATACACTGTCTTGCCAATGGGAATGCCTGGCTGAGGGATCATGTGATGGGCACAGGGTCACATTGACCAACGTCACAAATGACGACATGCGTCTTGATCTATCCTTCCCAAAGAAAGGACTTCCGGAATCGCGCTCCGTGAACCGCAGGTGGATCGCACCGCTGTCACGTGACTGAGCGCTTCCGCAAGTCAGGGAGGAGATCGATCCAGCGCATGTGTACTGACGTTGGGCAAGAAGAGGGATGCAAATAACAAAAAGGGTGGGTACTGAAAGTGATATAGAATAAATGAGGATGAAATAATAATTGCTCCCTATGTGTTAAAGATTGGATAAGCACCACAATAATGAGACATATTGATGAATGAAAGCTTACCAAGGCTCTATATACTAGGAGAGATCTGAAATTGAATTCACAAATAAATAGCAAATGTGAATGACCATATACACAGCACAGGGAAAATTAAAAATCTTGTAACAGTAGGACATTATATAATAAAATAAGTCATTATCGAAAGTGTGCATGTTAATAATTTAATATGCCCTAAGCTGATAGGACTAATCTAAAAACACCCGTAAGAATTCTAAACCCTTTATCCAGAAAAGTGAATGTGAATAGTCCCATGTATATCTACTCGTCAGGCCAATCAATAATCCTAAAGCAATAATACATCAACAGAAAAGTAGTAAAGCGATATAAACAATTACTAAGTGTCCTAAATATTATTGATAAAGTTGGCTCTAACACAAATGGGACATGTGTATAGATGCCCAAGAGCCTCCTAACACCATATGTGCTAAAGGGACCTACAAAAAAAAAAAAAAGGGGGGGGGGAGTGGGAGAGTGTAGGTGAAGTGTGCAATGACTAAAGTGCTGAAGTGCCTGCTAATAAAAAGAGGGCAGCAGCTAGGAAGTGCCAGATAAAATACATTTATTGATAGAGAATATGTGAACATTGAAAGTGCTAAGTGCATAATGCTGTGCAAATATATCCAAAAAATAATAAAAAGGAGAGATCCTGGCAAGGGATCGCTGGCAGAATATATCAGTAAAAACGGTAGGAGTGATTGTGCACGATGTGCTGGATTGCCTGCTGCAAAAATTACTACCGTGCATAGAATGGCTCCAATAGGGCAGGGGGGGGGGGGGGAAGAACAAGAAAAAAGGAAAAAGGGAAGATCATAGTCCATCACGAGTCAGTCCCACTATTGTCTTCAACCAGAAAGGGTACCGAGGCCGTTCATCCATCCGGAAACTCATATATTCATCGCAAAGTCAAAAGGCGATCTTCCATGTGTTGAAGTCCGGACAGATTACATGAGTCCCAGACTGGGTTATCCAGACCTCCACATATATGGCATCTGCTTCAAGTTGGACCTCAAGTTTAACAGCATCAGAAAGAAAAGCAGTAAAAGAATTACAATCCCTTAAAAATATTGTATTTAAGTCAGCCGATAAAGGGGGAAATTTAGTACTGTGGCCTACGTCTCTATGTGAAAAGCAAGCTTATACTCTCCTCAACGTGCCCCACTCTTACAAAAAATTAAGTTTTAATCCTCTTACTAAATTTCAAGCCGAATTAATAGCCATCTTGCAAAAAGCTTTTGACAATGGGATTATTCCCAAGAAAATGCTGGATAGCATCACAAAATTACAACCTAAACTTCCAACATTTTACCTGATTCCCAAAATACACAAGAACCCCACTGATCCCCCGGTAGACCCATAGTAGCTGGCAATGGAGGCCTTTGTGAGATTATCTCACAATTCATTGACCATTACCTTAAACCATTGGTGCCCTCTTTGCCTTCCTACATACAAGATACCACAGCCGCTCTACAGAGATTGAATCACCTCTACTTGGAAAAAAACATGGTTATGGTTACAGCAGATGTAGAGGCTCTCTACACTTCCATCAGACACAAAGATGGATTGAGAGCGGCATCTTTGTATCTGAAATCGCGTAGTCTGCGTCCGGCCTTGGTTGAATTGATCCTCACCCTCCTGGAGTATGTCCTTGAGCACAATATTTTTACTTTCAACAACAATACATATTTACAGCTGCAGGGGACTGCGATGGGGGCCTGTTGTGCCCCGTCGTACACCAACCTGTTTTTGGGAGCGTGGGAGAGGGACATATTCCAGGGAGATGAGATTACAGAGATCAACCACATACAGGGCTGGATGCGATATATATCGATGACATCTGGTTCTTATGGGAGGGCACAGTTGTGGACCTGGAAAGACTGATGGCAAGATTAAATAACAATCAGCTGAACACCAAACTGACCTATAAATTTGGAAGAGACTTGGATTTTTTGGACCTAAAAATCACGGTTTCTGAAGACGGTAAGATTACAACAGATGTCTATAGGAAACCTACATCCACTAACTCCTTTCTCCATGCGACATCATCCCATCCCCCTGCTACCATCAAGGGAATACCTATGGGTCAATTTTTGAGGGATATGCTCAGAAGATAGTGATTTTGAAAATCAAGCGGCAAACCACAGAAATCGTTTCATAGACAGGGGATATAGTCGGCGTTCCATCACTAAAGGGTACAATAGACCTAAATATGCGCCTAGGGAGAAATTGATCTATGGTAGGTATGAAAGGAACCGGACTAACCCAGAAGGCCAGGTACGCTTTATTTCTACCTATAGCGATCGGTGGGATGATTTAAGAGAGGTTCTGTCAAAACACTGGAAAGTTCTTCATACGGATCCTATTCTTCGAAAAATTATCTCTCCAGCTCCGTCCATGGTAGCCAGGAGAAGTCAAAATCTAAAGACCTACTGGTGCATAGTCACTGCATCCCCGTTAGCGATTCTAAAAAACATGACCTAAGAATGGGATTTTTTCCATGTGGTTTTTGCAAAGCCTGTCTGAACTTAAATAAGTCAGTTAGTTTTGAAAATTTTAATGGAACCAAGCATTTTCAGATCAGAAAACACCTTACATGCTCTTCAAAAGGAGTAATCTATTATGCTACGTGTCCATGTAATTTAATCTATATAGGCCTCACCACACGAGTGTTGAAAATAAGGGTTAGAGAACATGTCAGAGACATTGAAAAGGCTAAGACTATAGATGATTGGAATCTGTTAAAAACGTTACCACGCCATTTCAAAACGTACCACGAATGTAATCCTGTCGGCCTCATGATTAAATGTATTGACCAGGTCACCTTGGGGATAAGAGGGGGTGATCTGGGTAAACTTTTGGCTCAATATGAGAGCTGATGGATTTATCGTCTTGGCACCCTGACCCCACAGGGTCTCAATGAAAGTTTTGGTTTTGGGTCCTTCCTGTAGCTACCTAGAGGGTTTCTTTTAATATGGTATGTATATAATTTCTATATGTTTTGTTAGTCTAATTTTTAATTTTTTAATTATAGTACACATACCGGCTGGTATAATTGAAGCAGATGCCATATATGTGGAGGTCTGGCTTACCTAGTCTGGGACTCATGTATTCTGTCAGGACTTCAACACATGGAAGATCGCTTTTTGACTTTGCGATGAATATATGAGTTTCCGGAAGGATGAATGGCCTCGGTACCCTTTCTGGTTGAAGACAATAGTGGGACTGACTCGTGATGGACTATGATCTTCCCTTTTTCCTTTTCTTGTTCTTTTCCCCTCCCTGCCCTATTGCAGCCATTCTATGCACGGTAGTAATTTTTGCAGCAGGCAATCCAGCACATCGTGCACAATCACTCCTACCGTTTTTACTGTTCTTTTCTGCCGGCGATCCCTTGCCAGGATCTCTCCTTTTTATTATATTTTGGATATATTTGCACAGCATTATGCACTTTGCACTTTCAATGTTCACATATTCTCTATCAATAAATGTATTTTATCTGGCACTTCCTAGCTGCTGACCTCTTTTTATTAGCAGGCACTTCAGCACTTTAGTCATTGCACACTTCACCTACACTCTCCCACTCCCCCCCCCTTTTTTTTTTTTTGTAGGTCCCTTTAGCACATATGGTGTTAGGAGGCTCTTGGGCATCTATACACATGTCCCATTTGTGTTAGGGCCAACTTTATCAATAATATTTAGGACACTTAGTAATTGTTTATATCGCTTTACTACTTTTCTGTTGATGTATTATTGCTTTAGGATTATTGATTGGCCTGACTTGAGTAGATATACATGGGACTATTCACATTCACTTTTCTGGATAAAGGGTTTAGAATTCTTACGGGTGTTTTTAGATTAGTCCTATCAGCTTAGGGCATATTAAATCATTAACATGCACACTTTCGATAATGGCTTATTTTATTATATAATGTCCTACTGTTACAAGATTTTTAATTTTCCCTGTGCTGTGTATATGGTCATTCACATTTGCTATTTATTCGTGAATTCAATTTCAGATCTCTCCTAGTATATAGAGCCTTGATAAGCTTTCATTCATCAATATGTCTCATTATTGTGGTGCTTATCCAATCTTTAACACATAGGGAGCAATTATTATTTCATCCTCATTTATTCTATATCACTTTCAATACCCACCCTTTTTGTTATTTGCATCCCTCTTTGTTAGCAGAGGATTAATCCGCGTGACATCCAGAGTTTAGAACACAGAATGTAGGTTTATTCATATCCAGCATAGGCACAGCATGGAGTCTGGTGTTACTGCAGCATGAGGAAAACAAAAAACATATATAACAACAACACAGGAAGAGAAGGAGGGGGCATCCTGTCTGTGGGAGTTTTTTTTTTTTTTTTTAACTAAACTTTGTTAACAACCTCACAATTTGCACAACATATGGAACAGCACAGTAGTTGTTGCAATACACATACAGATTAATATGTATTATTCCAACACCCCCACTCAACAACTACTTATCCTCTTAGTCCCATTGTGGTTCTCAATTCTTGGAACCTAGCTCGTGGCAATGGCTTTGTCATAATGTCAACTACCATCTTATCAGTTTCACAATAGACAAACTGAATTATCCCACGATCTATCAAATCACGTAGATGATGATGTCTGACGTCAATGTGCTTGTTTCTAGCACTGATCTTTTGACTGCATGCAAGTTTAATGCACCCTTGGTTGCCCTCATAAATCACCGTCGGCTGAGTTGCTAAGACAATTGATGGACGATCTTGGCAAACCGACAAAACAACCTCCTGGCTTGCATAGGCTGCGGACACATACTCCGCTTCTGTAGATGACAAGGCAACAGACTCTTGTTTCCTACTAGACCAGGAGATTGAACTTTCTTCAACTTTAAACAAGTATCCACTTGTGGATTTACGATCACGCGAATCACCAGCCCAATCCGCATCTACATAGCCGGTAAGTTCTAGATCTCCTGCTGCAGATAGTTTTAAATTTACATCTTGCGTTTCTTTCAAATATCGGAGAAGTCTCTTAACAGCATTCCAGTCTCTTTGGCGCGGTTTTTCCACATATCTGCAAAGGATTCCAACTGTTGTTGTGATATCCGGTCGAGTCATAGTTGATATGTATAGAAGTGCCCCCACTGCCTGACGATATTTCTCATTGTTAGGAAACAGGTCATCTTCTCCTTCCAGCTTCAGGTAGGATGATTCCATTGGGGTTGATATACCTTTGGCCTCTGACATTTTAAACTGATTCAGAATCAAATTAATTTTTGTACTTTGGTTTAGAAGAAAACTTCCATCTTCCTCTCTCTGGATTTGGATCCTAGATAATATGTCACACTTCCAAGGTCTTTTGTTTCAAAGTGCTGATTCAGAATTTCAGTCATTTTTCCAATTTCTGCGTCGTCTTGATGAACAACAATCACGTCGTCCACATATAAGAGAATATACATCCACTTTCCATCTGTATATTTTGTGTATAAGCACGGATCTGCTTGACCTCTTTTAAATCCTTCTTCCAACAAGACTTTATTCATCTTGGTGATCCATGCTCTTGCTGATTGCTTAAGACCATAGAGAGATTTTTGTAGTTTGCAAACAAGATTCTCTTCACCTCTTTTTACATAACCTTCAGGTTGAGTCATGTATAAGTCCTCCTCAATGTCACCATTTAAAAAGGCAGTTTTTATATCCAAATGTCTGACATACATCTTTTGTACAGCAGCTACAGCTAACAAAGCTCTGAACGTGGTCTGTTTAGCAACTGGAGCAAATGTAGCATCGTAATCTTCGCCATACTTTTGAGAATATCCTTTTGCGACCAACCTTGCTTTGAATCTGTGGACTTTACCTTCAGAGTCATATTTGGTTTTGAAGACCCACTTGCACTTGATTGCCTTTTTTCCCTGTGGTAGCTTGGTGAGTTTCCAAGTTTGGAGTTGATGAAGCGATTTGATTTCCTCATTAGCGGCATCGATCCACTTTGTTCTTTCATGGACAGGTAGTGCTTGCATTTCATCCCATGACTGCGGCTCTGACTCAGGTAGTGTCTTGACAATGTAGGATAGACGTTTAGCTGGTATACCTTTGTTTGATCTTGATGATCTCCTGTCCTGATTTCAGATTCACCTGATTTTTCTGTTGTTCCTTCATTAGTTGAAGAATCCAGCCAGACCTCTACATCCTCCTTGTTGCTGTCTTGTAATTGTGACTTCAGCTGGACTACTGGCGTGATGTCACAAAACTTGGGTGATACAAAGTTCTCATCAATCACTACATCTCTACTTATTGTGATCTTGTTTGTTTCTGGGTGTAGAATCCTATAACCTTTCTGGGTTTCGCTGTAGCCTACCAGGATACCTTCCTTAGCGTGAGATTCCCACTTAGTTCGCTTTTCTTTGGGAGCATGTACAAATGCTTTACTTCCGAATATTCTTATGTGATGTAGTTTTGGCTTTCTGCTATTTCATTGCTCAAATGGAGTTTTCTCTGTAGCTTTACCTGGTAGTCTGTTCTGAAGATAGCAAGCTGTCATGATTGCTTCACTCCAATATGCTGTGGGCAGATTTGCATCAAATAACATGCTTCTTCCATTTTCACATAGTGTTCGGTTCCTTCTTTCCGCGACACCATTTTGCTCTGGGTTGTACGGTACAGTGGTCTGAAATAGGATTCCATTTTTCTTTAAAATGCTCTGTGTCTCATTACTTGTATATTCAGTCCCATTATCTGCACGTAGAATCTTTGGCATTCTTCCAAATTTATTATATACTTCAGCTAGGTATATTTCAAGTTTTTCTGAAACTTCCTTCTTGCTGTGAAGCAGGTGGACAACTGTATATCTTGAATGATCATCAATAAATGTGAGAAAATATCTCTTCTTCCCTGGAGTCAGAGTGCTCATTGGACCACAGACATCTGTGTGTATTAAATCTAGTGGCTGTGCTGTTGTTGTACTAATTCTCTTAGGAAAAGCTTTCCTAGACATTTTCTCTTTGATGCAGCTAATACACTTCATTGTCTGGTTACATAGATCAATTGTAATATCCTCAGCTAGTTGCTTTTGGACTAACTTTCTTATTGCTTCTGGGTCTCTGTGTGCCAGACGCCTATGCCACACATGAATACAGTTTTTATGCTCTTCTTGTTGCGCTGTATACACACACTCTTTGCATTTCAGCTGATAAAGTTCATCTGTGATGTTTCCCTCTGCTAGTGTGTGACCTTCCTTTGAGATAATGCAGCTATCATGCTTAAATGTAACTTAATTTCCTTGTTTTGTGAGTTTCTTCACAGATAGTAGATTACTTTCAAGACTAGGCACATACAGCACATCTTTTACTGGGATCTTCCTGCTTTGTGTTGGTGAGATTTGACAATCAATATAACCATCTCCTATGCCTTCTGAAGTCATGTACTGACCATTAGCCATAATCACTTTCTCTGATTTACTTTGGTCAAGCTTAGAAAAGAAGTCTCTGTTATTAGTCATGTGACTAGTTGCTCCAGAGTCTATACACCATGCATGCTTTGATGTATTTGCACTGACAGTAAATGCAGTTTCAGTATTCACAGAATCATTTTCTCCAGATACAGCACTTTTAACCCTTTGATGACTGCTTTGCTTTTTCAGCTGATTCATTCTAGCTTTCCAGACTCTGCAGTCAGCTTTCAAATGTCCTGATTTCTTGCAAACAAAACATTCACGTGTTTCTTTTATGTGCTTCCTGTTATCAGTTAGGTTTTGTGTCTGTAAAGCAGATTCTGTGTTGCATGTCCTACTGTTTACACCTTCTGCCTTTCGCTTATATTCATCTATGAGCTTCCCCCTGACATACTCCAGTGTAAGCTCATCATCTGGACGCGCATCTAGTGCAGTTACAAGCGTATCATAGCTCTCTGGAAGGCCACTAAGCAGTAATGCGGCCACATGAAAGTCCTTTAGATCTTCCCCAATGCCTCTCAGGCGTTCTACAACTTCCAGAACACTTCTTATGTAATCCTGAATATCCTGGCCTTTCTGTAGCTTAGACTGGTACAGGTTTCTCATGAGATAGAGCTTATTGCTTAAATTTATCCTCTCATGTACCTTTTGCAACTGCTCCCACATTTCCTTTGCAGTATTACATTTACACACATGCACAATCTGGTCATCATCTATAATGAGTGATATGGTACTTTGTGCTTTCTGCTCCATCTCTGTCCACTCCTGTGGCACTGGGTCAGGTTTAGGCTCCTGTGTGTATTTCCACGTACCTTCTCTTATCAGCAGCATTTTCACTTTGAATTTCCAGGATTGATAATTCTGGTTAGTGAGACTTGGCACTGTAAATTTCATGGAGCTGCTGCTGGTGGCCATCTTTGCTTCTTCTCAGTTTGCTGTCTTTCTTTCTTTTCTTTCCTCTGTGTTCTGGGGATCTGTGACTCTGGTACATCTGGGCCCATAACCTGTTAGCAGAGGATTAATCCGCGTGACATCCAGAGTTTAGAACACAGAATGTAGGTTTATTCATATCCAGCATAGGCACAGCATGGAGTCTGGTGTTACAGTAGCATGAGGAAAACAAAAAACATATATAACAACAACACAGGAAGAGAAGGAGGGGGCATCCTGTCTGTGGGAGTTTTTTTTTTCAACTAAACTTTAACAACCTCACAATATGCACAACATATGGAACAGCACAGTAGTTGTTGCAATACACATACAGATTAATATGCATTATTCCAACACTCTTCTTGCCCAATGTCAGTACACATGCGCTGGATCGATCTCCTCCCTGACTTGCGGAAGCGCTCAGTCACGTGACCGCGGTGCGATCCACCTGCGGTTCACGGAGCACGATTCCGGAAGTCCTTTCTTTGGGAAGGATAGATCTAGATGCATGTCGTCATTTGTGACGTTGGGCAATGTGACCCTGTGCCCATCACATGATCCCTCAGCCAGGCATTCCCATTGGCAAGATAGTGTATTTATACCGAGCATAGACCCTCCCCCTGGTATGACACACCCCAGAAGAAGCAACTGAGAGAAACGGCGTCCATCGGGTGTAGGGAGGACACCATCGGTCTCTAGCACTCCAGGATTTACCTCACCCCAAGGTACTTGTATTCCCTCCTTTAAAGGCTGCATGTACTGATCCCCTTTCTCCATAAGATTTTTATTGGGCAGCTGCTATTTTGCCATCCTACATCCTTTGGTTTCATGGGGTTATGTCAGAAATCCATGTAGAGGATATACTCCCCTTGTCGCACTTGCTCAATACTAGGGGGTATCAATCCCCCCTTTTTTCTCGTTACATGCTTGGCAGCTGTTAGTTTTTAACATCATACCTGGTTTAGGTGCATTATCCTGTGTGTGCCATTATTAACATCTTGTATATGCAGTTGACCGCATTGTGTATTTCATTCCCTTTATTTTTGGAGGTTCATTCCCTTGTCTAATTTTACTGTATTTTTATCCCTTATTTGAATAAAATTATGTAAATTTTATCTACGGTGTCAGAATCTCTTCTTGTCTTGCGGTCATATGCCGCTCTAGATAATTTTTGTGTTATCATTTTTATAAGAGTCAGCCTGTCAGCATTTTCAGTTGACAGGCGGATGTGCCTATCGGTTACAATTTCACCGGTGGCACTAAAAACACGCTCTTACAAAATTCTAGTGGCAGGGCAGGCCAGGACCTCCAAGGCGTAGAGAGCCAGTTCATGCCACGTGTCCAGCTTGGATACCCAATAATTATAAGGAACAGAGGAATCACAGAGGACATTGGTTCGGTCGGCAAGGTACTCCCTCGGCATCTTCCGAAATGTTTCCCTCCTTGGGAGAGCACCCCGCGCCTCAGGGCCTGTGCGATGGGAGAGTCTGAGAAAACTGTCCGAGAACTTTGACAGTGTTCCCCTGCCTCTGCTTGATTGCATTTGTGTCTCTCTTGCCTGTACTTCTTGGTTGTCCAACGAACTGTTACCTCTGCCGCCAGTGTTTTAAGATGGAAATTTTTTAAATAATTCCGCACCAAGGGCCTTCTTGTACTGCACCATTTTATTAGGACTGTCCTGCGTGGGAATAAGAGACAGAAATTTCTCTTTGTAGCATGGGTCTAGAAGTGTCACCAACCAGTAATGACTGTCACCCAAAATTTGGACAACGCGAGGGTCAGGGGAAAGACAGCGTAACATAAACTCAGCCATGTGTGCCAGACTGCTAATAGGCAAGACTTCCGTGTCCTCACCAAGAGGATGACTGACCATGCTCTCCTCCTCATCCTCCTACTCCGCCTCCTTCTGAAGGATTTCTGAGGGTTGAAAGTGGCCATCTTAGAGTGCAGTTGTAAGAGACAATGAATAGAGACAGACATGAGAGGGTTCATGTCACAGACAGACTGTTCCTGTATTTCCTGTCAGAGAAGAAGAAACACGTTGGGGGGACAACTAGAGTTGGATGCAGAGTTGGATTCCTCCCAAAAGCATCGGCTGTGACGTGAATGGTCTTCTGCTAGCCTGTCAGGCTAAAACTGCGCTTCAGGTGACAAGCCCAGGATCCACTCCACGGTCTCCCAGATAAACGGCCGTTCGGACATTCAGACAGCCTTTTCAGTGATCAGTTAATGGCCGGTAAGTCCTGAGCTCATTCCCCACCACAGGGATCCCGGTGGGCTTATGCACGCAGTCTATAGAGAGGGTTTGGCGCCAAACATAAATTCTCAGTTAGAGACATTGTTTACTAATAGGGCTGTGTGAACATTAGGTAGATACCCCCCTCAGTAGGTGAGCTTGTGTATAGAAAGCATAACTGAATTGTAATTTTAGAGAATTGTTAAGTGTTTGAATCTCTGCACTGCACTACTGCAGGGGCCGCCTCATACACTCATCTAATTACACCCTTACTCTGGGTAACTCTCGGTTAAAGCATTAGGCATAACCACAGGTCAGGCAAATTATAGTGTATCTGATAGGCCCAGTATGTTCTATCTGTTGTGAAGCACAGGGGTCCTGACTCCTAACTGATCTGTGCTAGGTGTGTGTGATAGTTATCTGTGTTTCTTTCTTACGTTTACAGGGTAACACTGTTTTTGTTGTTAGTAAAAATTAGTTTCTTAACAAATTGCCTGGTCATGTTCTTTGTCCTCGGTCCGCTGTATTCTGGGAGAGACCACCCCGGTACACGGTCTACACAACCACAGAAAGATATTTAAAGGGAGGAAACAGCTTAGTTATATACTATATGCTATTCACCTCATCAGAAGGTTCTCTGTAGATATAGGACTGGATTGGGGTCACTGCTTCTCCCCAGACCAGCAAACCAGCGGTAAGTTTAATAACCTTTCCTGACAAACTTGTGAGCACAAGCTAGATCCCACCATTGTATACAATAGATGGTGTTATTTTGACTGCTAAAAAATTGGTTAGACTGTGTAGACATGTGTCTTACCCAGCTTTCTCTCCAGTTTACATCCTGCCACAACTGGCAAGGAGTTACCAAATAATTGCTTAAAGGAGTGTTCTGAAGTTTGAAAGCTATCTCCTATCCAAAGGATAGGGGGTAACGTTCCGATAGCTGGGAGTCTGACTGCATTGGCCTCCATCAATCCCAAGAACCTCTGAAGGGCCCTAGTTGAATGAAGCAGATCATGCACACTGCCTATAAATTAATCCTAATAACAGGTACAAAATTCCGCCTAGCACTGCACTGCACTTGTCCATCTCCGGCACTCTTATTAAGAATGCCAGCGATCAGAAAGTTATCCCCTATCCCACGGTTTTAAACTTGAGAATACTCCTTTAACTGTTAT
Source organism: Phyllobates terribilis (assembly GCF_046119375.1). Classification (NCBI taxonomy): domain Eukaryota; kingdom Metazoa; phylum Chordata; class Amphibia; order Anura; family Dendrobatidae; genus Phyllobates; species Phyllobates terribilis. The sequence continues at coordinate 368,304,571 of NW_027362767.1, forward strand.
GCCAAAAGGTTATTGGAATATTAATGCAGTTGTCTCATTGTAGACAACCCATTTAAAATTAGGTTTTAAAGGAAGGTACATCCAGCCAGACATTTCCCTTGGAGCGGCCACTAGATGTGGAAATGTAATAATGGATGGCCCAAGCCCATCATAACTAGGACCATGCTTGTTAGTGGCTCTCTACTCTGACTTATGGAGTGGAGTACAGAGCTTTGGACCACCCTCTATGTCATCCATAGGTCCTAATAAATCATATGATCACGGAATGTCCTGACTGTACAACCCCTTTAAGGGAAGGGTGAATACCAAGTTTCTATAGTGCAAAATCAGTTTCATTCAATCATACAATAGCCATAAAGTGCTTTTTTCTAATTATTCAGTTTTATCTCCACTGCTCAAAAAAATAAAGGGAACACTTAAACAACACAATGTAACTCCAAGTCAATAACACTTCTGTGAAATCTACCTGTCCAGTTATGAAGCAACACTGATTGTGAATCAAGTTCTCCTGATAATGTGCAAATGGAACAGAGAACTGGTAGAAATGATCGGCAATTAGCAAGATACCCCCCTACAAAGGAGTGGTTCTGCAGGTGGTGACCACAGACCATTTCTCTGTTCTCATTCTTTTTGGCTGTTGTTTTGGTCACTTTTTCATTTTGCCATTGCTCTCACCCCTAGAGGTACAGTAGCATGAGGCGGTGTCTACAGTACAACCCACAGAAGTTGCTCAGGTAGTGCAGTTCATCCAGGATGGCACATAAGCGCGAGCTGTGGCAAGAAGGGTAGCTGTGTCTGTCAGCACAGTGTCCAGAGCATGGAGCAGATACCAGGAGTTGTGGAGGGAGCCATAGGAGGGCAACAACCCAGCAGGAGACTGTTACCTCCTCCTTTGCACAAGGAGGAACAGGATGAGCACTGCCAGAGCCCTGAAAAATGACCTCCAGCAGGCCACAAAAGTGCATGTGTCTGCACAAACTGTTGGAAACCGACTCCATGAAGGTGGTATGAGGGCCTGACGTTCCCAGATGGGGGTTGTGCTCACAGCCCAACACCGTGCAGGACGCTTGGCATTTGCCACAGGACACCAAGGTTGGCAAAGTCGCCACTGGTGCCCTGTGCTCTTCACAGATGAAAGCAGGTTCACACTGAGCACATGTGACAGACGTGACAGAGTCTGGAGACGCCGTGGAGAGTGATCTGCTGCCTGCAACATCCTTCAGCATGACCGGTTTGGCAGTGGGTGAGTAATGATATGGGGTGGCATTTCTTTGGAGGGTCGCACAGCCCTCCATGTGCTCGCCAGAGGTAGCCTGACTGCCGTTAGGTACCAAGATGAGATCCTCAGACCCCTTGTGAGACCATATGCTGGTGCGGTTGGCCCTGGGTTTCTGCTAATGCAGGACAATGCCAGACCTCATGTGGCTGGAGTGTGTCAGCAGTTCCTGCAAGATGAAGGCATTGAAGCTATGGACTGGCCCACCTGTTCCCCAGACCTGAATCCGATTGAGCACATCTGGGACATCATGTCTCGCTCCATCCACCAACGTCACGTTGCACCATAGACTGTCCAGGAGTTGGCGGATGCTTTAGTCCAGGTCTGGGAGGAGATCCCACAGGAGACCATCTGCAACTTCATCAGGAGAATGCCCAGGCGTTGTAGGGAGGTCATACAGGCACGTGGAGGCCACACACAATACTGAGCCTCATTTTGACTTGTTTTAAGGACATTACATCAAAGTTGGATCAGCCTCTAGTGTGTTTTCCACTTTAATTTTGGGGGTGACTCCAAATCCAGGCCTCCATTGGTTAATAAATTTGATTTCCATTGATGATTTTTGTGTGATTTTGTTGTCAGCACATTCAACTTTGTACAGAACAAAGTATTCAATGAGAATATTTCATTCATTCAGATCTAGGATGTGTTATTTCAGTGTTCCCTTTATTTTTTTGAGCAGTGTATTTTGTTCGATTTGCATGAGAATGAATGAAATGATGACAAATTTATATCTCCAAAATTTGGCCTATGAGTTGCAAATCAACTATCTATTAATTTTAATAACAGTCAGTCAGCTTATTAGGCTTTTCATGGTCCAATGAAAATAATGTTAATTAATGTTTCGACTCAGTTTCACATTCTCTGGTTGTAATTACTAGATTGCCTCTTTTTACTTATCTGCTTTCTGGAATTTGAAAAAAGCAAAGACATTTATCATTTTCCAAAACTTTCTTTTCTCAGAATCATTTCATACTGTTTCATTAGTCATGTCAGACTAACTTAATTTCCTTCTATGACAGAATCACCACCTGTGTGGATCAGGGAAACGCAGTAGATATGGTATATCTTGACTTCAGCAAAGCATTTGACAAAGTATCTCATACCATCCTAATTGAAAAAAATGACCAGCTATGGAATGTACAAGGCTACGGTTAGGTGGATTCATAACTGGCTTAGTGATCAGACCCAAAGAGTGGTCATAAATGTTTGCAAATCCAGTTGCAAGAATGGCTCAAGTGGTGTACCACAAGGCTCTGTCCTGGGTCTTGTGTTTCTCAATATTTTTATCAATGATTTAGATGGCGGAATTGAGGGTAAACTGACTAAATTTGCTAATGATACAAAGCTAGGAGGGATAGCTAATACTAGAGAAGAGAGAGTGAGGATTCAAAAAACAAACTGGAACTGCGGACACCAACTAACAGAATTTTTTTTTAACAGGGAGAAATTCAAAGTCCTTCATCTGGGCAAAAAAAATGAAATAAGCATATAGAGAATTGGAGAAATAGGGCTAAGCAACAGCACATGTGAAAAAGACTTGGGTATACTAATAGATCACAGACTACTAGTATGAATCAACAGTGTGATGCAGCAGCAAAAAAGGCAAGCACAATTCTAGGTTGCATTAATAGAAGTGACGTGCCCCCTGGGCCGTAGGGTACCCAGTGCCGGTCCAGTGGATACTGGGGGTTGTAGTCACAGTGGCAGTGACCCGGTCCGTGACCCAGGGCGGTCAGTCCAAGGGAAATTATATGTATAGGTTTTATTAAAGAGTCCGACTACGCAACCTGTGGAATGCGGCTAAAGGGGCTGCCACTGCAGAGCAGTCCTCTGAAGCTGATGTTACTGCAGCAGGGATGGTGTGGCTCTCCACAGGAAGAGCTAGCTCCAGGTCAGTGTAAAAGGTGTTGCAGGTTATGCTGAGCGTTGTAGTGCAGGGAGTGTTGGTGCAGCAAGAAACACAGAGACAAGGTGGTGCAGTCCCAGGGTCTTTACTCACGGTTATTGCAGTCCAAGTTACAGAGCTCAGTGTAACTGTCCACGTCGTGCTGCGTTTACTCAGTGAGGGGTTCAGTCCACCCTCAGATATCTCTGGAGTACTTAGCAGGACCCCCTTTTGTGTCTCCTCTCTGGCTGTCTCCCTGAACCTCATACCAAGTGTCCCAGTAAGGTACCTACGTCTGTTCCGTCCCCTGGGTCCTATGTACACTGTGTTCCAAATTATTATGCAAATAATATTTTCTCAGATTTTCCCAAATTACCTATATGAATTGCAGTCATTGTAATTTTCCAGTCAAATAACTATTCGAGTACAATTGAAAGTTTTTTGTACAAACTGCCTATGATAACAGTATATTTTTAAAAAATTAAAAACTCAAACTGCACTGAAAATGCATGTTCCAAATTATTATGCACAGCAGAGTTTTCAACCTTTTAATTTTAATAAAGAACAAAAAAATGGTCATTTTTGAAATTATAAGCATTAGCAGGTTATTACAAACTGAAATCAAACAGTTCACATCTAAGCAACAGCTCTGGGAGGGTATTCTGTCCTCATGCAAAACAATTGAAGCAGAAACCATCCAAAACCTGACAAATTCAATGGACGAGAGAGTTCAGAAGCTCCTTTCGAACAAGGGGTCCTATGTGAAAATGTAACATCACCTAGAATAAAGTTTTGAGTTGAAAACTGTTTGATTTCAGTTTCTAACAACTTGCTAATGCTTATAATTTCAAAAATGACCATTTTTTTGGTCTTTATTAAAATGAAAAGGTTGATCGAAAAGTTTGGGGGATCTAAGAGTGTGGCAACCCAGTAGTCATGATTACTTCGAATTCTGACAATATGAGGGTCATGCTGCAGGTAGTGCAGCAAGAAGGCACTTATGTGTCTTGCGCATCTCGGAGCCCCAAAATTATTTTCCGGGCTAGATGAAGCTAAAAATTATTATTAATTTTAAATCTGGTGAAGCTTTAGTATAGATGGCCTAATAGGATCAGTGCTGCACACTGCTACAAAGCCCAAATTATTTTCCAGTCAAGATACAGATAAACATGATTAGTAATTTTAAATCTGGTGGAGCTTATTATAGATGGCCTAATAGAATCAGTGCTGCACACTGCTACAAAGCCCAAATTATTTTCCAGCCAAGATACAGATAAACATGATTAGTAATTTGAAAGCTTAAAACGGTTGGTAGGGTGATTTTAACCAATCATCAAGCTTTTACTCTCCCCAGGATGACACAGGGGTAGAAAAGTCGTTTCGGATCCATGATTTGTTCATCTTTATGAACGTGAGTCTGTCTACATTATCAGTGGAGAGCCGCGTGCGCTTATCTGTCAGCACACCACCAGCAGCGCTGAACACACGTTCAGACAGAACGCTGGCTGCAGGGCATGACAAGATCTCCAAGGCGTAAGTGGCTAGCTCCGGCCATTTATCCAGATTGGAAGCCCAAAAAGAGCAAGGGTTCAGTGACACAGTCATGGCTTCAATGTTTACTTGGAGATACTCCTGTACCATCGTCTCTAGGCGTTGACTATGTGTCAGACTTCTTGTCTCCTGTGGCCTTGCAAAGGATGGGCTAAAAAAGCGGTGAAATGATTCCGCAAAATTGATGTTACCAGCAGATACTGTGGTTCTGTTACGGTTTGAGTGCTGAACACTTGACGGTCCCACGGTTGGCAAGTTGGAACTGTGAGATTCACTACGTGCACCACTGGTATTTTGTGGAAAAGCACATGTAAGATTCTGCAACAGTCTCTGCTGATACTCCTGCATGCGTGCATCCCTTTCTATGGCAGGAATAATTTCTGCAAATTTACTTTTGTACCGGGGATCTAACAGTGTGGCAACCCAGTAGTCAGGATTATTTCTAATTCTCACAATTCGAGGGTCATGTTGCAGGTAGTGCAGCAAGAAGGCACTCATGTGTGTTGCGCATCCAGGAGCACCAAGTCCCTGTTGTGTTGGTGGCGAGGTAACAATCATGCTTCCTTCCTCTGTCCTCTCCCCCCAACCTCGCACAACAGAAATGTGATCAAGGTCTCCCTCATCTGATGAGTCTTCCATCAGTTCGTCCTCCACTTCTTCCTGGGCTCCTGCACCTTCCTCACTAGTTTGGCTGCTACCATGCGCCCTGGTAAAACCATCTCCCCCACCCACACATGCCTGCCGCCTTGGTGCTGCCGACCGTCTGGACCTTGCAGATGTTAGCCCTTCCGCATACAACTCCTCCTCCTCTACTTCCTCCACCTCCTCTTGTGCCACCACCTGACTCCGAATTCTGTTTAACATGTGCTCCAGCATGTAAATCACCGGAATAGTCATGCTGATAATGGCATCGTCAGCACTAAACATCTTCGTCGCCATTTCAAAACTGTGCAGAAGGGTGCATAGGTCCCTGATCTGAGACCACTCCTCCAGCGTGATTTGCCCCACCTCTGGATCTCGTTGGCCCAGGCTATACGTCAGAACGTATTGCACCAGGGCTTGTCGGTGCTGCCACAGTCGCTGCAACATGTGCAGAGTTGAATTCCACCAGGTAGGCACATCGCATTTTAGCCGGTGAAGTGGCAGGCCCAACGACTTCTGTAGAGATGTAAGTCGCTGAGCTGCAGGAGATGCGAACGGCGGAAGTGAGCACACAGCGACCGTGCCCTCTGCAGAAGGCCATCTAGTCTGGGATAGTGGGCTAAAAATTGCTGGACAACCAGGTTCAACACGTGAGCCATACAAGGCACGTGTGTGACATTGCCCCGGCGAAGGGCCGCACCCAGGTTTGCAGCATTGTCGCACATGGCCTTCCCTGGTTTCAGGTCCAGTGGAGACAACCATTCATGAAATTGGTTCTCCAGAGCTGACCACAACTCCTCAGCTGTGTGACTCACATTTCCCAGACATTTCAATGTAAAAACCGCCTGATGACGTTGAGCCCTACTGCCAGCATAGTAAGGAGGTGTGCAGGATCCCTTCTGCGCAGTTAGAAAGCTTGTGGCATGAACAGACAGGTTTTGGGTGCAGGTGGAAGACCGAGAGGAGGTTGAGGAGGCAGAAGCAGTGGAGGAACTTTGACATAAAGAGGATTGACGCACAACTCGTGGGGACGGCAAGACTTGGACAGCAGCCCCTTGTCCTGCTGTCACCATAGTTACCCAGTGCCCAGTCAGCGACATGTAACGCCCCTGTCCATGCCTACTCGTCCAAGTGTCTGTGGTGAAATGCACCCTGTCACACACAGAGTTTCTCAAAGAAGCGGTGATGTTGTGTGCGACATGCTGGTGGAGCGCAGGCACACCTTTCTTTGAGAAGTAGTGCCGACTGGGCATCTGGTACTGGGGCACTGCGACGGACATAAGGTCTCGAAAATCCTCTGTGTCCACCAGGCGGAAAGGCAGCATTTCTGTAGCCAAGAGCTTGCAGATGGTGAAATTCAACCTCTTAGCTTTCTCATGGCTAGGAGGAAATGGTCTTTTACTTGTCCACATCTGAGGGACCGAGGGCTGGCTATTGTGCTTAGACGGGGTTGATAAGGGTGTCCCCGGCAAACTGCCGGTCTGTGAGGAAGATGCAGGTGGACATGTTAGGTTGCCTTGATCCAAAGGTGGTGCTATCGATGTCGGACAGCGCTCAACACCAGCTGGTGTTACCACCTCCAAAGAAAATGATGACCTGCCAATCACGCTGGCTGTTGCGGGTAAAGAGGTGGCAGGTCTGCGCCCCAAAACAGGTGTGACTGCTGTCCCCCCAGTCACAGAGGATGAAGAGGCCGCCGATGCACAAGATATGGCAGACGGTGGTTGGCCCGGCCGGCTAGGCCGCATTGTAGTACACTGAGCTTCCCACTGCAAATTATGCTTCATGTCCATGTGCCGGTTCATGCATGAAGTACTCAAACTATGTATTTTTTGGCCTCTACTTAGCTTTTGCTGACAAATGTTACAGATAACACGAGTTGGGTCATCTTTATCGATCTGAAAAAATGCCCAGGCTATGCAAGGCTTAGCACCCATGCGACCTGAAGAGCCACCACGACTTGTGGTGAGAGGCAGAGTTGTGTTTGAGGATGCAGTTGTTGACGTGCTTCCAGTACTACGTCTCTGTCCAGGAAGGCGCAACCTGACCTCGTCGTCACTAGCATCTTCCTCCACCTCCTCTGCTGACCTCATCTCTTGGCTGACTGTGGGTTGACAGTAAGTGGGATCTCCAACCTCATCATCATCACCCTGTGCGTTATCACACCCGTCGTCCTCAGAGCCAACCTGTTCCTGCCCTGACAAAAAACTAAAGTTGTCGCTCCAATCAGGTATTTGAGTCTTATCATCGTCTTCCTCATTGTCTCCACCAACAGGAGTTACAGTTTGGGAATGAGGGTCTACATTATGGTCAGAACCTTCTGCGTCTGGTCCTGGATCCGACTCATAAAGATTTTGGGCATCAGTGCAGATCATTACCTCGTCTGGATTCACAGAAGCGCTGGAGTCGACCTCTGATTCCCAGGCTATAGTATGAGTAAACAGCTCTGCAGACTCAACCATCTGTTCTACCTCATACTCAGACGGGCAGCTGGAGATTTGGGAGCTGTGAGGAAGCAAGTGCGATTGGGGTGACACCTTTGAGGACTGGAGTATTTGTGATGTTGAAGTTGATGTGGAGGAGAGCCCACTTAAAGGAGCACTTGATATCCGTTGAAGCACCTGCTGTTTTTGTGCCTCATCTGGAATTTGTAGCGATTGGCGTGGCCGTAAGAAAGGGATCTTATCACATTGTCCGCTAAAAGAAGTAGACATTTTAGTTTGGCTGGAAGATGGTCTTTCTTCTGCAGATGTTACTGTTGCTTTAACACCTACCCCACGGACACAACCTTTTTTCCCCTTCCCAACACGCCTATTCCCCTTTCCACCAGCAGCAGGCCTTTTTCCACTCATTTTGGTGGTTAACTATTTCACAACTCTGGAGTTGTTTGCACAAAAAAACAATGGATGGGAACCGAGCAGAGCTGAGTGGCCAAACTGTGGTATTAGGCCAAAACTGTTGGCTGGGTTAGATGCAGAAAAAAATATATTCAGTTTGCAACCTGATGGAGGTCTGTATAGATGGACTAATACAACAAGTCCCACACACAGCTAGAAGCCCAAATATTTTTTCAGAGGTAGATGCAGAAAATTTTTTTATTCAGTTTGCAACCTGATGGAGGTCTGTACAGATGGATTAATAGAACAAGTCCCACACACAGCTACAAGCCCAATATTTTTTCAGAGGTAGATGCAGAAAAAAAATATATTCAGTTTGCAACCTGATGGAGGTCAGTATAGATGGACTAATAGAGAAAGTCCCACACACTGCTAGAAGGCCAAATATTTTTTCAGAGCTAGATGCAGATAAAAATTATATTCAATTTGCAACCTGATGGAGGTCAGTATAGATGGACTAATAGAACACGTCCCACACAGCTAGAAGCCCAAATATTTTTTCAGAGGTACTGTAGATGCAGATAAAAATTATTTTTAATTTGCAACCTGATGGAGGTCAGTATAGATGGACTAATACAACAAGTCCCACACACAGCTAGAAGCCCAATATTTTTTCAGAGGTAGATGCAGAAAAAAATATATTCAGTTTGCAACCTGATGGAGGTCAGTATAGATGGAGTAATAGAACAAGTCCCACACACAGCTAGAAGCCCAAATATTTTTTCAGAGGTAGATGCAGATAAAAATTATTTTTAATTTGCAACCTGATGGAGGTCAGTATAGATGGACTAATAGAGAAAGTCCCACACACTGCTAGAAGGCCAAATATTTTTTCAGAGCTAGATGCAGATAAAAATTATATTCAATTTGCAACCTGATGGAGGTCAGTATAGATGGACTAATAGAGAAAGTCCCACACACTGCTAGAAGGCCAAATATTTTTTCAGAGCTAGATGCAGATAAAAATTATATTCAATTTGCAACCTGATGGAGGTCAGTATAGATGGACTAATAGAACAAGTCCCACACACAGCTAGAAGCCCAAATATTTTTTCAGAGGTACTGTAGATGCAGATAAAAATTATTTTTAATTTGCAACCTGATGGAGGTCAGTATAGATGGACTAATACAACAAGTCCCACACACAGCTAGAAGCCCAATATTTTTTCAGAGGTAGATGCAGAAAAAAATATATTCAGTTTGCAACCTGATGGAGGTCAGTATAGATGGAGTAATAGAACAAGTCCCACACACAGCTAGAAGCCCAAATATTTTTTCAGAGGTAGATGCAGATAAAAATTATTTTTAATTTGCAACCTGATGGAGGTCAGTATAGATGGACTAATAGAGAAAGTCCCACACACTGCTAGAAGGCCAAATATTTTTTCAGAGCTAGATGCAGATAAAAATTATATTCAATTTGCAACCTGATGGAGGTCAGTATAGATGGACTAATAGAGAAAGTCCCACACACTGCTAGAAGGCCAAATATTTTTTCAGAGCTAGATGCAGATAAAAATTATATTCAATTTGCAACCTGATGGAGGTCAGTATAGATGGACTAATAGAACAAGTCCCACAGACAGCTAGAAGCCCAAATATTTTTTCAGATGTACTGTAGATGCAGATAAAAATTATTTGCTAGAAAGCCACATATTTTTTCAGAGGTAGATGCAGAAAAAAATATATTCAGTTTGCAACCTGATGGAGGTCAGTATAGATGGACTAATACAACAAGTCCCACACACAGCTAGAAGCCCAATATTTTTTCAGAGCTAGATGCAGAAAAAAATTATATTCAATTTGCAACCTGATGGAGGTCAGTATAGATGGACTAATAGAATGATGCTATGCCCAAAAGATTTTACTTCACTATGTGCAGTAAAAAAATTGGTATTCTATACACAGGTGGTATATCTTGCAACACAGGCTACTCCACTGACTAACACACTCTGCAATAGGCCAAAAAGGATTAGCTTTGCTAGATTCAGCCAAATGCTGTGAAAAAAACTTGCACAGCACTGGCACAGACCTGCCTGGCAAAAACTGATAGGAACTGATGTAACCTAGTCCTGAAAAGGACTCCAATTACAATTAGTCTTTACTCCCACAATCTATCTATTTAAGAGCACAGAGCTGCCTGATAAAAGTCGTAGGAAATGCTGTAACCTAGTCCTTAAAAGGACTGCAATCACAACTATTCCCTACTCCCAAGCTATCTGTAGATTTGTGCGAAAATTGGCTTGAAATTAACAAGGTATAGCGCACACAGCAACAGCGGTGCTGTCTAACACGCAGCTGCAGCAGTGAGAAAATGGTGGCGACGGGGAAAATGGCTTGGTCTTATAGGGCAAGGACATGTGACATACACTGCCAATGACACATGCCCTTGCTTGTGTGAAAAAAAGCACTTCGCTCCGTGTGTGCGCTGCTGATAGGCTGACAGATTGCACCTCCCCACTGTAAATGCGGGAAAGAGAAAAAAAAAATGGAGATCTTCATTGTTCCTGCAGAGATCCATCCCCTGCCCCTCCCCCCACCCCGCTGTACACTCAAACTGCGTATTAACATTAATTTTCATCATTACTGAGAAAAAATCCAGTTATGATTTTGGTGCACGAACAGTTATCGAACATTACCTCGAACAGCCGAATTTTTCTCAAAATGTTCGTGTTCGCCGAACGGCTCGAACACCGCCCAAAACAGCTCGAATTTGAGATTGGCGAGCAGTTCGAGTAGAACAACGCTCATCTCTAGTCAGAAGTGTAGACGTCCCATCTCGTGTCACTAAAACTGATTTCTCACATCATATCCCTAACACCATTAACATGACACTCACAATTTGAAGCAACACTACTGTCTACTGCATTTGCGATCGCCTTCTTCGGGGCACTATGCATAAGCATATTAGTCCCTCAATCCAAAATTACCACCAGTGGAGGCTTATTACACCAGGACGTAGTCATAGCCAATAATGCAATACGTCTACGCATACGCCAATCGAAAACGGTTCCAGCGGGCAGGGGCACTTGGGTACTTCTACAACCCACAAACGGTACACTGAGTCGGGTAACAATAGTAAAAACATATATAACCATCAGATCACAAAGTAATTTCTTCCTATCACACATTGATGGAATGCCATTATCAAGATACCAGTTCCAAGCTATATTTAATAAATGCATAACATCGGCAGGGAACCACTCCAAAGATTACGGGACACACTCATTCCACATAGGCGCGGCCACAGAAGCAGCAAGAGCAGGACTGTCAGAAACGGAAGTTCAGAGGATAGGGAGATGGCGATCCACGTGTTTGGCGAGATATATAAGACCGGACTTGTTATCCTAACGTGGTTTGTTTCTTTTACAGGTGACGCTTAGCCAACAGTGTGGGTGATAGGCCACTCGTATATATACTAGGCAGAAAAAAGGGCAAAAGTCCGCCCAGGCGGGAGGAAATTAGAGTTTCATAACGCATATTTGAACTGGAGAGGTATTAGAGGCCTGCTATGGCCACAGGTACTAATGGAGGTAATTAAGGTAGGGAGAGAGACAAGAGATCTGGTCATCTTAGTTATACAGGCCGGGGGAAACGACCTAGGTCATCACAAGAGCGCATAACTAATGGCAATAATGAAAGTAGACACTGAGCGCTTCAGAGAATTTTTCACAAGACTAACTATAGTATCGTCAGAGATTGTGCCGATAGCGGTATGGCAAGGTGCGCGAGACATCACGGCCATCAAACAGACAAGGCGGGTAATAAATATTCGGATGGCAAAATTTATAAGAGACAGAGGCGGTGTAGTGATACAACACCGACAACTGGAAGGAGATAAAGCAGGCCTCATACGGCCCGAAGGTGTTCACTTAATGGATATTGGACTGGACATATTCCTGTCAGGACTCCAGGACGGAGTGGAACAAGCGTTAAGAGTGATGGATGGGGGTCAGAGTCCTGCATACGAGTACGCAGGATCTTCCGTGGCCTGGAAATGGAAAGGACATGTTGGAGAGTTACACTTGTTGGCCAACTTGCCGGTGTGGAGACCCAGGGCATGCTGCAACAAGCTAAATTATTTTAGAAATAAAATGCCTTTCTAATGGAATGAGCATAAAGAGTTAATAAAGCTGTGACCGATCCTCACCCATCCAGTTGTAAGAGTTACATTATTGTATTGTCAAGGAAAGGGGGGCGGTAGGGGGGCTGAGAGTCTGGGTTTGGTTGGGGGTCCCCACAGTCTGCCTAGGCTAGATGCATTTAAAAATTCTTATTAGATACACAGGCGATGTAGCTTGCTTCGCAGCTGGGCTACTACGCCCAAAGTATTGCCTAGGCTAGATGCAGTTAAAATTTCTACACTGACTAGCAGACACTGAAGCTTTGGAGCAGACCTCTGAGTAAACAGCTCTTCAGACTCAACCATCTGTATTACCCCAAGCCATAGTGTATGTAGTTTCTTACAATTAAAAGGGGGGGAGGGAGCGACCAAACCCACCTGGAATTGACGATGCCAACGTCACCTAAAACACAGCAAGGGGACTCCAAAAAGAGTCTCCATTTTTTCCAAAAATTGTGGCACAGACACCACTTAAGTGGCATCAATTGCCCCAGAGTTGCTTAAAATGGTTGGTTAGTGTAACGGGTCTGGGAGGCGGAACCTCTGAGCTACTATACAAGGGGGCGGTCCTTGTAAGGGAGCGGGTGGCGACCAGGGTAGACGGGCAGGCAGTCACAGCAGGTGACCGGGACAGTCTCTGAATGAACGGGCAGGAGGTCACGGCAAGTGACCGGGGCAGTCTCTGGATGAACGGGCAGGAGGTCACGGCAAGTGACCGGGGCAGTCTCTGGATGAACGGGCAGGAGGTCACGGCAAGTGGCCGGGGCAGTCTCTGGATGAACGGGCAGGAGGTCACGGCAAGTGACCGGGGCAGTCTCTGGATGAACGGGCAGGAGGTCACGGCAAGTGACCGGGGCAGTCTCTGGATGAATGGGCAGGAGGTCACGGAAAGTGACCGGGGCAGTCTCTGGGTAAAGGGTTGGTACGACCTGTGGCGGCTGATGGTAGACGTGAGCTCCCAGGTGAGCAGGCGAGAGTCTCTGGATAAACGGGTGGTCACAGCATGTGACGGCGGAGCCTCCAAGAAGACCAACAGACAGGCGGCAGATGAGCGCTCCCAGGTGAGCGGGCAGAAGTCTCTGGACAGGCGGGTGGTCACAGCACGTGACGGCAGAGCCTCCAGGTAGGCTAGCAGACAGGCAGCAGATGAGCGCTCCCAGGTGAGCGGGCAGGAGTCACTGGACATGCAGGTGGTCACAGCACGTGACGGCAGAGCCTCCAGGTAGGCTAGCAGGCAGGTAGCAGATGTGCGCTCCCAGGTGAGCGGGCAAGCTGGTCCCTAGACAGACTGACAAGAGTTGGAAGGCAGACCGTCGGACCTCAGGCAAGCAGGCAGGTAGTTGATGTACGCTCCCAGGTGAGCGGGCAAGCTGGTCCTTAGACAGACTGACAGGAGTAGTAAGGCAGACCGTCGGACCTCAGGCTAGCAGGCAGGTAGCAGGAAAATCAGGCAGGAAACAGACAGCAAACTGGCAGGACTCTGGCAGGAATCAGGCAGGTAACTGGCAACGGGACCTGAGGGCTGAAGCAGAGTAGAACAGTGCAACAACATTGCTCGGGCACCTCCATTTTGGAGGAGGTGCCTTATATATAGTGAAGTCCTCCGGCCATTGGCCGGGGACTCCTTAGGACGGCGCACGCGGACCCTTAAAGAGGGAGGGAGCGCGCGCGCCCTAAGCACAGTGGCCGGGAAGGAGCGCGCGCTGCCAGCAGAGCGGGAGGAGGACGCCGGGCTCGGAGCAGAGAGGTGAGGGGAACAGCGTCCCTGCCTAGCAGAGGGCAGGGACGCCGACGCTACAGTTAGGTGATTTTACCAAATCCTCAAGCTTTTAGTCTCCCCAGGATGACACAGGGGTAGAAAAGTCCTTGCGGATACATGATTTGTTCATCTTTATGAACGTGAGTCTGTCTACATTCTCACTGGACAGCCGCGTGCGCTTATCTGTCAGCACACTACCAGCAGTGCTAAACACACATTCAGAGAGAACGCTGGCTGCAGGGCATGACAAGATCTCCAAGGTGTGAGTGGCGAGCTCTGGACATTTTTCCAGATTGGAATCCCAAAATGAGCAAGGGTCCAGTGACACAGTCATGGCTTCGATGTTCACTTGGAGATACTCCTGTACCATCCTCTCTAGGCGTTGACTATGTGTCAGACTTCTTGTCTCCTGTGGCCTTGCAAAGGATGGTCTAAAAAAGTGGTGAAACGATTCCACAAAATTGCTGTTACCAGCAGATACTGTGTTACTGTTACGGTTTGAGTGATGAAGACTCGACAGTCCCACGGTTTGCAAGTTAGAACTGTGAGATTCACTACGTGCACAACTGGTGTTTTGTGGAAAAGCACATATAAGATTCTGCAACAGCCTCTGCTGATACTCCTGCATGCGTGAATCCCTTTCTATGGGAGGAATTATTTTGGCAAATTTACTTTTGTACTGGGGATCTAAGAGTGTGGCAACCCAGTAGTCGGGATTACTTCGAATTCTGACAATCCAAGGGTCATGTTGCAGGTAGTGCAGCAAGAAGGCACTCATGTGTCTTGCGCATCCAGGAGGACCAAGTCCTTGTTGTGTTGGTAGCGAGGTAAGAATCATGCTTCCTTCCTCTGCCCTCTCCCCCCAACCTCACACAACAGAAATGTGATCAAGGTCTCCCTCATCTGATGAGTCTTACATGCCCATCGCCAGTTCGTCCTCCACTTCTTCCTCAGCTCCTGCACCTTCCTCAACAGTTTGGCTGCTACCATGCACCTTGGTTAATCCTTCTCCCCCACCCTCCCATGCCTGCCGCCTTGGTGCTGCCGACTGTCTAGATCTTGTAGATGTTATCCCTTCCGCATACGGCTCCTCCTCTACTTCCTCCACCTCCTCTTGTCCCACCACCTGACTCTGAATTCTGTTTAACGTGTGCTCCAGCATGTAAATCACCGGAATAGTCATGCTGATAATGGCATTGTCAGCACTAAACATCTTGGTTGCCATTTCAAAACTGTGCAGAAGATTGTGGTACTGCATCTCACCCAGAGGTGTGGTATCTCACCCTCAGGTAAGGAAGGAGTATGGCTCGGGACCCTAACACCTGCATCCAACACATACCCGCAGTGGGAGTAGGGCGAGATTGCCCCTAAGGGAGAGCACAGTCCCAGGTCGCTAGCTGGCGGGAGGGTCCTATGTAGTGGGTGTGGGTGGAGAAAGCAGCTTAGGGGAGCACATGACAGGGAGAGTATAAATAGGAAGCCATCTTAGAAAGAGCAATCCAGTCAGAGGAGGAGAAGTGACAGGAGCAGAAGCTCTGCATGAGCTCTGCTCCGGAGGCGGGCCTAGCCTGGGAGGCCCAGGACTGAAGGAGAGAAGAGAGGAATGGGAGCAGGAAGGCTACAGGTACCGAAAGGACCCTAGGGGTACTGGCAGTGCAGAAGGCCATCCGTACGCCCGCTGCTACCAGGAGGTAGAGGGGTCAGGCCAGATAAGGGGAACCAGTCCCTCAACTAGCGGAGAATCAGCAAGGCTCAACTAGAAACCAGAGGCTGCAGCATTTCATGTACTGCAGGCCAAAGTCCACACCAGTCTCACTAAGAAGGTAGCCACATAGGACTCAGGGGACGGAACACACGTCGCCCGCCAAGGCCCGAGGATACCGGATAGAAGTGTCACTGGGTGTGAGGTGCAGGGAGAAGGCCAGAGAAAGGACACACAGAAGGGGGTCCTGCTAAGTACTCTGGAGCTATCTGGGGGTGGACTGAGCCCCTCACTGAGTACGCACAGCACGACGGGGGAGATTGCTCTGGTACCTGTAATCTGGACTGCAACAACTGTGAGTAAAGATCTTGGGACTGCATCACACGGACTCTGTGTTCATTACGGACTCCCTGCACTACAACCACCATCATCCACCCACACTGCCCTGAAGCTACACTCTTCCTGTGGGGAGTAATAATACCATTGCTGCAAAACCACCAGCTTCAGAGGACTGTTCCACAGGTGGCGTAGTCGGACATTATAAAACCCATATATACAAATTACCCTTGGATTGACCGCCCTGGGTCACGGACCGAGTCACCGCCACAGTATCTACAACCCCCAGCGTCTACCGGCCCGGCTCTGGGTACCCCACGGCCCAGGGGGCACGTCAAATTCATAGGTCCCTGATCTGAGATCACTCCTGCAGCATGATGTGCCCCACCTCTGGATCTCGTTGGCCCAGGCTATACGTCAGAACGTATTGCGCCAGGGCTTGTCGGTGCTGCCACAGTCGCTGCAACATGTGCAGAGTTGAATTCCACCATGTCAGCACATCGCATTTCAGCCGGTGAACTGGCAGGCCCAACGACTTCTGTAGAGATATAAGTCGTTGAGCTGCGGGATGCGAACGGTGGAAGTGAGCCCACAGCGACCGTGCCCTCTTCAGAAGGCCATCTAGTCCGGGATAGTGGGCTAAAAATTGCTGGACAACCAGGTTCAACACATGAGCCATACAAGGCACGTGTGTGACATTGCCCCGGCGAAGGGCCACACCCAGGTTTGCAGCATTGTCGCACACGGCCTTCCCTGGTTGCAGGTCCAGTGGAGACAACCATTCATGAAACTGGGTCTCCAGAGCTGACCACAACTCCTCAGCTGTGTGACTCACATTTCCCAGACATTTCAAAGTAAACACCGCCTGATGCCATTGAGCCCTGCTGCCAGCATAGTAAGGAGGTGTGCAGGATTCCTTCTGCGCAGTTAGAAAGTGGGTGGCAAAACCAGACAGGTGTTGGGTGCAGGTGGAGGACCGAGAGGAGGTTGAGGAGGCAGAAGCAGTGGAGGAACTTCTAGATAAAGAGGATTGACGTACAACTCGTGGGGACGGCAAGACTTGAACAGCAGCCCCTTGTCCTGCTGTCACCATAGTTACCCAGTGCCCAGTCAGCGACATGTAACGCCCCTGTTCATGCCTACTCGTCCAAGTGAAAATGCACCCTGTCGCAAACAGAGTTTCTCAAAGAAGCAGTGATGTTGTGTGTGACATGCTGGTGTAGCACAGGCACACCTTTCTTTGAGAAGTAGTGCCGACAGGGCATCTGGTACTGGGGCACTGCGACGGACATAAGGTCTCGAAAATCCTCTGTGTCCACCAGGCGGAAAGGCAGCATTTCTGTAGCCAACAGCTTGCAGATGGTGAAATTCAACCTCTTAGCTTTGTCATGGCTATGAGGAAATGGTCTTTTACTTGTCCACATCTGAGGGACCGAGGGCTGGCTGTTGTGTTTAGACGGGGTTGAGTAGGGTGTCCCCGGCAAACTGCCGGTCTGTGAGGAAGATGCAGGCGGGAAAGTTAGGTTGCCTTGATCCAAAGGTGGTGCTCTCGATGTCGGAGAGCGCTCAACACCAGCTGGTGTTTCCACTTCCAAATGAAATGATGACCTGCCAATCACACTGGCTGTTGCAGGTAAAGACGTGGCAGGTCTGCGTCCAAAAACATGTGTGACTGCTGTCCCCCCAGTCACAGAGGATGAAGAGGCCGTGGATGCACAAGATGTGGCAGATGGTGGTTGGCCCGGCCCGCTAGGCCGCATTGTAGCACAGTGAGCTTCCCACTGCAACTTATGCTTCATATCCATGTGACGGTTCATGCATGAAGTAATCAAACTATGGATTTTTTGGCCTCTACTTAGCTTTTGGTGACAAAAATTACAGATAACACGAGTTGGGTCATCCTTATCGATCTGAAAAAATGCCCAGGCTATGCAAGGCTTAGAGCCTATGCGACCTAAAGAGCTACTACGACTTGTGGTCAGAGGCAGAGTTGTGGTTGAGGATGCAGTTGTTGACATGCTTAAAGTACTCCGTCTCTGTCCAGGAAGGCGCAACCTAACCTCGTCGTCAATAGCATCTGTGACGCCCAGCTGCGCTTGGTATCACAGATCCTAGAAAAGTGCATTGATGTAATCCTCCACAAGAGGCCCCCATAAACATTCACACATCTCCACCTTCCACCTCAGACCAGCAGAGGGAGCCTGTTAGGGATATAAATAGGGAAGGTGGAGCTAGGCAGTTCAGTCCCTCTGAAGAGTTCCTGCAGTAGAGAAGCCAAAGAGAGGTCAGTCTGCAGTGGAGCTCAGTCTAGTCTAGAGAACTCAGTTAATAGTTCAGCAGTGGAGCACGAGGCTCCTGCTAGCTAGATTCAGGGAGACCAGTTAGAGCTTAAGGTGTGCTGGCGCCATAAGATCGGTGAAGCGCGGCAAGCTGCCGTTAGTGTGTATAGCCTAGTGAGGGCCCGAGTAGGCCGAAGGCGAGTGGAGAGTTAGTACATAGGGGGCAGAGGAGCTTAACCAGCTCACCCCGAAGCATTTACCGGACACCGGATCCGAGTTTACCGGGATCTCTATGACCCAGTAACGCATAACCGGAATCCCTGGAGAACTACAAGTCCCAGGATCGCTAAGGTGCTGATATGTAACAGAGCCAGGAGACGCTTAGGCCCCGCATACTGGGAGAGCGAACTCCAAGACAAGGCCCTACCACAAGGTCAGCCAGCGCTGGACAGAGACAAAGTTAGGCCTAGCTCCAGGCAGGTCAGAAACTTACTACGCAGAGGCAAGAAACAGGAGGCCCTACACCCGCTCATTGGGGAGGATCCTGATATGCACCTTTCACCCTACAGTGCTCCGGGATGTGCCTGAATTTCCACCAGTAAAAGGTACTGAAGTGACTACCGTGTCCTTTCCCGTTCTTGCTCTGACCCAGCTGGGTCTCGCCTGTCCTGCATTCCCCCTGCATACGCTGCCCTGAGGCCTAGCTTCACCTGTGGGGAGCTATACCATCGAGCTGCCTTATCACCGGCCTCAGTGGACTGCTGCAGCGCTGGTGCTTCTCACCAGATACCACAGGTGGCGTCACTAACTCTTACAAAATTAACAGGGTACGGGCCAGGGAGCCGACCACCGCGACATCCCCAAGGCCAGGCAAAGGCCCGGGTACCGAGTCATCCCCATCCCCTGGGCTAGTCACATCCTCCTCCATCTCCTCTGCTGACCTCATCAACTGGCTGACTGTGGGTTGACAGTAAGTGGGATCTCCAACCTCGTCATCATCACCCTGTGTGTTCTCACACCCGTCGTCCTCAGAGCCAACCTCTTACTGCCCTGACCGAAAAGTTAAGTTGTCGCTCCAATCAGGTATTTGAGTCTCATCATCATCTTCATCATTGTCTCCACCAACAGGAGTTACAGTTTGGGAACGAGGGTCTACATTATGCTCAGAACCTTCTTCATCTGGTCCTGGATCCGACTCATAAAGATTCTGGGCATCAGTGCAGATCATTTCCTCGTCTGGATTAACCGAAGCTCTGGAGCTGACCTCCGTTTCCCAGGCTATAGTATGAGTAAACAGCTGTGCAAACTCAACCATCTGTGTTACCCCATACTCAGACGGGCAACTGGAAACTTGGGAGATGTGAGGAAGCAAGTGCGATTGGGGTGACACCTCTGAGGACTGGAGTATTTGTGATGTTGAAGTTGAGGTGGAGGAAAGCCCACTTGAAGAAGCACTTGATATCCGTTGAAGCACCTGCTGTTTTTGTGCCTCATCTGGAATTTGTAGCGATGGGCGTGTCCGTAAGAAAGGGATCGTATCACATTGTCCACGAAAAGAAGTAGACATCTTAGTTTGGCTGGAAGATGGTCTTTCTTCTGCAGATGTTACTCCCCCACCACTGCGGGGGGGCTCGACCCACCAGCAGGCAGGCACCAGTATTGGGAGAGGGGGGCTGGCCGTCAGGGTCCACCGCGGCTCTGGCACAAACCCGGCGACACGGAGGTCGCACGGGCAGGAACGGACTGGCCGTGTCGGCTTCGCACTCCAGCACAGTCCCTCTGCCCGCTCGCGCCAGTAGCCTGAAAGGGATGCGCAAGCGGCTTTTCTTCCCTGGGCTGTTCCCCGCCCAGCAGAAACGTGGGGAGCTCAGGTCGGCCTTCCACTGTACTCCCTTACCTCCCTCGCCCTCTTTCCTTCTTCCATTCTCCATCTAACCCCTCGGCTCTGTGGTGTCTGCTCTCCCTCCAGCTCTCTCCTTCTCACAGGTGGACTACCGCGTGTATTCACACTGTGGCGAATCTTTTGGGCCAAGGCATAAGAAGTTGTCGAGGTAATGGATAATATGTGCCCCCTTAGAAAAGTCCATTACAACCCATTCGAGAAAGCAATTAAACGCCTCAAATAGTCTGCAGGATCTGGACCACCCCATGGGCAAACAGTGATCTACATAGTATGCTCCTTCCAAGAAGCAGCCCAATAGGTGGACACTATTCGGAGGCACAGGTAGTAAGTAACCGGAACGCCGCATCAATGTCTGTTTTGGCCATTACGGTGACCCTTCCCAACTTCTTGATCCGCCTGATTGCCTTGTCAAAGGATGTACAGTATATACTACTGTACTTGGTTCCGCGTCGATGTTGTCGTTTACGGACCTGCCCCTTGGATATGACAAATGGTGGATTAGTCCGAATGTGTTGGGTTCCGTTTTTGGCACAACTCACAACGGGGATACCACTATGTCTTGTAAGGAAAGTGTTCTGAATGGAACCGCCATTCTACCTAAAGATATTTCTTTTTTTAATTTTCTTGTCATGACGTCTGGCTGTTGGTAGGCTGATTTTCGATTTTTACTCCAGCCTTTCTTGATTTTAGAAGGGCATGACATGCCTATATCTGTGTCTCCCCCTCCTTTTACTCCTCCACCTCTTTTCTTTTCGCATGACTATATGTACTTGTCACTTTTCCATGTATTAGTTGTGTCTTCTGAGCAGTTTTTCAGCTTTTGGACACCTTTGAAGTGTTTTCTATGTGTTTTCTATGTGTTTCTATGAGTTTTTGTTTGCCTGCCATTGGTTTTAATGGTGTTCGAAGGTGTTCAATGAACAGTTCGACGAACAGTTCGGCGAACATACGGGTGTTCGACGAACCGAACCGAACTCGAACACTACGGGGGTGGCTCAACACTAGTACTCAGTCCCCAGCTGACACTATTTTGCCCGGTGTGCCATCCCCGCACTACACAAGCACGTGTCCCAAAACATCTGCCGTGCCCTCAACAACGCAGTTATTGGGAGAGTCCACCTGACAACGGACACGTGGACAAGTGGTGTGGCCAGGGACAGTACATCTCCCTGATGGCACACTGAGTAAACATAGTGGAAGCCGGGACCCAGTCGGACCTTGGGACGGAACACATCCTCCCCACACCGAGGATTGCGGGCCCTATGTCAGTCAGAGTTGCCCCCACAGTGTACAGCTCCTGTGCATCATCCTCCTCCTCATGTTCAGCCTCCATCTCAGATATCACCACATCAATTACAAGCTGGTAGCACTGCAGTACTGCCTCAGCCAAGCGGTAACAGGCTGTGCTGAAACTCATAAGCTTAGGTGATAAACCTCACACTGCTTGTGAGTTGTAGACAGCTGTGAAAGAGCAGGCATATCTGTGGCTGAGACCGCTGAACCTACATCCAGGGATGGTCGTGTGTGACAATGGCCGTAATCTGGTGGCGGCTCTGAGGCGAGGCGAGATCACACAAGTTCCATGCCTGGCTCATGTGCTTAACCTCGTGGTTCAGCGGTTTCTTAAATCGTACCCCGAGTTGCCAGATCTGCTCCTCAAAGTACGCCGCCTGTCAGCTCATTTTCGCAAGTCGGCTACAGCTTCCGCCGCCCTTGCTATGTTGCAGCAGTGTTTGCAGCTTCCGGCACACCGACTGGTGTGTGATGTCCCCACACGTTGGAACTCTACCCTCCACATGTTGCAAAGGATTTGTGAGCAGAAGAGAGCAGTTGTGGAGTACCAGCTGCAACAAGGCCGTCGATATTCAGGTCAGACTCCACACATAAGACCTCAGGAGTGGACCTGGATGTCTGACATATGTACCATCCTGACAAACTTTGAGGAGTCCACCAAGATGGTGAGTGGCGGTGACTAGTGTTGAGCGATACCTTCCGATATCGAGAAATATCGGATCGGATTGGATCGGACCGATACCCAAAAAATATCAGATATCGCCGATTCCGATACCGGAAACCAATGCAAGTGAATGGGACACAAATATCGGAATGAAAATAAACCCTTTCTTTCCTTGTAGGTTAATTCTACATGAAGGAAAACAACTAAGAATAATGTAGAATGTATTGGGGGAGGTGGGGGAGACAATAAAGGCGTAGAGGTTTAGCCCAATGAAATGGAATAGCAGGAATTAATAATTTTTTAAGACATTCTGAGTTACGGAAATATTGACTATGTTAAGTTTTTTTTATATTTTGTCAGATATTTATGTTTCACTACTTCCATGCTCTTCACCTTCTTTTTTACTTCTCCCACACTTTCTCCTTCATCATCCTCAGCATCTTTTTCATCAACTTCTTCTTCACCTTCTTCATCTTCTTCTTCTTCACCTTCTTCGTATTATTCTTTTTTTTTTACATTCTTCATATTCTTCTTATTCAACTATTATTCTTCTTCATATTCTACTTCTTCATCTTCTTCATATTCTTCTTCTTCATCATATTCTTATTTGTGACAGGCATTCCTGTAGTTGTTATCTATAAAAGTTTGAACATTACACCTTTCGTTCTGCCCGTCACAAAAGATTTACAACAGGATTTGTCCGCGTTCAGTTTGGCCTGCAGCAGCAGGTCTTTTCCAGGGGCACCACGAGGAGGAACGGACTCACCCCCATACACTGCTTAGTCTTCTTCTGCTTATAATTTAGATAATATTTTTTGCTCTGATTTTTAGTCTTATGCTTAATGTTCTTCCGCTTTTTGTTCTGCAGCTTCTTGTTCTTCTACTTCTTGGTTTTCTGTCTCTTGTTCTTCTGTATCTTGGTGGTTGTCTTCTTGTTCTTTGTCCTCTTGGTCATCTTCTTCAGGGTCATCTTCTTGGTCTTCTTCAGGGTGGTCTTTAGGGTCATCGTCTTCAGGGTCATCGTCTTCGTGGTCCTCGTCTTCTTCGGGGTGGTCTTCAGGGTCCTCGTCTTCAGGGTCGTCTTCGGGGTCCTCGTCTTCTTCGGAGTGGTTTTCAGGGTCCTCGTCTTCAGGGTCATCGTCTTTGGGGTCCTCGTCTTCTTCGGGCTGGACTTCAGTGTCGTTGTCTTCAAGGTCATCGTCTTCGGGGTCCTCGTCTTCTTCGGGGTGGTCTTCAGGGTCCTCGTCTTCAGGGTCGTTGACTTCGGGGTCCCCGTCTTCTTCGGGGTGGACTTCAGGCTCCTTGTCTTCAGGGTCGTCATCAGGGAGATCCAGAGTGATTACCAAGAACCATTTCAAAAAGCTTGAACTTGGAAATGTAGCAGAAGGTACAAGAGGGCTGAGGAACTGCCAAGAACCAGCTGACGGTACTGGAACCCGGATGGGTAGCAGAAGGTACAAGAGCCAATGGAACTACCGAGGACCAGCTGACGGTACCGGAACTTGGTTACTAAGCAGGAGGTACCTGTGCCAGAAAGCACTACCAAGGACCAGCAGATGTTGGTGGAACTTGGATACCGAGAAGGAGGCACCTAAGCCAAAGGCACTGCCGAGAACCAGCTGACGGTACTGGAACTCGAATGGGTTGCAGAAGGTACCCATGAAAAAAAAAGTTGCAAGGCCGCGAGCCGGCCACAGTTACCGAAACCCCCAGTCCTACAGGGGGTGCTTGTCCTATTGGCACTATGGAACCAGCCTTCATTGCCAGATCCCGCAGCCCACATAGGAGTCACCTAAACTGCAGGTACCATAGAGTCGGCTAACCCGACCGCAACACGACAGGACAACGCATTGGAGGCAAAGTGACATTGATACTACCCGGAAGCAGCTGGCATGCTTGCTGGAACCAGGCTGGGCAGGAGGGAGTACCCGTGCCAAAGACACTGCTGGGAAACAGCTGGCGGTTCTGGAACCCATTGTAAATACTAAAAACAGAGTGGAGCCAGAGGCCTAATTGGAGCAAGTTTAAAATCAGTAGTAGACTAGTAGTGTGAATGTGGATAGAGCAGGAGAAATTGCCGGACGCACAGCAGGGGGATCAGCTGACGTTACTGAACCCCAATAACACTGGAGCAAGTGTTGACTGTGCAGACGGCACTTCTGAGCAGCAACTGGCGGTGTTGGAGCCCAGGGTAAATACTAAAAACAGAGGAGCCAGAGGTCTAATTGGAGCAAGTTTTAAATTAGTAGTAGAGTGGATGTGGACAGAGCAGGAGAATTTGCCGGACAAACAGCTGGGGATCAGCTGACGTTACTGAACCCCAATAACATGGCAGCAAGTGTTGACTGTGCAGATGGCACTTCTGAGGGGCAACTAGCGGTGTTGGAGCCCAGGGTAAATACTAAAAACAGAGTGGAGCCAGAGGCCTAATTAGAGCAAGTTTAAAATCAGTAGTAGAGTAGTAGTGTGAATGTGGACAGAGCAGGAGAATTTGCTGGACACACAGCATTGGATCAGCTGACGTTACTGAACCCCAATAACACTGGAGCAAGTGTTGACTGTGCAGACGGCACTTCTGAGCGGCAACTAGCGGTGTTGGAGCCCAGGGTAAATACTGAAAACAGAGAGGAGCCAGAAGTCTAATTGGAGCAACTTTAAAATCTGTAGTAGTGAGAATGTGGACAGAGCAGGAGAATTTGCCGGACACACAGCTGGGGAACAGCTGACATTACTGAACCCCAATAACACGGCAGCAAGTGTTGACTGTGCAGACGGCACTTCTGAGCGGCAACTGGCGGTGTTGGAGCTCAGGGATAATACTGAAAACAGAGAGGAGCCAGGGGTGTAATCGGAGCAACTTTAAAATCTGTAGTAGTGAGAATGTGGACAGAGCAGGAGAATTTGCCGGACACACAGCAGGGGAACAGCTGACGTTACTGAACCCCAGTAACACTGGACCAAGTGTTAACTGTGCAGACAGCACTTCTGAGCAGCAACTGGCGGTGTTGGAGCTCAGGGTAAATACTGAAAAAAGAGTGGAGCCAGAGGTGTAATTGGAGCAAGTTTTAAATCTGTAGCACAGTGGTTGTGGACAGAGCAGGAGAATTTGCCTTACACACAGCTGGGGATCAGCTGACGTTACTGAACCCCAATAACACTGGACCAAGTGTTAACTGTGCAGACAGCACTTCTGAGCAGCAACTAGCAGTGTTGGAGCCCAGGGTAAATACTGAAAACAGAGGAGCCAGAGGTCTAATTGGAGCAACGTTAAATTCTGTAGTAGTGAGAATGTGGACAGAGCAGGAGAATTTTCCGGACACACAGCAGGGGATCAGCTGACATTACTGAACCCCAATAACACGGCAGCAAGTGTTGACTGTGCAGACAGCACTTCTGAGAGGCAAATGGCGGTGTTGGAGCTCAGGGATAATACTGAAAACAGAGGAGCCAGAGACCTAATTGGAGCAACTTTAAAATCTGTAGTAGTGTGAATGTGGACAGAGCAGGAGAAATTGCCGTACACACAGTGTGACGCCTCTCTGGATGGAAGCCCTACCCTGGGAAGATGGAGTACTCGGAGACGGGTCCTGTGTGGTAGATGGGGTGCAGCCGTGGCCCGGACCCGCTCCGTGCCCAGGGCCGTCACATAAAAATAATAGGCTTACAGGGTTGAGTGGTTGCTATCGACTACGCCACCTGTGGTACCTGGTGAAGGCCACCAGCACTGCTGCAGTCCTCTGAGGCGTGATGTTGTAGCAGCCATCATTGTTACTACTCCCCACAGGCGGAGCAGGGCCTGAGGGCAGAGGGAAAGGATGGCGGGGGTTGTAGTCTAGGAGGTCTGGTGCTGCGTAGTGCGGTGTAGTGCAGAATAAGAGTCCAGAGGCCATAGGGGTTAACTTCCAGGGTTTTTACTCACGGTGAAGAGTACAGCTGCAAGGCTTCTCCCTGCTCCTCGCGGAGTTCTGCGGTCACCAGGAACGGGGGTCCGACAACCTCCGAGTAAGCCAAGTGTTAAATCAGGACCCCGCACCAGAGTGTTCCTAAACTTCAGACTGGGTCCTTTCCTGTCTGTGTGTGTAGATAGACCGGGTCTCCCTTTGAACTTCTCTCAGAAAAAGGGTACGAATGGCAGCTCCGCTCCTTCCCTTACCCGATGGGATCCTCACGGCCTACCGGGCTTCCCTGACCAGGACCTAGAGTAACAAGGTCTGGTGTTGGGGTCCGGTACCCCTCTTGCGGCCGAAATCCCTCTGAATAGATCAGCTAGGCGAGGACAGGTGGCTTATACCGCTCCATCTGCATCCTCCCCGGGATCCATTTGCGGTGGAGCTACACTCCTGAGCTCCGGACCTTCTTGGTCATGGTCTTTGACCGGGCTGAGACATACATTATCTGCAACCTGCCCCTCGACCCAAGGCCAGGGTATGAGGGCCGTGTCTCCATCCTCTGCAGGTCCACTTAGGATCCACGCTCAGGGAGGAAGGTCACGATCAAAAGACCCAGAACGAAGATGGCAGTGTATTAAATATGAAATATTAAGTGTCACTAAAATGTGAATCCTCCACCCTCACCCACTAATTGGTTTCCCTATCTCTTGGTTCCCAGTCTCCCAAGTGCCAGGAGGGGCAGCACCTAGTGCATTCTAGCTCCCTCTGGTGGGAGAAGTGTGGTGTTGGATGTGGAGGTTGAGTCCTGACCATCACACTGTTCTTAACTCAAAGGAGGAACACTACACTCCATTAGAGAAGTGCAGCATCCCGGTGGCTGTCGAACCCTCAGGGGCGCCACAACAGCAGGGGAACAGCTGACGTTACTGAACCCCAATAACACTGGACCAAGCGTTGACTGTGCAGGAGGCACTTCTGAGCAGCAACTGGTGGTGTTGGAGCTCAGGGATAATACTGAAAACAGCTGGCGGTTCTGGAACCCATTGTAAATACTAAACACAGAGTGGAGCCAGAGGCCTAATTGGAGCAAGTTTAAAATCAGTAGTAGACTAGTAGTGTGAATGTGGATAGAGCAGGAGAAATTGCCGGACGCACAGCAGGGGGATCAGCTGACGTTACTGAACCCCAATAACACTGGAGCAAGTGTTGACTGTGCAGACGGCACTTCTGAGCAGCAACTGGCGGTGTTGGAGCCCAGGGTAAATACTAAAAACAGAGGAGCCAGAGGTGTAATTGGAGCAAGTTTTAAATCTGTAGTAGTAGTGAGAATGTGGACAGAGCAGGAGAATTTGCCGGATACACAGCTGGGGTTACTAAACCCCAATATAACGGCAGAAAAATGTTGACTGTGCAGATGGCACTTCTGAGCAGCAACTGGCGGTGCTGGAGCTCAAGGATAATACTGAAAACAGAGGAGCCAGAGGTGTAATTGGAGCAAGTTTTAAATTAGTAGAAGAGTGGATGTGGACAGAGCAGGAGAATTTGACGGACACACAGCAGGGGATCAGCTGACGTTACTGAACCCCAATAACACGGCACCAAGTGTTGACTGTGCAGACGGCACTTCTGAGCGGCAACTGGCGGTGTTGGAGCTCAGGGTAAATACTGAAAACAGAGGAGCCAGAGGCCTAATTGGAGCAACTTTAAAATCTGTAGTAGTGTGAATGTGGACAGAGCAGGAGAAATTGCCGTACACACAGCAGGGGAACAGCTGACGTTACTGAACCCCAGTAACACTGGAGCAAGCGTTGACTGTGCAGACGGCACTTCTGAGCAGCAACTAGCGGTGTTGGAGCCCAGGGTAAATACTGAAAACAAAGAAGCCAGAGGTGTAATTGGAGCAAGTTTTAAATTAGTAGTACAGTGGATGTGGACAGAGCAGGAGAATTTGCCGGACACACAGCAGGGGATCAGCTGACGTTACTGAACCCCAATAACACGGCAGCAAGCATTGACTGTGCAGACGGCACTTCTGAGCAGCGACTGGCGGTGTTGGAGCTCAGGGATTACAGTTCAGGTGGTAGAAACACGAACACAACAGGAGACCTGGATACAGTTGCCAACCAATTATTTATTCTGGAAGAGGACTGGCAAATTCATGCGAGATCCAGGCATTAAAACCGTCTTGTTAAGCCACTCTGAACTCCACGTCTCTTCCAAGGGGCATTAAAACCGTCTTGTTAAACCACTCTGAACTCCAAGTCTCTTCCAAGGGGCATTAAAACCTTCTTGTTAAGCTACTGTGACCTTCACGTCTCTTCCAAGGGGCATTAAAACCATCTTGTTAAACCACTCTGACCTCCACGTCTCCTCCAAGGAGCATTAAAACCGTCTTGTTAAACCACTCTGACCTCCACGTCTCTTCCAAGGGGCATTAAAACCATCTTGTTAAACCACTCTGAACTCCAAGTCTCTTCCAAGGGGCATTAAAACCGTCTTGTTAAACCACTCTGAACTCAAAGTCTCTTCCAAGGGGCATTAAAACCGTCTTGTTAAGCTACTGTGACCTCCACGTCTCTTCCAAGGGGCATTAAAACCGTCTTGTTAAACCACTCTGACCTCCACGTCTCTTCCAAGGGGCATTAAAACCATCTTGTTAAGCTACTGTGACCTCCACGTCTCTTCCAAGGGGCATTAAAACTGTCTTGTTAAGCTACTGTGACCTCCACCACTCTTCCAAAGGGCATTAAAAGCGTCTTGTTAAACCACTCTGAACTCCACAGCTCTTCCAAGGGGCATTGAAATGTTGTTTTTAATTAACTCTAACCTCCACGACTCTTCCAACGGGCATTGCATTTCCTCCTAATTTTAGTCAGCTTTTGCTTTTCAATGCATAGGCGAACACTAAGGGAAAACCACTCCCCAATAATGGGTAGAAGTTTTTTAGTACGATGTAATCCACGTCTGTTTCTAGGGGCACTGCAGTTCCTCATAATTTTTGGAAAGCCTTCCATTCACTGCTATGGCCAAAAGTGCACAGGAGACCCAGTTGCTATAAATGGAAAAAACGGTTTAGTTAAGGCCCTCTGACCTCCATGTCACTTCTAAGGGGCATTGGAGTGCCTCGAAATGTTTGGTAGGCATTGCACTCACTGTATGCCCTTTAACTGTGTAGCCGAACTGCTCCTTTTGGTACAGAAACATATCCTACAAGACATGTATGGTTGACTGGCCTGATATTGATGTGCATGGTCCCTGTTCCTCCTGCTCTTTCTCCTTTGCCACCACCTCATCCATCATTCATCACCTGAAGCTTTGTTTTAACGGGAGTCATAAAACTGGGATAGTAGAAGGAAAACATCCAGCAATCCTCGGAGGAGGTAGGATATGCGCCAAAACGCTGACCACCTCAGGCCTAGCCGCTACTACATACATGCGCTTGCATTCCAAGGAACAGAAAGCTAAGGAGATGGATGGCCTCATGATCATGAATAATTTACTCGTTTTGTAGGAGGCCGACCACTGCTGCTGTCTACCTTCTGAACTTTGTGTTGAAGCCTGATTGACCCAGGACCCGCAATCCTCTATATCTGGAGGACGTGTTGCATCCCAGTGTCCAACTGTGTCCCGGCTTCCACAATATTAACCCAGTGTGTCAGTCGGATGGACCATCCCTGGCCACATTCACTTGTCCACGTGTTTGTGGTTAGGCTGTCCTTCAAATAGGGGAGGCTGGGGACCGTTTATGAACACTCGGCCGCCCCCAGGTGGCTGGGGACCGTGTGTGGGCACCTGGCCACGGGGCAGCTGGGGACCGAGTATGGACACCCGGCCGCCCCCTGGTGGCTGGGGACCAAGTATGGATACCAGGCCGCTGACGCAGCCATGACGTGGTGGCCAGATTCCGCCTCCACATGCCTAAAAGGCCCAATTTCAAGTGCAAGCAAGCAAGCAGTATGGTATCGCAGCCTGGGGGTGGGTGGGTGGCAGGCTGCATACTTGCGCTTGCATTGCAAGGAATGGGGGAGGTACAATTGAACACTGCCCTGGGACAAGGACTTGCTCGGGGATAGTTGCAAGTCTGCATCTTCTGATGCGACAAGGATCACTTCTGATGGGCACACTTTTAGGCAGTGACCTGGGTGTCAGAGATGCTTCCAGGGGTCTTCCCCATGCTGTTCCCATGTTTTTTCTGCACTGTATGCATGTGTCACACAGTACATGGCCAGATAAGGTTGTAAAATGTTAAAATGACATTTCCCGGTGAATGCATTTGTCACAGTTGAAAGCAATACAAAAGGGCAAAAACGCATAAAAAATGCTACTTGTGAACATAGCCCAAGGTGTGGAGGAGTATTTTTGTTTTTAGCTATTTATTTTACCTTATACACAAGTCTTTACCCTGAAAAGGAAGTTCCTTAACATATTTCATTTTATTGTGAGCCCGTTAAAGTGGCTTAATACCTCTGACCACGTTGTTGACAGCAGTGACCTGGGGGTCAGAAATGCTTCCTGGGGTGATCCCCATGCTATCCCCATGTCATTTGAGCACTGTTTCTATCGTTTTGGGCACTTTTTAGGCTTTCTACAG
This sequence comes from Phyllobates terribilis, assembly GCF_046119375.1. Taxonomy (NCBI): domain Eukaryota; kingdom Metazoa; phylum Chordata; class Amphibia; order Anura; family Dendrobatidae; genus Phyllobates; species Phyllobates terribilis. The sequence continues at coordinate 368,335,365 of NW_027362767.1, forward strand.
ACTGCCGGGGGTGCCGCCGCAAAAATGCTCGCGTCTCCCATAGACTAACGGCTCGTTGCTCGGGTCGAGCACCCGAGTATCATGGTGAGCTCGTCCCAAGCTTCGAGCACCCGAGCATTTTAGTGCTCGCTCAACACTAATCCTAGTAAATAAACTCATTTATCTATGAACTGCAGTCATAGAGGGAGACATATTGATTCAATAATGTCAGATTCAATTGTGTACTATAGAGTTTCTAGAGACTGAATAGTTTAGTAAATACACAGATAAACCAGTGTAGTTTTAATTAATTTCTTTATCACGTTTTAAGGATATCAATAAAAGTCATGTTTTAAATACATCCCTTAATCGGGTTTTTTTTTACCCTTTGGGTAATTTGGTAATATGTAATATATTTATACCTGGATCAATACAGTACGGGTAGCAATTACACCCCTCCCCCTCTTGTTTTTCTGTTCTATCTATTATTTGGCAAGTGACTGCTGAGATGGCAGCTGCTTATAAGAAGCTTGAGAAAGCTGTGCTAATCCATTTGTGTGAGGAGTGAGGTTTTGATGGGTCAGACAAGACCAAAGATCTGTGCCTTGGTGTAGGATGATGCCAGGCACCAACACAATGTGGCACCAGAGCTCTGTACCCATGGAGCATCAGGATGCCCAGTTGTGGATCTGATTCCAGAGCTGTACCACTCAGCGGGGGGCCAAGCAGCAACCATAGCTCCAAGAATGGAATAGACTCTTACTTGCCAATAGCTGGAAAGGGGGTATGCCGACACCCAATGTCCCTTCCAGCCAGTCTTCAGGGGGTCTCACCCCATTTTCCAGCACCTGGCCTGCATCTGACTACCGCCGGTGCTATACCTGCAACTGAACTGGCCACATCAGCCTCACCTTCCCAGAGAGTCTGAAGAAAAACCCCACATCCGAGGCACAAAGGGATACTTCGGCAGTCCTTTTTGTGGGTGGGGCAGGCTCGTTAAAACTTGCAACTGGTTACTGTGGGGCGACACTATCACTTTGGTCTCAATGATATCGGTGCAGAACGAACTCTCATCTGTCCTGAATTTGTGTTCCCTGAAGAACTTATCCGTGGAAAGACCCTGACTGTCTCCGGGTTTGGGGGTGTTTGCTGACCCTTACAGATGGCCCAGATTTTCCTTGATTAAGGTGCCGGGATGGGGTTAAGGGAAGTGGGGTTGTCTGAGGACTTCCCCCCCAAATGGTTTATTGGCAACTGATCTGGGGCGGTTAGTCTCTCAATATGTTCCTGACAACCCTCCCAGATCTGGCACTTCATGTGTTTTAAATGTCGATAATGTGGATGTCAATGTTATGCATGGTGATATTGTGTTTTGTGGTAAAGTAGAACTCAACCATATCATATCACGCTGTGGGGTGATGTTGCTGAGGATCCCCTAAAAGGAACAAGCATCAGTGCTAAGGGCGATGGGAACAGGCACGTGAATCATGAAGCAGGTGGTCCAGTGCAGCTGACCAATGTCACGAGGAATGGTGACATGGCCAGTGGTTGCAGCCCTATGATTATGTAGCGCAATGGCCAGTGCCCCTGCATGGTGTCCCCTTCTCCTTCCATGCAGGGACGCCGGCTTACTCACAGCCCCGACCTCTCAGTGTAGTCCCCGGCGTGCTCTCTGTCTTCTGTTGTAGTGTGTGCCTCAGTTCCCAGCGGCACGCCTAGAGTGTGCGCGTATGCTGCCCTGCTTTTAAAGGGGCAGCGCGTGCATATAGCAAATGTCCTCAGCTTGTTGCTGACAGGCATTTAGTATAATTGTGCACCTGCAAGGTGGTTCCCAGCCAATTGCTTGGATTCATCCTTTATAAAAGCCTCCCTCCCCCTTAGGGAGTCACAGAAGCTACAGTATTCATTATTGTCTAGTTTCTCCTACTAGTGTGTCATTAGGTCTCCTGGTCCTGGTGCTGCCAGTGTCCTGAACCCTAGTCTCTGGTCCCAGTGCGGCCAGTGTCCAGTTCCCAAAGTCCCCTGGTCCTAGTGCGGCCAGTACCTAAAAAATTATCCCCTGGTCCTGGTGTGGGCAGTCCTGTTCCTGAAGTTCCCTGGTCCCAGTGCGGCCAGTGCCTGAACATTATCCTCTGGTCCGTGGGCGGCCATCCCCAGAATCAATATATGAGACCGGAGAGTATGAACATTTCCCTATCCAAGTATCCAGACTACTACAACGTAACTCTGAATAACCCGTCTGAGTCTCTGTGTCAGTTAACCTGACCCCTGGGGTCACAGCTGCAGTACTGGGATCTGCCTAGGAGTGGTACTTGGCGGCTACCTGCAGCCCAGTCTGTCTCCACCATCAGGAGATCCAGTGAACACCTGGTAGTCGCTTATCTACTCCTCTTCTTGGTCAGGCCCGGTACTTTTGGCACAGTGGTTCAACAAACCCACTTGCATTACCGTTGGGCGTAACAGATTAGCACTGCTCCTGCTGTATTAGGGGAGGATGGGGACAAGTGTAAGAGGGTGACCAGGACCGGGTCATGCACCTTGTCTGTATGTGTATATATAATGCCATATCCTGTTTTCAATATGAAAAGGTTTTATGATTAATTGCCCTACATGTTAGTAGAGGGTAGTGTAGGAAAGGGTTAAGGAGTTTGGGAGCTGCTGAGTGTGGGAGGAGCAGATTCAGTGGATCAAAGAGCAGTTTCCTGGTTGCAGTTAGTTCCTGGGAGAGAGAGAAAGATGTAAGACAAGTACAGTTGGTGGTCCAGGGGGCACCTTTGGCACAAGTTGTCCAGCAGAGAAGAACCTGTACTCAGATACTCTGAACAGACATTTCCGTACGTTCGGGACCTACGGTCCATAGGATTCACAGTGAGTTGTGTCTCCACAAGCCTTCAGAGAAGGGGAAGCCGGATGGGAAACAGTCAGTACAGGGATTCTTACTACTGCAAGGGTCTCATAGACCAGGAGTGTTCACTATGAAAGGGACAACTCGGGACAAATGGACACTGAACATCTATACGTGCGGTGTGTCGAACGGTGACCCTGGTGGAGTCGGTATACAATGTAATGTGCTGTATGAAGATATTTACAAATGTTCTAGTAAAGTTCTTTTTTATAAAATGGAACAGAACTCCTTAAATGTGTGTGCGGCCGTTCCTGAGATGAGAAGACTGAAGACGGCAGAGATCTATGATCCAGATGTGAGTGTTCTGCACTACACACACAACCACGGGAAAATGTGGACTTTTATCTTTGTCAGGGGACCAGGGTATGGGAACACATCAGCCTCTGGCCATAACTACCACCCTGAGTCCCTTACAAAATTGGCGTAGTCGGCAGTGTCGGGTCTGTGGTCTCAGTAAGAGCCCTGAGCAGCGGGCGCCCACGCAATCTATTAAGACTTCCGCTCCTTTAGAGCTGCTCATGATTGACTATGTCCTGATAGGATACTCAACGTCTGGGTATTCCTATTGCTTGGTAATGACAGACCACTTCACCAAGTATGCTGTAGCAGTGCCGACAAGAGATCAGATGGCGGAGTCGGCGCCTGAAGCCGTGTGTCGATATTTCATTCAGGTGTTTGGGTGTCCGCAAAGAATACACTCAGATCAAGGGGCATGTTTTCAGGGGGCATTGATGAAGGAGCTGTACCAGCTGTATTGTGTCGCACAGTCGAGAACGACACCTTACCATCCCCAAAGTAACGGAGCTTGTGAGCGCTTTAATCGGACTCTGTTGCAGATGTTGAGGACGTTGGAGGGTAAACAACAGGTACGCTGGCCTGAGTATCTTCCCGAATTGATGTGGGCCTACAATAATAGAGTGCACAGCACTACTGGCTACTCACCACACATGTTGCTGTTCGGGAGGACAGGGCAGGACATTGAGGATTTGAGCATGCCAGATCCCTCCTCCAATCCCCCTCGGACCGCATCAGAATGGGTTCGGGAACACCGGCGGCGATTAAGGGTGGTGTATCAGGTGGTGGGTGATTGACTCAGTCAGGTGACCCATAGGAACTCGCGCCCTGTGCAAACCAAGCCTTTCTCCCCGGGGGATAGAGTGTTGGTGAGAATCAAACGACAGTTCGGAAAACTGAGTGAACGGTGGGAGGCGACTCCGTACCTGGTAAAAAATCGACTTAGCCCGGAGATTCCAGTCTATGAGGTTGAACCGGTGGGGACAGGGGGACCATCCCGTAATCTTCACCGTAACATGCTACAACGGTGCTGGTTTAAAGATGCCGTCCCCGTTTCCCGGAACCACAGGCCGTGTCCCGAGGGGTGGGCATCCCTAATACTCTCGAATTTGATGGTGGATCTGTCTCTACCCCTGCTTACTTGTCCCCTGCGACCGATCTGTCCCCGTGTGAAGAGAGTACTGAGAATGTGGTATGTCCTTCAGAGAACGGGGAATCAGGTCAGTTACCTGATCCGTATGATGTCGCCCAGGGCGCCACACCTCAGGAGGGAGCAGCCTCATCGGCTCCCGTTGAAGAGACTTCTGCTCCCTCGGGAGCCGAGCCTGATGGGGTGGGTCTCAGGAGAACTACTCGAGCTACGGCGGGTATACCTCCACAACGCTATGCACAAGACAACTTTGAGTGGGGAGGTGTGTCGAGGACGCCAACCTCTAGTGGGGTGGCATGTGAGAGTGTGAAATGTGATAACAGCTGGAGACCACTAGGACCCTGTGACTTTTGCCTGGCTGGGCTCAGAGGAGGGGCAGGGCTAGAAACTGTGTGTATTCTTAGAGCGTCTGATGTGTGAGTCTAGACAGGAAGTCTGAGAGAAGGAGCTGTAATAAGACGCTGTCTTTACACTCTTCTGTGTGGAGTTTGTTGACCCCTATCTCTGTTTAAGGACAAGTGCTGAGCTGGGGAAGCTGTGTGGCTCTGCGGAGTTTTGTGGAAATCCATGCTGAGTGGATTATAGACTTTGTGCTGAGGGAGTCACGTGTCGAGTGATGAAGAGACTGAGTAATCCATTTCTGTGACTGAGCACGTGTATGGTGTACTGTATAAGAGGGATAGACTTCGGGAGGAAAGAAGATTTCTGGTGCTATTTCCACTGAGAGGATATTGACAAGACTTTGTGAAGAGATCTTCCCAGACCTTAATCTGAGGCTACAGGACTAAAGTCCCCCGTGTGTGGGCTCGGCATCGGCCGACAAGACAAGGAATTTTTGCTGTTTTGTGACTTTGTTTTTGTTTTGGGGCCAAAGTTTTCCGGGACTAGCTGCAGCCACCGCGATTCACAGGCCTGTGATAGACTGCATCTGAGGTTAACGGTACCATAACTTTAAGATATCCGGATATCCTAATAATAAGAGCAATTGATATAGTTTCATGCATTATTATTGTTTATAGTGGTAGGATTGTATGCAGTGTGCCATCTCAGGGGGTCCCCATATACTGCCCTCACTAGACTGTTGCTGTGTTTAGGTAAAATTGTTCCAGATCTTTAGAATAATTCACACAAGCTGGAAACCTTGAGATTGGCACATTGATTTCAGCTTTTGCTGATTGTGTGTATTTAGTAGGGATAGTGTCCCAGGCAGAACCTGAGACTGATTCATCCAATACTTAATTTTAGTCTAATCCCTGTTTTAGTAAAGAAAGTGTTGTTTATTTCTGTCTCTGTCTAAGTTTGTGACTCACTGGATCTCTCTCGGACATCCGGTCATTACACAGGCACAGGGGTCATAAGAAAGGTGCTCGCATGCAGCTGACGAGTGTCACGATGGACTGTGACATGGCCAGTGGTAGCTGCCCTATGATTAGCACTGCTCCTGAGATATCAAGGGAGACGGGGAAGGTTTTATCCTCAGCCTGTCAGGATGGTGGGAAAGTGTGTCCCACAGCCTGTCAGGAGAAAGTGTTAGCATCTGCCTGCCAGGTGGATGGGAAAGTGTGTCCCCCAGCCTGTCGGGATGGTGGGAAAGTAGTATCCCTAGTCTGTCAGCATGATGGGAAAGCGTTACCCATAGCCTGTCAGGGTAGTGGGAAACTAGTATCCATAGCCTTGAAACAAAATCATCAGAACAGAAAACATTATGTGTTTACACGTATATCACAAAGGTCCATATGCCTGAAGAACCAGTTTTAAAGACTCAACTGCGCATTCAAAAATATGGGATATTATACTGAAAACAAAGAGCAAAGTAGTACAACAGTAAAAGTAAATACAACTTTATTATTTCAGCACTGAAAAGGTAGGCAATAACATATATTACATCTATAAGGACAGGATGATTAGTAGATAGACTCAGGTATTAAGGGTGTGGGGTCCACATAGAGTACATACCAAAAGTTTGGACGCACCTCATTTAAAGATTTTTCTGTATTTTCATGACTTTGAAAATTGTACATTCACACTGAAGGCATCAAAACTATGAATTAACACATGTGAAATTATTATTATTCAGTTGTGAAACAACTGAAAATATGTCTTATATTCTAGGTTCTTCAAAGTAGCCACCTTTTGCTTTGATGACTGCTTTGCAGACTCTTGGCATTCTCTTGATGAGCTTCAAGAGGTAGTCACCGGAAATGGTTTTCACTTCACAGGTGTGCCCTGTCAGGTTTAATAAGTGGGATTTCTTGCCTTATAAATGGGGTTGGGACCATCAGTTGTGTTGTGCAGAAGTCAGGTGGATACACAGCTGATAGTCCTACTGAATAGACCGTTAGAATTTGTATTATGGCAAGAAAAAAGCGGCTAAGTAAAGAAAAATGAGTGGCCATCATTACTTTAAGAAATTAAGGTCAGTCAGTCCGAAAAATTGGGAAAACTTTGAAAGTGTCCCCAAGTGCAGATGTAAAAACCATCAAGCGCTACAAAGAAACTGGCTCACATGAGGACCGCCCCAGGAAAGGAAGACCAAGAGTCACCTCTGCTTCTGAGGATAAGTTTATCCGAGTCACCAGCCTCATCGCAGGTTAACAGCAGCTCAGATTAGAGACCAGGTCAATGCCACACAGAGTTCTAGCAGCAGACACATCTCTACAACAACTCTAAAGAGGAGACTTTGTGCAGCAGGCCTTCATGGTAAAATAGCTGCTAGGAAACCACTGCTAAGGACAGGCAACAAGCAGAAGAGATGACTTTGGGCTAAAGAACACAAGGAATGGACATTAGACCAGTGAAAATCTGTGCTTTGGTCTGATGAGTCCAAATTTGAGATCTTTGGTTCCAACCACCGTGTCTTTCTACGATGCAGAAAAGGTGAACGGATGGACTCTACATGCCTGGTTCCCACCGAGAAGCATGGAGGAGGAGGTGTGATGGTGTGGGGGTGCTTTGCTGGTGACACTGTTGGGGATTTATTCAAAATTGAAGGCATACTGAACCAGCATGGCTACCACAGTATCTTGCAGCGGCATGCTATTCCATCCGGTTTGCGTTTAGTTGGACCATCATTTGTTTTTCAACAGTACAATGACCCCAAACACACCTCCAGGCTGTGTAAGGGCTATTTAATCAAGGAGGAGAGTGATGGGGTGCTACGCCAGATGACCTGGCCTCCACAGTCACCAGACCTGAACCCAATCGAGATGGTTTGGGGTGAGCTGGACTGCAGAGTGAAGGCAAAAGGGCCAACAAGTGCTAAGCATCTGTGGGAACTCCTTCAAGATCCCTTGAAGACCGTTTCCAGTGACTACCTCTTGAAGCTCATCAAGAGAATGCCAAGAGTCTGCAAAGCAGTCATCAAAGCAAAAGGTGGCTACTTTGAAGAACCTAGAATATAAGACATATTTTTAGTTGTTTCACACTTTTTTGTTAAATATATAATTCCACATGTGTTAATTAATAGTTTTGATGCCTTCAGTGTGAATTTACAATTTTCATAGTCATGAAAATACAGAAAAATCTTTAAATGAGAAGGTGTGTCCAAACTTTTGGTCTGTACTGTATAACAATTAGGGCAAGGGATATGAGTCACCAGAAAGTGCTAGTACATGAATAATTGTTGGTCAGAGTGCCCAGAATATGCTGCTTTCTGGACACTCATCAGCCAGCGGGATAATGGGACCAGTAAATGACCCAGAGTAGGTCCCAGAGGGTTCCTGTGAGGTTGGGGCCTTAGTGTCGCTTCTGGCTACCTCTAGCCAGGAATTTTGAATTGCCCTACCCGTAGATGCCAGTCTTGTGGCACTGAGTGATCTCACAGAGAAGTTCATCTACGAGTCCAAGAAGGAAAGGGTCTTGTGGGGTCCAGTGAGGTTGTGCCATGACATGTGCTTGAGAGACGATCTGTAAATAAGTCTCCTTTTCCACCTCTAAAAGGGGGAGGTGTCATAGAGAAAAATGAAAATCCATACAGACATCTCTAGAGAAAAAGGAAGAGCTGACACTTCAACCTACATTGAAGTAGGCCCTCACATTGAACATATCAGATTAATTGGACCTAGGAACATAATGTCTAGTTAAAACAAGGGAAATGAGAGAGCTAACACTTCAATATCCATTGAAGTAGGGGCCTCCTGTGGTGACCAGGTAATTACAACATGCTTTGTGGGGGGGAGTGAAAAACACAAAGTCTGAGATCTGTATATTCAAGAGGCAGTGAAGTGGAAAATCTAACACCTTCAGAAGTAACTCTTGTTCTCTTCAAAGAAAAACTGGACAATTGCACTTAGACACTCTGTCTCCAGTGTCCAGATATAAATATTGGGGTTTGCATCGATCCAATATTTATGGGAAATATATTTTCAGAGTCGTAGCAAAGGGATGGACATAACTTCATTGATCAATGACATCATCTACCTAGTGATATTTAAGGCCCATTTAGACACACACACACCTGTGTCCTGGGATTGAGACTAGTGTTCCTTGTTTGGTATGCTCTATTATCTGTTCTTCTGTGTTTCAACTCGCATCCATCCTTAGTGGGTTCCCCTCCATCTGTCCATCTAGTCTTGAGCCCCCACGTGTCCTCTGAAAGCTGCACCAACGCCTGAGGTCTGTGTGCCTACCAGGACCAGAGGCTTAGTGGATCCACCTCAACTGGTGTGCACTTACAGTTTTCCTCAGGCAAATTGGGCCAAAAAACTGACCCTGTAAACTCAAAAAATTGTTACAAGTCTTAAAGAAGGATGCAGCGTTATTGAAATTGCTAAGATATTGGGGCATGATCACAGAACCATCAAAAGATTTGTTGAAAATAGTCAACCGAGTCCCAAAAAATGTGTTGAGAAAAAAGATGAACATTAACTGCCAAAGATTTGAGAAGAATCAAACGTGAAGCAATTAGGAAGCCTTTACCCTCCAGTACTGTCATATTCCATAACTGCAACCTCCCTGGAGCTCAGAAGCACAAGGTGCTCAGTGCTAAGAGACGTGACCAAGGTAAGGAAGGCTGGAAATGACCAGCATCTATGGCTCCATTCTGTTTTTAACTCATATTTTCAGTATTTGTAGTGAAACAGGTGCACAGAAACAGAAACAGTATGGTCCCAAAGAACGATGAGCACCTGCTAATCCTATTAGCAGATTCAGAGAACTTTTTTTTCTTGCTTTTTCCCTAGAATTTACATCTTCACAGGAACGACTATGATGGAGGCACGGGGATTTCTTAATCACTTTACAGATTGCCTTCCTGAAAAGGATTAAACATTGTTTGTCTTCCTGGAAAAAGGAAATATTTGGCTGCGTGCCCTTGTCAAATAAAATCTGGAAACCTTTAGTACCTAGTTTACATTTTTAGCACAAATTCCTTTTAACTACTTATAAGCCTGGCCATTTTATGTCTTAAAGACCAGGCAAGTAATATGACTGAATGAGACCTTGGTTTTTTCCTGAACATGCTGAACTTTCTACTTTTAACATGCAAACTTTAGCATTTTATCGACTTTATTTAATTCTGACAAACTAAATCCACGAGTCTTCTTTATTTTTTTTTTCTTTACCCTGTTCCCCACTGACTTAACTCAAGTGTATATAATTAAAGTAAAAGTTGTTGCCCACATGGAAATACCAAAAAAATTATATTATGTATTTTAGTAAATAAAATGTTTCATTTAGAAAAAAAAACATTTTTATTGCAACTTTACATTTTTTTTTAAATAATATGATGCAGGCATTTTTCTGGACAAGCACAGATATATTCACTCAGACGCATGGATTGGAGCATGTGACTAGTATGTCCTAGGGCAGTGGTGGTGAACCTATGCCACGCATGTCAGAGGGGGCATGCAGAGCCCTCCTGGTGGACACGCGCACCATCTCCTCAGCACTGCCGCTGCCATCACCACTCTCCTCTGCACAAACGCCCTCCCACCAGGCTGTGCGCTCTCTCATCAGTCTGTGAACGTGCTGAGGAGGGTGAGGTGATGGCGCGCAGGCTGATGAGAGTCAGAACAGCGTTGGAATGGGCAAAGGTGAGTAGTTATTTATTTTTTAATGTGGTGCCATTATACTGTATGGAGTACTATATGGGGCCATTATACTGTATGGAGCATCATGTGGGGCCATTATACTGTACGGAGCATCATGTGGGGCCATTATACTGTATGGGGCACTATGTGGGGCTATTATACTGTATGAAGAATCATGGGGGCCATTATACTGTAGGGAGCATCATGGGGGGGCCACTATACTGTATAGATCATCATGGGAAGCCATTATACAGTATGGAGCATCATGTGGGGCCATTATACTGTATAGAGTATCTTGTGGGGCCCATTATACTGTATGGAGCATCATATCGGGCCATTATACTGTATGGAGTATCATGTGAGGCCTTTATACTGTAGAGACACGTGACTTCTCGGGGGCGTACTTAAAGGTCCTGTAAGCGCTACCATACATGCCTCTTGAGAAAGCCAAGAGTAATCACCGGTGAAACGCGCGTCGAGGCTTCCTTTTGCCAGTGTCCTGTCCCTGTGCGGTTCCTCTCAGATTTGGACCCTCCTTTATTGGGTGAGTGAGGTGTAATGTACCTTTTGTGGTGGAGTGGGCTCCATAACCTAACATTAGTGTATGTAAGTCGTTTGAGTATTAGTCTCTCTCTCTATCCCTGCACTAGCATTCCTTATGACCCCTGGGATGGACCCTCTGTAGAGGTCTGCATTAAAAATGGGGGACTATTTGTCTGCATGTCTTAGTCTGTACAAAATTCTAAATTGTTGATGTGATGTACTAATCTTAAATTAATTATTTATGAAATAAAGTTTCTTATGCCACTATACTCAATGGTTCTCCTATCTATACATACAGTATGGGGCACTATGTAGAGCCATTATACTGTATGAAGGATCATGGGGGCCATTATACTGTAGGGAGCATCATGGGGGGGCACTATACTGTATAGATCATCATGGGAAGCCATTATACAGTATGGAGCATCATGTGGGCCATTATACTGTATAGAGTATTATGTGGGGCCCATTATACTGTATGGAGCATGATATCGGGCCATTATACTGTATGGAGTATCATGTGAGGCCATTATACTGTATGGAGTATCATGTGAGGCCATTATACTGTATGGAGCATCATGTGGGGCCATTATACTGTATGGAACATCATGTGGGGCCCATTATACTGTATGGAGTATCATATGGGGCCATTATACTGTACGGATCTTCATGTGGGGCTATTATACTGTATGTAGCATCATGTGGGGCCATTATACAGTATGGAGGACTATGTGGGGCCATTATACAGTATGAAGCACTATGTGGTTCCATTATACTGTATGGAGTATGATGTGGGGCCATTATACTGTATGGGGCATCTTGTGAGGCCATTATACTGTATGGAGCACTATGCAGGGCCATTATACAGTATGGAGCACTATGAGGGGCCACTATACTATATGGAGGACTATGTGGGGCCCACTATACTGTATGGAGGACTATGTGGGGCCCATTACACTGTATGGAGCACTGTGTGGGGCCCATTATACTGTATGGAGCACTATGTTGGGCCCTTACACTGCATGGAGCACTATGTTTGGCCCATTACACTGTATGGAAGACTATGTGGGACCCATTACACTGTATGGAAGACTGTCTTGGGCCTATTACACTGTATGGAGCACTATATGGGGCCATTATTCAGTATGGAGCACTATGTGGGACCCATTACACTGTATGGAGCACTATGTGGGGCCCATTACACTGTATGAAGCACTATGTAGGGCCCATTATACTGTATGGAGGGCTGTGTGGAGATTACAGTTGGAGAATCATACTGTGATGGGGGTCACCATTCTTTGTTGGGGGGATTGAGGGAGAGGGGTACAGTAGGGTCATCATACTGTGAGTGTGAAGGAATTCACTGTGGGGGGGGGTATCATACTGTGTTTGGGGGCAGTTTTGTTTGCATCATAGTTTATTATCTGTATTATGCAACTTTTTTTATTCTTTGTTATTACATATTTAAATTAGGCAATTAGTCCATATGCTTTTTACTGCTCTTACATAATATATTATATTGTTCCACTATAATGCTAAAAATTAACTGTTTTATTTGATAAGGAAAAACTTCCTAAATTGTAGACATTTTTTTAACAAATATCAAGGTTGGCCCACGACTTTGTCAAAACTTTTAAAGGGAATCTGTCACCCCCTGGGAGTTATCAGACCTCTAATATGGGCATACAGGTTATAGAAATGTAAATCTATACATATCTGTATGTCCCATATTAGCGGTCTGCAGAGAAATGTCTTTTTTATAAAATCTGTTTTCATATGCTTGACGCCCGGGGGACGCCAAGCAATCCCTGCATGCGGCAGTGACCGGGATCATATACGAGGGACGTTATATATCCCCCAGAATGTGTACAGAGACCTATTAAATCCATTGGAGTGCATTGCAGTCACAAACTCACCTGCGGCTGCAATGCAGGAATGAAGGTGAGCAAGGACCTGGTCAGACTACCTGGCTAAGGCAGATTAAGTAAAACCTGGCAGGGCCTTCATTTCTTGGAGGAGGTCACAGGAGGCAGTGGGGGCGGCCTCCTCCCTCCAACCCGGGTTTTCCAGTGGCTCTTACCACAGGTCCTTTAAAAATCCTGCACTAAGGATTAGTGTTGTTCTGTACTGGAACCTGCTAGGAGCTTAGCAGGACAGCTCAGCAGGATTGAGTGTGGCTGAACCCACGCCTGGGAAGACTCTGCACCTGTCAGGCTCTGAGCGGCCCGGCGCGGCCGTTGCCCACGGCAACCGTTGTTTAAGGACTCATGTTAACCCGGCTGCGAACCAGAGGACTTTTCTGTTTACCCATGAGTTGCTGAATAAAGCTGTTTATGTTGGACTTGCTTGGGTCACTGCCTCAGTTACTGCATGATGTGAACACGGCCGCTTTACAGCTTGGTGGAGAATGCGGGCATAGTGACTGAGGCATACCTCACCGGCAGCTGCATGACCACAATCTGGCTGGCCACCTTTCAGCCCCACCCTGTGGACAAAATGGAGGAGCTGTTAAAGCAGCTGGTACTTTCCCAGCAGCAGCAGCTGCAATCTCAGCGGCAACAGCAGGAGCAGCACCTGAGCCTCCAGCAGCAACAGCAGGAGCGGGAACAGCAACATAATCAGCAGCAGCAGCTACTGTACCAGCAGAAACAAAAAACAAATGAACTCTTACTGCAACAGATTGCTGCCCTGCGGGAGACACCGGCGGCACCTGCCCCAGAATGTCGCGAGGCCCGGGACAAGGTTCGCTCAGCGTTGAGGAATATGGGATCGGAGGACGATGTGGAAGCCTTCCTGACCATTTATGAGTGCACAGCAGAGTGGGAAAACCTAGCAGCCGGCCAGTGGGCAGAAGTGGTGGCTCCGTTTCTGGTCGGTGATGCCCAAAAGGCCTACTTCGACGTCAGTCGGGAGGACGCTGAGGACTACCAGAGGCTCAAAGGTGAGATCCTTGCCCAACTGGGGGTCAATACATATGTGAGGGCTCAGCGTGTATTTTCATGGGCCTATGTGGAGACCCGACCAGCCCGGTCTCAGGCGTATGACCTCCTGCAGCTGGTAAAGAGGTGGCTCCAGCCTGAGACTTTGTCTCCAGCCCAGATGGTGGAGAAGGTGGTGGTTGACCGGCTGGTGAGGACTCTGCCAGCCGCTATCCAACGTTGGGTGGGGCAAAGGGACCCTGGCACACTCGATCAGGTAGTCAGCCTGATCGAGCGCTACTCAGCCACTCAAGACTTTATCCGGAACTCTGCCACCTAGCGGCTGTCACGCCGATCCCTACCAACCCAGGAACCTGGGAAGGTGTTGCGTCACTCTGCTGAGGACAGTCAGCACCGTACCCTTGCTAAAGGGGTACCCAGGAATGAGAGTGGCAGGATACCGGTCCCCCCAACGGTCATAAGACCTAACAGTACTTCCACCATTAGATGCTGGCGGTGTCAGGGGCCGGGACATGTGGTTGATAACTGCCCCCTGACTACGGAACCCATGGACTGCGGGTATAACCGCTGGGTCTCAATGTATGCCCAGACCGTCTGCACTGCGAGCGCCAACCCCCCGGACAGTGAACCCCAACAGTGCCAGGTACTGGTTAATGGGTACCCCACGGAGGCTTTCCTAGATTCAGGGAGCCTAGTGACTTTGGTACATGGGTCGCTGGTGGCAGGAGACAACCCCAGTGGATGGACAGTCGGGGTTGTGTGCATCCATGGGGCCCTCCGAGAGTACCCAACCGCGGAGGTAGTTTTGTCCACGCCATGTGGAGACATAAAACATGTGGTGGGGGTGGTAAAAACTCTTCTCTATGAGACTGTGTTGGGAAGAGATTTGCCCCTGTTCTGGACTCTGTGGAAAAACAAAATCCACTCTCCCCCGGTAAAATGCGTTACAGGCAGGTACCAAGTCAGAGGTACCTGCCGTAGGGGTGTCCAACTTAGGGACAGTGTGACCGTGATAGGTTTCCCCTAGAGGTGCTGGTGTGGCACCCTGCTGTTCACAGGTACCACAGGACCCAGGGTGCATGGATGAACTTCTCCACAAGAGGCCCTCATTACATACAAACACCTCCACCCTTCCACCTCATACCACCAGAGGGAGCCAGTTAGGGATATATATATGGAGGGTGGAGCCAGGCAGTTAGTCAGTCAGACAGAATCTGAGAGCGTGCTGACGCTGAGAGCAGCGAAGACGCAGCACGTCTACTGCTGAGTTCTGAGGGCCCCGAGTGTGGCCGAAGGCAAGAGGAGAAAGGAGAGAGGAGTTGAGGGGGGCAGAGGTGCATATAGGCTCGCCCCGATATACAAACCGGACACCGGGTCTGCGCCTACAGGGTCCCTTTATACCCAGTAGGGATCACCGGCATTCCAGGAGGACTACAAGTCTCTGGCCGACCTGAAGCTAGACCCATTACAGGACCAGGAACCACGAAGGCCCTGGCGCCCAGGGATAGTGGTTGCCAGCAGAAGGTCCTACTACCGAGCAACGGGTGAAGGAACAGTACGACACATAAGCTAGACCCAGTTGCAGGCTGGCCAGGAGCATACAGAGAGGCAGACACGGACCAGGAGGCCTTATACCCCCCTCACTGGGGAGAAGTCCTGAAGTGCACCCATCCTACTGAGTACCCAGGACCGTACCTGACATCCGCACCAGTAAAGGTATTGAAGCGAATCCCCTGTCTTTGTCAGTTACTCCTGCTGCGCCCTCCCGCCTGCACTACAAGCCCCAGCATCACCACCCACCATCAAACTCCACACTGCCCCGGGGGCCCGCTCCACCTGTGGGGAGCAGAAACATCTCAGCTGCCATCCCAACACCCCCGGAGGTCTGAAGCAACGCTGGTAATCATTACCAGGTACCACAGGTGGCGTCACGAACTGTTTATTTTATCCAAGTTCCAATCCCCTTTTCAAGAGTGACCCCAGGGTACAGGCCCGGGAGCTGACCACCGCGACACCCCCTAACCAGGCAAAGGCCCCGGTACCGAGTTGTCCCCATCCCCTGGGCGCGACATCACTTTTCCTGGCGTCACGAACAGGATTTCTTGCCCGTTTCCACCGGGTACTGTGCACCCTAAATAACTGTGTCGCATACCGTGGTGAAGTTTTCCCACCAATTGCCGCTGTTTCCCACCATTGTCTGTCATTTTCGAGTCGCCGCGCGGGAAGAAGAGGGGCGTAACCGCGGGAATCGGAGAGGTGTGACTGCTGGAAGCGCACGAAGCTCAAGCCCTGCCTTGCGCTCTAACGCAGCACTAGGAAGCATCAGGTCCTGGAAGGAGACCGTCGTCTGTGGAGCTGCGGCCTACCCGATTAAAGAAGCAGGAGGTAGGCTACGGTTCACTAGGGGGGCGCAACCATGGCCGACGACCAGCAAGCCGCCAGAGCACCGGTTAACGCTCCTGATGCTCAACTTGCGCCCGGCGCTGCACAGGCAGGAGCGGCCGCCCCACGAGCAGGGGTCGTGACTCAGTTGATACCCATGGCCCTGCCGTATATCCCTGGAGTGAAATGGCTTCCCCAGTATGATGGCAAACCAGACACCCTGTCTGGGTTCAAGAGAAAAATATGCGGTGTACTGGACATGTATTCTATGACTGGTAAGCAGAGAGCCGCTGTTGTGCTGGGACAATTGACTGGTGCTGCAGAGTGGGAAGTTGAAACCTGGCCAGCCACAGACCAGGAATCAGTATCCATTATCTTTAAGAGACTGCAAACTGTGTTTGAAAACCGCACTGAGACAGATCTCCGGATGAGGTTCTACCACTGTACCCAGAAACCTGAGGACAGTATCCGGGACTATGCTTGGCGTCTACAAGAGGCCCTGCGTGCCCTGAAACAGGTTAGTCCAGCCAGCATACAAGATGAGAATAAAATGCTGACAGAACAATTCATCCGGGGGTTGAGGTCCCAGGAGGAAAGCAGAACTGTACGGTGGTGGGCTTTAAATCATCCAGATGCCAACTTTGACACCCTGAAAGACATGGCTATTAAGGGTCTTCAGCCCCTGGAAATATCAGGGACTGCTATCCAGCATTACCAGAGTGGGGCCACCCCAGTGCCCGCAGCACCCACTGCTCCTTCATTAATGGCTGAAACAAAAATGCAAACAGTGCCCCCTAGCGAGCTGGACAGCCTGCGCTCTGAAGTGCGTCAGCTAAGTAAAACCCTGGCCACTGTCCTGAGCACCCAGCAGCTACAGATGGAGCCCAAGCCAGAAGGAAGGATCCTACTCGCCGACAGCCCTGAGGATGTCCCCTCGATGAGGAGAAGGAGGAGGACAACGCCACCCCATAGGAGGGCAATGCCACCCCGTGGGAGGACCAACGACCAACGTCACCCTCCAGGAGACTTCATCTGCTACCGTTGCCAAAAGGCAGGCCACACAGCGCAGAACTGTCCTTTAAACGGGCAAACCCTGGGGACGAGGGCAGACACCCAGGAGTAAATCAACCAGGCCAATCAAGCTGGTACCATCGGTTTGTAGGAGGAAGGCCTTTCCTGTTCATCGTGCTGGACGGTATAGCAACACCTGCATTACTGGACACCGGCTCACAGGTAACCATCATACCTGATGTCCTCTACAAAAGGTACTGGTCCATAGATGAACTCCATCCGCCAGCCCCGAACCTCTGTGTATGCCTCTAACGGCCTTCCTCTTAACCTAGTAGGGGTTAAGGACGTGACAGTGAAGGTGGGGAGAGCGGAACTAAAAGACCAAGGACTGATTGTAGTGGAATCTAACCCTGTTACAAATACTTGGTACAAATATTGTTGGTAACTGTTTGGGAGAAGTGTTGTTTTTACTCCAACAGATTGCTGACACTGCCAAACCAGGGCAGAGGAAGGTGCTCCAGAGAGATTCGAGCCCTCCTGTACCAGCAATAGGTAAAGCTAACAGGTGGTGAGATTGGTAATGTACGGGTGACAGACTCGATACCCATTGTGATTCCCCCAGTGAGTGAGATGCTGATTTGGTGTAGGGCAGCAATAGGTCTCAAGGGACAGAACTACCAGGCGGTAGTGGAGCCCATTAGCTCAGAGCACAGACCTACACTCTTAACTGATAGAGGGGTAGTTGATGTATGCAATGGGAGGGTACCCATACGTCTCCTAAATTGTGGGGTGGAGGAAGTTAAATTACCAAGATACGCCACTGTTGCCAGATTGCATTCTGTGAATGATGATGCTATATACAGAGTGGAATCCTTGACCCCACCAGACACAGTGGAGGACAATAACTCCGAAGCTCAGCTGGAGGATTGGTGTCAACAGCTCCATGTTGGGACTGACGCCACTCCTGTCCATCAAAAACACGGTGTTTACAGAGTGGTTCAGGAATATGAACAAGTGTTTAGTAAACACCCACTTGACTTTGGAAGGGTTAAAGGGGTACAACACCTCATACCCACCGGTAACCATCCACCCATCAAGGAGCGTTACCGACCCATACCACCAGCACATTATCAGAAAGCCAAGGAAATGTTACACGACATGAAAATGGCAGGGGTAATAAGGGATAGCTGTAGCCCTTGGGCAGCTCCCCTGGTCCTGGTCAGGAAAAAGGACGGTAGCATGAGGATGTGTGTAGATTATAGATAGATTAATCGCATAACACATAAAGATGAATACCCTTTGCCCCATATAGAGGAATCCCTGGCTGCACTAAAATCTGCCAATTACTTCTCTACACTGGATCTCACTAGCGGGTACTGGCAAGTCTCTGTTGCTGAGGCAGACCGGGAGAAGACGGCCTTCACCACCCCGATGGGACTGTGCGAGTTCAACAGTATGCCGTTTGGACCCTGCAATGTACCCAGAACGTTCCAGAGGCTGATGGAGTGTTGCTTGGGACACCGGAACTTCGAGACAGTGCTGCTGTACCTGGATGACGTTATCGTGTACTCGAGGACATATGAGGACCATCTGAAGCACCTGGCGGAGGTATTTGAAGCATTGTCCCAGTATGGGATGAAACTAAAGCCTTCTAAATGCCACTTGCTCAAGCAGAAGGTTCAGTACCTGGGGCACGGAGGGAGTAGCACAAGATCCGGAGAAGGTCACTGCCATCCAGAAGTGGCCTGAACTGAGAAGCATCAAAGAAGTACGGCAATTCCTGGGACTGGTCGGGTACTACAGGAGGTTCATAAAGGACTATACCAAAAAGGTATCACCTCTACAAGACCTCCTGGTAGGACAGTCCAAAAGAGGAAAGGGTCCCCCATTCCAGTGGGGCAAAGAACAGGCCGAATCCTTTGCAGTAATGATGGAAATCCTGACTGGTGAAGAAATCCTGGCTTACCCTGACTACAGACAGTCTTTCCTGCTGTACACCGATGCCAGCAATGAGGGACTGGGAGCTGTGTTGTCCCAGAAGCAGAATGGAAGAGAGAAGGTAATTGCGTATGCCAGCAGGAAGCTATGCCCTACTGAGAGGAACCCGGAGAACTACAGTTCCTTCAAGCTGGAGTTCCTGGCTTTGGTCTGGGCTATCACTGAAAGGTTCAAGCATTAACTAGCCTCAACTAAGTTTACAGCTTTTACAGACAACAATCCCTTGACACACCTGGAGACATACAGGTTGGGAGCCATGGTACAGTGTTGGGTGGGCAGACAGTCAAATTATCAGTTCACCATCAAGTACCGGGCAGGTCACAAGAACACCATTGCTGATGCCCTGTCAAGGATGCCCCACCAGTCGGACACCAAGGATGAAGTGGATGATTTAGAGGAAGTTGAATTACCTGCTTTCTGTAACATCCCTGGTGGCGTGCTTGCATAGCGCACCACCTCCCACTATGCAAGACCGCAATCTTACCTGTCAGTCCAGCCTGCAAATCTTGCTCCAGTTCATGCTGTGTGCATGTCTCTTGACTGACTGTTTAGGTCGGCGGCCCGGTTACTTCCTGATTCTTATAGCTGCTGTGGGCGCACCCCTAATGCGTCTTCAGCCTATTGCTATGAGTCTCTGGATATTTAAACCCCCTCCACCCAGTAGGAGGTGCCTGAGCAACACTATCATTCAGTGTGCTCCTTGACTCTGAAGTTGCCAGGTCCAGCTCTGCTTCTTCTCTGTTTCCACCATCTCTGGGGGCTGCATACCCAGACCGGTTATCTGTGACTACTTGTCCGTTACGGCCATCTCTGGGGGCTGTATACCCAGGCCTGTTATCTCTGACTTCTAGTCTGTTTCGCCTCTCTGGGGGCTGTATACCCATGCTCGTTCTTGTATCTCATTGCAGTAGCAGTTCCTGTCTGAACTGTATCCTAGCCTGTTACGTGTTTTTCTCTATGTCCGTACCTTCCCTTTTCCTGCAGTATCTGAACCTGCACCTAACTCCAATACGTTGTCTCTGTACTTCTGTTTGTGAGTTTTGTGTCCACTCGCTACTTCATAGTAAGTACCTTGTGTGTATCTGGTTCTGCTTGTCCCTTTTCCCTTCCTCCGTATCCACCTCCTGTTTTCTAGCCATCTTCCTGCATTTTCCAGTCTATTCCATGTGAACAGAGCCCTGTCCTCTCTGCCTGCACCTTCTGCCCTGTTCTGCTCTGCCTTGTCCACCGCACCTGCGGTTTCGCTCCACTCTGTCTTGCCCACCGCTGCTGCGGTTTCTCTCTGCTCTGACTTACCCACCGCTCCGGCGGTTCCGCTCTGCTCTGCCTTGTCCACCGCACCTGTGGTTTCGCTCCGCTCTGTCTTGCCCACCGCTCCGGCGGTTTCTCTCTGCTCTGACTTGCCCACCGCTCTGGCGTTTTCTCTCTGCTCTGACTTACCAACCACTCCGGCGGTTTCGCTTTACTCTGCTTGTCTACCGCATCTGCGGCTCTGTACCTGTCTCCCAGTCTGTACTGGACCCTATCCAGCCTGCGCTCCAACCTGCTAGTACCTCCCTGTCTGCACTACAGCTTGCCAGTGCCCACCTGTCTGCATACCAGCCGTGCTTGCCAGTGCCCACCTGTCTGCATACCAGCCGTACTTGCCAGTACCCACCTGTCTGCATGCCAGCCGTACTTGCCAATACCCACCTGCCTGTATGCCAGTCTAACCTGCCTGTTCCTGCATTCCCCAGTGTGGGTCAACAACTGTGACCGGGGTCTGACCTGGAGTCGCACCTGGTCCCTCTGCTCGGTTCCTCCTTGGTCCACGAAGTCGACTAAGCCGCCGTGCGACCTTGGTCGGATCGGGTTGATACTTAGTTACGCCCCTCCAGGCACTCCTCGGTTCATGGTACAGTGGGATCACTAATCACGCTCACGCCAGTCAGTCTGGACGTGAGCATAACACTTTCCACAGAAGCGCAGTGGTCCATGAGCAACACGTCACCAGAAGACGTCGGGGAAGGACGCTGAATCCTCTACCCCACCACAGTTGGAAGGAGACCCAGGACAGTGACCCGGTTGTCAGCCTTATCAAAAGACTGATCACCCAGGAAGGTTCCCACCCGGAGAAGAATTCTCCTCCACAAGCTAAGCAACTGTGGAATGAAAGAAGCCGGCTGTTCATCTACAGAGAGAAGCTGTGCAGAAGATATGTCAACCCCAAGACCCATGAAATGTTGTGGCAGATTGTTGTACCCAGAACAGATATCCAGATGGTGTTGGAAGCCTACCACGATCAAGCAGGTCACTTTGGCTGGAAGAAGCTGGAAACCCTGCTGAAGGACCGGTTCTACTGAGTTGGAATGCGGAGCTCCATAGAGAGTTGGTGCCGGAATTGTGGGCCCTGTAGCCTCAGAAGAAAAGACTACGGCAGCCAGAAAGCACCCTTGCAGTCCATCAAGACAACCCAGCCCCTGGAGATTGTCGCTCTGGATCACGTCAAGCTGTCACCCAGCAGGTCAGGCTACTCCTATGCCCTGATCATGGTGGATCACTATTCCCGGTTCCTGGTGGTAGCCCCTGTCAAGGACCTGACAGCAGAGACTGCAGCAAGAACGTTCCAAGCATACTTCTTCAGGCCCCATGGATACCCGGACAAAGTGCTGACGGATCAAGGCCCTGCCTTTGAAGCCGAGCTGTTTAAAGAATTCTGTCATCTGTATGGGTGCAATAAGATCCGGACTACGCCGTATCACCCTCAGACTAATGGTTTGTGTGAGAAAATGAACAACATCGTCATAGACCTGCTGAAAACCTTACCCTTGGAAGAAAGGAACCAGTGGCCAGACAAACTACCTGATCTGGTAGATCTGTACAATCACATACCTGTGAGTTCTACTAATTGTATCCCAGCATACCTCATGAGAGCAAGACCCGGAAAGTTGCCCATGGACCTGGAACTCGGAGTGGTAGAGCCTGAAGCAGATATGTCCACTGAAGACTGGGATACAAATCGGCAGGAGCAGTACAGGAGAGTACAGGCCTGTGTCGAAGACAGTCTGAACCGAGTAAGGGAGAGGCAGGAAGAACAGTACAATAAACATGCACCAGCAGAACCCTTGGCACCTGGAGAGATAGAAGAAGTCACAAGCTCGATGACCAGTGGAAAAGAGAGCCCTACACAGTGCTGAACTCCAGATTTGACAATAGTAAAACTTGCCTGATTAGCAAAGATGGAGGAAAAACGACCGCAACAGTCTCAAGAGACCATTTGAAAGTGTGCCCAGGTCTACTGAAGACAACGGAGGAAGAAGTACCTCCTATAGCACCGGAAGAACCCAAAGAAGAAGTGCTTCACACAGTTCTAGGAGATTTCCCTGTGGACTGGCCTCAACTTGATGAAGCAGTTATAATACCGGTGATACACTTCTATCAACAACCAGAAGAACCTGTGAGCGCCCTGAAAGAGCCTGCTCAGGAACAGGAAGAGTCCCCAGTAAGAGGAGAATCACCAGTTGAAGCAGAGTCTGCAGGCCCAGTGGACAGTGCACTTGCAAGTCCCATAGAGAGATTAAGGCAGTTCTATAATCTACCAGCACGTACACCTGCTAGATTAACAGAAAGTGCATGCACAGACACTAGTAACACCCCAGTGCTACGAAGGTCCACACGCAGCACACAAGGACAAATCCCTGCCAGGTTTAGGGAATAAGCACAAAGTGCCTACATTATAAATAGTTACCCAGTAGGGTATTGCTTATTGTTTATTGTGTAAACTGAAATTAAATGTGTGCCTGTAGTTACCCGTCAGGGTACAGAGACTTGTAGGCTGAGGACTGTGAGCAGCCAAAAACTTTATTTGTAAATAGTTTCACTCATCAAAAGTGCCCCCATAATTGACCACTGAGCAAAAACCCATTTGGCGTGGCCGAATACGTGGTCCAGCACCTGGATCACTTATGCCCTGTAGCCACGCCCAGGGCCTACGTTGAGGGTTTTCAGGCGGGTCCCTCATGTTACCCTTGTTACACTTTCTTCGGTGAAATGGACACCTGGTTACGGGACTTACTGTAACTTAATTATTGTTATTATTATAATTGTTATTATTGTTGTAACCTGTTACAAAATGCTTCAGTCCAGGAGTACTGAATTGTACTAGGGGGGAATGTGGCACCCTGCTGTTCACAGGTACCACAGGACCCAGGGTGCATGGATGGACTTATCCACAAGAGGCCCTCATTACATACAAACACCTCCACTCTTCCACCTCATACCACCAGAGGGAGCCCGTTAGGGATATATATATGGAGGGTGGAGCCAGGCAGTTAGTCAGTCAGACAGAATCTGAGAGCGTGCTGACGCTGAGAGCAGCGAAGACGCAGCACGTCTGCTGCTGAGTTCTGAGGGCCCCGAGTGTGGCCGAAGGCAAGAGGAGAAAGGAGAGAGGGGTTGAGGGGGGCAGAGGAGCATCATAGGCTCACCCCGATATACAAACCGGACACTGGGTCCGCGCCTACAGGGTCCCTTTATACCCAGTAGGGATCACCGGCATTCCAGGAGGACTACAAGTCCCTGGCCGACCTGAAGCTAGACCCATTACAGGACCAGGAACCACGAAGGATCTGGCGCCCAGGGATTGTGGTTGCCAGTAGAAGGTCCTACTACCGAGCGACAGGTGAAGGAACAGTACGACACATAAGCTAGGCCCAGTTGCAGGCTGGCCAGGAGTATACAGAGAGGCAGACACGGACCAGGAGACCTTATACCCCCCTCACTGGGGAGAAGTCCTGAAGTGCACCCATCCTACTGAGTACCCTGGACCATACCTGACATCTGCACCAGTAAAGGTATTGAAGCGAATCCCCTGTCTTTGGCAGTTACTCCTGCTGCGCCATCCCGCCTGCACTACAAGCCCCAGCATCACCACCCACCATCAAGCTCCACACTGCCCTGGAGGCCCACTCCACCTGTGGGGAGCAGAAACACCTCAGCTGCCATCCCAACACCCCCGGAGGTCTGAAGCAGCGCTGGTAATCATTACCAGGTACCACAGGTGGCGTCACAAACTGTTTATTTATTTTATCCAAGTTCCAATCCCCTTTTGAAGAGTGACCCAAGGGTAAGGGCCCGGGAGCCAACCACCGCGACACCCCCAAACCAGGCAAAGGCCCGGGTACCGAGTTGTCCCCATCCCCTGGGTGCGACACTGGCAGGAGAGGTCGAGGAGACCCCATCGATTCCCGAGCTGGAAGTGTCCCGGGGCACGTTTGAGACAGCTCAGCTACAGGATCCCACTCTGACTCGGGCGCAGGAAAGGGTGTTAAAGGTAAATGGCATAGCTCAACAGCAACTGCAGATCCTGTATTTCCACGCATGGTAGTAAACGGTGAGTTGCTCTATAGGGTAGACAAAATCAGGGTCGAGGTCGTGGAACAGTTAGTGGTACCTCAGTCGTACCATCGGGCGGTTCTGGAGTTGGCACACACACACCTGCTGGGTGGACACTAAGGGGTTAAAAAGATGCAAGAGCGTATCTTGCAAAGGTTCTTTTGGCAGGGGATTTACGCGGAGGTCCAAAAGTACTGTGAATCCTGCCCCGAATGTCAGTTGCCCACACCCACCGCAAGTTTCTGTAGCTCATTGGTACCCTTGCCAGTGATAGAGGTACCTTTTGAACGGATTGCAATGGACTTGGTAGGGCCCATTGTAAAATCCGCTCGTGGCCACCAACACATACTGGTGGTCGTCGACTATGCCACCCAGTACCCTGAGGCTATTCCGCAACGCCACACCTCGGCAAAACTGAATGCACGGGAGCTGTTTGCCTTGTTCTGTCGCCTTGGACTACCTAAGGAGATCCTGATGGATCAGGGGACCCCTTTTATGTTCAAAGTGACAAGGGAACTGTGCAAACTGCTAAAAATTAAACAATTGCGCACCTCGGTGTACCACCCTCAAACCGACGGGCTAGTAGAACGGATCAATAAAACCCTCAAGTCCATGTTAAAAAAGGTGGTTTCTAAGGACGGAAGGGATTGGGACATGTTGCTACCCTATTTGATGTTCGCCATCCGTGAGTTACCCCAGGCTTCCACAGGGTTCTCTCCCTTTGAGTTATTGTACGGCAGACACCCTAGGGGTCTGTTGGACGTAGCCAAAGAGACATGCGAACAAGAGCCGACTCCACATAGGAGTATAATTGAACATGTGGCTAGTATGCAGGACCGGATAGCGGCGGTCATGCCCATCGTGAAAGAACATCTGTTAGATGCCCAGGCAGCCCAGAGGCGCACATATAATAAAAGAGCCAGAGTCAGGTCTTTTAACAAGGGCAATCGGGTGTTAGTACTGGTACCCACAGCTGAGCGTAAGCTCATGGCCAAGTGGCAAGGGCCATATGAGGTTAGAGAAAAGGTGGGGGAGGTAAATTACCGGGTGTATCAGCCCGGAAGGAGGAAACCTGAGCAGCTTTATTATGTAAACCTGATAAAACCTTGGAGAGATCGAGAGTGTTTAGTTACACACGTCACTCCGGGCATGCCGCCAGAGAGTTCTCTACCTTCAGCCAGGGATGCATCCGGGGGAGAGGTCACGATAAGTGATGCTCTCACTAAACAGCAGCGATGGGAGGCTCGCTCACTGGTGCAGCAGAATACTGACGTGTTCTCAGAGCTACTGGGTAGGACTACAGTTCTCCAACATGACATAGTCACCGAACCTGGGGTAAGGGTGCGAATGAGACTGTACCGGGCACCCGAAGCCCGGAGGCAACCCATCACGGCTAAGGTAAAACAAATGCTCCAGTTAGGCGTCATCGAGGAATCACGGAGTGAGTGGGCTAGCCCCATCGTACTGATTCCGAAACAAGACTGATCGTTACGCTTCTGTAACGATTTCCGAAAACTAAATGAAGTGTTGAAGTTTTACCTTTATCCAATGACCAGGGTGGATGAGCTGATTGAGAGACTAGGGCAGGCCCAGTACTTTACCACGCTCGATCTCACCAAAGGTTACTGGCAGGTACCTCTCATGAAATCGGCGAAGGAAAAAACTGCCTTCATAACTCTGGAAGTTCTATATCACTATGTGGTCTTATCTTTTGGGTTACATGGGGCCCCGGCTACATTCCAGAGGTTGATGGACATAGTGCTCAAGCCTCATCAGGAGTACGCGTCTGCGTATCTAGATGATATTATCATCTTTAGCACCGACTGGCATATGCATCTATCCCAGGCTCAAGCAGTGCTGGATTCACTCAGAGCCGCGGGGTTAACGGCAAACCCCAAAAAATGTGCGATAGGGCTAGAGGAAGCCCGATATTTGGGGTATGTCATTGGCTGAGGAGTTATCAAGCCCCAAATCAATAAAGTTGAGGCCATAAAAAATTGGCCTAAACCATCAAGTACAAAGCAGGTGAGGGCGTTCCTTGGCATCCTTGGGTATTACCGCCGGTTTATACCTAATTTTGCTGGGAGAATGGCGGCCCTGACCGATCTCTTGAAAGGAAAAAATCGGTGATGGTTCGGTGGAACCCTCAGGCAGAAGAAGCCTTTCAGTCCATGAAGTTGACCCTGTGTGGACAGCCGGTCCTCATCAGCCCCAACTTCAAGGAAACCTTAATTGTACAGACAGATGCCTCGGAGGTAGGCCTAGGGGCGGTATTGTCACAAAACGTGAATGGTGAAGAGCACCCGGTCACCTACTTGAGTAGAAAACTTGTTCCGGCAGAGAAAAACTATAGCGTGGTAGAGAAAGAGTGTTTGGCTATTAAGTGGGCCTTGGAATCACTACGTTATTATTTATTTGGGCGTCAGTTCTGCTTGGTGATGGACCACTCACCCTTGGTATGGATGAGAAATGCCAAGGAGAGGAATGCGCGAGTCACCAGGTGGTTCCTGTCACTGCAAAATTTCAGTTTCTCTGTAGAACATCACCCTGGGAAGTCGCAGGCAATCGCGGATGCCCTCTTCCGGGCACCCTGTATGGTGGCAAATGTTCAACCCCACAAGTTTGAACAGAGGGGGGGGATATGTGAGGCAGTCACCGGGATCGCATACGAGGGACGTTATATATCCCCCAGAATGTGTACAGAGACCTATTAAATCCATTGGAGTGCATTGCAGTCACAGACACACCTTCAAACAATGGTACAGCGGTCTCAGGGAGCGCCAAAGGAATACTGGACAAGTAAATGGATAATAACCGACCTTTATTCTTCCTCCAATGCCACTGCCACAACGCTTTTCCACGGTCTAAGCCGTCTTCATCAGGTGTGGTAAAGGAGAATGTTATAATGGCAGCTTTATAAAAGGGTGGTATTTTACACAATTTGGACCACATGTTGTAATCAATTAACCCTTTCATTGTAGAACTCCATATAATGCATTCTTTACCAATTAACCTCTTATTTCCCCTTGAAACAGCATTGTGCACTCATATTTAAAATTCCCTAGATGGATTCATAAGCTCACAATTTTTAATAAAAACTTCCTATTTATGTTTAAAAATGAAAATAAATACTGAATAATAAATAATAAAAAAAAATTTTATAATGAAAAAAAAATATATATATATATAATACCACATCGCTGCAGATTGTCAGACTACAGAACCCAACAGATTGCTAAAATCACCCTTAAAGCCTTCTTAGGGTGTCTTGACAATAATATACTGTGATTTCCAACCCCAGTTCCAAAGTTAAGTTTCATAAAGGGACAATACACTTTCATATAAAATGGCCGAAAATAACTTTGTACAGTTGCCCACTACTATTATAAACCCCACAAGTTATTGGAGTCATCCTGGGGACCTTTTTAGGGTGTCTTAACAAAGCTATACTATGATTTCCAGCCCCCAATTCAAAAGTTAAGTTTCTTAAAGAGACAGTACACTTCCATTTAAAATGGCCGCAAATAACCTTGTACCTTACTCACTAATGTTATGAACCCCATGAATTGTTACAAATTGTTAAAAATTGTTAAAATCACCCATGGAACCTACCCAGGGTGTCCTGATAATGCTATACTGCGATTACCAACCCCCAATTCAAAAGTTAAGCTTCTTAAAGAGACAGTACACTTTCATATAAAATGGCCAAAAATAACCTTGTGCGGTTGCCCACTACTGTTATAAAGCACCTAAAACCCGATACTCTCCATTATCATGATCAGAACCTATGCTTCCAGTGGACCAAATATCCGACAACAATAGGAAAAATGAGCTAAGTGACAACCCAAAAGGGCGAATAAGTTTCCTACCGGGCTGCCCCATACCATGACTTCAATCCTATCTAGGTGACCCCACAAGCCCCCTTTATACGTCTGATGACAACCCGGGAAAGATATGAAAGGGACAACATTAAACCTTCTCGGATTTAATGGTTTGATGTGTTTTCAATCATGAGGTTCAAACCCTCAGGGTACAAAGTACCCATTTTGTAAATCCAGAAACTTTCTTTCTTTATAAGTGTACTCAAACGTTCGTGTCCATTATCCACAATGTGGTCGATGATGGTTATTTTCATTTTGCTCGGGTCTTTGTGGTGATGGTTTGCATAGTGTCTTGAGACACTATGTAATTGATATCCTGCCCTTATATTTGATCTGTGTTTTTTTAATCAGGCATGGGCCGTTTGGATTGTCCGGCCGATGTATTGCAAGCCACAGGGGCACTCCAACAGGTATACTACATAGGTGGATTGACATGTTAATCTCTGTTTAATCTGAAAAACCTCATTAGTGGTATTAGATTTAAAGGTTTTTGCATTATTAGTTATAACGCCCCAACACATACATTTAGGTGTATTACATGCGAAACAGCCTCCTGTGTTGGTATTAGTCATCAAATCCCTTATTTTCTTCTTCTTTCTGTTTATGTTGCTGGGAGCAAGCAAGGTTTTTAAACTTCTAACTACACGCTTAATCTTGGTTGTGTAGAAGTACACAACCATTATAGGTGAGTGCACTTTTAATTTATACAAATAGCCCTGTGTGTCTACACATGCGCCCTTTCCCTTTTTCTTTTTACACAAACTCACCTGCGACTGCAATGCAGGAATGAAGGTGAGCATTGACCTGGTCAGGCTATCTGGCTAAGGCAGATTAAGGAAAACCCAGCAGGGCCTTCATTTCTTGGAGGAGGCTACAGGAAGGTAGTGGGGCGGCCTCCTCCCTCCAACCCGTGTTTTCCAGTGGCTCTTGCCACAGGTCCTTTAAAATCCCTGCATTAAGGATTAGTGTTGTTCTATGTTGGAACCTGCTAGGAGCATAGCAGGAAAGCTCAACAGGATTGAGTGTGGCTGAACCCACGCCTGGGAAGACTCTGCACCTGTCAGGCTCTGAGCGGCCCGGCGCGGCCGTTGCCCACGGCAACCGTTGTTTAAGGACTCGTGTTAACCCGGCTGCGAACCGGAGAACTTTTCTGTTTACCTGTGAGTTGCTGAATATAGCTATTTATGTTGGACTTGCTTGGGTCACTGCCTCAGTTACTGCACGGTGTGAACACCGCCGCCTTACACTGCCTATCTGCTTAATTTTCATATTCCTCCCCTCCCCTGCATGTCACAGGGCCCCGTGACGTGCACTCTTCTCGTTCACATCTCTCGCATGCGCAAAGCGCCTCTAACGTCAGGCGTGCTTTTTTTTCTCCCGGTCCTATTTTTCCCTGCAGTAGTCTAGTGCGCAGGCGCACTAGATTCCCTGTATCTTTGGCCCTCTGTGTATTTGAGTTAGACATCCCTGGCTTAAAGGGTTATTCTCATCATGATAAAGGGTTACAATTACAACGAGGTTGTAAAAACAAACAACTTTGCAATTTTACTTTTGATTAAAAATGCTCTCCATTCTCAAGAACAGACCTCCTCTGCAATTGGTAGCTAGTATCTTAGGCTTGGAGTGCAGTGCTTACAAGCTCTTTGCAATAGACTATAGCACTCTAATGTAAGAGTTGTTTTTCTAAACTAAAACCTCAGTATTTAGGTTAAATGACCGTGTTGGCACTTTACTATAAATAAGTGGGGTTTGGATTGAAGTTTAGGCACTCGGTCTCTAAAAGGTTCGCTGCACTAGAGGCTGTGTCCTTGTATTTCCTGCTGATTTTAGTGTGGAGACTTGTGAGCACTGATTCTCCTTTGTACAGTTGCATTCTTTTTAGTTGCAGCACTAAAGGAAATAACTGCAGAAATCAAAGTTTTTTTGTAAGAGTTAATTTACACAAGCAAATAATCGTTTAAATGATATGATCGTAACTCACGACGAGCATGCAATGTCAGACAAGTGTTAATTCAGAGTGAGAATTGTGAATGAAATGGTTGTTAGATCGTAAGATTGAACATCATGCACTTTGATCACACGGATAATCTGAAGTGTAGTTATATGTTCCACATTCAACTCCCATAAGAGATGCTAATTATTTGAATACAACAATTCAAACTATTGTACAAACATTTCCTTTAACTCTGCACAAAAAATATTTCATCGAATGAGCAACATTTTTTTGGGGTAATTATTAGTGATGGGCGAGCACTAAAATTCTCGGGTGCTCATTGATCGGGTCGAGCACATTGGAATACTCGGGTGCTCGACCCGAGCAACGAGTCCAATGTAAGTCTATGGAAAACTCGAGCATTTTTCAGGTGGCTCCCCCCGGCGGTCTGCAGAGGGCCTAAAAATTGCCCAAATCGATGGGAACAGTGCTCGTATGGCATGGGAACAGCATGGTGAAGACCCCTGGAAGCATTTATGACTCCCAGGTCACTGCTGTCAACAACGTTGTCAGAGTATTACGCCACTTTTACTGACTAACAATAAAACATACTAAAACTAAAAAAAAAAATGGATTTTCCTGGGAAATATGTTAAAGAACATCCTTTCCAGGGTAATGACTTGTATATAAGGCAAAATAAATAACCCAAAACAAAAATACTCCTCCACACCATAGGCTATGTTCACACGTAGCGTTTTTGATGCGTTTTCGCACTTTTGTATTGCTTTCCACTGTGACAAATGCATTCACTGGGAAATGTCATTTTAACATTTTACAACCTTATCTGGCCATGTGGTGTGTGACACATCACCAGATACATCCTGTTTCATTTATGAAGGAGGGACTCTGAAAGTCACAAAGCCTATTTTTATGGGGCCATCAGTTGGCCCTCACTATTCTTAGAGAGCCATCAGTCGGCTATGCTTTGTTGTTCCCATTATTAAAGAGTGGGACTCCTATACTGTTATTGTGTATGCAGTGAGTGGCAGGGCTGCCCAAAACTTGGACACACCCCAATACCCCTTTGGAAATTTGGATGCAACCCAATACCCCCTTGAAGAGACTTAGAGGAGGGCCTCCTGAAAACAATGTTCCCATTATTAAGAAGTGGGTCTCCCATAGTAATGGCCTATGCAGTGAATGCAAGGGCTGCCAAAAATTGGGAGGCACTCCAATGCCCCTTGGTAGAGACGTATAGGGGCTCATGAAAGAATGTTCCCTTTATTGGGAAATGAGTCTCCCATAGTGTTGGCGTATGCAGTGAGTGCAAGGGCTACCAAAAATTGGGAGGCACTCCAATGCCCCTTGGAAGAGTGGTGGAGGAGGGCCTTATAAATTTTTTTTCCATTAGAAAGAAGTCTCCTATACTTGTAATGTCCATGCACTAAGTGTATGGGCTGACAAACATTTACCCCTGGGGAGTATACATGAACATACTGTATAAAATGTTTATTTTACGGGCATCATAAACACCCTTTGAAAAAATTATGTGGGTGTTGCACCACGGATCACCGTCACCCTGGTGATATGGTGGTGGAGGATGAGGAGAAGGAGGAAGACAAGAGCAAATAGCCAAAATCAGGAAGCGTATACCCATGTGTGGGTGTGAAAAGGTGCATGGGAATACACCTCCCAAAAAAGACACTGGATTGGAGTTTGCTACGTTGCTATCATTCGGTGGTGTTGAGAAGTCTGGCCCAATCCAGCCCTTGTTCATTTTTATAAGAGTTAGCCTGTCAGCATTTTCAGTTGACAGGCGGATGCGCTTATCAGTTATAATTCCACCAGCGGCACTAAAAACCTGCTCTGATAAAACGCTAGCGGCAGGGCAGGCCAGGACCTCCAAGGCGTAGCGAGCCAGTTCATTCCACGTATCCAGCTTGGATACCCAATAATTATAAGGCACAGAGGAATCACGGAGGATATTGGTACGGTTGGCAAGGTACTCCCTCAGCATCTTCCCAAACTTTGCACTCCTTGTGAGAGTATCACGCGCCTCAGGGCCTGTGCGATGGGAGGGGCTGAGAAAATTCTCTCAGAACTTTGACAGTGTTCCCCTGCCTCTGCTAGATTGGAGTTGTGTCTCTCTCACCTGTAGTCCTTGGTTGTCCAATGAACTGTGACCTCTGCCGCCAGAGTTTTCTGATGGGAAATTTTTTAATAGTTCCGCAACAAGGGCCTTCTGGTACTGCCCCATTTTTGTAGACCTGTCCGCCTCAGGAATAAGAGATATAAAGTTCTCCTTATAGCGTGGGTCTTGAAGAGTCACCAAGCAGTAACGACCGTCACCCAAAATTTTGAGAATGCGAGGGTCATGGGAAAGGCAGCGTAACATAAACTCAGCCATGCGTGCCAGACTGCTAACAGGCAAGACTTCCGTGTCCTCACCAAGATGACGACTGACCATGCTCTGCTCCTCCTCCTCTCTGTCCTCAGTCCATCCACGCTAAACAGACGGTATGGCAGTTGTGCAGGTAGTACCGTCTATAGTGCATGAAACTAGCTCCTGTTCTTCCTCCTCCTCCTCTTCCTCATTGTCACCGAATCCACATTGGGATGAGATGAGGCTGGGCTGTGTGTAATCACCCTGTATGGTTCCTTGCTCCATCTCATCGTGCTCCTCCTGTAATGCATTGCCTCTCCCCATCTTGGTGAAGTCCTCAAAGGTTTTGAGGATGGTACATATGTCTGACATCCATGTCCACTCCTGAGGTCTTATATGTGGTATCTGAACTTAATACCGATGGCCTTGTTGATGCTGCTACACAACAACTGCCCTCTTCTGCTCACAAATCCTTCTCAACATCTGAAGTGTAGAGTTCCAACACGTGGGGACATCACACACCAGTCTGTGAGCCGGAAGCTGCAAACGCTGCTGAAACACGGCAAAGGCGGCTGAAGATGAAGGTGACTTTCTAAAATGGGCACACAGGTGGCGTACTTTAACAAGCAGATCCGGCAGCTCCGGGTAGGATTTGAGAAACCGCTGAACCACGAGGTTAAGCACATGGGCCAGGCATGGTACGTGTGTGAGCTCGCCTCGCCTCAGAGCCGCTACCAGGTTCCGGCCATTGTCACACATGACCATGCCTGGCTGTAGGTTCAGTGGTGTCAGCCACAGATCTGCCTGCTCTTTCAGAGCTGTCCACAACTCTTCAGCATTGTGCGGTTTGTCACCTAAGCATATTAGCTTCAGCACCGCCTGTTGCCGCTTGGCTGAGGCAGTGCTGCAGTGCTTCCAGCTTGTGACTGATGTGGTCATTTTGGAGATGGAGGCTGAAGAGGAGGCTGAGTAGGGTGAGGTGCAGGAGCTGTAGACTGTGGGGGCAACCCTGATTGCCCTAGGGCCCGCAATCCTTGGGGTCGGGAGGACGTGTTCCGTCCCAAGGTCCTACTGGGTCCCGGCTTCCACTATGTTAACCCAATGTGCCATCAGTGAGATGTAAAGTCCCTGCCCACAAGCACTTGTCCGTGGTTAGGTGGACTTTCCCGGTAACTGCATTGTTGAGAGCACGGCTAATGTTTTGGGACACATGCTTGTGTAATGCGGGGATGGCACACTGGGAGAAATAGTGGCGGCTGGGGACTGAGTACCGAGGGATGGCCACCCCCATCAGGTTGCGGAATGCTTCCGTCTCCACGAGCCTAAAAGGCAACATTTCGAGCGCAAGCAGTCGCGAAATGTGTGAATTTAGTACTGTGGCCTGTGGGGCGTTGGCTGCGTATTTGCGCTTGCGTTCCAAGGACTGGGGTATGGACAACTGAACACTGCGCTGGGACAAGGACTTGGACGTGCTTCCTGATGCTGCTACTTGAGAGTGTGTAACGACAGGTGCAGGGCAGGAGGCATCTTCGCATGCACTATGGATAGGGGATTGGCTTGCATGCACAACAGCGGAAGAAGCAGTGGTGCCACCCATAGATACTGTTCCTGGACCCTGAGGTTCGGCCCACAAAGTCGGGTGCTTTGCTGCCATGTGCCTGACCATACTGGTGGTGGTCAGGCTGGTAGTTTTGCCACCCCTGCTGATGCTGGCCTGGCAGGTGGTGCAAATGGCCTTTTTGGGGTTACCGGCACAGTCTTTAAAAAACAACCAGACTCGGTAAGCCCTAACAGTTGTTCAGCAACTTCCTTCGTGTTGGTGTTACGGGGAACAGTTGCCTGCATTCTGTCTGTGGCCACCACACTGCTTTTTCATGCCTGTTGATGTGCTCTGCCTCTCTCCCCCTGTGTGCTGCTGTCCTCGCTTTGCATGTCCTCCTGCCAGGTTGGGTCAGTTAGTATATCATCCACCACCTCGTCTTCCACTTCCGCACCCTTGTCCTCCTCCTGACTTTCTGGCAATTGTGCCTCATCATCGTCCACCTCTTGTGACACTTTCCCACCGTCGCTTTCGCGTGTGACCGTTGCTACATGCAATCTCCTCTTGCCCCGCTTCAAGTGAACAGGGCGAGAGGCCCGAATCTATAAATGGAAAAGTGAACACCTCTTCGGAGTGTCCAAGTGTGGGATCAGTTGTCTCCAGGCACTCGGCATGGTAGGAGGAAGGAGGTTCAGGGTGAGGAATATGCGGTCCAGACTCATGGCTACTGAGACTTGACCGTGTGGAAGACAGGGTGGTGGTGGTGGCTAAGTGACTGGAAGCATTATCTGCTATCCAAGCAATAACCTTTTCACATTGCTCTGTTTTCAATAGTGGTGTTCTGCGGTCCCCTATTAATTGGAACAGGAAGGGCGAGCGAGAAGATGTGGGTGTTTGTTGTGGCACAATTTCAGCTTGCCCATGGCCTCGGCCTCTGCATGCACCATCACCATCACGTCCAGTTCCCAGTCCCTTGCCATGTGCCTTGCCCATTTTAAATAGAGGACAATATCTTCCACGCTCACTACAAATGGCTGAATTTGGAGCGAACTTACATGTGATCCGTGTGACGGGCAAACCACAGTTTTAAATACCTGGCCTGTAGGTAACTATTTTGAACAGCAAATCGGTGTCAAAAACTTCGCTGACACACTGAAACAAATTTTTAATGGAGGCCAGAAATGGCAGTATTTTCTGAAAATGTATATATGATCCATGTGATGGAGAAACCATAGTTTTAAATAGCTGTATTTTTAGCGCTGTAATATGGAAAGAACCTGGCTGTATTCTGCACTGCCAACAAGCAAATGGCACAGAAAAACGGTGTTCTCTGGATTTCTTTTTAAGCAAATAATGAGGATTAAGATCCCCCAAAAAATTATTCCTGTCCCCTGAGACCTGGGCCTATGTCAGCAGCAGCAGACAGAACTAGAATGGAGCCTCTTGCTATATGCACTGCAGTCTGCTATGTACACTGCCTGCCTGATATCTCTGCAGATGGATTAGTCCTCAGAAGGACTGTTTGTTGAGATGGATATGTGTAATATGCTTCTGTTCTACCTACACTACCTAATAAACAAGCAAATCTCTCCCTAGCTCAGCAGCACCTCTCCCTACACTGTCTGATTGTGGAGTAGACTGACGAGCACGGCGGCACCAGGTCTGATATAGGCCTGATGATGCTGTGCGGCCGGCCAATCACTGTAATGCCACAACCAACATGGCTGCGGAATTACAGTGAGTTACATGTTCATTGGCTCTGTAAAGAGCACCAAACGTGCAGGGAGGGGACCCGAGCATCCGCCCGAGCATCTCACAAGTACTTGGCGAGCTCCGAGCATCTCGAGTACTGAGATGCTCGGGCGAGTACCGAGTACTTGCGAGTATGCTCGCTTATCACTAGTAATTATTACAAAGATGTTCTTGTTCTTTCTGTGAATATGTACTAGTTCCAGTGCTCCAACTGCTACTGAACTATTTATTGTCTTGGAATATGGTCAATTCTATTTAGGACTTGAATTTCCTCTCCTCCATTTTTGTTGGTTTAATCATTGAAGAATCTCCATTTCCATTACCGAATGTTTGAAAATTGATCAAGAATTTTTTGCTTGCCTAAACGATTTGATGCACAATGAACGAGCGTTTTTGGGCACATCCCTCAGTTGCTCAAACTATTCACATTACATCATTCTGACAGATTATCGACCAGTATAAATTAGCCTTCATAGATCTCTGTGGTGTGGGCTTTTTTGTCAGTATGTGACATGCTCTCAATTAAGGGACACTTTCTCTGTGCAGTCTATTGGTGTCCCTTGGTCAAAGAGTTTACAGCAAAAAGGAAAACTGCACCACAAAACCACAGTAGTTTTTATGCAGTTTTGCGTATAGCATTATACGTTTATCTGTGTGCAAATAAAATACTAAACATGCCTTCCTCCAATTGCCTCAGTACCTGATTCTATTAATGATTGGACACCAATCTCCAAAGTCATAGGAATAATTAGGAATTATTTTAAAACACCTAAATCATCAAACCAGGGTCAGGTGAGCATTTATTGTTGAAGAAGATTATCCCTTGTCATTATGGTGGTATTCTGGATGTTAAGGGTTATTATTACCAATTTTTACCATTTCACTATCTCTCATTCATGGAAGGTAAGGCGGTCTCCCTTCTCCAGGATCTTATTAAAGTAATTTGGATGTCCACTGTTATAGATATAATTGTAAGATCTATAAAGTTCTCATATAAACATATAAGCATGGATTACATGGAGCTAAATGTAGCTCTATGACCTCCAGATGATCCTTAACTGTAGCTGGGACCATATAACTCCCCTTCCTGCAAAAAGATAATTAAAGTTGGTCATCTGATAGATCACAGACATGAATTCCATCTTCCTCAGCTTGCAGAAGAATGGGGGAGGTGACAGATTTATGGCCGGTGAAGATAACCTATCACCTCTAGCCTCAGCTTGAACAGAAAGGTAAGCAGAATACTTCTAGCTCTTTTGTTTTTTTTCCAGTTATAAATGTTGTTCTTTTTATGAAAAGAAAGGGTCCTACAGTTATGAAAGACATATTTTTGACTTCCTGATAAAGTTGCACCTCCAATCTAATATCGGGCAGATGGATGATGCTATCCATGCTATGTTTGTTTTCTAAAGAAATGTAAAATTGTGATAGTAAACATCACAGTAATATCTCTCTTCTGGGACCTCCAAAGATAAAGATATTGTGGAAGTTGAGGTTCCCATAATTTTTTAAAAGGCATAGCCACAGCCCATGACCATCCCTGTTATTAGTCACCGGAAGGGAGGTAGGGCGTGACTTGTTTTAATAAAAACAAATGGCAAACTATAATCAGTGCCAGTCATGAAAGATACAGTGCACTGTGATTCTATCCATTGCACTAAGGAGTGGTGCCCTCTGCTAAGCTCTGAACTAATTCTGTAACACAGGTTTAATAATTTTTTTCTGTTCATCCTTTTTATTGTATGTAATTGTTTATATTGTATTATTTTGTTCTTTTTGTAACATCTTGTATATTTTTATAAACACTGCCTTGTTTTCAGATTAAATTTATAAAATTTAATAGCTCCATTCCTTTTACTCTATAAATTGCACCCCTGAAGCAATACGCTATCTTTATTTGGTGTCCAATCAGCCTGTATAAATGATTGATGGTGGCAGCTAGCTCCTTTTGTTATTGTGGAATTTGGCATTGACTGTACCGGGGTTTATATATGTCTATATATACATATATACTCTATGCATTGGAATGTGTATATACTATATGCTCACTGTGAGTTCCTCAATAACTGACCTAATAGTGAAAACAGCCGGGGCTTTGTCCATCACTCGTCAGTCAACTGCGTAATTGTCCTAATGTTTGTAGGCAGCTGACTGTTTTTCCTTGATAAATTGGTGGCAGCGGTGGGATCTGCGTGATCTCTCGGCTGTTATCCTTGACATCCACTTGTGTCCTAGGGAGGGTGCTTTGCCAGTTTCTCCATGAGGTGTACCAGCTCAATGATTTCATATTATCTGACTTCTGCTCTGGTCCATTTTAGCAACTGTTCTGCTCCTGATAAATCTAGTGCCATGCTATGAGTGTTGTTTTGCCACATTCTACATCAAAGTAAACTATAAGTTACCGGGGTATCCTGATGTTGCCTGTTCATTTTCTTGAGCTTCATATTATCAACCCATTGACGAAGACTCTATAAACCACTAAATTGTATTTAAAACGTGACTTCTATACAATTTATGAAACCTATAAATATGATGTATGACACAAATTAATGTAGAGAATTATTTTATTTAAATTAAAACAAATTAATAAACAACAATAAAAAATATAGGGGACAAGAAACCAAGTGGAAAAATGCGGAGAAAGTGGGAAAATACAATCAGATAGCA
Source organism: Phyllobates terribilis (assembly GCF_046119375.1). NCBI lineage: Eukaryota > Metazoa > Chordata > Amphibia > Anura > Dendrobatidae > Phyllobates > Phyllobates terribilis. The sequence goes on from NW_027362767.1 coordinate 368,374,124, forward strand.
GCATAAATAATTACATAAAAGATGACAAGTATATCAAGTAAAAATGCTGAATTAAATATCCAATAAATGAAAGGTCAGTGTAAATAGAATTGGTTCCGGTAAAAATGAAAACTAAATGCAATATGTACAAAATCTCATGATAAATATATCCACTAGTGTGGTTAAAAAAAGTGACAGTGCAAAGTATAAAAATAAATATATACCATCAATTATATTATATATACTACAATGTATTGTGTAGAGAGGATGCAAAGTATTAAATATAACTAGTAATAGGGCAAAAAAGTGACAGAGCAGTATATGGAAACATAGGTAGATATACACTATATACACTATATACTCCAAGAGATGTAAACTAAAAAAATGACAGTGCAGCGTATATTGACATAGATAGCTGGTACAGAGACATATTGCACATAGAGAAGATGTCAAGTAAGGGAACCAACAGATGAAGTCATTAAATAAAGTGCTAATTCATAGAATAAAGAACAACTGACCAATGTAGGTAAATCCCACTCACCAACCGCCACTTCCAACGTGCGTTTCGTCTGGGCTTTGACAGGTGACAAAGCCCAGGCGAAAGTCCTGGTAGTGTGAAAGTTTCACCAATTTAAGATACACTAGATAACTGCTCTCCTCCAAATTAAAGATGTCCGAATGCATGCAAAGAAGCTAATTAACCAAATCTACTAATCTGGTTGAAAAACTTCACTCAGAGACTGAACCACGCAAATGGCATACTTTATTATGTAGACATGGGGTTATATAGTATTCTCCTTCTAGGTGGGATTAGTAAAATGTATTGCTCTTTTCTGATAACTCGGCACACTGTAATTTGTTCATTTATGTATCTCCTGGCCTTAGTAACGCCTTAGGAATTCCTATGGGAGGGGGTGAGTTCGTCTCTCAGCGCCATCTTTGCCAACTTGACATGAATCTCTCTGTTATCAGCCATGCACATGCATACGTCATTCCCAGGAAATCATTTAGTTGTTTATGTCTACAAATAAGAACAGAAGCTGTTAGTTATATATTTATTAACTATTAATATAATTCATGTGCATATACACATTTGCATACATACATACACATAGATTATTCCACCATCTCTATATTGATTCACACTTATTAGGTAATCTGTTAAAAGAAACTAATTGATTTTCTATAATATATATATTTTACCTTGACAGACCCCCCTAAAATCAATTATTTCCTTTTAACCCCTTAATAACATCTGACGTACTAATACGCGTCTGTGCCCTGGGACTTAAGAGCCAGACCCATATTAGTACGTCATCGCGATCGCGCGCGCACACAGGCTGTGCGGGCGCGATCGCCGCCGGGTGTCAGCTGATTGTCACAGCTGACACCCGGTACTATGTGCAGGGAGCGGTCCTGCACCGCTCCCAGCACATTAACCCCCGCGATGCTGCGATTGAAGTCGATCGAAGTCGATCGCGGCATTGCGGGGGCAAGGGGAGGTGATCGGCGATACTCACCTCCTCTTCCGGCTTCCAGCGCAGTCTGCAAAGGCTTCCCGGGTGTTGCCATGACGACCCGATGTCGTCATGACAACATCCGGGTCACCAGAGAGCAGGAAGATTGCTTGGACATGCGCAGTTCATCTCCAAGCAATCTTCACACTGTGCACTTCTGACAGCCTTCATGGCATAGGGATGGTGCTCCATTCCTGTGCCATGCAGGCGATCAGAAAAAAAAAGGTGAAAGTCCCAGAGTGGGACAAAGTAATAAAGTGTATAAACTGTGTGAAAGTGGGGAAAAAAAAAAAAAAATGTGCAAAAATATTATAAAAAAATAAAAAAAATAATACACCAAAAATAAAAATATAATGTACCCATCAATAAATATTATTATAAAAAAAATAAAAAAAAAACAATAAAAGTACACATATTTGGTATCGCCGCGTCCGGAACAATCTGACCTATAAAACTGTCCCACTAGTTAACCCCTTCAGTGAATACGGTAAAAAAAAAAAAAAAAAAAACGAAGCAAAAAACAATGCTTTATCACCATACCGCCAAACAAAAAGTGGAATAACACGCGATGAAAAAGACGCATATAAATAAAAATGATACCGCTGAAAACGTCATCTCGTCCCGCAAAAAACAAGCTGCCATACAGCTCCATCAGCCGAAAAATAAAAAAGTTATAGCTCTCAGAATAAAGCGATACTTAAAAATATTTTTTTCTATAAAATAGCTTTTATTGTGTATAAGCGCCAAAACATAGTAAAATGATACAAATGTGGTACCGCTGTAAACGTACTGACCCGAAGAATAAAGCTACCTCATCAATTTTACCACACGCGGAACAGAATAAAAAAAAAAAAAAAAAAACAATTCCTGAATTGTTGTTTTTTGTTTATTCTGCCTCCCAAAAATCGGAATAGAAAGCGATCAAAAAATGTCACGTGCCTGAAAATGGCACCAATAACAACGTCAAGTCATCCCGCAAAAAACGAGCCGTCACATGACTGTCTGCCAAAATCTGGAAAAATTATAGCTCTCAAAATATGGCGATGCAAAAACTAGATTTTACAAAAAATGCGTCTTTTAGTGTGTGACAGCTGTCAGTCATAAAAACCCCATATGATTCTGGCATTGCTGTAATCACACCGACCCGAAGAATAAAGTCGTCTAATCAATTATACCGCACAAGGAACGGCGTCAAAAATAAACTCTTGGGTTAGGATTGGGCTAGGGTTAGGGCTGGGTTTGGGGCTAGGGTTAGGGCTGGGTTTGGGGCTAGGGTTGTGCTGGGGCTAGGGTTGTGCTAGGGTTAGGGCTGGGGTTGGGATTTTTTTCAAAAGTAAGAAAAAAAGATGACGATATGGCGACTAGTGTTGAGAGCAAGTGCTCGCTACTTGAGTTTGCATCGGGTGCTCTGGTATGCATTGAGTATCGTGGGTATTTGAGTGACATGCTCGAGTCTCTGCCCCATATGCTTCGCGGCCAAAAAACTTTACGGGGATTGCCTGCCATGCACGAGCGATACCCGCATGTTTTTTTTTGGGTGTCTAATAACCGTGAAACATGCGGAGCAGGGACTCGAGCATGTCACTCGAGCACACGCTGTACATGGTGCATACCTGAGTACCCGATGCAAACTCAAGTAGCGAGCACTTGCGCTCAAGAATAATGACAACTTATTCAATATGATGACCTAATGTAAACAAATAATGTGCCGTACCTCTGGGTTCAAAATGTTCACTATACACCTTAATAAAATCCTTGAGGGGTATAGTTTCCAAAATGGGGACACTTGTGGGGGAGCTCCACTGTTTAGGCACATCACGGGCTCTCCAAACGCGACATGGTGTCCGCTAACAAATTGAATGGAAAATCGGCTCAAATTGTTAGCGGACGCCATGTTGCGTTTGGAGAGCCCCTGTGTGCCCAAACATTGGAGCTTCCCCACAAGTGACCCCATTTTGGAAACTAGACCCCCCAAGGCACCTATCTAGATGCATAGTGAGCACTTGGAACCCCAAGGTGCTTCACAAATTGATTCGTAAAAATGAAAAAGTGAAAAAAAAAAACACTTTTTCATTTTTATGAATCAATTTGTGAAGCACCTGGGGTTCCAAGTGCTCACTATGAATCTAGATAGGTGCCTTGGGGGGTCTAGTTTCCAAAATGGGGTCACTTGTGGGGGAGCTCCAATGTTTGGGCACACAGGGACTCTCTAAATGCAACATGGTATCCGCTAACAAATTGAATGGAAAATCGGCTCAAATTGTTAGCGGACACCACATTGCGTTTGGAGAGCCCCTCTGTGCCCAAACTTTGGAGCTCCCCCACAAGTGACCCCATTTTGGAAACTAGACCCCCTAAGGCACCTTTCTAGATGCATAGTGAGCACTTGGAACCCCCAGGTGCTTCACAAATTGATTCGTAAAAATGAAAAAGTGAAAAAAAAAACACTTTTTCATTTTTATGAATCAATTTGTGAAGCACCTGGGGTTCCAAGTGCTCACTATGAATCTAGATAGGTGCCTTGGGGGGTCTAGTTTCCAAAATGGGGTCACTTGTGGGGGAGCTCCAATGTTTGGGCACACAGGGACTCTCCAAATGCAACATGATATCCGCTAACAAATTGTCGGCTCAAATTGTTAGCGGATATCATGTTGCATTTGGAGAGTCCCTGTGTGCCCAAACATTGGAGCTCCCCCAAAAGTGACCCCATTTTGGAAACTAGACCCCCAAGGCACCTATCTAGATGCATAGTGAGCACTTGGAACCCCAGGTGCTTCACAAATTGATTCCTAAAAATGAAAAAGTGTTTTTTTTTTCACTTTTTCATTATTACGAATCAATTTGTGAAGCACCTGGGGGTTCCAAGTGCTCACTATGCATCTAGAAAGGTGCCTTGGGGGGTCTAGTTTCCAAAATGGGGTCACTTGTGGGGGAGCTCCAAAGTTTGGGCACAGAGGGGCTCTCCAAACGCAATGTGGTGTCCGCTAACAATTTGAGCCGATTTTCCATTCAATTTGTTAGCGGATACCATGTTGCATTTAGAGAGTCCCTGTGTGCCCAAACATTGGAGCTCCCCCACAAGTGATCCCATTTTGGAAACTAGACCCCCCAAGGCACCTATCCAGATGCATAGTGAGCAGTTGGAACCCCCAGGTGCTTCAAAAATTGATTCATAAAAATGAAAAAGTGTTTTTTTTTCACTTTTTCATTGTTACGAATCAATTTGTGAAGCACCTGGGGGTTCCAAGTGCTCACTATGCATCTAGATAGGTGCCTTGGGGGGTCTAGTTTCCAAAATGGGGTCACTTGTGGGGGAGCTCCAATGTTTGGGCACACAGCGGCTCTCCAAACGCAACATGGTGTCGCTAACAATTTGAGCCAATTTTGCGTTAAATTTGTTAGCGGACACCATGTTGCATTTAGAGAGCCGCTGTGTGCCCAAATATTGGAGCTCCCCCACAAGTGACCCCATTTTGGAAACTAGACCACCCAAGGCACCTATCTAGGTGCATAGTGAGCACTTGGAACCCTCAGGTGCTTCACAAATTGATTCATAAAAATGAAAAAGTGTTTTTTTTTTCACTTTTTCATTGTTACGAATCAATTTGTGAAGCACCTGGGGGTTCCAAGTGCTCACTATGCATCTAGATAGGTGCCTTGGGGGGTCTAGTTTCCAAAATGGGGTCACTTGTGGGGGAGCTCCAATGTTTGGGCACACAGGGACTCTCTAAATGCAACATGGTGTCCTCTAACAAATTTAACGGAAAATCGGCTCAAATTGTTAGCGACACCATGTTGCGTTTGGAGAGACGCTGTGTGCCCAAACATTGGAGCTCCCCCACAAGTGACCCCATTTTGGAAACTAGACCCCCCAAGGCACCTATCTAGATGCATTGTGACCACTTGGAACCCTCAGGTGCTTCACAAATTGATTCATAAAAATGAAAAAGTGTTTTTTTTTTTCACTTTTTCATTGTTACGAATCAATTTGTGAAGCACCTGGGGGTTCCAAGTGCTCACTATGCATCTAGAAAGGTGCCTTGGGGGGTCTAGTTTCCAAAATGGGGTCACTTGTGGGGGAGCTCCAAAGTTTGGGCACACATGGGCTCTCCAAACACAACATGGCGTCCGCTAATTATTCAAGCAAATTTTACAATCAAAAAGTCAAATGGCGCTCCTTCCCTTCCGAGCCCTGCCGTGCGCCCAAACAGTGTTTTTTCCCCAAATATTGGGTATCTGCGTGCCCAGGGGAAATTGCACAACAAATTTTGGGGTCCATTTTTTCTTGTTACCCCTGTGAAAATAAAAAAAATTGGGTCTAAAGTAACATTTTTGTGAAAAAAGTTAAATGTTCATTTTTTTCTTCCACATTCAAAAAATTCCTGTGAAGCACCTGAAGGGTTAATAAAGTTCTTGAATGTGGTTTTGAGCACCTTGAGGGGTGCAGTTTTTAGAATGGTGTCACTTTTGGGTATTTTCTGTCATAAAGACCTCTCAAAGTGACTTCAAATGTGATGTGGTCCATAAAAAAATGGTTTTGTAAATTTTGTTGGAAAAATGAGAAATCGCTGGTCAACTTTTAACCCTTATAGCTCCCTAACAAAAAAAAATTTTGGTTCCAAAATTGTGCTGATGTAAAGTAGACATGTGGGAAATGTTATTTATTAACTCTTTTGTGTGACATATCGCTCTGATTTCAGGGCTTAAAAATTCAAATTTTGAAAATTGCAAAATTTTCAAAATTTTTGCCAAATTTCCGTTTTTTTCACAAATAAACGCAAGTGATATCGAAGAAATTTTTCCACAATCATGAAGTACAATATGTCACGAAAAAACAATCTCAGAATCAGGGGGATCCGTTGAAGCGTTCCAGAGTAATTGCCTCATAAAGTGACAGTGGTCAGAATTGTAAAAATTGGCCCGGTCATTAACGTGCAAACCACCCGCGGGGCTTAAGGGGTTAATATCCATATGCTAAAAATCAGAGGGGGAGAAGAATTGACCCTATGTTAAGGCTATTCTGGAACCCTACAATGTGACGGGCTCCCCGTCCCTTTCAGACAGACCCACCGACGTTTCTAAATCTAACTCAAACGAAGACCTACAGGAAAGGGATGGAGACCCTAAAAGATCTAGTGACTGGGTAATCGAGGGCCACCCCTAACACAGAAATATGGATATTAACTTTACAAACTCATTTACTTCCGGTAATCTCTCTGGTACAACACTTTTGTTCTAAGGAGAACTGTTTGTTCATAGATTTTGAGAGCCTTAGTAACTTTCCCTGTGGGACCGGTATTGTCTGGGATATAAGTACAACAATGCTCACCTATCATTTTGCATACCCCTACTTTTTCTGCAAGTAACATATCCAGAGCTATTCTGTTTTGGAAGGCCATGGTAGATGTGGGTGCTGGTTGGTCAGCTATCCCTTGTAAGGCATCTTTGGTGTAATTGACAAATCTTTGTTGGTTATAATATATGTAATTTATCCAATCTACGTTCCTGTTAACAGTTATTATGGGTATTATGGACTCAAATCCCGCCTTCACTTGGTCTTGGGCCTTGAATTCGTCTGGCACCCCCCTAAGCACTCCGAGAACATCAATATATATATGTGGGTCAAAACTTCCTTTGGGGTTAACTTCTCTCTTGGCCCTGTATGTGCCTGCAAACGCAGCCTTTATTTTCTTTTTGGATTCCTGGGACTCAGATATAAGGTAAACAGACATTATTGCTTTATTTAAGGCACATTCCCCAGTCTATTGGCCCTCCAATCTAATCCTAATCATCATGTCACCACATTCAAGGAAGTGTTGTACCAGAAAACTGGAATATCATTCTGTTTAGTAATAATTGCTTGGAATGCACGTGTTACCGTAACAAAGGCTTCCCCCCCAGCTACTGTCATCAGACAAAGGAACATCGGGGTTGTGGGTCTGAGACCACCTTCTTGCAATGGGATGTGTGGACCCATGATGTTTGGCCTTCGACCTTCACAGCAGTATGTGATGTAAGCAACACTTGGTAGGGCCCTTCAAATCTGGCATCCAGTATGCCTCGCACGTGATTCTTTATCCAGACAAAATCTCCAGGCTGGATGCTGTGAGTACCTGGTTCAAGATCTGAGTCTGGAATAGAAGAGTACACTGGAGCATTTGTTAGTTTTAACTCTTTAGCAAGTCCGACAACAAAATTCACAAGCTTATCATTCCCTGAACTAAGCTGCTCTGGGTAATATCGACCCATTCTAGGTGGCCCCCCAAACAAGATCTCATATGGTGTGAGCCCTGCGGGTTGTCTCAAGGTATTTTGGACTGAGTATAGGGAAATAGGCAGCACCTCCGGCCATGAAAGTGACAATTCTTTACTGGCTTTAAGAATTTTGTTTTTTAAAGTGCCATTCATCCTTTCAACTTTGCTGCTACTTTGAGGATGATAAGGAGTATGCAGGCCCAAATCCGCCGCAATCATCTCCCAGATTGATTTGGTAACTTCTGCAGTGAAGGCGGGTCCTTGATCACTTTCAATCACTTCTGGAATCCCTAATCTGCAGATAAGTTCTGCCAGAAGCCTTTTCACTGTAGTTCTAGCAGTCATGTTGGTTACTGGGTATGCTTCTGTCCAGCTGGAAAACATATCCACCACCACCAGAACATACAGTTATATGAAAAAGTTTGGGCACCCCTATTAATCTTAAGCTTAATGTTTTATAAAAATTGGTGTTTTTGCAACAGCTATTTCAGTTTGATATATGTAATAACTGTTGGACACAGAAATGTTTCTGCCTTGAAATGAGGTTTATTGTACTAACAGAAAATGTGCAATCTGCATTCAAACAAAATTTAAGTTCCATATTCATCTGCATATCTGGACCCGTCAGTATACAGTATCAGATCCGCTTCAGGCATTGGCTGCTCAGAGACAGTAGGTAGGTGAGAGGGTTCTGCCTTCATGACCTCAAGGCAATCATGGTCACTTGAATCAGGGTATTCATGGTCTTCTGAGGACCCCCCTAATTCTTCAGAGCAGTCCCCCCTCGACAGAGGAAGCAGAGTGGAGGGGTTCAAGACAGTACATCGCTGAAGAGCTATATTTTCTGGTAAAAGGAGCTCACATTGGATTCTGACACGACGTTGCATAGATAGATGGTTGTGCTGGGTTTGTGCAAGGATAGCTTTCAAATCATGAGGGCCTAATATAGTTGTAGGATGGCCAAGTACAACATCTGCTGTTCTGTGGAGGAGTTCTGTAGCTGCCAGCACTGCTTTGAGACATGTTGGAGCTGTTTGCGCCACTGGATCCAATTTACTGGAATAATATCCGATGGGTCTCATGCGGCCTCCATGTTTTTTTTTTTTTGTGCCAGAACTCCTGAGGCATGGCCACACGCTTCAGATACAGATAGAAAGAATGGAAATTCATAGTTGGGAATCCCCAGTGCAGGGGCTGAAATGATGAGTTCTTTCAACTGGTCCATTGCATCTTCAGCTTCTTGGTCAAAATGTAGGTCAAGCTCAGAAGAGTGGACCTGATCATATAGAGGTTGCATGAGAGCTGACACATTAGGGATCCACTGCCTGCAGTATGTGACCATTCCCAGGAAGGCTTGGAGTTGTTTGACTGTTCTCGGGTACGGGATGTCACGGATGGCAGTTTTTCTCTATTCTGTGAGATGCTTCGTACCTTGGGATATGCAATGACCCAAAAACACAACTTTGGTACAACACCATTGTAGCTTTCACAGAGTAACTTTGCATCCGATGGTGGCCAGAAATTGGAGCAAAGAATAGCTGAACCTGTGGCAAGTTTGGTCGTCGGGACAACAGAGGAGTAGATCATCGACATATTGTATCAATATGACTTCAGGGTTCTCACTCTTCCAGGGTTGGAGACAGGTAGTTTAGGCCAGTGTGAAGTGATGAGGAGAGTTCTGAGCTCCTTGAGGCATAACGGTCCAGGTGTACTGTACTCCTCTGTGCGCAAAAGCAAAAAGATACTGACAGTCTGGATGCAGGGGCACACTGAAGAAGGCACTTGCCAAGTCGATTACTGAAAAATGCGTTGCCTCAGGGGGAATTTCACTGAGTAATGTATGTGGATTTGGCACCACTGGGATCTCCAGGATTGTAACTGCATTCACAGCTCTCAGATCTTGCACCATCCTGAATTTATCCAGTTCTCCTCTTGCAGTTTTCTTCTTCACGGGAAGCAATGGAATATTAGCAGGAGAAACACAGGGAATTAATGCTTCTTTCTTGAGTAATTCTTGCATCTGGGCATCTAATGAAGCTTCTTGGGCTGCTTTCAGTGGGTAGTGTGGGAGTCTGGGAATCCGTGCACCTTCTTCAGGAAAACTTGGACTGGCGGGACAGGCAGACGGCCAATACTATCAGGACCTTGAGACCAGAGTTCAGGTGGTATCCAGTCAAGATAATGCTGTGGTATGACGGTTGTCGCAAATTGGATGACACACAATTGGAGGGCATGTACCTTTGCTTGTTCCTCTTATGATAATGGAGTAGACACATCTAGATGCATTCCATTCTCATCATATGATATCTGAGCATTTAACTTCTGGAGTAGATCTGCTCCCAACAAATTAAGCGGGCAGGTGTCTGAAGTGAGCAATCTGGCCAGCAGCTTCTGTTCTTTCCCAATAGGCAATGGAAATGTTAGTCGGGATGAGTGTGGTTTTCCATCCACTCCCACACATGAAAGGAAATCATCAGATATAAGCGATTCATAGGGAAAATCTCTTGACCGTATTACTGATCTGGCTGCACCCGTGTCTACTAGGAAAGGTAAAGTTCTGTCCTCTACATCAATTTTGACAGTAGAAATCAGTCCAGATTTAGTGGGGACGTTTGCAACTGAGGTCAAGGTGAGCACGGGCTTGCCACTGTCCTATGCGGGGTAATTCTGATCTTCCCCCGCAAACCGACATGGTGGGTCCCTGTTATTTTGGTACATCTGTTGCGGTGGCTGGTCTCTGTAATTCTGCACAGGTTCTCTTGGCGTTGTCTCATACTCTCTCTGTGGTGGCTGCCGTGATGGCTGTCTATACTTTTGGCAGGAGTACCGTGGATTCCCTTGGTAGCGTGGAGAATCTCTTCTTTCAAATTGCGGGTTGTAAGAGTGGCATCGAGCCATAGAAAGGATTCCCTCTTTTCACTGGACATCCTCCTCTGAAATGACCCAGTTGGTTACAACGGTAACAGATTGGTTCCCTTAGTCTTAAACTCGGTCCTCTGTACATTTGTTTCTCTATAGCTTTAGCAATGAGCAGTACCATTCGCGGGGACATGTCCACATATTCTGGTCTGGAGTCTGTAAGCATCGCTGAGATTTCCTCTCTGAGTCCCCTAACAAATGAAATGACTAGCAGATTCTGTTGGATCCTCTGACCTTCATCAAACCCTTGATCCTTGAACAGAGTATAGATTCTGGTGTAAATTTTTTTTGACATTCTCCCCTGATTCTTGAGTACAGTCCAATACACTGGTAGATGAGTCTGTAAGCTGCTCCTTGGCCCATTGCTGAAGTTCTTGACAAAAAGCTCCTCCTGATTGGTAAGTCTCCTTGTCTGTCCCTTGGCTGTCATTTAGAGCTACTTGAATTATTGGCCAGAAGGCATCTCCCGCTTTAATTCTAGTGATGTCATGAAGATCTTTCTAAGTGGCTGAATAAGTTTGTTGAATTTGTCTGATTCTTCTGTAGAACGCCATAGGGTGTCAGTCTGGGTCAGGTAGTTGTCTAATCACTGGATAAACTTGCGAAGGTGTGAATGCCACATATCTATTATGGTAATCTGGCCCTGGAGATTCTGACTGAGAAGATGTTGAGGGAGATACTGGCAACACAGCAACAGGAGGGGAGTTAGTTTGTCCAGGAAATAGTTCATTCGGGTTATGTTGTGAGGTCATCTGGCGGCTGAGTGAGTCTGATCTAGCTGTGGCACTTTCCACAGCTCGGGTGAGAATTTGAGATTTATGATAGTCATTGCTGATTAGTCTTATCTCCTCCAACATAGTTAATCTTCTATACTTCCGTACAGCTTGGACTATCGCTTGGGCACAGGCTTGCATAGGAAATCCATACATTCCAGAACTTATAGCAGGAAGAGCAATAGAAGTAAGGTTCCTTGTTCCAACATAGTTCAGAGTATTGTTGATTGTAGCTCTAAGGTGTGTCACACACTGATCATGATAATCTTCATCATACACATTCTGGGTATAGTGTGTATTGCGGCCTGTATTCTGGGTGTGCCAAGATGGCCGCCACCGGAAGGAAGCACACTACAGGAAGGGTGCGCCAACATGGCCGCCACCAAAAGGGACATCTGGTCAGAGGCCAGAGGTGATGCAATGGGTGTAGCAACATGGCCGCTGCAGGAAGGGTTGGAACTTTGGGCGGATATAGGTATAACAGATGAGGATGGGGCACTAGGAGTGGCTTGGATAGTAGCAAGGGGTGGGCCTCCTGGACGGGGCGCGTGACATGCAACGCAATAATCTGCTGACAATGGATTTTGCTGGCCACAATTAGAACACCCCCAACAATTCATTGCACTGCCATTATAGGGCGGTGGCGGAGGCATGGTGGGGAGGGGAGGAACAGTGTGAGGTCTGGGACGTGGTGCCCCGCATGCAAGAGAAGTATCTCTATTATCAGGATTCAGCTGACTGCAATTTGTACAGGTCCATCCCCCGCATCCGCCATTATCGGGCGGTGGCTGGAGAGCAGTATCTTTGTAATACACATAACATGGCATCTTTCCCTTATTGTCTGTATTTTCTTCCTCCACCCACCCTTCTTTTGACAAATTCTCTGCTGTTCTATTCCAAGCCAAGGCTGTTTGTAACAATCCTTTATCTTCTAGCTTGCCCTTTTTCTTCTTCAAAATTTCTTGCTATTCTAGCAGCTGTAACCGGCCCTTATCTGGTAGCTCGCATATTTTAGTTAACTGTTTAAGTTTCTGCACATACTTTTTTACCTTTTTTTGACAAACTCGACGCAGCGTTTTTCCACATGTATTAACTTTGCAATGACCCATTATCTTCCAGTTTTCCCGTTTTCACAAATTGCTGCATTCAACATCTCGTACTGTAATCTACCCCCTGGGTACAACCCACAAAATGACATTACTTTTTTGGTTTTCTCTACATATTTCCTTCCTTCTCTTCTAGCAACTATATCTTTGGGGTCCTGTAGCTCCTGATCGAGCAACCCCTGCAACACAAACAATGTCTTTAGTTTTTTCATGATTTTGGCTCCAGTCGTCCCATCCCCTTAGACTTATGATCAGACCATGCAGCTGATACACAAGTAGAATTGTAACAAGTCCCTACACTCTCTACCAAGCACTCATTTGATTCTTTTACGACTTAATGAAGCACTGAACACCCCGTGCACCCGCGTCCTAGTGACGTCTTAATATACAACTTAACGATGCAGTTGGCTCCCTGTGTATTCCACGTCTTAATAGAGGATTGGTTAACCCCGCGTGCCCACGTCCTAATGAGATCTTAATACATGACTTATCAGTAACTTCACTCCCGCGTGTCCCACGACTTAATAGAGGATTGGTCTGCCCCGCGCGCTCGCGTCCTAATGACGACTTAATACACGACTTATCAGCAACAGCGTCACTCCCTGCGTGCCCGCGTTATAAACAAAGAAATTTTCCCAAATTCTCAAGTGTATACGTGTACGCCCCTGCGTACAAAGATCGTTCTAATGGGACGGGACCCCTGATATACCACAGAGCAGCAGTTAGCGACGAGTGACTACACACCAGAGTTCTTGGAATCACACAGCGGGGACCCGCCCAGTCGCACGGGCTGTCCCTAAGGGCCAATCTAGACACCACAAACTCACCAGAGACCGCTCAAAATATGAGTAAGTACTACGGATTCATTAAATCTGCAGACTTACCGTATTCAGTGATGAGAGTTGATCAGGCTCTCGCTTTAAGCAGTCCCGGCTCATCCGTAGGTGGTCCGGTGATGGGCACCCCAAGACCTAGAGTTCCCCTTGAGTGTGATCCGAGTCATGGCACCATTTGTGAAGGTTTCACCAATTTAAGATACACTAGGTAACTGCTCTCCTCCAAATTAAAGATGTCCGAGTGCATGCAAAGAAGCTAATTAACCAAATCTGCTAATCTGGTTGAAAAACTTCACTCAGAGACTGAACCACGCAAATGGCATACTTTATTACGTAGACATGGGGTTATATAGTATTCTCCTTCTAGGTGGGATTAGTAAAATGTATTGCTCTTTTCTGATAACTCAGCACACTGTAATTTGTTCATTTATGTATCTCCTGGCCTTAGTAACGCCTTAGAAATTCCGATGGGAGGGGGTGAGTTCGTCTCTCAGCGCCATCTTTGCCAACTCGACACGAATCTCTCTATTGTCAGCCATGCACATGCATACGTCATTCCCAGGAAATCATTTTGTTGTTTATGTCTACAAATAAGAACAGAAGCTGTTAGTTATATATTTATTAACTATTAACATAATCCATGTGCATATACACATTTGCATACATACACATAGATTATTCCATCATCTCTATATTGATTCACACTGATTAGGTAATCTATTAAAAGAAACTAATTGATTTTCTATAATATATATATTTTACCTTGACAGTAGGACACTCATGAGTTTGAAGAACTGTCGCGCTTTTCTGTGATGTTGGGGGTATGTCCCGACTTCAATTGGATCTCTATCTCTCCACCTCTATCTCTCTATCTCTAGCTCTCTTCCCAGACTTCCCACGGAACTCCGAACATTGCAACAGACTTCTGGGAGAAGTCCGTCTTTGGTGTTTAGTACCGAACACTAGCTGACCGTTACTTTTAAGTTCGGGTTCGCTGATCTCTACTGAGAATGTCACTACTTGAAGGTCTTGGCAGGACCTTCAGGTACCACCAAGACAGGCAACAGAGCCTAGTTCAGTAACACGGGAGCAGTGAGCAGCGGGACTGTAGCGGCCATCATGTTGTGTGGTAAAATTGTGGGAGCATCATATTATGTGAGAGGGGGACTTTTGTTGCATCATATTGTGTAAGGGAGGCTGTGGGGAATCATACTGTGTGAGGAGTGACTGGTGAATATGGTTCTGTGTAGGGTAGCTGTGGGGGGCATTATACTATGTGGAAGAATATACTGTAGAACATCATACTGTATGTGGAGGGGGCCACTGTGGGCATCATACTGTGTATAGGGGAATGGACTATGGGGGCAAACTAGACAGACCACATACTCAAACATGCAACAGAGTCCAGCTCAGTAACACTTGAGCAGTGAGCAGGTTGATTGTAGGGGCCATCATACTGTGAGTGGGAACTGTGATGACATCATAATGTGTATGTAGGGAATTGTGGAGTATCATTATTATGGAAGGTGGAATGTACTGTGGGGGGAGCATCATACTGTATGTGGGGATTGTAAAAGCATCATACCAAATTTGTTGGACTATACAGTGGGAGCATCATACTGTGTGAAGGGGAATGTAGTGTGGGGACATCATACTGTAGAACTGGAAATGTACTGTGAGGGCATCACACTGTGTTGTTGGCTATGAAGACATTATATTATGAGGAGGAATGAATTGTAAAGGCATCATTTTGTGTGCTGGGAAATATACTGTGGGGCATAATACTGTTTGAGGGGAACTGTGAAGGCATCATACAGTGTGAGGGGAAATGTACTGTGGGGGCACCATACTGTGGGAGGGGGAATTTACTGTGGGGACATCATATTGTGTATGGGGGCCATGAAGGCGCCATAAGATAGGTGGTGGAATGTAATATTGGTGCATAATACTGTGTGTCTGGGATTATAATTTGGGGGAATCATACTGTGTTATGGGGACTGTACTGTGGGGGCTTCACACTGTGTGTGGCTGACATCAAACTGTGTGGGAGAATGTAGTATTTTGAGGGCATCCTACTGAATGTGAGGGCTGTGGGTACATCATACTGTATGTTGAGGAATGCACTGCTGGTGGTATCATACTGAGTGTTCAGTAATATTCTGTTGGAGACATTATACATTGTGTAGGGGAATGTACGGTGGGGTCTTCATACTGTGTGTAGGAAATGTACTGTGGGTTGCATAATACTGTGGGATGGGATGTACTGTGGGGAGATCATACTGTGTGAGAGGAATGTGCTGTGGAGGGCATCATATTATGTGATGGGGATTATAGTGGAATCATACTGTGTGTGGGAGAATATACTGTGGAGTTATCATAATGTGGATAGGGTAATGTGTTTCCGGGGACATCATACTTTGTATGAGGGAATTTACTGTGTGGGGCATCACACTGTGTGTGGGGAATGTGGGGTGGTGAGTTCCCCTTCAATGGACGTCTTCAAACAGAGGCTGGACAGACATCTGTCTGAGATGGTTTAGTGAATCCTGCTTTGAGCAAGGGGTTGACCAGATGACCCAGGAGGTCCCCTCCAACTCTACCATTCTATGATTCTATAATTCTATGTACTATGTGGGGACATCATATTGTGTGTGGAGGAAAATATTGTGGGGTCATCATACTTTGTGTCCCTGTTTCTTCTTTTTAAAGATGGGAAGTATACTGACATGTGAAACTGGCTTAATTTTTACTAGGGAGACATAGGAGGGAGCTTTATGCTTAGCTACAGTCCCAAATAGGGTTAGTGCAAAAGGGCTGTCTGAATCCCTGCAGTTTGGTTTAGAATGAGCTCAGGTCATGAAGCAGACTTTGAACAGTTTTTTTTAAATAATTGAGATAAATTAGATAATCTTATAAATTTGCCCCTGCTGTGTACTGTCTAATGGCTGTCTGACCGTGCAGGAACATGGTCTGATCATACCACATCTCCTCGTCAGAGTAGGAAGCAAAAGAGTATACAGACATTACAGCATGAGATTGCAAATAATTCTTTCTTTGAGGTAAAACATTTTTTAAAAACAGGCAGAGAAATGCTTTATCTCACAGAAAGAATCAGCTGTGATCCCGTACTGTGCTATCTGTATCCTCTCTTTTTCCCCCACCCCTGCCCAGGAGCTGTGATATGATCAAACATGTTCCTGCACAGTCAGACACAGCCATCACACAGTACACAGCAGGGGCACATTTATAAGATTATCTCAGCACAGGAAATTTTTTTTTAAACACATCCAATTATGGAAATTATTATTATTCCAAAATCTATTGATTAAAATCAACTTTAAAATTAACTTTGTTCATGGGAAAACCCCTTTAATAAATAATGTTTTCCTGCCAAGTTAACAATTAGTCACTTAGTTATTCTTGCGCGTCTGTAGATGCTGGGAACTACAGTAGTTTAAACTTTGATTCCGTTATTACTGGTAATACCCTATTACACATCCATTACCATAACTTTAGGCTAAATAGATACAAATCTATCCTGATCTGATCAAATGTGATGCATAGAAAATGTAACAACAAACACAAAAAAGTGCAGACGGGATAGATATTCTTGACTTTGATATAGAAGGGTTAATATTTTTCTCCATTGTATGTTTTTTTGACTATTAACTAGTTTCCTATTTTAAGATTTTTTAAGGTTTCATATTTTTTCTAATATTTTCTTATCTCATGTGTGTTATGGGTAGTATACTGGGAAAGGCATGATAGCTAAAAGTTATCACGACATACAGTACTTCTGAGATGGGGGCGGCTAGTGGAAATTCCAATGGGAACTTTGAATGTAGTATTACTTTTGTCTGTAAATGATATAAGGAAACTGCATATAGGGCAATAAACAGAATTGCTTATGCTCACAACCAGTATGCATTCTCTTCTGCAAGTGCTCATGATTAAGAGGTCCAAGACCCATAATTTGGCCTCACTGGTGATTCTGTAATCTGACTTCGGGTCAGAACAAAACAGCTACAACAATTTTGTGCTGCTATTTCCTACTTTTCTATTAGGATTATAAGTCTCTTTGCTAGTGCAAGCAATGTGGTCATGTGTTAGGAGGGCGGTTGCAGACAACTTTATTATAATGGAACGCAACCGACCCGGGGTCTGCGATGCAGCCTGGAGGACTGCTGCCGAACACTCTCCGGGTGAAACGGAAAGCAACCAACTTAAATGATAAACCCTTCCGTGTTACTGCACACAGGAATGGGTATAGAGGTTCGCTCTATCTCCGTTAACAGCACGGGAGATGTGCAACCGGGAAACTATCTGTAGCCCTGTTAACTACACAGGGACTACACTGGCGGCGCTAGGATGCGTGTGTGACTACGCCGACGAGTACACGTGCCTCCAGCTGGCGTGCTACCGGACTACAGGGAATTACTCCACGTGTCTGACAGACGATGGCCATGAACAGGACGTCTGCAGGCTGCTCGGGGTGTTAGGCGACCCCTTTGGCTGAGCCAGACTGCTAGACGAAGCTACCTGCCTCTATGGAGCTAACCTGCCTCTATGGAGCTAACCTGCCTAGCGGAAACTACACGTGGAACAGAGTCGTCCACACAACAGCATCACTGCTCAATGATCAGAGCGCGCCGCCATGTTTGTGGGCGGGCCTTTTAAAGACTAAGCCCTGCCCACCGACGCGCCATTGGTGACGCTACCCATGGACCAATCAGGCGGTGCCAGGTCACCAGGTCAGGTGGGTGCCAAACCACCAATCACGATCCGCCAGGTCACAGGCATGCTCAGTGCGGCAAATCCTGGACTTAGACTCCAAAAGCCCTGTCTCCCTCTGCAACCTATGCTTAACGTTGCTAGGCACAAATACCCGGGAGACAATCTGCACATCTCGTGGACCAGCTAGGCATTGGGGCTGATGACGATGCATCAGCCCTGGCTGGACCGAAATGGGAGACCGTAGAAGGTTCTGGACCCATTTCGAATCCAGCAATAGACCGACGCCTAACATTATCCCCCCTTCTAACAGCCCCTTCCACTTGACTCTCATTTTCCTCCATGAGCCGGGGGGCAAGAATTAGGTCCACCGGGTCACAGAGAGGACTCACAGAACCGTGACCCCTCCGGTGTACAGGGTACCCTTTTTTAAAGTGGGGGGAAAACTTAGCAGACTCCCCGCATACTTCAGTATTGCGGGCCGAGAGCCACACTCTGTCGCCCGGATAGAATATGGGGACAGGGCGACGAGAAGTGGCAACCGACTCACTATGTGTGGAGTCCGTCACGGGTGACAGATGGGGAAGACCAACCGGACTTTGGCGGAAAGATTTAACTCTCGCACAGAAGGGACATGCGAGAACAATGTCCCTGACGTCCTGGCGCCACCGGGGCCACCAATAGGACCGTTGAAGGGACTTAGCGGTACGTTTGACCCCCAGGTGGGCTCCGATCTTAGGGACATGAGCCCAGGAGAGCACCATATTCTGTAGATTAGGGGAAACAAACGTCCTCCCAGACAGAACCGGGTTAGAGGAAACTGCAGCCACCCTCTCTACCTGAGAGTTCTTTTTGACATAGTCTGACAAGACCCGGGTCCTGGGGACAGACAAAGAATCAGTACCGGCGGCCACATCGGTAGAGGGATCAGAGACTACCCTCCCGGTGACTTTGACCATACACTGAGATGCACAATTCTCACTAAAGGAAGAAATTCTCCCCATATTCCAGTCAATGTGTGGAGTATGACAGTGTAGCCAGGGGAGACCCAATAACACCTCGTCTAATCCACCGGGAATAATAAGAAATGAGATGACCTCCCTGTGGCCCTGAGGAAATTACATGGTGAGGGGAATCGACTGGTGTGTGATTTGCGTGTCCAGGAATGAACCATTGACAACACTAATGTTCATTGGTCTTGAGAGTAATTCTATAGGGATGGCATGCCTCTGGGAAAATGTAGATGATAAAAAATTGCCATCAGCATCAGAGTCCACCCATGTCTTGGCAGTAACTGCAGATGTACCAAAAGACAATGTCACGTTATATAATAATTTGGAGGAAGAAGTCCCAGAATTTAATACACCTCCTCCAACGGTGGTAAGACCTACTCGTTTTCCCGACTGCTTGGAACTAGTGTTGAGCCACCCGCGTAGTGTTCGAGTTCGGTTCGGTTCATCGAACACCCGTGTGTTCGCCGAACTGTTCGTCGAACTGTTCGTCGAACACCTTCGAACACCGTTAAAACCAATGGCAGGCAAACAAAAACACATAGAAACACATAGAAAACACCTTCAAAGGTGTCCAAAAGCTGACAAACTGCTCAGAAGACACAACTAACACATGGAAAAGTGACAAGTACATATAGTCATGCGAAAAGAAAAGAGGTGGAGGAGTAAAAGGAGGGGGAGACACAGATATAGGCATGTCATGCCCTTCTAAAATCCAAAAAGTGAGAAGCCGAGACGGCCAGTCCGCTCCTGCCCATGCCACCTCCGTGTCGCCGGGTTTGTGCCAGAGCCGCGGTGAACCCTGACGGCCAGCCCCCCTCTCCCAATACTGGTGCCTGTCCGGTGGTGGGTCGAGAGAGCCCCCCTGTGGTGGAGGCAGCTCTAAGCTTTTTAATTTAAATTGTCCCTCTAATTTGAATGAATACACTTTAAATCCATTTACAAGGATCTATTGGAGGGCAAGTCTCATGCCAGCAGCCGCGTAATTCCAGCTCCAGTAGGGTCCACTAAAGCTGCTGCAGTTAAAAAGCTTTTATAAGGATCGAGCTCGGCTGTCCACCGCAAGGCATCCTAGTGCCAGTCCCAGCCCCTATGCCTTGGGGTGCTTCCTGATGCTCTTCACTAAGTATCCCGTGGTCCCGAAGCATTTCCTTTGAAAAAATTAAGTGTTCAAACTACAGGTGGTGTAGCTTGCTTAACAGCCGGGATAATCCGCTGACTAGCAGACACTGCTACTAGGCACAAAGTATTTCCTGGGCTAGATGCAGTTAAAAATTTGTAAGTAGATACTCTCGTTGGATGCTGAGAAAGCATTCCATAGAGTCTCCTGGCACGCCATATATGATTCTCTTAAAAAGCTTGGGGTAGGGGTCTAGGGGACCCTTTTATAGCCAAAATCACGGCCCTGTATCACAATACGTCACCTAGGCTGAAGATAAATGGAACTGTAGCACCGAGGGCTCGGTTGCTACAGACGTATTGCACCTCACCCAGAGGTGTGATATCTCACTCTCAGATAAGGATGGAGTGTGGATCAGGACCCGACACCTGCATGCATTACACCACATTGCCCTGGGGCAGGGCGACCAATATGCCCCTGAGATGGGCACGACAGTCCCTGTCCCTGGCTGGAGTGGGGGGAGGGAACACTGAGGAAGGGGAACCCTGCAGTGCAGGAGCAGGGAGGAAGCAGTTCCTGGGTGCATTGAGAAGGGAGTATAAAAGGTGGGCACCATCTTAGTTCAGTGCAGAGAAGTCTGAGCAGAAGTGGCAGGGAGCAGGGGCTCTGCATGAGCTCTGCTCCGGAGGCGGGCCTAGTAACAGAGGCCCAGGCCTGCAAGAGGGAGAAGGAAGGAAGAGGAGCGGAGAAGGCTCCAGGAACGAGGAATGAAGGGATCCCAGGGGTGCGGACGGGCGAGTCGCCACCGCACGCCCGAATCCACCTGCGTGGAGGGGTCAGGCCAAAGGGGGAGACCGGTCCCCGAACTAGTGGAGGCAGGAAACGACCCTCAGCTAGAAACCGGAGGCTCTGACATTTTATGTGGCGCAGCCCCTTGCTCCACCCGCTAGGAAGGCACCACATAGGGTCAGGGAAACTGGCGCCAAGTTTACCAAGAGGAGGCCCGAGGCAGCCGGACAGAAGTGTTGGTAAGAAAGGCCAGACAAAGGACACACAAAGGGGGTCCTGTGAAGCGCTCCAAAGTTATCTGGGAGTTGTCTGAGCCCCTCACCTGGTGAGCACAGTACGACGTGGGCAGCCGTTACCTGCAGACGTGGTCTGGATAATAAGAACTGTGAGTAAAGGCCCTGAACTGCATCACTGACTCCGTGTCGTTACTGCTGCTGCCCTGCACCATCACCCCCATCCTCCGCATACACTGCCCTGAGGCTATACTCCTCCCGTGGGGAGTTATGCTACGCTCTGCTGCACCCACAACACCAGCCTTAGCGGTCTGCCCTGTAGCGGCGGTTCACTCTGACCGCAATCCACGGGTGGCGTAGTCGGACATTTAAACATCAAAACCACATAAATAGTTCCGCCACTGGTTTGACCGCCCTGAGCCACGGAACCGGATCGCCGCCACGAAGACTACAACCACCAGCATCCACCAAAAAGGGTCCGGCTCCGGGTGTCCCAAGGCCCAGGGGGTGCGTCAGAACATTTTCATCACCTTTCACAATCACCAATGGGACAAGGCAGGGATGTCCTCTGTCCCCTCTCTTATACATCCTAGTGACGGAGCACCTGCTCTCATCAATTCGCCATAACCCCAATATTAGGTGGATTGAGGTGGGAGGCACCGAGTACAAGTGCTCTCTATTTGCTGATGATGTCCTAGTATATATCACTCAATCACATATATCCATCCCTGCTGTTATGGCTGAAATAGATCACTTTGTTATATGGTAAAATTTTAAAATCAATGCAGCGAAGTCTGAGGCCCTCGATGTCTCCCTCCCTAAATCCATATAGGATTCCATCCAGTCCAACTTTCCCTTTGCCTGGCCCTCACAGGGTATCAAATACTTAGGAATTCCTATTCATAGAGACCTCTCCCATCTATGTTATCTTAATTTTGGGCCCTTTATTGAGCAATTCCATACAGACCATGGTTGGCAAGTTAGAACTGTAAGATTCACTACGTGAACCACTGGTGTTTTGTGGAAAAGCACATGTAAGATTCTGCAACAGTCTCTGCTGATACTCCTGCATGCGTGCATCCCTTTCTATGGCAGGAATAATTTCTGCAAATTTACTTTTGTACCGGGGATCTAACAGTGTGGCAACCCAGTAGTCAGGATTATTTCTAATTCTCACAATTCGAGGGTCATGTTGCAGGTAGTGCAGCAAGAAGGCACTCATGTGTGTTGCGCATCCAGGAGCACCAAGTCCCTGTTGTGTTGGTGGCGAGGTAACAATCATGCTTCCTTCCTCTGTCCTCTCCCCCCAACCTCGCACAACAGAAATGTGATCAAGGTCTCCCTCATCTGATGAGTCTTCCATCAGTTCGTCCTCCACTTCTTCCTGGGCTCCTGCACCTTCCTCACTAGTTTGGCTGCTACCATGCGCCCTGGTAAAATCATCTCCCTCACCCTCACATGCCTGCCGCCCTGGTGCTGCCGACCGTCTGGACCTTGCAGATGTTAGCCCTTCCGCATACAACTCCTCCTCCTCTACTTCCTCCACCTCCTCTTGTGCCACCACCTGACTCCGAATTCTGTTTAACATGTGCTCCAGCATGTAAATCACCGGAATAGTCATGCTGATAATGGCATCGTCAGCACTAAACATCTTCGTCGCCATTTCAAAACTGTGCAGAAGGGTGCATAGGTCCCTGATCTGAGACCACTCCTCCAGCGTGATTTGCCCCACCTCTGAATCTCGTTGGCCCAGGCTATACGTCAGAACGTATTGCACCAGGGCTTGTCGGTGCTGCCACAGTCGCTGCAACATGTGCAGAGTTGAATTCCACCGGGTAGGCACATCGCATTTTAGCCGGTGAAGTGGCAGGCCCAACGACTTCTGTAGAGATGTAAGTCGCTGAGCTGCGGGATGCGAACGGCGGAAGTGAGCACACAGCGACCGTGCCCTCTGCAGAAGGCCATCTAGTCTGGGATAGTGGGCTAAAAATTGCTGGACAACCAGGTTCAACACGTGAGCCATACAAGGCACGTGTGTGACATTGCCCCGGCGAAGGGCCGCACCCAGGTTTGCAGCATTGTCGCACACGGCCTTCCCTGGTTTCAGGTCCAGTGGAGACAACCATTCATGAAATTGGTTCTCCAGAGCTGACCACAACTCCTCAGCTGTGTGACTCACATTTCCCAGACATTTCAATGTAAAACCGCCTGATGACGTTGAGCCCTACTGCCAGCATAGTAAGGAGGTGTGCAGGATCCCTTCTGCGCAGTTAGAAAGCTTGTGGCATGACCAGACAGGCTTTGGGTGCAGGTGGAAGACCGAGAGGAGGTTGAGGAGGCAGAAGCAGTGGAGGAAAAATGACATAAAGAGGATTGACGCACAACTCGTGGGGACGGCAAGACTTGGACAGCAGCCCCTTGTCCTGCTGTCACCATAGTTACCCAGTGCCCAGTCAGCGACATGTAACGCCCCTGTTCATGCCTACTCGTCCAAGTGTCTGTGGTGAAATGCACCCTGTCACACACAGAGTTTCTCAAAGAAGCGGTGATGTTGTGTGCGACATGCTGGTGGAGCGCAGGCACACCTTTCTTTGAGAAGTAGTGCCGACTGGGCATCTGGTACTGGGGCACTGCGACGGACATAAGGTCTCGAAAATCCTCTGTGTCCACCAGGCGGAAAGGCAGCATTTCTGTAGCCAAGAGCTTGCAGATGGTGAAATTCAACCTCTTAGCTTTCTCAAGGCTAGGAGGAAATGGTCTTTTACTTGTCCACATCTGAGGGACCGAGGGCTGGCTATTGTGCTTAGACGGGGTTGATAAGGGTGTCCCCGGCAAACTGCCGGTCTGTGAGGAAGATGCAGGCGGACATGTTAGGTTGCCTTGATCCAAAGGTGGTGCTATCGATGTCGGACAGCGCTCAAGACCAGCTGGTGTTACCACCTCCAAAGAAAATGATGACCTGCCAATCACGCTGGCTGTTGCGGGTAAAGAGGTGGCAGGTCTGCGCCCCAAAACAGGTGTGACTGCTGTCCCCCCAGTCACAGAGGATGAAGAGGCCGTGGATGCACAAGATATGGCAGACGGTGGTTGGCCCGGCCGGCTAGACCGCATTGTAGCACACTGAGCTTCCCACTGCAACTTATGCTTCATGTCCATGTGCCGGTTCATGCATGAAGTACTCAAACTATGTATTTTTTGGCCTCTACTTAGCTTTTGCTGACAAATGTTACAGATAACACGAGTTGGGTCATCTTTATCGATCTGAAAAAATGCACAGGCTATGCAAGGCTTAGCACCCATGCGACCTGAAGAGCCACCACGACTTGTGGTGAGAGGCAGAGTTGTGTTTGAGGATGCAGTTGTTGACGTGCTTCCAGTACTACGTCTCTGTCCAGGAAGGCGCAACCTGACCTCGTCGTCACTAGCATCTTCCTCCACCTCCTCTGCTGACCTCACCTCTTGGCTGACTGTGGGTTGACAGTAAGTGGGATCTCCGACCTCATCATCATCACCCTGTGCGTTATCACACCCGTCGTCCTCAGAGCCAACCTGTTCCTGCCCTGACAAAAAACTAAAGTTGTCGCTCCAATCAGGTATTTGAGTCTTATCATCGTCTTCCTCATTGTCTCCACCAACAGGAGTTACAGTTTGGGAATGAGGGTCTACATTATGGTCAGAACCTTCTGCGTCTGGTCCTGGATCCGACTCATAAAGATTCTGGGCATCAGTGCAGATCATTTCCTCGTCTGGATTCACAGAAGCGCTGGAGTCGACCTCTGATTCCCAGGCTATAGTATGAGTAAACAGCTCTGCAGACTCAACCATCTGTTCTACCTCATACTTAGACGGGCAGCTGGAGATTTGGGAGCTGTGAGGAAGCAAGTGCGATTTGGGTGACACCTTTGAGGACTGGAGTATTTGTGATGTTGAAGTTGATGTGGAGGAGAGCCCACTTAAAGGAGCACTTGATATCCATTGAAGCACCTGCTGTTTTTGTGCCTCATCTGGAATTTGTAGCGATTGGCGTGGCCGTAAGAAAGGGATCTTATCACATTGTCCGCTAAAAGAAGTAGACATTTTAGTTTGGCTGGAAGATGGTCTTTCTTCTGCACCTACCCCACGGACACAACCTTTTTTCCCCTTCCCAACACGCCTATTCCCCTTTCCACCAGCAGCAGGCCTTTTTCCACTCATTTTGGTGGTTAACTAATTCACAACTCTGGAGTTGTTTGCACAAAAAAACAATGGATGGTAACCGAGCAGAGCTGAGTGGCCAAACTGTGGTATTAGGCCAAAACTATTGGCTGGGTTAGATGCAGAAAAAAATTATTTTTAATTTGCAACCTGATGGAGGTCAGTATAGATGGACTAATAGACCAAGTCCCACACACCGCTAGAAGCCCAAATATTTTTTCAGAGCTAGATGCAGAAATTTTTTTTATTCAATTTGCAACCTGATGGAGGTCAGTATAGATGGACTAATAGACCAAGTCCCACACACTGCTAGAAGCCCAAATATTTTTTCAGAGCTAGATGCAGAAAAAAATTATTTTTAATTTGCAACCTGATGGAGGTCAGTATAGATGGACTAATAGACCAAGTCCCACACACCGCTAGAAGCCCAAATATTTTTTCAGAGCTAGATGCAGAAAAAAATTATTTTTAATTTGCAACCTGATGGAGGTCAGTATAGATGGACTAATAGACCAAGTCCCACACACCGCTAGAAGCCCAAATATTTTTTCAGAGCTAGATGCAGAAAAAAATTATATTCAATTTGCAACCTGCTGGAGGTCAGTATAGAAGGACTAATAGAACAAGTCCCAGACACTGCTAGAAGCCCAAATATTTTTTCAGAGCTAAATGAAGAAAAAAATTATTTTTAATTTGCAACCTGATGGAGGTCAGTATAGATGGACTAATAGACCAAGTCCCACACACTGCTAGAAGCCCAAATATTTTTTCAGAGCTAGATGCAGAAAAAAATTATTTTTAATTTGCAACCTGATGGAGGTCAGTATAGATGGACTAATAGACCAAGTCCCACACACCGCTAGAAGCCCAAATATTTTTTCAGAGCTAGATGCAGAAAAAAATTATATTCAATTTGCAACCTGCTGGACGTCAGTATAGAAGGACTAATATAACAAGTCCCACACACTGCTAGAAGCCCAAATATTTTTTCAGAGCTAAATGAAGAAAAAAATTATTTTTAATTTGCAACCTGATGGAGGTCAGTATAGATGGACTAATAGACCAAGTCCCACACACTGCTAGAAGCCCAAATATTTTTTCAGAGCTAGATGCAGAAAAAAATTATTTTTAATTTGCAACCTGATGGAGGTCAGTATAGATGGACTAATAGACCAAGTCCCACACACCGCTAGAAGCCCAAATATTTTTTCAGAGCTAGATGCAGAAATTTTTTTTATTCAATTTGCAACCTGATGGAGGTCAGTATAGATGGACTAATAGACAAAGTCCCACACACTGCTAGAAGCCCAAATATTTTTTCAGAGCTAGATGCAGAAAAAAATTATTTTTAATTTGCAACCTGCTGGAGGTCAGTATAGATGGACTAATAGACCAAGTCCCACACACTGCTAGAAGCCCAAATATTTTTTCAGAGCTAGATGCAGAAAAAAATTATTTTTAATTTGCAACCTGATGGAGGTCAGTATAGATGGACTAATAGAACAAGTCCCACACGCTGCTAGAAGCCCAAATATTTTTTCAGAGATAAATGAAGAAAAAAATTTTTTTTAATTTGCAACCTGATGGAGGTCAGTATAGATGGACTAATAGACCAAGTCCCACACACTGCTAGAAGCCCAAATATTTTTTCAGAGCTAGATGCAGAAAAAAATTATTTTTAATTTGCAACCTGATGGAGGTCAGTATAGATGGACTAATAGACCAAGTCCCACACACCGCTAGAAGCCCAAATATTTTTTCAGAGCTAGATGCAGAAAAAAATTATATTCAATTTGCAACCTGCTGGAGGTCAGTATAGAAGGACTAATAGAACAAGTCCCACACACTGCTAGAAGCCCAAATATTTTTTCAGAGCTAGATGCAGAAAAAAATTATATTCAGTTTGCAACCTGCTGGAGGTCAGTATAGATGGACTAATAGAATGATGCTATGCCCAAAAGATTTTACTTCACTAGGTGCAGTAAAAAAATTGGTATTCTATACACAGGTGGTATATCTTGCAACACAGATAGGCTACTCCACTGACTAACACACTCTGCAATAGGCCAAAAAGGATTAGCTTTGCTAGATTCAGCCAAATGCTGTGAAAAAAACTTGCACAGCACTGGCACAGACCTGCCTGGCAAAAACTGATAGGAACTGATGTAACCTAGTCCTGAAAAGGACTCCAATTACAATTAGTCTTTACTCCCACAATCTATCTATTTAAGAGCACAGACCTGCCTGATAAAAGTCGTAGGAAATGCTGTAACCTAGTCCTTAAAAGGACTGCAATCACAACTATTCCCTACTCCCAAGCTATCTGTATATTTGTGCGAAAATTGGCTTGAAATTATCAAGGTATAGCGCACACAGCAACAGCGGTGCCGTCTAACACGCAGCTGCAGCAGTGAGAAAATGGTGGCGACGGGGAAAATGGCTTGGTCTTATAGGGCAAGGACATGTGACATACACTGCCAATCACACATGCCCTTGCTTGTGTGAAAAAAAGCACTTCGCTCCGTGTGTGCGCTGCTGATAGGCTGACAGATTGCACCTCCCCACTGCAAATGCGGGAAAGAGAAAAAAAAATGGAGATCTTCATTGCTCCTGCAGAGATCCATCCCCTGCCCCTCCCCCCGCCCCGCTGTACACTCAAACTGCGTATTAACATTAATTTTCATCATTACTGAGAAAAAATCCAGTTATGATTTTGGTGCACGAACAGTTATCGAACATAACCTCGAACAGCCGAATTTTTCTCAAATTGTTCGTGTTCGCCGACCGGCTCGAACACCGCCCAAAACAGCTCGAATTTAAGATTGGCGAACAGTTCGAGTAGAACAACGCTCATCTCTACTTGGAACCCTTTTTTACGGGGTACTCCAAGAGATGTGCAGGATGGGAATGAGAAGGACCAGACTCAGTCCGGGATATATCCATAGCCTCAGGCTCCGGGTCGAGAGTCTCGGGTTTGGAAATGGGTCTAGAGAAGGATGGTGCCAACTGATACTGAGGTCTGGCAACCTCCAGCTCTAACTTGTGTTCCGCATGACGCAAATCTATACGGTCAGCGAGAGATATTAACCCCTCCAGGGAGGTTGGAATCTCTCTGGTAGATAGAGCATCTTTAATATGCCCAGCCAGACCCTTCCAGAACACCGGGATAAGCGACCGCTCAGACCAATCCAGTTCAGCCGCTAGGGTTCTGAACTGGATGGCATAGTGGCTGGCGGTGGCCGAACCCTGGATCAACGCAAGAAGCTTAAGAGCCGTATCATGCGTGACCTGAGGACCTAGAAATACACCTTTTAAGGTCTTAAGGAAAAGACCCGCATTTACTACAACCGGATCATTCCACTCCCATAGAGGAGTAGCCCACTCCAGAGCCCTGTGAGAGAGTAATGAGATGATATATCCCACTTTGGCTCTTTCGGGTGGGAACCGTGCCTCCATCATCTCCAAATGAATGGAGCATACATTAATTAAAACCCCTGCAGAGTTTACTGTCCCCAGAAAATTTTTCCGGGAGAGCAAAACGGGGTAATGGGGCACTTGCAGTGCTTGCACTATTCACCGCAGCCGAGTTAATAATATTGGCTGCTAGAGTAGCCGTGTGGGTAGCTACTGCAGTGATTTCAGCGACCGGGACAGCTTGTTCCAGAGATTTAAGTCTGGCCTCAATTCGCTGTATATACTGCAGCAATTGCTAGTTGTCGGTCATATTCGGCAAGACCCTGGCGCTCTGATACTGTTAGGAGGGCGGTTGCAGACAACTTTATTATAATGGAACGCAACCGACCCGGGGTCCGCGATGCAGCCTGGAGGACTGTTGCCGAACACTCTCCGGGTGAAACGGAAAGCAACCAACTTAAATGATAAACCCTTCCGTGTTACTGCCCACAGGAATGGGTATAGAGGTTCGCTCTATCTCCGTTAACAGCACGGGATATGTGCGACCGGGAAATTATCTGTAGCCCTGTTAACTACACAGGGACTACACTGGCGGCGCTAGGATGCGTGTGTGACTACGCCGACGAGTACACGTGCCTCCAGCTGGCGTGCTACCGGACTACAGGGAATTACTCCACGTGTCTGACAGACGATGGCCATGAACAGGACGTCTGCAGGCTGCTCGGGGTGTTAGGCGACCCCTTTGGCTGAGCCAGACTGCTAGACGAAGCTACCTGCCTCTATGGAGCTAACCTGCCTAGCGGAAACTACACGTGGAACAGAGTCGTCCACACAACAGCATCACTGCTCAATGATCAGAGCGCGCCGCCATGTTTGTGGGCGGGCCTTTTAAAGACTAAGCCCTGCCCACCGACGCGCCATTGGTGACGCTACCCATGGACCAATCAGGCGGTGCCAGGTCACCAGGTCAGGTGGGTACCAAACCTCCAATCACGATCCGCCAGGTCACGGGCATGCTCAGTGCGGCGAATCCTGGACTTAGACTCCAAAAGCCCTGTTTCCCTCTGCAACCTATGCTTAACATTGCTAGGCACAAATACACAGGAGACAATCTGCACATCTCGTGGACCAGCTAGGCGTTGGGGCTGATGATGATGCTGAGCAGCATCAGCCCTTGCTGGACCAAAATGGGAGACCGCAGAAGGTTCTGGACCCATTTCAAATCCAACTACAGACTGACACCTAACATTATGGCCATCTAAACATTACATTAACTCTGCACATGCCATTCCAGAATACTGGTGCAATGAAGATGATGCCTGTATTATGACCAATTTCCAATACGATGTTGGGGGTGGTATCAAAAAGTTTTACTATTATTTGTTACCTGTCTGTTCCAAAATAGTGATATTGATCAGGGTATGTTCCTTTCTGTTCACTTTTGTTTTTACATCCCGATTTTCCAATCACTTTACTTTCCCGTCTTCATACTATAGCTGTATGTAGCTGTATGAGTTACTTAATCTTTTTATAGTTTCTTGTTTACTTTTATCTTGATTGTTTTTTATCAAGGGAGATTGACCTTCTTAAGTAATTTGTTTTACATATTACATATTGTTTTTCGAATACTCTGAGAATCCTTTGCTAATTCAGCATTAAACAATCTTAACAAATATTTAAAACTGTTTGTTCATTTGATTCATCCTAAAGTATTATACTGTTTCTTATCTGTAAACCTGATGAAAATAACTTTTTTGGGCCAATTTCATAAGCAATATGTTCTTGAAGTGATTGGGGAACGTTCCAACGACTATGTGAACAAAGCTTTTGTGTGGACTTACTAGTGATACAACAAATCTTTTTAATTGTATCCATCGTTTTTGCATTTTATGGTTATTGTTTCTTTGTTTATCCTTAATTGATTCTGACAATTTCTTTATTTCAAATCATCAAAATGTGATCTTTTCTTGTCCAAAATAATATCTAAAACAGGTTCTCAGGAGATTGGAGTCTGTTTTTCTCCCAGAATCAGAGCAACGCTTTGTTTTCGGACTTGTATTGCCACTCCGTCTCATTTCAATGTAGTACCAGACAGAACCCATGGACGAGTGACACTACTTTGGGTAAAAAAAGAGGACCCTTTTTCTCAATCTCAGAACCATTTGGTGTATTTCAAGTGACATCTAACTAGTGTTGAGCCACCCCCGTAGTGTTCGAGTTCGGTTCGGTTCGTCGAACACCCGTGTGTTCGCCGAACTGTTCGTCGAACTGTTCGTCGAACACCTTCGAACACCGTTAAAACCAATGGCAGGCAAACAAAAACACATAGAAACACATAGAAAACACCTTCAAAGGTGTCCAAAAGCTGACAAACTGCTCAGAAGACACAACTAACACATGGAAAAGTGACAAGTACATATAGTCATGCGAAAAGAAAAGAGGTGGAGGAGTAAAAGGAGGGGGAGACACAGATATAGGCATGTCATGCCCTTCTAAAATCCAAAAAGTGAGAAGCCGACACGTTCAGTCCGCTCCTGCCCGTGCCACCTCCGCGTCGCCGGGTTTGTGCCAGAACCGCGGTGAACCCTGACGGCCAGCCCCCCTCTCCCAATACTGGTGCCTGTCCGCTGGTGGGTCGAGCGAGCCCCCCTGTGGTGGAGGCAGCTCTAAGCTTTTTAATTTAAATTGTCTCTCTAATTTGAATGAATACACTTTAAATCCATTTACAAGGATCTATTGGAGGGCAAGTCTCATGCCAGCAGCCGCGTAATTCCAGCTCCAGTAGCGTCCACTAAAGCTGCTGCAGTTAAAAAGCTTTTATAAGGATCGAGCTCGGCTGTCCACCGCAAGGCATCCTACTGCCAGTCCCAGCCCCTATGCCTTGGGGTGCCTCCTGATGCTCTTCACTGAGTATCCCGTGGTCCCGAAGCATTTCCTTTGAAAAAATTAAGTGTCCAAACTACAGGTGGTGTAGCTTGCTTAACAGCTGGGATAATCCGCAGACTAGCAGACACTGCTACTAGGCACAAAGTATTTCCTGGGCTAGATGCAGTTAAAAATTTGTAATTAGATACTCTCGTTGGATGCTGAAAAAGCATTCCATAGAGTCTCCTGGCACGCCATATATGATTCTCTTAAAAAGCTTGGGGTAGGGGTCTAGGGGACCCTTTTATAGCCAAAATCACGGCCCTGTATCGCAATACGTCACCTAGGCTGAAGATAAATGGAACTGTAGCACCCTGAGGGCTCGGTTGCTACAGAGGTATTGCACCTCACCCAGAGGTGTGATATCTCACTCTCAGGTAAGGATGTAGTGTGGAACAGGACCCGACACCTGCATGCATTACACCACATTGCCGTGGGGCAGGGCGACCAATATGCCCCTGAGATTGGCACGACAGTCCCTGTCCCTGGCTGGAGTGGGGGGAGGGAACACTGAGGAAGGGGAACCCTGTAGTGCAGGAGCAGGGAGAAAGCAGCTCCTGGGTGCATTGAGAAGGGAGTATAAAAGGTGGGCACCATCTTAGTTCAGTTCAGAGAAGTCTGAGCAGAAGTGGCAGGGAGCAGGGGCTCTGCATGAGCTCTGCTCCGGAGGCGGGCCTAGTAACAGAGGCCCAGGCCTGGAAGAGGGAGAAGGAAGGAAGAGGAGTGGAGAAGGCTCCAGGAACGAGGAACGAAGGGATCCCAGGGGTGCGGACGGGCGAGTCGCCACCGCACGCCCGAATCCACCTGCGTGGAGGGGTCAGGCCAAAGGGGGAGACCGGTCCCCGAAACTAGTGGAGGCAGGAAACGACCCTCAGCTAGAAACAGGAGGCTGTGACATTTTATGTGGCGCAGCCCCTCGCTCCACCCGCTAGGAAGGCACCACATAGGGTCAGGGAAACTGGCGCCAAGTTTACCAAGAGGAGGCCCGAGGCAGCTGGACAGAAGGGTTGGTAAGAAAGGCCAGACAAAGGACACACAAAGGGGGTCCTGTGAAGCGCTCCAAAGTTATCTGGGAGTTGTCTGAGCCCCACACCTGGTGAGCACAGTACCACGTGGGCAGCCGTTACCTGCAGACGTGGTCTGGATAATAAGAACTGTGAGTAAAGGCCCTGGACTGCATCACTGACTCCGTGTCGTTACTGCTGCTGCCCTGCACCATCACCCCTATCCACCGCATACACTGCCCTGAGGCTATACTCCTCCCGTGGGGAGTTATGCTACGCTCTGCTACACCCACAACACCAGCCTCAGCGGTCTGCCCTGCAGCGGCGGTTCACTCTGACCGCAATCCACGGGTGGCGTAGTCGGACATTTAAACATCAAAACCACATAAATAGTTCCGCCACTGGTTTGACCGCCCTGAGCCACGGAACCGGGTCGCCGCCACGGAGACTACAACCACCAGCATCCACCAAAAAGGGTCCGGCTCCGGGTGTCCCAAGGCCCAGGGGGCATGTCAGAACATTTTCATCACCTTTCACAATCACCAATGGGACAAGGCAGGGATGTTCTCTGTCCCCTCTCTTATACATCCTAGTGACGAAGCACCTGCTCTCATCAATTCGACATAACCCCAATATTAGGTGGATTGAGGTGGGAGGCACCGAGTACAAGTGCTCTCTATTTGCTGATGATGTCCTAGTATATATCACTCAATCACATATATCCATCCATGCTGTTATGGCTGAAATAGATCACTTTGTTACATGGTCAAATTTTAAAATCAATGCAGCGAAGTCTGAGGCCCTCGATGTCTCCCTCCCCAAATCCATATAGGATTCCATCCAGTCCAACTTTCCCTTTGCCTGGCCCTCACAGGGTATCAAATACTTAGGAATTCCTATTCATAGAGACCTCTCCCATCTATGTTATCTTAATTTTGGGCCCTTTATTGAACAACTCCATACAGACCACGGTTGGCAAGTTAGAACTGTAAGATTCACTACGTGAACCACTGGTGTTTTGTGGAAAAGCACATGTACACTGTGTTCCAAATTATTATGCAAAAAGTGTTTAGGAGTGATAAGGGAAGAATTTGTTTGTTTGTCAGTTAAACTCATTGATGGTGATGTGTGTCAGGGCTCTTTATATCACTGTAAGCAATTGCAGACACCTGTGCTAATTAGTTTGGCAGGTGTGTCCAATGAAAGGCAAGACTACTTAAGAAGGCTGTCTCACATTATTAAGCAGCCTACATTTTCTGCCAAAATGGGAAAGAAAAAGGATGTGTCGGCTGCTGAGAAGCAACAAATTGTGGAGTGTTTAGGTCAAGGCATGACTTCAATCAACATTGTGCGATGATCAGGATGAAGTGTCTTGGCAATCAAGAAGTATGTAGCTGATTCACAGTACACACGTGTGCGTGCTGATAAGGGCAAATTGAGGACTCTTTCCTACAGGCAATTACGTCAGGTTGAAAGAGCAGCGGCAAAAAAGCCTTGTCATAGCAGCAGACAAGTTTTTGAAGCTGCTGGTGCCTCCAACGTCCCCCGAACAACAAGATGCAGGGTCCTTCAGAGTTTTGCAGCTGTGCATACGCCATCCTGTCGACCTCCTCTATCCACTTCACACAAGCAGAAACGGCTCCAGTGGGCCAAACATTACATGAAGACTGATTTCAAAACTGTTTTGTTCACGGATGAGTGCCGTGCAGTGCTCGATGGTCCAGATGGATGGAGTGGAGGATGGCTGGTTGATGGACACCCCACGCAAACACGGCTACAGCGCCAACAACCAGGAGGTGGAGTAATGTTTTGGGCTGGAATCATAGGGAGAGAGATTGTCGACCCCTTTAGGATCCCTGAAGGCGCTAAAGATGAACTCCATAATGTATGTGGATTTTCTCAAACAGCACTTCCTGCCATGGTTCAAGAAGAAGAACCGTGTATTTCACAGCAAGATCATTTTTTTGCATGATAATGCACCATCTCATGCTGCACATAAAACATATGCATCTCTGGCTGATATGGGCATAAAAGGGGACAAACTTATGGTGTGACCCCCATGCTCCCCTGACCTCTACCCCATTCAGAACCTTTGGAGCATCATTAAAAGGAGTGTCTATGATGGCGGGAGGCAGTTCACATCTAAGCAACAGCTCTGGGAGGGTATTCTGTCCTCATGCAAAACAACTGAAGCAGAAACCATCCAAAACCTGACAAATTCAATGGACGAGAGAGTTCAGAAGCTCCTTTCGAACAAGGGGTCCTATGTGAAAATG
This sequence comes from Phyllobates terribilis, assembly GCF_046119375.1. Taxonomy (NCBI): domain Eukaryota; kingdom Metazoa; phylum Chordata; class Amphibia; order Anura; family Dendrobatidae; genus Phyllobates; species Phyllobates terribilis. The sequence goes on from NW_027362767.1 coordinate 368,409,205, forward strand.
TAACATCACCTAGAATAAAGTTTTGAGTTGAAAACTGTTTGATTTCAGTTTCTAACAACCTGCTAATGCTTATAATTTCAAAAATGACCATTTTTTTGGTCTTTATTAAAATGAAAAGGTTGATCGAAAAGTTTGGGGGATCTAAGAGTGTGGCAACCCAGTAGTCATGATTACTTCGAATTCTGACAATATGAGGGTCATGCTGCAGGTAGTGCAGCAAGAAGGCACTTATGTGTCTTGCGCATCTCGGAGCCCCAAAATTATTTTCCGGGCTAGATGCAGCTAAAAATTATTATTAATTTTAAATCTGGTGAAGCTTTAGTATAGATGGCCTAATAGGATCAGTGCTGCACACTGCTACAAAGCCCAAATTATTTTCCAGTCAAGATACAGATAAACATGATTAGTAATTTTAAATCTGGTGGAGCTTATTATAGATGGCCTAATAGAATCAGTGCTGCACACTGCTACAAAGCCCAAATTATTTTCCAGCCAAGATACAGATAAACATGATTAGTAATTTGAAAGCTTAAAACGGTTGGTAGGGTGATTTTAACCAATCATCAAGCTTTTACTCTCCCCAGGATGACACAGGGGTAGAAAAGTCGTTTCGGATCCATGATTTGTTCATCTTTATGAACGTGAGTCTGTCTACATTATCAGTGGAGAGCCGCGTGCGCTTATCTGTCAGCACACCACCAGCAGCGCTGAACACACGTTCAGACAGAACGTTGGCTGCGGGGCATGACAAGATCTCCAAGGCGTAAGTGGCTAGCTCCGGGCCATTTATCCAGATTGGAAGCCCAAAAAGAGCAAGGGTCCAGTGACACAGTCATGGCTTCAATGTTTACTTGGAGATACTCCTGTACCATCGTCTCTAGGCGTTGACTATGTGTCAGACTTCTTGTCTCCTGTGGCCTTGCAAAGGATGGGCTAAAAAAGTGGTGAAATGATTCCGCAAAATTGATGTTACCAGCAGATACTGTGGTTCTGTTACAGTTTGAGTGCTGAACACTTGACGGTCCCACGGTTGGCAAGTTGGAACTGTGAGATTCACTACGTGCACCACTGGTATTTTGTGGAAAAGCACATGTAAGATTCTGCAACAGTCTCTGCTGATACTCCTGCATGCGTGCATCCCTTTCTATGGCAGGAATAATTTCTGCAAATTTACTTTTGTACCGGGGATCTAACAGTGTGGCAACCCAGTAGTCAGGATTATTTCTAATTCTCACAATTCGAGGGTCATGTTGCAGGTAGTGCAGCAAGAAGGCACTCATGTGTGTTGCGCATCCAGGAGCACCAAGTCCCTGTTGTGTTGGTGGCGAGGTAACAATCATGCTTCCTTCCTCTGTCCTCTCCCCCCAACCTCGCACAACAGAAATGTGATCAAGGTCTCCCTCATCTGATGAGTCTTCCATCAGTTCGTCCTCCACTTCTTCCTGGGCTCCTGCACCTTCCTCACTAGTTTGGCTGCTACCATGCGCCCTGGTAAAACCATCTCCCCCACCCTCACATGCCTGCCGCCTTGGTGCTGCCGACCGTCTGGACCTTGCAGATGTTAGCCCTTCTGCATACAACTCCTCCTCCTCTACTTCCTCCACCTCCTCTTGTGCCACCACCTGACTCCGAATTCTGTTTAACATGTGCTCCAGCATGTAAATCACCGGAATAGTCATGCTGATAATGGCATCGTCAGCACTAAACATCTTCGTCGCCATTTCAAAACTGTGCAGAAGGGTGCATAGGTCCCTGATCTGAGACCACTCCTCCAGCGTGATTTGCCCCACCTCTGGATCTCGTTGGCCCAGGCTATACGTCAGAACGTATTGCACCAGGGCTTGTCGGTGCTGCCACAGTCGCTGCAACATGTGCAGAGTTGAATTCCACCGGGTAGGCACATCGTATTTTAGCAGGTGAAGTGGCAGGCCCAACGACTTCTGTAGAGATGTAAGTCGCTGAGCTGCGGGATGCGAACGGCGGAAGTGAGCACAGAGCGACCGTGCCCTCTGCAGAAGGCCATCTAGTCTGGGATAGTGGGCTAAAAATTGCTGGACAACCAGGTTCAACACGTGAGCCATACAAGGCACGTGTGTGACATTGCCCCGGCGAAGGGCCGCACCCAGGTTTGCAGCATTGTCGCACACGGCCTTCCCTGGTTTCAGGTCCAGTGGAGACAACCATTCATGAAATTGGTTCTCCAGAGCTGACCACAACTCCTCAGCTGTGTGACTCACATTTCCCAGACATTTCAATGTAAAAACCGCCTGATGACGTTGAGCCCTACTGCCAGCATAGTAAGGAGGTGTGCAGGATCCCTTCTGCGCAGTTAGAAAGCTTGTGGCATGACCAGACAGGCTTTGGGTGCAGGTGGAAGACCGAGAGGAGGTTGAGGAGGCAGAAGCAGTGGAGGAACTTTGACATAAAGAGGATTGACGCACAACTCGTGGGGACGGCAAGACTTGGACAGCAGCCCCTTGTCCTGCTGTCACCATAGTTACCCAGTGCCCAGTCAGCGACATGTAACGCCCCTGTCCATGCCTACTCGTCCAAGTGTCTGTGGTGAAATGCACCCTGTCACACACAGAGTTTCTCAAAGAAGCGGTGATGTTGTGTGCGACATGCTGGTGGAGCGCAGGCACACCTTTCTTTGAGAAGTAGTGCCGACTGGGCATCTGGTACTGGGGCACTGCGACGGACATAAGGTCTCGAAAATCCTCTGTGTCCACCAGGCGGAAAGGCAGCATTTCTGTAGCCAAGAGCTTGCAGATGGTGAAATTCAACCTCTTAGCTTTCTCATGGCTAGGAGGAAATGGTCTTTTACTTGTCCACATCTGAGGGACCGAGGGCTGGCTATTGTGCTTAGACGGGGTTGATAAGGGTGTCCCCGGCAAACTGCCGGTCTGTGAGGAAGATGCAGGCGGACATGTTAGGTTGCCTTGATCCAAAGGTGGTGCTATCGATGTCGGACAGCGCTCAACACCAGCTGGTGTTACCACCTCCAAAGAAAATGATGACCTGCCAATCACGCTGGCTGTTGCGGGTAAAGAGGTGGCAGGTCTGCGCCCCAAAACAGGTGTGACTGCTGTCCCCCCAGTCACAGAGGATGAAGAGGCCGCGGATGCACAAGATATGGCAGATGGTGGTTGGCCCGGCCGGCTAGGCCGCATTGTAGCACACTGAGCTTCCCACTGCAACTTATGCTTCATGTCCATGTGCCGGTTCATGCATGAAGTACTCAAACTATGTATTTTTTGGCCTCTACTTAGCTTTTGCTGACAAATGTTACAGATAACACGAGTTGAGTCATCTTTATCGATCTGAAAAAATGCCCAGGCTATGCAAGGCTTAGCACCCATGCGACCTGAAGAGCCACCACGACTTGTGGTGAGAGGCAGAGTTGTGTTTGAGGATGCAGTTGTTGACGTGCTTCCAGTACTACGTCTCTGTCCAGGAAGGCGCAACCTGACCTCGTCGTCACTAGCATCTTCCTCCACCTCCTCTGCTGACCTCATCTCTTGGCTGACTGTGGGTTGACAGTAAGTGGGATCTCCAACCTCATCATCATCACCCTGTGCGTTATCACACCCGTCGTCCTCAGAGCCAACCTGTTCCTGCTCTGACAAAAAACTAAAGTTGTCGCTCCAATCAGGTATTTGAGTCTTATCATCGTCTTCCTCATTGTCTCCACCAACAGGAGTTACAGTTTGGGAATGAGGGTCTACATTATGGTCAGAACATTCTGCGTCTGGTCCTGGATCCGACTTATAAAGATTCTGGGCATCAGTGCAGATCATTTCCTCGTCTGGATTCACAGAAGCGCTGGAGTCGACCTCTGATTCCCAGGCTATAGTATGAGTAAACAGCTCTGCAGACTCAACCATCTGTTCTACCTCATACTCAGACGGGCAGCTGGAGATTTGGGAGCTGTGAGGAAGCAAGTGCGATTGGGGTGACACCTTTGAGGACTGGAGTATTTGTGATGTTGAAGTTGATGTGGAGGAGAGCCCACTTAAAGGAGCACTTGATATCCGTTGAAGCACCTGCTGTTTTTGTGCCTCATCTGGAATTTGTAGCGATTGGCGTGGCCGTAAGAAAGGGATCTTATCACATTGTCTGCTAAAAGAAGTAGACATTTTAGTTTGGCTGGAAGATGGTCTTTCTTCTGCAGATGTTACTGTTGCTTTAACACCTACCCCACGGACACAACCTTTTTTCCCCTTCCCAACACGCCTATTCCCCTTTCCACCAGCAGCAGGCCTTTTTCCACTCATTTTGGTGGTTAACTAATTCACAACTCTGGAGTTGCTTGCACAAAAAAACAATGGGTGGGAACCGAGCAGAGCTGAGTGGCCAAACTGTGGTATTAGGCCAAAACTATTGGCTGGGTTAGATGCAGAAAAAAATTATATTCAATTTGCAACCTGATGGAGGTCAGTATAGATGGACTAATAGAATAAGTCCCACACACAGCTAGAAGCCCAAATATTTTTTCAGAGGTAGATGCAGAAAAATTTTTTATTCAGTTTGCAACCTGATGGAGGTCTGTATAGATGGATTAATAGAACAAGTCCCACACACAGCTACAAGCCCAATATTTTTTCAGAGGTAGATGCAGAAAAAAAAGATATTCAGTTTGCAACCTGATGGAGGTCAGTATAGATGGACTAATAGAGAAAGTCCTACACACTGCTAGAAGGCCAAATATTTTTTCAGAGCTAGATGCAGACAAAAAATTATTTTGAATTTGCAACCTGATGGAGGTCAGTATAGGTGGACTAATAGAACAAGTCCCACACACTGCTAGAAGGCCAAATATTTTTTCAGAGCTAGATGCAGAAAAAAATTATATTCAGTTTGCAACCTGATGGAGGTCTGTATAGATGGATTAATAGAACAAGTCCCACACACAGCTAGAAGCCCAAATATTTTTTCAGAGGTAGATGCAGATAAAAATTATTTTTAATTTGCAACCTGATGGAGGTCAGTATAGATGGACTAATAGAGAAAGTCCCACACACTGCTAGAAGGCCAAATATTTTTTCAGAGCTAGATGCAGATAAAAATTATTTTTAATTTGCAACCTGATGGAGGTCAGTATAGATCGACTAATAGAACAAGTCCCACACACAGCTAGAAGCCCAAATATTTTTTCAGAGGTAGTGTAGATGCAGATAAAAATTATTTTTAATTTGCAACCTGATGGAGGTCAGTATAGATGGACTAGTACAACAAGTCCCACACACAGCTAGAAGCCCAATATTTTTTCAGAGGTAGATGCAGAAAAAAATATATTCAGTTTGCAACCTTATGGAGGTCAGTATAGATGGAGTAATAGAACCAGTCCCACACACAACTAGAAGCCCAAATATTTTTTTAGAGGTAGATGCAGATAAAAATTATTTTTAATTTGCAACCTGATGGAGGTCAGTATAGATGGACTAATAGAGAAAGTCCCACACACTGCTAGAAGGCCAAATATTTTTTCAGAGCTAGATGCAGATAAAAATTATATTCAATTTGCAACCTGATGGAGGTCAGTATAGATGGACTAATAGAGAAAGTCCCACACACTGCTAGAAGGCCAAATATTTTTTTCAGAGCTGGATGCAGATAAAAATTATATTCAATTTGCAACCTGATGGAGGTCAGTATAGATGGACTAATAGAACAAGTCCCACACACAGCTAGAAGCCCAAATATTTTTTCAGAGGTACTGTACATGCAGATAAAAATTATTTTTAATTTGCAACCTGATGGAGGTCAGTATAGATGGACTAATAGAGAAAGTCCCACACACTGCTAGAAGGCCAAATATTTTTTCAGAGCTAGATGCAGAAAAAAATTATATTCAGTTTGCAACCTGATGAAGGTCAGTATAGATGGACTAATAGAGAAAGTCCCACACACTGCTAGAAGGCCACATATTTTTTCAGAGGTAGATGCAGAAAAAAATATATTCAGTTTGCAACCTGATGGAGGTCTGTATAGATGGATTAATAGAACAAGTCCCACACACAGCTAGAAGCCCAATATTTTTTCAGAGGTAGATGCAGAAAAAAATATATTCAGTTTGCAACCTGATGGAGGTCAGTATAGATGGACTAATACAACAAGTCCCACACACAGCTAGAAGCCCAATATTTTTTAAGAGGTAGATGCAGAAAAAAATATATTCAGTTTGCAACCTGATGGAGGTCTGTATAGATGGATTAATAGAACAAGTCCCACACACAGCTAGAAGCCCAATATTTTTTCAGAGGTAGATGCAGAAAAAAATATATTCAGTTTGCAACCTGATGGAGGTCAGTATAGATGGACTAATACAACAAGTCCCACACACAGCTAGAAGCCCAATATTTTTTAAGAGGTAGATGCAGAAAAAAATATATTCAGTTTGCAACCTGATGGAGGTCTGTATAGATGGATTAATAGAACAAGTCCCACACACAGCTAGAAGCCCAATATTTTTTCAGAGGTAGATGCAGAAAAAAATATATTCAGTTTGCAACCTGATGGAGGTCTGTATAGATGGATTAATAGAACAAGTCCCACACACAGCTAGAAGCCCAATATTTTTTCAGAGGTAGATGCAGAAAAAAATATATTCAGTTTGCAACCTGATGGAGGTCAGTATAGATGGACTAATACAACAAGTCCCACACACAGCTAGAAGCCCAATATTTTTTCAGAGCTAGATGCAGAAAAAAATTATATTCAATTTGCAACCTGATGGAGGTCAGTATAGATGGACTAATAGAATGATGCTATGCCCAAAAGATTTTACTTCACTAGGTGCAGTAAAAAAATTGGTATTCTATACATAGGTGGTATATCTTGCAACACAGATAGGCTACTCCACTGACTAACACACTCTGCAATAGGCCAAAAAGGATTAGCTTTGCTAGATTCAGCCAAATGCTGTGAAAAAAACTTGCACAGCACTGGCACAGACCTGCCTGGCAAAAACTGATAGGAACTGATGTAACCTAGTCCTGAAAAGGACTCCAATTACAATTAGTCTTTACTCCCACAATCTATCTATTTAAGAGCACAGACCTGCCTGATAAAAGTCGTAGGAAATGCTGTAACCTAGTCCTTAAAAGGACTGCAATCACAGCTATTCCCTACTCCCAAGCTATCTGTAGATTTGTGCGAAAATTGGCTTGAAATTAACAAGGTATAGCGCACACAGCAACAGCGGTGCCGTCTAACACGCAGCTGCAGCAGTGAGAAAATGGTGGCGACGGGGAAAATGGCTTGGTCTTATAGGGCAAGGACATGTGACATACACTGCCAATGACACATGCCCTTGCTTGTGTGAAAAAAAGCACTTCGCTCCGTGTGTGCGCTGCTGATAGGCTGACAGATTGCACCTCCCCACTGTAAATGCGGGAAAGAGAAAAAAAAAATGGAGATCTTCATTGTTCCTGCAGAGATCCATCCCCTGCCCCTCCCCCCACCCCGCTGTACACTCAAACTGCGTATTAACATTAATTTTCATCATTACTGAGAAAAAATCCAGTTATGATTTTGGTGCACGAACAGTTATCGAACATAACCTCGAACAGCCGAATTTTTCTCAAATTGTTCGTGTTCGCCGAACGGCTCGAACACTGCCCAAAACAGCTCGAATTTGAGATTGGCGAACAGTTCGAGTAGAACAACACTCATCTCTACATCTAACTTGATTTGTTCAAGGATCTTCTTGTTTGTTTTCTCATTCTAATAAGTCCACAACCAAATCCATTTTCAAAGTCACCAATACTTTTTTTTTATTTTATGTCTTTATTTTCATGTTCCCATAACTCATGCCTGTTGGCGTTAATTTTTCAGATGTTTTTTAGAATAAGGATATGGAAACCTCTAGGGGCAATTTTTGTAACTTAAATATCGCAGTTTTGGCTAAAAAGTATTTTTTGTAACAGGGTTATTATTAAAAGTTTTGTACCATTTCAACTTTGATATATCTGGTTAGAAAATAGTTTAGGGAAGGTTAGATAAGGGTTACAATAGTTGCCGTCAGATTACTGAGGGATTTGCCAAATACCGCAGTCACGTACATAAATACATAGAGTTTGTAAAAGTCAAATGGTCCACACTTTTAACAGATATGATGATCTTTTCAAGAAATATAGATACAGTAGATACCTGTGACGGATACCATATAGTGGCATCTGTATCCAACTGACTTTCATTTTTTTAAATATACAACACTCTGTACACTTTTTTTTACTGGATCTTGCGGGATGGAATACTGTAGTCTACTACATTAAGAATATACATTAATAGCTTGTAAAGTCATGGTACAGTACACAACTCTGAAGCTACTGTGTACTAAGCTGAGTTATGTATCATTACAAACACTTCCAGATCTCATCTAACAATGCTGTCAGCTCTTTCCTTACCTCCCACTGACTGTTGAGAGATGAGATTTGGAAGTATTTGTAATGATTCATAATCCAGCTCTGCTCTATCTTTTTACGGTAGCTGCAGAGATCAGTGAGGAGAGGAAGGCTTGTTATTTTTCCCCTGTGTGTTGCTGCCTGCTTATGATTGGTCAACCTCATGCTGGGGAAAAAGTACATGCTCCCAGAGAAAAAACTTTTGTAACTTCTAGTTGAATTTTACGTCAATTATAAATAAATTCTAAACTAACTTTAGTTTACAGTTCTACTGCTAGCTTTTCATTCTAGTGCTTTTTTTAATTTGCCCAACCCCAGCTTAATCATTTCAGAAGCCCAATTAAAATGAAAACAGCACAGCGGTGCTGTTCCAGTGATGTTGGCGCTGCTGTTGTTAAAATTTGATGGGACTCATTATGTTATGTATGGCTTAAAGAACACACCAGCAAAATGAATAGACAAAACAAAAATAATAACAGAGCCCAATAACATCCACAAAGGATATCTAATGATTTCTTACATAAAAAGGTGATATATCATATAAAATTCCCAGTGTTAGATATCTAAGGATGGCACCATGCAAAAACGGAAGAGTCCCCCATACATACGATAATACATACAGATTATTAGGGCATAAAAAATAGATATTAGAGCACCATAGTGCAACCAGTTACCTATAACATAAACTATCTAAAATAAATGTAACACATTCACGTCCCCATATTACTCTCAATTCATCTAGGACAGCACAAATGGAAGTCAGCAGCAAAATGTAGAGCACCATAAAACTTATATAGACATAAGGACTACCATATCATATAGCAAATCTCATTCAATCATGTCATATCTATGTTACATTATATCATGTGATCGACTATCAAATATCATATTATATTGCTAAGTATATCCTATTTGGTAGACCCACATACATGCAAAATTAGTAATATATATAAACAAAAAAGGATCAAGTTCATACATAAGTCACAATAGATCGATGATATATGTCGTCATACGATGTCCCAAGGTGCTCAGACTTGTACCCAGACGGAATAGTTGTCCATGATATTGGAATCATAAATTGGAATCTTAAAAAACGTCCAAAACCAACCATTTCGGCAGCGTACACTATCATATGATGTCCCAAGATCCAAAGGGATATATCCACCTGGAATATCTATCTATGGCGGTGCAATTGGTGTCAAACAGCCAAGGTTGCTCTTTCTTTCAGGTGCATCCGTAACGCTGGGAGAATACAAAATCATTGATCCTGTATATATATAGTGCCTTGGATACATCTGCATGGAGGGAGAGGTTATGTTTACAGACATGCCATGCTTCTTATGTAGCTTCTTATGTAGTTGACATATCCATATACATACAGGATCAATGATTTTGGATTCTCCCAGCTTTACGGGTGCACCTGAAAGAAAGACTTTGCTAACTTGCTCTTACCAATTCAGCCCTTTACTAAAGAACTGGATGAAAGGGTTTCACATATAGAACACAAAGTGGGAGACTTTTCTAACTCTCATAACAGTCTTATTGATGCCCACAATGAGCTGTCAGATGAGCTGGAATATATACAGATGTACTCAAAAGTTTACATACCCGGCAGAATTTTTGCTTTCTTGGCCTTGTTTTAGAGAATATGAATGATAACAAAAAAACTTTTTCTCCACTCATGGTTATTGGTTGGGTGAAGCCATTTATTGTCAAACTACTGTGTTTTCTCTTTTTAAATCTTAATGACAACCAAAAAAATTCAAATGACCCTGATCAAAAGTTCACATACCCCAGTTGTTAATACTGTGTATTGCCCCCTCTAACATCAATGACAGCTTTAAGTCTTTTGTGGTTGTTGTAAATGAGGTTTTTTATTTTCTCAGATGGTAAAGCTGCCCATTCTTCTTGGAAAAAAGCCTCCAGTTCCTGCAAATTCCTGGGCTGTCTAGCATGAACTGTGCACTTGAGATCTCCCCAGAGTGGCTCAGTGATATTGAGGTCAGGAGACAGAGATGGCCACTCCAGAACCTTCACTTTGTTCTGCTGTAGCCAATGAAAGGTCGACTTGGTCTTGTGTTTTGGATCGTTGTCATGTTGGAATGTCCCATGCGCAGCTTCCGGGCTGATGAGTGCAAATTTGCCTCCTGTATTTGCTGATAACGTGCTGCATTCATCTTTCCTTCAACTTTTACCAAGTTTCCTGTGCCTTTGTAGCTCACACATCCCCAAAACATCAGTGATCCACCTCTGTGCTTTACTGTAGGAATGGTGTTCCTTTCATCATAGGCCTTGTTGACATCTCTCCAAATGTAACATTTACGGTTGTGGCCATAAAGTTCAATTTTGGTCTCATCTCTCCAAATTACCTTGTTCCAGAAGTTTTGAGGCTTGCCTCTGTGCTGTTTGGGGTAGTGTAGATGAGATACTTTGTGGCATTTGCACATTAATGGCTTTCTTCTGGCGACTTGACCTTGCAGCCCATTTTTCTTCAAGTGCCTCCTTATTGTGCATCTTGAAACAACCACACCGCTAGTTTTCAGAGAGTCTTGAATTTCAGCTGATGTTATTTATGGGTTTTTCTTTGCATCCCGAACAATTTTCCTTGCAGTTGTGGCCAAAATTTTTGTTGGTCTACCTGACCATGGTTTGGTTTTTACAGAGCCCCTGATTTTCCATTTTTTAATAACAGTTTGAACGCTGCTGACTGGCATTATCAATTCCTTGGATATTTTTTGTATCCCTTTCCTGTGTTATACAGTTCAACTACCTTTTCCCGTAGATCCGTTGACAATTCTTTTGCTTTCCCTATGACTCACAATCCAGAAAAGTCAGTGGCTGGATGAAAGATGCAAGAGTTTGTCTGTATCTCAGAAACTCACTCAGCTTTTATGCATAAACACTGATTACAAGCAAACCGGTCACAGGTGAGGATGTTACCTTTAGTAGCCATTCAAACCCATTTGTGTCAAATTCTGTGCATGTTATCAGGCCAAAAATCACCAGGGTATGTGAACTTTTGATTAGGGTAATTTGGATGTTTTTGGTTGTCATTAAGATTTAAAAAGAGAAAACACAGTAGTTTGACAATAAATGGCTTCACCCAACCAATAACCATGAGTGGAGAAAAAGTTTTTTTTGTTATCATTCATATTCTCTGAAACAAGGCCAAGAAAGCAAAATTCTGCCGGGGTATGTAAACTTTTGAGCACAACTGCACAAACTAAATTGGTAGACATGGAGGATCGATCCCGCCAGAATAACATAAAGCTGAGGGGGATACCAGAAGATGTGCTTCCCCAAAACTTACGGGGTTACCTGCAAGATCTGATTAAAGCAACAGTACCAAATTGCTCCTTAACTGATATCATAATTGATAGAATTCACAGAGTACCTCGTCCAAAACATCTACCGGATTCTGTACCCAGAGATGTGTTAGCACGCATACATTTCTTCCACATAAAGGAGGATTTGCTACTTTTCTCTAGAAAGAAGGGTGAACTCCCAACTCCATTCCAACACATAAAGATTTTTTCAGGTGTATGGGCAGCTACTTTACGTTTTCGAAGATTCATGACCCCCATCACCTCAGCTCTGAGAGAAAATGAAATAGACTATCGTTGGGGCTTCCCGATGAAGCTTGTAATTAATTATATGGGAGAATGGCACGTGGTCACTTATTTTGAAAAAGGGGAGACTCTTATGCGTAATTGGAGCTTTAAAATTTATGATCATCCCTTGTCCAACAAGCCACATCCCCAGCTCGTAGAGAAAGGCTGGCAACGTACACTGGCGAAAAATGAAAATAGGCGCTGAAGATCGACTAATACCTTAACAGGGTGTAGATGGAGCTGGACTTTAGATCAGTATCTCCAGAAAAACTTTACCCCCCTTCTGAGTCACTAAAGTTTTCGGTTTCCCAGATCTAGTAAGTCCTAGCTGACCTATTAATCAGTTATATATGTTATTAAGATTTCTGTTCTTCTTTATTATTCTGTTTTTGTCCTTTCTATTTTTCTTACACATACAGGGAAATGATACAACATCGTGTGCAGAAAGACTGGGATTGTTAGTTGCTTATGATGGTAGTGTCAAATATAGTTCTCACATGGGTATAGCAAATTCCTGGTCTAATAATGGTGATTAAAATATGTTCTTTGAAAATTAACAGCCTTAATTCCCCACAGAAAAGGTTTTATACGTGGAAGGAAGCAATTTCTTCTAAATGCAATATCTTTTGTGCTCAGGAAACTCACATAGTTCAGAAGGATACATTAAGAGTGAGATATCCTCTATTTTCCCATTTAACTCAGGCCTGTTTTATGAAAAAGCAGAGGGGAGTGCTTTTAGCTGTGAATAGTTCTGTAGCTTTTTCACCTATAAATGAAGTGCTAGATTCACAGAGGAGATATATAATCCAAATTTATTCCATCAACAATGTAATATACACCTTTGTAGTAGTATATGCGCCCAATAAAGCCCAGACAAATTTCTTATATAGGCTACTGAAAAAAGTTAATAACATAAAACAGGGTCATGTTATCTTTTGAGGTGATTCCAACTTAATAAATGATAGAACATTAGACTCCACATCCCAATCTAAAAGATATTCATCTCAATTTTCATCTTTACTATCTTTACTGTGCAAAGAGGATCTATATGATATTTGGAGAATTCAACACGAAATTGAAAGAGATTACACCTTTTTCTCACCTGTCCATAACACATATTCACACATAGACATGTTCTTAGTATGCAGATCATTATCAAATAAGGTTACTTCCTCCTTAATAGGTCTTATCACGTGGTCGGCCTACGCTCCTGAGGAATTTTTATTAAACTAGGCCGTAGGAGTAGAAAAGAAAGGGAAAAACGATTTAATGAAATTATGTCAGAATTACAGAGTTTAGAAAAATTAAATGTTCCTTTAACAAGGAGTAAGCTGTTAGGATTATCGACTTTTGGATACAAATGAGGGATTGTCTTTTATACAAATATGAAAATAATCTCCAAAAAATTAAAGCACATTATTACTCTCAAGATAATAAAGCTGAGAAACTATTAGCAAACAGATTAAAATTACGAGAATCTAAAGCTAAAATTAAAATTATCTTATAAACGGCCCAAATCATCACAAAATATATAGTTCCAGAGACATAGCGAACAAATTTAAAGATTACTACTCTTCGCTTTAAAATCTATCATCAGACCCAGTATACACAGAGTCTTTTTTATTTAAACAAAATCTTCCTTCCCTGACTCAAGATCAACTAGATGCACTAAACACGCCGCTCAATAGCATAGAGATTAAGAAAATCATCCAATCCTTACCATCGCATAAAGCACCACGTCCAGACGGCTTCTCAAATATGTACTACAAAGTTTCACCTTCCTAACAGAAACTCTATAACATGCAATGTCCCAGGGCTCACTCCCAAAGGAGATGTTCTCTGCCACCATTATTACATTACCAAAGCCTGGAAAAACCCCTGACACCCCTCAGAATTTCAGACTAATATCACTATTAAATAGCGATCTTAAGATCTACGCTTAATGTTTAGCATTACGCTTAGCCTCCATTCTTCCATCTATAATTTCAATAGATCAAACAGGTTTTGTAAAGGGGAGACAAGCAGCAGACATCACAAGGAGAGCCATAGACCTGATTGATATAATCAATAAACATAAGGCTCCGGCAGTATTGGTCACCCTGTATGCTGAGAACGCGTTTGACCGAGTCAATTGGCCGTATGTCTTCTCGGTGTTGAATAAGTTTGGGTTTGAAGGGTCAATTATTCATGCCATTAGAGCCCTTTCTTCAATACCCTCCGCGAAGGTGTTTGTTAATGGAACCATGTCTGATGAATTCTTAATAGCAAATGGCACAAGGCAGGGGTGTCCTATGTCACCCCTGATATTTGTGTTATGTCACCCCTGATATTTGTGTTATCTATAGAGCCACTGGCCCGAGCTATCAGGCAAAGATAAGAGGTGTAGAGGTACATGGATGTTCACATTGTATTTCACTGTATGCAGACGATGTTACTGACATTGGTTGAACCAGAAACATCTATTGAAGAAGCTCTAAAAACTATTAAACTTTTTGGAAACATGTCATTTTATAAAATCAACGAAAACAAGTCCCAAATTCTCCCTTTAAACATCTCAAAGTCCTAGCCCAACTCAGAGAGGAAATCTCCCTTGATTGGAGAAAAGACCACATTGCATATTTGGAGATATCACTAACCCCTTTAACTACAGCATTATATGAATCAAACTATCTCCCCTTACTATACACTTTAGAATCAGATTTGAATAAAATTGGTAAATATGAGATTTCATGGGTGGGACGCATTGCAGCCTTTCAAATGTTTTCCCTACCTAAGATAATATATTTGTTCTGTACTATCCCAATACTTCTCAAAGAGGCATTTTTTCATCAGATACATAAAATATTAAACGCTTTTGTGTGGAACAATAAAATACCTCGCTTGTCCAATCACCTGTTAAAACGACCTTAGAAGCTGGGTGGACTTGGTCTTCCAAACATCCTAGATTATTATTTTGCTTCCTAACTCAACCTAGTCAAAGAGTGTTGGAGAGGCGAAAAGCCAAGCAACTGGGTTCAGACTAAATCACACAATGCAGTTTCTAACAACATACAAGCTTTGTGTTATGCATCCTTGATGGAGCCGTCAAGAAAGCTAGACACACTCCCTCTAACGATCTCATGCTTACATAGTTGGAAACTCTTTCATAAAAAAAGTTTGGACTCTTCCACTCTTATTTTGTCCATAGCCCCATTGGAAACTCTAGAAATCCTAACAGCCAACCTAAACATCCAAGAATTGGAAAAAAGGGGAATAGTACTGGTTAAAGACTTATTTGACGGCTATGCTCTCCATACTTTTGGGTCCTTACACTCTTGTTTCAAGATCCCTAATAGTGAGTTCTATAAATTTCTATGCATAAGACATGCACTAGAGAAGTTGTCATTTCATCTGACAAAGGAAAATTCAGGTCTAATTTCATCCTTACCTAAAACAACATCTACTTCAAGGGGTCTGAAACCTATATATAATTTATTGGATGTAAAAAATGTCTTTATTAAGTCAACCCCCTTTTTAACATGGGAAAAGGATTTAAATGAAACATTTCCAAATAATGAATGGTCCAGCTCCCTAGCATTAGCCACTCGCACATTTACATGTGCTTCCTACTTCGAATCATATATGAAAACTGTGTTGAGATGGTATTACACACCAATGAGATTACATACGCTGTTTCCTGCATCCTCGCTGGCGTAATTGTGGCTCTAAAGGTTCTCTCATCCATATCCTTTGGTCCTGCCTGCTAATAGCCCCCATCTGGAAGGCGGTCTTCAAACTGATATCATTGTTAATTCACTGCACAGTACAACCTTCACCATCTTTAGCAATGCTCTTATTGGGAATTCATTCTATTGATTCTAAATCTAGAATACTTATTCATCATATTTTGTTATCAGTGAAAATTGCGATCACTAGATATTGGAAATCCTCTGAGATGCCCACAATGGAAGAAATAATTCATTCAATAAATAGAACATGTATATTTGAAAAAATGGTAGCATATAAAAATAATAAGATACTTACATTTATGGTAAATTGGAGAGCTTGGCTAGATCATCCTGATAATATAACCAAGCTTTGACTTTGGTATACTTTCCTAGTTGTCTGGATATATTTCAATGCATTGATTTAGTCCTGTATGTTATGTTGTTCTTTTACAATGTACGTTCAGATCAGTTTGTGTTGTTGTGTAAACTTTTCGATGTTATTTTCAAAAACCAAATAAAAAGATATTGTTTAAAAAAAAATAAAAAAAAATAAAATGAGATCAAGAAGTTAAATATACTCCAAAATGGCACCTATAAAAACTACAAATCATACTGTCACTAACCTGTAGAATTAAATGACTATTTCTACCATACAATCAACTCAAGTAACAATCCTTCTAGCACGTCACCTCTCCTACAAATATTATAATAAGCACTGTTAGGGGTTGCTATTCTTGGATATCCAACATTAAAATCTGCTGAATACAAAATTGTAGTCACTTAAAAGGAAAGGCTGAAATTTTCACGAATATGACATAATAAGAAATGTATTGAAAAGTCATTACATTGTCTAAGTAGGTAGGAAAATCAAGAAGTAAAATATGCATAGCACAAATCCTTCCTGCTGTAATTATTTACATATGTCCTTGTGCAATGAAGACTTACTGATAATGACCCCCTGCAGGTAAAAATCCTCAACTTACAATACGTTACTGATTAATAGTTTGCATTAGACAACTGGATCTCTGTCATCCAATGATCAATCATTCTCTGGTAAAGAAGAACAAGCATAAGGATGTGTGCCCACTATGCGTTTTTTAAGCGTTTCCGCAGTGGCAATTACGCTGAAACGGAAGTTCAGAGGATAGGGAGATGGCGATCCACGTGTTTGGCGAGATACATAAGACCGGACTTGTTATCCTAACGTGGTTTGTTTCTTTTACAGGTGACGCTAAGCCAACAGTGTAGGTGATAGGTCACTCGTATATATATATTGGGCAAAAAAAAGGGCGAAAGTCCGCCCAGGCAGGAGGAAATTAGAGTTTCATAACACATATTTCAACTGGAGAGGTATTAGAGGCCTGCTATGGCCACAGGTACTAATGGAGGTAATCAAGGTAGGGAGAGAGGCAAGAGGTCCGGTCATCTTAGTTATACAGGCCGAGGGAAACGACCTAGGTCATCACAAGAGCGCATAACTAATGGCAATAATGAAACTAGACACTGAGAGCTTCAGAGAATTTTTCACAAAACTAACTATAGTATTGTCAGAGATTGTGCCGATAGTGGTATGGCAAGGTGCGCGAGACATCACGGCCATCGAACGGACAAGGCGGGTAATAAATATTCGGATGGCAAAATTTATAAGAGACAGAGGCGGTGTAGTGATACAACACCGACAACTGGAAGGAGATAAAGCAGGCCTCATACGGCCCGACAGTGTTCACTTAATGGATATAGGACTGGACATATTCCTGTCAGGACTCCAGGACGGAGTGGAACAAGCGTTAAGAGTGATGGATGGGGGTCAGATTCCTGCATACGAGTACGCAGGATCCTCCGTGGCCTGGAAATAGAAAGGACATGTTGGAGAGTTACACTTGTTGGCCAACTTGCCGTTGTGGAGATCCAGGGCATGCTGCAACAAGCTGAATTATTTTAGAAATAAAATGCCTTTCTAATGGAATGAGTATAAAGAGTTAATAAAGCTGTGACCGATCCTTACCCATCCAGTTGTAAGAGTTACATTATTGTGTTGTCAAGGAAAGGGGGGCGGTAGGGGGGCTGAGCGTCTGGGTTTGGTTGTGGGTCCCCACAGTCTGCCTAGGCTAGATGCATTTAAAAATTCTTATTAGATACACAGGCGGTGCAGCTTGCTTTGCAGCTGGGCTACTTTACCCAAAGTATTGCCTAGGCTAGATGCAGTTAAAAATTCTACGCTGACTAGCAGACACTGAAGCTTTGGAGCAGACCTCTGAGTAAATAGCTCTTCAGACTCAACCATCTGTGTTACCCCAAGCCATAGTGTATGTAGTTTCTTACAGTTAAAAGGGGGGGGGCGACCCAACCCACCTGGAATTGACAATGCCAACGTCACGTAAAACACAGCAAGGGGACTCCAAAAAGAGTCTCTATTTTTTCCAAAAATTGTGGCACAGACACCACGTAAGTGGCATCAATTGCCCCAGAGTTACTTAAAACTGTTGGTGAGGTGATTTTACCAAATCCTCAACACATACCCGCAGTGGGGGTAGGGCGAGATTGCTCCAAAGGGAGAACACAGTCCTATGTAGTGGGTGTGGGTGGAGAAAGCAGCTTAGGGGAGCACATGACAGGGAGAGTATAAATAGGAAGCCATCTTAGAAAGAGCAAGCCAGTCAGGGGAGGAGAAGTGACAGGAGCAGAGGCTCTGCATGAGCTCTGCTCCGGAGGCGGGCCTGGCCTGGGAGGCCCAGTACTGAAGGAGAGAAGAGAGGAGTGGGAGCAGGAAGGCTCCAGGAACCGAAGGGACCCTAGGGGTACGGGCCCTGCAGAAGGCCACCCGTACGCCCGCTGCTACCAGGAGGTAGAGGAGTCAGGCCAGATAAGGGGAACCGGTCCCTCAACTACCGGAGAAACAGCAAGGCTCAACTAGAAACCGGAGGCTGCAGCATTTCATGTACTGCAGGCCAAAGACCACACCAGTCTCACTAAGAAGGTAGCCACATAGGACCCAGGGGACGGAACACACATCGCCCGCCAAGGCCCGAGGATACTGGATAGAAGTGTCACTGGGTGTGAGGTGCAGGGAGAAGGCCAGAGAAAGGACACACAGAAGGGGGTCCTGCTAAGTACTCCAGAGTTATCTGGGGGTGGACTGAGCCCCTCACTGAGTACGCACAGCACGACGGGGGAGATTGCTCTGGTACCTGTAATCTGGACTGAAACAACTGTGAGTAAAGATCATGGGACTGCATCACATGGACTCTGTGTTCATTACTGACTCCCTGCACTACAACCACCATCATCCTCCCACACTGCCCTGAAGCTACACTCTTCCTGTGGGGAGTAATAATACCATTGCTGCAAAACCACCAGCTTCAGAGGACTGTTCCGCAGCTGCGGCCCCTTTGGCCGCACTCCACAGGTGGCGTAGTCGGACATTATAAAACCCATATATACAAATTACCCTGGATTGACCGCCCTGGGTCACGGACCGGGTCACCGCCACAGTGACTTCAACCCCCAGCGTCTACCAGCCTGGCTCCGGGTACGCCACGGCCCAGGGGGCGCGTTAACTTCATAGGTCCCTGATCTGAGACCACTCCTGCAGCGTAATTTGCCCCACCTCTGGATCTCGTTGGCCCAGGCTATACGTCAGAACGTTTTGCACCAGGGCTTGTCGGTGCTGCCACAGTCACTGCAACATGTGCAGAGTTGAATTCCACCTTGTCGGCACATCGCATTTCAGCCGATGAACTGGCAGGCCCACGACTTCTGTAGCGATGTAAGTCGTTGAGCTGCGGGATGCGAACGGCGGAAGTGAGCACACAGCGACCGTGCCCTCTTCAGAAGGCCATCTAGTCCGGGATAGTGGGCTAAAAATTGCTGGACAACCAGGTTCAACACGTGAGCCATACAAGGCACATGTGTGACATTGCCCCGGCGAAGGGCCGCACCCAGATTTTCAGCATTGTCGCACACGGCCTTCCCTGGTTGCAGGTCCAGTGGAGACAAACATTCATGAAACTGGGTCTCCAGAGCTGACCAGAACTCCTCAGCTGTGTGACTCACATTTCCCAAACATTTCAAAGTAAACACCGCCTGATGCCGTTGAGCCCTACTGCCAGCATAGTAAGGAGGTGTGCAGGATTCCTTCTGCGCAGTTAGAAAGCGGGTGGCATTACCAGACAGGCTTTGGGTGCAGGTGGAGGACTGAGAGGAGGTTGAGGAGGCAGAAGCAGTGGAGGAAATTGTAGATAAAGAGGATTGATGTACAACTCGTGGGGACGGCAAGACTTGGACAGCAGCCCCTTGTCCTGCTGTCACCATAGTTACCCAGTGCCCAGTCAGCGACATGTAACGCCCCTGTCCATGCCTACTCGTCCAAGTGTCTGTGGTGAAATGCACCCTGTCACACACAGAGTTTCTCAAAAAAGCGGTGATGTTGTGTGCGACATGCTGGTGTAGCGCAGGCACACCTTTCTTTGAGAAGTAGTGCCGACTGGGCATCTGGTACTGGGGCACTGCGACGGACATTAGGTCTCGAAAATCCTATGTGTCCACCAGGAGGAAAGCCAGCATTTCTGTAGCCAACAGCTTGCAGATGGTGAAATTCAGCCTCTTAGCTTTGTAATGGCTAGGAGGAAATGGTCTTTTACTTGTCCACATCTGAGGGACCGAGGGCTGGCTGTTGTGCTTAGACGGGGTTGAGTAGGGTGTCCCCGGCAAACTGACGGTCTGTGAGGAAGATGCAGGCGGAAAAGTTAGGTTGCCTTGATCCAAAGGTGATGCTTTCGATGTCGGAGAGCGCTCAACACCAGCTGGTGTTTCCACTTCCAAATGAAATGATGACCTGCCAATCACACTGGCTGTTGCGGGTAAAGAGTTGGCAGGTCTGCGTCCAAAAACATGTGTGACTGCTGTCCCCCCAGTCACATAGGATGAAGAGGCCGTGGATGCACAAGATGGGGCAGACGGTGGTTGGTCCGGTCCGCTAGGCCGCATTGTAGCACAGTGAGCTTCCCACTGCAACTTATGCTTCATATCCATGTGACGGTTCATGCATGAAGTACTCAAACTATGGATTTTTTGGCCTCTACTTAGCTTTTGGTGACAAATATTACAGATAACACGAGTTGGGTCATCCTTATTGATCTGAAAAAATGCCCAGGCTATGCAAGGCTTAGAGCCCATGCGACCTGAAGAGCCACTACGACTTATGGTCAGAGGCAGGGTTGTGGTTGAGGATGCAGTTGTTGACGTGCTTCCAGTACTCCGTCTCTGTCCAGGAAGGCACAACCTAACCTCGTCGTCAATAGCATCTGTGACGTCCAGCTGCACTTGGTATCACAGATCCTAGAAAAGTGCACTGATGGAATCCTCCACAAGAGGCCCCCATAAACATTCACACATCTCCACCTTCCACCTCAGACCTGCAGAGGGAGCCCGTTAGGGATATAAATAGGGAAGGTGGAGCTAGGCAGTTCAGTTCCTCTGAAGAGTTCCTGCAGTAGAGAAGCCTAAGAGAGGTCAGTCTGCAGTGGAGCTCAGTCTAGTTT
Organism: Phyllobates terribilis; assembly: GCF_046119375.1. NCBI lineage: Eukaryota > Metazoa > Chordata > Amphibia > Anura > Dendrobatidae > Phyllobates > Phyllobates terribilis. The sequence goes on from NW_027362767.1 coordinate 368,430,468, forward strand.
AGAGAACTCAGTTAATAGTTCAGCAGTGGAGCACGAGGCTCCTGCTAGCTAGATTCAGGGAGCCCAGTTAGAGTTTAAGGTGTGCCGGCGCCATAAGATCGGTGAAGCGGGACAAGCTGCCGTTAGTGTGTATAGCCTAGTGAGGGCCCGAGTAGGCCGAAGGTGAGTGGAGAGTTAGTACATAGGGGGCAGAGGAGCTTAACCAGCTCACCCTGAAGCATTTACCGGACACCGGATCCGAGCTTACCGGGATCTCTATGACCCAGTAAGGCATAACCGGAATCCCTGGAGAACTACAAGTCTCAGGATCGCTAAGGTGCTGATACGTAATAGAGCCAGGAGATGCTTAGGCCCCGCATACTGGAAGCGTGAACTCCAAGACAAGGCCCTACCACAAGGTCAGCCAGCGCAGGACAGAGACAAAGTTAGACCTAGCTCCAGGCAGGTCAGAAACTTACTACGCAGAGGCAAGAAACAGGAGGCCCTACACCCGCTCATTGGGGAGGATCCTGATATGCACCCTTCACCCTACAGTGCTCCGGGAGGTGCCTGAATTTCCACCAGTAAAAGGTACTGAAGTGACTACCGTGTCCGTTCCCGTTCTTGCTCTGACCCAGCTGGGTCTTGCCTGTCCTGCATTCCCCCTGCATAGGCTTTTCTGAGGCCTAGCTCCACCTGTGGGGAGCTATACCATCGAGCTGCCTTATCACCGGCCTCAGTGGACTGCTGCAGCGCTGGTGCTTCTCACCAGATACCACAGGTGGCGTCACGAGCTCTTATAAAATTAACAATTATCCACCCTTTTAAAGCGTGACCCCAGGGTACGGGCCATGGAGCCGACTACGGCGACATCCCAAAGGCCAGGCAAAGGTCCGGGTACCGAGTCATCCATATCCCCTGGGCTAGTCACATCCTCCTCCACCTCCTCTGCTGACCTCATTGACTGGCTGACTGTGGGTTGACAGTACGTGGGATCTCCAACCTCGTTATCATCACCCTGTGTGTTCTCACACCCATCGTCCTCAGAGCCAACCTCTTCCTGCCCTGACCGAAAAGTCAAGTTGTCGCTCCAATCAGGTATTTGAGTCTCATCATCGTCTTCATCATTGTCTCCACCAACAGGAGTTACAGTTTGGGAGTCTACATTATGCTCAGAACCTTCTTCATCTGGTCCTGGATCCGACTCAAAGATTCTGGGCATCAGTGCAGATCATTTTCTCATCTGGATTAACAGAAGCTCTGGAGCAGACCTCCATTTCCCAGGCTATAGTATGATTAAACAGCTGTGCAGACTCAACCATCTGTGTTACCCCATACTCAGACGGGCAGCTGGAGACTTGGGAGCTGTGAGGAAGCAAGTGCGATTGGGGTGACACCTCTGAGGACTGGAGTATTTGTGATATTGAAGTTGAGGTGGAGGAGAGCCCACTTGAAGGAGCGCTTGATATCCGTTGAAGCACCTGCTGTTTTTGTGCCTCATCTGGAATTTGTAGCGATGGGCGTGTCTGTAAGAAAGGGATCGTATCACATTGTCCACGAAAAGAAGTAGAAATCTTAGTTTGGCTGGAAGATGGTCTTTCTTCTGCAGATGTTACTCCCCCCCCACCGCGGGGGGGCTCGACCCACCAGCAGACAGGCACCAGTATTGGGAGAGGGGAGCTGGCCGTCAGGGTCCACCGCGGCTCTGGCACAAACCCGGCGACACGGAGGTCGCACGGGCAGGAACGGTCTGGCCGTGTCGGCTTCGCACTCCAGCGTAGTCCCTCTGCCCGCTCGCGCCCGTAACCTCAAAGGGATGCACAAGTGGCTTTTCTTCCCAGGGCTGTTCCCCGCCCAGCAAGAACATGGGGAAGATCAGGTCGGCCTTCCACTGTACTCCCTTACCTCCCTCGCCCTCTTTCCTTCTTCCGTTCTCCATCTAACCCCTCGGCTCTGTGGTGTCCGCTCTCCCTCCAGCTCTCTCCTTCTCACAGGTGGACTACCGCGTGTATTCACACTGTGGCGAATCTTTTGGGCCCAGGCATAAGAAGTTGTCGAGGTAATGGATAATATGTGCCCCCTTAGAAACGTCATCACAACCCATTCGAGGAAGCAACTAAACGCCTCAAATAGTGAGCAGGATCTGGAGCACCCCATGGGCAAACAGCGATCTATATAGTATGCTCCTTCCCAGAAGCAGCCCAATAGGTGGACACTATTCGGAGGCACAGGTAGTAAGTAACCGGAACGCCACATCAATGTCTGTTTTGGCCAATAGGGTGACCCTTCCCAACTTCTTGATCCTGATTGCCTTGTCAAAGGATGTACAGTATATACTACTGTATCTGGTTCCGCGTCGATGTTGTCGTTTACGGACCTGCCCCTTGGATATGACAAATGGTGGATTAGTCCGAATGTATTGGGTTCTGTTTTTGGCACAACTCACAATGGGATACCACTACGTCTTGTAAGGAAAGTGTTCTGAATGGAACCGCCATTCTACCTAAAGATATTTATTTTTTTAATTTTCTTGTCATGGCATCTGGGTGTTGGTAGGCTGATTTTCGATTTTTACTCCAGCCTTTCTTGATTTTAGAAGGGCATGACATGCCTATATCTGTGTCTCCCCCTCCTTTTACTCCTCCACATCTTTTCTTTTCGCATGACTATATGTACTTGTCACTTTTCCATGTGTTAGTTGTGTCTTCTGAGCAGTTTGTCAGCTTTTGGACACCTTTGAAGTGTTTTATATGTGTTTTCTATGTGTTTCTATGTGTTTTTGTTTGCCTGCCATTGGTTTTAACGGTGTTCGAAGGTGTTCGACGAACAGTTCAACGAACGGTTCGGCGAACATACGGGTGTTCGACGAACCGAACCGAACTCGAACACTACGGGGGTGGCTCAACACTAGTCACCATATAAATCTACATCCGAATGGCAGTAAAATTCCTGCCTGGTTCTGGTTATCACATAGCAAAAACAGTAGTTTTCCAGGAGTAAAAAAACACAATGAAGCAAACATCAGCTCACCGGGTTGAGAAATTCCTAGAATAACGGTGCGGTGCACGGAGACTTCATCTGGTTTCCTGAGCAAATGAACAATGGAAAAAAAAGTGGAAAATACAACAACCGCAAAAATCATTAAAATATCACATTTATTTGTAGATTAAAACATGAAAAAGAAAAGTTAAAAAAAAACATGGTAGTATAACGGTCGACGCATTTCGAGCTACATTAGCTCTTTAACATGACCATGATTGGTCTTAATCTTGGTCATAATTAAGAGCTAGTGTAGCTCGAAACGCGTCAACCGTTGTACTACCATGTTTTTGTTAAATTTTTCTTTTTCATGTTTTAATCTACTAATAAATGTGATGTTTTACTGATTTTTCAGCTTTTTTTCCATGGTTTTCCAAGAGTCCCAGGAGTGGCTCCAAACTAAGGGTGCAGTCAAACAGCCATATAAATCGGATTGAGATTAGACTGCAATGCATGGACTGGCCGGTGGGTCTCCTGACCCGAGAGTGACAGCTGCATAGAAATATATGAAGCTGTCACTCTCAGGTCAAGAGACCTGGCGGCCAGTCCGTGCATTTTTGCTGTCTGATCTCAATCCCATTTATACAGTCATCAAACTGCGCCCTAAAAGAGAAGGGCTCTTCAATATACATTTTTGTGCTTATTTTGCATTGGAGGTTTAATAATTAAAAACATGAAGAAACATGAAGAAATTGACTGGTACCTGCAATTTTTAGGGCAAGGTTGGGGTCTTCTTTTTGAATCCTTGTGTGATTCTTGTCCAGGTGTTCAATAAGAGAATTTAATGGGGTAAGTAATAACCACAGTTGGGCATGCACTGCACAAAATCTAGTCACTATTTTCATTAAGAAGAATACAATATGCTGCTAAAGCAGGCTTTTTCACCAGTTTTTAACATGAAAAAAAGCACATTTTGTTGCATGCTGTTTTTGGACACATAAAAAGTGACTTTTGCAATTTTATGCTTAAAAAACTGGACGTGATTATCTAGAAGAACCATTTTACGCCAGATTTGTGTATTGCAAAAAAAAGTCCAAATTCAGGCTCTATTAAGCAAGACAGGTGGTGTAAAAATTGGAGAAGCAGAAGTGTTATCTTTAATGATGTGCCAAAATTTTCAAACATCCTGAAACCCTTTGATATAATTGGAACAAATAAGGGCAGCACAGCCACAATCAAGCTGACTTCAAAAATGTTCATCATGATAAATTCTTTCTTAGAATTGGAAAGATTTAGAGAATTTGTCCAGAGATTAATACAATTCTTGTACTCTCTGCCCTATCACACACACAGATCTACAAAACTGTAGATTAAAAACTGTTATACTAAAATATTAGCCTAAAATGCAGATTTTGAGACTATTAGTAACACACACTCTGAAAATTCTATCTTTGCATCACAACTTCTACTCTGGATGTTTCTAGAAATGGCAAAAATGGGTTTTCTAAGCATTATTAGCACAAGAATGGAAATTTTGAAGGACTGTGTCGCAGGAAAGGAATGTTCCGATCTTGTTTACTGAAAAACTGAATAAAACATTAAGGTAAGGGTTTTAATTGGATACACGTTTGCAGAAACAATAGACTAATCTTTAGAGTAATGATCCTGAGGGGACCATCTGTTCTTTCTAAGAAACCTGGCTCTACTCTTTGGAGGCTAACTTGGGAAAAGTTTCCACTTAATGTGTTAAAGACAAATTTTAGAGTTGCGGTGTGTAAACCCGTGCCATGAATGATGAGCTGTATTTAATAAAAAGAGAGGAAATTAACTTGGATCATGTGCTGTATTCTTTATCATCTACAGAGGTAGGAACTAGAATATTCATTAAAACCCTCCCTGCTCCGCAGCATAAATGTATCTCCTTCAAATGATGCCGTCAACAGCAGGGGCTTCATTTTTTTAACCAATCAGTCTATTGCTGGGGAAACTAAGGCTCCCATCAGTACGTACCTATATGTGACCACAAAAAATCAAACCAACAGAGGAATAAAAAATATATACAGTAAATTGGTAATGTTTAATACTTTTTTCTATACATAAACAAAAAGAATAAGTAACTTACATCGAATCAAACATGTTAATCTTTTTTTCTAGAATCGCTATAATTGCACTGACTCTTAGAATAAAATGAGCATGTCATTTTTTACATCCTCTAAAAAAATTAAAGGCTATATCTTGATATACAAAATTAAAGGGTCGGGGAGCTGTGATGATCCACCAATGCCTCCATATGTTGGCTAGCCTTAGCTTTGTTTTTTTGGTTGGTGGGTAAGCCTTGTATCGCAGTTCATTGCATAGATAAATAATGTATTGAGTACAGAGAGATGTATGGGGTACAGAAGATTTATTAATACATTAATAACAGTTCAGAATTCTGTGACTTGTTAATCAAAAAAGTAATATATTTTTCAACTCTGTAAAAAATTGAAAAATAACAGGTACGATTTCAAGCTTTAGCCAGATTGTTGCCAAATCTGGGGAACAATTCAAGCTCTTCGCTCACAATCATGAAGTTTTATGTTTGTCAAAAAACTAGCTCCCTATCTCACCTGGGAAATGTATGGCATATCAACAAGATGAGACTGCTCGAACCCACATCTACTATAAGATTGAAGCCTCATCATTGTCTGGAATGGAGAGATGTTGCCCTTCATGCATGGCTCTCTCTATATCTACAGTAGCTCTAAACATTGAACAAAGAGAGCCAACATGCTCAGTCACCTCTCATCTAATAGTGGCATGTAACTGCGTCCCATTTTCAAGATATATGAGGGTCTAAGGGATAGGACCAATATGTTTTATATGTAAAATGACGTAAATTGGAAAAAATGGGAATAACCCTTTAAATAGGATCCATCATCTTATTTCACAATACAAACTGCATATATTATTAAATATATTCAATCTTATATGGAGGCTGTATTGTATTTACTTAAATCCATATAAGAATCGCTGCATAAATCTTTATTTACCCCTTCACGACCTTGCGATTTTCCATTTTTGTGTTTTCATTTTTTGCTTCCCTTCATCCCACAGCCATAACTTTTTTACATTTACGTCAATATGGCCATGTGAGGGTTTGTTTCTTGGGGGACAAGTTGTAATTTTGAACGACACCATTGATTTTACTATATTGTAAATCAGCATCAGCAGAGACAATGATGAGTGTAGTGGTATTCTGCTCCCACAGTGTCCCTGTGTAAAAATAAAGATACAATAATAAAATCCTTATACTCACCTTTCCGGAGATGTCCCCCGCTGTAATCCATGTTACCAATCAGCAGAGGAGCCACTCCGAAGCTGAGCTCAGGAGCGGTGTCCTGTCACTCACTGAGCACAGCTCCGGCTCATTCTCCCCGGCTCCTCTGCTGATTGGTCACATGGATTACAGCGGGGGACACCTCCGCAAAGGTGAGTATATGGATTTTATTATTTGATCTTATTTTTACACAGAGGCATTGCGGGAGGAGACTACCACTACCCTTGTCATTGTCCCTTCTTGTCCTGATCACAGTGCCGGCAGTGAACAATGATGAGGGAAGCTTTCAGCACCGGCTCTTGGGAACAGCGCTAACTGTACACTGATTCCCAGGCACTGGTAAGTGTCACATGGATGTCATCCATGTGGTACGTTTTGCTGACTGTGTATCCGTACAAAAATGGACATGTAAGCGTGTGGAGCACACGGACACACGGTCCGTGGAAACACACTGAACAGACCCATAGATTTGAATGGGTCTACGTGTGTCAGTGTCTCCGGTACGTGTGGAAACTATCATCACTCGTGCCAGAGATACTGACGTGTGAAAGAGCCCTTAAGGTGGACAAATTAAATGATCATTTTATCAGGATTATATAGCCATTCTGAAAAGGATTTACTAAATAAGAACACCAGCATCACCAGGTCTAAGAGCTTTATTTAATTATATATACAGTTTGTGTTGTTTTCATACTCCCTCATTTGGTCACCCAATGAGAAATTGCTATCATGCTGTTTCTCGGGAAGTGCTCAGACCCCACAGTTTAAAAAAATGTTATTAATAAGAACAATAATAATTATTGGCCAATAACATGTCTGTAAACAATGTTCACACTCCTTACTGATGTAGTGGCCTATAATATTCAGGACTACTACAAAGTAAATAACATCTTACCAGTGGAACAGAAGGGAAAAAAGAGGCGCAGAGGAACAAGAGATCAGCTACTAATTGATAACATGATCCTGGAGAATTGAAAAAGTTGAAAAACAAATCACTTTGTTTTTCAACTTGCTCTGGATTGGTTACAAAAATGCATTTGATTCACTGCCTCACTGATGGATCAAATATTTAGAACCAACAGATGTCAGGAAAAACATTAAAACAATTGCGGAAGAGGCAATGAAGCCCTGGAAGACAGAAGTGATGGTCTGAAGTGAACACCATGGACTGGTTAACCTCCTGAGGGGGACATTTCAGGGCGACTTATTGTTACCCCTGTTTTTCGTGATTGCCATGATTCCACTATCAGTAATTCTGCAAAAAATTAATCCATGTTACCAAACCAGCAAGAACTCAGAGAAGATGATTTGAAGGGAAAACTCATAGGGAAATTCAACTGTTGACTAACACCGTGAGAATGTTCAATACAGACATTTCAATGGAATTTTGCCTCGAAAAATGTGCAACTGTGGTTGTTAACAAGGGAACACTCATGGAGAGCAAACGCATTGAAATGCCAGCTGGACAAATTATTAAGAATAATCAAAGTAAGCCTATAAGTATCTGTGAATTCTTCAGCTAGATAACATTAAGCATGAGTAAGTAAAATATATAACCAGTAAAGAACACATTCAAAGCGTGTGAAAAATTCTAAAGATGAACCTAAATGGCAAAATCATCACAGCCTTAAAGGGGTTTTCCCACGAAAAAAAAGTTAATTTTAATCAATAGATCTTGGAATAAGGACATGGCCCCACTATCAGTATTTGGTCAGTATTCGGTCAGTATTTTTTTCTCAGGAGTGGGAGACAAAACCAGGAGTGGGTGATAAATGCAGAATTGGTGACTTGTTTCTCTTATGCCTTTTCTCTGATTGTTCCTCACCTGGTTTTGGCTTCCCCTCCTGAGAAAAATATTGACCAAATACTGATAGTGGAGCCGTGGCCTGATAATAACTTCCACAATTGGATATGTGTAAATAAAATGTTCCTGTGCTGAGATAATCTTATAAATGTGCCCCAGCTGTGTACTGTGTAATGGCTGTGTCTGACCGTGCAGGAATATGGTCTGATCATACCACATCTCCTGGACAGGGGGGAGAAAAAAAGTATACAGACATTACAGCACGGGATCACAAATGATTCTTTCTTTGAAGTAAAACATTGTTTAAAAACATACAGAAAATGTTTTACTTCACAAAAAGAATCAGGTGCGATTCCGTGCTGTAATGTCTGTATCCTCTCTTGCTTCCTCCCCTCCCCAGGAGATGTGGTATGATCAGACCATGCTCCTGCACGGTCAGACACAGCCATTACACAGTACACAGCAGGGGCAAATTCATCAGATTATCTCAGCACAGGAACATTTTATTTAAACACATCCAATTGTGGAAGTTATCATTATTCCAAGATCTATGCATTAAAATCAACTTTTTGTTTGAGGGAAAACCTCTTTAAACTCCTGGCCATTACCAGTCATACAATCAAAGTAAGAATAGAATAGACAACAGGGAAAAAAGGTGTATGGGTAATTTTTGGGCAAGATTAGGTGAATTGTTGATCAGGAAAAACATGGCTATGCTTACAAATGTAACTTTGAGGAAAGAAACCGAAGGGCTAATATTAGCTGCAAAAGAACAGAACATTCAAACAAATGCTATAAAAAACAGAATAGAAAAATCTTAAGATGATGCCAAGTGCAGAGCGTGCCAGAAATTAGACAAAACAGAAGACCATGTGCTCAGTTCATGTAAAAAAAAAAATCGCACAGACTGATTACAACGACATAATACTGTGGCAAAAAAGTGAAGGACATATCGATATTCATGCTATAGTTACTTTTATAGCTACTTCATTTTTGACTGCTTGCTTCTAAAATCATGTTATTATTACTCCTTGCATAGCATACATTCTTTTATTCTTTTCTCCTGCTTCACATGCAATTTTCTCACAAGAACCTTTTCTCTCAAGAACATTCTATGAAACACCCTGCTCCTGTTATCTAACTAGTCTGAGCCGGGATGTATAATCTTGTAACTAGTGTTGAGCCACCCCCGTAGTGTTCGAGTTCGGTTCGGTTCGTCGAACACCCGTGTGTTCGCCGAACTGTTCGTCGAACTGTTCGTCGAACACCTTCGAACACCGTTAAAACCAATGGCAGGCAAACAAAAACACATAGAAACACATAGAAAACACCTTCAAAGGTGTCCAAAAGCTGACAAACTGCTCAGAAGACACAACTAACACATGGAAAAGTGACAAGTACATATAGTCATGCGAAAAGAAAAGAGGTGGAGGAGTAAAAGGAGGGGGAGACACAGATATAGGCATGTCATGCCCTTCTAAAATCCAAAAAGTGAGAAGCCGACACGTTCAGTCTGCTCCTGCCCGTGCCACCTCTGTGTCGCCGGGTTTGTGCCAGAGCCGCGGTGAACCCTGACGGCCAGCCTCCCTCTCCCAATACTGGTGCCTGTCCGCTGGTGGGTCGAGCGAGCCCCCCTGTGGTGGAGGCAGCTCTAAGCTTTTTAATTTAAATTGTCTCTCTAATTTGAATGAATACACTTTAAATCCATTTACAAGGATCTATTGGAGGGCAAGTCTCATGCCAGCAGCCGCGTAATTCCAGCTCCAGTAGCGTCCACTAAAGCTGCTGCAGTTAAAAAGCTTTTATAAGGATCGAGCTCGGCTGTCCACCGCAAGGCATCCTACTGCCAGTCCCAGCCCCTATGCCTTGGGGTGCCTCCTGATGCTCTTCACTGAGTATCCCGTGGTCCCGAAGCATTTCCTTTGAAAAAATTAAGTGTCCAAACTACAGGTGGTGTAGCTTGCTTAACAGCCGAGATAATCCGCTGACTAGCAGACACTGCTACTAGGCACAAAGTATTTCCTGGGCTAGATGCAGTTAAAAATTTGTAATTAGATACTCTCGTTGGATGCTGAGAAAGCATTCCATAGAGTCTCCTGGCACGCCATATATGATTCTCTTAAAAAGCTTGGGGTAGGGGTCTAGGGGACCCTTTTATAGCCAAAATCACAGCCCTGTATCACAATACGTCACCTAGGCTGAAGATAAATGGAACTGTAGCACCCTGAGGGCTCGGTTGCTACAGAGGTATTGCACCTCACCCAGAGGTGTGATATCTCACTCTCAGGTAAGGATGGAGTGTGGATCAGGACCCGACACTAGAGATGAGCGTTGTTCTACTCGAACTGTTCGCCAATCTCAAATTCGAGCTGTTTTGGGCGGTGTTCGAGCCGTTCGGCGAACACGAACAATTTGAGAAAAATTCGGCTGTTCGAGGTTATGTTCGATAACTGTTCGTGCACCAAAATCATAACTGGATTTTTTCTCAGTAATGATGAAAATTAATGTTAATACGCAGTTTGAGTGTACAGCGGGGTGGGGGGAGGGGCAGGGGATGGATCTCTGCAGGAACAATGAAGATCTCCATTTTTTTTTCTCTTTCCCGCATTTACAGTGGGGAGGTGCAATCTGTCAGCCTATCAGCAGCGCACACACGGAGCGAAGTGCTTTTTTTCACACAAGCAAGGGCATGTGTCATTGGCAGTGTATGTCACATGTCCTTGCCCTATAAGACCAAGCCATTTTCCCCGTCGCCACCATTTTCTCACTGCTGCAGCTGCGTGTTAGACAGCACCGCTGTTGCTGTGTGCGCTATACCTTGTTAATTTCAAGCCAATTTTCGCACAAATCTACAGATAGCTTGGGAGTAGGGAATAGTTGTGATTGCAGTCCTTTTAAGGACTAGGTTACAGCATTTCCTACGACTTTTATCAGGCAGGTCTGTGCTCTTAAATAGATAGATTGTGGGAGTAAAGACTAATTGTAATTGGAGTCCTTTTCAGGACTAGGTTACATCAGTTCCTATCAGTTTTTGCCAGGCAGGTCTGTGCCAGTGCTGTGCAAGTTTTTTTCACAGCATTTGGCTGAATCTAGCAAAGCTAATCCTTTTTGGCCTATTGCAGAGTGTGTTAGTCAGTGGAGTAGCCTATCTGTGTTGCAAGATATACCACCTGTGTATAGAATACCAATTTTTTTACTGCACCTAGTGAAGTAAAATATTTTGGGCATAGCATCATTCTATTAGTCCATCTATACTGACCTCCATCAGGTTGCAAATTGAATATAATTTTTTTCTGCATCTAGCTCTGAAAAAATATTGGGCTTCTAGCTGTGTGTGGGACTTGTTGTATTAGTCCATCTATACTGACCTCCATCAGGTTGCAAACTGCATATATTTTTTTCTTCATCTACCTCTGAAAAAATATTGGGCTTCTAGCTGTGTGTGGGACTTGTTCTATTAATCCATCTATACAGACCTCCATCAGGTTGCAAACTGAATATATTTTTTTCTGCATCTACCTCTGAAAAAATATTGGGCTTCTAGCTGTGTGTGGGACTTGTTGTATTAGTCCATCTATACTGACCTCCATCAGGTTGCAAACTGAATATATTTTTTTCTGCATCTACCTCTGAAAAAATATTGGGCTTCTAGCTGTGTGTGGGACTTGTTGTATTAGTCCATCTATGCAGACCTCCATCAGGTTGCAAACTGAATATATTTTTTTCTGCATCTACCTCTGAAAAAATATTGGGCTTCTAGCTGTGTGTGGGACTTGTTGTATTAGTCCATCTATACTGACCTCCATCAGGTTGCAAACTGAATATATTTTTTTCTGCATCTACCTCTGAAAAAATATTGGGCTTCTAGCTGTGTGTGGGACTTGTTCTATTAATCCATCTATACAGACCTCCATCAGGTTGCAAACTGAATATATTTTTTTCTGCATCTACCTCTGAAAAAATATTGGGCTTCTAGCTGTGTGTGGGACTTGTTGTATTAGTCCATCTATATTGACCTCCATCAGGTTGCAAACTGAATATATTTTTTTCTGCATCTACCTCTGAAAAATATTGGGCTTCTAGCTGTGTGTGGGACTTGTTCTATTAATCCATCTATACAGACCTCCATCAGGTTGCAAACTGAATATATTTTTTTCTGCATCTACCTCTGAAAAAATATTGGGCTTCTAGCTGTGTGTGGGACTTGTTGTATTAGTCCATCTATACTGACCTCCATCAGGTTGCAAACTGAATATATTTTTTTCTGCATCTACCTCTGAAAAAATATTGGGCTTCTAGCTGTGTGTGGGACTTGTTCTATTAATCCATCTATACAGACCTCCATCAGGTTGCAAACTGAATATATGTTTTTTTTTCCGCATCTACCTCTGAAAAAATATTGGGCTTCTAGCTGTGTGTGGGACTTGTTGTATTAGTCCATCTATACTGACCTCCATCAGGTTGCAAACTGAATATATTTTTTTCTGCATCTACCTCTGAAAAAATATTGGGCTTCTAGCTGTGTGTGGGACTTGTTCTATTAATCCATCTATACAGACCTCCATCAGGTTGCAAACTGAATATATGTTTTTTTTTCCGCATCTACCTCTGAAAAAATATTGGGCTTCTAGCTGTGTGTGGGACTTGTTGTATTAGTCCATCTATACTGACCTCCATCAGGTTGCAAACTGAATATATTTTTTTCTGCATCTACCTCTGAAAAAATATTGGGCTTCTAGCTGTGTGTGGGACTTGTTGTATTAGTCCATCTATACTGACCTCCATCAGGTTGCAAACTGCATATATTTTTTTCTTCATCTACCTCTGAAAAAATATTGGGCTTCTAGCTGTGTGTGGGACTTGTTCTATTAATCCATCTATACAGACCTCCATCAGGTTGCAAACTGAATATATTTTTTTCTGCATCTACCTCTGAAAAAATATTGGGCTTCTAGCTGTGTGTGGGACTTGTTGTATTAGTCCATCTATACTGACCTCCATCAGGTTGCAAACTGAATATATTTTTTTCTGCATCTACCTCTGAAAAAATATTGGGCTTCTAGCTGTGTGTGGGACTTGTTGTATTAGTCCATCTATACAGACCTCCATCAGGTTGCAAACTGAATATATTTTTTTCTGCATCTACCTCTGAAAAAATATTGGGCTTCTAGCTGTGTGTGGGACTTGTTGTATTAGTCCATCTATACTGACCTCCATCAGGTTGCAAACTGAATATATTTTTTTCTGCATCTACCTCTGAAAAAATATTGGGCTTCTAGCTGTGTGTGGGACTTGTTCTATTAATCCATCTATACAGACCTCCATCAGGTTGCAAACTGAATATATTTTTTTCTGCATCTACCTCTGAAAAAATATTGGGCTTCTAGCTGTGTGTGGGACTTGTTGTATTAGTCCATCTATATTGACCTCCATCAGGTTGCAAACTGAATATATTTTTTTCTGCATCTACCTCTGAAAAATATTGGGCTTCTAGCTGTGTGTGGGACTTGTTCTATTAATCCATCTATACAGACCTCCATCAGGTTGCAAACTGAATATATTTTTTTCTGCATCTACCTCTGAAAAAATATTGGGCTTCTAGCTGTGTGTGGGACTTGTTGTATTAGTCCATCTATACTGACCTCCATCAGGTTGCAAACTGAATATATTTTTTTCTGCATCTACCTCTGAAAAAATATTGGGCTTCTAGCTGTGTGTGGGACTTGTTCTATTAATCCATCTATACAGACCTCCATCAGGTTGCAAACTGAATATATGTTTTTTTTTCCGCATCTACCTCTGAAAAAATATTGGGCTTCTAGCTGTGTGTGGGACTTGTTGTATTAGTCCATCTATACTGACCTCCATCAGGTTGCAAACTGAATATATTTTTTTCTGCATCTACCTCTGAAAAAATATTGGGCTTCTAGCTGTGTGTGGGACTTGTTCTATTAATCCATCTATACAGACCTCCATCAGGTTGCAAACTGAATATATTTTTTTCTGCATCTACCTCTGAAAAAATATTTGGCCTTCTAGCAGTGTGTGGGACTTTCTCTATTAGTCCATCTATACTGACCTCCATCAGGTTGCAAATTAAAAATAATTTTTATCTGCATCTAGCTCTGAAAAAATATTTGGCCTTCTAGCAGTGTGTGGGACTTTCTCTATTAGTCCATCTATACTGACCTCCATCAGGTTGCAAATTAAAAATAATTTTTATCTGCATCTAGCTCTGAAAAAATATTTGGCCTTCTAGCAGTGTGTGGGACTTTCTCTATTAGTCCATCTATACTGACCTCCATCAGGTTGCAAATTGAATATAATTTTTTTCTGCATCTAACCCAGCCAATAGTTTTGGCCTAATACCACAGTTTGGCCACTCAGCTCTGCTCGGTTCCCATCCATTGTTTTTTTGTGCAAACAACTCCAGAGTTGTTAATTAGTTAACCACCAAAATGAGTGGAAAAAGGCCTGCTGCTGGTGGAAAGGGGAATAGGCGTGTTGGGAAGGGGAAAAAAGGTTGTGTCCGTGGGGTAGGTGTTAAAGCAACAGTAACATCTGCAGAAGAAAGACCATCTTCCAGCCAAACTAAAATGTCTACTTCTTTTAGCGGACAATGTGATAAGATCCCTTTCTTACGGCCACGCCAATCGCTACAAATTCCAGATGAGGCACAAAAACAGCAGGTGCTTCAACGGATATCAAATGCTCCTTTAAGTGGGCTCTCCTCCACATCAACTTCAACATCACAAATACTCCAGTCCTCAAAGGTGTCACCCCAATCGCACTTGCTTCCTCACAGCTCCCAAATCTCCAGCTGCCCGTCTGAGTATGAGGTAGAACAGATGGTTGAGTCTGCAGAGCTGTTTACTCATACTATAGCCTGGGAATCAGAGGTCGACTCCAGCGCTTCTGTGAATCCAGACGAGGAAATGATCTGCACTGATGCCCAGAATCTTTATGAGTCGGATCCAGGACCAGACGCAGAAGGTTCTGACCATAATGTAGACCCTCATTCCCAAACTGTAACTCCTGTTGGTGGAGACAATGAGGAAGACGATGATAAGACTCAAATACCTGATTGGAGCGACAACTTTAGTTTTTTGTCAGGGCAGGAACAGGTTGGCTCTGAGGACGACGGGTGTGATAACGCACAGGGTGATGATGATGAGGTTGGAGATCCCACTTACTGTCAACCCAAGCCAGCCAAGAGATGAGGTCAGCAGAGGAGGTGGAGGAAGATGCTAGTGACGACGAGGTCAGGTTGCGCCTTCCTGGACAGAGACGTAGTACTGGAAGCACGTCAACAACTGCATCCTCAAACACAACTCTGCCTCTCACCACAAGTCGTGGTGGCTCTTCAGGTCGCATGGGTGCTAAGCCTTGCATAGCCTGGGCATTTTTTCAGATCGATAAAGATGACCCAACTCGTGTTATCTGTAACATTTGTCAGCAAAAGCTAAGTAGAGGCCAAAAAATACATAGTTTGAGTACTTCATGCATGAACCGGCACATGGACATGAAGCATAAGTTGCAGTGGGAAGCTCAGTGTGCTACAATGCGGCCTAGCCGGCCGGGCCAACCACCGTCTGCCATATCTTGTGCATCCGCGGCCTCTTCATCCTCTGTGACTGGGGGGACAGCAGTCACACCTGTTTTGGGGCACAGACCTGCCATCTCTTTACCCGCAACAGCCAGCGTGATTGGCAGGTCATCATTTTCTTTGGAGGTGGTAACACCAGCTGGTGTTGAGCGCTGTCCGACATCGATAGCACCACCTTTGGATCAAGGCAACCTAACATGTCCGCCTGCATCTTCCTCACAGACCGGCAGTTTGCCGGGGACACCCTTATCAACCCCGTCTAACACAATAGCCAGCCCTCGGTCCTTCAGATGTGGACAAGTAAAAGACCATTTCCTCCTAGCCATGAGAAAGCTAAGAGGTTGAATTTCACCATCTGCAAGTTCTTGGCTACAGAAATGCTGCCTTTCCGCCTGGTGGACACAGAGGATTTTCGAGACCTTATGTCCGTCGCAGTGCCCCAGTACCAGATGCCCAGTCGGCACTACTTCTCAAAGAAAGGTGTGCCTGCGCTCCACCAGCATGTCGCACACAACATCACCGCTTCTTTGAGAAACTCTGTGTGTGACAGGGTGCATTTCACCACAGACACTTGGACGAGTAGGCATGGACAGGGGCGTTACATGTCGCTGACTGGGCACTGGGTGACTATGGTGACAGCAGGACAAGGGGCTGCTGTCCAAGTCTTGCCGTCCCCACGAGTTGTGCGTCAATCCTCTTTATGTCAAAGTTCCTCCACTGCTTCTGCCTCCTAAACCTCCTCTCGGTCTTCCACCTGCACCCAAAGCCTGTCTGGTCATGCCACAAGCTTTCTAACTGCGCAGAAGGGATCCTGCACACCTCCTTACTATGCTGGCAGTAGGGCTCAACGTCATCAGGCGGTTTTTACATTGAAATGCGGGAAATGTGAGTCACACAGCTGAGGAGTTGTGGTCAGCTCTGGAGAACCAATTTCATGAATGGTTGTCTCCACTGGACCTGAAACCAGGGAAGGCCGTGTGCGACAATGCTGCAAACCTGGGTGCGGCCCTTCGCCGGGGCAATGTCACACACGTGCCTTGTATGGCTCACGTGTTGAACCTGGTTGTCCAGCAATTTTCAGCCCACTATCCCAGACTAGATGGCCTTCTGCAGAGGGCACGGTCGCTGTGTGCTCACTTCCGCCGTTCGCATCCCGCAGCTCAGCGACTTACATCTCTACAGAAGTCGTTGGGCCTGCCACTTCACCGGCTAAAATGCGATGTGCCTACCCGGTGGAATTCAACTCTGCACATGTTGCAGCGACTGTGGCAGCACCGACAAGCCCTGGTGCAATACGTTCTGATGTATAGCCTGGGCCAACGAGATCCAGAGGTGGGGCAAATCACGCTGGAGGAGTGGTCTCAGATCATGGACCTATGCACCCTTCTGCACAGTTTTGAAATGGCGACGAAGATGTTTAGTGCTGACGATGCCATTATCAGCATGACTATTCCGGTGATTTACATGCTGGAGCACATGTTAAACAGAATTCGGAGTCAGGTGGTGGCACAAGAGGAGGTGGAGGAAGTAGAGGAGGAGGAGTTGTATGTGGAAGGGCTAACATCTGCAAGGTCCAGACGGTCGGCAGCACCAAGGCGGCAGGCATGTGAGGGTGGGGGAGATGGTTTTACCAGGGCGCATGGTAGCAGCCAAACTAGTGAGGAAGGTGCAGGAGCCCAGGAAGAAGTGGAGGACGAACTGATGGAAGACTCATCAGATGAGGGAGACCTTGATCACATTTCTGTTGTGCGAGGTTGGGGGGAGAGGACAGAGGAAGGAAGCATGATTGTTACCTCGCCACCAACACAACAGGGACTTGGTGCTCCTGGATGCGCAACACACATGAGTGCCTTCTTGCTGCACTACCTGCAACATGACCCTCGAATTGTGAGAATTAGAAATAATCCTGACTACTGGGTTGCCACACTGTTAGATCCCCGGTACAAAAGTAAATTTGCAGAAATTATTCCTGCCATAGAAAGGTATGCACGCATGCAGGAGTATCAGCAGAGACTGTTGCAGAATCTTACATGTGCTTTTCCACAAAATACCAGTGGTGCACGTAGTGAATCTCACAGTTCCAACTTGCCAACCGTGGGACCATCAAGTGTTCAGCACTCAAACCGTAACAGAACCACAGTATCTGCTGGTAACATCAATTTTGCGGAATCATTTCACCACTTTTTTAGCCCATCCTTTGCAAGGCCACAGGAGACAAGAAGTCTGACACATAGTCAACGCCTAGAGACGATGGTACAGGAGTATCTCCAAGTAAACATTGAAGCCACGACTGTGTCACTGGACCCTTGCTCTTTTTGGGCTTCCAATCTGGATAAATGGCCGGAGCTAGCCACTTACGCCTTGGAGATCTTGTCATGCCCCGCAGCCAGCGTTCTGTCTGAACGTGTGTTCAGCGCTGCTGGTGGTGTGCTGACAGATAAGCGCACGCGGCTCTCCACTGATAATGTAGACAGACTCACGTTCATAAAGATGAACAAATCATGGATCCGAAACGACTTTTCTACCCCTGTGTCATCCTGGGGAGAGTAAAAGCTTGATGAT
This sequence comes from Phyllobates terribilis, assembly GCF_046119375.1. Taxonomy (NCBI): domain Eukaryota; kingdom Metazoa; phylum Chordata; class Amphibia; order Anura; family Dendrobatidae; genus Phyllobates; species Phyllobates terribilis. Next base: position 368,448,717 of record NW_027362767.1, read on the forward strand.
TGGTTAAAATCACCCTACCAACCGTTTTAAGCTTTCAAATTACTAATCATGTTTATCTGTATCTTGGCTGGAAAATAATTTGGGCTTTGTAGCAGTGTGCAGCACTGATTCTATTAGGCCATCTATAATAAGCTCCACCAGATTTAAAATTACTAATCATGTTTATCTGTATCTTGACTGGAAAATAATTTGGGCTTTGTAGCAGTTTGCAGCACTGATCCTATTAGGCCATCTATACTAAAGCTTCACCAGATTTAAAATTAATAATAATTTTTAGCTGCATCTAGCCCGGAAAATAATTTTGGGGCTCCGAGATGCGCAAGACACATAAGTGCCTTCTTGCTGCACTACCTGCAGCATGACCCTCATATTGTCAGAATTCGAAGTAATCATGACTACTGGGTTGCCACACTCTTAGATCCCCCAAACTTTTCGATCAACCTTTTCATTTTAATAAAGACCAAAAAAATGGTCATTTTTGAAATTATAAGCATTAGCAGGTTGTTAGAAACTGAAATCAAAGAGTTTTCAACTCAAAACTTTATTCTAGGTGATGTTACATTTTCACATAGGACCCCTTGTTCGAAAGGAGCTTCTGAACTCTCTCGTCCATTGAATTTGTCAGGTTTTGGATGGTTTCTGCTTCAATTGTTTTGCATGAGGACAGAATACCCTCCCAGAGCTGTTGCTTAGATGTGAACTGCCTCCCGCCATCATAGACACTCCTTTTAATGATGCTCCAAAGGTTCTGAATGGGGTAGAGGTCAGGGGAGCATGGGGGTCACACCATAAGTTTGTCCCCTTTTATGCCCATATCAGCCAGAGATGCAGATGTTTTATGTGCAGCATGAGATGGTGCATTATCATGCAGAAAAATGATCTTGCTGTGAAATACACGGTTCTTCTTCTTGAACCATGGCAGGAAGTGCTGTTTGAGAAAATCCACATACATTATGGAGTTCATCTTTAGCGCCTTCAGGGATCCTAAAGGGGCCGACAATCTCTCTACCCATGATTCCAGCCCAAAACATTACTCCACCTCCTCCTTGTTGGCGCTGTAGCCGTGTTTGCGTGGGGTGTCCATCAACCAGCCATCCTCCACTCCATCCATCTGGACCATCGAGCGCTGCACGGCACTCATCCGTGAACAAAACAGTTTTGAAATCAGTCTTCATGTAATGTTTGGCCCACTGGAGCCGTTTCTGCTTGTGTGAAGTGGATAGAGGAGGTCTACAGGATGGCGTATGCACAGCTGCAAACCTCTGAAGGACCCTGCATCTTGTTGTTCCGGGGACGTTGAAGGCACAAGCAGCTTCAAAAACTTGTCTGCTGCTATGACAAGGCTTTTTTGCCGCTGCTCTTTCAACCTGACGTAATTGCCTGTAGGAAAGAGTCCTCAATTTGCCCTTATCAGCACGCACACGTGTGTACTGTGAATCAGCTACATACTTCTTGATTGCCAAGACACTTCATCCTGATCATCGCACAATGTTGATTGAAGTCATGCCTTGACCTAAACACTCCACAATTTGTTGCTTCTCAGCAGCCGACACATCCTTTTTCTTTCCCATTTTGGCAGAAAATGTAGGCTGCTTAATAATGTGAGACAGCCTTCTTAAGTAGTCTTGCCTTTCATTGGACACACCTGCCAAACTAATTAGCACAGGTGTCTGCAATTGCTTACAGTGATATAAAGAGCCCTGACACACATCACCATCAATGAGTTTAACTGACAAACAAACAAATTCTTCCCTTATCACTCCTAAACACTTTTTGCATAATAATTTGGAACACAGTGTACATGTGCTTTTCCACAAAACACCAGTGGTTCACGTAGTGAATCTTACAGTTCTAACTTGCCAACCGTGGTCTGTATGGAGTTGTTCAATAAAGGGCCCAAAATTAAGATAACATAGATGGGAGAGGTCTCTATGAATAGGAATTCCTAAGTATTTGATACCCTGTGAGGGCCAGGCAAAGGGAAAGTTGGACTGGATGGAATCCTATATGGATTTGGGGAGGGAGACATCGAGGGCCTCAGACTTCGCTGCATTGATTTTAAAATTTGACCATGTAACAAAGTGATCTATTTCAGCCATAACAGCATGGATGGATATATGTGATTGAGTGATATATACTAGGACATCATCAGCAAATAGAGAGCACTTGTACTCGGTGCCTCCCACCTCAATCCACCTAATATTGGGGTTATGGCGAATTGATGAGAGCAGGTGCTCCGTCACTAGGATGTATAAGAGAGGGGACAGAGAACATCCCTGCCTTGTCCCATTGGTGATTGTGAAAGGTGATGAAAATGTTCTGACGCGCCCCCTGGGCCTTGGGACACCCGGAGCCGGACCCTTTTTGGTGGATGCTGGTGGTTGTAGTCTCCATGGCGGCAACCCGGTTCCGTGGCTCAGGGCGGTCAAACCAGTGGCGGAACTATTTATGTGGTTTTGATGTTTAAATGTCCGACTACGCCACCCGTGGATTGCGGTCAGAGTGAACCGCCGCTCCAGGGCAGACCGCTGAGGCTGGTGTTGTGGGTGCAGCAGAGCGTAGCATAACTCCCCACGGGAGGAGTATAGCCTCAGGGCAGTGTATGCGGAGGATGGGGGTGATGGTGCAGGGCAGCAGCAGTAATGACACGGAGTCAGTGATGCAGTCCAGGGCCTTTACTCACAGTTCTTATTATCCAGACCACGTCTGCAGGTAACGGCTGCCCACGTCGTACTGTGCTCACCAGGTGAGGGGCTCAGACAACTCCCAGATAACTTTGGAGTGCTTCACAGGACCCCCTTTGTGTGTCCTTTGTCTGGCCTTTCTTACCAACCCTTCTGTCCGGCTGCCTCGGGCCTCCTCTTGGTAAACTTGGCGCCAGTTTCCCTGACGCTATGTGGTGCCTTCCTAGCGGGTGTAGCGAGGGGCTGCGCCACATAAAATGTCACAGCCTCCTGTTTCTAGCTGAGGGTCGTTTCCTGCCTCCACTAGTTTCGGGGACCGGTCTCCCCCTTTGGCCTGACCCCTCCACGCAGGTGGATTCGGGCGTGCGGTGGCGACTCGCCCGTCCGCACCCCTGAGATCCCTTCGTTCCTCGCTCCTGGAGCCTTCTCCGCTCCTCTTCCTTCCTTCTCCCTCTTCCAGGCCTGGGCCTCTGTTACTAGGCCCGCCTCCGGAGCAGAGCTCATGCAGAGCCCCTGCTACCTGCCACTTCTGCTCAGACTTCTCTGCACTGAACTAAGATGGTGCCCACCTTTTATACTCCCTTCTCAATGCACCCAGGAACTGCTTCCTCCCTGCTCCTGCACTACAGGGTTCCCCTTCCTCAGTGTTCCCTCCCCCCACTCCAGCCAGGGACAGGGACTGTCATGCCCATCTCAGGGGCATATTGGTCGCCCTGCCCCACGGCAATGTGGTGTAATGCATGCAGGTGTCGGGTCCTGATCCACACTACATCCTTACCTGAGAGTGAGATATCACACCTCTGGGTGAGGTGCAATACCTCTGTAGCAACCGAGCCCTCAGGGTGCTACAGTTCCATTTATCTTCAGCCTAGGTGACGTATTGCGATACAGGGCCGTGATTTTGGCTATAAAAGGGTCCCCTAGACCCCTACCCCAAGCTTTTTAAGAGAATCATATATGGCGTGCCAGGAGACTCTATGGAATGATTTCTCAGCATCCAACGAGAGTATCTAATTACAAATTTTTAACTGCATCTAGCCCAGGAAATTCTTTGTGCCTAGTAGCAGGGTCTGCTAGTCAGCGGATTATCCCGGCTGTTAAGCAAGCTACACCACCTGTAGTTTGGACACTTCATTTTTTCAAAGGAAATGCTTCGGGACCACGGGATACTCAGTGAAGAGCATCAGGAGGCACCCCAAGGCATAGGGGCTCGGACTGGCAGTAGGATGCCTTGCGGTGGACAGCCGAGCTCGATCCTTATAAAAGCTTTTTAACTGCAGCAGCTTTAGTGGACGCTACTGGAGCTGGAATTACGCGGCTGCTGGCATGAGACTTGCCCTCCAATAGATCCTTGTAAATGGATTTAAAGTGTATACATTCAAATTAGAGAGACAATTTAAATTAAAAAGCTTAAAGCTGCCTCCACCACAGGGGGGCTCGCTCGACCCACCAGCGGACAGGCACCAGTATTGGGAGAGGGGGTTTGGCCGTCAGGGTTCACCGCGGCTCTGGCACAAACCCGGCGACACGGAGGTGGCACGGGCAGGAGCGGACTGAACGTGTCGGCTTCTCACTTTTTGGATTTTAGAAGGGTTATGACATGCCTATATCTGTGTCTCCCCCTCCTTTTACTCCTCCACCTCTTTTCTTTTCGCATGACTATATGTACTTGTCACTTTTCCATGTGTTAGTTGTGTCTTCTGAGCAGTTTGTCAGCTTTTGGACACCTTTGAAGGTGTTTTCTATGTGTTTCTATGTGTTTTTGTTTGCCTGCCATTGGTTTTAACGGTGTTCGAAGGTGTTCGACGAACAGTTCGACGAACAGTTCGGCGAACACACGGGTGTTCGACGAACCGAACCGAACTCGAACACTACGGGGGTGGCTCAACACTACCCGACACCTGCATGCATTACACCACATTGCCGTGGGGCAGGGCGACCAATATGCCTCTGAGATGGGCACGACAGTCCCTGTCCCTGGTTGGAGTGGGGAGAGGGAACACTGAGGAAGGGGAACCCTGTAGTGCAGGAGCAGGGAGGAAGCAGTTCCTGGGTGCATTGAGAAGGGAGTATAAAAGGTGGGCACCATCTTAGTTCAGTGCAGAGAAGTTTGAGCAGATGTGGCAGGGAGCAGGGGCTCTGCATGAGCTCTGCTCCGGAGACGGGCCTAGTAACAGAGGCCCAGGCCTGGAAGAGGGAGAAGGAAGGAAGAGGAGCGGAGAAGGCTCCAGGAACGAGGAATGAAGGGATCACAGGGGTGCGGACGGGCGAGTCGCCACCGCACGCCCGAATCCACCTGCGTGGAGGGGTCAGGCCAATGGGGGAGACCGGTCCCCGAAACTAGTGGAGGCAGGAAACGACCCTCAGCTAGAAACCGGAGGCTGTGACATTTTATGTGGCGCAGCCCCTCGCTACACCCGCTAGGAAGGCACCACATAGGGTCAGGGAAACTGGCGCCAAGTTTACCAAGAGGAGGCCCGAGGCAGCCGGACAGAAGAGTTGGTAAGAAAGGCCAGACAAAGGACACACAAAGGGGGTCCTGTGAAGCGCTCCAAAGTTATCTGGGAGTTGTCTGAGCCCCTCACCTGGTGAGCACAGTACGACGTGGGCAGCCGTTACCTGCAGACGTGGTCTGGATAATAAGAACTGTGAGTAAAGGCCCTGGACTGCATCACTGACTCCGTGTCGTTACTGCTGCTGCCATGCACCATCACCCCCATCCTCCGCATACACTGCCCTGAGGCTATACTCCTCCCGTGGGGAGTTATGCTATGCTCTGCTGCACCCACAACACCAGCCTCAGCGGTCTGCCCTGCAGCGGCGGTTCACTCTGACCGCAATCCACGGGTGGCGTAGTCGGACATTTAAACATCAAAACCACATAAATAGTTCCGCAACTGGTTTGACCACCCTGAGCCACGGAACCGGGTCGCCGCCACGAAGACTACAACCACCAGCATCCACCAAAAAGGGTCCGGCTCCGGGTGTCCCAAGGCCCAGGGGGTGCATCAGAACATTTTCATCACCTTTCACAATCACCAATGGGACAAGGCAGGGATGTCCTCTGTCCCCTCTCTTATACATCCTAGTGACGGAGCACCTGCTCTCATCAATTCGCCATAACCCCAATATTAGGTGGATTGAGGTGGGAGGCACCGAGTACAAGTGCTCTCTATTTGCTGATGATGTCCTAGTATATATCACTCAATCACATATATCCATCCATGCTGTTATGGCTGAAATAGATCACTTTGTTACATGGTCAAATTTTAAAATCAATGCAGCGAAGTCTGAGGCCCTCGATGTCTCCTTCCCCAAATCCATATAGGATTCCATCCAGTCCAACTTTCCCTTTGCCTGGCCCTCACAGGGTATCAAATACTTAGGAATTCCTATTCATAGAGACCTCTCCCATCTATGTTATCTTAATTTTGGGCCCTTTATTGAACAACTCCATACAGACCACGGTTGGCAAGTTAGAACTGTAAGATTCACTACGTGAACCACTGGTGTTTTGTGGAAAAGCACATGTACACTGTGTTCCAAATTATTATGCAAAAAGTGTTTAGGAGTGATAAGGGAAGAATTTGTTTGTTTGTCAGTTAAACTCATTGATGGTGATGTGTGTCAGGGCTCTTTATATCACTGTAAGCAATTACAGACACCTGTGCTAATTAGTTTGGCAGGTGTGTCCAATGAAAGGCAAGACTACTTAAGAAGGCTGTCTCACATTATTAAGCAGCCTACATTTTCTGCCAAAATGGGAAAGAAAAAGAATGTGTCGGCTGCTGAGAAGCAACAAATTGTGGAGTGTTTAGGTCAAGGCATGACTACAATCAACATTGTGCGATGATCAGGATGAAGTGTCTTGGCAATCAAGAAGTATGTAGCTGATTCACAGTACACACGTGTGCGTGCTGATAAGGGCAAATTGAGGACTCTTTCCTACAGGCAATTACGTCAGGTTAAAAGAGCAGCGGCACAAAAGCCTTGTCATAGCAGCAGACAAGTTTTTGAAGCTGCTGGTGCCTCCAACGTCCCCCGAACAACAAGATGCAGGGTCCTTCAGAGGTTTGCAGCTGTGCATACGCCATCCTGTCGACCTCCTCTATCCACTTCACACAAGAAGAAAAAGGCTCCAGTGGGCCAAACATTACATGAAGACTGATTTCAAAACTATTTTGTTCACGGATGAGTGCCGTGCAGCGCTCGATGGTCCAGATGGATGGAGTGGAGGATGGCTGGTTGATGGACACCCCACGCAAACACGGCTACAGCGCCAACAAGGAGGAGGTGGAGTAATGTTTTGGGCTGGAATCATGGGGAGAGAGATTGTCGGCTCCTTTAGGATCCCTGAAGGCGCTAAAGATGAACTCCATAATGTATGTGGATTTTCTCAAACAGCACTTCCTGCCATGGTTCAAGAAGAAGAACCGTGTATTTCACAGCAAGATCATTTTTTTGCATGATAATGCACCATCTCATGCTGCACATAAAACATCCGCATCTCTGGCTGATATGGGCATAAAAGGGGACAAACTTATGGTGTGACCCCCATGCTCCCCTGACCTCTACCCCATTCAGAACCTCTGGAGCATCATCAAAAGGAGTGTCTATGATGGCGGGAGGCAGTTCACATCTAAGCAACAGCTCTGGGAGGGTATTCTGTCCTCATGCAAAACAATTGAAGCAGAAACCATCCAAAACCTGACAAATTCAATGGACGAGAGAGTTCAGAAGCTCCTTTCGAACAAGGGGTCCTATGTGAAAATGTAACATCACCTAGAATAAAGTTTTGAGTTGAAAACTGTTTGATTTCAGTTTCTAATAACCTGCTAATGCTTATAATTTCAAAAATGACCAATTTTTTGGTCTTTATTAAAATGAAAAGGTTGATCGAAAAGTTTGGGGGATCTAAGAGTGTGGCAACCCAGTAGTCATGATTACTTCGAATTCTGACAATATGAGTGTCATGTTGCAGGTAGTGCAGCAAGAAGGCACTTATGTGTCTTGCACATCTCGGAGCCCCAAAATTATTTTCCGGGCTAGATGCAGCTAAAAATTATTATTAATTTTAAATCTGGTGGAGCTTAGTATAGATGGCCTAATAGGATCAGTGCTGCACACTGCTACAAAGCCCAAATTATTTTCCAGTCAAGATACAGATAAACATGATTAGTAATTTTAAATCTGGTGGAGCTTATTATAGATGGCCTAATAGAATCAGTGCTGCACACTGCTACAAAGCCCAAATTATTTTCCAGCCAAGATACAGATAAACATGATTAGTAATTTGAAAGCTTAAAACGGTTGGTAGGGTGATTTTAACCAATCATCAAGCTTTTACTCTCCCCAGGATGACACAGGGGTAGAAAAGTCGTTTCGGATCCATGATTTGTTCATCTTTATGAATGTGAGTCTGTCTACATTATCAGTGGAGAGCCGCGCACGCTTATCTGTCAGCACACCACCAGCAGCGCTGAACACATGTTCAGACAGAACGCTGGCTGCGGGGCATGACAAGATCTCCAAGGCGTAAGTGGCTAGCTCCGGCCATTTATCCAGATTGGAAGCCCAAAAAGAGCAAGGGTCCAGTGACACAGTCATGGCTTCAATGTTTACTTGGAGATACTCCTGTACCATCGTCTCTAGGCGTTGACTATGTGTCAGACTTCTTGTCTCCTGTGGCCTTGCAAAGGATGGGCTAAAAAAGTGGTGAAATGATTCCGCAAAATTGATGTTACCAGCAGATACTGTGGTTCTGTTACGGTTTGAGTGCTGAACACTTGACGGTCCCACGGTTGGCACGTTGGAACTGTGAGATTCACTACGTGCACCACTGGTGTTTTGTGGAAAAGCACATGTAACATTCTGCAACAGTCTCTGCTGATACTCCTGCATGCGTGCATCCCTTTCTATGGCAGGAATAATTTCTGCAAATTTACTTTTGTACCGGGGATCTAACAGTGTGGCAACCCAGTAGTCAGGATTATTTCTAATTCTCAGAATTCGAGGGTCATGTTGCAGGTAGTGCAGCAAGAAGGCACTCATGTGTGTTGCGCATCCAGGAGCACCAAGTCCCTGTTGTGTTGGTGGCGAGGTAACAATCATGCTTCCTTCCTCTGTCCTCTCCCCCCAACCTCGCACAACAGAAATGTGATCAAGGTCTCCCTCATCTGATGAGTCTTCCATCAGTTCGTCCTCCACTTCTTCCTGGGCTCCTGCACCTTCCTCACTAGTTTGGCTGCTACCATGCGCCCTGGTAAAACCATCTCCCCCACCCTCACATGCCTGCCGCCTTGGTGCTGCCGACCGTCTGGACCTTGCAGATGTTAGCCCTTCCGCATACAACTCCTCCTCCTCTACTTCCTCCACCTCCTCTTGTGCCACCGCCTGACTCCGAATTCTGTTTAACATGTGCTCCAGCATGTAAATCACTGGAATAGTCATGCTGATAATGGCATCGTCAGCACTAAACATCTTCGTCGCCATTTCAAAACTGTGCAGAAGGGTGCATAGGTCCCTGATCTGAGACCACTCCTCCAGCGTGATTTGCCCCACCTCTGGATCTCGCTGGCCCAGGCTATATGTCAGAACGTATTGCACCAGGGCTTGTCGGTGCTGCCACAGTCGCTGCAACATGTGCAGAGTTGAATTCCACCGGGTAGGCACATCGCATTTTAACCGGTGAAGTGGCAGGCCCAACGACTTCTGTAGAGATGTAAGTCGCTGAGCTGCGGGATGCGAACGGTGGAAGTGAGCACACAGCGACCGTGCCCTCTGCAGAAGGCCATCTAGTCTGGGATAGTGGGCTAAAAATTGCTGGACAACCAGGTTCAACACGTGAGCCATACAAGGCACGTGTGTGACATTGCCCCGGCGAAGGGCCGCACCCAGGTTTGCGGCATTGTCGCACACGGCCTTCCCTGGTTTCAGGTCCAGTGGAGACAACCATTCATGAAATTGGTTCTCCAGAGCTGACCACAACTCCTCAGCTGTGTGACTCACATTTCCCAGATATTTCAAAGTAAAAACCGCCTGAGGACGTTGAGCCCTACTGCCAGCATAGTAAGGAGGTGTGCAGGATCCCTTCTGCGCAGTTAGAAAGCTTGTGGCATGACCAGACAGGCTTTGCGTGCAGGTGGAAGACCGAGAGGAGGTTGAGGAGGCAGAAGCAGTGGAGGAACTTTGACATAAAGAGGATTGACGCACAACTCGTGGGGACGGCAAGACTTGGACAGCAGCCCCTTGTCCTGCTGTCACCATAGTTACCCAGTGCCCAGTCAGCGACATGTAACGCCCCTGTCCATGCCTACTCGTCCAAGTGTCTGTGGTGAAATGCACCCTGTCACACACAGAGTTTCTCAAAGAAGCGGTGATGTTGTGTGCGACATGCTGGTGGAGCGCAGGCACACCTTTCTTTGAGAAGTAGTGCCGACTGGGCATCTGGTACTGGGGCACTGCGACGGACAAAAGGTCTCGAAAATCCTCTGTGTCCACCAGGCGGAAAGGCAGCATTTCTGTAGCCAAGAGCTTGCAGATGGTGAAATTCAACCTCTTAGCTTTCTCATGGCTAGGAGGAAATGGTCTTTTACTTGGCCACATCTGAGGGACCGAGGGCTCACTATTGTGCTTAGACGGGGTTGATAAGGGTGTCCCCGGCAAACTGCCGGTCTGTGAGGAAGATGCAGGCGGACATGTTAGGTTGCCTTGATCCAAAGGTGGTGCTATCGATGTCGGACAGCGCTCAACACCAGCTGGTGTTACCACCTCCAAAGAAAATGATGACCTGCCAATCACGCTGGCTGTTGCCGGTAAAGAGGTGGCAGGTCTGTGCCCCAAAACAGGTGTGACTGCTGTCCCCCCAGTCACAGAGGATGAAGAGGCCGCGGATGCACAAGATATGGCAGACGGTGGTTGGCCCGGCCGGCTAGGCCGCATTGTAGCACACTGAGCTTCCCACTGCAACTTATGCTTCATGTCCATATGCCGGTTCATGCATGAAGTACTCAAACTATGTATTTTTTGGCCTCTACTTAGCTTTTGCTGACAAATGTTACAGATAACACGAGTTGGGTCATCTTTATCGATCTGAAAAAATGCCCAGGCTATGCAAGGCTTAGCACCCATGCGACCTGAAGAGCCACCACGACTTGTGGTGAGAGGCAGAGTTGTGTTTGAGGATGCAGTTGTTGACGTGCTTCCAGTACTACGTCTCTGTCCAGGAAGGCGCAACCTGACCTCGTCGTCACTAGCATCTTCCTCCACCTCCTCTGCTGACCTCATCTCTTGGCTGACTGTGGGTTGACAGTAAGTGGGATCTCCAACCTCATCATCATCACCCTGTGCGTTATCACACCCGTCGTCCTCAGAGCCAACCTGTTCCTGCCCTGACAAAAAACTAAAGTTGTCGCTCCAATCAGGTATTTGAGTCTCATCATCGTCTTCCTCATTGTCTCCACCAACAGGAGTTACAGTTTGGGAATGAGGGTCTACATTATGGTCAGAACCTTCTGCGTCTGGTCCTGGATCCGACTCATAAAGATTCTGGGCATCAGTGCAGATCATTTCCTCGTCTGGATTCACAGAAGCGCTGGAGTCGACCTCTGATTCCCAGGCTATAGTATGAGTAAACAGCTCTACAGACTCAACCATCTGTTCTACCTCATACTCAGACGGGCAGCTGGAGATTTGGGAGCTGTGAGGAAGCAAGTGCGATTGGGGTGACACCTTTGAGGACTGGAGTATTTGTGATGTTGAAGTTGATGTGGAGGAGAGCCCACTTAAAGGAGCACTTGATATCCGTTGAAGCACCTGCTGTTTTTGTGCCTCATCTGGAATTTGTAGCGATTGGCGTGGCCGTAAGAAAGGGATCTTATCACATTGTCCGCTAAAAGAAGTAGACATTTTAGTTTGGCTGGAAGATGGTCTTTCTTCTGCAGATGTTACTGTTGCTTTAACACCTACCCCACGGACACAACCTTTTTTCCCCTTCCCAACACGCCTATTCCCCTTTCCACCAGCAGCAGGCCTTTTTCCACTCATTTTGGTGGTTAACTAATTAACAACTCTGGAGTTGTTTGCACAAAAAAACAATGGATGGGAACCGAGCAGAGCTGAGTGGCCAAACTGTGGTATTAGGCCAAAACTATTGGCTGGGTTAGATGCAGAAAAAAATTATATTCAATTTGCAACCTGATGGAGGTCAGTATAGATGGACTAATAGAACAAGTCCCACACACAGCTAGAAGCCCAAATATTTTTTCAGAGGTAGATGCAGAAAAAAATTGTATTCAGTTTGCAACCTGATGGAGGTCAGTATAGATGGACTAATAGAACAAGTCCTACACACAGCTAGAAGCCCAAATATTTTTTCAGAGGTAGATGCAGAAAAAAAATATATTCAGTTTGCAACCTGATGGAGGTCAGTATAGATGGACTAATAGAGAAAGTCCCACACACTGCTAGAAGGCCAAATATTTTTTCAGAGCTAGATGCAGACAAAAAATTATTTTTAATTTGCAACCTGATGGAGGTCAGTATAGATAGACTAATAGAGAAAGTCCCACACACTGCTAGAAGGCCAAATATTTTTTCAGAGCTAGATGCAGAAAAAAATTATATTCAGTTTGCAACCTGATGGAGGTCAGTATAGATGGACTAATAGAACAAGTCCCACACACAGCTAGAAGGCCAAATATTTTTTCAGAGGTAGATGCAGATAAAAATTATTTTTAATTTGCAGCCTGATGGAGGTCAGTATAGATGGACTAATAGAGAAAGTCCCACACACTGCTAGAAGGCCAAATATTTTTTCAGAGCAAGATGCAGAGAAAGAATTATTTTGAATTTGCAACCTGATGGAGGTCAGTATAGATGGACTAATAGAGAAAGTCCCACACACTGCTAGAAGGCCAAATATTTTTTCAGAGCTAGATGCAGATATAAATTATTTTTAATTTGCAACCTGATGGAGGTCAGTATAGATGGACTAATAGAGAAAGTCCCAAACACTGCTAGAAGGCCAAATATTTTTTCAGAGCTAGATGCAGAAAAAAATTATATTCAGTTTGCAACCTGATGGAGGTCAGTATAGATGGACTAATAGAACAAGTCCCACACACAGCTAGAAGCCCAAATATTTTTTCAGAGGTAGATGCAGAAAAAAATTATATTCAGTTTGCAACCTGATGGAGGTCAGTATAGATGGACTAATAGAGAAAGTCCCACACACTGCTAGAAGGCCAAATATTTTTTCAGAGCTTGATGCAGACAAAAAATTATTTTTAATTTGCAACCTGATGGAGGTCAGTATAGATGGACTAATAGAGAAAGTCCCACACACTGCTAGAAGGCCAAATATTTTTTCAGAGCTAGATGCAGATATAAATTATTTTTAATTTGCAACCTGATGGAGGTCAGTATAGATGGACTAATATAGAAAGTCCCACACACTGCTAGAAGGCCAAATAATTTTTCAGAGCTAGATGCAGAAAAAAATTATATTCAGTTTGCAACCTGATGGAGGTCAGTATAGATGGACTAATAGAACAAGTCCCACACACAGCTAGAAGGCCAAATATTTTTTCAGAGGTAGATGCAGATAAAAATTATTTTTAATTTTCAGCCTGATGGAGGTCAGTATAGATGGACTAATAGAGAAAGTCCCACACACTGCTAGAAGGCCAAATATTTTTTCAGAGCTAGATGCAGACAAAAAATTATTTTTAATTTGCAACCTGATGGAGGTCAGTATAGATGGACTAATAGAGAAAGTCCCACACACTGCTAGAAGGCCAAATATTTTTTCAGAGCTAGATGCAGATAAAAATTATTTTTAATTTGCAACCTGATGGAGGTCAGTATAGATGGACTAATAGAGAAAGTCCCACACACTGCTAGAAGGCCAAATATTTTTTCAGAGCTAGATGCAGAAAAAATTATATTCAGTTTGCAACCTGATGGAGGTCAGTATAGATGGACTAATAGAACAAGTCCCACACACAGCTAGAAGCCCAAATATGTTTTCAGAGGTAGATGCAGATAAAAACTATTTTTAATTTGCAACCTGATGGAGGTCAGTATAGATGGACTAATAGAGAAAGTCCCACACTCTGCTATAAGGCCAAATATTTTTTCAGAGCTAGATGCAGAAAAAAATTATATTCAGTTTGCAACCTGATGGAGGTCAGTATAGATGGACTAATAGAACAAGTCCCACACACTGCTAGAAGCCCAAATATTTTTTCAGAGCTAGATGGATGCTTTGCCCAAAAGATTTTACTTCACTAGGTGCAGTAAAAAAATTGGTATTCTATACACAGGTGGTATATCTTGAAACACAGATAGGCTACTCCACTGACTAACACACTCTGCAATAGGCCAAAAAGGATTAGCTTTGCTAGATTCAGCCAAATGCTGTGAAAACAACTTGCACAGCACTGGCACAGACCTGCCTGGCAATAACTGATAGGAACTGATGTATCCTAGTCCTGAAAAGGACTGCAATTACAATTAGTCTTTACTCCCACAATCTATCTATTTAAGAGCACAGACCTGCCTGATAAAAGTCGTAGAAAATGCTGTAACCTAGTCCTTAAAAGGACTGCAATCACAACTATTCCCTACTCCCAAGCTATCTGTAGATTTGTGCGAAAATTGGCTTGAAATTAACAAGGTATAGCGCACACAGCAGCAGCAGTGCCATTTAACACTCAGCTGCAACAGTGAGAAAATGATGGCGACGGGGAAAATGGCTTGGTCTTATAGGGCAAGGACATGTGACATACACTGCCAATGACACATGCCCTTGCTTGTGTGTAAAAAAGCACTTCGCTCCGTGTGTGCGCTGCTGATAGGCTGACAGATTGCACCTCCCCACTGTAAATGCGGGAAAGAGAAAAAAAAATGGAGATCTTCATTATTCCTGCAGAGATCCATCCCCTGCCCCTCCCCCCACCCCGCTGTACACTCAAACTGCGTATTAACATTAATTTTCATCATTACTGAGAAAAAATCCAGTTATGATTTTGGTGCACGAACAGTTATCGAACATAACCTCGAACAGCCGAATTTTTCTCAAATCGTTTGTGTTCGCCGAACGGCTCGAACACCGCCCAAAACAGCTCGAATTTGAGATTGGCAAATAGTTCGAGTCGAACAACGCTCATCTCTACTTGTAACTTTCCATCATGTGCCGAACTAACAATAATATGACCGTATGTGTGTTTCTGTAATAATTGGACTAACATTGGTTTAAGCCTGTAGTATGGCTGTAGGTGATTGGCTATTGATATACTCAAAACAATATATAATGCTAAGTAAAATAAATGGGATTAGAGATTCTCCGAATCCTCCCATACAGAGCTCTGTCTCCGTCTGGCTCCCTGATTGCAATCAACCTTGTAACATAATAATTTGACACGCACTTGGTCAACGGTGAAGGGTTATTGCTGCCCTACCTCAACAATACTGTGGCAAAAAAGTACAGAGGAAAAAGTGGTCGAAATTAAATATGTGAAAATGTTGTTGGACTTTCACATATAAAGGGACAAAATACTGGTCAACAACACACCCGACTTAACTATCATATGAGAAAAAGACGGTGTGGATTAACAACAGAGCAATACCTCAGTATAACAGGATTGAGGAAAAAGAAATGGAAGAGGCTAAAAATATGAAGACCCAAAAATTCAAATTCAAAGACTATGGCACAAATAAACAGTTGTGGTACCAGTGGTCCTGGGCACACTGGGTGCTGTCCACAAAACCTCAGGAAGCACAACAACTCAATGTTGACAAAATCACCATCAGCCAACTGCAAGAAGCAGCTCTACTCGGATGTGCTCAACGATATATTGCAACATCCCAGGTTCTTGAGAAGAACCTGATGTGTAACAAAGGCCAATGGCAACTGGTGACCTGGCAGCTGTGATTTACAATATAAAGTCTATAAATAATAATGATAGTATTAATAACAATAATGGTCAGTGCACGGTGGAATTCTTATTTTACGGAACCTTGTTTTCAAGGTCGCTGGGTGAAATGGCAACACAGACATGGAGGACTATGGTGTTTCTCTCCAGTGGTGTACATGAAGTGTGAATTCAGGACATGGGCAATCTACTGCGCACATATGATCATACAGTATAACAGAAACGGAGAATATAATCACCAGATTGTGTGCTGGACAGAACTTCACAAGTTTTTGAATTGCTAGCTTTCTCATTTGACTGAGTCTGTGCACCGTCAGAAGAAAGACATAATGTAGAAATGCAGTGAGTCGGTGTGTCCTATATGTTTTGATCGCAACCATATATACCAATAAGCAAAAATAGTGATCACACTCTGATAGTAGTCATCTGAGTTTACTCCTCTCTTCCTGAGTGCGACACAAGGTGAGGGGAGTCACAACTAGTAATTTGAGGTGCCATATTATCAAGCACAGCCCACTCTCTTCTCCTTTTGTTGTGGAGCAGAGTGAGTGCCTGTCCTGTTACCTCAGGCAAAGCATTCTGAGAATTGTAATTCTGTAATTAAAGACAAAGTGGATGGCCTCACTTATATTTGAATAAGAACTAGCGGTTAGAAATGCGTTGGAGTGTTAAGTGGAGGCTGTCTATGAACACAATGATATAATAAAGACTGAAAATATAATCCCCAGATTGTGTGCTGGACAGGTATATGGGTATGATGAATGAAGTGAGAGCATGGAGGGTAAGTACAAAGTCTGGTCGCTGAATTACGTTAGGGATATTATTAGTGATGAGCGAGCATGCTCGCCACTGCTCGGTATTCGCCCGAGCATCACGGTGCTCGACAAGCTCGGCGAGTAATTCCGGGTTGCTCAGGCGGGAACTCTGGTCCCCTCCCTGCATGTTTGGCACTCTTTAGAGAGCCAATGAACATGCATGGATTGCATGCCACGCACTGTAATGCCGTAGCCATGTTGGTTGTGGGCATTACAGTGATTGGCTGGCCGCACAGCATCATCAGTTCTATATAACACTGGGCGCCGCCATGCTCGTCACAGTGAACCTCGGAATCAGGCAGAGTAGGGAGAGCTGCTGCTGTGTCAGGGAGAGATTTGATTCTTTATAGTTAGTATAGGTAGTCCACTACATATATATATATATATGTATCCAACTGAACTAACAATCCTTCTGAAGACTAATCCAGCTGCATATAGTCAATGGTTATAGCAGGAGTTAGGCAGGCAGGCAGTGTATGTGGCAGACTGCAGTGCCTATAGTGCAAGAGGGTCCATTGAAAGTCCTGTCTGCTGCTGCTGTAATAATTACAGATATTTGTAGACATAGCCCCAGATATCAGGGACAGGGCAATTTTTTTTTCTTAATCATGGTTATTTTCTTAAAAAGCTATCCAGAGTACACCATTTTTCTGTTCCATTTGCTTGTTCTCACTGCATAATAAAGCCAGATTTGTTCCATATTTCAGCAATAAAAATCCAGAAATGTAAACTGAACGTGAAAAATATTGGCCTCCTTTTCCATTCTGTTGCAGTGTGTCGGTCAAGCTATTCACACTAGGTGTCTGTGAAGAATAGTATTAGTAAATTACAGGCCTGCTATTTAAAACCGTGGTTCTCTGTCAGACATATCAGGTATAAGACTGTTCCAAAATCAGACATTTCTTCCATTTCCATTCTGTTGCAGTGTGTCAGTCAAGCTATTCACACTAGGTGTCTGTGAAGAATAGTGTTGGCAAATTACAGGCCTGCTATTTAAAACCGTGGTTCTCTGTCAGACATAACACCTATAAGACTGTTCCAAAATCAGCCATTTCTTTCATTTCGTTGCAGTGTGTCGGTCAAGCTACTCACACTACGTCTCTGTGGAGAAAAATATTAGTAAATTACAGGCCTGCTATTTAAAATTGTGGTTCTCTGTCAGAAGTATCACATACGGTGGGTACGGAAAGTATTCAGACCCCTTTAAATTTTTCATTCTTTGTTTCATTGCAGCCATTTGGTAAATTCTAAAAAGTTCATTTTTTTTCTCATTAAAGTACACTTTGCACCTTATCTTGACTGAAAAATACAGAAATGAGGAAATTTTTGCAAATTTATTAAAAAAGAAAAACTGAAATATCACTTGGTCATAAGTATTCAGACCTTTGCTCAGTATTGAGTAGAATAATCCTTTTGAGCTAGTAAAGCAATGAGTCTTCTTGGGAATGATGCAACAAGTTTTTCACACCTGGATTTGGGGATTCTCTGCCATTCTTCCTTGCAGATCCTCTCCTGTTCCGTCAGGTTGTATGGTGAACGTTGGTGGACAGCCATTTTCAGGTCTCTCCAGACATGCTCAATTGGACTTAGGTCAGGGCTCTGGCTGGGCCAGTCAAGAATGGTCACAGAGTTGTTCTGAAGCCACTCCTTTGTTATTTTAGCTGTGTGCTTAGTAGTGTTGAGCCACCCCCGTAGTGTTCGAGTTCGGTTTCGGGTCGCCGAACTGTTCGTCGAACTGTTCGTCGAACACCTTCGAACACCGTTAAAACCAATGGCAGGCAAGCAAAAACACATAGAAACACATAGAAAACACCTTCAAAGGTGTCCAAAAGCTGACAAACTGCTCAGAAGACATAACTAACACATGGAAAAGTGACAAGTACATATAGTCATGCAAAAAGAAAAGAGGTGGAGGAGTAAAAGGAGGGGGAGACACAGATATAGGCATGTCATGCCCTTCTAAAATCCAAAAAGTGAGAAGCCGACACGGCCAGTCCATTCCTGCCCGTGCCACCTCCGTTTGTGCCAGAGCCGCGGTGGACCCTGACGGCCAGCCCCCCTCTCCCAATACTGGTGCCTGTCCGCTGGTGGGTCGAGAGAGCCCCCCTGTGGTGGAGGCAGCTCTAAGCTTTTTAATTTAAATTGTGTCTCTAATTTGAATGAATACACTTTAAATCCTTTTACAAGGATCTATTGAAGGGCAAGTCTCATGCCAGCAGCTGCGTAATTCCAGCTCCAGTAGCGTCCACTAAAGCTGCTGCAGTTAAAAAGCTTTTATAAGGATCGAGCTCGGCTGTCCACCGCAAGGCGTCCTACCGCCAGTCCCAGCCCCTATGCCTTGGGGTGCCTCCTGATGCTCTTCACTGAGTATCCCGTGGTCCCGAAGCATTTCCTTTGAAAAAATTAAGTGTCCAAACTACAGGTGGTGTAGCTTGCTTAACAGCCGGGATAATCCGCTGACTAGCAGACACTGCTACTAGGCACAAAGTATTTCCTGGGCTAGATGCAGTTAAAAATTTGTAATTAGATACTCTTGTTGGATACTGAGAAAGCATTCCATAGAGTCTCCTGGCACGCCATATATGATTCTCTTAAAAAGCTTGGGGTAGGGGTCTAGGGGACCCTTTTATAGCCAAAATCACGGCCCTGTATCGCAATGCGTCACCTAGGCTGAAGATAAATGGAACTGTAGCACCCTGAGGGCTCGGTTGCTGCAGAGGTATTGCACCTCACCCAGAGGTGTGATATCTCACTCTCAGGTAAGGATAGAGTGTGGATCAGGACCCCGACACCTGCATGCATTACACCACATTGCCGTGGGGCAGGGAGACCAATATGTCCCTGAGATGGGCACGACAGTCCCTGTCTCTGGCTGGAGTGGGGGGAGGGAACACTGAGGAAGGGGAACCCTGTAGTGCAGGAGCAGGGAGGAAGCAGTTCCTGGGTGCATTGAGAAGGGAGTATAAAAGGTGGGCACCATCTTAGTTCAGTGCAGAGAAGTCTGAGCAGAAGTGACAGGGAGCAGGGGCTCTGCATGAGCTCTGCTCCAGAGGCGGGCCTAGTAACAGAGGCCCAGGCCTGGAAGAGGGAGAAGGAAGGAAGAGGAGCGGAGAAGGCTCCAGGAACGAGGAACAAAGGGATCCTAGGGGTGTGGACGGGCGAGTCGCCACCGCACGCCCGAATCCACCTGCGTGGAGGGGTCAGGCCAAAGGGGGAGACCAGTCCCCGAAACTAGTGGAGGCGGGAAACGACCCTCAGCTAGAAACCGGAGCCTGTGACATTTTATGTGGCGCAGCCCCTCGCTACACCCGCTAGGAGGGCAGCACATAAGGTCAGGGAAACTGGCGCCAAGTTTACCAAGAGGAGGCCCGAGGCAGCCGGACAGAAGGGTTGGTAAGAAAGGCCAGACAAAGGACACACAAAGGGGGTCCTGTGAAGCGCTCCAAAGTTATCTGGGAGTTGTCTGAGCCCCTCACCTGGTGAGCACAGTACGACGTGGGCAGCAGTTACCTGCAGAAGTGGTCTGGAGAATAAGAACTGTGAGTAAAGGCCCTGGACTGCATCACTGACTCCGTGTCGTTACTGCTGCTGCACTGCACCATCACCCCCATACTCCGCATACACTGCCCTGAGGCTATACTCCTCCCGTGGGGAGTTATGCTACGCTCTGCTGCACCCACAACGCCAGCCTCAGCGGTCTGCCCTGCAGCGGCGGTTCACTCTGACCGCAATCCACGGGTGGCGTAGTCGGACATTTAAACATCAAAACCACATAAATAGTTCCGCCACTGGTTTGACCGCCCTGAGCCACGGAACCGGGTCGCCGCCACGGAAACTACAACCACCAGCATCCACCAAAAAGGGTCCGGCTCCGGATGTTCCAAGGCCCAGGGGGCATGTCAGAACATTTTCATCACCTTTCATAATCACCTATGGGACAAGGCAGGGATGTCCTCTGTCCCCTCTCTTATACATCCTAGTGACGGAGCACCTGCTCTCATCAATTCGCCATAACCCCAATATTAGGTGGATTGAGGTGGGAGGCACCGAGTACAAGTGCTCTGCATTTGCTGATGATGTCAATCACATATATCCATCAGCAGGCTATTATGGCTGAAATAGATCACTTTGTTACATGGTCAAATTTTAAAATCAATACAGCGAAGTCTGAGGCCCTCGATGTTTCCCTCCCCAAATCCATACAGGATTCCATCCAGTCCAACTTTCCCTTTGCCTGGCCCTCACAGGGTATCAAATTCTTAGGAATTCCTATTCATAGAGACCTCTCCCGTCTATGTTATCTTAATTTTGGGCCCTTTATTGAACAACTCCATACAGACCACGGTTGGCAAGTTAGAACTGTAAGATTCACTACGTGAACCACTGGTGTTTTGTGGAAAAGCACATGTACACTGTGTTCCAAATTATTATGCAAAAAGTGTTTAGGAGTGATAAGGGAAGAATTTGTTTGTTTGTCAGTTAAACTCATTGATGGTGATGTGTGTCAGGGCTCTTTATATCACTGTAAGCAATTGCAGACACCTGTGCTAATTAGTTAGGCAGGTGTGTCCAATTAATGGCAAGACTACTTAAGAAGGCTGTCCCACATTATTAAGCAGCCTACATTTTCTGCCAAAATGGGAAAGAAAAAGGATGTGTCAGCTGCTGAGAAGCAACAAATTGTGTAGTGTTTAGGTCAAGGCATGACTACAATCAACATTGTGAGATGATCAGGATGAAGTGTCTTGGCAATCAAGAAGTATGTAGCTGATTCACAGTACACACGTGTGCGTGCTGATAAGGGCAAATTGAGGACTCTTTCCTACAGGCAATTATGTCAGGTTAAAAGAGCAGCGGCAAAAAAGCCTTGTCATAGCAGCAGACAAGTTTTTGAAGCTGCTGGTGCCTCCAACGTCCCCCGAACAACAAGATGCAGGGTCCTTCAGAGGTTTGCAGCTGTGCGTACGCCATCCTGTCGACCTCCTCTATCCACTGCACACAAGCAGAAATGGCTCCAGTGGGCCAAACATTACATGAAGACTGATTTCAAAACTGTTTTGTTCACGGATGAGTGACGTGCAACGCTCGATGGTCCAGATGGATGGAGTGGAGGATGGCTGGTTGATGGACACCCCACGCAAACACGGCTACAGCACCAACAAGGAGGAGGTGGAGTAATGTTTTGGGCTGGAATCATGGGGAGAGAGATTGTCAGCCCCTTTAGGATCCCTGAAGGGATAAAGATGAACTCCATAATGTATGTGGAGTTTCTCAAACAGCACTTCCTGCCATGGTTCAAGAAGAAGAACCGTGTATTCCACAGCAAGATCATTTTCATGCATGATAATGCACCGTCTCATGCTGCACATAACACATCTGCATCTCTGGCTGATATGGGCATAAAAGGGGACAAACTTATGGTGTGACCCCCATGCTCCCCTGACCTCTACCCCATTCAGAACCTCTGGAGCATCATCAAAAGGAGTGTCTATGATGGCAGGAGGCAGTTCACATCTAAGCAACAGCTCTGGGAGGGTATTCTGTCCTCATGCAAAACAATTGAAGCAGAAACCATCCAAAACCAGACAAATTCAATGGATGAAAGAGTTCAGAAGCTCCTTTCGAACAAGGGGTCCTATGTGCAAATGTAACATCACCTAGAATAAAGTTTTGAGTTGAAAACTGTTTGATTTCAGTTTCTAATAACCTGCTAATGCTTATAATTTCAAAAATGACCATTTTTTTGGTCTTTATTAAAATGAAAAGGTTGATCGAAGAGTGTGGGGGATCTAAGAGTGTGGCAACCCAGTAGTCAGGATTACTTCGAATTCTGACAATCTGAGGGTCATGTTGCAGGTAGTGCAGCAAGAAGGCACTTATGTGTCTTGCGCATCTCGGAGCCCCAAAATTATTTTCCGGGCTAGATGCAGCTAAAAATTATTATTAATTTTAAATCTGGTGGAGCTTAGTATAGATGGCCTAATAGAATCAGTACTGCACACTGCTACAAAGCCTAAATTATTTTCCAGCCAAGATACAGATAAACATGATTAGTAATTTTAAATCTGGTGGAGCTTAGTATAGATGGCCTAATAGAATCATTACTGCACACTGCTACAAAGCCCAAATAATTTTCCAGCCAAGATACAGATAAACATTATTAGTAATTTGAAATCTGGTGGAGCTTAGTATAGATGGCCTGATAGAATCATTACTGCACACTGCTACAAAGCCCAAATAATTTTCCAGCCAAGATACAGATAAACATGATTAGTAATTTGAAAGCTTAAAACGGTTGGTGAGGTGATTTTAACCAATCATCAAGCTTTTACTCTCCCAGGATGACACAGGGGTAGAAAAGTCGTTTCGGACCCATGATTTGTTCATCTTTATGAACGTGAGTCTGTCTACATTATCAGTGGAGAGCCGCGTTCGCTTATCTGTCAGCACACCACCAGCAGCGCTGAACACACGTTCATGCAGAACGCTGGCTGCGGGGAATGACAAGATCTCCAAGGCGTAAGTGGCGAGCTCCGGCCATTTATCCAGATTGGAAGCCAAAAAAGAGCAAGGGTCCAGTGACACAGTCATGGCTTCAATGTTTACTTGGAGATACTCCTGTACCATCGTCTCTAGGCGTTGACTATGTGTCAGACTTCTTGTCTCCTGTGGCCTTGCAAAGGATGAGCTAAAAAGTGGTGAAATGATTCCGCAAAATTGATGTTACCAGCAGATACTGTCTTTCTGTTACGGTTTGAGTGCTGAACACTCAACGGTCCCATGGTTGGCAAGTTGGAACTGTGAGATTCACTACGTGCACCACTGGTGTTTTGTGGAAAAGCACATGTAAGATTCTGCAACAGTCTCTGCTGATACTCCAGCATGCGTGCATCCCTTTCTATGGCAGGAATTATTTCTGCAAATTTACTTTTGTACCGGGGATCTAACAGTGTGGCAACCCAGTAGTCAGGATTATTTCTAATTCTCCCAATTCGAGGGTCATGTTGCAGGTAGTGCAGCAAGAAGGCACTCATGTGTCTTGCGCATCCAGGAGCAACAAGTCCCTGTTGTGTTGGTGGCGAGGTAACAATCATGCTTCCTTCCTCTGTCCTCTCCCCCCAACCTCGCACAACAGAAATGTGATCAAGGTCTCCCTCATCTGATGAGTCTTCCATCAGTTCGTCCTCCACTTCTTCCTGGGCTCCTGAACCTTCCTCACTAGTTTGTCTGCTACCATGCGCCCTGGTAAAACCATCTCCCCCACCCTCACATGCCTGCCACCTTGGTGCTGCCGACCGTCTGGACCTTGCAGATGTTATCCCTTCCGCATACAACTCCTCCTCCTCTACTTCCTCCACCTCCTCTTGTGCCACCACCTGACTCCGAATTTTGTTTAACATGTGCTCCAGCATGTAAATCACAGGAATATTCATGCTGTTAATGGCATCGTCAGCACTAAACATCTTCGTCGCCATTTCAAAACTGTGCAGAAGGGTGCATAGGTCCCTGATCTGAGACTACTCCTCCAGCGTGATTTGCCCCACCTCTGGATCCCGTTGGCCCAGACTATACGTCAGAACGTATTGCACCAGGGCTTGTCGGTGCTGCCACAGTCGCTGCAACATGTGCAGAGCTGAATTCCACCGGGTAGGCACATCGCATTTTAGCCGGTGAAGTGGCAGGCCCAACGACTTCTGTAGAGATGTAAGTCGCTGAGCTGCGGGATGCAAACGTCGGAAGTGAGCACACAGCGACCGTGCCCTCTGCAGAAGGCCATCTAGTCCGGGATAGTGGGCTAAAAATTGCTGGACAACCAGGTTCAACACGTGAGCCATACAAGGCACGTGTGTGATATTGCCCCGGCGAAGGGCCGCACCCGGGTTTGCAGCATTGTCGCACATGGCCTTCCCTGGTTTCAGGTCCAGTGGAGACAACCATTCATGAAATTGGTTCTCCAGAGCTGACCACAACTCCTCAGCTGTGTGACTCACATTTCCCAGACATTTCAAAGTAAAAACTGCCTGATGACGTTGAGCCCTACTGCCAGCATAGTAAGGAGGTGTGCAGGATCCCTTCTGCGCAGTTAGAAAGCTTGTGGCATGACCAGACAGGCTTTGGGTGCAGGTGGAGGACCGAGAGGAGGTTGAGGAGGCAGAAGCAGTGGAGGAACTTTGACATAAAGAGGATTGACGCACAACTCGTGGGGACGGCAAGACTTGGACAGCAGCCCCTTGTCCTGCTGTCACCATAGTTACCCAGTGCCCAGTCAGTGACATGTAACGCCCCTGTCCATGCCTACTCGTCCAAGTGTCTGTGGTGAAATGCACCCTGTCACACATAGAGTTTCTCAAAGAAGCGGTGATGTTGTGTGCGACATGCTGGTGGAGCGCAGGCACACCTTTCTTTGAGAAATAGTGCTGACTGGGCATCTGGTACTGGTGCACTGCGACAGACATAAGGTCTCAAAAATCCTCTGTGTCCACCAGGCGGAAAGGCAGCATTTCTGTAGCCAAGAGCTTGCAGATGGTGAAATTCAACCTCTTAGCTTTCTCATGGCTAGGAGGAAATGGTCTTTTACTTGTCCACATCTGAGGGACTGTGTGCTTGCTGTTGTGCTTAGACGGGGTTGATAAGGGTGTCCCCGGAAAACTGCCGGTCTGTGAGGAAGATGCAGGCGGACATGTTAGGATGCCTTGATCCAAAGGTGGTGCTATCGATGTCGGACAGCACTCAACACCAGCTGGTGTTACCACCTCCAAAGAAAATGATGACCTGCCAATCACGCTGGCTGTTGCGGGTAAAGAGCTGGCAGGTCTGCGTCCCAAAACAGGTGTGACTGCTGTCCCCCCAGTCACAGAGGATGAAGAGGCCGCAGATGCACAAGATGGGGCAGACGGTGGTTGGCCCGGCCGGCTAGGCCGCATTGTAGCACAGTGAGCTTCCCACTGCAACTTATGCTTCATGTCCATGTGCCGGTTCATGCATGAAGTACTCAAACTATGTATTTTTTGGCCTCTACTTAGCTTTTGTTGACAAATGTTACAGATAACACGAGTTGGGTCATCTTTATCGATCTGAAAAAATGCCCAGGCCATGCAAGGCTTAGCACCCATGCGACCTGCAGAGCCACCACGACTTGTGGTCAGAGGCAGAGTTGTGTTTGAGGATGCAGTTGTTGACGTGCTTCCAGTACTACGTCTCTGTCCAGGAAGGCGCAACCTGACCTCGTCGTCACTAGCATCCTCCTCCACCTCCTCTGCTGACCTCATCTCTTGGCTGACTGTGGGTTGACAGTAAGTGGGATCTACAACCTCATCATCATCACCCTGTGTGTTATCACACCCGTCGTCCTCAGAGCCAACCTGTTCCTGCCCTGACAAAAAACTAAAGTTGTCGCTCCAATCAGGTATTTGAGTCTCATCATTGTCTTCCTCATTGTCTCCACCAACAGGAGTTACAGTTTGGGAATGAGGGTCTACATTATGGTCAGAACCTTCTGCGTCTGGTCCTGGATCCGACTCATAAAGATTCTGGGCATCAGTGCAGATCATTTCCTCGTCTGGATTCACAGAAGCGCTGGAGCCGACCTCTGATTCCCAGGCTATAGTATGAGTAAACAGCTCTGCAGACTCAACCATCTGTTCTACCTCATACTCAGACGGGCAGCTGGAGATTTGGGAGCTGTGAGGAAGCAAGTGCGATTGGGGTGACACCTCTGAGGACTGGAGTATTTGTGATGTTGAAGTTGATGTGGAGGAGAGCCCACTTAAAGGAGCACTTGATATCCGTTGAAGCACCTGCTGTTTTTGTGCCTCATCTGGAATTTGTAGCGATTGGCGTGGCCGTAAGAAAGGGATCTTATCACATTGTCCGCTAAAAGAAGTAGACATTTTAGTTTTGCTGGAAGATGGTCTTTCTTCTGCAGATGTTACTGTTGCTTTAACACCTACCCCACGGACACAACCTTTTTTCCCCTTCCCAACACGCCTATTCCCCTTTCCACCAGCAGCAGGCCTTTTTCCACTCATTTTGGTGGTTAACTAATTCACAACTCTGGAGTTGTTTGCACAAAAAAATAATGGATGGGAACCGAGCAGAGCTGAGTGGCCAAACTGTGGTATTAGGCCAAAGCTATTGTCTGGGTTAGATGCAGAAAAAAATTATGTTCAGTTTGCAACCTGATGGAGGTCAGTATAGATGGACTAATAGAACAAGTCCCACACACTGCTAGAAGGCCAAATATTTTTTCAGAGCTAGATGCAGAAAAAAATTATATTCAATTTGCAACCTGATGGAGGTCAGTATAGATGGACTAATAGAACAAGTCCCACACACTGCTAGAAGGCCAAATATTTTTTCAGAGCTAGATGCAGAAAAAAATTATTTTCAATTTGCAACCTGATGGAGGTCAGTATAGATGGACTAATAGACAAGTCCCACACACTGCTAGAAGGCCAAATATTTTTTCAGAGCTAGATGCAGAAAAAAATTATATTCAATTTGCAACCTGATGGAGGTCAGTATAGATGGACTAATAGAACAAGTCCCACACACTGCTAGAAGGCCAAATATTTTTTCAGAGCTAGATGCAGAAAAAAATTATATTCAATTTGTAGCCTGATGGAGGTCAGTATAGATCGACTAATAGAACAAGTCCCACACACTGCTAGAAGCCCAAATATTTTTTCAGAGGCAGATGCAGAAAAAAATTATATTCAGTTTGCAACCTGATGGAGGTCAGTATAGATGGACTAATAGAACAAGTCACACACACTGCTAGAAGGCCAAATATTTTTTACGAGCTAGATGCAGAAAAATATTATATTCAATTTGCAACCTGATGGAGGTCAGTATAGATGGACTAATAGAACAAGTCCCACACACTGCTAGAAGGCCAAATATTTTTTCTGAGCTAGATGCAGAAAAAAATTATATTCAATTTGCAACCTGATGGAGGTCAGTATAGAAGGACTAATAGAACAAGTCCCACACACTGCTAGAAGCCCAAATATTTTTTCAGAGCTTGATGCAGAAAAAAAGTTGTATTCAGTTTTCAACCTGATGGAGGTCAGTATAGATGGACTAATGAAACAAGTCCCACACACTGCTAGAAGCCCAAATATTTTTTCAGAGGTAGATGCAGAAAAAAATTATATTCAGTTTGCAACCTGATGGAGGTCAGTATAGATGGACTAATAGAACAAGTCCCACACACTGCTAGAAGCCCAAATATTTTTTCAGAGTTAGATGCAGAAAAAAATGATATTCAATTTGCAACCTGATGGAGGTCAGTATAGATGGACTAATAGAACAAGTCCCACACACTGCTAGAAGCCCAAATATTTTTTCAGAGCTAGATGCAGAAAAAAATTATATTCAATTTGCAACGTGATGGAGGTCAGTATAGATGGACTAATAGAACAAGTCCTACACACTGCTAGAAGGGCAAATATTTTTTCCGAGCTAGATGCAGAAAAAAATTATATTCAATTTGCAACCTGATGGAGGTCAGTATAGATAGACTAATAGAACAAGTCCCACACACTGCTAGAAGGCCAAATATTTTTTCAGAGCTAGATGCAGATAAAAATTCTTTTGAATTTGCAACCTGATGGAGGTCAGTATAGATGGACTAATAGAACAAGTCCCACACACTGCTAGAAGGTCAAATATTTTTTCAGAGCTAGATGCAGAAAAAAATTATATTCAATTTGCAACGTGATGGAGGTCAGTATAGATGGACTAATAGAACAAGTCCCACACACAGCTAGAAGCCCAAATATTTTTTCAGAGGTAGATGCAGAAAAAAATTATATTCAGTTTGCAACCTGATGGAGGTCGGTATAGATGGACTAGTAGAACAAGTCCCACACACTGCTAGAAGCCCAAATATTTTTTCAGAGCTAGATGCAGAAAAAAATTATATTCACTTTGCAACCTTATGGAGGTCAGTATAGATGGACTAATAGAATGATGCTATGCCCAAAAGGTTTTACTTCACTAGGTGCAGTAAAAAAATTGGTATTCTATACACAGGTAGTGTAGCTTGCAACACAGATAGGCTACTCCACTGACTAACACACTCTGCAATAGACCAAAAAGGATTAGCTTTGCTAGATTTAGCCAAATGCTGTGAAAAAAACTTGCACAGCACTGGCACAGACCTGCCTGGCGAAAACTGATAGGAACTGATGTAACTTAGTCCTGAAAAGGACTGCAATTACAATTAGTCTTTACTCCCACAACGTATCTATTTAAGAGCACAGAACTGCCTGATAAAAGTCGTAGGAAATGCTGTAACCTAGTCCTTAAAAGGACTGCAATCACAACTATTCCCTACTCCCAAGCTATCTGTAGATTTGTGCGAAAATTGGCTTGAAATTAACAAGGTATAGCACACACAGCAACAGCGGTGCCGTCTAACACGCAGCTGCAGCAGTGAGAAAATGGTGGCGACGGGGAAAATGGCTGGGTCTTATAGGGCAAGGACATGTGACATACACTGCCAATGACACATGTCCTTGCTTGTGTGAAAAAAAGCACTTCTCTCCGTGTGTGCGCTGCTGATAGTCTGACAGATTGCACCTCCCCACTGTAAATGCGGGAAAGAGAAAAAAAAAATGGAGATCTTCATTATTCCTGCAGAGATCCATCCCCTGCCCCCCCCCCGCCCCACTGTACACTCAAACTGCGTATTAACATTAATTTTCATCATTACTGAGAAAAAATCCAGTTATGATTTTGGTGCACGAACAGTTATCGAACATAACCTCGAACAGCCGAATTTTTTTCAAATCGTTCGTGTTCGCCGAACGGCTCGAACACCGCCCAAAACAGCTCGAATTTGAGATTGGCGAACAGTTCGAGTCGAACAACGCTCATCTGTAGTGCTTAGGGTCATTCTCTTGTTGGAAGGTGAACCTTCGGACAAGTCTGAGGTCCAGAGCACTCTGTAAGAGGTTTTCATCCAGGATATCTCTGTACTTGGACGCATTCATGTTTCCTTCAATTGCAACCAGTCTTCCTGACCCTGCAGCTGAAAATCACCCCCATAGCATGATGCTGCCACCACCATGTTTCACTGTTGGGATTGTATTGGGCAGGTGATGAGCAGTGCCTAGTTTTCTCCACATATACCACTTAGAATTATCACCAAAAAGTTCTATCTTCAGCTCATCAACCAGAGAATCTTATTTCTCATAGTCTGTGAGTCCTGCATGTGTTTTTGAGCAAACTCTATACGGGCTTTCATATGTCTTGCACTAAGGAGAGGCTTCCGTTGGGCCACTCTGCCATAAAGGCCCGAGTGGTGGAGGGCTACAGTGATAGTTGACTTTGTGGAACTTTCTTCCATTTCCCTACTGCATCTCTGTAGCTCAACACAGTGATCTTGGGGTTCTTCTTCACCTCTCTCACCAAGGCTCTTCTCCCATGATTGCTCAGTTTGGCTGGACGGCCAGGTCTAGGAAGACTTCTGGTGGTCTCAAACTTCTCCCATTTAAGGATTATAGAGGCCACTGTGCTCTTAGGAACCTTGAGTACTGCAGAAATTCTTTTGTAATCTTGGCCAGATCTGTGCCTTGCCACAATTCTGTCTCTAAGCTCCTTGGGCAGTTCTTTTGAGCTCATGATTCTCATTTGGTCTGACATGTACTGTGAGCTGTGAGGTCTTATATAGACAGGTGTGTGCCTTTCCAAATCAAGTCCTATCAGTTTAATTAAACACAGCTGGACTCCAATGAAGGAGTAGAACCATCTCAAGGAGGATCACAAGGAAATGGACAGCATGTGACTTAAATATGAGTGTCTGAGAAAAGGGGTCTGAATACTTATGACCATGTGATATTTCAGTTTTTCTTTTTTAATAAATTTGCAAAAAGTTCAACATTTCTGTTTTTTTTTCAGTCAAGATAGGGTGCAGAGTGTACTTTAATGGGAAAAAATGAACGATTTAGAATTTACCAAATGGCTGCTATGAAATAAAGCGTGAAAAATTTAAAGGGGTTTGAATACTTTCCGTACCCACTGTATAACTGCATTCCAAAATCAGCCATTTCTTGTGAACGTGAAAAATATTGTCCTCCATTAAAAATGGGCAAGGTGTGTGGCAAAGGACAGGGAAGTGGACGTGATGGTGCATGCAGAGACCGAGGACGTGGCCGTGGGCAAGCTGAAATTGCCAGAACAAACACCCACATCTTGTCGCTCGACCTTCCTGTCCCAATTACTAGTGGACCGCTGAACACCACTATTGAACACAGAGCAGTGTCAAAAGGTTATTGGTTGGATAGCAGATAATGCTTCCAGTCACTTTGCCATCACCACCACCCAAGTCTTCCACACGGTCAAGTCTCAGTAGCCGCGAGTCTGGATCGCATATTCCTCACCCTGATCCTCCTTCCTCCCATCATGTTGAGTACCCAGAGACAACTGATCCCACACTTGGACACTCAGAAGAGCTGTTCACTTTTCCATTTGTAGATTCGGGCCTCTCGCCGGGCCAGCTTCAAGCGAGTCAAGAGGAGAACGCGTGTAGCGATGCCCAAATATTGGAGCAGCCACGGTTTCATGAAGGTGACGGTGAGAAAGTGCAATTACTGTCACAAGAGGTGGATGATGATGATGAGACACAATTGCTAGAAAGTCAGGAGGAGGACCAGGGTTTGGAAGTGGAAGACGAAGTGATGGATAATATAGTAACTGACCCAACCTGGCAGGGGGACATACAGGGGGAGGACAGCAGCACACGGGGGGGGGGCGTAGCACCACAGCAGGTAAGAAGAAGCAGTTTGGTGGCCACAGACACAAGGTGGGAAAGTGTTCCTCGTAACACCAACACGACAGAAGTTGCCAGTACAACTGTTAGGTCTTCACGAGTCTGGTTATTTTTTAAAGACTCTGCAGATAACCCCAAAAAAGCCATTTGCACCCCCTGCCAGGCCAGCATCAGCAGGGGTAAGAAAACTAGCAGCCTGACGACAACCAGAATGATCAGGCACATGGCAGCAAAGCACCCGACTAAGTGGGCCAAACCCCAGGGACCAGCAACAGTGTCTGCGGGTGACACCACTGCTTGTTCCACTGTTGTGCATGCACGCCAATCCCCTGTCCATGGCGCATGCCAATATGTCTCCCGCCCTGCACCTGTCGATGAACACTCTCAACTAGCACCATCAGCAAGCACGTCCACGTCCTTGTCCCAGCGCAGCGTTCAGTTGTCCCTACCCCAGTCCTTGGAATGCAAGCTCAAATACGCAGCCAACGCCCCACAGGCCACACTACTAAATTCACACATTTCGAGAATGCTTGCGCACGAAATGTTGCCTTTCAGGCTCGTGGAGACAGAAGCTTTTCGCAACCTGATGGCGGTGGCTGTCCCTCGTTACTCAGTCCCCAGGTGCCACTATTTCTCCCAGTTTGCCGTTCCCGCATTACACGAGCACGTGTCCCTCAACATTAGACATGCCCTCAACAACGCAGTTACTGGGAAAGTCCACCTATCCACGGACATGTGGACAAGTGCTTGTGGGCAGGGACGGTACATCTCGCTGACGGCACACTGGGTTAAAATAGTGGAAGCTTGGACCCAGTCGGACCATGGGACCGAACACGTCCTCCCGACGCCGAGGATTAATCGGGTCAATCAGGGTTGCCCCCACATTGTACAGCTCCTGCACCTCCTCCTCCTCTTCAGCCTCCATCTCCGAAATGATCACATCAGTCACAAGCTGGAAGCACTGCAGCACTGACTCGGCCAAGCGACAACATGCTGTGCTGAAGTTAATATGCTTAGGTGACAATCCGCACAACTCTGAAGAGTTGTGGACAGCTCTGAAAGAGGAGTCAGATCTGTGACTAACACCGCTGACCCTACAGCCAGGCATGGTCGTGTGTGAATGGCCGGAACCTGGTGGCGGCTCTGAGGCGAGGCGAGCTCACACACGTACCATGCCTGGACCATGTGCTTAACCTCGTGGTTCAGCGGTTTCTCAAAACCTACCCGGATCTGTCGGATATGCTTGTCAAAGTAAGCAGCCTGTGTGCCCATTTTAGAAAGTCATCTACAGCTTCCCCCGGCCTTTGCCGTGCTTCAGCAGCATTTGCAGCTTCCAGCTCACTGACTGATCTGCGATGTTCCAACGCGTTGGAACGCTAAATTGCAGATGTTGGGAAGGATTTGTGAGCAGAAGAGGGCAGTTGTTGACTACTAGCATCAACATGGCCACCGGTATTCAGGTCAGACTCCACACAGAAAACTTTAGGAGTGGACATGGATGTCAGACAAACAATACAGACCAAAAGTTTGGACACACCTTCTCATTAAAAGATTTTTCTGTTTTTTCATGACTATGAAAATTGTACATTCACACTGAAGGCATCAAAACTTTGAATTAGCACATGTGGAATTATATACTTAACAAAAGAGTGTGAAACAACTGAAAATATGTCTTATATTCTAGGTTCTTCAAAGTAGCCACCTTTTGCTTTGATGACTGCTTTGCACACTCTTGGCATTCTCTTGATGAGCTTCAAGAGGTAGTCACCGGAAATGGTCTTCCAACAATCTTGAAGGAGTTCCCAGAGATGCTTAGCACTTGTTGGCCCTTTTGCCTTCACTCTGCGGTCCAGCTCACCCCAAACCATCTTGATTGTGTTCAGGTCTGTTGACTGTGGAGGCCAGGTCATCTGGCGTAGCACCCCATCACTCTCCCTCTTGGTCAAATAGCCCTTACACAGCCTGGAGGTGTGTTTGGGGTCAATGTCCTGTTGAAAAATAAATGATGGTCCAACTAAATGCAAACGGGCTGGAATAGCATGCCACTGCAAGATGCTGTGGTAGCCATGCTGGTTCAGTATGCTTTCAATTTTGAATAAATCCCCAACAGTGTCACCAGCAGAGCACCCCCACACCATTATAGCTCCTCCTCCATGCTTCACGGTGGGAACCAGGCATGTAGAGTCCATCCGTTCACCTTTTCTGCGTTGCACAAAGACACGGTGGTTGGAACCAAAGATCTCAAATTTGGACTCATCAGACCAAAGCACAAATTTGCACTGGTCTAATGTCCATTCCTTGTGTTCTTTAGCCCAAACAAGTCTCTTCTGCTTGTTGCCTGTCCTTAGCAGTGATTTCCTAGCAGCTCTTTTACCATGAAGGCCTGCTGCACAAAGTCTCCTCTTAAGAGTTGTTGTAGAGATGTGTCTGCTGCTAGAAATCTGTGTGGCATTGACCTGGTCTCTAATCGGAGCTGCTGTTAACCTGCAATTTCTGAGGCTGGTGACTCGGATAAACTTATCCTCAGAAGCAGAGGTGACTCTTGGTCTTCCTTTCCTGGGGCGGTCCTCGTGTGAGCCAGTTTCTTTGTAGCACTTGATGGTTTTTGCAACTGCACTTGGGGACACTTTCAAAGTTTTCCCAATTTTTCGGACTGACTGACCTTCATTTCTTAAAGTAATGATGGCCACTCGTTTTTCTTTACTTAGCTGCTTTTTTCTTGCCATAATACAAATTCTAACAGTCTATTCAGTTGGACTATCAGCTGTGTATCCACCAGACTTCTGCACAACACAACTGATAGTCCCAACCGCATTTATAAGGCAAGAAATCCCACTTATTAAACCTGACAGGGCACACCTGTGAAGTGAAAACCATTTCCGGTGACTACCTCTTGAAGCTCATCAAGAGAATGCCAAGAGTGTGCAAAGCAGTCATCAAAGCAAAAGGTGGCTACTTTGAAGAACCTAGAATATAAGACATATTTTTAGTTGTTTCACACTTTTTTTGTTAAGTATATAATTCCACATGTGTTAATTCATAGTTTTGATGCCTTCAGTGTGAATGTACAATTTTCATAGTCATGAAAATACAGAAAAATCTTTAAATGAGAAGGTGTGTCCAAACTTTTGGTCTGTACTGTATGTACCATCCTCCAAAACTTCAAT
The DNA here is from genome assembly GCF_046119375.1 of Phyllobates terribilis. Taxonomy (NCBI): domain Eukaryota; kingdom Metazoa; phylum Chordata; class Amphibia; order Anura; family Dendrobatidae; genus Phyllobates; species Phyllobates terribilis. The sequence goes on from NW_027362767.1 coordinate 368,483,094, forward strand.
GACTCCACTAAGATGGTGAGCGGCGATGACACCATAATTAGCATCACATCTTCTCTGTCTTCTGAAACGCTCTCTGCTCACAATTAAAGAGGATGCATTGTGTGACGCTGAGTCACTTTTCATGGCCAGGCCGTGAGCCGGGATAGTCAAGGAGTCCGAAGTCAAAGCCAGGAGGGTATGTCATAAACAGAGGGAAGAGGCAAAGGTGTAGTCCGTTAATGTACCTTTGGTCAGAATTCAATTACTAACATGCCCATCGTAGCAAGGCCAAACCTTTTCCCATATCAGAGTTTCATTCCCATTGCCATCCTGCTGGCACCGGTATGGAAAACCAGTATTGCAGCTAATTGCTGAAGAACCTGTAGTGCCAGCTGTCAAATACATCCAAAAAGTACTCAGGAAATTACTAAGAAAGAGCTAAAAAGAGACTTCAGTAAAAAATAACACTAGCTTTTCCTGAAATGTTTTCATCTTGAAAAACTTGGTGGGTTTATCCGACAGAAAAAAAAAAACGTGTGCACAGGGTTTGCTGCATCATAGTATGCTGCACATTGTTTCAAGTTTCCTTTGCTATATCTATATTTACATAGAGTTCAGTAGCATTTTGTCTGCCTGCAGTCATCACTAGAGGGAATTTAGGAGTTTAATGCAAACTGTTTAATTTTTGAGTCCATCAGACAAGTTTGTATTCACATATGCATTGTTTATATCCATTGTTCTTCTCTATCATTCCTACAGAACATTTGTCGTAAAGGCTGTGTGTGATAACTATATAATCTCTCAAAACTTTTTATCTGAATAATCTTATTCTATTGAATATACACAAAAAAATCCTTTTGTATAAGAATACAGATTTTTTTTAAATTTGCTTCACAGGCTCAGCAAAATATAAGCTGATTGGCCACCATGTAACTGATCATTAGACAGACAGTAATGGAATCATGAAATTCCTGTAACACACGCAATCTTAGGTACACAGGCACAAATAATTTGGACCCAGGAGTAGCGGGAGGAGCCAAAGACTGGGTATTACGAATCTCCTCCTCCAATTTTGAGGTTACCATAGAAATCACAATACCCTGAGGAATAATGGAGGATGGAGGTTCTGGAGGAGAAAATGGATCGAGACTACGAGACAATGAATCAGCTTTCACATTCTTAGACCCCGGTCTGAATGTAATTGAAAAATTAAACCTTGAGAAAAACAAGGACCATCTGGCTTGTCTAGGAGTCAACCTTTTAGCTGACTCAATATAGGCTTGATTATTGTGATCAGTGATCACAGTAACTGGATGGACCGCCCCCTCCAAAAAATGCCTCCATTCCTCAAAGGCTAATTTTACAGCAAGTAACTCACGATTCCCAACATCATAATTTCTTTCCGCCGATGAAAATTTCTTAGACAAAAAAGCACATGGACGCAAGTTAGTCAGAGTTTTGGGCCCCTGCGACAAAATCGCCCCTACTCCGACCTCCAAAGCATCCACCTCTAGAATGAATGGCTCTTGGAGATCAGGTTGGATCAGAATGGGGGCAGACATAAAACACTCTTTTAATTTTTCATAAGCCTTGATAGCACTCGGTGACCATATCTTGAGATTTGCCCTCTTACGTGTAAGGTCAGTAAGAGGTTTAGCAATCTGAGAAAACCCCTTGATAAATTTCCTATAATAGTTGGCGAATTCCAGAAAATGCTGTAAAGCCTTAAGATCACAAGGATGAACCCAGTCAATTATGGCCTGTGCCTTCCCAGGGTCCATCTTAAACACTTCTGCAGACAAGATGAACCCCAAGAACAAAATTTCCTGAACAGAAAAAACACATTTTTCCAATTTAGCAAACAAAGAGTTCTCCCTTAACCTTTGTAACACAACCCGGACATGTTCCTGGTGAGAGTTCAAATCTGGCGAGAAAATTAGAATATCATCCAGATAAATTACAACATATCTTCCAATGTAATCAGAGAAAATATCATTCATAAAATTTTGAAACACAGCAGGTGCATTGGATAACCCAAAAGGCATGATGAGGTTTTCAAACAGACCCTCAGATGTTAAAAACGCAGTCTTCCACTCATCACCCTCCCGGATGCGTATAAAATTGTAAGCCCCTAAAAGATCAAGTTTAGAGAATACCCTGGCCCCCAGAAGCTGATTATATAGATCTGGGATGAGTGGGTACGTATTTTTAATCGTGATTTTGTTTAGTTCCCGGAAATCGAGGCAAGGACGGAGACCCCCATATTTCTTTTTTACAGAGAAAAAAATGGCAGCTTCCAGAAAGGAGGAAGGACGGATATGACCCTTCCTTAAACTTTCGTTAACATATTCTTTCATGGCAGCCCGTTCAGGCCCGGATAAATTGTAATGGCGAGCTTTAGGCAGTTTGGCACAAGGAATAAGCTCAATAGCACAATCATAAGGACGATGGTCAGGTAGTATTTCCTCCTTTTCCGAGAACACATCACCGAAGTCCTTCAGGTACGCCGGCAGACCCTTCAGGCTAGTGGAGCATATTTGTACAGTTTTTAGACATTTCTTGCAACAATTGGAGCTCCATTTAACAATCTCCCTCTGACACCAATCAATGACAGAATTGTGCATCTGCAACCATCGTGAAATCCATCGTAACCTTCTTGACCAAATTCCTGGATAATGGTGTTTTGTCAAGGGCAAAGACTTGCAAGGGTCTTTCTAAACTAACTGTCCCTAACCGTAACTTCAGAACCAGTCTTGAATCAATAAAGTTATCAGCAGACCCACAGTCGATGAACGCCAATGTTGATAACACCTGGTTCTCGAAGGATAACACAGTATTTAACAGTACCCTGGAGGAGGAAGAAAAAGGTACCTGGGAGTCTGGGCGACCTCCTCGGCCATCACCCAGACTCAGATGTTCTCCTGATGGCTTGGTAGCCTGAGGACGAGTAGGACAATTCTTGAGAAAATGTCCAGAGAAACCACAGTACATACAGAGTCTGAGATCTTCTCTGCATCTTCTCTCCCCAACACCAAGACTGGCAACTCTAATTTCCAATGGTTTCACCTCCGGTAAATGGCCTTGCTCCAGGGAAATATAACCGGCAGTCTGCCATTCATCACGTCTCTCATGGATTCTACGGTCCATTTGTATGGCATGGGTCATGGCCTCCGCCAGAGAACAAGGAGCGTCATGGAGGACCAAGGCATCCTTAAGGGTTTCAGAAAGACCTTTGTGGAACAGGCATCTGAGAGCTGCATCGTTCCACAGAACTGCAGTGGACCACTGACGGAACTCAGTACAGTAGTCCTCAGCTGTGCAACCCCCTTGTGCCAGGTTCGTGATCTTAGCCTCAGCGACCTGGATCCTGTCGGGTTCGTCATATACAAGTCCTAAACTGTCAAAGAAGGCGTCAACAGAAAACCGTTCTGGGGCCTGTGGGAACAAGGAAAATGCCAAGGTCTGAGGGCCCCCTCGCAGTAGGGACATGATTATTCCCACCCGCTGGAACTCTGCCACTGACGATCAGGGGCACAGGGTAAAGAATAACCCACAGCTCTCCCTGAAGACCCTAAACTGGTCTCTCTCTCCAGAAAATTTATCAGGGACGTCTATTACAGGGTCTGGAGAGACCAACTGTATATCAGTGGGTACTGATGTCACAGTGACTGCCGGCAGTCAAGGGCTATCTGAGGTTTTCATTATATTAGTTATCTGACCCTGCAGCCGACATTGTGATGACTCCAGACTCTGGCATTCCTTAACCAGATCCTGAGTCATCAGCTTCAAATTCGCTATCTGGTCACAGAGCTTGTGAACAGTCTCCATACAGGTGAAAAAGAAAAACGTATGGGCCAGACGTAATGTGACGCTGAGTCACTTTTCATGGCCAGACTGTGAGATAGGATAGGCAAGGAGTCCGAAGTCAAAGCCAGGAGGGTACGTCATAAACAGAGGAAAGAGGCAAAGGCGTAGTCCGGTAACGTTCCGTATATCAGAATACCAGGAGGAAAGCAGATCAGAGCAGAAGGGGTTAAACAGATGGATGGTCAGAACAAGGTCCAAGGTCAGGCAACAGAAGATCAATAAGCAGAACTCAAGGCACAGAGCAGAAACCACACATTAGCTGAATGTACGTCTGGCAGAGATCTGGGGAAAACAGCTCAGTTAAGTAGCCAGACATTCAATTAGAATAATGAACACCTGAAGATAGCCAGTGCCTCCCAGTCTCAGGTTGGATAGCCGAGCTGTCAATCACCACACTGACAGCTATTGCACACCCCTGTACCAGATTGGATGGTCGAGCTGTCAATCACAGTACTGAGAGCTCCAGCACGCCCCTGTACAAGATTGGATGGCTGAGCTGTCAGTAACTGCATCCCAGACACAGTGAGGGGTGGAACTGTGACACATTGCAGGCAGAGCACAATGAGGATTGGGTGACAATGAGGAAGAGGAGGAGGAGGAGGAAGAACAGGAGCTAGTTTCCTGTGCTATAGACAGTACTGCCTGCACAACTGTCATATCATCTGTTCAGCGTGGATGGCCTGAGGACAGGGAGGAGGAGGAGGATGAGGAGGAGAGCATGGTCAGTCGTCCTCTTGGTGAGGACACGGAAGTCTTGCCTCTTTGCAGTCTGGCACACATGGCTGTGTTTATGTTACGCTGCCTTTCCTGTGACCCTCGCGTTGTCCAAATTTTGGGTGACAGTCATTATTGGTTGGTGACACTTCTAGACCTACGCTACAAGGAGAACTTTCTGCCTCTTATTCCCGCGCAGGATAGGCCTAATAAAATGGGGCAGTACGAGAACGCCCTTGTTGCAGAATTAATAAAAAAATTCCCATCTGAAAACGCTGGCGGCAGAGGTCACAGTTCATTGGACAACCAAGGAGTACAGGCGAGAGAGACACAAATGCAATCCAGCAGGGGCAGGGGAACACTGTCAAAGTTCTGGGACAGTTTTCTCAGACCCTCCCATCGCACAGGCCCTGAGGCGCGGGGTATTCTCCCTAGGAGGGAAACGTTTTGGAAAATGCTGAGGGAGTACCTTGCCGACCGTACCAACGTCCTCTGTGATTCCTCTGAGCCTTATAATTATTGGGTATCCAAGCTGAACACGTGGCATGAACTGGCTCTCTACGCCTCAGAGGTCCTGGCCTGCCCTGCCGCTAGCGTTTTATTAGAGCAGGTTTTTAGTGCTGCTAGTGGAATTATAACCTATAGGCGCATCCGCCTGTCAACTGAAGATGCTGACAGGCTGATTCTTATAAAAATGAACAAGGACTGGATTGGGCCAGACTTCTTAACACCACCAAATGATAGCAGCGTAACATAAACTCAAATACAGTGTCTTTTTTTTTTTGGGAGGACTAACTCTATTCCCATGCACCTATGTCTTCACACCCAGACATAGGTATACACTTCCTGATTTTGTCTATTTCCTCCTGTCCTCCTTCTCCGCATCCTCATCTTCCACCACCATATCACCACCATATGTACCATATCAACATATCTACGTCTCTTGCAAGAGACATTGGAGTTCCTCCAAATTTTTGGCAGCCGTTGCTTCACTGCATAGGCAAACAGTATGAGAGACCCACTTCCTAATAATGGGAACATTGTTTTCAGGAGGCCCTCTGACCTCTACGTCTCTTGCAAGGGGCATTGGAGTTCTTACAAATTTTTGACAGCCATTGCAGTCACTGCATAGGCAAACAGTATGGGAGAACCTCTCCTTTCTAATGGGAACATGCCATTACTGTGGCCCAACTCTATGTGTCTTTAAATTGTTAGTGGGGTTTTTCCTAAATTTTGGCAGCCATTTGACTCACTGCATACCCTATAACTGTATAGCAGACCCTCTCCTTTCTAATGGGAACATGTCGCTACTGTGGCCCAGCTCTATATGTCTTTACATTTTTAATAGGGTTTTTCCTAAATTTTGGCAGCTGTTGCACTCACTGCATACCCTATAACTGAATAGCAGACCTTCTCCTTTCTAATGGGAACATGTGATTACTGTGGCCCAGCTCTATGTGTCTTTAAATTGTTAGTGGCAGCCCTTGCAGTCACAGCATGGGCATTACCACTATAGGCGACAATGGGAACATTTCTTTTTACTGAGACCCTCCTGTATTTCTCTTCAAAGTGGGTATTGGGTTGCGTCCAAATTTTGGCAGCCCTTGCAGTCACTGCATACGCAATAACAGTGTAGGAGAACCACTCGTTAATAATGAGAACAACAAAGCATAGCCGGCTGATGCCTCTTTAACAATAGCAAGGGCCGACTGCTGGCCCTTTAATAATAATAAGGCTGTAAAAATAGTGTTTGTGACTTTCACAATCCCTCCTTCATAAATGAAACAGGATGTGTCTGATGATGTCTCACACACCACATGGCCAGATAAGGTTGCAAAATGTTAAAATTACATTTCCCAGTGATTGCATTTGTCTTGGTTGAAAGCAATGCAAAAGTGCAAAAACGCATCAAAAACGCTACGTGTGAACATAGCTCAAGGTGTGAAGGAGCATTTCTGTTTTTAGCTATTTATTTTGCCTTATATACAAGTCATTACCATAGAAAGGATGTTCTTTAACATATTTCCCAGGAAAATCCATTTTGCTTTTCGTTTTTGTATGTTTTATTGTGAGCCCGTAAAAGTGGCATAATACCTTTGACAACTTTGTTGACAGCAGTGACCTGGGGGTCAGAAATGCTTCCAGGGTTCTTCCCAATGCTCTTCCCATGTCATTTGACCACTGTTCCCATCGATTTGGGCAATTTTTAGGCCCTATGCAGACCACTGGGGGGGGAGCAGACGGAAAAATGATTGAGTTTCCCATAGACTTACATTGGGCTTGTTACTCGGACCGAGCACCCGAGTATTCCAATTTTCTCGACTCGAACAACGAGCACCCGAGCATTTTAATCACTAGATAATATATCTAGGCCATACCGCTCATTAAAGGCGATTCCAATTTCATTCTGACCTACTCGCATTTCTGGTTAGTATCTCTAGTATGGTCATGCCGTGAGTTTGTTTATATGCTAATTTAGTCAGCAAAGGGGAAACAGCAGAGGGGAAAAGTTGAAGATTTTCTGTAGCAACTAATACATTTTTGTCAACAAACTTCACATATAAAAGAAAGGTAGATCAATAGCTTGATAGATAAAATCTGAAGCAGCACCATAACAGAAATTGGTGCAAATCCCCTGACTTCAATTAAACTATATACAGTAGTTATAGTTGAAAAAATGGAAGCACTCCAAAATGCAGGAACAAAAAGTGATAAACTAATAATGCTTTTTAATAATCTATGTCCTACAAGAGAACAATTCAGATCCAACTAGAACCTGCTAGAGAAAAAATCTGTGTGGAACTGAAATGTTGCTACTGGATTAATAAAGGTATCATCCCTTTTTGTGGCTGGATTTTTGGCCATTTTTTCAATAGGGCGGATTGATGGATAGCATGGGCTGATTAAAATCAAATTTTCACAATTTATCTTGGCAGTGTTGCCCTCATTTTTTGTAGTTTTTACAAGAAAAGTTTTTTTTTGGTGACACCATTGGGGGCTTTGCAACCACCCATCTTTGCATATAAAAGTGTTGCTTTTCTATTTCTAAATACATGAGAGATAGATAGACCTCCCATCATTGTCCTCTCCCCCAACTCCCTCATTGTCCCCTCCTCCACATCCCTCATTGTCCCCTTCCCCACATCCCTCATTGTCCTCTCCCCCACATCCCTCTTTGTCCTCTCCCCTATGTTCCTCATTGTCCTCTCCCCCACATCCCATCATTGTCCTCTCTCTACTCCCATCATTGTCCTTTCCTCCTCCCCCTCATTGTCCTCTCCCCACTTACATCATTGTCCTCTCCCCCACATCCATCATTCTCCTCTCCCCCACATCCATCATTGTCCTCTCCCACACTCCTATCATTGTCCTCTCCCCCACTCCCATCATTGTCCTCTCCCTAGTGTATTGGGAAAAAACCCACACTCACCTTTCTGTTTGTTCCCCTGCAGCATAACTTCTTTCTTTGCCGCAAGCAACTTTCTAAATGACACAAGCTGATGTCATCAAGCTGCGCATGCCTGTGTCACAGAGAAGGGCAGGAAGCTGAGGATGGGATCCTGCAGCTCCGCTGCCATTTCTTCCTGTAGGCAGTGGAGCTGCAGGATCGCTCCATGCGAAGCATGCCGCAAGGAGAATGCCCTCCTTATTACCCCCCTGCAAGGTCCCCCCTCCACCTCCGGGCCTGGTGCAGCTAGACCGGATGCACTGGCTATACTGTATGTCCGCCCCTGAGATAGATAGATAGACAAACAGACAAAGGCAGCAATCCAAAAGTTATAAATGAAAAAGAATATGAGTTTATTTATTCACCCGGGATGCGGCATTTAAGGTTACACAATGAGGCCTTTCTCAAGCTTCTTCTAAAAGGAGTCATTGTGTAAACCAAAAATTTTCATCCTTGGGGAATAAATTCACATCCTTTTTCACTTTAGTACTGGCTGTTATGCTGGGTATAGATTTGCACCTGCATATGTGGATTGTGCTTTTTTTTACTGTCTAGATAGATAAATAGATAGTTAATAGATGGATAATAGATATATATTATAGAGATAGAAACATACATAGATAGATAATAGATAGTTAATAGATAGATATTACATAGATAGATAGATAGATAGATATTATAGAGATTGAAAGATAATTATTAGTGATGAGCGAGCATGCTCGCCACTGCTCGGTACTCGCCCGAGCATCTCAGTACTCGAGATGCTCAGAGCTCGCCGAGTACTTTGGAGATGCTCGGGTGGGAGATGAGCCGATATCCAATGAACTCAGCTCACCTCATGCACGTCACTGACAGCGTGGGAGAATTCTCCTGCTCAAGCGGTGCCGCCAAATGACATCACCGCTTGAGCAGGAGAATTCTCCCACGCTGGGATGGCATTGAGATGACAGGCTGGATCGCAGCTGAGCGCTGCCATCCAGCATGCCATCCTTCATAGACACTGCAGAGCGCAGGCATGCTTGCGCTCTGCAGTGTCTCTGAAGGATGACAAGCTGGATGGCAGCGCTCAGCTGCGATCCAGCCTGTCATCTCAATGCCATCCCAGCGTGGGAGAATTCTCCTGCTCAAGCGCTGAGCGCGGGAGAATTTTCCCACGCTGTCAGTGACGTGCATGAGGTGAGCTGAGTTCATTGGACATGATCTTGGCTCATCTGGATGCCGTCACAGCCAGACACTGAGGAGCTTCTCAGTGTCTGCGGCATGGCAAGCTGGATGGCAGCTTTCGGCTGCGATCCAGCCTGTCATGTGAATGTAGCAGAGCTGGAGCCGTCCTGGGAACCATGGAAAGGTAAGGATGAGGTTGGTTTATTATTTTATTTTTATTGCAGGAGATCGTTGGCTTCAGCTGGAATGGGCGTGATGGTAAGTATGGTTTAATTTAGAACAATAAAGAATTGCGTGTTTATTTCAATTAAAGGACTTTATTCAGGGTGTTTGTGTTTTTTTTAACTTTGACTATGGGGTTAGTAATGGGGGTGTCTTATAGACGCCTCTCCATTACTAACCTGGGCTTGATGTCAGCTGGCATTATAAGCTGACATCAACCCCAACCCTATTACCCCACTGCCACCGCTACAGGGCAGTGGGAAGAGCGAGGCTAAGTGCCAGAATTGGCGCATCCTATGGATGCGCCATTTCTTGGGCGGCTGACGGCTAGTGTTTCTAGCCTGGGAGGGGGCCAATATTCATGGCACCCTTCCTGGGCTATTAATATCAGCCCCCAGCTGTCTGCCTAGCCTTTGCTAGCTATTAAAATAAGGGGGACCCCACTTCATTTTTTTTGGGTCCCCCATTTTAATAGCTAGTAAAGGCTAGGTATTCAGCTGGGGGCTGATATTAGTAGCCTTGGGAGCTCCGTGGGTATTACCCCCTTCTCAGGCTTCAAACATCTGCCCCAGCCGTCTGCTTAACCTCCGCTAGAAACTAAAATTACTGGGAACCCTACGACAATTTTTTTTTTTTAATAAATCCTTTATTTTAACACTAAATGACAAGTACAGTAATCAACACTATCACTGTACTTATTATATATGTGACTGACATGTTTCTATCTATCTAATCTGTGTGTGATGCTCTATTCTTTCTGTTCTAAATTGTCGGGTACCGATGTATGCCACTGATGAATTGCCGGCCGGCTTTTTTAAAGAGACGGGTGCATGAAAATCGGAGGGCACTAGTGTGTTCCAAGTGCCCTGCTATGTTTTTCATGTACCCTCCTATATACCCTGCCTGCCTGTCTGCCTATATATTCTGCCTGCCCTATGTTTAATTGAGCAGTGTTCCCATCGATTTGGGCAATTTTTGACCTTCTGCAGACCGCCGGGGGGGACCGCCAGAAAAATGCTCGAGTTTCCCATAGACTTACATTGGGCTCGTTGCTCGGGTCGAGCACTCGAGTATTCCAGTGTGCTCGACCCGAGCTTCGAGCACCTGAGCATTTTAGTGCTCGCTCATCACTAATAATTATAGATACCAGATAAAAGTCCCAGGCAATCCCTTTATTACACGATTATCATAAATGTGTACTAAATTGGTGAAAATATGTCAGATTCTATCATTGTTTGACAATGAGGTAGAAGTAACATAATTGACAAAATATGGTCTGTTCTTTTTACCAATTTAATGAATGAATGACAAAACGGAGTATTTTCAGTGTGACTTAGGCGAGTGCTGCCCTCCTCTGACCACACCTCTCCGTCCCAATATTTATTCTGCTCTGTCGTATTGAGCAGCAAGAACACCGAGCTGATGCTGATTCCAGAATAAGCTGTTTGGTAAGTGCACAGTGATGTGTTATGAGAATTACACTTATGCCAAATATATTTTTAAAGTAGGAAAATATTTCACTATGTGATCAGTTTAATTTAGATTAGATATATATGTGTTTTTTTTCTTTGCTTTTATGTATATTTTTAACATTAAAAAATATTGAATAGTGGTACTGTCTATCTATCTATCTATCTATCTATCTATCTATCTAGTGTATAAAATGTGATATATGACAAGAAGAGACACATTTGTTGTAACATTTTCTTTCATGTATCGGTTTCACCTTTTGGGCATCTGAAAGTCTTGCAAGATAATTAGAATTCGTCATATTCATGAATAAATAATTTAATCATTTTTATATTCTGATTAGAACAGACTGTAATTATGGGGCTGAAATACTTTAGCTGATTATATTCATACCAGACCCATAATATGGGTGAATTAATATTAAATTCAATATTAATACTGACATTTGTATCGGAAGCAATATTTGATTTGTTGCACTGACCATTAATACTGTAATATTTTTGGGCAGCAGGTCTGGTCCTGAAATTACCTTTTTGTATAAATGTATCTGAGTTGGGTCTGTTGCATAAATACACTAAGGGCTGCTTTGCTATCTATGCATCCTATACTTTTATACGGCAAATCCAAAGGTCCCTCCGTGTACTGTACATTTATAACATGCAGCACTTTTATAGAGGCAGGTTGTGTCACAGCACAATCCTGCAGCAACAGCCACTAAAGTGTGCTGATAAGCGGATACTGGGCCTTTGTAACTTTTTATTGGAGAGTGTTATAGACGCTTTAATGAGCAGCTTTAAGGACGCTGTTCTTGTTTGGCAGTGCTGAAATTGACTTGGTCTGGTGCCCAGCAATAATTGGCACAGCAGGTGGCTGACACTGCCGACACAATACTCCTGCAGATATCTGGGGTTTTCCGGGATTATAATACAGCAACATAAGAACAGAAAGTCTTAGGCTATGTTCACACATCATGTTTTTTTCAGCGTTTTTTAATGAAAAATTTCAGCTGTGTTTTGCAGTACCAGCAAAGTCTACGAGATTCCAGAAATCTCATGCACACATCATATTTTTTTTTTGTTCAGGATTTTGTGCTTTGCATATTTTTTTGCAAAATAGAGCATGTCACTTCTTTCCGTGTTTTTTCAGCATTTTTACATCCATTGGAAGTAATGGGTGGTGAAAAAAACGCTGAAAAGACGCACCAAAAACACAGATGTCAAGTTTTCAACGTTTTTTGTGCCTAAACCAGAATGAGATTTTTTTTTCACTGAACTTTATGTACATGCATAACAGAGACAAAAGGACAGTGAAAAATCGAAGCAAAAAAGCAAAAAAACAGCAACAAAAATCCTGAACAACCTCCTGGCAAGAGATTAGGTTTTGCTACAGAAAATTAACACAGAAAAAACCTTGACGTGTGAACATAGTCTTAAAGTAGAAAAAAATAATAATGTAAACTTTGAAATGAAAAAATAACCATTTTTCACCCAATAAATCTCCTGCTTATTCGTAAAGAGGTTGTCCAGGTCTATTATATATTTTTTTTACTATGGCCCTACAAACAGGCATTAATTTACTAATAGATGCAACTACCTGCCTATTCTACCCAGCACCAGCTCAAAGCGATCACTGATTGCTCCTGCAGGTGATTCAGCTTCTTCACATCAACAGAGCACCTCTTCCTGTTCTATCAATGGGCATAACTGCCGAAATCATGCTGATTGACAGCTGGCTCCCCGCAGTTAGATAGTGGAGAGCCAGCATCTATCAGCATGACATCATCAGGCAAGCCCTGTCAATAGAGCAGAGTAGAAAAGAAGCAGCTTATTTGTCAACATGATGTCAGCGGAAGCAACAACTACCAGCCTGTTGTCACGGGAGTGTCAGAGGTGACAGACAATCGCCCTGCAGTTGGTTGCAGGAGATCTCTACGTTTGGCATTACAGACATCCTCTTAGAGGCTGGCTGTCTCTAGGACCCAGCGGCTACCTCCCTCTTGCTAATTAGCTCCTGGCCTGGGTGTATAAATACCTGGTGTGTCTGAGAGGGAGGTGCATTCATTACTACATGTGAAGCTTTAGCCAGAGCAGTACTTCGTCCTCTCTGGAGCTTGAGGCCGTGTGCCCATTTGTCTGGAGTCGTGTAAAGGTAAGCAATTCCCTCCTGTTTGTTTACCCTTGTTGTCTATAGAGTTTAGTAGAGATCGACTAGTGCTCATCTCCTCCCTTCCCTAGCCTTAGCTATACACCAGAGAATGTCAGGGTGAGGCACACATGCGGCGATTGGTGCAGAGCCAATATAGGGATGGTAGTTGAGTCAGGGTGACACTAGACCAGTCCAGGATGTCTCCACTCCCCCCTTTCCCTAGAGTCTGGGCTCCCTTTCCCTCTTCCCTCTGTGTTGCACAAAGTCTTTCCCACACCTGGCGTGACACCTGTTAGTTCTTAGGCCCATAATAAAAATTATATAGTCCTGGAGAGCCCCTTTAAGAAATCTCATGTCACATCCATGACATTAATAATCCTATTGTCTACCTGCTCCTTGTTGTTTACTGCCAGACATTAAGTAGCAGAATAATACTTAAGGTGTCACTGTATTTGGCATGGTTGTGTAAAAGTTGCAATTCTACAAAGTGTTTTTGGGATAAAGCTCAGTTATGGATACAGTTGAATATACTCAGATTTAATAGTTATCTCTGAGCTAGTGGGTGGAGACTAGCTGCGACAATGTCTCTCATACACAGCACACAGAGACATGAGGGATTCCTGTTTTCCTGTCTCTATGTAGCACATGTTTAGAAGCAGCAGCCACATGGAGGTCATCATACAGCAGTACTGAGCAGTGTAGCTGTGAATGTAGCACTGAAATGATTTAATATAGTTAGTTACTAAAAAGCAAAAGTGTTGGTTTAATCTATCCCTCTCCTCCTTTTTCCCCTCACCATTGACTCCAAAAGGTATCTGAAATATGATCCATAATTGAGCTAGCAACCTATTTTGTTTCAACCAAGCTGTATTTTAGAAGTTTTTAAGTGTGAATGATAAAATTGGGAGGTAGAAGGAAAAGAAGGGGCTCATAAATGGAGAAAGAAACCAATATCTCAAATAAGATATACTACAACGTTTTTTATATTCACTTGCTCTATTGATTTACGCAAGAGTTAGTTGAAACAACAGTGACCAATTACATTCTGTTAACCATGACTTGTGACATAAAATGAAGAATACAACAATAAACGTAACAGAAGTAGAGATGACTGACGATTCATGAAGAAGGTTGTGGTATGGAAGACTCTTCTTCATGCATTAAATCTGAAGAGTGTTGTAGAACAGTGTTTCCCCTACCACAGGCTATGTTCACCAGATTTCCCTAGTGTTACACAAGTGATATTACTATTGAAAGAACATTAGGAAGAGCCATTAATATGTATGCCATGGAATATTCTCAAATCATTATCTATGAAAGTACTTGAGGTCTGGGGTTAAAAACACTTCTGTAGAGCAGCACCGGATTGAACTGCTACCTTTAGCAAGGAAACAATAGCACCCATAAAAATAACTACACATATGTTAATAGGACACATAAGCCTCGATTCATCAGAGTACACCTGAAAAGTTGCAAGATTTTTGCACAATATGAAGCTGCACAAAATTTTCCAACTTATTTCCATGCTAGTTTGCTCTAGCTCTGCCAAAATTGGGTGGAGCTGGGGTGGGATGGAGGTGGGACAGGCATGGCAATGCCTTCTCAACAAATTCATACTGAGCTGTGGCTTAGCTTATTCTACAAATCTTACTCCATTTGCCTTTATATGAATCAGTCACATATCATCTTCAACATACGTCATCATCAAGACCTGTGTGAACAATGGCGCTCTTGATGACTCGGGGCTGTAAAGTTATTTGATAAAAATTACTTTCCTTTTATTGTATGTAAGGTGTAAGCCAACATTGGGGCCTTAGATCCATTTATCATGAGACAACCCATTAGTCCAAACCAATCTAGCCTTTACATAATAGATAAAGGCAAGAACGAGAGGAAATGTGTTATTCCTTACAAATTCATTTGATGCATTTCAAACTTTCAGCCCCGATTTATCATTGCCTTTATGCCAGCTTTTTTTTGTATAGTTTTGTGTGTGTTTGCCCCATTTTTTTGCTTGCATCCAATTCATTATTCTATTTGCACCATTTTTGAAGTCTATTTCAAATGTGTTTTCTTTTTTTTTTGTTATTTGCTTTGTGGGGTTTTAGCGATTCCAAATGTTTTTGCCTGGTTCGTCAATTGCGGCTCCAATCCTGTCCCCCACCTGGTATACTTGTGAGTATGTCAGTATTTTGCTGCAATTTTTGCATAATTTTGCAAAACGTGAAACTTTTTACACTAAGGAGTCGCAAACACGGTTCAAGACAGAAAAAAAAATTTTTGGACTTTGCACCAAATTCATCAACCGCACGCTTAATTTTGAAGACTTTACTGTCAAAAACAATAGCTAATACCACAAGACAAAAAAGGAAAGTAACTTAACCCTTTACAGCCTGGGATGTACGCATCAGGCTGTATCCCCCGGTTCAGTGAGGGCTCCTGACCCGCACTGAACTGGGCACATGTCAGCTGATTATTACAGCTGACATGTGCCCGCAACAGCCGCGGGTGGAATCGCAATCCCCGTTCAGCTGATTGCGGGTCACTGATGGGTGGGCATGACAATCCTGGGTCTGCAGGAGACTCCAGTGGTTGTCATGCAAAGATTACTATGAGCGCCACCTAGTGGTCGACGCTCATAGCACAGGAGCATTTCTGCTTCATACAGGGGATCTACTGGTCCCCTGTATGTAGCAGAGGCGATCAGACAAGTGCTGCTTCTTGTCTCCTATGGAGACTATAGAGGCAAGCAAAAAGTGAAAAAAAAATGGTTTTAAAAAAGTTAAAAAAATATAAAAGTTTAAATCACCTCCCTTACGCCCCATTCAAAATAAAATAATAAAAAGAAAAACCCACATACACATATTTGGTATTGCCGCGTTCAGAATCGCCCGATCTATCAATATAAAAAAAGAATTAATCCAATCAGTAAACGGCGTAATGAGAAAAAAATTCTAAACCCCAGAATTACGTTTTTTGGTCGCCGCAAAATTGCAATAAAATGCAATAAAGGGCGATCAAAACATCGAACCTACCTAAAAATGGTATCAATAAAAACTTCAGGTCGGTGCGCAAAAAATCAGCCCACACCCGGCCCCAGATCCCGAAAAATTGTGAAGCTACGGGTCTTGGAAAATGGCCCCATTTTTTTTTTTGTTAGCAAACTTTGTAATTTTTTTTCACCGCTTAAATAAAAATGAACCTATACATGTTTGGTGTCTACGAACTCGTAATGACCTGGAGAATAATAATGGCAGGTCAGTTTTAGCATTCAGTGAACGTGGTAAAAAAAATAAAAAAAAACCATCTGTGGTATTGCATTTTTTTTGCAATTTCACCGCACTTGGATTTTTTTCCCATTTTCCCGTACATAATATGGTGAAACCAGTAATGTTGTTCAAAAGTACAACTCGTCCTGCAAAAAATAAGCCCTCACACGGCCATATTGACCAAAAAATAAAAACACTATGGCTCTGGGAACAAGGGGAGCAACAAACGAAAATGCAAAAACGGAAAATCCCAGGGTTGCGAAAGGGTTAAAATCCCACAAATTTCATTTTATTAGTTGCATTAATTATCACTGTTTTTCTTCTCTTTTCAGTGATTTTTTGTGTGTTGCGAAAGGAAAAGAAATGTGGAACCTGAACCGCATGTGCCTGTGTAATAATATGAAAAGCGTAAGCCTTCAGTGGATATCATTATTTATTGTATACTTAACCCTTCATATCCGGTGCTCATCAACACTACAGATGGCTGGTAAATATTAGCTTTTTATATGCCTTTTAATAATTACTCACCAATTTGTATCCACAGAGTCATAAACGCATTAGATCGTTGGCCCTAAATTCCTAAACAATCTAGAGAAATACCTCCAGGAATCCAGAGCATTAAAGTTCCCTCTGGTTTGTAACTTCTACGTCTTAGTTTGGACTGCTGCCAGATTAGTGGGCGTTCTTTACAGTACTAGAAACTAAATATTTGTAATGTTAGATTGCTCATGTTGCAATACTGTAAAATCGTTGTCTTTTATTAGAAAAAAATACTTTTTTTTCTCCAGAAACATTGCTTCTCTTGTCCTTAAGCTTTGCTTGGAACCGCAGTCCAGTCCATTTCAAGTGAGTCTGAACTGCAATACCAGACATAGCCTATAAACAAGAGAGGCGCTGTTTTAAGAAAAAAAAGCAGACATCTGTGCTTTAATCCCACATTATTGTAAATTTACGGATGGGATAAAAGTTCATGCAATCTTGCAGGAACAGGTCAGTTCCCTGACTGTCACACAACTGAGTACGCTAGATGACAGAAGTGGTTTATTTCCACTTTTGTCTTCTGTTTTGATGCCTATATAGCGCTTAGTGAGCTCTATGCAAAGAATATATGCATGGACACTGTCGTCAGGTGTCTACCGGCATAGAAGACCACTTAGATCCAGTTCAGCTCTGCTAGTGAAATGACACTGTAATGGGCCTATACATGCCCCTGGTTACAGTGGAAAAAGCACAACAGAGGAAATGAAACGTTATGTTAAAAAAATGCATTAAAATATCAGGAAAGTATCAATAACTAAATGAATCATAAAAATGTGGCGCCCCTGAGGGTTCGACCACCACAGGGATGCTGCACTTCTTTAATGGAGTGTAGTGTTCCTCCTCTGAGGTAAGGCCAGTGTGATAGTCGTGACCCAACCTTTGCATCCAACACCACATTTCTCCATCAGAGGGGGCAAGTATGCACTAGGTGCTGCTCCCATGGTTACAGGGAGACTGGGGAACCAAGAGTTAGGGGAACCGGTTAGTGGGTGAGGGTGGAGGACTTACAAGTTAGTTACACTTTAAATTTCATATTTAATAAAAAGCCATCTTTGGGCTTGGTCTTTCGGTTGTTATCTGTGCTGTCAAATACTGTGTGTACTGTGACCTCCCTCCGGGAGCGCAGATCCTGTGTGGGCCTGCACCGACAAGGGACACAGCCCTCGTACCCTGGCCTTGGGATGAGAGGTAAGTTGTAGACACGGAATGTCTCAACCCGGCCATTGACCAGGACCAAGAAGGCCCGGAGCTTTAAAGTGTGGCTCCACAGCAAATGGTTCCCAGGCAGGATGCAGACGGAGCGGTGTACGCAACCTGTCCTCGCCATGCTGATATATTCAGAGGGAATCCGGCTGCAAGAGGGGTACCGGCCCACGACACCCAACCTTGCTACTCTACGTCCTGGACGGGAAAGCCCAGTGGGCCCAGAGGATCACACAGGAGTATCGGACGGAGGGGAGCTGCCACCCGTGCCCTTGTTCTGAGAGGAGTTCAGAGGGAGTCCCGGCCTATTTGCACACACACGGACAGGAAAGGATTCAGTCTGTAGTTCAGGAACACTCTGCAGTAGGGTCCCGATTGAACGCTGGACTTACTCGGAGGTTGTCGGACCCCTGTCCCTGGTGACCGCAGGACTCCGCGGGGAGCAGGGAGTCACCTTCCTTCTGCCATCTCTAAAGTGAGTAAAGCCTTGGAAGTTCACCCCTATGGCCTCCGGACTGTTTATTCTGCGCTACACCGCATGACGCGGCGCCTGTCTCCCTCTACTACTACCCCCATCCTCCTGTCCCTCTGCCCTGAGGCCTTGCTCCACCTGTGGGGAGTAGTAATAACTCTGGCCGCCATAACACCATGCTTCAGTGGACTGCAGCGGCGCTGATGGCCTTCATCAGGTGCCACAGGTGGCGTAGTCGTAAATCAGCCACTCAACCCGGACAAGCCCACACCATCCTTTTTAATGTGACGGCCCTGAGCACGGGTCGGGTCCGGGCCACGGCTGCACCCCATCTCTCCATCACAGGACCCGACTCTGAGTCCCCCATCACCCAGGGTAAACTAAAAGGGCTTTTTCGAGAATGAGGCATCACAAAAAACATTTAAAATCTCTCCGGCAATAAAAATACAAAGAAATTCAGATTTTGTCCCATGCAAAATATATGTAATGTAAGGCAGTGACTGGGATCGTATACGAGGGGCGGTATATATCCCCCAGAATGTGTACAGAGACCTATTAAACCCATTGGAGTGCATTGCAGTCACATACACACCGGCGGCTGCAATGCAGGAATGAAGGTGAGCATTGACCTGGTCAGGCTATCTGGCTAAGGCAGATTAAGTAAAACCCGGCAGGGCCTTCATTTCTTGGAGGAGGCTACAGGAAGGTAGTGGAGCGGCCTCCTCCCTCCAACCCGGGTTTTCCAGTGGCTCTTGCCACAGATCCTTTAAAAACCCAGCACTAAGGATTAGTGTTGTTCAGTGTTGGGACCTGCTAGGAGCATAGCAGGAAAGCTTGGCGGACCTGTGAGTAGCTGAACCCAAGCCTGGGAAAGCTCTGCACCCGTCAGGCTCTGAACGGCCTTTTTTGCCCCCGGACTGTGTTATGGACTTGTGTTAACCCGGCTGCGAACCGGAGGACTTTCTGGTTACCTGTAAGTTTTTGCTGAATAAAACCTGCTTATGTTGGACTTGCTTGAGTTACTACCTCAGTTACTGCACAGTGTGAACACTGCCGACCTACATTAAGCATAAATATATAATAAAAAAATTCACAAGTTAGGCATCCACATGACCATAATAACCTGAATAATACATAAGCAATAAATAAATAAATAAATTATTTGCATAGCAAATAAACTACATTTCACAGTAATTAATATTTTCCCCAAAACAGAGGCAGAACAATGATACAATTTCTCCCAACATAAAACAGGGTTTCATACAGCCATGTAAGTAAAAAAAAAAAAAAAATAATTAATTAAAAAAGTTATAGTTACTGAAATGTGGAAAGGAATAAAACAAAAGTAAAATTGGCTGGTCATTAAACAGGTTGCCTGTGACTTTTACTTTAATGTCCTATCATTAGGATAGGTCATTAAAATCTGATTGTTGGCTGATCGCTGATCAATTCGCTTCGATCTCAGGCAGAAGTGCTAAGTTTCTGCATAGCTCCATCAACAATATAGTGGCCGTGGCTGGGTACTGCACATCTGCCTGCCATTCAACTCAATAGGGGGCGGATATGCAGTATCTGGCCGAGGCTACCATACAGTTGACGGAGCTGTGCTGGGCAGCTTCGCTACTGAGCGCTTCTGCTAGACTAATTTTCTTCTAGTTGGGTATGTTTAATTTATATTCTGGTAATGTAATATTTGTATGAGAAAGTCCAACCTGCAATGTATAAAGTCATTGGGAGAGTCAAGCAATACTTTGAAGCCACATCAGTTTAACCTATAGATCCTACTTTTGGATCATAAACTCTATGAAGCATTTGAACTACTTTTTTTTTTTCTCCAGGAAGGAAAAAGGTCCATACTCCTTTTGGATTTATATTTCAGAAATGCTCACATATAATATTAAAAACAAATGTTAGTAGGGAAGAAAAAATGATTGATAATAACATTTTAATCATTCTTCCTTCTAGTTGATCCACCAAATAATATACTTATTAAAGACCTTGGGAATTTGGGAATTTTAGAAATGACGTGGC
Source organism: Phyllobates terribilis (assembly GCF_046119375.1). NCBI lineage: Eukaryota > Metazoa > Chordata > Amphibia > Anura > Dendrobatidae > Phyllobates > Phyllobates terribilis. Next base: position 368,503,618 of record NW_027362767.1, read on the forward strand.
AGCCTCCAGCTTTCATAAATAGCACCAGTGAGTGTCCTGTACGGTATGAAATAACTCACCAAGTCGTCAATGATCAAAGATGGAAGGTAAGGTAACAATCATAGACCACCAGAGCAATATGCTCTGTGTATTCACCTGAAGGTTAAGTGACTGTTAACCCCTTAAAGTCTAGTCTATTTTGGACCATCAGGACCAATCATTTTGTATTTTTTTATCAATGCATTTGAGCAGACATACATTTTTTTCTCATTGGCATAGCTGTATGATGATTTGCATTTTGCATTATATAACTGTTTTTGTGGGCTTGTGATTAATGGAAAAAACCTGGAATTTGGCCACTACTTTTTTAGATTCTATTCCCACAGTCCACTCAACAATAAAATACGTAGTTAGTTTGTGGTCCGTGCAAATAAGGAAATACTAAATGAAGCCCAAGATTGACTTGTGTTTTGCAGGCTGTGTTGTCACTATTATTGATACAATTTTTAGGGTACATACAATTTATTTTTTTATATAAAATTTAAAACATTTTAACGGAGGCGATAGAAAAAACATTAATTTTGCAGTTGTGCTCTGAGTTTTCTTTCACACTATATGTCATGCTGTTTACATAATATGTAACAGTATTTAGTATATAATTTTATCGATTGTATATGGGGTGGTCCAAAAGTAGGTGGACAGAAAGTGTAATAAGGTTATGAAGGGGAAGATTTATCAAACATGGTGTAAAGTGAAACTGGCTCAGACTCTTTGGAAAATGAAAGGTGGAATCTGATTGGTTGCTAAGGGCAATTGAGCCAGTTTCACAGATCTAGTTTTCACAGATAGATCTCCCCTAAATCTGTTTTCTTTTCAGATAATTCAGATATCACATAATGGCAAATAATTTAAATACAGATGAAAGAAAATGGAATTTAACAGAGTATTGGAAATCTCAAAATGCTGAAACCATTAGAGCAAATTGGGTTGAAACATTTGATTCTCAAGCCCCAAAGAGACAAACCATTTACCACATTCATGACAAATTTAATGCCACTGGCTCAATCCTTAATGCTCCAAAAACTGGTCGACCCAAAACAGTCTGTACAGAAGATAATAAACAGCTTGTTGCTGAAACATTTGTTCAGAGTCCAAAAAAGTCCACCAGAAGAGCCTCTTTGGAATTGGGAATTTCACGAGCTTCTATCATGCGAATCCTGAAATCTATTGGGTGGAAAGCTTATCGTCCACATCTAATACATGGTTTATTGGAGGATGATCCAGACAGGTGGCTGCAATTTAGTGAGATTATGCTTAACGAAATTGAAGAAAATCCAGTAATTTTAGATAACATTATGTGGAGTGATGAAGCTTCTTTCAAATTCTCTGGCCATATTAACAGACATAATTGTATTTACTGGTATAATAGGAACATGCATTTAATATTAGAGCAACAACTAAATGAGCCAGGTGTCAATGTTTGGGGAGGTATTTCAAGTTTTGGTGTCTTAGGACCAATATTTTTTGATGGAACAGTCACAGGAGATAAGTATCTCGAAATTCTAATGAATCAAGTTGTTCCCCAGTTACAGCAACAGCCTAATTCAAATGACCTTTATTTCCAACAAGATGGGGCCCCTTCTCATTATTCAAGAGTAGTCCGCGAGTATCTTGATGAAACATTTCCTAATAAATGGATTGGCCGAAGAGGCCCACTTGATTGGCCGGCACGTTCACCAGACTTGACCCCAATGGATTTTTTCTTTTGGGGAGTACTCAAGGACAAAGTTTATAGTCGAAAACCAAAAAGTGTCAGTGATTTGAAAAATTACATAAGAGATGCATTTCAAGAAATTAATACCCAAAGAGACTTGTGCAAAAAAGTTTGTCAAAGCGTAAGAGGCAGACTTCAAAGCTGTGCAAATTGTAATGGAAAACAGTTTGAGCGCCTGCGTTGATAAAATTTAAGGGCTTTTGTATTATTGTTCAGACTAAAATTTAATTGTCAATGTTATGCTTGTGTTAGTAAATATAATTTTACATAGAAATCAAAATAAATGTTAGTATTTTCTGTCCACCTACTTTTGCACCACCCTGTATTTTTAATTTTTTTTACCATATTTCAAAGTATAATATTATAGTCTCTCCCTGTACCAAGGCTCTTACATGCTCCGGGTTTCTCTGATCCCGGCTGTTAAAGCAGGAGTTCAGCTGTCGATAACTGCCAGGCTCCAACTTTTGCTGACTTAAGTTTTTTTTTCCATCTAGGGTTAAAGGCGTTGTCCCCTTTTAATAAACGTTTGTCCATAAGCTCACTTATGTGTAGAAAAAATCTGTGAGTTTTACAAATTAGTAAAACAGTCCTTTACTTTCTCCCTGTTGATGTTGGGAAAGAAAGTGAAAGAGGGATAATAGAGATACATTAATTTGAATATATTAATTAAATGAATGACAAGCTATTTATATGCCAGATTTAATAAAGTCCTGTAATTATAGCAGCCAATTATAGTGGCAAGAAATAGGAAAGGAAGTGGCAAGTGTGATATGAGCTAAAAGAATTGTAGAGATAGTGACTAGTGTTGAGCGAGCACTAAAATGCTCGGGTGCTCGAAGCTCGGGCCGAGCTCGCTGTGATACTCGGGTGCTCGACCCGAGCAACGAGCCCAATGTTAGTCTATGGGAGACCCGAACATTTTTGCGGCGGCTCCCCCGGCAGTCTGTAGACAGCCTAGAAAGTGCCCAAAACGATAGTGACAGTGCTCAAATGACATGGGGACAGCATGGGGATCGCCCCTGGAAGCATTTCTGACCCCAGGTCACTGCTGTCAACAACGTGGTCAGAGGTATTAAGCCACTTTTACAGGCTCACAATAAAACTTCAAAAACGAAAGTGAAAGTGCTTACCTGTGAAATATGTTAACTCCTTAACGACCATGGGTCTTTCTGTTTTTGTGTTTTCCTTTTTTGCTCCCCTTCTTCCCAGAGCCAGAACTTTTTTATTTTCATTCAATATGGCCATGTGAGGGCTTATTTTTTGTGGGACGAGTTGTACTTTTAAACCCCATCACTGGTTTTACCATATCGTGTGCTGGAAAATGGGAAAAAAATTCCAAGTGCAGTGAAACTGCAAAAAAAATGCAATTCCACAGTTGCTTTTTGGGTCCTTTTTTTACCACGTTCACAGATTGCTAAAACTGACCTGCCATCATTATTTTCCAGGTCGTTACGAGTTCATAGACACCAAACATGTATAGGTTCTTTTTTATTTAAGTGGTGAAAAAAAAATCCAAAGCTTGCTAAAAAAACAAAAAAAAATGACGCCATTTTCCGAGACCCTTAGCTTCTCCATTTTTCGGGATCTGGGGCCAGGTGAGGGCTTATTTTTTGTGTGCCGGGCTGACGTTTTTATTGATACCATTTTGGGGTAGATCCGATGTTTTGATCGCCCGTTATTGCATTTTATTGCAAAGTTGTAGCGACCAAAAAAACGTAATTCTGGCGTTTAAAATTTTTTTCTCGTTACGCCGTTTACTGATTGTATTAATTCTTCTTTTATATTGATAGATCGGGTGATTCTGAACGCGGCGATACCAAATATGTGTATGTGTTTTTTTTTTATATATATATATTTTATTTTGAATGGGGCGAAAGGGGGGTGACTTAAACTTTTATATATTTTTTATTTTTTTTATTTTTTTAAAAACTTTTTTTTACACTTTCTGCTTGCTTCTATAGTCTCCAGAGGAGACTAGAAGCAGCAGTTGTCTGATTGCTTCTCCTGCATACAAGAGATGAGCAGATCGCTTGTATGCAGGAGAAATGCTCACTTGCTATGAGCGCTGACCACTAGGTGGCGCTCATAGCAATTGAGACATGACAACCACAGGAGTCTGCTGCAGACCCTGAGTTGTCATGTCCACCCATTGGTGACCCGCGATCACGTCACGGGGTCACTGATGGGCGGGGCTTAGGACTCCCGGAAGCGCGAGTTAAATGCCACTGTCAGAGATTTAACATATTAACAGCCGCGGGTTGATTGCGATTCCAATAATCAGCTGACATGTGCTTGCTTCAGTGCGGGCTCACCGCCGGAGCCCCCGCTGAACTGGCCTTCCCGACCTGGTGCGTACTATTACTGACCAGGTCGGAAAGGGGTTAAGGAACATCCTTTCCAGGGTAAAGACTTGTGTATAAGGTAAAATAAATAACCAAAAACAAAAATACTCCTCCACACCTTGGGCTATGTTCACAAGTAGCATTTTTTATGCGTTTTTGCACGTTTGTATTGCTTTCAACCGTGACAAATGGATTCACCGGGAAATGTAATTTTAACATTTTACAACCTTATCTGGCCATGTGCTGTGTGACACATGCATACAGTGCTAAAAAGACATGGGAACAGCATGGGGAAGACCCCTGGAAGCATCTCTGACACCCAGGTCACTGCCTAAAAGTGTGCCCATCAGAAGTGATCCTTGCCGCATCAGAAGATGCAGACTTGCAACTATCCCCGTGCAAGTCCTTGTCCCAGGGCAGTGTTCAATTGTACCTCCCCCATAACTTGCAATACAAGCGCAAGTATGCAGCCTGCCACCCACCCACCCCCCAGGCTGCAATACCATACTGCTAGCTTGCTTGCACTTGAAATTGGGCCTTTTAGGCATGTGGAGGTGGAATCTGGCCACCACGTCATGGCTGCGTCGGTAGCCTGGTATTCATACTCAGTCCCCAGCCGCCCAGCGGCCGGGTGTCCACGCTTGGTCCCCAGCCGCCAAGGGGCGGCCGGGTGTCCATACTCAGTCCCCAGCCGCCCCGCGGACGGGTGCCCACACACAGTCCCCAGCCGCGTGGGGGTGGCCGGGTGTCCATAAACGGTCCCCAGCCGCCCCTATTTGTCCTGGTGAGCCTTATACACAAGCGCGCATACCAAAACATTACCTGTGCCCTCCCCAGTGCATTTAGTGGGAAGGACAGCCTAACCACAAACACGTGGACCAGTGAATGTGGCCAGGAATGGTCCATCTCACTGACGCCTTCACACTGGGTTAATATTGTGGAAGCCGGGACACAGTTGGACACTGGGATGCAACACGTCCTCCAGACATAGAGGATTGCGGGTCCTGGGTCAATCAGGCTTCAACACAAAGTTCAGAAGGTAGACAGCAGCAGTGGTCGGCCTCCTACACAATGAGTAAATTATTCATGATCATGAGGCCATCCACCTCCTTAGCTTTCTGTTCCTTGGAATGCAAGCGCATGTATGTAGTAGCAGCTAGGCCTGAGGTGGTCAGCGTTTTGGCGCATATTCTACCTCCTTCGAGGATTGCTGGATGTTTTCCTGCTATTATCCCAGTTCTATGACTCCCGTTAAAACAAAGCTTCAGGTGATGAATGATGGATGAGGTGGTGGCAAAGGAGAAAGAGCAGGAGGAACAGGGACCATTCACATCAATATCAGGCCAGCCAACCACACATGTCTTGTAGGATATGTTTCCGTACCAAAAGGAGCGGTTCAGCTACACAGTTATAAGGCATACAGTGAATGCAATGCCTACTAAAAATTTCGAGGCACTCCAATGCCCCTTGGAAGTGACATGGAGGTCAGAGGGCCTTAACTAAACCGTTTTTTCCATTTATAGCAACTGGGTCTCCTGTACACTGTTGGCCTAAGCAGGGAATGGAAGGCTTTCCAAAAATTATTAGGCACTGCAATGCCCCTTGAAACAGACGTGGATTACAGCGTATTAAAAACCTTCTACCCATTATTGGGGAGTGGGTCTTCCTTAGTGTTCGCCTATGCATTGAAAAGCAAAAGCTGACAAAAATTAGGAGGAAATGCTATGCCCGTTGCAAGAGTCGTGGAGGTTAGAGGTAATTAAAAACAACATGTCAATGCCCCTTGGAAGAGCTGTGGAGTTCAGAGTGGTTTAACAAGACGGTTTTAATGCCCCTTAGAAGAGACGTGGAGTTCAGAGTGGTTTAACAAGACAGTTTTAATGCACCTTGGAAGAGATGTGGAGGTCACAGTAGCTTAACAAGATGGTTTTAATGACCCTTGGAAGAGACGTGGAGTTCAGAGTGGTTTAACAAGACAGTTTTAATGCCCCTTGGAAGAGTGGTGGAGGTTACAGTGGAATAAAAAGACAATATCAAAGCCCTGTGGAAGAGACGTGGAGGTCACAGTAGCTTAACAAGACGCTTTTAATGCCCCTTGGAAGAGTGGTGGAGGTCGCAGTGGAATAAAAAGACAATATTAACGACCCTTGGAAGAGACATGGAGGTCACAGTAGCTTAACAAGACGATTTTAATGCCCCTTACAAGAGCCATGCAGTACAGCATATTAAAAACATTATTCCCATTATTGGAGAGTGGGTCTCCCATAGTCTTTGCCTATGCCTTTCAAGTAAAAGCTGCCAAAAATTAGGAAGGGGGAACTTGCAATGTCCCTTACAAGAGCCATGCAGTACAGCATATTAAAAACATTATTCCCATTATTGGGGAGTGGGTCTCCCATAGTCTTTGCCTATGCCTTCCAAGCAAAAGCTGCCAAAAATTAGGACAGAGGAACTTGCAATGCTGGCAACATGGACCACGGTAACCCTGGTGGTATAGTGGTCGTGGAGGCTGAGGATAAGGAGAAGAGCAAAAAACAGCCGAAATGAGGAAGCGTATACCCATGTGTGGGTGTGAAGCGATGCATGGGAATACACCTCCCGAAATAACACAGTGGATTTGACTTTATGTTACTCTGCTGTCATTTGGTGGTGATGAGAAGTCTGGCTCAATCCAGCCCTTGTTCATTTTGATAAGGGTCAGCTTGTCAGCATTGTCAGTTGACAGGCGAGTGCGCTTATCAGTTATAATTCTCCCAGCGGCACTAAAAACACGCTCCGATAGCACGCTAGCGGCAGGGCAGGCCAGGACCTCCAAGGCGTACAGAGCGAGTTCATTCCAAGTGTCCAGCTTGGATACCCAATAATTAAAAGGCACAGAGGAATCACGGAGGATGCTGGTACGATCGGCAAGGTTCTCCCTCACCATCTTTTGAAACTTTCCACTCCTTGTGAGAGTACCCCGCGCCTCAGGGCCTGTAAGCTGGGCGGGTGTCAGAAAACTGTCCCAGAACGTTGACAGTGTTCCCCTGCCTCTGCTGGATTGGAGTTGCATCTCTCTCACCTGTACGCCTTGGTTGGGCAACGAACTGTGACCTCTGCCGCTAGCGTGTTCAGATGGGAATTTTTTTAAGAGTTCTGCAGCAAGGGCCTTCTGGTATTGCCCCATTTTTGTAGACCTCTCCATCTCAGGAATAAGAGAGTGAAAGTTCTCCTTGTAGCGGGGGTCTACAAGTGTCACCAACCAGTAATGACTGTCACCCAACATCTTGACAACGCGAGGGTCACGGTTAAGGCAGCGTAACATAAAGTCAGCCATGCATGCCAGACTGGTAACGGGCAAGATTTCCGTGTCCTCACCAAGATGACGACTGACCATGCTGCATGATAGCAGCTCCTGTTCTTCCTCCTCCTCCTCCTCCTCTCCCTCATTGTTCCCATAAAGCACGTTGGGATGAGATGAGGCTGGGCTGTGTGTAATCGCCTGCTACGGCTTCTTGATCCATCTCATCATACTCTGGCTGCAATGCCTCCTCTTTAATTCTCTGCAGAGAGCGTTGCAAAAGACAGACAAGTGGGATGCTGACACTAATGATGGCGTAATCACCACTCACCATCTTGGTGGCCTCCTCAAAGTTTGTCAGGATGGTACATATGTCAGACATCCAGGTCCACTCCTGAGGTCTTATGTGTGGAGTCTGACCTGAATATCGACGGCCTTGTTGCAGCTGGTACTCCACAACTGCTCTCTTCTGCTCACAAATCCTTTGCAACATGTGGAGGGTAGAGTTCCAACGTGTGGGGACATCACACACCAGTCGGTGTGCCGGAAGCTGCAAACGCTGCTGCAACACAGCAAGGGCGGCGGAAGCTGTAGCCGACTTGCGAAAATGAGCTGACAGGCGGCGTACTTTCACGAGCAGATCTGGCAGCTCGGGATACGATTTAAGAAACCGCTGAACCACGAGGTTAAGCACATGAGCCAGGCATGGTACGTGTGTGATCTCACCTCGCCTCAGAGCCGCCACCAGGTTACGGCCATTGTCACACACGACCATGCCGGGATGTAGGTTCAGCGGTCTCAGCCACAGATCTGCCTGCTCTTTCACAGCTGTCCACAACTCACAAGCAGTGTGAGGTTTATCACCTAAGCTTATGAGTTTCAGCACAGCCTGTTGCCGCTTGCTGGAGGCAGTACTGCAATGCTTCCAGCTTGCAACTGATGTGGTGATATCTGAGATGGAGGCTGAACATGAGGAGGAGGAGGAGGATGCGCAGGAGCTGTACACTGTGGGGGCAACTCTGACTGACATAGGTGTTGGGAGGATGTGTTCCGTCCCAAGGTCCGACTGGGTCCCGGCTTCCACTATGTTTACCCAGTGTGCCGTCAGAGAGATGTACCGTCCCTGGCCACAAGCACTTGTCCACGTGTCCGTTGTCAGGTGGACTCTCCCAGTAACTGCGTTGTTGAGGGCATGGCAGATGCTTTGGGACACGTGCTTGTGTAGTGCGGGGATGGCACACCGGGCAAAATAGTGTTGGCTGGGGACCGAGTACCGAGGGACGGCCACCGCCATAAGATTGCTGAAGGATTCCGTCTCCACCAGCCTAAAAGGCAGCATTTCCAATGCAAGCAGTCGTGAAATGTGCGAATTTAGGACTGTGGCCTGTGGGGCGTTAGCTGCGAATTTCCGCTTTTGTTCAAAGGTCTGGGATATGGACAATTGAACGCTGCGGTGGGACGTGGACGTGGACGTTGATGCTGTTTCTTGAGAAACTGCCATAACAAGTGAAGACTGAGAGGAGGGGGCATCTTTACATGCAGTATGGACAGGGGATTGCCTTGCACACACAACAGGGGGTTCTATTGCACGCACAACAGTGGAAGAAGCAGTGGTGACACCCGCTGACACTGGTCGTGGACCCTGGGTTTCGCCCCACAAAGTCGGGTGCTTTGCGGCCATGTGCCTGATCATGCTGGTGGTGGTCAGGCTGGTAGTTTTGTCACCCCTGCTGATGCTGGCATGGCAGGTGGAACATATGGCCTTTTTGGGGTTATCAGCAGAGTCTTTAAAAGAATTCCAGACTCTGGAAGACCTACCGCTTGTACTGGCAACGTCCCTCGTGTTGGTGTTACGGGGAACGGTTGCCTGCCTTCTGTCTGCGGCCACCACACTGCTTCTTCCTGCCTGTTGGGGTACTCTGCCTCCCTCCCCCTGTGTGCTGCTGGCCTCACTCTGCATGTCCTCCTTCCACGTTGGGTTAGTTACTAGATCATCCACCACCTCCTCCTCTTCCACTTGCGCACCACGATCCTCCTCCTCACTTCCTGGCAATTGTGTCTCGTCATCGTCCACCTCTTGTGACAGATTGCCAACGTCGACTTCCTGTGGCCGTGGCTGTTCAAATATTTGGGCATCGCAACATGGGATCTCCTCTTCCACCACTTCAAGCGTATCAGGCGAGGGGCCCAAATATGGAAATGGACCAGTGAACAGCTCTTCAGAGTGTCCAAGTGTGGGATCACTTGCTGTCTGACGACACTCGGCATGGTGGGAGGAAGGAGCATCAGGGTGAGGAGGAGTATGCGGTCGAGACTCACGGCTACTATGAGTTGACCGTGTGGAAGACAGACCGGAGGTGGTGGTGCCCAGGTAACTGGAAGTATTGTCTGCTATCCAATTAATAACCTGTTCACACTGATCAGTTCTCAATACTGGTGTTGTTCTGTGCTTCCCTAGTAATTTGGTCAAGAAGTGGGAGCGAGAAGATGTGGCTGTTGGTTGTGGCACATTTTCACCTTGGCCATGGCCCCTTCCTCTGCACGAACCATCACCAGAACGTCCACTTCCACGTCCCTTGCCACGCGCCTTGCCCATTGTAAATGAAGTAAAATAGCTTACACTTGCACTATCAATGGAAATAGGGTAATAAAGAGTAGATTAGAACCGTGGAAGAGGAAAACCACAGTTATTATTTACTGGGGTATACCACACTTTTTTAAATAGAGATATTTGCGGCTGAACAGTGAGCGACACACTCAAACTGCTTTTTTTTTAGATACCAAAGGCCCAAAACTGGATAGTACAGCGATTTGACCCGTGGAACTGCGAAACTACACTGGGATGTCGGGCCTACACAAGACTATTTTCAACAGATATATTTTTGTGTCACAACAGTCAGGAGACACTACTGTTTTTCTTTACGGAAAAAACTACCAAAACCTGAATAATAGAGATTTTTTACCGTGGAACAGCAAAACCACAGTTATAATTTACTGGTGTATACCAGGCTTTTTAAAATATATATATATTTGCGGCTGAACAGTGAGCGACACACTCAAACTGTTTTTTTTAGATACAAATGGCCCAAAAGTGGATAATACAGAGGTTTGTACCGTGGAACTGCAAAACCACACTTGTATTTCTCGGGCCTACACCAGAGTATTTTCAACAGATATATTTGTGTCTGAAAAATCAGGGAGACACTATATATTTTTTTTTTTTACAGCAAAAAATGCAAAAAGCAGGATAATAGAGATTTTTTACCGTGGAACAGCAAAAGCACACTTCTGTCTCTCTGGCCTACACCAGACTATTTTCAACAGATATATTTGTGTCTGAAAAATCAGGGAGACACTATTTTTTTTTTTTTACAGCAAAAAATGCAAAAAGCAGGATAATAGAGATTTTTTACCGTGGAACAGCAAAAGCACACTTCTGTCTCTCTGGCCTACACCAGACTATTTTCAACAGATATATTTGTGTCTGAAAAATCAGGGAGACACTATTATTATTTTTATACAGCAAAAAATGCCAAAATCAGGATAATAGAGATGTTTTACCGTGGAACATCAAATCCACAGTAATAATTTACTGGTGTATACCAGGCTTTTTAAAATATATATATATTTGCGGCTGAACAGTGAGCGACACACTCAAGCTGTTTTTTTTAGATACAAATGGCCCATAGAACTGCAAAACCACACTTCTATTTCTCTGGCCTACACCAGACTATTTTCAACAGATATATTTGTGTCTGAAAAATCAGAGGCACACTTTTTTTTGGGGGGTGGGGGGGCACCAAAAGGTTAATAAGATGGGTATTTGTACATTGTGAAGGAGGAAAAAAAAAAGAGGATTTAGATAAAAAAAAAGGATTTTTCCTGGCCCTCGGGACCTGGAGCTAAGTCCAGCAATTTCAGCAACAGGAGCAGCACACAGGACTGTAATGCAGCGTTTGCTGGTATAACCACTGCGTCTCCTATACAGCCTGCCTGCCTGCCTGCCTGATATACCTGGGATGGATATTAGTCCTGAGAAGGACTGTTTGTTTGATCTGGCAGCCTTTACAGACCCTACACTAACTATTTTGCAGGATATATCTCTCCCTAAATCAGCAGCGCTGTCCCTACACTGTCTGATCCGGAGCGACTGTGTCCAAGATGGCGGCGCCCGGTTTTAAATACTCGAGGTGACGCTGTGCGGCCAGCCAATCACTGTAATGCCCACAAACAACATGGCTGCGGCATTACAGTGACTGGCTGGCAATCCCTGCATGTTCATTGGCTCTGTAAAGAGCGCCAAACATGCAGGGCGGAGACCCGAGCTCCCGCCCGAGTAACCCGGAAATGCTCGGTGCTCGCCGAACATCCCGAGTAGCGTGATGCTCGGGCGAGTACCGAGCAGTGTCGAGCATGTTCGCTCAACACTAATAGTGAACTGTGATTACAGCAGCCTTGACACTGACTTGACCTGGGATTACAGGAGCCTTTACACTGATTTGACCTGTGATTACAGCATCCTTGACATGGAAGTGACCTGTGATTACAGCAGCCTTGGCACTGATTTGATCTGTGATTACAGCAGCCTTGACACTGATGTGACCTGTGATTACAGCAGCCTTGGCACTGACTTGACCTGTGATTACAGCAGCCTTGGCACTGATGTGATCTGTGATTAAAGCAGCCTTGGCACTGATTTGACCTGTGATTACAGCAGCCTTGGCACTGATTTGATCTGTGATTACAGCAGCCTTGGCACTGATGTGACCTGTGATTACAGCAGCCTTGGCACTGACTTCACCTGTGATTACAGCAGCCTTGACACTGACTTGACCGGTGATTACGGCAACCTTGACACTGATTTGACCTGTGATTACAGCAGCCTTGACTATGATTTGACCTGTGATTACAGCAGCCTTGACACTGACTTAACCTGTGATTACAGCAGCCTTGGCACTGACTTGATCTGTGATTACAGCAGCCTTGGTACTGATTTGACCTGTGATTACTGAAGCCTGACCCTGATTTGACCTGCGATTACAGAAGCCTTGAAACTGATTTGATCTGTGATTACAGCAGCCTTTGCACTGATGTGACCTGTGATTACAGCAGCCTTGGCACTGATGTGACCTGTGATTACAGCAGCCTTGGCACTGACTTCACCTGTGATTACAGCAGCCTTGGCACTGACTTGACTGGTGATTACAGCAACCTTGACACTGATTTGACCTGGGATTAAAGCAGCCTTGACTCTGATTTGACCTGTGATTACAGCAGCCTTGACACTGACTTGACCTATGATTACAGCAGCCTTGGCACTGACTTGACTTGTGATTGCAGCAGCCTTGACACTGATGTGTAGTGTTGAGCCACCCCCGTAGTGTTCGAGTTTGGTTCGGTTCGTCGAACACCCGTGTGTTCGCCGAACTGTTCGTCGAACTGTTCGTCGAACACCTTCGAACACCGTTAAAACCAATGGCAGGCAAACAAAAACACATAGAAACACATAGAAAACACCTTCAAAGGTGTCCAAAAGCTGACAAACTGCTCTGAAGACACAACTAACACATGGAAAAGTGACAAGTACATATAGTCATGCGAAAAGAAAAGAGGTGGAGGAGTAAAAGGAGGGGGAGACACAGATATAGGCATGTCATGCCCTTCTAAAATCCAAAAAGTGAGAAGCCGACACGTTCAGTCTGCTCCTGCCCGTGCCACCTCCGTGTCGCCGGGTTTGTGCCAGAGCCGCGGTGAACCCTGATGGCCAGCCCCCCTCTCCCAATACTGGTGCCTGTCCGCTGGTGGGTCGAGCGAGCCCCCCTGTGGTGGAGGCAGCTCTAAGCTTTTTAATTTAAATTGTCTCTCTAATTTGAATGAATACACTTTAAATCCATTTACAAGGATCTATTGGAGGGCAAGTCTCATGCCAGCAGCCGCGTAATTCCAGCTCCAGTAGCGTCCACTAAAGCTGCTGCAGTTAAAAAGCTTTTATAAGGATCGAGCTCGGCTGTCCACCGCAAGGCATCCTACTGCCAGTCCCAGCCCCTATGCCTTGGGGTGCCTCCTGATGCTCTTCACTGAGTATCCCGTGGTCCCGAAGCATTTCCTTTGAAAAAATTAAGTGTCCAAGCTACAGGTGGTGTAGCTTGCTTAACAGCCGGGATAATCCGCTGACTAGCAGACACTGCTACTAGGCACAAAGTATTTCCTGGGCTAGATGCAGTTAAAAATTTGTAATTAGATACTCTCGTTGGATGCTGAGAAAGCATTCCATAGAGTCTCCTGGCACGCCATGTATGATTCTCCTAAAAAGCTTGGGGTAGGGGTCTAGGGGACCCTTTTATAGCCAAAATCACGGCCCTGTATCGCAATACGTCACCTAGGCTGAAGATAAATGGAACTGTATTACCCTGAGGGCTCGGTTGCTACAGAGGTATTGCACCTCACCCAGAGGTGTGATATCTCACTCTCAGGTAAGGATGTAGTGTGGATCAGGACCAGACACCTGCATGCATTACACCACATTGCCGTGGGGCAGGGCGACCAATATGCCCCTGAGATGGGCACGACAGTCCCTGTCCCTGGCTGGAGTGGGGGGAGGGAACACTGAGGAAGGGGAACCCTGTAGTGCAGGAGCAGGGAGGAAGCAGTTCCTGGGTGCATTGAGAAGGGAGTATAAAAGGTGGGCACCATCTTAGTTCAGTGCAGAGAAGTCTGAGCAGAAGTGGCAGGGAGCAGGGGCTCTGCATGAGCTCTGCTCCGGAGGCGGGCCTAGTAACAGAGGCCCAGGCCTGGAAGAGGGAGAAGGAAGGAAGAGGAGCGGAGAAGGCTCCAGGAACGAGGAACGAAGGGATCCCAGGGGTGGGGACGGGCGAGTCGCCACCGCACGCCCGAATCCACCTGCGTGGAGGGGTCAGGCCAAAGGGGGAGACTGGTCCCCGAAACTAGTGGAGGCAGGAAACGACCCTCAGCTAGAAACAGGAGGCTGTGACATTTTATGTGGCGCAGCCCCTCGCTACACCCGCTAGGAAGGCACCAAATAGGGTCAGGGAAACTGGCGCCAAGTTTACCAAGAGGAGGCCCGAGGCAGCCGGACAGAAGGGTTGGTAAGAAAGGCCAGACAAAGGACACACAAAGGGGGTCCTGTGAAGCGCTCCAAAGTTATCTGGGAGTTGTCTGAGCCCCTCACCTGGTGAGCACAGTACGACGTGGGCAGCCGTTACCTGCAGACGTGGTCTGGATAATAAGAACTGTGAGTAAAGGCCCTGGACTGCATCACTGACTCCGTGTCGTTACTGCTGCTGCCCTGCACCATCACCCCCATCCTCCGCATACACTGCCCTGAGGCTATACTCCTCCCGTGGGGAGTTATGCTATGCTCTGCTGCACCCACAACACCAGCCTCAGCAGTCTGCCCTGGAGCGGCGGTTCACTCTGACCGCAATCCACGGGTGGCGTAGTCGGATATTTAAACATCAAAACCACATAAATAGTTCCGCCACTGGTTTGACCGCCCTGAGCCACGGAACCGGGTCGCCGCCACGGAGACTACAACCACCAGCATCCACCAAAAAGGGTCCGGCTCCGGGTGTCCCAAGGCCCAGGGGGCGCGTCAGAACATTTTCATCACCTTTCACAATCACCAATGGGACAAGGCAGGGATGTTCTCTGTCCACTCTCTTATACATCCTAGTGACGGAGCACCTGCTCTCATCAATTCGCCATAACCCCAATATTAGGTGGATTGAGGTGGGAGGCACCGAGTACAAGTGCTCTCTATTTGCTGATGATGTCCTAGTATATATCACTCAATCACATATATCCATCCATGCTGTTATGGCTGAAATAGATCACTTTGTTACATGGTCAAATTTTAAAATCAATGCAGCGAAGTCTGAGGCCCTCGATGTCTCCCTCCCCAAATCCATATAGGATTCCATCCAGTCCAACTTTCCCTTTGCCTGGCCCTCACAGGGTATCAAATACTTAGGAATTCCTATTCATAGATTCCTCTCCCATCTATGTTATCTTAATTTTGGGCCCTTTATTGAACAACTCCATACAGACCACGGTTGGCAAGTTAGAACTGTAAGATTCACTACGTGAACCACTGGTGTTTTGTGGAAAAGCACATGTACACTGTGTTCCAAATTATTATGCAAAAAGTGTTTAGGAGTGATAAGGGAAGAATTTGTTTGTTTGTCAGTTAAACTCATTGATGGTGATGTGTGTCAGGGCTCTTTATATCACTGTAAGCAATTGCAGACACCTGTGCTAATTAGTTTGGCAGGTGTGTCCAATGAAAGGCAAGACTACTTAAGAAGGCTGTCTCACATTATTAAGCAGCCTACATTTTCTGCCAAAATGGGAAAGAAAAAGGATGTGTCGGCTGCTGAGAAGCAACAAATTGTGGAGTGTTTAGGTCAAGGCATGACTACAATCAACATTGTGCGATGATCAGGATGAAGTGTCTTGGCAATCAAGAAGTATGTAGCTGATTCACAGTACACACGTGTGCGTGCTGATAAGGGCAAATTGAGGACTCTTTCCTACAGGCAATTACGTCAGGTTAAAAGAGCAGCGGCAAAAAAGCCTTGTCATAGCAGCAGACAAGTTTTTGAAGCTGCTTGTGCCTCCAACGTCCCCCGAACAACAAGATGCAGGGTCCTTCAGAGGTTTGCAGCTGTGCATACGCCATCCTGTCGACCTCCTCTATCCACTTCACACAAGCAGAAACGGCTCCAGTGGGCCAAACATTACATGAAGACTGATTTCAAAACTGTTTTGTTCACGGATGAGTGCCGTGCAGCGCTCGATGGTCCAGATGGATGGAGTGGAGGATGGTTGGTTGATGGACACCCCACGCAAACACGGCTACAGCGCCAACAAGGAGGAGGTGGAGTAATGTTTTGGGCTGGAATCATGGGGAGAGAGATTGTCGGCCCCTTTAGGATCCCTGAAGGCGCTAAAGATGAACTCCATAATGTATGTGGATTTTCTCAAACAGCACTTCCTGCCATGGTTCAAGAAGAAGAACCGTGTATTTCACAGCAAGATCATTTTTTTGCATGATAATGCACCATCTCATGCTGCACATAAAACATCTGCATCTCTGGCTGATATGGGCATAAAAGGGGACAAACTTATGGTGTGAACCCTATGCTCCCCTGACCTCTACCCCATTCAGAACCTCTGGAGCATCATCAAAAGGAGTGTCTATGATGGCGGGAGGCAGTTCACATCTAAGCAACAGCTCTGGGAGGGTATTCTGTCCTCATGCAAAACAATTGAAGCAGAAACCATCCAAAACCTGACAAATTCAATGGACGAGAGAGTTCAGAAGCTCCTTTCAAACAAGGGGTCCTATGTGAAAATGTAACATCACCTAGAATAAAGTTTTGAGTTGAAAACTGTTTGATTTCAGTTTCTAATAACCTGCTAATGCTTATAATTTCAAAAATGACCATTTTTTTGGTCTTTATTAAAATGAAAAAGTTGATCGAAAAGTTTGGGGGATCTAAGAGTGTGGCAACCCAGTAGTCATGATTACTTTGAATTCTGACAATATGAGGGTCATGTTGCAGGTAGTGCAGCAAGAAGGCACTTATGTGTCTTGCGCATCTCGGAGCCCCAAAATTATTTTCCGGGCTAGATGCAGCTAAAAATTATTATTAATTTTAAATCTGGTGGAGCTTAGTATAGATGGCCTAATAGGATCAGTGCTGCACACTGCTACAAAGCCCAAATTATTTTCCAGCCAAGATACAGATAAACATGATTAGTAATTTTAAATCTGGTGGAGCTTATTATAGATGGCCTAATAGAATCAGTGCTGCACACTGCTACAAAGCCCAAATTATTTTCCAGCCAAGATACAGATAAACATGATTAGTAATTTGAAAGCTTAAAACGGTTGGTAGGGTGATTTTAACCAATCATCAAGCTTTTACTCTCCCCAGGATGACACAGGGGTAGAAAAGTCGTTTCGGATCCATGATTTGTTCATCTTTATGAACGTGAGTCTGTCTACATTATCAGTGGAGAGCCGCGTGCGCTTATCTGTCAGCACACCACCAGCAGCGCTGAACACACGTTCAGACAGAACACTGGCTGCGGGGCATGACAAGATCTCCAAGGCGTAAGTGGCTAGCTCCGGCCATTTATCCAGATTGGAAGCCCAAAAAGAGCAAGGGTCCAGTGACACAGTCATGGCTTCAATGTTTACTTGGAGATACTCCTGTACCATCGTCTCTAGGCGTTGACTATGTGTCAGACTTCTTGTCTCCTGTGGCCTTGCAAAGGATGGGCTAAAAAAGTGGTGAAATGATTGCGCAAAATTGATATTACCAGCAGATACTGTGGTTCTGTTATGGTTTGAGTGCTGAACACTTGACGGTCCCACGGTTGGCAAGTTGGAACTGTGAGATTCACTACGTGCACCACTGGTGTTTTGTGGAAAAGCACATGTAAGATTCTGCAACAGTCTCTGCTGATACTCCTGCAAGCGTGCTTCCCTTTCTATGGCAGGAATAATTTCTGCAAATTTACTTTTGTACCGGGGATCTAACAGTGTGGCAACCCAGTAGTCAGGATTATTTCTAATTCTCACAATTCGAGGGTCATGTTGCAGGTAGTGCAGCAAGAAGGCACTCATGTGTGTTGCGCATCCAGGAGCACCAAGTCCCTGTTGTGTTGGTGGCGAGGTAACAATCATGCTTCCTTCCTCTGTCCTCTCCCCCCAACCTCGCACAACAGAAATGTGATCAAGGTCTCCCTCATCTGATGAGTCTTCCATCAGTTCGTCCTCCACTTCTTCCTGGGCTCCTGCACCTTCCTCACTAGTTTGGCTGCTACCATGCGCCCTGGTAAAACCATCTCCCCCACCCTCACATGCCTGCCGCCTTGGTGCTGCCGACCGTCTGGACCTTGCAGATGTTAGCCCTTCCGCATACAACTCCTCCTCCTCTGCTTCCTCCACCTCCTCTTGTGCCACCACCTGACTCCGAATTCTGTTTAACATGTGCTCCAGCATGTAAATCACCGGAATAGTCATGCTGATAATGGCATCGTCAGCACTAAACATCTTCGTCGCCATTTCAAAACTGTGCAGAAGGGTGCATAGGTCCCTGATCTGAGACCACTCCTCCAGCGTGATTTGCCCCACGTCTGGATCTCGTTGGCCCAGGCTATACGTCAGAACGTATTGCACCAGGGCTTGTCGGTGCTGCCACAGTCGCTGCAACATGTGCAGAGATGAATTCCACCGGGTAGGCACATTTTAGCCGGTGAAGTGGCAGGCCCAACGACTTCTGTAGAGATGTAAGTCGCTGAGCTGTGGGATGCGAACGGCGGAAGTGAGCACACAGCGACCGTGCCCTCTGCAGAAGGCCATCTAGTCTGGGATAGTGGGCTAAAAATTGCTGGACAACCAGGTTCAACACGTGAGCCATACAAGGCACGTGTGTGACATTGCCCCGGCGAAGGCCCGCACCCAGGTTTGCAGCATTGTCGCACACGGCCTTCCCTGGTTTTCAGGTCCAGTGGAGACAACCATTCATGGAATTGGTTCTCCAGAGCTGACCACAACTCCTCAGCTGTGTGACTCACATTTCCCAGACATTTCAAAGTAAAAACCACCTGATGACGTTGAGCCCTACTGCCAGCATAGTAAGGAGGTGTGCAGGATCCCTTCTGCGCAGTTAGAAAGCTTGTGGCATGACCAGACAGGCTTTGGGTGCAGGTGGAAGACCGAGAGGAGGTTGAGGAGGCAGAAGCAGTGGAGGAACTTTGACATAAAGAGGATTGACGCACAACTCGTGGGGACGGCAAGACTTGGACAGCAGCCCCTTGTCCTGCTGTCACCATAGTTACCCAGTGCCCAGTCAGCGACATGTAACGCCCCTGTCCATGCCTACTCGTCCAAGTGTCTGTGGTGAAATGCACCCTGTCACACACAGAGTTTCTCAAAGAAGCGGTGATGTTGTGTGCGACATGCTGGTGGAGCGCAGGCACACCTTTCTTTGAGAAGTAGTGCCGACTGGGCATCTGGTACTGGGGCACTGCGACGGACATAAGGTCTCGAAAATCCTCTGTGTCCACCAGGCGGAAAGGCAGCATTTCTGTAGCCAAGAGCTTGCAGATGGTGAAATTCAACCTCTTAGCTTTCTCATGGCTAGGAGGAAATGGTCTTTTACTTGTCCACATCTGAGGGACCGAGGGCTGGCTATTGTGCTTAGAAGGGGTTGATAAGGGTGTCCCAGGCAAACTGCCGGTCTGTGAGGAAGATGCAGGCGGACATGTTAGGTTGCCTTGATCCAAAGGTGGTGCTATCGATGTCGGAGAGCGCTCAACACCAGCTGGTGTTACCACCTCCAAAGAAAATGATGACCTGCCAATCACGCTGGCTGTTGCGGGTAAAGAGGTGGCAGGTCTGCGCCCCAAAACAGGTGTGACTGCTGTCCCCCCAGTCACAGAGGATGAAGAGGCCGCGGATGCACAAGATATGGCAGACGGTGGTTGGCCCGGCCGGCTAGGCCGCATTGTAGCACACTGAGCTTCCCACTGCAACTTATGCTTCATGTCCATGTGCCGGTTCATGCATAAAGTACTCAAACTATGTATTTTTTGGCCTCTACTTAGCTTTTGCTGACAAATGTTACAGATAACACGAGTTGGGTCATCTTTATCGATCTGAAAAAATGCCCAGGCTATGCAAGGCTTAGCACCCATGCGACCTGAAGAGCCACCACGATTGTGGTGAGAGGCAGAGTTGTGTTTGAGGATGCAGTTGTTGACGTGCTTCCAGTACTACGTCTCTGTCCAGGAAGGCGCAACCTGACCTCTTCGTCACTAGCATCTTCCTCCACCTCCTCTGCTGACCTCATCTCTTGGCTGACTGTGGGTTGACAGTAAGTGGGATCTCCAACCTCATCATCATCACCCTGTGCGTTATCACACCCGTCGTCCTCAGAGCCAACCTGTTCCTGCCCTGACAAAAAACTAAAGTTGTCGCTCCAATCAGGTATTTGAGTCTCATCATCGTCTTCCTCATTGTCTCCACCAGCAGGATTTACAGTTTGGGAATGAGGGTCTACATTATGGTCAGAACCTTCTGCGTCTGGTCCTGGATCCGACTCATAAAGATTCTGGGCATCAGTGCAGATCATTTCCTCGTCTGGATTCACAGAAGCGCTGGAGTCGATCTCTGATTCCCAGGCTATAGTATGAGTAAACAGCTCTGCAGACTCAACCATCTGTTCTACCTCATACTCAGACGGGCAGCTGGAGATTTGGGAGCTGTGAGGAAGCAAGTGCGATTGGGGTGATACCTTTGAGAACTGGAGTATTTGTGATGTTGAAGTTGATGTGGAGGAGAGCCCACTTAAAGGAGCACTTGATATCCGTTGAAGCACCTGCTGTTTTTGTGCCTCATCTGGCATTTGTAGCGATTGGCGTGGCCGTAAGAAAGGGATCTTATCACATTGTCCGCTAAAAGAAGTAGACATTTTAGTTTGGCTGGAAGATGGTCTTTCTTCTGCAGATGTTACTGTTGCTTTAACACCTACCCCACGGACACAACCTTTTTTCCCCTTCCCAACACGATTATTCCCCTTTCCACCAGCAGCAGGCCTTTTTCCACTCATTTTGGTGGTTAACTAATTCACAACTCTGGAGTTGTTTGCACAAAAAAACAATGGATGGGAACCGAGCAGAGCTGAGTGGCCAAACTGTGGTATTAGGCCAAAACTATTGGCTGGGTTAGATGCAGAAAAAAATTATATTCAATTTGCAACCTGATGGAGGTCAGTATAGATGGACTAATAGAACAAGTCCCACACACAGCTAGAAGCCCAAATATTTTTTCAGAGGTAGATGCAGAAAAAAATATATTCAGTTTGCAACCTGATGGAGGTCAGTATAGATGGACTAATAGAGAAAGTCCCACACACTGCTAGAAGGCCAAATATTTTTTCAGAGCTAGATGCAGACAAAAAATTATTTTGAATTTGCAACCTGATGGAGGTCAGTATAGGTGGACTAATAGAACAAGTCCCACACACTGCTAGAAGGCCAAATATTTTTTCAGAGCTAGATGCAGAAAAAAATTATATTCAGTTTGCAACCTGATGGAGGTCAGTATAGATGGATTAATAGAGAAAGTTCCACACACTGCTAGAAGGCCAAATATTTTTTCAGAGCTAGATGCAGAAAAAATTATACTCAGTTTGCAACCTGATGGAGGTCTGTATAGATGGATTAATAGAACAAGTCCCACACACAGCTAGAAGCCCAATATTTTTTCAGAGGTAGATGCAGAAAAAAATATATTCAGTTTGCAACCTGATGGAGGTCAGTATAGATGGACTAATACAACAAGTCCCACACACAGCTAGAAGCCCAATATTTTTTCAGAGCTAGATGCAGAAAAAAATTATATTCAATTTGCAACCTGATGGAAGTCAGTATAGATGGAGTAATAGAACAAGTCCCACACACAGCTAGAAGCCCAAATATTTTTTCAGAGCTAGATGCAGATAAAAATTATTTTTAATTTGCAACCTGATGGAGGTCAGTATAGATGGCTAATAGAGATAGTCCCACACACTGCTAGAAGGCCAAATATTTTTTCAGAGCTAGATGCAGACAAAAAATTATTTTGAATTTGCAGCGTGATGGAGGTCAGTATAGATGGACTAATAGAACAAGTCCCACACACAGCTAGAAGCCCAAATATTTTTTCAGAGGTAGATGCAGATAAAAATTATTTTTAATTTGCAACCTGATGGAGGTCAGTATAGATGAACTAATAGAGAAAGTCCCACACACTGCTAGAAGGCCAAATATTTTTTCAGAGCTAGATGCAGAAAAAAATTATATTCAGTTTGCAACCTGATGGAGGTCTGTATAGATGGATTAATAGAACAAGTCCCACACACAGCTAGAAGCCCAATATTTTTTCAGAGCTAGATGCAGAAAAAAATTATAGCCAGTTTGCAACCTGATGGAGGTCTGTATAGATGGATTAATAGAACAAGTCGCACACACAGCTAGAAGCCCAATATTTTTTCAGAGGTAGATGCAGAAAAAAATATATTCAGTTTGCAACCTGATGGAGGTCTGTATAGATGGACTAATACAACAAGTCCCACACACAGCTAGAAGCCCAATATTTTTTCAGAGCTAGATGCAGAAAAAAATTATATTCAATTTGCAACGTGATGGAGGTCAGTATAGATGGAGTAATAGAACAAGTCCCACACACAGCTAGAAGCCCAAATATTTTTTCAGAGCTAGATGCAGATAAAAATTATTTTTAATTTGCAACCTGATGGAGGTCAGTATAGATGAACTAATAGAGAAAGTCCCACACACTGCTAGAAGGCCAAATATTTTTTCAGAGCTAGATGCAGAAAAAAATTATATTCAGTTTGCAACCTGATGGAGGTCTGTATATATGGATTAATAGAACAAGTCCCACACACAGCTAGAAGCCCAATATTTTTTCAGAGGTAGATGCAGAAAAAAATATATTCAGTTTGCAACCTGATGGAGGTCAGTATAGATGGACTAATACAACAAGTCCCACACACAGCTAGAAGCCCAATATTTTTTCAGAGCTAGATGCAGACAAAAAATTATATTCAATTTGCAACCTGATGGAGGTCAGTATAGATGGAGTAATAGAACAAGTCCCACACACAGCTAGAAGCCCAAATATTTTTTCAGAGGTAGATGCAGAAAAAAATTATATTCAGTTTGCAACCTGATGGAGGTCTGTATAGATGGATTAATAGAACAAGTCCCACACACAGCTACAAGCCCAATATTTTTTCAGAGGTAGATGCAGAAAAAAATATATTCAGTTTGCAACCTGATGGAGGTCAGTATAGATGGATTAATAGAACAAGTCCTACACACAGCTAGAAGCCCAATATTTTTTCAGAGCTAGATGCAGAAAAAAATTATATTCAATTTGCAACCTGATGGAGGTCAGTATAGATGGAGTAATAGAACAAGTCCCACACACAGCTAGAAGCCCAAATATTTTTTCAGAGCTAGATGCAGATAAAAATTATTTTTAATTTGCAACCTGATGGAGGTCAGTATAGATGGACTAATAGAGAAAGTCCCACACACTGCTAGAAGGCCAAATATTTTTTCAGAGCTAGATGTAGAAAAAAATTATATTCAGTTTGCAACCTGATGGAGGTCTGTATAGATGGATTATTAGAACAAGTCCCACACACAGCTAGAAGCCCAATATTTTTTCAGAGGTAGATGCAGAAAAAAATATATTCAGTTTGCAACCTGATGGAGGTCAGTATAGATGGACTAATACAACAAGTCCCACACACATCTAGAAGCCCAATATTTTTTCAGAGATAGATGCAGAAAAAAATTATATTCAATTTGCAACCTGATGGAGGTCAGTATAGATGGAGTAATAGAACAAGTCCCACACACAGCTAGAAGCCCAAATATTTTTTCAGAGCTAGATGCAGATAAAAATTATTTTTAATTTGCAACCTGATGGAGGTCAGTCTAGATGGACTAATAGAGAACGTCCCACACACTGCTAGAAAGCCAAATATTTTTTCAGAGCTAGATGCAGAAAAAAATTATATTCAGTTTGCAACCTGATGGAGGTCTGTATAGATGGATTAATAGAACAAGTCCCACACACAGCTAGAAGCCCAATATTTTTTCAGAGGTAGATGCAGAAAAAAATATATTCAGTTTGCAACCTGATGGAGGTCAGTATAGGTGGACTAATACAACAAGTCCCACACACAGCTAGAAGCCTAATATTTTTTCAGAGCTAGATGCAGAAAAAAATTATATTCAATTTGCAACCTGATGGAGGTCAGTATAGATGGAGTAATAGAACAAGTCCCACACACAGCTAGAAGCCCAAATATTTTTTCAGAGGTAGATGCAGAAAAAAATTATATTCAGTTTGCAACCTGATGGAGGTCTGTATAGATGGATTAATAGAACAAGTCCCACACACAGCTACAAGCCCAATATTTTTTCAGAGGTAGATGCAGAAAAAAATATATTCAGTTTGCAACCTGATGGAGGTCAGTATAGATGGACTAATAGAGAAAGTCCCACACACTGCTAGAAGGCCAAATATTTTTTCAGAGCTAGATGCAGAAAAAAATTATATTCAATTTGCAACCTGATGGAGGTCAGTATAGATGGACTAATAGAATGATGCTATGCCCAAAAGATTTTACTTCACTAGGTGCAGTAAAAAAATTGGTATTATATACACAGGTGGTATATCTTGCAACACAGATAGGCTACTCCACTGACTAACACACTCTGCAATAGGCCAAAAAGGATTAACTTTGCTAGATTCAGCCAAATTCTGTGAAAAAAACTTGCACAGCACTGGCACAGACCTGCCTGGCAAAAACTGATAGGAACTGATGTAACCTAGTCCTGAAAAGGACTCCAATTACAATTAGTCTTTACTCCCACAACCTATCTATTTAAGAGCACAGACCTGCCTGATAAAAGTCGTAGGAAATGCTGTAACCTAGTCCTTAAAAGGACTGCAATCACAACTATTCCCTACTCCCAAGCTATCTGTAGATTTGTGCGAAAATTGGCTTGAAATTAACAAGGTATAGCGCACACAGCAACAGCGGTGCCGTCTAACACGCAGCTGCAGCAGTGAGAAAATGGTGGCGACGGAGAAAATGGCTTGGTCTTATAGGGCAAGGACATGTGACATACACTGCCAATGACACATGCCCTTGCTTGTGTGAAAAAAAGCACTTCGCTCCTTGTGTGCACTGCTGATAGGCTGACAGATTGCACCTCCCCACTGTAAATGCGGGAAAGAGAAAAAAAAATGGAGATCTTCATTATTCCTGCAGAGATCCATTCCCTGCCCCTCCCCCCACCCCGCTGTACTCTCAAACTGCTTATTAACATTAATTTTCATCATTACTGAGAAAAAATCCAGTTATGATTTTGGTGCACGAACAGTTATCGAACATAACCTCGAACAGCCGAATTTTTCTCAAATCGTTCGTGTTCGCCGAACGGCTCGAACACCGCCCAAAACAGCTCGAATTTGAGATTGGCGAACAGTTCGAGTAGAACAATGCTCATCTCTACTGATGTGACCTGTGATTACAGCAGCCTTGGCACTAATTTGACCTGTGATTACAGCAGCCTTGGCACTGACTTCACCTTTGATTACAGCAGCCTTGGCACTGACTTGACCGGTGATTACAGCAACCTTTCCCTGACTTGACCTGTGATTACAGCAGCCTTGGCACTGACTTGACCTGTGATTACAGCAGCCTTGACACTGATTTGACCTGTGATTACAGAAGCCTTGAAACTGATTTGATCTGTGATTACAGCAGCCTTGGCACTGATGTGACCTGTGATTACAGCAGCCTTGGCACTGACTTCACCTGTGATTACAGCAACCTTGGCACTGACTTGACTGGTGATTACAGCAACCTTGACACTGGTTTGACCTGTGATTAAAGCAGCATTGACTCTGATTTGACCTGTGATTACAGCAACCTTGGCACTGACTTGACTGGTGATTACAGCAACCTTGACACTGGTTTGACCTGTGATTAAAGCAGCCTTGACACTGACTTGACCGGTGATTACAGCAGCTTTGGCACTGACTTGACCTGTGATTACAGAAGCCTTGGCACTGATTTGACCTGTGATTACAGAAGCCTAGACACTGATTTGATCTGTGTTTACAGCAGCCTTGGCACTGATGTGACCTGTGATTACAGCAGCCTTGGCAATGACTTGACCTGTGATTACAGCAGCATTGACACTGACTTGACCTGTGATAACCGCAGCCTTGGCAATGACTTGACCTGTGATTACAGCAGCCTTGACACTGACTTCATCTGTGATTACAGCAGCCTTGACACTGACTTCATCTGTGATTACAGCAGCCTTGGCAATGACTTAACCTGTGATTACAGCAGCCTTGGCAATGACTTGAGCAGTGTCTTGCAATGTACTCAGAAAGGAGAGAGTAAGGAAAAAAACATCAAATGTAATATTTGCCAATATTTGTAGAGACAGAGCTCATTACTTGCCCACAGCTCCACTGTAAAAATAAATTAAGGAGAAATGTACAACACAAACTGCTGAAGTGAAAAGTATCACATAGATATTGTACATGAGAATCTTTGAAAACTGTGCATTTTTTTACTGGAGGCAGACCTGTCACCAGATGTAATAATATGAGCTGCATATATGATGAAATAGATCTCTTAGACCTAATGGTGGTGTACTGGTACTGTCTGGTGTACTTACTGTAAAAATCAATTTATATAAATTTAGCTTTTTATGAGTCCAGCTAATGAGTTTGAGAGCTCATGAGTTCAGATGAATTCAGTCTCAACCCACTACCCCAGGCCGACAGCTGCGGCTTGTACTGAGCTGTGGTATTTCTTTCAGCTGCAGCAGAAAGGAGGTACATTGAGGAGCTCTCAATACAGCTATGCAGGAGAGATTGTGTCTAAACCTTAATAAAGGATTATGCAGTAATTTTGACATGGATTTTCACAGCTGATCTGTATCACAATGTATGCAGCTTGTATTGGGAAATCTGGTGACCCATCTGCTTTACCTAATAGAATAATGCTTCTTTGTATTGGTTAAAAGTTTCTGTAAAATGCTCATTCACTTTATATATTTTTATTTCTTTTTACAAAGTCAGTTAGGATTAAGCAGCTGACATACAGAGGAGCCTTTAATCTTGAGAAGAACGCCACCATAAAAATGAGGACATATTTGAAAGGCCAATGTACAGAAGGAAATGAAGTATGGAGTGAATGGGTAGAAGTCAACTACCAAGTTTCTTTACAAGGTAAAAAGATGAGGAAAAAAGAGAATCTCATATCCATGTCATACAGTTGTTTCCTAAATAAAGGGGATCTTTACAAGTTCTGTTAATACTCTAAATTCAGGTAATTCCCATTTACAGATATAGAAGAATGTTATGTTATCTCAGGGAATTTACATTTAATAATCAATTGAGCTCTATTACAAGTAACAAGTTGCAATAGTTATGTTCTTTCAGAGGTAAAATAGAAAAATCCTCATAAAAACAATCAACGGAGCAATATACTTTTTCATTAAAAACACCCACTGTTCTCAAGAATGGAGTGATTTTTAATTGTATTATTTCCTGGTCATCGCATGGGTTACTGGCCACCTTTTCACTATAGTAACTGTGGCTGAACACGTTAAGTGCTTACAAGATGTTTCCAGTAAAGTTTGTAAATGCTGCTCTGAAGCTAACTGGATCGTTGGAGTGATCTGTTAGTTCCTGATCCATCCAGCTTCTCCGACGCTCGGAGTAGTATCGGAGCGCATACACTTTGTGCCAGAATTGTGATAATGCCGCTAGTCATAACTGTAAGTAAAGCAGAAGTGCACCGAGTCCCAACGGCAAGTAGCTGGGGGCAGTGGAGCAGTGCACTCGTATCGAAGACAATGAGACAGCTCCGCTAATTATACAGGAAAGGTTTTGATTTGCTTTTGCCTAATATCGATATTTATAGCATACAAAAAAAATTGACAATTCCTTATTCTGCAGGAGCTCCTGAAACAAAAGTGAAAAACTTCAGGTGCATCAACCATAAATATGAAAACCTAAAATGTGAATGGAAAGCTGGTGTAATCGGCAGCAATGAGAACTATGAGCTACTGTACTGGTAAGCGCATGTCATCTCTAATTTGCATTGAGGGGTGTTCTAATTTCAGCCAATGAAGATTATTAAATGTATCAATTTCCAATATGCGTTGTATATTAATTCTTTATGATTTTCAAGAACTTTGCTAGTTATTATTATTAGTCAGTACCTGTGGTGTAACTAGAGTCCGATGGGC
Organism: Phyllobates terribilis; assembly: GCF_046119375.1. Lineage (NCBI taxonomy): Eukaryota > Metazoa > Chordata > Amphibia > Anura > Dendrobatidae > Phyllobates > Phyllobates terribilis. The sequence goes on from NW_027362767.1 coordinate 368,531,888, forward strand.
CCCGATGCAAAATTTGGACCTTGGCCCCCATCTTCATGTTGGTCAGATGTATGGGGTCTTTATAGTATTTTAGATCCTACAAAGAAATACGTGTTCACCCTCCATGTAATTATGTCCCCCTCCTGCCACCTCCCTGTAATAATGTCCCCTGTCCTGGCCCCTTCTTGTAATAATTTGCCCCATCCTGCCCCCTTCTTGTAGTAATTTGCCCGTCCTGCCCCCTTCTTGTAGTAATTTACACTGTTCTGGCCCCTTTTTGTAATAAGATTTACCAAGCTGATGCCATGTCCCTGATTAATATGAGAGGACAGACTCATGTCAGGTCAAAAAGACAATACATGGCGGGACTAGGGATTTATCCAACCAACAAATAAATCAGTGGCTTTAAAATATATCCAGGGATGAGCATCAATTTTTTAGAAATGATGAGCAAATCAAATTGATGTGAATATAACTCGTGTTAAGTTTTTAGGTATTTACTTAATCCGAACAATTTGCAATTCACATAAATTTGCCTTAAAGGGCATAAGCAATTTTACATGTAGCAGAAAATTACATCAGCTAGAGAAAGCTTACATAATTCCAGGCATGGCTGGTCAGGCTTTCCAATTATGCCTTGCAGCTATCACATCACAAAAGTTAGCACAGCCAATCAGGAGGGAACTGTCGTAGAAAATATAAAAGCAGAGGCAGGGACCGCAGCAGCCAAATTGGGGTTGAATCTGCATAGTGAGAGGACCTCACAGCTCACATCTTAGCAATAGAGTAGAGAAAGCAATAAAACACTGAGGATACTGTTCAAATAATAGGTGACAGCACAGCAGTGAAGATTTCTTTTATATTGAGAGAGAGGTAGAAGAGTCATACATGTCTTTTCATGGTGATTGAAAGCGTTTGGAATACTTTCAATTAACGGTCAATTAAATTCCCGGTCAAAATTTGAATTTCAAAAGATTCGCTCATCACTATTTACCATAAAATTATTACATTCTGCTAGAATATATAGTAGATCATGTGGTTAATACGTTTTACAAATGTGCTATTCTTTGAAGGAAAATTTAAATTTCTTTCCCTTCTACTTTCGATACTTATATTAACATTGAATCGTTTTCTATACTCCCATTCCTTATACTTTACACTGTAGCACTGCTAGTGCAGAATAGTTATTATGTATATTCCAACCTCAAGTTCACCAGCGTGGAGAGCAGATCAAACTTATATCAAATGGATTCTGGTCAAATATGGACAAAAAGGACTTTATTTTGAGATATATTTGACTGGATACAAAGTGATCATGGAGCCCCAATATTATTGAAAAAGCATAGTCTACTACACATTTAAATACAACTGTATACAATCAAATACCTTACACCATCAGTATACATTTAATAACTATACAATTAATGAGACCATGCTGATGATTGGTAGTATTCAGCAGAAATAACGAGACCTATATTAATCAGGCCATCACTGTGCAATGGTAACAGAACCTGTTTAGCACAGTAAATAATGAAATTGATAGACACTGACATATTGGTTGTACTGGTGAACACTTCCAGAGTCAAGTGCTAAAAATCTGGTTGCCTAAAGCCAACTCTGAGGGTAGCTTGGCTTGGGCGCAGAGGGAACTTAGCATTTAATGGGAGCACTAAACTCATTCAGGTGGAGGGTAAAAGCAGGAGATTTGCTCTACCACTGCTAATAAGGACCTTTCGTTGTATTTTCTTTATTTAAACCGAGTACCTCCTCCAACTAATGCTATTGCACTTTCGGAACAGTGTTTTTTCTTCTGTGCCCTTCAATTCTAAAGTTGTGCCCCTTGTAGTGATAATAAAAATTTCCCCATCAATCAACTGGGTCTATCCCATAGAACTTCTCTGTGTGTGTTGGCTCTTTCTCCACTTACACTGGTCAATTAAAACCCATAGAGAAGGTCTGAGGTGTACACCCAGTTGCATTAACTTTGGAACAGGGAGGCACAGAAGAAAAAGAAAAAATATTCCAGAATCAGTAGAGCAGCACTGATGAGGCAATTAATTTAATTAAAAAAGTTTGGTGAAAGGTCCTCCTTAAAGAGCTGAGATAATTTAAATAAAAATAAAGAGCCATATATTGAAGTCGATGTGTTGGACTCATGAAAAGTTGGCAAAGTTGGGATCTGTAAGGATCTGAGTATCTATTGAGTAAACAGTGAAATTGATAGACATTGGCGCATATGTTCTCTACTTGTGAATACTTACTCCAATCTGTTATTTTGAAGGCAAGATGGGATGTCTCAGAAGAAGACGTGTAGAAAGTACATGATGCTGAATCAAATGAACACAGGATGTGATTTTGGAAGTGATGTATTCGAGATGTTCTCTGACCTGTTTATTTGTGTCACTGGAATTCCAGGCATGGACCCAATACGACCATCATACTTTATTTTACAGCCACAGAATATAGGTAAGATAGAAATAATCAATTACCTATTGGTAAAATAACTTTCTATTGGACAAGAACAGCAAGACAAACATCTAGGTGTCTAGAGGCCAACACAAGCTCACATGGTGGTTAGTATAGAGTGGTGAAGGAATAGATAGTCACAATTCCTTGATCATTACATCCATAAAGTCATCCTGTTAGGGCATGTCAATGGGAAATATCCAACTCTTGACCCCACTCAATGAGCCAGATAGAGAACAAACTGTAACACCAACCCCAGTTCCTTGAATGGCAGCCACCTCTTCCTCAGATGACAACTTACAATCACTGATGAAAGAGAAAGCCCTTTAAGTTAGTTATACAGAAACAGTTTTGTTATAACATTCAAAAGGCATGCATAATTACCAATGTTAGGGTTGCCACTTTAGAAACCAGCCTAGGACTACCCATTTATAAATCCAGGATTTTGCATATATGCAAATCACACACTTGAGCTCATATGACCAGTCACTCTCACTGGTGAATCCTGGCAGTGTACATACCACACACTATCAGGATTAAAAAGTGTGTGCTCACTTAGAGTGAATGCAAACTTTTAGAAAAAGCCTGGACTACCCCTTTAATATTACTGCTGATCAGCACAAATATTTTTTACAGATAAGTCTATGGAAAATGTATAGAAATATGTTTTATTTTGAACAGTATACCATTCATGGAAAATTACAAATTCCAATTTGTCATGTGTTTGATAGGTAAACCTGGTATACCAGAAAATTTAAATTTGACCATGCCCACACCTGATGAATTAGTTCTGAGCTGGAAGGAACCGAAGGGCAAACTTCCTGCTCATTGTTTCCAATATGAAATCCAGTCCAAAAACCAAATGGATATGTGGCAGGTTCGTATTAAATGTAATTTCTAATAACTGCTCCTTGGCCCCAATACACAACCTGTATTACATTCTGCCAACTGTTACAATGCCAATTATACTACTGCTATCCCCTTACATACAAATACAATGTGCCTGTTTAGGGAATCCCTAAATAACCAATTTTGTAAATGTTCACTCATTTTAGTAGCCCAGGAAAATGAGGTTGGATTATTATATTTTGGTTTGAAATTTTAGCTATAACATCGTATATATTTTTTTTTCTAGATTGTGGCTAATCAGAAAGAAAGCAGCCAGTATAGTGTTCAAAGATCGGAGACATCTAACACTTGTTTACGTGTCCGAGGAAAAGCAAACATATATTGTGCTGATGATGGATATTGGAGCGACTGGAGCCCAGAATTGTGTTGGACAGGTAATAGTTAAATAGTAAGTGGCTATCCTGAGACTGCAGAGGTGGTTGGTAACATAAGAAACCTAGCTGTACAGAATAGAGTTAAAAATCCCTCCGTTCTTAAGAACAGAGAGGAATTTTAATAAGAGGTAAATGTCAGAGTAGATTGCTTTTACAAGCACTTTGCAATTTTAACCATTAAAGAATTTGAGACAACCTCTTTAATTTCTTAACTCCTAGTTTACACATTTATCTATAGTACTTGTATTCATGATTTTTTTTTATTTTCATAGATAGCTATGTGTTAATGATTGTTAATGAGTCAGTCTTCAGGATTTATTAATTAGTTATATATAGAGTCTATAAATATCACACACTTAAGATAAAAAAATCTTTTGGGCAATGAAAAAAGCTAAATTTAGACACAAACTAAAATAAAATATAAAAGAACTAAAAAAATTTCTTCTGGACCACCCAAAGACTATAAATGTCTGGGCAGTCTACACTTTATTCTGCTATGACTTTCTAAATTGTTAATGCAGATTAAGCAGCTTTCAGGAATATGTGCAGCTGTGGGGGTAGAAAGCTGACTCCCCACAGAGAAGACAGACATGATTTATTAACATGTTTGCCTTTCTGATCATTGTGTACACAATGTTAAACAAGTGTCTACAGATTAAGAAGTACTGACAGTACTTCCTCCTCTGAACCCAGTGATTATGTGATTGCTGGGTGTAGGGAAGAAACAGGAGCTGCTGTGTCCTAGGAGACCTCATCAGCTCTGCTATGCAGCCACAAGCTGAATTTCCCCTGCAACTGTATTTGCTATACCAGCCCTAGTTACAGGGGACATCAGCAATAAAAATTATGAATTAATATGTTCAGGCGTCACCTGAAAGGTCTTCTAAGACCTAATTGGTGCACAGTTTGCAAAATAAATGAAAAAATAATAATAAAGAAAGCAAGAGAAAAAAAAACTAAAACAAATAACACCATCACTCTGAATAACTGTTTGTAGCCTTGCCTGCTAACCTTGAAAAAAGATATGTTGAATATATAAAAATATTTTTATGAAAACACAACTTAAACTGTTTTTAGCGGTCCTTTGTGGTCATAAAAAAGAAACTAACAAATAGGAATTTCCCCTTTTTCTTTACAATTTTCCATGATATGAACATAAAAAAATAAAAATATAAAAATGATATAAAAGTTAAGTCCAATGTATCGCAAAAGAAGAGGCAAAAATTATTTAAATAGCTGTAAAATTTTTTTTTAAAGTCATCAAAAGTGCATGTACAATACAATCTAATAAGGGTGAGGGGAATATACCCAATCCTGAGCTAGCTAATCAAATTAAAGGGTTGTCTCAAATTCTTAAAAAGTCCTTGTAAAAGTAACCAACTTTGCAATTTATCTGTTATTAAAAATCATCTCCGGAGGAATTTTACATTTTATAGTTTACTGCTCATTGCTTAGGTTACTGGCCACTTCTGCAGTCTATCAGTGATGGACGGATTCCTAGACAAGGAGCACAGTGCTTAGAAACTCGTCTCTATTTTGTAGCATCTGCTCGAAAGCTGATCAGATTTCTTGATCCATTCAGCTTCAGTGCCCCTGTGCTTCATTGATGTTGGAACAAAGCTTGCAGCTTTGGAAAATGCATAGTTCAGGCCAGTGGTGCAACTATGCCATTAAATCAAACTGTCAATCAATCAGGAACGCACCACTCCTTAGCAAGCAGGAAGCCTGTAGCCTGTGTGCTCCCGATTGAGAACATAGGACAACCCCTTAAAAATTTCAGTAAATTCCCAATGTAGAAAATATGATAAAGTGTCAATATAATTTTTTTAATCTTAGATACCAATGGTTTTACTTTATCTCCTTGCAATGTTCCAATTAACAATAATTCTTTTTGGTTTGGTTTTCCCTTTCAGAACCTCCTTCAGAGCTTGAGCTCAAGTGGCTATACTGTATTGCAGCTGTGATCACAGTATTCACAGGTTTATGTGTTGTTGCATGTGTATACACAGTTAGAAAGAGGAGGTAAGTTCCTGAACCTCAACTCCGTTTCTTTTATTTATTTAATCCTTTGTCTCTGCAGCCAATTTTCATTTTTTTTGTAACCATTTTCCCTCCTCGTATTCAAAGAGCCATACGTTTATGACTTTTTCATCTACATAACAATATGAGGGCTTGTTATTTGTGGGGTGAGTTGTAGTTAGAATGACACAATCCATTTTATCGCGCAATGTACTGAAAAATGAGAAAAAAATTCCAAGTGGGATAAAATATGAAAACAAATTCAAGTTTGCCATTCATTTTTGGGTTTTGCTTTAAAGTATTTTTTGTTTGGTAAAAAAAAACCAAAACCCGTAAACATGATTTCACAGGTCAGTATGTTTATGACGATACTAAACTTGCATAGATTTTTTTTTTTATTTAAACGGTGAAAAATTTTGTTTCTGTAGCAATTTTCTGAGACCCATAGCATTTTTATTTTTTTGTTGAGCCAGACGGACACTTTTCTGACCTCTGTCTATGGAGGACACTATAGACACATTGAGTATGTGCATGTAATGTCTTTTTCAAGGGGATGATGCTTTAGGAAACCCCAGTGTTTTTTTTTTCTGAAGTGTCTTTTTTAGATTTTTTTGGGCCATTTCTAGAACGCTTTTTCAAAAAAATTTTGATAGTTGGTGTTTTTTTAAAATTTTTAAATCATTTTTTTAAATTATTTCCAGCATTTTTATGTTTTTTTTGTACTGGAATTTCTTGGTGATTTATTTTTTTAACTCCATTTAGCAATTTTCTGGCTGATTTTTCAGAGATGACCTGCCTGAAAAAGACATTAAATCACACACTCTTAGAGTACATCAGGAGTAGTGTTGAGCGAATTTGTTCGGCATTTCAAATTCATGAACAAGCCGGAACCCCGAACAAGAACCCAAATTTGAAATGCCGAACAAATTCGCTCAACACTAATCAGGAGTACACACTAAACGTAGGCAGAAAATTTGATACATAGAGGCTATTTTTCTAATAGTATAGTCCCCTAGGAATTGTTTAAATGTAATATGCTCCTATTTTGAACAGTGGGAAATACAAGTTAGCACCTAATACTGGGTACTTTAAAAAAGTTTTTTTTCTTTTCACTTTTGTCAAGAAAATTAACTATAGATGACCCAATAAATTAGGGTAGAATTTAACTCTACTCAAATGTTTAGTTATTCGCTTTCATGTGCATTCAGCAAAATGGTGGCTGCTGGCCTGTAAAGGGCCATCAAAGGGTTAAAAAAGAGAAAAATATCCTTATATTCACCTTACCACTCACATCTTCAACATCTCCACTCCTTACTATTATCAGTCCAATCCTCGCCACTAGAGATGAGCGTTGTTCTACTCGAACTGTTCGCCAATCTCAAATTCGAGCTGTTTTGGGCGGTGTTCGAGCCGGTCGGCGAACACGAACAATTTGAGAAAAATTCGGCTGTTCGAGGTTATGTTCGATAACTGTTCGTGCACCAAAATCATAACTGGATTTTTTCTCAGTAATGATGAAAATTAATGTTAATACGCAGTTTGAGTGTACAGCGGGGCGGGGGGAGGGGCAGGGGATGGATCTCTGCAGGAACAATGAAGATCTCCATTTTTTTTTCTCTTTCCCGCATTTACAGTGGGGAGGTGCAATCTGTCAGCCTATCAGCAGCGCACACACGGAGCGAAGTGCTTTTTTTCACACAAGCAAGGGCATGTGTGATTGGCAGTGTATGTCACATGTCCTTGCCCTATAAGACCAAGCCATTTTCCCCGTCGCCACCATTTTCTCACTGCTGCAGCTGCGTGTTAGACGGCACCGCTGTTGCTGTGTGTGCTATACCTTGTTAATTTCAAGCCAAATTTCGCACAAATATACAGATAGCATGGGAGCAGGGAATAGTTGTGATTGCAGTCCTTTTAAGGACTAGGTTACAGCATTTCCTACGACTTTTATCAGGGAGGTCTGTGCTCTTAAATAGATAGGTTGTGGGAGTAAAGACTAATTGTAATTGGAGTCCTTTTCAGGACTAGGTTACATGAGTTCCTATCAGTTTTTGCCAGGCAGGTCTGTGCCAGTGCTGTGCAAGTTTTTTTCACAGCATTTGGCTGAATCTAGCAAAGCTAATCCTTTTTGGCCTATTGCAGAGTGTGTTAGTCAGTGGAGTAGCCTATCTGTGTTGCAAGATATAACACCTGTGTATAGAATACCAATTTTTTTACTGCACCTAGTGAAGTAAAATCTTTTGGGCATAGCATCATTCTATTAGTCCATCTATACTGACCTCCATCAGGTTGCAAACTGAATATAATTTTTTTCTGCATCTAGCTCTGAAAAAATATTTGGGCTTCTAGCGGTGTGTGGGACTTGGTCTATTAGTCCATCTATACTGACCTCCATCAGGTTGCAAATTAAAAATAATTTTTTTCTGCATCTAGCTCTGAAAAAATATTTGGGCTTCTAGCGGTGTGTGGGACTTGGTCTATTAGTCCATCTATACTGACCTCCATCAGGTTGCAAATTAAAAATAATTTTTTTCTGCATCTAGCTCTGAAAAAATATTTGGGCTTCTAGCAGTGTGTGGGACTTGGTCTATTAGTCCATCTATACTGACCTACATCAGGTTGCAAATTAAAAATAATTTTTTTCTGCATCTAGCTCTGAAAAAATATTTGGGCTTCTAGCGGTGTGTGGGACTTGGTCTATTAGTCCATCTATACTGACCTCCATCAGGTTGCAAATTAAAAATAATTTTTTTCTGCATCTAGCTCTGAAAAAATATTTGGGCTTCTAGCGGTGTGTGGGACTTGGTCTATTAGTCCATCTATACTGACCTCCATCAGGTTGCAAATTAAAAATAATTTTTTTCTTCATTTATCTCTGAAAAAATATTTGGGCTTCTAGCAGCGTGTGGGACTTGTTCTATTAGTCCATCTATACTGACCTCCATCAGGTTGCAAATTAAAAATAATTTTTTTCTGCATCTAGCTCTGAAAAAATATTTGGGCTTCTAGCAGTGTGTGGGACTTGGTCTATTAGTCCATCTATACTGACCTCCATCAGGTTGCAAATTCAAAATAATTTTTTTCTGCATCTAACCCAGCCAATAGTTTTGGCCTAATACCACAGTTTGGCCACTCAGCTCTGCTCGGTTACCATCCATTGTTTTTTTGTGCAAACAACTCCAGAGTTGTGAATTAGTTAACCACCAAAATGAGTGGAAAAAGGCCTGCTGCTGGTGGAAAGGGGAATAGGCGTGTTGGGAAGGGGAAAAAAGGTTGTGTCCGTGGGGTAGGTGCAGAAGAAAGACCATCTTCCAGCCAAACTAAAATGTCTACTTCTTTTAGCGGACAATGTGATAAGATCCCTTTCTTACGGCCACGCCAATCGCTACAAATTCCAGATGAGGCACAAAAACAGCAGGTGCTTCAACGGATATCAAGTGCTCCTTTAAGTGGGCTCTCCTCCACATCAACTTCAACATCACAAATACTCCAGTCCTCAAAGGTGTCACCCAAATCGCACTTGCTTCCTCACAGCTCCCAAATCTCCAGCTGCCCGTCTGAGTATGAGGTAGAACAGATGGTTGAGTCTGCAGAGCTGTTTACTCATACTATAGCCTGGGAATCAGAGGTCGACTCCAGCGCTTCTGTGAATCCAGACGAGGAAATGATCTGCACTGATGCCCAGAATCTTTATGAGTCGGATCCAGGACCAGACGCAGAAGGTTCTGACCATAATGTAGACCCTCATTCCCAAACTGTAACTCCTGTTGGTGGAGACAATGAGGAAGACGATGATAAGACTCAAATACCTGATTGGAGCGACAACTTTAGTTTTTTGTCAGGGCAGGAACAGGTTGGCTCTGAGGACGACGGGTGTGATAACGCACAGGGTGATGATGATGAGGTCGGAGATCCCACTTACTGTCAACCCACAGTCAGCCAAGAGATGAGGTCAGCAGAGGAGGTGGAGGAAGATGCTAGTGACGACGAGGTCAGGTTGCGCCTTCCTGGACAGAGACGTAGTACTGGAAGCACGTCAACAACTGCATCCTCAAACACAACTCTGCCTCTCACCACAAGTCGTGGTGGCTCTTCAGGTCGCATGGGTGCTAAGCCTTGCATAGCCTGGGCATTTTTTCAGATCGATAAAGATGACCCAACTCGTGTTATCTGTAACATTTGTCAGCAAAAGCTAAGTAGAGGCCAAAAAATACATAGTTTGAGTACTTCATGCATGAACCGGCACATGGACATGAAGCATAAGTTGCAGTGGGAAGCTCAGTGTGCTACAATGCGGTCTAGCCGGCCGGGCCAACCACCGTCTGCCATATCTTGTGCATCCGCGGCCTCTTCATCCTCTGTGACTGGGGGGACAGCAGTCACACCTGTTTTGGGGCGCAGACCTGCCACCTCTTTACCCGCAACAGCCAGCGTGATTGGCAGGTCATCATTTTCTTTGGAGGTGGTAACACCAGCTGGTCTTGAGCGCTGTCCGACATCGATAGCACCACCTTTGGATCAAGGCAACCTAACATGTCCGCCTGCATCTTCCTCACAGACCGGCAGTTTGCCGGGGACACCCTTATCAACCCCGTCTAAGCACAATAGCCAGCCCTCGGTCCCTCAGATGTGGACAAGTAAAAGACCATTTCCTCCTAGCCATGAGAAAGCTAAGAGGTTGAATTTCACCATCTGCAAGCTCTTAGCTACAGAAATGCTGCCTTTCCGCCTGGTGGACACAGAGGATTTTCGAGACCTTATGTCCGTCGCAGTGCCCCAGTACCAGATGCCCAGTCGGCACTACTTCTCAAAGAAAGGTGTGCCTGCGCTCCACCAGCATGTCGCACACAACATCACCGCTTCTTTGAGAAACTCTGTGTGTGACAGGGTGCATTTCACCACAGACACTTGGACGAGTAGGCATGGACAGGGGCGTTACATGTCGCTGACTGGGCACTGGGTAACTATGGTGACAGCAGGACAAGGGGCTGCTGTCCAAGTCTTGCCGTCCCCACGAGTTGTGCGTCAATCCTCTTTATGTCATTTTTCCACCACTGCTTCTGCCTCCTCAACCTCCTCTCGGTCTTCCACCTGCACCCAAAGCCTGTCTGGTCATGCCACAAGCTTTCTAACTGCGCAGAAGGGATCCTGCACACCTCCTTACTATGCTGGCAGTAGGGCTCAACGTCATCAGGCGCTTTTTACATTGAAATGTCTGGGAAATGTGAGTCACACAGCTGAGGAGTTGTGGTCAGCTCTGGAGAACCAATTTCATGAATGGTTGTCTCCACTGGACCTGAAACCAGGGAAGGCCGTGTGCGACAATGCTGCAAACCTGGGTGCGGCCCTTCGCCGGGGCAATGTCACACACGTGCCTTGTATGGCTCACGTGTTGAACCTGGTTGTCCAGCAATTTTTAGCCCACTATCCCAGACTAGATGGCCTTCTGCAGAGGGCACGGTCGCTGTGTGCTCACTTCCGCCGTTCGCATCCCGCAGCTCAGCGACTTACATCTCTACAGAAGTCGTTGGGCCTGCCACTTCACCGGCTAAAATGCGATGTGCCTACCCGGTGGAATTCAACTCTGCACATGTTGCAGCGACTGTGGCAGCACCGACAAGCCCTGGTGCAATACGTTCTGACGTATAGCCTGGGCCAACGAGATTCAGAGGTGGGGCAAATCACGCTGGAGGAGTGGTCTCAGATCAGGGACCTATGCACCCTTCTGCACAGTTTTGAAATGGCGACGAAGATGTTTAGTGCTGACGATGCCATTATCAGCATGACTATTCCGGTGATTTACATGCTGGAGCACATGTTAAACAGAATTCGGAGTCAGGTGGTGGCACAAGAGGAGGTGGAGGAAGTAGAGGAGGAGGAGTTGTATGCGGAAGGGCTAACATCTGCAAGGTCCAGACGGTCGGCAGCACCAAGGCGGCAGGCATGTGAGGGTGGGGGAGATGGTTTTACCAGGGCGCATGGTAGCAGCCAAACTAGTGAGGAAGGTGCAGGAGCCCAGGAAGAAGTGGAGGACGAACTGATGGAAGACTCATCAGATGAGGGAGACCTTGATCACATTTCTGTTGTGCGAGGTTGGGGGGAGAGGACAGAGGAAGGAAGCATGATTGTTACCTCGCCACCAACACAACAGGGACTTGGTGCTCCTGGATGCGCAACACACATGAGTGCCTTCTTGCTGCACTACCTGCAACATGACCCTCGAATTGTGAGAATTAGAAATAATCCTGACTACTGGGTTGCCACACTGTTAAAAGTGTAAATTTGCAGAAATTATTCCTGCCATAGAAAGGGATGCACGCATGCAGGAGTATCAGCAGAGACTGTTGCAGAATCTTACATGTGCTTTTCCACAAAATACCAGTGGTGCACGTAGTGAATCTCACAGTTCCAACTTGCCAACCGTGGGACCGTCAAGTGTTCAGCACTCAAACCGTGACAGAACCACAGTATCTGCTGGTAACATCAATTTTGCGGAATCATTTCACCACTTTTTTAGCCCATCCTTTGCAAGGCCACAGGAGACAAGAAGTCTGACACATAGTCAACGCCTAGAGACGATGGTACAGGAGTATCTCCAAGTAAACATTGAAGCCACGACTGTGTCACTGGACCCTTGCTCTTTTTGGGCTTCCAATCTGGATAAATGGCCGGAGCTAGCCACTTACGCCTTGGAGATCTTGTCATGCCCCGCAGCCAGCGTTCTGTCTGAACGTGTGTTCAGCGCTGCTGGTGGTGTGCTGACAGATAAGCGCACGCGGCTCTCCACTGATAATGTAGACAGACTCACGTTCATAAAGATGAACAAATCATGGATCCGAAACGACTTTTCTACCCCTGTGTCATCCTGGGGAGAGTAAAAGCTTGATGATTGGTTAAAATCACCCTACCAACCGTTTTAAGCTTTCAAATTACTAATCATGTTTATCTGTATCTTGACTGGAAAATAATTTGGGCTTTGTAGCAGTGTGCAGCACTGATCCTATTAGGCCATCTATACTAAAGCTTCACCAGATTTAAAATTAAAAATAATTTTTAGCTGCATCTAGCCCGGAAAATAATTTTGGGCCTCCGAGATGCGCAAGGCACATAAGTGCCTTCTTGCTGCACTACCTGCAGCATGACCCTCATATTGTCAGAATTCGAAGTAATCATGACTACTGGGTTGCCACACTCTTAGATCCCCCAAACTTTTCGATCAACCTTTTCATTTTAATAAAGACCAAAAAAATGGTCATTTTTGAAATTATAAGCATTAGCAGGTTGTTAGAAACTGAAATCAAACAGTTTTCAACTCAAAACTTTATTCTAGGTGATGTTACATTTTCACATAGGACCCCTTCTTCGAAAGGAGCTTCTGAACTCTCTCGTCCATTGAATTTGTCAGGTTTTGGATGGTTTCTGCTTCAATTGTTTTGCATGAGGACAGAATACCCTCCCAGAGCTGTTGCTTAGATGTGAACTGCCTCCCGCCATCATAGACACTCCTTTTAATGATGCTCCAAAGGTTCTGAATGGGGTAGAGGTCAGGGGAGCATGGGGGTCACACCATAAGTTTGTCCCCTTTTATGCCCATATCAGCCAGAGATGCAGATGTTTTATGTGCAGCATGAGATGGTGCATTATCATGCAGAAAAATGATCTTGCTGTGAAATACACGGTTCTTCTTCTTGAACCATGGCAGGAAGTGCTGTTTGAGAAAATCCACATACATTATGGAGTTCATCTTTAGCGCCTTCAGGGATCCTAAAGGGGCCGACAATCTCTCTCCCCATGATTCCAGCCCAAAACATTACTCCACCTCCTCCTTGTTGGCGCTGTAGCCGTGTTTGCGTGGGGTGTCCATCAACCAGCCATCCTCCACTCCATCCATCTGGACCATCGAGCGCTGCACGGCACTCATCCGTGAACAAAACAGTTTTGAAATCAGTCTTCATGTAATGTTTGGCCCACTGGAGCCGTTTCTGCTTGTGTGAAGTGGATAGAGGAGGTCGACAGGATGGCGCATGCACAGCTGCAAACCTCTGAAGGACCCTGCATCTTGTTGTTCGGGGGACGTTGGAGGCACAAGCAGCTTCAAAAACTTGTCTGCTGCTATGACAAGGCTTTTTTGCCGCTGCTCTTTCAACCTGACGTAATTGCCTGTAGGAAAGAGTCCTCAATTTGCCCTTATCAGCACGCACACGTGTGTACTGTGAATCAGCTACATACTTCTTGATTGCCAAGACACTTCATCCTGATCATCGCACAATGTTGATTGTAGTCATGCCTTGACCTAAACACTCCACAATTTGTTGCTTCTCAGCAGCCGACACATCCTTTTTCTTTCCCATTTTGGCAGAAAATGTAGGCTGCTTAATAATGTGAGAGAGCCTTCTTAAGTAGTCTTGCCTTTCATTGGACACACCTGCCAAACTAATTAGCACAGGTGTCTGCAATTGCTTACAGTGATATAAAGAGCCCTGACACACATCACCATCAATGAGTTTAACTGACAAACAAACAAATTCTTCCCTTATCACTCCTAAACACTTTTTGTATAATAATTTGGAACGCAGTGTACATGTGCTTTTCCACAAAACACCAGTGGTTCACGTAGTGAATCTTACAGTTCTAACTTGCCAACCGTGGTCTGTATGGAGTTGTTCAATAAAGGGCCCAAAATTAAGATAACATAGATGGGAGAGGTCTCTATGAATAGGAATTCCTAAGTATTTGATACCCTGTGAGGGCCAGGCAAAGGGAAAGTTGGACTGGATGGAATCCTATATGGATTTGGGGAGGGAGACATCGAGGGCCTCAGACTTCGCTGCATTGATTTTAAAATTTTACCATGTAACAAAGTGATCTATTTCAGCCATAACAGCATGGATGGATATATGTGATTGAGTGATATATACTAGGACATCATCAGCAAATAGAGAGCACTTGTACTCGGTGCCTCCCACCTCAATCCACCTAATATTGGGGTTATGGCGAATTGATGAGAGCAGGTGCTCCGTCACTAGGATGTATAAGAGAGGGGACAGAGGACATCACTGCCTTGTCCCATTGGTGATTGTGAAAGGTGATGAAAATGTTCTGACGCACCCCCTGGGCCTTGGGACACCCGGAGCCGGACCCTTTTTGGTGGATGCTGGTGGTTGTAGTCTTCGTGGCGGCGACCCAGTTCCGTGGCTCAGGGCGGTCAAACCAGTGGCGGAACTATTTATGTGGTTTTGATGTTTAAATGTCCGACTACGCCACCCGTGGATTGCGGTCAGAGTGAACCGCCGCTACAGGGCAGACCACTGAGGCTGGTGTTGTGGGTGCAGCAGAGCGTAGCATAACTCCCCACGGGAGGAGTATAGCCTCAGGGCAGTGTATGCGGAGGATGGGGGTGATGGTGCAGGGCAGCAGCAGTAACGACACGGAGTCAGTGATGCAGTTCAGGGCCTTTACTCACAGTTCTTATTATCCAGACCACGTCTGCAGGTAACGGCTGCCCACGTCGTACTGTGCTCACCAGGTGAGGGGCTCAGACAACTCCCAGATAACTTTGGAGCACTTCACAGGACCCCCTTTGTGTGTCCTTTGTCTGGCCTTTCTTACCAACACTTCTGTCCGGCTGCCTCGGGCCTCCTCTTGGTAAACTTGGCGCCAGTTTCCCTGACCCTATGTGGTGCCTTCCTAGCGGGTGTAGCGAGGGGCTGCGCCACATAAAATGTCAGAGCCTCCGGTTTCTAGCTGAGGGTCGTTTCCTGCCTCCACTAGTTCGGGGACCGGTCTCCCCCTTTGGCCTGACCCCTCCACGCAGGTGGATTCGGGCGTGCGGTGGCGACTCGCCCGTCCGCACCCCTGGGATCCCTTCATTCCTCGTTCCTGGAGCCTTCTCCGCTCCTCTTCCTTCCTTCTCCCTCTTCCAGGCCTGGGCCTCTGTTACTAGGCCCGCCTCCGGAGCAGAGCTCATGCAGAGCCCCTGCTCCCAGCCACTTCTGCTCAGACTTCTCTGCACTGAACTAAGATGGTGCCCACCTTTTATACTCCCTTCTCAATGCACCCAGGAACTGCTTCCTCCCTGCTCCTGCACTACAGGGTTCCCCTTCCTCAGTGTTCCCTCCCCCCACTCCAGCCAGGGACAGGGACTGTCGTGCCCATCTCAGGGGCATATTGGTCGCCCTGCCCCACGGCAATGTGGTGTAATGCATGCAGGTGTCGGGTCCTGATCCACACTCCATCCTTACCTGAGAGTGAGATATCACACCTCTGGGTGAGGTGCAATACGTCTTTAGCAACTGAGCCCTCAGGTTACTACAGTTCCATTTATCTTCAGCCTAGGTGACGTATTGAGATACAGGGCCGTGATTTTGGCTATAAAAGGGTCCCCTAGACCCCTACCCCAAGCTTTTTAAGAGAATCATATATGGCGTGCCAGGAGACTCTATGGAATGCTTTCTCAGCATCCAACGAGAGTATCTAATTACAAATTTTTAACTGCATCTAGCCCATGAAATACTTTGTGCCTAGTAGCAGTGTCTGCTAGTAAGCGGATTATCCCGGCTGTTAAGCAAGCTGCACCACCTGTAGTTTAGACACTTAATTTTTTCAAAGGAAATGCTTCGGGACCATGGGATACTTAGTGAAGAGCATCAGGAGGCACCCCAAGGCATAGGGGCTGGGACTGGCAGTAGGATGCCTTGCGGTGGACAGCCGAGCTCGATCCTTATAAAAGCTTTTTAACTGCAGCAGCTTTAGTGGACGCTACTGGAGCTGGAATTACCGCGGCTGCTGGCATGAGACTTGCCCTCCAATAGATCCTTGTAAATGGATTTAAAGTGTATTCATTCAAATTAGAGAGACAATTTAAATTAAAAAGCTTAGAGCTGCCTCCACCACAAGGGGGCTCGCTCGACCCACCAGCGGACAGGCACCAGTATTGGGAGAGGGGGGCTGGCCGTCAGGGTTCACCGCGGCTCTGGCACAAACCCGGCGACACGGAGGTGGCACGGGCAGGAGCGGACTGGCCGTGTCGGCTTCTCACTTTTTGGATTTTAGAAGGGCATGACATGCCTATATCTGTGTCTCCCCCTCCTTTTACTCCTCCACCTCTTTTATTTTCGCATGACTATATGTACTTGTCACTTTTCCATGTGTTAGTTATGTCTTCTGAGCAGTTTGTCAGCTTTTGGACACCTTTGAAGGTGTTTTCTATGTGTTTCTATGTGTTTTTGTTTGCCTGCCATTGGTTTTAACGGTGTTCGAAGGTGTTCGACGAACAGTTCGACGAACAGTTCGGCGAACACACGGGTGTTCGACGAACCGAACCGAACTCAAACACTACGGGGGTGGCTCAACACTACTCGCCACATCTTCTAATCCCTGCAGCTCCTGCTGAAATCTTCGAGCATCTCACAGTGACCCGGAACTTCTGTCCCTGATGAGGGCTGGTTCGGTTCTGCACATGCACACACAAGGTCACGGTGTATGTCATGACATCATAACATTGTAGCCTTGTGCATTGTAAGTGCACAGAACCTTCCCAGGCCTCGTCAGAACTGGAAGTCCAAGCTCTGTGTGAGAGGCTTGAAGAGTTCACCACAAACGGCGGGTATCAGAAAAGCCTTCGAGGCCCGAACAGCAGATGGTCAGAAGAGGTGTGACCGAAGAGGTAAGCATTAAGGTGAGTATAAGGCTTTTTTTTTCTCCCTCATTTTTTACATATTTCTTAAAATTCTCCATAAGTCGAATTTCAGAATAAAACCCGTGTGAATGGGCGAATTCAGGTTTTGCCTGATGTCATATGTGGAAACCTTAAGAGGGTATCTCATTAGAGAATACTACTTTTGGAAGGAGCAGTCACGAGTAATTGGGTGCATGTACTACTTTATGTACCATATTAGTAGAGATAATATTTTATATGCTGTAGTTGAAGGGAACTCGAAAGGAAATTTATGGTGCCTGTGATTTTTGATGGCATGAATTCATCACTGGCTGTGTTATGGCGACCATGTATGTTTTATTCTTTTACACTTTTAGGGCTCGCTTACATAAAAATGGCAGCATGCTGCAAATTACAGTGCAAATTGGAAGCCATTCTCCCATTCAATTCTAGGGGTGCATGGAAAACATCGGACTGCACTTGGATGACATCCGTGATTTCAGCGGACTCACACAATGGAGAAGATGGAGAAATGAAGTTCTCTGTCTTCTCCACACCTGTGCTACAATTCTCTCATCTGAGAGAATCGGATCACACTGAGCTGACACATGGATCAAACTCTGATGAGAGTTTGATCAGAGCGTCATTACCGTGATCAATCCAATTCTATAGGCTTGTGTGACCCCGGCCTTAGAGAAAACATTCTTTGAAAAGCCATGTGGAAGCTATGTGTCTCAAAGGATGTCCAAGGCAGGTCCCGGTGGCTTCTTCTCACCATTAAACTGACAGGTTTATCCCTATGTGTGTATGTAGGAAGAGACCTGTCAATCTACGGGAGCTAGGTGATGAGAAAGCATCAGGTACCTCCCTAGGCCTAGTCATCCGATACTTATAGTCCTCGACCAGCTTTTCAAAATATGTTTTCTTTAAAATATCTCAACTTGAGTAAAACATACATGGCTAAAATAACGCAGCCAGACGTGCTTCCCGTGATATAGCTCTGTATGAATCTACTGTCAGGTTTCCTTTAGCCACCACATTGAAAACAAAATGTATTTCTAAAGTTTATATCTATTTTTTTCTTTTAGACAATGGTCCAAGAAATTACAATGCAAGGCAAAAGAGCTGGTGCATGAAATTGATTCCGGACATAACCTTAAGTGCTGATCTCACTTTTCTGATTGATGGGTATCCTGAGAGTAGGAGAGCAGTTCCTTACAGAGAAAACTCCTTTCATTTTTTTAAACTGCACTGAAAAAAATGTGAATTGGTTTCTATAAGTGTCCAGGAGACTTTTTTTTTAACAAGACACTTATAATGAGGAGCACACATTATTGGTTGGGATTAACAGATGTTTCATGTCATCGAGTTCAATTGTAAAGTCGCAATCTAAATATATTCTGTACTGTGCTAAAGTCTTAGGCAAGTGGGGAAAACATGCTGCAATGTAAAAATGTTTTCAAAAATAGAATGTTAATAGAATTTTGTTAATTAATAAAAATAAACTAAGTGAATGAACAAAATAGAAATCTAAATCTGATCAATGTTTGGTATGACCGTCCTTTGCTTTCAAAACAGCATCAAAGCAAGAATTTTTCTAGATACACTTGCACACAGTGAAGCGGGGAGATTGTTCCAAACATCTTGGAGAACTAACCACAGATCTTCTATGTATGAGGCTTGGGCAAATGCTTCTGTTTCTTTATGTGATCCCACAGAAACTGGATGATGTTGAGATCAGGGCTCTGTTGGGGTTGCATCATCACTTCCAGGACACATTGTTCTTCTTTACACTTAAGATCGTTCTTAATGGCATTAGCTGTATGTTTGGGATCGTTGTCCGACTGCAGAATAAATTTGGAGCTCAGATGCCTCCCTGATGATACTGCTTGATGGATAAGTATCTGCCTGTATTTCTCAGCATTGAGGACATTAAAAAAGAACAAGGAATCTCGCAAGTGATGATTTGGACCTTGCAAAGCCCCGATTTCTGCATCATTGATATTTGGAAGGCAGAGGGTGATTCAAGTGTTCACACTTTGCTACATTTTTCCATATTGGCCTGAAACTTTTGCAAAG
Source organism: Phyllobates terribilis (assembly GCF_046119375.1). Taxonomy (NCBI): domain Eukaryota; kingdom Metazoa; phylum Chordata; class Amphibia; order Anura; family Dendrobatidae; genus Phyllobates; species Phyllobates terribilis. The sequence goes on from NW_027362767.1 coordinate 368,551,370, forward strand.
TACAATGTATATGTATATTATATAGCTCAGCATAAATAAGTACACCTACTTTGAAAATTAAAATATCTCACTGACCACAAGAACACTTTCCCAAATTTTTTCATGACTGTTTTTATAGAAATCTTTTTTTTTAACCAATAACATGAAAGTAAGGTTCATAACATCTTCAATTTTACGCAAATTAATTGATGCAAAAATAAATGTGCCCCACATCAGAAACAACTGCATCTAGTATTTTGTATGACCTCAGTGATTTTTAAGGTCTGTACTAAGTCTTATAGGCATGCAAGGAACAAGATGGCGACATATTGCAAAATCTAGGTTTTTCCATTCTTTAAGAAAGAGCTCTTTTAGAGCCTGAATGCTGGATGGAAAGTGATGTCAACTTCTCTCTTCCAAATTCCTCATGGATGTTCAATTGGGTTGAGATCAGTAGACACTTGGCCACTGAATCACTTTCATCCTGTTCTTCAGAAATGCAACAATGGCCTTAGATGTGTCTTTTGGATCATTGTTATGTTGGTAAAGTACACGTCTACCAAGGGCACGGAGTGATGGTAGCATGCTCTCTTTCAACATAGAGCAGTACATCTGTGAATTCATGATACCATCAATGAAATGTAGCTCCTCGACACCAGCAGCATTCATACAGCCCCACATAAGGACACTGCCACCACCAGGTTTCACTGTAGGCACAATGCATTTTTCTCATCTTTGTGACACCATACAGTTTTGAAGCTACCAGTTCCAAAAATATTTATCTTGGTCTCATCACTCCAGAGTATAGAGTCTTAGTAGTCTTCATAATTTTCAGCATAGGCCCTGACAAATTGTAGGTGAGCCTTTTTGTGCTTGGGCTTTAGCAGAGACACCCCATGCATACCATTCCTCTGCAGTGTACGCTTTATTGTGTGATGCGAAACACTCATGCTGGTTTGGCTTTCTAGTTTTTTACCTCACTGCAGTGGAACTTGCATCTCTATTTTCTTCAACAATTCTTATCAGAAGATGCTCCTATTTAGGTATTAATTTCTGTGGCCTGGACCTCTATGGGAGCTGGTTACAGTTCCATCTTTGTTACATTTTTGTACAAATTTTTCTACAGTATTCTAACTCGTAAGTGTAGTTTTGCTGATCTTGCAGCCTATACCTCACTCGTGTACAGAAAATATTTTTGTCTCATGTCTTGTGACATTTCTCTTCCATGTGGTGCCATTGCTGACAACATGAAATGGGAAGGGATTCTCTTTAAGTGATGCACTTTTATGGTCACCTGTTTGATGGACAGTTGTTTAATGAATAATGGAACCCATCTGTAGCTGAATTCTTGTTAATTAGTATTTTGTAGTCTAAACTTTAGCTTTGCTCCTAAGAGTTTCATTGGGGTGTACTCACTTTTGCAACATGGTCTTGAATGAATTTGTTAGGAAAATTACCTTTTTGGGTGTGCAAAATAACAAATCATGTTTTGTTTTACAGTATTTTGTAGTTTTGTATTCCATATGAAATGTTGATTCTGAAAAAAAGCTAATGGTTTTCTAGTAAATCTGTTGGGGTGTACTAATTTATGGTGAGCACGTTGTGCATATATATTTTATATATATATACAGTACAGACCAAAAGTTTGGACACACCTTCTCATTTAAAGATTCAGTATTTTCATGACTATGAAAATTGTACATTCACACTGAAGGCATCAAAACTATGAATTAACACATGTGGAATTATATACTTAACAAAAAAGTGTGAAACAACTGAAAATATGTCTTATATTCTAGGTTCTTCAAAGTAGCCACCTTTTGCTTTGATGACTGCTTTGCACACTCTTTGCAAACTCCTGGGTTGCTTTGGCTTTATGTATTGGGTCATTGTCCATCTGTAGTATGAAACGACGACCAATCAGTTTGGCTGCATTTGGCTGGATCTGAGCACACAGTATGGCTCTGAATACATCAGAATTCATTCGGCTGCTTCTGTCCTGTGTCACATCATCAATAAACACTAGTGACCCAGTGCCACTGGCAGCCATGCATGCCCAAGCCATCACACTGCCTCCGCCGTGTTTTACAGATGATATGGTATGCTTTGGATCATGAGCTGTACCACGCCTTCTCTTTCCATCATTCTAGTAGAGGTTGATCTTGGTTTCATCTGTCCAAAGAATGTTCTTACAGAACTGTGCTGGCTTTTTTAGATGTTTTTTTTTGCAAAGTCCAGTCTAGCCTTTTTATTCTTGATGCTTATGAGTGGCTTGCACCGTGCAGTGAACCCTCTGTATTTACTTTCATGCAGTCTTCTCTTTATGGTAGATTTGGATATTGATACTCCTGGAGAGTGTTGTTCACTTGGTTGGCTGTAGTGAAGGGGTTTCTCTTCACCATGGAGATTATTCTGCGATCATCCACCACTGTTGTCTTCCATGGGCGCCCAGTTCTTTTTGCATTGATGAGTTCACCAGTGCTTTCTTTATTTCTCAGGATGTACCAAGCTGTAGATTTTGCCACTCCTAATATTGTAGCAATTTCTCGGATGGGTTTTTTCTGTTTTTGCAGCTTAAGGATGGCTTGTTTCACCTGCATGGAGAGCTCCTTTGACCGCATGTTTACGTCACAGCAAAACCTTCCAAATGCAAGCACCACACCTCAAATCAACTCCAGGCCTTTTATCTGCTTAATTGAGAATGACATAGCGAAGGGATTGCCCACACGTGTCCATGAAATAGCCTTGGAGTCAATTGTCCAATTACTTTTGGTCCCTTTAAAAACAGGGTGGCACATGTTAAGGAGTTGAAACTCCTAAACCCTTTATCCAATTTTAATGTGGATACCCTCAAATGAAAGCTGAAAGTCTGAACTTCAACTGCATCTGAATTGTTTTGTTTAAAATTCATTGTGGTAATGTCTAGAACCAAAATTAGAAAAATGTTGTCTCTGTCCAAATATGTATGGACCTAACTGTATATACACTGCTCAAAAAAACAAAGGGAACATTCAAATAACACATCCTAGATCTGAATGAATGAAATATTCTCATTGAATACTTTGTTCTGTACAAAGTTGAATGTGCTGACAACAAAATCACACAAAAATCATCAATGGAAATCAAATTTATTAACCAATGGAGGCCTGGATTTGGAGTCACCCCCAAAATTAAAGTGGAAAAACACACTACAGGCTGATCCAACTTTGATGTAATGTCCTTAAAACAAGTCAAAATGAGGTTCAGTATTGTGTGTGGCCTCCACGTGCCTGTATGACCTCCCTACAACGCCTGGGCATGCTCCTGATGAGGTTGCGGATGGTCTCCTGTGGGATCTCCTCCCAGACCTGGACTAAAGCATCCGCCAACTCCTGGACAGTCTGTGGTGCAACGTGATGTTGGTGGATGGAGCGAGAAATGATGTCCCAGATGTGCTCAATCGGATTCAGGTCTGGGGAACGGGCGGGCCAGTCCATAGCTTCAATGCCTTCATCTTGCAGGAACTGCTGACACACTCTAGCCACATGAGGTCTGGCATTGTCCTGCATTAGGAGGAACCCAGGGCCAACCGCACCAGCATATGGTCTCACAAGGGGTCTGAGGATCTCATCTCGGTACCTAATGGCAGTCAGGCTACCTCTGGCGAGCACATGGAGGGCTGTGCGGCCCTCCAAAGAAATGCCACCCCACACCATTACTGACCCACTGCCAAACCGGTCATGCTGAAGGATGTTGCAGGCAGCAGATCATTCTCCACGGCATCTACAGACTTTGTCATGTCTGTCACATGTGCTCAGTGTGAACCTGCTTTTATCTGTGAAAAGCACAGGGCACCAGTGGCGTCTTTGCCAATCCTGGTGTTCTGTGACAAATGCCAATCGTCCTGCATGGTGTTGGGCTGTGAGCACAACCCCCATCTGTGGACATCGGGTCCTCATACCACCCTCATGGAGTTGGTTTCTAACCGTTTGTGCAAACACATGCACATTTGTGGCCTGCTGGAGGTCATTTTACAGGGCTCTGGCAGTGCTCCTCCTGTTCCTCCTTGCACAAAGGTGGAGGTAGCAGTCCTGCTGCTGGGTTGTTGCCCCCTCCACATCTCCTGGTGTACTGGCCTGTCTCCTGGTAGTGCCTCCAGCCTCTGGACACTATGCTGACAGACACAGCAAACCTTCTTGCCACAGGTCGCATTGATGTGCCATCCTGGATGAGCTGCACTACCTGAGCAACGTCTGTGGGTTGTAGAGTCCATCTCACTTGACGTGTGAGTGTGAAAGCACAACCAACATTCAAAAGTGACCAAAACATCAGCCAGAAAGCATTGGTACTGAGATGTGGTCTGTGGTCCCCACCTGCAGAACCACTCTTTTGTTGAGGGTGTCTTGATAATTGCCAATAATTTCCACCTATTGTCTATTCCATTTGCACAACAGCATGTGAAATTGGTTGTCAATCAGTGTTGCTTCCTAAGTGGACAGTTTGATTTCACAGAAGTTTGACTTACTTGGAGTTATATTTTGTTGTTTAAGTGTTCCCTTTATTTTTTTGAGCAGTGTGTGTGTATATATATATATATATATATATATATATATATATATTGTACGTACATATAGATGTAACATAGTTTTCAAGTCCAAGTGAAATAATTTCTTGCCTAAATGTATAATTGTTAATTTAAATTTGCAGTATTTTTCAATAAAAAATAAGCTATAACCCGGCGTACAACCTCCTTGCATAGATTAATAATTATCTTTGTTTCCTGGTGTGTAATAATATTCATATAATATGTAATAAGGTTATCTATGAAGCAGATCCGTGTGTATATGTCCATAAATGATCCAAAATAGCAAAAGTCCAATCTCACTAAAAGAAGCTCTCACTGGCCCTAATGAAATCTTCAGCAAAAAGAAAAAACACATACTGCATTACGTTTGATGCAACATTTTTCTTAATTTATCAAAAATTCACAGTCATCATGTACATATTCAGCCCACAAGGACAATAGTAGCCAATTTTTTTTTTGCTTAAACTATAATATGCCAGTATGTGTTTTTGCTATACTTCTATTGGTGACTTTTCAGGCATATGTTCTAATCTTGCTGTGCAGGGCTGATACAACCATTATTAGTCAAACATATGATAACAATAAATTAAATTTGAGGAGGTCATACATGCAATAAATTACTATAACATAAGTCATAGGAAGTTAATACATGGGAAAACATCCTCAGTCTGTGCTCATTGTGACTAACAGTCAAGTGGAGTCTAAAAAAGCATCAATGGACTTTGCAAGTTTTCTCTATTTTTCTTTTTTAATAAACATTGTGTTATGGAGAAAAACACATGGGCCATTTTTTTTAATAAATATATTTAACACAAAACCCTGATTTAAACAATAGATTATTTTATACTCCCTTTCAGCTACAGTAGATCTCAGTATGTCAAATTTCTTCACAGCTGTTATCTAAGCCTTTTCGGTATCACTTTACATAATGTTAGGGAAGAGTCAGATCGCTGTATAACTCAGGTGAGGATCGCAACGCAATGCTCGGACTGGCCGTCGGCTCTCCTGACCTGAGCGTGATAACATGTATTTCTATGTAGCTGTCGGGGTCCGGAGAGCCAACGGCCAGTCTGAGCATTGCGTTGCGATCCTTGTCCAAGTTACACGGCTGTCTGACTCTTCCCTTAGACAAAGTTCATGGATTTTATTTAAAACATAGCATGGGTAGGAGCTAAAAGAGAGATATGAGTACACTGTAATTTATTTTATATTTGAAAATATTTTTTGGAACTGCTTGAGGGAATCTTCTGACTGTTCTCCAGCATTACGAAAAGGCATCTGTATAAATAAATAAAGGATGTATAACAGTGTGAAAACAACATTGTAGAAAAATATGTTTTGCAAAGCAAGAAGTTGTCTGGCAGCACAGGGCCAACTCTAGCAGCCCCAGCAGCAGTACAGTATAGCACTGTATAACCCAGTGGGCAGCCAGTTGATGCGGCTCTGTGGTGGAAGTGGCAGCAACAGCATAGTATAGAATAGGATGGAAAGGGATAAGATTTCTTGAAATGTAGAGTCAGCCATAGCAGCCCCAGCAGCAGCAATACAGTTTAGTTGACATGAAGGACAAGGACAAATGTAAAGTTTTCCACGCATGTGGAGGATATTCTCGTCTGCTAGGGTGTGACAAAGCCACCGACCGCAAAGAATACCCTCTCTGACAGTACACTGGGGGTTGGATATGGCAGTGTGTTCATAGAAAACTGGGCCAGTTTTCATTCGCTGGTCCAATTTTCTAACCAGAAGTCCATGGGATCAGGGTTCAGGGTGTCTGCCAGAGAAAGAACACTGTCTAGGTAAGTGGATATATTTATTAAAGAATGTTGCACACTTCAATGTTCTATGAAGGGAGCAGAAGTTACTAATAGAGATGAGCGGTGTTCGACTCGAACTGTTCGCCAATCTCAAATTCGAGCTGTTTTGGGCGGTGTTCGAGCCGTTCGGCGAACACGAACAATTTGAGAAAAATTCGGCTGTTCGAGGTTATGTTCGATAACTGTTCGTGCACCAAAATCATAACTGGATTTTTTCACAGTAATGCTGTTAATCAATGTTAATACATAGTTTCAGTGTATAGTGGGCGGGGGGAGGGGCAGGGGATGGATCTCTGCAGAAATAATGAAGATCTCCATTTTTTTTTCCTTCCCGCATTTACAGTGGGGAGGTGCAGTCTGTCAGCCTATCAGCAGGGCACACACGCGAAGTGCTTTTTTTCATACAAGCAAGGGCATGTGTCATTAGCAGTGTATGTCACATGTCCTTGCCCTATAAGACCCAGCCATTTTCCACGTCGCCACGATTTTCTCACTGTTGCAGCTGAGTGTTAGACGGCACCACTGCAGCTCTGGGTGCTATACTATCTAACTGTGTGAATTGCAAGAGAATTTGCTCTTAAATAGACAGATAGGTTGGGAGTAGGGACTAGTTGTAATTGCAGCCCGTTTGAGTGCTAGGTTACAGCATATCCTAGGACTTTTTGCCAGGCAGGTCTGTTTTATTGCTGTGCAAGTGTTTTTCACAGCATTTGGCTAAATCTAGCTAAGCAAATCCTTTTGGGCCTCTTGCAGTGTGTGTTAGTCAGTGGAGTAGCCTATCTGTGTTGCAAGCTACACCACCTGTGTATGTAATATGAATTTTTTACTGCACCTAGCCAAGTAAAACCTTTTGGGCATGGCAGCAGTGTGTGGTACTCATTGTATTAGGCCATCTATACCAAGCTCCGCCAGCTTTGAAATTAATAATAATTTTTAGCTGCATCTAGCCCGGAAAATAATTTTGGGCCTGTAGCAGTGTGTGGTACTCATTCTATTAGGCCATCTATACTGAGCTCCACCAGCTTTGAAATTAATAATAATTTTTAGCTGCATCTAGCCCGGAAAAAAATTTTGGGCATAGTAGCAGTGTGTGGTACTTATTGTATTAGGCCATCTAAACCAAGCTCCACCAGCTTTGAAATTAATAAGAATTTTTAGCTGCATCTAGCCCGGAAAATAATTTTGGGCATAGTAGCAGTGTGTGGTACTCATTGTATTAGGCCATCTATACCAAGCTCCACCAGCTTTGAAATTAATAATAATTTTTAGCTGCATCTAGCCCGGAAAATAATTTTGGACCTGTAGCAGTGTGTGGTACTCATTTTATTAGGCCATCTATACTAAGCTCCACCAGCTTTGAAATTAATAATAATTTTTAGCTGCATCTAGCCCGGAAAATAATTTTGGGCATAGTAGCAGTGTGTGGTACTCATTGTATTAGGCCATCTGTAAGAAGCTCCACCAGCTTTGAAATTAATAATAATTTTTAGCTGCATCTAGCCCGGAAAATAATTTTGGGCATAGTAGCAGTGTGTGGTACTCATTGTATTAGGCCATCTATACCAAGCTCCACCAGCTTTGAAATTAATAATAATTTTTAGCTGCATCTAGCCCGGAAAATAATTTTGGGCTTAGTAGCAGTGTGTGGTACTCATTGTATTAGTCCATCTATACCAAGCTCCACCAGCTTTGAAATTAATAATAATTTTTAGCTGCATCTAGCCCGGAAAATAATTTTGGGCATAGTAGCAGTGTGTGGTACTCATTGTATTAGGCCATCTATACCAAGCTCCACCAGCTTTGAAATTAATAATAATTTTTAGCTGCATCTAGCCCGGAAAATAATTTTGGGCATAGTAGCAGTGTGTGGTACTCATTGTATTAGGCCATCTGTAAGAAGCTCCACCAGCTTTGAAATTAATAATAATTTTTAGCTGCATCTAGCCCGGAAAATAATTTTGGGCTTAGTAGCAGTGTGTGGTACTCATTGTATTAGTCCATCTATACCAAGCTCCACCAGCTTTGAAATTAATAATAATTTTTAGCTGCATCTAGCCCGGAAAATAATTTTGGGCATAGTAGCAGTGTGTGGTACTCATTGTATTAGGCCATCTATACCAAGCTCCACCAGCTTTGAAATTAATAATAATTTTTAGCTGCATCTAGCCCAGAAAATAATTTCGGGCCTGTAGCAGTGTGTGGTACTCATTCTATTAGGCCATCTATACTAAGCTCCACCAGTTTTAAAATTAATAATAATTTTTAGCTGCATCTAGCCCGGAAAATAATTTTGGGCATAGTAGCAGTGTGTGGTACTCATTGTATTAGGCCATCTATACCAAGCTCCACCAGCTTTGAAATTAATAATAATTTTTAGCTGCATCTAGCCCGGAAATTAATTTTGGGCATATAGCAGTGTGTGGTACTCATTCTATTAGGCCATCTATACCAAGCTCCACCACCTGTGTATGTAATAATTTTTTTTTACTGCTTCTAACCCAGCCAATCCTTTTGGGCTAGTACCACAGTTTGGCCACTCAGCTCTGCTCGGTGTCCATCCATCGTTTTTGTGCAAACTACAGAGTTGTCAATTAGTTAACCACCAAAATGAGTGGCAAAAGGCCTGCTGCTGGTGGAAAGGGGAATAGGCGTGTTGGGAAGGGAAAAAAAGGTTGTGTCCGTGGAGTAGGTGTTAAAGCAATAGTAACATCTGCAGAAGAAAGACCATCTTCCAGCCAAACTAAGATGTCTACTTCTTTTCGTGGACAATGTGATACGATCCCTTTCTTACGGACACGCCCATTGCTACAAATTCCAGATGAGGCACAAAAACAGCAGGTGCTTCAACGGATATCAAGTGCTCCTTCAAGTGGGCTCTCCTCCACCTCAACTTCAACATCACAAATATTCCAGTCCTCCGAGGTGTCACCCCAATTGCACTTGCTTCCTCACATCTCCCAAGTCTCCAGCTGCCCGTCTGAGTATGGGGTAACACTAATGGTTGAGTCTGCAAAGCTGTTTACTCATACTATAGCCTGTGAAACGGAGGTCTGCTCCAGAGCTTCTGTTAATCCAGACGAGGAAATGATCTGCACTGATGCCCAGAATCTTTATGAGTCCGATCCAGGACCAGACGAAGAAGGTTCTGAGCATAATGTAGACCCTCGTTCCCAAACTGTAACTCCTGTTGGTGGAGACAATGATGAAGACGATGATGAGACTCAAATACCTGTTTGGAGCGACAACTTGAGTTTTCGGTCAGGGCAGGAAGAGGTTGGCTCTGAGGACGACAGGTGTGAGAACACACAGGGTGATGATGACGAGGTTGGAGATCCCACTTACTGTCAACCCACAGTCAGCCAGTCGATGAGGTCAGCAGAGGAGGTGGAGGAGGATGCTAGTGACGACGAGGTCAGGTTGCGCCTTCCTGGACAGAGACGTAGTAATGGAAGCATGTCAACAACTGCATCCTCAAACACAACTCTGCCTCTGACCACAAGTCGTGGTGGCTCTTCAGGTCGCATGGGCTCTAAGCCTTGCATAGCCTGGGCATTTTTTCAGATTGATAAGGATGGCCCAACTCGTGTTATCTGTAACATTTGTCACCAAAAGCTAAGTAGAGGCCAAAAAATCCATAGTTTGAGTACTTCATGCATGAACCGTCACATGGATATGAAGCATAAGTTGCAGTGGGAAGCTCACTGTGCTACAATGCGGCCTAGCGGGCCGGGCCAACCACCGTCTGCCCCATCTTGTGCATCCGCGGCCTCTTCATCTTCTGTGACTGGGGGGACAGCAGTCACACATGTTTTTGGACGAAGACTTGCCACTTCTTTACCCGCAACAGCCAGTGTGATTGGCAGGTCATCATTTCATTTGGAAGTGGAAACACCAGCTGGTGTTGAGCGCTCTCCGACATCGAGAGCACCACCTTTGGATCAAGGCAACCTAACTTTTCTGCCTGCATCTTCCTCACAGACCGGCAAGTTTGCCAGGGACACCCTACTGGCCCCGTCTAAGCACAACAGCCAGCCCTCGGTCCCTCAGATGTGGACAAGTAAAAGACCATTTCCTCCTAGCCATGAGAAAGCTAAGAGGTTGAATTTCACCATCTGCAAGCTCTTAGCTACAGAAATGCTGCCTTTCTGCCTGGTGGACACAGAGGATGGCAACGATGATGTTTAGTGCTGACGATGCCATTATCAGCATGACTATTCCGGTGATTTACATGCTGGAGCACACGTTAAAAAGAATTCGGAGTCAGGTGGTGGGACAAGAGGAGGTGCAGGAAGTAGAGGAGGAGGAGTTGTATGCGGAAGGGCTAACATCTGTAAGGTCCAGACGGTCGGCAGCACCAAGGCGGCTGTCATGGGAGGGTGGGGGAGAGGGATTAACCAGGGCGCATGGTAGCAGCCAAACTGTTGAGGAAGGTGCAGGAGCCGTGGAAGAAGTGGAGGACGAACTGGCGATGGGCATGGAAGAAAGCATGATTCTTACCTCACCACCAACACAACAGGGACTTGGTCCTCCTGGATGCGCAAGACACGTGAGTGCCTTCTTGCTGCACTACCTGCAACATGACCCTCGGATTGTCAGAATTCGAAGTAATCCCGACTACTGGGTTGCCACACTCTTAGATCCCCGGTACAAAAGTAAATTTGCAGAAATAATTCCTGCCATAGAAAGGGATTCAAGCATGCAGGAGTATCAGCAGAGACTGTTGCAGAATCTTAAATGTGCTTTTCCACAAAACACCAGTGGTGCACGTAGTGAATCTCATAGTTCTAACTTGCCAACCGTGGGACTGTCGAGTCTTCAGCACTCAAACTGTAACTGAAACACAGTATCTGCTGGTAACAGCAATTTTGTGCAATCATTTTGCCACTTTTTTAGCCCATCCTTTGCAAGGCCACAGGAGACAAGAAGTCTGACACATAGTCAACGCCTAGAGATGATGGTACAGGAGTATCTCCAAGTGAACATCGAAGCCATGACTATGTCATTGGACCCTTGCTCATTTTGGGCTTCCAATCTGGAAAAATGGCCTGAACTCACCACTCACGCCTTTGAGATCTTGTCGTGCCCCGCAGCCAGCGTTCTCTCTGAACGTGTGTTCAGTGCTGCTGGTGGTGTGCTGACAGATAAGCGCACGCGGCTGTCCACTGAGAATGTAGACAGACTCACGTTCATAAAGATGAACAAATCATGGATCTGCAAGGACTTTTCTACCCCTGTGTCATCTTGGGGAAAGTAAAAGCTTGAGGATTTGGTAAAATCACCTCACCAACCGTTTTAAGCAACTCTGGGGCAATTGATGCCACTTAAGTGGTGTCTGTGCCACAAATTTTTGAAAAAAATGGAGACTCTTTTTGGAGTCCCTTTGCTGTGTTTTACGTGACGTTGGCATCATCAATTACAAGTGGGTTGGGTCTCCCCCCCCCTTTTAACCGTAAGAAACTACATACACTATGGCTTGGAGTAACACAGATGGTGGAGTCTGAAGAGCCATTTACTCAGAGGTCAGCTCCAAAGCTTCAGTGTCTACTAGTCAGCGTAGTAGCCCAGCTGTGAAGCAAGCTGCACCGCCTGTGTGTCTAATAATAATTTTTAACTGCATCTAGCCTAGGCAGACGGTGGGGACCCCCAACCAAACCCAGATGCTCAGCCCCCCTACCGCCCCCCTTTCATTGACAACACAATCATGTAACTCTTAAAACTGGATGGGTGAGGATTGGTCACAGCTTTATTAACTGTTTATACTCATGACATTAGAAAGGCATTTTATTTCTAAAATAATTCAGCTTCTTGCAGCATGCCCTGTGTCTCCACACCGGCAAGTTGGCCAACAAGTGTAACTCTCTAACATGTCCTTTCTATTTCCAGGCGACGAAGGATCCTGCGTACTCGTATGCAGGACTCTACCCCCATCCATCACTCTTAACGCTTCTTCCAGTCCGACCTGGAGTCCTGACTAGTGTTGAGCCACGCCCGTAGTGTTTGAGTTCGGTTCGGTTCGTCGAACACCCGTATGTTCGCCGAACTGTTCGTCGAACTGTTCGTCGAACACCTTCGAACACCGTTAAAACCAATGGCAGGCAAACAAAAACACATAGAAACACATAGAAAACACATATAAAACACTTCAAAGGTGTCCAAAAGCTGACAAACTGCTCAGAAGACACAACTAACACATGGAAAAGTGACAAGTACATATAGTCATGCGAAAAGAAAAGAGGTGGAGGAGTAAAAGGAGGGGGAGACACAGATATAGGCATGTCATGCCCTTCTAAAATCAAGAAAGGCTGGAGTAAAAATCTAAAATCAGCCTACCAACACCCAGACGTCGTGACAAGAAAATTAAAAAAAGAAATATCTTTAGGTAGAATGGCGGTTCCATTCAGAACACTTTCCTTACAAGACGTAGTGGTATCCCCGTTGTGAGTTGTGCCAAAAACGGAACCAAATACATTCGGACTAATCCACCATTTGTCATATCCAAGGGGCAGGTCCGTAAACGACAACATCGACGCGGAACCAAGTACAGTAGTATATACTGTACATCCTTTGACAAGGCAATCAGGCAGATCAAGAAGTTGGGAAGGGTCACCCTAATGGCCAAAACAGACATTGATGCGGTGTTCCGGTTACTTACTACCTGTGCCTCCGAATAGTGTACACCTATTGGGCTGCTTCTGGGAAGGAGAATACTATATAGATCGCTGTTTGCCCATGGGGTGGTCCAGATCCTGCTCACTATTTGAGGCATTTAGTTGCTTCCTCGAATGGGTTGTAATGGACGTTTATAAGGGGGCACATATTATCCATTACCTCGACAACTTCTTATGCCTGGGCCCAAAAGATTCGCCACAGTGTGAATACACGTGGTAGTCCACCTGTGAGAAGGAGAGAGCTGGAGGGAGTGCGGACACCACAGAGCCGAGGGGTTAGATGGAGAATGGAAGAAGGAAAGAGGGCGAGGGAGGTAAGGGAGTACAGTGGAAGGCCGACCTGAGCTCCCCCACGTTCCTGCTGGGCAGGGAACAGCCCTGGGAAGAAAAGCCACTTGCGCATCCCTTTGAGGTTACGGGCGCGAGCGGGCAGAGGGACTACGCTGGAATGCGAAGCGAACCCGTGTCGCCGGGTTTGTGCCAGAGCCGCGGTGGACCCTGACGGCCAGCCCCCCTCTCCCAATACTGGTGCCTGTCCGCTGGTGGGTCGAGCTCCCCCGCGGTGGGGGGGAGTAAAATCTGCAGAAGAAAGACTATCTTCCAGCCAAACTAAGATGTCTACTTCTTTTCGTGGACAATGTGATACGATCCCTTTCTTACGGACATGCCCATCGCTACAAATTCCAGATGAGGCAAAAAACAGCAGGTGCTTCAACGGATATCAAGTGCTCCTTCAAGTGGGCTCTCCTCCACCTCAACTTCAACATCACAAATACTCCAGTCCTCAGAGGTGTCACCCCAATCGCACTTGCTTCCTCACATCTCCCAAGTCTCCAGCTGCCCGTCTGAGTATGGGGTAACACAGATGGTTGAGTCTGCAAAGCTGTTTACTCATACTATAGCCTGTGAAACGGAGGTCTGCTCCAGAGCTTCTGTTAATCCAGATGAGGAAATGATCTGCACTGATGCCCAGAATCTTTATGATTCGGATCCAGGACCAGACGAAGAAGGTTCTGAGCATAATGTAGACCCTCGTTCCCAAACTGTAACTCCTGTTGGTGGAGACAATGATGAAGACGATGATGAGACTCAAATACCTGATTGGAGCGACAACTTGAGTTTTCGGTCAGGGCAGGAAGAGGTTGGCTCTGAGGACGACGGATGTGAGAACACACAGGGTGATGATGACAAAGTTGGAGATCCCACTTACTGTCAACCCACAGTCAGCCAGTCGATGAGGTCATCAGAGGAGGTGGAGGAGGATGTGACTAGCCCAGGGGATGGGGATGACTTGGCACCCGGGCCTTAGCCTGGCCTTTGGGATGTCGCAGTGGTCGGCTCCCGGGCCCGTACCCTGGGGTCACTCTTTAAAAGGGTGGATAATTGTTAATTTTATAAGAGTTTGTGACGCCACCTGTGGTATCTGGTGAGAAGCACCAGTCCACTGAGGCTGGTGATAAGGCAGCTCGATGGTATAGCTCCCCACAGGTTGAGCTAGGCCTCAGAAAAGTGTATGCAGGGGGAATGCAGGACAGGCGAGACCCAGCTGGGTCAGAGCAAGAACGGGAATGGACACGGTAGTCACTTCAGTACCTTTTACTGGTGGAAATTCAGGCACATCCCGGAGCACTGTAGGGTGAAGGGTGCATATCAGGATCCTCCCCAATGAGCGGGTGTAGGGCCTCCTGTTTCTTGCCTCTGCGTAGTAAGTTTCTGACCTGCCTGGAGCTAGGCCTAACTTTGTCTCTGTCCTGCGCTGGCTGACCTTGTGGTAGGGCCTTGTCTTGGAGTTCATGCTCCCAGTATGCGGGGCCTAAGCGTCTCCCGGCTCTGTTACGTATCAGCACCTTAGCCATCCTGGGACTTGTAGTTCTCCAGGGATTCCGGTTATGCCTTACTGGGTCATAGAGATCCCGGTAAGCTCGGATCCGGTGTCCGGTAAATGCTTCGGGGTGAGCTGGTTAAGCTCCTCTGCCCCCTATGCACTAACTCTCCACTCGCCTTCGGCCTACTCGGGCCCTCACTAGGCTATACACTCTAACAGCAGCTTGCCGCGCTTCACCGATCTTATGGCGCCCGCACACCTTAAGCTCTAACTGAGCTCCCTGAATCTAGCTAACAGGAGCCTCGTGCTCCACTGCTGAACTATTAAGTGAGTTCTCTAGACTAGACTGAGCTCCACTGCAGACTGACGTCTCTTAGGCTTCTCTACTGCAGGAACTCTTCAGAGGAACTGAACTGCCTAGCTCCACCTTCCCTATTTATATCCCTAACGGGCTCCCTCTGCTGGTCTGAGGTGGAAGGTGGAGAGGTGTGAATGTTTATGGGGGCCTCTTGTGGAGGATTCCATCAATGCACTCTTCTAGGATCTGTGATACAAAGCGCAGCTGGGCGTCACAGATGCTATTGACGACGAGGTTAGGTTGCGCCTTCCTTGACAGAGACGGAGTACTGGAAGCACGCCAACAACTGCATCCTCAACCACAACTCTGCCTCTGACCACAAGTCGTAGTGGCTCTTCAGGTCGCATGGGATCTAAGCCTTGCTTAGCCCGGGCATTTTTTCAGATCGATAAGGATGACCCAACTCGTGTTATCTGTAATATTTGTCACCAAAAGATAAGTAGAAGAAATCTAAAGACCAGGCTCAACTATATGAGATAGGTGCCAGGAACACAACGTAATTCCAATAATCGAGTAAATAAGGTTCCGGCACTCATAAATGAATGATCAAAAAGTAAAATTTTAAATCAAACTCAATTTCTTTTATTGTTTCTCCAGTGAGTGATTTGCCCAAAGTTTCAACCCCACCGGGGTTTTCATCAGAGGCTTTAAACAAAATTATACATGTAAATAGAAAAACAGACAAAAAGAAATTAGCATTTAGTACTGATTACATGCATAGAAAAAATAACTGAAAAAACAGCAAATAGGTGATCAATGCCTCATATGAGGACCGGTATGTTTATCCGAAGACAGTTGTAGTTAATCAATAGGAGGGGTGGTAACAGGATAGAAAAACTTAAAGAGAGAGAGAGACTTACTGGATCTTTTCTCTTAAAACACTCGAACCCCATGGCCTGAACAGGGAATATGAGATTCATGTTTAATTGTTCCTATTCTTGGTATAGTATGTAGGTCTCAGATTAATCCTCATACAACTTTTGCTCTTGCTATTTTTGCTCGGACAATTTTTCCATTATATATGTAACTTTAGAAATAATTATGTACTTCTTTTCTTCCAAGATATTTATCTTCATGCATTTCCTTTATCATCCATGTAAAATGTTTGACACTAACATCATCTGCTTCTTTTACAGACTCTCCATATATAGATAGGTTTCGCCCCTCGAAGTATTATAATGTCACTTCTTTCATATCCTTTTTCAATGCTTACTGTTTCATTTAATTAATATTCATGTCTGGCATTTCAGGTATGCATTTGATCCCTTAAAGGGATACTTATTTTGATACTCCCCCTCCTATCTCCCCTCCCCCCCCCCCCTTTTTTCATTTTTCCTATTTTTCTTATTTTCCCTTTATTGCATCTTTTTTGCATAATTCTTATCTTACCTTCCATCTGGTCTCTACTATGATTCCCTGTCACATTTATTTAGCAGAACGCACAGTATGTGCTTCACCAAGGGAATCTAAACTGTCAGCACGCAGTGGAACGCATAACTTGCGTTCCACTACCACTTTCTCCTTGTTAGTACGCATCCCGCGCATGCGCATACGCGATTATGCGTTCCACACAACAGGAACCTGCGTTCCACCAAACAGGAAGTAGGGAAACAGCACGAACTGGCTATTTAAAGCCAAGTTGCACACAGGGTGAACACACTCGGTCACCTCGTATAGGACACAGGTAAGGTCCACCATACCAGGGGGGCAAGGGCATCTACATTACTCATGAGATTATGCAGAATGGCCTGATGATTTTTCCTCATGCTCTGTCAACAGACTGGCAGCCTATTCTCCCATACAACCCTTGTTGGCATGCAGTAATTTCCTCCTCCTGGAGTCTGGTGGCCATATGTGCCACATACTACTTATCACAGGGGACTCTAAATCAACCTCCACATTTGGTATATATCCGACCATATTTTCTACCCTTGTTTTCCTTTTCTTTCTCCTATTCATTTAAATTACACCTGGTATATGAATTTTCATTTTAATCTCCGTTCCAGCTGTCAGAGATCCATCCTGAGGAATACTTACCTCCTATGGCTCCAAACTCAATTGATTCAGGGTATTTAGGTCTCCTTGGATTTAACTATCTACTGCTCTCTATTTTTTGTTTCTCTTTTTCTGTTTTTCTGCTATTCTCTACCTGTTTATTTCACATATATCTGACTTTTTCCACAAATGCCTTATTTGTATTGTTCCTTAATGCGCACCATAGCACTTCTCTAGAACAAACTTTTTCAGTCACCAATACTAGTTCTGCTACGTCATTCGAATTCTATGGCACCTTGATGATTAACTACAGCTCTCTTCGGATAAACATACCGGTCCTCATATGAGGCATCGATCACCTATTTGTTGTTTTTTCAGTTATTTTTTCTATGCATGTAATCAGTACTAAATGCTAATTTCTTTTTGTCTGTTTTTCTATTTACATGTAGAATTTTGTTTAAAGCCTCTGATGAAAACCCCGGTGGGGTTGAAACGTTGGGCAAATCACTCACTGGAGAAACAATAAAAGAAATTGAGTTTAATTTAAAGTTTGACTTTTTGATCATTCATTTATGAGTGCAGGAACCTTATTTACTCGATTATTGGAATTACGTTGTGTTCCTGGCACCTATCTCATATAGTTGAGCCTGGTCTTTA
Source organism: Phyllobates terribilis (assembly GCF_046119375.1). NCBI lineage: Eukaryota > Metazoa > Chordata > Amphibia > Anura > Dendrobatidae > Phyllobates > Phyllobates terribilis. The sequence continues at coordinate 368,569,230 of NW_027362767.1, forward strand.
GATTTCTTCTAATATATTTGAGTTTATACCGGAGCTCCTACTTCCTTCTTCATGTCGTTCAACACATTTGCATATAACGACGAAGAGACTGCAGCCATCTTATCAAAGATCGACAGGAACTCTTTTCTACATTCCTCAGCGGAAGATCATAAAACTCGGGATTATGAGAAAGATAGGAAGAAATTAGTGGCATTGGACCTTCACCTCTCGACCTTAGCAGAATGTCATCGTGTAAAGCGCATACCGAGGGGACTACGAGTTAACCTACATCCAACTCTCTTCTCGGAGGACTCTGAATATTGCAATAAATTTGAGAGCATCCTTAATAAATGCTCTATGGACCTTATTGTACTAACTATTGAATTTATACAAAAAGAAATTACTAATCTTGAGGGTAAAATTATCTCTCTTGAGGACCAATTAGCCAATACCTCCTCAACAGAACAGTTTGAAAGTCTTAAAAAAAGAACAACAGATATACTTGTATCATATAAAAAAAACACTACAAGATCGCAAAATAGCGAAATTCAGGAGGGATCAAGAAGACTATTTATCAGGACAGGTATATAGATGGCGAGCTGGTTACAAAACGCAAAATCCTCGTTTCTATTCCTCTTCAGGGAGCGAGGGCGAATATGTAGCCCCAGGCCCAAGGCGTTTTTTTGGGGCTCGTCAACCCCGACGCGGAAAACGCGATGTGGTCATGGCAAAAATAGGGGGGCACGCTACAGATTCCAGCAAGAATTTAACCCTACCGCCTTCTCTTCCCTCACAGGTGCAGACAAACAGAATGACACTATGGTCACAGGTAGGCCCGACACCCTCATTTATAACATCTCTTCACAGGCCCTTACCCCAACTGAGACAGGATTACTACAGAAGGAACTGTCCTTTTGTCCAACCCCAACATTTGACCCCTTCACCCTCGACTTAGAACTAAGACGTTTTTTTCGCAACCTCCGACTTAAAGTACATTTTTCAACAAATCAGGATAGCCCTGGCCATGCTCCCCTAGAACCTCAGACCGAACGTTTGTCCTTAAATACACTAGGACTCAGGACACCATCTATATTTAATCCTCCTAAGAATCACCATCCAGTGGAAACGTATATCACACTAGTAAAGAGAGATATTGAAGCACTCAAGACTAAAATTTCCAGTGGTGTCTTTCCCCTTCACATGAATCTTAATAGGGAAGAGAAACAGGCCTTACAGGCACTGATCACGAATGAACAAATCATTATCAAACCTGCCGATAAAGGGGGTGCGATTGTGGTCATTGACCGCCTATACTATATCACAGAAATTAAGGGGCAACTCAATGATCCTGATGTATACACCAGAGTTTCTACTAATCCCACATCCCGGATTAGCCAACTTATCCAGAATAAGATTGAATCATTACCTTTCACAGGCCATAGACCAAAAATTGGCAGACTATTTAATCAACAAACACCCCATCACTCCCGTGTTTTACACGCTACCAAAGATTCACAAAAACTTACAACACCCACCTGGACGACCGATCGTGGCATCAACTGATTCCCTACTTTCACCACTGGCCAAAACTGTAGAAAAACTCCTTACACCACTTTTACCGGTTATCCCTTCATATATCAAAGATTCATCGGACTTCCTATCACAGTTACATTCACTAGGCACAATACCACCTACATCCATCTTGGTCACATTAGATGTAAACAGCCTCTATACATCTATCAATCATAATCTTGGTCTAGAGGCCCTTACCTGGTTCCTAGAAAAGCATAGCAGTTATCCTCAGTCACATAAAAAGCTTTGCAGAGACCTGACCGATATCATTCTACACAATAATTTTTTTCTTTTTGGAGATCATTTCTATATACAGAAACAGGGGACAGCCATGGGATCCAATATGGCACCCCCTTATGCCAACATTTTTATGGCATACTTCGAGGAAAAGTTTGTGACTCCAGAAAGTGGTATTCATCCTGGCATCATATGCTGGAAACGATACATAGATGACGTATTCGTCATTTGGCAACAGGATGAAGCACACTTATTCAAATTTTTTGAATACCTCAATGGTTGCATACCCGGGATTTGTTTTTCACTCACACACGACAGACATCAGGTCAACTTTCTGGATATCAAAGTAATTATGGACAACCAAGGACATTTATCCACTGATCTCTTCGTTAAATCAACAGACCGCAATGCCCTTCTACATTATACCAGCTGCCACCCTAGACATGTCAAAAGATCTCTTCCCATTTCCCAACATACCAGGGTGAGTAGGATAGTATCTGACCCTTCCTTTAAGACTACACGCCATAGAGAAATGGGACAGAAATTTATTAAGAGAGGTTACCCTCCGTTCATTTCCTTTCCGTCTCTTGAACAGAAACAACCAAAACCAACAAAACAGAGAATGATTTTTGTTAATACATACTATCCATATCAAACCCTCTTTCAAGACATTCTTAAAAATCATTGGTCACTACTGGGCAGATCCTACCCCGACATAACTGAGTTTCAACAATCAATAATGACCTGTAATAAGAGACCGCAAAATTTAAGAGATAGATTAGTAAGAGCCGACATTGGTAGTCTGCAGACACAAAGACGCCAAATTACTCTGGCGACCCCTCGCAGAGGTAATTTCCCATGCCTGGGGTGTCGCCAGTGTTCAAATATGACTAAAGGGAGCACTTTTACTCACCCAGCAACAGGCCGGAGTTTCCCCATTAAAGGCTACTTTACCTGCGAGTCATCTTTTGTCATTTATCTCATAAAATGTCCGTGTGGTCTCGGATATGTTGGAGAAACCACCCAACATATCCGAGACAGAATCAGTAAGCACAAATCCACCATCAGGTGCAAATACAATTTATTACCCATCCCCAATCATTTTTTCACACATAATCATTCCATCTCACAACTCAGGTTTCAGGTAATCGATCATGTTCCGATCAATAGGAGGGGTGGTAACAGGATAGAAAAACTTAAAAAGAGAGAGACTTACTGGATCTTTTCTCTTAAAACACTCGAACCCCATGGCCTGAACAGGGAATATGAGATTCATGTTTAATTGTTCCTATTCTTGGTATGGTATGTAGGTCTCTGATTAATCCTCATACAACTTTTGCTCTTGCTATTTTTGCTCGGACAATTTTTCCATTATATATGTAACTTTAGAAATAATTATGTACTTCTTTTCTTCCAAGATATTTATCTTCATGCATTTCCTTTATCACCCATGTAAAATGTTTGACACTAACATCATCTGCTTCTTTTACAGACTCTCCATATATAGATAGGTTTCGTCCCTCGAAGTATTATAATGTCACTTCTTTCATATCCTTTTTCAATGCTTACTGTTTCATTTAATTAATATTCATGTCTGGCATTTCAGGTATGCATTTGATCCCTTAAGGGGATACTTATTTTGATACTCCCCCTCCTCTCCCCCCCCCCCTTTTTTTCATTTTTCCTATTTTTCTTATTTTCCCTTTATTGCATCTTTTTTGCATAATTCTTATCTTACCTTATATCTGGTCTCTACTATGATTCCCTGTCACATTTATTTAGCAGAACGCACAGTATGTGCTTCACCAAGGGAATCTAAACTGTCAGCACGCAGTGGAATGCATAACTTGCGTTCCACTATCACTTCCTCCTTTCCAGTACGCATCCCGCGCATGCGCATACGCGATTATGCGTTCCACACAACAGGAACCTGCGTTCCACCAAACAGGAAGTAGGGAAACAGAGCGCGAACTGGCTATTTAAAGCCAAGTTGCACACAGGGTGAACACACTCGGTCACCTCGTATAGGACACAGGTAAGGTCCACCATACCAGGGGGGCAAGGGCATCTACATTACTCATGAGATTATGCAGAATGGCCTGATGATTTTTCCTCATGCTCTGTCAACAGACTGGCAGCCTATTCTCCCATACAACCCTTGTTGGCATGCAGTAATTTCCTCCTCCTGGAGTCTGGTGGCCATATGTGCCACATACTACTTATCACTGGGGACTCTAAATCAACCTCCACATTTGGTATATATCCAACCATATTTTCTATCCTTGTTTTCCTTTTCTTTCTCCTATTCATTTAAATTACACCTGGTATATGAATTTTCATTTTAATCTCCGTTCCAGCTGTCAGAGATCCATCCTGAGGAATACTTACCTCCTATGGCTCCAAACTCAATTGATTCAGGGTATTTAGGTCTCCTTGGATTTAACTATCTACTGCTCTCTATTTTTTGTTTCTCTTTTTATGTTTTTCTGCTATTCTCTACCTGTTTATTTCACATATATCTGACTTTTTCCACAAATGCCTTATTTGTATTGTTCCTTAATGCGCACCATAGCACTTCTCAAGAACAAACTTTTTCAGTCACCGATACTAGTTCTGCTACGTCATTCGAATTCTATGGCACCTTGATGATTAACTACAACTCTCTTCGGATAAACATACCGGTCCTCATATGAGGCATCGATCACCTATTTGTAGTGTTGAGCGAACATGCTCGACACTGCTCGTTACTCGCCCGAGCATCACGCTACTCGGGATGTTCAGCGAGCACCGAGCATTTCCGGGTTACTCGGGCGGGAGCTCGGGTCTCCGCCCTGCTTGTTTGGCGCTCTTTACAGAGCCAATGAATATGCAGGGATTGCCAGCCAGTCATTGTAATGCTGCAGCCATGTTGGTTGTGGGCATTACAGTGATTGGCTGGCCGCACAGCGTCACCTCGAGTCTTTAAAACTGGTCACCGCCATCTTGGACACAGTCGCTCCGGATTAGACAGTGTAGGGACAGCGCTGCTGATTTAGGGAGAGATATAAACTGCGAAATAGTTAGTGTAGGCTCTGTAAAGGCTGCCAGAACAAACAAACAGTCCTTTTCAGGACTAATATCCATCTCAGATACCAGGCAGGCAGGCTGTATAGGAGACACAGTGGTTATACCAGCAAACGCTGCATTACAGTCCTGTGTGCTCCTGTTGCTCAAATTGCTGGACTTAGCACCAGGTGTCGGGGGCCAGGAAAAATCCTTTTTTTTCCATCTAAATCCTCCTTTTTTTTTCCTCCTTCACACTGTACAAATACCCGTCTTATTAACCTTTTGGTGTGTCCTCCCTCCCCCCCCCCCCAAAAAAAGCGTGTCTCTGATTTTTCAGACACAAATATAACTGTTGAAAATAGTCTGGTGTAGGCTAGAGAAACAGAAGTGTTGTTTTGCAGTTCCACGGTTCAAACCTCTGTATTATCCATTTTGGGCCATTTGAATCTAAAAAAAAAACAGTTTGAGTGTGTCGCTCACTGTTCAGCCGCAAATATCTCTATTTAAAAAAGTGTGGTATACCCCAGTAAACAATAACTGTGGTTTTGCCATCCCACGGTAAAAAATCTCTATTATTCAGCTTTTGGTAGTTTTTTCCGTAAAGAAAAACAGTAGTGTCTCCTGACTGTTGTGACACAAAAATATATCTGTTGAAAATAGTCTTGTGTAGGCCCAACATCCCAGTGTGGTTTCGCAGTTCCACGAGTCAAATCGCTGTACTATCCAGTTTTGGGCCTTTGGTATCTAAAAAAAAAAGCAGTTTGAGTGTGTCGCTCACTGTTCAGCCGCAAATATCTCTATTTAAAAAAGTGTGGTATACCCCAGTAAACAATAACTGTGGTTTTGCCATCCCACCGTAAAAAATCTCTATTATTCAGCCTTTGGTAGTTTTTTCCGTAAAGAAAAACAGTAGTGTCTCCTGACTGTTGTGACACAAAAATATATCTGTTGAAAATAGTCTTGTGTAGGCCCGACATCCCAGTGTGGTTTCGCAGTTCCACAGGTCAAATCGCTGTACTATCCAGTTTTGGGCCTTTGGTATCTAAAAAAAAAGCAGTTTGAGTGTGTCGCTCACTGTTCAGCCGCAAATATCTCTATTTAAAAAAGTGTGGTATACCCCAGTAAACAATAACTGTGGTTTTGCCATCCCACCGTAAAAAATCTCTATTATTCAGCTTTTGGTAGTTTTTTCCGTAAAGAAAAACAGTAGTGTCTCCTGACTGTTGTGACACAAAAATATATCTGTTGAAAATAGTCTTGTGTAGGCCCGACATCCCAGTGTGGTTTCGCAGTTCCACGGGTCAAATCGCTGTACTATCCAGTTTTGGGCCTTTGGTATCTAAAAAAAAAGCAGTTTGAGTGTGTTGCTCACTGTTCAGCCGCAAATATCTCTATTTAAAAAAGTGTGGTGTACCCCAGTAAACAATAACTGTGGTTTTGCCATCCCACGGTAAAAAATCTCTATTATTCAGCTTTTGGTAGTTTTTTCCGTAAAGAAAAACAGTAGTGTCTCCTGACTGTTGTGACACAAAAGTATATCTGCTGAAAATAGTCTTGTGTAGGCCCGACATCCCAGTGTGGTTTCACAGTTCCACAGGTCAAATTGCTGTACTATCCAGTTTTGGGCCTTTGGTATCTAAAAAAAAAGCAGTTTGAGTGTGTCGCTCACTGTTCAGCCGCAAATATCTCTATTTAAAAAAGTGTGGTATACCCCAGTAAACAATAACTGTGGTTTTGCCATCCCACGGTAAAAAATCTGTTATTCAGCTTTTGGTAGTTTTTTCCATAAAGAAAAACAGTAGTGTCTCCTGACTGTTGTGACACAAAAATATATCTGTTGAAAATAGTCTTGTGTAGGCCCGACATCCCAGTGTGGTTTCGCAGTTCCACGGGTCAAATCGCTGTACTATCCAGTTTTGGGCCTTTGGTATCTGAAAAAAAAGCAGTTTGAGTGTGTCGCTCACTGTTCAGCCGCAAATATCTCTATTTAAAAAAGTGTGGTATACCCCAGCAAACAATAACTGTGGTTTTGCCATCCCACGGTAAAAATCTCTATTATTCAGCTTTTGGTAGTTTTTTCCGTAAAGAAAATCAGTAGTGTCTCCTGACTGTTGTGACACAAAAATATATCTGTTGAAAATAGTCTTGTGTAGGCCCGACATCCCAGTGTGGTTTCGCAGTTCCACAGGTCAAATCGCTGTACTATCCAGTTTTGGGCCTTTGGTATCTAAAAGAAAAGCAGTTTGAGTGTGTCGCTCACTGTTCAGCCGCAAATATCTCTATTTAAAAAAGTGTGGTATACCCCAGTAAACAATAACTGTGGTTTTCCTCTTCCACGGTTCTAATCTACTCTTTTTTACCCTTTTTCCATTGATAGTGCAAGTGTAAGCTATTTTACTTCATTTACAATGGGCAAGGCGCGTGACAAGGGATGTGGAAGTGGACGTTCTGGTGATGGTTCGTGCAGAGGACGGGGCCGTGACCAAGGTGAAAATGTGCCACAACCAACAGCCACATCTTCTCGCTCCCACTTCTTGACCGAATTACTAGGGAAGCACAGAACAACACCAGTATTCAGAACTGATCAGTGTGAACAGGTTATTAATTGGATAGCAGACAATACTTCCAGTTACCTGGGCACCACCACCTCCGGTCTGTCTTCCACACGGTCAACTCTTAGTAGCCGTGAGTCTCGACCGCATGCTCCTCCTCACCCTGATGCTCCTTCCTCCCACCATGCCGAGTGTCGTCAGACAGCAAGAGATCCCACACTTGGACACTCTGAAGAGCTGTTCACTGGTCCATTTCCATATTTGGGCCCCTCGCCTGATACGCTTGAAGCGTTGGAAGAGGAGATCCCATGTTGCGATGCCCAAATATTTGAACAGCCACGGCCACAGGAAGTCGACGTTGACAATCTGTCACAAGAGGTGGACGATGGCGAGACACAATTACCAGGAAGTGAGGAGGAGGATCATGGTGCGCAAGTGGAAGAGGAGGAGGTGGTGGATGATCTAGTAACTGACCCAACGTGGAAGGAGGACATGCAGAGTGAGGCCAGCAGCACACAGGGGGAGAGAGGCAGAGTACCCCAACAGGCAGGAAGAAGCAGTGTGGTGGCCGCAGACAGAAGGCAGGCAACCGTTCCCCGTAACACCAACACGAGGAACGTTGCCAGTACAAGCGGTAGGTCTTCCAGTGTCTGGAATTTTTTTAAAGACTCTGCTGATAACCCCAAAAAGGCCATATGTTCCACCTGCCATGCCAGCATCAGCAGGGGTGACAAAACTACCAGCCTGACCACCACCAGCATGATCAGGCACATGGCAGCAAAGCACACGACTTTGTGGGGCGAAACCCAGGGTCCACGACCAGTGTCAGCGGGTGTCACCACTGCTTCTTCCACTGTTGTGAGTGCAATAGAACCCCCTGTTGTGTGTGCAAGGCAATCCCCTGTCCATACAGCATGTAAAGATGCCCCCTCCTCTCAGTCTTCACTTGTTATGGCAGTTTCTCAAGAAACAGCATCAACGTCCACGTCCACGTCACACCGCAGCGTTCAATTGTCCATATCCCAGACCTTTGAACGAAAGCGGAAATTCGCAGCTAACGCCCCACAGGCCACAGTCCTAAATTCGAACATTTCACGACTGCTTGCATTGGAAATGCTGCCTTTTAGGCTGGTGGAGAAGGAATCCTTCCGCAATCTTATGGCGGTGGCCGTCCCTCGGTATTCGGTCCCCAGCCAACACTATTTTGCCTGGTGTGCCATCCCCGCACTACACAAGCACGTGTCCCAAAGCATCTGCCGTGCCCTCAACAACGCAGTTACTGGGAGAGTCCACCTGAAAACGGACACGTGGACAAGTGTTTGTGGCCAGGGACGGTACATCTCTCTGATGGCACACTGGGTAAACATAGTGGAAGCCGGGACCAGTCGGACATTGGGACGGAACACATCCTCCCCACACCGAGGATTGCGGGCCCTATGTCAGTCAGAGTTGCCCCCACAGTGTACAGCTCCTGCGCATCCTCCTCCTCCTCCTCCTCCTCATGTTCAGCCTCCATCTCAGATATCACCACATCAGTTACAAGCTGGAAGCATTGCAGTACTGCCTCCGCCAAGCGGCAACAGGCTGTGCTGAAACTCATAAGCTTAGGGGATAAACCTCACACTGCTTGTGAGTTGTGGACAGCTGTGAAAGAGCAGGCAGATCTGTGGCTGAGACCGCTGAACCTACATCCCGGCATGGTCATATGTGACAATGGCCGTAACCTGGTGGCGGCTCTGAGGCGAGGTGAGATCACACACGTACCATGACTGGCTCATGTGCTTAACCTCGTGGGTCAGTGGTTTCTTAAATCGTACCCCGAGTTGCCAGATCTGCTCGTGAAAGTACGCCGCCTGTCAGCTCATTTTCGCAAGTCGGCTACAGCTTCCGCCGCCCTTGCTGTGTTGCAGCAGCGTTTGCAGCTTCCGGCACACCGACTGGTGTGTGATGTCTCCACACGTTAGAACTCTGCCCTCCACATGTTGCAAAGGATTTGTGAGCAAAAGAGAGCAGTTGTAGAGCACCAGCTGCAACAAGGCCGTTGATATTTTGGTCAGACTCCACACATAAGACCTCAGGAGTGGACCTGGATGTCTGACATATGTACCATCCTGACAAACTTTGAGGAGGCCACCAAGATGGTGAGTGGTGATGACGCCATCATTAGTGTCAGCGTCCCACTTGTCTGTCTTTTGCAACGCTCTCTGCAGAGAATTAAAGAGGAGGCATTGCAGCCAGAGTATGATGAGATGGATCAAGAAGCCGTAGCGGGCGATTACACACAGCCCAGCCTCATCTCATCCCAACGTGCATTGGGGGACAATGAGGGAGAGGAGGAGGAGGAGGAGGAGGAAGAACAGGAGCTGCTATCATGCGTTGTAGACGGTAGTACCTGTACAAGTGTCATACCGTCGGTTCAGCGTGGGGGGCCTGAGGACAGGGGGGAGGAGGAAGAGGAGGAGGAGGAGGAGGAGAGCATGGTCAGTCGTCATCTTGGTGAGGACACGGAAATCTTGCCCGTTACCAGTCTGGCACGCATGGCTGACTTTATGTTACGCTGCCTTAACCGTGACCCTCGCGTTGTCAAAATGTTGGGTGACAGTCATTACTGGTTGGTGACACTTGTAGACCCCCCGCTACAAGGAGAACTTTCACTCTCTTATTCCTGAGGTGGAGAGGTCTACAAAAATGGGGCAATACCAGAAGGCCCTTGCTGCAGAACTCTTAAAAAAATTCTGAACACGCTAGCGGCAGAGGTCACAGTTCGTTTCCCAACCAAGGCGTACAGGCGAGAGAGATGCAACTCCAATCCAGCAGAGGCAGGGGAACACTGTCAACATTCTGGGACAGTTTTCTGACACCCGCCCAGCTTACAGGCCCTGAGGCGCGGGGTACTCTCACAAGGAGTGGAAAGTTTCAAAAGATGGTGAGGTAGTACCATGCCGATCGTACCAGCGTCCTCCGTGATTCCTCTGTGCCTTTTAATTATTGGGTATCCAAGCTGGAAACTTGGAATGAACTCGCTCTGTACGCCTTGGAGGTCCTGACCTGCCCTCCACTAGCCTGTTATCGGAGCGTGTTTTTAGTGCCGCTGGGGGAATTATAACTGATAAGCGCACTCGCCTGTCAACTGACAATGCTGACAAGCTGACCCTTATCAAAATGAATAAGGGCTGGATTGGGCCAGACTTCTCATCACCACCAAATGACAGCAGAGTAACATAAAGTCAAATCCACTCTGTTATTTTGGGAGGTGTATTCACATGCACCGCTTCACACCCACATATGGGTATACACTTCCTCGTTTCGGCTGTTTAATCTTCTTCTCCTTATCCTCAGCCTCCACCACCACTATACCACCAGGGTGCCAGCATTGCAAGTTCCTCCGTCCTAATTTTTGGCAGCTTTTGCTGGGAAAGCATAAGCAAATACCATAGGACACCCACTCCCCAATAATGGGACTTATGTTTGTAATATGCTGTACTGCATGGCTCTTGTAAGGGGCATTGCAAGTTGCTCCGTCCTAATTTTTGGCAGCTTTTGCTGGGAAAGCATAAGCAAATACTATGGGAGACCCACTCCCCAATAATGGGACTTATGTTTGTAATATGCTGTACTGCATGGCTCTTGTAAGGGGCATTGCAAGTTGCTCCGTCCTAATTTTTGGCAGCTTTTGCTGGGAAAGCATAAGCAAATACTATGGGAGACCCACTCCCCAATAATGGGACTTATGTTTGTAATATGCTGTACTGCATGGCTCTTGTAAGGGGCATTGCAAGTTGCTACGTCCTAATTTTTGGCAGCTTTTGCTGGGAAAGCATAAGCAAATACTATGGGAGACCCACTCCCCAATAATGGGACTTATGTTTGTAATATGCTGTACTGCATGGCTCTTGTAAGGGGCATTGCAAGTTGCTCCGTCCTAATTGTTGGCAGCTTTTGCTGGGAAAGCATAAGCAAATACTATGGGAGACCCACTCCCCAATAATGGGACTTATGTTTGTAATATGCTGTACTGCATGGCTCTTGTAAGGGGCATTGCAAGTTGCTACGTCCTAATTTTTGGCAGCTTTTGCTTGCAAGGCATAAGCAAATACTATGGGACACCCACTCCCCAATAATGAGACTTATGTTTGTAATATGCTGTAATGCATGTGACGCGCCCCCTGGGCCATGTGTACACGTGTGTGGGATACCCGGTGCCGGGTCTCTGCGGTCTGTAGTCTCCATGGCGTTGACCTGGTCCCGTGGCTCAGGCTGGTCAAACCAGTGGCAGTCTTTCTTAGGTTTTGAGGTTAATTGTCCGACTGCGCCACGCGTGGATTGCGGTCAGGGAGTACCACTGCTACGAGGCAGACCGCTGAGGCTGGTGTTGTGTGCACAGCGTAGAATGGGATGTCTCCCCTCGGGAGGAGTATAGCCTCAGGGCAGTGAGTGTGGATGATGGGGGTGATGGTGCACGAGCGCAGCAGGAACGACTCAGAGTCTTTGCAGTGCAGTTCAGGGTCTTTACTGATGATTATAAGGTAGACCCTCCCGGGAGTACTGGCTAGCATAAGAGGCCTGGTCAGTCTGTGAGCAAGCAGGAGTTCCCTTGGCCAGGTGGAGTTGTAGGCCTCCCCGTCTGTCTGCACTCTTCCTGGCTACCTTGCTGAAAGCGGGTAGAAGTAGCCCGCGTCCCTGAGTGTACCGTGTAGTGCTCACCCGTATGGCTGGTGACTTGGGGCCTTCTGTTAGCCTCCGCTCCACGACGGCGGTGCTGGTCCCTTGCTTGTGACTGAGCCTCCGGGCTTCTATGGCCAGAGGACCTGAAATCCCCTACCGGCTGGTTTCTGCTGCTGGATATATAAGTCCTCACAGCTTCGGACTCCTGTGTCTGGTTCCTATTGTCTTCTGCCAGGGCGAGCTCTGCTCAGCTTCTAGCCCCTGGTCTTTAGCTCCTAGCTCCTACAGAGCTCCTTGCTGTTACTTTCCCTTGCTCTCACTCTGACACTGACTATTCTCTGACTCACTCAACCCCGCCCCAGATCCAGTTTATAAGGGCAGAATTCTCCCCTCCCAGGACTGGGGCAGGAGGATGTTGCATGTTTAAGGGATCCTGACCAGGAAACCTCCCACTTGCTCTCCGACGTAATATCTCTATTACTGTGGTGACCAGACCCCTGGGGTGCCACACATGACTCTTGTAAGGGGCATTGCAGTTCCTCATAATTTTGGGAAAGTCTTCCATTCACTGCTTAGGCCAACAGTGCACGGGAGACCCAGTTGCTATAAATCGAAAAAAAGGTTTAGTTAACGCCCTCTGACCTCCATGTCATTTCCAAGGGGCATTGGAGTGGCTCGAAATTTTTGGTAGGCATTGCACTCACTGTATGCCCTATAACTGTGTAGCCGAACCGCTCCTTTTGTTACAAAAACATATCCTACAAGACATATCTGGTTGACTGGCCTGATATTGATGTGAATGGTCCCTGTTCCTCCTGCTCTTTCTCCTTTGCCACCACCTCATCCATCATTTATCACCTGAAGCTTTGTTTTAACAGGAGTCATAGAACTGGGATAGTAGCAAGAAAACATCCAGCAATCCTCGGAGGAGGTAGGATATGCGCCAAAACGCGGACCACCTCAGGCAAAGCTGCTACTACATACATGCGCTTGCATTCCAAGAAAACAAAGCAGATGCTAACTTCTATCATCATCATCATGCTCCTCACTTAGGCACTCTCAATTCCCCTGATGGAGAAGCCAGGGCCCACCGGAGGAGTCTGGTTCTCTGGTGGGCTCGTCCAATGCTGCCCTAAAGTAGGCCAGGCTAAGAAAAGTGTGGGGGAAGGTGACAGGAGAAATCAGGGCGGCTGGGGACCGAGTATGGACACCTGGCCGCCACCTGGCGGCTGGGGACCGAGTGTGGACACCCGGCCGCTGGGCGGCTGGGGACAGAGTATGGATACCTTGCTGCCGAAGCGGCCATGAGGTAGTGGCCAGCTTCGGCCTCCTCCAAACTAAAAGGCCCCATTTCAAGTGTAAGCTAGCAGTATGGCATTGCAGCCTGCGGGTGGGTGGTTGGCTGCATATTTTCGCTTGCATTGCAAGGAATGGGGGAGGTACAATTGAACACTGCCCTGGGACAAGGACTTGCACGGGGATAGTAGCAAGTCTGCATCTTCTGATGCGGCAAGGATCACTTCTGATGGGCACACTTTTAGACAGTGACCTGGGGGTCAGAGATGCTTCCAGGGGTCTTCCCCATGCTGATCCCTTGTCTTTTCAGCACTGTATGCATGTGTCACACAGCACATGGCCAGATAAGGTTGTAAAATGTTAAAATGACATTTCCCGGTGAATGCATTTGTCACGGTTGAAAGCAATACAAAAGTGCAAAAACGCATGAAAAATGCTACTTGTGAACATAGCCCAAGGTGTGGAGGAGTATTTTTGTTTTTGGTTATTTATTTTACCTTATACACAAGTTTTTACCCTGGAAAGGAAATTCCTTAACATATTTCACAGGAAAACCGTTTCAGTTTAGTTTTTGAACGTTTTATTGTGAGCCCGCAAAAGTGGCTTAATACCTCTGACCACGTTGTTGAAAGCAGTTACCTGGGGGTCAGAAATGCTTCCAGGGGCGATCCCCATGCTGCCCCCATGTCTTTTGAGCACTGTCACTATCGTTTTGGGCACTTTTTAGGCTTTCTACAGACTGCCGGGGGTGCTGCCTCAAAAATGCTCGGGTCTCTCATAGACTAACATTGGGCTCGTTGCTCGGGTCGAGCACCAGAGTATCACGGTAAGCTCGGCCCGAGCTTCGAGCACCCGAGCATTTTAGTGATCGCTCAACACTATCAGTCGTCATCTTGGTGAAGACATGGAAGTCTTGCCCGTTACCAGTCTGTCACCCATGGCTGACTTTATGTTACGCTGCCTTAACCGTGACCCTCGCATTGTCAAAATGTTGGGTGACAGTCATTACTGGTTGATGACACTTTTAGACCCCCTCTACAAGGAGAACTTTCACTCTCTTATTCCTGAGTTGGAGAGGTCTACAAAAATGGGGCAGTACCAGAAGGCCCTTGCTGCAGAACTATTAAAAAAATTCCCATCTGAACACGGTAGCGGCAGAGGTCACAGTTCGCTGCCCAACTAAGGCATACAGGCGAGAGAGACGCAACTCCAATCCAGCAGAGGCAGGGGAACACTGTCAATGTTCTAGGACAGTTTTCTGAGACCTGCCTAGCTTACAGGCCCTGAGGCGCAGGGTACTCTCACAAGGAGTGGAAAGTTTCAAAAGATGGTGAGGGAGTACCAGCGTCCTCCGTGATTCCTCTGTGCCTTTTAATTATTGGGTATCCAAGCTGGACACTTGGAATGAACTCACTCTGTATGCCTTTGAGGTCCTGGCCTGCCCTGCCGCTAGCGTGTTATCGGAGCGTGTTTTTAGTGCTGCTGGGGGAATTATAACTGATAAGCGCACTCGCCTGTCAACTGACAATGCTGACAAGCTGACCCTTATCAAAATGAACAAGGGCTGGATTGGGCCAGACTTCTCATCACCACCAAAAGACAGCAGAGTAACATAAAGTCAAATCCACTGTGTTATTTCGGGAGGTGTATTCCCATGCATCGCTTCACACCCACACATGGGTATACGCTTCCTCATTTCGGCTGTTTTTTGCTCTTCTCCTTATCCTCAGCCTCCATGACCACTATACCACCAGGGTGACCATGGTACATGTTGCCAGCATTGCAAGTTCCTCTGACCTAATTTTTGGCAGCTTTTGCTTGGAAGGCATAGGCAAAGACTGTGGGAGACCCACTCCCCAATAATGGGAATAATGTTTTTAATATGCTGTACTGCATGGCTCTTGTAAGGGGCATTAAAATCGTCTTGTTAAGCTACTGTGACCTCCACGTCTCTTCCAAGGGTCGTTAATATTGTCTTTTTATTCCACTGCGAGCTCCACCACTCTTCCAAGGGGCATTAAAAGCATCTTGTTAAGCTACTGTGACCTCCACGTCTCTTCCACAGGGCGTTGATATTGTCTTTTTATTCCACTGTAACCTCCACCACTCTTCCAAGGGGCATTGATATTGTCTTTTTATTCCACTGCGACCTCCACCACTCTTCCAAGGCGCATTAAAACCGTCTTGTTAAGCTACTGTGACCTCCACGTCTCTTCCACGGGGCATTGATATTGTCTTTTTATTCCACTGTAACCTCCACCACTCTTCCAAGGGGCATTAAAACTGTCTTGCTAAACCACTCTGAACTCCCCGTCTCTTCCAAGGGGCATTAAAACCATCTTGTTAAGCTACTGTGACCTCCACATCTCTTCCAAGGGGCATTAAAACTGTCTTGTTAAACCACTCTGAACTCCACGTCTCTTCTAAGGGGCATTAAAACCATTTTGTTAAACCACTCTGAACTCCACAGCTCTTCCAAGGGGAATTGACATGTTGTTTTTAATTACCTCTAACCTCCACGACTCTTGCAACGGGCATTGCATTTCCTCCTAATTTTTGTCAGCTTTTGCTTTTCAATGCATAGGCAAACACTAAGGGAGACACACTCCCCAATAATGGGTAGAAGGTTTTTAATACGCTGTAATCCACGTCTGTTTCAAAGGGCATTGCAGTGCCTAATAATTTTTGGAAAGCCTTCAATTCCCTGCTTAGGCCAACAGTGTACAGGAGACCCAGTTGCTATAAATGGAAAAAACGGTTTAGTTAAGGCCCTCTGACCTCCATGTCACTTCCAAGGGCTATTGGAGTGCCTCGAAATTTTTGGTAGGCATTGCATTCACGGTATGCCTTATAACTGTGCAGCTCAACCGCTCCTTTTGGTACAGAAGCATATACTACAAGACATGTGTGGTTGGCTGGCCTGATATTGATGTGAATGGTCCCTGTTCCTCCTGCTCTTTCTCCTTTGCCACCACCTCATCCATCATTCATCACCTGAAGCTTTGTTTTAACGGGAGTCATAGAACTGGGATAGTAGCAGGAAAACATCCAGCAATCCTCGAAGGAGGTAGAATATGCGCCAAAACGCTGACCACCTCAGGCCTAGCTGCTACTACATACATGCGCTTGCATTCCAAGGAGCAGAAAGCTAAGGAGGTGGATGGCCTCATGATTAGTGTTGAGAGAACATGCTCGACACTGCTCGGTACTCGCCAGAGCATCACGCTACTCGGGATGTTCGGCGAGCACCGAGCATTTCCGAGTTACTCGGGCGGGAGCTCGGGTCTCCGCGCTGCATGTTTGGCGCTCTTTACAGAGCCAATGAACATGCAGGGATTGCCAGCCAGTCACTGTAATGCCGCAGCCATGTTGTTTGTGGGCATTACAGTGATTGGCTGGCCGCACAGCGTCACCTCGAGTATTTAAAACCGGGCGCCGCTATCTTGGACACAGTCGCTCCGGATCAGACATTGTAGGGACAGAGCTGCTGATTTAGGGAGAGATATATCCTGCAAAATAGTTAGTGTAGGGTCTGTAAAGGCTGCCAGATCAAACAAACAATCCTTCTCAGGACTAATATCCATCCCAGGTATATCAGGCAGACAGGCAGGCAGGCAGGCTGTATAGGAGACGCAGTGGTTATACCAGCAAACGCTGCATTACAGTCCTGTGTGCTGCTCCTGTTGCTGAAATTGCTGGACTTAGCTCCAGGTCCCGGGGGCCAGGAAACATGCTTTTTTTTTATCTAAATCCTCTTTTTTTTTTCTTCCTTCACAATGTACAAATACCCATCTTATTAACCTTTTGGTGCCCCCCCCCCAAAAAAAAATAGTGTGCCTCTGATTTTTCAGACACAAATATATCTGTTGAAAATAGTCTGGTGTAGGCCAGAGAAATAGAAGTGTGGTTTTGCAGTTCTATGGGCCATTTGTATCTAAAAAAAACAGTTTGAGTGTGTCGCTCACTGTTCAGCCGCAAATATATATATATTTTAAAAAGCCTGGTATACACCAGTAAATTATTACTGTGGTTTTGATGTTCCACGGTAAAACATCTCTATTATCCTGTTTTTGGCATTTTTTGCTGTATAAAAATAATAAGTGTCTCCCTGATTTTTCAGACACAAATATATCTGTTGAAAATAGTCTGGTGTAGGCCAGAGAGACAGAAGTGTGCTTTTGCTGTTCCACGGTAAAAAATCTCTATTATCCTGCTTTTTGCATTTTTTGCTGTAAAAAAAAAAAAATAGTGTCTCCCTGATTTTTCAGACACAAATATATCTGTTGAAAATAGTCTGGTGTAGGCCCGAGAAATACAAGTGTGGTTTTGCAGTTCCACGGTACAAATCTCTGTATTATCCACTTTTGGGCCATTTGTATCTAAAAAAAACAGTTTGAGTGTGTCGCTCACTGTTCAGCCGCAAATATATATATATTTTAAAAAGCCTGGTATACACCAGTAAATTATTACTGTGGTTTTGATGTTCCACGGTAAAACATCTCTATTATCCTGTTTTTGGCATTTTTTGCTGTATAAAAATAATAATAGTGTCTCCCTGATTTTTCAGACACAAATATATCTGTTGAAAATAGTCTGGTGTAGGCCAGAGAGACAGAAGTGTGCTTTTGCTGTTCCACGGTAAAAAATCTCTATTATCCTGCTTTTTGCATTTTTTGCTGTAAAAAAAAAAAAAATAGTATCTCCCTGATTTTTCAGACACAAATATATCTGTTGAAAATAGTCTGGTGTAGGCCCGAGAAATAAAAGTGTGGTTTTGCAGTTCCACGGTACAAATCTCTGTATTATCCACTTTTGGGCCATTTGTATCTAAAAAAAACAGTTTGAGTGTGTCGCTCACTGCTCAGCCGCAAATATATATATATTTTAAAAAGCCTGGTATACACCAGTAAATTATTACTGTGGTTTTGATGTTCCACGGTAAAACATCTCTATTATCCTGTTTTTGGCATTTTTTGCTGTATAAAAATAATAATAGTGTCTCCCTGATTTTTTAGACACAAATATATCTGTTGAAAATAGTCTGGTGTAGGCCAGAGAGACAGAAGTGTGCTTTTGCTGTTCCATGGTAAAAAATCTCTATTATCCTGCTTTTTGCATTTTTTACTGTGAAAAAAAAAAAAAATAGTGTCTCCCTGATTTTTCAGACACAAAAAAATCTGTTGAAAATAGTCTGGTGTAGGCCCGAGAAATACAAGTGTGGTTTTGCAGTACCACGGTACAAACTTCTGTATTATCCACTTTTGGGCCATTTGTATCTAAAAAAAACAGTTTGAGTGTGTCGCTCACTGTTCAGCCGCAAATATATATATATTTTAAAAAGCCTGGTATACACCAGTAAATTATAACTGTGGTTTTGCTGTTCCACGGTAAAAAAATCTCTATTATTCAGGTTTTGGAAGTTTTTTCCGTAAAGAAAAACAGTAGTGTCTCCTGACTGTTGTGACACAAAAATATATCTGTTGAAAATAGTCTTGTGTAGGCCCGACATCCCAGTGTGGTTTCGCAGTTCCACGGGTCAAATCGCTGTACTATCCAGTTTTGGGCCTTTGGTATCTAAAAAAAAAGCAGTTTGAGTGTGTCGCTCACTGTTCAGCCGCAAATATCTCTATTTAAAAAAGTGTGGTATACACCAGTAAACAATAACTCTGGTTTTCCTCTTCCACGGTTCTAATCTACTCTTTATTCCCCTTTTTCCATTGATAGTGCAAGTGTAAGCTATTTTACTTCATTTACAATGGGCAAGGCGCGTGGCAAGGGACGTGGAAGTGGACGTTCTGGTGATGGTTCGTGCAGAGGACGGGGCCGTGGCCAAGGTGAAAATGTGCCACAACCAACAGCCACATCTTCTCGCTCCCACTTCTTGACTGAATTACTAGGGAAGCACAGAACAACACCAGTATTGAGAACTAATCAGTGTGAACAGGTTATTAATTGGATAGCAGACAATACTTCCAGTTACCTGGGCACCACCACCTCCGGTCTGTCTTCCACACGGTCAACTCTTAGTAGCCGTGAGTCTCGACCGCATACTCCTCCTCACCCTGATGCTCCTTCCTCCCACCATGCCGAGTGTCGTCAGACAGCAAGTGATCCCACACTTGAACACTCTGAAGAGCTGTTCACTGGTCCATTTCAATATTTGGGCCCCTCGTCTGATACGCTTGAAGTGGTGGAAGAGGAGATCCCATGTTGCGATGCCCAAATATTTGAACAGCCACGGCCACAGGAAGTCGACGTTGGCAATCTGTCACGAGAGGTGGACGATGACGAGACACAATTGCCAGGAAGTGAGGAGGAGGATCGTGGTGCGCAAGTGGAAGAGGAGGAGGTGGTGGATGATCTAGTAACTGACCCAACGTGGAAGGAGGACATGCAGAGTGAGGCCAGCAGCACACAGGGGGAGGGAGGCAGAGTACCCCAACAGGCAGGAAGAAGCAGTGTGGTGGCCGCAGACAGAAGGCAGGCATCCATTCCCCGTAATACCAACATGAGGGACGTTGCCAGTACAAGCGGTAGGTCTTCCAGAGTCTGGAATTTTTTTAAAGACTCTGCTGATAACCCCAAAAAGGCCATATGTTCCACCTGCCATGCCAGCATCAGCAGGGGTGACAAAACTACCAGCCTGACCACCACCAGCATGATCAGGCATATGGCAGCAAAGCACCTGACTTTGTGGGGCGAAACCCACGGTCCACGACCAGTGTCAGCGGGTGTCACCACTGCTTCTTCCACTGTTGTGCGTGCAATAGAACCCCCTGTTGTGTGTGCAAGGCAATCCCCTGTCCATACTGCATGTAAAGATGCCCTCTCCTCTCAGTCTTCACTTGTTATGGCAGTTTCTCAAGAAACAGCATCAACGTCCACGTCCACGTCCCACCGCAGCGTTCAATTGTCCATATCCCAGACCTTTGAACGAAAGCGGAAATTCGCAGCTAACGCCCCACAGGCCACAGTCCTAAATTCGCACATTTCACGACTGCTTGCATTGGAAATGCTGCCTTTTAGGCTGGTGGAGATGGAATCCTTCCACAATCTTAAGGCGGTGGCCGTCCCTCGGTACTCGGTCCCCAGCCGACACTATTTTGCCCGGTGTGTCATCCCTGCACTACACAAGCACGTGTCCCAAAGCATCTGCCGTGCCCTCAACAACGCAGTTACTGGGAGAGTCCACCTGACAATGGACACGTGGACAAGTGCTTGTGGCCAGGGACGGTACATTTGTCTGACAGGCACACAGGGTAAACATCGTGGAAGCCGGGACTCAGTCGGACCTTGGGACGGAACACATCCTCCCCACACCGAGGATTGCGGGCCCTATGTCAGTCAGAGTTGCCCCCACAGTGTACAGCTCCTGCGCATCCTCCTCCTCCTCCTCCTCCTCATGTTCAGCCTCCATCTCAGATATCACCACATCAGTTACAAGCTGGAAGCATTGCAGTACTGCCTCCTCCAAGTGGCAACAGGCTGTGCTGAAACTCATAAGCTTAGGTGATAAACCTCACACTGCTTCTGAGTTGTGGACAGCTGTGAAAGAGCAGGCAGATCTGTGGCTGAGACCGCTGAACCTACATCCCGGCATGGTCATATGTGACAATGGCCGTAACCTGGTGGCGGCTCTGAGGCGAGGTGAGATCACACACGTACCATGCCTGGCTCATGTGCTTAACCTCGTGGTTCAGCGGTTTCTTAAATCGTACCCCGAGTTGCCAGATCTGCTCGTGAAAGTACGCCGCCTGTCAGCTCATTTTCGCAAGTCGACTACAGCTTCCGCCGCCCTTGCTGTGTTGCAGCAGCGTTTGCAGCTTCCGGCACACCGACTGGTGTGTGATGTCCCCACACGTTGGAACTCTACCCTCCACATGTTGCAAAGGATTTGTGAGCAGAAGAGAGCAGTTGTGGAGTACCACCTGCAACAAGGCCGTCGATATTCAGGTCAGACTCCACACATAAGACCTCAGGAGTGGACCTGGATGTCTGACATATGTACCATCCTGACAAACTTTGAGGAGGCCATCATTAGTGTCAGCATCCCACTTGTCTGTCTTTTGCAACGCTCTCTGCAGAGAATTAAAGAGGAGGCATTGCAGCCAGAGTATGATGAGATGGATCAAGAAGCCGTAGCGGGCGATTACACACAGCCCAGCCTCATCTCATCCCAACGTGCATTGGGGGACAATGAGGGAGAGGAGGAGGAGGAAGAACAGGAGCTGCTATCATGCGTTGTAGACGGTAGTACCTGTACAAGTGTCATACCGTCGGTTAGGCGTGGGTGGCCTGAGAACACGGGGGAGGAGGAAGAGGAGGAGGAGGAGGAGAGCATGGTCAGTCGTCATCTTGGTGAGGACACGGAAATCTTGCCCGTTACCAGTCTGGCACGCATGGCTGACTTTATGTTACGCTGCCTTAACCGTGACCCTCGCGTTGTCAAAATGTTGGGTGACAGTCATTACTGGTTGGTGACACTTGTAGACCCCCCGCTACAAGGAGAACTTTCACTCTCTTATTCCTGAGGTGGAGAGGTCTACAAAAATGGGGCAATACCAGAAGGCCCTTGCTGCAGAACTCTTAAAAAAATTCTGAACACGCTAGCGGCAGAGGTCACAGTTCGTTGCCCAACCAAGGCGTACAGGCGAGAGAGATGCAACTCCAATCCAGCAGAGGCAGGGGAACACTGTCAACGTTCTGGGACAGTTTTCTGACACCCGCCCAGCTTACAGGCCCTGAGGCGCGGGGGACTCTCACAAGGAGTGGAAAGTTTCAAAAGATGGTGAGGGAGTACCTTGCCGATCGTACCAGCGTCCTCCGTGATTCCTCTGTGCCTTTTAATTATTGGGTATCCAAGCTGGACACTTGGAATGAACTCGCTCTGTACGCCTTGGAGTTCCTGGCCTGCCCTGCCACTAGCGTGTTATCGGAGCGTGTTTTTAGTGCCGCTGGGGGAATTCTAACTGATAAGCGGACTCGTCTGTCAACTGACAATGCTGACAAGCTGACCCTTATCAAAATGAACAAGGGCTGAATTGGGCCAGACTTCTCATCACCACCAAATGACAGCAGAGTAACATAAAGACAAATCCACTGTGTTATTTCGGGAAGTGTATTCACATGCACCGCTTCACACCCACACATGGGTATACGCTTCCTTGTTTTGGCTGTTTAATCTTCTTCTCCTTATCCTAAGCCTCCACCACCATTATACCACCAGGGTGCCAGCATTGCAAGTTCCTCCGTCCTAATTTTTGGCAGCTTTTGCTGGGAAAGCATAAGCAAATACCATGGGACACCCACTCCCCAATAATGGGACTTATGTTTGTAATATGCTGTACTGCATGGCTCTTGTAAGGGGCATTGCAAGTTGCTCCGTCCTAATTTTTGGCAGCTTTTGCTTGCAAGGCATAAGCAAATACTATGGGACACCCACTCCCCAATAATGGGACTTATGTTTGTAATATGCTGTACTGCATGTGACGAGCCCCCTGGGCCGTGTGTACACGCGTGTGAGATACCCGGTGCCAGGTCTCTGTTGTCTGTAGTCTCCGTGGCGGTGACCCGGTCCCGTGGCTCAGGCTGGTCAAACCAGTGGCAATCTTTCTTAGGTTTTGAGGTTAATTGTCCGACTGCTCCACCCGTGGATTGCGGTCACGGAGTACCACCGCTGCGAGGCAGACCGCTGAGGCTGGTGTTGTGTGCGCAGCATAAAATGGGATAACTCTCCTCGGGAGGAGTATAGTGCTCACGCGTATGGCTGGTGACTTGGGGCCTTCTGTTAGCCTCCGCTCCACGACGGCGGTGCTGGTCCCTTGCTTGTGACTGAGCCTCCGGGCTTCTATGGCCAGAGGACCTGAAATCCTCTGCCGGCTGGTTTCTGCTGCTGGATATATAAGTCCTCACAGCTTCGGACTCCTGTGTCCGGTTCCTATTGTCCTCTGCAAGGGCGAGCTCTGCTCAGCTTCCAGCCCCTGGTCTTTAGCTCCTAGCTCCTACAGAGCTCCTTGCTGTTACTTTCCCTTGCTCTCACTCTGACTCTGACTGTTCTCTGTTCTCTGACTCACTCAACCCCACCCCAGATCCAGTTTATAAGGGCAGAATTCTCCCCTCACAGGACTGGGGCAGGAGCATGTTGCATGTTTAAGGGATCCTGACCAGGAAACCTCCCACTTGCTCTCCGACTTAATCTCTATTACTGTGGTGACCAGACCCCTGGGGTGCCACACATGGCTCTTGTAAGGGGCATTGCAGTACCTCATAATTTTTGGAAAGCATTCCATTCACTGCTTAGGCCAACAGTGCACGGGAGACCCAGTTGCTATAAATCGAAAAAAAGGTTTAGTTAAAGCCCTCTGACCTCCATGTCATTTCCAAGGGGCATTGGAGAGCCTCGAAATTTTTGGTAGGCATTCCCTCACTGTATGCCCTATAACTGTGTAGCCGAACTGCTCCTTTTGTTACAGAAACATATCCTACAAGACATATCTGGTTGATGATGTGAATGGTCCCTGTTCCTCCTGCTCTTTCTACTTTGCCACTACCTCATCCATCATTTATCACCTGAAGCTTTGTTTTAACGGGAGTCATAGAACTTGGATAGTAGCAGGAAAACATCCAGCAATCCTCGGAGGAGGTAGGATATGCGCCAAAACGCTGACCTCCTCAGGCCTAGCTGCTACTACATACATGCGCTTGCATTACAACAAAACAAAGCAGATGCTAACTTCTATCATCCTCATCATGCTCCTCACCTTGGCACTCTCAACTCCCCTGATGGAGAAGCCAGGGCCCTCCGGAGGAGTCTGATAGTCCGGTGTGCTCGGCCAATGCTGCCCTAAAGCAGGCCAGGCTAAGAAAAGTGTGGGAAAGGTTACCGGTACAAATAGGGGTGGCTGGGGACCGAGTATGGACACCCGGCCACCCCCTGGAGGCTGGGGAGCAAGCGGGGACACACGGCCACCAGGCGGCTGGGGACTGAGTATGGATAGCAGGCCACCGACACAGCCATGGCGTGGTGGCCAGATTCCGCCTCCACATGCCTAAAAGGCACAATTTAAAGTGCAAGCAAGCAGTATGGTATTGCAGCCTGGGGGTGAGTGAGTGGCAGGCTGCATACTTGCGCTTGCATTGCAAGGAATGGGAGAGGTACAATTAAACACTGCCCTGGGACAAGGACTTGAATGGGGATAGTTGCAAGTCTGCAACGACAGGTGCAAGGTGGGAGGCATCTTCGCATGTACCATGAACAGGGGTTTGGCATGCACACACTACAGCGGAATAGGCTCTCCTTCCCACTAAATGCACTGGGGAGGGCACAGGTAATGTTTTGGTATACGCGCTTAATCTTATGTATAAGGCACATCAGGACAAATAGGGGCAGCTGGGGACTGAGTATGGATACCTCGCTGCCGAAGCAGCCATGAGGTAGTGGCCAGCTTCGGCCTCCTCTAAACTAAAAGGCCCCATTTCAAGTGCAAGCTAGCAGTATGAATTGCAGTCTGGGGGTGGGTGGGTGGCAGGCTGCACACTTACACTTGCATTAAAAGAAAACATAGCAGATGCTAACTTCTGTCATCATCATCATGCTCCTCACCTTGGCACTCTCAACTCCACCGATGGAGAAGTCAGGGCCCACCGGAGGAGTCTGGTTCTCTGGTGGGCCCGTCCAATGCTGGCTAAAGCATTCCGGGCTAAGAAAAGTGTGTGGGGGGATGTTCCAAGGAGAAATGGGGGCGGCTGGGGACCGTTTATGGACACCCGACTGCCCCCAGGCGGCTGGGGACCGTGTGGACACTCGGCCGCGGGGTGGCTGGGGACTGAGTATGGACACCCGGCCGCCGGGCGGCTGGGGACTGAGTATGGATTCCAGGCCGCCAACACAGCCATGACGTGGTGGCCAGATTCCGCCTCCACATGCCTAAAAGGCCCAATTTCAAGTTCAAGCAAGCAAGCATTATGGTATTGCAGCCTGGGGGTGGGTGGGTGGCAGGCTGCATACTTGCGCTTGTATTGCAAGGAATAGGGGAGGTACAATTGAACACTGCCCTGGGACTAGAACTTGCATGGGGATAGTTGCAAGTCTGCATCTTCTGATGCGGCAAGGATCACTTATGATGGGCACACTTTTAGACAGTGACCTGGGAGTCAGAGATGCTTCCAGGGGTCTTCCCCATGCTGTTCCCATGTCTTTTCAGCACTTTATGCATGTGTCACACAGCACATGGCCAGATAAGGTTGTAAAATGTTAAAATGACAATTCTCGGTGAATGCATTTGTCATAGTTGAAAGCAATACAAAAGTGCAAAAAAGCATAAAAAATGCTACTTGTGAACATAGCCGAAGGTGTGGAGGAGTATTTTTGTTTTTGGTCATTTATTTTAACTTATACACAAGTCTTTTCCCTGGAAAGGATGTTCCTTAACATATTTCACAGGAAAAAAGTTTCACGTTCGTTTTATTGTGAGCCTGTAAAAGTGGCTTAATATCTCTGACCACGTTGTTGACAGCAGTGACCTGGGGGTCAGAAATGCTTCCTGGGGCAATCCCCATGCTGTCCCCATGTCATTTGAGCACTGTCACTATCGTTTTGGGCACTTGTTAGGCTTTTAAAAGACTGCCGGGGGTGCCACCGCAAAAATGCTCGAGTCTCCCATAGACTAACATTGGGCTCGTTGCTCGGGTCGAGCACCTGAGTATCACGGCGAGCTCGGCCCGAGCTTCGAGCACCCGAGCATTTTAGTACTCGCTCAACACTAGTCCCCACACGTTGGAACTCTACCCTCCACATGTTGCAAAGGATTTGTGAGCAGAAGAGAGCAGATGTGGAGTACCAGCTGCAACAAGGCCGTCGATATTCAGGTCAGACTCCACACATAAGACCTCAGGAGTGGACCTGGATGTCTGACATATGTACCATCCTGACAAACTTTGAGGAGGCCACCAAGATGGTGAGTGGCGATGACGCCATCATTAGTGTCAGCATCCCACTTGTCTGTCTTTTGCAACGCTCTCTGCAGAGAATTAAAGAGGAGGCATTGCAGCCAGAGTATGATGAGATGGATCAAGAAGCCGTAGCGGGCGATTACACACAGCCCAGCCTAATCTCATCCCAAAGTGCATTGGGGGACAATGAGGGAGAGTAGGAGGAGGAGGAAGAACAGGAGCTGCTTTCATGCGTTGTAGACGGTAGTACCTGTACAAGTGTCATACTGTCGGTTCAGCGTGGGTGGCCTGAGGACAGGGGGGAGGAGGAAGAGGAGGAGGAGGAGGAGGAGAGCATGGTCAGTCGTCATCTTGGTGAGGACACGGAAATCTTGCCCGTTACCAGTCTGGCACGCATGGCTGACTTTATGTTACGCTGCCTTAACCGTGACCCTCGTGTTGTCAAAATGTTGGGTTACAGTCATTACTGGTTGGTGACACTTGTAGACCCCCGCTACAAGGAGAACTTTCACTCTCTTATTCCTGAGGTGGAGAGGTCTACAAAAATGGGGCAATACCAGAAGGCCCTTGCTGCAGAACTCTTAAAAAATTTCCCATCTGAACACGCTAGCTGCAGAGGTCACAGTTTGTTGCCCAACCAAGGCGTACAGGCGAGAGAGATACAATTCCAATCCAGCAGAGGCAGGGGAACACTGTCAACGTTCTGGGACAGTTTTCTGAAACCCGCACAGCTAACAGGCCCTGAGGCGCGGGGTACTCTCACAAGGAGTGGAAAGTTTCAAAAGATGGTGAGGGAGTACCTTGCCGATCGTACCAGCGTCCTCCGTGATTCCTCTGTGCCTTTTAATTATTGGGTATCCAAGCTGGACACTTGGAATGAACTCGCTCTGTACGCCTTGGAGGTCCTGGCCTGCCCTGCCGCTAGCGTGTTATCGGAGCGTGTTTTTAGTGCCGCTGGGGGAATTATAACTGATAAGCGCACTCGCCTGTCAACTGACAATGCTGACAAGCTGACCCTTATCAAAATGAACAAGGGCTGGATTGGGCCAGACTTCTCATCACCACCAAATGACAGCAGAGTAACATAAAGTCAAATCCACTGTGTTATTTTGGGAGGTGTATTCACATGCACCGCTTCACAACCACACATCGGTATATGCTTCCTCGTTTCGGCTGTTAATCTTCTTCTCCTTATCCTCAGCCTCCACCACCACTATACCACCAGGGTGCCAGCATTGCAAGTTCCTACGTCCTAATTTTTGGCAGCTTTTGCTGTGAAAGCATAAGCAAATACCATGGGACACCCACTCCCCAATAATGGGACTTATGTTTGTAATATGCTGTACTGCATGGCTCTTGTAAGGGGCATTGCAAGTTGCTCCGTCCTAATTTTTGGCAGCTTTTGCAGGGAAAGCATAAGCAAATACTATGGGAGACCCACTCCCCAATAATGGGACTTATGTTTGTAATATTCTGTACTGCATGGCTCTTGTAAGGGGCATTGCAAGTTGCTCCGTCCTAATTTTTGGCAGCTTTTGCTGGGAAAGCATAAGCAAATACTATGGGAGACACACTCCCCAATAATGGGACTTATGTTTGTAATATGCTGTACTGCATGGCTCTTGTAAAGGGCATTGCAAGTTGCTCCGTCCTAATTTTTGGCAGCTTTTGCTTGCAAGGCATAAGCAAATACTATGGGATACCCACTCCCCAATAATGGGACTTATGTTTGTAGTATGCTGTACTGCATGGCTCTTGAAAGGGGCATTGCAAGTTGCTCCGTCCTAATTTTTGGCAGCTTTTGCTGGGAAAGCATAAGCAAATACTATGGGAGACCCACTCCCCAATAATGGGACTTATGTTTGTAATATGCTGTACTGCATAGCTCTTGTAAGGGGCATTGCAAGTTGCTCTGTCCTAATTTTTGGCAGCTTTTGCTTGCAAGGCATAAGCAAATACTATGGGACACCCACTCCCCAATAATGGGACTTATGTTTGTAATATGCTGTACTTCATGGCTCTTGTAAGGGGAATTGCAAGTTGCTCCGTCCTAATTTTTGGCAGCTTTTGCTGGGAAAGCATAAGCAAATAATATGGGAGACCCACTCCCCAATAATGGGACTTATGTTTGTAATATGCTGTACTGCATGGCTCTTTTAAGGGGAATTGCAAGTTGCTCCGTCCTAATTTTTGGCAGCTTTTGCTGGGAAAGCATAAGCAAATACTATGGGAGACCCACTCCCCAATAATGCGACTTATGTTTGTAATATGCTGTACTGCATGGCTCTTGTAAGGGGCATTGCAAGTTGCTCTGTCCTAATTTTTGGCAGCTTTTGCTGGGAAAGCATAAGCAAATACTATGGGAGACCCACTCCCCAATAATGGGACTTATGTTTGTAATATGCTGTACTGCATGGCTCTTGTAAGGGGCATTGCAAGTTGCTCCGTCCTAATTTTTGGCAGCTTTTGCTTGCAAGGCATAAGCAAATACTAGGGGACATCCACTCCCCAATAATGGGACTTATGTTTATAATATGCTGTACTGCATGGCTCTTGTAAGGGGCATTGCAAGTTGCTGCATCCTAATTTTTGGCAGCTTTTGCTTGCAAGGCATAAGCAAATACTAGGGGACATCCACTCCCCAATAATGACACTTATGTTTGTAATATGCTGTACTGCATGGCTCTTGTAAGGGGCATTGCAAGTTGCTCCATCCTAATTTTTGGCAGCTTTTGCTTGCAAGGCATAAGCAAATACTATGGGACACCCACTCCCCAATAATGGGACTTATGTTTGTAATATGCTGTACTGCATGTGACGCGCCCCCTGGGCCGTGTGTACACGTGTGTGGGATACCCTGTGCCGGGTCTCTGGGGTCTGCAGTCTCCGTGGCGGTGACCCGGTCCCGTGGCTCAGGCTGGTCAAACCAGTGGCAGTCTTTCTTAGGTTTTGAGGTTAATTGTCCGACTGCGCCACCTGTGGATTGCGGTCAGGGAGTACCACCGCTGCGAGGCAGACCGCTGAGGCTGGTGTTGTGTGCGCAGCATAGAATGGGATAACTCCCCTTGGGAGGAGTGTAGCCTCAGGGCAGTGAGTGTGGATGATGGGGGTGATGGTGCACGAGCGCAGCAGGAACGACTCAGAGTCTTTGCAGTGCAGTTCAGGGTCTTTACTGATGATTATAAGGTAGACCCTCCCGGGAGTACTGGCTAGCATAAGAGGCCTGGTCAGTCTGTGAGCAAGCAAGAGTTCCCCTGGCCAGGTGGAGTTGTAGGCCTCCCTGTCTGTCTGCACTCTTCCGGGCTACCTTGCTGTAAACGGGTAGAAGTACCCCACGTCCCAGAGTGTACCGTGTAGTGCTCACCCGTATGGCTGGTGACTTGGGGCCTTCTGTTAGCCTCCGCTCCACGACGGCGGTGCTGGTCCCTTGCTTGTGACTGAGCCTCCGGGCTTCTATGGCCAGAGGACCTGAAATCCCCTGCCGGCTGGTTTCTGCTGCTGGATATATAAGTCCTCACAGCTTCGGACTCCTGTGTCCGGTTCCTATTGTCTTCTGCCAGGGCGAGCTCTGCTCAGCTTCCAGCCCCTGGTCTTTAGCTCCAAGCTCCTACGGACCTCCTTGCTGTTACTTTCCCTTGCTCTCACTCTGACTCTGACTGTTCTCTGACTCACTCAACCCCGCCCCAGATCCAGTTTATAAGGGCAGAATTCTCCCCTCCCAGGATTATGTTGCATGTTTAAGGGATCCTGACCAGGAAACCTCCCACTTGCTCTCCGACGTAATATCTCTATTACTGTGGTGACCAGACCCCTGGGGTGCCACACATGGCTCTTGTAAGGGGCATTGCAGTTCCTCATAATTTTGGGAAAGCCTTCCATTCACTGCTTAGGCCAACAGTGCACGGGAGACCCAGTTGCTATAAATCGAAAAAAAGGTTTAGTTAACGCCCTCTGACCTCCATGTCATTTCCAAGGGGCATTGGAGTGGCTCGAAATTTTTGGTAGGCATTGCACTCACTGTATGCCCTATAACGGTGTAGCCGAACCGCTCCTTTTGTTACAGAAACATATCCTACAAGACATATCTGGTTGACTGACCTGATATTGATGTGAATGGTCCCTGTTCCTCCTGCTCTTTCTCCTTTGCCACCACCTCATCCATCATTTATCACCTGAAGCTTTGTTTTAACGGGAGTCATAGAATTGGGATAGTAGCAGGAAAACATCCAGCAATCCTCGGAGGAGGTAGGATATGCGCCAAAACGCGGACCACCTCAGGCCTAGCCGCTACAACATACATGCGCTTGCATTCCAAGAAAACAAAGCAGATGCTAACTTCTATCATCATCATCATGCTCCTCACCTAGGCACTCTCAACTCCCCTGATGGAGAAGCCAGGGCCATCCGGAGGAGTCTGGTTCTCTGGTGGGCTCGTCCAATGCTGCCCTAAAGCAGGCCAGGCTAAGAAAAGTGTGGGGGAAGGTGACAGGAGAAATCAGGGCGGCTGGGGACCGAGTATGGACACCTGGCCGCCACCTGGCGGCTGGGCACCGAGCGTGGACACCCGGCCGCCGGGCAGCTGGGGACAGAGTATGGATACCTCGCTGCCGAAGCGGCCATGAGGTAGCGGCCAGCTTCGGCCTCCTCCAAACTAAAAGGCCCCATTTCAAGTGTAAGCTAGCAGTATGGTATTGCAGCCTGCGGGTGGGTGGTTGGCTGCATATTTTCGCTTGCATTGCAAGGAATGGGTGAGGTACAATTGAACACTGCCCAGGGACAAGGACTTGCACGGGGATAGTTGCAAGTCTGCATCTTCTGATGCGGCAAGGATCACTTCTGATGGGCACACTTTTAGACAGTGACCTGGGGGTCAGAGATGCTTCCAGGGGTCTTCCCCATGCTAATCCCTTGTCTTTTCAGCACTGTATGCATGTGTCACACAGCACATGGCCAGATAAGGTTGTAAATGTTAAAATGACATTTCCCGGTGAATGCATTTGTCACGGTTGAAAGCAATACAAAAGTGCAAAAACGCATGAAAAATGCTACTTGTGAACATAGCCCAAGGTGTGGAGGAGTATTTTGGTTTTTGGTTATTTATTTTACCTTATACACAAATTTTTCCCCTGGAAAGGAAATTCCTTAACATATTTCACAGGAAAACCGTTTCAGTTTCGTTTTTGAACGTTTTATTGTGAGCCCATAAAAGTGGCTTAATACCCCTGACCACGTTGCTGACAGCAGTAACCTGGGGGTCAGAAATGCTTCCTGGGGCGATCCCCATGCTGTCCCCATGTCATTTGAGCACTATCACTATCGTTTTGGGCACTTTTTAGGCTTTCTACAGACTGCCGGGGGAGCCGCCGCAAAAATGTTCGGGTCTCCCATAGACTAACATTGGGCTCGTTGCTCGGGTCGAGCACCCGAGTATCACAGTGAGCTCGGCCCGAGCTTCGAGCACCCGAGCATTTTAGTGCTCGCTCAACACTACTCATGATCATGAATAATTTACTCGTTGTGTAGGAGGCCGACCACTGCTGCTGTCTAGCTTCTGAACTTTGTGTTGAAGCCTGATTGACCCAGGACCCGCAATCCTCTATATCTGGAGGACGTGTTGCATCCTAGTGTCCAACTGTTTCCCGGCTTCCACAATATTAACCCAGTGTGAAGGCGTCAGTGAGATGGACCATTCCTGGCCACATTCACTTGTCCACGTGTTTGTGGTTAGGCTGTCCTTCCCACTAAATGCACTGGGGAGGGCACAGGTAATGTTTTGGTATGCGTGCTTGTGTATAAGGCGCACCGGGACAAATAGGGGTGGCTGGGGACCGTTTATGGACACCCGGCCACCCCCACGCGGCCGGGGACTGAGTATGGACACCTGGCCGCCCCCTGGCGGCTGGGGACCAAGCGTGGACACCCGGCCGCCGGGCGGCTGGGGACTGAGCATGAATACCAGGCTACAGACGCAGCCATGACGTGGTGGCCAGATTCCACCTCCACATGCCTAAAAGGCCCAATTTCAAGTGCAAGCAAGCTAGCAGTATGGTATTGCAGCCTGGGGGTGGGTGGGTGGCAGGCTGCATACTTGCGCTTGTATTGCAAGTTATGGGGGAGGTACAATTGAACACTGCCCTGGGACAAGGACTTGCATGGGGATAGTTGCAAGTCTGCATCTTCTGATGCGGCAAGGATCACTTCTGATGGGCACACTTTTAGGCAGTGACCTGGGTGTCAGAGATTCTTCCAGGGGTCTTCCCCATGCTGTTCCCATGTCTTTTTAGCACTGTATGCATGTGTCACACAGCACATGGCCAGATAAGGTTGTAAAATGTTAAAATGACATTTCCCGGTGAATGCATTTGTCACGGTTGAAAGCAATACAAACGTGCAAAAACGCATAAAAAATGCTACTTGTGAACATAGCCCAAGGTGTGGAGGAGTATTTTTGTTTTTGGTTATTTATTTTACCTTATACACAAGTCTTTACCCTGGAAAGGATGTTCCTTAACCCCTTTCCGACCTGGTCAGTAATAGTACGCACCAGGTCGGGAAGGCCAGTTCAGCGGGGGCTCCGGCGGTGAGCCCGCACTGAAGCGAGCACATGTCAGCTGATTATTGGAATCGCAATCCACCCGCGGCTGTTAACATGTTAAATCTCTGACAGTGGCATTTAACTCGCGCTTCTGGGAGTCCTGAGCCCCGCCCATCAGTGACCCCGTCACGTGATCGCGGGTCACCAATGGGTGGGCATGACAACTCAGGGTCTGCAGCAGACGCCTGTGGTTGTCATGTCTCAATTGCTATGAGCGCCACCTAGTGGTCAGCGCTCATAGCAAGTGAGCATTTCTCCTGCATACAAGCGATCTGCTCATCTCTTGTATGCAGTAGAAGCAATCAGACAACTGCTGCTTCTAGTCTCCTCTGGAGACTATAGAAGCAAGCAGAAAGTGTAAAAAAAAGTTTTTTAAAAAATAAAAAGAATAAAAAATATATAAAAGTTTAAGTCACCCCCCTTTCGCCCCATTCAAAATAAAATATATATATATAAAAAAAACCCACATACACATATTTGGTATCGCCGCGTTCAGAATCACCCGATCTATCAATATAAAAGAAGAATTATTACAATCAGTAAACGGCGTAACGAGAAAAAAATTTTAAACGCCAGAATTAAGTTTTTTTGGTCGCTACAACTTTGCAATAAAATGCAATAACGGGCGATCAAAACATCGGATCTACCCCAAAATGGTATCAATAAAAATGTCAGCCCGGTATGCAAAAAATAAGCCCTCACCTGGCCCCAGATCCTGAAAAATGGAGAAGCTAAGGGTCTCGGAAAATGGCGTCATTTTTATTTGTTTTTTAGCAAGCTTTGGATTTTTTTTCACCACTTAAATAAAAAAGAACCTATACATGTTTGGTGTCTATGAACTCATAACGACCTGGAAAATAATGATGGCAGGTCAGTTTTAGCAATCTGTGAACGTGATAAAAAAAGGATCCAAAAAACAACTGTGGAATTGCATTTTTTTTGCAGTTTCACTGCACTTGGAATTTTTTTCCCATTTTCCAGCACACGATATGGTAAAATCAGTGATGGTGTTTAAAAGTACAACTCGTCCCGCAAAAAATAAGCCCTCACATGGCCATATTGAACGAAAATTAAAAAAGTTCTGGCTCTGGGAAGAAGGGGAGCAAAAAAGGAAAACACAAAAACAGAAAGACCCATGGTCGTTAAGGGGTTAACATATTTCACAGGAAAGCACTTTCACTTTCGTTTTTGAACGTTTTATTGTGAGCCTGTAAAAGTGGCTTAATACCTCTGACCACGTTGTTGACAGCAGTGACCTGGGGGTCAGAAATGCTTCCAGGGGCGATCCCCATGCTGTCCCCATGTCATTTGAGCACTGTCACTATCGTTTTGGGCACTTTTTAGGCTTTCTACAGACTGCCGGGGGAGCCGCCGCAAAAATGTTCGGGTCTCCCATAGACTAACATTGGGCTCGTTGCTCGGG
The DNA here is from genome assembly GCF_046119375.1 of Phyllobates terribilis. Taxonomy (NCBI): domain Eukaryota; kingdom Metazoa; phylum Chordata; class Amphibia; order Anura; family Dendrobatidae; genus Phyllobates; species Phyllobates terribilis. The sequence goes on from NW_027362767.1 coordinate 368,603,545, forward strand.
TCGAGCATCCGAGTATCACAGTGAGCTGGGCCCGAGCTTCGAGCACCCGAGCATTTTAGTGCTCGCTCAACACTACCTATTTGTTGTTTTTTCAGTTATTTTTTCTATGCATGTAATCAGTACTAAATGCTAATTTCTTTTTGTCTGTTTTTCTATTTACATGTATAATTTTGTTTAAAGCCTCTGATGAAAACCCCGGTGGGGTTGAAACGTTGGGCAAATCACTCACTGGAGAAACAATAAAAGAAATTGAGTTTAATTTAATATTTGACTTTTTGATCATTCATTTATGAGTGCCGGAACCTTATTTACTCGATCAAAAGCTAAGTAGAGGCCAAAAAATCCATAGTTTGAGTACTTCATGCATGAACCGTCACATGGATATGAAGCATAAGCTGCAGTGGGAAGCTCACTGTGCTACAATGCGGCCTAGCGGGCCGGGCCAACCACCGTCTGCCCCATCTTGTGCATCCGCGGCCTCTTCATCTTCTGTGACTGGGGAGACAGCAGTCACACATATTTTTGGATGCAGACCTGCCACCTCTTTACCTGCAACAGCCAGTGTGATTGGCCGGTCATCATTTCATTTGGAAGTGGAAACACCAGCTAGTGTTGAGCGCTGTCCGACATCGAGAGCACCACCTTGGGATCAAGGCAACCTAACTTTTCCGCCTGCATCTTCCTCACAGACCGGCAAGTTTGCCGGGGACACCCTTCTCAACCCCATCTAAGCACCACAGCCAGCCCTCGGTCCCTCAGAAGTGGACAAGTAAAAGACCATTTCCTCCTAGCCATGACAAAGCTAAGAGGTTGAATTTCACCATCTGCAAGCTGTTAGCTACAGAAATGCTACCTTTCCGCCTGGTGGACACAGAGGATTTTCGAGACCTTATGTCCGTCGCAGTGCCCCAGTACCAGATGCCCAGTCAGCACTACTTCTCAAAGAAAGGTGTGCCTGCGCTCCACCAGCATGTCGCACACAACATCACTGCTTCTTTGAGAAACTCTGTGTGTGACAGGGTGCATTTCACCACAGACACTTGGGCGAGTAGGCATAGACAGGGGTGTTACATGTCACTGACTGGGCACTGGGTAACTATGGTGACAGCAGGTCAAGGGGCTGCTGTCCAAGTCTTGCCGTCCCCACGAGTTGTACATCAATCCTCTTTATCTAGAAGTTACTCCACTGCTTCTGCCTCCTCAACCTTCTCTCGGTCCTCCACCTGCTCCCAAAGCCTGTCTGGTAATTCCACCCACTTTCTAACTGCGCAGAAGGAATCCTGCACACCTCCTTACTATGCTGGCAGCAGGGCTCAACGGCATCAGGCGGTGTTTACTTTGAAATGTCTGGGAAATGTGAGTCACACAGCTGAGAAGTTGTGGTCAGCTCTGGAGACCCAGTTTCATGAATGGTTGTCTCCACTGGACCAGGAACCAGGGAAGGCCGTGTGCGACAATGCTGAAAAACCTGGGTGCGGCCCTTCGCCGGGGCAATGTCACACACGTGCCTTGTATGGCTCACGTGTTGAACCTGGTTGTCCAGCAATTTTTAGCCCACTATCCCGGACTAGATGGCCTTCTGTAGAGGGCACGGTCGCTGTGTGCTCACTTCCACCGTTCGCATCCCGCAGCTCAAAGACTTACATCTCTACAGAAGTCGTTGGGCCTGCCAGTTCACCGGCTGAAATGCGATGTGCCGACACGGTGGAATTCAACTCTGTACATGTTGCAGCGACTGTGGCAGCACAGACAAGCCCTGGTGCAATACGTTCTGACGTATAGCCTGGGCCAACGAGATCCAGAGGTGGGGCAAATCACGCTGCAGGAGTGGTCTCAGATCAGGGACCTATGAAGTTGACGCGCCCCCTGGGCCGCGGGGTACCCGGAGCCAGGCTGGTAGACGCTGGGGGTTGTAGTCACTGTGGCCGTGACCCAGTCCGTGACCCAGGGTGGTCAATCCAAGAGTAATTTGTATATATGGGTTTTATAATGTCCGACTACGTCACCTGTGGAGTGTGGCCAAAGGGGCCGCCGCTACTGAACAGTCCTCAGAAGCTGGTGGTTTTGCAGCAATGGTATTATTACTCCCCACAGGAAGAGTGTAGCTTCAGGGCAGTGTGGGTGGATGATGGTGGTTGTAGTGCAGGGAGTCAGTAATGAACACAGAGTCTGTGTGATACAGTCCCAAGTAATGTTGAGCCACCCCCGTAGTGTTCGAGTTCGGTTCGGTTCGTCGAACACCCGTGTGTTCGCCGAACTATTCGTCGAACTGTTCGTCGAACACCTTCGAACACCGTTAAAACCAATGGCAGGCAAACAAAAACACATAGAAACACATAGAAAACACCTTCAAAGGTGTCCAAAAACTGACAAACTGCTCAGAAGACACAACTAACACATGGAAAAGTGACAAGTACATATAGTCATGCGAAAAGAAAAGAGGTGGAGGAGTAAAAGGAGGGGGAGACACAGATATAGGCATGTCATGCCTTCTAAAATCCAAAAAGTGAGAAGCCAACACGTTCAGTCCGCTCCTGCCCGTGCCACCTCCGCGTCACCGGGTTTGTGCCAGAGCCGCGGTGAACCCTGACGGCCAGCCCCCCTCTCCCAATACTGGTGCCTGTCCGCTGGTGGGTCGAGCGAGCCCCCCTGTGGTGGAGGCAGCTCTAAGCTTTTTAATTTAAATTGTCACTCTGTAGTGCCGGCGTCCCTGCCCTCTGCTAGGCAGGGAAGCTGTTCCCCTCACCGCTCTGCTCCGTGCCCGGCGTCCCTCTCCCGCTCTGCTGGCAGCGCGCGCTCCTTCCCGGCCACTGTGCTTAGGGCGCGCGCGCGCGCCCTCCCTCCCTCTTAAAGGGGCCGCGCGCGCCGTCCTAAGGAGTCCCCGGCCAATGGCCGGAGGACTTTACCATATATAAGGCACCTCCTCCAAAATGGAGGTGCCCGAGCAATGTTGTTGCACTGTTCACTACTCTGCTTCAGCCCTCAGGTCCCGTTGCCAGTTACCTGCCAGTTACCTGCCAGATTCCTGCCTGATTATCTGCTACCTGCCTGCTAGTCTGAGGTCCGACGGTCTGCCTTGCTACTCCTGTCAGTCTGTCTAAGGACCAGCCTGCCCGCTCACCTGGGAACGCACACCAGCCACCTGCCTGCTTGCCTGAGGTCCGACGGTCTGCCTTCCTACTCCCGTCAGTCTGTCTATGGACCAGCTTGCCCGCTCACCTGGGAGCGCTCATCTGCCTGTCTGCTAGCCTACCTGGAGGCTCTGCCGTCACGTGCTGTGACCACCCGCCTGTCCAGAGACTTCTGCCCGCTCTCCTGGGAGCGCTCATCTGCCGCCTGTCTGTTGGTCTTCCTGGAGGCTCCGCCGTCACATGCTGTGACCACCCGTTTAACCAGAGACTCTCGCCTGCTCACCTGGGAGCTCAAGTCTACCATCAGCCGCCACAGGTCGTACCAACCCTTTACCCAGAGACTGCCCCGGTCACTTGCCGTGACCACCTGCCCGTTCACCCAGAGATTGCCCCAGTCACTTGCCGTGATCTCCTGCCCGTTCTTCCAGAGACTGTCCCGGTCACTTGCCGTGACCATCTGCCCGTTCACCCAGAGACTGCCCCAGTCACTTGTCGTGATCTCCTGCCCGTTCTTCCAGAGACTGTCCCGGTCACCTGCTGTGACTGCCTGCCTGGTCGCCACCCGCTCACTTACAAGGACTGCCCCCTTGTATAGTAGCTCAGAGGTTCCGCCTCCCAGACCCGTTACAGTTTGCTCGGGCCATGGAACCCGGTGGCACCCAAGCTCCCTCGCTCTCGGACCTCTGTCATGAACTGTCCCGTCAGAGGTCCCAACAGGAGTCCATCCTGGGTCACCTGCGGAATGTCAATTCTCGCCTGGACACTCTGACTGCTCCACCAGCAACCACCGCCAGTGCCATGACTCGCAACCCGGCAGCTCCGCTGCCCACCAATACCATGGTATCCTACCCCGGACCCCGGCTTTCTGCACCTCCTCGCTTCGGAGGCGACCCCGCCCAGGCTCGGGGCTTCATTAATCAGTGCACCCTGCACTTTGAACTATTGTCCCACCAGTTTAACTCCGACCGGGCCAAAATTGCCTTCATCATGTCCCATCTCACCGGGGAGGCCCTGGCCTGGCTAAATCCTCTATGGGAGAGAGGAGACCCCCTGGTGTCCGACCTGCCTGCCTTCCTCACGGCTTTCCGGAAAGTCTTCGATGAACCCGGACGGAAGACCTCATTCGCATCGTCTCTGCTACGCCTCCGTCAGGGAAGTCTCACCGTGGGCCAATATGCCATACGGTTCCGTACCCTTGGCTCGGAGCTGGCCTGGGATAACGACACTCTGGTATCCGTCTTCTGGGAGGGTCTGTCCGGCCGTATTAAAGATGAACTTGCCGGTCGGGACGTTCCTACCACTCTCGATGACCTAATAACTCTTGCCACCCGGATTGACCTACGGTTCCAGGAGCGTGCAAAAGAGGTCACCCGTGAGAGGAGGTTTCCACGTCTAGCTCCTACTTTTCAGAAACCCGTCACTCCCTCCGTCTCTCCCCAGGTACACTCTCCTGAGCCTATGCAGGTCGACCAGACCAAGATGGTCAAAACCCGTCAGGACTTACGCCGTGCCGAGGGGAGCTGCTTCTACTGTGGCAGTAAGGAGCACCGGATCCGTGCCTGCCCAGAGAGGTCGGGAAACGCCTGTGTCTAGGTTCGCTCAGAGAGGTCGACCTAGACAAGAATAAATCCTCTCCATCTCTGCTGCTGTCAGTTTCAATCGTCTGCGGGGAGAACCGTTATTTCGAACTAGCCCAACTGGACTCTGGAGCAGCCGGGAATCTTATTTCACAGTCCCTGGTAGAGAAGTACCGCATCCCCACCAAACCTCTGGCTGTACCCTTGTCTGTTGCTGCCGTGGATGGGGGTCTCTTACCACGCCCCATCCAACTCATCACCGAATCCATTACTCTGCAAGTGGGAATGCTGCATTCTGAGAGTATCTCCTTTCATGTTCTGCCTGGACTCTCTCACGCCCTCCTGCTAGGTCTACCTTGGCTCCAGAGACATGCACCCGTGCTTGACTGGCAGACCGGAGAAGTCCTTCGCTGGGGACAGGACTGCCATAAGACCTGTCTGGTTCCCGTCCATCCCGTCCGTCCTTCTCCTACCCCAGCTAATCTACCTGGACTTCCGATTCCTTATTGTTCTTATGCTGATGTCTTTAATAAAAAGGAAGCAGAGACACTACCCCCTCATAGACCATACGACTGCCCTATCGACTTGTTACCCGGTACTACTCCTCCCCGTGGGCGTATTTATCCATTATCCGCTGCTGAGACCCGGTCGATGTCCGAATATATTGAGGAGAATCTGGCCAGGGGATTCATCCGGAAGTCTACCTCCCCGGCGGGAGCAGGCTTCTTCTTCGTAAAAAAGAAGGACGGCTCTCTCCGTCCCTGTATAGACTATAGAGGCCTTAACCAGATCACGGTGAAAAATAAGTACCCCCTTCCGCTCATTCCGGAGTTATTTGATCGTCTGAGAGGGGCTAGAATCTTCACCAAACTGGACCTCCGTGGGGCTTACAACCTGGTTCGTATCCGTCAGGGGGATGAATGGAAGACGGCATTCAACACCCGGGACGGCCACTATGAATATCTGGTAATGCCCTTTGGCCTCTGTAACGCTCCTGCCGTCTTTCAAGAGTTGGTCAATGACATCTTCCGGGACCTTCTCTACTCCTGCGTAGTGGTGTACCTGGACGACATCTTGGTCTTCTCTCCGGATCTCCAGACTCACCGGAGGGATGTTCGTCAGGTCCTGCTCAGGCTCAGGCAGAACCATCTCTACGCTAAATATGAGAAGTGCCTCTTTGAGCAGACCTCGCTTCCATTTCTGGGCTACATTATCTCTCAGACCGGCCTACAAATGGATCCTGAGAAACTGTCTGCCATCGAGAAATGGCCCCGACCAGAGGGGTTGAAGGCTATTCAACGGTTCCTGGGCTTCGCCAACTATTACCGCCTCTTCATCCCGCACTTCTCTTCCCGGACTGCCCCAATTTCCGCGCTCACCCGTAAGGGTACTAATCCCAAAGAGTGGCCGCCCGAAGCAGAGGAGGCCTTTCTTTCCCTAAAACAGGCCTTCTCTTCCGCCCCGGTGCTGCATCGCCCGGACGGCAACAAGCAGTTCTTCCTGGAAGTTGACGCCTCCTCCTCTGGAGCCGGAGCGGTACTTACTCAAAAATCATCTTCCGGGAGAATGGTAACTTGTGGCTTCTTCTCCAAACTCTTCTCCTCTTCTGAGCGCAACTATTCCATAGGAGACCGAGAGTTATTGGCCATCAAGCTGGCGTTGGAGGAGTGGCGTTACCTACTCGAGGGGGCTCTTCATCCGGTAATAATTTACACTGACCACAAGAACTTGGCTTACCTCCAGCATGCCCAGAGACTTAACCCGCGCCAAGCCCGGTGGTCCTTGTTTTTTGCTCGCTTTGATTTTGTTCTTCATTTTCGCCCGGCTGACAAAAACGTCAAAGCAGACGCCTTGTCCCGATCCTTTCTGGTGTCCGATCTTGAGGAAGAACCTAAACATATCATCGATCCCGCCAGAGTAATGCAGGTGGCTCCCGTGAGTCTAAATCGTCTCCCTCCTGGTAAGACGTTTGTTTCAGTACCTGATCGGGAGAAGATCCTACACTGGGGCCATTCGTCTAAACTAGCTGGCCACGCCGGTCAGAAAAAGACCCTCCAGCTTATTGCCCGGCACTATTGGTGGCCTACCCTGCACAAGGACATAATAGACTTTGTTTCTGCCTGTGTGTCCTGCGCCCGCAACAAAGTCCCGAGACATCTGCCAGCCGGACGCCTCCTTCCGCTTCCTGTACCTGCTGCCCCCTGGCAGCATATAGCAATGGACTTTATAACAGATCTTCCCGTCTCTGCCGGTTGTACGGTCATTTGGGTGGTCGCTGACCGCTTTTCCAAGATGGCTCACTTTATTCCCCTGCCAGGCCTTCCGTCTGCACCCGAGCTGGCTAAAGACTTTATCCGCCACATCTTCCGTCTTCATGGCCTGCCCCTCCACATCGTGTCGGATCGTGGGGTACAGTTCACCTCACGTTTCTGGAGAGCCACTTGTAAACTACTAGACGTCACCCTGGACTTCTCTTCCGCTTACCACCCACAGTCCAATGGTCAAGCGGAGCGGATCAATCAGAACCTGACCAGTTACCTCCGGCACTTCGTTAATGCCCACCATTCTGACTGGGTGGATCTCCTACCATGGGCCGAGTTCTCTTATAATAATCACGAGAGCGAATCCTCCTCCAAATCCCCGTTTTTTGTAGTCTTTGGTCAGCATCCTCGGATTCCTTTTCCTGTCTCCACCTCTGTGGACAACCCGGCTGCGGAATCTCTCGTTAGCAAATTTTCCTCCATATGGGAGAGTACCCGGTCCGCACTCCTTCTGTCATCCGAGCGTATGAAAAGACACGCTGACAAAAAACGCCTGGATCCTCCACAATTTCGTCCAGGAGATAAAGTCTGGCTCTCATCTAAATATGTTCGACTCAAGATACCTTCTTACAAGTTAGGTTCATCGGTCCTCTGGAGGTCATCAGTCAGATCAACCCGGTGGCCTATAAATTGAAACTCCCGGCCAACTTACGGATCCCTAACTCCTTTCATGTATCTCTCCTCAAACCCGTGGTGCTTAACTCTTTTTCCAAGTCTACAGGTACGCCTCCTGCTCCGGTTTCTGCTGAGGACGAGTTTGAGGTAGAGAACATTCTTGCCACCAAGAGGGTAAGAGGAAAGACCTTTTTTCTGGTAGATTGGAAGGGGTTTGGTCCTGAGGAGAGAACGTGGGAGCCCCGGGAGAACATCCATGCCCCTCTCATCCTAGCTAAATTTCTATCTGGCCTAAAAAAGGGGGGGCCTAAAGGGGGGGGTACTGTAGTGCCGGCGTCCCTGCCCCCTGCTAGGCAGGGACACTGTTCCCCTCACCGCTCTGCTCCGTGCCCGGCGTCCCTCTCCCGCTCTGCTGGCAGCGCGCGCTCCTTTCCGGCCACTGTGCTTAGGGCGCGCGCGCGCCCTCCCTCCCTCTTAAAGGGGCCGCGCGCGCCGTCCTAAGGAGTCCCCGGCCAATGGCCGGAGGACTTTACCATATATAAGGCACCTCCTCCAAAATGGAAGTGCCCGAGCAATGTTGTTGCACTGTTCACTACTCTGCTTCAGCCCTCAGGTCCCGTTGCCAGTTACCTGCCAGTTACCTGCCAGATTCCTGCCTGATTATCTGCTACCTGCCTGCTAGTCTGAGGTCCGACGGTCTGCCTTGCTACTCCTGTCAGTCTGTCTAAGGACCAGCCTGCCCGCTCACCTGGGAGCGCACACCAGCCACCTGCCTGCTTGCCTGAGGTCCGACGGTCTGCCTTCCTACTCCCGTCAGTCTGTCTATGGACCAGCTTGTCCGCTCACCTGGGAGCGCTCATCTGCCTGTCTGCTAGCCTACCTGGAGGCTCTGCCGTCACGTGCTGTGACCACCCGCCTGTCCAGAGACTTCTGCCCGCTCTCCTGGGAGCGCTCATCTGCCGCCTGTCTGTTGGTCTTCCTGGAGGCTCCGCCGTCACATGCTGTGACCACCCGTTTAACCAGAGACTCTCGCCTGCTCACCTGGGAGCTCAAGTCTACCATCAGCCGCCACAGGTCGTACCAACCCTTTACCCAGAGACTGCCCCGGTCACTTGCCGTGACCACCTGCCTGTTCACCCAGAGACTGCCCCAGTCACTTGCCGTGATCTCCTGCCCGTTCTTCCAGAGACTGTCCCGGTCACTTGCCGTGACCATCTGCCCGTTCACCCAGAGACTGCCCCAGTCACTTGTCGTGATCTCCTGCCCGTTCTTCCAGAGACTGTCCTGGTCACCTGCTGTGACTGCCTGCCTGGTCGCCACCCGCTCCCTTACAAGGACTGCCCCCTTGTATAGTAGCTCAGAGGTTCCGCCTCCCAGACCCGTTACACTCTCTAATTTGAATGAATACACTTTAAATCCATTTAAAAGGATCTATTGGAGGGCAAGTCTCATGCCAGCAGCCGCGGTAATTCCAGCTCCAGTAGCGTCCACTAAAGCTGCTGCAGTTAAAAAGCTTTTATAAGGATCGAGCTCGGCTGTCCACCGCAAGGCATCCTACTGCCAGTCCCAGCCCCTATGCCTTGGGGTGCCTCCTGATGCTCTTCACTGAGTATCCCGTGGTCCCGAAGAATTTCCTTTGAAAAAATTAAGTGTCCAAACTACAGGTGGTGTAGCTTGCTTAACAGCCAGGATAATCCGCTGACTAGCAGACACTGCTACTAGGCACAAAGTATTTCCTTGGCTAGATGCAGTTAAAAATTTGTAATTAGATACTCTCGTTGGATGCTGAGAAAGCATTCCATAGAGTCTCCTGGCACGCCATATATGATTCTCTTAAAAAGCTTGGGGTAGGGGTCTAGGGGACCCTTTTATAGCCAAAATCACGGCCCTGTATCGCAATACGTCACCTAGGCTGAAGATAAATGGAACTGTAGCACCCTGAGGGCTCGGTTGCTACAGAGGTATTGCACCTCACCCAGAGGTGTGATATCTCACTCTCAGGTAAGGATGTAGTGTGGTTCAGGACCCGACACCTGCATGCATTACACCACATTGCCGTGGGGCAGGGCGACCAATATGCCCCTGAGATGGGCACGACAGTCCCTGTCCCTGGCTGGAGTGGGGGGAGGGAACACTGAGGAAGGGGAACCCTGTAGTGCAGGAGCAGGGAGGAAGCAGTTCCTGGGTGCATTGAGAAGGGAGTATAAAAGGTGGGCACCATCTTAGTTCAGTGCAGAGAAGTCTGAGCAGAAGTGGCAGGGAGCAGGGGCTCTGCATGAGCTCTGCTCCGGAGGCGGGCCTAGTAACAGAGGCCCAGGCCTGGAAGAGGGAGAAGGAAGGAAGAGGAGCGGAGAAGGCTCCAGGAACGAGGAACGAAGGGATCCCAGGGGTGCGGACGGGCGAGTCGCCACCGCACGCCCGAATCCACCTGCGTGGAGGGGTCAGGCCAAAGGGGGAGACCGGTCCCCAAAACTAGTGGAGGCAGGAAACGACCCTCAGCTAGAAACAGGAGGCTGTGACATTTTATGTGGCGCAGCCCCTCGCTACACCCGCTAGGAAGGCACCACATAGGGTCAGGGAAACTGGCGCCAAGTTTACCAAGAGGAGGCCCGAGGCAGCCGGACAGAAGGGTTGGTAAGAAAGGCCAGACAAAGGACACACAAAGGGGGTCCTGTGAAGCACTCCAAAGTTATCTGGGAGTTGTCTGAGCCCCTCACCTGGTGAGCACAGTACGACGTGGGCAGCCGTTACCTGCAGACGTGGTCTGGATAATAAGAACTGTGAGTAAAGGCCCTGGACTGCATCACTGACTCCGTGTCGTTACTGCTGCTGCCCTGCACCATCACCCCCATCCTCCGCATACACTGCCCTGAGGCTACACTCCTCCCGTGGGGAGTTATGCTACGCTCTGCTGCACCCACAACACCAGCCTCAGCGGTCTGCCCTGGAGCGGCGGTTCACTCTGACCGCAATCCACGGGTGGCGTAGTCGGACATTTAAACATCAAAACCACATAAATAGTTCCGCCACTGGTTTGACCGCCCTGAGCCACGGAACCGGGTCGCCGCCACGGAGACTACAACCACCAGCATCCACCAAAAAGGGTCCGGCTCCGGGTGTCCCAAGGCCCAGGGGGCGCGTCAGAACATTTTCATCACCTTTCACAATCACCAATGGGACAAGGCAGGGATGTTCTCTGTCCCCTCTCTTATACATCCTAGTGACGGAACACCTGCTCTCATCAATTCGCCATAACCCCAATATTAGGTGGATTGAGGTGGGAGGCACCGAGTACAAGTGCTCTCTATTTGCTGATGATGTCCTAGTATATATCACTCAATCACATATATCCATCCATGCTGTTATGGCTGAAATAGATCACTTTGTTACATGGTCAAATTTTAAAATCAATGCAGCGAAGTCTGAGGCCCTCGATGTCTCCCTCCCCAAATCCATATAGGATTCCATCCAGTCCAACTTTCCCTTTGCCTGGCCCTCACAGGGTATCAAATACTTAGGAATTCCTATTCATAGAGACCTCTCCCATCTATGTTATCTTAATTTTGGGCCCTTTATTGAACAACTCCATACAGACCACGGTTGGCAAGTTAGAACTGTAAGATTCACTACGTGAACCACTGGTGTTTTGTGGAAAAGCACATGTACACTGTGTTCCAAATTATTATGCAAAAAGTGTTTAGGAGTGATAAGGGAAGAATTTGTTTGTTTGTCAGTTAAACTCATTGATGTGATGTGTGTCAGGGCTCTTTATATCACTGTAAGCAATTGCAGACACCTGTGCTAATTAGTTTGGCAGGTGTGTCCAATGAAAGGCAAGACTACTTAAGAAGGCTGTCTCACATTATTAAGCAGCCTACATTTTCTGCCATAATGGGAAAGAAAAAGGATGTGTCGGCTGCTGAGAAGCAACAAATTGTGGAGTGTTTAGGTCAAGGCATGACTACAATCAACATTGTGCGATGATCAGGATGAAGTGTCTTGGCAATCAAGAAGTATGTAGCTGATTCACAGTACACACGTGTGCGTGCTGGTAAGGGCAAATTGAGGACTCTTTCCTACAGGCAATTACGTCAGGTTGAAAGAGCAGCGGCAAAAAAGCCTTGTCATAGCAGCAGACAAGTTTTTGAAGCTGCTGGTGCCTCCAACGTCCCCCGAACAACAAGATGCAGGGTCCTTCAGAGGTTTGCAGCTGTGCATACGCCATCCTGTCGACCTCCTCTATCCACTTAACACAAGCAGAAACGGCTCCAGTGGGCCAAACATTACATGAAGACTGATTTCAAAACTGTTTTGCTCACGGATGAGTGCCGTGCAGCGCTCGATGGTCCAGATGGATGGAGTGGAGGATGGCTGGTTGATGGACACCCCACGCAAACACGGCTACAGCGCCAACAAGGAGGAGGTGGAGTAATGTTTTGGGCTGGAATCATGGGGAGAGAGATTGTCGGCCCCTTTAGGATCCCTGAAGGCGCTAAAGATGAACTCCATAATGTATGTGGATTTTCTCAAACAGCACTTCCTGCCATGGTTCAAGAAGAAGAACCGTGTATTTCACAGCAAGATCATTTTTTTGCATGATAATGCACCATCTCATGCTGCACATAAAACATCTGCATCTCTGGCTGATATGGGCATAAAAGGGGACAAACTTATGGTGTGACCCCCATGCTTCCCTGACCTCTACCCCATTCAGAACCTTTGGAGCATCATTAAAAGGAGTGTCTATGATGGCAGGAGGCAGTTCACATCTAAGCCACAGCTCTGGGAGGGTATTCTGTCCTCATGCAAAACAATTGAAGCAGAAACCATCCAAAACCTGACAAATTCAATGGACGAGAGAGTTCAGAAGCTCCTTTCGAACAAGGGGTCCTATGTGAAAATGTAACATCACCTAGAATAAAGTTTTGAGTTGAAAACTGTTTGATTTCAGTTTCTAACAACCTGCTAATGCTTATAATTTCAAAAATGACCATTTTTTTGGTCTTTATTAAAATGAAAAGGTTGATCGAAAAGTTTGGGGGATCTAAGAGTGTGGCAACCCAGTAGTCATGATTACTTCGAATTCTGACAATATGAGGGTCATGCTGCAGGTAGTGCAGCAAGAAGGCACTTATGTGTCTTGCGTATCTCGGAGCCCCAAAATTATTTTCCGGGCTAGATGCAGCTAAAAATTATTATTAATTTTAAATCTGGTGAAGCTTTAGTATAGATGGCTTAATAGGATCAGTGCTGCACACTGCTACAAAGCCCAAATTATTTTCCAGTCAAGATACAGATAAACATGATTAGTAATTTTAAATCTGGTGGAGCTTATTATAGATGGCCTAATAGAATCAGTGCTGCACACTGCTACAAAGCCCAAATTATTTTCCAGCCAAGATACAGATAAACATGATTAGTAATTTGAAAGCTTAAAACGGTTGGTAGGGTGATTTTAACCAATCATCAAGCTTTTACTCTCCCCAGGATGACACAGGGGTAGAAAAGTCGTTTCGGATCCATGATTTGTTCATCTTTATGAACGTGAGTCTGTCTACATTATCAGTGGAGAGCCGCGTGCGCTTATCTGTCAACACACCACCAGCAGCGCTGAACACACGTTTAGACAGAACGCTGGCTGCGGGGCATGACAAGATCTCCAAGGCGTAAGTGGCTAGCTCCGGCCATTTATCCAGATTGGAAGCCCAAAAAGAGCAAGGGTCCAGTGACACAGTCATGGCTTCAATGTTTACTTGGAGATACTCCTGTACCATCGTCTCTAGGCGTTGACTATGTGTCAGACTTCTTGTCTCCTGTGGCCTTGCAAAGGATGGGCTAAAAAAGTGGTGAAATGATTCCGCAAAATTGATGTTACCAGCAGATACTGTGGTTCTGTTACGGTTTGAGTGCTGAACACTTGACGGTCCCACGGTTGGCAAGTTGGAACTGTGAGATTCACTACGTGCACCACTGGTATTTTGTGGAAAAGCACATGTAAGATTCTGCAACAGTCTCTGCTGATACTCCTGCATGCGTGCATCCCTTTCTATGGCAGGAATAATTTCTGCAAATTTACTTTTGTACCGGGGATCTAACAGTGTGGCAACCCAGTAGTCAGGATTATTTCTAATTCTCACAATTCGAGGGTCATGTTGCAGGTAGTGCAGCAAGAAGGCACTCATGTGTGTTGCGCATCCAGGAGCACCAAGTCCCTGTTGTGTTGGTGGCGAGGTAACAATCATGCTTCCTTCCTCTGTCCTCTCCCCCCAACCTCGCACAACAGAAATGTGATCAAGGTCTCCCTCATCTGATGAGTCTTCCATCAGTTCGTCCTCCACTTCTTCCTGGGCTCCTGCACCTTCCTCACTAGTTTGGCTGCTACCATGCGCCCTGGTAAAACCATCTCCCCCACCCTCACATGCCTGCCGCCTTGGTGCTGCCGACCGTCTGGACCTTGCAGATGTTAGCCCTTCCGCATACAACTCCTCCTCCTCTACTTCCTCCAACTCCTCTTGTGCCACCACCTGACTCCGAATTCTGTTTAACATGTGCTCCAGCATGTAAATCACCGGAATAGTCATGCTGATAATGGCATCGTCAGCACTAAACATCTTTGTCGCCATTTCAAAACTGTGCAGAAGGGTGCATAGGTCCCTGATCTGAGACCACTCCTCCAGCGTGATTTGCCCCACCTCTGAATCTCGTTGGCCCAGGCTATACGTCAGAACGTATTGCACCAGGGCTTGTCGGTGCTGCCACAGTCGCTGCAACATGTGCAGAGTTGAATTCCACCGGGTAGGCACATCGCATTTTAGCCGGTGAAGTGGCAGGCCCAACGACTTCTGTAGAGATGTAAGTCGCTGAGCTGCGGGATGCGAACGGCGGAAGTGAGCACACAGCGACCGTGCCCTCTGCAGAAGGCCATCTAGTCTGGGATAGTGGGCTAAAAATTGCTGGACAACCAGGTTCAACACGTGAGCCATACAAGGCACGTGTGTGACATTGCCCCGGCGAAGGGCCGCACCCAGGTTTGCAGCATTGTCGCACACGGCCTTCCCTGGTTTCAGGTCCAGTGGAGACAATCATTCATGAAATTGGTTCTCCAGAGCTGACCACAACTCCTCAGCTGTGTGACTCACATTTCCCAGACATTTCAATGTAAAAACCGCCTGATGACGTTGAGCCCTACTGCCAGCATAGTAAGGAGGTGTGCAGGATCCCTTCTGCGCAGTTAGAAAGCTTGTGGCATGACCAGACAGGCTTTGGGTGCAGGTGGAGGAACGAGAGGAGGTTGAGGAGGCAGAAGCAGTGGAGGAACTTTGACATAAAGAGGATTGACGCACAACTCGTGGGGACGGCAAGACTTGGACAGCAGCCCCTTGTCCTGCTGTCACCATAGTTACCCAGTGCCCAGTCAGCGACAAGTAACGCCCCTGTCCATGCCTACTCGTCCAAGTGTCTGTGGTGAAATGCACCCTGTCACACACAGAGTTTCTCAAAGAAGCGGTGATGTTGTGTGCGACATGCTGGTGGAGCGCAGGCACACCTTTCTTTGAGAAGTAGTGCTGACTGGGCATCTGGTACTGGGGCACTGCGACGGACATAAGGTCTCGAAAATCCTCTGTGTCCACCAGGCGGAAAGGCAGCATTTCTGTAGCCAAGAGCTTGCAGATGGTGAAATTCAACCTCTTAGCTTTCTCATGGCTAGGAGGAAATGGTCTTTTACTTGTCCACATCTGAGGGTCCGAGGGCTGGCTATTGTGCTTAGACGGGGTTGATAAGGGTGTCCCCGGCAAACTGCCGGTCTGTGAGGAAGATGCAGGTGGACATGTTAGGTTGCCTTGATCCAAAGGTGGTGCTATCGATGTCGGACAGCGCTCAACACCAGCTGGTGTTTCCACCTCCAAAGAAAATGATGACCTGCCAATCACGCTGGCTGTTGCGGGTAAAGAGGTGGCAGGTCTGCGCCCCAAAACAGGTGTGACTGCTGTCCCCCCAGTCACAGAGGATGAAGAGGCCGCGGATGCACAAGATATTGCAGACGGTGGTTGGCCCGGCCGGCTAGGCCGCATTGTAGCACACTGAGCTTCCCACTGCAACTTATGCTTCATGTCCATGTGCCGGTTCATGCATGAAGTACTCAAACTATGTATTTTTTGGCCTCTACTTAGCTTTTGCTGACAAATGTTACAGATAACACGAGTTGGGTCATCTTTATCGATCTGAAAAAATGCCCAGGCTATGCAAGGCTTAGCACCCATGCGACCTGAAGAGCCACCACGACTTGTGGTGAGAGGCAGAGTTGTGTTTGAGGATGCAGTTGTTGACGTGCTTCCAGTACTACGTCTCTGTCCAGGAAGGCGCAACCTGACCTCGTCGTCACTAGCATCTTTCTCCACCTCCTCTGCTGACCTCATCTCTTGGCTGACTGTGGGTTGACAGTAAGTGGGATCTCCAACCTCATCATCATCACCCTGTGCGTTATCACACCCGTCGTCCTCAGAGCCAACCTGTTCCTGCCCTGACAAAAAACTAAAGTTGTCGCTCCAATCAGGTATTTGAGTCTTATCATCGTCTTCCTCATTGTCTCCACCAACAGGAGTTACAGTTTGGGAATGAGGGTCTACATTATGGTCAGAACCTTCTGCGTCTGGTCCTGGATCCGACTCATAAAGATTCTGGGCATCAGTGCAGATCATTTCCTCGTCTGGATTCACAGAAGCGCTGGAGTCGACCTCTGATTCCCAGGCTATAGTATGAGTAAACAGCTCTGCAGACTCAACCATCTGTTCTACCTCATACTCAGACGGGCAGCTGGAGATTTGGGAGCTGTGAGGAAGCAAGTGCGATTGGGGTGACACCTTTGAGGACTGGAGTATTTGTGATGTTGAAGTTGATGTGGAGGAGAGCCCACTTAAAGGAGCACTTGATATCCGTTGAAGCACCTGCTGTTTTTGTGCCTCATCTGGAATTTGTAGCGATTGGCGTGGCCGTAAGAAAGGGATCTTATCACATTGTCCGCTAAAAGAAGTAGACATTTTAGTTTGGCTGGAAGATGGTCTTTCTTCTGCAGATGTTACTGTTGCTTTAACACCTACCCCACGGACACAACCTTTTTTCCCCTTCCCAACACACCTATTCTCCTTTCCACCAGCAGCAGGCCTTTTTCCACTCATTTTGTGGTTAACTAATTCACAAATCTGGAGTTGTTTGCACAAAAAAACAATGGATGGGAACCGAGCAGAGCTGAGTGGCCAAACTGTGGTATTAGGCCAAAACTATTGGCTGGGTTAGATGCAGAAAAAAATTATATTCAATTTGCAACCTGATGGAGGTCAGTATAGATGGACTAATAGAGAAAGTCCCACACACTGCTAGAAGGCCAAATATTTTTTCAGAGCTAGATGCAGATAAAAACTATTTTTAATTTGCAACCTGATGGAGGTCAGTATAGATGGACTAATAGAGAAAGTCCCACACACTGCTAGAAGGCCAAATATTTTTACAGAGGTAGATGCAGATAAAAATTATATTCAGTTTGCAACCTTATGGAGGTCAGTATAGATGGACTAATAGAACAAGTCCCACACACAGCTAGAAGGCCAAATATTTTTTCAGAGGTAGATGCAGAAAAAAATTATATTCAGTTTGCAACCTTATGGAGGTCAGTATAGATGGACTAATAGAACAAGTCCCACACACAGCTAGAAGGCCAAATATTTTTTCAGAGGCAGATGCAGAAAAAAATTATATTCAGTTTGCAACCTTATGGAGGTCAGTATAGATGGACTAATAGAACAAGTCCCACACACAGCTAGAAGGCCAAATATTTTGTCAGAGGTAGATGCAGAAAAAAATTATATTCAGTTTGCAACCTTATGGAGGTCAGTATAGATGGACTAATACAACAAGTCCCACACACAGCTAGAAGCCCAATATTTTTTCAGAGGTAGATGCAGAAAAAAATATATTCAGTTTGCAACCTGATGGAGGTCTGTATAGATGGATTAATAGAACAAGTCCCACACACAGCTAGAAGCCCAATATTTTTTCAGAGGTAGATGCAGAAAAAAATATATTCAGTTTGCAACCTGATGGAGCTCTGTATAGATGGATAAATAGAACAAGTCCCACACACAGCTAGAAGCCCAATATTTTTTCAGAGGTAGATGCAGAAAAAAATTATATTCAGTTTGCAACCTTATGGAGGTCAGTATAGATGGACTAATAGAACAAGTCCCACACACAGCTAGAAGGCCAAATATTTTTTCAGAGGTAGATGCAGAAAAAAATTATATTCAGTTTGCAACCTTATGGAGGTCAGTATAGATGGACTAATAGAACAAGTCCCACACACAGCTAGAAGGCCAAATATTTTGTCAGAGGTAGATGCAGAAAAAAATTATATTCAGTTTGCAACCTTATCGAGGTCAGTATAGATGGACTAATACAACAAGTCCCACACACAGCTAGAAGCCCAATATTTTTTCAGAGGTAGATGCAGAAAAAAATATATTCAGTTTGCAACCTGATGGAGGTCTGTATAGATGGATTAATAGAACAAGTCCCACACACAGCTAGAAGCCCAATATTTTTTCAGAGGTAGATGAAGAAAAAAATATATGCAGTTTGCAACCTGATGGAGGTCAGTATAGATGGACCAGTACAACAAGTCCCACACACAGCTAGAAGCCCAATATTTTTTCAGAGCTAGATGCAGAAAAAAATTATATTCAATTTGCAACCTGATGGAGGTCAGTATAGATGGACTAATAGAACAAGTCCCACACACAGCTAGAAGGCCAAATATTTTTTCAGAGGTAGATGCAGAAAAAAATTATATTCAGTTTGCAACCTTATGGAGGTCAGTATAGATGGACTAATAGACCAAGTCCCACACACAGCTAGAAGGCCAAATATTTTTTCAGAGGTAGATGCAGAAAAAAATTATATTCAGTTTGCAACCTTATGGAGGTCAGTATAGATGGACTAATAGAACAAGTCCCACACACAGCTAGAAGGCCAAATATTTTTTCAGAGGTAGATGCAGAAAAAAATATATTCAGTTTGCAACCTGATGGAGGTCTGTATAGATTGATTAATAGAACAAGTCCCACACACAGCTAGAAGCCCAATATTTTTTCAGAGGTAGATGAAGAAAAAAATATATGCAGTTTGCAACCTGATGGAGGTCAGTATAGATGGACTAGTACAACAAGTCCCACACACAGCTAGAAGCCCAATATTTTTTCAGAGCTAGATGCAGAAAAAAATTATATTCAAATTGCAACCTGATGGAGGTCAGTATAGATGGACTAATAGAATGATGCTATGCCCAAAAGATTTTACTTCACTAGGTGCAGTAAAAAAATTGGTATTCTATACACAGGTGGTATATCTTGCAACACAGATAGGCTACTCCACTGACTAACACACTCTGCAATAGGCCAAAAAGGATTAGCTTTGCTAGATTCAGCCAAATGCTGTGAAAAAAACTTGCACAGCACTGGCATAGACCTGCCTGGCAAAAACTGATAGGAACTGATGTAACCTAGTCCTGAAAATGACTCCAATTACAATTAGTCTTTACTCCCACAATCTATCTATTTAAGAGCAAAGACCTGCTTGATAAAAGTCGTAGGAAATGCTGTAACCTAGTCCTTAAAATGACTGCAATCACAACTATTCCCTACTCCCAAGCTATCTGTAGATTTGTGCGAAAATTGGCTTGAAATTAACAAGGTATAGCGCACACAGCAACAGCGGTGCCGTCTAACACGCAGCTGCAGCAGTGAGAAAATGGTGGCGACGTGGAAAATGGCTTGGTCTTATAGGGCAAGGACATGTGACATACACTGCCAATGACACATGCCCTTGCTTGTGTGAAAAAAAGCACTTCGCTCCGTGTGTGCGCTGCTGATAGGCTGACAGATTGCACCTCCCCACTGTAAATGCGGGAAAGAGAAAAAAAAAATGGAGATCTTCATTGTTCCTGCAGAGATCCATCCCCTGCCCCTCCCCCCACCCCGCTGTACACTCAAACTGCGTATTAACATTAATTTTCATCATTACTGAGAAAAAATCCAGTTATGATTTTGGTGCACGAACAGTTATCGAACATAACCTCGAACAGCCGAATTTTTCTCAAATTGTTCGTGTTCGCCGAACGGCTCGAACACCGCCCAAAACAGCTCGAATTTGAGATTGGCGAACAGTTCGAGTAGAACAACGCTCATCTCTAGTCCCAAGATCTTTACTCTCAGTTGTTGCAGTCCAGATTACAGGTACCAGAGCAATCTCCCCCATCGTGCTGTGCGTACTCAGTGAGGGGCTCAGTCCACCCCCAGATAGCTCCAGAGTACTTAGCAGGACCCCCTTCTGTGTGTCCTTTCTCTGGCCTTCTCCCTGCACCTCACACCCAGTGACACTTCTATCCGGTATCCTCGGGCCTTGGCGGGCGACATGTGTTCCGTCCCCTGGGTCCTATGTGGCTACCTTCTTAGTGAGACTGGAGTGGACTTTGGCCTGCAGTACATGAAATGCTGCAGCCTCCGGTTTCTAGTTGAACCTTGCTCTTTCTCCGCTAGTTGAGGGACCGGTTCCCCTTATCTGGCCTGACCCCTCTACATCCTGGTAGCAGCGGACGTACGGGTAGCCTTCTGCACGGCCCATATCCCTAGGGTCCCTTTGGTTCCTGGAGCCTTCCTGCTCCCACTCGTCTCTTCTCTCCTTCAGTCCTGGGCCTCCCAGGCTACGCCCGCCTCCGGAGCAAAGCTCATGCAGAGCCTCTGCTCCTGTCACTTCTACTCCTCTGACTGGCTTGCTCTTTCTAATATGGCTTCCTATTTATACTCTCCCTGTCATGTGCTCCCCTAAGCTGCTTTCTCCACCCACACCCACTACAAAGGACCCTCCCGCCAGCTAGGGACCTGGGACTGTGCTCTCCCTTAGGAGTAATCTCGCCCTACCCCCACTGCGGGTATGTGTTGGATGCAAGTGTTAGGGTCCCGAGCCATACTCCTTCCTTACCTGAGGGTGAGATACCACACCTCTGGATGAGATGCAGTACCTCTGTGGCGACTGAACCCTCAGGGGCGCCACACACCCTTCTGCACAGTTTTGAAATGGCGACGAAGATGTTAAGTGCTGACGATGCCATTATCAGCATGACTATTCCGGTGATTTACATGCTGGAGCACACGTTAAGCAGAATTCAGAGTCACGTGGTGGGACAAGAGGAGGTGGAGGAAGTAGAGGAGGAGTCGTATGCGGAAGGGATAACATCTCCAAGGTCCAGACGGTCGGCAGCACCAAGGCGGCAGGCATGGGAGGGTGGGGGAGAGGGATTAACCAGGGCGTATGGTAGCAGCCAAACTTTTGAGGAAGGTGCAGGAGCCGAGGAAGAAGTGGAGGACGAACTGGCGATGGGCATGTAAGACTCATCAGATGAGGGAGACCTTGATCACATTTCTGTTAGGGGGAGAGGGCAGAGGAAGGAAGCATGATTCTTACCTCGCTACCAACACAACAAGGACTTTGTCCTCCTGGATGTGCAAGACACATGAGTGCCTTCTTGCTGCACTACCTGCAACATGACCCTTGGATTGTCAGAATTCGAAGTAATCCCGAATACTGGGTTGCCACACTCTTAGATCCCCGGTACAAAAGTAAATTTGCCAAAATAATTCCTGCCATAGAAAGGGATTCACGTATGCAGGAGTATCAGCAGAGGCTGTTGCAGAATCTTACATGTGCTTTTCCACAAAACACCAGTGGTGCACGTAGTGAATCTCACAGTCCTAACTTGCAAACCGTGGGACTGTCGAGTTTTCATCACTCAAACCGTAACAGTAACACAGTATCTGCTGGTAACAGCAATTTTGTGGAATCGCTTCACCACTTTTTTAGACCATCCTTTGCAAGGCCACAGGAGACAAGAAGTCTGACACATAGTCAACGCCTAGAGAGGATGGTACAGGAGTATCTCCAAGTGAACATCGAAGCCATGACTGTGTCACTGGACCCTTTCTCATTTTGGGATTCCAATCTGGAAAAATGACCGGAGCTCGCCACTCACGCCTTGGAGATCTTGTCATGCTCTGCAGCCAGCGTTCTCTCTGAATGTGTGTTCAGCGCTGCTGGTGGTGTGCTGACAGATAAGCACACGGGGCTGTCCACTGAGAATGTAGACAGAGTCACGTTCATAAAGATGAACAAATCATGGATCCGCAAGGACTTTTCTACCCCTGTGTTATCCTGGGGAGAGTAAAAGCTTGAGGATTTGGTAAAATCACATCACAATTGATGCCACTTAAGTGGTGTCTGTGCCACAATTTTTGGAAAAAATGGAGACTCTTTTTGGAGTCCCCTTGCTGTGTTTTACGTGACGTTGGCATCATCAATTCCAGGTGGGTTGGGTGCCCCCCCCTTTTAACTGTAAGAAACTACATACACTATGGCTTGGGGTAACACAGATGGTTGAGTCTGAAGGGCTGTTTACTCAGAGGTCTGCTCCAAAGCTTCAGTGTCTGCTAGTCAGCGTAGAATTTTTAACTGCATCTAGCCTAGGCAATACTTTGGGCGTAGTAGCCCAGCTGCGAAGCAAGGTGCACCGCCTGTGTATCTAATAAGAATTTTTAAATGCATCTAGCCTAGGCAGACTGTGGGGACCCCCAACCAAACCCAGACGCTCAGCCCCCCTACCACCCCCCTTTCCTTGACAATACAATAATGTAACTCTTACAACTGGATGGGTGAGGAACGGTCACAGCTTTATTAACTCTTTATACTCAATCCATTAGAAAGGCCTTTTATTTCTAAAATAATTCAGCTTGTTGCAGCATGCCCTGGGTCTCCACACCGGCAAGTTGGCCAACAAGTGTAACTCTCCAACATGTCCTTTCTATTTCCAGGCCACGGAGGATCCTGCGTACTCGTATGCAGGACTCTGACCCCATCCATCACTCTTAACGCTTCTTCCACTCCATCCTGGACTTCTGACAGGAATATGTCCAGTCCAATATCCATTAAGTGAACACCGTCGGGCCGTGTGAGGCCAGCTTTATCTCCTTCCAGTTGTCGGTGTTGTATCACTACAACGCCTCTGTCTCTTATAAATTTTGCCATCCGAATATTTATTACCCGCCTTGTCCGTTCGATGGCCGTGATGTCTCATGCACCTTGCCATACCGCTATCGGCACAATCTCTGACCATACTATAGTTAGTTTTGTGAAAAATTCTCTGAAGCGCTCAGTGTCTAGTTTCATTATTGCCATTAGTTATGCACTCTTGTGATGACCTAGGTCATTTCCCCCGCCTGTAGACCTAAGATGACCGGACCTCTTGCCTCTCTCCCTACCTTGATTACCTCCATTAGCACCTGTGGCCATAGCAGGCCTCTAATACCTCTCCAGTTGAAATATGTGTTATGAAACTCTAATTTCCTCCCGCCTGGGCGGACTTTCGCCCTTTTTTCTGCCCAATATACATATGAGTGGCCTATCACCCACACTGTTGGCTTAGCGTCACCTGTAAAAGAAACAAACCACGTTAGGATAACAAGTGCGGTCTTATGTATCTCGCCAAACACGTGGATCGCCATCTGCCTATTCTCTAAACTTCCGTTTCTGACAGTCCTGCTCTTGCTGCTTCCGTGGCCGTTCCTATGCGGAATGCGTGTGTCTCATAATGTTTGGGGTGGTTCCCTGCCGATGTTATGCATTTATTAAATATAGCTTGGAACTGGTATCTTGATAATGGCGTTCCATCAATGTGTGATAGGAAGAAATTACTTTGTGATCTGATGGTTATATATGTTTTTACTATTGTTACACGACTCAGTGTACCGTTTGTGGGTTGTAGAAGTACCCAAGTGCCCCTGCCCGCTGGAACTGTTTTCGATTGGCGTATGCGTAGACGTATTGCATTATTGGCTATGACTATGTCCTGGTGTAATAAGCCTCCACTGGTGGTAATTTTGGATTGAGGGACTAATTCGCTTATGCATAGCGCCTCGAAGAAGGCGATCGCAAATGCAGTAGACAGAAGTGTTGCTTAAAATTGTGAGTGTCATGTTAATGGTGTTAGGGATATGATTTGAGAAATCAGTTTTAGTGACACGGGACGGGCCGTCTACATTCCTGACTTGGCTGACCCCTTTTCCACCCTTTTATGGATTGTCTGATGATGAATCTCTTTGTCACATCTCCCCAATTCAGTAGTTGGAAGTGAAATGCTACTCCGGTCAGACACCGCTGCGCTGACGCCCCTGATATGCCCCTCATCATTAGCTGGTGGAGAAATTCTATGGTGACTTGTAATCTGGCTTGTTCACATTGATCAACCCGTCTGCCTGCTACTAGTCGTGTCCACTCTTCCCATGCCTTACCGTATGCTTGTCACGTCGACGGGACAACTGACGCTCTGATTAATGGCATCAACTATTATCCACTAGATCCCATAGGGAGGCTGGGCAACTGTTGCCCGATGGGTAGGCGTTGGGGAGGAGCTCCGTGAAAATCTGCCAATTGAATAGTGATAAAGCGTTAGCAGCAGCTTTAGACCCCTCTGCATCATGGCTAGCGCGGACCCATACATTGTGTTTTAGGCACAGGAATGCTAGCCGGCGTAGTAGGCCTAGCACTGGGAGAGACGATGATGCCATCTTACTAATGCAGTGCGCTAGGCTGGTGTTTTTTGTTATGAAGTGTATATTTTTGTTAGCCAGGCGAGCGCCCCATATTTCTATTGTTACCACTATTGGGAAGAAAAATTATTTTCCGGGCTAGATGCAGCTAAAAAGACTTATTAATTTCAAAGCTGGTGGAGCTTGGTATAGATGGCCTAATACAATGAGTACCAGACACTGCTACAAGCACAAATATTTTTTCAGAGCTAGATGCAGCTAAAAATTATTTTTAATTTGTAACCTTGGTGGAGGTTAGTATAGATGGACTAATAGAACAATTCCCACACACTGCTACAAGCCCAAATATTTTTTCAGAGCTAGATGCAGCTAAAAATTCTTATTAATTTCAAAGCTGGTGGAGCTTGGTATAGATGGCCTAATACAATGAGTACCACACACTGCTACAAGCCCAAATATTTTTTCAGAGCTAGATGCAGCTAAAAATTATTTTTAATTTGCAACCTGGTGGAGGTTAGTATAGATGGACTAATAGAACAAGTCCTACACACTGCTACAAGCACAAATATTTTTTCAGAGCTAGGTGCAGATAAAAATTATTTTTAATTTGCAACCTGGTGGAGGTTAGTATAGATGGACTAATAGAACAAGTACCACAAGCCCAAATATTTTTTTCAGAGCTAGATGCAGCTAAAAATTCTTATTAATTTCAAAGCTGGTGGAGCTTGGTATAGATGGCCTAATACAATGAGTACCACACACTGCTACAAGCCCAAATATTTTTTCAGAGCTAGATGCAGATAAAAATTATTTTTAATTTGCAACCTGGTGGAGGTTAGTATAGATGGACTAATAGAACAAGTCCCACACACTGCTACAAGCCCAAATATTTTTTTCAGAGCTAGATGCAGATAAAAAATATTTTTAATTTGCAACCTGGTGGAGGTTAGTATAGATGGACTAATAGTACAAGTCCCACACACTGCTACAAGCCCAAATATTTTTTCAGAGCTTGATGCAGATAAAAATTCTTATTAATTTCAAAGCTGGTGGAGCTTGGTATAGATGGCCTAATACAATGAGTACCACACACTGCTACAAGCTCAAATATTTTTTCAGAGCTAGATGCAGATAAAAATTATTTTGAATTTGCAACCTGGTGGAGGTTAGTATAGATGGACTAATAGAATAAGTCCCACACGCTGCTACAAGCCCAAATATTTCTTAGGAGCTAGATACAGATAAAAATTATTTTGAATTTGCAACCTGGTGGAGGTTAGTACAGATGGACTAATAGAACAAGTCCTACACACTGCTACAAGCCCAAATATTTTTTCAGAGCTAGATGCAGGTAAAAACTATTTTAATTTGCAACCTGGTGGAGGTTAGTATACATGGACTAATAGAACAAGTCCCACACACTGCTACAAGCCAAAATATTTTTTCAGAGCTAGATGCAGATAAAAATTATTTTGTATTTGCAACCTGGTGGAGGTTAGTATAGATGGACTAGTAGAACAAGTCCCACACACTGTTACAAGCCCAAATATTTTTTTCAGAGCTAGATGCGGATAAAAATTCTTATTAATTTCAAAGCTGGTGGAGCTTGGTATAGATGGCCTAATACAACGTGCAACACACACTGCTACAAGCCTAAATATTTTTTCAGAGCTAGATGCAGATAAAAATTATTTTGAATTTGCAACCTGGTGGAGGTTAGTATAGATGGACTAATAGAATAATGCTATGCCCAAAAGGTTTTACTTGGCTAGGAGCAGTAAGAAAATTGGTATTCTATACACAGGTGGTGTAGCTTGCAACACAGATAGTCTACTCCACTGACTAACACACACTGCAAGAGGCCAAAAAGGATTTGCTTAGCTAGATTTAGCCAAATGCTGTGAAAAAAACTTGCACAGCACTGGCATAGACCTGCCTGGCAAAAAGTGATAGGAACTGATGTAACCTAGCCCTCAAAAGGACTGCAATTACAATTAGTCCCTACTCCCAACCTATCTATTTAAGAGCACAGACCTGCCTGATAAAAGTCGTAGGAAATGATGTAACCTAGTCCTCAAAAGGACTGCAATCACAACTATTCCCTACTCCCAAGCTATCTGTAGATTTGTGCAAAAATTGGCTTGAAATTAACAAAGTATAGCGCACACAGCAGCCGTCTAACACGCAGCTGCAGCAGTGAGAAAATGGTGGCTACGTGGAAAATGGCTGGGTCTTATAGGGCAAGTACATGTGACATACACTGCCAATGACACATTCCCTTGCTTGTGTGAAAAAAAGAAGTTCGCTCCGTGTGTGCGCTGCTGATAGGCTGACAGATTGCACCTCCCCACTGTAAATGCGGGAAAGATAAAAAAAATGGAGATCTTCATTATTTATGCAGAGATCCATCCCCTGCTCCTCCCCCCGCCCCGGTGTACACTCAAACTGCGTATTAACATTAATTTTCAGCATTACTGAGAAAAAATCCAGTTATGACTTTGGTGCATGAACAGTTATCGAACATAACCTCGAACAGCCGGATTTTTTTCAAATCGTTCGGGTTTGTCGAACGGCTCAAACACCGCCCAAAACAGCTCGAATTTGAGATTGGCGAACAGTTCGAGTCGAACACCGCTCATCTCTAGCCCTGACAGGAATATGTCCAGTCCAATATCCATTAAGTGAACACCGTCGGGCCGTATGAGGCCTGCTTTATCTCCTTCCAGTTGTCGGTGTCGTATCACTACAACGCCTCTGTCTCTTATAAATTTTGCCATCCAAATATTTATTAGCCGCCTTGTCTGTTCAATGGCCGTGATGTCTCGGGCACCTTGCCATACCGCTCTCGGCACAATCTTTGACCATACTATAGTTATTTTTGTGAAAAATTCTCTGAAGCGCTCAGTGTCTAGTTTCATTATTGCCATTAGTTATGCGCTCTTGTGATAACCTATGTCGTTTCCCCCGGCCTGTATAACTAAGATGACCGGACCTCTTGCCTCTCTCCCTACCTTGATTACGTCCATTAGTACCTGTGGCCATTGCAGGCCTCTAATACCTCTCCAGTTGAAATATGTGTTATGAAACTCAAATTTCCTCCCGCCTGGGCTGACTTTCGCCCTTTTTTCTGCACAATATATATACGAGTGGCCTATCACCCACACTGTTGGCTTAGCGTCACCTGTAAAAGAAACAAACCACGTTAGGATAGCAAGTTCGGTCTTATGTATCTCGCCAAACACGTGGATCGCCTTCTCCCTATCCTCTGAACTTCCGTTATAGACAGTCCTGCTCTTGCTGCTTCCATGGCCGTGCCTATGCGGAATGAGTGTGTCCCATAATCTTTGGGGTGGTTCCCTGCCGATGTTAGGTATTTATTAAATATAGCTTGGAACTGGTATCTTGATAATGGCGTTCCATCAATGTGTGATAGGAAGAAATTACTTTGTGATCTGATGGTTATATATGTTTTTACTATTGTTACCCGACTCAGCGTACCGTTTGTGGGTTGTAGAAGTACCCAAGTGCCCCTGCCCGCTGGAACCGTTTTCGATTTGCGTTTGCGTAGACGTATTGCATTATTGGCTATGACTACGTTCTGGTATAATAAGCCTCCTCTGGTGGTAATTTTGGATTGAGGGACTAATTTGCTTATGCATAGCGCCCCGAAGAAGGCGATCGCAAATGCAGTAGACAGTAATGGTGCTTCGAATTGTGAGTGTCATGTTAATGGTGTTAGGGATATGATGTGAGAAATCAGTTTTAGTGACACGGGAGGGGATGTCTATGTTAGAACCCTCCTGTTAGTTTTGCTATCTTGTGTTTTGCAGTCACGTGATCAGCTGACTATATATTCCTGCTCCGCCCTTCTGGCTTGGCTGGACTTCAGTGTTTTTTGCCTGTCTCTCTAGCCAGGTGCTTCATTGCCTATCTCTGTCTAGTTTGCTTGGTCCTCTGGGACCTCTAGTACTTTTTGTCAGTTTGTCTTTTTGCTCTGCAACAACTTCTGTTAGGAGGTGTCCTATTTTTGCCCCAGTCCTTAGTTCTTTTATGGACCCCTCCTTTATTCTATAGGTCTCCGTTCAGACTAGCCGAGGACAAAGGCAGGTCTGTTCACAAGTAACAGGCTGCCCGCTACATCATAGGGATTCAGCTTAGTCTTACTGTAGGGACAGCTTTTCCCATTCTTTCCTTAGTTTATGTTGCAGATCATAACAGTAAGTCCAGCCCAAAAAAAAACAACTAAAAGGAAAGAAATTAGGGGATCAGTATGGTTTCCGTCCAGGAGTTGGCTCAACGCCTGCAAGGATTTTATCTGGAGGTGGCCGAGCTTCAGCAACATGTGAGTAGCAGTCCTGGAGCACATTTTGTGGAACCGAAGGTAGGACTGCCTGATGTTTTTTATGGTAAACAGCAAGATTTTTTTTCCTTTAAAAATGCTTGTTTGTTATATTTTCGTTTGAGACCAAGATCCTCTGGGAATGAATCACAGTGCATTAGTTTTATTATGTCACTTTTGCGCAAAGAACCACAGGATTGGGCCTTTTCTCTCCAGCCTAATGATCCGTGTTTAAGTTCTGTTGAAGAATTTTTTTCTGCAATGGGGCTATTATATGACGATCCTGATCAAATCTCATCTGCTGAATCAGAACTTAGATGTTTGAATCAGGGGTCTGATGATGTTGAAAATTATTGCACACACTTTAGAAGGTGGGCTTCAGAAGTTAAGTGGAATGATTCGGCGCTGAAAAGTTTATTTCTTGCTGGTCTGAGTGAAAGGGATAAGGATTTGCTAATTGCATTCCCTGCACCTGAGACTCTGCAGGAAGCTATGCTGTTAGCTGTTCGTGTGGACAGGAGAATAAGGTCCAGGGTCAATGATGTAAAAACTCCTGTAACTTCAGGTCCTAGTTTCCAGAAAATCTGCTCTGACAGCGGAGAACCATTGGAGGTTGGGGCGATGTCACTCCGCTCTCAAGAAAGAGATCGGAGATTCGCCGAAGGTTTGTGTCTTTATTGTGGTAAAGCTGATCATTTGATTAAGTATTGTGAGCGTCGTTTAAGTAAAGAAAAAAAAAAGGTCAGTCACACCCGTATAGCTTGTTTATGCTCTGCAGGAGTGTTCCTTTCTGGGTGTACTACTCTGCAGGGAGATTTGATTGAATTTCAGGTATTTGTGGATTGTGGTTCAACACTTAATGTGATTGATAAAGGGTTTTTGGAAAAACTTAAATTGAAATCCAAACTAGTGTTGAGCCACCCCCGTAGTGTTCGAGTTCGGTTCGGTTCGTCGAACACCCGTGTGTTCGCCGAACTGTTCGTCGAACTGTTCGTCGAACACCTTCGAACACCGTTAAAACCAATGGCAGGCAAACAAAAACACATAGAAACACATAGAAAACACCTTCAAAGGTGTCCAAAAGCTGACAAACTGCTCAGAAGACACAACTAACACATGGAAAAGTGACAAGTACATATAGTCATGCGAAAAGAAAAGAGGTGGAGGAGTAAAAGGAGGGGGAGACACAGATATAGGCATGTCATGCCCTTCTAAAATCCAAAAAGTGAGAAGCCGAGACGGCCAGTCCGCTCCTGCCCGTGCCACCTCCGTGTCGCCGGGTTTGTGCCAGAGCCGCGGTGAACCCTGACGGCCAGCCCCCCTCTCCCAATACTGGTGCCTGTCCGCTGGTGGGTCGAGAGAGCCCCCCTGTGGTGGAGGCAGCTCTAAGCTTTTTAATTTAAATTGTCCCTCTAATTTGAATGAATACACTTTAAATCCATTTACAAGGATCTATTGGAGGGCAAGTCTCATGCCAGCAGCCGCGTAATTCCAGCTCCAGTAGCGTCCACTAAAGCTGCTGCAGTTAAAAAGCTTTTATAAGGATCGAGCTCGGCTGTCCACCGCAAGGCATCCTAGTGCCAGTCCCAGCCCCTATGCCTTGGGGTGCCTCCTGATGCTCTTCACTGAGTATCCCGTGGTCCCGAAGCATTTCCTTTGAAAAAATTAAGTGTCCAAACTACAGGTGGTGTAGCTTGCTTAACAGCCGGGATAATCCGCTGACTAGCAGACACTGCTACTAGGCACAAAGTATTTCCTGGGCTAGATGCAGTTAAAAATTTGTAAGTAGATACTCTCGTTGGATGCTGAGAAAGCATTCCATAGAGTCTCCTGGCACGCCATATATGATTCTCTTAAAAAGCTTGGGGTAGGGGTCTAGGGGACCCTTTTATAGCCAAAATCACGGCCCTGTATCACAATACGTCACCTAGGCTGAAGATAAATGGAACTGTAGCACCGTGGGCTCGGTTGCTACAGACGTATTGCACCTCACCCAGAGGTGTGATATCTCACTCTCAGATAAGGATGGAGTGTGGATCAGGACCCGACACCTGCATGCATTACACCACATTGCCGTGGGGCAGGGCGACCAATATGCCCCTGAGATGGGCACGACAGTCCCTGTCCCTGGCTGGAGTGGGGGGAGGGAACACTGAGGAAGGGGAACCCTGCAGTGCAGGAGCAGGGAGGAAGCAGTTCCTGGGTGCATTGAGAAGGGAGTATAAAAGGTGGGCACCATCTTAGTTCAGTGCAGAGAAGTCTGAGCAGAAGTGGCAGGGAGCAGGGGCTCTGCATGAGCTCTGCTCCGGAGGCGGGCCTAGTAACAGAGGCCCAGGCCTGCAAGAGGGAGAAGGAAGGAAGAGGAGCGGAGAAGGCTCCAGGAACGAGGAATGAAGGGATCCCAGGGGTGCGGACGGGCGAGTCGCCACCGCACGCCCGAATCCACCTGCGTGGAGGGGTCAGGCCAAAGGGGGAGACCGGTCCCCGAACTAGTGGAGGCAGGAAACGACCCTCAGCTAGAAACCGGAGGCTCTGACATTTTATGTGGTGCAGCCCCTTGCTCCACCCGCTAGGAAGGCACCACATAGGGTCAGGGAAACTGGCGCCAAGTTTACCAAGAGGAGGCCCGAGGCAGCCGGACAGAAGTGTTGGTAAGAAAGGCCAGACAAAGGACACACAAAGGGGGTCCTGTGAAGCGCTCCAAAGTTATCTGGGAGTTGTCTGAGCCCCTCACCTGGTGAGCACAGTACGACGTGGGCAGCCGTTACCTGCAGACGTGGTCTGGATAATAAGAACTGTGAGTAAAGGCCCTGAACTGCATCACTGACTCCGTGTTGTTACTGCTGCTGCCCTGCACCATCACCCCCATCCTCCGCATACACTGCCCTGAGGCTATACTCCTCCCGTGGGGAGTTATGCTACGCTCTGCTGCACCCACAACACCAGCCTTAGCGGTCTGCCCTGTAGCGGCGGTTCACTCTGACCGCAATCCACGGGTGGCGTAGTCGGACATTTAAACATCAAAACCACATAAATAGTTCCGCCACTGGTTTGACCGCCCTGAGCCACGGAACCGGATCGCCGCCACGAAGACTACAACCACCAGCATCCACCAAAAAGGGTCCGGCTCCGGGTGTCCCAAGGCCCAGGGGGTGCGTCAGAACATTTTCATCACCTTTCACAGTCACCAATGGGACAAGGCAGGGATGTCCTCTGTCCCCTCTCTTATACATCCTAGTGACGGAGCACCTGCTCTCATCAATTCGCCATAACCCCAATATTAGGTGGATTGAGGTGGGAGGCACCGAGTACAAGTGCTCTCTATTTGCTGATGATGTCCTAGTATATATCACTCAATCACATATATCCATCCCTGCTGTTATGGCTGAAATAGATGACTTTGTTACATGGTAAAATTTTAAAATCAATGCAGCGAAGTCTGAGGCCCTCGATGTCTCCCTCCCTAAATCCATATAGGATTCCATCCAGTCCAACTTTCCCTTTGCCTGGCCCTCACAGGGTATCAAATACTTAGGAATTCCTATTCATAGAGACCTCTCCCATCTATGTTATCTTAATTTTGGGCCCTTTATTGAACAATTCCATACAGACCACGGTTGGCAAGTTAGAACTGTAAGATTCACTACGTGAACCACTGGTGTTTTGTGGAAAAGCACATGTACACCGCGTTCCAAATTATTATGCAAAAAGTGTTTAGGAGTGATAAGGGAAGAATTTGTTTGTTTGTCAGTTAAACTCATTGATGGTGATGTGTGTCAGGGCTCTTTATATCACTGTAAGCAATTGCAGACACCTGTGCTAATTAGTTTGGCAGGTGTGTCCAATGAAAGGCAAGACTACTTAAGAAGGCTCTCTCACATTATTAAGCAGCCTACATTTTCTGCCAAAATGGGAAAGAAAAAGGATGTGTCGGCTGCTGAGAAGCAACAAATTGTGGAGTGTTTAGGTCAAGGCATGACTACAATCAACATTGTGCGATGATCAGGATGAAGTGTCTTGGCAATCAAGAAGTATGTAGCTGATTCACAGTACACACGTGTGCGTGCTGATAAGGGCAAATTGAGGACTCTTTCCTACAGGCAATTACGTCAGGTTGAAAGAGCAGCGGCAAAAAAGCCTTGTCATAGCAGCAGACAAGTTTTTGAAGCTGCTTGTGCCTCCAACGTCCTCCGAACAACAAGATGCAGGGTCCTTCAGAGGTTTGCAGCTGTGCATACGCCATCCTGTCGACCTCCTCTATCCACTTCACACAAGCAGAAACGGCTCCAGCGGGCCAAACATTACATGAAGACTGATTTCAAAACTGTTTTGTTCACGGATGAGTGCCGTGCAGCGCTCGATGGTCCAGATGAATGGAGTGGAGGATGGCTGGTTGATGGACACCCCACGCAAACACGGCTACAGCGCCAACAAGGAGGAGGTGGAGTAATGTTTTGGGCTGGAATCATGGGGAGAGAGATTGTCGGCCCCTTTAGGATCCCTGAAGGCGCTAAAGATGAACTCCATAATGTATGTGGATTTTCTCAAACAGCACTTCCTGCCATGGTTCAAGAAGAAGAACCGTGTATTTCACAGCAAGATCATTTTTCTGCATGATAATGCACCATCTCATGCTGCACATAAAACATCTGCATCTCTGGCTGATATGGGCATAAAAGGGGACAAACTTATGGTGTGACCCCCATGCTCCCCTGACCTCTACCCCATTCAGAACCTTTGGAGCATCATTAAAAGGAGTGTCTATGATGGCGGGAGGCAGTTCACATCTAAGCAACAGCTCTGGGAGGGTATTCTGTCCTCATGCAAAACAATTGAAGCAGAAACCATCCAAAACCTGACAAATTCAATGGACGAGAGAGTTCAGAAGCTCCTTTCGAACAAGGGGTCCTATGTGAAAATGTAACATCACCTAGAATAAAGTTTTGAGTTGAAAACTGTTTGATTTCAGTTTCTAACAACCTGCTATTGCTTATAATTTCAAAAATGACCATTTTTTTGGTCTTTATTAAAATGAAAAGGTTGATCGAAAAGTTTGGGGGATCTAAGAGTGTGGCAACCCAGTAGTCATGATTACTTCGAATTCTGACAATATGAGGGTCATGCTGCAGGTAGTGCAGCAAGAAGGCACTTATGTGTCTTGCGCATCTCGGAGCCCCAAAATTATTTTCCGGGCTAGATGCAGCTAAAAATTATTTTTAATTTTAAATCTGGTGAAGCTTATTATAGATGGCCTAATAGGATCAGTGCTGCACACTGCTACAAAGCCCAAATTATTTTCCAGTCAAGATACAGATAAACATGATTAGTAATTTGAAAGCTTAAAACGGTTGGTAGGGTGATTTTAACCAATCATCAAGCTTTTACTCTCCCCAGGATGACACAGGGGTAGAAAAGTTGTTTCGGATCCATGATTTGTTCATCTTTATGAACGTGAGTCTGTCTACATTATCAGTGGAGAGCCGCGTGCGCTTATCTGTCAGCACACCACCAGCAGCGCTGAACACACGTTCAGACAGAACGCTGGCTGCGGGGCATGACAAGATCTCCAAGGCGTAAGTGGCTAGCTCCGGCCATTTATCCAGATTGGAAGCCCAAAAAGAGCAAGGGTCCAGTGACACAGTCGTGGCTTCAATGTTTACTTGGAGATACTCCTGTACCATCGTCTCTAGGCGTTGACTATGTGTCAGACTTCTTGTCTCCTGTGGCCTTGCAAAGGATGGGCTAAAAAAGTGGTGAAATAATTCCGCAAAATTGATGTTACCAGCAGATACTGTGGTTCTGTTACGGTTTGAGTGCTGAACACTTGACGGTCCCACGGTTGGCAAGTTGGAACTGTGAGATTCACTACGTGCACCACTGGTATTTTGTGGAAAAGCACATGTAAGATTCTGCAACAGTCTCTGCTGATACTCCTGCATGCGTGCATCCCTTTCTATGGCAGGAATAATTTCTGCAAATTTACTTTTGTACCGGGGATCTAACAGTGTGGCAACCCAGTAGTCAGGATTATTTCTAATTCTCACAATTCGAGGGTCATGTTGCAGGTAGTGCAGCAAGAAGGCACTCATGTGTGTTGCGCATCCAGGAGCACCAAGTCCCTGTTGTGTTGGTGGCGAGGTAACAATCATGCTTCCTTCCTCTGTCCTCTCCCCCCAACCTCGCACATCAGAAATGTGATCAAGGTCTCCCTCATCTGATGAGTCTTCCATCAGTTCGTCCTCCACTTCTTCCTGGGCTCCTGCACCTTCCTCACTAGTTTGGCTGCTACCATGCGCCCTGGTAAAATCATCTCCCCCACCCTCACATGCCTGCCGCCTTGGTGCTGCCGACCGTCTGGACCTTGCAGATGTTAGCCCTTCCGCATACAACTCCTCCTCCTCTACTTCCTCCACCTCCTCTTATGCCACCACCTGACTCCGAATTCTGTTTAACATGTGCTCCAGCATGTAAATCACCGGAATAGTCATGCTGATAATGGCATCGTCAGCACTAAACATCTTCGTCGCCATTTCAAAACTGTGCAGAAGGGTGCATAGGTCCCTGATCTGAGACCACTCCACCAGCGTGATTTGCCCCACCTCTGAATCTCGTTGGCCCAGGCTATACGTCAGAACGTATTGCACCAGGGCTTGTCGGTGCTGCCACAGTCGCTGCAACATGTGCAGAGTTGAATTCCACCGGGTAGGCACATCGCATTTTAGCCGGTGAAGTGGCAGGCCCAACGACTTCTGTAGAGATGTAAGTCGCTGAGCTGCGGGATGCGAACGGCGGAAGTGAGCACACAGCGACCGTGCCTTCTGCAGAAGGCCATCTAGTACGGCATAGTGGGCTAAAAATTGCTGGACAACCAGGTTCAACACGTGAGCCATACAAGGCACGTGTGTGACATTGCCCCGGCGAAGGGCCGCACCCAGGTTTGCAGCATTGTCGCACACGGCCTTCCCTGGTTTCAGGTCCAGTGGAGACAACCATTCATGAAATTGGTTCTCCAGAGCTGACCACAACTCCTCAGCTGTGTGACTCACATTTCCCAGACATTTCAATGTAAAAACCGCCTGATGACGTTGAGCCCTACTGCCAGCATAGTAAGGAGGTGTGCAGGATCCCTTCTGCGCAGTTAGAAAGCTTGTGGCATGACCAGACAGGCTTTGGGTGCAGGTGGAAGACCGAGAGGAGGTTGAGGAGGCAGAAGCAGTGGAGGAACTTTGACATAAAGAGGATTGACGCACAACTCGTGGGGACGGCAAGACTTGGACAGCAGCCCCTTGTTCTGCTGTCACCATAGTTACCCAGTGCACAGTCAGCGACATGTAACGCCCCTGTCCATGCCTACTCGTCCAAGTGTCTGTGGTGAAATGCACCCTGTCACACACAGAGTTTCTCAAAGAAGCGGTGATGTTGTGTGCGACATGCTGGTGGAGCGCAGGCACACCTTTCTTTGAGAAGTAGTGCCGACTGGGCATCTGGTACTGGGGCACTGCGACGGACATAAGGTCTCGAAAATCCTCTGTGTCCACCAGGCGGAAAGGCAGCATTTCTGTAGCCAAGAGCTTGCAGATGGTGAAATTCAACCTCTTAGCTTTCTCATGGCTAGGAGGAAATGGTCTTTTACTTGTCCACATCTGAGGGACCGAGGGCTGGCTATTGTGCTTAGACGGGGTTGATAAGGGTGTCCCCGGCAAACTGCCGGTCTGTGAGGAAGATGCAGGCGGACATGTTAGGTTGCCTTGATCCAAAGGTGGTGCTATCGATGTCGGACAGCGCTCAAGACCAGCTGGTGTTACCACCTCCAAAGAAAATGATGACCTGCCAATCACGCTGGCTGTTGCGGGTAAAGAGGTGGCAGGTCTGCGCCCCAAAACAGGTGTGACTGCTGTCCCCCCAGTCACAGAGGATGAAGAGGCCGCGGATGCACAAGATATGGCAGACGGTGGTTGGCCCGGCCGGCTAGGCCGCATTGTAGCACACTGAGCTTCCCACTGCAACTTATGCTTCATGTCCATGTGCCGGTTCATGCATGAAGTACTCAAACTATGTATTTTTTGGCCTCTACTTAGCTTTTGCTGACAAATGTTACAGATAACACGAGTTGGGTCATCTTTATCGATCTGAAAAAATGCCCAGGCTATGCAAGGCTTAGCACCCATGCGACCTGAAGAGCCACCACGACTTGTGGTGAGAGGCAGAGTTGTGTTTGAGGATGCAGTTGTTGACGTGCTTCCAGTACTACGTCTCTGTCCAGGAAGGCGCAACCTGACCTCGTCGTCACTAGCATCTTCCTCCACCTCCTCTGCTGACCTCATCTCTTGGCTGACTGTGGGTTGACAGTAAGTGGGATCTCCGACCTCATCATCATCACCCTGTGCGTTATCACACCCGTCGTCCTCAGAGCCAACCTGTTCCTGCCCTGACAAAAAACTAAAGTTGTCGCTCCAATCAGGTATTTGAGTCTTATCATCGTCTTCCTCATTGTCTCCACCAACAGGAGTTACAGTTTGGGAATGAGGGTCTACATTATGGTCAGAACCTTCTGCGTCTGGTCCTGGATCCGACTCATAAAGATTCTGGGCATCAGTGCAGATCATTTCCTCGTCTGGATTCACAGAAGCGCTGGAGTCGACCTCTGATTCCCAGGCTATAGTATGAGTAAACAGCTCTGCAGACTCAACCATCTGTTCTACCTCATACTCAGACGGGCAGCTGGAGATTTGGGAGCTGTGAGGAAGCAAGTGCGATTTGGGTGACACCTTTGAGGACTGGAGTATTTGTGATGTTGAAGTTGATGTGGAGGAGAGACCACTTAAAGGAGCACTTGATATCCGTTGAAGCACCTGCTGTTTTTGTGCCTCATCTGGAATTTGTAGCGATTGGCGTGGCCGTAAGAAAGGGATCTTATCACATTGTCCGCTAAAAGAAGTAGACATTTTAGTTTGGCTGGAAGATGGTCTTTCTTCTGCACCTACCCCACGGACACAACCTTTTTTCCCCTTCCCAACACGCCTATTCCCCTTTCCACCATCAGCAGGCCTTTTTCCACTCATTTTGGTGGTTAACTAATTCACAACTCTGGAGTTGTTTGCACAAAAAAACAATGGATGGTAACCGAGCAGAGCTGAGTGGCCAAACTGTGGTATTAGGCCAAAACTATTGGCTGGGTTAGATGCAGAAAAAAATTATTTTTAATTTGCAACCTGATGGAGGTCAGTATAGATGGACTAATAGACCAAGTCCCACACACCGCTAGAAGCCCAAATATTTTTTCAGAGCTAGATGCAGAAAATTTTTTTATTCAATTTGCAACCTGATGGAGGTCAGTATAGATGGATTAATAGACCAAGTCCCACACACTGCTAGAAGCCCAAATATTTTTTCAGAGCTAGATGCAGAAAAAAAATATTTTTAATTTGCAACCTGATGGAGGTCAGTATAGATGGACTAATAGACCAAGTCCCACACACCGCTAGAAGCCCAAATATTTTTTCAGAGCTAGATGCAGAAAAAAATTATATTCAATTTGCAACCTGCGGGAGGTCAGTATAGAAGGACTAATAGAACAAGTCCCACACTCTGCTAGAAGCCCAAATATTTTTTCAGAGCTAAATGAAGAAAAAAAATATTTTTAATTTGCAACCTGATGGAGGTCAGTATAGATGGACTAATAGACCAAGTCCCACACACTGCTAGAAGCCCAAATATTTTTTCAGAGCTAGATGCAGAAAAAAATTATTTTTAATTTGCAACCTGATGGAGGTCAGTATAGATGGACTAATAGAACAAGTCCCACACGCTGCTAGAAGCCCAAATATTTTTTCAGAGATAAATGAAGAAAAAAATTATTTTTAATTTGCAACCTGATGGAGGTCAGTATAGATGGACTAATAGACCAAGTCCCACACACTGCTAGAAGCCCAAATATTTTTTCAGAGCTAGATGCAGAAAAAAATTATTTTTAATTTGCAACCTGATGGAGGTCAGTATAGATGGACTAATAGACCAAGTCCCACACACCGCTAGAAGCCCAAATATTTTTTCAGAGCTAGATGCAGAAAATTTTTTTATTCAATTTGCAACCTGATGGAGGTCAGTATAGATGGACTAATAGACCATGGCACATGGACATGAAGCATAAGTTGCAGTGGGAAGCTCAGTGTGCTACAATGCGGTCTACAATGCGGTCTAGCCGGCCGGGCCAACCACCGTCTGCCATATCTTGTGCATCCGCGGCCTCTTCATCCTCTGTGACTGGGGGGACAGCAGTCACACCTGTTTTGGGGCGCAGACCTGCCACCTCTTTACCCGCAACAGCCAGCGTGATTGGCAGGTCATCATTTTCTTTGGAGGTGGTAACACCAGCTGGTCTTGAGCGCTGTCCGACATCGATAGCACCACCTTTGGATCAAGGCAACCTAACATGTCCGCCTGCATCTTCCTCACAGACCGGCAGTTTGCCGGGGACACCCTTATCAACCCCGTCTAAGCACAATAGCCAGCCCTCGGTCCCTCAGATGTGGACAAGTAAAAGACCATTTCCTCCTAGCCATGAGAAAGCTAAGAGGTTGAATTTCACCATCTGCAAGCTCTTGGCTACAGAAATGCTGCCTTTCCGCCTGGTGGACACAGAGGATTTTCGAGACCTTATGTCCGTCGCAGTGCCCCAGTACCAGATGCCCAGTCGGCACTACTTCTCAAAGAAAGGTGTGCCTGCGCTCCACCAGCATGTCGCACACAACATCACCGCTTCTTTGAGAAACTCTGTGTGTGACAGGGTGCATTTCACCACAGACACTTGGACGAGTAGGCATGGACAGGGGCGTTACATGTCGCTGACTGGGCACTGGGTAACTATGGTGACAGCAGGACAAGGGGCTGCTGTCCAAGTCTTGCCGTCCCCACGAGTTGTGCGTCAATCCTCTTTATGTCATTTTTCCTCCACTGCTTCTGCCTCCTCAGCCTCCTCTCGGTCTTCCACCTGCACCCAAAGCCTGTCTGGTCATGCCACAAGCTTTCTAACTGCGCAGAAGGGATCCTGCACACCTCCTTACTATGCTGGCAGTAGGGCTCAACGTCATCAGGCGGTTTTTACATTGAAATGTCTGGGAAATGTGAGTCACACAGCTGAGGAGTTGTGGTCAGCTCTGGAGAACCAATTTCATGAATGGTTGTCTCCACTGGACCTGAAACCAGGGAAGGCCGTGTGCGACAATGCTGCAAACCTGGGTGCGGCCCTTCGCCGGGGCAATGTCACACACGTGCCTTGTATGGCTCACGTGTTGAACCTGGTTGTCCAGCAATTTTTAGCCCACTATCCCAGACTAGATGGCCTTCTGCAGAGGGCACGGTCGCTGTGTGCTCACTTCCGCCGTTCGCATCCCGCAGCTCAGCGACTTACATCTCTACAGAAGTCGTTGGGCCTGCCACTTCACCGGCTAAAATGCGATGTGCCTACCCGGTGGAATTCAACTCTGCACATGTTGCAGCGACTGTGGCAGCACCGACAAGCCCTGGTGCAATACGTTCTGACGTATAGCCTGGGCCAACGAGATTCAGAGGTGGGGCAAATCACGCTGGAGGAGTGGTCTCAGATCAGGGACCTATGCACCCTTCTGCACAGTTTTGAAATGGCGACGAAGATGTTTAGTGCTGACGATGCCATTATCAGCATGACTATTCCGGTGATTTACATGCTGGAGCACATGTTAAACAGAATTCGGAGTCAGGTGGTGGCACAAGAGGAGGTGGAGGAAGTAGAGGAGGAGGAGTTGTATGCGGAAGGGCTAACATCTGCAAGGTCCAGAAGGTCGGCAGCACCAAGGCGGCAGGCATGTGAGGGTGGGGGAGATGGTTTTACCAGGGCGCATGGTAGCAGCCAAACTAGTGAGGAAGGTGCAGTAGCCCAGTAAGAAGTGGAGGACGAACTGATGGAAGACTCATCAGATGAGGGAGACCTTGATCACATTTCTGTTGTGCGAGGTTGGGGGGAGAGGACAGAGGAAGGAAGCATGATTGTTACCTCGCCACCAACACAACAGGGACTTGGTGCTCCTGGATGCGCAACACACATGAGTGCCTTCTTGCTGCACTACCTGCAACATGACCCTCGAATTGTGAGAATTAGAAATAATCCTGACTACTGGGTTGCCACACTGTTAGATCCCCGGTACAAAAGTAAATTTGCAGAAATTATTCCTGCCATAGAAAGGGATGCACGCATGCAGGAGTATCAGCAGAGACTGTTGCAGAATCTTACATGTGCTTTTCCACAAAATACCAGTGGTGCACGTAGTGAATCTCACAGTTCCAACTTGCCAACCGTGGTCTGTATGGAATTGTTCAATAAAGGGCCCAAAATTAAGATAACATAGATGGGAGAGGTCTCTATGAATAGGAATTCCTAAGTATTTGATACCCTGTGAGGGCCAGGCAAAGGGAAAGTTGGACCGGATGGAATCCTATATGGATTTAGGGAGGGAGACATCGCGGGCCTCAGACTTCGCTGCATTGATTTTAAAATTTTACCATGTAACAAAGTGATCTATTTCAGCCATAACAGCAGGGATGGATATATGTGATTGAGTGATATATACTAGGACATCATCAGCAAATAGAGAGCACTTGTACTCGGTGCCTCCCACCTCAATCCACCTAATATTGGGGTTATGGCGAATTGATGAGAGCAGGTGCTCCGTCACTAGGATGTATAAGAGAGGGGACAGAGGACATCCCTGCCTTGTCCCATTGGTGATTGTGAAAGGTGATGAAAATGTTCTGACGCACCCCCTGGGCCTTGGGACACCCGGAGCCGGACCCTTTTTGGTGGATGCTGGTGGTTGTAGTCTTCGTGGCGGCGATCCGGTTCCGTGGCTCAGGGCGGTCAAACCAGTGGCGGAACTATTTATGTGGTTTTGATGTTTAAATGTCCGACTACGCCACCCGTGGATTGCGGTCAGAGTGAACCGCCGCTACAGGGCAGACCGCTAAGGCTGGTGTTGTGGGTGCAGCAGAGCGTAGCATAACTCCCCATGGGAGGAGTATAGCCTCAGGGCAGTGTATGCGGAGGATGGGGGTGATGGTGCAGGGCAGCAGCAGTAACGACACGGAGTCAGTGATGCAGTTCAGGGCCTTTACTCACAGTTCTTATTATCCAGACCACGTCTGCAGGTAACGGCTGCCCACGTCGTACTGTGCTCACCAGGTGAGGGGCTCAGACAACTCCCAGATAACTTTGGAGCGCTTCACAGGACCCCCTTTGTGTGTCCTTTGTCTGGCCTTTCTTACCAACACTTCTGTCCGGCTGCCTCGGGCCTCCTCTTGGTAAACTTGGCGCCAGTTTCCCTGACCCTATGTGGTGCCTTCCTAGCGGGTGGAGCAAGGGGCTGCGCCACATAAAATGTCAGAGCCTCCGGTTTCTAGCTGAGGGTCGTTTCCTGCCTCCACTAGTTCGGGGACCGCTCTCCCCCTTTGGCCTGACCCCTCCACGCAGGTGGATTCGGGCGTGCGGTGGCGACTCGCCCGTCCGCACCCCTGGGATCCCTTCATTCCTCGTTCCTGGAGCCTTCTCCGCTCCTCTTCCTTCCTTCTCCCTCTTGCAGGCCTGGGCCTCTGTTACTAGGCCCGCCTCCGGAGCAGAGCTCATGCAGAGACCCTGCTCCCTGCCACTTCTGCTCAGACTTCTCTGCACTGAACTAAGATGGTGCCCACCTTTTATACTCCCTTCTCAATGCACCCAGGAACTGCTTCCTCCCTGCTCCTGCACTGCAGGGTTCCCCTTCCTCAGTGTTCCCTCCCCCCACTCCAGCCAGGGACAGGGACTGTCGTGCCCATCTCAGGGGCATATTGGTCGCCCTGCCCCACGGCAATGTGGTGTAATGCATGCAGGTGTCGGGTCCTGATCCACACTCCATCCTTATCTGAGAGTGAGATATCACACCTCTGGGTGAGGTGCAATACGTCTGTAGCAACCGAGCCCTCGGTGCTACAGTTCCATTTATCTTCAGCCTAGGTGACGTATTGTGATACAGGGCTGTGATTTTGGCTATAAAAGGGTCCCCTAGACCCCTACCCCAAGCTTTTTAAGAGAATCATATATGGCGTGCCAGGAGACTCTATGGAATGCTTTCTCAGCATCCAACGAGAGTATCTACTTACAAATTTTTAACTGCATCTAGCCCAGGAAATACTTTGTGCCTAGTAGCAGTGTCTGCTAGTCAGCGGATTATCCCGGCTGTTAAGCAAGCTACACCACCTGTAGTTTGGACACTTAATTTTTTCAAAGGAAATGCTTCGGGACCACGGGATACTTAGTGAAGAGCATCAGGAGGCACCCCAAGGCATAGGGGCTGGGACTGGCACTAGGATGCCTTGCGGTGGACAGCCGAGCTCGATCCTTATAAAAGCTTTTTAACTGCAGCAGCTTTAGTGGACGCTACTGGAGCTGGAATTACGCGGCTGCTGGCATGAGACTTGCCCTCCAATAGATCCTTGTAAATGGATTTAAAGTGTATTCATTCAAATTAGAGGGACAATTTAAATTAAAAAGCTTAGAGCTGCCTCCACCACAGGGGGGCTCTCTCGACCCACCAGCGGACAGGCACCAGTATTGGGAGAGGGGGGCTGGCCGTCAGGGTTCACCGCGGCTCTGGCACAAACCCGGCGACTCGGAGGTGGCACGGGCAGGAGCGGACTGGCCGTCTCGGCTTCTCACTTTTTGGATTTTAGAAGGGCATGACATGCCTATATCTGTGTCTCCCCCTCCTTTTACTCCTCCACCTCTTTTCTTTTCGCATGACTATATGTACTTGTCACTTTTCCATGTGTTAGTTGTGTCTTCTGAGCAGTTTGTCAGCTTTTGGACACCTTTGAAGGTGTTTTCTATGTGTTTCTATGTGTTTTTGTTTGCCTGCCATTGGTTTTAACGGTGTTCGAAGGTGTTCGACGAACAGTTCGACGAACAGTTCGGCGAACACACGGGTGTTCGACGAACCGAACCGAACTCGAACACTACGGGGGTGGCTCAACACTACTTAGAACAGAAAGATAGAGCATCACACATAGATTGATAGATAGAAACATGTCAGTCACATATATAAGAAGTACAGTGATAGTGTTGATCACTGTACTTGTCATTTAGTGTTAAAATAAAGGATTTATTAAATAAAAAATTGGCATGGGGTTCCCCGTAATTTTAGTCTCTAGCGGAGGTTAAGCAGACGGCTGGGGCAGATGTTTGAAGCCTGGGAAGGGGGTAATACCCACGGAGCTTCCCAGGCTACTAATATCAGCCCCCAGCTGAATACCTAGCCTTTACTAGCTATTAAAATGGGGGACCCCCCCAAAAAAATGACGTGGGGTCCCCCCTATTTAAATAGCTAGCAAAGGCTAAGCAGACAGCTGGGGGCTGATATTAATAGCCCAGGAAGGGTGCTATGAATATTGGCCCCCTCCCAGGCTAGAAACACCAGCCGTCAGCCGCCCCAGAAATGGCGCATCCGTAGGATGCGCCAAATCTGGCACTTAGCCTCGCTCTTCCCACTGCCCTGTAGCGGTGGCAGGGGGTAATAGGGCTGGGGTTGATGTCAGCTTATAATGCCAGCTGACATCAAGCCCAGCTTAGTAATGGAGAGGCGTCTATAAGACACCCCCATTACTAACCCCATAGTCAAAGTTAAAAGAAAACACAAACACCCAGAATAAAGTCCTTTAATTGAAATAAACACACAATTCTTTATTGTTCTAAATTAAACCATACTTACCACCATGCCCATTCCAGCTGAAGCCAACGATCTCCTGCAATAAAAGTAAAATAATAAACCAACATCATCCTTACCTTTCCATGGTTCCCACGACAGCTTCAGCTCTGCTACATCGAGATGACAGGCTGGACCGCAGCAGAACGCTGCCATCCAGCCTGTCATCCCGCAGACACTGAGAAGCGCAGGCTTGCTTGCGCTCCTCAGTGTCTGGCTGTGACAGCATAAAGATGAGCCGAGGTCATGTCCAATGAGCTCGGCTCACCTCATGCACGTCACTGACAGCGTGGGAGAATTCTCACGCTGAAGCGCTGAGTGCAGGAGAATTTTCCCACGCTGTCAGTGACATGCATGAGGCTGATATTTAAATTTGGCGCACAAATCGGTGATTGGTCGCGGGCAGCGTCCGCGACCAATCAGCACAGTAGTGTTTAACTTTGGCGGCAAGATCAGTGATTGGTCGCGGTCAAGACGGCGACCAATTACCGATTTGTGCAGCACATTTAAATAGCGGCCGCGACCAATTGGATGTCAGCGCCGCTCCCCGGTCCTCCCTTCACGCCCTAGCCGCATGGATGTCAGCGGCGC
Source organism: Phyllobates terribilis (assembly GCF_046119375.1). Classification (NCBI taxonomy): domain Eukaryota; kingdom Metazoa; phylum Chordata; class Amphibia; order Anura; family Dendrobatidae; genus Phyllobates; species Phyllobates terribilis. Next base: position 368,648,529 of record NW_027362767.1, read on the forward strand.
TGCCTGTGCGGATACTTCTGCTGCAAGAACCCGGGACATGAGCAGGCGCTCGGAGCAGAAGTATCCCGACCCGCAACGCCGCTCCCCGGTCCTCCCTTCACACCCTAGCCGCTGATGTCCCCACAGTATCCGCATGGTGTTACAAAGGTCCGGACATTTGTGTTAAAAATCGCTGATTGGTCGCTGGCGCTGCCCGCGACCAATCACCGATTTGGGCGCCAAATTTAAATATCGGCCGCGACCAATCACCCATCTTGGCTCCACATTTAAACACCGCTGTACTGATTGGTCGCGGACGCTATTTAAATGTGGCGCCAAAATCGGTGATTGGTCGCGCCCAGCGTCGGCGACCAATCAGCACAGCGGTGTTTAAATGTGGAGCCAAGATCGGTGATTGGTTGCGGCCGATATTTAAATTTGGCGCCCAAATCGGTGATTGGTCGCGGGCAGCGCCAGCGACCAATCAGCGATTTTTAACACAAATGTCCGGATCTTTGTAACACCATGCGGATACTGTGGGGAGATCAGCGGCTAGGGTGTCAAGGGAGGACCGGGGAGCGGAGCTGCGGGTCGGGGTACATCTGCTGCGAGCAGTCGCTCATCTCCCGGCTTCTCGCAGCGGAAGTATCCGACCAGGCAGTGGCGCTCCCCGGTCCTCACCAATACGATTCGCTGATTGGTCGCGCTCTCCGCACGCGACCAATCAGTGATCTTGGCGCTAAAGTTAAACACCGCTCTGCTGATTGGTCGCGGAAACTGCCCGCGACCAATCACCGATTTGGGCGCCACATTTAAATAGCGGCCGCGACCAATCAGTGAGATTGGCGCCAAATTTAAACAACGCTCTGCTGATTGGTCGCGGACTCCAGCCGCGACCAATCAGCGAGATTGGCGCCAAATTTAAATCCCGCTCTGCTAATTGGTCGCGGATGCCGGCCGCGACTAATCAGCATTATTGGCTCCAAATTTAAACACCGCTCTGCTGATTGATCGCGGTCGCCGTCCGCAACCAATCAGCAGTATTGGCGCCAAATTTAAACCCTGCTCGGCTGATTGGTCACGGTTGCCGGCCCCGACCAATCAGCGATTTTGGCGCCAAATTTAAACCCCGCTCTGCTGATTGGTCGCGACCGCCGGCCGCGACTAATCAACATTGTTGCCGCCAAATTTAAACACCGCCCTGCTGAATGATCACGGTCGTGACCAATCACCGTTATTGGCGCCAAATTTAAACACCGCTTTGCTGATTGGTCGCAACCGCAACCAATCAGCATTATTGGCGCAAAATTTAAACACCACCTTGCTGATTGGTCGCGACCGCGACCAATCAGCATTATTGGCGCAAAATTTAAACCCCGCTCTGCTGATTAGTCGCAACCGCCGGCAGTGACCAATCAGCGATATAGTCGCCAAATTTCAACACCGCTTTGCTGATTGGTCGCGGTTGCTGGCCGCGACCAGTCAGCGATTTTGGCGCCAAATTTAAACACCGCTCTGCTGATTGCGCCGGGTCTGCCGCATACATATTCTAGAATACCCGATGCGTTAGAATTGGGCCACCATCTAGTTTCATGAAATAATTAAAAAAAAAATTGACGTGGGGCTTCGCACTATATTTGTGTCCAGCCAGGTACAGCAGGCAGGAACGGGCTGCCCCCAACCACCAGCTACCTATTTGTACCTGGTTGGACACAACAATATAGGGAAGCCCTTTTTTTCTTAATTATTTCATGAATTTCATGAAATAATTAAAAAAAAAAATACGTGGGGCTTCGCCCTATTTTTGTGTCCAGCCAGGTACAACTAGGCAGCTAGGGGCTGGAATCTGCAACGCAGGGAGGCCCAAGCTTTCTGGGTCCCCCCACGCTGCAAATTGCAGTCCGCAGCCACCCCGGAAAATGGCGCGTTCATAGAAGCGCCATCTTCTGGCGCTGTACCCAACTCATCCAGGGCCCTGGTGCGGTGGCTCACTGGGTAATAAAGGGGTTAGGGCCAGCTTGGCATTATCAGCTGGCCCTAAGTCCGAAATTCATGGGGTCACGCCAATATTAGACATGACCACCATGAATTTCTAGTAAAGTATTTAAAAAAAACACAACACCCAGAATAAAGTCCTTTAATTGAAATAAACACACAATTCTTTATTGTTCTAAATTAAACCATACTTACCATCACGCCCATTCCAGCTGAAGCCAATGTCTTCTGCAATAAAAGTAAAATAATAAAGCAACCTCATCCTTACCTTTCCATGGTTCCCACGACAGCTTCAGCTCTGCTACATCGAGATGACAGGCTGGACCGCAGCAGAACGCTGCCATCCAGCCTGTCATCCCACAGACACTGAGAAGGGCAGGCATGCTTGCGCTTCTCAGTGTCTCGCTGTGACGGCATAAAGATGAGACGAGTTCATGTCCAATGATCTCAGCTCAGCTCATGCACGTCACTGACAGCGTGGGAAAATTCTCCTGCACTCAGCGCTACAGCGTGAGAATTCTCCCACGCTGTCAGTGACGTGTATGAGGTGAGCTGAGATCATTGGACATGAATGAGCTCACCTCATGCACGTCACTGACAGCGCGGGAAAATTCTCACGCTGTAGCGCTGAGTGCAGGAGAATTCTCCCACGCTGTGAGTGACGTGCATGAGGTGAGCTGAGTTCATTGGCCATGAACTCGTCTCATCTTTATGCCGTCACAGCGAGACACTGAGGAGCGCAAGCATGCCTGCGCTTCTCAGTGTCTGCGGGATGACAGGCTGGATGGCAGCGTTCTGCTGCGATCCAGCCTGTCATCTCGATGTAGCAGAGCTGAAGCTGTCGTGGGAACCATGGAAAGTTAAGGATGATGTTGCTTTATTATTTTACTTTTATTGCAGGAGATCGTTGGCTTCAGCTGGAATGGGCGTGGTGGTAAGCATGGTTTAATTTAGAACAATAAAGGAATGTGTCTTTATTTCAATTAAAGGAGTTTATTCTGGGTGTTTGTGTTTTCTTTTAACTTTGACTATGGGATTAGTAATGGGGGTGTCTTATAGACGCCTCTCCATTACTAACCTGGGCTTGATGTCAGCTGGCATTATAAGCTGACATCAACCCCAGCCCTATTACCCCACTGCCACCGCTACAGGGCAGTGGGAAGAGCGAGGCTAAGTGCCAGAATTAGCTCATCCTATGGATGTGCCATTTCTGGGGCGGCTGACGGCTGGTGTTTCTAGCTTGGGAGGGGGCCAATATTCATAGTACCCTGCCTGGGCTATTAATATCAGCCCCCAGCTGTCTGCCTAGCCTTTGCTAGCTATTAAAATAGGGGGGACCCCACGTCATTTTTTTGGGGGGGTCCCCCATTTTAATAGCAAGTAAAGGCTAGGTATTCAGCTGGGGGCTGATATTAGTAGCCTGGGAAGCTCCATGGGTATTACCCCCCTCCCAGGCTTCAAACATCTGCCCCAGCCGTCTGCTTAACCTCCGCTAGAGCCTAAAATTATGGGGACCCCCACGCCAATTTTTTTTTAAATAAATCCTTTATTTTAACACTAAATGACAAGTACAGTAAGCAACACTGTCACTGTACTTCATATATATGTGACTGACATGTTTCTATCTATCTAATCTATGTGTGATTCTCTATTCCTTCTATTCTAAATTGTCGGGTACCGCTGCTGAATTGCCGGCCGGCTTTTCTAAAGAGACGGTGCATGAAAACACTATTATTTTTTTTGATCAATCCTTTACACTAAATGACAAGTACAGTAAGCAACACTGTCACTGTACTTCGTATATATGTGGCTGACTTGTTTCTATCTATCTAATCTATGTGTGATGCTCTATTCTTTCTGTTCTAAATTGTCGGGTACGGTCTATGCCGCTGCTGAATTGCCGCTTTTCATGTTTCACTGTTGGCACTGTTCCCATCGATTTGGGCAATCACTGTAATGCCACAACCACCATGGCTGTGGCATTACAGTGAGTGGCAGGCAATCCCTGCATGATTGGTGCTCAAAATAGCGCCAGACATGCAGGACACGCTTTTGGTGCACGAACAGTTATCGAATATAACCTCGAACAGCCGAATTTTTTGCAAATCGTTCGGGTTCGTCGAACAACTCGAACACCGCCCAAAACAGCTCGAATTTGAGATTGGCGAACAGTTCTAGTCGAACACCGCTCATCTCTATTGCTGACTATTAAACTTGCGATTGAACACTGGCGTCATATTTTGGAAGGCGCTAGATTTCCTATTGAGGTTTTCACAGATCATAAGAATTTGATCTATCTGGATGCTGCCAAGCGCTTGAATGCCCGTCAAGCTAGGAGGGCACTTTTTTTTTCTCGGTTTCATTTTTCTGTTACTTATATCCCTGGTACTATCTCGCAGCTTTTCTTCTATGGTCGGTGCCGAGGAGGAGAAGAGCATTTTGCAAAAAGGAGTTGTGGTGGCGGCATTGGACTCCGATTTGGAGAATGGGATTCTGAATGCTCAAGATGATGCTCCATCTAACACTCCCCATGGGAGGTTGTTCGTGCCTAGAGCCTTTAGGAGAGATTTGTTTGTGGATTGTCATGAGTCTCGGTTGGCAGGTCATCCAGGAGTTTCGGAGACTAAGAGACTTATCAGTCGCAGTTTTTGGTGGCCTGGATGGCAGAAGGAAGTCATCAAGTGGGTGCGTCAGTGTACTGTGTGTGCTAGGTCAAAGGCTTCACATACTCCTGCTGCGGGTTTGCTTTGCCCTCTGGAGGTTCCTAGTGCGCATTGGACGCATCTCACTATGGATTTTATTACTGATCTTCCTGTGTCTGAGGGTTTTACTGTCATCTGGGTGGTCGTAGACCGTTTTAGTAAGATGTGTCATTTGGTTCCATTCATTAAGTTCCCCTGCGCCAAGACACTCGCTAAGGCGTTTGTAAGGAGATTGTCAAGCTCCATGGCGCTCCCACGGATATTGTTTCTGATAGAGGACCTCAGTTTGTGGCTCGCTTTTGGCGTGCTTTTTGTGACAAGTTGGGAGTCTATTTGTCATTTTCGTCTGATTATCATTAGAGATGAGCGGTGTTCGACTCGTACTGTTCGCCAATCTCAAATTAGAGCTGTTTTGGGCGGTGTTCGAGCCGTTCGGCTAACACGAACAATTTGAAAAAAATTCGGCTGTTCGAGGTTATGTTCGATAACTGTTCGTGCACCAAAATCATAACTGGATTTTTTCTCAGTAATGATGAAAATTAATGTTAATACGCAGTTTGAGTGTACAGCGGGGCGGGGGGAGGGGAAGGGGATGGATCTCTGCATAAATAATGAAGATCTCCATTTTTTTTTCTCTTTCCCGCATTTACAGTGGGAAGGTGCAATCTGTCAGCCTATCAGCAGCGCACACACGGAGCGAATTGCTTTTCTTCACACAAGCAAGGGCATGTGTCATTGGCAGTGTATGTCACATGTCCTTGCCCTATAAGACCCAGCCATTTTCCCCGTCGCCACCATTTTCTCACTGCTGCAGCTGCGTGTTAGACTTCACCGCTGTTGCTGTGTGCGCTATACTTTGTTAATTTCAAGCCAATTTTCGCACAAATCTACAGATAGCTTGGGAGTAGGAAATAGTTGTGATTGCAGTCCTTTTAAGGACTAGGTTACATCATTTCCTATGACTTTTATCAGGCAGGTCTGTGCTGTTAAATAGATAGGTTGGGAGTAAAGACTAAATGTAATTGCAGTCCTTTTCAGGGCTAGGTTACATCAGTTCCTATCAATTTTATCAGGCAGGTTGCAAATTCAATATAATTTTTATCTGCATCTAGTTCTGAAAAAATATTTGGGCTTCGGCTTGTCGCAGTGTGTGGGACTTGTTCTATTAGTCCATATATACTAACTTCCACCAGGTTGCAAATTCAAAATGATTTTTATCTGCATCTAGCTCTGAAAAAATATTTCGGCTTGTAGCAGTGTGTGGGACTTGTTCTATTAGTCCATCTATACTAACCTCCACCAGGTTGCAAATTCAATATAATTTTTTTCTGCATCTAGCTCTGAAAAAATATTTCGGCTTGTAGCAGTGTGTGGTACTTGTTCTACAAGTCCATCTATACTAACCTCCACCAGGTTGCAAATTCAATATAATTTTTTTCTGCATCTAGCTCTGAAAAAATATTTTGGCTTGTAGCAGTGTGTGGGACTTGTTCTATTAGTCCATCTATACAACCTCCACCAGGTTGCAAATTCAATATAATTTTTTTCTGCATCTAGCTCTGAAAAAATATTTTGGCTTGTAGCAGAGTGTGGGAATTGTTCTATTTGTTCATCTATACTATCCTCAACCAGGTTGCAAATTCAATATAATTTTTTTCTGCATCTAGCTCTGAAAAAATATTTCGGCTTGTAACAGTGTGTGGGACTTGTTCTATTAGTCCATCTATACTAAGCTCCACCAGGTTGCAAATTCAATATAATTTTTTTCTGCATCTAGCTCTAAAAAAATATTTGGGCTTGTAGCAGTGTGTGGGACTTTTTCTATTAGTCAATCTATACTAACCTCCACCAGGTTGCAAATTCAATATAATTTTTTTCTGCATCTAGCTCTGAAAAAATATTTGGGCTTCGGCTTGTCGCAGTGTGTGGGACTTGTTCTATTAGTCCATATATACTAACTTCCACCAGGTTGCAAATTCAAAATGATTTTTATCTGCATCTAGCTCTGAAAAAATATTTCGGCTTGTAGCAGTGTGTGGGACTTGTTCTATTAGTCCATCTATACTAACCTCCACCAGGTTGCAAATTCAATATAATTTTTTTCTGCATCTAGCTCTGAAAAAATATTTCGGCTTGTAGCAGTGTGTGGTACTTGTTCTACAAGTCCATCTATACTAACCTCCACCAGGTTGCAAATTCAATATAATTTTTTTCTGCATCTAGCTCTGAAAAAATATTTTGGCTTGTAGCAGTGTGTGGGACTTGTTCTATTAGTCCATCTATACAACCTCCACCAGGTTGCAAATTCAATATAATTTTTTTCTGCATCTAGCTCTGAAAAAATATTTTGGCTTGTAGCAGAGTGTGGGAATTGTTCTATTTGTTCATCTATACTATCCTCAACCAGGTGGCAAATTCAATATAATTTTTTTCTGCATCTAGCTCTGAAAAAATATTTCGGCTTGTAACAGTGTGTGGGACTTGTTCTATTAGTCCATCTATACTAAGCTCCACCAGGTTGCAAATTCAATATAATTTTTTTCTGCATCTAGCTCTAAAAAAATATTTGGGCTTGTAGCAGTGTGTGGGACTTTTTCTATTAGTCAATCTATACTAACCTCCACCAGGTTGCAAATTCAATATAATTTTTTTCTGCATCTAGCTCTGAAAAAATATTTCGGCTCATAGCAGTGTGTGGGACTTGTTCTATTAGTCCATCTATACTAACCTCCACCAGGTTGCAAATTCAATATAATTTTTTTCTGCATCTAGCTCTGAAAAAATATTTCGGCTTGTAGCAGTGTGTGGGACTTGTTCTATTAGTCCATCTATGCTAACCTCCACCAGTTTGCAAATTCAATATAATTTTTTTCTGCATCTAGCTCTGAAAAAATATTTCGGCTCGTAGCAGTTTGTGGGACTTGTTCTATTAGTCCATCTATACTAACCTCCACCAGGTTGCAAATTCAGTATAATTTTTTTCTGCATCTAGCTCTGAAAAATATTTCGGCTTGTAGCTGTGTGTGGGACTTGCTCTATTAGTCCATCTATACTAACCTCCACCAGGTTGCAAATTCAATATAATTTTTTTCTGCATCTAGCTCTGAAAAAATATTTCGGCTTGTAGCAGTGTGTGGGACTTGTTCTATTAGTCCATCTATACTAACCTCCACCTGGTTGCAAATTCAATATAATTTTTATCTGCATCTAGCTCTGAAAAAATATTTGGGCTTCGGCTTGTAGCAGTGTGTGGGACTTGTTCTATTAGTCCATCTATACTAACCTCCACCAGGTTGCAAATTCAAAATAATTTTTATCTGCGTCTAGCTCTGAAAAAATATTTCGACTTGTAGCAGTGTGTGGGACTTGTTCTATTAGTCCATTTATACTAACCCCCACCAGGTTGCAAATTCAATATAATTTTTTTCTGCATCTAGCTCTAAAAAATTATTTTGGCTTGTAGCAGTGTGTGGGACTTGTTCTATTTGTCCATCTATACTAACCTCCACCAGGTTGCAAATTCAAAATAATTTTTATCTGCATCTAACCCAGCCAATACTTTTGGGCCAATACCACAGTTTGGCCACTCAGCTCTGCTCGTTTCCCATCCATTGTTTTTTGGGCAAACAACTCCAGAGTTGTGAATTAGTTAACCACCAAAATGAGTGGAAAAAGGCCTGCTGCTGGTGGAAAGGGGAATAGGCGTGTTGGGAAGGGAAAAAAAGGTTGTGCCCGTGGGGTAGGTGTTAAAGCAGCAGTAACATCTGCAGAAGAAAGACCATCTTCCAGCCAAACTAAGATGTCTACTTCTGTTAGCAGACAATGTGATAAGATCCCTTTCTTACGGCCACGCCAATCGCTACAAATTCCAGATGAGGCACAAAAACAGCAGGTGCTTCAATGGATATCAAGTGCTCCTTTAAGTGGGCTCTCCTCCACCTCAACTTCAACATCACAAATACTCCAGTCTTCAGAGGTTTCACCCCAATTGCACTTGCTTCCTCACATCTCCCAAGTCTCCAGCTGCCCGTCTGAGTATGGGGTAGAACAGATGGTTGAGTCTGCAGAGCTGTTTACTCATACTATAGCCTGGGAATCAGAGGTCGGCTCCAGAGCTTCTGTGAATCCCGAAGAGGAAATGATCTGCACTGATGCCCAGAATCTTTATGAGTCGGATCCAGGACCAGACGCAGAAGGTTCTGACCATAATGTCGACCCCAGTTCCCAAACTGTAACTCCTGTTGGTGGAGACAATGAGGAAGATGATGATGAGACTCAAATACCTGATTGGAGTGACAACTTTAGCTTTTTGTCAGGGCAGGAAGAGGTTGGCTCTGAGGACGACGGGTGTGATAACACACAGGGTGATGATGACGAGGTTGGAGATCCCACTTACTGTCAACCCACAGTCAGCCAGTCTATGAGGTCAGCAGAGGAGGTAGAGGAGCATGCTAGTGACGACGAGGTCAGGTTGCGCCTTCCTGGACAGAGACGTAGTACTGGAAACACGTCAACAACTGCATCCTCAAACACAACTCTGCCTCTGACCACAAGTCGTGGTGGCTCTTCAGGTGGCATGGGTGCTAAGCCTTGCGTAGCCTGGGCATTTTTTCAGATCGATAAAGATGACCCAACTCGTGTTATCTGGAACATTGGTCAGCAAAAGCTAAGTAGAGGCCAAAAAATACATAGTTTGAGTACTTCATGCATGAACCGGCACATGGATATGAAGCATAAGTTGCAGTGGGAAGCTCACTTTGCTACAATGCGGCCTAGCCGGCCGGGCCAACCACCGTCTGCCACATCTTGTGCATCCGTGGCCTCTTCATCCTCTGTGAGTGGGGGAACAGCAGTCACACCTGTTTTGGGACGCAAACCTGCCACCTCTTTAACCGCAACAGCCAGCGTGATTGGCAGGTCATCATTTTCTTTGGAGGTGGAAACACCAGCTGGTGTTCAGCGCTGTCCGACATCGATAGCACCACCTTTGGATCAAGGCAACCTAACATGTCCGCCTGCATCTTCTTCACAGACCGGCAGTTTGCCGGGGACACCCTTCTCAACCCCGTCTAAGCACAACAGCCAGCCCTCGGTCCCTCAGATGTGGACAAGTAAAAGACCATTTCCTCCTAGCCATGAGAAAGCTAAGAGGTTGAATTTCACCATCTGCAAGCTCTTGGCTACAGAAATGCTTCCTTTCCGCCTGGTGGACACAGAGGATTTTCGAGAACTTATGTCCATCGCAGTGCCCCAGTACTAGATGCCCAGTCGGCACTACTTCTCAAAGAAAGGTGTGCCTGCGCTCCACCAGCATGTCGCACACAACATCACTGCTTCTTTGAGAAACTCTGTGTGTGACAGGGTGCATTTCACCACAGACACTTGGACGAGTAGGCATGGACAGGGGCGTTACATGTCGCTGACTGGGCACTGGGTAACTATCGTGACAGCAGGACAAGGGGCTCCTGTCCAAGTCTTGCCGTCCCCACGAGTTGTGCGTCAATCCTCTTTATCACGAAGTTCCTCCACTGCTTCTGCCTCCTCAACCTCCTCTCGGTCCTCCACCTGCACCGAAAGCTTGTCTAGTCATGCCACAAGCATTCTAACTGCGCAGAAGGGATCCTGCACACCTCCTTACTATGCTGGCAGCAGGGCTCAACGTCATCAGGCAGTTTTTACTTTGAAATGTCTGGGAAATGTGAGTCACACAGCTGAGGAGTTGTGGTCAGCTCTGGAGAACCAGTTTCATGAATGGTTGTCTCCACTGGACCTGAAACCAGGGAAGGCCGTGTGTGACAATGCTGCAAACCTGGGTGCGGCCGTTCGCCGGGGCAATGTCACACACGTGCCTTGTATGGCTCACGTGTTGAACCTGGTTGTCCAGCAATTTTTAGCCCACTATGCCGTACTAGATGGCCTTCTGCAGAGGGCACGGTCGCTGTGTGCTCACTTCCGCCGTTCGCATCCCGCAGCTCAGCGACTTACATCTCTACAGAAGTTATTGGGCCTGCCACTTCACCGGCTAAAATGCGATGTGCCTACCCGGTGGAATTCAACTCTGCACATGTTGCAACGACTGTGGCAGCACCGACAAGCCCTGGTGCAATATGTTCTGAAGTATAGCCTGGGCCAACGAGATCCAGAGGTGGGGCAAATCATGCTGGAGGAGTGGTCTCAGATCAGGGACCTATGCACCCTTCTGCACAGTTTTGAAATGGCGACGAAGATGTTTAGTGTTGACGATGCCATTATCAGCTTGACTATTTCGGTGATTTACATGCTGGAGCACATGTTAAACAGAATTCGGAGTCAGGTGGTGGCACAAGAGGAGGTGGAGGAAGTAGAGGAGGAGGAGTTGTATGCGGAAGGGCTAACATCTGAAAGGTGCAGACCGTCGGCAGCACCAAGGCTGCAGGCATGTGAGGGTGGGGGAGATGGTTTTTACCAGGGCGCATGGTAGCAGCCAAACTAGTGAGGAAGGTGCAGGAGCCCAGGAAGAAGTGGAGGACGAACTGATGGAAGACTCATCAGATGAGGGAGACCTTGATCACATTTCTGTTGTGCGAGGTTGGGGGGAGAGGGCAGAGGAAGGAAGCATGATTGTTACCTCGCCACCAACACAACAGGAACTTGGTGCTCCAGGATGTGCAAGACACATGAGTGCCTTCTTGCTGCACAACCTGCAACATGACCCTCGAATTGTGAGAATTAGAAATAATCCTGACTTATGGATTGCCACACTGTTAGATCTCTGGTACAAAAGTAAATTTGCAGAAATTATTCCTGCCATAGAAAGAGATGCACGCATGCAGGAGCATCAGCAGAGACTGTTGCAGAATCTTACATGTGCTTTTCCACAAAACACTAGTGGTGCACGTAGTGAATCTCACAGTTCCAACTTGCCAACTGTGGGACCGTCAAGTGTTCAGCACTCAAAACGTAACAGAAACACAGTATCTGCTGGTAACATCAATTTTGCGGAATCATTTCACCACTTTTTTAGCCCATCCTTTACAATGCCACAGGAGACAAGAAGTCTGACACATAGTCAACGCCTAGAGACGATGGTACAGGAGTATCTCCAAGTAAACATTGAAGCCATGACTGTGTAACTGGACCCTTGCTCTTTTTGGGCTTCCAATCTAGATAAGTGGCCGGAGCTCGCCACTTACGCCTTGGATATCTTGTCATGCCCCGCAGCCAGCGTTATGTCTGAACGTGTGTTCAGCGCTGCTGGTGGTGTGCTGACAGATAAGCGGCTCTCCACTGATAATGTAGACAGACTCACGTTCATAAAGATGAACAAATCATGGTTCCAAAATGACTTTTTTACCCCTGTGTCATCCTGGGGAGAGTAAAAGCTTGATGATTTGTTAAAATCACCTCACCAACGGTTTTTAGATTTCAAATTACTAATCATGTTTATCTGTATCTTGGCTGGAAAATAATTTGGGCCTTGTAGCAATGTGCAGTACTAATTCTATTAGGCCATCTATACTAAACTCCACCAGATTTAAAATTACTAATCATGTTTATCTGTATCTTGGCTGGAAAATAATTTGGGCCTTGTAGCTGTGTGAAGTACTGATTCTATTAGGCCATCTATACTAAACTCCACCAGATTTAAAATTACTAATCATGCTTATCTGTATCTTGGCTGGAAAATAATTTGGGCCTTGTAGCAGTTTGCAGTACTGATTCAATTAGGCCATCTATACTAAGCTCCACCAGCTTTCAAATTAATAATAATTTTTAGCTGCATGTAGCCCGGAAAATAATTTTGGGGCTCCCAGATGCGCAAGACACATGAGTGCCTTCTTGCTGCACTACCTGCAACATGACCCTCAGATTGTCAGAATTCGAAATAATCCTGACTACTGGGTTGCCACACTCTTAGATCCCCCACACTCTTCGATCAACCTTTTCATTTTAATAAAGAACAAAAAAATGGTCATTTTTGAAATTATAAGCATTAGCAGGTTATTAGAAACTGAAATCAAACAGTTTTCAACTCCAAACTTTATTCTAGGTGATGTTACATTTGCACATAGGACCCCTTGTTCGAAAGGAGCTTCTGAACTCTCTCGTCCATTGAATTTCTCAGGTTTTGGATGGTTTCTGCTTCATTTGTTTTGCAAGAGGACAGAATACCCTCCCAGAGCTGTTGCTTAGATGTGAACTGCCTCCCGCCATCATAGACACTCCTTTTGATGATGCTCCAGAGGTTCTCAATGGGGTTGAGGTCAGGGGAGCATGGGGGTCACACCATAAGTTTGTCCCCTTTTATGCCCATATCAGCCAGAGATGCAGATGTGTTATGTGCAGCATGAGACGGTGCATTATCATGCATGAAAATGATCTTGCTGCGGAATACACGGTTCTTCTTCTTGAACCATGGCAGGAAGTGCTGTTTAAGAAACTCCACATACATTATGGAGTTCATCTTTACCCCTTCAGGGATCCTAAAGGGGCCGACAATCTCTCTCCCCATGATTCCAGCCCAAAACATTACTCCACCTCCTCCTTGTTGGCGCCGTAGCTGTGTTTGCATGGGGTGTCCATCAACCAGCCACCCTGCACTCTATCCATCTGGACCATCGAGCATTGCACGGCACTCATCGGTGAACAAAACAGTTTTGAAGTCAGTCTTCATGTATTGTTTTGCCCACTGGAGCCATTTCTGCTTGTGTACAGTGGATAGAGGAGGTCGACAGGATGGCTTACGCACATCTGCAAACCTCTGAAGGACCCTGCATCTTGTTGTTCGGGGGACGTTGGAGGCACCAGCAGCTTCAAAACTTGTCTGCTGCTATGACAAAGCTTTTTTGCCACTGCTCTTTTAACCCAACGTAATTGCCTGTAGGAAAGAGTCCTCAATTTTCCCTTATCAGCACGCACACGTGTGTTCTGTGAATCAGCTACATACTTCTTGATTTTGCGATGATCAGGATGAAGTGTCTTGGCAATGTTGATTGTAGTCATGCCTTGACCTAAACACTCCACAATTTGTTGCTTCTCAGCAGCCGACACATCCTTTTTCTTTTCCATTTTGGCAGAAAATGTAGGCTGCTTAATAATGTGGGACAGCCTTCTTAAGTAGTCTTACCTTTCATTGGACACACCTGCCAAACTAATTAGCACAGGTGTCTGCAATTGCTTACAGTGATATAAAGAGCCCTGACACACATCACCATCAATGAGTTTAACTGACAAACAAAAAAATTCTTACCTTATCACTCCTAAACACTTTTTGCATAATAATTTGGAACACAGTGTACATGTGCTTTTCCACAAAACACCAGTGGTTCAAGTAGTGAATCTTACAGTTCTAACTTGCCAACCGTGGTCTGTATGGAGTTGTTCAATAAAGGGCCCAAAATTAAGGTAACATAGACGGGAGAGGTCTCTATGAATACGAATTCCTAAGTATTTGATACCCTGTGAGGGCCAGGCAAAGGGAAAGTTGGACTGGATGGAATCCTGTATGGATTTGGGGAGGGAGACATCGAGGGCCTCAGACTTCGCTGCATTGATTTTAAAATTTGACCATGTATCAAAGTGATCTATTTCAGCCATAACAGCAGGGATGGATATATGTGATTGAGTGATATATACTAGGACATCATCAGCAAATGCAGAGCACTTGCACTCGGTGCCTCCCACCTCAATCCACCTAATATTGGGGTTATGGCGAATTGATGAGAGCAGGTGCTCCGTCACTAGGATGTATAAGTGAGGGGACAGAGGACATCCCTGCCTTGTCCCATTGGTGATTATGAAAGGTGATGAAAATGTTCCATTTATCTTCAGCCTAGGTGACGTATTGCGATACAGGGCCGTGATTTTGGCTATAAAAGGGTCCCCTAGACCCCTACCCCAAGCTTTTTAAGAGAATCATATATGGCGTGCCAGGAGACTCTATGGAATGCTTTCTCAGCATCCAACGAGAGTATCTAATTACAAATTTTTAACTGCATCTAGCCCAGGAAATACTTTGTGCCTAGTAGCAGTGTCTGCTAGTCAGCGGATTATCCGAGCTGTTAAGCAAGCTACACCACCTGTAGGTTGGACACTTAATTTTTTCAAAGGAAATGGTTCGGGCCCCCCGGGACACTCAGTGAAGAGCATCGGGGAGGCACCTCAAGGCACAGGGGCCTGGACTGGCGGTAGGACACTTTCCGGTGGACCGCCAAGCTCGATCCTTATAAAAGTATTTTAACTGCAGCAGCTTTAGTGGACGCTACTGGAGCTGGAATTACCGCGGCTGCTGGCATGAGACTTGCCCTTCAATAGATCCTTGTAAAAGGATTTAAAGTGTACTCATTCAAATTAGAGAGACAATTTAAATTAAAAAGTTTAGACCTGCCTCCACCGCAGGGGTGCTCGCTCGACCCACCAGCGGACAGGCACCAGTATTGGGAGAGGGGGGCTGGACATCAGGGTCCACCGCGGCTCTGGCACAAACCCCGCGACACGGAGGTCGTACGGGCAGGAACGGACAGGCCGTGTCGGCTTCGCCTTTTTTGGTTTTTGAAGGGCATGACATGCCTATATCTGTGTCTCCCCCTCCTTTTACTCCTCCACCTCTTTTCTTTTCGCATGACTATATGTACTTGTCACTTTTCCATGTGTTAGTTGTGTCTTCTGAGCAGTTTGTCAGCTTTTGGACACCTTTGAAGGTGTTTTCTATGTGTTTCTATGTGTTTTTGTTTGCCTGCCACTGGTTTTAACGTTGTTCGACGGTGTTCGACGAACAGTTCGACGAACAGTTCGGCGAACATACGGGTGTTCGACGAACCGAACCGAACTCGAACACTACGGGGGTGGCTCAACACTAGTTATCATCCTGAGTCTAATGGACAGACTGAAAGAAAGAACAAGGATGTTGAACAGTTTTTGCATTGTTTTGTGGCAGACAATCAAGAGGTGTGGTCTGAGTTTCTGCCTCTCACAGAATTTGCTCTTAACAATCATACATCCTCCTCTGCTGGGTGTTCTCCTTTTTTTTGTTGCACTGGGAGACATCCGTCTTTTGGTTCGTTCTCCAAATTGGGGTCGGCGGTGCCAGAGGAGGAGAATTTTTCCAGTGATTTGAAGAGAGTTTGGACTAATGTATGTTGTAACCTGCAAGAGGCTAACAAGAAGTCCAAGAAGTATTTTGACAGAAAACGTAAAGAGGTTTTGTTTACTGTGGGTGACATGGTTTGGTTGTCCTTGAAAAACTTGGGGTTGAGGATTCCCTCTAAAAAACTGGGTCCTAAGTTTGTGGGTCCATTTAAGGTGCTTCAGGTTGTTAACCCATCTGCTGTCAGGTTGGATGTCCCTACTTCCTGGAAGATTAATCCTGTGTTTCATGTTTCCTTGTTGAAAAAGTCTGACGTTTCTAATAGGGACGCAACTGTCACAGTTCCTCCTGTGGTGGAAGACGGTGAATATGAAATTTCTCGTATTTTGAATTCACGATGGCATAGAGGAAAATTACAGTATCTTGTCTCCTGGAAGAGTTTCGGTCCCGAAGACAACTCCTGGGTAAGGACGGATGATGTCTCTGCTCCTAGGCTTGTTAAAGCTTTCCACAGGAGGTTTCCTGATAGGCCTGGGCCTGGAGGATCCGGAGGATCCTCATAGAAGAGGGGGTACTGTTAGAACCCTCCTGTTAGTTTTGCTATCTTGTGTTTTGCGGTCACGTGACCAGCTGCCTATATATTCCAGCTCCGCCCTTCTGGCTTTGCTTGACTTCAGTGTTTTTTGCCTGTCTCTCTAGCCAGGTGCTTCAGTGCCTATCTCTGTCTAGTTTGCTTGGTCCTCTGGGACCTCTAGTACTTTTTGTCAGTTTGTCTTTTTGCTCTGCAACAACTTCTGTTAGGAGGTGTCCCATTTTTGCCCCAGTCCTTAGTTCTTTTAGGGACCCCTCCCTTTATTCTATAGGTCTCCGTTCAGACTAGCCGAGGATGAAGGCGCATCTGTTCACAAGGAACAGGCTGCCCGCTACATCATAGGGATTCAGCTTAGTCTTACTGTAGGGACAGCTTTCCCATTCTTTCCTTAGTTTATGTTGCAGATCATAACAGTCTACACTCCTGACTTGGCTGACCCCTTTTCCACCCTTTTATGGATTGTCTGATGATGAATCTCTTTGTCACATCTCCCCAATTCAGTAGTTGGAAGTGAAATGCTACTCCGGTCAGCCACCGCTACGCTGACGCCCCTGATATGCCCCTCATCATTAGCTGGTGGAGAAATTCTATGGTGACTTGTAATCTGGCTTGTTCACATTGGTCAACCCGTCTGCCTGCTACTAGTCGTGTCCACTCTTCCCATGCCTTACCATATGCTTGCCACATCGACGGGGCAACTGACGCTCTGATTAATGGCATCAACTATTCGCCACTAGATACCATAGGGAGGCTGGGCAACTGTTGCCTGATGGGTGGGCATTGGGGAGGAGCTCTGTGAAAATCTGCCAATTGAATTGTGATAAAGCATTAGCAGCAGCGTTAGACCCCTCAGCATCGTGGCTAGCGCGGACCCATGCATATTGTTTTAGGCACAGGAATGCTAGCCGGCGTAGTAGGCCTAGCACTGGGAGAGACGATGATGTCATATTATTAATGAAGTGCGCTAGGCTGGTGTTTTTTGTTATGAAGCGTATATTTTTGTTAGCCAGGCGCGCGCCGCATATTTCGATTGCTACCACTATTGGAAACAGTTCCAGGACTGTCTGTTTTTTTGTCAGCACTTGTTCTGCCCAATACGGAGGCCATAAGCTTGTTATTTAGTATCGCTGCATATCTGCCTGATTCTGCCGCCCCGGTGAATAATCTTAGTTCAATGTTGGATTGTTCTGCTGACATAAATAACGTGTGACCGTTGAATGATTGTAAGAAGGTTTTCCACACCTCTAAGTCCGCCCGTAGCTGCCTGCTGATTCTGATTGTATGACTCGGTTTAGATGCCTCTTTTGTTGCGGGCGATAAATGAAGAGAAAAAACCCTTCCGACTGGCATCACCCGGCTCGCAAAGACGAGGAGACCTAGTAATACTTGCATCTGCTGTAGTGTTACTTTCCATACTGCGCAAAAAACCTAGATCAGGTGTAATTTTTTGGTATTTTTTCCCATGGGAGGCGGAACAACCTTGCTGTGGTGTCGATTTCGATGCCTAAGAACGATATCTTTGTTGTGGGGCCTATGTTTTTAGTTGGGCATAATGGGACTCCAAACCGACGGGAGATGTTTGTGAATTCGTTGAGTATGGGGCAGCGAAAGTGGATGACCAATCGCCACGGCCCGCGGAGGGGCCACCACAGTCAGTGAATGCTTCCTTATTTAGTATAGAGTCTACCAATAATTTGGGCGTAGTAGTCCAGCTGCGAACCATGCTGCACCGCCTGTGTATCTAATAAGAATTTTTTACTGCATCTAACCCAGCCAATCAATTGATAGTATTGCTAGTAGCAGAGTCGCATGGGCTCTAAACCTTGCATAGCCTGGGCATTTTTTGAGATGTCTAAGGATGACCCAACTCATGTTATCTGTAACACTTGTCACCAAAAGCTAAGTAGAGGCCAAAAAACAATAGTTTGAGTACTTTATGCTTGAACCGTCACATGGATATAAAGCATAAGTTGCAGTGCGAAGCTCACTGTGCTACAATGCGGCCTAGCGGGCCGGTCTAACCACCATCTGCCCCACCTGTGTTATCCTGGGGAGACTAAAAGCTTTAGGATTTTGAAAAATCACCTCACCAACCATTTTAAGCAACTCTGGGACAATTGATGCCACTTAATTGGTGTCTGTGCCACAATTTTTGGAAAAAATGGAGACTCTTTTTGGAGTCCCTTTGCTGTGTTTTACATGACGTTGGCATCGTCAATTCCAGGTGGGACGGGTCTCTACCCCCCCTTTTAACCGTAAGAAAGTACATACACTATGGCTTGGGGTAACACAGATGGTTGTGTCTGAAGATCTGTTTACTCATATATATAGCCTGGGAATCAGAGGTCTGCTGCAAAGCTTCAGTGTCTGCTAGTCAGCAGAGTAGCCACCGCCTGTAGATCTAATTACAAATTTTTAACTGCATCTAGCCCAGGCAATACTTCGGGCCTAGTAGCAGTGTCTGCTAGTCAGCGGATTATCCCAGCTGTTAAGCAAGCTACACCACCTGTAGGTTGGACACTTAATTTTTTCAAAGGAAATGCTTCGGGCCCCCAGGACACTCAGTGAAGAGCATTGGGGGAGGCACCCCAAGGCACAGGGGCTGGGATTGGCGGTAGGACGCCTTGCGGTGGACCGCCAAGCTCGATCCTTATAAAAGCTTTTTAACTGCAGCAGCTTTAGTGGACGCTACTGGAGCTGGAACTCTTTTTTTATTTGTAAAAGTACAAAAACACAAAAGCAAAACACAAATACAAACCACAAATACAAACATTATACAAGAAAAAGCAAAAACCCCAGCAAGATAAGCCCAAATCCAAAATTATACAGAGTCCAACAAACTAACACATGACACTTGACACTAAACACAAGACACAAAACGTCCTCGTTTTTCCAAAAGACCCCCCAGCAAGGGAAGACCTTCCGTACCTACCAGCCAGGCCACGCCCTAAAGTGCACAAGACCCCTAACATCCGCAACATTCATACCTGCACATTCACACCTAACCCCAAAAAGGAAAACTAAATAACTGGCCCACCACCCAAAATAAGAGATGGGCCACCCGGCCAAAACTAACACTCTACACACACATTTTTTTATTTTTTTTTTCCTTTCCCCCACCACCATTGTTAAACACCCAAGGTCCCACGAAAGTCTGTGGCCTCTTAACACCAACAAGGTCCCACGAAAGTTTGTGGCCATATACATGCAAAAAGGGTCCTTTTTCCCGCATCCCACAGGACGTCCTTTTACAAAACACCCCTTCCCCCTCCCCCTCTGAAACCCCACACCCAACCTAAAATTACACCCCCCACGCGCAATACACATAAATATACATACAATACACATATACATTCAATACACAACATAACAAGTCTGTTTTAACAATATACTTAGCTGTGACATGATAATATAAACTAACCACAAAGAATCAACCATAAATCAAAAATCAGACCCAAGTTCAGTGCTTGCAAGCCCTATATTCCGATTCTGATACCGCAAAACAAAAACCTTCAATGTGAGGGAAGCAGCCCACCACCAGGGAACTGGAGACTACAGAGGCTCTCACCCTAATCTAACACACAACACCCTGTCCCTCCCTATTAAAGAAAAAGAAAACCATGTCCCTACCGCCCTACCAATCTTTCTCTACCTGTCCCTACCTGTCCCTTACTGACCCTCACTACCAACCTAATACTAACTAACTATCCCTTAAGACTGTCCCTATCTGTCCCTCCCTGACCCTACACAACTATCTGACCCTACAAATAAATATAAAATATAGAAAGGGACTAAACTAACCCTATCACAGACACACGTACCCTAACTCTCCCTAGGGCACATTAAATGAGAACCCCCTCCATAGAAGGGAAGCCCTCCCTGCACCCAGCCTCTCATACTCCAGCGAGCGCACTTTTGCCAGGTCACCCAGGATGTTCCTAATCACCTCTTCCCAGGGGTTTCTGCTGGGTGGACACTAAACACCGTGCATTCCACGTGTAAAACCTAGTCACTAAGCTAACTAAGAAAACAGTGCCCCGATCTCGGCCACCAAGGGACCTGAATGCCCCATTGGCCCACTTCGCATAGGAAAGGCCTGCCAGCCTGGACCAGCCAATGGAAGCACCCACCCTACTGTAGACCTCTGTATTAAAGGGACACCGAAGCAGGAAGTGCTCCATGCTCTCGAGCATGCCGCCACACTCCTCGCGGGGACAATCCCGGTCATCAGTGTTCCTGTACTTCAGGTTGTCCCTCACATACAGTCTCCCATGGAAGCAGCACCAAGCCAAGTCCCAAAACTTCAAGGGGATCCGCTTAGAGTTCAATAACCCAAGCCCTACCTCCAGATCCCGGCTCAGGCAATCCTTGAGTGCCAGGGGCTTCTGAAAGTGGGTCAACAGGACCCTATTGTCAAGTAACCTCCTTGACAAGGTTCTGATCTCCCACACTCCCAGACCCCACCGGCGAATCACCTTCAGAACCGGGGTAGCATAAGCCGGAAGATGCCCATGAGGCGTTCAAAGGTCCTTCACCTGCCCTCCTGTCTCCCATTCCTGGAAGAAAGGCCGAAACCACCCCCTGCAGGAGAATACCCACGGAGGAGCCCTCTCTAACCAGAGGTTGGCAATGTTTACCTTAATAAAGGTGTTTACTAGGAGCACCACTGGGTTGACCATACCTAACCCTCCTAGTCTCCTCGTGCGGTACGTGATCTCCCTCTTGATTAGGTTCAGCCTATTCCCCCATAATAATTGGAAGAACAGGCTGTAGACCCATGTCCAAAGAGGCTCTGGCAAGATGCAGACGCTGCCAAGATATATTAATAAAGGGAGCAAATAACCCTTGGCCAGGCTAACCCTTTCCCTCAGGGTCAAGGACCAACCCTTCCACTGATCCACCTTCTGGGCGGCGATCTTAAGTCTGCCCTCCCAATTTTGCTGGGGATAGTCCCCCGGGCCGAAACTGATGCCTAAAATTTTTGCTGTGGCCTGTGTGCCACACAGGCAGGAAGAGAGCCAGGCGTAGCTCCTCCCCCTGCACCAACCAGCCCTGCTGCAGCCCTTTTGGAGACCTGCACTGCCGGAGCCCCTGCCCCAGGTAAGCCCCCAGACACAGGGGACCCCGACACGCAGGCACCTGTATTCACCATGGCTGCAGCCCCCCCACTGGCACTGACCACAGCTGCGGTCTCTGCTGCTCTAGGAGCAGCCACCGGCACCGGCCCGGGAAGCCACGCCCCCAGCACCCGGCAGCACAGTACTGCTCACTGTGACCACTCCTACATGGGCGGGCCCTGCCTGGGAAGCCACGCCCCTGCACCCGGCAGTGCAGTGCGGCCCTCTGAGGCCACTCCCACATGGGCGGGGGACACCAGGGAGGCCACGCCCACCTAAAACTGCCGCGATGGGACCCCCAAAGCTGACCCGGGGCCGGGTCTACTCTCAGGGGTCCCCGGTCCAGCGGCACCAATTCCCGGAGGCACAGCACCCCCCACCGTCACTCCCTTGGCCACAGAGAGCTTGGCCACAGCAACTCTGGCGGCCGGCCCAAGGCTAGGCCACTCCCCCTCGGCATCCACTGGTGGCGGAGCCCCCAGCACCGACCCATTACTGGGCCCCTGCGCCGGGGGCCCCGACTTCGCCACGGACCCCGCCAGGGGAGCAGGCCCCACCACCTTCCTTTTACGAACCGGCTCTGCCGGAGTCGCCGGTCCAGCACTTTTTGCCCTGCCAGATGCCTTACCGGGTGCCTGGGTCCCCAAAAGCGATCCAGATTTTTTAACGGATCCGTGAGTGAGGGACGCAGACACTTTCCCAGCACACGCCGCTGGAGATGCGGCCCCGGCTGCTGGTGTGCCGCCAGCAGTGTAGATGGCAGCGGCAGTTACGCTTGCCGCCCCCCATACACCAGCAGGCACACCAGGTGCCAGGCCAGCCCCCTCTCTCACAGGGGACCCAGCCTGAGCACCACCATGGTTTTTGCACGCCGCCGGGCCGCCCTTCGTGCCATGCTCCATGTCAGACACATCCGACACACCACCTTCATTACTGCAAACAGAGGTGGCGCTCTGCGTGCCATGGCCTATAGTCTCCCCGCTCCTTCGCTGCGGACCCACAACAGGGCCCGAGCCGCGGTGGGTAGCGGGTGCCGCACAACGGGACCGGGGGGCCCCAGAGAGGGGGACAAACACAAATTTATGTGCAACAGATGTTATTTTTTTTTCCTTGCCTTCTTTGCTTTCCTCTTCATCCCCCTTCCGGTTGCCTCGTCCTCGCTGATCTCATCCCCGAACATCAGCTGATTAAAACGTACCGAGGACTCGATCTGCCGGATCTGCTTCATGACGAGGCAGCCCCCCTCACTGCTGCTACTACCACCCTCCTCATCCTCCCCCTCGCTCCCGCCGCCCTCTGAAGGGCTAGAATCAGACGGGAGTGCCATCTGCTCGGGGACTATCCCGCTATGCGACGCCTGGAGCTCGCTTACCAGGCCACCAGATGGCGGGTAGGGCACGACTTCCTCCTCACAGTCCTCTTCCTCCTCCTCATCCTCCACCACCACCATCTGGCTTGAGCTCCACGACCCCTCCAGAGATCCACCGGCCATGGCTCTGAACCGGTCATCATTCACGTGTTTTTCTCGGAATGGCCCACTGCCGGCCAGGATGGTACACCGCCGATTCTCCACCTCCTCAATGGTTTTCTTGATCTTCCTGACCGCGGCGGATAGCTCAGGCTTCTTGCTGCTAGAGGCCCCGTCGGACTTCTCCTGGGCTACCCTGAACTCCCCCCAGAGGGATTTTAGCTTCCTAGAGGCGTCCTCATACTCGCAGAGTTGCGCATGAATGCGGGAGCCATAGCTGACCGTGGACTCCTTCGCCACCTTGGTGCCCCAATCAAGGGGCACCGCTGCAGCACCTCTGCTCGTACTCGGCCTACCTCTGGGGGGAGGAGCCGCCGCGGCCGTGGCCTCAGGGGTCCCTCTGGTCTTCATGCTGGACCCCCTTCCTTTTCCAGACCTGGTCATCCCGGCCGGGATGGTATTCCTCCCGCCCCCCGCCGGCTTGGACTGGGGGGCAGGAGCCGGGGGCCCAGCTCCGGAGGCCAATCCCAGGACAAGCCTTCTTTCCTGGGAAGGGGGCAGACAAAAAGTCCCAGATGGAAAAAGCAAAACCTCCCTTCCCAGGAGCTCTCTCCACACCCCAAAACACAGCAGCACACGGCAGGCTCTGCCTCTTCCTCTTCCTGCTACTGTGGCTGCTGGCATGAGACTTGCCCTCCAATAGATCCTTGTAAAAGGATTTTAAGTGTACTCATTCAAATTAGAGAGACAATTTAAATTACAGAGCTTAGACCTGCCTCCACCGCGGAGGGGCTCGACCCACCAGCGGACAGGCACCAGTATTGGGAGAGGGGGGCTGGCCGTCAGGGTCCTCCGCACCTCTGGCACAAACCACAAACACGGAGGTCGCATGGGCAGGAACGGACTGGCCGAGTCGGCTTTTCACTTTTTTGGTTTTAGAAGGGCATGCCATGCCTATATCTGTGTCTCCCCCTCCTTTTACTCCTCCACCTCTTTCTTTTCGCATGACTATATTTACTTGTCACTTTTCCATGTGTTAGTTGTGTCTTCTGAGCAGTTTGTCAGGTTTTGGACACCTTTGAAGGTGTTTTCTATGTGTTTCTATGTGTTTTTGTTTGCCTGCCACTGGTTTTAACGGTGTTCGACGGTGTTCGACGAACAGTTCGGCGAACATACCGGTGTTCGACGAACCGAACCGAACCCGAGCACTACGGGGGTGGCTCAATACTAGTTACTAACCTAATATAAAACCTCTCCAGGTTTGATAGCCTACAATTATATGGGTAGGCAAGATCAAGCTGTAATTATAATCGCCATAGGCTGATGGATGGTGTTCTCGGTCAGAAAGCCTGTGTATACATATATCAAAGAATGACCGTCACTTCCAAACAGAAAAACAACAGTTATAATATGGTTTAGCGCAGCCAATCAGGAGTGACAATCACAGAGACTACAAAATATGTGGGCTGGCAAAGCAGTGACCAATGTAGGGTTTTGCAGCTCAGGCATTGATAGAAAGACCTAAATAATAGTATTGTGTACTACTGCAGCACAACAGTACATACAAAATGAGAGTGGTAGTCTCAGTCTGTGAGTAATAATACATACATTCAAGTGATAGGGAGGTGCAGGACCTGCAGAGTCTGTACGGCTGTAAATTGATTGATCTTTGATATACTGTACATCTCAGTACAATTTCTACACACTTCTAACAAAGAAGGGCAGTTTACGTCCTCAGTTTACAATCTTAGGGGATAAAGAAGATATTTCACTTCTACTATTTAACTTCTTTTAGGTGATTTTTTTTGTATGAGATGGACACATGCAACTTTTGTACTCAAATGGCATAGTGCAGGAGGAGATGGAGGAGGTGATTCAAATGCCTACCTGTATTACTGCTATGCAAGCCATAGTGTTAGGTACACTGGCAGTGGTAGTGGCACTCCGAGACAGGGCAACTCTAAAACTGGGAATCAGGCATAGGACAGGGAGCTCAGGACATTTCACACACTGAGACAACTGTGTGCTCAGTTATGTTTAATGTTGATGATGATTGGGAACCACATTGGGGTGCCAAAGAGGGGATGTAATCAGATTGGATGTGTGGTGAAATAATCATTAAAAAACAGAGCCGTTGTCTGTCCAAAAGAACTTCTGGGGGAAGATTTGCTTCTGTGGTAAGCTGGGGAGTTGGTGATTTTACTATTGATGTTAGTGTAGGAAGGTCAACAGTGTCTAAAAACATTGTTGGTTGTCATGGTGGTTTCATTTACTATCTTGGGTCTGGGAGTTCTTTCTAATATTGATGGAGGACCAATTTATAGGAGTGTGCAGACTCTAATGTTGGAAAATAAGCCATGTACATCTTGGCCCACATAAGCTTGGATCGACCTACAGTACAGACCAAAAGTTTGGACACACCTTCTCATTTTAAGATTTTTCTGTATTTTCATGACTATGAAAATTGTACATTCACACTGAATGCATCAAAACTATGAGGTAACACGTGGAATTATATACTTAACAAAAAAGTGTGAAACAACTGAAAATATGTCTTATATTCTAGGTTCTTCAAAGTAGCCACCTTTTGCTTTGATGACTGCTTTGCACACTCTTGGCATTCTCTTGATGAGCTTCAAGAGGTAGTCACCGGAAATGGTCTTCCAACAATCTTGAAGGAGTTCCCAGATGCTTAGCACTTGTTGGCCCTTTTGCCTTCACTCTGCTCACCCCAAACCATCTCGATTGGGTTCAGGTCTGGTGACTGTGGAGGCCAGGTCATCTGGCGTAGCACCTAGTGTTGAGCCACCCCCGTAGTGTTCGAGTTCGGTTCGGTTCGTCGAACACCCGTGTGTTCGCCGAACTGTTCGTCGAACTGTTCGTCGAACACCTTCGAACACCGTTAAAACCAATGGCAGGCAAACAAAAACACATAGAAACACATAGAAAACACCTTCAAAGGTGTCCAAAAGCTGACAAACTGCTCAGAAGACATAACTAACACATGGAAAAGTGACAAGTACATATAGTCATGCGAAAATAAAAGAGGTGGAGGAGTAAAAGGAGGGGGAGACACAGATATAGGCATGTCATGCCCTTCTAAAATCCAAAAAGTGAGAAGCCGACAAGGCCAGTCCGCTCCTGCCCGTGCCACCTCCGTGTCGCCGGGTTTGTGCCAGAGCCGCGGTGAACCCTGACGGCCAGCCCCCCTCTCCCAATACTGGTGCCTGTCCGCTGGTGGGTCGAGCGAGCCCCCCTGTGGTGGAGGCAGCTCTAAGCTTTTTATTTAAATTGTCTCTCTAATTTGAATGAATACACTTTAAATCCATTTACAAGGATCTATTGGAGGGCAAGTCTCATGCCAGCAGCCGCGGTAATTCCAGCTCCAGTAGCGTCCACTAAAGCTGCTGCAGTTAAAAAGCTTTTATAAGGATCGAGCTTGGCTGTCCACCGCAAGGCATCCTACTGCCAGTCCCAGCCCCTATGCCTTGGGGTGCCTCCTGATGCTCTTCACTAAGTATCCCATGGTCCCGAAGCATTTCCTTTGAAAAAATTAAGTGTCTAAACTACAGGTGGTGCAGCTTGCTTAACAGCCGGGATAATCCGCTTACTAGCAGACACTGCTACTAGGCACAAAGTATTTCCTGGGCTAGATGCAGTTAAAAATTTGTAATTAGATACTCTCGTTGGATGCTGAGAAAGCATTCCATAGAGTCTCCTGGCACGCCATATATGATTCTCTTAAAAAGCTTGGGGTAGGGGTCTAGGGGACCCTTTTATAGCCAAAATCACGGCCCTGTATCGCAATACGTCACCTAGGCTGAAGATAAATGGAACTGTAGCACCCTGAGGGCTCGGTTGCTAAAGACGCATTGCACCTCACCCAGAGGTGTGATATCTCACTCTCAGGTAAGGATGGAGTGTGGATCAGGACCCGACACCTGCATGCATTACACCACATTGCCGTGGGGCAGGGCGACCAATATGCCCCTGAGATGGGCACGACAGTCCCTGTCCCTGGCTGGAGTGGGGGGAGGGAACACTGAGGAAGGGGAACCCTGTAGTGCAGGAGCAGGGAGGAAGCAGTTCCTGGGTGCATTGAGAAGGGAGTATAAAAGGTGGGCACCATCTTAGTTCAGTGCAGAGAAGTCTGAGCAGAAGTGGCAGGGAGCAGGGGCTCTGCATGAGCTCTGCTCCGGAGGCGGGCCTAGTAACAGAGGCCCAGGCCTGGAAGAGGGAGAAGGAAGGAAGAGGAGCGGAGAAGGCTCCAGGAACGAGGAATGAAGGGATCCCAGGGGTGCGGACGGGCGAGTCACCACCGCACGCCCGAATCCACCTGCGTGGAGGGGTCAGGCCAAAGGGGGAGACCGGTCCCCGAACTAGTGGAGGCAGGAAACGACCCTCAGCTAGAAACCGGAGGCTCTGACATTTTATGTGGCGCAGCCCCTCGCTACACCCGCTAGGAAGGCACCACATAGGGTCAGGGAAACTGGCGCCAAGTTTACCAAGAGGAGGCCCGAGGCAGCCGGACAGAAGTGTTGGTAAGAAAGGCCAGACAAAGGACACACAAAGGGGGTCCTGTGAAGTGCTCCAAAGTTATCTGGGAGTTGTCTGAGCCCCTCACCTGGTGAGCACAGTACGACGTGGGCAGCCGTTACCTGCAGACGCGGTCTGGATAATAAGAACTGTGAGTAAAGGCCCTGAACTGCATCACTGACTCCGTGTCGTTACTGCTGCTGCCCTGCACCATCACCCCCATCCTCCGCATACACTGCCCTGAGGCTATACTCCTCCCGTGGGGAGTTATGCTACGCTCTGCTGCACCCACAACACCAGCCTCAGTGGTCTGCCCTGTAGCGGCGGTTCACTCTGACCGCAATCCACGCGTGCCGTAGTCGGACATTTAAACATGAAAACCACATAAATAGTTCCGCCACTGGTTTGACCGCCCTAAGCCACGGAACTGGGTCGCCGCCACGAAGACTACAACCACCAGCATCCACCAAAAAGGGTCCGGCTCCGGGTGTCCCAAGGCCCAGGGGGTGCGTCAGAACATTTTCATCACCTTTCACAATCACCAATGGGACAAGGCAGTGATGTCCTCTGTCCCCTCTCTTATACATCCTAGTGACGGAGCACCTGCTCTCATCAATTCGCCATAACCCCAATATTAGGTGGATTGAGGTGGGAGGCACCGAGTACAAGTGCTCTCTATTTGCTGATGATGTCCTAGTATATATCACTCAATCACATATATCCATCCATGCTGTTATGGCTGAAATAGATCACTTTGTTACATGGCAAAATTTTAAAATCAATGCAGCGAAGTCTGAGGCCCTCGATGTCTCCCTCCCCAAATCCATATAGGATTCCATCCAGTCCAACTTTCCCTTTGCCTGGCCCTCACAGGGTATCAAATACTTAGGAATTCCTATTCATAGAGACCTCTCCCATCTATGTTATCTTAATTTTTTGCCCTTTATTGAACAACTCCATACAGACCACGGTTGGCAAGTTAGAACTGTAAGATTCACTACGTGAACCACTGGTGTTTTGTGGAAAAGCACATGTACTGCGTTCCAAATTATTATACAAAAAGTGTTTAGGAGTGATAAGGGAAGAATTTGTTTGTTTGTCAGTTAAACTCATTGATGGTGATGTGTGTCAGGGCTCTTTATATCACTGTAAGCAATTGCAGACACCTGTGCTAATTAGTTTGGCAGGTGTGTCCAATGAAAGGCAAGACTACTTAAGAAGGCTCTCTCACATTATTAAGCAGCCTACATTTTCTGCCAAAATGGGAAAGAAAAAGGATGTGTCGGCTGCTGAGAAGCAACAAATTGTGGAGTGTTTAGGTCAAGGCATGACTACAATCAACATTGTGCGATGATCAGGATGAAGTGTCCTGGCAATCAAGAAGTATGTAGCTGATTCACAGTACACACGTGTGCGTGCTGATAAGGGCAAATTGAGGACTCTTTCCTACAGGCAATTACGTCAGGTTGAAAGAGCAGCGGCAAAAAAGCCTTGTCATAGCAGCAGACAAGTTTTTGAAGCTGCTTGTGCCTCCAACGTCCCCCGAACAACAAGATGCAGGGTCCTTCAGAGGTTTGCAGCTGTGCATGCGCCATCCTGTCGACCTCCTCTATCCACTTCACACAAGCAGAAACGGCTCCAGTGGGCCAAACATTACATGAAGACTGATTTCAAAACTGTTTTGTTCACGGATGAGTGCCGTGCAGCGCTCGATGGTCCAGATGGATGGAGTGGAGGATGGCTGGTTGATGGACACCCCACGCAAACACGGCTACAGCGCCAACAAGGAGGAGGTGGAGTAATGTTTTGGGCTGGAATCATGGGGAGAGAGATTGTCGGCCCCTTTAGGATCCCTGAAGGCGCTAAAGATGAACTCCATAATGTATGTGGATTTTCTCAAACAGCACTTCCTGCCATGGTTCAAGAAGAAGAACCGTGTATTTCACAGCAAGATCATTTTTCTGCATGATAATGCACCATCTCATGCTGCACATAAAACATCTGCATCTCTGGCTGATATGGGCATAAAAGGGGACAAACTTATGGTGTGACCCCCATGCTCCCCTGACCTGTACCCCATTCAGAACCTTTGGAGCATCATTAAAAGGAGTGTCTATGATGGCGGGAGGCAGTTCACATCTAAGCAACAGCTCTGGGAGGGTATTCTGTCCTCATGCAAAACAATTGAAGCAGAAACCATCCAAAACCTGACAAATTCAATGGACGAGAGAGTTCAGAAGCTCCTTTCGAACAAGGGGTCCTATGTGAAAATGTAACATCACCTAGAATAAAGTTTTGAGTTGAAAACTGTTTGATTTCAGTTTCTAACAACCTGCTAATGCTTATAATTTCAAAAATGACCATTTTTTTGGTCTTTATTAAAATGAAAAGGTTGATCGAAAAGTTTGGGGGATCTAAGAGTGTGGCAACCCAGTAGTCATGATTACTTCGAATTCTGACAATATGAGGGTCATGCTGCAGGTAGTGCAGCAAGAAGGCACTTATGTGCCTTGCGCATCTCGGAGCCCCAAAATTATTTTCCGGGCTAGATGCAGCTAAAAATTATTTTTAATTTTAAATAAGGTGAAGCTTTAGTATAGATGGCCTAATAGGATCAGTGCTGCACACTGCTACAAAGCCCAAATTATTTTCCAGTCAAGATACAGATAAACATGATTAGTAATTTGAAAGCTTAAAACGGTTGGTAGGGTGATTTTAACCAATCATCAAGCTTTTACTCTCCCCAGGATGACACAGGGGTAGAAAAGTCGTTTCGGATCCATGATTTGTTCATCTTTATGAACGTGAGTCTGTCTACATTATCAGTGGAGAGCCGCGTGCGCTTATCTGTCAGCACACCACCAGCAGCGCTGAACACACGTTCAGACAGAACGCTGGCTGCGGGGCATGACAAGATCTCCAAGGCGCAAGTGGCTAGCTCCGGCCATTTATCCAGATTGGAAGCCCAAAAAGAGCAAGGGTCCAGTGACACAGTCGTGGCTTCAATGTTTACTTGGAGATACTCCTGTACCATCGTCTCTAGGCGTTGACTATGTGTCAGACTTCTTGTCTCCTGTGGCCTTGCAAAGGATGGGCTAAAAAAGTGGTGAAATGATTCCGCAAAATTGATGTTACCAGCAGATACTGTGGTTCTGTTACGGTTTGAGTGCTGAACACTTGGCGGTCCCACGGTTGGCAAGTTGGAACTGTGAGAACGTATTGCACCAGGGCTTGTCGGTGCTGCCACAGTCGCTGCAACATGTGCAGAGTTGAATTCCACCGGGTAGGCACATCGCATTTTAGCCGGTGAAGTGGCAGGCCCAACAACTTCTGTAGAGATGTAAGTCGCTGAGCTGCGGGATGCGAACGGCGGAAGTGAGCACACAGTGACCGTGCCCTCTGCAGAAGGCCATCTAGTCTGGGATAGTGGGCTAAAAATTGCTGGACAACCAGGTTCAACACGTGAGCCATACAAGGCACGTGTGTGACATTGCCCCGGCGAAGGGCCGCACCCAGGTTTGCAGCATTGTCGCACACGGCCTTCCCTGGTTTCAGGTCCAGTGGAGACAACCATTCATGAAATTGGTTCTCCAGAGCTGACCACAACTCCTCAGCTGTGTGACTCACATTTCCCAGACATTTCAATGTAAAAACCGCCTGATGACGTTGAGCCCTACTGCCAGCATAGTAAGGAGGTGTGCAGGATCCCTTCTGCGCAGTTAGAAAGCTTGTGGCATGACCAGACAGGCTTTGGGTGCAGGTGGAAGACCGAGAGGAGGTTGAGGAGGCAGAAGCAGTGGAGGAACTTTGACATAAAGAGGATTGACGCACAACTCGTGGGGACGGCAAGACTTGGACAGCAGCCCCTTGTCCTGCTGTCACCATAGTTACCCAGTGCCCAGTCAGCGACATGTAACGCCCCTGTCCATGCCTACTCGTCCAAGTGTCTGTGGTGAAATGCACCCTGTCACACACAGAGTTTCTCAAAGAAGCGGTGATGTTGTGTGCGACATGCTGGTGGAGCGCAGGCACACCTTTCTTTGAGAAGTAGTGCCGACTGGGCATCTGGTACTGGGGCACTGCGACGGACATAAGGTCTCGAAAATCCTCTGTGTCCACCAGGCGGAAAGGCAGCATTTCTGTAGCCAAGAGCTTGCAGATGGTGAAATTCAACCTCTTAGCTTTCTCATGGCTAGGAGGAAATGGTCTTTTACTTGTCCACATCTGAGGGACCGAGGGCTGGCTATCGTGCTTAGACGGGGTTGATAAGGGTGTCCCCGGCAAACTGCCGGTCTGTGAGGAAGATGCAGGCGGACATGTTAGGTTGCCTTGATCCAAAGGTGGTGCTATCGATGTCGGACAGCGCTCAACACCAGCTGGTGTTACCACCTCCAAAGAAAATGATGACCTGCCAATCACGCTGGCTGTTGCGGGTAAAGAGGTGGCAGGTCTGCGCCCCAAAACAGGTGTGACTGCTGTCCCCCCAGTCACAGAGGATGAAGAAGCCGCGGATGCACAAGATATGGCAGACGGTGATTGGCCCGGCCGGCTAGGCCGCATTGTAGCACACTGAGCTTCCCACTGCAACTTATGCTTCATGTCCATGTGCCGGTTCAT
Organism: Phyllobates terribilis; assembly: GCF_046119375.1. NCBI lineage: Eukaryota > Metazoa > Chordata > Amphibia > Anura > Dendrobatidae > Phyllobates > Phyllobates terribilis. The sequence continues at coordinate 368,680,600 of NW_027362767.1, forward strand.
GCATGAAGTACTCAAACTATGTATTTTTTGGCCTCTACTTAGCTTTTGCTGACAAATGTTACAGATAACACGAGTTGGGTCATCTTTATCGATCTGAAAAAATGCCCAGGCTATGCAAGGCTTAGCACCCATGCGACCTGAAGAGCCACCACGACTTGTGGTGAGAGGCAGAGTTGTGTTTGAGGATGCAGTTGTTGACGTGCTTCCAGTACTACGTCTCTGTCCTGGAAGGCGCAACCTGACCTCGTCGTCACTAGCATCTTCCTCCACCTCCTCTGCTGACCTCATCTCTTGGCTGACTGTGGGTTGACAGTAAGTGGGATCTCCGACCTCATCATCATCACCCTGTGCGTTATCACACCCGTCGTCCTCAGAGCCAACCTGTTCCTGCCCTGACAAAAAACTAAAGTTGTCGCTCCAATCAGGTATTTGAGTCTTATCATCGTCTTCCTCATTGTCTCCACCAACAGGAGTTACAGTTTGGGAATGAGGGTCTACATTATGGTCAGAACCTTCTGCGTCTGGTCCTGGATCCGACTCATAAAGATTCTGGGCATCAGTGCAGATCATTTCCTCGTCTGGATTCACAGAAGCGCTGGAGTCGACCTCTGATTCCCAGGCTATAGTATGAGTAAACAGCTCTGCAGACTCAACCATCTGTTCTACCTCATACTCAGACGGGCAGCTGGAGATTTGGGAGCTGTGAGGAAGCAAGTGCGATTTGGGTGACACCTTTGAGGACTGGAGTATTTGTGATGTTGAAGTTGATGTGGAGGAGAGACCACTTAAAGGAGCACTTGATATCCGTTGAAGCACCTGCTGTTTTTGTGCCTCATCTGGAATTTGTAGCGATTGGCGTGGCCGTAAGAAAGGGATCTTATCACATTGTCCGCTAAAAGAAGTAGACATTTTAGTTTGGCTGGAAGATGGTCTTTCTTCTGCAGATGTTACTGTTGCTTTAACACCTACCCCACGGACACAACCTTTTTTCCCCTTCCCAACACGCCTATTCCCCTTTCCACCATCAGCAGGCCTTTTTCCACTCATTTTGGTGGTTAACTAATTCACAACTCTGGAGTTGTTTGCACAAAAAAACAATGGATGGTAACCGAGCAGAGCTGAGTGGCCAAACTGTGGTATTAGGCCAAAACTATTGGCTGGGTTAGATGCAGAAAAAAATTATTTTGAATTTGCAACCTGATGGAGGTCAGTATAGATGGACTAACACAAATAGTCCCACACACTGCTAGAAGCCCAAATATTTTTTCAGAGGTACTCTAGATGCAGATAAAAATTATTTTTAATTTGCAACCTGATGGAGGTCAGTATAGATGGACTAATAGACCAAGTCCCACACACTGCTAGAAGCCCAAATATTTTTTCAGAGCTAGATGCAGAAAAAAATTATTTTTAATTTGCAACCTGATGGAGGTCAGTATAGATGGACTAATAGACCAAGTCCCACACACCGCTAGAAGCCCAACTATTTTTTCAGAGCTAGATGCAGAAAAAAATTATATTCAATTTGCAACCTGCTGGAGGTCAGTATAGAAGGACTAATAGAACAAGTCCCACACACTGCTAGAAGCCCAAATATTTTTTCAGAGCTAAATGAAGAAAAAAATTATTTTTAATTTGCAACCTGATGGAGGTCAGTATAGATGGACTAATAGACCAAGTCCCACACACTGCTAGAAGCCCAAATATTTTTTCAGAGCTAGATGCAGAAAAAAATTATTTTTAATTTGCAACCTGATGGAGGTCAGTATAGATGGACTAATAGACCAAGTCCCACACACCGCTAGAAGCCCAAATATTTTTTCAGAGCTAGATGCAGAAAAAAATTATTTTTAATTTGCAACCTGATGGAGGTCAGTATAGATGGACTAATAGACCAAGTCCCACACACTGCTAGAAGCCCAAATATTTTTTCAGAGCTAGATGCAGAAAAAAATTATTTTTAATTTGCAACCTGATGGAGGTCAGTATAGATGGACTAATAGACCAAGTCCCACACACCGCTAGAAGCCCAAATATTTTTTCAGAGCTAGATGCAGAAAAAAATTATTTTTAATTTGCAACCTGATGTAGGTCAGTATAGATGGACTAATAGACCAAGTCCCACACACTGCTAGAAGCCCAAATATTTTTTCAGAGCTAGATGCAGAAAAAAATTATTTTTAATTTGCAACCTGATGGAGGTCAGTATAGATGGACTAATAGACCAAGTCCCACACACCGCTAGAAGCCCAAATATTTTTTCAGAGCTAGATGCAGAAAAAAATTATTTTTAATTTGCAACCTGATGGAGGTCAGTATAGATGGACTAATAGACCAAGTCCCACACACTGCTAGAAGCCCAAATATTTTTTCAGAGCTAGATGCAGAAAAAAATTATTTTTAATTTGCAACCTGATGGAGGTCAGTATAGATGGACTAATAGACCAAGTCCCACACACTGCTAGAAGCCCAAATATTTTTTCAGAGCTAGATGCAGAAAAAAATTATTTTTAATTTGCAACCTGATGGAGGTCAGTATAGATGGACTAATAGACCAAGTCCCACACACCGCTAGAAGCCCAAATATTTTTTCAGAGCTAGATGCAGAAAAAAATTATTTTTAATTTGCAACCTGATGTAGGTCAGTATAGATGGACCAATAGACCAAGTCCCACACACTGCTAGAAGCCCAAATATTTTTTCAGAGCTAGATGCAGAAAAAAATTATTTTTAATTTGCAACCTGATGGAGGTCAGTATAGATGGACTAATAGACCAAGTCCCACACACCGCTAGAAGCCCAAATATTTTTTCAGAGCTAGATGCAGAAAAAAATTATTTTTAATTTGCAACCTGATGGAGGTCAGTATAGATGGACTAATAGACCAAGTCCCACACACCGCTAGAAGCCCAAATATTTTTTCAGAGCTAGATGCAGAAAAAAATTATATTCAGTTTGCAACCTGATGGAGGTCAGTATAGATGGACTAATAGAATGATGCTATGCCCAAAAGATTTTACTTCACTAGGTGCAGTAAAAAAATTGGTATTCTATACACAGGTGTTATATCTTGCAACACAGATAGGCTACTCCACTGACTAACACACTCTGCAATAGGCCAAAAAGGATTAGCTTTGCTAGATTCAGCCAAATGCTGTGAAAAAAACTTGCACAGCACTGGCACAGACCTGCCTGGCAAAAACTGATAGGAACTGATGTAACCTAGTCCTGAAAAGGACTCCAATTACAATTAGTCTTTACTCCCACAACCTATCTATTTAAGAGCACAGACCTCCCTGATAAAAGTCGTGGGAAATGCTGTAACCTAGTCCTTAAAAGGACTGCAATCACAACTATTCCCTACTCCCAAGCTATCTGTATATTTGTGCGAAAATTGGCTTGAAATTAACAAGGTATAGCACACACAGCAACAGCGGTGCCGTCTAACACGCAGCTGCAGCAGTGAGAAAATGGTGGCGACGGGGAAAATGGCTTGGTCTTATAGGGCAAGGACATGTGACATACACTGCCAATCACACATGCCCTTGCTTGTGTGAAAAAAAGCACTTCGCTCCGTGTGTGCGCTGCTGATAGGCTGACAGATTGCACCTCCCCACTGCAAATGCGGGAAAGAGAAAAAAAAATGGAGATCTTCATTGTTCCTGCAGAGATCCATCCCCTGCCCCTCCCCCCGCCCCGCTGTACACTCAAACTGCGTATTAACATTAATTTTCATCATTACTGAGAAAAAATCCAGTTATGATTTTGGTGCACGAACAGTTATCGAACATAACCTCGAACAGCCGAATTTTTCTCAAATTGTTCGTGTTCGCCGACCGGCTCGAACACCGCCCAAAACAGCTCGAATTTGAGATTGGCGAACAGTTCGAGTAGAACAACGCTCATCTCTAGTAGCACCCCATCACTCTCCTTCTTGGTCAAATAGCCTTTACACAGCCTTGAGTGTGTTTGGGGTCATTGTCCTGTTGAAAAATAAATGATGGTCCAACTAAACGCAAGCCGGATGGAATAGCATGCCGCTGTAAGATTCTGTCGTAGTCATGCTGGTTCAGTATGCCTTCAAGTTTGAATAAATCCCCAACAGTGTCACCAGCAAAGCACCCCCACGACATCACACCTCCTCCTCCATGCTTCATGGTGGGAACCAGGCATGTAGAGTCCATCCGTTCACCTTTTCTGCGTCACACAAAGACATGGTGGTTGGAACCAAAGATTTCAAATTTGGACTCATCAGACCAAAGCACAGATTTCCACTGGTCTAATATCCATTCCTTGTGTTCTTTAGCCCAAACAAGTCTCTTCTGCTTGTTGCTTGTCCTTAGCAGTGGTTTCCTAGCAGCTATTTTACCATGAAGGCCTGCTGCACAAAGTCTCCTCTTAACAGTTGTTGTAGAGATGTGTCTGCTGCTAGAACTCTGTGTGGCATTGACCTGGTTTCTAATCTGAGCTGCTGATAACCTGAGATTTCTGAGGCTGGTGACTTGGATAAACTTATCCTCAGAAGCAGAGGTGACTCTTGGTCTTTCTTTCCTGTGGCGGTCCTCATATGAGCCTGTTTCTTTGTAGCGCTTGATGGTTTTTGCAACTGCACTTGGGGACACTTTCAAAGTTTTCCCAATTTTTCAGACTGACTGACCTTCATTTCTTAAAGTAATGATGGCCACTCGTTTTTCTTTACTTAGCTGCTTTTTTCTTGCCATAATACAAATTCTAACAATCTATTCAGTAGGACTATCAGCTCTGTATCCACCAGACTTCTGCACAACACAACTGATGGTTCCAACCCCATTTATAAGGCAAGAAATCCCACTTATTAAACCTGACAGGGCACACCTGTGAAATGAAAACCATTTCCGGTGACTATCACTTGAAGCTCATCAAGAGAATGCCAAGAGTGTGCAAAGCAGTCATCAAAGCAAAAGGTGGCTACTTTGAAGAACCTAGAATATAAGACATATTTTCAGTTGTTTCACACTTTTTTTTTAAGGATATAATTCCACATGTGTTAATTCATAGTTTTGATGCCTTCAGTGTGAATGTACAATTTTCATAGTCATGAAAATACAGAAAATTCTTTAAATGAAAAGGTGTGTCCAAACTTTTGGTCTGTACTGTATCTGTGTCAGCACATGAAACAACATCACCTGCTCTTGTGGGAAAAGCAAACTGCCCACCAAGGTGAGCAAGGATCTAGCTGTCTTCCTTCTTCTATTCGTGGTAATCTTTTGTGGTAGTCAATCAGCATCCACAAGTAGTGCCTGGCTGTTGTCACATCCCCATCTACTGCTTTTTGTACTCTTCCTCCTCTCCCTGCATTGTACCATCAGTTAACCTTTAGTGTGCCCAAGAAACATGCGTTCAGTCATCCATTTGTGTGAAAACTGACCTCACAAATATCCCAAATACAAGTTCACCACAATTGATGCCAGACCACTTTAATTGTACTACCTTTTGCAAAAGAGTTGCATGTGCCTAGCCTCAATGAAAGTTACCTAGTAGCCATAATTTATTGAATAAAGCAATCTCTCCTGAATATGACTCTACCTTCTTCATGGTTGAGATCAGGATCCAAAATATTTTTTTTTATTTTCCATTGATGAAGCTGTTTAAGGCTTTGATGGATAAACTGCAGTTTTTATGAGTACAACTTTTTGACTACTCCTTATTTTGGATGCGGAATAAACAAAAACAACAAATTCCTTCTTCCCTAACTCCCTCTAACTTCCTCTTCAATGTATGTTTCCTTCCTTCCTTGCTTCATCTTCCGTCCTTGCTTTATCTTCCTTCTTTCCTTGCTTCCTTCCTTCTTTATTCTTCCTTCCTTCCTTTATCATTATTTTATAGTTTGAGTACTTATGGACCTCAGAATATAACATTGATTACTTTTTTTTACTTTATAGCTACAAAATGATTTTTTTTATTATTAATCTTATTCGCAAACATTTTTTTCGTTCCACTCTGCAATAATTCTACTTTTACTGACAGGCATCCTACTAGGCTTGGGCTCAAATAGGGCCTAGTAGCAGTTTAATAATGGCCAATCTAAAGCCTTTGTTTGGCCTTTGCTTGCCTCTCCCATTTTCAAACCACTTAAATGACGTAATAACTATTGGCGATGGCACTTACACACGTGGTCAAAATTGTTGGTACCCCTCGTTTAATGAAAGAAAAACCCACAATGGTCAGAGAAATAATCTGACAAAAGTAATAATAAATTAAAAATCTATGAAAATGAACAAATGGAAGTCAGTTATTGTTTTTCAACCCTGCTTCCACAGAATTTAAAAAAAAATTAAACTCATGAAATAGGCCTGGACAGAAATGATGGTACCCCTGAAAATAATGTGACAAAAGGGACATGTTTAATCAAGTTGTGTCCACTAATTAGCATCACAGGTGTCTACAATCTTGTAATCAGTCAGTGGGCCTGTATATAGGGCTACAGATACTCACTTTGCTGTTTGGTGACATGGTGTGTACCACACTCAACATGGACCAGAGGAAGCAAAGGAAAGAGTTGTCTCAGGAGATTAGAAAGAAAATTATAGACGAGCATGTTAAAAGTAAAGGTTATAAGACCATCTCCAAGCAGCTTGATGTTCCTGTGACTACAATTGCACATATTATTCAGACTTTTAAGATCCATGGGACTGTAGCCAACCTCCCAGGACGTGGCCGCAGGAGGAAAATTGATGACAAATAATACGAATGGTAACAAAAGAGCCCAGGATAACTTCTAAAGAGATTAAAGGTGAACTTCAAGCTCAAAGAACATCAGTGTCAGATCGCACCATCCGTCGTTGTTTGATCCAAAGTGGACTTCATGGGAGACGACCAAGGATAACAAGCCACAAAGCATCTTGGAGAATTTCTTATTGACAGATGAGACAAAAATTGAAGTTTTTGGCAAGGCACATCAGCTCTATGTTCACAGATGAAAGATATCAAGAAAAGAACTTTGTCCCTACTGTAAAACATGGAGGAGGCTCTGTTATGTTCTGGGGCTGATTTGCTGCATCTGGCACAGGGTGTCTTGAATCTGTGCAGGGTACAATAAAATCTCAAGACTATCAAGGGATTCTAGATAGAAATGTGCTGCCCAGTGTCAGAAAGCTTGGACTCAGTCGCAGGTCATGGGTCTTGCAACAGGATAATGACCCAAAACACACAGCTAAAAACACCCAAGAATGGCTAAGAGGAAAACATTGGACTATTCTGAAGTGGCCTTCTATGAGCCCTGACCTAAATCCTATTGAGCATCTTTGGAAAGAGCTGAAACATGCCGTCTGGAAAAGGCAACCTTCAAACACGAGACAACTGGAGCAGGTTGCTCATGAGGAGTGGGCCAAAATACCTGTCGAGAAGTGCAGAAGTCTCATTGACAGTTACAGGAATCGTTTGATTGCAGTGATTGCCTCAAAAGGTTGTTCAACAAAATATTAAGAAGAGTACCATCATTTCTGTCCAGGCCTATTTCATGAGTTTAATTTTTTAAAAAAGTCTGTGCAAGCAGGGTTGAAAAGCAATGACTGACTTTCATTTGTTCATTTTCATAGATTTTTATTTTATTATTACTTTTGTCAGATTTAAGTTATTTCTGTGACCATTGTAGGTTTTTCTTTCTTTAAATGAGGGGTACCAACAATGACCACGTGTGTATATGGTTAAATGCCTGGGAATGGAGCAATGTCAAAACCTGGCTGCTGCAGGAGGGTCTCAGGTGTATGCCTGTATGCTATAGCTAAAACCCACAGCTGGGGATCAACTCCCGGCATGGCCTTCCTTGCTGAGTGTGTAGATTAGGCCACGTTCACCCTATCAGTATTTGGTCAGTATTTTACATCAGTATTTGTATGCCAAAACCAGGAGAGGAACAATCAGAGGAAAAATATAATAGAAACAAGTCACCACTTCTGTATTTATCACCCACTCCTGGTTTTGGCTTACAAATACTGAGGTAAAATACTGACCAAATACTGATAGTGTGAACATGGTCTAATGCTACAAGTTGCAGCAGTCCCTGAGACTCCTTTAATAAGCCATTCAAAATCAATTGTGGAAAATACGATAGCAAATAAAACCACATTTAAAGTTGTAGTGCTTGTATTTGCTGCATTTTCATGGTGTGTGATCCTTGACTTACAGATAAAACCCCTTAGCTTGCATTACTTTCACAGTCCTAGTTATTATAGACTCATTAGATATATTTTGCTTTAGGCTTAGAAAACAATTCCTCCGGTCACTTTGTCCCGGCTTTTGGCAGTGATCCATTCAATTACACAGTTAGTAGAGAAGTATAATCCTGTTTTCAGACTCTTACGCTTTAAAGACAATGTTCATAACATGATAAATTCAATTACTCAGCAATTTCCTTGTATTTTGGGATCAACAACAGCAAACTCACAGAATAAAACAGCACGGCAGGACAATTCTTAAAGCATCCACACACCTCTAACAGTCCACCAAGGCAGCATTTGTTAGAATTTTGGGCGGCATTTTTGGGCTTTATTTTTTTGCCCAGGAGACTTTTATGGTGAATGCACCAAAGGGAAACGGTGAACATGATGTGAATGCACCTTTTAAGAGACTGGCAGATATTCTCTGCAACAATGTACTGAAACTTTTATTAGGGCTCCTCTAAGCAATTTTTATTCAGTGTTATAAAAAACTTCTAGCAAATGCAATGCATCTCATCAGCTAATATTTGTGTTTTATTGTAGAAGTGTTTTGGTTGCATTTTTAAATTTGTAATATTAGTACAGGATTTTTTTCCAAGTTCTCAAGACCTATAAGAAAGACTATAATAAAAGTGCCATCTCTAGTGCATGCTGTGTTTAAAAAATATATATATCTTAAACATTTTGGTCAGTATTTTCCATCAGTATTGATCAAAAGACAAAGCCAGTCTGTGGCCCCCCAGTTTGGGCTTATAAATACTGGAAAAAATACTTCTCTTCTACAATACACTTGCACAGGGGCAGATAAATAGCAATGGCAGCTGCACAGGGGTCCATTGGGGACGGGGCCCCACCTGATCTGTGCTAATAGTTGATATCAACTATTTTCCATCTCAAAGCAATCACAAGTCACCATCCTCTCTGCTGTTTGTGTTCCATCATCTTTCTCCTCCAGCCCACAAATACTGGGAATGGGCCCAACTCTTCGCATTTTACTGTGCTAAGTAGATGCCTCTGTGACACCCTGCTGTGCACAGGTACCACAGGACCCAGGGTGCATGGATGGACTTCTCCACAAGAGGCCCTCATTACATACAAACACCTCCACCCTTCCACCTCATACCACCAGGGTGAGCCCGTTAGGGATATATACAGTACAGACCAAAAGTTTGGACACACCTTCTCATTTAAAGATTTTTCTGTATTTTCATGACTATGAAAATTGTACATTCAAACTGAAGGCATCAAAACTATGAATTAACACATGTGGAATTATATACTTAACAAAAAAGTGTGAAACAACTGAAAATATGTGTTATATTCTAGGTTCTTCAAAGTAGCCACCTTTTGCTTTGATGACTGCTTTGGACACTCTTGGCATTCTCTTGATGAGCTTCAAGAGGTAGTCACCGGAAATGGTCTTCCAACAATCTTGAAGGAGTTCCCAGAGATGCTTAGCACTTGTTGGCCCTTTTGCCTTCACTCTGCAGTCCAGCTCACCCCAAACCATCTTGATTGGGTTCAGGTCTGGTGACTGTGGAGGCCAGGTCATCAGGCGTAGCACCCCATCACTCTTCTTCTTGGTCAAATAGCCCTTACACAGCCTGGAGGTGTGTTTGGGGTCATTGTCCTGTTGGAAAATAAATGATGGTCCAACTAAACGCAAACCGGATGGAATAGCATGCCATTGCAAGATGCTGTGGTAGCCATGCTGGTTCAGTATGCCTTCAATTTTGAATAAATCCCCAACAGTGTCACCAGCAAAGCACCATCACACCTCCTCCTCCATGCTTCACGGTGGGAACCAGGCATGTAGAGTTCATCCTTTCCCCTTTTCTGCATCGCACAAAGACACGGTGGTTGGAACCAAAGTTCTCAAATTTAGACTCATCAGACCAAAGCACAGATTTCCACTGGTCTAATGTCCATTAATCGTGTTCTTTAGCACAAACAAGTCTCTTCTGCTTGTTGCCTGTCCTTTGCAGTGGTTTCCTAGCAGCTATTTTACCATGAAGGCCTGCTGCACAAAGTCTCCTCTTAACAGTTGTTGTAAAGATGTGTCTGCTGCTAGAACTCTGTGTGGCATTGACCTGGTCTCTAATCTGAGCTGCTGTTAACCTGCAATTTCTGAGGCTGGTGACTCGGATAAACTTATCCTCAGAAGCAGAGGTGACTCTTGGTCTTCCTTTCTTGGGGCGGTCCTCATGTGAGCCAGTTTCTTTGTAGCGCTTGATGGTTTTTGCAACTGCACTTGGGGACACTTTCAAAGTTTGCCCAATTTTTCGGACTGACTGACCTTCATTTCTTAAAGTAATGATGGGCACTCGTTTATCTTTACTTAGCTGCTTTTTTCTTGCCATAATACAAATTCTAACAGTCTATTTAGAAGGACTATCAGCTGTGTATCCTTCTGACTTCTGCACAACACAACTGATGGTCCCAACCCCATTTATAAGGCAAGAAATCCCACTTATTAAACCTGACAGGGCACACCTGTGAAGTGAAAACCATTTCCGGTGACAAGCTCTTGAAGCTCATCAAGAGAATGCCAAGTGTGTGCAAAGCAGTCATCAAAGCAAAAGGTGGCTACTTTGAAGAACCTAGAATATAAGACATATTTTCAGTTGTTTCACACTTTTTTGTTAAGTATATAATTCCACATGTGTTAATTCATAGTTTTGATGCCTCCAGTGTGAATGTACAATTTTCATAGTCATGAAAATACAGAAAAATCTTTAAATGAGAAGGTGTGTCCAAACTTTTGGTCTGTACTGTATATGGAGGGTGGAGCCAGGTAGCTCAGTTAGTTGTTGGAGAGCGTGCTGACGCTGAGAGCAGCGAAGACGCAGCTCGTCTGCTGCTGAGTTCTGAGGGCCCCGAGTGTGGCCGACGGCAAGGAGGAAAGGAGAAAGGAGTTGAAGGGGGGCAGAGGAGCATCATAGGCTCACCCCAGTATATAAACCGGACACCGGGTCCACGCCTACAGGGTCCCTTTATACCCAGTATGGACCACCGGCATTCCAGGAGGACTTCAAGTCCCTGGCAGACCTGAAGCTAGACCCATTACAGGACCAGGAACCGCGAAGGCCCCAGCGTTACCAGGGATAATGGTTGCCAGCAGAAGGTCCTACTACCAAGCGACAGGTGAAGGAACAGCACGACACATAAGCTAGGCCCAGTTGTAGGCTGGCCAGGAGCATACAGAGAGGCTGACATGGACCAGGAGGCCTTATACCCGCTCACTGGGGAGAAGTCCTGAAGTGCACCCATCCTACTGAGTACCCTGGACCGTACCTGACATCCGCACCAGTAAAGGTATTGAAGCGAATCCCCTCTCTCTGTCAATTACTCCTGCTGCGCCATCCCGCCTGCACTACAAGTCCCAGCATCACCACCCACCAAACTCCACACTGCCCCGGGGGCCCGCTCCACCTGTGGGGAGCAGAAACACCTCAGTTGCCATCCCATCACCCCCCGGAGGTCTGCATCAGCGCTGGTAAACCTTACCAGGTACCAAAGGTGGCGTCACAAACTATTTACTTTATTTTTATTTTCTATCGAAGTTACAACCCCCTTTTTAGTTGACCGCCCTGGGCCACGGACCGGGCCAGCCACTGTGACAGATCTCCCTTTTCCCCAGCATCTACCGGCCCGGACTCCGAGTACCCCATTGCCCTGGGGGCGCGTCACCTTCTGGCGTCACGAACAGGATTCTGTGCCCGTTGCCACCGGTTACTGTGCACCTTAAAAGACTGTAACACTTACTGTGGTGAAGATTTCCCGCCATTCCCGAGGTTTCCCGCCATTATCCGCCATTTTCCTGTCGCCGCGCGGGAAGAAGAGGGGCGTAACCGTGGGAATCGGAGGAGCGTGACTGCGGGAAGCGCGCGAAGCTCAAGCCCCACCTCGCGCTCTGACGCAGCACCAGGAAGCGTCAGGTCCTGGAAGGAGACCGTCATCTGCAGAGCTGCGGCCTACCCGATTAAAGAAACAGGAGGTAGGCTACGGTTCACTAGGGGGCGCAACCATGGCCGACGACTAGCAAGCCGCCGGAGCACCGGTTAACGCTCCTGATGCTCAACTTACGCCCGGCGCTGCACAGGCCGGGGCGGCCGCCCCACCAGCAGGGGTCGTGACTCCGTTGATACCCATGGACCTGCCATATATCCCTGGAGTGAAATGGCTTCCCCAGTATGATGGCAAACCAGACACCCTGTCTGGGTTCAAGAGAAAAATATGCGGTGTATTGGACATGTATTCTATGACTGGTCAGCAGAGAGCCGCTGTTGTGCTGGGACAATTGACTGGTGCCGCAGAGCGGGAAGTTGAAACCTGGCCAGCCGCAGACCAGGAATCAGTATCCATTATCTTTAAGAGACTGCAAACTGTCTTTGAAAACCGCACTGAGACAGATCTCCGGATGAGGTTCTACCACTGTGCCCAGAAACCTGAGGACAGTATCCGGGACTATGACTGGCGCTTACAGGAAGTCTTGCGGGCCCTGAAACAGGTTAGTCCAGCCAGCACACAAGATGAGAATAAAATGCTGACGGAACAATTCATCCGGGGGTTGAGGTCCCAGGAGGAGAGCAGAACTGTATGGTGGTGGGCTTTAGATCATCCAGACGCCACCTTTGACACCCTGAAGGATATGGCTATTAAGGGTCTACAGCTCCTGGAAACATCAGGGACTGCTATCCAGCGTTACCAGGGTGGGGCCACCCCAGTGGCCGCAGCACCCACTGCTCCTTCATTGACGGCTGAAACAAAGATGCAAACAGTGCCCCCTAGCGAGCTGGACAACCTGCGCTCTGAAGTGCGTCAGCTGAGTAAAACCCTGGCCACTATCCTGAGCACCTTGCAGCTACAGACGGAGCCCGAGCCGGAAGGAAGTATCCTACTCGCCAACAGCCCTGAGGATGTCCACTGGATGAGGAGAAGAAGGAGGACAAGGCCACCCCGTAGGAGGAAAATGCCACCCCGGAAGAGGACAATGCCACCCCATGGGAGGACCAACGACCAACGTCGCCCTCCAGGAGACTTCATCTGCTACCGTTGCCACAAGGCAGGCCACACAGCGCGGAACTGTCCTTTAAACGGGCAAACCCTGGGGCCGGGGGCCGACACCCAGGAGTAAATCAACCAGGCCCATCAAGCTGGTACCACCGGTTCGTAGGAGGAAGGCCTTTCCTGTCCATTGTGCTGGACGGCATAGCAACACCTGCATTACTGGACACCGGCTCACAGGTAACCATCATACCTGATGTCCTCTACAAAAGGTACTGGTCCATAGATGAACTCCACCCGCCAGCCCTGAACCTCTCTGTGTATGCCTCTAGCGGCCTTCCTCTTAACCTAGTAGGGGTTAAGGACGTGACAGTGAAGGTGGGGAGAGTGGAACTAAAGGACCAAGGACTAATTGTCATAGAATCTGACCCTGGTGATACAGACTTGTATATGATACTTGGTACAAATATTGTTGGTAACTGTTTGGGAGAAGTGTTGTTTTTACTCCAACAGATTGCTGACACTGCCAAACCAGGGCAGAGGAAGGTGATCCAGAGAGAGATTCGAGCCCTCCTGTACCAGCAACAGGTAAAGTTAACAGGTGGTGAGATTGGTAATGTACGGGTGACAGACCCGATACCCATTGTGATTCCCCCAATGAATGAGATGCTGATTTGGAGTAGAGCAGCAATAGGTCTCAAGGGACAGAACTACCAGGCGGTAGTGGAGCCCATTAGCTTGGAGCACAGACCTACACTCTTAACTGCTAGAGGGGTAGTTGATGTACTTAATGGGAGGGTACCCATACGTTAAATTACCAAGATACGCCACTGTTGCCAGATTGTATACTGTGAATAATGATGCCATACACACAGTGGAATCCTTGACCCCACCAGACACAGTGGAGGACAATGACTCCAAAGCTCAGCTGGAGGATTGGTGTCAACAGCTCCATGTTGGGACTGACGCCACTCCTGTCCATCAGAAACACGGTGTTTACAGAGTGGTTCAGGAATATAAACAAGTGTTTAGTAAACACCCACTTGACTTTGGAAGGGTTAAAGGGGTACAACACCACATAACCACCGGTAACCATCCACCCATTAAGGAGCGTTACCGACCCATACCACCAGCACATTATCAGAAAGCCAAGGAAATGTTGCGTGACATGAAAAAGGCAGGGGTAGTAAGGGATAGCTGTAGCCCTTGGGCAGCTCCCCTGGTCCTGGTCAGGAAAAAGGACGGTAGCATGAGGATGTGTGTAGATTATAGATAGATTAATCGCATAACACATAAAGATGCATACCCTTTGCCCCATATAGAGGAATCCCTGGCTGCACTAAAATCTGCCAATTACTTCTCTACACTGGATCTCACTAGCGGGTACTGGCAAGTCTCTGTTGCTGAGGCAGACCGGCAGAAGACGGCCTTTACCACCCCGATGGGACTGTGCGAGTTCAACAGTATGCCGTTTGGACTCTGCAATGCACCCGGAACGTTCCAGAGGCTGATGGAGTGTTGCTTGGGACACCGGAACTTCTAGACAGTGCTGCTGTACCTGGATGACGTTATCGTGTACTCGAGGACATATGAGGACCATCTGAAGCACCTGGCGGAGGTATCCGAAGCATTGTCCCAGTATGGGATGAAACTAAAGCCTTCTAAATGCCACTTGCTCAAGCAGAAGGTTCAGTACCTGGGGCACGTAGTCAGCTCGGAGGGAGTAGCACTAGACCCAGAGAAGGTCACTGCCATCCAGAAGTGGCCTGAACCGAGAAGCATCAAAGAAGTACGGCAATTTCTGGGACTGGTCGGGTACTACAGGAGGTTCATAAAGGACTATACCAAAAAGGTAGCACCTCTACAAGACCTCCTGGTAGGACAGTCCAAAAGAGGAAATAGTCCCCCATTCCAGTGGGGCAAAGAACAGGCCGAATCCTTTGCAGTAATGAAGGAAATCCTGACTGGTGAAGAAATCCTGGCTTACCCTGACTACAGCCAGCCTTTCCTGCTGTACACCGACGCCAGCAATGAGGGACTGGGAGCTGTGTTGTCCCAGAAGCAGAATGGAAGAGAGAAGGTAATTGCGTATGCCAGCAGGAAGCTACGCCCTACTGAGAGGACCCCGGAGAACTACAGTTCCTTCAAGCTGGAGTTCCTGTCCTTGGTCTGGGCTATCACTGAAAGGTTCAATCATTACCTAGCCTCAACTAAGTTTACAGCTTTTACTGACAACAATCCCTTGACACACCTGGAGACAGCTAGGTTGGGAGCCATGGAACAGCATTGGGTGGCCAGACTGTCAAATTATCAGTTCAACATCAAGTACCGGGCAGGTCACAAGAACCCCAATGCTGATGCCCTGTCAAGGATGCCTCACCAGTCAGACACTGAGGATGAAGTTGATGATTTAGAGGAAGTTGAGTTACCTGCTTTCCACCGAAGCGGAGAGGTCCATGAGCAACACGTCACCAGAAGACGTCAGGGAAGGACGCTGAATCCTCTACCCCATCACAGTTGGAAGGAGACCCAGGACAGTGACCCGGTTGTCAGCCTTATCGAAAGACTGATCACCCAGGAAGGTTCTCACCTGGAGCAGGATGCTCCTCCACAAGCCAAGCAACTGTGGAATGAGAGAAGCTGGCTGTTCATCTATAGAGAGAAGCTGTGCAGAAGATATGTCAACCCCAAGACCCATGAAATGGTGTGGCAGATTGTTGTACCCAGGACAGTTATCCAGATGGTGTTGGAAGTAGAGATGAGCGGTGTTCGACTCGAAGTGTTCGCCAATCTCAAATTCGAGCTGTTTTGGGTGGTGTTCGAGCCGTTCGGCGAACACTAACAATTTGAAAAAAATTCGACTGTTCGAGGTTATGTTCGATAACTGTTCGTGCACCAAAATCATAACTGGATTTTTTCTCAGTAATGCTGAAAATGAATGTTAATACGCAGTTTGAGTGTACAGTGGGGCGCGGGGAGGGGCAGGGGATGGATCTCTGCAGGAATAATGAAGATCTCCATTTTTTTTTCTCTTTCCCGCATTTACAGTGGGGAGGTGCAGTCTGTCAGCCTATCAGCAGCGCACACACGGAGCGAACTGCTTTTTTTCACACAAGCAAGGGCACGTGTCATTGGCAGTGTATGTCACATGTCCTTGCCTTATAAGACCCAGCCATTTTCCCCATCGCCACCATTTTCTCACTGCTGCAGCTGCGTGTTAGACGGCACCACTGTTGCTGTGTGTGCTATACTTTGTTAATTTCAAGCCAATTTTCGCACAAATCTACAGATGGCTTGGGAGTAGGGAAGAGTTGTGATTGCAGTCCTTTTAAGGACTAGGTTACATCATTTCCTACGACTTTTATCAGGCTGGTCTGCGCTCTTAAATAGATAGGTTGTGGGAGTAAAGACTAATTGTAATTGCAGTCCTTTTCAGGGCTAGGTTACATCAGTTCCTATCACTTTTTGCCAGGCAGGTCTGTACCAGTGCTGTGCAAGTTTTTTTCACAGCATTTGGCTAAATCTAGCAAAGCAAATTGGCCTATTGCAGAGTGTGTTAGTCAGTGGGGTAGCCTATCTGTGTTGCAAGCTACACCACGTGTGTATAGAATAAAAATTTTTTTACTGCACCTAGTGAAGTAAAACCTTTTGGGCATAGCATCATTCTATAAGTCCATCTATACTAACCTCCACCAGGTTGCAAATTCAATATAATATTTTTCTGCATCGAGCTCTGAAAAAATATTTAGGCTTCTAGTAGTGTGTGGGACTTTTTCTATTTGTCCTTCTATACTAACTTCCATCAGGTTGCAAATTCAATATAATTTTTTTCTGCATCTAGCTCTGAAAAAATATTTCAGCTTCTAGCAGTGTGTGGGACTTTTTCTATTAGTCCATCTATACTGACCTCCATCAGGTTGCAAATTCAATATAATTTTTTTCTGCATCTAGCTCTGAAAAAATATTTCAGCTTCTAGCAGTGTGTGGGACTTGTTCTATTAGTCCATTTATACTGACCTCCATCAGGTTGCAAATTCAATCTAATTTTTTTCTGCATCTAGCTCTGAAAAAATATTTAGGCTTCTAGCAGTGTGTGGGACTTGGTCTATTAGTCCATCTATACTAACCTCCACCAGGTTGCAAATTAAAAATAATTTGTATCTGCATCTAACTCTGAAAAAATATTTAGGCTTCTAGCAGTGTGTGGGACTTGGTCTATTAGTCCATCTATACTGACCTCCACCAGGTTGCAAATTCAATCTAATTTTTTTTTGCATCTAGCTCTGAAAAAATATTTAGGCTTCTAGTAGTGTGTGGGACTTGGTCTATTAGTCCATCTATACTAACCTCCACCAGGTTGCAAATTAAAAATAATTTTTAACTGCATCTAGCTCTGAAAAAATATTTAGGCTTCTAGCAGTGTGTGGGACTTGGTCTATTAGTCCATCTATACTGACCTCCATCAGGTTGCAAATTCAATCTAATTTTTTTCTGCATCAAGCACTGAAAAAATATTTCAGCTTGTAGCAGTGTGCGGGACTTGTTCTAATAGTCCATCTATACTGACCTCCATCAGGTTGCAAATTCAATATAATTTTTTTCTGCATCTAGCTCTGAAAAAATATTTAGGCTTCTAGCAGTGTGTGGGACTTGGTCTATTAGTCCATCTAAACTGAACTCCATCAGGTTGCAAATTCAATATAATTTTTATTTGCATCTAACCCAGCCAATACTTTTGGCCTAATACCACAGTTTGGCCATTCAGCTCTGCTCGGATCCCATCCATTGTTTTTTTGTGCAAACAACTCCAGAGTTGTGAATTAGTTAACCACCAAAATGAGTGGAAAAAGGCCTGCTGCTGGTGGAAAGGGGAATAGGCGTGTTGGAAAGGGGAAAAAAGGATGTGTCCGTGGGGTAGGTGTTAAAGCAACATTAACATCTGCAGAAGAAAGACCATCTTCCAGCCAACCTAAAATGTCTACTTCTTTTAGCGGACAATGTGATAAGATCCCTTTCTTACGGCCACGCCAATCGCTATAAATTCCAGATGAGGCACAAAAACAGCAGGTGCTTCAACGGATATCAAGTGCTCCTTTAAGTGGGCTCTCCTCCACCTCAACTTCAACATCACAAATACTCCAGTCCTCAGAGGTGTCACCCCAATGGCACTTGCTTCCTCACAGCTCCCAAGTCTCCAGCTGCCCGTCTGAGTATGGGGTAGAACAGATGATTGAGTCTGCAGAGCTGTTTACTCATACTATAGCCTGGGAATCAGAGGTCGGCTCCAGAGCTTCTGTGAATCCAGACGAGGAAATGATCTGCACTGATGCCCAGAATCTTTATGAGTCGGATCCAGGACCAGACGCAGAAGGTTCTGACCATAATGTAGACCCTCGTTCCCAAACTGTAACTCCTGTTGGTGGAAACAATGAGGAAGACGATGATGAGACTCAAATACCTGATTGGAGCGACAACTTTAGTTTTTTGTCAGGGAAGGAACAGGTTGGCTCTGATGACGACGGGTGTGATTACACACAGGGTGATGATGATGAGGTTGGAGATCCCACTTACTGTCAACCCACAGACAGCCAAGAGATGAGGTCAGCAGAGGAGGTGGAGGAGGATGCAAGTGACGACGAGGTCAGGTTGCGCCTTCCTGGACAGAGACGTAGTACTGGAAGCACGTCAACAACTGCATCCTCAAACACAACTCTGCCTCTGACCACAAGTCGTGGTGGCTCTTCAGGTCGCATGGGTGCTAAGCCTTGCATAGCCTGGGCATTTTTTCAGATCGATAAATATGACCCAACTCATGTTATCTGTAACATTTGTCAGCAAAAGCTAAGTAGAGGCCAAAAAATACATAGTTTGAGTACTTCATGCATGAACCGGCACATGGACAAGAAGCATAAGTTGCAGTGGGATGCTCACTGTGCTACAATGCGGCCTAGCCAGCCGGGCCAACCACCGTCTGCCCCATCTTGTGCATCTGCGGCCTCTTCATCCTCTGTGACTGGGGGGACAGCAGTAACACCTGTTTTGGGACGCAGACCTGCCACCTCTTTAACCGCAACAGCCAGCGTGATTGGCAGGTCATCATTTTCTTTGGAGGTGGTAACACCAGTTGGTGTTCAGTGCTGTCCGACATCGATAGCACCACCTTTGGATCAAGGCAACCTAACATGTCCGCCTGCATATTCCTCACAGACCGGCAGTTTGCCAGGGACACCCTTCTCAACCCCGTCTAAGCACAACAGCCAGCCCTCGGTCCCTCAGATGTGGACAAGTAAAAGACCATTTCCTCCTAGCCATGACAAAGCTAAGAGGTTGAATTTCACCATCTGCAAGCTCTTGGCTACAGAAATGCTTCCTTTCCGCCTGGTGGACACAGAGGATTTTCGAGACCCTATGTCCGTCGCAGTGCCCCAGTAGCAGATGCCCAGTCGGCACTACTTCTCAAAGAAAGGTGTGCCTGCGCTCCACCAGCATGTCGCACACAACATCACCGATTCTTTGAGAAACTCTGTGTGTGACCGGGTGCATTTCACCACAGACACTTGGACGAGTAGGCATGGACAGGGGCGTTACATGTCGCTGACTGGGCACTGGGTATCTATGGTGACAGCAGGACAAGGGACTGCTGTCCAAGTCTTGCCATCCCCACGAGTTGTGCATCAATCCTCTTTATCTCAAAGTTCCTCCACTACTTCTGCCTCCTCAACCTCCTCTCGGTCCTCCACCTGCACCCAAAGCCTGTCTGGTCATGCCACAAGCTTTCTAACTGCGCAGAAGGGATCCTTCACACCTCCTTACTATGCTGGCAGCAGGGGTCAACGTCATCAGGCGGTTTTGACTTTGAAATATCTGGGAAATGTGAGTCACACAGCTGAGGAGTTGTGGTCAGCTCTGGAGAACCAGTTTCATGAATGGTTGTCTCCACTGGACCTGCAACCAGGGAAGGCCGTGTGCGACAATGCTGCAAACCTGGGTGCGGCCCTTCGCCGGGGCAATGTCACACACGTGCCTTGTATGGCTCACGTGTTGAACCTGGTTGTCCAGCAATTTTTAGCCCACTATCCCGGACTAGATGGCCTTCTGCAGAGGGCATGGTCGCTGTGTGCTCACTTCAGCCGTTCGCATCCCGCAGCTCAGCGACTTACATTTCTACTGAAGTCGTTGGGCCTGCCACTTCACCGGCTAAAATGCGATGTGCCTACCCGGTGGAATTCAACTCTGCACATGTTGCAGCGACTGTGGCAGCACCGACAAGACCTGGTGCAATACGTTCTGACGTATAGCCCGGGCCAACGAGATCCAGAGGTGGGGCAAATCACGCTGGAGGAGTGGTCTCAGATCAGGGACCTATGCACCCTTCTGCACAGTTTTGAAATGGCGACGAAGATGTTTAGTGCTGATGATGCCATTATCAGCATGACTATTCCGGTGATTTACATGCTGGAGCACATGTTAAACAGAATTCGGAGTCAGGTGGTGGCACAAGAGGAGGTGGAGGAGGTAGAGGAGGAGGAGTTGTATGCGGAAGGGCTAACATCTGCAAGGTCCAGACGGTCGGCAGCACCAAGGCGGCAGGCATGTGAGGGTGGGGGAGATGGTTTTACCAGGGTGCATGGTACCAGCCAAACTAGTGAGGAATGTGCAGGAGCCCAGGAAGAAGTGGAGGACGAACTGATGGAAGACTCATCAGATGAGAGAGACCTTGATCACATTTCTGTTGTGCGAGGTTGGGGGGAGAGGACAGAGGAAGGAAGCATGATTGTTACCTCGCCACCAACACAACAGGGACTTGGTGCTCCTGGATGCGCAAGACACATGAGTGCCTTCTTGCTGCACTACCTGCAACATGACCTTCGAATTTTGAGAATTAGAAATAATCCTGACTACTGGGTTGCCGCACTGTTAGATCCCCGGTACAAAAGTAAATTCGCAGAAATTATTCCTGCCATAGAAAGGGATGCAAGCATGCAGGAGTATCAGCAGAGACTGTTGCAGAATCTTACATGTGCTTTTCCACAAAACACCAGTGGTGCACGTAGTGAAGCTCACAGTTCCAACTTGCCAACCGTGGGACCGTCGAGTGTTCAGCACTCAAACCGTAACAGAAACACAGTATCTGCTGGTAACATCAATTTTGTGGAATCATTTCACCACTTCTTTAGCCCATCCTTTGCAAGGCCACAGGAGACAAGAAGTCTGACACATAGTCAACGCCTAGAGACGATGGTACAGGAGTATCTCCAAGTAAACATTGAAGCCATGACTGTGTCACTAGACCCTTGCTCTTTTTGGGCTTCCAATCTGGATAAATGGCCGGAGCTCGCCACTTACGCCTTGGAGATCTTGTCATGCCCCGCAGCCAGCGTTCTGTCTTAACATGTGTTCAGCGCTGCTGGTGGTGTGCTGACAGATAAGCGCACACGGCTCTCCACTGATAATGTAGACAGACTCACGTTCATAAAGATGAAAAAATCATGGATCCGAAACGACTTCTCTACCCCTGTGTCATCCTGGAGAGAGTAAAAGCTTGATGATTTGTTAAAATCACGTCACCAACCGTTTTAAGCTTTCAAATTACTAATCATGTTTATCTGTATCTTTGCTGGAAAATAATTTGGGCCTTGTAGCAGTGTGCAGTACTGATTCTATTAGACCATCTATACTAAACTCCACCAGATTTAAAATTACTAATCATGTTTATCTGTATCTTGGCTGGAATATAATTTGGGCCTTGTAGTAGTGTGCAGTACTGATTCTATTAGGCCATCTATACTAAACTCCACCAGATTTAAAATTACTAATCATGTTTACCTGTATCTTGGCAGGAAAATAATTTGGGCCTTGTAGCAGTGTGCAGTACTGATTCTATTAGGCCATCAATACTAGGCTCCACCAGATCTAAAATTACTAATCATGTTTATCTGTATCTTGGCTCTAAAATAATTTGGGCTTTGCAGCAGTGTGCAGTACTGATTCTATTAGGCCATCTATACTAAGCTCCATCAGATTTAAAATTACTAATCATGTTTATCTGAATCTTGGCTGGAAAATAATTTGGGCTTTGCAGCAGTGTGCAGTACTGATTCTATTAGGCCATCTATACTAAGCTCCACCAGATTTAAAATTACTAATCATGTTTATCTGTATCTTGGCTGGAAAATAATTTGGGCTTTGTAGCAGTGTGCAGTACAGATTCTATTAGGCCATCTATACTAAGCTCCACCAGATTTAAAATTACTAATCATGTTTATCTGTATCTTGGCTGGAAAATAATTTGGGCTTTGTAGCAATGTGCAGTACTCATTCTATTAGGCCATCTATACTAAGCTCCACCAGATTTAAAATTACTAATCATGTTTATCTGTATCTTGGCTGGAAAATAATTTGGGCTTTGTAGCAGTGTGCAGTACTGATTCTATTAGGCCATATATACTAAGCTCCACCAGAATTAAAATGCCTAATCATGTTTATCTGTATCTTGGCTGGAAAATAATTTGGGCTTTGTAGCAGTGTGCAGTACTCCTTCTATTAGGCCATCTCTACTAAGCTCCACCAGCTTTCAAATGAATAATAATTTTTAGCTGCATCTAGCCCGGAAAATAATTTTGGGTCTCCTAGATGGGCAAGACACATGAGTGCCTTCTTGCTGCACTACCTGCAACATGACCCTCAGATTGTCAGAATTCGAAGTAATCCTGACTACTGGGTTGCCACACTCTTAGATCCCCCACACTCTACGATCAACCTTTTCATTTTAATAAAGAACAAAAAAATGGTCATTTTTGAAATTATAAGCATTAGCAGGTTATTAGAAACTGAAATCAAACAATTTTCAACTCAAAACTTTATTCTAGGTGATGTTACATTTGCACATAGGACCCCTTGTTCAAAAGGAGCTTCTGAACTGTCTCGTCCATTGCATTTGTCAGGTTTTGGATGGTTTCTGCTTCAATTGTTTTGCAAGAGGACAGAATACCCTCCCAGAGCTGTTGCTTAGATGTGAACTGCCTCCCGCCATCATAGACACTCCTTTGATGATGCTCCAGAGGTTCTGAATGGGGTTGAGGTCAGAGGAGCATGGGGGTCACACCATAATTTTGTCCCCTTTTATGCCCATATCAGCCAGAGATGCAGATGTGTTATGTGCAGCATGAGACGGTGCATTATCATGCATGAAAATGATCTTGCTGTGGAATACACGGTTCTTCTTCTTGAACCATGGCAGGAAGTGCTGTTTGAAAACTCCGCATACATTATGGAGTTCATCTTTACCCCTTCAGGGATCCTAAAGGGTCCGACAATCTCTCTCCCCATGATTCCAGCCAAAAACATTACTCCACCTCCTCCTTGTTGGTACTGTAGCCATGTTTGCGTGGGGTGTCCATCAAACAGCCATCCTCCACTTCATCCATCTGGACCATCGAGCGTTGCACGGCACTCATCGGTGAACAAAACAGTTTTGAAGTCAGTCTTCATGTATTGTTTGGCCCACTGGAGCCGTTTCTGCTTGTGTGCAGTGGATAGAGGAGGTTGACAGGATGGCTTACGCACAGCTGCAAACCTCTGAAGGACTCTGCATCTTGTTGTTCGGGGGACGTTGGAGGCACCAGCAGCTTCAAAAACTTGTCTGCTGCTATGACAAGGCTTTTTTGCCGCTGCTCTTTTAACCTGACGCAATTGCCTGTAGGAAAGAGTCCTCAATTTTCCCTTATCAGCACGCACACGTGTGTACTGTGAATCAGCTACATACTTCTTGATTGTGCGTTGATCAGGAAGAAGTGTCTTGGCAATGTTGTTTGTAGTCATGCTTTGACCTAAAGACTCCACAATTTATTGCTTCTCAGCAGCCGACACATCCTTTTTCTTTTCCATTTTGGCAGAAAATGTAGGCTGCTTAATAATGTGGGACAGCCTTCTCAAGTAGTCTTGCCTTTCATTGGACACACCTGCCAAACTAATTAGCACAGGTATCTGCAATTGCTTACAGTGATATAAACAGCCCTGACACACATCACCATCAATGAGTTTAACTGACAAACAAACAAATTCTTCCCTTATCACGCCTAAACACTTTTTGCATAATAATTTGGAACACAGTGTACATGTGCTTTTCCACAAAACACCAGTGGTTCACGTAGTGAATCTTATAGTTCTAACTTGCCAACCGTGGTCTGTATGGAGTTGTTCAATAAAGGGCCCAAAATTAAGATAACATAGATGGGAGAGGTCTCTTTGAATAGGAATTCCTAAGTATTTGATACCCTGTGAGAGCCAGGCAAAGGGAAAGTTGGACTGGATGGAATCCTGTATGGATTTGGGGAGGGAGACATCGAGGGCCTCAGACTTCGCTGCATTGATTTTAAAATTTGACCATGTAACAAAGTGATCTATTTCAGCCATAACAGCAGGGATTGATATATGTGATTGAGTGATATATACTAGGACATCATCAGCAAATGCAGAGCACTTGTACTCGGTGCCTCCCACCTCAATCCACCTAATATTGGGGTTATGGCGAATTGATGAGAGCAGGTGCTCCGTCACTAGGATGTATAAGAGAGGGGACAGAGGACATCCCTGCCTTATCCCATTGGTGATTATGAAAGGTGATGAAAATGTTCTGACGCGCACCCTGAGCCTTGGGACACCCGGATCCGGACCCTTTTTGGTGGATGCTGGTTGTTGTAGTCTCCGTGGCGGCGACCCGGTTTCATGGCTCAGGGCGGTCAAACCAGTGGCGGAACTATTTATGTGGTTTTGATGTTTAAATGTCCGACTACGCCACCCGTGGATTGCAGTCAGAGTGAACCGCCGCTGCAGGGCAGACCGCTGAGGCTGGTGTTGTGGGTGCAGCAGAGCGTAGTATAACTCCCCACGGGAGGAGTATAGCCTCAGGGCAGTGTATGCGGAGGAGGGGGGTGATGGTGCGCGGCAGCAGCAGTAACGACACGGAGTCCGTGATGCAGTCCAGGGCCTTTACTCACAGTTCTTATTATCCAGACCACTTCTGCAGGTAACGGCTGCCCACGTCGTACTGTGCTCACCAGGTGAGGGGCTCAGACAACTCCCAGATAACTTTGGAGCACTTCACAGGACCCCCTTTGTGTGTCCTTTGTCTGGCCTTTCTTACCAACCCTTCTGTCCGGCTGCCTCGGTCCTCCTCTTGGTAAACTTGGCGCCAGTTTCCCTGACCCTATGTGGTGCCTTCCTAGCGGGTGTACCGAGGGGCTGCGCCACATAAAATGTCACAGCCTCCGGTTTATAGCTGAGGGTAGTTTCCCTCCTCCACTAGTTTCAGGGTCCGGTCTCCCCCTTTGGCCTGACCCCTCCACACAGGTTGATTCGGGCGTGCGGTGGTGACTCGCCCGTCCGCACCCCTGGGATCCCTTCGTTCCTCGTTCCTGGAGCCTTCTCCGCTCCTCTTCCTTCCTTCTCCCTCTTTCAGGCCTGGGCCTCTGTTACTAGGCCCGCCTCCGGAGCAGAGCTCATGCAGAGCCCCTGCTCCCTGTTACTTCTGCTCAGACTTCTCTGCACTGAACTAAGATGGTGCCCACCTTTTATACTCCCTTCTCAATGCACCCAGGAACTGCTTCCTCCCTGCTCCTGCACTACAGGGTTCCCCTTCCTCGGTGTTCCCTCCCCCCACTCCAGCCAGGGACAGGGACTGTCGTGCCCATCTCAGGGGCATATTGGTCGCCCTGCCCCACGGCAATGTGGTGTAATGCATACAGGTGTCGGGGTCCTGATCCACACTCCATCCTTACCTGAGAGTGAGATATCACACCTCTGGGTGAGGTGCAATACCTCTGTAGCAACCGAGCACTCGGGGTGCTACAGTTCCATTTATCTTCAGCCTAGGTGACGTATTGCGATTCAGGGCCGTGATTTTGGCTATAAAAGGGTCCCCTAGACCTCTACCCCAAGCTTTTTAAGAGAATAATATATGGCGTGCCAGGAGACTCTATGGAATGCTTTCTCAGCATCCAACGAGAGTATCTAATTACAAATTTTTAACTGCATCTAGCCCAGAAAATACTTTGTGCCTAGTAGCAGTGTCTGCTAGTCAGCGGATTATACCAGCTGTTAAGCAAGCTACACCACCTGTAGTTTGGACACTTAATTTTTTCAAAGGAAATGGTTCAGGACCCCGGGATACTCAGTGAAGAGCATCAGGAGGCACCCCAAGGCATTGGGGCTGGGACTGGCGGTAGGACGCCTTGTGGTGGACCGCCGAGCTCGATCCTTATAAAAGCTTTTTAACTGCAGCAGTTTTAGTGGACGCTACTGGAGCTGGAATTACGCAGCTGCTAGCATGAGACTTGCCCTCCAATAGATCCTTGTAAAAGGATTTAAAGTGTATTCATTCAAATTAGAGAGACAATTTAAATTAAAAAGCTTAGAACTGCCTCCACCACAGGGGGGCTCGCTCGACCCACCAGCGGACAGGCACCAGTATTGGGAGAGGGGGGCTGGCCATCAGGGTCCACCGCAGCTCTGACACAAAGCCGGCGACACGTAGGTCGCACGGGCAGGAACGGACTGGCCGTGTCGGCTTCGCACTTTTTTAGTTTTAGAAGGGCATGACATGCCTATATCTGTGTCTCCCCCTCCTTTTACTCCTCCACCTCTTTTTTTTTTGCATGACTATATGTACTTGTCATTTTTCCATGTGTTAGTTGTGTCTTCTGAGCAGTTTGTCAGCTTTTGGACACCTTTGAAGGTGTTTTCTATGTATTTCTATGTGTTTTTGTTTGCCTGCCATTGGTTTTAACGGTGTTCGAAGGTGTTCGACGAACAATTCGACGAACAGTTCGGCGAACATACGGGTGTTCGACGAACCGAACCGATCTCGAACACTACCGGGGTGGCTCAACACTAGTTGGAAGCCTACCACGATCAATCAGGTCACTTTGGCTGGAAGAAGCTGGAAACCCTGCTGAAGGACCGTTTCTACTGAGTTGGAATGTTGAGCTCCATAGAGAGGTGGTGCCGGAATTGTGGGCCCTGTAGCCTCAGAAGAAAAGACTACGGCAGCCAGAAAGCACCTTTGCAGTCCATCAAGACAACCCAGCCCCTGGAGATCGTCGCTCTGGATCACGTCAAGCTGTCACCCAGCAGGTCAGGCTACTCCTATGCACTGACCATGGTGGCTCATTATTCCCGGTTCCTGGTGGTAGCCCCTGTAAAGGATCTGACAGCAGAAACTGCAGCAAGAATGTTCCAAGCATACTTCTGCAGGCCCCATGGATACCCGGACAAAGTGCTGACGGATCAAGGCCCTGCCTTTGATGCCGAGCTGTTCAAAGAATTCTGCCACCTGTACGGATGCAAAAAGATCCGGACTACGCCATACCACCCTCAGACCAATGATTTGTGTGAGAAAATGAACAACATCGTCACAGACCTGCTGAAAATCTTACCCTTGGAAGAAAGAAACCAGTGGCCAGACAAACTACCTGACCTGGTAGATCTGTACAATCACATACCTGTGAGTTCTAAAAATTGTACCCCAGTGTACCTCATGAGAGCAAGACCCGGAAAGTTGCCCATGGACCTGGAACTCGGAGTGGTAGAACCTGAAGCAGATATGTCCACTGAAGACTGGGATACAAATCGGCAAGAGCAGTACAGGAGAGTACAGGCCTGTGTCAAAGACAGTCTGAACCGAGTAAAGGAGAGGCAGGAAGAACAGTACAATAAATATGCACCAGCAGAACCATTGGCACCTGGAGAGATAGTGCTAAAGTGGAAGAGAAGAAGTTACAAGCTTGATGACCAGTGGGAAAGAGAGCCCTACACAGTGCTGAACTCCAGATTTGACAACAGTAAAACTTGCCTGATTAGCAAAGATGGAGGAAAAACGACTGCAACAGTCTCAAGAGACCATCTGAAAGTGTGGCCAGGTCTACTGATGACAACGGAGGAAGAAGTACCCCCTATAGCACCGGAAGAACCCAAGGAAGATGTGCTTCACACAGTTCTAGGAGATTTCCCTGCGGACTGGCCTCAACTTGATGGAGCAGTTATAATACCGGTGATACACTTCTATCAACAACCAGAAGAACCTGTAAGCACACTGGAAGAGCCTGCTCAGGAACAGGAAGAGTCCCCAGTAAGAGGGGAAGCACTAGTTGAAGCAGAGCCTGCAGGCCCAGTTGACAGTGCACTTGCCAGTCCCATAGACTGCCTCTTGAAGCTCATCAAGAGAATGCCAAGAGTGTGCAAAGCAGTCATCAAAGCAAAAGGTGGCTACTTTGAAGAACCTAGAATATAAGACATATTTTCAGTTGTTTCACACTTGTTAAGTATATAATTCCACATGTGTTAATTCATAGTTTTGATGCCTTCAGTGTGAATGTACAATTTTCATAGTCATGAAAATACAGAAAAATCTTTAAATGAGAAGGTGTGTCCAAACTTTTGGTCTGAACTGTATATATATATATATATATATATATATATATATTTACATTATATATTATATATTTATTTGTATATATATATTAGATTAAATAATAACCATCGCATTAGGAAGCTATGCCTTGGGTTTTATTTTTGCCTATAAAATCATCAGAAGTGGTTGATATGGACAGGGAAGGTTTAGTAATGCATGAATGAAAAGAACAAGGCTGAGAGATAGAATTTGACAAGATGTAGTTGACATTTCATGTTTTAAGCATGAGGTCTCAAAATGAATGATTAGAAAAAAAGCAAAAATCAAACATATAACCTTAAAGGAAATCTATCAGTAGGATCAACCCTGCTAAGTCATCTATATGGGCATGTAGACCATAGGAAATTGGATAAAATGATGAGTGAAGGGTATTCTTTAGAAATCAATGAACGATGAATCGTGGTAGGAATTAACCTTATTATAGCAGTGGCAGCAACAATGATGAGATTAAATGTAAAGAAAAGAACTTAACTTTAAGGGGTTTTCAAGTTTCAAATAACAAAATACAGCAACAGATGCAATAAAACCATGAAAGAAACGCCACTTATCTCTTCTACTGTATCCCATGCCTCTCCAGTGCAGAAGTTCTGGCGGTCTACCCAGTCTTTGTTTACAAGTTACCAACATGCAAAATATATACTGTATGAGAACAAGATATTTTCAAGAAAACAAAAAAATACTTCGTATCTCTGTTAAAAATTCTTCGCTAAAAATTACCCAAGGTTCATAAAGAGGTGTTTCCACTCCCTTTGAGACCTATCATTTCAGGCATTAGGTTTCTCAATGAGAGACTCAGTGTCTGGATTGATACTAAGTTACAACCATTGATTAACATCACTCCAGGTAATCTCAGAGATAGTTCTGATGTTCTTAGATGCTTTAATGGTTTCATTTGGTCAGATGATATGTCCTTTTCTGTGACATAGCTAATCTTTAATCCAGTATTCTGCACCATATTGCTAATACATCCATTTCCTCTCATTTAACCCATTACAGTGACTTCTCATCAGAAACCAAGTAATTTGTATTGTCAGTCGAATATATATCATGTTATAATTTCTTCATGTTTGATCACAAATATTATCTACAAATTCAGGGTGCCCTGATGGGGTCAAAATGTTCACCTTCTTTTGTGGTACTTTTTGTAGCCTGGTAGGAAAAATGTTATATTTTTTCACAAAACAATCTGTTTGTGGATAGCTTGCTCTGGTACAGCAGTTTCATCGATGATATCCTTTAGGTATGCGGTGGAGATGGAGTTGTCATGCCGGAATTCATGTGATTCATTAACGAAAATGAGTGTAATTTAAAATTCACTAGTTCTCCTGTTTCTAATGTTATGTTTTTTTGGATCTTTTGCTAATGGTAATGTAGAATGCTGTTCAGTTACCATTACCATTTATAGGAAGCCATGTTCTGGTAATACCATTCTGGGAGCAAATAGCTGCCATCCTAGACATACAATATGTTTGATCCTGTATGGAGAGATGGTTAGGGCTAAAAGATTTGGTTCATATCCCAATTCTTTTTCAGAGCAACATAATTTGATTAAAAATAGACTCCATCAGAGTGGGTATAGTAAAAATCTTCTTACAAATGCAGAGACAAAAATCAAACAAACTAGAGAGGAATTTCTTTCGAAAAATAAACATTCAAAACATATTAATTTTGTCACATCATATACTAACCAATTCAATGTCATCAAACATATTATTCTTAAGTATTTACTGGTCTTGGACCAGGATGAGATTCAAAATTAAATTTTGAAACAAGGATGTGTTTTTTCTGCCAATAAAGGTAAATCCTTAAGGGATATTTGATCACACAGTCTCTATGAGAAGAAACCTATTCAGGGTAATGCAAAAAAGAAGTAAAAAACTCCAGCTCCAAAAAGTTCTATTAAAAAATTCCAAGTTTTTATTACATCATTTTAAAATCTGATGAGGTCACAAGGTACATGGACATTCACATAGCAACGCGTTTCCAATGCCAACCAGCGTTCTTTGTCAAGCTATTCACGGTAATACTTAGTTATCTCAACTAGGTTTCTTTAAATGTTTAAATGTGGTGGAGGTAATTGCAATATGTGTCCATATGCATTCAAAACTAGCATGGTAAAAAACAGATACACAACTACTGTATATACAATTAACTCATTAATTTTGACACCACCCATGTTATCTATGCTGTAGTGTGCACACAATGCAATCTTATGTATATAGGCTGCACCACTAGAAAATTAAAAATTAGGATTGCAGAGCGCACTGCTGATATTAAAGCGAAAAAGTGGTCAATAACTCTGGTGCGGTAAATCATTTTTCAGAGCAATATGATGGCAGTTTGCAAATATTTACTTTTTTTTGGTTTTGTAAAAGTTAAAAAATCGAAACATGGAGGCAATCAAAAAAGTTGTTCTAAAAACTGAAGCACAATAGATCATGAAAGTTAATACCAGTGCACCGCTTGGTTTAATTATCGCAATGATCTCATGCATATGCAGTTGAAACCAGAAGTTTACATACACTATATAAAAAGACACATATGCATGCTTTTCTCTTAAGTAATAAAAATGCCTTAAAACATTCTCTCTCGCTCTCATTATTCTGGCCTTTGGCAAATATTAAAAATGATGGTAATCCTAATTGACCTAAAACAGGAAAGGTTTATTCTGATTTCATGTCAGATATTGAGAAAAATATGCATATGTGTCTTTTTATATATTTTTTTGTGTGCAGTACTATTTGTTTATTCCTTATTCCTCATCTGTGTATGTAACTAACGTTGTATATCATTAAGATGTCAGGAACAGGTGTGTTTTAGAGTTTTTAAGTGATTGAGAAGCATATCAGAATATGTTACAATTAAGTCGAAACACTTCAACATGCATTGCTGTCGTGCTATGACGATTTTTTAAGTGAATTATCAATAAAATTATCTAAGAATTTTTAATGGAGATGCCAATTTTTTGTTTGTTTTCTTGAAGTATATTTGCCTGTTCTGTCTGAAAGGCTTTCTTGATCTCTTTAACTTTACAGGCGGTGGTGGAGACATCCACCTGGTGAGTTATAATCTTTTGAATTACAAGATATTTTCTCCAAACTTGTATAATTGAAAGCCATAAATAGGGTGGAGATTCCAGGTGAATGACGCTCCCATGGTAGCAAATGTAAGGCATGAAAACAGTGCCAAAGATAAAATTAATTAATTTATTAGAAACACAACGTTGCGTTATGTTTTTAATAAATTATATTATTTTTGGCATTATTTTCATTTGTTACAAACGTTATCTTAGGAGCACCATTAATCTGGTATCTTCACCTTAATTACACATTGCTTGAACTTCTTGGATGAATTTACAACAGCAAACCAGGCTGTTGCGCCTTTTGGATCAAGCTTATTTTCTCTTCGAGTTGTGCCCTAATTTGCACATCTTCATCAAGTGAGAAAATTCCCTATCTTTGGTTTTAACATTTTTATACTACGCTCAGAAAGTGCTATTTTCTCTCCTTCTTCCCTCAAAGAAACTCCACTATTGATGAAAGTCATAGATAAAAACTATGGGTTACTAAAGGCATCTATAGAAAAGAAGACCTAAATCAGACTAGTTAGGCAAACAGTCAAATTGTTTAAGAGTATGAAAAAAGTCAATCCCATCATTTTTTTTTAACTATTGTATGAACATAGTTTTTATTTATATGCTTAATATTACAATTTATTGGAGCTTCTTATATTAGTGCCTGATATGGTCTGCTGAACCCAAAGTACACACTGTTGTTGAAATCAGGCCGGCATTGGTGAAAAATGTATACTGAATAGTGATGAGCGAGCATGCTCACCACTGCTCGGTACTCGCCCGAGCATCTCAGTACTCGAGATGCTCGGAGCTCGCCGAGTACTTGCGCGATGCTCGGGCGGGAGATCGGGTCCCCGTCCTGCATGTTTGGGGCTATATAGAGCACCAATCATGCAGGGATTGTCTGCCACTCACTGTAATGTCACGGCCATGGTGGTTGTGGCATTACAGTGATTGCCCAAATCGATGGGAACAGTGCTCAGTGAAACATGAAAAGCCGGCAATTCAGCAGCGGCATACACCGGTACCCGACAATGTAGAACAGAAAGAATAGAGCATCACACATAGATTAGATAGATAGAAACATGTCAGTCACATATATAATAAGTATAGTGACAATGTTGGTTACTGTACTTGTTATTTAGTGTTAAAATAAAGGATTTATTAAAAAAAAAAATAATACTGTTTTCAATGCACCCGTCTCTTTAAAAAAGCCAGCCGGCAAATCATCAGCGGCTTACATCTGTACCCGACAATTTAGAACAGAAAGAATAGAGCATCACACATAGATTAGATAGATAGAAACATGTCAGTCACATATATAATAAGTACAGTGACAGTGTTGGTTACTGTACTTGTCATTTAGTGTTAAAATAAAGGATTTATTTAAAAAAAAATTGGCGTGGGGTTCCCCGTAATTTTAGTCTCTAGCGGAGGTTAAGCAGACGGCTGGGGCAGATGTTTGATGCCTGGGAAGGGGGTAATACCCACGGAGCTTCCCAGGCTACTAATATCAGCCCCCAGCTGAATACCTAGCCTTTACTAGCTATTAAAATGGGGAACCCCAAAAAAAAATGATGTGGGGTCCCCCTATTTTAATAGCTATCATAAGCTAGGCAGACAGCTGGGGGCTGATATTAAT
The DNA here is from genome assembly GCF_046119375.1 of Phyllobates terribilis. Classification (NCBI taxonomy): domain Eukaryota; kingdom Metazoa; phylum Chordata; class Amphibia; order Anura; family Dendrobatidae; genus Phyllobates; species Phyllobates terribilis. The sequence goes on from NW_027362767.1 coordinate 368,713,989, forward strand.
AGCCCAGGAAGGGTGACATGAATATTGGCCCCCTCCCAGGCTAGAAACACCAGCCGTCAGCCGCCCCAGAAGTGGCGCATCCATAGGATGCGCCAATTCTGGCACTTAGCCTCGCTCTTCCCACTGCCCTGTAGCGGTGGCAGTGGGGTAATAAGGCTGGGGTTGATGTCAGCTTATAATGCCAGCTGACTTCAAGCCAAGGTTAGTAATGGAGAGGCATCTATAAGACACCCCCATTACTAACCTCATAGTGAAAGTTAAAAAAAAACACAAACACCTAGAATAAAGTCCTTTAATTGAAATAAACACACAATTCTTTATTGTTCTAAATTAAACCATACTTACCATCACGCCCATTCCAGCTGTAGCCAACGATCTCCTGCAATAAAAGTAAAATAATAAAGCAACCTCATCCTTACCTTTCCATGGTTCCCACGACGGCCCCAGCTCTGCTACATTCACATGACAGGCTGGATCGCAGCCGAAAGCTGCCATCCAGCTTGCCATGCCACAGACACTGAGAAGCGCAGGCATGCTTGCGCTCCTCAGTGTCTGGCTGTGACGGCATCCAGATGAGCTGAGATCATGTCCAATGAACTCAGCTCACCTCATGCACGTCACTGACAGCGTGGGAGAATTCTCCTGCTCAAGCGGTGTCGGCAAATGACGTCACCGCTTGAGCAGGAGAATTCTCCCACGCTGGGATGGCATTGAGATGACAGGCTGCATCGCAGCTGAGCGCTCCCATCCAGCATGCCATCCTTCAGAGACACTGCAGAGCGCTACAGGGCAGTGGGAAGAGCGAGGCTAAGTGCCAGAATTGGCGCATCCTATGGATGTGCCATTTCTGGGGCGGCTGATGGCTGGTGTTTCTAGCCTGGGAGGGGGCCAATATTCATGGCACCCTTCCTGGGCTATTAATATCAGCCCCCAGCTGTCTGCCTAGCCTTTGCTAGCTATTAAAATAGGGGGGACCCCACGTCATTTTTTGGGGGGTCCCCCATTTTATTAGTAGCCTGGGAAGCTCCGTGGGTATTACCCCTTCCCAGGCTTCAAACATCTGCCCCAGCCGTCTGCTTAATTTTAACAATAAATGACAAGTACAGTAACCAACACTGTCAATGTACTTATTATATATGTGACTGACATGTTTCTATCTATCTAATCTATGTGTGATGCTCTATTCTTTCTGTTCTAAATTGTCGGGTATCGGTGTATGCTGCTGATGAATTGCTGGCCGGCTTTTTTAAAGAGACGGGTGCATGAAAATCGGAGGGCACTAGTGTGTTCCAAGTGCCCTGCTATGTTTTTAATGTACCCTCCTATATACCCTGCCTGCCTGTCTGTCTATATATTCTGCCTGCCTGACGTTTAATTGAGCACTGTTCCCATCGATTTGGCCAATTTTTGACTGTCTGCAGACCGCCAGGGGGAACCACCAGAAAAATGCTTGAGTTTCCCATAGACTTACATTGAGCTCGTTGCTCGGGTCAAGCACCAGAGTATTCCAATGTGCTCGACCCGAGCTTCGAGCACCCGAGCATTTTAGTGCTCGCTCATCACTAATACTGAACTATCAAATATAGAAACTGTGGAGTCCTAATTTATGGTTGCTTTTGGTTAGTGAATTCAGTTCACAATAGGATAATTGATCACAGCCTTGTTTGTAGGACCTTGGGAGGGATGATCACGATTTATTAAAGAGGATGTTTTGCTGGATTTTTTAACTTGTATTATTGCTGCTCTACTGATTCTGAAACAGTTCTCCTTTTTCTTCTGAATCCCTCTCTTTCAAAGTTATGCCCCCCCCCCAGGTGGCAAATGTTCCCTTCAACCAACTGGGCGTAAACCACAACGCTCCTCTGTGGGTGTTTGCTTTTTCTCCTCTTACGATGACCAATCACAGTTATGCCCATGGAGAAGTTCTATGGTATGTGCCCAGTTTGTTGAGTGGAAAATCTACATTTATATTACCGGTTGGAGGAGAATAACTTTGGAACAATGTGACACAGAAGGAAAAGAAAAACTGTTCCAGAATCAGCGAAGCAGCAGCAATTGGAGGAGGAACTTAATTTAAATAATAATAAAAAAAATCAATGAAAGGTCATTTTTATAATAAGGGATGCAGCCAGCCCGTACTGGATACCTTTTCTCCAGGATCTTATACCAACTGCCTGGTTGGCCTCTGTGGTATAAAAGCAGTTTTTTGAGTCCTAGAATCAGATGAAGGTGTTACTGTTAGAACCCTCCTGTTTGTTTTTTTCCATCTTGTGTTTTGCGGTCACGTGACCATCTGCCTTTATATTCCAGCTCCGCCCTTCTGGCTGTGCTGGACTTCAGTGTTTGACTGTTTCTCTAGCCGCGTGCTTCAGTGCCTTTCTCTGTTAGTTCGCTTGGTCCGCTGGGACCTCTAGCACATTTTTGTCAGTTTGTCTTTTTGTGTTCTGCAACAATGTCTCTGTTTAGGAGGTGTCCCATTTTTTTGTCCCAGTCCTTAGTTCTTTTAGGGACCCCTCCCTTAATTCTATAGGTCTTCGTTCAGACTAGCCGAGGACTAAGGCGGGTCTGTTCACTAGGAACAGGCAGCCCGCTACATCATAGGGATTCAGCTTAGTCTTACTGTAGGGACAGCTTTCCCCTATCTTTCCTTAGTACATGTTGCAGATCATAACAGTAAGTCCAGCCCAAAAAGCTAAAAGGAAAGAAATTCGGGGATCAGTATGGTTTCCATCCAGGATTTGGCTCAATGCCTGCAGGGATTGTCTCTGGAGGTGGCCAAGCTTCAGCAACACGTGAGTAGCTGTTCTGGAGCGCATTTTGTCGAACCCAAGGTAGGACTGCCTGATGTTTTTTATGGTAAACAACAAGATTTTTTTTCCTTTAAAAATGCTTGTTTGTTATATTTTCGTTTGAGACCAAGATCCTCTGGGAATGAATCACAACGCATTGGTTTTATTATGTCACTTTTGTGCAATGAACCACAGGGGTGGGCCTTTTCTCTCCAGCCTAATTGTTAGGGGGGCGGTTGCAAACAACTTTATTATAATGGGACGCAACCGACCCCGGGGTCCGCGATGCAGCCTGGTGGACTGCTGCCGAACACTTTCCGGGTGAAAAAGAAAGCAACCAACTTAAATGATAAACCCTTCCATGTTACTGCACACTGGAATGGGTATAGCAATTCGCGCTATCTCCGTTAGCAGCACGAGAGATAAGCGGTGAAAAACTATCTGTAGTCCTGTTACTGCACAGGGACTACACTGGCTTCGCTAGGATGCGTGTGTGACTACGCCGATGGGTACACGTGCCTCCAGCCGGCGTGCTACCGGACTGAAGGGTACTACTCCATGTGGCTGACAGGCGATAGCCGTGGATAGGACGTCTGCAGGCTGCTCGGGGTGTTAGGTGACCCCGTTGGCAGAGCCAGACTGCAAGACGAAGCTACTTGCCTATTTCCACTAGCCTGCCTATTTCCACTACACCTGCCTATGGAAACTACGTGGAACAGAGTCGTCCACACAACAGCATCACATGCTCAATGATCAGAGCGCGCCGCCATATTTGTGGCGGGCCTTTTAAAGACTAAGCCCTGCCCACCGACGCACCATTGGTGACTCCACCCGTGGACCAATCAGGCGGTGCCAGGTCACTGGGTCAGGTGGTTGCCAAACCACCAATCACGGTCCGCCAGGTCACGGGCATGCTCAGTGCGGCGATTCCTGGACTTAGACTCCAACAGCCCTGTCTCCCTCCGCAACCTATGCTTAACATTGCTAGGCACAAATACCAGAGAGACAATCTGTACATCTCGTGGATCAGCTAGGCGTTGGGGCTGATGCTGAGCAGCATCAGCCCTCGCTGGACCAGAATGGGAGACCACAGAAGCTTCTGGCCCCATTTCGATTCCAGCAACAGTCTGATGCCTAACACTAATGATCTGTGTTTAAGGTCTGTTGAAGAATTTTCTTCTGCTATGGGACTATTATATGACGATCCTGATCAAATCTTATCTGCTGAATCAAAACTTAGATGTTTGAATCAGGGGTCAGATGATGTTGAAAATTATTGCACACACTTCAGGAGATGGGCTTCAGAAGTTAAGTGGAATGATCCTGCGCTGAGATGTTTATTTCTTGCTGGTCTGAATGAAAGGGTTAAGGATTTGCTAATTGCATTCCCTGCACCTGAGACTCTGCAGGATACTATGCAGTTAGCTGTTCGTATAGACAGGAGACTGAGGTGCAGGCTCAATGAGGTAAAGACTCCTGTAATGTCAGTTCCTAGTCCCCAGAAAATCTGCTCTGATGGCAGGGAACCGATGGAGTTTGGGGGGATGTCACTCCGTTCTCAGGAAAGAAACCGGAGGTTTGCCGAGGGATTGTGTCTTTATTGTGGTAAAGCTGACAATTTGATTAAGCATTGTGAGCGTCGTTTAAGTAAAGAAAAAAAAACGGACAGTTACGCCAGTTTACGCTCTGCAGGAGTATTTCTTTCTGGGAGTACTACTCTGCAGGGAGATTTGATTGAATTTCAGGTATTTGTGGATTGTGGTTCCACACTTAATATGATTGATACAGGGTTTTTGGAAAACCTTAAATTGAAATCCAAACCTTTGTCATCACCTATTTCTGTGATTGCAATTGATAACACTCCTTTGAAATGTATTGCTCACAAGACTACTGCATTTCCCCTAACTGTCAATGGAGTTCAGCAAGAAATTTTGGACTTGGTTGTTTTGGATAATTTGCCCTCTCCAATTGTTCTAGGATTTCCTTGGTTAAAACTGCACAATCCTTTATTGGACTGGTCTACTAATGTGATTTAGTCTTGGAGTCCGAAGTGCTATGATAAATGTTGTAGTGGTCACATTGCAGCTGTGGAAAAAGGGGAATTAACTGTACCTATTCAAGATTTTTGGAGGGTTTTTTCGTCGGAGGAGTCACAAGTTTTACCTCCCCATAGGGATTATGATTGCGCCATTGAGTTTGTTCCGGGTGCTACTCTTCCCAAAAGTCGCTTGTTTAATCTGACTATCCCTGAAAGAAAGGCATTGGAGGAGTACATAGAGACTAGCCTGGCTGCTGGTCACATTAGACCTTCTAAGTCGCCTGTGGCAGTTGGATTCTTCTTTGTTAAAAAAAAGGACGGCGGTTTACGTCCATGTCTGGATTTTCATGAAGTTAATAAGATTACCGTACGCAATTCCTACCCATTGCCATTAATTCCTGACTTGTTTAACCAGTTAGTGGGAGCCAAGTGGTTCTCCAAAATTGATCTCCGGGGGCATACAATTTGTTACGAGTGAAGGAGGGTGATGAATGGAAAACTGCTTTTAACACTCCGGTAGGTCATTTTGAGAATCTGGTGATGCCTTTTGGTCTTACCAATGAACCAGCATTTTTTCAGAACCTTATTAATGACATCCTGAAACCTTTGATTGGTAAGAATGTGGTTGTGTATTTGGATGACATTTTCATTTATTCACCAGATCTAGAGTCCCATTGGCAGAGTGTGCGTGAAGTTTTGCAGTTATTGAGTGATAATTCACTCTTTGCTAAGCTGGAGAAATGTGAGTTCACTGTGCAGAAAATTAGTTTTTTGGGCTACATTGTCTCCAGTGAGGGCTTTGAGATGCACCCTGTGAAGGTTCAGGCTGTGCAGGAATGGCCTAGGCCTATTGGTTTGAAATCTATACAGAGATTTTTGGGTTTTGCCAATTATTACAGGAAATTCATTAAGAATTTTTCTGTAATTGTTAAACCTCTAACCGATCTCACAAGGAAAGGTGCGAATACGGCCCAGTGGACTACTGACGCCATTGAAGCATTTGAGTATCTCAAAGAGAGGTTCAGTTCTGCCCCTATCCTTATGCAGCCTGATGAGACCAAGCCTTTTTTGGTCGAGGTCGATGCTTCATCGGTGGGGCGTCGGAGCAGTTTTGTCACAGGAGAACAAGTGTGGAGTACATCCTTGTGCCTTCTTTTCGAAAATTTTTTCGGAAACCGAACTGAATTATGATGTTGGAAATCGGAAGTTGCTGGCTATTAAACTTGCTTTTGAACATTGGCATCATTTTTTGGAAGGCGCTAGATTTCCTATTCAGGTTTTCACAGATCATAAGAATTTGATCTATCAGGATGCTGCCAAGCGCTTGAATGCCCGTCAAGCTACTGTAGGTGGGCACTTTTTTTTTTCTCGGTTTCATTTTTCTGTTACGTATATCCTTGGTACTAAGAATGTTAAAGCCGATGCTTTATCTCGCAGCTTCTCTCCTATGGTCGGTGCCGAGGAGGAGGAGAGCATTTTACAGAAAGGAGTTGTGGTGGCGGATTTGGACTCCGTTTTGGAGAATGGGATTCTGAAAGCTCAAGATGATGCTCCATCTAACCCTCCCCATGGGAGGTTGTTCGTGCCTAGAGCCTTTAGGAGAGATTTGTTTGTGGTGTGTCATGAGTCTCGGTTGGCAGGTCATCCAGGAATTTCGGAGACTAAGAGACTTATCAGTCGCAGTTTTTGGTGGACTGGATGGCAGAAGGAAGTCATCAAGTGGTTGCGTCAGTGTACTGTGTGTGCTCGGTCAAAGGCTTCACATACTCCTGCTGCGGGATTGCTTTGCCCTTTGGAGGTTCCTAGTGCGCCTTGGACGCATCTCACAATGGATTTTATTACTGATCTTCCTGTGTCCGAAGGTTTTACTGTCATCTGGGTGGTCACGGACCGTTTTAGTAAGATGCGTCATTTGGTTCCATTCATTAAGTTGCCCTGCGCCAAGACACTCGCTAAGGCGTTTATTAAGGAGATTGTCAAGCTCCATGGCGTTCCCACGGATATTGTTTCTGATAGAAGACCTCAGTTTGTGGCTCACTTTTGGCGTGCTTTTTGTGACAGGTTGGGAGTCCATTTGTTATTTTGGTCTGGTTATCATCCTGAGTCTAATGGACAGACTGAAAGAAAGAACCAGGATGTTGAACAGTTTTTGCGTTGTTTTGTGGCGGACAATCAAGAGGTGTGGTCTGAGTTTCTACCTCTCGCAGAATTTGCTCTTAACAATCATACATCCTCCTCGGCTGGGTGTTCTTTTTTTTGTTGTACTGGGAGACATCCGTCTTTTGGTTCGTTCTCCAAATTGGGGTCGGCGGTGCCGGAGGAGGAGAATTTTTCCAGTGATTTGGAGAGAGTTTGGACTAATGTACGTTGCAACCTTCAAGAGGCTAAAAAGAAGTCCAAGAAGTATCTTGACAGGAAACATAAAGTGGTTTTGTTTACTGTGGGTGACATGGTTTGTTTGTCCTTGAAGAACCTGCGGTTGAGGATTCCCTCTAAAAAACTGGGTCCTAAGTTTGTGGGTCCATTTAAAGTGCTTCAGGTTGTTAACCCGTCTTCTGTTAGGTTGGATGTCCCTACTTCCTGGAAGATGAATCCTGTGTTTCATGTTTCCTTGTTGAAAAAGGCTGACGTATCTGATAGGGACGCCACTGTCACAGTTCCTCCTGTGGTGGAAGACGGTGAATATGAAATTTCTCGTATCTTGAATTCTAGATGGCCTAGAGGGAGATTACAGTATCTTGTCTCCTGGAAGGGTTTCAGTCCCGAAGACAACTCCTGGGTCAGGATGGATGATGTCTCTGCTCCTAGGCTTGTTAAAGCTTTCCACAGGAGGTTTCCGGATAGGCCTGGGCCTGGAGGATCCGGAGGATCCTCATAAAAGAGGGGGTACTGTTAGAACCCTCCTGTTTGTTTTTTCCATCTTGTGTTTTGCGGTCACGTGAAGTTCTTCCTTTATATTCCAGCTCCGCCCTTCTGGCTGTGCTGGACTTCAGTGTTTGACTGTTTCTCTGGCCGGGTGCTTCAGTGCCTTTCTCTGTTAGTTCGCTTGGTCCTCTGGGACCTCTAGTACATTTTGGTCAGTTTGTCTTTGCGTGTTCTGCAACAACTTCTCTGTTTAGGAGGTGTCCCATTTTTTTGTCCCAGTCCTTAGTTCTTTTAGGGACCCCTCCCTTAATTCTATAGGTCTTCGTTCAGACTAGCCGAGGACTAAGGCGGGTCTGTTCACTAGGAACAGGCAGCCTGCTACATCGTAGGGATTCAGATTAGTCTTACTGTAGGGACAGCTTTCCCCTATCTTTCCTTAGTACATGTTGCAGATCATAACAGTTACTCTAAGGAGTTGTTCTGCATATACATTGATGCATCAATCACCTAACCTCTGCAGCCAATCACAGGCTTTAGGACGGCAATGCTTTCAATCCCAGCTCAAACAGCTAAAGCCTATGATGGATTCATGAGGGTAAGTATTCTTGATTTTGTTATTTTTAATACACCATTAGGACTGTAAATTATACTTAAGTTTGGACAACCCCTTTAATTTATTTTGCTACACACATAATCTAGGTCAACTCACGTACTTAGATATCCCTAACTTTCTACATTTGCAAAGTGGCAACATCCCTTATAAATCAAGGTGATCGCTTCCTACAACCTTCAACCACTACTAGGTTGCAGAAAGATAAGGTAGATCCCCAATTACATGTATTATAAAACTTCATGTATTCACATGTAATGAATGGAACATTATATTCTTGTTGATACTTCCTGGAAGATTGTATCAAGGGATGAATCTTCCTCTTTATCATATTACTTTACTATCAGCACAATTTACCATTCATTTCATCAGTGCTTGTAGGAACCGTCTCTTGGCTCCAAAATCATTGACTCTTCTTGAATATGGTAGTGTTGACTGCAGTGACCTTCTATGTACGAGGAATAAACACACAAAGGTAGGAAAGTCTTAGGTAAAAATAGACTAGTTTAAAAGAAAATACGTTTTAAAAGGTCTTAGGATTTAATGGAAAATAAACAATGATGTTAGCCACTATCAATATGCCCTTTTTAAGATGCATTATTAATAGGCATTAACATTTTTAACTCCTTCATGACATATGACATAGATTTGCGTCATATGTCATATTCCTGACTTTGACTTGCGCCCTGAGCCCAGATCTTTCGCGGCAGATGGTGGATGATTTCATCAGCCATCTTGTGCCTTTAACAGCTCCACCAGCAGCTGTTAACCTGATAAATGCTGCTGCCAATCTCTGACAGTAGCACTTAACATGCGCCGGCAGGGTGGCATGTCATTCCACACCGCTATTGGCTCTCTAGTGATGTGATCGCCGGGCACTGATGGGTTTCCAGGACAGTCAGAGATCTGCTGAAGACCTCCATGTTTGTCATGATGATTCTGTGAAAGCCAGCCTGTAGCTGGCATTCATAGGAGATCATTATTTTGGCTATACATAACAGTGCTGATGCACTGCTATGTATAGCACAAGAGATTGAAAACTAAAAGTCGACCGGAGTGAAGGGGTTATTTGGGCACAATAGAATAATCACAGTATATAAGATTGTGCAGCTATTTGCAGTGTTGGAGGTACGTAGGGCACAATGGACAATCGCATGGAGACCCCATAACTACAGGGTTTCCCTGCTTGGTATCACTAGCAATCCCTGCAGAAACTGCTCCATCCACCAGGCTGCGCTCCATCCTCGTAGGCAGTCTACAATTACTATTACTCCTCCTCATCCCTCCCCCACCAAGCAATAATATAAGGTCACCAGAAGTATGTGCTGTGCCATAGGAAAACCCCAGTGCTGCCAAACTGAAGAATCCTGCCTGTACCTTGGACCAGTCCTTATATAAACCTCGGGGTAGGTGAGCCTTGCTTCCACTGTGTGCTTATTATCAGACTATGCTGGTACTTGTAGTACTTTATTGTTGCAGGGTACATGTATTCACTACTAGGCTATACTGGGACATTTAGTGTTACAATGCCAATTTATTTACCTATAGGCCTTGTAGTATAGTACCACAGTGTTGCAAGGTACATTTATTTACCGATGGAGTTGTCATTAGTCCCGTTATCCACTGGGGCTGTTGATGGTAATTATTTTCCACCTATACTATTTAGTCTCATTTTTTTAAATAACTAAGACATTGTCAGATTTCTTCCGCACTCCTCATGTTCATCTGCAGCATCTGCAGTGTCCGATTGTCTCCTCCTCCCTGCTGCGCCTACTGCATCGTGCCACATCTGATTTGCTGCTGAGTCGCTGACGTCACAAACCTATAGAAGCCTTAGCTGCTCAAACCTATCATGGGCTCAGTATAAATGTTTTTTTTTTCATGGAAAAGAAAGAGCATATTATTAATGTTTGGAGGCTGAGATACAGGTCTAGCCTCTTTAGTGATGAGCCTTGCTTTTGTTTCAGACCAAATTATTGCCAGAGATTGGTCTGGAGACAATGGGAGTAGTGATGAGTGAGCACTAACATGCTCATGTACTCGTTGTCGAGCACATTGGAATGCTCGAGTGCTCAGACTGAGTAACGAGCCCAATGTAAGTCTATGGGAAACTCGAGCATTTTTCTGGCGGCCCCCCTGACGGTCTGCAGAGGGCTTAAAAATTGCCCAAATCAATGGGAACAGTGCTCAAATGACATGGGGACAGCATGGGGAAGACCCCTGGAAGCATTTCTGACTCCCAGGTCACTGCAGTCAACAACGTTGTCAGAGTATTACGCCACTTTTACGGACTCACAATAAAACATACAAAAACAAAACCAAAATGGATTTTCCAGGGAAATATGTTAAGGAACATCCTTTCCAGGGTAATGACTTGTGTATAAGGCAAAATAAATAACCAAAAAAATGCTCCTCCACACCTTGGGCTATGTTCACACGTAGCATTTTTGATGCTTTTTTGCACTTTTGCATTGCTTTCAATGGTGAAAAGACATTTACCAGTAAATGTAATTTAACATTTTACTACCTTATCTGGTCATGTGGTGTGTGACACATCATCAGACACATCCTGTTTCATTAATGATGGAGGAACTCTGAAAGTCACAAAGACTATTTTTATAGGGCCATCAGGCGACCTTTACTATTCTTAAAGGGCCAGCAGTCGGCTATGCTTTGTTGTTCCAATTATTAACGAGTGGGTCCCCTATAATGTTATTGCGTATGCAGTGACTGCAACGGCTGCCAAAAATTTGAAGGAACTCCAATGCCCCTTGCAAGAGACGTAGAGGTCGGAGGGCCTCCTGCAAAAGATGCTCCCATTATTAGGAAGTGTGTCTCCCATACTGTTTGCCTATGCAGTGAAGCAACAGCTGCCAAAAATTTGGAGGAACTCCAATGCCCCTTGCAACAGACGTAGAGGTCAGAGGGCCTCCTGCAAAAAATGCTCCCATTATTAGGAAGTGTGTCTCCCATACCATTTACCTATGCAGTGAAGCAACGACTGCCAAAAATTTGGAGGAACTCCAATGCCCCTTGCAAGAAATGTAGAGGTCGGAGGGCCTCCTGAAAACAATGTTCCCATTATTAGGAAGTGTGTCCCCCATACTGTTTGCCTATGCAGTGTAGCAACGGCTGCCAAAAATTTGGAGGAACTCTAATGCCCCTTGCAAGAGACGTAAAGGTCGGAGGGCCTCCTGCAGAAAATGCTCCAATTATTAGGGAGTGTGTCTCTCATACTGTTTGCCTATGCAGTGAAGAAACGACTGCCAAAAATTTGGAGGAACTCCAATGCCCCTTGCAAGAGACGTAGAGGTCAGAGGGCCTCCTGCAAAAAATGCTCCCATTATTAGGAAGTGTGTCTCCCATACTGTTTGCTTATGCAGTGAAGCAACGGCTGCCAAAAATTTGGAGGAACTCCAATGCCCCTTGCAAGAGACGTAGATATGTTGATATGGTACATATGGTGGTGATATGGTGGTGGAGTATGAGGATGCGGAGAAAGAGGAGGACAAGAGCAAATAAACTAAATCAGTAAGCGTATACTCATGTGTGGGTGTAAACACAGAGGTGCATGGGAATAGATTTAGACCTCCCAAAAAAAGACACTGTATTTGAGTTTATGTTATGCCGCTATCATTCGATGGTGTTGAGAAATCTGGCCAAATCCAGCCCTTGTTGATTTTTATAAGAGTCAGCCTGTCAGCATTTTCAGTTGAGAGGCAGATGCGCCTATCGGTTATAATTCCACCAGCGGCACTAAAAACCCGCTCTGACAAAACACTGGCGGCAGGGCAGGCCAGGACCTCCAAGGCATAGAGAGCCAGTTCATGCCACATGTTCAGCTTGGATATCCAATAATTATAAGGCTGTTACGGATCCGGGTGGTGGAACCTCTGTGCCGCGGTGCAAGGAGGGACCCAGAGGGGCATAACTAAGTATCAACTCAGACCGACCCTGGTCGTACGGTGGCTAACGACTCCGTGACCAGGGAGGGACCGAGCAGAGGGACCAGGTGCCACTCTGGGGACGACCTTGTAAGAGAGCAGGTGGCTCCCACGGGTCAGCAGACCGGGACTGACCGGTATAGCGGATGGACACAACAAGCAGGCAGAAGTCTCTGGATAGTTGACAGGTGGTCACGGCAAGTGACGGCAGGAGTCTCTAGGTGGTCACGGCAAGTGACGGCAGGAGTCTCTAGGTGGACTGCAGGTGGTCACGGCAAGCGACGGCAGGAGTCTCTAGGTGGTCACGGCAAGTGATGGCAGGTAACAGGCAGGTCACAGGCAAGTGCTCCCAGGTGAGCGGGCTGGCAGGCACGGCAGGTAACAGGCAGGCAACAGGCAAGTGTTCCCAGGTGAGCGGGCTGGCAGGCATGGCAGGTAACAGGCTGGCAACAGGCAAGTGCTCCCAGGTGAGCGGGCTAGCAGGCACGGCAGGTAGCAGGCAGGTAACTGGCGGGTACTTCCTGTTAAGCAGGCGGACTTGCCCATAGACAGACTGGTGGGTAGAACGGAAGGCAGACTGTCGGGCTGGAGAGTAGTCAGACTGGTGGACTGGAAAAGTAGTCAGGCTGGCAACTGGACCTGAGGGCTGAAGCAGAGGTAAGTATGCTGTGCATCAACTTTTGCTCGGGCACCTCCATTTTGGAGGAGGTGCCTTATATATGGGAGGACCCTCGACTATTGGCCGGGGACTCCTTAGGACGGCGCACGCGGCCCCTTTAAGAGAGAGGAAGCGCGCGCCCTAAGCACAGTTCCTGGGAAGCTGTGCGCGCCGGCAGCAGCAGGAAGAGAAGCGCAGGAGGACGCCGCGCGGGGAGCGGGGAGGTGAGAGGGATGGCGTCTCTGCCTGGGAGGGGGCAGAGACGCCGATGCTACAGTACCCCCCCTTTACGCCCCCTCTTTTTTAGGCCAGAAAGAAATTTTTGAAGGAGAAGCGGGGCATGGATGTTCTCCCTGGGTTCCCAAGTTCTCTCCTCTGGGCCAAACCCCTTCCAATCCACCAGAAAAAAGGTTTTTCCTCTTACCCTTTTGGTAGCCAGAATATTCTCTACCTCAAAAACGTCCTTAGCAGAAACCGGAGCAGGGGAAGAACCTGGATTGTTGGAAAAATAATTAAAGACAACTGGTTTGAGAAGAGATACGTGGAAGGAGTTGGGAATCCGTAAGGTGGCTGGGAGTTTTAACTTGTAGGCCACTGTATTGATTTATTTAAGGACTTCAAATGGACCGATGAACCGAAGACCCAACTTGTAGGAGGGTATTTTGAGCCGAACATGTTTGGAGGAGAGCCAAACCTTGTCTCCCGGACGGAATTGAGGCGGATCCAGATGTCTCTTGTCAGCATGTCTCTTCATCCGCTCAGAGGACTGAAGAAGTGCGGACCTAGTATTCTCCCAAATGGTGGAAAATTCGCTGACCAGAGACTCCGCGGCAGGGTTGTCCACAGAAGTGGAGACGGGAAACGGAATCCGGGGATGTTGACCATAGACTATAAAGAACGGAGACTTGGAAGATGATTCGCTCTCATGGTTGTTGTAGGAGAATTCGGCCCATGGCAGGAGATCCACCCAATCAGTATGGTGAGCATTAAAAAAGTGCCGGAGGTAGCTGGTAAGGATCTGGTTGATCCGCTCCACTTGACCATTGGACTGTGGATGATAAGTGGAGGAGAAATCCACGTAGCTCGCCAGAAACGTGAGGTGAACTGAACCCCTTGATCCGACACGATGTGGAGGGGTAGGCCATGGAGACAGAAGATGTGAAGGAAGAAGTCCTTAGCTGGCACTGATGCAGACGGGAGGCCAGGCAGAGGGATGAAGTGAGCCATTTTAGAAAAGCGGTCAGCGACCACCCAAATGACTGTACAACCGGCAGAGACAGGGAGATCTGTAATAAAGTCCATAGCAATGTGTTGCCACGGGGCATCAGGTACGGGAAAAGGCAGGAGATGACCGGTAGATGTCTGGGAACTTTGTTGCGGGCACAGGACAAACAGGGTGAGACGAAGTCTACCACATCCTTGCGCAGGGTAGGCCACCAGTAATGCCGGGTGATGAGCAGGAACGTCTTCCTTTGGCTAGCATGGCCGGCTAGTTTAGATAAATGACCCCAGCGAAGAACCTTCTCACGATCCGGTACTGCTACAAACGTCTTACCGGGTGGAAGACGAGTCAGATCCAAGTGGGCCACCTTCATCACCTTGGAGGGGTCGATGATGTGCATAGGCTCCTCCTCTTGATCGGAGGACAGGAAGGATCAGGAAAAGGCGTCGGCTTTGACATTCTTGTCCGCCGGGCGGAAATGTAGGACGAAGTCGAAGCGGGCGAAGAACAAAGACCACCGGGCCTGACGCGGATTGAGTCTTTGGGCATTTTGGAGATATGCCAGATTTTTGTGATCCGTATAGATGATCACCGGGTATAGAGCCCCCTCAAGCAGGTAGCGCCACTCCTACAGCGCCAATTTAACGGCTAACAATCCTCGGTCTCCAATGGAGTAGTTGCACTCAGACGAGGAGAAGAGTTTGGAGAAGAAGCCGCAGGTTACCATTCTCCCGGATGAAGACTTTTGGGTGAGCACCGCTCCGGCTCTGGAGGAGGAAGCATCAACCTCCAGGTAGAATTGTTTGTTGCAGTCCGGATGGTGCAGTACCGGGGCAGCGGAGAAGGCTTGCTTTAAGGAGAGGAAGGCCTCCTCAGCTTCGGGCAACCATACCTTAGGATTTGCTCCCTTACGGGTGAGCGCAGATATGGGAGCAGTCCGGGAAGAGAAGTGCGGGATGAAGAGACGATAGTAGTTGGCGAAGCCCAGGAACCGCTGAATCGCCTTCAGCCCCTCCGGATGGTGCCACTTTAGGACAGCAGAGAGTTTCTCGGGATCCATTCGTAAGCCTGTCTGGGAGATAACGTAGCCCAGGAATGGAAGAGAGGTCTGCTCGAAGAGGCACTTCTCATATTTTGCATAGAGGTGGTTCTGCCTGAGCCTAAGCAGAACCTGATGAACATCCCTCCGGTGTGTGGGAAGATCCGGAGAGAAGACCAAGATATCGTTCAGGTATACTGTGTCACCCTGGCCTGGATGCCACAAGTGTAATTAAAGCTGTGTCTGAGAGCAAGGGGGAGGTTCTCTAGTCAGGGGAACATTAGCATGCAATGCCTCCTGTCTCAGGCCAGTAGGGGGAGCTGGCTGCCCCTATAAAAGCTGGTGCTGGGGGCAGGGTTAGAGAGAACTTGAAGGCCTGTCTCAGGACTGAGACTTGTCCCAGAGCAGAGCAGGGACAGACAGTCGTATTGCACCTAAGAGGAAGGGTGGCAGGAGGAGAGCCACAAGCCAGAGACAAAAGGCGAAGAGAGCCTGTCTTGGCAGATCACGGACTTAATTTACCAGACTTTGGTGTCTGAGGCTGGAAGGATTCCACATCCCCCAGCAGAGAACCAGTCCGCAAGGGACTGTATATTCCTTGGCCTAAGAAGCCTGGAGGCCCTGCCACAACCGAAGGGACCAGTAAAGCCGTACAAGGCTGGGAGCAGAAAGGAACTCACGTCGCAGGCCATACAGGCGAGAATACACGGAAAGCTCGGAAGCGTGGGCTGTTATCCTATAAGGAGGAGATAGTCAGAAGGAACGCAGAAAGCACGGTAGGCCTACACCCTCACCCTGACCAGGGCCAATTTCCCCGTTGCTCTCAGACATCCAGGTCCCCTCCTAGCTGGGACTGTTTATGGGTCAGTTTACCTGTTTCAGTAAAGACCCTGGACTGCAACCTATTGTCTGTGTGCTCCTTCGCGCCTCCAGCACTACCGGTACTGGGACTCTCACCACCATCACTCCAACCATCCACTACACTGCCCTGGGGCCGCACTCTTCCCGTGGGGAGTCACACAATCCCAGCTGCACACCTCATCAGCCCCAGCGGTCTGCCTCGCAGCGGCGGTACCTAATGACCGCAAATCCACGGGTGGCGTAGTCGGACATAATCAATAGCACATAACGGACTACCACTGGCCTGACCACCCTGAGCAACGGAACCGGGTTGCCACTACTACTCCCATCGTTCCCTACTGCCCGGATCCGAGTGCCCCACGGCCAAGGGGGCGAGTCAGCTTTGGCGTAGTCGGCAGGATTTCGTGCCCGCAACCACTGGGTACTGCGTGCCTGAAAAAGACTTTTGTAACTTCGTCATCTTGGACCATTTCCCGCCGTCTTCTGCGGTCTTCCCGCCATCCGCAGCTGCTTCCCGCCATCGGACGCCATCTTCAGGACGCCGCGCGGGAAGAAGAGGGGCGTGGACGTCAAAACTGTGCGAGATCCGAAGCTCCGCCCCACGCGCCGACGCTGCGCAAGGTCCTGGAAGGGAGAGAGAGCGACGCTGACGTCATCAGGACGCGACGCCAGGTCCTCGTCCATAGCAGCAACAGCGGAGCCGCGGCCTACAGAAGAGGATCGTCGGAAGGTAGGCCACGCTTAACTAGGGGGGAGGAAGATGTCGGACACAGAGGCGCCCACTACCACCAATGCAGCTGCAGCAGCGGTGATGCCCTTTTCCCTGCCTTACATCCCTGGAGCGGCCTGGCTGCCCAAGTACTCAGGGGAGCCCCATGCCCTAACTGACTTTAAGGAAAGGCTGTACAGTTTGTTCCAGGTTTACCCCCTGACAGAGGAACAGAAGGTCAGCATATTGACAGGGCAGTTAACTGGCGCAGCCCAAAGGGAGGTAAAATCATGGCCCACTGAGGAGAAAAGGACTGTGAAGGGTATTCTGGCCCGGCTGCGGGGTACCTTTGACACACGTACCTCCGCTGAAATTAAAATGAGGTTCTATGGATGTAAGCAGCGGGCACAGGACAGCATCAGAGACTATGCCCTAAATCTGCAGGAAGCCTTGAGGGCTATCCAACAAACTGACCCTGGCAGTGTGCAGGAAACGGATAAACTGCTAACAGAACAATTCATAGAAGGTCTGCTGTCCGGCGCCCAGAGGGCCCAGCTGCGCCTCATGTTCTTTCAGAACCCCGACCTGACCTTTGCCCAATTTAAGGACAGGGCCATAAAGGTGCTCCGTGAATCTACAACCAGTGGCGCTATAAACCGCCGGCGCCCTACTCTCACCTACCACGAGGAGGCGGCGCCCTCCTCCATGGATCCCGTGGGGGCTGATGCACAGGCCCTGAACCAAGCCCCGTCGAAAGACCTGCACCACCAAGTCCAGGAGCTGACCAGGAGCATCGCGGCGTTGACAAGGACCGTCCAGGCGTTGCAAGTGGACCCGTCAAGACCCATCGAGCTGGCTTCAAGTCCGGAGGATGTCCCGTGGCGTCGACAGAGGAGGATCCCGTCGTTCCGAGGGAGGCCCACAGACCACTACGCAGAGGATGGACAGCCCATTTGCCGTCGATGCAACCAGCCCAGACACATTTCCAGGTACTGTAATTTAAACGGGTCCAACCTGGGGCAGAGGGCCAACCCCCAGGCATAAGAACAACAGGCCCTTATAATTGGCGCGATAAGTACGTTGGGGGGCGCCCGGTTTTACCCGTGGTGCTGGACGGTATCCCCATGAGCGCCTTGCTGGATACTGGGTCGCAAGTAACCACTATCCCTTATGTACTTTTTAAGCAGTATTGGACTGATGCTGATATCACAC
This sequence comes from Phyllobates terribilis, assembly GCF_046119375.1. Lineage (NCBI taxonomy): Eukaryota > Metazoa > Chordata > Amphibia > Anura > Dendrobatidae > Phyllobates > Phyllobates terribilis. The sequence continues at coordinate 368,731,936 of NW_027362767.1, forward strand.
GGTATCCAGACAGTAACTTGAGCATCATCGCCAGTAATGGCTTACCTGTGCCGCAGATGGGGTTCAAGGAGATGACCATTAAAATTGGTAAAGTTGAACTACCGGCACAGGGAGTAATTATTGTGGACATTGACCGTCGTGAAAGTCACCCTAAAATAACTGTGGGTACTAATGTAATTGAAAATTGTCTTTCAGAGGTAATTGTAATTCTACAACAGGTGGCGGTGAATGCTAGTTCCAGCCAACAGAGAGTCCTCAACAAGGAGATAAAAGCCCTGATGAGACTGCAGCAGGTAGAACTGTCTGGTGGTGAGATCGGTAGCGTAAGAATGAGTGACCCATTCCCCATTTCCATGCCTCCCAAAAGTGAAATGATGATCTGGTGTCGGACTGCAATTGGGTTGAGAGGTAGAGACTACCAAGCCATGGTAGAACCCATGTACTCAGACAGCAGGCCCACCATTTTGACAGCCCGGGGGGTGGTTGATGTCCGTCATGGGAGGGTGCCCGTCCGCATCCTCAACATTGGGGAGAGGGAGGTACACTTACCCAGGTACGCTACACTCGCCAAACTGTTTGTTGTCGAACACAAAGCTATCAGGGCCGTGGAACCCTTGCCTCCATCTCCTCAGGTGGAGGGTAATGGCTCCCAGAAACAAAAGGAGGACTGGTGCCAGAAACTCCACGTGGGTGCTGACTCCACTCCCCTGCACCAAAAACAAGGAGTCTACCGGGTGGTACAGGAGTACGAGAGAGTCTTTAGTAAGCACCCGCTAGACTTCGGCAGAGTAAAAGGGATAGAACACCACATCCCCACAGGGAGCCACCCACCAATAAAAGAAAGACACCGACCTGTACCCCCTGCACATTATCAGAACGCCAAGGGCATGCTAAGAGAAATGAAAGAAGCTGGGGTCATTAGAGACAGCTGTAGCCCCTGGGCAGCCCCCTTGGTTCTGGTGAAAAAGAAAGACGGCACCATGAGAATGTGCGTCGACTATAGACAAATCAACCGTATCACCCACAAAGACGCATATCCGCTGCCTAGAATAGAAGAGTCTTTAGCCGCACTAAAATCAGCTAACTTCTTTTCTACTTTGAACTTTACTAGCGGGTACTGGCAGGTTCCTGTGGCAGAGGCTGACAAGGAGATGACCGCCTTCACCACCCCGATGGGACTGAGCGAATTCAACTGCTTGCCTTTCGGGCTCTGCAACGCACCAGGGACCTTCCAGCGGCTGATGGAATGCTGTCTAGGGCACCGAAACTTCGAGACGGTCCTCCTTTACCTGGACGACGTGATCGTCTATTCGAAGACCTACAAGGACCATCTGAAGCACCTGGCCGAGGTGTTCGAAACCCTGGCAGGCTATGGCCTGAAGGTGAAACCATCGAAGTGTCACCTGCTGAAACCAAAGGTCCAGTACCTAGGACACGTGGTAAGCGCGGAAGGAGTGGCCCCCGACCCTGACAAGGTCACGGCAATCAAGAGCTGGCCAAGCCCCTCGAACATCAAAGAGGTGAGACAGTTTCTCGGGTTGGTAGGCTACTACCGAAGATTCATCCCCGGGTTCACCAAGATGGCAGCTCCTATGCAGGACCTCCTGATCGGACAGTCTAAGTCCAGAAGTCAAAAGCCACCCTTCAAGTGGGATAAACCGGAAGAGGAGTCCTTCCGCCAGCTAAAGATGGCCCTCACGGGGGATGAGATCCTGGCCTACCCTGACTATGGCCAGCCTTTTATCCTCCACACAGACGCCAGTAATGTGGGACTGGGAGCCGTACTGTCCCAAAACCAACAGGGCAGAGAACGGGTGATCGCATATGCCAGCCGGAAGCTGAGGCCCACCGAGAGGAACCCGGAGAATTACAGCTCCTTCAAGCTAGAATTCTTGGCGGTGGTGTGGGCCGTGACGGAACGCTTCAAGCATTACCTGGCCTCCGCAAAGTTCACCGTGTACACGGACAACAACCCGTTGACACACCTTGACAATGCAAGACTGGGTACCCTGGAACAGCGGTGGATGGCCCGTCTCTCCAACTATGACTTCGTGATCAAGTACCGGGCAGGCAAAACTAATGCCAACGCGGACGCCCTATCAAGAATGCCTCACTTACCTGAAGGTGACGAAGACCCAGAAGAGCTGGAGGAGGTAGAACTCCCCACGTTTCACTGGTATGGAGCCGCTCAATACTCTCACCGCGTGAAGGAGGAGGATCTAACAACTGTGATGATCAATCCCCTACCTCACTACAGCTGGGCCGAGACCCAAGATAGTGACCCTGCAGTCCGCCTGGTGAAAGATCTGCTGACCTGGGAAGACGCTAGCTTAGATCCAGATGCCCCAGAGGAAGCCAAGCAGCTATGGAAGGAGAAGAGCAAGCTGTTCCTCTACGAAGGCAAGTTGTGCAGAAGGATTGTTAACCACCGGACGCATGAGCTGACCTGGCAAGTCGTGGTCCCAAGGCGGGATGCAGCTATGGTCCTGGGGGCTTACCATGACAGAGCGGGACACTTCGGTTGGAAGAAACTGGAGTTCCTGCTAAGAGGAAGGTTCTTTTGGGTCGGCACGAGAGGAGCTGTAGAAAAATGGTGCAGAGACTGTGGCCCTTGTCACCTGAGGAGGAAGGACCGCACCAGCCAGAAGACACCCTTGAGGCCCATCGTCACCACGCAGCCTCTTGAGCTGGTAGCTCTGGACCACGTCAAATTGGCTCCCAGCCGGTCAGGATACATCTATGCCCTGACAATCGTGGACCACTATTCCCGTCTTCTCGTGGTGGTCCCGGTAAAAGACTTGACAGCCCAAACAGCGGCCAGAGCCTTCCAGCAATATTTCTGCCGTCCACACGGGTATCCGGAACAGGTCCTGACAGACCAGGGTCCAGCGTTCGAGGCTGAAATCTTCCAGGAGTTCTGCAAACTCTATGGCTGTAAGAAGATTTGTGCAACGCCTTACCACCCCCAAACCAACGGGATGTGTGAGAAGATGAACAATATAGTCATTGATCTCCTGAAGACGTTGCCCCTGGAGGAACGCAGCCTGTGGCCAGAAAAACTGCCGGACCTAATAGACCTATACAACATTATCCCGGTGAATGCTACAAACTGCACCCCGGCTTACCTGATGCGAGCCAGACCAGGTAAGCTGCCCGTAGACCTGGAGATGGGAGTCCTAATACCTGAGGACACCTCCCCGGATGTGGACTGGGATACGGAAAGGCAACTGCAGTACAAGAAGGTACAGGAGAGTGTGGAGAAGAGCCTGGCCCATGTGAGAGAGAGGCAAGAAAAACTCTTCAACCAACACGCCCCTGCTGGTCCCCTAGAACCTGGTGAGCAAGTCCTAAAGCGAAAAAAAAGGCTGCATAAGTTGGACGACCAGTGGGAAAGGGAACCCTACACCGTACTGCAGTCTGACCACGACAACCCAAAGGTGTGCGTAATCACCAAGGACGGAGGAGAAACCACTAGTGTCGTCTCCAGAGACCACCTCAAAAGGTGCCCCGAGCAACTCCGTAGTGCAGAAGAGGATCAGAGTGACCTTGAACCCGCAGAGGACAAGGAAGAAATGATCAGCACCGTTCTCGGAGAGTTCCCTCAGTCCTGGACTCGCATAAATGATGCCATAGTGGTACCTGTCCTGCATTTCCTGCAACCGGCACAGCAACAACCAACACCAGAACCGGAAGGTGAAGAGGGGCAAGCGGTTCCAGAGGCAGAAGAGCCTGTACCAGCAGCCCAGGAGAGTCAACCCTCTGCTGACAGTGAGCCTGCCATGCCTGCGGTAAGCCAAAGGACCCGCAGACAGCTGCCTGCCCTACCTGTACACCCAGCTGGTAGCTGCACCCCTAACGCTAGTGGGGAAAGCCAAGTCAGTCCACCACCAGACAGTGGGTTAAGGAGGTCAACCAGGAGCACAAAGGGACAGATACCCGCTCGCTGGAAAATATAGAGCGCGCTGAAATTGTAAATAACCCTGTTGCCAAATGTTGAATCGTTTGCAAAGTTACATGCATGTTTGGTAATTCTGTGTTTCAGTTTCTTGCAGCTACCGTAAGGACTCAAAGGTTATGGACTTTTTTATAACCAGGACCTTGTATGGACTGCGTTCTGAGCCTAACCAAGGAATGAACTAAAACTGTAAAGGACTTGGGGTAGGACAGACCCCCCCCTGGTTAAGGCTCCCCGTTGTATTGGTGATATGGACACCCGGTCACAGACCACACTGTGACCTTAAGAACTCAATTTGTGCGTCACTTTCCTGATAATGTTTTATGGTTATGCATATTGTCTTTGTTTATTGTTTAGTCCCGGAGTACTAAATTTCACTAGGGGGAAATGTGTCACCCTGGCCTGGATGCCACAAGTGTAATTAAAGCTGTGTCTGAGAGCAAGGGGGAGGTTCTCTAGTCAGGGGAACATTAGCATGCAATGCCTCCTGTCTCAGGCCAGTAGGGGGAGCTGGCTGCCCCTATAAAAGCTGGTGCTGGGGGCAGGGTTAGAGAGAACTTGAAGGCCTGTCTCAGGACTGAGACTTGTGCCAGAGCAGAGCAGGGACAGACAGTCGTATTGCACCTAAGAGGAAGGGTGGCAGGAGGAGAGCCACAAGCCAGAGACAAGAGGCGAAGAGAGCCTGTCTTGGCAGATCACGGACTTAATTTACCAGACTTTGGTGTCTGAGGCTGGAAGGATTCCACATCCCCCAGCAGAGAACCAGTCCGCAAGGGACTGTATATTCCTTGGCCTAAGAAGCCTGGAGGCCCTGCCACAACCGAAGGGACCAGTAAAGCCGTACAAGGCTGGGAGCAGAAAGGAACCCACGTCGCAGGCCATACAGGCGAGAATACACGGAGAGCTCGGAAGCGTGGGCTGTTATCCTATAAGGAGGAGATAGTCAGAAGGAGCGCAGAAAGCACGGTAGGCCTACACCCTCACCCTGACCAGGGCCAATTTCCCCGTTGCTCTCAGACATCCAGGTCCCCTCCTAGCTGGGACTGTTTATGGGTCAGTTTACCTGTTTCAGTAAAGACCCTGGACTGCAACCTATTGTCTGTGTGCTCCTTCGCGCCTCCAGCACTACCGGTACTGGGACTCTCACCACCATCACTCCAATGATCCACTACACTGCCCTGGGGCCGCACTCTTCCCGTGGGGAGTCACACCATCCCAGCTGCACACCTCATCAGCCCCAGCGGTCTGCCTTGCAGCGGCGGTACCTAATGACCGCAAATCCACGGGTGGCGTAGTCGGACATAATCAATAGCACATAACGGACTACCACTGCCCTGACCACCCTGAGCCACGGAACCGGGTTGCCACTACTACTCCTATCGTTCCCTACTGCCCGGATCCGAGTGCCCCACGGCCCAGAGGGTGAGTCAATACCACCACACAGGAGTAAAGAAGATCATGGAAGATGTCATTGACCAATTCTTGGAAGACAACGGGAGCATTGCAGAGACCAAAGGGCATCACACGGTATTCATAATGACCGTCCCGGGTATTGAATGCCGTTTTCCACTCATCTCCTTGACAGATGCGGACCTGGTTATATGCTCCACGTAGATCCAGCTTGGAGAAGATCCTGGCGCCCTTAAGGTGATCAAACAACTCGGAGATGAGCGCAGGGGATATTTGTTCTTTACCGTGATCTGATTGAGTCCTCTATAATCAATACAGGGGCGTAGCAAACTATCCTTCTTCTTGACAAAGAAGAATCCGGCTCCTGCGGGGGAGGTAGATTTCCAGATGAATCCCCTAGCCAGATTCTCCTCAATGTACTCAGACATGGCCCGGGTTTCGGCCGCCGACAACGGGTAAATACACCCACGGGGTGGAGTGGCGCCAGGTACCAGGTCGATCGGGCAATCATATGGCCTATGAGGTGGCAGTGTCTCTGCTTCCTTTTTACCGAAGACATCCGCATAGGACCAGTAACGAGCCGGTAGACCGGGTAAATTAACTGGGGTAGGTGGTGGACGAGTTGGGCGAACCAGAATCAGGCAGGTCCTATGGCAGTCCTGCCCCCACCGGAGTACTTCACCAGATTGCCAGTTCAGCACGGGTTCATGTGTCTGAAGTCAGGGTAGACCTAGCAATAGGGAGTGAGAGAGTCCGGACAGCACATGGAAGGAGATTTTCTCCGAGTGCAGCATTCCCACCTGCAGGGTTAGGGGCTCAGTGACGAGCAGGATCGTCACCGGAAGGAGTCTTCCATCCACGGAGGCAATGGACAATGGTTCAGCCAGAGGTTTGGTGGGAATTCGGTATCTCTCTACCAGGGACTGGGAAATGAGGTTTCCAGCAGCTCCAGAATCCAGATGAGCAATTTCAAAGAGACGGTTTTCTCCCTAGGAGATAGAGACAGACAAAGTCAGGGATGGAGAGGGCTTACTTTTGCCTAGGACGACCTCTCCGAGCGGTCCTAGACACTAAAGTTTCCCGGCCTCTCTGGGCAGGAACAGATCAGGTGCTCTTTACTGCCACAATAGAAACAGCTCCCTTCGGCTCGACGTGACTCTTGGCGAGATTTGACCATCTTGGTCTCTTCGATCTGCATGGGTTCGGGCGAGTGCGCCCGGGGAGTGACTGGTTGAGAGGCAGGTCTCTGGAAAGTAGGAGCAAGGCGGGGAACTTTCTCTCCCGAGTGGTCTCCTTGGTGCGTTCTAGGAGCCGGCTGTCAATCCGGGTAGCGAGTGACACCAGGTCATCCAGGGTGGTAGGAATGTTCCGACCGGCTAGCTCATCCTTAATCCGACCGGAAAGACCCTCCCAGAAGATGGACACCAGAGCCTCGCTATCCCAGGCAAGCTCAGAAGCGAGGGTACGGAACCGTATGGCAGATTGGCACACGGTGAGACTCCCTTGGCGGAGACGTAGCAGAGAGGAGGCTGAAGAGGTTTTTCGCCCTGGTTCATCGAAGACTTTCCAGAAAGCAGCGAGGAAAGACGACAGGTCAGACACCAGGGGATCCCCTCTCTCCCACAGGGGATTTAGCCATGCCAGTGCCTCCCCAGTGAGATGGTACATGATGAATGCCACTTTGGCCCGGTCGGAGATGAACTGATGTGCCAAAAGTTCAAAGTGCAGGGTGCACTGGTTTATGAAGCCTCGAGCTAAGGCGGGGTCGCCACCGGGTTCCATGGCCCGAGAAAACTGTTATGAATCCGGGTGGTGGAACCTCTGTGCCGCGGTGCAAGGAGGGACCCAGAGGGGCGTAACTAAGTATCAACTCAGACCGACCCTGGTCGTACGGTGGCTAACGACTCCATGACCAGGGAGGGACCGAGCAGAGGGACAAGGTGCCACTCTGGTGATGACCTTGTAAGAGAGCAGGTGGCTCCCACGGGTCAGCGGACTGGGACTGACCGGTATAGCGGATGGACACAACAAGCAGGCAGAAGTCTCTGGATAGTTGACAGGTGGTCACGGCAAGTGACGGCAGGAGTCTCTAGGTGGTCACGGCAAGTGATGGCAGGAGTCTCTAGGTGGACTGCAGGTTGTCACGGCAAGTGACGGCAGGAGTCTCTAGGTGGTCACGGCAAGTGATGGCAGGTAACAGGCAGGTCACAGGCAAGTGCTCCCAGGTGAGCGGGCTGGCAGGCACGGCAGGTAACAGGCAGGCAACAGGCAAGTGCTCCCAGGTGAGCGGGCTGGCAGGCACGGCAGGTAACAGGCTGGCAACAGGCAAGTGCTCCCAGGTGAGCGGGCTAGCAGGCACGGCTGGTAGCAGGCAGGTAACTGGCGGGTACTTCCTGGTAAGCAGGCGGACTTGCCAATAGACAGACAGGCGGGTAGAACGGAAGGCAGACTGTCGGGCTGGAGAGTAGTCAGACGGGCGGACTGGAACAGTAGTCAGGCTGGCAACTGGACCTGAGGGCTGAAGCAGAGGTAAGTATGCTGTGCATCAACTTTTGCTTGGGCACCTCCATTTTGGAGGAGGTGCCTTATATATGGGAGGACCCTTGGCTATTGGCCGGGGACTCCTTAGAACGGCGCACGCGGCCCCTTTAAGAGAGAGGGAGCGCGCACGCGCCCTAAGCACAGTGCCCAGGAAGCTGCACGCTCCGGCAGCAGCAGGAAGAGAAGCGCAGGAGGACGCCGCTCGGGGAGCGGGGAGGTGAGAGGGACGGCGTCTCTGCCTGGCAGTTAGCAGAGATGCCGATGCTACAAAGGCACAGAGGAAAAATGGAGGATGTTGGTACGGTCAGCAAGGTACTTCCTCACCATCTTCCAAAACTTTTCCTTCCTTGAGAGAATACCCCGCGACTCAGGGCTTTTGCGATGGGAGAGTCTAAGAAAACTGTCCCAGATCTTTGACAGTGTTCCCCTGCCTCTGCTGGATTGCATTTGTGTCTCACTTGCCTGTACTCCTTGGTTGTCCAATGAACTGTGACCTCTGCCACCAGCGTTTTCAGATGGGAATTTTTTTAATAATTCCGCCTTCTCGTACTGACCCATTTTATTAGGCCTGTCCTGCAAGGGAATAAGAGACAGAAAGATCTCCTTGTAGCGTGGGTCTAAAAGTGTCACAAACCAGTAATGACTGTCACTAGTGATGAGCGAGCACTAAAATGCTCGGGTGCTCGATGCTCGGCTCAAGGACATTGGAATACTCGGGTGCTCGACCTGAGCAACGAGCCCAATGTAAGTCTATGGGAAACTCGAGCATTTTTCAGGCGGCTCCCCCTGGCGGTCTGCAGAGGGCCTAAAAATTGCCCAAATCGATGGGAACAGTGCTCAAATGACATGGGGACTGCATGGGGAAGACCCCTTGAAGCATTTCTGACTCCCAGGTCACTTTTGTCAACAACATTGTCAGAGGTATTACGCCACTTTTATGGACTCACAATAAAACATACCAAAACTAAACCAAAATGGATTTTCCTGGGAAATATGTTAAGGAACATCCTTTCCAGGGTAATGACTTGTATATAAAGCAAAATAAATAACCAAAAACAAAAATGCTCCTCCACACCTTGGGCTATGTTCACATGTAGAGTTTTTGATGTGTTTTTTCACTTTTGCATTGCTTTCAACCATGACAAATGCATTCACAAGGAAATGTAATTTTAACAATTTACAACCTTATCTGGCCATGTGGTGTGTGAGATATCATCAGACACATCGTATTTCATTTATGAAGGAGGGACTCTGAGAGTCACAAAACCTATTTTTATAGGGCCATCAGGCGGCCTTTACTATTCTTAAAGGGCCAGGAGTCGGCCCTCACTATTCTTAGAGAGCCATCAGCCGGCTATGTTTTATTGTTCCCATTACTAAAGAGTGGGTCTCCTATACTGTTATTGCGTATGCGGTGAGTGCCAGGGCTACCCAAAATTTGGACGCAGCCCAATACCACTTTGAAAATTTGGATGCACCCAAATACACCTTTGAAGAGACTTAAAGGAGGGCCTCCTGAAAACAATGAAACAATGTTCCCATTATTAGGAAGTAGGTATCCCATTGTATTTGCCTATGCAGTGAATGCAAGGGTTGCCAAAAATTTGTAGGCACTCCAATGCTCATTGGAAGAGACGTGGAGGTCAGAGGGCCTCTTGAAAACAATGTTCCAATTATTAGGAAGTGGGTCTCCCATAGTGTTGGCCTATGCAGTGAATGCAAGGGTTGCCAAAAATTGGGAGGCACTCCAATGCCCCTTGGAAGAGACATGGAGGAGGGCCTCATAAAAAAATGTTCCCATTAGAAAGGAGAGGGCCTCCTATACTTGTAATGCCCGGGCACTAAGAGTATGGGGGGCTGACAAACATTTACCCCTTGGGGGTATACATTAACATCCTGTATAAAAATTTTTTTTACGGGCATTATAAACACCCTCTAAAAATATTATGTGGGTATTGCATCACGGACCACGGTCACCCTAGTGATATGGTGGTGGAGGATGAGGAGAAGTAGGAGAAGAAGAGCAAATAGCCAAAATCAGGAAGCGTATACCCATGTCTGGGTGTGAAAAGGTGCATGGGAATACACCTCCCAAGAAAAGACACTGGATTTGAGTTTATGTTACGCTGCTATCATTCGGTGGTGTTGAGAAGTCTGGCCCAATCCAGCCCTTGTTCATTTTTATAAGAGTCAGCCTGTCAGCATTTTCAGTTGACAGGCGGATGTGTGACGCCTCATTCTTGAAAAAGCCCTTGTAGTTTACCCTGGGTGATGGGGGACTCGGAGTCGGGTCCTATGATGGAGAGGTGGGGTGCAGCCGTGGCCCGGACCCGACCCGTGCTCAGGGCCGTCACATTAAAAAGAGATGGTGTGGACTCATCCTGGTTGAGTGGCTGATTAATGACTACGCCACCTGTGGCACCTGGTGAAGGCCACCAGCGCCGCCGCAGTCCGCTGAGGCATGGTGTTATGGCGGCCAGAGTTCTTACTACTCCCCACAGGCAGAGCAAGGCCTCAGGGCAGAGGGACAGGATGGAGGGGGTAGTAGTAGAGGAGAATGGATGTCGCGCCGTGCGGTGTAGCGCAGAATGAACAGTCCGGAGGCCATAGTGGTGAACTTCCAAGGCTTTACTCACTTTAGAGATGGCAGAAGGAAGGCTACTCCCTGCTCCTCGTGGAGTCCTGCGGTCACCAGGGACGGGGGTCCGACAACCTCCAAGTAAGTCCAGCATTCAGTCGGGACCCTACTGCAGAGTGTTCCTTGTGTGTGCAAATAGGCCGGGACTCCCTCTGAACGCCTCTCAGAACAAGGGCACGGGTGGCAGCTCCGCTCCGTCTGGTACCCGGTGGGATCCTCTGGGCCAACCGGGCTTCCCCAACCAGGACATAGAGTAGCAGTGTCGGGGGTTGGTACCCCTCTTGCAGCCGGACTCCCTCTGAATATATCAGCATGGCGAGGACAGGTGGCGTACACCGCTCCATCTGCATCCTGCCTGGGATCCATTTGCTGTGGAGCCACACTCTTAAGCTCCGGGCCTTCTTGATCCTGGTCCTTGGCTGGGCTGAGACATTCCTTGTCTACAACCTACCTCTCGTCCGAAGGCCAGGGTATGAGGGCTGTGTCCCTTGCCGGCGCAGGCCCACACAGGATCTGCGCTCCAGGAGGGAGGTCACATTACACACAGTATTTGACAGCACAGAGAACAGCCGACAGGCTAGACAAAGGACCAAGATCAAAGATGGCTTTTTATTAAATATGAAATTTAAAGTGTAACTAACTTGTAAGTCCTCCACCTTCACCCACTAACTGGTTCCCCTAACTCTTGGTTCCCCAGTCTCCCTGTAACCAGGGGAGCCTCACCTAGTGCATACTTGCCCCCTCTGGTGGAGAAATGTGGTGTTGGATGCAAAGGTTGGGTCACGACTATCACACTGTCCTTACCTCAGAGGAGGAACACCACACTCCATTAAAGAAGTGCAGCATCCCTGTGGTGGTCGAACCCTCAGAAGCGCCACAGATGCGCTTATCAGTTATAATTCCACCAGCGGCACTAAAACCTGCTCTGATAAAACGCTGGCGGCAGGGCAGGCCAGGACCTCCAAGGCATAGAGACCCCATTCATTCCACGCATCCAGCTTTGATACCCAATAATTATAAGGCACAGAGGAATCACGGAGGACGTTGGTACGGTTGGCAAGGTACTCCCTCAGCATCTTCCCAAACTTTGCAGTCCTTGTGAGAGTACCCCGCGCCTCAGGGCCTGTGCGATGGGAGGGTCTGAGAAAACTCTCCCAGAACTTTGACAGTGTTCCCCTGCCTCTGCTGGATTGAAGTTGTGTCTCTCTCGCCTGTACTCCTTGGTTGTCCAACGAAGTGTGTCCTCTGCCGCCAGTGTTTTCAGATGGGAATTTTTTTAATGTTCCGTAACAAGGGCCTTCTTTTACAGCCCTAATTTTGTAGACCTGTCCGTCACAGGAATAAGAGATATAAAGTTCTCCTTGTAGCGTGGGTCTAGAAGTGTCACCAACCAGTAATGACTGTCACCCAAAATTTTGAGAACGCGGGGGTCATGGGAAAGGCAGCGTAACATAAACTCAGCCATGCATGCCAGACTACTAACAGGCAAGACTTCTGTGTCCTCACCAAGAGGATGACTGACCATTCTCTCCTCCTCCTTCTCCTCTCTGTCCTCTGGCCATCCACGCTGAACAGACAGTATGACAGCTGTGCAGGTAGTGCCATCTATAGTGCATGAAACTAGCTCCTGTCCTTCCTCCTCATCTTCCTCATTGTCACCCAATCCACATTGGGATGAGATGAGACTGGGCTGTGAGTAATCACCCTGTATGGCTCCTTGCTCCATCTCATCGTGCTCCGCCTGCAATGCATCCTCTTTGATTGTGAGCAGAGAGCATTTCAGAAGACAGAGAAGCGGGATGGTGACGGTAATTATGGTGTCATTGCCGCTCACCATCTTGGTGGAGTCCTCAAAGTTTTGGAGGATGGTAGAAATGTCTGGCATCCATGTCCACTCCTGAGGTCTTATGTGTGGAGTCTGAATTGAATACCAACGGCCTTGTTGATGCTGGTACTCAACAACTGCCCTCTTCTGCTCACAATTCCTTCCCAACATCTGCAGTGTAAAGTTCCAATGCGTGGGAACATCACACACCAGTCAGTGAGCCGGAAGCTGCAATCGCTGCTGAAACATGGCAAGGGCGGCGGCAGCTGTAGGTGACTTTCTAAAATGGGCACACAGGCGGCGTACTTTAACAAGCAGATCCGGCAGCTCTGAGTAGGATTTGAGAAACTGATGAAACATGAGGTTAAGCATATGAGCCAGGCATGGTATGTGTGTGAGCTCGCCTCGCCTCAGAGCCGCCACTAGGTTCCAGGCATTGTCACTCATGACCATGCCTGGCTGTAGGTTCAGCGGTGTGAGCCACAGATCTGCCTGCTCTTTCAGAGCTGTCCACAACTCTTCAGCATTGTGCGGTTTGTCACCTAAGCATATTAGCTTCAGCACAGCCTGTTGCCGCTTGGCTGAGGCAGTGCTGGAGTGCTTCCAGCTTGTGACTGATGTGGTCATTTCGGAGATGGAGGCTGAAGAGGAGGCTGAGGAGGATGAGGTGCAGGATCTGTAGACCGTGGGGGCAACCCTAATTAACCTAGGGCCCGCAATCCTTGGCATCGGGAGGACGTGTTCCGTTCCAAGGTCCGACTGGGTCTCGGCTTCCACTATGTTAACCCAGTGTGTCATCAGCGAGATGTACCATTCCTGCCCACAAGCACTTGTCCATGTGTCCGTGGTTAGGTGGACTCTCCCGGTAACTGCATTGTTGAGGGCACGGCTAATGTTTTGGGACACGTGCTTGTGTAATGCGAGGACGGCACACCGGGAGAAATAGTGGCGACTGGGGATCGAGTACCGAGAGACTGCTGCCGCCATCAGGTTGTGGAATGCTTCCATCTCCACGAGCCTAAAACGCAACATTTCGAGCACAAGCAGTCGTGAAATGTGAGAATTTAGTAGTATGTACTGTGGGACGTTTTATTTGCGCTTGCGTTCCAAGAAATGTGGTATGGACAACTGAACTCTGCGCTGGGACAAGGACATGGACGTGCTTCCTGATGCTGCTACTTGAGTGTGTGCAACGACAGGTGCAGGGCAGGAGGCATATTCGCATGCACCATGGACAGGGGATTGACTTGCATGCACAACAGCGGAAGAAGCAATGGTGACACCCACAGACACTGTTCCTAGACCCAGGGGTTCGGCCCACAGAGTCGGGTGCTTTGATGCCATGTGCCTGATCATGCTGGTGGTGGTCAGGCTGGTCGTTTTGCCACCCCTGCTGATGGTTTCCTGGCAGGTGGTGCAAATGGCCTTTTTGGGGTTATTGGCTGAGTCTTTAAAAAGACCTTTACAGTTGTACTGGTAACTTCCTTCATGTTGATGTTACAGGGAACGGTTGCCTGCCTTCTGACTGTGGCCACCACACTGCTTCTTCCAGCCTATTGGGGTGCTCTGCCTCCCTCCCCCTGTGTGCTGCTGTCCTCGCTCTGTATGTCCTCCTGCCAGGTTGGGTCAGTTAGTATATCATCCACCACCTCGTCTTCAACTTCCGCACCCTGGTCCTCCTCTTGACTTTCTGGCAATTGTGTCCCATCATCGTCCACCTCTTGTGACACTTTCCCACTATCACCTTCGTGTGACCGTGGCTGCTCAAATATTTGGGCATTGCTACATGTGATCTCCTCTTGCCCCGCTTCAAGTTTACCGGGCGAGAGGCCTGAATATATCAATGGAAAAGTGAACAGCTCTTCAGAGTGTCTGTAACGGGTCCGGGAGGCGGAACCTCTGAGCTACTATACAAGGGGGCGGCCCTTGTAAGGGAGCGGGTGGCAGTCTCTGGATGAACGGACAGGGAGATACGGCAAGTGATCAGGGCAGTCTCTGGGTGAACGGACAGGGAGATTCGGCAAGTGATCAGGGCAGTCTCTGGGTAAGGGGTAGGTACGACCTGTGATGGCAGAGCCTCCGGGTAGGCTAGCAGGCAGATGGTAGATGGGTGCTCCCAGGTGAGCAGGCGAGAGTCTCTGGAATAGCAGGTGGTCACGGCACGTGACGGCGGAGCCTCCGGGCTGGCAGGCAGGCAGGTAACGGAGAAGCGCTCCCAGGTGAGCGGGCAAGAGTCTCTGAGATAGCTGGTGGTCACAGCACGTGACAACGGAGCCTCCGGGCTGGCAAGCAGGCAGGTAACGGAGATGCGCTCCCAGGTGAGCGGGCAAGAGTCTCTGAGATAGCTGGTGGTCACAGCACGAGACAACGGAGCCTCCGGGCTGGCAAGCAGGCAGGTAACGGAGAAGCACTCCCAGGTGAGCGGGCAAGCTGGTCCATAGACAGACTGACCGGAGTAGTAAGGCAGACCGTCGGACCTCAGGCAAGCAGGCAGGTAACTGATATGCGCTCCCAGGTGAGCGGGCAGGCTGGTCCTTAGACAGACTGACAGGAGTAGTAAGGCAGACCGTCGGACCTCAGACTGGCAGACAGGTAACAAGTATTCAGGCAGGAATCAGGCAGGTAACTGGCAGGTAACTGGCAGGTAACTGGCAACGGGACCTGAGGGCTGAAGCACAGGTGAGACACAGGTGCAAACAACATTGCTCGGGCACCTCCAATTTGGAGGAGGTGCCTTATATATGATGAAGTCCTCCGGCCATTGGCCGGGGACTCCTTAGGACGGCGCGCGCGGCCCCTTTAAGAGGAGGGGAGCGCGCGCGCGCGCGCCCTAAGCACAGGGGCCGGGAAGGAGCGCGCGCTGAGAGCAGAGCGGGAGGAGGACGCCGGGAAGGAGCGCGCGCTGACAGCAGAGCGGGGAGAGGACGCCGGGCACGGAGCAGAGCAGGAGGAGGACGCCGGGACGGAGCGCGCGCTGACAGCAGAGCGGTGAGGGGAGCAGCGTCCCTGCCTAGCAGAGGGCAGGGACGCCAGCGCTACAGTACCCCCCCCTTTAGGCCCCCCCTTTTTTAGGCCAGACAGAAATTTAGCTAGGATGAGAGGGGCATGGATATTCTCCCGGGGCTCCCACGTTCTCTCCTCAGGACCAAACCCCCTCCAATCTACCAAGAAAAAGGTCTTTCCTCTTACCCTTTTGGTGGCAAGAATGTTCTCTACCTCAAACTCGTCCTCAGCAGAAACCGGAGCAAGAGGCGTACCTGTAGACTTAGAAAAAGAGTTAAGTACCACAGGTTTGAGGAGAGATACATGGAAGGAGTTAGGGATCTGTAAGTTGGCCGGGAGTTTCAATTTATAGGCCACCGGGTTGATCTGACTGATAACCTCCAGTGGGCCGATGAACCGAGGCCCCAACTTATAGGAAGGGATCTTGAGCCGGACATATTTGGACGAGAGCCAGACTTTATCCCCAGGACGGAATTGAGGAGGATCCAGACGTCCTTTGTCAGCGTGCCTTTTCATACGCTCGGATGACAGAAGGAGTGCGGACCGGGTACTCTCCCATATGGAGGAAGACTCGCTCTTGTGATTGTTGTACGAGAATTCGGCCCTTGGCAGGAGATCCACCCAGTCAGAATGGTGAGCATTAACGAAGTGCCGGAGGTAACTGGTCAGGTTCTGATTGATCCGCTCCACTTGACCATTAGACTGTGGGTGGTAAGCGGAGGAGAAGTCCAGAGTGACGTCTAGCAATTTACAAGTGGCTCTCCAGAAACGAGAAGTGAACTGTACTCCTCGATCCGACACGATGTGACGGGGCAGGCCATGAAGACGGAAGATGTGGCGGATAAAGACTCTGGCCAGCTCGGGTGCAGACGGAAGACCTGGCAGGGGAATGAAGTGAGCCATCTTGGAAAAGCGGTCAGCGACCACCCAAATGACCGTACAACCGGCAGAGACGGGCAGATCAGTTACGAAGTCCATCGCTATATGCTGCCAGGGGGCAGCAGGTGCTGGCAGAGGAAGAAGGCGGCCGGCCGACAAGTGTCTCGGAACCTTGTTGCGGGCGCAGGACACACAGGCAGAAACAAAGTCCATAACATCCTTGTGCAGGTTAGGCCACCAGTAGTGCCGGGTAATAAGCTGGAGGGTCTTTTTCTGACCGGCGTGGCCAGCTAGTTTAGACGAATGACCCCAGTGTAGGATCCTCTCCCGATCAGGTACCGATACGAACGTCTTACCAGGAGGGAGACAATTTAGACTCACGGGGGCCACCTGCATTACTCTGGCGGGATCGATGGGGCAGTCACATGGTCTACGAGGTGGTAATGTCTCTGCCTCCTCCATATCAAAGACATCAGCACAAGACCAATAAGGAATCGGAAGTCCAGGTAGATTAGCCGGGATAGGAGAGGGACGGACGGAATGGACGGGAACCAGACAGGTTTTATGACAGTCTTGTCCCCAGCGAAGGACTTCTCCGGTTTGCCAGTCAAGCACGGGTGCATGTCTCTGGAGCCAAGGCAGACCTAGCAAGAGGGCGTGAGAGAGTCCAGGCAGAACGTGAAGGGAGATACTCTCTGAATGCAGCATACCCACTTGCAGAGTAATGGATTCGGTGATGAATTGGATGGGGCGAGATAAGAGGCCCCCATCCACGGCAACAACAGACAAGGGTACAGCCAGAGGTTTGGTGGGGATGCGGTATTTCTCCACCAGGGACAGTGAAATAAGATTTCCGGCTGCTCCAGAGTCAAGTTGGGCTAGTTCGGAATAACGATTCTCCCCGCAGATGATTGAGACAGACAGCAGCAGGGATGGAGAGGATTTATTTTTGTCTAGATCAAGTCCTCTGAGCGAACCTAGACACAGGCGTTCTCCCGACCTCTCCGGGCAGGCACGGATCCGATGCTCCTTACTGCCACAGTAGAAGCAGCTCCCCTCGGCACGGCGAAAGTCCTGATGGGATTTGACCATCTTGGTCTGGTCGACCTGCATAGGCTCAGGAGAGTGTACCTGGGGAGAAACGGAAGGAGTGACGGGTTTCAGAAAAGTAGGACCCAGACGTGGAAGCCCCTTTTCACGGGTGACCTCTTTGGCACGTTCCTGGAACCGTAGGTCAATCCGGGTGGCAAGAGTTATTAGGTCATCGAGAGTGGTAGGAATGTCCCGACCAGCAAGTTCATCTTTAATACGGCCGGACAGACCCTCCCAGAAGACGGATACCAGAGCTTCGTTATCCCAGGCCAGCTCCGAGGCAAGGGTGCGGAACCGTATGGCATATTGACCCACGGTGAGGCCTCCCTGACGGAGGCGTAGCAGAGATGATGCGGATGAGGTCCTCCGTCCGGGTTCGTCGAAGGCTTTCCGGAAAGCCGTGAGAAAGGCAGGCAAGTCGGACACCAGGGGGTCTCCTCTCTCCCACAGAGGATTTAGCCAGGCCAGAGCCTCCCCGGTGAGATGGGACATGATGAATGCAATTTTGGCTCGGTCGGAGTTAAACTGATGGGACAATAGTTCAAAATGCAGGGTGCACTGATTTATGAAGCCCCGAGCCAGGACGGAGTCGCCTCCGAAGCGAGGAGGTGCAGAGAGCCGGGGTCCGGAAAAGGATACCATGGTACTGGCCGTAGTTGCAGGATCAGACAGGGTGTTCAGGCGAGTATTAACATTCCGCAGATGACCCAGGATGGCCTCCTGTTGGGACTTCAGACGGGACAGTTCAAGACAGAGGTCCGAGAGCGAGGGAGCTTGGGTGCCACCGGGTTCCATGGCCCGAGCAAACTGTAACGGGTCCGGGAGGCGGAACCTCTGAGCTACTATACAAGGGGGCGGCCCTTGTAAGGGAGCGGGTGGCAGTCTCTGGATGAACGGACAGGGAGATACGGCAAGTGATCAGGGCAGTCTCTGGGTGAACGGACAGGGAGATTCGGCAAGTGATCAGGGCAGTCTCTGGGTAAGGGGTAGGTACGACCTGTGATGGCAGAGCCTCCGGGTAGGCTAGCAGGCAGATGGTAGATGGGTGCTCCCAGGTGAGCAGGCGAGAGTCTCTGGAATAGCAGGTGGTCACGGCACGTGACGGCGGAGCCTCCGGGCTGGCAGGCAGGCAGGTAACGGAGAAGCGCTCCCAGGTGAGCGGGCAAGAGTCTCTGAGATAGCTGGTGGTCACAGCACGTGACAACGGAGCCTCCGGGCTGGCAAGCAGGCAGGTAACGGAGATGCGCTCCCAGGTGAGCGGGCAAGAGTCTCTGAGATAGCTGGTGGTCACAGCACGAGACAACGGAGCCTCCGGGCTGGCAAGCAGGCAGGTAACGGAGAAGCGCTCCCAGGTGAGCGGGCAAGCTGGTCCATAGACAGACTGACCGGAGTAGTAAGTCAGACCGTCGGACCTCAGGCAAGCAGGCAGGTAACTGATATGCGCTCCCAGGTGAGCGGGCAGGCTGGTCCTTAGACAGACTGACAGGAGTAGTAAGGCAGACCGTCGGACCTCAGACTGGCAGACAGGTAACAAGTATTCAGGCAGGAATCAGGCAGGTAACTGGCAGGTAACTGGCAGGTAACTGGCAACGGGACCTGAGGGCTGAAGCACAGGTGAGACACAGGTGCAAACAACATTGCTCGGGCACCTCCAATTTGGAGGAGGTGCCTTATATATGATGAAGTCCTCCGGCCATTGGCCGGGGACTCCTTAGGACGGCGCGCGCGGCCCCTTTAAGAGGAGGGGAGCGCGCGCGCGCGCGCCCTAAGCACAGGGGCCGGGAAGGAGCGCGCGCTGAGAGCAGAGCGGGAGGAGGACGCCGGGAAGGAGCGCGCGCTGACAGCAGAGCGGGGAGAGGACGCCGGGCACGGAGCAGAGCAGGAGGAGGATGCCGGGACGGAGCGCGCGCTGACAGCAGAGCGGTGAGGGGAGCAGCGTCCCTGCCTAGCAGAGGGCAGGGACGCCAGCGCTACAGTGTCCAAGTGTGGGATCAGTTGTCTCCGGGCACTCGGCATGGTGGAAGGAGGATCAGGGTGAGGAATATGCGATCCAGACTCACGGCTACTGAGACTTGACTGTGTGGAAGACAGGGTGGTGGTGGTGCCTAAGTGACTGGAAGCAATATCCGCTATCCAACCAACAACCTTTTGACACTGCTCTGGGTTCAATAGTGGTGTGCTGCGGTCCCCTAGGAATTGGGACAGGAAGGTCGGGCGAGAAGATGTGGGTGTTTGTTGTGGCACAATTTCAGCTTGCCCACGGCCTTGTCCTCAGCCTCTGCATGCACCATCACCATCACATCCACTTCTCCGTCCCTTGCCACGCACCTTGCCCATTTTTAATGGAGGACAATATTTTCCCCATTCATGAGAAATGGCTGGTTTTGGAATGCAGTTATATGTGATACGTCTGACAGAGAACCACAATTTTTAAATAGCAGGCCTGTAACTTGCTAATACTATCCTTCACAGACACCTAGTGTGAATAGCTTGACCGACACACTGCAATGGAATGAAAATGGAAGAAATGTCTGATTTTGGAACACTCTTATAGGTGTTATGTCTGACAGAGAACCATGGTTTTAAATAGCAGGCCTGTTATTTGCTAATACTATCCCTCTCAGAAACCTAGTGTGAATATCTTGACCGACACACTGCAATAGAATGGAAAAGGAGGTCAATATTTTCCATGTTCAGTTTAAATTTCTGGATTTTTATCGCTGAAATATGGAACAGATCTGGCTTTTTTCGGCAGTGAGAACAAGCAAATGGTGTACTCTGGAGAGCTTTTTAAGCAAATAACCAGGATTAAGATAAAAAAAAAAATTCCCTGGCCCCTTATGTCTGGGGCTATGTCTACAAATATCTGTAAGAACAGCAGCAGCAGGAGCATTCAATGGACCTGACGCGCCCCTGGGCCTGCTGTGTCGCACAGCGTCTCGCGCACGGGGGCTTACCCGGAACCGGATCAGATGAGGGTTGTAGTCTCCGAGTGGCGGGGACCCGGTCCGTGCCCAGGGGGTCAGACTCAGTGTGTGGCAGTCTTGATAGATGTTATTTGAGTGTCGACTACGCCACCCGTTGATTTGCAGCTATGGAGCTGCCGCTGCAGGGCAGACCGCTGAGGCCGGTGTAGAATTGTGCAGCGTGATAGTATAACCCCCAACGGGAGGGGTATGGCCTCAGGGCAGCCGACGTGGAAGATGGGGGTAGCAGGAACCACTCAGAGACGGTGCGGTGTAATTCAGGGTCTTTACTGGTAACAACGATAGACCCTCCCGGAGTACTTGCTAGCGAACGGGGCCTGGTCAGTCCTTGAGCAGATGGGATCTCCCCTGGCCAGGCGGAGTTGTAGGCCTCCCAAACTGACTGTACTCTTCTGGCTACCTTGCTAGAAGCGGATATAAGTAGCCCACGTCCCTGAGTGTACCGTGTGGTGCTCACCCGTATGGCCGGTGACTCGGGGCCTTCTATTGGCTTCCGCTCCACGATGGCGGTGCTGGTCCCACACGTGTGACCGTGCCTTCGGGTTTCTGGGCCTGAGGACCTGAAATCCCCTGCCGGTCGGCTTCTGCTGGTGGGTAAGAGTTAGTCCCCACAGCCTCGGACGCCGGGTCCGGTAGAAAGCTTCTCAGTCAGGGCGAGCTCTGCAGCTGCCAGCCCCTGACTCATAGTAGTATTGCTCCCACTGAGCTCCAGCTGTTTCTTCCTATGACTGTCTCTTGTCTCTACTCTCCTTGACTCCTAACCCTGCTTCAGCCCCGGGTTTATATAGGGGAAGTTCTTCCCCTCCCAAGACTGGGCAGGAGGTGTGGCATGCACAGGATCCCTGACCAAAGGACCTCCCACCTGCTCTCAGACATAACATCTCTATCACTGTGGCAACCAGACCCCTGGGGTGTCACATTCCCCCCTAGTGAAATTTAGTACTCCGGGACTAAACATATTTTAGAAAAACATAACAAGATAAAAACAATAATAATACAATAAGAAAAACATATAAAGATGGTTACGGCATGTCCGTAACCGGGTGCAGTCTTTGAAGAAAAGCAAGGTGTCCATTTCACCAAAACAGGGAGACGTAACTAGGTAGGGGTTTGTCCTACCCCGAGTCCTTAACAGTCTTTAGTCCGTCCTGGGTTACGCTCCAACTATGTACAAGGATTCCCGGTAAATCCACCAAGGACTCCTACAAATAACTAGAAACACAAAATTATACACAAGCAACAATACACAGGTAAACATAAATAAAACAATTTATACACTTCAAATCCTCCACCGTGCGGGTAACTGGCCTCTAGTGGCCCTAGTGGACCTACGGAGCTGACTGCCTAGCCCTGAACTACAGGGTGTAGGAGCTGTCAAGGGTAAACTGGGCAGCTGTCTACCGGCTCTTTGGCTCACTAGGGATATGGCAGGCTCACTGCAAGAAGAGGGTTGATCCTCCTGGTCTGCGGGTGTGGGGTCTTCTGCCTCCTGGACCGGCTGTTCTTCCAGCTCTACCTGTTGCTCCGTAGGTGCTTGGGATGCTGGTTGGAGGAAGGTGAGTACGGGTACCACAACTGCACCATTGACTTGAGTCCAAGACCGAGGGAAGTCCCCGAGCACAGTACTAACCATATCTTCCCTTTCCTCTACGGGTCGATGGTCTTCTTGTTCCTCTTCAGGGTTCCTCAGTTGTTCGGGACACTTCTTCAGGTGGTCCCGGGATACAATAGCTGTGGTTTCCCCTCCGTCTTTACTGATGGTACAAACCTTCGGGTTCTCGTGGCTTGAGGGCAGTACGGTGTACGGGTCCTTTTCCCACTGGTCGTCCAACTTGTGGAGCCGTCTCTTCCTCTTCAAGACCTGCTCTCCGGGTACCAGGGGAACAGCGGGAGCATACTGATTGTAAGTTTTCTCTTGTCTTTCCCTAGCCTGACAGAGACTTCGCTCCATGCTCTCCTGTACTCTCCTGTACTGCTGCTGCCTCTCCGTGTCCCAGTCTGTTTCTGGTGAAGTGTCCTCGGGTGTCAGGACTCCCATTTCCAGGTCAACAGGTAACTTACCAGGTCTTGCCCTCATTAGGTAAGCCGGGGTACAGCTGGTGGAACCTACCGGGATGTGGTTGTATAGGTCCACCAGATCGGGCAACTTCTCAGGCCACAGACCGCGTTCTTCCAGGGGCAACGTTTTTAAAAGATCCATTACCACCTGGTTCATTTTCTCACAAAGTCCATTAGTTTGCGGATGGTAGGGTGTCGTCCTTATCTTCCGGCAGCCATACAGATTGCAGAATTCCTGGAAGACCTCCGCTTCAAAGGCAGGTCCCTGGTCTGTCAGCACTTGGTCCGGGTACCCGTGTGGACGGCAAAAGTGCTGCTGGAAGGCTCTAGCTGCTGTTTGAGCCGTTAAGTCCTTGACGGGGACGACAACCAAGAACCGGGAGTAATGATCCACGATGGTTAACGCGTAGACGTAGCCACTTCTGCTTGGGGTCAGTTTTACATGATCCAAGGCTACCAGTTCCAACGGTTGCCGGGTGACGATGGACTGCAGGGGAGTCTTCTGGCTGGCACGGTCCTTCCTTCTCAGGTTGCACGGGCCACAGTCTCTGCACCACTTCTCAATGGTTCCCCTCATGCCTACCCAGTGGAATCGCTCGCGCAGCAGGAACTCCAGCTTCTTCCACCCGAAGTGTCCAGCTCCGTCGTGGTATGCCTCCATCACCATGGCTGCGTCTCTTCGTGGCACCACTACTTGCCAGAGTAGTTCATGCGTCCGGGAGTTAACCATTCTGCGGCACAACTTCCCCTTGTAAAGGAACAGTCGACTCTTCTCTGCCCATAGTTGTTTGGCTTCCTCCGGAGCGTCTGGTTCAAGGCAAGCCTCCGGGCGAGTCAGCATCTCCTTCACCAGTCGGACGGCAGGGTCGCTGTCTTGCGTTTCCGCCCAGTTGTAGTGAGGTAAGGGGTTCAACGTAGCAGCCTGCTTACTCCTTACCCGGTGGGAATACTGGATAGTCCCATGACGGTGGAACGCAGGGAGTTCAACTTCTTCCAGTCCCTCCGGATCTTCTCCTTCGTCCGGCAGGTTGGGCATCCTGGACAGGGCATCCGCGTTGGTATTGGAGCGTCCGGCCCGGTATTTGATTGTGAACTCGTAGTTGGACAGACGGGCCATCCACCTCTGCTCCAGGGCACCGAGTCTTGCCGTGTCCAGGTGTGTCAACGGGTTGTTATCCGTGTACACGGTGAACCGGGAAGAAGCGAGGTAATGCTTAAAGCGCTCAGTGACTGCCCATACTACGGCCAGGAACTCTAGCTTAAATGAGCTGTAATTCTCGGGGTTCCTTTCGGTGGGTCGCAGTTTTCGGCTGGCGTAGGCGATTACTCGTTCCTTCCCCTGCTGGATCTGGGACAGTACGGCTCATAGCCCGATGTTACTGGCGTCGGTGTAGAGGATAAAGGGCTGGCTATAATCCGGGTACGCCAGGATTTCGTCCCCCGTGAGGGCCATCTTCAGCTGGCGGAAGGACTCTTCTTCCAACTCCTCCCATTTGAAGGGCGGCTTCTGGTTCTTGGCCTTCCGGGACTGGCCTATCAGGAGGTCCTGCATAGGTGCTGCCTTTTTGGTGAAACCGGGAATAAACCTTCGGTAGTAGCCTACCAACCCGAGGAACTGCCGCACTTCTTTTACGCTGGAGGGGCTTGGCCATTCCTTAATTGCGGTGATCTTATCAGGGTCAGGAGCCACTCCGTCAGCGCTCACCACGTGTCCCAGGTACTGCACCTTTGGTTTCAGGAGGTGACACTTGGAGGGTTTCACCTTTAGGCCGTAACTCGCCAGAGCTTCAAACACTTCCGCCAGGTGTTTCAGGTGGTCCTCATACGTCTTGGAATATACGATGACATCGTCCAGGTACAACAAGACTGTCTAGAAGTTTCTGTGGCCCAGACAACACTCCATTAGTCGTTGGAAGGTTCCTGGTGCGTTGCAGAGTCCGAACGGCATGCAGGTGAACTCGCTAAGTCCCATCGGGGTGGTGAATGCGGTCTTCTCCCGGTCCGCCTCTGCTACAGGAACCTGCCAGTACCCGCTAGTGAGATCCAAGGTAGAGAAGAAGTTAGCAGATCTTAAAGCAGCCAATGACTCCTCTATCCTTGGTAAGGGGTACGCATCCTTGTGTGTGATACGGTTGATTTTCCGGTAATCTACACACATCCTCATGGTGTTGTCTTTTTTTCTGACTAAGACTAGTGGAGCTGCCCAGGGGCTACAGCTATCCCTGATCACCCCAGCCTCCTTCATGTCTCTAAGCATCCCCTTGGCGTGTTGGTAGTGGGCAGGGGGTACGGGTCGATACCTCTCTTTTATAGGAGGATGGTCTCCCATGGGGATGTGGTGTTCTACCCCCTTGACTCGCCCGAAGTCTAACGGGTGTTTACTGAACACTCTCTCGTACTCCTGAACCACCCGATAGACTCCTTGTTTCTGGTGTGAGGGAGTGGAGTCAGTACCCAGATGTAGTTGCTGACACCAGTCCTCCATGTTTTTCTTAGAGCCGTTACCTTCCTCCGGGTGAGATGGAGGCAAGGGTTCCACAGATTGTATAAAATTTTGGTTAATGGTATATAATTTGGCTAGCGTGGCATACCGGGGCAGGTACACTTCCCTCT
This sequence comes from Phyllobates terribilis, assembly GCF_046119375.1. Lineage (NCBI taxonomy): Eukaryota > Metazoa > Chordata > Amphibia > Anura > Dendrobatidae > Phyllobates > Phyllobates terribilis. The sequence goes on from NW_027362767.1 coordinate 368,756,937, forward strand.
CCCCGATATTTATTATGCGAACGGGCACCCTCCCATGGCGTACATCAACTACCCCCCGTGCTGTCAAAATGGTGGGCCTACTGTCTGAGTAAACTGGTTCCACCATTGCCTGGTAATCCCTACCTCTCAGACCAATAGCTGCCCGGCACCAAATCATCATTTCACTTTTTGGGGGCATGGCAATAGGAAAAGGGTCACACATTCTTACGCTACCAATCTCACCGCCGGAGAGTTCCACCTGTTGCCGTCGCATCAGTGCCCGGATCTCTTTTTGGAGGACTCGCTGCTCGCCGGAGCTGGCGTTCTTGGCAACCTGCTGTAAAAGGAAAATCACCTCTGCAAGACAATTTTCAATTACATTAGTTCCTAGAGTTATTTTTGGGTGACTCTCATGTTTGTCAATATCTACAATGATCAGTCCCTGTGCTGCCAGTTCGACTCTACTGATTTTGATGGTCACCTCTTTAAATCCGATCTGTGGCACGGGCTGGCCATTGCTGGCGATGATACTCAAGTCGTCGTCAGGGTAGCGGGTAATATCCGAGTCATTCCAGTACTGCTTAAAGAGAACGTACGGGATGGTGGTGACCTGCGACCCGGTGTCCAGTAGGGCACTCATGGGAATGCCATCCAGTACCACCGGCAAGACTGGACGTCCTCCCACATATCTGTCGCGCCAGTTCGATGGGCCTGGTGATCTTTTTCCTGGGGGTTGGCCCTCTACCCCAGGTTGTGCCCGTTTAAAGAACAGTACCTTGCCATATGTCCGGGTTGATTGCAGCGGCGGCAGATGGGTCGTCCGTCCTCGCTGTATCGGTCACTGGGTCTTCCTCTGGCCGGTGGGGTCCTCCTTGGTCAACGCCACGGGATGTCCTCCGGTCCGGATGCCAGCTGGATCTTCCCTGGGGTGGAAACCTGTAAAGACTGCACAGTTCGGGTTAGCGCAGCAACGCTCTTAGCTAGCTCTTGGACCTGATGGTGTAGGTCTGGAGCCGGGTCATTGTCCAAAGCCTGCGTATCAGCTCCCACAGGCCCTGCCGACAAGGGCGCCGCCTCCTGGTAGTAACTAATAGCTGGGCGCCTGTGGGTCATAACGCCACCCGGTGCCGGTTCTCGGAGCACCCGGATGGCTCTGTCCTTGAACTGTGCAAAGCCCAGATGGGGATCCTGTAAGGCCATCGCCCGCAACTGGGTTCGGTGGGCATTACAATACAGTCCCTCTATAAATTGTTCAGTCAACAGCCTGTCCTCGTTTCCCACTCCATCAGGGTCGGTCTGCTTAATGGGCCTCTTGTAGGTTTAGTGCATAGTCCCTTATACTCTCATGCGCTCGCTGCTTGCACCCGTAGAATCTAAGCTTAATCTCGGCTGAGGTGTGGGTATCAAAGGTATCCTTCAGCCGGGTTAGTATCCCTGCGACAGTCTTCCTCCCAGGTGGCCAGGATTTTACTTCCCTTTTAGCTGCCCCGGTTAGTTGGGCCACCAGGATGCTCACTTTTTGCTCTTCTGTGAGGGGGTACACCTGGAAGAGGCTATCCAGCTTTTCTCTAAAGTCATGCAGGGTATGTGACTCCCCTGAGTACTGGGGTAGCCAAGCTGCTCCCGGGATATAGGGCATGGTGAAGGGCATAACTGCAGCAGCGGTGGCGCTGGCGGGGGTTGAGGCAGTGAAGCTCTCCTCCGTATCCGACATCTTCCTCCCCCCTAGTGGACCGTGGCCTACCTTGCGATGATCCTGTTCCGTAGGCCGCAGCTCCGCAGTAGATCGTCAGGGTTGAGGACCTTCCGTCGCGCTCCGGTGACGTCGGCGTCTGCTGGGCTCCTTCCAGGACCTTACGCAACGTCCGGACGTGAGGCGGGGCTTCAGTTCTCGCACGCTTTCGAAGTCCACGCCCCTCTTCTTCCCGCGCGGCGTCCTCAAGATGGCGTCCAACGGCGGGAAAACTCCACGGATGGCGGGAAGAAGGCCGAAGATGGCGCCGGATGGCGGGAAAACTTCGCGGATGGCGGGAAGAAGGCAGAAGATGGCGCCGGATGGCGGGAAACCTCACCACTGGTAAGTTTGAACAGTCTTTGCTTTTCAGGCACGCAGTACCCGGTGGTTGCGGGCACGAAATCCTGCCGACTACGCCAAAGTTGACGCGCCCCTGGGCCTGCTGTGTCGCGCAGCGTCTCGCGCACGGGGGCTTACCCGGAACCGGATCAGATGAGGGTTGTAGTCTCCGAGTGGCGGGGACCCGGTCCGTGCCCAGGGGGTCAGACTCAGTGTGTGGCAGTCTTGATAGATGTTATTTGAGTGTCGACTACGCCACCCGTTGATTTGCAGCTATGGAGCTGCCGCTGCAGGGCAGACCGCTGAGGCCGGTGTAGAATTGTGCAGCGTGATAGTATAACCCCCAACGGGAGGGGTATGGCCTCAGGGCAGCCGACGTGGAAGATGGGGGTAGCAGGAACCACTCAGAGACGGTGCGGTGTAATTCAGGGTCTTTACTGGTAACAACGATAGACCCTCCCGGAGTACTTGCTAGCGAACGGGGCCTGGTCAGTCCTTGAGCAGATGGGATCTCCCCTGGCCAGGCGGAGTTGTAGGCCTCCCAAACTGACTGTACTCTTCTGGCTACCTTGCTAGAAGCGGATATAAGTAGCCCACGTCCCTGAGTGTACCGTGTGGTGCTCACCCGTATGGCCGGTGACTCGGGGCCTTCTATTGGCTTCCGCTCCACGATGGCGGTGCTGGTCCCACACGTGTGACCGTGCCTTCGGGTTTCTGGGCCTGAGGACCTGAAATCCCCTGCCGGTTGGCTTCTGCTGCTGGGTAAGAGTTAGTCCCCACAGCCTCGGACGCCGGGTCCGGTAGAAAGCTTCTCAGTCAGGGCGAGCTCTGCAGCTGCCAGCCCCTGACTCGTAGTAGTATTGCTCCCACTGAGCTCCAGCTGTTTCTTCCTATGACTGTCTCTTGTCTCTACTCTCCTTGACTCCTAACCCTGCTTCAGCCCCGGGTTTATATAGGGGAAGTTCTTCCCCTCCCAAGACTGGGCAGGAGGTGTGGCATGCACAGGATCCCTGACCAAAGGACCTCCCACCTGCTCTCAGACATAACATCTCTATCACTGTGGCAACCAGACCCCTGGGGTGTCACAGACCCTCTTGCACTATATGCACTGCAGTCTGCGACATACACTGCCTGCCTGCCTAATTCCTGCTATCACCACTGAATACATGCAGCTGTATTAGTCCTCAGAAGGACTGTTAGTTCAGATGGATATACAGTTATATGAAAAAGTTTGGTCACCCCTATTAATCTTAAGCTTAATGTTTTATAAAAATAGGTGTTTTTGCAACAGCTATTTCAGTTTGATATATGTAATAACTGTTGGACACAGTAATGTTTCTGCCTTGAATTGAGGTTTATTGTACTAACAGAAAATGTGCAATCTGCATTCAAACAAAATTTGACAGGTGCATAAGTATGGGCACCTCACCAGAAAAGTGACATTAATATTTAGTAAATCCTCCTTTTGCAAAAATAACAGCCTCTAGTCGCTTCCTGTAGCTTTTAATGATTTCCTGGATCCTGGATGAAGGTATTTTTGACCATTCCTCTTTACAAAACAATTCCAGTTCAGTTAAGTTTGATGGTCGCCGAGCATAGACAGTCCTCTTCAAATGATCCCACAGATGTTCAATGATATTCAGGTCTGGGGACTGGGATAGCCATTTCAGAACATTGTAATTGTTCCTCTGAATGAATGCCTGAGTAGATTTGGAGCGGTGTTTTGGATCATTGTCTTGCTGAAAGATCCATCCCCTGCGTAACTTCAACTTTATCACTGATTCTTGAAAACTATTGTCAAGAATCTGCTGATACTGAGTGGAATCCATGCGTCCCTCAACTTTAACAAGATTCCCGGTGCCGGCAATGGCCACACAGCCCCAAAGCATGATGGAACCTCCACCAAATTTTACTGTGGGCAGCAAGTGTTTTTCTTGGAATGCTGTGTTTTTTTGCCGCCATGCATAACGCCTTTTTGTATGACCAAACAACTCAATCTTGGTTTCATCAGTCCACAGGACCTTTTTCCAAAAAGAAATTGGCTTCTCCAAATGTGCTTTTGCATACCTCAGCTGACTCTGTTTGTGGCGTGCTTGCAGAAACGGCTTCTTTCGCATCACTCTCCCATACAGCTTCTCCTTGTGCAAAGTGCGTTGTATAGTTGACCGATGCACAGTGACACCATCTGCAGCAAGTTGATGCTGCAGCTCTCTGGAGGTGGTCTGAGGATTGTCCTTGACTGATCTCACCATTCTTCTTCTCTGCCTTTCTCATGTTTTTTTTGGCCTGCCACTTCTGGCCTTAACAAGAACTGTCCCTGTGTTCTTCCATTTCCTTACTATGTTCCTCACAGTGGACACTGACAGGTTAAATCACTGAGACAGCTTTTTGTATCCTTCCCCTGAACAACTATGTTGAATAATTGTTGTTTTCAGATCATTTGACAGTTGCTTTCAGGAGCAAATGATGCCACTCTTCAGAGGAGATTCAAACAAGAGAACAACTTGCAAGTGGCCACTTTAAGTAGCTTTTCTCATGATTGCATACACCTGTCTATGAAGTTCAAAGCTCAATGAGGTTACAAAACCAAAAAAAGTGCTTTAGTAAGTAAGTAAAAAGTAGGTAGGAGTATTTAAAACAAGAAAATGATAAGGGTGCCCATACTTATGCACCTGTCAAATTTTGTTTGAATGCAGATTGCACATTTTCTGTTAGTACAATAAACCTAATTTCAAGGCAGAAACATTACTGTGTTCAACAGTTATTACATATATCAAACTGAAATAGCTGTTGCAAAAACACCAATTTTTATAAAACATTAAGCTTAAGATTAATAGGGGTGCCCAAACTTTTTCATATAACTGTATATATATATGTTGTGGAATACCTATAGTAACAGGACATTCAATGGACCCTATTGTTCTGTATCATGCACTGCAGTCTGCCACATACGCTGCCTGCCTAACTCCTGCTATCACCACTGTATATATGTAGCTGGATTAGTCCTCAGAAGGACTGTTAGTTCAGTTGGATATGTATATGTTGTGGAATACCTATGCTAACTATGAAGAAGCAAATCTCTCCCTGACGCCACAGCAGCTCTCCCTAGCCTGCTTTTTTTTCCATCAGCATATCAGTAAAATGTCTATCCATGCTGTGATTGCCATAATTCCAAGACCTTTCCTTCTTGGTGTTGCAATTTCAACTCCTTCCCACAAGTGATTTCCTGCAATGTCATGTACAGTTATATAAGTGAAATGACACATGCCCATGTAATTCCTAGCAGGAACCAGTTATACACAGCCGACCTACTACAGCATGTGCTGGGACCAGACAAATCTCCGATCTCAACACTTTAAACCCTCACATACAAGTGAGGAGTTTGACAAAGGTAGATTGCTCTCTTTGTCAGGCCATTGGCACCCCGCAGTGCGATGGCGATGGTGCTGATGGTTGCTGTGGCCACAGAAGGCCGAATAATGGCATACATGTCTGTCATATCCTTCAGTCAATCAGATCTCAGTGGGGGTGCGGTCTGATATACTGTCAGTAATACGTTATATAATGCACTGCAGCACATAAGTATTACAGTGAATTATCAATGAGATTAAAGGATCACATATCCAATTTCCTTTATGGGACCAGTAAGTGTTAAAAAAAAAATATATGTAATGAAATATATACAGTGGGTACGGCAAGTATTCAGACCACTTTAAATTTTTCACTCTTTGTTTCATTGCAGCCATTTGGTAAATTCTAAAAAGTACATTTTTTTTTCTCATTGATGTACACTCTGCACCCCATCTTGACTGAAAAAAAAACAGAAATGCAGAAATTTTAGCAAATTTATTAAAAAAGAAAAACTGAAATATAACATGGTCATAAGTATTCAGACCCTTTGCTCAGTATTGAGTAGAAGCACCCTTTTGAGCTAGTACAGCCATGAGTCTTCTTGGGAATGATGCAACAAGTTTTTCACACCTGGATTTGGGGATCCTCTGCCATTCTTCCTTGCAGATCCTCTCCAGTTCCGTCAGGTTGGATGGTGAAAGTTGGTGAAATGCCATTTTCAGGTCTCTCCAGAGATGCTCAATTGGGTTTAGGTCAGGGCTCTGGCTGGGCAAGTCAAGAATGGTTACAGATTTGTTCTGAAGCTACTCCTTTGTTATTTTAGCTGTGTTCTTAGGGTCATTGCCTTGTTGGAAGGTGAACCTTCGGCCAAGTCTGAGGTCCAGAGCACTCTGGAAAAGGTTTTCATCCAGGATATCTCTGTACTTGGCCGCATTCATGTTTCCTTCAATTGCAACCAGTCGTCATGTCCCTGCAGCTGAAAAACACCCCCATAGCATGATGCTGCCACCATCATGTTTCACTGTTAGGATTGTATTGTGCAGGTGATGAGCAGTGCCTGGTTTTCTCCACACATACTGCTTAGAATTATCACCAAAAAGTTCTATCTTCATCTCATCAGACGAGAGAATCTTATTTCTAATAGTCTGTGTGTCCTTCATGTGTTTTTGAGCAAACTGTATGAGGGCTTTCCTATGTCTTGCACTGAGGAGAGGCTTCCGTAGGGCTACTCTGCCATAAAGGCCCAACTGGTGGAAGGCTGCAGTGATAGTTGACTTTGTGCAACTTTCTCCCATCTCCCTACTGCATCTCTGGAGCCCAGCCACAGTGATCTTGGGGTTCTTCTTTACCTCTCTCACCAATGCTCTTCTCCCACGATTGATTAGTTTGGCTGGATGGCCAGGTCTAGGAAGACTTCTGGTGGTCCCAAACTTCTTCCCTTTAAGGATTATGGAGGCCACTGTGCTCTTAGGAACCTTGAGGACTGCATACATTCTTTTGTAACCTTGGCCAGATCTGTGCCTTGCCACAATTCTGTCTCTGAGCTCCTTGGGCAGTTCCTTTGAGTCATGATTCTCATTTGGTCTGACATGCTCTGTGAGCTGTGAGATCTTATATAGACAAGTGTGTGCCTTTCCAAATCAAGTCCTATCAGTTTAAATAAACACAGCTGGACTCCAATGAAGGAGTAGAACCCTCTCAAGGAGGATCACAAGGATATGGACAGCATGTGACTTAAATATGAGTGTCTGAGCAAAAGGTTTGAATACTTACGACCATGTGATATTTCAGTTTTTCTTTTTTAATAAATTTGCAAAAATTTCTACATTTCTGTTTTTTTTCAGTCAAGATGGGGTGCAGAGAGTACATTAATGAGAAAAAAAATTAACTTTTTAGAATTTACCAAATGGCTACAATGAAACAAAGAATGAAAAATGTAAAGGGGTCTGAATACTTTCCGTACCCACAGTATATTTAAGCAATATTTACTGGTCCCATATAGGAAATTAAACATGTGATCCTTTAATATCATTGCTAATAAAATTATGGGTATCAAAATATGATGAAGGAAAAAGAAAAATGATTAAAAAAATGTAAAGTACAACAGTGGCAAAATGTAAAAAAAAACTATGTAAATGTGGTACTGTTATGATTGAATTGACTGACAGAATAAAGATATCATGCCAATTACTGTATACCTGATGGTGAACGATGATTTTTTTAAAACATGTAAAACTGTAAAACTTATGGGGCTCTCAGAATATGACCACACAAAAACAAGTGATTTTTTTTTACAAGTGTGTATATTCATTGTACAAATGAATGAAACATAAATAAACTATATCAATTTGGCATTGCCATATTCGTACTGATCTAAAGAATAAATGAAACATTAATTCAAACATTAATGTCTTGCTGTAACATCTCTTAAATGTTGTGCCTTTTGTCTTATCAATTCATCTGTAATCCAGCCTGAAGAAGGAGCCTCTGTGCCTGAAAGCTTGCATATATATATTTTTTTCTGGTTAGCCAATAAAGTAATCACTCCGAGAATACTTTTGTCATTTTTGGGCATAAAAGTATTTACATCAATTTTTCTGGCTAACACGGTGCCACAATATAACTTTGTATTGTACATTACAAGCGAGTTGAAATTAGTCATTTGCACACTAGATGGCAGTAAATGATTGTTCACATGTTTTCAAAGTTTAATGTTCGGAGAGTTTCCAAAACTATTTCTCATATAATTGGAATTTTGTTCTGTTCAGACATATGAAAAAAAAATAATATTGTGTTTCTGTAACCTTTTCTGGATAGGACACAAAATGCCATCAATTCTCTCAGCAAATTTTGATTATATAACACATTTATTATATATATTTACAGTCTGGGACAAATGATTTTTTTCCTAGCTACGTTAAAAAAAGACCTGTCACCAGATCAAAAGTGTCAATTTTTTTCTCATATTTTACTCTCACTGCTCCCCTGAATATTCTGTTTGATTTTTTTTTAATCCGCCATACGGTTCCAAAGATGTGGGGCCTTTTTATTTTAGAAATAATTTTATGGTCTTTAACAATGTGGTGGTGCTGACAGGTTCCTCAGGGGCGCGTCTTTAGACTGTTCTGCATAATTACCCTGTGAGACATGCCTCCTTGGTAAAAAGCATAAAAATTAGCACTAAATAAAAAGGCCCATCTCTATGGAACTGTATGGAGGATTTATAAAAACAAAAAAAACTGAATATTCAGTGGAGCAGCGGGAATAAAATAAGAGCAAAAACTGGCCACGTTTGACCTTGTGACAGGTCCTCTTTAAAAACAATAAGATTTTTAATATTTCAGGAGGCTTTTATTTTATGCCACGGAATTTCATAATCAGTTTCATTGCCTATGAAATACTGGCATTGCTGCTGTGAAGTCTTCGCATGTCGTCGCCAGGATTTCTCTCATTTAGAATGGTAGATAACTTTAAGAAAAGACAGGTTATATTTTACAATTCATGCTACATGCAACTCTACAGAAGATGTGAATTGTGATATGAAAAGAATAGAGAAGGCCGGGGCGTCCGTGCAATCTCAACACCACACTGATTGGAATTGGGCTTACCATTGGTGCAACCTGTGAAGCTGCCCAGGAGCCCAAGAAGTAAGGGGGCCCACTTCCACCAACAAAGCAGGTGGAATTGTGCATTATGCAATGCTTTTAGGCTGTAAAGGGCCCATATATTGTCCTTGCATAGGGCCCCCCCCCCTGTGTCCACCAGTGTACTGGATAATCTTGTCAGAGCAGAACACCGGACAGTGTAGCATCGGTACCTCATAGCATAACCCGGCCTTTCATCACCTCTCGAAACTTCCCTTTTCCATGATATTGGCAACTTTATAAGTGAGATACATTTGTTTTCCCTATAGCCACTATTTTTACTGCCTACTACCATTGAGCGCAGAGAATATCACTTTATTTTTGGATTAGTCTATTTCTTCTGATTGTACACAGGTCCGTATTATATCTCCTGCAGCCATATAAGTAAAGTTTAGAGATGCTGTTGTATTTGTTTTATGTTTTAAAATATAGTCTGAAGACAGCTTTACATACCCTTGGCATTCTCTAAAACAGCTTCATCAGGTCATCACAACAGGAATGGCCTCTAAAAGTCTTGGCTTTCACTATGCATGCAACTCATTCCAAATCATCTCAATTGGGTTGAGGTCAGGTGATGGTGGAGGTCATGTTATTTGACGTAGTGCTCTATTCCGCTTCTTGGTCACATAGCCCTCACATAGCCTGGAGGTAGTTTTGTGTTTTGGTCATTGTACTTTTGCAACTCAAATGATGGTCCCACTAAATGCAAACTAGATGGGATGGCATGTTGCAGAATGCTCTGGTAGCCATGGTGGATAAGTGTGCCTGGAATTTGGAATAAATCACCAACAGTGCTACCAATAAAGGACCCCCTCACCATAGAAATCACACATGTAAAAAACATTCACTCATCTTTCCTGTGTCTAACAAAGACATGATGATTGGTATAAAAATCTCATATTTTGACTCATCCAGACCATAACACAGATTTCCACTGATCTCTATATCCCGTTCTTGTGTTGCTTGGTCAAAATAAGTTTCTTCTGGTTTACGGTTCTCAGTTGTGGCTTCTTTGCAGCAAACCAACCATAAAGGCATGCTTCTTGCAGTCTTCCTTGGTTGCTGGGGCACGTTTATGAGGTCTGTTATCTCAGATGCTGTCAATTTGCAGTTTCTGAGTCCGGTAACTCTGATGAACTTACCCTCTGCAGCAGAGCTAATTCTTGTTTTTTATTTCATGGGACAGTACTCAAAATAGCAAGTTTCATCCTTATGAGTAATGGTTTTTATGACTGCACTTGTGGATACCTTTAACCTTTTCGCAACCCTGTGATTTTCCGTTTTTGCATTTTCGTTTTTTGCTCCCCTTGTTCCCAGAGCCATAGCGTTATTATTTTTTGGTCAATATGGCAATGTGAGAGCTTATTTTTTGCAGGACGAGTTGTACTTTTCAACACCATTACTGGTTTTACCATATCATGTACTGGAAAATGGGAAAAAAATTCCAGTGCGGTGAAATTGCAAAAAAGTGCAATACCACAGATGTTTTTTTTACATTTTTTTTTACCACGTTCACTGAATGCTAAAACTGAACTTCCATTATTATTCTACAGGTCATTAAGAGTTCGTAGAAACCAAACATGTATAAAAAAAAAAAAAAAAAATGGCGCCATTTTCCAAGACCCGTAGCGTCTCCATTTTTCGGGATCTGGGGCCAGGTGAGGGCTTATTTTTTGCGCGCCAAGCTGAAGTTTTTATTGATACCATTTTGGGGTAGATCCAATGTTTTGGTCGCCCGTTATTGCATTTTATTGCAGTGTTGCAACAAACAAAAAACGTAATTCTGGCATTTAGAATTTTTTTCTCGTTACGCCATTTACCGATCGGATTAATTCTTTTTTTATATTGATAGATCAGGCGATTCTGAACGCGGTGATACCAAATATGTGTATGTGTTTTTTTTTTTTAATTATTTTATTTTGAATGGGGTGAAAGGGGGGTGATTTAAACTTTCATATTTTTTTAATTTTTTTAAGATTTTTAAAAACATTTTTTTTTCACTTTTTGCTTGCTTCTATAGTCTCCATAGGAGACTAGAAGCAGCATTTGTCTGATCGCCTCTGCTACATACAGATGATCAGCAGATCACCTCTATGCAGCAGAAATGGTCCTGTGTTATGAGCGTCGACCACTAGGTGGCGCTCATAGCGATAAGTACATGACAACCACTGGGGTCTGCTGCAGAACCAGGGTTGTCATGCCAACCCATCGGTGACTCACGATAATGTGACGGGGTCGCCGATGGGTGGGGTAAGTGACGCGCATCCGGTTTGTTCAAGTTAAATGCCGCTGTCAGAGATTGACAGCGTCATTTAACATTTCAACAGCCGCGGGTGGATCGCGATTCCACCTGCGACTGTTGCGGGCACATGTCAGCTGTAATAATCAGCTGACATGTGCCCGGTTCAGTGCGGGCTCAGCGCCGGAGCCCTCACTGAACTGGGGGTTACAGCCTTGTGCGTACAATTACGGCACAGGCTGTAAAGGGGTTAAGGTTCTCGCAATTTTTCAGATTTACTGACTTTCATGTCTTTTTGCTTAGTTCAGTGGATCTTGCCATATTCTGGCTTTGAAAAGTTGTAGAATAGGGCGCTCTGTGGAGATCTGCCGTTCAAGCTACAGGAAGGAAGAGGACATCTGAAATGCAGTGGTGTGCCTGATGTTACTGGCATGAGGGAAATGCTGAGGAGAGATTGCCTGTGCTAGTTAAATGACCTATAAGCATGAAACATGTAAAATATCACTTTAAGGCTGTGTGCCCACTATGCGTTTTTTAAGCATTTCCGCAGCAGCAATTCTGCTGCAGAAATGCTTAAAAAACGCTTGGTAGAAGGTCTGCCATGTTCCCCAATGATAATCCGCATGTGCCGTGCACATGCCACGGAAATTTCCGCTGCGGATTATCATTGCGGAAAAATCCGCAGCACTACCAATTATTTTGCAGAATCGCGGCGTTTTCGCCGCCATTGACTTGCATTGGACCGCATGCCATCCGCATCACTGCATCTGAAGATGCGGATTCCATGCGTTTCAATGTGCGGATGGTACCCGGGTTTGGAGAAGAGGAGACTCTCCTCCGGACCCGGGTACCATAGTATCTGTAAAAAAATAATAAAATAAAAAATATACATTATACTCACCTTCTGATGGCCCCCGGTGTCCTTATCCGATGCATCCTGGCTTGCCGGCAGCTCGCGATGGTCTTAAAAGGACCTGCCATGACGTCATTTAGTCATGTGACGGGTCACGCGACCGCTGACGTCGGCGGTCGCGTGACCCGTCACATGACTAAATGACATCATGGCAGGTCCTTTTAGTCCACCGCGAGCTGCCGGCAAGCCAAGAAGCATCGGATAAGGACACTGGGGGCCATTAGAAGGTGAGTATAATGTATATTTTTTATTTTATTCTTTTTTTTACAGGTACTATGGTACCCGGGTCCGGAGGAGAGTCTCCTCTTCTCCAAACCCGGGTACCATTCTTTTACGGTCACACTATATAAATCCATGCCGATTGCATGGATTTATATAGTGTGACCAAGTTGTCAAGCACTTTCCAAGTGATGCTAAAATCGCTTGGAAAGCGCTTGACAACCCGCATGCGGAAATGCATGTAAAGAGCGCTTCACTTCCGCTTGTCCCTGGCAGGAAAAACGCATGTACAGTCCGCATGTACAATCCGCAAGCGTTTTTTCTGCCAGGGAGATGCAGAAACGCTCAGGAAAAATCCGGAGCATTTCTGCATCGTGGGCACATAGCCTAAAAGGAACCTGTCTGCAATATTTTAGTGAAAAAACAAGTGGTAGCCTATATAAGTGTTTGTACTTCTGTAGAGATCCAATGTACAATTATAGAGAAATCATGCATCGTGTATTGGGGGCATGTGGATGTTCTTGCAGCATCTCATCCATCTTCAGTCTCTCCGCCACCTTCCTTTTCTTGAATGATATCTCTATTCTTCTGGTTTTCTGAAATATTGCACATTTTCTGGAACCGCATAGGCAGGCACATGCGCAGTACATTACCAAGTATGGACAAATACACCCTTATCTTACTGCACATGTGCCGGCCCAGGAGAGAAGAGGCTCAGCGAGTGTATCTACTTACCCAAATATGATCCAACTACCCCATGGAGTCAAACTGAGGTATTTCTACAATAGAACATTGGATCTCTACAAAGATGTATCATTTTACTTGGTGCACACCACCCTATCATTCGTCCATAACTAAAATCCTGCTGACAGGTTCGCTATAAAAAAGTATCTGATGAAGATGTTCTTTAAGAAAACAACAACGCTTTGGAGAACTAATCGATTGTATATGTGTATTATGGGTGGAAGTTGAGCCAAATTGCTTGAACTGATAATATAGATCAGAGGATGTTCGACCTCTGAGACCCCCAAAGATTATAATATTATGGTTTTGTGTCCACCATTTGATGGAGAAGTGGTTGCTCATGTTCACTGTGGTTCCTCTTCAGTTTTATAGGCTTTGAATACAGAAGCTGCAAAGGGGGAACACAAGACCCCTGCTCTGGTGATTTTTAAGAGTCTCAGTGGTCAGGCTCTCTTGCATATGTCACATCTACTGTGGAAAGATAATAAGTTGTTACAACCAAAATACCACTTTAAATTCTAAAACATTTTCCATAGAGACAATTGAGACCTATTAATTTACTATTCAAAATATTATAAAAATGGAAAAATAAAAAAAATGTCAGTTATCAAGTTAAACCTTTTAATAAAGAAAAAGTGAATATCCTGGTATATCAATCGGAGCATATAAAATCCATTAGCGAGAACTATATTTATAAATAAAATTCAGTCACGATGCACTGTGTCTGAGTCAGTGATCAAGGTAATAGGAAAAAATACAGAAACTATGGTAAAATAGAAGAGGAAATGAACTGTAATTACATGTAACTCTTTCTGCCTCCACTTCCACATGCACATGATTGTCTCTCTTTTCACTTGAATTTTTAGGCTTCTACATAATGCATCACTTGATATTACATCAAGACACACATACAGGGGTAAACATCATATTTAAAAAATGTAGTTTCCAAGTGCATATAAGGGGACAGGTAGCAGGTGTTAAAAAGAAGTGTGGGGTGCTTAGAATTTAACAACTGAAAAAAATGTTTATTTTGTAATAATCAGCATCTGGTTGGATATTAAAGGGCTGTTATCAAGTTTGAAAGCTATATCCTATCTGTGGGATAGTGGATAACTTCCAGATCACTGGGGGTTCAACCACAGGAATCCCCACTGATCTCGAGAAATGGGATTCTGAAGAACCCTTGCTAAATGGAGCGGTGGTCAGTCATGTGCACTTCCGCTCCGTTCAGTCTTATGGGAGCGCCGAAGACCAGCCAAGCGAGGTGCTCGGCAATCTACAGCAGTCCTATTAAGAATGAATGGAGTGGCAGTGTGCATGATTGATCACCACTCCATTCAGAAACGGCTCTTCAAGACCAGTTAATGCCACAGCAGTCGGACCCCTAGAAATCAGAAAGTTATCCCTTATCTATAACTTTCCAACTTGAGAATACCCCTTTGCTAGTGGGGTATGTCCTTTTGGACTAGGGATTGCTCATTAATCTCAGAACTGTTCCAGCAAAATGGGGACTATTGGCAAGTATGAATGTTTTGTATACATGGAAGTCTATGGTGGTTTAAAATTTAACACCTATTTTTCCTGGCAGTTTCGGCTAGTGAATGGGAAAATGAAGATGGTCAAGTGTGATGAAATAAATAGAAATAGGTTCAGCATTCTTTAGGGGTTTGGCGCTTTGTTTTTCTGACTCAGAGTTACAAATGTCATGTTTCCCTTTGTCCAATCATTTAGTTAAAGGAGTTAAAAGAGCTATCCAGCCTTTAAAATTGATGGCTGTATTGAAAGTGCTACAGTTATTCCCCAGTGCTGCAGCCCCTTCAAACATCTGATCAGTAAGGTGTCGAGAGAGAAAGACCCCCACAATTCTGATAATGAAAGTCTATTTTGAGGTCTCTGGTACATGGAGAGGTTTAATACTAGAGATAGGACCATCCTTATTGGGCACTGCCTGTTGCGATGGAATGGCGTTGATGCTTTTTTGATTAAAATAGTGTCAACTAAGTACCCTATGTTATTTACATGTACTATCACTATTTACTTATGTACTTATGTAGCACCCCGAGGACTCGGTTGCTATAGAGGTATTGCACCTCACCCAGAGGTGTGATATCTCACTCTCAGGTAAGGATGGAGTGTGGATCAGGACCCCGACACCTGCATGCATTACACCACATTTCCGGGGGGCAGGGCGACCGATATGCTCCAAGTAGAGCATGACAGTCCCTGTCCCTGGCTGGAGTGGGGGGGAGGGAACACCGAGGAAGGGGGAACCCTGTAGTGCATAGGAGGGAGAGGGCAGTTCCTGGGTGCACCTAGAGGGAGGTATAAAAGGTGGGCACCATCTTAGTTCAGGCAGTCAGTCAGAGGGAGGAAGTGACAGAGCAGGGCCTCTGTCGAGCTCTGCTCCGGAGGCGGGCCTAGCCTGTGAGGCCCTGCCAGGACAGAGAGAGAGAGAGAAGGAGGCAGGGAGCAGAGGCTCTGCATGGGCTCTGCTCCGCAGGCAGGCCGAAGAGAGCGGCCGGAGCCTGGAGGAAGCAGAAGGAAGGAGAAGGAAGGAAGAGGAGCGGAGGAGGCTCCAGGAACAAGGAACAAAGGGACCCCAGGGGTGCGGACCGGCGAGTCGCCACCGCACGCCTGAATCTACCTGCGTAGAAGGGTCAGGCCATAGGGGGAGACCGGTCCCTGAAACTAGTGGAGGCGGGGAACTACCCTCAGCTAGAAACCGGAGGCTGTGACATTTCACATGGCGCAGCCTCTCGCTACACCCGCTAGGAAGGCACCACATAGGGTCAGGGAAACTGGCGCCAAGGTTTACCCAGAGAAGTCCCCAGGCAGCCGGACAGAAGCAAGGTCGCTGGCGGGGTATGAGAAGCCAGAGAAAGGACACACAAAGGGCTTCCTGTGAAATGCTCCAAAGTTATCTGGGAGTAGGCCGAGCCCCTCACCTGGTGATCACAGTGTGACGTGGGACGTTATGACCAGCTGTAGTAACGTGGATAAAGAACCGTGAGTAAATACTCTGGACTGCATTACAGAGACTCTGTGTCGTTACTGCTGCTCCCGCGCACCATCACCCCCAACATCCACACTTGCTGCCCTGAGGCTATACTCCTCCCGTGGGGAGTTATACTATTTCCTGCTGCACACACAACATCAGCCTCAGCGGTCTGCCGTGCAGCGGCGGTTCACTCTGACCGCAATACACGGGTGGCGTAGTCGGACATTTAATATCATAAAAACCACATAAATAGACTGTTTGCCATTTGGGTTGACCACCCTGAGCCACGGGACCGAGTCCAACGCCACACGAGAACTACAACCCCCAGCATCCGCAACGGGTCAGGTTCCGGTAATCCCCACACACACGCGGCCCAGGGGGCGCGTCACTTACTGCAGGGTATTTGCTCATTTTGTTTTTATCCTAGCTTGTAAATGATATATTCTCCAATCAGGCACAGACTACAAACATACAAACAAACTTTATATCCACCACAATGCAAGTAGACATGTGTCCTTTTAAATTCCATAGCTGAATTTCAGTCCCAGTCTTGACCTAGATTCCGCAATACCATAAAGATAACACTAAAAGGGGCCGATTCATCAAGACTGGCATTATTCACGCCGGTCTTGATGATGAGATAGGCTGGAGTCAGATGCCTATGATTCACAAAGAGGTGTTCGCCTCTTCATGAATGAGGAGAGCCGGATCAGTGGCGTGCACGTGTGTGTACACTTTGCCTCAAATCCTACTCCAGCCCTACTGGAGTAAGATTGGTGGTGTACCAAATGCCACAGCTTGTCATGAAGTTGACAAGAGGTGGTTCAATGCCTCAGTCCCGCACCAGCTTTGACGGAGTCGAGCAAAAACAGCAAAAAACATCAAAAGTCACAGAATTTTAGTGCATCCACCAGTTTCGCCAAAATTATGTGACTTTTTAAAACTTTTTGAACCAGAAAACTGACGTAAAAGCTTTGATGCATCAGGCTCTAAGTCTTTATGCTGTTTTTGGAGCAGAACTCCAAATCTTCCGCAAAAACTTAAAACTCTCAAAAACTAGGAGTTTTTGCTCCAAAAACTCATCAAAAAGACTCAATGTGCACATACCCTAAAGCTGTAATTTGGACGATAGAGCAAATGCTGTCCCAGCCTTGATTTATCCTATGTAGCAAAGTGTGTGGCATCACAAAAGTCGTACCTGTGACTGCTTTTAGATTTATGGAAGAGGAACACCACTCCAGTTAGCTCCATTTTCCATCTTCATGGATGATGTTAATCTGTAGAGGTTTTCTCTTTTTCACAAACGTTGAAGACATTTTTAACTTACCGGTTTTACCTGGAGTTACTCTATTGTTAGTCTCTGTCACTCGGTAATACATAGTTTCATCAGGTTCTTGGGGAGGGATACATCTTCATTTAACCCCTTAAGGACGGAGCCAATTATGACTAGTGTCAATTTATGAGGTAGTAACTCTAGAACGCTTCAAAGGATCCCACTGATTCTGAGATTTTTTTTTCGTGACATATTATACTTCATGATAATGGTAAAATTTCTTCGATATCACTTGCATTTACTTGTTAAAAAAATGGAAATTTGGAGAAAATTTAAAAAATTTTGCAATTTTCAAACTTTGAATTTTCATGCCCTTAAATCAGAGAGATACAGTACAGACCAAAAGTTTGGACACACCTTCTCATTTAAAGATTTTTCTGTATTTTCATGACTATGAAAATTGTACATTCACACTGAAGGCATCAAAACTATGAATTAACACATGTGGGATTATATACTTAACAAAAAAGTGTGAAACAACTGAAAATATGTCTTATATTCTAGGTTCTTCAAAGTAGCCACCTTTTGCTTTGATGACCGCTTTGCACACTCTTGGCATTCTCTTGTTGACCTTCAAGAGGTAGTCACCGGAAATGGTCTTCCAACAATCTTGAAGGAGTTCCCAGAGATGCTTAGCACTTGTTGGCCATTTGCCTTCACTCTGCGGTCCAGCTCACCCCAAACCATCTCAATTGGGTTCAGGTCTGGTGACTGTGGAGGCTAGGTCATCTGGCGTAGCACCCCATAACTCTCCCTCTTGGTCAAATAGCCATTACACAGCCTGGAGGTGTGTTTGGGGTCATTGTCCTGTTGAAAAATAAATGATGGTCCAACTAAACGCAAACCGGATGGAATAGCATGCCGCTGCAAGATGCTGTGGTAGCCATGCTGGACCAGTATGCCTTCAATTTTGAATAAATCCCCAACAGTGTCACCAGCAAAGCACCCCCACACCATCACACCTCCTCCTCCATGCTTCACGGTAGGAACCAGGCATGTAGAGTCCATCCGTTCACCTTTTCTGCGTCGCACAAAGACACGGTGGTTGGAACCAAAGATCTCAAATTTGGACTCATCAGACCAAAGCACAGATTTCCACTGGTCTAATGTCCATTCCTTGTGTTCTTTAGCCCAAACAAGTCTCTTCTGCTTGTTGCCTGTCATTAGCAGTGGTTTCCTAGCAGCTAGTTTACCATGAAGGCCTGCTGTACAAAGTCTCCTCTTAACAGTTGTTGAAGAGATGTGTCTGCTACAAGAACTCTGTGTGGCATTGACCTCATCTCTAATCTGAGCTGCTGTTAACCTGCGATTTCTGAGGCTGGTGACTCGAATAAACTTATCCTCAGAAGCAGAGGTGACTCTTGGTCTTCCTTTCCTGGGGCGGTCCTTATGTGAGCCAGTTTCTTTGTAGCGCTTGATGGTTTTTGCAACTGCACTTGGGGACACTTTCAAAGTTTGCCCAATTTTTCGCACTGACTGACCTTCAATTCTTAAAGTAATGATGGCCACTCGTTTTTCTTTACTTAGCTGCTTTTTTCTTGCCGTAATACAAATTCTACAAATTCTTCGAGAAGAGGAGAAGTCCCAGAAGACTGGAGAAGGGCAAATGTTGTTCCTATCTTCAAAAAGGAAAAGAAGGTGGACCCAGGGAACTATAGGCTGGTGAGTCTGACTTCTATACCAGGAAAGATCTTTGAACAAATTATTAAACAACATGTATGTATGTACCTGGATAAGAATGAAGTGATTAACCAGAGTCAGCATGGGTTTGTAACTAACAAGTCATGTCAGACTAACTTAATTTCCTTCTTTGACAGAATCACTGGCTGGGTGGATCAGGGAAATGCTGTAGATATAGTATATCTTGACTTCAGCAAAGCATTTGACAAAGTATCTCACACCATCCTTATTGATAAAAGGACCAAGTATGGAATGGACAAGGCAACTGTTAGGTGGATTCATAACTGGCTTAGTGATCGGACTCAAAGAGTGTTCGTAAATGGCTTCACATCCAGTTGGATGAAGGTCTCAAGTGGGGTGCCACAGGGCTCTGTCCTGGGACCTGTATTGTTCAACATCTTTATCAATGATTTAGATGAAGGAATTGAGGGTAAACTGATTAAATTTGCTGATGGCACAAAGCTAGCAGGGATAGCTAAGACTAGAGAAGAGAGAGAGGCTTCAAAAAGACCTAAATAAACTGTAGCAGTGGACAGCAAATAACAGAATGGTTTTTAACAGGGAAAAATGCAAAGTACTACAACTGGGCAATAAAAATGAAAAAAGCATATACAGAATGGGAGGAATAGAGCTAAGCAACAGCACATGTGAAAAAGACTTAGGTATGCTAATAGATCATAGACTGAACATGAGTCAACAGTGTGATGCAGCAGCAAAAAAGGCAAATACAATTCTGGGATGTATTAACAGAAGCATACAGTCTAGATCACGTGAAGTTATTATCGCACTTTACTCCTCTTTGGTCAGACCTCTTCTGGAATACTGTATCCAGTTTTGGGCACCACATTTTAAAAAAGACATTAACAAACTGGAGCAAGTTCAGAGAAGAGCAACCAGAATGGTGACCGGTCTGCAAACCATGTCCTATGAGGAACGTTTACAGGATTTGGGAATGTTTAGCTTGCAAAAAAGAAGATTGAGAGGAGACTTAATAGCTGTCTACAAATATCTCAAGGGCTGTCACATTGTAGAAGGATCATATTTATTCTCATTTGCACAAGGAAAGACTAGAAGCAATGGGATGAAACTGAATGGGAGGAGACACAGATTAGATATTAGAAAAAACTTTTTGACAGTTAGGATGATTAATGAGTGGAACAGGCTGCTACGAGAGGTGGTGAGTTATCCTTCAATGGACGTCTTCAAACAGAGGCTGGACAGACATCTGTCTGAGATGATTTAGTGAATCCTGCTTTGAGCAGGGGGTTGGATCAGATGACCCAGGAGGTCCCTTCCAACTCTACCATTCTATGATTCTATGATTCTATTCAGTAGGACTATCAGCTGTGTATCCATCAGACTTCTGCACAACACAACTGATGGTCTCAACCCCATTTATAAGGAAATAAATCCCACTTATTAAACCTGACTGATCACACCTGTGAAGTGAAAACCATTTCCGGTGACTACCTCTTGAAGGAGGGTTTGGAAGTGAAGGAGCACCATTTTACTTTTTGAATGTAAAATTTGCTTGAATAATTAGCGGACACCATGTTGTGTTTGGGGAGCCCCTGATGTGCCTAAACAGTGGAAACCTCCCACAAGTGACAGCATTTTGGAAACTAGACCCCATAGGGAACTTATCTAGATGTGTGGTGAACACCTTGAACCCCCAGGGGCTTCACAGAAGTTTATAACATTGAGCTGTAAAGATAAAATTTTCACATTTTTCCCACAAAAAATGTTTTTTAACCTCCAATTTTGCATTTTCATAAGGGTAACAGGAGAAATTGCCCCATACCATTTGTTGTGCAATTCCTCCTGAGTAAGCCGATACCCCATGTGGGGAAAAACAACTGTATGGGCGCCCGGCAGAGTTCGGAAAGGAAGGAGCACCCTTTGACTTTTTGAATGTAAAATTTGCTTGAATAATTAGCGGACACCATGTTGTGTTTGGGGAGCCCCTGATGTGCCTAAATAGTGGAAATAGTGGAAACTAGACCCCCTGAGGTCTCCACAAGTGACCCCATTTTGGAAACTAGACTCATCTAGTTTCCAAAATGAGGTCACTTGTGGAGGGTTTCCACTGTTTAGGTGATGATGGAACGCCACCGGAACAGAGACCAGTCCAAAGGGACTCCATCGGCCTCATAAGTGAGTGGCTCCATCTGGGGTTTTTGTCTGAATTGCAGTTTTGGTGAATTTACATGGAAACCCCAATGTAAGCGCTCAGCAGAGAGCGCAGAATAAACGTGAGCCGAACCTTATTCCGATTTTTTTGGAGGCAGAATGAAGAAATAGACAGCAATACCAGAATAGTTCTTAGTATTTTTATTTTTTTGCGGTTCACCATGCGGTATAAGTGATAAGGTGCATTTATTCTTCGGGTCGTTGAAATTACAGTGATACCAGATTTTTTTTTAGTTTTTTTTACGATCACACAGTAAAAATGCTTTTTTTTTATAAAAAGTACTTATTTTCGTTGCCATATCTGAGAGCTGTAACTTTTTTTATTTTTTGGTGAACAGCGCTGTATGATGGCTTATTTTTTTGCGGACGAGTTGCAGATTTTTTGGAACCATTTTGGGGCACATAGTAACATAGTAACATAGTTTTTAAGGCTTAAGGAAGACTAAGTCCATCTAGTTCGACCCATAGCCTAACATGTTGATCCATAGGAAGGCAAAAAAAACCCAAGAGGCAAACACTAAGCTCCACATTGGGGAAAAAATTCCTTCCCGCCTCCATACGACAATCAGACTAGTTCCCTGGATCAACGCCCTATCAAGGAATCTAGTATATATAACCTGTAATATACTTTTCAAGAAAGGCATCCAGGCCCTTCTTAAATTTTAATAGTGAATCACTCATTACAACATCATGCGGCAGAGAGATCCATAGTCTCACTGCTTTTACAGTAAAGAATCCCTGTCTGTGATTATGATTAAACCTTCTTTCCTCCAGACGTAGAAGATGCCCCCTTGTCCCCGTCTCTGGGCTCAGAGTAAAAAGATCAGTAGACAGGTCTTTGTACTGTCCCCTCATATACTTGTACATAGTAATAAGATCACCCCTAAGCCTTCGTTTTTCCACAGTAAATAACCCCAAGTGTAATAACCTGTCTTGGTATTGCAGACCCCCCAGTCCTCTAATAACCTTGGTCGCTCTTCTCTGCACCCTCTCTAGTTCAGCTATGTCTTTCTTATACACCGGAGACCAGAACTGTACACAGTATTCTAAGTGTGGTCACACTAGTGACTTGTATAGAGGTAATATTATGTTCTCCTCATGAAGAGATGGTAACAAATTGCATGCTTTCGAGACTACTCAGGTCTCTTCATCAGGCATAGTATACCACAAAATCTGAGACCTGAGTAGTCTCGAAAGCTTGCAATTTGTTACCATCTTTTCAGTTAGCCATTAAAAGGTATCAACTAGTGTTGAGCGAACATGCTCGACACTGCTCGGTACTCGCCCGAGCATCACGCTACTCGGGATGTTCGGCGAGCACCGAGCATTTCCGGGTTACTCGGGCGGGAGCTCGGGTCTCCGCCCTGCATGTTTGGCGCTCTTTACAGAGCCAATGAACATGCAGGGATTGCCAGCCAGTCACTGTAATGCCGCAGCTATGTTGTTTGTGGGCATTACAGTGATTGGCTGGCCGCACAGCGTCACCTCGAGTATTTAAAACCGGGCGCCGCCATCTTGGACACAGTCGCTCCGGATCAGACAGTGTAGGGACAGCGCTGCTGATTTAGGGAGAGATATATCCTGCAAAATAGTTAGTGTAGGGTCTGTAAAGGCTGCCAGATCAAACAAACAGTCCTTCTCAGGACTAATATCCTTCCCAGGTATATCAGGCAGGCAGGCAGGCTGTATAGGAGACGCAGTGTTATACCAGCAAAGGCTGCAGTACAGTCCTGTGTGCTGCTCCTGTTGCTGAAATTGCTGGACTTAGCTCCAGGTCCCGGGGGCCAGGAAAAATCCTTTTTTTTTATCTAAATCCTCTTTTTTTTTCCTCCTTCACAATGTACAAATACCCATCTTATTAACCTTTTGGTGCCCCCCCCAAAAAAAAAAGTGTGCCTATGATTTTTCAGACACAAATATATCTGTTGAAAATAGTCTGGTGTAGGCCAGAGAAATAGAAGTGTGGTTTTGCAGTTCTATGGGCAATTTGTATCTAAAAAAAACAGTTTGAGTGTGTCACTCACTGTTCAGCCGCAAATATATATATATTTTAAAAAGCCTGGTATACACCAGTAAATTATTACTGTGGTTTTGATGTTCCACGGTAAAACATCTCTATTATCCTGTTTTTGGCATTTTTTGCTGTATAAAAATAATAAGTGTCTCCCTGATTTTTCAGACACAAATATATCTGTTGAAAATAGTCTGGTGTAGGCCAGAGAGACAGAAGTGTGCTTTTGCTGTTCCACGGTAAAAAATCTCTATTATTCTGCTTTTTGCATTTTTTGCTGTAAAAAAAAAAAGAATAGTGTCTCCCTGATTTTTCAGACACAAATATATCTGTTGAAAATAGTCTGGTGTAGGCCCGAGAAATACAAGTGTGGTTTTGCAGTTCCACGGTACAAACCTCTGTATTATCCACTTTTGGGCCATTTGTATCTAAAAAAAACAGTTTGAGTGTGTCGCTCACTGTTCAGCCGCAAATATATATATATTTTAAAAAGCCTGGTATACACCAGTAAATTATAACTGTGGTTTTGCTGTTCCACGGTAAAAAATCTCTATTATTCAGGTTTTGGTAGTTTTTTCCGTAAAGAAAAACAGTAGTGTCTCCTGACTGTTGTGACACAAAAATATATCTGTTGAAAATAGTCTTGTGTAGGCCCGACATCCCAGTGTGGTTTCGCAGTTCCACGGGTCAAATCGCTGTACTATCCAGTTTTGGGCCTTTGGTATCTAAAAAAAAAGCAGTTTGATTGTGTCGCTCACTGTTCAGCCGCAAATATCTCTATTTAAAAAAGTGTGGTATACCCCAGTAAACAATAACTGTGGTTTTCTTCTTCCACGGTTCTAATCTACTCTTTATTACCCTTTTTCCATTGATAGTGCAAGTGTAAGCTATTTTACTTCATTTACAATGGGCCAGGCGCGTGGCAAGGGACGTGGAAGTGGACGTTCTGGTGATGGTTCGTGCAGAGGACGGGGCCGTGGCCAAGGTGAAAATGTGCCACAACCAACAGCCACATCTTCTCGCTCCCACTTCTTGACCGAATTACTAGGGAAGCACAGAACAACACCAGTATTGAGAACTGATCAGTGTGAACAGGTTATTAATTGGATAGCAGACAATACTTCCAGTTACCTGGGCACCACCACCTCCGGTCTGTCTTCCACACGGTCAACTCTTAGTAGCCGTGAGTCTCGACCGCATACTCCTCCTCACCCTGATGCTCCTTCCTCCCACCATGCCGAGTGTCGCCAGACAGCAAGTGATCCCACACTTGGACACTCTGAAGAGCTGTTCACTGGTCCATTTCCATATTTGGGCCCCTCGCCTGATACGCTTGAAGTGGTGGAAGAGGAGATCCCATGTTGCGATGCCCAAATATTTGAACAGCCACGGCCACAGGAAGTCGACGTTGGCAATCTGTCACAAGAGGTGGACGATGACGAGACACAATTGCCAGAAAGTGAGGAGGAGGATTGTGGTGCGCAAGTGGAAGAGGAGGAGGTGGTGGATGATCTAGTAACTGACCCAACGTGGAAGGAGGACATGCAGAGTGAGGCCAGCAGCACACAGGGGGAGGGAGGCAGGGTACCACAACAGGCAGGAAGAAGCAGTGTGGTGGCCGCAGACAGAAGGCAGGCAACCGTTCCCCGTAACACCAACACGAGGGACGTTGCCAGTACAAGCGGTAGGTCTTCCAGAGTCTGGAATTTTTTTAAAAACTCTGCTGATAACCCCAAAAAGGCCATATGTTCCACCTGCCATGCCAGCATCAGCAGGGGTGACAAAACTACCAGCCTGACCTCCACCAGCATGATCAGGCACATGGCAGCAAAGCACCCGACTTTGTGGGGCGAAACCCAGGGTCCACGACCAGTGTCAGCGGGTGTCATCACTGCTTCTTCCACTGTTGTGCGTGCAATAGAACCCCCTGTTGTGTATGCAAGGCAATCCCCTGTCCATACTGCATGTAAAGATGCCCCCTCCTCTCAGTCTTCACTTGTTATGGCAGTTTCTCAAGAAACAGCATCAACGTCCACGTCCCACCGCAGTATTCAATTGTCCATATCCCAGACCTTTGAACGAAAGCGGAAATTCGCAGCTAACGCCCCACAGGCCACAGTCCTAAATTCGCACATTTCATGACTGCTTGCATTGGAAATGCTGCCTTTTAGGCTGGTGGAGACGGAATCCTTCCGCAATCTTATGGCGGTGGCCGTCCCTCGGTACTCGGTCCCCAGCCGACACTATTTTGCCCGGTGTGCCATCCCCGCACTACACAAGCACGTGTCCCAAAGCATCTGCCGTGCCCTCAACAACGCAGTTACTGGGAGAGTCCACCTGACAACGGACACGTGGACAAGTGCTTGTGGCCAGGGACGGTACATCTCTCTGACAGCACACTGGGTAAACATAGTGTAAGCAGGGACCCAGTC
This sequence comes from Phyllobates terribilis, assembly GCF_046119375.1. Taxonomy (NCBI): domain Eukaryota; kingdom Metazoa; phylum Chordata; class Amphibia; order Anura; family Dendrobatidae; genus Phyllobates; species Phyllobates terribilis. Next base: position 368,782,744 of record NW_027362767.1, read on the forward strand.
GGACCTTGGGATGGAACACATCCTCCCCACACCGAGGATTGCGGGCCCTATGTCAGTCAGAGTTGCCCCCACAGTGTACAGCTCCTGCGCATGCTCCTCCTCCTCCTCATGTTCAGCCTTCATCTCAGATACCACCACATCAGTTACAAGCTGGAAGCATTGCAGTACTGCCTCCGCCAAGCGGCAACAGGCTGTGATGAAACTCAAAAGCTTAGGTGATAAACCTCACACTGCTTGTGAGTTGTGTACAGCTGTGAAAGAGCAGGCAGATCTGTGGCTGAGACCGCTGAACCTACATCCCGGCATGGTCGTGTGTGACAATGGCCGTAACCTGGTGGCGGCTCTGAGGCGAGGTGAGATCACACACGTACCATGCCTGGCTCATGTGCTTAACCTCGTGGTTCAGCGGTTTCTTAAATCGCACCCCAAGTTGCCAGATCTGCTCATGAAAGTACGCCGCCTGTCAGTTCATTTTCGCAAGTCGGCTACAGCTTCCGCCGCCCTTGCTGTGTTGCAGCAGCGTTTGCAGCTTCCGGCACACCGACTGGTGTGTGATGTCCCCACACGTTGGAACTCTACCCTCCACATGTTGCAAAGGATTTGTGAGCAGAAGAGAGCAGTTGTGGAGTACCAGCTGCAACAAGGCCGTCGATATTCAGGTCAGACTCCACACATAAGACCTCAGGAGTGGACCTGGATGTCTGACATATGTACCATCCTGACAAACTTTGAGGAGGCCACCAAGATGGTGAGTGGCGATGAAGCCATCATTAGTGTCAGCATCCCACTTGTCTGTCTTTTGCAACGCTCTCTGCAGAGAATTAAAGAGGAGGCATTGCAGCCAGAGTATGATGAGATGGATCAAGAAGCCGTAGCGGGCGATTACACACATCTCAGCCTCATCTCATCCCAACGTGCATTGGGGGACAATGAGGGAGAGGAGGAGGATGAGGAGGAAGAACAGGGGCTGCTATCATGCGTTGTAGACGGTAGTACCTGTAGAAGTGTCATACCGTCGGTTCAGCGTGGGTGGCCTGAGGACAGGGGGGAGGAGGAAGAAGAGGAGGAGGAGGAGAGCATGGTCAGTCGTCATCTTGGTGAGGACACGGAAATCTTGCCCGTTACCAGTCTGGCACGCATGGCTGACTTTATGTTACGCTGCCTTAACCGTGACCCTCGCGTTGTCAAAATGTTGGGTGACAGTCATTACTGGTTGATGACACTTTTAGACCCCCTCTACAAGGAGAACTTTCACTCTCTTATTCCTGAGTTGGAGAGGTCTACAAAAATGGGGCAGTACCAGAAGGCCCTTGCTGCAGAACTATTAAAAAAATTCCCATCTGAACACTGTAGCGGCAGAGGTCACAGTTCGCTGCCCAACTAAGGCATACAGGCGAGAGAGACGCAACTCCAATCCAGCAGAGGCAGGGGAACACTGTCAATGTTCTAGGACAGTTTTCTGAGACCTGCCCAGCTTACAGGCCCTGAGGCGCAGGGTACTCTCACAAGGAGTGGAAAGTTTCAAAAGATGGTGAGGGAGTACCAGCGTCCTCCGTGATTCCTCTGTGCCTTTTAATTATTGGGTATCAAAGCTGGACACTTGGAATGAACTCACTCTGTATGCCTTGGAGGTCCTGGCCTGCCCTGCCGCTAGCGTGTTATCGGAGCGTGTTTTTAGTGCCGATGGGGGAATTATAACTGATAAGCGCAATCGCCTGTCAACTGACAATGCTGACAAGCTGACCCTTATCAAAATGAACAAGGGCTGGATTGGGCCAGACTTCTCATCACCACCAAATGACAGCAGAGTAACATAAAGTCAAATCCACTGTGTTATTTCGGGAGGTGTATTCCCATACATCGCTTCACACCCACACATGGGTATACGCTTCCTCATTTCGGCTGTTTTTTGCTCTTCTCCTTATCCTCAGCCTCCACGACCACTATACCACCAGGGTGACCGTGGTCCATGTTGCCAGCATTGCAAGTTCCTCTGTCCTAATTTTTGGCAGCTTTTGCTTGGAAGGCATAGGCAAAGACTATGGGAGACCCACTCCCCAATAATGGGAATAATGTTTTTAATATGCTGTACTGCATGGCTCTTGTAAGGGACATTGCAAGTTCCCCCTTCCTAATTTTTGGCAGCTTTTGCTTGGAAGGCATAGGCAAAGACTATGGGAGACCCACTCCCCAATAATGGGAATAATGTTTTTAACATGCTGTACTGCATGGCTCTTGTAAGGGGCATTAAAATCGTCTTGTTAAGCTACTGTGACCTCCACGTCTCTTACAAGGGTCGTTAATATTGTCTTTTTATTCCACTGCGACCTCCACCACTCTTCCAAGGGGCATTAAAAGCGTCTTGTTTAGAGATGAGAGTTGTTCTACTCGAACTGTTCGCCAATCTCAAATTCGAGCTGTTTTGGGCGGTGTTCGAGCCGTTCGGCGAACACGAACAATTTGAGAAAAATTCGGCTGTTCGAGGTTATGTTCGATAACTGTTCGTGCACCAAAATCATAACTGGATTTTTTCTCAGTATGATGAAAATTAATGTTAATACGCAGTTTGAGTGTACAGCGGGGTGGGGGGAGGGGCAGGGGATGGATCTCTGCAGGAACAATGAAGATCTCCATTTTTTTTTCTCTTTCCCGCATTTGCAGTGGGGAGGTGCAATCTGTCAGCCTATCAGCAGCGCACACACGGAGCGAAGTGCTTTTTTTCACACAAGCAAGGGCATGTGTCATTGGCAGTGTATGTCACATGTCCTTGCCCTATAAGACCAAGCCATTTTCCCCGTCGCCACCATTTTCTCACTGCTGCAGCTGCGTGTTAGACGGCACCGCTGTTGCTGTGTGCGCTATACCTTGTTAATTTCAAGCCAATTTTCGCACAAATATACAGATAGCTTGGGAGTAGGGAATAGTTGTGATTGCAGTCCTTTTAAGGACTAGGTTACAGCATTTCCTACGACTTTTATCAGGGAGGTCTGTGGTCTTAAATAGATAGATTGTGGGAGTAAAGACTAATTGTAATTGGAGTCCTTTTCAGGACTAGGTTACATGAGTTCCTATCAGTTTTTGCCAGGCAGGTCTGTGCCAGTGCTGTGCAAGTTTTTTTCACAGCATTTGGCTGAATCTAGCAAAGCTAATCCTTTTTGGCCTATTGCAGAGTGCGTTAGTCAGTGGAGTAGCCTATCTGTGTTGCAAGATATACCACCTGTGTATAGAATACCAATTTTTTTACTGCACCTAGTGAAGTAAAATCTTTTGGGCATAGCATCATTCTATTAGTCCATCTATACTGACCTCCATCAGGTTGCAAACTGAATATAATTTTTTTCTGCATCTAGCTCTGAAAAAATATTTGGCCTTCTAGCAGTGTGTCGGACTTTCTCTATTAGTCCATCTATACTGACCTCCATCAGGTTGCAAATTAAAAATAATTTTTATCTGCATCTACAGTACCTCTGAAAAAATATTTGGGCTTCTAGCTGTGTGTGGGACTTGTTGTATTAGTCCATCTATACTGACCTCCATCAGGTTGCAAACTGAATATATTTTTTTCTGCATCTACCTCTGAAAAAATATTGGGCTTCTAGCTGTGTGTGGGACTTGTTGTATTAGTCCATCTATACTGACCTCCATCAGGTTGCAAACTGAATATATTTTTTTCTGCATCTACCTCTGAAAAAATATTGGGCTTCTAGCTGTGTGTGAGACTTGTTGTATTAGTCCATCTATACTGACCTCCATCAGGTTGCAAACTGAATATATTTTTTTCTGCATCTACCTCTGAAAAAATATTGGGCTTCTAGCTGTGTGTGGGTCTTGTTCTATTAATCCATCTATACAGACCTCCATCAGGTTGCAAACTGAATATAATTTTTTTCTGCATCTAGCTCTGAAAAAATATTTGGCCTTCTAGCAGTGTGTGGGACTTGTTCTATTAGTCCACCTATACTGACCTCGATCAGGTTGCAAATTCAAAATAATTTTTTGTATGCATCTAGCTCTGAAAAAATATTTGGCCTTCTAGCAGTGTGTGGGACTTTCTCTGTTAGTCCATCTATACTGACCTCCATCAGGTTGCAAACTGAATATAATTTTTTTCTGCATCTAGCTCTGAAAAAATATTTGGCCTTCTAGCAGTGTGTCGGACTTTCTCTATTAGTCCATCTATACTGACCTCCATCAGGTTGCAAATTAAAAATAATTTTTATCTGCATCTACAGTACCTCTGAAAAAATATTTGGGCTTCTAGCTGTGTGTGGGACTTGTTGTATTAGTCCATCTATACTGACCTCCATCAGGTTGCAAACTGAATATATTTTTTTCTGCATCTACCTCTGAAAAAATATTGGGCTTCTAGCTGTGTGTGGGACTTGTTGTATTAGTCCATCTATACTGACCTCCATCAGGTTGCAAACTGAATATATTTTTTTCTGCATCTACCTCTGAAAAAATATTGGGCTTCTAGCTGTGTGTGGGACTTGTTGTATTAGTCCATCTATACTGACCTCCATCAGGTTGCAAACTGAATATATTTTTTTCTGCATCTACCTCTGAAAAAATATTTCGCTTCTAGCTGTGTGTGGGTCTTGTTCTATTAATCCGTCTATACAGACCTCCATCAGGTTGCAAACTGAATATATTTTTTTCTGCATCTACCTCTGAAAAAATATTTCGCTTCTAGCTGTGTGTGGGTCTTGTTCTATTAATCCGTCTATACAGACCTCCATCAGGTTTCAAACTGAATATAATTTTTTTCTGCATCTAGCTCTGAAAAAATATTGGGCTTCTAGCTGTGTGTGGGACTTGTTGTATTAGTCCATCTATACTGACCTCCATCAATTTGCAAATTGAATATAATTTTTTTCTGCATCTAACCCACCCAATAGTTTTGGCCTAATACCACAGTTTGGCCACTCAGCTCTGCTCGGTTACCATCCATTGTTTTTTTGTGCAAACAACTCCAGAGTTGTGAATTAGTTAACCACCAAATTGAGTGGAAAAAGGCCTGCTGCTGGTGGAAAGGGGAATAGGCGTGTTGGGAAGGGGAAAAAAGGTTGTGTCCGTGGGGTAGGTGTTAAAGCAACAGTAACATCTGCAGAAGAAAGACCATCTTCCAGCCAAACTAAAATGTCTACTTCTTTTAGCAGACAATGTGATAAGATCCCTTTCTTACGGCCACGCCAATCGCTACAAATTCCAGATGAGGCACAAAAACAGCAGGTGCTTCAACGGATATCAAGTGCTCCTTTAAGTGGGCTCTCCTCCACATCAACTTCAACATCACAAATACTCCAGTCCTCAAAGGTGTCACCCCAATCGCACTTGCTTCCTCACAGTTCCCAAATCTCCAGCTGCCCATCTGAGTATGAGGTAGAACAGATGGTTGAGTCTGCAGAGCTGTTTACTCATACTATAGCCTGGGAATCAGAGGTCGACTCCAGCGCTTCTGTGAATCCAGACGAGGAAATGATCTGCACTGATGCCCAGAATCTTTATGAGTCGGATCCAGGACCAGACGCAGAAGGTTCTGACCATAATGTAGACCATCATTCCCAAACTGTAACTCCTGTTGGTGGAGACAATGAGGAAGACGATGATAAGACTCAAATACCTGATTGGAGCGACAACTTTAGTTTTTTGTCAGGGCAGGAACAGGTTGGCTCTGAGGACGACGGGTGTGATAACACACAGGGTGATGATGATGAGGTTGGAGATCCCACTTACTGTCAACCCACAGTCAGCCAAGAGATAAGGTCAGCAGAGGAGGTGGAGGAAGATGCTAGTGACGACGAGGTCAGGTTGCGCCTTCCTGGACAGAGACGTAGTACTGGAAGCACGTCAACAACTGCATCCTCAAACACAACTCTGCCTCTCACCACAAGTCGTGGTGTCTCTTCAGGTCGCATGGGTGCTAAGCCTTGCATAGCCTGGGCATTTTTTCAGATTGATAAAGATGACCCAACTCGTGTTATCTGTAACATTTGTCAGCAAAATCTAAGTAGAGGCCAAAAAATACATAGTTTGAGTACTTCATGCATGAACCGGCACATGGACATGAAGCATAAGTTGCAGTGGGAAGCTCAGTGTGCTACAATGCGGCCTAGCCGGCCAGGTCAACCACCGTCTGCCATATCTTGTGCATCCGCGGCCTCTTCATCCTCTGTGACTGGGGGGACAGCAGTCACACCTGTTTTGGGGCGCAGACCTGCCACCTCTTTACCCGCAACAGCCAGCGTGATTGGCAGGTCATCATTTTCTTTGGAGGTGGGAACACCAGCTGGTGTTGAGCGCTGTCCGACATCGATAGCACCACCTTTGGATCAAGGCAACCTAACATGTCCGCCTGCATCTTCCTCACAGACCGGCAGTTTGCCGGGGACACCCTTATCAACCCCATCTAAGCACAATAGCCAGCCCTCGGTCCCTCAGATGTCGACAAGTAAAAGACCATTTCCTCCTAGCCATGAGAAAGCTAAGAGGTTGAATTTCACCATCTGCAAGCTCTTGGCTACAGAAATGCTGCCTTTCCGCCTGGTGGACACAGAGGATTTTTGAGACCTTATGTCCATCGCAGTGCCCCAGTACCAGATGCCCAGTCGGCACTACTTCTCAAAGAAAGGTGTGCCTGCGCTCCACCAGCATGTCGCACACAACATCACCGCTTCTTTGAGAAACTCTGTGTGTGACAGGGCGCATTTCACCACAGACACTTGGACGAGTAGGCATGGACAGGGGCGTTACATGTCGCTGACTGGGCACTGGGTAACTATGGTGACAGCAGGACAAGGGGCTGCTGTCCAAGTCTTGCCGTCCCCACGAGTTGTGCGTCAATCCTCTTTATGTCAAAATTCCTCCACTGCTTCTGCCTCCTCAACCTCCTCTCGGTCTTCCACCTGCACCCAAAGCCTGTCTGGTCATGCCACAAGCTTTCTAACTGCGCAGAAGGGATCCTGCACACCTCCTTACTATGCTGGCAGTAGGGCTCAACGTCATCAGGTGGTTTTTACATTGAAATGTCTGGGAAATGTGAGTCACACAGCTGAGGAGTTGTGGTCAGCTCTGGAGAACCAATTTCATGAATGGTTGTCTCCACTGGACCTGAAACCAGGGAAGGCCATGTGCGACAATGCTGCAAACCTGGGTGCGGCCCTCCGCCGGGGCAATGTCACACACGTGCCTTGTATGGCTCACGTGTTGAACCTGGTTGTCCAGCAATTTTTAGCCCACTATCCCAGACTAGATGGCCTTCTGCAGAGGGCACGGTCGCTGTGTGCTCACTTCCGCCGTTCGCATCCCGCAGCTCAGCGACTTACATCTCTACAGAAGTCGTTGGGCCTGCCACTTCACCGGCTAAAATGCGATGTGCCTACCCGGTAGAATTCAACTCTGCACATGTTGCAGCGACTGTGGCAGCACCGACAAGCCCTGGTGCAATACGTTCTGACGTATAGCCTGGGCCAACGAGATTCAGAGGTGGGGCAAATCACGCTGGAGGAGTGGTCTCAGATCAGGGACCTATGCACCCTTCTGCACAGTTTTGAAATGGCGACGAAGATGTTTAGTGCTGACGATGCCATTATCAGCATGACTATTCCGGTGATTTACATGCTGGAGCACATGTTAAACAGAATTCGGAGTCAGGTGGTGGCACAAGAGGAGGTGGAGGAAGTAGAGGAGGAGGAGTTGTATGAGGAAGGGCTAACATCTGCAAGGTCCAGACGGTCGGCAGCACCAAGGCGGCAGGCATGTGAGGGTGGGGGAGATGGTTTTACCAGGGCGCATGGTAGCAGCCAAACTAGTGAGGAAGGTGCAGGAGCCCAGGAAGAAGTGGAGGACGAACTGATGGAAGACTCATCAGATGAGGGAGACCTTGATCACATTTCTGTTGTGCGAGGTTGGGGGGAGAGGACAGTGGAAGGAAGCATGATTGTTACCTCGCCACCAACACAACAGGGACTTGGTGCTCCTGGATGCGCAACACACATGAGTGCCTTCTTGCTGCACTACCTGCAACATGACCCTCGAATTGTGAGAATTAGAAATAATCCTGACTACTGGGTTGCCACACTGTTAGATCCCCGGTACAAAAGTAAATTTGCAGAAATTATTCCTGCCATAGAAAGGGATGCACGCATGCAGGAGTATCAGCAGAGACTGTTGCAGAATCTTACATGTGCTTTTCCACAAAATACCAGTGGTGCACGTAGTGAATCTCACAGTTCCAACTTGCCAACCGTGGGACCGTCAAGTGTTCAGCACTCAAACTGTAACAGAACCACAGTATCTGCTGGTAACATCAATTTTGCGGAATCATTTCACCACTTTTTTAGCCCATCCTTTGCAAGGCCACAGGAGACAAGAAGTCTGACACATAGTCAACGCCTAGAGACGATGGTACAGGAGTATCTCCAAGTAAACATTGAAGCCACGACTGTGTCACTGGACCCTTGCTCTTTTTGGGCTTCCAATCTGGATAAATGGCCGGAGCTAGCCACGGACGCCTTGGAGATCTTGTCATGCCCCGCAGCCAGCGTTCTGTCTGAACGTGTGTTCAGCGCTGCTGGTGGTGTGCTGACAGATAAGCGCACGCGGCTCTCCACTGATAATGTAGACAGACTCACGTTCATAAAGATGAACAAATCATGGATCCGAAACGACTTTTCTACCCCTGTGTCATCCTGGGGAGAGTAAAAGCTTGATGATTGGTTAAAATCACCTCACCAACCGTTTTAAGCTTTCAAATTACTAATCATCTTTATCTGTATCTTGGCTGGAAAATAATTTGGGCTTTGTAGCAGTGTGCAGCACTGATCCTATTAGGCCATCTATACTAAAGCTTCACCAGATTTAAAATTAAAAATAATTTTTAGCTGCATCTAGCCCGGAAAATAATTTTGGGGCTCCGAGATGCGCAAGACACATAAGTGCCTTCTTGCTGCACTACTTGCAGCATGACCCTCATATTGTCAGAATTCGAAGTAATCATGACTACTGGGTTGCCACACTCTTAGATCCCCCAAACTTTTCGATCAACCTTTTCATTTTAATAAAGACCAAAAAAATTGTCATTTTTGAAATTATAAGCATTAGCAGGTTGTTAGAAACTGAAATCAAACAGTTTTCAACTCAAAACTTTATTCTAGGTGATGTTACATTTTCACATAGGACCCCTTGTTCGAAAGGAGCTTCTGAACTCTCTCGTCCATTGAATTTGTCAGGTTTTGGATGGTTTCTGCTTCAATTGTTTTGCATGAGGACAGAATACCCTCCCAGAGCTGTTGCTTAGATGTGAACTGCCTCCCGCCATCATAGACACTCCTTTTAATGATGCTCCAAAGGTTCTGAATGGGGTAGAGGTCAGGGGAGCATGGGGGTCACACCATAAGTTTGTCCCCTTTTATGCCCATATCAGCCAGAGATGCAGATGTTTTATGTGCAGCATGAGATGGTGCATTATCATGCAGAAAAATGATCTTGCTGTGAAATACACGGTTCTTCTTCTTGAACCATGGCAGGAAGTGCTGTTTGAGAAAATCCACATACATTATGGAGTTCATCTTTAGCGCCTTCAGGGATCCTAAAGGGGCCGACAATCTCTCTCCCCATGATTCCAGCCCAAAACATTACTCCACCTCCTCCTTGTTGGCGCTGTAGCCGTGTTTGCGTGGGGTGTCCATCAACCAGCCATCCTCCACTCCATCCATCTGGACCATCGAGCGCTGCACGGCACTCATCTGTGAACAAAACTGTTTTGAAATCAGTCTTCATGTAATGTTTGGCCCACTGGAGCCGTTTCTGCTTGTGTGAAGTGGATAGAGGAGGTCGACAGGATGGCGTATGCACAGCTGCAAACCTCTGAAGGACCCTGCATCTTGTTGTTCGGGGGACGTTGGAGGCACAAGCAGCTTCAAAAACTTGTCTGCTGCTATGACAAGGCTTTTTTGCCGCTGCTCTTTCAACCTGACGTAATTGCCTGTAGGAAAGAGTCCTCAATTTGCCCTTATCAGCACGCACACGTGTGTACTGTGAATCAGCTACATACTTCTTGATTGCCAAGACACTTCATCCTGATCATCGCACAATGTTGATTGTAGTCATGCCTTGACCTAAACACTCCACAATTTGTTGCTTCTCAGCAGCCGACACATCCTTTTTCTTTCCCATTTTGGCAGAAAATGTAGGCTGCTTAATAATGTGAGAGAGCCTTCTTAAGTAGTCTTGCCTTTCATTGGACACACCTGCCAAACTAATTAGCACAGGTGTCTGCAATTGCTTACAGTGATATAAAGAGCCCTGACACACATCACCATCAATGAGTTTAACTGACAAACAAACAAATTCTTCCCTTATCACTCCTAAACACTTTTTGCATAATAATTTGGAACGCAGTGTACATGTGCTTTTCCACAAAACACCAGCGGTTCACGTAGTGAATCTTACAGTTCTAACTTGCCAACCGTGGTCTGTATGGAGTTGTTCAATAAAGGGCCCAAAATTAAGATAACATAGATGGGAGAGGTCTCTATGAATAGGAATTCCTAAGTATTTGATACCCTGTGAGGGCCAGGCAAAGGGAAAGTTGGACTGGATGGAATCCTATATGGATTTGGGGAGGGAGACATCGAGGGCCTCAGACTTCGCTGCATTGATTTTAAAATTTGACCATGTAACAAAGTGATCTATTTCAGCCATAACAGCAGGGATGGATATATGTGATTGAGTGATATATACTAGGACATCATCAGCAAATAGAGAGCACTTGTACTCGGTGCCTCCCACCTCAATCCACCTAATATTGGGGTTATGGCGAATTGATTAGAGCAGGTGCTCCGTCACTAGGATGTATAAGAGAGGGGACAGAGGACATCCCTGCCTTGTCCCATTGGTGATTGTGAAAGGTGATGAAAATGTTCTGACGCACCCCCTGGGCCTTGGGACACCCGGAGCCGGACCCTTTTTGGTGGATGCTGGTGGTTGTAGTCTTCGTGGCAGCGACCCGGTTCCGTGGCTCAGGGCGGTCAAACCAGTGGCGGAACTATTTATGTGGTTTTGATGTTTAAATGTACGACTACGCCACCCGTGGATTGCGGTCAGCGTGAACCGCCGCTACAGGGCAGACCGCTGAGGCTGGTGTTGTGGGTGCAGCAGAGCGTAGCATAACTCCCCACGGGAGGAGTATAGCCTCAGGGCAGTGTATGCGGAGGATGGGGGTGATGGTGCAGGGCAGCAGCAGTAATAACACGGAGTCAGTGATGCAGTTCAGGGCCTTTACTCACAGTTCTTATTATCCAGACCACGTCTGCAGGTAACGGCTGCCCACGTCGTACTGTGCTCACCAGGTGAGGGGCTCAGAAAACTCCCAGATAACTTTGGAGCACTTCACAGGACCCCCTTTGTGTGTCCTTTGTATGGCCTTTCTTACCAAAACTTCTGTCCGGCTGCCTCGGGCCTCCTCTTGGTAAACTTGGTGCCAGTTTCCCTGACCCTATGTGGTGCCTTCCTAGCGGGTGTAGCGAGGGGCAGCGCCACATAAAATGTCAGAGCATCCGGTTTCTAGCTGAGGGTCGTTTCCTGCCTCCACTAGTTCGGGGACCGGTCTCCCCCTTTGGCCTGACCCCTCCACGCAGGTGGATTCGGGCGTGCGGTGGCGACTCGCCCGTCCGCACCCCTGGGATCCCTTCATTCCTCGTTCCTGGAGCCTTCTCCGCTCCTCTTCCTTCCTTCTCCCTCTTCCAGGCCTGGGCCTCTGTTACTAGGCCCGCCTCCGGAGCAGAGCTCATGCAGAGCCCCTGCTCCCTGCCACTTCTGCTCAGACTTCTCTGCACTGAACTAAGATGGTGCCCACCTTTTATACTCCCTTCTCAATGCACCCAGGAACTGCTTCCTCCCTGCTCCTGCACTACAGGGTTCCCCTTCCTCAGTGTTCCCTCCCCCCACTCCAGCCAGGGACAGGGACTGTCGTGCCCATCTCAGGGGCATATTGGTCGCCCTGCCCCACGGCAATGTGGTGTAATGCATGAAGGTGTCGGGTCCTGATCCACACTACATCCTTACCTGAGAGTGAGATATCACACCTCTGGGTGAGGTGCAATACCTCTGTAGCAACCGAGCCCTCAGGGTGCTACAGTTCCATTTATCTTCAGCCTAGGTGACGTATTGCGATACAGGGCCGTGATTTTGGCTATAAAAGGGTCCCCTAGACCCCTACCCCACGCTTTTTAAGAGAATCATATATGGCGTGCCAGGAGACTCTATGGAATGCTTTCTCAGCATCCAACGAGAGTATCTAATTTCAAATTTTTAACTGCATCTAGCCCAGGAAATACTTTGTGCCTAGTAGCAGTGTCTGCTAGTCAGCGGATTATCCCGGCTGTTAAGCAAGCTACACCACCTGTAGTTTGGACACTTAATTTTTTCAAAGGAAATGCTTCGGGACCACGGGATACTCAGTGAAGAGCATCAGGAGGCACCCCAAGGCATAGGGGCTCGGACTGGCAGTAGGATGCCTTGCGGTGGACAGCCGAGCTCGATCCTTATAAAAGCTTTTTAACTGCAGCAGCTTTAGTGGACGCTACTGGAGCTGGAATTACGCGGCTGCTGGCATGAGACTTGCCCTCCAATAGATCCTTGTAAATGGATTTAAAGTGTATTTATTCAAATTAGAGAGACAATTTAAATTAAAAAGCTTAGAGCTGCCTCCACCACAGGGGGGCTCGCTCGACCCACCAGCGGACAGGCACCAGTATTGGGAGAGGGGGGCTGGCCATCAGGGTTCACCGCGGCTCTGGCACAAACCCGGCGACACGGAGGTGGCACGGGCAGGAGCAGACTGGCCGTGTCGGCTTCTCACTTTTTGGATTTTAGAAGGGCATGACATGCCTATATCTGTGTCTCCCCCTCCTTTTACTCCTCCACCTCTTTTATTTTCGCATGACTATATGTACTTGTCACTTTTCCATGTGTTAGTTATGTCTTCTGAGCAGTTTGTCAGCTTTTGGACACCTTTGAAGGTGTTTTCTATGTGTTTCTATGTGTTTTTGTTTGCCTGCCATTGGTTTTAACGGTGTTCGAAGGTGTTCGACGAACAGTTCGACGAACAGTTCGGCGAACACACGGGTGTTCGACGAACCGAACCGAACTCGAACACTACGGGGGTGGCTCAACACTAGTCTTGTTAAGCTACTGTGACCTCCACGTCTCTTCCACAGGGCGTTGATATTGTCTTTTCATTCCACTGTAACCTCCACTACTCTTCCAAGGGGCATTGATATTGTCTTTTTATTCCACTGCGACCTCCACCACTCTTCCAAGGGGCATTAAAACTGTCTTGTTAAGCTACTGTGACCTCCACGTCTCTTCCACGGGGCTTTGATATTGTCTTTTTATTCCACTGTAACCTCCACCACTCTTTCAAGGGGCATTAAAAGTGTCTTGTTAAACCACTCTGAACTCCACCACTCTTCCAAGGGGCATTAAAACTGTCTTGTTAAACCACTCTGAACTCCACAGCTCTTCCAAGGGGCATTGACATGTTGTTTTTAATTACCTCTAACCTCCACGACTCTTGCAACAGGCATTGCATTTCCTCCTAATTTTTGTCAGCTTTTGCTTTTCAATGCATAGGCGAACACTAAGGGAGACCCACTCCCCAATAATGGGTAGAAGGTTTTTAATACGCTGTAATCCACGTCTGTTTCAAGGGGCATTGCAGTGCCTAATAATTTTTGGAAAGCCTTCCATTCCCTGCTTAGGCCAACAGTGTACAGGAGACCCAGTTGCTATAAATGGAAAAAACGGTTTAGTTAAGGCCCTCTGACCTCCATGTCACTTCCAAGGGGCATTGGAGTGCCTCGAATTTTTTGGTAGGTATTGCATTCACTGTATGCCTTATAACTGTGTAGCTGAACCGCTCCTTTTGATACAGAAACATATCCTACAAGACATGTGTGGTTGGCTGGCCTGATATTGATGTGAATGGTCCCTGTTCCTCCTGCTCTTTCTCCTTTGCCACCACCTCATCCATTATTCATCACCTGAAGCTTTGTTTTAACGGGAGTCATAGAACTGGGATAATAGCAGGAAAACATCCAGCAATCCTCGAAGGAGGTAGAATATGCGCCAAAATGCTGACCACCTCAGGCCTAGCTGCTACTACATACATGCGCTTGCATTCCAAGGAACAGAAAGCTAAGGAGGTGGATGGCCTCATGATCGCCCGAATCTACCTGCGTAGAAGGGTCAGGCCATAAGGGGGAGACCGGTCCCCGAAACTAGTGGAGGCGGGGAACTACCCTCAGCTAGAAACCGGAGGCTGTGACATTTCACATGGCGCAGCCTCTCGCTACACCCGCTAGGAAGGCACCACATAGGGTCAGGGAAACTGGCGCCAAGGTTTACCCAGAGAAGTCCCCAGGCAGCCGGGCAGAAGCGAGGTCACTGGCGGGGTATGACAAGCCAGAGAAAGGACACACAAAGGGCGTCCTGTGAAACGCTCCAAAGTTATCTGGGAGTAGGCCGAGCCCCTCACCTGGTGATCACAGTGTGACGTGGGACGTTATGACCAGCTGTAGTAACGTGGATAAAGAACCGTGAGTAAATACTCTGGACTGCATTACAGAGACTCTGTGTCGTTACTGCTGCTCCCGCGCACCATCACCCCCAACATCCACACTTGCTGCCCTGAGGCTATACTCCTCCCGTGGGGAGTTATACTATTTCCTGCTGCACACACAACATCAGCCTCAGCGGTCTGCCCTGCAGCGGCGGTTCACTCTGACCGCAATACACGGGTGGCGTAGTCGGACATTTAATATCATAAAAACCACATAAATAGACTGTTTGCCATTTGGGTTGACCACCCTGAGCCACGGGACCGAGTCCCCGCCACACGAGAACTACAACCCCCAGCATCCGCAACGGGTCAGGTTCCGGTAATCCCCACACACACGCGGCCCAGGGGGCGCGTCACTTACTGCAGGGTATTTGCTCATTTTGTTTTTATCCTAGCTTGTAAATGATATATTCTCCAATCAGGCACAGCCTACAAACATACAAACAAACTTTATATCCACCACAATGCAAGTAGACATGTGTCCTTTTAAATTCCAGAGCTGAATTTCAGTC
This sequence comes from Phyllobates terribilis, assembly GCF_046119375.1. Classification (NCBI taxonomy): domain Eukaryota; kingdom Metazoa; phylum Chordata; class Amphibia; order Anura; family Dendrobatidae; genus Phyllobates; species Phyllobates terribilis. Next base: position 368,797,879 of record NW_027362767.1, read on the forward strand.
CGAGTCTTGACCTAGATTCCACAATACCATAAAGATAACACTAAAAGGGGCCGATTCATCAAGACTGGCATTATTCACGCCGGTCTTGATGATGAGATAGGCTGGAGTCAGATGCCTATGATTCACAAAGAGGTGTTCGCCTCTTCATGAATGAGGAGAGCCGGATCAGTGGCGTGCACGTGTGTGTACACTTTGCCTCAAATCCTACTCCAGCCCTACTGGAGTAAGATTGGTGGTGTACCAAATGCCACAGCTTGTCATGAAGTTGACAAGAGGTGGTTCAATGCCTCAGTCCCGCACCAGCTTTGACGGAGTCGAGCAAAAACAGCAAAAAACATCAAAAGTCACAGAATTTTAGTGCATCCACCAGTTTCGCCAAAATTATGTGACTTTTTAAAACTTTTTGAACCAGAAAACTGACGTAAAAGCTTTGATGCATCAGGCTCTAAGTCTTTATGCTGTTTTTGGAGCAGAACGCCAAATCTTCCGCAAAAACTTAAAACTCTCAAAAACTAGGAGTTTTTGCTCCAAAAACTCATCAAAAAGACTCAATGTGCACATACCCTAAAGCTGTAATTTGGACGATAGAGCAAATGCTGTCCCAGCCTTGATTTATCCTATGTAGCAAAGTGTGTGGCATCACAAAAGTCGTACCTGTGACTGCTTTTAGATTTATGGAAGAGGAACACCACTCCAGTTAGCTCCATTTTCCATCTTCATGGATGATGTTAATCTGTAGAGGTTTTCTCTTTTTCACAAACGTTGAAGACATTTTTAACTTACCGGTTTAACCTGGAGTTACTCTATTGTTAGTCTCTGTCACTCTGTAATATATAGTTTCATCAGGTTCTTGGGGAGGGATACATCTTCATTTAACCCCTTAAGGACGGAGCCAATTATGACTAGTGTCAATTTATGAGGTAGTAACTCTAGAACGCTTCAAAGGATCCCACTGATTCTGAGATTTTTTTTTCGTGACATATTATACTTCATGATAATGGTAAAATTTCTTCGATATCACTTGCATTTACTTGTTAAAAAAATGGAAATTTGGAGAAAATTTAAAAAATTTTGCAATTTTCAAACTTTGAATTTTCATGCCCTTAAATCAGAGAGATACAGTACAGACCAAAAGTTTGGACACACCTTCTCATTTAAAGATTTTTCTGTATTTTCATGACTATGAAAATTGTACATTCACACTGAAGGCATCAAAACTATGAATTAACACATGTGGGATTATATACTTAACAAAAAAGTGTGAAACAACTGAAAATATGTCTTATATTCTAGGTTCTTCAAAGTAGCCACCTTTTGCTTTGATGACCGCTTTGCACACTCTTGGCATTCTCTTGATGACCTTCAAGAGGTAGTCACCGGAAATGGTCTTCCAACAATCTTGAAGGAGTTCCCAGAGATGCTTAGCACTTGTTGGCCATTTGCCTTCACTCTGCGGTCCAGCTCACCCCAAACCATCTCAATTGGGTTCAGGTCTGGTGACTGTGGAGGCTAGGTCATCTGGCGTAGCACCCCATAACTCTCCCTCTTGGTCAAATAGCCATTACACAGCCTGGAGGTGTGTTTGGGGTCATTGTCCTGTTGAAAAATAAATGATGGTCCAACTAAACGCAAACCGGATGGAATAGCATGCCGCTGCAAGATGCTGTGGTAGCCATGCTGGACCAGTATGCCTTCAATTTTGAATAAATCCCCAACAGTGTCACCAGCAAAGCACCCCCACACCATCACACCTCCTCCTCCATGCTTCACGGTAGGAACCAGGCATGTAGAGTCCATCCGTTCACCTTTTCTGCGTCGCACAAAGACACGGTGGTTGGAACCAAAGATCTCAAATTTGGACTCATCAGACCAAAGCACAGATTTCCACTGGTCTAATGTCCATTCCTTGTGTTCTTTAGCCCAAACAAGTCTCTTCTGCTTGTTGCCTGTCCTTAGCAGTGGTTTCCTAGCAGCTAGTTTACCATGAAGGCCTGCTGTACAAAGTCTCCTCTTAACAGTTGTTGAAGAGATGTGTCTGCTACAAGAACTCTGTGTGGCATTGACCTCATCTCCAATCTGAGCTGCTGTTAACCTGCGATTTCTGAGGCTGGTGACGCGAATAAACTTATCCTCAGAAGCAGAGGTGACTCTTGGTCTTCCTTTCCTGTGGCGGTCCTTATGTGAGCCAGTTTCTTTGTAGCGCTTGATGGTTTTTGCAACTGCACTTGGGGACACTTTCAAAGTTTGCCCAATTTTTCGCACTGACTGACCTTCAATTCTTAAAGTAATGATGGCCACTCGTTTTTCTTTACTTAGCTGCTTTTTTCTTGCCGTAATACAAATTCTACAAATTCTTCGAGAAGAGGAGAAGTCCCAGAAGACTGGAGAAGGGCAAATGTTGTTCCTATCTTCAAAAAGGAGAAGAAGGTGGACCCAGGGAACTATAGGCTGGTGAGTCTGACTTCTATACCAGTAAAGATCTTTGAACAAATTATTAAACAACATGTATGTATGTACCTGGATAAGAATGAAGTGATTAACCAGAGTCAGCATGGGTTTGTAACTAACAAGTCATGTCAGACTAACTTAATTTCCTTCTTTGACAGAATCACTGGCTGGGTGGATCAGGGAAATGCTGTAGATATAGTATATCTTGACTTCAGCAAAGCATTTGACAAAGTATCTCACACCATCCTTATTGATAAAAGGACCAAGTATGGAATGGACAAGGCAACTGTTAGGTGGATTCATAACTGGCTTAGTGATCGGACTCAAAGAGTGTTCGTAAATGGCTTCACATCCAGTTGGATGAAGGTCTCAAGTGGGGTACCACAGGACTCTGTCCTGGGACCTGTATTGTTCAACATCTTTATCAATGATTTAGATGAAGGAATTGAGGGTAAACTGATTAAATTTGCTGATGGCACAAAGCTAGGAGGGATAGCTAACACTAGAGAAGAGAGAGAGGCTTCAAAAAGACCTAAATAAACTGTAGCAGTGGACAGCAAATAACAGAATGGTTTTTAACAGGGAAAAATGCAAAGTACTACAACTGGGCAATAAAAATGAAAAAACATATACAGAATGGGAGGAATAGAGCTAAGCAACAGCACATGTGAAAAAGACTTAGGTATGCTAATAGATCATAGACTGAACATGAGTCAACAGTGTGATGCAGCAGCAAAAAAGGCAAATACAATTCTGGGATGTATTAACAGAAGCATACAGTCTAGATCACGTGAAGTTATTATCGCACTTTACTCCTCTTTGGTCAGACCTCATCTGGAATACTGTATCCAGTTTTGGGCACCACATTTTAAAAAAGACATTAACAAACTGGAGCAAGTTCAGAGAAGAGCAACCAGAATGGTGACCGGTCTGCAAACCATGACCTATGAGGAACGTTTACAGGATTTGGGAATGTTTAGCTTGCAAAAAAGAAGATTGAGAGGAGACTTAATAGCTGTCTACAAATATCTCAAGGGCTGTCACATTGTAGAAGGATCATATTTATTCTCATTTGCACAAGGAAAGACTAGAAGCAATGGGATGAAACTGAATGGGAGGAGACACAGATTAGATATTAGAAAAAACTTTTTGACAGTTAGGATGATTAATGAGTGGAACAGGCTGCTACGAGAGGTGGTGAGTTCTCCTTCAATGGACGTCTTCAAACAGAGGCTGGACAGACATCTGTCTGAGATGATTTAGTGAATCCTGCTTTGAGCAGGGGGTTGGATCAGATGACCCAGGAGGTCCCTTCCAACTCTACTATTCTATGATTCTATGATTCTATTCAGTAGGACTATCAGCTGTGTATCCATCAGACTTCTGCACAACACAACTGATGGTCTCAACCCCATTTATAAGGAAATAAATCCCACTTATTAAACCTGACAGATCACACCTGTGAAGTGAAAACCATTTCCGGTGACTACCTCTTGAAGGAGGGTTTGGAAGTGAAGGAGCACCATTTTACTTTTTGAATGTAAAATTTGCTTGAATAATTAGCGGACACCATGTTGTGTTTGGGGAGCCCCTGATGTGCCTAAACAGTGGAAACCTCCCACAAGTGACAGCATTTTGGAAACTAGACCCCATAGGGAACTTATCTAGATGTGTGGTGAACACCTTGAACCCCCAGGGGCTTCACAGAAGTTTATAACATTGAGCTGTAAAGATAAAATTTTCACATTTTTCCCACAAAAAATGTTTTTTAACCTCCAATTTTGCATTTTCATAAGGGTAACAGGAGAAATTGCCCCATACCATTTGTTGTGCAATTCCTCCTGAGTAAGCCGATACCCCATGTGGGGAAAAACAACTGTATGGGCGCCCGGCAGAGTTCGGAAAGGAAGGAGCACCCTTTGACTTTTTGAATGTAAAATTAGCTTGAATAATTAGCGGACACCATGTTGTGTTTGGGGAGCCCCTGATGTGCCTAAATAGTGGAAATAGTGGAAACTAGACCCCCTGAGGTCTCCACAAGTGACCCCATTTTGGAAACTAGACTCATCTAGTTTCCAAAATGAGGTCACTTGTGGAGGGTTTCCACTGTTTAGGTGATGATGGAACGCCACCGGAACAGAGACCAGTCCAAAGGGACTCCATCGGCCTCATAAGTGAGTGGCTCCATCTGGGGTTTTTGTCTGAATTGCAGTTTTGGTGAATTTACATGGAAACCCCAATGTAAGCGCTCAGCAGAGAGCGCAGAATAAACGTGAGCCGAGCCTTATTCCGATTTTTTTGGAGGCAGAATGAAGAAATAGACAGCAATACCAGAATAGTTCTTAGTATTTTTATTTTTTTGCGGTTCACCATGCGGTATAAGTGATAAGGTGCATTTATTCTTCGGGTCGTTGAAATTACAGTGATACCAGATTTTTTTTTAGGTTTTTTTACGATCACACAGTAAAAATGCTTTTTTTTTATAAAAAGTACTTATTTTCGTTGCCATATCTGAGAGCTGTAACTTTTTTTATTTTTTGGTGAACAGCGCTGTATGATGGCTTATTTTTTTGCGGACGAGTTGCAGATTTTTTTGGAACCATTTTGGGGCACATAGTAACATAGTAACATAGTTTTTAAGGCTTATGGAAGACTAAGTCCATCTAGTTCGACCCATAGCCTAACATGTTGATCCATAGGAAGGCAAAAAAAACCCAAGAGGCAAACACTAAGCTCCACATTGGGGAAAAAATTCCTTCCCGCCTCCATACGACAATCAGACTAGTTCCCTGGATCAACGCCCTATCAAGGAATCTAGTATATATAACCTGTAATATTATACTTTTCAAGAAAGGCATCCATGCCCTTCTTAAATTTTAATAGTGAATCACTCATTACAACATCATGCGGCAGAGAGTTCCATAGTCTCACTGCTCTTACAGTAAAGAATCCCTGTCTGTAATTATGATTAAACCTTCTTTCCTCCAGACGTAGAAGATGCCCCCTTGTCCCCGTCTCTGGGCTCAGAGTAAAAAGATCAGTAGACAGGTCTTTGTACTGTCCCCTCATATACTTGTACATAGTAATAAGATCACCCCTAAGCCTTCGTTTTTCCACAGTAAATAACCCCAAGTGTAATAACCTGTCTTGGTATTGCAGACCCCCCAGTCCTCTAATAACCTTGGTCGCTCTTCTCTGCACCCTCTCTAGTTCAGCTATGTCTTTCTTATACACCGGAGACCAGAACTGTACACAGTATTCTAAGTGTGGTCACACTAGTGACTTGTATAGAGGTAATATTATGTTCTCCTCATGAAGAGATGGTAACAAATTGCATGCTTTCGAGACTACTCAGGTCTCTTCATCAGGCATAGTATACCACAAAATCTGAGACCTGAGTAGTCTCGAAAGCTTGCAATTTGTTACCATCTTTTCAGTTAGCCATTAAAAGGTATCAACTAGTGTTGAGCGAACATGCTCGACACTGCTCGGTACTCGCCCGAGCATCACGCTACTCGGGATGTTCGGCGAGCACCGAGCATTTCCGGGTTACTCGGGCGGGAGCTCGGGTCTCCGCCCTGCATGTTTGGCGCTCTTTACAGAGCCAATGAACATGCAGGGATTGCCAGCCAGTCACTGTAATGCCGCAGCCATGTTGTTTGTGGGCATTACAGTGATTGGCTGGCCGCACAGCGTCACCTCGAGTATTTAAAACCGGGCGCCGCCATCTTGGACACAGTCGCTCCGGATCAGACAGTGTAGGGACAGCGCTGCTGATTTAGGGAGAGATATATCCTGCAAAATAGTTAGTGTAGGGTCTGTAAAGGCTGCCAGATCAAACAAACAGTCCTTCTCAGGACTAATATCCTTCCCAGGTATATCAGGCAGGCAGGCAGGCTGTATAGGAGACGCAGTGGTTATACCAGCAAACGCTGCAGTACAGTCCTGTGTGCTGCTCCTGTTGCTGAAATTGCTGGACTTAGCTCCAGGTCCCGGGGGCCAGGAAAAATCCTTTTTTTTTTATCTAAATCCTCTTTTTTTTTCCTCCTTCACAATGTACAAATACCCATCTTATTAACCTTTTGGTGCCACCCCCCCCAAAAAAAAAGTGTGCCTCTGATTTTTCAGACACAAATATATCTGTTGAAAATAGTCTGGTGTAGGCCAGAGAAATAGAAGTGTGGTTTTGCAGTTCTATGGGCAATTTGTATCTAAAAAAAACAGTTTGAGTGTGTCGCTCACTGTTCAGCCGCAAATATATATATATTTTAAAAAGCCTGGTATACACCAGTAAATTATTACTGTGGTTTTGATGTTCCACGGTAAAACATCTCTATTATCCTGTTTTTGGCATTTTTTGCTGTATAAAAATAATAAGTGTCTGCCTGATTTTTCAGACACAAATATATCTGTTGAAAATAGTCTGGTGTAGGCCAGAGAGACAGAAGTGTGCTTTTGCTGTTCCACGGTAAAAAATCTCTATTATTCTGCTTTTTGCATTTTTTGCTGTAAAAAAAAAAAGAATAGTGTCTCCCTGATTTTTCAGACACAAATATATCTGTTGAAAATAGTCTGGTGTAGGCCCGAGAAATACAAGTGTGGTTTTGCAGTTCCACGGTACAAACATCTGTATTATCCACTTTTGGGCCATTTGTATCTAAAAAAAACAGTTTGAGTGTGTCGCTCACTGTTCAGCCGCAAATATATATATATTTTAAAAAGCCTGGTATACACCAGTAAATTATAACTGTGGTTTTGCTGTTCCACGGTAAAAAATCTCTATTATTCAGGTTTTGGTAGTTTTTTCCGTAAAGAAAAACAGTAGTGTCTCCTGACTGTTGTGACACAAAAATATATCTGTTGAAAATAGTCTTGTGTAGGCCCGACATCCCAGTGTGGTTTCGCAGTTCCACGGGTCAAATCGCTGTACTATCCAGTTTTGGGCCTTTGGTATCTAAAAAAAAAGCAGTTTGAGTGTGTCGCTCACTGTTCAGCCGCAAATATCTCTATTTAAAAAAGTGTGGTATACCCCAGTAAACAATAACTGTGGTTTTCTTCTTCCACGGTTCTAATCTACTCTTTATTACCCTTTTTCCATTGATAGTGCAAGTGTAAGCTATTTTACTTCATTTACAATGGGCCAGGCGCGTGACAAGGGAGGTGGAAGTGGACGTTCTGGTGATGGTTCGTGCAGAGGACGGGGCCGTGGCCAAGGTGAAAATGTGCCACAACCAACAGCCACATCTTCTCGCTCCCACTTCTTGACCGAATTACTAGGGAAGCACAGAACAACACCAGTATTGAGAACTGATCAGTGTGAACAGGTTATTAATTGGATAGCAGACAATACTTCCAGTTACCTGGGCACCACCACCTCCGGTCTGTCTTCCACACGGTCAACTCTTAGTAGCCGTGAGTCTCGACCGCATACTCCTCCTCACCCTGATGCTCCTTCCTCCCACCATGCCGAGTGTCGTCAGACAGCAAGTGATCCCACACTTGGACACTCTGAAGAGCTGTTCACTGGTCCATTTCCATATTTGGGCCCCTCGCCTGATACGCTTGAAGTGGTGGAAGAGGAGATCCCATGTTGCGATGCCCAAATATTTGAACAGCCACGGCCACAGGAAGTCGACGTTGGCAATCTGTCACAAGAGGTGGACGATGACGAGACACAATTGCCAGGAAGTGAGGAGGAGGATCGTGGTGCGCAAGTGGAAGAGGAGGAGGTGGTGGATGATCTAGTAACTGACCCAACGTGGAAGGAGGACATGCAGAGTGAGGCCAGCAGCACACAGGGGGAGGGAGGCAGGGTACCACAACAGGCAGGAAGAAGCAGTGTGGTGGCCGCAGACAGAAGGCAGGCAACCGTTCCCCGTAACACCAACACGAGGGACGTTGCCAGTACAAGCGGTAGGTCTTCCAGAGTCTGGAATTTTTTTAAAAACTCTGCTGATAACCCCAAAAAGGCCATATGTTCCACCTGCCATGCCAGCATCAGCAGGGGTGACAAAACTACCAGCCTGACCTCCACCAGCATGATCAGGCACATGGCAGCAAAGCACCCGACTTTGTGGGGCGAAACCCAGGGTCCACGACCAGTGTCAGCGGGTGTCACCACTGCTTCTTCCACTGTTGTGCGTGCAATAGAACCCCCTGTTGTGTATGCAAGGCAATCCCCTGTCCATACTGCATGTAAAGATGCCCCCTCCTCTCAGTCTTCACTTGTTATGGCAGTTTCTCAAGAAACAGCATCAACGTCCACGTCCCACCGCAGCATTCAATTGTCCATATCCCAGACCTTTGAACGAAAGCGGAAATTCGCAGCTAACGCCCCACAGGCCACAGTCCTAAATTCGCACATTTCATGACTGCTTGCATTGGAAATGCTGCCTTTTAGGCTGGTGGAGACGGAATCCTTCCGCAATCTTATGGCGGTGGCCGTCCCTCGGTACTCGGTCCCCAGCCGACACTATTTTGCCCGGTGTGCCATCCCCGCACTACACAAGCACGTGTCCCAAAGCATCTGCCGTGCCCTCAACAACGCAGTTACTGGGAGAGTCCACCTGACAACGGACACGTGGACAAGTGCTTGTGGCCAGGGACGGTACATCTCTCTGACAGCACACTGGGTAAACATAGTGTAAGCCGGGACCCAGTCGGACCTTGGGACGGAACACATCCTCCCCACACCGAGGATTGCAGGCCCTATGTCAGTCAGAGTTGCCCCCACAGTGTACAGCTCCTGCGCATCCTCCTCCTCATGTTCAGCCTTCATCTCAGATACCACCACATCAGTTACAAGCTGGAAGCATTGCAGTACTGCCTCCGCCAAGCGGCAACAGGCTGTGCTGAAACTCAAAAGCTTAGGTGATAAACCTCACACTGCTTGTGAGTTGTGGACAGCTGTGAAAGAGCAGGCAGATCTGTGGCTGAGACCGCTGAACCTACATCCCGGCATAGTCGTGTGTGACAATGGCCGTAACCTGGTGGCGGCTCTGAGGTGAGGTGAGATCACACACGTACCATGCCTGGCTCATGTGCTTAACCTCGTGGTTCAGCGGTTTCTTAAATCGTACCCCAAGTTGCCAGATCTGCTCATGAAAGTACGCCGCCTGTCAGCTCATTTTCGCAAGTCGGCTACAGCTTCCGCCGCCCTTGCTGTGTTGCAGCAGCGTTTGCAGCTTCCGGCACACCGACTGGTGTGTGATGTCCCCACACGTTGGAACTCTACCCTCCACATGTTGCAAAGGATTTGTGAGCAGAAGAGAGCAGTTGTGGAGTACCAGCTGCAACAAGGTCGTCGATATTCAGGTCAGACTCCACACATAAGACCTCAGGAGTGGACCTGGATGTCTGACATATGTACCATCCTGACAAACTTTGAGGAGGCCACCAAGATGGTGAGTGGCGATGAAGCCATCATTAGTGTCAGCATCCCACTTGTCTGTCTTTTGCAACGCTCTCTGCAGAGAATTAAAGAGGAGGCATTGCAGCCAGAGTATGATGAGATGGATCAAGAAGCCGTAGCGGGCGATTACACACAGCTCAGCCTCATCTCATCCCAACGTGCATTGGGGGACAATGAGGGAGAGGAGGAGGAGGAGGAGGAGGAGGAAGAACAGGAGCTGCTATCATGCGTTGTAGACGGTAGTACCTGTAGAAGTGTCATACCGTCGGTTCAGCGTGGGTGGCCTGAGGACAGGGGGCAGGAGGAAGAGGAGGAGGAGGAGGAGAGCATGGTCAGTCGTCATCTTGGTGAGGACACGGAAATCTTGCCCGTTACCAGTCTGGCACGCATGGCTGACTTTATGTTACGCTGCCTTAACCGTGACCCTCGCGTTGTCAAAATGTTGGGTGACAGTCATTACTGGTTGATGACACTTTTAGACCCCCTCTACAAGGAGAACTTTCACTCTCTTATTCCTGAGTTGGAGAGGTCTACAAAAATGGGGCAGTACCAGAAGGCCCTTGCTGCAGAACTATTAAAAAAATGCCCATCTGAACACGGTAGCGGCAGAGGTCACAGTTCGCTGCCCAACTAAGGCATACAGGCGAGAGAGACGCAACTCCAATCCAGCAGAGGCAGGGGAACACTGTCAATGTTCTAGGACAGTTTTCTGAGACCTGCCCAGCTTACAGGCCCTGAGGCGCAGGGTACTCTCACAAGGAGTGGAAAGTTTCAAAAGATGGTGAGGGAGTACCAGCGTCCTCCGTGATTCCTCTGTGCCTTTTAATTATTGGGTATCCAAGCTGGACACTTGGAATGAACTCACTCTGTATACCTTGGAGGTCCTGGCCTGCCCTGCCGCTAGCGTGTTATCGGAGCGTGTTTTTAGTGCCGCTGGGGGAATTATAACTGATAAGCGCAATCGCCTGTCAACTGACAATGCTGACAAGCTGACCCTTATCAAAATGAACAAGGGCTGGATTGGGCCAGACTTCTCATCACCACCAAATGACAGCAGAGTAACATAAAGTCAAATCCACTGTGTTATTTCGGGAGGTGTATTCCCATACATCGCTTCACACCCACACATGGGTATACGCTTCCTCATTTCGGCTGTTTTTTGCTCTTCTCCTTATCCTCAGCCTCCACGACCACTATACCACCAGGGTGACCGTGGTCCATGTTGCCAGCATTGCAAGTTCCTCTGTCCTAATTTTTGGCAGCTTTTGCTTGGAAGGCATAGGCAAAGACTATGGGAGACCCACTCCCCAATAATGGGAATAATGTTTTTAATATGCTGTACTGCATGGCTCTTGTAAGGGACATTGCAAGTTCCCCCTTCCTAATTTTTGGCAGCTTTTGCTTGGAAGGCATAGGCAAAGACTATGGGAGACCCACTCCCCAATAATGGGAATAATGTTTTTAATATGCTGTACTGCATGGCTCTTGTAAGGGGCATTAAAATCGTCTTGTTAAGCTACTGTGACCTCCACGTCTCTTACAAGGGTCGTTAATATTGTCTTTTTATTCCACTGCGACCTCCACCACTCTTCCAAGGGGCATTAAAAGCGTCTTGTTAAGCTACTGTGACCTCCACGTCTCTTCCACAGGGCGTTGATATTGTCTTTTTATTCCACTGTAACCTCCACCACTCTTCCAAGGGGCATTGATATTGTCTTTTTATTCCACTGCGACCTCCACCACTCTTCCAAGGGGCATTAAAACTGTCTTGTTAAGCTACTGTGACCTCCACGTCTCTTCCACGGGGCTTTGATATTGTCTTTTTATTCCACTGTAACCTCCACCACTCTTCCAAGGGGCATTAAAACTCTCTTGTTAAACCACTCTGAACTCCACCACTCTTCCAAGGGGCATTAAAACTGTCTTGTTAAACCACTCTGAACTCCACAGCTCTTCCAAGGGGCATTGACATGTTGTTTTTAATTACCTCTAACCTCCACGACTCTTGCAACAGGCATTGCATTTCCTCCTAATTTTTGTCAGCTTTTGCTTTTCAATGCATAGGCGAACACTAAGGGAGACCCACTCCCCAATAATGGGTAGAAGGTTTTTAATACGCTGTAATCCACGTCTGTTTCAAGGGGCATTGCAGTGCCTAATAATTTTTGGAAAGCCTTCCATTCCCTGCTTAGGCCAACAGTGTACAGGAGACCCAGTTGCTATAAATGGAAAAAACGGTTTAGTTAAGGCCCTCTGACCTCCATGTCACTTCCAAGGGGCATTGGAGTGCCTCGAAATTTTTGGTAGGTATTGCATTCACTGTATGCCTTATAACTGTGTAGCTGAACCGCTCCTTTTGGTACAGAAACATATCCTACAAGACATGTGTGGTTGGCTGGCCTGATATTGATGAGAATGGTCCCTGTTCCTCCTGGTCTTTCTCCTTTGCCACCACCTCATCCATTATTCATCACCTGAAGCTTTGTTTTAACGGGAGTCATAGAACTGGGATAGTAGCAGGAAAACATCCAGCAAGCCTCGAAGGAGGTAGAATATGCGCCAAAACGCTGACCACCTCAGGCCTAGCTGCTACTACATACATGCGCTTGCATTCCAAGGAACAGAAAGCTAAGGAGATGGATGGCCTCATGATCATGAATAATTTACTCGTTGTGTAGGAGGCCGACCACTGCTGCTGTCTACCTTCTGAACTTTGTGTTGAAGCCTGATTGACCCAGGACCCGCAATCCTCTATGTCTGGAGGACGTGTTGCATCCCAGTGTCCAACTGTGTCCCGGCTTCCACAATATTAACCCAGTGTGAAGGCGTCAGTGAGATGGACCATTCCTGGCCACATTCACTTGTCCACGTGTTTGTGGTTAGGCTGTCCTTCCCACTAAATGCACTGGGGAGGGCACAGGTAATGTTTTGGTATGCGCGCTTGTGTATAAGGCGCACCGGGACAAATAGGGGCGGCTGGGGACCGTTTATGGACACCCGGCCACCCCCACGTGGCTGGGGACTGTGTGTGGGCACCCGGCCGCGGGGCGGCTGGGGACTGAGTATGGACACCCGGCCGCCCCCTGGCGGCTGGGGACCAAGCGTGGACACCCGGCCGCCGGGCGGCTGGGGACTGAGTATGAATACCAGGCTACCGACGCAGCCATGACGTGGTGGCCAGATTCCACCTCCACATGCCTAAAAGGCCCAATTTCAAGTGCAAGCAAGCTAGCAGTATGGTATTGCAGCCTGGGGGTGGGTGGGTGGCAGGCTGCATACTTGCGCTTGTATTGCAAGTTATGGGGGAGGTACAATTGAACACTGCCCTGGGACAAGGACTTGCACGGGGATAGTTGCAAGTCTGCATCTTCTGATGCGGCAAGGATCACTTCTGATGGGCACACTTTTAGGCAGTGACCTAGGTGTCAGAGATGCTTCCAGGGGTCTTCCCCATGCTGTTCCCATGTCTTTTTAGCACTGTATGCATGTGTCACACAGCACATGGCCAGATAAGGTTGTAAAATGTTAAAATGACATTTCCCGGTGAATGCATTTGTCACGGTTGAAAGCAATACAAACGTGCAAAAACGCATAAAAAATGCTACTTGTGAACATAGCCCAAGGTGTGGAGGAGTATTTTTGTTTTTGGTTATTTATTTTACCTTATACACAAGTCTTTACCCTGGAAAGGATGTTCCTTAACCCCTTTCCGACCTGGTCAGTAATAGTACGCACCAGGTCGGGAAGGCCGGTTCAGCGGGGGCTCCGGCGGTGAGCCCGCACTGAAGCGAGCACATGTCAGCTGATTATTGGAATCGCAATCCACCCGCGGCTGTTAACATGTTAAATCTCTGACAGTGGCATTTAACTCGCGCTTACGGGAGTCCTAAGCCCCGCCCATCAGTGACCCCGTCACGTGATCGCGGGTCACCAATGGGTGGGCATGACAACTCAGGGTCTGCAGCAGACGCCTGTGGTTGTCATGTCTCAATTGCTATGAGCGCCACCTAGTGGTCAGCGCTCATAGCAAGTGAGCATTTCTCCTGCATACAAGCGATCTGCTCATCGCTTGTATGCAGTAGAAGCAATCAGACAACTTCTGCTTCTAGTCTCCTCTGGAGACTATAGAAGCAAGCAGAAAGTGTAAAAAAAAAGTTTTTAAAAAAATAAAAAATATGTAAAAGTTTAAGTCACCCCCCTTTCGCCCCATTCAAAATAAAATATATATATATAAAAAAAAAACCACATACACATATTTGGTATCGCCGCGTTCAGAATCGCCCGATCTATCAATATAAAAGAAGAATTAATACAATCAGTAAACGGCGTAACGAGAAAAAAATTTTAAACGTCAGAATTAAGTTTTTTTGGTCGCTACAACTTTGCAATAAAATGCAATAACGGGTGATCAAAACATCGGATCTACCCCAAAATGGTATTAATAAAAACGTCAGCCCGGCACTCAAAAAATAAGCACTCACCTGGCCCCAGATCCCGAAAAATGGAGAAGCTAAGGGTCTCGGAAAATGGTGCCATTTTTTTTGTTTTTTTTCGCAAGCTTTGGATTTTTTTTTCACCACTTAAATAAAAAAGAACCTATACATGTTTGGTGTCTATGAACTCATAACGACCTGGAAAATAATGATGGCAGGTCAGTTTTAGCAATCTGTGAACGTGGTAAAAAAAGGACCGAAAAAACAACTGTGGAATTGCATTTTTTTTGCAGTTTCACTGCAATTGGAATTTTTTTCCCATTTTCCAGCACACGATATGGTAAAACCAGTGATGGTGTTTAAAAGTACAACTCGTCCCACAAAAAATAAGCCCTCACATGGCCATATTGAGCGAAAATTAAAAAGGTTCTGGCTCTGGGAAGAAGGGGAGCAAAAAAGGAAAACACAAAAACAGAAAGACCCATGGTCGTTAAGGGATTAACATATTTCACAGGAAAGCACTTTCACTTTCGTTTTTGAACGTTTTATTGTGAGCCTGTAAAAGTGGCTTAATACCTCTGACCACATTGTTGACAGCAGTGACCTGGGGGTCAGAAATGCTTCCAGGGGCGATCCCCATGCTGTCCCCATGTCATTTGAGCACTGTCACTATCGTTTTGGGCACATTTTAGGCTTTCTACAGACTGCCGGGGGTGCCGCCGCAAAAATGTTCGGGTCTCCCATAGACTAACATTGGGCTCGTTGCTCGGGTCGAGCACCCGAGTATCACAGTGAGCTCGGCCCGAGCTTCGAGCACCCGAGCATTTTAGTGCTCGCTCAACACTAATATCAACCATTGAGGACTCTCAAATCTAAATATTTTTCTATCTACTGGCTAACACAGTACAAGAATATATGTTCTCCTCATGAGCATCTATGCCTCTTTTAATGCATCCCATTACTTTATTTGCCTTTGCAGCAGCTGCCTGACACTGGCCACTAAACATGAGCTTGTCGTCCACCAATACACCCAGGTCTTTTTCAGTTACAGTTTTTCCCAGTGTTTTACAATTAAGCATATAATTATACATTTTATTTCCTCTGCCCAAGTGCATTACCTTACATTTATCCCCATTAAAGCTCATTTGCCATTTATCAGCCCAAGCTTCTAGTTTACATAGATCCTCCTGTAATATAAAATTGTCCTCCTCTGTATTGATTACCCTGCAGAGTTTAGTGTCATCTGCAAATATTGAAATATTACTCTTTATGCCCCTACAAGATCATTAATAAATATGTTAAAAAGAAGGGGGCCCAATACTGACCCCTGTGGTACCCCACTGTTAACTGAGACCACTAATAACCACCCTTTATTTCCTATCACTGAGCCAATTCTTAACCCACATACATATATTTTCCCCTATCCCCATTGTTCTCATTTAATGCATCAACCTTTTGTGTGAAACCGTTTTATCAAAAGCTTTTGAAAAGTCCATATACACAACATCCTCTGCATTTCCTCGGTCCAGTCCGGAACTTGCCTCCTCATAAAAACTGATCAGATTAGTTTGACAGGAACGGTCCCTCGTAAACTCATGTTGATATTGGGTCATGAGGTTATTCCTCTTCAGATACTGTAGTATAGCATCTCTTAGGAAACCCTCCAGGATTTTACCCACAGTAGAGGTTAAGCTTACTGGCCTATAATTTCCAAGTTCAGTTTTTGTCCCCTTTTTGAATATTGGCACCACATTTGCTATACGCCAGTCCTGTGGTACAGACCCTGATATTATGGAATCTTTAAAGATTAAAAATAATGGTCTATCTATGACGTTACTTAATTCCTGCAGTACACGCGGGTGTATCCCATCCCGGCCCGTGGATTTGTCAACTTTAGTGATTTTTAGACGCCGCCGTACTTCCTGCTGGGTTAAGCAAGTGACATTTAATGGAGAATTTTTGTTATCACTAATCATGTTTTCTGTCATGCGATTTTCTTGTGTAAATACGGTTGCAAACAAATCATTTAGCATATTGGCTTTTTCCTCATCCTCATCCACCATTTCACCCAGACTGTTTTTAAGGGGGCCAACACTATCATTTTTTAGTTTTTTACTATTTATGTAGTTAAAGAATATTTTGGGATTATTTTTACTTTCTCTGGCAATGATTCTCTCTGCCTCAATCTTTGCTGCCTTGATTTGGTTTTTACAGAATTTATTTAATTTTCTATATTCATTTAATGCCTCATCATTACCTACTTGCTTTAGTTCTCTAAATGCTTTCTTTTTGTCACTTATAGCTCTATTTAGCCATAGTGGTTTCCTCCTATTTCTAGCATGTTTATTCCCATAGGGTATATATTGTACACAGGTCCTATTCAGGATGCTAATAAATGTCTCCCATTTGCTTTGTGTAGCTTTATGTCTCAGGATATCGTCCCAGTTTATTGCACTAAGATCATCTCTCAACCGTTGGAAATTTGCCTTCCTGAAGTTTAGTGTCCTTGTAACCCCTCTACTACACATCTTATTAAAGGATACACGAAAGCTTATTATTTTGTGATCACTATTACCCAAGTGACCCCCAACTCGTATATTTGATATGCGGTCTGGCCTAATGATTAATATTAGGTCTAGTAGTGCCCCCCTTCTTGTTGGGTCCTGAACCAGTTGTAAAAGGTAATTGTCTCTCATAGTTGTCAAAAACCTATTACCTTTGCTTGAACTACAGGTTTCTTTCCCCCAATGTATTTCAGGGTAGTTGAAGTCCCCCATAATAATGACTTCTCCTTGAGTCACTGCTTCATCTATTTGCTTTACGAGGATATTCTCTGCTGCTTCCATTATTTTTGGAGACTTATTACAAACCCCTATCAGTAATTTATTATTTTTTCCCCCTCCTCTTATCTCCACCCACAGGGACTCTACATTTCCATTAGATTCACATATATCCTCCCGCAAGATGGGTTTTAAGGATGATTTTACATATAAACACACACCCCCCCCTGTCTTGTTTGTACGGTCATTTCTGAACAGACTATAGCCCTGTAAATTAACTGCCCAGTCATGGCTCTCGTCCAACCACGTCTCAGATATCCCCATCATGTCATAATTATTTTCCAACAAAATTAATTCTAATTCCTCCATTTTGTTGGTGAGGCTTCTGGCATTAGTGTGCATGCATTTTATGTATCTCTCTGTACCTCTATTCCTTCTTACTTTATTGACTGTTCTAACCCCACCCCCAATTTCTTTATTTGTGTCCAGGTCACTATCTGCACTATCTTCCCCACCTATAAAATGAATACCCTCCCCCCAATCCCTAGTTTAAACACTCCTCCAACCTTCTAGCCATTTTCTCCCCCAGCACAGCTGCACCCTCCCCATTGAGGTGCAGTCGGTCCCTAGCGTAAAGTCTGTAGCCAACTGAGAAGTCTGCCCAGTTCTCCAGGAACCCAAATCCCTCCTTCCATAGTAATTTTTGATCGCTGTTTATTCTGATTTTTCAGACACAGAATGAGCAAAAAACAGCCATTCAGTTATTGATTTTATTTTTTGATCCGTTCGCCGTACAGTAAAAGTCATAAGACCGATTTGTTCGTCGGGTCAGTACGATTACAGCGATATCAGATTTATATATTTTTTTTTTGCTTTGATATTTTTACACACTAAAAACAGTATTTTATAAAAAAGAATTTGATTTTGCATCTGAGAGCTGTAACTTTTTTTATTTTTTTGCCGAATGAGCCACATTATGGCTTTTTTTTTAGCAAGACTGTTTGTCATTTTTATCTATATAATTTTTTTTTATGTGCGACTTTTTGATCACTTTTTATTCACTTTTTCGTGAGTCAGTATGATGAAAAAGTGTCATTTTCGGCGTGTTTTTTATCTTTATTTTTTACAGCGCTTGCTAAAAGGACTAAATAACGCAACAGTTTTTGTAGAGCGGGTCATTCCAGACGCAGCGATACCAATTATGTGTACGTTTTTTCGTTTATTTTTGTTTTATCCCAAGCGCTACGTTTTGAGCGGTAAAATGGATTTAAGTGATTTGTGTGAACTTTTTGTGTGTTTTTTTTACTTTTTTACAGATTTTATTTAACTTATTTTTACTTTTTCACTAAGTCCCACTGTGGAACATGTGTGATTTTCACTTTTATTGTTGATCTCATACTCTGCAGTACCTCTGTACTGCAGTGCATGAGATCTGTCAGAGAGTCATGTCTGAGTCATTGACTCTGCCTGTGAGAGTCAGCTTATTACTGGCTCTCACAGGCCACCATACCCTGGGATCATCACATGATCTCTGGGTAACATGATAACCATCGGGACCCGCGATTCTTATCACGGGGGTCCGATGGTTACTAAGGGGGTCGCAAGACCCCCTTGTAACAACTTAAATACCTCTGTCACGATTGACAGCGGTATTTAAGAGGTTAATCGGCCCCGATCGGCATCGTGACAGGCCGGTGCCGATGCTGCTGGGAGTCAGCTGTCATACACAGCTGACACCCGCAGGAATCGCCACCGCTGGGTGGCGCTATACACTTATTCTGCAGCGTCGCATTTTTACGACGCTGTGGAATAAGTACCCTTAATGACTGCCGTATAAATGCGTTAAGGCGGTCGTTAAGGGGTTAAAAATGCAGAATCCCAAGATATAAACATAATAAGCAAATCCCTGCAATAAATGAATAAAGAGCAATAGTGTGTGAAAATAATATAGGTACTTAGTTAACTTAATTTTGATCAAAAAAATGCAAAAGCCATCTCACTACATCACGGTGACCCTAATCGGGACGGTGCTAACCTCTAATATTAAAATGTTATCGTTTGTCAAGTGACATGCATGTGATAAGGGCTGAGAAGGACTGAACCCAGCTAGTGGACACGCAGCAATGGGAAACCACATAAATACAATGCCCAGCTCATAGAAAAGGCAGGCCACAGGCCGTTCCTAAATATCTGCCAATGTGAAATGTCGGCAATTACTTAACAAACGAGCAAAACATTTGTTGGGTGACTGGATTATTTAGTTTTCACAAAAATCATCCTTTTTGGTAGAACATTGTCCCAATTAAATTGGAGATATATGGTATTGGAGCAGATCAATTGCATTGTCCCCTTCCTTTTTCAGCAACCTGCTTACAATGCTGATAAACAAGTGTAGAAAAACTTGCATATAGTCGAGCAGTGTTGATTTTACAGTCTGAATTTGGCTTGTGTACATGCATCCTAAATGTTTCTGCGTGATGGTGCAATGTGTTAGCATTTGGGGCCCTCTTTCAATTCTGGTTCTAAAACTGGCCCTGGATATAGTGCTTGTCTAGGATAAGCACGCTGTGCATGAAACAAACTTTTCGGTGGAGAGATCTCTATTATCCCAAGACATTCTAATTAATGAAGCACATGAAAAGAAATAAAACTGCAAAAAAAAAATGAAAAAGTCTGCTAAGAAATAAATAAAACAGTAAAATAAATGATACAATAAACAGCAGAGAAAAGCATTGATCTACTCCTCCGAAATAACTGAACTCTTAATTAGTCAGTGAATGCTATATAAAAACCTCTCAGTTGTCAGCTTCTGGCAATGAAGTCATCTACCGATCTGAGCTCAATGTAGTCCTTTTGGTTAAAGCTCTGTTTATCCTTAGGACATATCTTTAAAGTGGATTTTTGCAGAAAATGCCAGACTTGCAAAAAAAATTGCTCTTTCAATTATAAAATGTTAATTGCACCAGGATAGAATAAAATATCGCTATGAAGCAAAATTCTTTTGCAATTATTTTATACTTTCTTTTCACGAATCAATTCTAAAAAAATGATGAAAATTAAATTAAAGGTGAACTAACAGCATAATGTAGAAAACTTAGTTTGTTGACTAATAAGAAAACTGTTAGGAGCTTACATTAATATCACTTAGAGCGGATATAAAGTCGTAGCTCATGTCACAGTTACTGCATGAATTGTTAATATCACACATAGTGATTTTCCAATTTGTTGGGCCATTTTAGCTTGTCTAGCTACATGGTAGAGTTTAATAGATAAATCATGAGCTTTTCAATTGCTTTTCATAATGTTAAAAGGATGTCATTAAAGCCTATGGGTGATGGATGCTACTGTTAGGCGTCATTCACAGTCATCTATAGTCACTCGTAAGCTTTAATGGCATCTGTTTATAGGATATGTCCTAAAAAGCTTTTAACAGGGCTTTTGACAGCTGACATACAGTGGCATCCATCACCCTTATGCACCCATGTTACACAATGTAAACTGTTAGTATACATTTTATTACTGCACTCAGTGAAATCAAATAGTGGAAACTACTATGTCATTACTACCTATTTTTATAATTGTTCACATAAATCTGTAGTACAAGTAGCTTTTAGTTCCCCTTTACTACCTGCAGAGAATAAAGTCTAAAGTTAAATTATTAGCATGAAATCATAAATAATGGAAAAGTAAGAAGGGGGAAGAGGGAGGTGTAGCTGCAGTCTTTCTCAGTGCTATTTGTATATGTTCAAATAAATGAACAAAATAATAAGAAATAGACCCATTATTTACTCTCCTATTCTCACTTCATCCCTCCATTCATTTCATCCACCATTTTATGTTTAATTCTCTCTACCCTCTTAAAATTTCAACCCATTTCTCTGTTTTTCCATGGTGCTTCAGACTAAACAAATACTACACTGTGTATTATGGGGAACTCCCTTCACATGGTTCACCAATGGTTCTCAGGCAGGGATTTCCATTCCCATGCTCTGCAGAGAGTTAACATAGGTTTTTTCCTTTCTCAATGCATCAACTCAACAAAGAGTTTTTCTCTTCTCACATTCCCCTCCACACTTCATATCCAATAAATAATTTTGGTATCTATGAATAAACCTATCTTTCAAACTGTCAAGTCATATTATTTAATTTTTATTTTTTATTTTTTAATATATAAATACATGTATACATACTGTATATATATATTTGTTTCATTTTTTCTTATTTTTAATTATTATTTTTCTATAATGTATTTAATTGCTTACAACAATATTTGAACATATAAAAACATTTTTTAATAAAATGCGCATTTTTTAGTGCACATCTTTTTTCCTTCCCAGCTTTATTTGCAATTGACAATGGTTACATCACATGCACCTCATATGGGTGTCTATTTCAATTGTTGCTCTTTTTTGAATTTTCAAGCTATTTAAGCCTGTTCACTCTTTACTCTATACAACTGTTTTAGTTTCCTGATGAAGAAGTTTGCTAACTAAATCGCATATGAGACCTTTATTCTTAATACAGAACAGCCAGCACATATTTACCCACTCTTCCCCATTACTCGATTAATACTCGATCCTCCAACCAGTTGGGGTTGCAGTAGCTGGTGCCGCTACCTGCGCTAACTTTTGTTGTGGGTCACACAACCTCTCAATGTGAGCAGCTATCACATCCTTTTTTCCTTCACTGGTTAATGGCTAAAACTCTATTGTTCTTGTATTGTACCCCTTTTTTCCTCTAGCCTTCAAATCCTGACTCTGATGGTCTTTAGCTTATGCTGTGCGTCCCCTCCTACTTTGTACTCCACTCAGCGTAGTCTAATTCAGGATTAAAACAAACAAAAAAAATCTGCACTTGCATATCTTCTTATCTTCTGTTTAAACAACAATTCTCTGGACGCCCCTCTTTCCTGATGAAGGAAGATTCATTTTCCAAAATGCGTTGGATGTATGTAAAGGTGTATCTTCAGCAGCTAGCGTGACATCAAAGAAGCTAGCTGTTAGTCCTGTGCTTTCACATTCAGAGCAATGCTGATGGCCAGAGGACCTCCATTCACAAGATGAAGAGACAATATGAAGAGTCTTGTGAAGTTTGCTATAACGTTGTTGATACAGGTGGCATAGCACACTGATGGTTACCAGAGCACTAAATGCACTCACATGCAGTCTCTGGTGGGACCAATGTCCAAGTATAAAGAGCGGTAAGTTCTGATATATAATCCAGCTAGATCCCCACAAAATGTATTTTTGATTTACGTAAAACCTAGTTGATGTGATAAAGTGCTATTTATTTGTCTGTTTAGATATGGAAGGAATTGGAGAGCTTTCCTGAACTTTGCTCTGCACCGATCTTTTCATATAGTGCAATCTTCATTTTTGTAAATATTATAATTCAGTATTGAACAAACAGGCTACTCCAAAGGCCAACAGGGCCAGACTTTACTGTAGATATATTTCAGGTCTGCATTGACAGGGATCTTCTTTAGAATCCAAGAGAGCCTGGCTACAACCTCCCCAGGATTTAACAAGGTTGTCCAGCCTAAGGCTACAAGTCTTCAGTCACTCAGTGTGACTGCAGACTTGTAAATCCTCACATCGCGCACACTGCATGCTTCAGGGATCCTCCAGTTCTGGTACCAGGAGCACGTGACCACAGGTATGTGATTCGCATACATGCGGTCATGTGCCAACTATATGCATGTGTGTTGACTGAGTCTGGACAAGTCTAGTCGGAATGTAGCTGGAAGTATGCAAATCACATACTTGCGGTCACTTTATCACCCATTCCCGGTGCTAGCACCGGAGAATCCTCACAGTGTGCATTGTTTGACATAGCTTGACTACATACTTGTTGCCTAAGGCCGGACAACCCTATTGAACACCCCTGCTCATATTGCCGAGCCCCATCAAACTCTCTAGATGTCAACCCCTCAGGCTGACAGTACACTCAACCAATACTGCTTTAGCAGCAAACTGCACACAGTCACAGCCCACACAGAACACAGCTAAGCACTCCTCTATTGATAAGAGTCTACTAATAGTCATTATGCTTCATGTAACATGCTGTAGATCCCTTTTGACAAAGTCGCCATACTGCTTTCCTCTCAAAAGTTTGCTCAGTTTTGGCTGGCGAACTTCCTTCTCTTCTCTCTCAGCACAAGTCCGGACAGTGACGAGGAGGAGTAAGGGAACATAACTGATCTCCTGAGACACATAGAGAAGAATTCTTTATTATTTCTCAGTTTGAGTTGTAATATAAAAGAAATTAAATTAATTCAACATTATTTTTTATTTCATTTAATAATTAATCAAAACTCCAACGTAGACACTTTTTATTAAGTCCGAAATGTCTTGATGATTGAATAATATGTAATCCACATTAGATGAATCTCAGAATATGAGAGAATCATATTTGTTAGTCTAGTTTTCTTCATTTCTGATGCATAGGAATCAAGCACGCTGTACAAAACATTAGTCAAATTTAAATGTCATTTTGTAATACCATCCACTATCGCATTTTATTTCCTATGATTTCCATGGAAATACATTAGCATAAATTATTTTCTGAGAAATAAGGTTCACCTTTTTATACCAGTCAGTCCATATTAGCAAATTGCAGTCACTCAGTTAGTGCAGGGAGCAATAATTCTGACTGCTACATAAAACATAGTGCATGTTTTTATGGAGATACCTATCAGGTCTGCCTAATAAAAATCCAGAGCTATAGAATATTTGTTTTACGAGTAAACTGCAATCATGCAAGAAAGTGGAAGACTGTGAACAATTGCTGTAATCCCGGTATTGTGTTATAGATTAGCACTCACTGATGCGAAATACTAACAGCCGTGATTACCATCAGAAGGGACAAGATGATACATTTATTTTTTGTCCTCATTGTAAAACTTTTACATACGACAATCATCCGAAATAATAATACAAACATGTTATGTCCAGGAATTAAAATTATAAGGTACTTTTTCATTATCTGGATGTCACCAGGAGACTGTAACGCCTTCTTCACCTACTCTGTACTTATCTCTAAGTGCATCCCTCAAAGACCTTATAAAGGGAGTCCTATAGCTGTAGAAAAAAGACCTGGACCGCATATCCAAAACTCATGGGATCTGTTGAGGCCAAGCAAAAATGTACTAACCTGATTATGAGGTTCTTAGCTAACATTCTGATCAGGCTGTATGAAGTGCACTGCCACGGCACAGCGAAACTCTTAGAGAGTCCCTAACATTAAAGGCTACCGGTGCCAAAGTGCTACCACATCAGCTGGGAGAGCAACTTAGATGCCCTACAGCACCCATGCTGCAAGGCAAAGCCTTAACTGTAGAAAAAGACTTGGACTACACATCCAATATATTGATCTATACAAAACTGAACACTAGGTTTTTAGATAACATTCTGATCAGACTGTATGAAGCACACTACCTTGTTACAGCAAAACTTTTAGAGGGTCAATGGACGCCATACTGCACCAATATCTAGTGAGAAAAAGCTAAACAACTTACTTTTTGCATTTTTAAATTAGCAGGAGAGTGCAAGAGGGGAAAAGCCTATTTTTGCTCTCAGTATTCTTTCTAAAACCATGCAAAAGGGGAGTTTTTAACTCCTTTCACTAGGTGTTAGTACTGTGTAGAAGCCATGGTGTTGTGGTGGGGTTTGTTTTACAGCATGAGTGCTGTGGGGCATCTGGAACCCTCCCCTGCTGATGTTTATCGCTTTGGTGCTGCCATAGTGTAAATCATATGCATAAATGCCTCTCGAAAAAGCACCCGCGAAACGCGCGTCGAGGCAGTCCTCCACGACAGACACCTGCCCTCATGTGGTCCCCTTTCTACATGTGACAATATCTGGGGTGAGTCACCATTGTCCTGCATATGATTTACACTATGGCAGCTGACTAATGGTACAGGACTATGGTATACGTGATCCCCATATATTTTGTGGTATATTGAATTGTCCATGTACACCACCTCTTTCTGCCCCGGTCTATTTCTCTTTTCTGCCCTTACTGCTTTTTCATTTTTATTTAATATTTCTTACATTTCCTCCATTTTAGGAGGATATGTGTGCAATACTTGTATGTTTCATGGTATTTATGTAACATTTTGAATATATCCATATCACCCTTCTTTTGGGCTATAGATTAAGTGGGGTCTTTTGATCTGCATGTCTGCACTTTACATTACATTTTTTGCCATTAATAAATGGAGTTTTATATGAATTATTAATAAAGCTTTTTTATGCCAATACGCTCGTTTCTCCTCCTGTCTTTATATCTTTGCAAAGTGGTATTGGAGTGCATCCTAATTTTTGGCAGCCCTTGCACTTACTGCATACGCATTAACAGTATAGGATACCCACTCCTTAATAATGGGAAGACCAATTCAAATTGATTCTATATTCTACAATATTACCTCTATTATCTTCAATTCGTGTATAGGTGAGCTATCGCACTATGGATAGCGTATTACATTCATCCAACCAGGGATTATTGCCTTATACTCCTTGAGGCTGCAACCAACCCCCCCCAAAAATCTATTCTATTCCCTATTGATACCGCTGTTAGCTGCATTTACAATAGGGACAGGTGCTAGGTATCAGCAGCTGGAAATGAGTGTTCATTCTGGTCGCATACATCTATTACACTGTCTATAACTTGATTGCTTTTTTCCAAAAATCATTGATAGATTAATGTTTTTTAATATAATCTGCCACGTACCAAAAAAAACCCTTCGGAGCCAGTTAAAATCTTTTTTATTTCCTACAATATTACCTCTCTTATTTGAAGTTCATGTATGGGTGTGCTATCGCACTATGGATAGTTTTGTGCCTTTATCTGGCACGTTGCATCCTTTTCCTAATCCATCAGCCAATTTAGCCTCCATTTACTATTCCCTTTAATAATATGGCTATACATTGACATTAAGATGCCATAAATTGTGGTAAAATAGCAGCCACAATGTAATTGCATTTGTTTGGGAGAAAATATAACTTTTAATAATTTCTGATATGATCTAATTTTTTTTATGACACATGGGTCATTAGGTAGTAAGAAGAAAATCTAACTACAGTTGTTAGTGTTGAGAGAGCATGCTTGACACTGCTCGGTACTCGCCCGAGCATCTCACTACTCGGGATGTTCGGCGAGCACCGAGCATTTTCAGGTTACTCTGGCGGGAGCTCGGGTCTCCGCCCTGCATGTTTGGCGCTCTTTACAGAGCCAATGAACATGCAGGGATTGCCAGCCAGTCACTGTAATGCCACAGCCATGTTGGTTGTGGGCATTACAGTGATTGGCTGGCCGCACAGCGTCACCTTGAGTATTTAAAATCGGGTGCCGCCATCTTGGACACAGTCGCTCCAGATCAGACAGTGCTGCTGAGCTAAGGATAGATTTATACTGCAAAATAGGTAGTGTAGGGTCTCTAAAGCCTGCAAAATCAAACAAACAGTCCTTCTGAGGACTAATATCCATCCCAGATATCAGGCAGGCAGGCAAGCAGGCTGTATAGGAGACGCAGTGGTTATACCAACAAACACTGCATTACAGTCCTGTTTGCTGCTGCTTCTCAAATTGCTAAACTTAGCCCCAGGTCTCAGGGGCCAGGAAAAATCCTTTTTTTTCCATCTAAATCCTCTTATTTTTACCTTATACATAAGTCTTTACCCTGGAAAGGATGTTCCTTAACATATTTCACAGGAAAACCGTTTCAGTTTAGTTTTTGAACGTTTTATTGTGAGCCCATAAAAGTGGCTTAATACCCCTGACCACGTTGCTGACAGCAGTGACCTGGGGGTCAGAAATGCTTCCTGGGGCGATCCCCATGCTGCCCCATGTCTTTTGAGCACTGTCACTATCGTTTTGGGCACTTTTTAGGCTTTCTACAGAGTGCCGGGGGTGCCACCGCAAAATGCTCGGGTCTCCCATAGACTAACATTGGGCTTGTTGCTTGGGTCGAGCACCCGAGTATCACGGTGAGCTCGGCCTGAGCTTCGAGCACCCGAGCATTTTAGTGCTCGCTCAACACTAATAGTTATTAATGTGTATACTATTTTCCCTTGTGCCTGAATTTTTGCAAAGTCAAACATACTTTTGAAGATTTTCTAGCATACTGATGATGTCGTAGATGGTCTCTTGATACACTAATAATTATTAATGATACACAGATGTTTTTTTCTGTCGATCATATCCAAATATACACTTTTCAACATGGAAAAAAGCCAATCAGAGTCTAATGCATATCTGAATTGTAAAAAGATCATTCTGGTCGCATACATCTCTTACACTGTCAATAAATTGATTACTTTTCTCCAAAAATCATTGATAGATAAATGTTTTTTTTAATATAATCTGCGCTCAGAAATTCATCAAAGCAGGCAGGGTTGCTTGCATTCCTCGACAGTTTGGTGCTGCCACGTGCCCAAAAAAATCCCTTCGGAGCCAGTTAAAATCTATTTTATATTCTACAATATTACCTCTCTTATCTGAAGTTCATGTACGGGTGAGCTATCGCACTATGGTTAGCGTATTAAACACATCCAGCCAGGGATTATTGCCTTATACTCCTTGCTGCTGCAAGCAAACAAAAAAATATTCTATTCCCTATTGATACTGCTGTTATCTGCATTTAGAATAGGGACAGGTGCTGGGCAGTAACATCGACTGGAAATTAGTGTTCATTCTGGTCACATACAGTACAGACCAAAAGTTTGGACACACCTTCTCATTTAAAGATTTTTCTGTATTTTCATGACTTTGAAATTGTACATTCACACTGAAGGCATCAAAACTATGAATTAACACATGTGGAATTATATGTTTAGCAAAAAAGTGTGAAACAACTGAAAATATGTCTTATATTCTAGGTTCTTCAAAGTAGCCACCTTTTGCTTTGATGACTGCTTTGCACACTCTTAGCATTCTCTTGATGAGCTTCAAGAGGTAGTCGCCGGAAATAGTCTTCCAACAATCTTGAAGGAGTTCCCAGAGATGCTTAGCACTTGTTGGCCCTTTTGCCTTCACTCTGTGGTCCAGCTCACCCCAAACCATCTCGATTGGGTTCAGGTCTGGAGACTGTGGAGGCCAGGTCATCTGGCGTAGCACCCCATCACTCTCCTTCTCGGTCAAATAGCACTTACACAGCCTGGAGGTGTGTTTGGGGTCATTGTCCTGTTGAAAAATAAATGATGGTTCAAGTAAACGCAAACCGGATGGAATAGCATGCCGCTGCAAGATGCTGTGGTAGCCATGCTGGCAGGGCCGGCGTCAGCACTCGGTGCACCCGGGCAAGTGCCGGGGCCCTGAGCAAGCGGGGGAGCCCACTCGCCGTCGGGCACCCCGCTACGCTATGGGACCCGTGAGTGGAGGAGAGCGGTGCCAGCGCCCACCCATTCCACTTGATCAGGGCCCCGGCAGCTGGCACAATGCTTACCCCCCCTTGCCTCCGCAGATCGGCTGTCTCCCTGCTGCGTGCTCCCTGTGACGTCTCAGGTCAGAGGGCGCGGTGACATCTTTACACCGCGCCCTCCCCTGAGCCGTCACAGCGCAGAGTGGGAAGACGCCGGCGACGCTGGAGTGAGTATTTGATTTTTTTTTTAATGTTTGGAGGCATGGGGCATTAAAAGGGGGGGTGACATCCTGCATGGGGCATTAAGAAGGAGGGAGTGACATACTGCATGGGGCATCAAAAGGGGGGGTGACATGCTGTATGGGGCATTATAAAGAGGGGGGGAGTGACATCCTGCATGGGGCATTATATGGGGGGAATCAGTGGCAGACCACGCGACTGCTATGGGGCCCGTTAGCCGGGGGGCCCCATAGCAGTCCAGGGGTGGACATACCGCGGCCGGTATAGCTGCGCCGGGTCCCCACCATGCAGCTGCACCAAGGTGCCCGCAAGGTGCAGCTGCTCCCTGCACGCGGTGGTCAGGGAGCGATCCCAGCAGCTCTGCTGCTGTCAGGAGGAGAATAGCAGCAGAGCTGGAGGGTTCGTCCTCTGCTTCCTCCCTGACCCAGGCACGCAGCTTGATGACGTCATCATGCAGCACGCATCTGGGTAAGGAAGGAAACTGCGGGCAACCAGAAGGATGCTGCTGCAGGGGAGCGAGCTGAGGTAAGTTGTTGGTTTCTTTTTGTTTTTTTTTACTGAAATGCTGGGGAGGGGAGGTGGGGGGAGAGCAATTGTGGGATGGTGGGGCAGGGGAGAGGAATGATGGGCTGGGAAGAGCAATAATGGGGCTGATGGGACTGGGGAGAGCAATGATAGGGCTGGGGAGAGGGCTGATGGGGCTGGGAAGAGGAATAATGGGGTTGATGGGGCCGGGGAGAGCAATAATGGGGCTGATGGGGCTGTGGAGAGGAATAATGGGGTTGATGGGGCTGGGGAGAGCAATAATGGGGCTGATGGGGCTGGAGAGAGGAATGATGGGGCTTGGAATAGGAATAATGGGACTAATGGGGTTGGGAAGAGAAATAATGGGGCTGGGGAGAGGAATGATGGGACTGGGGTGAGGAATAATGGGGTTGATGGGGCTGGGGAGAGGAATAATGGGATAGTAGGGCTAGGGAGAGCAATGATGGGGCTGAGGAGAGGAATGATGGGGCTGGGAAGAGCCATAATGGGGCTGATAGGGCTGGGGAGAGCAATGATAGGGATGGTGGGGAAGGGGAGAGCAATGACGTGTTGCTGGGAGAGAGCAATGATGGGGGTGCTGGGACAGATCAATGGTGGGGGGCTGGGAGAGAGCAATGATGTGGGGCTGGGAGAGAGCAATGATGGAGGTGCTGGGACAGAGTAATGATGGGGGTGCTGAGAGGAAATGATGGGGGTGCTGGGAGAGAGCAATGATGGGAGTGCTGGGAGAAGCAATGATGGAGGTGCTGGGACAGAGCAATGATGGGGGGCTGAGAGTGAGCAATGATTAGTGCTGAGCCACCCCCGTAGTGTTCGAGTTCGGTTCGGTTCGTCGAAGACCCGTGTGTTCGCCGAACTGTTTGTCGAACTGTTCGTCGAACACCTTCGAACACCGTTAAAACCAATGGCAGGCAAACAAAAACACATAGAAACACATAGAAAACACCTTCAAAGGTGTCCAAAAGCTGACAAACTGCTCAGAAGACACAACTAACACATGGAAAAGTGACAAGTACATATAGTCATGCGAAAAGAAAAGAGGTGGAGGAGTAAAAGGAGGGGGAGACACAGATATAGGCATGTCATGCCCTTCTAAAATCCAAAAAGTGAGAAGCCGACACGCTCAGTCCGCTCCTGCCCGTGCCACCTCCGTGTCGCCGGGTTTGTGCCAGAGCCGCGGTGAACCCTGACGGCCAGCCCCCCTCTCCCAATACTGGTGCCTGTCCGCTGGTGGGTCGAGCGAGCCCCCCTGTGGTGGAGGCAGCTCTAAGCTTTTTAATTTAAATTGTCTCTCTAATTTGAATAAATACATTTTAAATCCATTTACAAGGATCTATTGGAGGGCAAGTCTCATGCCAGCAGCCGCGTAATTCCAGCTCCAGTAGCGTCCACTAAAGCTGCTGCAGTTAAAAAGCTTTTATAAGGATCGAGCTCGGCTGTCCACCGCAAGGCATCCTACTGCCAGTCCGAGCCCCTATGCCTTGGGGTGCCTCCTGATGCTCTTCACTGAGTATCCCGTGGTCCCGAAGCATTTCCTTTGAAAAAATGAAGTGTCCAAACTACAGGTGGTGTAGCTTGCTTAACAGCCGGGATAATCCGCTGACTAGCAGACCCTGCTACTAGGCACAAAGTATTTCCTGGGCTAGATGCAGTTAAAAATTTGTAATTAGATACTCTCGTTGGATGCTGAGAAATCATTCCATAGAGTCTCCTGGCACACCATATATGATTCTCTTAAAAAGCTTGGGGTAGGGGTCTAGGGGACCCTTTTATAGCCAAAATCACGGCCCTGTATCGCAATACGTCACCTAGGCTGAAGATAAATGGAACTGTAGCACCCTGAGGGCTCGGTTGCTACAGAGGTATTGCACCTCACCCAGAGGTGTGATATCTCACTCTCAGGTAAGGATGTAGTGTGGATCAGGACCCGACACCTGCATGCATTACACCACATTGCCGTGGGGCAGGGTGACCAATATGCCCCTGAGATGGGCACGACAGTCCCTGTCCCTGGCTGGAGTGGGGGGAGGGAACACTGAGGAAGGGGAACCCTGTAGTGCAGGAGCAGGGAGGAAGAAGTTCCTGGGTGCATTGAGAAGGGAGTATAAAAGGTGGGCACCATCTTAGTTCAGTGCAGAGAAGTCTGAGCAGAAGTGGCAGGGAGCAGGGGCTCTGCATGAGCTCTGCTCCGGAGGCGGGCCTAGTAACAGAGGCCCAGGCCTGGAAGAGGGAGAAGGAAGGAAGAGGAGCGGAGAAGGCTCCAGGAACGAGGAACGAAGGGATCTCAGGGGTGCGGACGGGCGAGTCGCCACCGCACGCCCGAATCCACCTGCGTGGAGGGGTCAGGCCAAAGGGGGAGACCGGTCCCCGAAACTAGTGGAGGCAGGAAACGACCCTCAGCTAGAAACAGGAGGCTGTGACATTTTATGTGGCGCAACCCCTCGCTACACCCGCTAGGAAGGCACCACATAGGGTCAGGGAAACTGTCGCCAAGTTTACCAAGAGGAGGCCCGAGGCAGCCGGACAGAAGGGTTGGTAAGAAAGGCCAGACAAAGGACACACAAAGGGGGTCCTGTGAAGCACTCCAAAGTTATCTGGGAGTTGTCTGAGCCCCTCACCTGGTGAGCACAGTACGACGTGGGCAGCCATTACCTGCAGACGTGGTCTGGATAATAAGAAGTGTGAGTAAAGGCCCTGGACTGCATCACTGACTCCGTGTCATTACTGCTGCTGCCCTGCACCATCACCCCCATCCTCCGCATACACTGCCCTGAGGCTATACTCCTCCCGTGGGGAGTTATGCTACGCTCTGCTGCACCCACAACACCAGCCTCAGCGGTCTGCCCTGGAGCGGCGGTTCACTCTGACCGCAATCCACGGGTGGCGTAGTCGGACATTTAAACATCAAAACCACATAAATAGTTCCGCCACTGGTTTGACCGCCCTGAGCCATGGAACCGGGTTGCCGCCACGGAGACTACAACCACCAGCATCCACCAAAAAGGGTCCGGCTCCAGGTGTCCCAAGGCCCAGGGGGCGCGTCAGAACATTTTCATCACCTTTGACAATCACCAATGGGACAAGGCAGGGATGTTCTCTGTCCCCTCTCTTATACATCCTAGTGACGGAGCACCTGCTCTCATCAATTCGCCATAACCCCAATATTAGGTGGATTGAGGTGGGAGGCACCGAGTACAAGTCCTCTCTATTTGCTGATGATGTCCTAGTATATATCACTCAATCACATATATCCATCCCTGCTGTTATGGCTGAAATAGATCACTTTGTTACATGGTCAAATTTTAATATCAATGCAGCGTAGTCTGAGGCCCTCGATGTCTCCCTCCCCAAATCCATATAGGATTCCATCCAGTCCAACTTTCCCTTTGCCTGGCCCTCACAGGGTATCAAATACTTAGGAATTCCTATTCATAGAGACCTCTCCCATCTATGTTATCTTAATTTTGGGCCCTTTATTGAACAACTCCATACAGACCACGGTTGGCAAGTTAGAACTGTAAGATTCACTACGTGAACCACTGGTGTTTTGTGGAAAAGCACATGTACACTGTGTTCCAAATTATTAAGCAAAAAGTGTTTAGGAGTGATAAGGGAAGAATTTGTTTGTTTGTCAGTTAATCTCATTGATGGTGATGTGTGTCAGGGCTCTTTATATCACTGTAAGCAATTGCAGACACCTGTGCTAATTAGTTTGGCAGGTGTGTCCAATGAAAGGCAAGACTACTTAAGAAGGCTGTCTCACATTATTAAGCAGCCTACATTTTCTGCCAAAATGGGAAAGAAAAAGGATGTGTCGGCTGCTGAGAAGCAACAAATTGTGGAGTGTTTAGGTCAAGGCATGACTACAATCAACATTGTGCGATGATCAGGATGAAGTGTCTTGGCAATCAAGAAGTATGTAGCTGATTCACAGTACACACGTGTGCGTGCTGATAAGGGCAAATTGAGGACTCTTTCCTACAGGCAATTACGTCAGGTTGAAAGAGCAGCGGCAAAAAAGCCTTGTCATAGCAGCAGACAAGTTTTTGAAGCTGCTTGTGCCTCCAACGTCCCCCGAACAACAAGATGCAGGGTCCTTCAGAGGTTTGCAGCTGTGCATACGCCATCCTGTTGACCTCCTCTATCCACTTCACACAAGCAGAAACGGCTCCAGTGGGCCAAACATTACATGAAGACTGATTTCAAAACTGTTTTGTTCACGGATGAGTGCCGTGCAGCGCTCGATGGTCCAGATGGATGGAGTGGAGGATGGCTGGTTGATGGACACCCCACGCAAACACGGCTACAGCGCCAACAAGGAGGAGGTGGAGTAATGTTTTGGGCTGGAATCATGGGGAGAGAGATTGTCGGCCCCTTTAGGATCCCTGAAGGCGCTAAAGATGAACTCCATAATGTATGTGGATTTTCTCAAACAGCACTTCCTGCCATGGTTCAAGAAGAAGAACCGTGTATTTCACAGCAAGATCATTTTTCTGCATGATAATGCACCATCTCATGCTGCACATAAAACATCTGCATCTCTGGCTGATATGGGCATAAAAGGGGACAAACTTATGGTGTGACCCCCATGCTCCCCTGACCTCTACCCCATTCAGAACCTTTGGAGCATCATTAAAAGGAGTGTCTATGATGGCGGGAGGCAGTTCACATCTAAGCAACAGCTCTGGGAGGGTATTCTGTCCTCATGCAAAACAATTGAAGCAGAAACCATCCAAAACCTGACAAATTCAATGGACGAGAGAGTTCAGAAGCTCCTTTCGAACAAGGGGTCCTATGCGAAAATGTAACATCACCTAGAATAAAGTTTTGAGTTGAAAACTGTTTGATTTCAGTTTCTAACAACCTGCTAATGCTTATAATTTCAAAAATGACCATTTTTTTGGTCTTTATTAAAATGAAAAGGTTGATCGAAAAGTTTGGGGGATCTAAGAGTGTGGCAAACCAGTAGTCATGATTACTTCGAATTCTGACAATATGAGGGTCATGCTGCAGGTAGTGCAGCAAGAAGGCACTTATGTGTCTTGCGCATCTCGGAGCCCCAAAATTATTTTCCGGGCTAGATGCAGCTAAAAATTATTATTAATTTTAAATCTGGTGAAGCTTTAGTATAGATGGCCTAATAGAATCACTGCTGCACACTGCTATAAAGCCCAAATTATTTTCCAGTCAAGATACAGATAAACATGATTAGTAATTTTAAATCTGGTGGAGCTTATTATAGATGGCCTAATAGAATCAGTGCTGCACACTGCTACAAAGCCCAAATTATTTTCCAGCCAAGATACAGATAAACATGATTGTAACATACCTGGCGGCGTCCTTGCATGGTGGTCCATCTCCCACTGTGCAAGAGCGCGCACTTGATCTCCTGTCCAGAATGTCTCTCTGGCTTCCCTCCATGCTGTCTGTTTGTGTCTGTTTCTGCTGCTTAAGGGCGGCGCCCGATCACTTCCTGCCTTTTGTACCTGCTGTGGGTCACACCCCTTGTGCGTCCTCAGCCTATTGCTGTCTGTCACTTGGTATATAGCTCAGCAGCTCCCTTCTATCCCTGCCTGAGCATAGTGTTTCCTTCAGTGTGTGCTTGCACTCTGAAGGTGCCAGGTCCCGTCTCTTGTCTCCTGATTTTTGTATCAGTTCCCGTGTCTGAACTGAGTCCTGTATGTCTCCTGCTTTGCGGTATCAGCTCCCGTGTCTGAACTGTGTCCTGTATGTCTCCTGCTTTGCGGTATCAGCTCCCGTGTCTGAACTGAGTCCTGTATGTCTCCTGCTTTGCGGTTTCAGCTCCCGTGTCTGAACTGAGTCCTGTATGTCTCCTGCTTTGCGGTATCAGCTCCCGTGTCTGAACTGTGTCCTTTTTGTGTTCTCTGGTCTGTCCTGTCTGAACACGCTCCTTGCCTGTTCGTTCCGCCTTCTAGTGGCCGATTTCCTAGACCCGCTCCTGCGTCTGGTCTATCCTGTCTGAACACGCTCCTTGCCTGTTCGTTTCGCCTCTCTGGGGGCCGTATTCCCAGACCCGCTCCTGTATCCCTCTGCAGTGTCGGTCTCCTCCGTACACTCAGTTCCAGTCTGAACTCTCTCCTGTCCTTTACCTGTTTTGCCTCTATGTCCGTTCCCTTCCTTTTTCTGCAGAGTCTGAACTCGTACCTAACTCCTGCTTGTTGTCTCTGCAAGTACTGTGTGAGTATCTGGCTCTGTCTTTCCCTTCCTGTCTGTTCCGTGTGAACAGAGCCCTGTCCTCCCTGCTCAGCCTTGTCTGCACTCTAGCTGTGCTTGCCTGTAACCCTCTGCCTGTATTGTTCCTGAGTCCCGGTGTGTACTGGGTCCTATCCCGCCTGTGTTCCTACCTGCTAGTACCTCCCTGTCTGCACTCTAGCTGTGCTTGCCTTTACCCCCCTGCCTGCATACCCGCCTGCCTGCATACCAGTCGTGCCTGCCTATACCCACCAGTCTGTGTGCCAGCCTACCAGCCTGTTCCTGTATTCCCCTGTGTGGGTCAACAGCCGTGTCCGGGGTCTGTCCTGGAGTAGCACCTGGTCCCTCTGCTCGGTTCCTCCTTGGTGCACTGGCGTCGTATGCCGTCGTGCGACCCTGGTCGGATCGGGTGAATACTTAGTCATGCCCCTCCAGGCATTCACTCTCCGGCACGGTCCAGTGGAATCACTACCAATCACTCGCACACGCCGCTTAGCCCGGGCGTGTGCATAACAGCATGCTCAGGCCATGGTTCCCGTTGAGCCCCACGGCCTTCGCTCTTTGAGAAGTTTTTCCAGCGAATACATGCATCAAAATAAATAAATAATTTTTTTTCCCCCTTTAGCTGAGTTCCAGGCGAATTACGCACCCGTCCAGATGGATCTATCAGCTCTCGTTCCTGCGGATCCGCCACGTTACTATGGGGATCCAAGACAGTGTCGTGCATTTGTGGAGCAATGCATGCTACACTTTAAGGCCTACCCTCTCTATTTTCCTTCCGATTGGGCTAAAGTGGCCTTTATGATTGACTACCTAGCGGGTGATGCCTTGAAATGGGTCACCCCCCTATGGGAAGCATGGGATCCTGTCATCCTTGACCTGCAGGCCTTCCTGGTGGCCTTTCGTATGGTCTTCGAGGACCCTAACTCTGAAGCCCCTGCTGAAGCTTCACTTCCCAATATCCCGGAGCAGCCCCGACGGGTAATGTGTGTGGGTAGCGCAATAGTCCTCCAGCCCAATGAGACTACTGCCCACCCAGAATCCTCACAGGGTGACTACGCTTTCCGGAATACTTCTCTCAACCTCAAGAGGCAGTCCAGACGTGCTAGACTTAGAGGCAAGCCGTCACGCCAGGGTCTGTCCTTCCTGAGACCTCCTGACCCCAACCTTGAAGTCCCTACTGAAGCTTCATCTCCCTGTACCCCGGAGAAACCCCAATGGGTAATGTGCGTGGGTAGTGCACCAGGTCTCCTGGCCGAAGAGACTTCTGCCCATCCAGACTCCACACAGGAGAACTTCCTGCACCCGGCATCAGATGCTTCTTTCTCTTTAACCGGTGTGCATGTCCAAGGATGCTCCAAAGCTGTGGTTACCTCAGAGTCTGTGCACCTCTACTACCTGGCGGAGGATCCCCTGTTGCCTCCTGAACCCTCCGGGATACCACTCGATGACAAATGGAGAGAGACTTCTCTACACCCGGTACTCAATACTTTGTCCGCTTCGTCCTGTGAGCCTGACAATGGGTACCCCAAAGTGGTAGTTACCTCCGAGTCTCTACACCCCTCCGACCAGGCGGAGGATCTCCAGTTGTCTCCTGAACCCTTCGGGGTGCTACCTGGTAGCGAAAGGACAGAGACTCTCCTATACTCTGTACCTGATACCTCGCTCGCTTCGTCCAGTGAGTCCAACCTAGTGTACTCCGAAGCAGAGGTTACTCCTGAGTCTCTACACCCCTCCGACCAGGCGGAGGACCTCCAGTTGTGTTCAGAATCCTTCGGGGTGCCACCTGGTGGTGAATGGACAGAGACTTTCCTATATCCTGGATCTGATACCTCGCTTGCTTCGTCCAGTGAGTCCAACCTAGTGTACT
The DNA here is from genome assembly GCF_046119375.1 of Phyllobates terribilis. NCBI lineage: Eukaryota > Metazoa > Chordata > Amphibia > Anura > Dendrobatidae > Phyllobates > Phyllobates terribilis. The sequence goes on from NW_027362767.1 coordinate 368,835,179, forward strand.
CTGAAGCAGAGGTTACCCGTGAGTCTCTACACCCCTCTGACCAGGCGGAGGACCGCCAGCTGTCTCCAGAACCCTTCGGGGTGCCACCTGGTGGTGAATGGACAGAGACTTTCCTATACTCGGTACCCGATACCTCGCCTGCTTCCTCCAGTGAGTCCGACCTAGTGTACTCTGAAGCAGTTGTTTTCTCTGAGCCTCTGCACTCTTCTGACCCGGCGGAGGACCTCCAGTTGTTTCCTGAATCCTCCGGGATACCACCAGATAACAAAGAGACAGTGACTTTTCCTCATTATGTACCTGATAACCCGTCTATTTCTTCCTGTGAGCTTGACAAGATGTACCTCGAAGCAGAGATTACCCTTAAGTCTCTGTCCCCCTCCAACCCAGTGAACGACTGGTCCTCGAATTCCCTGCGGAAGATTCTGGCAGGCCTGAAGAAGAGGGGGCGTAAGGGGGGAGGTACTGTAACATACCTGGCGGCGTCCTTGCATGGTGGTCCATCTCCCACTGTGCAAGAGCGCGCACTTGATCTCCTGTCCAGAATGTCTCTCTGGCTTCCCTCCATGCTGTCTGTTTGTGTCTGTTTCTGCTGCTTAAGGGCGGCGCCCGATCACTTCCTGCCTTTTGTACCTGCTGTGGGTCACACCCCTTGTGCGTCCTCAGCCTATTGCTGTCTGTCACTTGGTATATAGCTCAGCAGCTCCCTTCTATCCCTGCCTGAGCATAGTGTTTCCTTCAGTGTGTGCTTGCACTCTGAAGGTGCCAGGTCCCGTCTCTTGTCTCCTGCTTTTTGTATCAGTTCCCGTGTCTGAACTGAGTCCTGTATGTCTCCTGCTTTGCGGTATCAGCTCCCGTGTCTGAACTGTGTCCTGTATGTCTCCTGCTTTGCGGTATCAGCTCCCGTGTCTGAACTGAGTCCTGTATGTCTCCTGCTTTGCGGTTTCAGCTCCCGTGTCTGAACTGAGTCCTGTATGTCTCCTGCTTTGCGGTATCAGCTCCCGTGTCTGAACTGTGTCCTTTTTGTGTTCTCTGGTCTGTCCTGTCTGAACACGCTCCTTGCCTGTTCGTTCCGCCTTCTAGTGGCCGATTTCCTAGACCCGCTCCTGCGTCTGGTCTGTCCTGTCTGAACACGCTCCTTGCCTGTTCGTTTCGCCTCTCTGGGGGCCGTATTCCCAGACCCGCTCCTGTATCCCTCTGCAGTGTCGGTCTCCTCCGTACACTCAGTTCCAGTCTGAACTCTCTCCTGTCCTTTACCTGTTTTGCCTCTATGTCCGTTCCCTTCCTTTTTCTGCAGAGTCTGAACTCGTACCTAACTCCTGCTTGTTGTCTCTGCAAGTACTGTGTGAGTATCTGGCTCTGTCTTTCCCTTCCTGTCTGTTCCATGTGAACAGAGCCCTGTCCTCCCTGCTCAGCCTTGTCTGCACTCTAGCTGTGCTTGCCTGTAACCCTCTGCCTGTATTGTTCCTGAGTCCCGGTGTGTACTGGGTCCTATCCCGCCTGTGTTCCTACCTGCTAGTACCTCCCTGTCTGCACTCTAGCTGTGCTTGCCTTTACCCCCCTGCCTGCATACCCGCCTGCCTGCATACCAGTCGTGCCTGCCTATACCCACCAGTCTGTGTGCCAGCCTACCAGCCTGTTCCTGTATTCCCCTGTGTGGGTCAACAGCCGTGTCCGGGGTCTGTCCTGGAGTAGCACCTGGTCCCTCTGCTCGGTTCCTCCTTGGTGCACTGGCGTCGTATGCCGTCGTGCGACCCTGGTCGGATCGGGTGAATACTTAGTCACGCCCCTCCAGGCATTCACTCTCCGGCACGGTCCAGTGGAATCACTACCAATCACTCGCACACGCCGCTTAGCCCGGGCGTGTGCATAACAATGATTAGTAATTTGAAAGCTTAAAACGGTTGGTAGGGTGATTTTAACCAATCATCAAGCTTTTACTCTCCCCAGGATGACACAGGGGTAGAAAAGTCATTTCGGATCCATGATTTGTTCATCTTTATGAACGTGAGTCTGTCTACATTATCAGTGGAGAGCCGCGTGCGCTTATCTGTCAGCACACCACCAGCAGCGCTGAACACACGTTCAGACAGAACGCTGGCTGCGGGGCATGACAAGATTTCCAAGGCATAAGTGGCTAGCTCCGGCCATTTATCCAGATTGGAAGCCCAAAAAGAGCAAGGGTCCAGTGACACAGTCGTGGCTTCAATATTTACTTGGAGATACTCCTGTACCATCGTCTCTAGGCGTTGACTATGTGTCAGACTTCTTGTCTCCTGTGGCCTTGCAAAGGATGGGCTAAAAAAGTGGTGAAATGATTCCGCAAAATTGATGTTACCAGCAGATACTGTGGTTCTGTTACGGTTTGAGTGCTGAACACTTGACGGTCCCACGGTTGGCAAGTTGGAACTGTGAGATTCACTACGTGCACCACTGGTATTTTGTGGAAAAGCACATGTAAGATTCTGCAACAGTCTCTGCTGATACTCCTGCATGCGTGCATCCCTTTCTATGGCAGGAATAATTTCTGCAAATTTACTTTTGTACCGGGGATCTAACAGTGTGGCAACCCAGTAGTCAGGATTATTTCTAATTCTCACAATTCGAGGGTCATGTTGCAGGTAGTGCAGCAAGAAGGCACTCATGTGTGTTGCGCATCCAGGAGCACCAAGTCCCTGTTGTGTTGGTGGCGAGGTAACAATCATGCTTCCTTCCTCTGTCCTCTCCCCCCAACCTCGCACAACAGAAATGTGATCAAGGTCTCCCTCATCTGATGAGTCTTCCATCAGTTCGTCCTCCACTTCTTCCTGGGCTCCTGCACCTTCCTCACTAGTTTGGCTGCTACCATGCGCCCTGGTAAAACCATCTCCCCCACCCTCACATGCCTGCCGCCTTGGTGCTGCCGACCGTCTGGACCTTGTAGATGTTAGCCCTTCCGCATACAACTCCTCCTCCTCTACTTCCTCCACCTCCTCTTGTGCCACCACCTGACTCCGAATTCTGTTTAACATGTGCTCCAGCATGTAAATCACCGGAATAGTCATGCTGATAATGGCATCGTCAGCACTAAACATCTTCGTCGCCATTTCAAAACTGTGCAGAAGGGTGCATAGGTCCCTGATCTGAGACCACTCCTCCAGCGTGATTTGCCCCACCTCTGAATCTCGTTGGCCCAGGCTATACGTCAGAACGTATTGCACCAGGGCTTGACGGTGCTGCCACAGTCGCTGCAACATGTGCAGAGTTGAATTCCACCGGGTAGGCACATCGCATTTTAGCCGGTGAAGTGGCAGGCCCAGCGACTTCTGTAGAGATGTAAGTCGCTGAGCTGCGGGATGCGAACGGCGGAAGTGAGCACACAGCGACCGTGCCCTCTGCAGAAGGCCATCTAGTCTGGGATAGTGGGCTAAAAATTGCTGGACAACCAGGTTCAACACGTGAGCCATACAAGGCACGTGTGTGACATTGCCCCGGCGAAGGGCCGCACCCAGGTTTGCAGCATTGTCGCACACGGCCTTCCCTGGTTTCAGGTCCAGTGGAGACAACCATTCATGAAATTAGTTCTCCAGAGCTGACCACAACTCCTCAGCTGTGTGACTCACATTTCCCAGACATTTCAATGTAAAAACCGCCTGATGACGTTGAGCCCTACTGCCAGCATAGTAAGGAGGTGTGCAGGATCCCTTCTGCGCAGTTAGAAAGCTTGTGGCATGACCAGACAGGCTTTGGGTGCAGGTGGAAGACCGAGAGGAGGTTGAGGAGGCAGAAGCAGTGGAGGAAAAATGACATAAAGAGGATTGACGCACAACTCGTGGGGACGGCAAGACTTGGACAGCAGCCCCTTGTCCTGCTGTCACCATAGTTACCCAGTGCCCAGTCAGCGACATGTAACGCCCCTGTCCATGCCTACTCGTCCAAGTGTCTGTGGTGAAATGCACCCTGTCACACACAGAGTTTCTCAAAGAAGCGGTGATGTTGTGTGCGACATGCTGGTGGAGCGCAGGCACACCTTTCTTTGAGAAGTAGTGCCGACTGGGCATCTGGTACTGGGGCACTGCGACGGACATAAGGTCTCGAAAATCCTCTGTGTCCACCAGGCGGAAAGGCAGCATTTCTGTAGCCAAGAGCTTGCAGATGGTGAAATTCAACCTCTTAGCTTTCTCATGGCTAGGAGGAAATGGTCTTTTACTTGTCCACATCTGAGGGACCGAGGGCTGGCTATTGTGCTTAGACGGGGTTGATAAGTAGTGTTGAGCCACCCCCGTAGTGTTCGAGTTCGGTTCGGTTCGTCGAACACCCGTGTGTTCGCCGAACTGTTCGTCGAACTGTTCGTCGAACACCTTCGAACACCGTTAAAACCAATGGCAGGCAAACAAAAACACATAGTAACACATAGAAAACACCTTCAAAGGTGTCCAAAAGCTGACAAACTGCTCAGAAGACACAACTAACACATGGAAAAGTGACAAGTACATATAGTCATGCGAAAAGAAAAGAGGTGGAGGAGTAAAAGGAGGGGGAGACACAGATATAGGCATGTCATGCCCTTCTAAAATCCAAAAAGTGAGAAGCCGAGACGGCCAGTCCGCTCCTGCCCGTGCCACCTCCGTGTCGCCGGGTCTGTGCCAGAGCCGCGGTGAACCCTGACGGCCAGCCCCCCTCTCCCAATACTGGTGCCTGTCCGCTGGTGGATCGAGAGAGCCCCCCTGTGGTGGAGGCAGCTCTAAGCTTTTTAATTTAAATTGTCCCTCTAATTTGAATGAATACACTTTAAATCCATTTACAAGGATCTATTGGAGGGCAAGTCTCATGCCAGCAGCCGCGTAATTCCAGCTCCAGTAGCGTCCACTAAAGCTGCTGCAGTTAAAAAGCTTTTATAAGGATCGAGCTCGGCTGTCCACCGCAAGGCATCCTAGTGCCAGTCCCAGCCCCTATGCCTTGGGGTGCCTCCTGATGCTCTTCACTAAGTATCCCGTGGTCCCGAAGCATTTCCTTTGAAAAAATTAAGTGTCCAAACTACAGGTGGTGTAGCTTGCTTAACAGCCGGGATAATCCGCTGACTAGCAGACACTGCTACTAGGCACAAAGTATTTCCTGGGCTAGATGCAGTTAAAAATTTGTAAGTAGATACTCTCGTTGGATGCTGAGAAAGCATTCCATAGAGTCTCCTGGCACGCCATATATGATTCTCTTAAAAAGCTTGGGGTAGGGGTTTAGGGGACCCTTTTATAGCCAAAATCACGGCCATGTATCACAATACGTCACCTAGGCTGAAGATAAATGGAACTGTAGCACCGAGGGCTCGGTTGCTACAGACGTATTGCACCTCACCCAGAGGTGTGATATCTCACTCTCAGATAAGGATGGAGTGTGGATCAGGACCCGACACCTGCATGCATTACACCACATTGCCGTGGGGCAGGGCGACCAATATGCCCCTGAGATGGGCACGACAGTCCCTGTCCCTGGCTGGAGTGGGGGGAGGGAACACTGAGGAAGGGGAACCCTGCAGTGCAGGAGCAGGGAGGAAGCAGTTCCTGGGTGCATTGAGAAGGGAGTATAAAAGGTGGGCACCATCTTAGTTCAGTGCAGAGAAGTCTGAGCAGAAGTGGCAGGGAGCAGGGGCTCTGCATGAGCTCTGCTCCGGAGGCGGGCCTAGTAACAGAGGCCCAGGCCTGCAAGAGGGAGAAGGAAGGAAGAGGAGCGGAGAAGGCTCCAGGAACGAGGAATGAAGGGATCCCAGGGGTGCGGACGGGCGAGTCGCCACCGCACGCCCGAATCCACCTGCGTGGAGGGGTCAGGCCAAAGGGGGAGACCGGTCCCCGAACTAGTGGAGGCAGGAAACGACCCTCAGCTAGAAACCGGAGGCTCTGACATTTTATGTGGCGCAGCCCCTTGCTCCACCCGCTAGGAAGGCACCACATAGGGTCAGGGAAACTGGCGCCAAGTTTACCAAGAGGAGGCCCGAGGCAGCCGGACAGAAGTGTTGGTAAGAAAGGCCAGACAAAGGACACACAAAGGGGGTCCTGTGAAGCGCTCCAAAGTTATCTGGGAGTTGTCTGAGCCCCTCACCTGGTGAGCACAGTACGACGTGGGCAGCCGTTACCTGCAGACGTGGTCTGGATAATAAGAACTGTGAGTAAAGGCCCTGAACTGCATCACTGACTCCGTGTCGTTACTGCTGCTGCCCTGCACCATCACCCCCATCCTCCGCATACACTGCCCTGAGGCTATACTCCTCCCGTGGGGAGTTATGCTACGCTCTGCTGCACCCACAACACCAGCCTTAGCGGTCTGCCCTGTAGCGGCGGTTCACTCTGACCGCAATCCACGGGTGGCGTAGTCGGACATTTAAACATCAAAACCACATAAATAGTTCCGCCACTGGTTTGACCGCCCTGAGCCACGGAACCGGATCGCCGCCACGAAGACTACAACCACCAGCATCCACCAAAAAGGGTCCGGCTCCGGGTGTCCCAAGGCCCAGGGGGTGCGTCAGAACATTTTCATCACCTTTCACAATCACCAATGGGACAAGGCAGGGATGTCCTCTGTCCCCTCTCTTATACATCCTAGTGACGGAGCACCTGCTCTCATCAATTCGCCATAACCCCAATATTAGGTGGATTGAGGTGGGAGGCACCGAGTACAAGTGCTCTCTATTTGCTGATGATGTCCTAGTATATATCATTCAATCACATATATCCATCCCTGCTGTTATGGCTGAAATAGATCACTTTGTTACATGGTAAAATTTTAAAATCAATGCAGCGAAGTCTGAGGCCCTCGATGTCTCCCTCCCTAAATCCATATAGGATTCCATCCAGTCCAACTTTCCCTTTGCCTGGCCCTCACAGGGTATCAAATACTTAGGAATTCCTATTCATAGAGACCTCTCCCATCTATGTTATCTTAATTTTGGGCCCTTTATTGAACAATTCCATACAGACCACGGTTGGCAAGTTAGAACTGTAAGATTCACTACGTGAACCACTGGTGTTTTGTGGAAAAGCACATGTACACCGCGTTCCAAATTATTATGCAAAAAGTGTTTAGGAGTGATAAGGGAAGAATTTGTTTGTTTGTCAGTTAAACTCATTGATGGTGATGTGTGTCAGGGCTCTTTATATCACTGTAAGCAATTGCAGACACCTGTGCTAATTAGTTTGGCAGGTGTGTCCAATGAAAGGCAAGACTACTTAAGAAGGCTCTCTCACATTATTAAGCAGCCTACATTTTCTGCCAAAATGGGAAAGAAAAAGGATGTGTCGGCTGCTGAGAAGCAACAAATTGTGGTGTGTTTAGGTCAAGGCATGACTACAATCAACATTGTGCGATGATCAGGATGAAGTGTCTTGGCAATCAAGAAGTATGTAGCTGATTCACAGTACACACGTGTGCGTGCTGATAAGGGCAAATTGAGGACTCTTTCCTACAGGCAATTACGTCAGGTTGAAAGAGCAGCGGCAAAAAAGCCTTGTCATAGCAGCAGACAAGTTTTTGAAGCTGCTTGTGCCTCCAACGTCCCCCGAACAACAAGATGCAGGGTCCTTCAGAGGTTTGCAGCTGTGCATACGCCATCCTGTCGACCTCCTCTATCCACTTCACACAAGCAGAAACGGCTCCAGTGGGCCAAACATTACATGAAGACTGATTTCAAAACTGTTTTGTTCACGGATGAGTGCCGTGCAGCGCTCGATGGTCCAGATGAATGGAGTGGAGGATGGCTGGTTGATGGACACCCCACGCAAACACGGCTACAGCGCCAACAAGGAGGAGGTGGAGTAATGTTTTGGGCTGGAATCATGGGGAGAGAGATTGTCGGCCCCTTTAGGATCCCTGAAGGCGCTAAAGATGAACTCCATAATGTATGTGGATTTTCTCAAACAGCACTTCCTGCCATGGTTCAAGAAGAAGAACCATGTATTTCACAGCAAGATCATTTTTCTGCATGATAATGCACCATCTCATGCTGCACATAAAACATCTGCATCTCTGGCTGATATGGACATAAAAGGGGACAAACTTATGGTGTGACCCCCATGCTCCCCTGACCTCTACCCCATTCAGAACCTTTGGAGCATCATTAAAAGGAGTGTCTATGATGGCGGGAGGCAGTTCATATCTAAGCAACAGCTCTGGGAGGGTATTCTGTCCTCATGCAAAACAATTGAAGCAGAAACCATCCAAAACCTGACAAATTCAATGGACGAGAGCGTTCAGAAGCTCCTTTCGAACAAGGGGTCCTATGTGAAAATGTAACATCACCTAGAATAAAGTTTTGAGTTGAAAACTGTTTGATTTCAGTTTCTAACAACCTGCTAATGCTTATAATTTCAAAAATGACCATTTTTTTGGTCTTTATTAAAATGAAAAGGTTGATCGAAAAGTTTGGGGGATCTAAGAGTGTGGCAACCCAGTAGTCATGATTACTTTGAATTCTGACAATATGAGGGTCATGCTGCAGGTAGTGCAGCAAGAAGGCACTTATGTGTCTTGCGCATCTCGGAGCCCCAAAATTATTTTCCGGGCTAGATGCAGCTAAAAATTATTTTTAATTTTAAATCTGGTGAAGCTTATTATAGATGGCCTAATAGGATTAGTGCTGCACACTGCTACAAAGCCCAAATTATTTTCCAGTCAAGATACAGATAAACATGATTAGTAATTTGAAAGCTTAAAACGGTTGGTAGGGTGATTTTAACCAATCATCAAGCTTTTACTCTCCCCAGGATGACACAGGGGTAGAAAAGTCGTTTCGGATCCATGATTTGTTCATCTTTATGAACGTGAGTCTGTCTACATTATCAGTGGAGAGCCGCGTGCGCTTATCTGTCAGCACACCACCAGCAGCGCTGAACACACGTTCAGACAGAACGCTGGCTGCGGGGCATGACAAGATCTCCAAGGCGTAAGTGGCTAGCTCCGGCCATTTATCCAGATTGGAAGCCCAAAAAGAGCAAGGGTCCAGTGACACAGTCGTGGCTTCAATGTTTACTTGGAGATACTCCTGTACCATCGTCTCTAGGCGTTGACTATGTGTCAGACTTCTTGTCTCCTGTGGCCTTGCAAAGGATGGGCTAAAAAAGTGGTGAAATGATTCCGCAAAATTGATGTTACCAGCAGATACTGTGGTTCTGTTACGGTTTGAGTGCTGAACACTTGACGGTCCCACGGTTGGCAAGTTGGAACTGTGAGATTCACTACGTGCACCACTGGTATTTTGTGGAAAAGCACATGTAAGATTCTGCAACACTCTCTGCTGATACTCCTGCATGCGTGCATCCCTTTCTATGGCAGGAATAATTTCTGCAAATTTACTTTTGTACCGGGGATCTAACAGTGTGGCAACCCAGTAGTCAGGATTATTTCTAATTCTCACAATTCGAGGGTCATGTTGCAGGTAGTGCAGCAAGAAGGCACTCATGTGTGTTGCGCATCCAGGAGCACCAAGTCCCTGTTGTGTTGGTGGCGAGGTAACAATCATGCTTCCTTCCTCTGTCCTCTCCCCCCAACCTCGCACAACAGAAATGTGATCAAGGTCTCCCTCATCTGATGAGTCTTCCATCAGTTCATCCTCCACTTCTTCCTGGGCTCCTGCACCTTCCTCACTAGTTTGGCTGCTACCATGCGCCCTGAAAAAACCATCTCCCCCACCCTCACATGCCTGCCGCCTTGGTGCTGCCGACCGTCTGGACCTTGCAGATGTTAGCCCTTCCGCATACAACTCCTCCTCCTCTACTTCCTCCACCTCCTCTTGTGCCACCGCCTGACTCCGAATTCTGTTTAACATGTGCTCCAGCATGTAAATCACCGGAATAGTCATGCTGATAATGGCATCGTCAGCACCAAACATCTTCGTCGCCATTTCAAAACTGCGCAGAAGGGTGCATAGGTCCCTGATCTGAGACCACTCCTCCAGCGTGATTTGCCCCACCTCTGAATCTCGTTGGCCCAGGCTATACGTCAGAACGTATTGCACCAGGGCTTGTCGGTGCTGCCACAGTCGCTGCAACATGTGCAGAGTTGAATTCCACCGGGTAGGCACATCGCATTTTAGCCGGTGAAGTGGCAGGCCCAACGACTTCTGTAGAGATGTAAGTCGCTGAGCTGCGGGATGCGAACGGCGGAAGTGAGCACACAGCGACCGTGTCCTCTGCAGAAGGCCATCTAGTCTGGAATAGTGGGCTAAAAATTGCTGGACAACCAGGTTCAACACGTGAGCCATACAAGGCACGTGTGTGACATTGCCCCGGCGAAGGGCCGCACCCAGGTTTGCAGCATTGTCGCCCACGGCCTTCCCTGGTTTCAGGTCCAGTGGAGACAACCATTCATGAAATTGGTTCTCCAGAGCTGACCACAACTCCTCAGCTGTGTGACTCACATTTCCCAGACATTTCAATGTAAAAACCGCCTGATGACGTTGAGCCCTACTGCCAGCATAGTAAGGAGGTGTGCAGGATCCCTTCTGCGCAGTTAGAAAGCTTGTGGCATGACCAGACAGGCTTTGGGTGCAGGTGGAAGACCGAGAGGAGGTTGAGGAGGCAGAAGCAGTGGAGGAAAAATGACATAAAGAGGATTGACGCACAACTCGTGGGGACGGCAAGACTTGGACAGCAGCCCCTTGTCCTGCTGTCACCATAGTTACCCAGTGCCCAGTCAGCGACATGTAACGCCCCTGTCCATGCCTACTCGTCCAAGTGTCTGTGGTGAAATGCACCCTGTCACACACAGAGTTTCTCAAAGAAGCGGTGATGTTGTGTGCGACATGCTGGTGGAGCGCAGGCACACCTTTCTTTGAGAAGTAGTGCCGACTGGGCATCTGGTACTGGGGCACTGCGACGGAGATAAGGTCTCGAAAATCCTCTGTGTCCACCAGGCGGAAAGGCAGCATTTCTGTAGCCAAGAGCTTGCAGATGGTGAAATTCAACCTCTTAGCTTTCTCATGGCTAGGAGGAAATGGTCTTTTACTTGTCCACATCTGAGGGACCGAGGGCTGGCTATTGTGCTTAGACGGGGTTGATAAGGGTGTCCCCGGCAAACTGCCGGTCTGTGAGGAAGATGCAGGCGGACATGTTAGGTTGCCTTGATCCAAAGGTGGTGCTATCGATGTCGGACAGCGCTCAAGACCAGCTGGTGTTACCACCTCCAAAGAAAATGATGACCTGCCAATCACGCTGGCTGTTGCGGGTAAAGAGGTGGCAGGTCTGCGCCCCAAAACAGGTGTGACTGCTGTCCCCCCAGTCACAGAGGATGAAGAGGCCGCGGATGCACAAGATATGGCAGACGGTGGTTGGCCCGGCCGGCTAAACCGCATTGTAGCACACTGAGCTTCCCACTGCAACTTATGCTTCATGTCCATGTGCCGGTTCATGCATGAAGTACTCAAACTATGTATTTTTTGGCCTCTACTTAGCTTTTGCTGACAAATGTTACAGATAACACGAGTTGGGTCATCTTTATCGATCTGAAAAAATGCCCAGGCTATGCAAAGCTTAGCACCCATGCGACCTGAAGAGCCACCATGACTTGTGGTGAGAGGCAGAGTTGTGTTTGAGGATGCAGTTGTTGACGTGCTTCCAGTACTACGTCTCTGTCCAGGAAGGCGCAACCTGACCTCGTCGTCACTAGCATCTTCCTCCACCTCCTCTGCTGACCTCATCTCTTGGCTGACTGTGGGTTGACAGTAAGTGGGATCTCCGACCTCACCATCATCACCCTGTGCGTTATCACACCCGTCGTCCTCAGAGCCAACCTGTTCCTGCCCTGACAAAAAACTAAAGTTGTCGCTCCAATCAGGTATTTGAGTCTTATCATCGTCTTCCTCATTGTCTCCACCAACAGGAGTTACAGTTTGGGAATGAGGGTCTACATTATGGTCAGAACCTTCTGCGTCTGGTCCTGGATCCGACTCATAAAGATTCTGGGCATCAGTGCAGATCATTTCCTCGTCTGGATTCACAGAAGCGCTGGAGTCGACCTCTGATTCCCAGGCTATAGTAAGAGTAAACAGCTCTGCAGACTCAACCATCTGTTCTACCTCATACTCAGACGGGCAGCTGGAGATTTGGGAGCTGTGAGGAAGCAAGTGCGATTTGGGTGACACCTTTGAGGACTGGAGTATTTGTGATGTTGAAGTTGATGTGGAGGAGAGCCCACTTAAAGGAGCACTTGATATCCGTTGAAGCACCTGCTGTTTTTGTGCCTCATCTGGAATTTGTAGCGATTGGCATGGCCGTAAGAAAGGGATCTTATCACATTGTCCGCTAAAAGAAGTAGACATTTTAGTTTGGCTGGAAGATGGTCTTTCTTCTGCACCTACCCCACGGACACAACCTTTTTTCCCCTTCCCAACACGCCTATTCCCCTTTCCACCAGCAGCAGGCCTTTTTCCACTCATTTTGGTGGTTAACTAATTCACAACTCTGGAGTTGTTTGCACAAAAAAACAATGGATGGTAACCGAGCAGAGCTGAGTGGCCAAACTGTGGTATTAGGCCAAAACTATTGGCTGGGTTAGATGCAGAAAAAAATTATTTTTAATTTGCAACCTGATGGAGGTCAGTATAGATGGACTAATAGACCAAGTCCCACACACCGCTAGAAGCCCAAATTTTTTTTCAGAGCTAGATGCAGAAAATTTTTTTATTCAATTTGCAACCTGATGGAGGTCAGTATAGATGGACTAATAGACCAAGTCCCACACACTGCTAGAAGCCCAAATATTTTTTCAGAGCTAGATGCAGAAAAAAATTATTTTTAATTTGCAACCTGATGGAGGTCAGTATAGATGGACTAATAGACCAAGTCCCACACACTGCTAGAAGCCCAAATATTTTTTCAGAGCTAGATGCAGAAAAAAATTATTTTTAATTTGCAACCTGATGGAGGTCAGTATAGATGGACTAATAGACCAAGTCCCACACACCGCTAGAAGCCCAAATATTTTTTCAGAGCTAGATGCAGAAAAAAATTATATTCAATTTGCAACCTGCTGGACGTCAGTATAGAAGGACTAATAGAACAAGTCCCACACACTGCTAGAAGCCCAAATATTTTTTCAGAGCTAAATGAAGAAGAAAATTTTTTTATTCAATTTGCAACCTGATGGAGGTCAGTATAGATGGACTAATAGACCAAGTCCCACACACTGCTAGAAGCCCAAATATTTTTTCAGAGCTAGATGCAGAAAAAAATTATTTTTAATTTGCAACCTGATGGAGGTCAGTATAGATGGACTAATAGACCAAGTCCCACACACTGCTAGAAGCCCAAATATTTTTTCAGAGCTAGATGCAGAAAAAAATTATTTTTAATTTGCAACCTGATGGAGGTCAGTATAGATGGACTAATAGACCAAGTCCCACACACTGCTAGAAGCCCAAATATTTTTTCAGAGCTAGATGCAGAAAAAAATTATTTTTAATTTGCAACCTGATGGAGGTCAGTATAGATGGACTAATAGACCAAGTCCCACACACCGCTAGAAGCCCAAATATTTTTTCAGAGCTAGATGCAGAAAAAAATTATATTCAATTTGCAACCTGCTGGACGTCAGTATAGAAGGACTAATAGAACAAGTCCCACACACTGCTAGAAGCCCAAATATTTTTTCAGAGCTAAATGAAGAAAAAAATTATTTTTAATTTGCAACCTGATGGAAGTCAGTATAGATGGACTAATAGACCAAGTCCCACACACTGCTAGAAGCCCAAATATTTTTTCAGAGCTAGATGCAGAAAAAAATTATTTTTAATTTGCAACCTGATGGAGGTCAGTATAGATGGACTAATAGACCAAGTCCCACACACCGCTAGAAGCCCAAATATTTTTTCAGAGCTAGATGCAGAAAATTTTTTTATTCAATTTGCAACCTGATGGAGGTCAGTATAGATGGGCTAATAGACCAAGTCCCACACACTGCTAGAAGCCCAAATATTTTTTCAGAGCTAGATGCAGAAAAAAATTATTTTTAATTTGCAACCTGATGGAGGTCAGTATAGATGGACTAATAGAACAAGTCCCACACGCTGCTAGAAGCCCAAATATTTTTTCAGAGATAAATGAAGAAAAAAATTATTTTTAATTTGCAACCTGATGGAGGTCAGTATAGATGGACTAATAGACCAAGTCCCACACACCGCTAGAAGCCCAAATATTTTTTCAGAGCTAGATGCAGAAAAAAATTATTTTTAATTTGCAACCTGATGGAGGTCAGTATAGATGGACTAATAGACCAAGTCCCACACACTGCTAGAAGCCCAAATATTTTTTCAGAGCTAGATGCAGAAAAAAATTATTTTTAATTTGCAACCTGATGGAGGTCAGTATAGATGGACTAATAGACCAAGTCCCACACACTGCTAGAAGCCCAAATATTTTTTCAGAGCTAGATGCAGAAAAAAAATATTTTTAATTTGCAACCTGATGGAGGTCAGTATAGATGGACTAATAGACCAAGTCCCACACACCGCTAGAAGCCCAAATATTTTTTCAGAGCTAGATGCAGAAAAAAATTATATTCAATTTGCAACCTGCTGGACGTCAGTATAGAAGGACTAATAGAACAAGTCCCACACACTGCTAGAAGCCCAAATATTTTTTCAGAGCTAAATGAAGAAGAAAATTTTTTTATTCAATTTGCAACCTGATGGAGGTCAGTATAGATGGACTAATAGACCAAGTCCCACACACTGCTAGAAGCCCAAATATTTTTTCAGAGCTAGATGCAGAAAAAAATTATTTTTAATTTGCAACCTGATGGAGGTCAGTATAGATGGACTAATAGACCAAGTCCCACACACTGCTAGAAGCCCAAATATTTTTTCAGAGCTAGATGCAGAAAAAAATTATTTTTAATTTGCAACCTGATGGAGGTCAGTATAGATGGACTAATAGACCAAATCCCACACACTGCTAGAAGCCCAAATATTTTTTCAGAGCTAGATGCAGAAAAAAATTATTTTTAATTTGCAACCTGATGGAGGTCAGTATAGATGGACTAATAGACCAAGTCCCACACACCGCTAGAAGCCCAAATATTTTTTCAGAGCTAGATGCAGAAAAAAATTATATTCAATTTGCAACCTGCTGGACGTCAGTATAGAAGGACTAATAGAACAAGTCCCACACACTGCTAGAAGCCCAAATATTTTTTCAGAGCTAAATGAAGAAAAAAATTATTTTTAATTTGCAACCTGATGGAGGTCAGTATAGATGGACTAATAGACCAAGTCCCACACACTGCTAGAAGCCCAAATATTTTTTCAGAGCTAGATGCAGAAAAAAATTATTTTTAATTTGCAACCTGATGGAGGTCAGTATAGATGGACTAATAGACCAAGTCCCACACACCGCTAGAAGCCCAAATATTTTTTCAGAGCTAGATGCAGAAAATTTTTTTATTCAATTTGCAACCTGATGGAGGTCAGTATAGATGGGCTAATAGACCAAGTCCCACACACTGCTAGAAGCCCAAATATTTTTTCAGAGCTAGATGCAGAAAAAGATTATTTTTAATTTGCAACCTGATGGAGGTCAGTATAGATGGACTAATAGAACAAGTCCCACACGCTGCTAGAAGCCCAAATATTTTTTCAGAGATAAATGAAGAAAAAAATTATTTTTAATTTGCAACCTGATGGAGGTCAGTATAGATGGACTAATAGACCAAGTCCCACACACTGCTAGAAGCCCAAATATTTTTTCAGAGCTAGATGCAGAAAAAAATTATTTTTAATTTGCAACCTGATGGAGGTCAGTATAGATGGACTAATAGACCAAGTCCCACACACTGCTAGAAGCCCAAATATTTTTTCAGAGCTAGATGCAGAAAAAAATTATTTTTAATTTGCAACCTGATGGAGGTCAGTATAGATGGACTAATAGAACAAGTCCCACACGCTGCTAGAAGCCCAAATATTTTTTCAGAGATAAATGAAGAAAAAAATTATTTTTAATTTGCAACCTGATGGAGGTCAGTATAGATGGACTAATAGACCAAGTCCCACACACTGCTAGAAGCCCAAATATTTTTTCAGAGCTAGATGCAGAAAAAAATTATTTTTAATTTGCAACCTGATGGAGGTCAGTATAGATGGACTAATAGACCAAGTCCCACACACCGCTAGAAGCCCAAATATTTTTTCAGAGCTAGATGCAGAAAAAAATTATATTCAGTTTGCAACCTGATGGAGGTCAGTATAGATGGACTAATAGAATGATGCTATGCCCAAAAGATTTTACTTCACTAGGTGCAGTAAAAAAATTGGTATTCTATACACAGGTGGTATATCTTGCAACACAGATAGGCTACTCCACTGACTAACACACTCTGCAATAGGCCAAAAAGGATTAGCTTTCCTAGATTCAGCCAAATGCTGTGAAAAAAACTTGCACAGCACTGGCACAGACCTGCCTGGCAAAAACTGATAGGAACTGATGTAACCTAGTCCTGAAAAGGACTCCAATTACAATTAGTCTTTACTCCCACAATCTATCTATTTAAGAGCACAGACCTGCCTGATAAAAGTCGTAGGAAATGCTGTAACCTAGTCCTTAAAAGGACTGCAATCACAACTATTCCCTACTCCCAAGCTATCTGTATATTTGTGCGAAAATTGGCTTGAAATTAACAAGGTATAGCGCACACAGCAACAGCGGTGCCGTCTAACACGCAGCTGCAGCAGTGAGAAAATGGTGGCGACGGGGAAAATGGCTTGGTCTTATAGGGCAAGGACATGTGACATACACTGCCAATCACACATGCCCTTGCTTGTGTGAAAAAAAGCACTTCGATCCGTGTGTGCGCTGCTGATAGGCTGACAGATTGCACCTCCCCACTGCAAATGCGGGAAAGAGAAAAAAAAATGGAGATCTTCATTGTTCCTGCAGAGATCCATCCCCTGCCCCTCCCCCCGCCCCGCTGTACACTCAAACTGCGTATTAACATTAATTTTCATCATTACTGAGAAAAAATCCAGTTATGATTTTGGTGCACGAACAGTTATCGAACATAACCTCGAACAGCCGAATTTTTCTCAAATTGTTCGTGTTCGCCGACCGGCTCGAACACCGCCCAAAACAGATCGAATTTGAGATTGGCGAACAGTTCGAGTAGAGCAACGCTCATCTCTATTGATAAGGGTGTCCCCGGCAAACTGCCGGTCTGTGAGGAAGATGCTGGCGGACATGTTAGGTTGCCTTGATCCAAAGGTGGTGCTATCGATGTCGGACAGCGCTCAAGACCAGCTGGTGTTACCACCTCCAAAGAAAATGATGACCTGCCAATCACGCTGGCTGTTGCGGGTAAAGAGGTGGCAGGTCTGCGCCCCAAAACAGGTGTGACTGCTGTCCCCCCAGTCACAGAGGATGAAGAGGCCGCGGATGCACAAGATATGGCAGACGGTGGTTGGCCCGGCCGGCTAGACCGCATTGTAGCACACTGAGCTTCCCACTGCAACTTATGCTTCATGTCCATGTGCCGGTTCATGCATGAAGTACTCAAACTATGTATTTTTTGGCCTCTACTTAGCTTTTGCTGACAAATGTTACAGATAACACGAGTTGGGTCATCTTTATCGATCTGAAAAAATGCCCAGGCTATGCAAGGCTTAGCACCCATGCGACCTGAAGAGCCACCACGACTTGTGGTGAGAGGCAGAGTTGTGTTTGAGGATGCAGTTGTTGACGTGCTTCCAGTACTACGTCTCTGTCCAGGAAGGCGCAACCTGACCTCGTCGTCACTAGCATCTTCCTCCACCTCCTCTGCTGACCTCATCTCTTGGCTGACTGTGGGTTGACAGTAAGTGGGATCTCCGACCTCATCATCATCACCCTGTGCGTTATCACACCCGTCGTCCTCAGAGCCAACCTGTTCCTGCCCTGACAAAAAACTAAAGTTGTCGCTCCAATCAGGTATTTGAGTCTTATCATCGTCTTCCTCATTGTCTCCACCAACAGGAGTTACAGTTTGGGAATGAGGGTCTACATTATGGTCAGAACCTTCTGCGTCTGGTCCTGGATCCGACTCATAAAGATTCTGGGCATCAGTGCAGATCATTTCCTCGTCTGGATTCACAGAAGCGCTGGAGTCGACCTCTGATTCCCAGGCTATAGTATGAGTAAACAGCTCTGCAGACTCAACCATCTGTTCTACCTCATACTCAGACGGGCAGCTGGAGATTTGGGAGCTGTGAGGAAGCAAGTGCGATTTGGGTGACACCTTTGAGGACTGGAGTATTTGTGATGTTGAAGTTGATGTGGAGGAGAGCCCACTTAAAGGAGCACTTGATATCCGTTGAAGCACCTGCTGTTTTTGTGCCTCATCTGGAATTTGTAGCGATTGGCGTGGCCGTAAGAAAGGGATCTTATCACATTGTCCGCTAAAAGAAGTAGACATTTTAGTTTGGCTGGAAGATGGTCTTTCTTCTGCACCTACCCCACGGACACAACCTTTTTTCCCCTTCCCAACACGCCTATTCCCCTTTCCACCAGCAGCAGGCCTTTTTCCACTCATTTTGGTGGTTAACTAATTCACAACTCTGGAGTTGTTTGAACAAAAAAACAATGGATGGTAACCGAGCAGAGCTGAGTGGCCAAACTGTGGTATTAGGCCAAAACTATTGGCTGGGTTAGATGCAGAAAAAAATTATTTTTAATTTGCAACCTGATGGAGGTCAGTATAGATGGACTAATAGACCAAGTCCCACACACCGCTAGAAGCCCAAATATTTTTTCAGAGCTAGATGCAGAAAATTTTTTTATTCAATTTGCAACCTGATGGAGGTCAGTATAGATGGACTAATAGACCAAGTCCCACACACTGCTAGAAGCCCAAATATTTTTTCAGAGCTAGATGCAGAAAAAAATTATTTTTAATTTGCAACCTGATGGAGGTCAGTATAGATGGACTAATAGACCAAGTCCCACACACTGCTAGAAGCCCAAATATTTTTTCAGAGCTAGATGCAGAAAAAAATTATTTTTAATTTGCAACCTGATGGAGGTCAGTATAGATGGACTAATAGACCAAGTCCCACACACTGCTAGAAGCCCAAATATTTTTTCAGAGCTAGATGCAGAAAAAAAATATTTTTAATTTGCAACCTGATGGAGGTCAGTATAGATGGACTAATAGAACAAGTCCCACACGCTGCTAGAAGCCCAAATATTTTTTCAGAGATAAATGAAGAAAAAAATTATTTTTAATTTGCAACCTGATGGAGGTCAGTATAGATGGACTAATAGACCAAGTCCCACACACTGCTAGAAGCCCAAATATTTTTTCAGAGCTAGATGCAGAAAAAAATTATTTTTAATTTGCAACCTGATGGAGGTCAGTATAGATGGACTAATAGACCAAGTCCCACACACCGCTAGAAGCCCAAATATTTTTTCAGAGCTAGATGCAGAAAAAAATTATATTCAATTTGCAACCTGCTGCAGGTCAGTATAGAAGGACTAATAGAACAAGTCCCACACACTGCTAGAAGCCCAAATATTTTTTCAGAGCTAAATGAAGAAAAAAATTATTTTTAATTTGCAACCTGATGGAGGTCAGTATAGATGGACTAATAGACCAAGTCCCACACACTGCTAGAAGCCCAAATATTTTTTCAGAGCTAGATGCAGAAAAAAATTATATTCAGTTTGCAACCTGATGGAGGTCAGTATAGATGGACTAATAGAATGATGCTATGCCCAAAAGATTTTACTTCACTAGGTGCAGTAAAAAAATTGGTATTCTATACACAGGTGGTATATCTTGCAACACAGATAGGCTACTCCACTGACTAACACACTCTGCAATAGGCCAAAAAGGATTAGCTTTGCTAGATTCAGCCAAATGCTGTGAAAAAAACTTGCACAGCACTGGCACAGACCTGCCTGGCAAAAACTGATAGGAACTGATGTAACCTAGTCCTGAAAAGGACTCCAATTACAATTAGTCTTTACTCCCACAATCTATCTATTTAAGAGCACAGACCTGCCTGATAAAAGTCGTAGGAAATGCTGTAACCTAGTCCTTAAAAGGACTGCAATCACAACTATTCCCTACTCCCAAGTAGAGATGAGCGTTGTTCTACTCGAACTGTTCGCCAATCTCAAATTCGAGCTGTTTTGGGCTGTGTTCGAGCCGGTCGGCGAACACGAACAATTTGAGAAAAATTCGGCTGTTCGAGGTTATGTTCGATAACTGTTCGTGCACCAAAATCATAACTGGATTTTTTCTCAGTAATGATGAAAATTAATGTTAATACGCAGTTTGAGTGTACAGCGGGGCGGGGGGAGGGGCAGGGGATGGATCTCTGCAGGAACAATGAAGATCTCCATTTTTTTTTCTCTTTCCCGCATTTGCAGTGGGGAGGTGCAATCTGTCAGCCTATCAGCAGCGCACACACGGAGCGAAGTGCTTTTTTTCACACAAGCAAGGGCATGTGTGATTGGCAGTGTATGTCACATGTCCTTGCCCTATAAGACCAAGCCATTTTCCCCGTCGCCACCATTTTCTCACTGCTGCAGCTGCGTGTTAGACGGCACCGCTGTTGCTGTGTGCGCTATACCTTGTTAATTTCAAGCCAATTTTCGCACAAATATACAGATAGCTTGGGAGTAGGGAATAGTTGTGATTGCAGTCCTTTTAAGGACTAGGTTACAGCATTTCCTACGACTTTTATCAGGCAGGTCTGTGCTCTTAAATAGATAGATTGTGGGAGTAAAAACTAATTGTAATTGGAGTCCTTTTCAGGACTAGGTTACATCAGTTCCTATCAGTTCTTGCCAGGCAGGTCTGTGCCAGTGCTGTGCAAGTTTTTTTCACAGCATTTGGCTGAATCTAGCAAAGCTAATCCTTTTTGGCCTATTGCAGAGTGTGTTAGTCAGTGGAGTAGCCTATCTGTGTTGCAAGATATACCACCTGTGTATAGAATACCAATTTTTTTACTGCACCTAGTGAAGTAAAATCTTTTGGGCATAGCATCATTCTATTAGTCCATCTATACTGACCTCCATCAGGTTGCAAACTGAATATAATTTTTTTCTGCATCTAGCTCTGAAAAAATATTTGGGCTTCTAGCGGTGTGTGGGACTTGGTCTATTAGTCCATCTATACTGACCTCCATCAGGTTGCAAATTAAAAATAATTTTTTTCTGCATCTAGCTCTGAAAAAATATTTGGGCTTCTAGCAGTGTGTGGGACTTGGTCTATTAGTCAATCTATACTGACCTCCATCAGGTTGCAATTTAAAAATAATTTTTTTCTGCATCTAGCTCTGAAAATATATTTGGGCTTCTAGCAGTGTGTGGGACTTGGTCTATTAGTCCATCTATACTGACCTCCATCAGGTTGCAAATTAAAAATAATTTTTTTCTTCATTTATCTCTGAAAAAATATTTGGGCTTCTAGCAGCGTGTGGGACTTGTTCTATTAGTCCATCTATACTGACCTCCATCAGGTTGCAAATTAAAAATAATTTTTTTCTGCATCTAGCTCTGAAAAAATATTTGGGCTTCTAGCAGTGTGTGGGACTTGGTCTATTAGTCCATCTATACTGACCTCCATCAGGTTGCAAATTAAAAATAATTTTTTTCTGCATCTAGCTCTGAAAAAATATTTGGGCTTCTAGCAGTGTGTGGGACTTGGTCTATTAGTCCATCTATACTGACCTCCATCAGGTTGCAAATTAAAAATAATTTTTTTCTTCATTTATCTCTGAAAAAATATTTGGGCTTCTAGCAGCGTGTGGGACTTGTTCTATTAGTCCATCTATACTGACCTCCATCAGGTTACAAATTAAAAATAATTTTTTTCTGCATCTAGCTCTGAAAAAATATTTGGGCTTCTAGCAGTGTGTGGGACTTGGTCTATTAGTCCATCTATACTGACCTCCATCAGGTTGCAAATTAAAAATAATTTTTTTCTGCATCTAGCTCTGAAAAAATATTTGGGCTTCTAGCAGTGTGTGGGACTTGGTCTATTAGTCCATCTATACTGACCTCCATCAGTTTGCAAATTAAAAATAATTTTTTTCTTCATTTATCTCTGAAAAAATATTTGGGCTTCTAGCAGCGTGTGGGACTTGTTCTATTAGTCCATCTATACTGACCTCCATCAGGTTGCAAATTAAAAATATTTTTTTTCTGCATGTAGCTCTGAAAAAATATTTGGGCTTCTAGCAGTGTGTGGGACTTGGTCTATTAGTCCATCTATACTGACCTCCATCAGGTTGCAAATTAAAAATAATTTTTTTCTGCATCTAGCTCTGAAAAAATATTTGGGCTTCTAGCAGTGTGTGGGACTTGGTCTATTAGTCCATCTATACTGACCTCCATCAGGTGGCAAATTGAATAAAAAATTTTTCTGCATCTAGCTCTGAAAAAATATTTGGGCTTCTAGCGGTGTGTGGGACTTGGTCTATTAGTCCATCTATACTGACCTCCATCAGGTTGCAAATTAAAAATAATTTTTTTCTGCATCTAGCTCTGAAAAAATATTTGGGCTTCTAGCTGTGTGTGGGACTTGGTCTATTAGTCCATCTATACTGACCTCCATCAGGTTGCAAATTAAAAATAATTTTTTTCTGCATCTAGCTCTGAAAAAATATTTGGGCTTCTAGCGGTGTGTGGGACTTGGTCTATTAGTCCATCTATACTGACCTCCATCAGGTTGCAAATTAAAAATAATTTTTTTCTGCATCTAGCTCTGAAAAAATATTTGGGCTTCTAGCAGTGTGTGGGACTTGGTCTATTAGTCCATCTATACTGACCTCCATCAGGTTGCAAATTAAAAATAATTTTTTTCTTCATTTATCTCTGAAAAAATATTTGGGCTTCTAGCAGCGTGTGGGACTTGTTCTATTAGTCCATCTATACTGACCTCCATCAGGTTACAAATTAAAAATAATTTTTTTCTGCATCTAGCTCTGAAAAAATATTTGGGCTTCTAGCAGTGTGTGGGACTTGGTCTATTAGTCCATCTATACTGACCTCCATCAGGTTGCAAATTAAAAATAATTTTTTTCTGCATCTAGCTCTGAAAAAATATTTGGGCTTCTAGCAGTGTGTGGGACTTGGTCTATTAGTCCATCTATACTGACCTCCATCAGTTTGCAAATTAAAAATAATTTTTTTCTTCATTTATCTCTGAAAAAATATTTGGGCTTCTAGCAGCGTGTGGGACTTGTTCTATTAGTCCATCTATACTGACCTCCATCAGGTTGCAAATTAAAAATATTTTTTTTCTGCATGTAGCTCTGAAAAAATATTTGGGCTTCTAGCAGTGTGTGGGACTTGGTCTATTAGTCCATCTATACTGACCTCCATCAGGTTGCAAATTAAAAATAATTTTTTTCTGCATCTAGCTCTGAAAAAATATTTGGGCTTCTAGCAGTGTGTGGGACTTGGTCTATTAGTCCATCTATACTGACCTCCATCAGGTGGCAAATTGAATAAAAAATTTTTCTGCATCTAGCTCTGAAAAAATATTTGGGCTTCTAGCGGTGTGTGGGACTTGGTCTATTAGTCCATCTATACTGACCTCCATCAGGTTGCAAATTAAAAATAATTTTTTTCTGCATCTAGCTCTGAAAAAATATTTGGGCTTCTAGCTGTGTGTGGGACTTGGTCTATTAGTCCATCTATACTGACCTCCATCAGGTTGCAAATTAAAAATAATTTTTTTCTGCATCTAGCTCTGAAAAAATATTTGGGCTTCTAGCGGTGTGTGGGACTTGGTCTATTAGTCCATCTATACTGACCTCCATCAGGTTGCAAATTAAAAATAATTTTTTTCTGCATCTAGCTCTGAAAAAATATTTGGGCTTCTAGCAGTGTGTGGGACTTGGTCTATTAGTCCATCTATACTGACCTCCATCAGGTTGCAAATTAAAAATAATTTTTTTCTGCATCTAGCTCTGAAAAAATATTTGGGCTTCTAGCAGTGTGTGGGACTTGGTCTATTAGTCCATCTATACTGACCTCCATCAGGTTGCAAATTAAAAATAATTTTTTTCTTCATTTATCTCTGAAAAAATATTTGGGCTTCTAGCAGCGTGTGGGACTTGTTCTATTAGTCCATCTATACTGACCTCCATCAGGTTGCAAATTAAAAATAATTTTTTTCTGCATCTAGCCCAGCCAATAGTTTTGGCCTAATACCACAGTTTGGCCACTCAGCTCTGCTCGGTTACCATCCATTGTTTTTTTGTGCAAACAACTCCAGAGTTGTGAATTAGTTAACCACCAAAATGAGTGGAAAAAGGCCTGCTGCTGGTGGAAAGGGGAATAGGCGTGTTGGGAAGGGGAAAAAAGGTTGTGTCCGTGGGGTAGGTGCAGAAGAAAGACCATCTTCCAGCCAAACTAAAATGTCTACTTCTTTTAGCGGACAATGTGATAAGATCCCTTTCTTACGGCCACGCCAATCGCTACAAATTCCAGATGAGGCACAAAAACAGCAGGTGCTTCAACGGATATCAAGTGCTCCTTTAAGTGGGCTCTCCTCCACATCAACTTCAACATCACAAATACTCCAGTCCTCAAAGGTGTCACCCAAATCGCACTTGCTTCCTCACAGCTCCCAAATCTCCAGCTGCCCGTCTGAGTATGAGGTAGAACAGATGGTTGAGTCTGCAGAGCTGTTTACTCATACTATAGCCTGGGAATCAGAGGTCGACTCCAGCGCTTCTGTGAATCCAGACGAGGAAATGATCTGCACTGATGCCCAGAATCTTTATGAGTCGGATCCAGGACCAGACGCAGAAGGTTCTGACCATAATGTAGACCCTCATTCCCAAACTGTAACTCCTGTTGGTGGAGACAATGAGGAAGACGATGATAAGACTCAAATACCTGATTGGAGCGACAACTTTAGTTTTTTGTCAGGGCAGGAACAGGTTGGCTCTGAGGACGACGGGTGTGATAACGCACAGGGTGATGATGATGAGGTCGGAGATCCCACTTACTGTCAACCCACAGTCAGCCAAGAGATGAGGTCAGCAGAGGAGGTGGAGGAAGATGCTAGTGACGACGAGGTCAGGTTGCGCCTTCCTGGACAGAGACGTAGAACTGGAAGCACGTCAACAACTGCATCCTCAAACACAACTCTGCCTCTCACCACAAGTCGTGGTGGCTCTTCAGGTCGCATGGGTGCTAAGCCTTGCATAGCCTGGGCATTTTTTCAGATCGATAAAGATGACCCAACTCGTGTTATCTGTAACATTTGTCAGCAAAAGCTAAGTAGAGGCCAAAAAATACATAGTTTGAGTACTTCATGCATGAACCGGCACATGGACATGAAGCATAAGTTGCAGTGGGAAGCTCAGTGTGCTACAATGCGGCCTAGCCGGCCGGGCCAATCACCGTCTGCCATATCTTGTGCATCCGCGGCCTCTTCATCCTTTGTGACTGGGGGGACAGCAGTCACACCTGTTTTGGGGCGCAGACCTGCCACCTCTTTACCCGCAACAGCCAGCGTGATTGGCAGGTCATCATTTTCTTTGGAGGTGGTAACACCAGCTGGTCTTGAGCGCTGTCCAACATCGATAGCACCACCTTTGGATCAAGGCAACCTAACATGTCCGCCTGCATTTTCCTCACAGACCGGCAGTTTGCCGGGGACACCCTTATCAACCCCGTCTAAGCACAATAGCCAGCCCTCGGTCCCTCAGATGTGGACAAGTAAAAGACCATTTCCTCCTAGCCATGAGAAAGCTAAGAGGTTGAATTTCACCATCTGCAAGCTCTTGGCTACAGAAATGCTGCCTTTCCGCCTGGTGGACACAGAGGATTTTCGAGACCTTATGTCCGTCGCAATGCCCCAGTACCAGATGCCCAGTCGGCACTACTTCTCAAAGAAAGGTGTGCCTGCGCTCCACCAGCATGTCGCACACAACATCACCGCTTCTTTGAGAAACTCTGTGTGTGACAGGGTGCATTTCACCACAGACACTTGGACGAGTAGGCATGGACAGGGGCGTTACATGTCGCTGACTGGGCACTGGGTAACTATGGTGACAGCAGGACAAGGGGCTGCTGTCCAAGTCTTGCCGTCCCCACGAGTTGTGCGTCAATCGTCTTTATGTCAAAGTTCCTCCACTGCTTCTGCCTCCTCAACCTCCTCTCGGTCTTCCACCTGCACCCAAAGCCTGTCTGGTCATGCCACAAGCTTTCTAACTGCGCAGAAGGGATCCTGCACACCTCCTTACTATGCTGGCAGTAGGGCTCAACGTCATCAGGCGGTTTTTACATTGAAATGTCTGGGAAATGTGAGTCACACAGCTGAGGAGTTGTGGTCAGCTCTGGAGAACCAATTTCATGAATGGTTGTCTCCACTGGACCTGAAACCAGGGAAGGCCGTGTGCGACAATGCTGCAAACCTGGGTGCGGCCCTTCGCCGGGGCAATGTCACACACGTGCCTTGTATGGCTCACGTGTTGAACCTGGTTGTCCAGCAATTTTTAGCCCACTATCCCAGACTAGATGGCCTTCTGCAGAGGGCACGGTCGCTGTGTGCTCACTTCCGCCGTTCGCATCCCGCAGCTCAGCGACTTACATCTCTACAGAAGTCGTTGGGCCTGCCACTTCACCGGCTAAAATGCGATGTGCCTACCCGGTGGAATTCAACTCTGCACATGTTGCAGCGACTGTGGCAGCACCGACAAGCCCTGGTGCAATACGTTCTGACGTATAGCCTGGGCCAACGAGATTCAGAGGTGGGGCAAATCACGCTGGAGGAGTGGTCTCAGATCAGGAACCTATGCACCCTTCTGCACAGTTTTGAAATGGCGACGAAGATGTTTAGTGCTGACGATGCCATTATCAGCATGACTATTCCGGTGATTTACATGCTGGAGCACATGTTAAACAGAATTCGGAGTCAGGTGGTGGCACAAGAGGAGGTGGAGGAAGTAGAGGAGGAGGAGTTGTATGCGGAAGGGCTAACATCTGCAAGGTCCAGACGGTCGGCAGCACCAAGGCGGCAGGCATGTGAGGGTGGGGGAGATGGTTTTACCAGGGCGCATGGTAGCAGCCAAACTAGTGAGGAAGGTGCAGGATCCCAGGAAGAAGTGGAGGACGAACTGATGGAAGACTCATCAGATGAGGGAGACCTTGATCACATTTCTGTTGTGCGAGGTTGGGGGGAGAGGACAGAGGAAGGAAGCATGATTGTTACCTCGCCACCAACACAACTGGGACTTGGTGCTCCTGGATGCGCAACACACATGAGTGCCTTCTTGCTGCACTACCTGCAACATGACCCTCGAATTGTGAGAATTAGAAATAATCCTGACTACTGGGTTGCCACACTGTTAAATCCCCGGTACAAAAGTAAATTTGCAGAAATTATTCCTGCCATAGAAAGGGATGCACGCATGCAGGAGTATCAGCAGAGACTGTTGCAGAATCTTACATGTGCTTTTCCACAAAATACCAGTGGTGCACGTAGTGAATCTCACAGTTCCAACTTGCCAACCGTGGGACCGTCAAGTGTTCAGCACTCAAACCGTAACAGAACCACAGTATCTGCTGGTAACATCAATTTTGCGGAATCATTTCACCACTTTTTTAGCCCATCCTTTGCAAGGCCACAGGAGACAAGAAGTCTGACACATAGTCAACGCCTAGAGACGATGGTACAGGAGTATCTCCAAGTAAACATTGAAGCCACAACTGTGTCACTGGACCCTTGCTCTTTTTGGGCTTCCAATCTGGATAAATGGCCGGAGCTAGCCACTTACGCCTTGGAGATCTTGTCATGCCCCGCAGCCAGCGTTCTGTCTGAACGTGTGTTCAGCGCTGCTGGTGGTGTGCTGACAGATAAGCGCACGCGGCTCTCCACTGATAATGTAAACAGACTCACGTTCATAAAGATGAACAAATCATGGATCCGAAACGACTTTTCTACCCCTGTGTCATCCTGGGGAGAGTAAAAGCTTGATGATTGGTTAAAATCACCCTACCAACCGTTTTAAGCTTTCAAATTACTAATCATGTTTATCTGTATCTTGACTGGAAAATAATTTGGGCTTTGTAGCAGTGTGCAGCACTGATCCTATTAGGCCATCTATAATAAGCTTCACCAGATTTAAAATTAAAAATAATTTTTAGCTGCATCTAGCCCGGAAAATAATTTTGGGGCTCCGAGATGCGCAAGACACATAAGTGCCTTCTTGCTGCACTACCTGCAGCATGACCCTCATATTGTCAGAATTCGAAGTAATCATGACTACTGGGTTGCCACACTCTTAGATCCCCCAAACTTTTCGATCAACCTTTTCATTTTAATAAAGACCAAAAAAATGGTCATTTTTGAAATTATAAGCATTAGCAGGTTGTTAGAAACTGAAATCAAACAGTTTTCAACTCAAAACTTTATTCTAGGTGATGTTACATTTTCACATAGGACCCCTTGTTCGAAAGGAGCTTCTGAACTCTCTCGTCCATTGAATTTGTCAGGTTTTGGATGGTTTCTGCTTCAATTGTTTTGCATGAGGACAGAATACCCTCCCAGAGCTGTTGCTTAGATGTGAACTGCCTCCCGCCATCATAGACACTCCTTTTAATGATGCTCCAAAGGTTCTGAATGGGGTAGAGGTCAGGGGAGCATGGGGGTCACACCATAAGTTGTCCCCTTTTATGCCCATATCAGCCAGAGATGCAGATGTTTTATGTGCAGCATGAGATGGTGCATTATCATGCAGAAAAATGATCTTGCTGTGAAATACACGGTTCTTCTTCTTGAACCATGGCAGGAAGTGCTGTTTGAGAAAATCCACATACATTATGGAGTTCATCTTTAGCGCCTTCAGGGATCCTAAAGGGGCCGACAATCTCTCTCCCCATGATTCCAGCCCAAAACATTACTCCACCTCCTCCTTGTTGGCGCTGTAGCCGTGTTTGCGTGGGGTGTCCATCAACCAGCCATCCTCCACTCCATTCATCTGGACCATCGAGCGCTGCACGGCACTCATCCGTGAACAAAACAGTTTTGAAATCAGTCTTCATGTAATGTTTGGCCCACTGGAGCCGTTTCTGCTTGTGTGAAGTGGATAGAGGAGGTCGACAGGATGGCATATGCACAGCTGCAAACCTCTGAAGGACCCTGCATCTTGTTGTTCGGGGGACGTTGGAGGCACAAGCAGCTTCAAAAACTTGTCTGCTGCTATGACAAGGCTTTTTTGCCGCTGCTGTTTCAACCTGACGTAATTGCCTGTAGGAAAGAGTCCTCAATTTGCCCTTATCAGCACGCACACGTGTGTACTGTGAATCAGCTACATACTTCTTGATTGCCAAGACACTTCATCCTGATCATCGCACAATGTTTATTGTAGTCATGCCTTGACCTAAACACTCCACAATTTGTTGCTTCTCAGCAGCCGACACATCCTTTTTCTTTCCCATTTTGGCAGAAAATGTAGGCTGCTTAATAATGTGAGAGAGCCTTCTTAAGTAGTCTTGCCTTTCATTGGACACACCTGCCAAACTAATTAGCACAGGTGTCTGCAATTGCTTACAGTGATATAAAGAGCCCTGACACACATCACCATCAATGAGTTTAACTGACAAACAAACAAATTCTTCCCTTATCACTCCTAAACACTTTTTGCATAATAATTTGGAACGCGGTGTACATGTGCTTTTCCACAAAACACCAGTGGTTCACGTAGTGAATCTTACAGTTCTAACTTGCCAACCGTGGTCTGTATGGAATTGTTCAATAAAGGGCCCAAAATTAAGATAACATAGATGGGAGAGGTCTCTATGAATAGGAATTCCTAAGTATTTGATACCCTGTGAGGGCCAGGCAAAGGGAAAGTTGGACTGGATGGAATCCTATATGGATTTAGGGAGGGAGACATCGAGGGCCTCAGACTTCGCTGCATTGATTTTAAAATTTTACCATGTAACAAAGTGATCTATTTCAGCCATAACAGCAGGGATGGATATATGTGATTGAGTGATATATACTAGGACATCATCAGCAAATAGAGAGCACTTGTACTCGGTGCCTCCCACCTCAATCCACCTAATATTGGGGTTATGGCGAATTGATGAGAGCAGGTGCTCCGTCACTAGGATGTATAAGAGAGGGGACAGAGGACATCCCTGCCTTGTCCCATTGGTGATTGTGAAAGGTGATGAAAATGTTCTGACGCACCCCCTGGGCCTTGGGACACCCGGAGCCGGACTCTTTTTGGTGGATGCTGGTGGTTGTAGTCTTCGTGGCGGCGATCTGGTTCCGTGGCTCAGGGCGGTCAAACCAGTGGCGGAACTATTTATGTGGTTTTGATGTTTAAATGTCCGACTACGCCACCCGTGGATTGCGGTCAGAGTGAACCGCCGCTACAGGGCAGACCGCTAAGGCTGGTGTTGTGGGTGCAGCAGAGCGTAGCATAACTCCCCACGGGAGGAGTATAGCCTCAGGGCAGTGTATGCGGAGGATGGGGGTGATGGTGCAGGGCAGCAGCAGTAACGACACGGAGTCAGTGATGCAGTTCAGGGCCTTTACTCACAGTTCTTATTATCCAGACCACGTCTGCAGGTAACGGCTGCCCACGTCGTACTGTGCTCACCAGGTGAGGGGCTCAGACAACTCCCAGATAACTTTGGAGCGCTTCACAGGACCCCCTTTGTGTGTCCTTTGTCTGGCCTTTCTTACCAACACTTCTGTCCGGCTGCCTCGGGCCTCCTCTTGGTAAACTTGGCGCCAGTTTCCCTGACCCTATGTGGTGCCTTCCTAGCGGGTGGAGCAAGGGGCTGCGCCACATAAAATGTCAGAGCCTCCGGTTTCTAGCTGAGGGTCGTTTCCTGCCTCCACTAGTTCGGGGACCGGTCTCCCCCTTTGGCCTGACCCCTCCACGCAGGTGGATTCGGGCGTGCGGTGGCGACTCGCCCGTCCGCACCCCTGGGATCCCTTCATTCCTCGTTCCTGGAGCCTTCTCCGCTCCTCTTCCTTCCTTCTCCCTCTTGCAGGCCTGGGCCTCTGTTACTAGGCCCGCCTCCGGAGCAGAGCTCATGCAGAGCCCCTGCTCCCTGCCACTTCTGCTCAGACTTCTCTGCACTGAACTAAGATGGTGCCCACCTTTTATACTCCCTTCTCAATGCACCCAGGAACTGCTTCCTCCCTGCTCCTGCACTGCAGGGTTCCCCTTCCTCAGTGTTCCCTCCCCCCACTCCAGCCAGGGACAGGGACTGTCGTGCCCATCTCAGGGGCATATTGGTCGCCCTGCCCCACGGCAATGTGGTGTAATGCATGCAGGTGTCGGGTCCTGATCCACACTCCATCCTTATCTGAGAGTGAGATATCACACCTCTGGGTGAGGTGCAATACGTCTGTAGCAACCGAGCCCTCGGTGCTACAGTTCCATTTATCTTCAGCCTAGGTGACGTATTGTGATACAGGGCCGTGATTTTGGCTATAAAAGGGTCCCCTAGACCCCTACCCCAAGCTTTTTAAGAGAATCATATATGGCGTGCCAGGAGACTCTATGGAATGCTTTCTCAGCATCCAACGAGAGTATCTACTTACAAATTTTTAACTGCATCTAGCCCAGGAAATACTTTGTGCCTAGTAGCAGTGTCTGCTAGTCAGCGGATTATCCCGGCTGTTAAGCAAGCTACACCACCTGTAGTTTGGACACTTAATTTTTTCAAAGGAAATGCTTCGGGACCACGGGATACTTAGTGAAGAGCATCAGGAGGCACCCCAAGGCATAGGGGCTGGGACTGGCACTAGGATGCCTTGCGGTGGACAGCCGAGCTCGATCCTTATAAAAGCTTTTTAACTGCAGCAGCTTTAGTGGACGCTACTGGAGCTGGAATTACGCGGCTGCTGGCATGAGACTTGCCCTCCAATAGATCCTTGTAAATGGATTTAAAGTGTATTCATTCAAATTAGAGGGACAATTTAAATTAAAAAGCTTAGAGCTGCCTCCACCACAGGGGGGCTCTCTTGACCCACCAGCGGACAGGCACCAGTATTGGGAGAGGGGGGCTGGCCGTCAGGGTTCACCGCGGCTCTGGCACAAACCCGGCGACACGGAGGTGGCACGGGCAGGAGCGGACTGGCCGTCTCGGCTTCTCACTTTTTGGATTTTAGAAGGGCATGACATGCCTATATCTGTGTCTCCCCCTCCTTTTACTCCTCCACCTCTTTTCTTTTCGCATGACTATATGTACTTGTCACTTTTCCATGTGTTAGTTGTGTCTTCTGAGCAGTTTGTCAGCTTTTGGACACCTTTGAAGGTGTTTTCTATGTGTTTCTATGTGTTTTTGTTTGCCTGCCATTGGTTTTAACGGTGTTCGAAGGTGTTCGACGAACAGTTCGACGAACAGTTCGGCGAACACACGGGTGTTCGACGAACCGAACCGAACTCGAACACTACGGGGGTGGCTCAACACTACTCCCAAGCTATCTGTATATTTGTGCGAAAATTGGCTTGAAATTAACAAGGTATAGCGCACACAGCAACAGCGGTGCCGTCTAACACGCAGCTGCAGCAGTGAGAAAATGGTGGCGACGGGGAAAATGGCTTGGTCTTATAGGGCAAGGACATGTGACATACACTGCCAATCACACATGCCCTTGCTTGTGTGAAAAAAAGCACTTCGCTCCGTGTGTGCACTGCTGATAGGCTGACAGATTGCACCTCCCCACTGCAAATGCGGGAAAGAGAAAAAAAAATGGAGATCTTCATTGTTCCTGCAGAGATCCATCCCCTGCCCCTCCCCCCGCCCCGCTGTACACTCAAACTGCGTATTAACATTAATTTTCATCATTACTGAGAAAAAATCCAGTTATGATTTTGGTGCACGAACAGTTATCGAACATAACCTCGAACAGCCGAATTTTTCTCAAATTGTTCGTGTTCGCCGACCGGCTCGAACACCGCCCAAAACAGCTCGAATTTGAGATTGGCGAACAGTTCGAGTAGAACAACGCTCATCTCTAATGTAGAGTCCATCCGTTCACCTTTTCTGCATCGCACAAAGACACGGTGGTTGGAACCAAAGATCTCAAATTTGGACTCATCAGACCAAAGCACAGATTTCCACTGGTCTAATGTCCAAGTCTCTTCCATTTGTTGCCTGTCCTTAGCAGTGGTTTCCTAGCAGCTATTTTACCATGAAGGCCTGCAGCACAAAGTCTCCTCTTAACAGTTGTTGAAGAGATTTGTCTGATGCTAGAACTCTGTGTGGCATTGACCTGGCATCTAATCTGAGCTGCTATTAACCTGCGATTTCTGAGGCTGGTGACTCGGATAAACATCCTCAGAAGCAGAGGTGACTCTTGGTCTTCCTTTCCTGGGGCGGTCCTCATGTGAGCCAGTTTCTTTGTAGCGCTTGATGGTTTTTGCAACTGCACTTGGGGACACTTTCAAAGTTTTCCCAATTTTTCGCACTGACTGACCTTAATTACTTAAAGTAATGATGGCCACTCGTTTTTCTTTACTTAGCTTGTTTTTTTCTTGCCATAATACAAATTCTAACAGTCTATTCAGTAGGACTATCAGCTGTGTATCCACCAGACTTCTGCACAACACAACTGATGGTCCCAACCCCATTTATAAGGCAAGAAATCCCACTTATTAAACCTGACAGGGCACACCTGTGAAGTGAAAACCATTTCCGGTGACTACTAGTGTTGAGCCACCCCCGTAGTGTTCGAGTTCGGTTCGGTTCGTCGAACACCCTTGTGTTCGCCGAACTGTTCGTCGAACTGTTCGTTGAACACCTTCGAAAACCATTAAAACCAATGGCAGGCAAACAAAAACACATAGAAACACATAGAAAACACCTTCAAAGGTGTCCAAAAGCTGACAAACTGCTCAGAAGACATAACTAACACATGGAAAAGTGACAAGTACATATAGTCATGCAAAAAGAAAAGAGGTGGAGGAGTAAAAGGAGGGGGAGACTCAGATATAGGCATGTCATGCCCTTCTAAAGTCCAAAAAGTGAGAAGCCGACACGGCCAGTCCGTTCCTGCCCGTGCCACCTCCGTGTCGCCGGGTTTGTGCCAGAGCCGCAGTGGACCCTGACGGCCAGCCCCCCTCTCCCAATACCGGTGCCTGTCCGCTGGTGGGTCGAGCCCCCCCACAGTGGGGGGGGGGTAACATGTGCAGAAGAAAGACCATCTTCCAGCCAAACTAAGATGTCGACTTTTTTTCGTGGACAATGTGATACGATCCCTTTCTTACGGACACGCCCATCGCTACAAATTCCAGATGAGGCACAAAACAGCAGGTGCTTCAACGGATATCAAGTGCTCCTTCAAGTGGGCTCTCCACCACCTCAATTTCAACATCACAAATACTCCAGTCCTCAGAGGTGTCACCCCAATCGCACTTGCTTCCTCACAGCTCCCAAGTCTCCAGCTGCCCGTCTGAGTATGGTGTAACACAGATGGTTGAGTCAGCACAGCTGTTTACTCATACTATAGCCTGGGAAACGGAGGTCTGCTCCAGAGCTTCTGTTAATCCAGGAGAGGAAATGATCTGCACTGATGCCCAGAATCTTTATAAGTCAGATCCAGGACCAGATGAAGAAGGTTCTCAGCATAATGTAGACCCTCATTCCCAAACTGTAACTCCTGTTGGCGGATACAATGATGAAGACGATGATGAGACTCAAATACCTAATTGGAGCGACAACTTGACTTTTCGGTCAGGGCTGGAAGAGGTTGGCTCTGAGGACGACGGGTGTGATAACACACAGGGTGATGATGACGAGGTTGGAGATCCCACTTACTGTCAACCCATAGTCAGCCAGTCGATGAGGTCAGCAGAGGAGGTGGAGGAGGATGTGACTAGCCCAGGGGATGGAGATGACTCGGTACCCGGGCATTTGCCTGGCCTTGGGGATGTCGCGGTGGTCGGCTCCCTGGCCCGTACCCTGGGGTCACTCTTTAAAAGGGTGGATAATTGTTAATTTTATAAGAGTTTGTGACGCCACCTGTGGTATCTGGTGAGAAGCACCAGCGCTGCAGCAGTCCACTGAGGCCGGTGATAAGGCAGCTCGATGGTATAGCTCCCCACAGGTGGAGCTAGGTCTCAGGGCAGCGTATGCAGGGGGAATGCAGGACAGGCGAGACCCAGCTGGGTCAGAGCAAGAACGGGAACGGACACGGTAGTCACTTCAGTACCTTTTACTGGTGGAAATTCATGCACATCCCGGAGCACTGTAGGGTGAAGGGTGCATATCAGGATCCTCCCCAATGAGCGGGTGTAGGGCCTCCTGTTTCTTGCCTCTGCGTAGTAAGTTTCTGACCTGCCTGAAGCTAGGCCTAACTTTGTCTCTGTCCTGTGCTGGCTGACCTTGTGGTAGGGTCTTCTCTTGGAGTTCACGCTCCCAGTATGCGGGGCCTAAGTGTCTCCTGGCTCTGTTACGTATCAGCACCTAAGCGATCCTGGGACTTGTAGTTCTCCAGGGATTCCGGTTATGCCTTACTGGGTCATAGAGATCCCGGTAAGCTCGTATCCGGGGTCCGGTAAATGCTTCGGTGTGAGCTGGTTAAGCTCCTCTGCCCCTTATGTACTCGCCTTCGGCCTACTGGGCCCTCACTAGGCTATACACACTAACGGCAGCTTGCCGCGCTTCACCGATCTTATGGCGCTGGCACACCTTAAGCTCTATCTGGGCTGCCTGAATCTAGCTAGCAGGAGCCTCTTGCTCCACTGCTGAACTATTAACTGAGTTCTCTAGACTAGACTGAGCTCCACTGCAGACTGACCTCTCTTAGGCTTCTCTACTGCAGGAACTCTTCAGAGGAACTGAACTGCCTAGCTCCACCTTCCCTATTTATTTCCCTAACGGGCTCCCTCTGCTAGTCTGAGGTGGAAGGTGGAGATGTGTGAATGTTTATGGGGGCCTCTTGTGGAGGATTCCATAAATGCACTCTTCTAGGATCTGTGATAAAAAGCGTTGTGGGGCGTCACATATGCTATTGACGACGAGGTTAGGTTGCACCTTCCTGGACAGAGACGGAGTACTGGAAGTAGGTCAACAACTGCATACTCAACCACAACTCTGCCTCTGACCACAAGTCGTAGTGGCTCTTCAGGTCGCATGGGCTCTAAGCCTTGCATAACCTGGGCATTTATTCAGATCGATAAGGATGACCCAACTCGTGTTATCTGTAATATTTGTCACCAAAAGCTAAGTAGAGGCCAAAAAATCCATAGTTTGAGTACTTCATGCATGTACCGTCACATGGATATGATGCATAAGTTGCAGTGGGAAGCTCACTGTGCTACAATGCGGCCTAGCGGGCTGGGCCAACCACCATCTGCCCCATCTTGTGCATCCGCAGCCTCTTCATCCTCTGTGACTGGGGGGACAGCAGTCACACATGTTTTTGGACGCAGACCTGCCACCTCTTTACCCGCAACAGCCAGTGTGATTGGCAGGTCATCAGTTCATTGGGAAGTGGAAACACCTGCTGGTGTTGAGCGCTCTCCGACATCGAGAGCACCACCTTTGGATCAAGGCAACCTAACATGTCCGCCTGCATCTTCCTCACAGACCGGCAGTTTGCCGGGGACACCCTACTCAACCCCGTCTAAGCACAACAGCCAGCCCTCGGTCCCTCAGATGTTGAAAAGTAAAAGACCATTTCCTCCTAGCCATGAGAAAGCAAAGAGGTTGAATTTCACCATCTGCAAGCTGTTGGCTACAGAAATGCTGCCTTTCCGCCTGGAGGACACAGTGGATTTTCGAGACCTTATGTCCGTCGCAGTGCCCCAGTACCAGATGCCCAGTCGGCACTACTTCTCAAAGAAAGGTGTGCCTGCGCTCCACTAGCATGTCGCACACAACATCACCGCTTCCTTGAGAAACTCTATGTGTGACAGGGTGCATTTCACCACAGACACTTGGACGAGTAGGCATGGACAGGGGCGTTACATGTCGCTGACTGGGCACTGGGTAACTATGGTGACAGCAGGACAAGGGGCTGCTGTCCAAGTCTTACCGTCCCCACGAGTTGTGCGTCAATCCTCTTTATCTCGAAGTTCCTCCACTGCTTCTGCCTCCTCAACCTCCTCTCGGTCCTCCACCTGCACCCAAAGCCTGTCTGGTAATGCCACCTGCTTTCTAACTGCGCAGAAGGAATCCTGCACACCTCCTTACTATGCTGGCAGCAGGGCTCACCGGCATCAGTGTTTACTTTGAAATGTCTGGGAAATGTGAGTCACACAGCTGAGAAGTTGTGGTCAGCTCTGGAGACCCAGTTTCTTGAATGGTTGTCTCCACTGGACCTGTAACCAGGGAAGGCAGTGTGCGACAATGCTGCAAACCTGGGTGCGGCCCTTCACTGGGGCAATGTCACACACGTGCCTTGTATGGCTCACGTGTTGAACCTGTTTGTCCATAAATTTTTAGCCCACTATCCCGGACTAGATGGCCTTCTGCAGAGGGCACGGTCGCTGTGTGCTCACTTCCGCCGTTCGCATCCCGCAGCTCAATGACTTACATCTCTACAGAAGTCATTGGGCCTGCCAGTTCACCGGCTGAAATGCGATGAGCCGACATGGTGGAATTCAACTCTGCACATGTTGCAGCGACTGTGAGAGCACCGACAAGCCCTGGTGCAATACGTTCTGACGTATAGCCTGGGCCAATGAGATCCAGAGGTGGGGCAAATCACGCTGCAGGAGTGGTCTCAGATCAGAGACCTATGAATTTGACACGCCCCCTGGGCCGTGGGGTACCCTGAGCTGGGCCGTTAGACGCTGGGGGTTGTAGTCACTGTGGCGGTGACCCGGTCCGTGACCCAGGGCCGTCAATCCAAGGGTAATTTGTATATATGGATTTTATAATGTCCGACTACGCCACCTGTGGAGTGCGGCCAAAGGGGCCGCTGCTGCGGAACAGTCCTCTGAAGCTGGTGGTTTTGCAGCAATGGTATTATTACTCACCACAGGAAGAGTGTAGCTTCAGGGCAATGTGGGTGGATGATGGTGGTTGTAGTGCAGGGAGTCAGTAATGAACGCAGAGTCCGTGTGATGCAGTCCCAAGATCTTTACTCACAGTTGTTGCAGTCCAGATTACAGGTACCAGAGCAATCTCCCCCGTCGTGCTGTGCGTACTCAGTGAGGGGCTCAGTCCACCCCCAGATACCTCCGGAGTACTTAGCAGGACCCCCTTCTGTGTGTCCTTTCTCTGGCCTTCTCCCTGCACCTCACACCCAGTGACACTTCTATCCGGTATCCTCGGGCCTTGGCGGGCGACGTGTGTTCCGTCCCCTGGGTCCTATGTGGCTACCTTTTAGTGAGACTGGTGTGGACTTTGGCCTGCAGTACATGAAATGCTGCAGCCTCCGGTTTCTAGTTGAGCCTTGC
Organism: Phyllobates terribilis; assembly: GCF_046119375.1. Taxonomy (NCBI): domain Eukaryota; kingdom Metazoa; phylum Chordata; class Amphibia; order Anura; family Dendrobatidae; genus Phyllobates; species Phyllobates terribilis. The sequence continues at coordinate 368,873,511 of NW_027362767.1, forward strand.
TGTTTCTCCGCCAGTTGAGGGACCGGTTCCCCTTATCTGGCCTGACCCCTCTACCTCCTGGTAGCAGCGGGAGTACGGGTGGCCTTCTGCACGGCCTGTAGCCCTAAGGTCCCTTCGGTTCCTGGAGCCTTCCTGCTCCCACTCCTCTCTTCTCTCCTTCAGTCCTGGGCCTCCCATGCTAGGCCCGCCTCCGGAGCAGAGCTCATGTAGAGCCTCTGCTCCTGTCACTTTTCCTCCTCTGACTGGCTTGCTCTTTCTAAGATGGCTTCCTATTTATACTCTCCCTGTCATGTGCTCCCCTAAGCTGCTCCCCTAAGCACCCACTACATAGGACCCTCCCACCAGCTAGGGACCTGGGACTGTGCTCTCCCTTAGGAGCAATCTCGCCCTACCCCCACTGCAGGTATGTGTTGGATGCAGGTGTTAGGGTCCCGAGCCATATGCCTTCCTTACCTGAGGGTGAGATACCACAACTCTGGGTGAGATGCAGTAACTCTGTGGCGACTGAAGCCTCAGGGGCGCCACACACCCTTCTGCACAGTTTTGAAATGGCGACAAAGATGTTTAGTGCTGACGACGATGCCATTATCAGAATGACTATTCCGGTGATTTACATGCTGGAGCACACATTAAACAGAATTCAGAGTCAGGTGGTGGGACAAGAGGAGGTGGAGGAAGTAGATGAGGAGTCGTATGCGGAAGGGATAACATCTCCAAGGTCCAGACGGTTGGCAGCACCAAGGCGGCAGGCATGGGAGGGTGGGGAGAGGGATTAACCAGTGTGCATGGTAGCAGCCAAACTGTTGAGGAAGGTGCAGGAGCCGAGGAAGAAGTGGAGGATGAACTGGCGATGGGCATGGAAGACTCATCAGATGAGGGAGACCTTGATCACATTTCTGTTGTGTGAGGTTGGGGGGAGAGGGCAGAGGAAGGAAGCATGATTCTTACCTCGCTACCAACACAACAAGGACTTGGTCCTCCTGGATGCGCAAGACACATGAGTGCCTTCTTGCTGCACTACCTGCAACATGACCCTCGGATTGTCAGAAATCGAAGTAATCCCGACTACTGGGTTGCCACACTCTTAGATCCCCGGTACAAAAGTAAATTTGCCGAAATTATTCCTGCCATAAAAAGGGATTGACGCATGCAGGAGTATCTGCAGACGCTGTTGCAGAATCTTACATGTGCTTTTCCACAAAACACCAGTGGTGCACGTAGTGAATCTCACAGTTCTAACTTGCCAACCGTGGGACTGTCGAGTCTTCATCACTCAAACCGTAACAGTAACACATTATCTGCTGGTAACAGCAATTTTGTGGAATCGTTTTACCACTTTTTTAGACAATCCTTGGCAAGGCCACAGGAGACAAGAAGTCTGACACATAGTCAATGCCTAGAGAGGATGGTACAGGTGTATCTCCAAGTGAACATCGAAGCCATGACTGTGTCACTGGACCCTTGCTCATTTTGGTATTCCAATCTGGAAAAATGGCCGGAGCTCGCCACTCACGCCTTGGAGATCTTGTCATGCCCTGCAGCCAGCGTTCTCTCTGAACGTGTGTTCAGCGCTGCTGGTGGTATGCTGACAGATAAGCGCATGCGGCTGTCCACTGAGAATGTAGACAGACTCACGTTCATAAAGATAAACAAATCATGGATTCGCAAGGACTTTTCTACCCCTGTGTCACCCTGGGGAGACTAAAAGCTTGAGGATTTGGTAAAATCACCTCACCAACCGTTTTAAGCAACTGTGGGGCAATTGATGCCACTTAACCCTAGAACGCATGACCATAAAAATCTACACTTTCACATACCTGGGGCCTTTTAGGCCCGTGTGCAAATAACATGGAATAACTCAAATGACAAACAACTATATACATGAAGAATACCTAGAGTTTCAAAATTCTAACTAAAGTAATCTTGCAGAAAATAGAAAACAATTAACAGGGTGGGCCTGCGAGGCCCAAGGTATGCGTTCTAGCGTTAAGTGGTGTCTGTGCCACAATTTTGGAAAAAAATGGAGACTCTTTTTGGAGTCCCCTTGCTGTGTCTTACGTGACGTTGGCATCGTCAATTCCAGGTGGGTTGGGTCGCTCCCCCCCACCTTTAACTGTAAGAAACTACATACACTATGGCTTGGGGTAACACAGATGGTTGAGTCTGAAGAGCTGTTTACTCAGAGGTCTGCTCCAAATCTTCAGTGTCTGCTAGTCAGCGTAGAATTTTTAACTGCATCTAGCCTAGGCAATACTTTGGCCGTAGTAGCCCAGCTGCGAAGCAAGCTGCACCGCCTGTGTATCTAATAAGAATTTTTAAATGCATCTAGCCTAGGCAGACTGTGGGGACCCCCAACCAAACCCAGACGCTCAGCCCCCCTTTCCTTGACAATACAATAATGTAACTCTTACAACTGGATGGGTGAGGATCGGTCACAGCTTTATTAACTCTTTATACTCATTCCATTAGAAAGGCATTTTATTTCTAAAATAATTCAGCTTGTTGCAGCATGCCCTGGGTCTCCACTCCGGCAAGTTGGCCAACAAGTGTAACTCTCCAACATGTCCTTTCTATTTCCAGGCCATGGAGGATCCTGCGTACTTGTATGCAGGACTATGACCCCCACCCATCACTCTTAACGCTTGTTCCACTCCGTCCTGGAGTCCTGACAGGAATATGTCCAGTCCAATATCCATTAAGTGAACACCGTCGGGCCGTATGAGGCCTGCTTTATCTCCTTCCAGTTGTCGGTGTCGTATCATTACACCGCCTCTGTCTCTTCTAAATTTTGCCATCCGAATATTTATTACCCGCCTTGTCCGTTCGATGGCCGTGATGTCTCGCGCACCTTGCCATATCGGCACAATCTCTGACCATACTATAGCTAGTTTTGTCAAAAATTCTCTGAAGCGCTCAGTGTCTAGTTTCATTATTGCCATTAGTTATGCGCTCTTGTGATGACCTAGGTTGCTTCCCCCGGCCTGTATAACTAAGATGACCGGACCTCTTGCCTCTCTCCCTACCTTGATTACCTCCATTAGTACCTGTGGCCATAACAGGCCTCTAATACCTCTCCAGGTGAAATATGTGTTATGAAACTCTAATTTCCTCCTGTCTGGGTGGACTTTTGCCCTTTTTTCTGCCCAATATACATACGAGTAGCCTATCACCCACACTGTTGTTTTAGCGTCACCTGTAAAAGAAACAAACCACGTTAGGATAACAAGTTCAGTCTTATGTATCTCGCCAAACACGTGGATCGCCATCTCCCTATCCTCTGAACTTCCGTTTCTGACAGTCCTGCTCTTGCTGCTTCCTTGTCCGCGCCTATGTGAAATGAGTGTGTCCCGTAATCTTTGGGGTGGTTCCCTGCCGATGTTATGCATTTATTAAATATAGCTTGGAACTGGTATCTTGATAATGGCGTTCCATCAATGTGTGATAGGAAGAAATTACTTTGTGATCTGATGGTTAGATATGTTTTTACTATTGTTACCCGACTCAGTGTACCGTTTGTGGGTTGTAGAAGTACCCAAGTGCCCCTGCCCGCTGGAACCGTTTTCAATTGGTGTATGCGTAGTCGTATTGCATTATTGGCTATGACTTCTTCCTGGTGTAATAAGCCTCCTCTGGTGGCAATTTTGGATTGAGGGACTAATTCGCTTATGCATAGCGCCCCAAAGAAGGCGATCACAAATGCAGTAGACAGTAGTGTTACTTCAAATTGTGAGTGTCATGTTAATGGTGTTAGGGATATGATGTGAGAAATCAGTTTTAGTGACACGGGACGGGGCGTCTACACTCCTGACTTGGCTGACCCCTTTTCCACTCTTTTATGGATTGTCTGATGATGAATCTTTGTCACATCTCCCCAATTCAGTAGTTGGAAGTGAAATGCTACTCCGGTCAGACACCGCTGCGCTGACGCCCCTGATATGCCCCTCATCTTTAGCTGGTGGAGAAATTCTATGGTGACTTGTGATCTGGCTTGTTCACAATGGTCAACCTGTCTGCCTGCTACTAGTCGTGTCCACTCTTCCCATGCCTAACCGTATGCTTGCCACATCGACGGGGTAACTGACGCTCTGATTAATGGCATCAACTATTCGCCACAAGATCCCATAGGGAGGGTGGGCAACTGTTGCCCGATGGATGGGCGTTGTGGAAGAGCTCTGTGAAAATCTGACAATTGAATTGTTATAAAGCGTTAGCAGCAGCTTTAGAACCCTCAGCATAGTGGCTAGCACGGACCCATACATTGTGTTTTAGGCACAGGAATGCTAGCCTGCGAAGTAGGCCTAGCATTGGGAGAGACGATGATGCCATCTTATTAATGCAGTGCGCTAGGCTGGTGTTTTTTGCTATGAAGCGTATATTTTTGTTAGCCAGGCGCGCGCCCCATATTTCTATTGCTACCATTATTGGGAAGAAAAATTATTTTCAGGGCTAGATGCAGCTAAAAATTATTATTAATTTCAAAGCTGGTGGAGCTTGGTATAGATGGCCTAATACAATGAGTCCCACACACTCATAGAAGCCCAAATATTTTTTCAGAGGTAGATGCAGAAAAAAAATATTTTTAATTTGCAACCTGATGGAGGTCAGTATAGATGGAATAATAGACCAAGTCCCACACACTGCTAGAAGCCCAAATATTTTTTCAGAGGTAGATGCAGAAAAAAATTATATTCAATTTGCAACCTGATGGAGGTCAGTATAGATGGACTAATAGACCAAGTCCCACACACCGCTAGAAGCCCAAATATTTTTTCAGAGCTAGATGCAGAAAAAAATTATTTTTAATTTGCAACCTGATGGAGGTCAGTATAGATGGACTAATAGACCAAGTACCACACACTGCTAGAAGCCCAAATATTTTTTCAGAGCTAGATGCAGAAAAAAATTATATTCAGTTTGCAACCTGATGGAGGTCAGTATAGATGGACTAATAGAACAAGTCCAACACACTGCTAGAAGTCCAAATATTTTTTCAGAGCTAGATGCAGAAAAAAATTATATTCAGTTTGCAACCTGATGGAGGTCAGTATAGATGGACTAATAGAACAAGTCCCACACACTGCTAGAAGCCCAAATATTTTTTCAGAGCTAGATGCAGAAAAAAATTATATTGAATTTGCAACCTGATAGAGGTCAGTATAGATGAACTAATAGAACAAGTCCCACACACTGCTAGAAGCCCAAATATTTTTTCAGAGCTAGATGCAGAAAAAAATTATATTGAATTTGCAACAGGATGGAGGTCAGTATAGATAGACTAATAGACCAAGTCCCACACACCGTTAGAAGCCCAAATATTTTTTCAGAGCTAGATGCAGAAAAAAATTATTTTTAATTTGCAACCTGATGGAGGTCAGTATAGATGGACTAATAGACCAAGTCCCACACACTGCTAGAAGCCCAAATATTTTTTCAGAGCTAGATGCAGATAAAAATTATTTTTAATTTGCAACCTGATGGAGGTCAGTATAGATGGACAAATAGACCAAGTCAAACACACTGCTAGAAGCCCAAATGTTTTTTCAGAGCTAGATGCAGAAAAAAATTATATTCAATTTGCAACCTGATGGAGGTCAGTATAGATGGACTAATAGACCAAGTCCCACACACTGCTAGAAGCTCAAATATTTTTTCAGAGCTAGATGCAGAAAAAAATTATATTCAATTTGCAACCTGATGGAGGTCAGTATAGATGGACTAATAGAACAAGTCCTACACACTGCTAGAAGCCCAAATTTTTTTCAGAGTTAGATGCAGATAAAAATTATTTTTAATTTGCAACCTGATGGAGGTCAGTATAGAAGGTCTAATAGACCAAGTCCCACACACCGCTAGAAGCCCAAATATATATTCAGAGCTAGTTGCAGAAAAAAAATATTTTTAATTTGCAACCTGATGGAGGTCAGTATAGATGGACTAATAGACCAAGTCCCACACACTGCTGGAAGCCCAAATATTTTTTCAGTGCTAGATGGAGAAAAAAATTATATTCAATTTGCAAACTGATGGAGGTCAGTATAGAAGGACTAATAGAACAAGTCCCACACACTGCTAGAAGCCCAAATATTTTTTTAGAGCTAGATGCAGAAAAAAAATATATTCAATTTGCAACCTGATGGAGGTCAGTATAGATGGACTAAGAGAACAAGTCCCACACACTGCTAGAAGTCCATTTTTTTTTTCAGAGCTAGATATATTCAATTTGCAACCTGATGGAGGTCAGTATTGATGGACTAATAGAACAAGTCCCACACACTGCTAGAAGCCCAAATTTTTTTTCAGAGCTAGATGCAGAAAAAAATTATATTCAATTTGCAATCTGATGGAGGTCAGTATAGATGGACTAATAGAACAAGTCCCACACACTGCTAGAAGCCGAAATATTTTTTCAGAGCTAGATGCAGAAAAAAATTATTTTTAATTTGCAACCTGATGGAGGTCAGTATAGATGGACTAATAGACCAAGTCCCACACACTGCTAGAAGCCCAAATATTTTTTCAGAGCTAGATGCAGAAAAAAATGATATTCAATTTGCAACCTGATGGAGGTCAGTATAGAAGGACTAATAGAACAAGTCCCACACACTGCTAGAAGCCCAAATATTTTTTCAGAGCTAGATGCAGAAAAAAATTATATTCAATTTGCAACCTGATGGAGGTAAGTATAGATTGACTAAAAGAACAAGTCCCACATACTGCTAGAAGCCCATTTTTTTTTCAGAGCTAGATGCAGATAAAAATTATTTTTAATTTGCAACCTGATAGAGGTCAGTATAGATGGACTAATAAAACAAGTCCCACACACTGCTAGAAGCTCAAATATTTTTTCAGAGCTAGATACAGAAAAAAATTATATTGAATTTGCAACCTGATGGAGGTCAGTATAGATGGACTAATAGACCAAGTCCCACACACTGCTAGAAGCCCAAATATTTTTTCAGAGCTAGATGCAGATAAAAATAATTTTTAATTTGCAATCTGATGGAGGTTAGTATAGATGAACTAATAGAACAAGTCCCACACACTGCTAGAAGCCCAAATATTTTTTCAGAGGTAGTTGCAGAAAAAAATTATATTCAATTTGCAACCTGATGGAGGTCAGTATAGATGGACTAATAGACCATGTCCCACACACCGCTAGAAACCCAAATATTTTTTCAGAGCTAGATGCAGAAAAAAATCATTTTTAATTTGCAACCTGATGGAGGTCAGTATAGATGGACTAATAGACCAAGTCCCACACACTGCTAGAAGCCCAAATATTTTTTCAGAGGTAGATGCAGATAAAAATTATTTTTAATTTGCAACCTGATGGAGGTCAGTATAGATGGACTAATAGACCAAGTCCCACACACTGCTAGAAACCCAAATATTTTTTCAGAGGTAGTTGCAGAAAAAAATTATATTCAATTTGCAACCTGATGGAGGTCAGTATAGATGGACTAATAGACCAAGTCCCACACACTGCAATAAGCCCAAATATTTTTTCAGAGCTAGATGCAGAAAAAAATTATTTTTAATTTGCAACCTGATGGAGGTCAGTATAGATGGACTAATAGAACAAGTCCCACATACTGCTAGAAGCCCAAATTTTTTTCCAGAGCTAGATGCAGATAAAAAATATTTTTAATTTGCAACCTGATAGAGGTTAGTATAGATGGACTAATAGACCAAGTCCCACACACTGCTAGAAGCCCAAATATTTTTTCAGAGGTAGATGCAGAAAAAAATATTTTTAATTTGCAACCTGATGGAGGTCAGTATAGATGGACTAATAGAACAAGTCCCACACACCGCTAGAAGCCCAAATATTTTTTCAGAGCTAGATGCAGAAAAAAATAATTTTTAATTTGCAACAGGATGGAGGTCAGTATAGATGGACTAATAGAACAAGTCCCACACCCTGCTAGAAGCCCAAATATTTTTTCAGAGCTAGATGTAGAAAAAAATTATATTCAATTTGCAACCTGATGAGGGTCAGTATAGATGGACTAATAGAACAAGTCCCACACACTGCTAGAAGCCCAAATATTTTTTCAGAGGTAGATGCAGAAAAAAAATATTTTTAATTTGCAACCTGATGGAGGTCAGTATAGATGGACTAATAGAACAAGTCCCACACACCGCTAGAAGCCAAATATTTTTTCAGAGCTAGATGCAGAAAAAAATAATTTTTAATTTGCAACCTGATGGAGGTCAGTATAGATGGACTAATAGAACAAGTCCCACACCCTGCTAGAAGCCCAAATATTTTTTCAGAGCTAGATGCAGAAAAAAATTATATTCAATTTGCAACCTGATGGAGGTCAGTATAGATGGACTAATAGAACAAGTCCCACACACTGCTAGAAGCCCAAATATTTTTTCAGAGCTAGATGCAGAAAAAAATTATATTCAATTTGCAGTCTGATGGAGGTCAGTATAGATGGACTAATAGAACAAGTCCCACACACTGCTAGAAGCCCAAATATTTTTTCAGAGCTAGATGCAGAAAAAAAATATTTTTAATTTGCAACCTGATGGAGGTCAGTATAGATGGACTAATAGACCAAGTCCCACACACTGCTAGAAGCCCTAATTTTTTTTCAGAGCTAGATGCATAAAAAAATTATATTCAATTTGCAACCTGATGGAGGTCAGTATAGATGGACTAATAGACCAAGTCCCACACACTGCTAGAAGCCCAAATATTTTTTCAGAGGTAGATGCAGAAAAAAATTATATTGAATTTGCAACCTGATGGAGGTCAGTATAGATGGACTAATAGAATGATGCTATGCCCAAAAGATTTTACTTCACTAGGTGCAGTAAAAAAATTGGTATTCTATACACAGGTGGTGTAGCTTGCAAGACAGATAGGCTACTCCACTGACTAGCACGCTCTGCAATAGGCCAAAAAGGATTAGCTTTGCTAGATTTAGCCAAATGCTGTGAAAAAAACTTGCACAGCACTGGCGCAGACCCGCCTGGCAAAAAACTGATAGGAACTGATGTAACCTAGCCCTGAAAAGGACTGCAATTACAATTAGTCTTTACTCCCAACCTATCTATTTAAGAGCACAGACCTGCCTGATAAAAGTCGTAGGAAATGCTGTAACCTAGTCCTTTAAAGGACTGCAATCACAACTCGTCTCTACTCCCAAGCTATCTGTAGATTTGTGCGAAAATTGGCTTGAAATTAACAAGGTAATAGCGCACGCAGCAACAGTGGTGCCGTCTAACACGCAGCTGCAGCAGTGAGAAAATGGTGGCGACGGGAATAATGGCTGGGTCTTTTAGGGCAAGGACATGTGACATACACTGCCAATGACACATGCCCTTGCTTGTGTGAAAAAAAGCAGTTCGCTCCGTGTGTGCGCTGCTGATAGGCTGACAGATTGCACCTCCCCACTGTAAATGTGGGAAAGAGAAAAAAAAATGGAGATCTTCATTATTCCTGCAGAGATCCATCCCCTGCCCCTCCCCCCGCCCCGCTGTACACTCAAACTGTGTATTAACATTAATTTTCATCATTACTGAGAAAAAATCCAGTTATGATTTTGGTGCACGAACAGTTATCGAACATAACCTCGAACAGCCGAATTTTTTTCAAATCGTTCGTGCTTGCCGAACGGCTCGAACACCGCCCAAAACAGCTCGAATTTGAGATTGGCGAACAGTTTGAGTTGAACAACGCTCATCTCTAGTGACTACCACTTGAAGCTCATCAAGAGAATGCCAAGAGTGTGCTAAGCAGTCATCAAAGCAAAAGGTGGCTACTTTGAAGAACCTAGAATATAAGACATATTTTCAGTTGTTTCACACTTTTTTGTTAAGTATATAATTCCACATGTGTTAATTCGTAGTTTTGATGCCTTCAGTGTGAATGTACTATTTTCATAGTCATGAAAATACAGAAAAATCTTTAAATGAGAAGGTGTGTCCAAACTTTTGGTCTGTACTGTATCTATCTTTTTATAAATATAAACATATATAAAATGTATATAAATAAAGGTAGATAGATAGATATTCCTAAAGTCATATTGTGATTTTGGGAATAAACCTTTAACTCATCAGAAAAAGAGGCTTGGTTGGCTGAGTATAAAAGCATGTGCAAATTACTCAGCTTTTTCCGCAGATTTTATCTATAGGTGACACATAAATTCATGAAGCTTTTTATTTGCTATGGGATCTGAATTTGCCTTGGATTATTCATGTGCACATAAATTCTATTAATTAAGCCATGAACAAACTAACAACAAAAATTACCAGGGGATGTATCTGTCACAGCAGGCCTAAATTAAATCCATGGGAACAAATGTCTTGTCTACTCATGTTGTATTCAATCAAATCCTCATTGATCATGTTTTAATATTAGTGTTTATTATGTAACGGTAAATTAAACTGCATAGATTATATTCAGGCCTGAAATATATATTTTAATATGTGTAATCCCCTCCATATTGAAATTGTTCCAGGACCTTCAGACAACTTGATCTCATTTGATAATGCGACAAATAGACAATCTGCAAATCACTTTAAGGGATCCTTTCATCCAGTTTCTGTTGTTGAATTGCTGCCAGAACACTATGTGCTTCCTAATTAAGATCCTCATGATCTGCTCTGTTCTCACCTGCAGCTGAGCAAAACTTTAGAAATGATCATTATACACCTTCTATATAGTAAATAGACTAGCATTTTGGAGTAATTTTTCAGAGGTAAATAACATAGTTTTAAAGGAAACCTGTCATAAGGTTTTCTGTTATATAAGTGCTGCCAGCACATTATGTCTGGTAACTATCACAGAGCAGTCCGATAGTTTGGTACAAACCAACCTTGCAGTCTGCTAAAAGCCTACTGTGAGCTCACTAGCCTCACCTCCCTGCCTTAGATTGAATCTGAGGGATTGGTTTAGTGAGCTCTTGGTAGGTTTACAGCAGGTGCTGAGGTTGGTCCTAACACACCCATCGGACCGCTCTGCGCTGGTTACCAGACATAATGTGCTGGCAGCTGTTTTATAACAGGAAACCTGATGTTCCCTTTAAAACCATGTTATTTAACCTTGAAAATTACTCCAAAGTGCTAGCCACTAGATGTCTTTTTTCTGTCTAACCTGCTGTCTGCTGCCTGTTGTAAAGTGTAATCCACTTCTAGCAGCAGAGATGAGACTAATTACAAATAGTGATGGCAGGGCTTGGTCTCTCTGCTCCTGCGCTCCTGTCTGTCAAACTGCATACAGACATAAAAGAGAAAAGTATAGAATAGGCAAGTCTTTAGACAATGGCATAGGCAATGTATGCTGGGAAGTGAGACAAAGGAAGTTGCAGCACCTATAGTGCTGGCAGAATGGTGATATAGAGGAACTGCCCACTGAAAAGGAATGGATTGTAAGTATCAGAGCCTGATATTCTGGACAGTATCTGGATATATTAAACTGGTATGTGCACCAAAAGCAGTTTTCACTGTCTTTGAGAGATGAGGGAAGGAAAACCTTGCTTTTCTACACATTTTTTTATGGAAAGATATTAAATTGATCAGTGCATAAATTTTAATCTAAAAATGATGCTGTGGTGAAAGGTGGGAAATAGCTTTGTCCATTGATGTTTAAAAGAGATATTTAAAAGATATTAAGACTCCTGCCGTTATATTTCACGTACGTCCCTGCATGTGGTAACGAATCAATCAATGAAAAGCATCAATACAGAAATAAACACATAAAAAAATGACAAAGGGAATGAAATTCTCAGTGGGCACTAGAAGAACAATAAATTAGATGAGCTATTTTGTAACCATTCGTTGCTTTAAAAGATGCATTAACAACAAGCGATTATGGGTTGATTGATCAGCAGAACTCATCGGAAGACACTGGTAACAATATTACAATCTACTAGATATCTTTGCTGTTAATCAAGCTGGAAATTAGAACTCATCCAAAGACATCTCACGAGCTGCTTCATCAGTTTTCCTAAACAAACGAGAAGTCATTATGCTAATAATTGTCATTTGTTATCTCGAGGACAACGTTTAGCAAAAACAAAATGCTCTCACTTTCCTCCCAGACCGTATGATAAGGCTAATAGCCTCTCAGTGTGCAGAGCAAATGTGTCGAATTAAAGGAAATAAAACTCAGGGATGGACAAACTGCTCAGTGATGGAACTGGCAACACTGACATTTTAGATGAAAGGGTTTGTGCACAAGATGAGTTCTTGACAAATTTTGTCGCAATACCTGAAGAATTTTCTAGTTCCAGAATATTTTTTTTCTGAAATCATACATCCAGTGTTTGATACAAGTTGCCAGTTAATCGGCTGTTATGTTCCCCTTAAAGGGGACACTAACCATTTATATATTGTTGACCAATCCTTGGAATAGGTAATTAATTTCCGATCCAATACTTGTCACCCCATCAATCAGCTGTTATCAGCACCAGCGGCGGTCCGATGTGAACAGTCTACAGAGGAGAACAGCACAGCTCCACACTATGTTGATAGCTGCTGCTGGATACTGAAGATCAGCCCCTTTAAAACCTATACCAGACACCTACTTCTTAACTTCTATCTTAAATTGATGACGTATTGTTTAGATAGGTCATCAATATGAAAGAAGCGGATAACCCCTTTAAGGCAGATTGTCCAGTGTCTTAAAGATTACCTATCTTCTCTCCTAACATGTCTGTTTTAGTAAATGCTTTATTGTCCATGAAACAACAATTCCGGAGCATCTTGCTTTTTAGAATTCTACTTATCTGTTATTTCTTCAGCAAATCTATAAATAAATTGAGAACTGAGTGTTATCATTTGGGATGTGACATTGTCCAATCAGTGGTGACAGATTTGACAAGAGGAATGATGACAGCCTGTTGCCAATTAATGGACAAATAATCAAGAGGAGTAATAGAGGAACGAGACAAAACAGAGTTCTGAGAAAAAGTTTCTCTGGAATATTTATGAAGAATACAAGTTATTACACTAACAGACATGTCAGCAGTGGTGACAGATCCTCTTTAAATGTTATCTATGAATTTCCTTCTATCATCCATCAAAAAACACCAAGAGACAATAATGGCATTTTGTGAAGCAGACAAGATGACATTTCTCAATATCAAGTGTATCGATGTATTTATCCAGCACTTCAGACTTGTTTGCTAAGTAATATTAAGAAAGCGGTGGTAATTAATAATCCTGTATGTATGCAAAAGACCTTGTCTTCTATTTCCAATTGATTTACATTTGAGAAGTGCTGTGATTAACCACTTTATAATAGCTTGTTAGTTTCATCTATATATTGAATAAATTCAATATTTTTCATGAAAACCTAAAAGTGTTATCAATTGATTTAATTACCGGCTAACATTCCTTTGATCCACAGAAATTACTTATCTGTAAAATATAATTATATTTATTAAAATGCGGTAATACTATGATAAGCTTTTCAGAAATATAACCTTTATATTAGTGATGAGCGATTATGTTTTGTTAACCCTTTCACCGAGTATGCTCGGGCCGAGCACCGAGTAGTTACAACTGGAAATTTCCGCAGCGTAAACGCATGATAAACGCATGGTAAGTCTTCTGCCCTGGTCCCCTATGCAATTCTGCACTTTCAATGCCCATGCTGCGGATTCTTCCGCAGCATTTATGCTGCGCTCAAAAATCCGCAGCATGTCCATTAATTTTGCGGAAGTGCTGCGTTTTCGCCGCCATTGACTTGCATTAGAGCGCGCCAATTCCGCAAGACTGCATTTGTATTTGCGTTATTGGCGCATTCTAATGTGCGGATGGTACCCGAGTGTGGAGAAGATGAGACTCTCCTCCACACCCAGGTACCATAAAAAGCTGTAAAAACAAGAATAAAATAAAAAATAAGATTATATTCACCTTCCGACGGCCCCCGGTCTCCTTCCCTCTGCTTGCGTGCAAGACTGAAGGACCTGAGGTGACGTCACAGTCATGTGACAGCAGGCCCTTCAGCGCAGTGTCTCGCGATATCCCGGCAACAGGAACGAGCCAGGAACGAACGCGGCAGCACACGCCGGGCCATCGGAGGGTAAGTATAGCTTTATTTTTTTATTTTTTAAACATTCTTACGGTCACACTATATAAATCCATGCCGGTTGCCGGTTACATGGATTTATATAGTGTGACAGAGTTGTCAAGCACTTTCCAGGTGATGCTAAAATCGCCTGGAAAGCGCTAGTCAATCAGCATGCGGAAACGCATGTGGAAACGCATGTGAATCCGCATGTATTACGCAGGAAAAATGCATGTACAATCCGCATGCGTTTTTTCTGCCAGGGAGATGCAGAAATGATGCAGAAATTTTCTGCTTCATTTCTGCATCGTGCGCACATAGCTTAACAGTCGCAAATCATGCACATGGGAGTAATTCAAACATAACACCGAGTACGCTATAAATACTCGGAGCTAGGCCCAAACATACTCGGCGAAAGGGTTAACAAAACATAGTCGCTCATCACTACTTTATATAAATTATAAAATAGCAATCGTTTTTTACAAATTGTGCAATTAGTTCCATCTACACAGCAAGAAATAAAGGTATTAACTTTATCTCCATCAATGGATCGTATAGTTTATCAGGATGAGGAAAAGGAGAGCGGGATTGAGCTTTGTGGGGGGGAAAGGAGATGTTCTGCAAAATGCAGAGTACAACAGGACACGTACAGGGTCACATCATGATCATTTTTTGGGGGGTTTTACCGATTGCATGAGGTTTTGTTGAATGTTTTTTTAATGTTAGATATTTTAGATTGCAAACATTAAAAGTTAGATTTTTAACATTAGGGAACAATTAACATCTTTGTTGTTCATCAGGTCTATATCAGACCTGGAGCCGCCATGCTCGTCACAGTCTACTCCGGAATCAGACAGCGTAGGGAGAGGTGCTGCTGAGCTAGGGAGAGATTTGCTTGTTTCTTAGTTAGTGTAGGTATACCACCATCTATTATACACATATCCATCACAACTAACAGTCCTTCAGAGGACTAATCCAGTTGTATAGATATCAGTGCTAGGCAGGCAGTGTATGTGGCAGACTGCAGTGCATATAACAAGAGGGTGCATTCCAGTTCTGTCTGCTGGAGCTTTTACAGATATTTCTAGAAATAGCCCCAGGTATCAGTGGCCAGGAATATTTTTTTTTTGGATCTTAATCCTGACTATTTGTTTAAAAAGCAATCCAGAGAACACTGTTTTTCTGCTTGTTGGCACTGCAGAACACAGCCAGATCCTTTCCATATTACAGCGCTAAAAATCCAGCTATTTAAAATTGTAGTTTGTCCATCACACAGATCACCTATAATTGCGCTGAAAATTCTGCCATTTCTGGCCTCCATTGAAATTTTGTTGCAGTGTGTCAGCGAAGTTATTGACATGAGGTCGCTGTTAAAAATACTTACCTACAGGCCAGCTATTTAAAACTGTGGTTTTCCCTTACATGTATCACATATCACTGCGGTTCAAAGATAGCCATTTGTACTGAACGTGGAAAATATTGTCCTCCATTTAAAATGGGCAAGGCGCGTGGCAAGGGACGGGGAAGTGGACATGATGGTGATGATGGTGCATGCAGAGGACGAGGTCGAGACCGTGTGCTAGCTGAAATTGTGCCACAACAAACACCCATATCTTCTCGCTCGACCTTTCTGTGCCATTTACTGGGGGACTGCAGAACACCTCACAGAGCAGTGTGAAAAGGTTATTGGTTGGATAGCAGATAATTCTTCCAGTCACTTAGCCACCACAACCACCACCCTGTCTTCTACACCAGTGGTCCCCAACCTTTTTTGCACCAGGGACCGGCTTGAAGCAAGATCATTTTTCCATGGCCCAGCAAGGAGGGGGTGGGGTGGGCGGGGCTTTGGTCATATGGGGGCGGGGTAATGGAGGGATTTGGAGTTTAGTGCATACTTATCATATAGTGTAGACCAGGTCCCCGCCAGGAGCTATGCCAGGAGCCCCACATAATGTGCTGTGCCAGTAGCCGCATCACTGAGGCCCCATCACGCCCTGCAGCAGGACAGGGCAGCTGTCCTGACAGCTGCTGTTCAGCTGCATTTACTTCATCCCAGGGGCGGACACAGACTGTAGTGGGCCCCTGTGCAAGAAATTTTTGGGGGCCCCCCCCGCCCTTCATAAGGCAACAAAGTTATGTAAACATAACCCCCCCATGTGCATCTCTCACCCCCCCATGTGCAGCTCACCCCCGTGCATCTCTTATCCCCCTCCGTGCATCTCTCATCCCCCTCCGTGCATCTCTCATCCCCCTCCGTGCATCTCTCATCCACCCCCCGTGCATCTCTCATCCCCTCCGTGCATCTCTCATCCCCTCCGTGCATCTCTCATCCCCCCCGTGCATCTCTCATCCACCCCCCGTGCATCTCTCATCCCCCCCGTGCATCTCTCATCCCCCCCGTGCATCTCTCATCCACCCCCCGTGCATCTCTCATCCACCCCCCGTGCATCTCTCATCCCCCCCGTGCATCTCTCATCCCCCCCGTGCATCTCTCATCCACCCCCCGTGCATCTCTCATCCACCCCCCGTGCATCTCTCATCCCCCCGTGCATCTCTCATCCCGCCCGTGCATCTCTCATCCACCCCCCGTGCATCTCTCATCCACCCCCTGTGCATCTCTCATCCCCCTCCGTGCATCTCTCATCCCCCTCCGTGCATCTCTCATCCACCCCCCGTGCATCTCTCATCCCCTCCGTGCATCTCTCATCCCCCCCGTGCATCTCTCACCCCCCCGTGCATCTCTCACCCCCCCGTGCATCTCTCATCCACCCCCCGTGCATCTCTCATCCCCCCGTGCATCTCTCATCCCCCCCGTGCATCTCTCATCCACCCCCCGTGCATCTCTCACCCCCCCGTGCATCTCTCATCCACCCCCCGTGCATCTCTCATCCCCCCCGTGCATCTCTCACCCCCCCGTGCATCTCTCACCCCCCCGTGCATCTCTCACCCCCCGTGCATCTCTCATCTCTCCCCTCCCTCCCATGTGCATCTCTCATCTCTCCCCTCCCCCCATGTGCATCTCTCATCTCTCACCTCCCTCCCATGTGCATCTCTCATCTCTCCCCTCCCTCCCATGTGCATCTCTCATCTCTCCCCTCCCCCCCATGTGGATCTCTCATCTCTCCCCTCCCCCCCATGTGCATCTCTCATCTCTCCCCTCCCCCCCATGTGGATCTCTCATCTCTCCCCTCCCCCATGTGCATCTCTCATCTCTCCCCTCCCCCCATGTGGATCTCTCATCTCTCCCCTCCCCCATGTGCATCTCTCATCTCTCCCCTCCCCCCATGTGCATCTCCCATTCCCCCCACTCCTAGTTAATTGTATTTAAAAAAAAATAAAACTTGTTATACTTACCCCCATGCGATCCCTGCAGAATCCTGGCGCTCGTCCAAATCGCTGACACCAGGTTCTCCTGACTTCCGGCCATGTGACGGCGCCGTCACATGACCGGAAGTCAGGGGAATCATGAAGGTGCTGCCGCAGCAGCGCAGCGCTAAGATGTCCCGGACCCGGCGCTTAGCATGCGGCCGGGGGCCCCATGAGGAGAGAGACGCACAAGAGGGGGGCTCCGAGGGGGCTCCTACCGGCCGGGCCCCATACTGGAGTCAGGGCAGTCATGCCCTGATGGCGGCCCTGCTGGAGGCTGGAGGGGCCCCCTCTCCCCGCGGACCGGCTGAAAAACCCCAACGGCCCGGTCCTGGTCCGCGGACCGGCGGTTGGGGACCTCTGTTCTACACGGTCAAGTCTCAGTAGCCGTGAGTCTGGACCGCATATTCCTCACCCTGATCCTCCTTCCTCCCACCATGGAGGCCCAGAAACAACTGATCATACACTTGGACACTCCGAAGAGCTGTTCACTTTTCCATTTATAGATTCGGGCCTCTCACCCGGTTCACTTGAAGCGGGGCAAGAGGAGATCGCATGTAGTGATGCCCAAATATTTGAACAGCCACGGTCAAGGGAGGTAGGTGTAGCACCACAACAGGCAGGAAGAAGCAGTGTGGTGGCCACAGACAGAAGGCGGGCAACTGTTCCCCGTAACATCAACACTGCGGAAGTTGCCAGTACAACTGTTAGGTCTTCCCGAGTCTGTTTGTTATTTAAAGACTCTGCCAATAACCCCACCAAGGCCATTTGGACCACCTACCAGGCCAGCATCTGCAGGGGTAGCAAAACTACTAGCCTGACCACCACCAGCATGATCAGGCACATGGAAGCAAAGCTCCCGACTTTGTGGGACGAACCCTAGGTTCCAGGAACAGTGTCTGTGGGTGGCACCACTGCTTCTTCCGCTGTTGTGCGTGCAAGCCAATCCCCTGTCCATGGCGCATGCGAAGATGCCTCCTGCCCTCCACCTGTCATTGCACACTCTCAAGTAGCACCATCTATAAGCACGTCCAAGTCCTTGCCCCAACGCAGCTTTCCGTTGTCCCTACCCCAGTCCTTGGAATGCAAGTGAAAAACCAAAACCAGGGGAGGAGTCCTGAGGAGATAATTTGCATATTCCCACTGCATTTTGGGGTAAGTGAAGAGTCTCCGCGAGCTCAAAGAACACTGGATTTTGGCTGTTGGAGCTGAAAAGAGGACATCGGTAAACCAGGGGAGGAGTCCTGAGGAGATAATTTGCATATTCCCACTGCATTTTGGGGTAAGTGAGGAGTCTCCGCGAGCTCAAAGAACACTGGATTTTGGCTGTTGGAGCTGAAAAGAGAACATCGGTAAACCGCGCGCCTAGCGGCGCGCGCATTTTGAAGCTTTTTTTTTAAGCTTTTTTCACTGTTTTCAGAACATTAACAATAAGAACATGGAAGAGTCCAGGAGCCATTTGGTGAGCTGCATATCCTGCTACATGTTCACAGACTTGCCAGTGGAAAAGCCAAACTTCACATGCCAGAAATGCAAGCTTGTGTCCCTGTTGGAGGAAAAGTTGCGAAATCTAGAAGAGAGGTTAACTACCTTGAAAATCATTAAGGAAGGTGAAGAGTTCTTAGACAGAGCAGAATTATCTCTTCATGATTCAGAAAGAGAAGAAATTCGAACTGCACCTGACGAAACAGAGGAATGGAAGCATGTGACCCACAGAAGCAGGAGGATCGAGAGGCAGTCAGCACCCATACTGCTCAGGAACCAGTACCAGGCTCTCACGCAGGAGAACCATGAAGAAATACAGCAAAATAAGACTTTGCCAGCAATGAATAACCTTGTAAGCCCTCAGAATCCTCCTGGATGGAGAAAGAAGAATGTTGTGAAGAAAAAACGGAGAGTGGTGGTCATGGGGGATTCCCTGTTAAGAGGAACAGAGGCCGCTATCTGCAGACCAGACCTAACCTCAAGAGAAATGTGCTGTCTTCCAGGAGCAAAAATTAAAGATGTGTCTGACATTATATCAAGACTCTTCAGACCTACAGATCACTACCCATTCCTGCTAATACATGTGGGGACAAATGACACCGCAAGAAAGGACCTGGAAACCATCTGCAGTGACTTTGAAGACTTAGGCAAGAAAGTGAAAGAATTGGGAGCGCAGGTGGTCTTCTCATCCATCCTCCCAGTGGATGGCCATGGAACAATGAGGTGGAATAAGATTCTACAGGTGAACAACTGGCTACGTCGATGGTGCCGTCAACAAGGATTTGGATTTCTGGATCACGGAATGAATTACCTATACGATGGACTACTTGCTAGAGATGGGGTGCACCTTACGAAGACTGGAAAACATGTATTTGGAAGTCGCCTTGCTACACTCGTCAGAAGAGCTTTAAACTAGAACAATGTGGGAAGGGAAGCAAAAGGCTAGAAAAAGCCATACATCTGACAAATACTATTGAGATCTCTGCTACTGGAAGTGGAAAGGAAGAGCAAAGACAAAACAATTTAAATAATAAAAATATGGGAGGAAGAGAAACCAATCACAAACTAAAATGTTTTTATACAAATGCACAAAGCATGGGCAACAAACAAGGAGAATTGGAACTACTAATGCAGGAAAAGGAATATGATGTCATTGGAATCACTGAAATTTGGTGGGACGATACACATGATTGGAATAAAAGGCTAAAAGGATACAACTTATTTGCAAGAAACAGACTTGTTAAACGAGGAGGAGGTGTTGCATTGTATGTTAGAAAAGCGTATATCTGCACAGAGATTGAAGCTTCAGAGACTGGGAGTTCTGTGGAAACTGTTTGGGTAAGAATACAAGGAGAGAACAACGGAAAGGACACCATTGTAAGCATTTACTACAGGCCACCTGGGCAAGCTGAAGATATGGATGAACTCTTTATGTATCAAATGACCAAGCTCTCCAAAAAATATGACGTAGTGGTCATGGGAGATTTCAACTATCCAGACATTTGTTGGGAATCTCTCTCAAGTAAAACTAACAGGTCAAGTAAATTCTTATCCTCTCTTGCTGACAACTTTATCTTCCAAAAGGTAGGGGAGAAAACAAGGGGATCTGCTACTTTGGATCTAATCCTTATAAACAGGGAGGAAATGGTTGAGGAGGTAAAGGTGGCTGGGACCCTAGGAGGCAGCGATCATGCTATTATAGAATTTTGGATAACTAGAGGAGGAAGACATGTGAAGACTCAAACTTCAAGGTTAGATTTTAGAAAGGCAGATTTTAAGAGACTCAGAAAGAGAATAGGAGAGATCCAATGGCTGGATGTCCTTAAGGACAAAAATGTCCAGGAAGGATGGGAAATTTTTAAAAATGAGATTCTCAAAGCACAATCGTTAACAATCCCGAAAAGTAGGAAGAATGGGAAGCATTTAAGGAAACCAGGATGGATGAACACAGAACTTAAACACATGCTAAAAAGAAAGAAAGAAATGTTTATTAAATGGAAAGAGGGAGGCATATCTAAAGAAGATTATAATGCAGTCTGCAGATCCTGTAGGGCACGTATCAGGTTAGCTAAAGCTGACAATGAATTAAGGCTTGGAAGAGATGTCAAAAGCAACAAAAAAGGATTTTGGGGGTATGTCAAAAGTAAAAGAAAAGTCAAAGATGCTATAGGATTTTTACAGGATGAAAATGGAGAAATGGTAAGAGAGGATGTTGAGAAGGCCAAACTTTTTAATTCCTATTTTGCATCTGTTTTCTCTCAGAAAGAAAATGTAACATCAACTGATCTTCACTGTCCTTTTAAAGGAATAGAGGAATCAAAGTTATCTGTAAACAGAAAGATTGTGAGGGAATATTTAGCTAACATAAATGAGTTCAAGTCTCCAGGTCCAGATGAATTACACCCCAGAGTACTGAAGGAGATCGTAGAAGAAATTTTAGAACCACTCTCCATAATCTTTGAAAATTCTTGGAGAACAGGAGAAGTCCCAGAAGACTGGAGAAGAGCAAATGTTGTTCCTATCTTCAAAAAGGGGAAGAAGGTGGACCCAGGGAACTATAGGCTGGTGAGTCTGACTTCTATACCAGGAAAGATCTTTGAACAAATTATTAAACAACATGAATGTAAGTACATGGATAAGAATGAAGTGATTAACCAGAGTCAGCATGGGTTTGTAACTAACAAGTCATGTCAGACTAACTTAATTTCCTTCTATGACAGAATCACTGACTGGGTGGATCAGGGAAATGCTGTAGATATAGTATATCTTGACTTCAGCAAAGCATTTGACAAAGTATCTCACACCATCCTTATTGAAAAAATGACCAAGTATGCAATGGACCAGGCAACTGTTAGGTGGATTCATAACTGGCTTAGTGATCGGACTCAAAGGGTGGTTGTAAATGGCTTCACATCCAGCTGGATGAATGTCTCAAGTGGGGTACCACAGGGCTCCGTCCTGGGACCTGTATTGTTCAACATCTTTATCAATGATTTAGATGAAGGAATTGAGGGTAAACTGATTAAATTTGCTGATGACACAAAGCTAGGAGGGATAGCTAATACTAGAGAAGAGAGAGAGAGGATTCAAAAAGACCTAAATAAACTGGAGCAGTGGGCAGCAACCAACAGAATGGTTTTTAACAGGGAAAAATGCAAAGTACTACATCTGGGCAATAAAAATGAAAAAAGCATATACAGAATGGGAGGAATAGAGCTAAGCAACAGTACATGTGAAAAAGACTTAGGTATACTAATAGATCATAGACTAAACATGAGTCAACAGTGTGATGCAGCAGCAAAAAAGGCAAATACAATTCTGGGATGTATTAACAGAAGCATACAGTCTAGATCACGTGAAGTCATTATCGGTCTTTACTCCTCTTTGGTCAGACCTCATCTGGAATACTGTGTACAGTTTTGGGCACCACATTTTAAAAAAGACATAGACAAACTGGAGCAAGTTCAGAGAAGAGCGACCAGAATGGTGACTGGTCTGCAAACCATGTCCTATGAGGAACGGTTGCAGGATTTGGGAATGTTTAGCTTGCAAAAAAGAAGACTGAGAGGAGACTTAATAGCTGTCTACAAATATGTCAAGGGCTGTCACATTGTAGAAGGATCATCTTTATTCTCATTTGCACAAGTAAAGACTAGAAGCAATGGGATGAAACTAAATGGGAGGAGACACAGATTAGATATTAGAAAAAACTTTTTGACAGTTAGGGTGATTAATGAGTGGAACAGGCTGCCACGAGAGGTGGTGAGTAGTGTTGAGCCACCCCCGTAGTGTTCGAGTTCGGTTCGGTTCGTCGAACACCCGTGTGTTCGCCGAACTGTTCGTCGAACTGTTCGTCGAACACCTTCGAACACCGTTAAAACCAATGGCAGGCAAACACATAGAAACACATAGAAAACACCTTCAAAGGTGTCCAAAAGCTGACAAACTGCTCAGAAGACACAACTAACACATGGAAAAGTGACAAGTACATATAGTCATGCGAAAAGAAAAGAGGTGGAGGAGTAAAAGGAGGGGGAGACACAGATATAGGCATGTCATGCCCTTCTAAAATCCAAAAAGTGAGAAGCCGAGACGGCCAGTCCGCTCCTGCCCATGCCACCTCCGTGTCGCCGGGTTTGTGCCAGAGCCGCGGTGAACCCTGACGGCCAGCCCCCCTCTCCCAATACTGGTGCCTGTCCGCTGGTGGGTCGAGAGAGCCCCCCTGTGGTGGAGGCAGCTCTAAGCTTTTTAATTTAAATTGTCCCTCTAATTTGAATGAATACACTTTAAATCCATTTACAAGGATCTATTGGAGGGCAAGTCTCATGCCAGCAGCCGCGTAATTCCAGCTCCAGTAGCGTCCACTAAAGCTGCTGCAGTTAAAAAGCTTTTATAAGGATCGAGCTCGGCTGTCCACCGCAAGGCATCCTAGTGCCAGTCCCAGCCCCTATGCCTTGGGGTGCCTCCTGATGCTCTTCACTAAGTATCCCGTGGTCCCGAAGCATTTCCTTTGAAAAAATTAAGTGTCCAAACTACAGGTGGTGTAGCTTGCTTAACAGCCGGGATAATCCGCTGACTAGCAGACACTGCTACTAGGCACAAAGTATTTCCTGGGCTAGATGCAGTTAAAAATTTGTAAGTAGATACTCTCGTTGGATGCTGAGAAAGCATTCCATAGAGTCTCCTGGCACGCCATATATGATTCTCTTAAAAAGCTTGGGGTAGGGGTCTAGGGGACCCTTTTATAGCCAAAATCACGGCCCTGTATCACAATACGTCACCTAGGCTGAAGATAAATGGAACTGTAGCACCGAGGGCTCGGTTGCTACAGACGTATTGCACCTCACCCAGAGGTGTGATATCTCACTCTCAGATAAGGATGGAGTGTGGATCAGGACCCGACACCTGCATGCATTACACCACATTGCCGTGGGGCAGGGCGACCAATATGCCCCTGAGATGGGCACGACAGTCCCTGTCCCTGGCTGGAGTGGGGGGAGGGAACACTGAGGAAGGGGAACCCTGCAGTGCAGGAGCAGGGAGGAAGCAGTTCCTGGGTGCATTGAGAAGGGAGTATAAAAGGTGGGCACCATCTTAGTTCAGTGCAGAGAAGTCTGAGCAGAAGTGGCAGGGAGCAGGGGCTCTGCATGAGCTCTGCTCCGGAGGCGGGCCTAGTAACAGAGGCCCAGGCCTGCAAGAGGGAGAAGGAAGGAAGAGGAGCGGAGAAGGCTCCAGGAACGAGGAATGAAGGGATCCCAGGGGTGCGGACGGGCGAGTCGCCACCGCACGCCCGAATCCACCTGCGTGGAGGGGTCAGGCCAAAGGGGGAGACCGGTCCCCGAACTAGTGGAGGCAGGAAACGACCCTCAGCTAGAAACCGGAGGCTCTGACATTTTATGTGGCGCAGCCCCTTGCTCCACCCGCTAGGAAGGCACCACATAGGGTCAGGGAAACTGGCGCCAAGTTTACCAAGAGGAGGCCCGAGGCAGCCGGACAGAAGTGTTGGTAAGAAAGGCCAGACAAAGGACACACAAAGGGGGTCCTGTGAAGCGCTCCAAAGTTATCTGGGAGTTGTCTGAGCCCCTCACCTGGTGAGCACAGTACGACGTGGGCAGCCGTTACCTGCAGACGTGGTCTGGATAATAAGAACTGTGAGTAAAGGCCCTGAACTGCATCACTGACTCCGTGTCGTTACTGCTGCTGCCCTGCACCATCACCCCCATCCTCCGCATACACTGCCCTGAGGCTATACTCCTCCCGTGGGGAGTTATGCTACGCTCTGCTGCACCCACAACACCAGCCTTAGCGGTCTGCCCTGTAGCGGCGGTTCACTCTGACCGCAATCCACGGGTGGCGTAGTCGGACATTTAAACATCAAAACCACATAAATAGTTCCGCCACTGGTTTGACCGCCCTGAGCCACGGAACCGGATCGCCGCCACGAAGACTACAACCACCAGCATCCACCAAAAAGTGTCCGGCTCCGGGTGTCCCAAGGCCCAGGGGGTGCGTCAGAACATTTTCATCACCTTTCACAATCACCAATGGGACAAGGCAGGGATGTCCTCTGTCCCCTCTCTTATACATCCTAGTGACGGAGCACCTGCTCTCATCAATTCGCCATAACTCCAATATTAGGTGGATTGAGGTGGGAGGCACCGAGTACAAGTGCTCTCTATTTGCTGATGATGTCCTAGTATATATCACTCAATCACATATATCCATCCCTGCTGTTATGGCTGAAATACATCACTTTGTTACATGGTAAAATTTTAAAATCAATGCAGCGAAGTCTGAGGCCCTCGATGTCTCCCTCCCTAAATCCATATAGGATTCCATCCAGTCCAACTTTCCCTTTGCCTGGCCCTCACAGGGTATCAAATACTTAGGAATTCCTATTCATAGAGACCTCTCCCATCTATGTTATCTTAATTTTGGGCCCTTTATTGAACAATTCCATACAGACCACGGTTGGCAAGTTAGAACTGTAAGATTCACTACGTGAACCACTGGTGTTTTGTGGAAAAGCACATGTACACCGCGTTCCAAATTATTATGCAAAAAGTGTTTAGGAGTGATAAGGGAAGAATTTGTTTGTTTGTCAGTTAAACTCATTGATGGTGATGTGTGTCAGGGCTCTTTATATCACTGTAAGCAATTGCAGACACCTGTGCTAATTAGTTTGGCAGGTGTGTCCAATGAAAGGCAAGACTACTTAAGAAGGCTCTCTCACATTATTAAGCAGCCTACATTTTCTGCCAAAATGGGAAAGAAAAAGGATGTGTCGGCTGCTGAGAAGCAACAAATTGTGGAGTGTTTAGGTCAAGGCATGACTACAATCAACATTGTGCGATGATCAGGATGAAGTGTCTTGGCAATCAAGAAGTATGTAGCTGATTCACAGTACACACGTGTGCGTGCTGATAAGGGCAAATTGAGGACTCTTTCCTACAGGCAATTACGTCAGGTTGAAACAGCAGCGGCAAAAAAGCCTTGTCATAGCAGCAGACAAGTTTTTGAAGCTGCTTGTGCCTCCAACGTCCCCCGAACAACAAGATGCAGGGTCCTTCAGAGGTTTGCAGCTGTGCATATGCCATCCTGTCGACCTCCTCTATCCACTTCACACAAGCAGAAACGGCTCCAGTGGGCCAAACATTACATGAAGACTGATTTCAAAACTGTTTTGTTCACGGATGAGTGCCGTGCAGCGCTCGATGGTCCAGATGAATGGAGTGGAGGATGGCTGGTTGATGGACACCCCACGCAAACACGGCTACAGCGCCAACAAGGAGGAGGTGGAGTAATGTTTTGGGCTGGAATCATGGGGAGAGAGATTGTCGGCCCCTTTAGGATCCCTGAAGGCGCTAAAGATGAACTCCATAATGTATGTGGATTTTCTCAAACAGCACTTCCTGCCATGGTTCAAGAAGAAGAACCGTGTATTTCACAGCAAGATCATTTTTCTGCATGATAATGCACCATCTCATGCTGCACATAAAACATCTGCATCTCTGGCTGATATGGGCATAAAAGGGGACAAACTTATGGTGTGACCCCCATGCTCCCCTGACCTCTACCCCATTCAGAACCTTTGGAGCATCATTAAAAGGAGTGTCTATGATGGCGGGAGGCAGTTCACATCTAAGCAACAGCTCTGGGAGGGTATTCTGTCCTCATGCAAAACAATTGAAGCAGAAACCATCCAAAACCTGACAAATTCAATGGACGAGAGAGTTCAGAAGCTCCTTTCGAACAAGGGGTCCTATGTGAAAATGTAACATCACCTAGAATAAAGTTTTGAGTTGAAAACTGTTTGATTTCAGTTTCTAACAACCTGCTAATGCTTATAATTTCAAAAATGACCATTTTTTTGGTCTTTATTAAAATGAAAAGGTTGATCGAAAAGTTTGGGGGATCTAAGAGTGTGGCAACCCAGTAGTCATGATTACTTCGAATTCTGACAATATGAGGGTCATGCTGCAGGTAGTGCAGCAAGAAGGCACTTATGTGTCTTGCGCATCTCGGAGCCCCAAAATTATTTTCCGGGCTAGATGCAGCTAAAAATTATTTTTAATTTTAAATCTGGTGAAGCTTATTATAGATGGCCTAATAGGATCAGTGCTGCACACTGCTACAAAGCCCAAATTATTTTCCAGTCAAGATACAGATAAACATGATTAGTAATTTGAAAGCTTAAAACGGTTGGTAGGGTGATTTTAACCAATCATCAAGCTTTTACTCTCCCCAGGATGACACAGGGGTAGAAAAGTCGTTTCGGATCCATGATTTGTTCATCTTTATGAACGTGAGTCTGTCTACATTATCAGTGGAGAGCCGCGTGCGCTTATGTGTCAGCACACCACCAGCAGCGCTGAACACACGTTCAGACAGAACGCTGGCTGCGGGGCATGACAAGATCTCCAAGGCGTAAGTGGCTAGCTCCGGCCATTTATCCAGATTGGAAGCCCAAAAAGAGCAAGGGTCCATTGACACAGTCGTGGCTTCAATGTTTACTTGGAGATACTCCTGTACCATCGTCTCTAGGCGTTGACTATGTGTCAGACTTCTTGTCTCCTGTGGCCTTGCAAAGGATGGGCTAAAAAAGTGGTGAAATGATTCCGCAAAATTGATGTTACCAGCAGATACTGTGGTTCTGTTACGGTTTGAGTGCTGAACACTTGACGGTCCCACGGTTGGCAAGTTGGAACTGTGAGATTCACTACGTGCACCACTGGTATTTTGTGGAAAAGCACATGTAAGATTCTGCAACAGTCTCTGCTGATACTCCTGCATGCGTGCATCCCTTTCTATGGCAGGAATAATTTCTGCAAATTTACTTTTGTACCGGGGATCTAACAGTGTGGCAACCCAGTAGTCAGGATTATTTCTAATTCTCACAATTCGAGGGTCATGTTGCAGGTAGTGCAGCAAGAAGGCACTCATGTGTGTTGCGCATCCAGGAGCACCAAGTCCCTGTTGTGTTGGTGGCGAGGTAACAATCATGCTTCCTTCCTCTGTCCTCTCCCCCCAACCTCGCACAACAGAAATGTGATCAAGGTCTCCCTCATCTGATGAGTCTTCCATCAGTTCGTCCTCCACTTCTTACTGGGCTCCTGCACCTTCCTCACTAGTTTGGCTGCTACCATGCGCCCTGGTAAAACCATCTCCCCCACCCTCACATGCCTGCCGCCTTGGTGCTGCCAACCGTCTGGACCTTGCAGATGTTAGCCCTTCCGCATACAACTCCTCCTCCTCTACTTCCTCCACCTCCTCTTGTGCCACCACCTGACTCCGAATTCTGTTTAACATGTGCTCCAGCATGTAAATCACCGGAATAGTCATGCTGATAATGGCATCGTCAGCACTAAACATCTTCGTCGCCATTTCAAAACTGTGCAGAAGGGTGCATAGGTCCCTGATCTGAGACCACTCCTCCAGCGTGATTTGCCCCACCTCTGGATCTCGTTGGCCCAGGCTATACGTCAGAACGTATTGCACCAGGGCTTGTCGGTGCTGCCACAGTCGCTGCAACATGTGCAGAGTTGAATTCCACCGGGTAGGCACATCGCATTTTAGCCGGTGAAGTGGCAGGCCCAACGACTTCTGTAGAGATGTAAGTCGCTGAGCTGCGGGATGCGAACGGCGGAAGTGAGCACACAGCGACCGTGCCCTCTGCAGAAGGCCATCTAGTCTGGGATAGTGGGCTAAAAATTGCTGGACAACCAGGTTCAACACGTGAGCCATACAAGGCACGTGTGTGACATTGCCCCGGCGAAGGGCTGCACCCAGGTTTGCAGCATTGTCGCACACGGCCTTCCCTGGTTTCAGGTCCAGTGGAGACAACCATTCATGAAATTGGTTCTCCAGAGCTGACCACAACTCCTCAGCTGTGTGACTCACATTTCCCAGACATTTCAATGTAAAAACCGCCTGATGACGTTGAGCCCTACTGCCAGCATAGTAAGGAGGTGTGCAGGATCCCTTCTGCGCAGTTAGAAAGCTTGTGGCATGACCAGACAGGCTTTGGGTGCAGGTGGAAGACCGAGAGGAGGTTGAGGAGGCAGAAGCAGTGGAGGAACTTTGACATAAAGAGGATTGACGCACAACTCGTGGGGACGGCAAGACTTGGACAGCAGCCCCTTGTCCTGCTGTCACCATAGTTACCCAGTGCCCAGTCAGCGACATGTAACGCCCCTGTCCATGCCTACTCGTCCAAGTGTCTGTGGTGAAATGCACCCTGTCACACACAGAGTTTCTCAAAGAAGCGGGGATGTTGTGTGCAACATGCTAGTGGAGCGCAGACACACCTTTCTTTGAGAAGTAGTGCCGACTGGGCATCTGGTACTGGGGCACTGCGACGGA
The DNA here is from genome assembly GCF_046119375.1 of Phyllobates terribilis. NCBI lineage: Eukaryota > Metazoa > Chordata > Amphibia > Anura > Dendrobatidae > Phyllobates > Phyllobates terribilis. The sequence goes on from NW_027362767.1 coordinate 368,902,753, forward strand.
CATAAGGTCTCAAAAATCCTCTGTGTCCACCAGGCGGAAAGGCAGCATTTCTGTAGCCAAGAGCTTGCAGATGGTGAAATTCAACCTCTTAGCTTTCTCATGGCTAGGAGGAAATGGTCTTTTACTTGTCCACATCTGAGGGACCGAGGGCTGGCTATTGTGCTTAGACGGGGTTGATAAGGGTGTCCCCGGCAAACTGCCGGTCTGTGAGGAAGATGCAGGCGGACATGTTAGGTTGCCTTGATCCAAAGGTGGTGCTATCGATGTCGGACAGCGCTCAACACCAGCTGGTGTTACCACCTCCAAAGAAAATGATGACCTGCCAATCACGCTGGCTGTTGCGGGTAAAGAGGTGGCAGGTCTGCGCCCCAAAACAGGTGTGACTGCTGTCCCCCCAGTCACAGAGGATGAAGAGGCCGCGGATGCACAAGATATGGCAGACGGTGATTGGCCCGGCCGGCTAGGCCGCATTGTAGCACACTGAGCTTCCCACTGCAACTTATGCTTCATGTCCATGTGCCGGTTCATGCATGAAGTACTCAAACTATGTATTTTTTGGCCTCTACTTAGCTTTTGCTGATAAATGTTACAGATAACACGAGTTGGGTCATCTTTATCGATCTGAAAAAATGCCCAGGCTATGCAAGGCTTAGCACCCATGCGACCTGAAGAGCCACCACGACTTGTGGTGAGAGGCAGAGTTGTGTTTGAGGATGCAGTTGTTGACGTGCTTCCAGTACTATGTCTCTGTCCAGGAAGGCGCAACCTGACCTCGTCGTCACTAGCACCTTCCTCCACCTCCTCTGCTGACCTCATCTCTTGGCTGACTGTGGGTTGACAGTAAGTGGGATCTCCGACCTCATCATCATCACCCTGTGCGTTATCACACCCGTCGTCCTCAGAGCCAACCTGTTCCTGCCCTGACAAAAAACTAAAGTTGTCGCTCCAATCAGGTATTTGAGTCTTATCATCGTCTTCCTCATTGTCTCCACCAACAGGAGTTACAGTTTGGGAATGAGGGTCTACATTATGGTCAGAACCTTCTGCGTCTGGTCCTGGATCCGACTCATAAAGATTCTGGGCATCAGTGCAGATCATTTCCTCGTCTGGATTCACAGAAGCGCTGGAGTCGACCTCTGATTCCCAGGCCATAGTATGAGTAAACAGCTCTGCAGACTCAACCATCTGTTCTACCTCATACTCAGACGGGCAGCTGGAGATTTGGGAGCTGTGAGGAAGCAAGTGCGATTTGGGTGACACCTTTGAGGACTGGAGTATTTGTGATGTTGAAGTTGATGTGGAGGAGAGCCCACTTAAAGGAGCACTTGATATCCGTTGAAGCACCTGCTGTTTTTGTGCCTCATCTGGAATTTGTAGCGATTGGCGTGGCCGTAAGAAAGGGATCTTATCACATTGTCCGCTAAAAGAAGTAGACATTTTAGTTTGGCTGGAAGATGGTCTTTCTTCTGCACCTACCCCACGGACACAACCTTTTTTCCCCTTCCCAACACGCCTATTCCCCTTTCCACCAGCAGCAGGCCTTTTTCCACTCATTTTGGTGGTTAACTAATTCACAACTCTGGAGTTGTTTGCACAAAAAAACAATGGATGGTAACCGAGCAGAGCTGAGTGGCCAAACTGTGGTATTAGGCCAAAACTATTGGCTGGGCTAGATGCAGAAAAAAATTATTTTTAATTTGCAACCTGATGGAGGTCAGTATAGATGGACTAATAGAACAAGTCCCACACGCTGCTAGAAGCCCAAATATTTTTTCAGAGATAAATGAAGAAAAAAATTATTTTTAATTTGCAACCTGATGGAGGTCAGTATAGATGGACTAATAGACCAAGTCCCACACACTGTTAGAAGCCCAAATATTTTTTCAGAGCTAGATGCAGAAAAAAATTATTTTTAATTTGCAACCTGATGGAGGTCAGTATAGATGGACTAATAGACCAAGTCCCACACACTGCTAGAAGCCCAAATATTTTTTCAGAGCTAGATGCAGAAAAAAATTATTTTTAATTTGCAACCTGATGGAGGTCAGTATAGATGGACTAATAGACCAAGTCCCACACACCGCTAGAAGCCCAAATATTTTTTCAGAGCTAGATGCAGAAAAAAATTATTTTTAATTTGCAACCTGATGGAGGTCAGTATAGATGGACTAATAGACCAAGTCCCACACACTGCTAGAAGCCCAAATTTTTTTTCAGAGCTAGATGCAGAAAAAAATTATTTTTAATTTGCAACCTGATGGAGGTCAGTATAGATGGACTAACAGAACAAGTCCCACACGCTGCTAGAAGCCCAAATATTTTTTCAGAGATAAATGAAGAAAAAAATTATTTTTAATTTGCAACCTGATGGAGGTCAGTATAGATGGACTAATAGACCAAGTCCCACACACTGCTAGAAGCCCAAATATTTTTTCAGAGCTAGATGCAGAAAAAAATTATTTTTAATTTGCAACCTGATGGAGGTCAGTATAGATGGACTAATAGACCAAGTCCCACACACCGCTAGAAGCCCAAATATTTTTTCAGAGCTAGATGCAGAAATTTTTTTTATTCAATTTGCAACCTGATGGAGGTCAGTATAGATGGACTAATAGACCAAGTCCCACACACTGCTAGAAGCCCAAATATTTTTTCAGAGCTAGATGCAGAAAATTTTTTTATTCAATTTGCAACCTGATGGAGGTCAGTATAGATGGACTAATAGACCAAGTCCCACACACTGCTAGAAGCCCAAATATTTTTTCAGAGCTAGATGCAGAAAAAAATTATTTTTAATTTGCAACCTGATGGAGGTCAGTATAGATGGACTAATAGACCAAGTCCCACACACTGCTAGAAGCCCAAATATTTTTTCAGAGCTACATGCAGAAAAAAATTATTTTTAATTTGCAACCTGATGGAGGTCAGTATAGATGGACTAATAGAACAAGTCCCACACGCTGCTAGAAGCCCAAATATTTTTTCAGAGATAAATGAAGAAAAAAATTATTTTTAATTTGCAACCTGATGGAGGTCAGTATAGATGGACTAATAGACCAAGTCCCACACACTGCTAGAAGCCCAAATATTTTTTCAGAGCTAGATGCAGAAAAAAATTATTTTTAATTTGCAACCTGATGGAGGTCAGTATAGATGGACTAATAGACCAAGTCCCACACACTGCTAGAAGCCCAAATATTTTTTCAGAGCTAGATGCAGAAAAAAATTATTTTTAATTTGCAACCTGATGGAGGTCAGTATAGATGGACTAATAGAACAAGTCCCACACGCTGCTAGAAGCCCAAATATTTTTTCAGAGATAAATGAAGAAAAAAATTATTTTTAATTTGCAACCTGATGGAGGTCAGTATAGATGGACTAATAGACCAAGTCCCACACACTGCTAGAAGCCCAAATATTTTTTCAGAGCTAGATGCAGAAAAAAATTATTTTTAATTTGCAACCTGATGGAGGTCAGTATAGATGGACTAATAGACCAAGTCCCACACACTACTAGAAGCCCAAATATTTTTTCAGAGCTAGATGCAGAAAAAAAATATTTTTAATTTGCAACCTGATGGAGGTCAGTATAGATGGACTAATAGACCAAGTCCCACACACCGCTAGAAGCCCAAATATTTTTTCAGAGCTAGATGCAGAAAAAAATTATATTCAGTTTGCAACCTGATGGAGGTCAGTATAGATGGACTAATAGAATGATGCTATGCCCAAAAGATTTTACTTCACTAGGTGCAGTAAAAAAATTGGTATTCTATACACAGGTGGTATATCTTGCAACACAGATAGGCTACTCCACTGACTAACACACTCTGCAATAGGCCAAAAAGGATTAGCTTTGCTAGATTCAGCCAAATGCTGTGAAAAAAACTTGCACAGCACTGGCACAGACCTGCCTGGCAAAAACTGATAGGAACTGATGTAACCTAGTCCTGAAAAGGACTCCAATTACAATTAGTCTTTACTCCCACAATCTATCTATTTAAGAGCACAGACCTGCCTGATAAAAGTCGTAGGAAATGCTGTAACCTAGTCCTTAAAAGGACTGCAATCACAACTATTCCCTACTCCCAAGCTATCTGTATATTTGTGCGAAAATTGGCTTGAAATTAACAAGGTATAGCGCACACAGCAACAGCGGTGCCGTCTAACACGCAGCTGCAGCAGTGAGAAAATGGTGGCGACGTGGAAAATGGCTTGGTCTTATAGGGCAAGGACATGTGACATACACTGCCAATCACACATGCCCTTGCTTGTGTGAAAAAAAGCACTTCGCTCCGTGTGTGCGCTGCTGATAGGCTGACAGATTGCACCTCCCCACTGCAAATGCGGGAAAGAGAAAAAAAAATGGAGATCTTCATTGTTCCTGCAGAGATCCATCCCCTGCCCCTCCCCCCGCCCCGCTGTACACTCAAACTGCGTATTAACATTAATTTTCATCATTACTGAGAAAAAATCCAGTTATGATTTTGGTGCACGAACAGTTATCGAACATAACCTCGAACAGCCGAATTTTTCTCAAATTGTTCGTGTTCGCCGACCGGCTCTAGGTACAACTAGGCAGCTGGGGGCTGGAATCTGCAGCGCAGGGAGGCCCAAGCTTTCTGGGCCCCCCCCCCCGCTACAAATTGCAGTCCGCAGCCACCCCGGAAAATGGCGCGTTCATAGAAGCGCCATCTTCTGGCGCTGTACCCAACTCATCCAGGGCCCTGGTGCGGTGGCTCACTGGGTAATAAAGGGGTTAGGGCCAGCTTGGTATTATCAGCTGGCCCCAAGCCCAAAATTCATGGGGTCACGCCAGTATTAGACATGACCGCCATGAATTTCTAGTAAAGTATTTAAAAATAACACAACACCCAGAATAAAGTCCTTTAATTGAAATAAAGACACAATTCTTTATTGTTCTAAATTAAACCATACTTACCATCACACCCATTCCAGCTGAAGCCAACGATCTCCTGCAATAAAAGAAAAATAATAAACTAACCTCATCCTTACCTTTCCATGGTTCCCACGACAGCTTCAGCTCTGCTACATCGAGATGACTGGCTGGACCGCAGCAGAACGCTGCCATCCAGTCTGTCATCCCGCAGACACTGAGAAGCGCAGGCATGCTTGCGCTCCTCACTGTCTCGCTGTGACGGCATCCAGATGAGCCGAGGTCATGTCCAATGAACTCGGCTCACCTCATGCACGTCACTGACAGCGTGGGAAAATTCTCACGCTGAAGTGCTGAGTGCAGGAGAATTCTCCCACGCTGTCAGTGATGTGCATGAGGTGAGCTCATGTCCAATGAACTCAGCTCACCTCCTGCACGTCACTGACAGCGTGGGAAAATTCTCCTGCAATCAGCGCTTCAGCGTGAGAATTTTCCCACGCTGTCAGTGACGTGCATGAGGTGAGCCGAGTTCATTGGACATGAACTCGGCTCATCTGGATGTCGTCACAGAGAGACGCTGAGCAGCGCAAGCAAGCCTGCGCTTCTCAGTGTCTGCGGGATGACAGGCTGGATGGCAGCGTTCTGCTGCGGTCCAGCCTGTCATCTCGATGTAGCAGAGCTGAAGCTGTCGTGGGAACCATGGAAAGGTAAGGATGAGGTTGCTTTATTATTTTTCTTTTATTGCAGGAGATCGTTGGCTTCAGCTGGAATGGGCGTGATGGTAAGTATGGTTTAATTTAGAACAATAAAGGATTGTGTCTTTATTTCAATTAAAGGACTTTATTCTGGGTGTTTGTGTTTTTTTTAACTTTGACTATGGGGTTAGTAATGGGGGTGTCTTATAGACGCCTCTCCATTACTAACCTGGGCTTGATGTCAGCTGGCATTATAAGCTGACATCAACCCCAACCCTATTACCCCCTGCCACCGCACCAGGGCAGCGTGGAAGAGCGAGGCTAAGTGCCAGAATTGGCGCATCCTATGAATGCGCCATTTCTGGGGCGGCTGACGGCTGGTGTTTCTAGCCTGGGAGGGGGCCAATATTCATGGCTCCCTTCCTGGGCTATTAATATCAGCCCCCATCTGTCTGCCTAGCCTTTGCTAGCTATTAAATTAGGGGGGACCCCACGTCATTTTTTTTGGGGGGTCCCCCATTTTAATAGCTAGTAAAGGCTATGTATTCAGCTGGGGGCTGATATTAGTAGCCTGGGAAGCTCCGTGGGTATTACCCCCTTCCCAGGCTTCAAACATCTGCCCCAGCCGTCTGCTTAACCTCCGCTAGAGCCTAAAATTAAGGGGAACCCCACGCCAATTTAATAATAAATCCTTTATTTTAATACTAAATGACAAGTACAGTAACCAACACTATCACTGTACTTCATATATATGTGACTGACATGTTTCTATCTATCTAATCTATGTGTGATGCTCTATCTTTCTGTTCTAAATTGTCGGGTACCGCTGCTGAATTGCCGGCCGGCTTTTTTAAAGAGACAGTGCATGAAAGCACTATTATTTTTTTAAATAAATCCTTTACACTAAATGACAAGTACAGTAAGCAACACTCTCACTGTACTTATTATATATGTGACTGACATGTTTCTATCTATCTAATCTATGTGTGAAGCTCTATTCTTTCTGTTCTAAATTGTCGGGTACAGATGCTGAATTGCCGGCCGGCTTTTTTAAAGAGACGGTGCATGAAAACACTAATATTTTTTTTAATAAATCCTTTACACTAAATGACAAGTGCAGTAACCAACACTGTCACTGTGCTTCTTATATGTGTGACTGACATGTTTCTATCTATCTAATCTATGTGTGATGCTCTATTCCTTCTTGTCTAAATTGTCGGGTACCGGTGTATGCCACTGCTGAATTTGCCGGCCGGCTTTTTTAAAGAGAGTGTCTTCTGAGCAGTTTGTCAGCTTTTGGACACCTTTGCAGGTGTTTTCTATGTGTTTCTATGTGTTTTTGTTTGCCTGCCATTGGTTTTAACGGTGTTCGACGGTGTTCTAAGGTGTTCGACGAACAGTTCGACGAACAGTTCCTCGAACATCCCGGTGTTCGACGAACCGAACCGAACCCGAACACTACGGGGGTGGCTCAACACTAGTGGTGAGTTCCCCTTCAATGGACGTCTTCAAACAGAGGCTGGACAGACATCTGTCTGAGATGATCTAGTGAATCCTGCTTTGAGCAGGGGGTTGGACCAGATGACCCAGGAGGTCCCTTCCAACTCAACCAATCTATGATTCTATGATTCTATGATTCTATGATTCTATATGCAGTCAACGCCCTACAGGCCTCACTACTAAATTCACACATTTCGTGACTGCTTGCGCTCAAAATGTTGCCTTTTAGAGATGGAAGCTTTCCGCAGCCTGTTGGCGGCGGCCGTCCCTTGGTACTCAGTCCCCAGCCGCCACTATTTCTCCTGGTGTGCCATCCCCGCATTACACGAGCACGTGTCCCACAACATTAGCCGTGCCCTCAACAACACAGTTACTGGGAAAGTCCAACTAACCACTGACACGAGGACAAGTGGTTGTGGGCAGGACCAGTACATCTCGCTGATGGCACACGGGGTTAACATAGTGGAAGCTGGGACCCAGTCGGACCTTGGGACAGAACACGTCCTCACGACTAGAGATGAGCGTTGTTCTACTCGAACTGTTCGCCAATCTCAAATTCGAGCTGTTTTGGGCGGTGTTCGAGCCGTTCGGCGAACACGAACAATTTGAGAAAAATTTGGCTGTTCGAGGTTATGTTCGATAACTGTTCGTGCACCAAAATCATAACTGGATTTTTTCTCAGTAATGATGAAAATTAATGTTAATACGCAGTTTGAGTGTACAGCGGGGTGGGGGGAGGGGCAGGGGATGGATCTCTGCAGGAACAATGAAGATCTCCATTTTTTTTTCTCTTTCCCGCATTTACAGTGGGGAGGTGCAATCTGTCAGCCTATCAGCAGCGCACACACGGAGCGAAGTGCTTTTTTTCACACAAGCAAGGGCATGTGTCATTGGCAGTGTATGTCACATGTCCTTGCCCTATAAGACCAAGCCATTTTCCCCGTCGCCACCATTTTCTCACTGCTGCAGCTGCGTGTTAGACGGCACCTCTGTTGCTGTGTGCGCTATACCTTGTTAATTTCAAGCCAATTTTCGCACAAATATACAGATAGCTTGGGAGTAGGGAATAGTTGTGATTGCAGTCCTTTTAAGGACTAGGTTACAGCATTTCCTACGACTTTTATCAGGGAGGTCTGTGCTCTTAAATAGATAGGTTGTGGGAGTAAAGACTAATTGTAATTGGAGTCCTTTTCAGGACTAGGTTACATGAGTTCCTATCAGTTTTTGCCAGGCAGGTCTGTGCCAGTGCTGTGCAAGTTTTTTTCACAGCATTTGGCTGAATCTAGCAAAGCTAATCCTTTTTGGCCTATTGCAGAGTGTGTTAGTCAGTGGAGTAGCCTTTCTGTGTTGCAAGATATACCACCTGTGTATAGAATACCAATTTTTTTACTGCACCTAGTGAAGTAAAATCTTTTGGGCATAGCATCATTCTATTAGTCCATCTATACTGACCTCCATCAGGTTGCAAATTAAAACTAATTTTTATCTGCATCTACAGTACCTCTGAAAAAATGTTTGGGCTTCTAGCAGTGTGTGGGACTTGTTCTATTAGTCCATCTATAATGACCTCCATCAGGTTGCAAACTGAATATATTTTTTTCTGCATCTACCTCTGAAAAAATATTGGGCTTCTAGCTGTGTGTGGGTCTTGTTCTATTAATCCATCTATACTGACCTCCATCAGGTTGCAAACTGAATATAATTTTTTTCTGCATCTAGCTCTGAAAAAATATTTGGCCTTCTAGTAGTGTGTCGGACTTTCTCTATTAGTCCATCTATACTGACCTCCATCAGGTTGCAAATTAAAAATAATTTTTATCTGCATCTACAGTACCTCTGAAAAAATATTTGGGCTTCTAGCTGTGTGCGCGACTTGTTGTATTAGTCCATCTATACTGACCTCCATCAGGTTGCAAACTGAATATATTTTTTTCTGCATCTACCTCTGAAAAAATATTTGGCCTTCTAGTAGTGTGTCGGACTTTCTCTATTAGTCCATCTATACTGACCTCCATCAGGTTGCAAATTAAAAATAATTTTTATCTGCATCTACAGTACCTCTGAAAAAATATTTGGGCTTCTAGCTGTGTGCGGGACTTGTTGTATTAGTCCATCTATACTGACCTCCATCAGGTTGCAAACTGAATATATTTTTTTCTGCATCTACCTCTGAAAAAATATTTGGCCTTCTAGTAGTGTGTCGGACTTTCTCTATTAGTCCATTTATACTGACCTCCATCAGGTTGCAAATAAAAACTAATTTTTATCTGCATCTACAGTACCTCTGAAAAAATATTTGGGCTTCTAGCAGTGTGTGGGACTTGTTCTATTAGTCCATCTATACTGACCTCCATCAGGTTGCAAACTGAATATATTTTTTTCTGCATCTACCTCTGAAAAAATATTTGGCCTTCTAGTAGTGTGTCGGACTTTCTCTATTAGTTCATCTATACTGACCTCCATCAGGTTGCAAATTAAAAATAATTTTTATCTGCATCTACAGTACCTCTGAAAAAATATTTGGGCTTCTAGCTGTGTGCGGGACTTGTTGTATTAGTCCATCTATACTGACCTCCATCAGGTTGCAAACTGAATATATTTTTTTCTGCCTCTACCTCTGAAAAAATATTTGGCCTTCTAGTAGTGTGTCGGACTTTCTCTATTAGTCCATCTATACTGACCTCCATCAGGTTGCAAATTAAAAATAATTTTTATCTGCATCTACAGTACCTCTGAAAAAATATTTGGGCTTCTAGCTGTGTGCGGGACTTGTTGTATTAGTCCATCTATACTGACCTCCATCAGGTTGCAAACTGAATATATTTTTTTCTGCATCTACCTCTGAAAAAATATTTGGCCTTCTAGTAGTGTGTCGGACTTTCTCTATTAGTCCATCTATACTGACCTCCATCAGGTTGCAAATAAAAACTAATTTTTATCTGCATCTACAGTACCTCTGAAAAAATATTTGGGCTTCTAGCAGTGTGTGGGACTTGTTCTATTAGTCCATCTATACTGACCTCCATCAGGTTGCAAACTGAATATATTTTTTTCTGCATCTACCTCTGAAAAAATATTTGGCCTTCTAGTAGTGTGTCGGACTTTCTCTATTAGTCCATCTATACTGACCTCCATCAGGTTGCAAATTCAAAATAATTTTTTTCTGCATCTAGCCCAGCCAATAGTTTTGGCCTAATACCACAGTTTGGCCACTCAGCTCTGCTCGGTTACCATCCATTGTTTTTTTGTGCAAACAACTCCAGAGTTGTGAATTAGTTAACCACCAAAATGAGTGGAAAAAGGCCTGCTGCTGGTGGAAAGGGGAATAGGCGTGTTGGGAAGGGGAAAAAAGGTTGTGTCCGTGGGGTAGGTGCAGAAGAAAGACCATCTTCCAGCCAAACTAAAATGTCTACTTCTTTTAGCGGACAATGTGATAAGATCCCTTTCTTACGGCCACGCCAATCGCTACAAATTCCAGATGAGGCACAAAAACAGCAGGTGCTTCAACGGATATCAAGTGCTCCTTTAAGTGGGCTCTCCTCCACATCAACTTCAACATCACAAATACTCCAGTCCTCAAAGGTGTCACCCAAATCGCACTTGCTTCCTCACAGCTCCCAAATCTCCAGCTGCCCGTCTGAGTATGAGGTAGAACAGATGGTTGAGTCTGCAGAGCTGTTTACTCATACTATAGCCTGGGAATCAGAGGTCGACTCCAGCGCTTCTGTGAATCCAGACGAGGAAATGATCTGCACTGATGCCCAGAATCTTTATGAGTCGGATCCAGGACCAGACGCAGAAGGTTCTGACCATAATGTAGACCCTCATTCCCAAACTGTAACTCCTGTTGGTGGAGACAATGAGGAAGACAATGATAAGACTCAAATACCTGATTGGAGCGACAACTTTAGTTTTTTGTCAGGGCAGGAACAGGTTGGCTCTGAGGACGACGGGTGTGATAACGCACAGGGTGATGATGATGAGGTCGGAGATCCCACTTACTGTCAACCCACAGTCAGCCAAGAGATGAGGTCAGCAGAGGAGGTGGAGGAAGATGCTAGTGACGACGAGGTCAGGTTGCGCCTTCCTGGACAGAGACGTAGTACTGGAAGCACGTCAACAACTGCATCCTCAAACACAACTCTTCCTCTCACCACAAGTCGTGGCTCTTCAGGTTGCATGGGTGCTAAGCCTTGCATAGCCTGGGCATTTTTTCAGATCGATAAAGATGACCCAACTCGTGTTATCTGTAACATTTGTCAGCAAAAGCTAAGTAGAGGCCAAAAAATACATAGTTTGAGTACTTCATGCATGAACCGGCACATGGACATGAAGCATAAGTTGCAGTGGGAAGCTCAGTGTGCTACAATGCGGCCTAGCCGGCCGGGCCAACCACCGTCTGCCATATCTTGTGCATCCGCGGCCTCTTCATCCTCTGTGACTGGGGGGACAGCAGTCACATCTGTTTTGGGGCGCAGACCTGCCACCTCTTTACCCGCAACAGCCAGCGTGATTGGCAGGTCATCATTTTCTTTGGAGGTGGTAACACCAGCTGGTGTTGAGCGCTGTCCGACATCGATAGCACCACCTTTGGATGAAGGCAACCTAACATGTCCGCCTGCATCTTCCTCACAGACCGGCAGTTTGCCGGGGACACCCTTATCAACCCCGTCTAAGCACAATAGCCAGCCCTCGGTCCCTCAGATGTGGACAAGTAAAAGACCATTTCCTCCTAGCCATGAGAAAGCTAAGAGGTTGAATTTCACCATCTGCAAGCTCTTGGCTACAGAAATGCTGCCTTTCCGCCTGGTGGACACAGAGGATTTTCGAGACCTTATGTCCGTCGCAGTGCCCCAGTACCAGATGCCCAGTCGGCACTACTTCTCAAAGAAAGGTGTGCCTGCGCTCCACCAGCATGTCGCACACAACATCACCGCTTCTTTGAGAAACTCTGTGTGTGACAGGGTGCATTTCACCACAGACACTTGGACGAGTAGGCATGGACAGGGGCGTTACATGTCGCTGACTGGGCACTGGGTAACTATGGTGACAGCAGGACAAGGGGCTGCTGTCCAAGTCTTGCCGTCCCCACGAGTTGTGCGTCAATCCTCTTTATGTCAAAGTTCCTCCACTGCTTCTGCCTCCTCAACCTCCTCTCGGTCTTCCACCTGCACCCAAAGCCTGTCTGGTCATGCCACAAGCTTTCTAACTGCGCAGAAGGGATCCTGCACACCTCCTTACTATGCTGGCAGTAGGGCTCAACGTCATCAGGCGGTTTTTACATTGAAATGTCTGGGAAATGTGAGTCACACAGCTGAGGAGTTGTGGTCAGCTCTGGAGAACCAATTTCATGAATGGTTGTCTCCACTGGACCTGAAACCAGGGAAGGCCGTGTGCGACAATGCTGCAAACCTGGGTGCGGCCCTTCGCCGGGGCAATGTCACACACGTGCCTTGTATGGCTCACGTGTTGAACCTGGTTGTCCAGCAATTTTTAGCCCACTATCCCAGACTAGATGGCCTTCTGCAGAGGGCACAGTCGCTGTGTGCTCACTTCCGCCGTTCGCATCCCGCAGCTCAGCGACTTACATCTCTACAGAAGTCGTTGGGCCTGCCACTTCACCGGCTAAAATGCGATGTGCCTACCCGGTGGAATTCAACTCTGCACATGTTGCAGCGACTGTGGCAGCACCGACAAGCCCTGGTGCAATACGTTCTGACGTATAGCCTGGGCCAACGAGATTCAGAGGTGGGGCAAATCACGCTGGAGGAGTGGTCTCAGATCAGGGACCTATGCACCCTTCTGCACAGTTTTGAAATGGCGACGAAGATGTTTAGTGCTGACGATGCCATTATCAGCATGACTATTCCGGTGATTTACATGCTGGAGCACATGTTAAACAGAATTCGGAGTCAGGTGGTGTCACAAGAGGAGGTGGAGGAAGTAGAGGAGGAGGAGTTGTATGCGGAAGGGCTAACATCTGCAAGGTCCAGAAGGTCGGCAGCACCAAGGCGGCAGGCATGTGAGGGTGGGGGAGATGGTTTTACCAGGGCGCATGGTAGCAGCCAAACTAGTGAGGAAGGTGCAGGAGCCCAGGAAGAAGTGGAGGACGAACTGATGGAAGACTCATCAGATGAGGGAGACCTTGATCACATTTCTGTTGTGCGAGGTTGGGGGGAGAGGACAGAGGAAGGAAGCATGATTGTTACCTCGCCACCAACACAACAGGGACTTGGTGCTCCTGGATGCGCAACACACATGAGTGCCTTCTTGCTGCACTACCTGCAACATGACCCTCGAATTGTGAGAATTAGAAATAATCCTGACTACTGGGTTGCCACACTGTTAGATCCCCGGTACAAAAGTAAATTTGCAGAAATTATTCCTGCCATAGAAAGGGATGCACGCATGCAGGAGTATCAGCAGAGACTGTTGCAGAATCTTACATGTGCTTTTCCACAAAATACCAGTGGTGCACGTAGTGAATCTCACAGTTCCAACTTGCCAACCATGGGACCGTCAAGTGTTCAGCACTCAAACCGTAACAGAACCACAGTATCTGCTGGTAACATCAATTTTGCGGAATCATTTCACCACTTTTTTAGCCCATCCTTTGCAAGGCCACAGGAGACAAGAAGTCTGACACATAGTCAACGCCTAGAGACGATGGTACAGGAGTATCTCCAAGTAAACATTGAAGCCACGACTGTGTCACTGGACCCTTGCTCTTTTTGGGCTTCCAATCTGGATAAATGGCCGGAGCTAGCCACTTACGCCTTGGAGATCTTGTCATGCCCCGCAGCCAGCGTTCTGTCTGAACGTGTGTTCAGCGCTGCTGGTGGTGTGCTGACAGATAAGCGCACGCAGCTCTCCACTGATAATGTAGACAGACTCACGTTCATAAAGATGAACAAATCATGGATCCGAAATGACTTTTCTACCCCTGTGTCATCCTGGGGAGAGTAAAAGCTTGATGATTGGTTAAAATCACCCTACCAAACGTTTTAAGCTTTCAAATTACTAATCATGTTTATCTGTATCTTGACTGGAAAATAATTTGGGCTTTGTAGCAGTGTGCAGCACTGATCCTATTCGGCCATCTATAATAAGCTCCACCAGATTTAAAATTAAAAATAATTTTTAGCTGCATCTAGCCCGGAAAATAATTTTGGGGCTCCGAGATGCGCAAGACACATAAGTGCCTTCTTGCTGCACTACCTGCAGCATGACCCTCATATTGTCAGAATTCGAAGTAATCATGACTACTGGGTTGCCACACTCTTAGATCCCCCAAACTTTTCGATCAACCTTTTCATTTTAATAAAGACCAAAAAAATGGTCATTTTTGAAATTATAAGCATTAGCAGGTTGTTAGAAACTGAAATCAAACAGTTTTCAACTCAAAACTTTATTCTAGGTGATGTTACATTTTCACATAGGACCCCTTGTTCGAAAGGAGCTTCTGAACTCTCTCGTCCATTGAATTTGTCAGGTTTTGGATGGTTTCTGCTTCAATTGTTTTGCATGAGGACAGAATACCCTCCCAGAGCTGTTGCTTAGATGTGAACTGCCTCCCGCCATCATAGACACTCCTTTTAATGATGCTCCAAAGGTTCTGAATGGGGTAGAGGTCAGGGGAGCATGGGGGTCACACCATAAGTTTGTCCCCTTTTATGCCCATATCAGCCAGAGATGCAGATGTTTTATGTGCAGCATGAGATGGTGCATTATCATGCAGAAAAATGATCTTGCTGTGAAATACACGGTTCTTCTTCTTGAACCATGGCAGGAAGTGCTGTTTGAGAAAATCCACATACATTATGGAGTTCATCTTTAGCGCCTTCAGGGATCCTAAAGGGGCCGACAATCTCTCTCCCCATGATTCCAGCCCAAAACATTACTCCACCTCCTCCTTGTTGGCGCTGTAGCCGTGTTTGCGTGGGGTGTCCATCAACCAGCCATCCTCCACTCCATCCATCTGGACCATCGAGCGCTGCACGGCACTCATCTTTGAGCAAAACAGTTTTGAAATCAGTCTTCATGTAATGTTTGGCCCACTGGAGCCGTTTCTGCTTGTGTGAAGTGGATAGAGGAGGTCGACAGGATGGCGTATGCACAGCTGCAAACCTCTGAAGGACCCTGCATCTTGTTGTTCGGGGGACGTTGGAGGCACAAGCAGCTTCAAAAACTTGTCTGCTGCTATGACAAGGCTTTTTTGCCGCTGCTGTTTCAACCTGACGTAATTGCCTGTAGGAAAGAGTCCTCAATTTGCCCTTATCAGCATGCACACGTGTGTACTGTGAATCAGCTACATACTTCTTGATTGCCAAGACACTTCATCCTGATCATCGCACAATGTTGATTGTAGTCATGCCTTGACCTAAACACTCCACAATTTGTTGCTTCTCAGCAGCCGACACATCCTTTTTCTTTCCCATTTTGGCAGAAAATGTAGGCTGCTTAATAATGTGAGAGAGCCTTCTTAAGTAGTCTTGCCTTTCATTGGACACACCTGCCAAACTAATTAGCACAGGTGTCTGCAATTGCTTACAGTGATATAAAGAGCCCTGACACACATCACCATCAATGAGTTTAACTGACAAACAAACAAATTCTTCCCTTATCACTCCTAAACACTTTTTGCATAATAATATGGAACGCGGTGTACATGTGCTTTTCCACAAAACACCAGCGGTTCACGTAGTGAATCTTACAGTCCTAACTTGCCAACCGTGGTCTGTATGGAATTGTTCAATAAAGGGCCCAAAATTAAGATAACATAGATGGGAGAGGTCTCTATGAATAGGAATTCCTAAGTATTTGATACCCTGTGAGGGCCAGGCAAAGGGAAAGTTGGACTGGATGGAATCCTATATGGATTTGGGGAGGGAGACATCGAGGGCCTCAGACTTCGCTGCATTGATTTTAAAATTTTACCATGTAACAAAGTGATCTATTTCAGCCATAACAGCATGGATGGATATATGTGATTGAGTGATATATACTAGGACATCATCAGCAAATAGAGAGCACTTGTACTCGGTGCCTCCCACCTCAATCCACCTAATATTGGTGTTATGGCGAATTGATGAGAGCAGGTGCTCCGTCACTAGGATGTATAAGAGAGGGGACAGAGGACATCCCTGCCTTGTCCCATTGGTGATTGTGAAAGGTGATGAAAATGTTCTGACGCACCCCCTGGGCCTTGGGACACCCGGAGCCGGACCCTTTTTGGTGGATGCTGGTGGTTGTAGTCTTCGTGGCGGCGACCCGGTTCCGTGGCTCAGGGCGGTCAAACCAGTGGCGGAACTATTTATGTGGTTTTGATGTTTAAATGTCCGACTACGCCACCCGTGGATTGCGGTCAGAGTGAACCGCCGCTACAGGGCAGACCGCTGAGGCTGGTGTTGTGGGTGCAGCAGAGCGTAGCATAACTCCCCACGGGAGGAGTATAGCCTCAGGGCAGTGTATGCGGAGGATGGGGGTGATGGTGCAGGGCAGCAGCAGTAACGACACAGAGTCAGTGATGCAGTCCAGGGCCTTTACTCACAGTTCTTATTATCCAGACCACGTCTGCAGGTAACGGCTGCCCACGTCGTACTGTGCTCACCAGGTGAGGGGCTCAGACAACTCCCAGATAACTTTGGAGCACTTCACAGGACCCCCTTTGTGTGTCCTTTGTCTGGCCTTTCTTACCAACACTTCTGTCCGGCTGCCTCGGGCCTCCTCTTGGTAAACTTGGCGCCAGTTTCCCTGACCCTATGTGGTGCCTTCCTAGCGGGTGTAGCGAGGGGCTGCGCCACATAAAATGTCAGAGCCTCCGGTTTCTAGCTGAGGGTCGTTTCCTGCCTCCACTAGTTCGGGGACCGGTCTCCCCCTTTGGCCTGACCCCTCCACGCAGGTGGATTCGGGCGTGCGGTGGCGACTCGCCCGTCCGCACCCCTGGGATCCCTTCATTCCTCGTTCCTGGAGCCTTCTCCGCTCCTCTTCCTTCCTTCTCCCTCTTCCAGGCCTGGGCCTCTGTTACTAGGCCCGCCTCCGGAGCAGAGCTCATGCAGAGCCCCTGCTCCCTGCCACTTCTGCTCAGACTTCTCTGCACTGAACTAAGATGGTGCCCACCTTTTATACTCCCTTCTCAATGCACCCAGGAACTGCTTCCTCCCTGCTCCTGCACTACAGGGTTCCCCTTCCTCAGTGTTCCCTCCCCCCACTCCAGCCAGGGACAGGGACTGTCGTGCCCATCTCAGGGGAATATTGGTCGCCCTGCCCCACGGCAATGTGGTGTAATGCATGCAGGTGTCAGGTCCTGATCCACACTCCATCCTTACCTGAGAGTGAGATATCACACCTCTGGGTGAGGTGCAATACGTCTGTAGCAACCGAGCCCTCAGGGTGCTACAGTTCCATTCATCTTCAGCCTAGGTGACGTATTGCGATACAGGGCCGTGATTTTGGCTATAAAAGGGTCCCCTAGACCCCTACCCCAAGCTTTTTAAGAGAATCATATATGGCGTGCCAGGAGACTCTATGGAATGCTTTCTCAGCATCCAACGAGAGTATCTAATTACAAATTTTTAACTGCATCTAGCCCAGGAAATACTTTGTGCCTAGTAGCAGTGTCTGCTAGTCAGCGGATTATCCCGGCTGTTAAGCAAGCTACACCACCTGTAGTTTAGACACTTAATTTTTTCACAGGAAATGCTTCGGGACCATGGGATACTCAGTGAAGAGCATCAGGAGGCACCCCAAGGCATAGGGGCTGGGACTGGCAGTAGGATGCCTTGCGGTGGACAGCCGAGCTCGATCCTTATAAAAGCTTTTTAACTGCAGCAGCTTTAGTGGACGCTACTGGAGCTGGAATTACGCGGCTGCTGGCATGAGACTTGCCCTCCAATAGATCCTTGTAAATGGATTTAAAGTGTATTCATTCAAATTAGAGAGACAATTTAAATTAAAAAGCTTAGAGCTGCCTCCACCACAGGGGGGCTCGCTCGACCCACCAGCGGACAGGCACCAGTATTGGGAGAGGGGGGCTGGCCATCAGGGTTCACCGCGGCTCTGGCACAAACCCGGCGACACGGAGGTGGCACGGGCAGGAGCGGACTGGCCGTGTCGGCTTCTCACTTTTTGGATTTTAGAAGGGCATGACATGCCTATATCTGTGTCTCCCCCTCCTTTTACTCCTCCACCTCTTTTATTTTCGCATGACTATATGTACTTGTCACTTTTCCATGTGTTAGTTGTGTCTTCTGAGCAGTTTGTCAGCTTTTGGACACCTTTGAAGGTGTTTTCTATGTGTTTCTATGTGTTTTTGTTTGCCTGCCATTGGTTTTAACGGTGTTCGAAGGTGTTCGACGAACAGTTCGACGAACAGTTCGGCGAACACACGGGTGTTCGACGAACCGAACCGAACTCGAACACTACGGGGGTGGCTCAACACTACTCACGACGCCAAGGATTGCGAGCCCTGGGTCAATCAGGGTTGCCCCCACATTCTACAGCTCCTGCACCTCCTCCTCCTCTTCAGCACCCATCTCCGAAATGACCACACTGGAAGCACTGCAGCACTGCCTTGGACAAGTGGCAACAGGCTGTGCTGAAGCTAATATGCTTAGGTGACAAACCACACAACGATGAAGAGTTGTGGACAGCTCTGAAATAGCAGGCATATCAGTGGCTGACACCGCTGAACCTACAGCCAGGCCGGAACCTGGTGGCGGCTCTTAGGCGAGGCGAGCTCACACACGTACCATGCCTGGTGTTATGTTCTGCAACTTAGAACTAAGGAATAGGAGGGAAAAGCTGTCCCTGCACTGAGACTCAGCTTTACCCTATGCTGGGGTGGGTGCCCTATTCCTTATGAATAGCCCCACTGAAACTCCTGCACTGAACTCAAACAAAGACCTGTATGAAAGGAAAAGGGGTCCCTAAAAGATCTAAGGACTGGGAGAAAAAGCAGGATACCTCCTAAAAGAAAAGTTAGTTGCAGAAATGAAAATAAAAGGAAACAAAAACTGGTGGAACAAGAAGTCTTAGAATAACAATAGTCCAAAGCAAGAAGAACTGAACCAGGCTACATAGCCAGAGCACGAGCGATACAACACTGATGTCCAGCAGGGAATGAGGGCCAGGTGCTGGGTAATAAAGAGTGCAGAGATCACGTGACCAAGAAACCCAGCACCAGAGGAAAAGACTAGAAGCCAGCAAACCACAGCAAGATGGCCGATAGTAAAACAACATAGATTCTAACAGTACCTCCCCTTTTACGAGGATCCTCCGGATCCTCTAGGCCGAGCCTTATCCAGAAATCTCCTGTGAAAAGCCTTAATTAGCCTTGAGGCCGAGACGTCCTCGGCCTTCACTCAAGAATTATCCTTGGGGCTGAAACCTCTCCAGGACACAATATACTGTAATCTTCCTCTATGCCACCTGGAATCCAAAATGCGAGAAATCTCAAATTCACCGTCCTCATCAACAGGAGGAACAGTAGGGTTCACCTGCTTATCAGGCTTGTGCGCCTTCTTAAGTAACTACACATGAAGCACAGAATTAATCCTCCAGGATGAGGGAATGTCCAACCTCACAGCTGCCAAGTTGACAATCTGAAGCACTTTGAAAGGACCCACAAATTTAGGCCCCAATTTTTTAGAAGGAATTTTCAAATAAAGATTCCTAGAGGACAACCAACCTATATCCCCAACAGCAAACAAGGACTCCTTTCTTTTTTTGTCAAAATACCTTTTTGATCTCCTGTTAGCCTCTTTATGGTTCAGGAGTGCACTGGTCCAAACCCTCTCCAAATCACCAGAAAAATTGTCCTCCTCCAGTACAGCAGCCCCAACTTTGGAAAATGGAAAAAAAGATGGATACCTGCCAGTACAACAAAAAAAAGGAGAAAGATGATTATTAAGGGCAAACTCAGCAAGTGGTAGAAATTCTGACCACATTTCCTGATTGTCTGCCACAAAACATCTCAAAAACTGCTCAACATCCTGTTTCTTCCTTTCAGTCTGTCCATTGGACTCTGGATGATACCCCGATGAGAATGACAAATGAATTTTCTATCTTTCACAAAAAGCACGCCAAAAGCGAGCTACAAACTGTGGTCCTCTATCGGAAACAATGTCCGTGGGAACACCATGGAGCCTGACAATCTCCTTCACAAAAGCCTTAGCAAGAGTCTTGGCGCAAGGTAACTTGTTGAATGGAACCAGATGACACATTTTACTAAACCAGTCCACAACAACCCAGATGACAGAAAAACACTCCGATAAAGGCAGATTGGTGATAAAATCCATGGCAAGGTGCATCCATGGCGAACTAGGAACTTCCAAGGGGTATAGCAACCCCGCAGCTGGAGCGTGAGAGGCCTTCGACCTAGTTCAGACAGAACACTGACGCACCCACTTGATGACTTGCCTTTGCCACCATGGCCACCAGAAACTCTGACCAATAGACTTCCTAGTTTCCAAAATCCCTGGGTGATCCGCCAACCGAGACTTATGACATTCAACAAACAACACTCTCCTCAAGGCTCTAGGCAAAAACAACTTACCACACAGAGTGTTAGTTGGTGCCGCACTCTGATCTCCTAGTATGCTATTCTCCAACTCAGAATCCAATGCGGCCACCACCACCCCTCTCTGCAAAATACACTCCTCCCTCTCAGCATTCACCGCTGGAGAGAAACTACGAGGCAAAGCGTCAGCCTTAACATTCTTTGTCCCCAGGACAAAGGTTATGGAAAAATTGAACCAGGCAAAAAACAGTGCCCACCTAGCCTGACAGGCATTCAAACGTTTAGCTGCATTCAGATAAATCAAATTCAAATTATGATCAGTGAAAACCTGTATAGGATGTCGAGCCCCCTCCAAAGAATGTCGCTAATGCTCGAACGTGAGTTTAATAGCCAACAACTCACGATTCCCAACATCATAGTTGAGCTCTGTCTCACAAAATTTTTTTGAAAAGAAAGCACAGGGATGCACCCCATCCTCACCCTCCTGGGACAGAACTGCCCCTACGCCTATAAATGAGGCATCCACCTCAACAAAAAATGGCTTGGTCTCATCCGTCTGGATAAGAACAGGAGCAGAGCTGAACCTCTCCTTGAGATACACAAAAGCTTCAATAGCCTCAGTGGACCATTGAACTGTATTAGTACCCTTCTTGGTTAGATCAGTAATGGGTTTAGCGATGACAGAGAAATTCTTTATGAATTTCATGTAATAATTGTCAAACCCCAAAAACCTCTGTACGGACTTCAAACCCTCAGGCCTCGGCCACTCCAGCACAGCCTGAACTTTCACCGGGTCCATCTCAAAACCATCACAAGAGACAAAGTAACCCAAAAAAATAATTTTCTGGACAGCAAACTGACACTTCTCCAATTTAGCAAAGAGTGTGTTTTCTCTCCGTATATGAAGAACTTCACGGACTCTCTGCCAATGAGACTCAAGATCCGATGAATAAATCAAAATGTCATCCAGATAAACAATAACATTCCTACCGATCAAGGGTCTCATAATGTCATTGATGAAATTTTGAAAAAATGCAGGGGTGTTAGTAAGCCCAAAAGGTATCACCAAACACTCAAAATGTCCTTCTGGGGTGTTAAAAGCTGTCTTCCATTTATCTCCATCCTTCACCCGCAGCAAATTATATGCCCCATGAAGGTCAATCTTAGAAAACCATTTAGCTCCGGTCAATTGGTTAAACAAATCCGGAATAAGTGGTAACGGGTAAGGATTGCGCACAGTGATCTTATTAATCTCCCGAAAATCCAGACATGGTCTAAGACCCCCATCCCTCTTTTTGACAAAAAAGAACCCAACCGCCACAGGAGACTTAGAGGGTCTTATGTTACCTGCAACTAAACTAGTCTGAAGGTACTCCTTCAAAGCCTCCCTCTCAGGAATTATCAGATTAAACAACCGTCTCTTAGGGAGCTTAGCATCAGGGACGAGGTCAATAGCGCAATCGTAATCTCTATGAGGTGGTAAAGCTTTCGACTCCACCTCTGAAAACACCCTTCAAAAATCCTGAATGGGATCAGGTAACTCCCCCTTCACAACAGCCGCAATGTGAACATTACAACACTTACCATAACACCCCTGACCCCAGGATCTTATGGAACCAGATGACCAGTCCAGCAAAGGATTATGCACTTTTAACCAGGGCAACCCCAGGACGACCGGGGAAGGCAACATAGCAAGTACAAATAAGTCAATATGCTCCTGATGTTCCATATTTATAGTAAGTGGAAACCCAGTGACCTTTTGAAGAATGCTCCCATGCTCCAGGGGAGTATTATCAATCGCCACCACAGGAAAAGGAGACGACAAAGGTTCAGAATCAAACTTATACTTTTCAAGAAATTGTTGATCAATCAAATTAAGTGCAGAACCACAATCCACCATAACCTGAAACTCAATCAAATGACCCTGACAGGTGGCATTACCAGGAAAAGACACCCCAGCAGAACGTAAAAACGCAATGCGAACGGGAGTGTTATTTCTACTGACCATTTTTTTTTCTTTCCTTAAGCGAACCTCACATTGATTTAAAAAATGATCAGCCTTAACGCAAGACAAGCAAAGTCCCGCAGAGAACCTCTTGTCCCTCTCCCTGGAACGGGATGACATTGCCCCGACCTGTATAGGTTCCCCAGTGTCGGCAGGAATATCGTGAGAAACAGAATCCAACAATACAGGAAACTCCTCATTCTGTCTAGCCCTCAAACTTCTATCCACACGGATAGCTAACTGCATGGCAACTTGCAGAGTGTCAGGTGCAGGCAATGCAATAAGAAAATCTTTAACCCTTTCACTCAAGCCTGCCAGAAACTGAAACTTGAATGCAGGGTCATTCCACCTTACCTCTGCAGACCATCGTCTGAACAGGGTGCAATAACTCTCAGCATCAAGAGAACCCTATTTGAGACATCTGAGCTCTGCCTCAGCTGATGCAACCCGATCAGGAACATCATATAGCAAACCCATGGCATCAAAAAATGCCTCCACAGACCTCAGACAATGATCAACAAGAGACAAGGAAAACGCCCAGATTTGAGGTTCCTTGTGCAATAGAGACATAATAATTCCTACACTCAGTAGTTTACTACCAGAAGATCTAGGTCTGAGCCTAAAATACAACAAACAAGCATTTTTAAATGAAAAAAAATCCTGTCGTTTCCCCGAGAAACACTCAGGTAATCCTACCTTAGGTTCTTCATAGTGTTCTGCAGGGTATTTAAACACGTACTGCTGAAGATCGGCAACCTCCAGAGTCAGCCCTTTCAAACGTTTGGCAAGCTCCTGGATGGTACTCATACTGCAGAAAATCCAGGAAGAGGAGAGGAGAAGAAAAAAAAAAAGCCAAAAAAACCCCTCTTTTTTTCTTTTAAACGTGGCTGGACATACTGTTATGGTCTGCAACTTAGAACTAAGGAATAGGAGGGAAAAGCTGTCCCTGCACTGAGACTCTGCTTTACCCTATGCTGGGGTGGGTGCCCTATTCCTTATGAATAGCCCCACCAAAACTCCTGCACTGAACGCAAACGAAGACCTGTATGAAAGGGAAAGGGGTCCCTAAAACATCTAAGGACTGGGAGCAAAAGCATGAAACCTCCTAACAGAAAAGTTAGTTGCAGAAACAAAAACAAAAGGAAACAAAAACTGGTGGAACAAAAAGTCCCAGAATAACAATAGTCCAAGGCAAGAAGAACTAAACCAGGATTCTTAGCCACAGCATGAGCGATACAACACTGATGTCCAGCAGGGAATGAGGGCCAGGTGCTAGGTAATAAAGAGTGCAGAGATCACGTGACCAAGAATCCCAGCACCAGAGGAAAAGACTAGAAGCCAGCAAGCCACAACAAGATGGCCGATAGTAAAACAACATAGATTCTAACACCTGGCCCATGTGCTTAACCTCGTGGTTTAGCGGTTTCTCAAAATCTACCCAGAGCTGCTCAATCTGCTTGTCAAAGTACTCCGCCTGTGTGCCCAGTTTAGGAAGTCACCTACCTCTTCCACCGCCTTTGCTGTGTTTCAGCAGCGTTTGCAGCTTCCAGCTCATCGACTGGTGTGTGATGTCCCCACACATTGGAACTCTACATTGCAGATGTTGGGAAGGATTTGTGAACAGAAAAGGGCAGTTGTTGACTACCAGCAGCAACAAGGCCGTCAGTATTCAGGTCTGACTACACACATAAGACCTCAGGAGTGAACATGGATGTCAGACATACTGTATGTACCATCCTCCAAAACTTTGAGGACTCCACCAAGATGGTGAGCGGCAATGACGCTATAATTAGTGTCACCATCCCACTTCTCTGTCTTCTGAAACGCTCTCTGCTCCCAATCAAAGAGGAATGCTTTACAGGAGGAACACGATGAGATGTAGCAAGGAACCATACAGGGTGATTGCACACAGCCCAGCCTCATCTCATCCCAATGTGAATTGGGTGACAATGAGGATGAGAAGGAGGAGGAGGAGGAGCTAGTTTCATGCACTATAGAGGGTACTACCTGCACAACTATCATACCGTCTGTTCAGTGTCGGTAGCCTGAGGACAGGGAGGAGGAGGAGGAGGAGAAGGAGAGCATTGTCAGTCGTCCTCTTGGTGAGGACACGGAAGTCTTGCCTGTTATCAGTCTGGCTTACATGGCTGGCTGAGTTTATGTCACGCTACCTTTCCCATGACCCTCGCATTCTCCAAATTTTGGGTGACAGTCATTATTGGGTGGTGACACTACTAGACCCACTCTACAAGGAGAACTTTCTATCTCTTATTCCCGAGGCGGACAGGTCTACTAAAATGGAGCAGTACCAGAAGGCCCTTGTTGCAGAGTTATTAAAAAAATCCCATCTGAAAACACTGGCGACAGAAGTCACAGTTCGTTGGACAACCAAGGAGTACAGGCGAGAGAGACACAACCCCAATCCAGCAGAGGCAGGGGAACACTGTCAAAGTTCTGGGACTGTTTTCTCAGACCTTCCCATCTTACAGGCCCTGAGGTGCCGGGTACCATCACAAGGAGTGCAAAGTTTGGGAAGATTCTAAGGGAGTACCTTGCCGACCGTACCAACATCCTCCGTGATTCCTCTGTGCCTTATAATTACTGGGTATCCAAGCTGAACACGTGGAATGAACTGGCTCTCTACGCCTTGGAGGTCCTGGGCTGCCCTGCCGCTAGCGTTTTATCAGAGGGGGTTTTTAGTGCCGCCGGTGGAATTATAACCGATAGGCGCATCGACCTGTCAACTGAAAATGCTGACCGGCTGACTCTTATAAAAATGAACAGGGAATGGAATGGTCCAGACTTCTCAACACCACCGAATGATAGCAGCGTAACCTAAACTCAAAAACAGTGTCTTTTTTTGGGCTGTCTAATTCTATTCCCATGCACCTCTGTCTTCAAACCCAGACATGGGTATACGCTTCCAGATTTTGTCTATTTGCTCTTGTCCTCCTCCTTCTCCTCATCCTCCATCACCATATCATTCACCACCATATCTACCATATCACCTCCTCTACGTGTCTTGCAAGGGGCATTGGAGTTCCTCCAAATATTTGGCAGCTTTTGCATTCACTGCATAGACAAACACTATAGGAGACCCACTTCCTAATAATGGGAACATTGCTTTTAGGAGGCTGTCCAACCTCTACATCTATTCCAAGGGGATTTGGAGTGCCTCCAAATTTTTGGCAGATTTTTCATTCACTGCATAGGCAAACACTATGGGAGATCCACTTCCTAATAATGGGAACATTATTTTTAGGAGGCTCTCTGACCTCTACGTCTTTTCAAAGGGGCATTGGAGTGCCTCCAAATTTTTGACAGCTTTTGCATTCACTGCATGAGCAAACACTATGGGAGACCCACTTCCAATAATGGGAACATTGTTTTTAGGAGCCTCTCCGACTTCTACGTCTTTTTGCTTCCAGGGGTCTTCTCCATGCTGTTCCCATCAATTTGGGCATTTTTTAGGCCCTCTGCAGACCGCCGGTTGAAGCCGCCTGAAAAATGCTCGCGTTTCCCATAGACTTACATTGGGCTCGTTGCTCGGGTCGAGCACCTGAGCATTCCAATTTGTCCGACCCCCCGAGCATTTTAGGGCTCGCCCATCACTATTACTGACATACATTCTTAGGGAGTTTCAAATGCAGCTGAGAGTGTTTGCCTGGCTGTATTTGGAACTTCTATAGCAATAATTGAAGATAGTTGGTGCCCGCACCACCAGTTCTCTGCTCAATGATGGTTGGATGCTGGCCAGGACAGGGATCAGGGTCTCCTGTCCTAGAGGTAGGTGTAGGCCGCAAAAATTTCACCTGCATCTGCCTGACATTTATAACACATTTGACAACCCATTTAACAGTTAACCATTACCATCTAACCATACAGTGGCATACTGAGCGCCTATTACTCATTAATACAGAGAGTCATGCTCCTGGGTTCGAACCCTTGAGCCGGTGTTTTGTAGTCGGCTTCTCTTTCTGCTGATCCACAGCAAACACACTTTTTTTCCACGTGTTTACGATCTGCTAGTCTGGCTGCAGTTTGTTTAGCATAACACAGGTGTTTTCATTAGTCTGCCCTATCACCTTTCAGGTGTAGCTTTATATTCTTTCCCCCTGATGGCATTTCCTGCTGGTGATGTTTTCTTTTGGATATTCAGCCATTCTGTTGTAGTTTAAAGCTAGTCAGTAAATTTCCAGCTAGAGTTTATCACTTTGCTGTTTCTGTTCTTTGATCTGCACCTATCCTCTTTTTAGAAAGTAGACGACACATTATCTAACAGTACGTACTTTATGCTTTATTTTGTATTTCATGGTTTATTTTACTCACTCTGGGATCTTTCCTTTTTTTCAGCACACTTTCCCTTTCATAGGTAATTCACACTCTGCTTTTCTCTCTGGTTATTTAGGAAGGACATGATGTGCTCTATGGCCTTTCAGGCAGCATAGATCTCTATTTCTGCAGGGACCACTAGGGACTGCAAGATATCTAGTCTATACAGGTTTGAATGATTAAAACACAAGTTATATTGAATCTTTTCTCATAAAACTATATAATCAATCTGCTCAGCTCCCCCTGCTCTATAACATGGTGCCTGCAGATTGGACTGCATTTTCATGGTGACATGTTCACTTTAAGATAAATGACTATGAGCCAAAACAACATCACTGTGAGGGAGACTAGTCATACTCAAGATTTTATACATCCTGGTAATAATTCACATTTACATTTACATCATTTGACGTATGGTAAGGTTTTAATACTAGAGGTTAGGACCATTCCTAATAGGATCACCTTGGCGCAGTGGGTTGGCTCTTACATTTTTTTAATCAAAATTATGTTAACTAAGTACCCTATGTTATTTTCATGCACTTTATTTACTGCAGGGTGTTTGCTCATTTTGCTTTTGTCTTTTTAGTGGCCTGTATGAACATGTGCCTACACATTGCATGCATACCAACTTATATTCCAGTTCATCTCTTTAAGTTTTTGATCCTGGTCATAATGTTTGGAGTTCCAGTGGTATATAGGGGTTTAGGGACTATTCTTTGTTCTTTTGGGAGTCTATACCAAGGGTTATGAAGAGAGAGAGAAGGTGCTCGGTCTCAGAATGCTATAGAGAAGATGAATACAGTGCTCCGAGACACAACAGACTGCTGTGGAACAGTGACAACAGTGCTGGGCCACCGGTGTAGGAGCAAGTCCAAAGAGACCTCTACCAGAGGCAAATACTGGGAGCCACGCAGCCTTTTTGGAGAGTTGGATTTGAAGTTGAGTTGCTGTTGCCAGAGGAATTTAGCCATGGATCTTGTTCCTTGGACATAACTTTCTTTGAGCATCATTGATCCCCATGCTTGTACATCTCCAAGGAAAGAACCATGAAAATGAACAACAATTCATTCTCACTTTGCTAAGCCATTTTCTTCATTTGTGAGACACATTAAGCCTGTGCCTCTAGCGAGTAAAGCTTTATTTTTGCAATGAACTTGAGTGTGCAGCATTTCTTGTCGGGAGATTATACAGCACTCACGACACCCCTAATAAACCCCCTACCCATGACTTTCGGTTGAAAATAAGACATATTACAAATGGATATGTACAATATAGGCACGGTTAATATCATAAAATGTACTTTCATAGTTTTCATGGACTTCCTTGATGACAGGAAGGCTGTCCTTTTTCATTTGAGGCTGTGCTTTGGGATTTATGTACATGCACCAATGTAGCAATACAAACTAAAAACCATTTAGCTTTAATTGTCTTGCTTTTGTCCTGCTGTGTAATTGCATTAACACATCTCTTGAGTCCAGTGTAATTATTCAAAGAATATAACATGGGAAGAGAATGCCCTTATCTTTGCACCACTGGATTCTTTTTAATAATAAGAGCTTTCTTTCACAACTCTCTCTTTACTCGATAGGAATAAACTTTGAGTATGGCAGCTTCTTGAAAAAAAAGTTTCTGCTATGAAAATTCATTGAAACTTTCTATCTAAAATGATTGTGTGACTTTCAGGAAATAAAAAATTTGCAATTACAAAGCAATCTCCAGAAGATTGGTCTTACATGTACCCAAGTAGTTCTAGGCTACCATGCATTTTCTAATGGCTCATTAACACGGACTGACGAAAGGCCAGTAACGACTGCTAAATTAACTATATTCCAGTTCATCCGCACTTGTTTGCTGGCCTGTTTATATAAGCTATAGTGCAAAGATTAGGACTGAATGATTGCTAAAATGATTATTCTATCCACATTTATGTATTTATCTTAATTTATATTGTGCCATTAATTCCACCCAGCTTTAAAGATATCATCATTACTGACTCCATTGGGGATCACAATCTACATTCCCTATCAGTATGTCTTTGGAGTGTGGGAGGAAACCGGAGAACCTGTAGGTAACCCACACAAACATGCGTAGAACATAAAAACTTCTTGCAGATGCTGTCCTTGGTGGGATTTGAACCCAGGACTCCACTGAAACTCTGGGCTTTTCTCCCATGTACTATGCAGATTATTGGCAGCATATCACCTGTTTACACTGGGAGATGTGCTGTCTATAAAAATTATTTTTATGCATGCATAAAAATCAGATCTCCTGGTGAATGAACATTTGCTTGTTCTCCTAGTGATTACTGACATATTTACACCAGCAGAAATTTGGGAAAAAATGTTCTCACAATTGTTCTGTCAACGATTATTGACTCCTTTAAAGCGGGCAAAAAACTTACATCAATCTCTTATACTGCCTGTAGTGATGATTGTCTCTAATAAGGGGCAGACTCAGGGATGCACAATGCGTAACTGCATTAAATGTATCATCCTGGAGAGGCTACCAGAGGTCTTGTTTGCTTGGGCAATCAAGTTTACGACTAGAGATGAGCGGTGTTCGACTCGAACTGTTCGCCAATCTCAAATTCGAGCTGTTTTGGGCGGTGTTCGAGCCGTTCGGCGAACATGAACGATTTGAAAAAAATTTGGCTGTTCGAAGTTATGTTCGATAACTGTTCGTGCACCAAAATCATAACTGGATTTTTTCTCAGTAATGCTGAAAATTAATGTTAATACGCAGTTTGAGTATACAGCGGGGCGGGGGAGGGGCAGGGGATGGATCTCTGCAGAAATAATGAAGATCTCCATTTTTTTTTCTCTTTCCCGCATTTACAGTGGGGAGGTGCAATCTGTCAGCCTATCAGCAGCGCACACACGGAGCGAACTGCTTTTTTTCACACAAGCAAGGGCATGTGTCATTGGCTGTGTATGTCACATGTCCTTGCCCTATAAGACCCAGCCATTTTCCCGTCGCCACCATTTTCTCACTGCTGCAGCTGCATGTTAGACGGCACCGCTGTTGCTGTGTGCGCTATACTTTGTTAATTTCAAGCCAATTTTCGCACAAATCTACAGATAGTTTGGGAGTAGGGAATAGTTGTGATTGCAGTCCTTTTAAGGACTAGGTTACATCATTTCCTACGACTTTTATCAGGCAGGTCTGTGCTCTTAAATAGATAGGTTGGGAGTAAAGACTAATTGTAATTGCAGTCCTTTTCAGGGCTAGGTTACATCAGTTCCTATCACTTTTTGCCAGGCAGGTCTGTGCCAGTGCTGTGCAAGTTTTTTTCACAGCATGTGGCTAAATCTAGCAAAGCAAATCCTTTTTGTCCTCTTGCAGTGTGTGTTAGTCAGTGGAGAAGCCTATCTGTGTTGCAAGCTACACCACCTGTGTATAGAATACAATTTTTTTTACTGCACCTAGTGAAGTAAAACCTTTTGGGCATAGCATCATTCTGTTAGTCCATCTATACTAACCTCCATCAGGTTGCAAATTCAATATAATTTTTTCTGCATCTAGCTCTGAAAAAATATTTGGGCTTCTAGCAGTGTGTGGGACTTGTTCTATTAGTCCATCTATATAACCTCCATCAGGTTGCAAATTCAATAGAATTTTTTTCTGCATCTAGCTCTGAAAAAATATTTCGGCTTCTAGCAGTGTGTGGGACTTGTTCTATTAGTCCATCTATACTAACCTCCATCAGGTTGCAAATTCAATATAATTTTTTTCTGCATCTGCTCTGAAAAACTATTTCAGCATCTAGCAGTGTGTGGGACTTGTTCTATTAGTCCATCTATACTAACCTCCATCAGGTTGCAAATTCAATAAAATTATTTTCTGCATCTAGCTCTGAAAAAATATTTTGGCTTCTAGCAGTGTGTGGGACTTGTTCTATTAGTCCATCTATACTAACCTCCATCAGGTTGCAAATTCAATATAATTTTTTTCTGCATCTAGCTCTGAAAAACTATTTCGGCATCTAGCAGTGTGTGGGACTTGTTCTATTAGTCCATCTATACTAACCTCCATCAGGTTGCAAATTCAATATAATTTTTTTCTGCATCTAGCTCTGAAAAAATATTTCGGCTTCTAGCAGTGTGTGGGACTTGTTCTATTAGTCCATCTATACTAACCTCCATCAGGTTGCAAATTCAATATAATTTTTTTCTGCATCTAGCTTTGAAAAAATATTTCAGCTTCTAGCAGTGTGTGGGACTTGTACTTTTAGTCTATCTATACTAACCTCCATCAGGTTGCAAATTCAATATAACTTTTTTCTGCATCTAGTTCTGAAAAACTATTTCGGCTTGTAGCAGTGTGTGGGACTTGTTCTATTAGTCCATCCATACTAACCTCCATCAGGTTGCAAATTCAATATAATTTTTTTCTGCATCTAGCTCTGAAAAACTATTTCGGCTTGTAACTGTGTGTGGGACTTGTTCTATTAGTCCATCTATACTAACCTCCATCAGGTTGCAAATTCAATATAATTTTTTTCTGCATCTAGCTCTGAAAAAATATTTCGGCTTCTAGCAGTGTGTGGGATTTGTTCTATTAGTCCATCTATACTAACCTCCATCAGGTTGCAAATTCTATATAATTTTTTCCAGCATCTAGCTCTGAAAAAATATTTCGGCTTCAAGCAGTGTGTGGGACTTGTTCTATTATTCCATGTATACTAACCTCCATCAGGTTGCAAATTCAATATAATTATTTTCTGCATCTAGCTCTGAAAAAATATTTTGGCTTCTAGCAGTGTGTGGGACTTGTTCTATTAGTCCATCTATACTAACCTCCATCAGGTTGCAAATTCAATATAATTTTTTTCTGCATCTAGCTCTGAAAAACTATTTCGGCATCTAGCAGTGTGTGGGACTTGTTCTATTAGTCCATCTATACTAACCTCCATAAGGTTGCAAATTCAATATAATTTTTTTCTGCATCTAGCTCTGAAAAAATATTTTGGCTTCTAGCAGTGTGTGGGACTTGTTCTATTAGTCCATCTATACTAACCTCCATCAGGTTGCAAATTCAATATAATTTTTTTCTGCATCTAGCTCTGAAAAAATATTTCGGCTTCTAGCAGTGTGTGGGACTTGTTCTATTAGTCCATCTATACTAACCTCCATCAGGTTGCAAATTCAATATAATTTTTTTCTGCATCTAGCTTTGAAAAAATATTTCAGCTTCTAGCAGTGTGTGGGACTTGTACTTTCATTCCATCTATACTAACCTCCATCAGGTTGCAAATTCAATATAATTTTTTCTGCATCTAGTTCTGAAAACCTATTTCGTCTTGTAGCAGTGTGTGGGACTTGTTCTATTAGTCCATCTATACTAACCTCCATCAGGTTGCAAATTCTATATAATTTTTTTCTGCATCTAGCTCTGAAAAACTATTTCGGCTTGTAGCTGTGTGTGGGACTTGTTCTATTAGTCCATCTATACTAACCTCCATCAGGTTGCAAATTCTATATAATTTTTTCCAGCATCTAGCTCTGAAAAAATATTTCGGCTTCAAGCAGTGTGTGGGACTTGTTCTATTATTCCATCTATACTAACCTCCATCAGGTTGCAAATTCAATATAATTTTTTTCTGCATCTAGCTCTGAAAAAATATTTCAGCTTCTAGCAGTGTGTGGGACTTGTTCTATTAGTCCATCTATACTAACCTCCATCAGGTTGCAAATTTAAAATAATTTTTATCTGCATCTAACCCAGCCAATACTTTTGGGCTAATAGCACAGTTTGGCCACTCAGCTCTGCTCGGTTCCCATCCATTGTTTTTTGTGCAAACAACTCCAGAGTTGTCAATTAGTTAACCACCAAAATGAGTGGAAAAAGGCCTGCTGCTGGTAGAAAGGGGAATAGGTGTGTTGGGAAGGGAAAAAAAGGTTGTGTCCGTGGGGTAGGTGTTAAAGCAACAGTAACATCTGCAGAAGAAAGACCTTCTTCCAGCCAAACCAAGATGTCTACTTCTATTAGCGGACAATGTGATAAGATCCCTTTCGTACGGCCACGCCAATCGCTACAAATTCCAGATGAGGCACAAAAACAGCAGGTGCTTCAACGGATATCAAGTGCTCCTTTAAGTGGGCTCTCCTCTACCTCAACTT
The DNA here is from genome assembly GCF_046119375.1 of Phyllobates terribilis. NCBI lineage: Eukaryota > Metazoa > Chordata > Amphibia > Anura > Dendrobatidae > Phyllobates > Phyllobates terribilis. Next base: position 368,935,820 of record NW_027362767.1, read on the forward strand.
CAACATCACAACTACTCCAGTCCTCAGAGGTGTCACCCCAATCGCACTTGCTTCCTCACAGCTCCCAAGTCTCCAGCTGCCCGTCTGAGTATGGGGTAGAACAGATGGTTGAGTCTGCAGAGCTGTTTACTCATACTATAGCCTGGGAATCAGAGCTCGGCTCCAGAGGTTCTGTGAATCCAGATGAGGAAATGATCTGCACTGATGCCCAGAATCTTTATGAGTCGGATCCAGGACCAGACGCAGAACGTTCTGACCATAATGTAGACCCTCATTCCCAAACTGTAACTCCTGTTGGTGGAGACAATGAGGAAGATGATGATGAGACTCAAATACCTCATTGGAGTGATAACTTTAGTTTTTTGTCAGGGCAGGAAGAGGTTGGCTCTGAGGACGACGGGTGTGATAACACACAGGGTGATGATGACGAGGTTGGAGATCCCACTTACTGATAACCCATAGTCAGCCAGTCAATGAGGTCAGCAGAGGAGGTGGAGGAGGATGCTAGTTACGATGAGGTCAGGTTGCGACTTCCTGGACAGAGGCGTAGTACTGGAAGCACGTCAACAACTGCATCCTCAAACACAACTCTGCCTCTGACCACAATTCGTGGTGTCTCTTCAGGTTGCATGGTTGCTAAGCCTTGCATAGCCTGGGCATTTTTTCAGATCTATAAAGAAGACCCAACTCGTGTTATCTGTAACATTTTTCAGCAAAAGCTAAGTAGAGGCCAAAAAATACATAGTTTGAGTACTTCATGCATGAACCGGCACATGGATATGAAGCATAAGTTGCAGTGGGAAGCTCACTGTGCTACAATGCGGCCTAGCCGGCTGGGCCAGCCACCGTCTGCCACATCTTGTGCATCCGCGGCCTCTTCATCCTCTGTGACTGGGGGGACAGCAGTCACACCTGTTTTGGGACGAAGACCTGCCACCTCTTTACCCACAACAGCCAGCGTGATTGGCAGGTCATCATTTTCTTTGGAGGTGGAAACACCAGCTGGTGTTCAGCGCTGTCCGACATTGATAGCACCACCTTTGGATCAAGGCAACCTAACATGTCCGCCTGCATCTTCCTCACAGACAGTCAGTTTGCCGGGGACACCCTTCTCAACCCTGTCTAAGCACAACAGCCAGCCCTCAGTCCCTCAGATGTGGACAAGTAAAAGACCATTTCCTCCTAGCCATGAGAAAGCTAAGAGGTTGAATTTCACCATCTGCAAGCTCTTGGCTACAGAAATGCTTCCTTTCCGCCTGGTGGACACAGAGGATTTTCGAGACCTTATGTCCGTCGCAGTGCCCCAGTACCAGATGCCCAGTCGGCACTACTTCTCAAAGAAAGGTGTGCCAGCGCTCCACCAGCATGTCGCACACAACATCACCGCTTCTTTGAGAAACTCTGTGTGTGACAAGCTGGTTGTCCAGAAATTTTTAGCCCACTCTCCCGGACTAGATGGCCTTCTGCAGAGGGCACGGTCACTGTGTGCTCACTTCCGCTGTTCGCATCCCGCAGCTCAGCGACTTACATGTCTACAGAAGTCGTTGGGCCTGCCACTTCACCGGCTAAAATGCGATGTGCCTACCCAGTGGAATTCAACTCTGCACATGTTGCAGCAACTGTGGCAGCACCGACAAGCCCTGGTGCAATACATTCTGATGTATAGCTTGGGCCAAAGAGATCCAGAGGTGGGGCAAATCACGCTGGAGGAGTGGTCTCAGATCAGGGACCTATGCACCCTTCTGCACAGTTTTGAAATGGCGACGAAGATGTTTAGTGCTGACGATGCCATTATCAGCATGACTATTCCGGTGATTTACATGCTGAAGCACATGTTAAACGGAATTCGGAGTCAGGTGGTGGCACAAGAGGAGGTGGAGGAAGTAGAGGAAGAGGAGTTGTATGCGGAAGGGCTAACATCTGCAAGGTCCAGACGGTCGGCAGCACCAAGGCGGCAGGCATGTGAGGGTGGGGGAGATGGTTTTACCAGGGCGCATGGTAGCAGCCAAACTAGTGAGGAAGGTGCAGGAGCCCAGGAAGAAGTGGAGGACGAACTGATGGAAGACTCATCAGATGAGGGAGACCTTGATCACATTTCTGTTGTGCGAGGTTGGGGGGAGAGGACAGAGGAAGGAAGCATGATTGTTACCTCGCCACCAACACAACAGGGACTTGGTGCTCCTGGATGCGCAAGACACATGAGTGCCTTCTTGCTGCACTACCTGCAACATGACCCTCAATTTGTGAGAATTAGAAATAATCCTGACTACTGGGTTGCCACACTGTTAGATCCCCGGTGCAAAAGTAAATTTGCAGAAATTATTCCTGCCATAGAAAGAGATGCACGCATGCAGGAGTATCAGCAGAGACTGTTGCAGAATCTTATATGTGTTTTTCCCCAAAACACTAGTGGTGCACGTAGTGAATCTCACAGTTCCAACTTGCCAACCGTGGGACCGTCGAGTGTTCAGCTCTCAAAACGTAACAGAAACACAGTATCTGCTGGTAACATCAATTTTGCGGAATCATTTCACCACTTTTTTAGCCCATCCTTTGCAAGGCCACAGGAGACAAGAAGTCTGACACATAGTCAACGCCTAGAGACGATGGTACAGGAGTATCTCCAAGTAAACATTGAAGCCATGACTGTGTCACAGGACCCTTGCTCTTTTTGGGCTTCCAATCTGGATAAATGGCCGGAGCTTGCCACTTACGCCTTGGAGATCTTGTCATGCCCCGCAGCCAGCGTTCTGTCTGAACGTGTGTTCAGCGCTGCTGGTGGTGTGCTGACAGATAAACGCACGCGGCTCTCCACTGATAATGTAGACAGACTCACATTCATAGAGATGAACAAATCATGGATCCAAAATGACTTTTCTACCCCTGTGTCATCCTGGGGAGAGTAAAAGCTTGATGATTTGTTAAAATCACCTCACCAACCGTTTTAAGCTTTCAAATTACTAATCATGTTTATCTGTATCTTGGCTGGAAAATAATTTGGGCCTTGTAGCAGTGTGCAGTACTGATTCTATTAGGCCATCTATACTAAGCTCCACCAGATTTAAAATTACTAATCATGTTTATCTGTATCTTGGCTGGAAAATAATTTGGGCCTTGTAGCAGTGTGCAGTACTGATTCTATTAGGCCATCTATACTAAACTCCACCAGATTTAAAATTACTAATCATGTTTATCTGTATCTTGGCTGGAAAATAATTTGGGCTTTGTAGCAGTTTGCAGTACTGATTCTATTAGGCCATCTATACTAAGCTCCACCAGCTTTCAAATTAATAATACTTTTAAGCTACATCTAGCTCGGAAAATAATTTTGGGGCTCCTAGATGCGCAAGACACAAGAGTGCCTTCTTGCTGCACTACCTGCAACATGACCCTCAGACTGTCAGAATTCGAAGTAATCCTGACTACTGGGTTGCCACACTCTTAGATCCCCCACACTCTTCGATCAACCTTTTCATTTTAATAGAGAACAAACAAATGGTCATTTTTGAAATTGTAAACATTAGCAGGTTATTAGAAACTGAAATCAAACAGTTTTCATCTCAAAACTTTATTCTAGGTGATGTTACATTTGCACATAGGACCCCTGGTTCGAAAGGAGCTTCTCAACTCTCTCGTCCATTGAATTTGTCAGGTTTTGGATGGTTTCTGCTTCAATTGTTTTGCATGAGGACAGAATACCCTCCCAGAGCTGTTGCTTAGATGTGAACTGCCTCCCGCCATCATAGACACTCCTTTTGATGATGCTCCAGAGGTTCTGAATGGGGTTGAGGTCAGGGGAGCATGGGGGTCACACCATAAGTTTGTCCCCTTTTATGCCCATATCAGCCAGAGATGCAGATGTGTTATGTGCAGCATGAGACGGTGCATTATCATGCATGAAAATGATCTTGCTGCGGAATACACCGTTCTTCTTCTTGAACCAAGGCAGGAAGTGCTGTTTGAGAAATTCCACATACATTATGGAGTTCATCTTTACCCCTTCAGGGATCCTAAAGGGGCCGACAATCTCTCTCCCCATAATTCCAGCCCAAAACATTTCTCCACCTCCTCCTTGTTGGCGCTGTAGCCATGTTTGCGTGGGGTGTCCATCAACCAGCCATCCTCCACTTCATCCATCTGGACCATCGAGCGTTGCACGGCACTCATCGGTGAACAAAACAGTTTTGAGGTCAGTCTTCATGTATTGCTTGGCCCACTGGAGCCGTTTCTGCTTGTGTGCAGTGGATAGAGGAGGTCGACAGGATGGCTTACGCACAGCTGCAAACCTCTGAAGGACACTGCATCTTATTGTTCGGGGGACATTGGAGGCACCAGCAGCTTCAAAAACTTCTCTGCTGCTATGACAAGGCTTTTTTGCCGCTGCTCTTTTAACCTGACGTAATTGCCTGTAGGAAAGAGTCCTCAATTTTACCTTATCAGCACTCACACGTGTGTACTGTGAATCAGCTACATACTTCTTGATTGTGCGATGATCAGGATGAAGTGTCTTGGCAATGTTGATTGTAGTCATGCCTTGACCTAAACACTCCACAATTTGTTGCTTCTCAGCAGCCGACACATCCTTTTTCTTTCCCATTTTGGCAGAAAATGTAGGCTGCTTAATAATGTGGGAAAGCCTTCTCAAGTAGTCTTGCCTTTCATTGGACACACCTGCCAAACTAATTAGCACAGGTGTCTGCAATTGCTTACAGTGATATAAAGAGCCCTGACACACATCACCATCAATGAGTTTAACTGACAAGCAAAAAAATTCTAACCTTATCACTCCTAAACAGTTTTTGCATAATAATTTGGAACACAGTGTACATGTGCTTTTCCACAAAACACCAGTGGTTCACGTAGTGAATCTTACAGTTCTAACTTGCCAACCGTTGTCTGAATGGAGTTGTTCAATAAAGGGCCCAAAATTAAGATAACATAGACGGGAGAGGTCTCTATGAATACAAATTTCTAAGTATTTGATACCCTGTGAGGGCCAGGCAAAGGGAAAGTTGGACTGGATGGAATCCTGTATGGATTTGGGGAGGGAGACATCGAGGGCCTCAGACTTTGCTGCATTGATTTTAAAATTTGACCATGTAACAAAGTGATCTTTTTCAGCCATAACAGCAGGGATGGATATATGTGATTGAGTGATATATACTAGGACATCATCAGCAAATGCAGAGCACTTGTACTCGGTGCCTCCCACCTCAATCCCCCTAATATTGGGATTATGGCGAATTGATGAGAGCAGGTGCTCCGTCACTAGGATGTATAAGGGAGGGGACAGAGGAAATCCGTGCCTTGTCCCATTGGTGATCATGAAAGGTTATGAAAATGTTCCATTTATCTTCAGCCTAGGTGACGTATTGCGATACAGGGCCGTGATTTTGCCTATAAAATGGTCCCCTAGACCCCTACCCCAAGCTTTTTAAGGGAATAATATATGGCGCGCCAGGAGACTCTATGGAGTGCTTCTCAGCATCCAACGAGAGTATCTAATTACAAATTTTTAACTGCATCTAGCACAGGAAATACTTTGCGCCTAGTAGCAGTGTCTGCTAGTCAGCGGATTATCCCAGCTGTTAAGCAAGCTACACCACCTGTAGTTTGGACACTTAATTTTTTCAAAGGAAATGGTTCGGGCCCCCAGGACACTCAGTGAAGATCATCGGGGAGGCACCCCAAGGCATAGGGGCTGGGACTGGCGGTAGAACGCCTTGCGGTGGACCGCCGAGCTCGATCCTTATAAAAGCTTCTTAACTGCTGCAGCGGACAGGCACCAGTATTGGGAGAGGGGGGCTGGCCGTCAGGGTCCACCGCAGCTCTGGCACAAACCCGGCGACACGGAGGTCGCACGGGCAGGAACGGACTGGCCGGGTCGGCTTCGCACTTTTTTGATTTTAGAAGGGCATGACATGCCTATATCTGTGTCTCCCCCTCCTTTTACTCCTCCACCACTTTTCTTTTCGCATGACTATATGTACTTGTCACTTTTCCATGTGTTAGTTGAGTCTTCTGAGCAGTTTGTCAGCTTTTGGACACCTTTGAAGGTGTTTTCTATGTGTTTCTATGTGTTTTTGTTTGCCTGCCATTGGTTTTAACGGTGTTCGACGAACAGTTTCGTCGAACAGTTCGGCGAACATACGGGTGTTCGACGAATCGAACTGAACTCGAACACTACGGGGGTGGCTCAACACTATTTACAACACAAATATCACAATTGAAATGGAAAGATAGTAGCATCCATGTTTATGTTTGTAGAGTTATTTGGGCGAATTTAGGGCGTTATAGTTTGGTCACTTTTGGCACATTGGGATTATTATATTTTATAACGGTGGTTATTAGGCATGGTATGGAAATCTCTACTCTTTAAGGCACAAACTTTGGGCACTCTGATAGAGGCACCAATAAAAGGTATACCATGGGAAACCATTCACACTAAAGTTATATTCTCTGATCAATCATACAGGGCTGAGAAGAAAAGTCTGCAATCACTGTACGTGACGAGATTGTCGAATCATGCAATTTGGTGGTCATGTGATTGCATGTATTCAATTTTCACAATTGTGATCACACGCCGACTAGACTCTTCTCAACTTTTCTAAATGTTTGTTACACGCACGCCCCTAGGTTCAGAAAGGGACGAGACAGGTTACATGAATTCTTTGGAATCCTGGGGGAACCGTTACTCAAGGCAACCATAGACCATGTGCACATAGGGGTATTGACCCTCAGGCACAGACACGTAGGTTGTTTCACTTGCTGACTAGACACACTTGACAATAGTCCTCATAAATGGTAGAACAGTAGCATTTAATAAGAAACTGCATAGCCAGTGCAAGTTAAGTCTTATGAGTAACAGGCTCCAGTGACAAACAGTAGTTTCCTAAGCAGCACAGCAGTTCACAGTCTTCCCAGTAGTACAGGACAGCACAGTTCTAATGCAAAGGCACATTAATGAACACAGCATTCTTTACAGCACAGTGAGATGGAGGACGGGGGGAGGATTTGCTGAGGAAGATGATCCCTGTGACACCATTTCTTCCAGTCCTTATCTTTCTGCCTGACAATACTCTGCACTGTTAGTTCAGGAACTCTACCTGACCTATGCTTAGCTTCATTCCTGACTTGAATCCTTTTCACTTGCAGGGGCGCTTCTGTCAGATGCAGAACACCACCTTTCTATTTGGCTCCAGCCAGACAGTAAACAACTTCTCCACAATTCCCCTGGGGCTCTGCTAAAATACTCCCCTTCTCCTGTGACTGTGTTAACCCCTCTAGTTTCTGGATGCTTTTGGAGCACAACACTTCCTGTCTCATGTGCTTGTGTTACTTCTAATAGTTGCTGAATGCTTTTAAAGCAACAGCACTACTTCTTCATGTCACACTCTGCAACAGCACTATTTCTGCATGTCACATGTTCTATAATGCAAATCACTCACATAGGAGATATAGGGATGTGACTGCAGGCTTTTCATTTCAGCCTAGAAATTACCTTCAAGCTAAAGGTCTCCCACTACACATTTGACTTACATTAGTCATATAAAAAGGGGAAATTCAAGACTCTCCCAGACAGGAAACGTCATATGAGATAAAGATCCAACATGACTGATTTTGGACTATTAATCCTTTTTGTTCTCTGTGATATAAGCCATAACGGGAGGAGTCTGTTGAATGTTGGGCAGTCGCTCCTCCAGTGAGAGGTTAAGAGTGATTGTTTATCAGCATTCTGCACCTGTGTTACCTCTTTCTTACAAAAGGGGGCAGGTTGCATCCTGGTGTTAATTTTTCTTGAACCCTTGGCTGGTGAGTACCATTGCCTTTTTGCTGTTTTCTAATTTGACTTTGGAATTTTTTTTAAAAATTCTGTTTAATGTTCTGGCTATGCTGTTTGTTTTTAATGATAGAATAGGGACTCGCAAAATCGTGAGGACCCTTGACGTTTGGGTTGCGAGCTTACGTATTTTGGCCAAAATATTAACTAATACCTCATATGATATTTTGGCACTTTTTTATCTGCCAGGGCGCAGCCAGGCCCATTTAATGGTGACCTTGTGAATGGGGGCTTTGCACCTCTGCGATGCACGGATAGAGTGCCGGGCATCCCGCCTAATCGAATAGGAGGGGCGTGTAATAGGATGCTGACCAGGCACGGTGCCGCGAGTGTGTGAATTGCACCCTATTGCAAGTTTCATCTTGCGCAGTTTTAATGCTAGGCAGTCGCTCCTCCAGTGAGAGGTTGAGGGCGATTGTTTATCAGCATTCTGCACTTGTGTTACCTCCTTCTTACAAAAGGGGGCAGTCTGCGTCCTGGTGTGCATTTTTCTTGAACCCTTGACTGGTGAGTACCATTGCCTTTTTGCTGTTTTCCAACTCTTTAATGGCCAGCCTGGAAAAGGACTTAAAAGGGTTGTCCTATGAACAAATAATAATAAATAATAATATTTGTATTTATATAGTGCCAACATATTCCGCAGCAATTTACAATTCAGACAATTTACAACATCATCATCACTGTCCCCATTGGGGCTCACAATCTACATTCCCTATCAGTATGTTTTTGGAGTGTGGGAGGAAGCCGGAGAACCCGGAGGAAGCCCACGCAAACACGGGGAGAACATACAAACTCCTTGCAGATGTTGTCCTTGGTGGGATTTGAACGAACAAAGTAAATTTTAGTCAATAGATCTTGGAATAAAAATAAGTTTCACAATTGGATGTTTTAAACAAAAATGTTCCTGTGCTTAGATAGTCTTAGAAATGTGCTCCTTTGTAATGGATGTGTCCGACCATGCAGGAACATGCTCGGATATACCACATCTCCTGTGCAGGGAAGGAAGCAAAAGTGACTATGCAGACAGGACAGCATGGAATGGCAACTGCTGCTTTCTGTGAGGTAAAACATTTCCCTACCTGTTTAAAAATATACTTTACCTCACAGAAAGTATCAGCCGTGATCCCCTGCAGTAGTGTCTGTATACTCTTTTGCTTCCTCCCCTGTCCAGGAGATGTGGTATGATCAGACCATGTTCCTGCACGGTCAGACGCAGCCATCACACAGTACACAGCAGGACACATTTATAAGATTATCTCAGCACAAGAACATTTTTTTAACACCTTCAATTGTGGAACTTCTCCACATTTCAGCAGCCGTAACTTTTTTGGACCATGTAAAAATTATTTTTCACTTGTGTCACAGATATAGAAAAAATGTTCGTAATTTTTTTTTTGTTTCATTTTACTATTCTTTTTTTCTACACTGAATTAATTCTTCGGGTTATTATGGTCGTGTTGAAACTTAATATATGTAGGACTTTTTTAAGTATAAATCTATGATAAAATGTGATTTATATGAGAAAAAATATTTTTTTCATGGTAGGGGTTATTACTATAAAAAACCTAGATATTAAAAAATTGAACATGACTTTTTTTGTTACTAGTTATGACATTTGTAAAGTAATTATTCACTTATTACTCATGTAGAGGAATTTATGAGTACATATGGTATTAGATTGCCTTAGTGATTTTGGTATGCTGTATTACAAGGAAACCATCTGAATGGATTTTTTTTCTTCTAGTTTGGTGATTTTTTTTGAGTTGGAGACTGTTGACAGGAGAACACTGCAGATTATCATCCACCATCTGCTGAGAATTCTTTTCTTACATAATAACAATTCAACGCTCTTCCCTCATAATGAATGAGTTATAAAAGGCAATTAGCTAAAAAGAATTGATTTCTTTTTTCCAAGTAAAGATAAAGTCGAGTTGTCTGCACATAGAGATTGTGCCGTCTCCAAGTGATTGAAGAAATTAAGTTTATCTCAGCAAGTTAAAAAAATGTCTTAAGTGTATCTCGTAAAAAACAGATGGGTCCATTCTAAAGTGTAGCACTTTGATTTCAGCTGGGAGGAATTGCATCACTACGTTCTCACAAAAACCTGTTTTTCAGCTGAAATACAACAAGTTTTGTCTTCGTATTAAAATCTTTAAAGGAAAAAAAAATGTTTTTTATTGTATTTTATTTTCTTGTTCTATTTTTTCATTTTTTTGTATGTTTAAAGGGCCACACTCTTGCATTACGTTATGTGATTTTCTGAAGAAAAGCCACATTGCATCAGAAATAAACATAAAGGTCATTATTGCATTTGCACTTTTGTTTCTAGTTTTTGGTGGTGTTTTTCATTTGGTAACCCTAATTATTATTTTACTTTACGTCTTTTTTATAGCCAATTTTATGTGTTTGACTTTTTTTTTTTTCATGTTCATCATTGTTGGCCAGGTTTGAGGCTTCCAGATGTTCTAGGCTAAGACATAATTTGTGAATTTTTAAAAAGTCATGCAATTTTTGCTTAAGTGTACTTCAATCTCTCCTAGTGTTATTTTTTATACGTCTGAATTTTTTTTCACATTTTTTTGGGCATTTTCGCGGAACATGCGACTTTTTGCACTAAAGACTTGCAAAAAAGATTAAACCCAAATATGGTGGCATTTTTTTTTTTGCGCAAAATTAGTGAACCACACGTGTCGTTTTGAAGATATTGGCCAAAAAACCTATTAACAAATATCACAAAACAAAATAAGAAAAAAGACGTAAAGAAATTTGGTAAATTGCCACAATTTGCAGCCTTTAGGCTTTCTTCATTGTGTGGCCATTGACTGCAGCAAGTGGGGGAGTTGGATCCATGACTTACCGCTCATCTTCTTTCACCCTGTATTGCAATACATGAATTTATTATAATCTATTTTAATTATCACCTTTAGAAATTGTATTTTTTGGACTGTTATGCATTGTTTACATTTTTTTTTGCATCGCATCAGTTCATGTAAAGAACATGCATACAACTGTGAACATGGGGTTTTCTTTTTATTGTGAAGCAAACAACAAATACGACAAAATAACTGAAAACTTCAGTGTGCATAACTATTCACTCCCCTAAAGTCAGTACTTTGTGGAGCCTCCTTTTGTGTCAATTACAGCTGCCAATCACTTTGGATGAGTCTCTAAAACCGTGCAACATCTTGCCACTGGGATTATTGCCCATTCCTCAAGGCAAAACTGCTCCAGCTTCTTCAAGTTAAATAATTTCCTCTGGTAAACAGAAATCTTCATGTCTGGCCACAGATTCTCAATTGGATTAAAGTCTGGGCTTTGATTAGGCACACCAAAACATGTATATGTCTCCCCTTAAACCACTCTAGTATTGCTTTAGTAGTATACCTTGGGTCATTGTCTTGTTGGAAGGTGAACCCTCCATTTGAGTCTCAAATTACTGACAGACTGAAGCAAGTTTTGCTCAAGAATATCCCTGTATTTCGCATCATCCATCTTCCCTTGACTTGGACCATTTTCCCTGTCCCTGCTGCCGAAAAACATGCCCACAGTATGATTCTGGTACCACCATGTTTCACTGTGGGGATGGTGTTCTTGGAGTGATGGGCTGTGATGAGTGATGAGCTGTGCTCGTTTGGCGCTAGACATAGTGTTTACCTTGGTGGCCAAAAAGTTTGATTTTGGTCTCATCTGACTACAGCACCTACCTACTTACATTTGAAGAGTCTCCCACATGTTTTTTGGCAAAATCAAAATGAGCCTTATAATTTTTGTGTGTAAATAAAGACTTTTTCTGCCCACTCTTCCATAAAGGCCACCTCCATGGATTGTCCGGCTTAAAGGCTCCGGGGGATCATCAGAGATTGGGATATTTTTTTATAACCCAAATGCGACTGGCACTTCTCAACAATTTTGTCCCTGACTTTTTGGAGATTTCCTTGATCTTCATGGTGTTGTTTGGCTAGTGGTGCCTCTTGCTTAATGGTGTTGTAGCCTCTGTGGCCTTGCAATTTTTGTCACTTCGTCTAGCTGCTATATAACAAAATTGTGGATGTGATAGATGTCATTGCCCAGTGGTGAGTTTATTTGTAACATTTATATTTCTATGTGTATATATATATTTAGATTTTATATGTGTTTTTTTATACATTTGGCATTTAATGAGTCTCTGGTTTGTGTAGAGACACACAGCACAGCTGCCATTTAATGAACGTGAGCACCTGATTTGTCAGGGAACACCCTGGTGGGTGTATATAATAGCCTGTAAGATGTCTTGTTATATATATTGCCTGATGAAGAGGCTAGAACAGCCTCAAAACGCGTAGCAAATAAATATAAGTTTTCAATATCACTCCTTTGTGGCATTGGTTCCTGGGCAGCGCTATAGATCACCCATTCCCATCATCCGTCATCCGAATTTCTGGACTCCCGTTGGAACCCAGTGGGTGAAGCTGCAGCCATCAGGGACCATCTTATTTCCTACTTGTGCAGAGTTGTGCCTGCGAGCACAACCTCACAGAGTGAGTAATTATCACCTTAAAGTGTTCCATCCACCTTGTATGATTTGCACTAGGGGCGCTTCCCCTTTTTTTCTTTATTTTTGACAAACTCAAAATGAGCCTTTTTGTGTTTAAATAAAGGCTTTTTCCTGCCCACTTTTCCATAAAGGCCACCTCCATGGAGTGTCCATTCTGGTCATATGGACAGATACTCCAGTCTGTGCTTGGGAACTCTGCGGCTCCTTCAGGGTTACCTTTGGTCTCAATTCTGCCTTTGTGATTAATGCCCTCCCCACCCGGGCAGAGAGTTTTGGTGGGCTCCCTCTCTTGGCAGGTTTGTTGTGGTACCATGTTCATTCCATTTGAAGATAATGAATTTGATGGTGCTCTGGGGGATCAGGGATTGGGATATTTTTTTATAACCCAACCCTGACTTGTACTTCTCAACACCTTTGTCCCTGACTTGTTTAGAGATCTCTTTGGTCTTCATGGTGTTGTTTGGTTAGTGGTTCCTCTTGCTTAATGGTGTTGTAGCCTCTGTGGCCTTTCAGAAAAGGAAAAGTGTATATACTGACAGACCATGTGACACCTAGATTGCTCACAGGTGGACTTCTTTTTACTAAGCTTGTGACTTATGAAGGTATTTGCTTGCACCAGAAATGTTTAGGGGCTTCATAGCAAACAGGGTGAATACATATGCACATGCCAGTTGTTATTTGATTCCTTAAATTTACTTTATGCCTATATTTTTCATACTTCGCTTCCCCAACTTAGACTATTTAGTGCTGAAGCATCACACACAAATCAGATTACAAAAATATTTAAACACAGGTTGTAATGTAACAAAATAGGAAAAAAGCTAAGGGTGGTGAATACTTTCGCAAGCCACTGTATGCGCTGCTGGTCCCTCCTCCTAGTTTCCTCCTCTTCTAATCTGCATAGACAAATATGGGCTGTGGCAATAGCTTTCAGTATTTGGCCAGCATTTTACATCAGTATTTGTAAGCCAAAATGAGGAGTGGAACAATCAGAGGAAAAGTATAATAGAAACACGTCACCACTTCTGTATTTATCACTCACTCCAGGTTTTGTCTTACAAATACTGATGTAAAATACTGACCAAATACTGATAGTGTAAACATGGCCTCAGTGTAAGTTGCAGTCCATGCCAAGGATATGGGAATTTTTCAGAAAAGAGAAGAAAGGTAGATTTTTTTTGTAACAAGATACATTACAAAGTTTCTTATCCAGATTCTACTTTTGATGACTGCTTAGTTATGGAAAAGTTGTAAAATCTGTTTTTTTCCAAGACAGAGCAGGTGCTTGGAAACATACACCATATATACCGTATACTGTGTATACTTCATAACTGATCTAAATTGTAACAGTAAATACTAAATCTCTCTGGAAAACTTCAAGCCTCGGTTAGTCTTCAAGCAGCTCATCCATCGTCTGTCACTGCAGAGCCGTGTCTGACAAGTCATTTGTATCTTGGCAGGACAGAAAATGTCTACAAGACAAAATGTACCTAATAATCTCAAGAGTTACAAATAATGACATTTCATTTTCTTTGATAGTGACACCATTGTCTTCATAGAAGGAAAAGTAAGAAACAAGCAAACATTGCTTTGATCATAAAAATAAGAGAGAATGGAGTATTTTTTTGCCTTTTTTTCAGCATTTGTGATTTTCTAATTTTCAGAGATTTTTCCGAGTAGAGACATAATAGCCCCAATTCAACGTTTGCAATTTTTTTTTAAGTTGATTTTCTTTTTTTTATCTTCAACTATTCGCTGATGTTTATTGCGTCAAATTCATCAAAATGGCGCATGCAGTTCATGAATTTGGCGCAATGTCAAAAAGGGTCTTCTTTCCTGTCATTAACCATTTTTTGTGAGTTTTGTGAACAATATGTTGGAAGAAATGCTACTTTTTGAAAAACATGCATAAAACTACACCAAGGTGTACTGGTATTGCGTCAAACTATGAGACTTTTAAAAAAGTCAATGTAAAAAAAAGAAAAAAATTCGCAACACACGTCAAAGATTTCTCTACTTCAGTAATCCTTTATAGTGGACATAAAAACTCATCCATGGTAGTATAGTCCATAGTCAAACTTTCACTATTTTTAATGTGACAGATCCATAAGTACTTGGTATCAATAGGACAGGAACGGTTATCCATTTAGAATCCAACAAAGATGCTACATGGAGACATAGCACCCGCAACTGGGCTAGCTTCAGGGGTCCGCCCTTTGTGCTTGATAAAGGATATTCTAAAGAAAGCTGATTCACTATGCATAAAATCAGTAAGATTGTGGTCAACTGGCCACCAGTTTTCTAAATTATAGAAAAACTGCAAAAAGGTTTTAAAAAAATAAGATTAATCTCCCACCGACCTCCGCTGCATGCTCGTGCCCGTAGATTCCTCAGGCCTCTTCTTTCCACCACTGTGCACAGAAACCCAGGGCCTCAGCACGCTAGGCCCGAACTTCTGGCAGCTACTAGGCTTGAGACTCCTCTGCTCACATGACAGCGTGACCATACAACTGGCACTCTAGGCCAGGACTTCCAATGCAACTAGGCCTGGGAAGTCCTACCTTAGAGTGAAGATGCCCAGGATAACAATGTTCACTGGCGGTAAGAAGAGGCATCGAGAACCAGTTTATTAAGTTATGGGGATCTCTCCAGATTCCAGAGCATAATAAGGCACATTTAATTCATTGAGAATAAACACACTGCAAATTTTCCTGTAAAATCTAGCAGATTTGGCAAATTTTAATCTCGTCAGATCAAAACATTTTTGTGCCACCAATACGATCCCATAATGGTCCTACAGAACAGAGAGAGATGCAGGATCTTCGATTAAAGAAACTAAGGAATATTTTATGAGACTGGAATTTATAAATTACCTAAAAATGTGGAAAAATGATAGATGTTGCACTTACTGAAATTTTTTGACCTATTGTAAAAAATAAAAAGGTACTTCTTGGCGCTCCAAAGTGAAAATGATATTTGAGACTTTATCATAAGGTAATCAAATCAAAAATTGTAACATTTCGGTCCCTATATTTGGACCTTCATCAGATGACTCTTCTGTGTCCTCCTGCAGGATGATCTCATGGAAAAGGCAGGGGATGAGATCGTCCTACAGCAGAACACAGAAGAATCGTTTGATGAAGGTCCAAAATATAAGGACCAAAACGTTGTAATTTTTGTTTGGATTTGCAGGACAATAAAGTCTCAAATATCATTTTCACTTTAGAGTGCCAAGAAGTAGTGATGAGCAAGAATGCTTGTTACTCGAGATTTACGAGCATGCTCTGGTGTTTTCTGAGTATCTTCAGCATGCTGGGGTGTTATGTTTCAGTCACTCCGTGCTCATGATTTGTGACTATTTGACAGCTTTAATACATGTGAGGAATGCTTGTTTCTTAGGCATTCCTCACATGTATTAAAGCTGTCAAACAGTTGCAAATCATGAGCACCGAGTGACTGAAATACAACACCTGAGCACACTGAAGATACTCGGCGAGCACACGAGCATGCTCGCCGAAAGGGATAACAGAACATACTCGCTCATCACTACCAAGAAGTACTCTTAATTTTTACAAGTGGATGTGGAACCCTTCTTGAGCACCATCATCTACAGTAATAAGTGTGCCATATTCTCTATATACCTATGTTGACCTATGTTATCACAATTGTAACGACTGGTTTTACAACTTTATGGCTTCACTGGAATAAAGTGAATGTATTTATAACCACAACAAGACAAATACTAATGATTAGGAGGTGCCATGTTGTGCTGTAATTATCATTAAACAGAAACTGAAAGTTTTAATAAATATTTCAAAACTTTAATGACCCATATTTATTTCAGACTTGCATATAAACTGCATTTTCTAGAAGCAAAATAATTTCATACTCATAAATATTTGCAGAGCTACAAAATCTGTATGTCTGATTGTGACAGGACAAAAAAGGATAAAGAAAGATGACTTCAATTAAGTCTCTTTAATAAATTACAGCAATGTCGGCAGCTGAAAACCTTATTTGCTTGATGGCCTGAAATTTGCGCAGTTGAACATTTGCATGAGTAGCATGATACATGGGAAATAAATGGCAGAGGGAACCTAATTAAATTATCATCATTTTGTATTAAATGAAACCAATGCGCTGCTAGAATCCTCAGGCGAAATAAATGTTCAGTGGTTGCTATCAATGCAGCATTTTGTAGACTGGCTCTATTGCAGTCAGGGCTAATTTATGGTATGGTCATATAACTAACACTAATCGGCAATTATTTACAGTATAACTGATGTCAACTTCTTAAATGATATTATATTTAATAACAGATGTGATAGTTATAACTCAATGTACAACCTGCAATGGCAGAGTGGTGCCACAAGGGGCACATCATTATCATATCTATAATAGTGGCATACATAAAAAAAAAAAAAAAAAAAGAAAGTGAAATTTTCCTAGTATTAAAAATATTTGAAAGTGAAGGTTCCCCCCTCATTTACCATTTTCCTATGCACTGATAAGCCTTAACAGCATTAACATTAACAGCAATGTCAATATTACGTGGTTGGCAGTGTTTAGGTAGGTGTTAAAGCACCACTTCAGCGTTTTTTTTTATTGTACCTCTGGAATGGTGCTTTAAATGTAATTCCCCTGTCTCATACTCACATGCCGCCTCCTTCATCATTTTCCAGCGTTGCTCCCGTCGGTCTCCGGCGAAAAATGACCTTCGGGCAGCTCCAGTGTTTCATGGTGCGGCGCGGAGGTCACTTTTCAATATAAATCTATGAGAGCTTTGTTCTGGCTCTCATAGACTTGCACTGAGAGCTTGTGATGTAGCTTCTGACTTTTGGCCAGTCAGAACCTGCGCTCACAAAATGGCTTTGCGGGACTGGAGCGGTGACGGAAAACGGTGAAGACGCCGGAGGGTGTGTACAGTTGGGAAAATAAGTATTTGATACAGTGCCGATTTTGCAAGTTTTCCCACCTACAAAGAATGGAGAGGTCGGTATTTTTTATTGCAGGTACACTTCACCTGTGAGAGACATAATCTTAAAAAATCCAGAAAATCACATTATGTAAAAATTATACAAATAATTTGCATTTTATTGCATAAAATAAGTATTTGATGCAATAGAAAAAACAGAACTTAATATTTGGTATTGAAACCTTTGTTTGCAATAACAGGGATCAGATGTTTCCTTAGTTCTTGACCAAGTTTACACACACTGCAGCAGGGATTTTGTCCCACTCCTCCATACAGATCTTCTCCAGATCTTTCAGGTTTTGGGGCTGTCACTGGGCAACATTGAGTTTCAGCTCCCTTCAAATATTTTCTATTGGGATCAGGTCTGAAGACTGGCTAGGCTACTCCAGGACCTTGAAATGCTTCTTACGGAGTCACTCCTTAGTTGCCCCGGCTATGTGTTTCAGGTCATTGTCATACTGCAAGACACAACCACGACCCATCTTCAATGCTATTACTGAGGGAAAGAGGTTGTTGGCCAAAATCTCACGATACATGAACCAATCCATCCTACCTTCAATATGGTGCAGTTGTCCTGTCCCTTTGTAGAAAAGTACCTCCAAAGTATGACGTTTCTCCCACCATGCTTCATGGTTGGGACAGTGTTTTTGGGGTTGTACTCATCCTTCTTCTTCCTCCAAATATGGCGAGTGGAGTTGATACCAAAACGTTCTATTTTGGTCTCATCCGACCACATAAACCATCTCCCATGCCTCCTCTGGATCATCCAAATGGTCATTGGCAAACTTAAAATGAGCCTGGACATGTGCTGGTGTGAGCAGAGGGACCTTGCGTGCCTTGCAGGATTTTAATCCATTACAGCATAGTGTGATACTAACAGTGATGTTTGAGATTGTGGTCCCAGCTCTCTTCAGGTCATTGGCCAGGTCCTCTCATGTAGTTCTGGGCTGATTCCTGACCTTTCTCAGAATAATCCTTACCCCATGAGGTGAGATGTTGCATGGAGCCCCAGACCGAGGAAGATTGGCAGTCATCTTGTGTTTCTTCCATTTTCTAATAATTGTGCCAACAGTTGTTGCCTTGTCACCAAGCTGCTTGCCTATTGTCCTGTAGCCCATCCCAGCCTTTTGCAGGTCTACAATTTTTTCCCTGGTGTCCTAAGACAGCTCTTTGGTCTTGGCCATGGTTGCGAGGTTGGAATGTGATTGTGTGGACAGGTGTCTTTTATACAGGTAATGAGTTCAAACAGGTGCAATTAATACAGGTAATGAGTGCAGAGTAGGAGGGCTTCTTAAAGAAAAATGAACAGGTATGTAAGAGCCAGAATTCTTGCTGGTTGGTAGGTCATCAAATACTTATTTCATGCAATAAAATGCAATTTAACTATTTAAAAATCATACAATATGATTTTTTGTTTTTTTATATTTAGATTCTGTCTCTCATAGATGAAGTGTACCTACGATAAAAATTACAGACCTCTCCAATCTTTGTAGGTGGGAAAACTTCGGCAGTTTATCAAATACACTTATTTTCCCACTGTATATGACCAGGGGCAGGGGACTTTCATTGAAAACACCAGGCCAACGCTGAAAAAAAACAAAATGCTGGAGTGGTGCTTTAAGTAACATCCATCCACATAAATGTCAGGGCCCAAGGTTTTCTAACAGAACATTGCCCAGAACATCACACTGCTTCCATCGGTTTGCCTGTTAAGACTTACCAGGTCAGGGGGATTCTCTAGGCTTTAAGTTTAGGTGGGCACTTGGACTCCAGGCGTTGATGCAACAAGCAAGAAGGCATGTGGGCAGCGAGGACTGTAAAGGCTCACCAGGAATCTTAGGATCAGCAGGAAGGATATGGAGGAACCCAGCAGGGATGAATGCAAACACAAAACACAAACAGCACGGATGGTGGAGCTCACATAACATAGAACTAGGAGTCTAAATCCCAAGACACGGGTTTCATGTTAATGGGCCTTAAATAGGTCTAGGGAGATGATGTAATCGATCCACAATGGACAACTTGCAAAACATAATGTGGAGTACAACAGAGGGCAGCAGACCGAGGTGAAGGGAGCGGAGACTGGGATACCTGGGACAAGTGGGTAATATTGCCTTCTTCCCATAGTGCATCTCAGTGCCATCTCTCCTTCTGGTATGAGATGTACCCAACCGTCCACGTGATGTAAAAGAAAATGCAGTTGCGCAGACCATTTTACCATTTTCCATTTCTCCAGTTCTGATGCCCATTGTAGTTGGTTTAGGTTCTGGGCACTGCAAGGACACTCTGACCTTCCATACATAGCCTCATACATTGTAAATTGGAATACACTCTGTGTTCTGACACCTCTTTATCATGATCACTGTGAATTTGATGTTGTAGGTTCATCAGTTCTTCTTGGACCACTATGGTAGGTACTTACGAAAGAGCTGCCTGGAATATATTAAGTGTAAACCTGCAAGAACATTCCAGATTTTACCGTGTTAATATGACACATGAACAAGTGCACAAGATGCACAGGATGCCAAAAGGATTTCTATAGACATTAAAGAATTACAGTATATTATTATCAAATACTTATGGTTCACCATAACGGAAGGATTTTTATTTTTATGGTTCATTTTCAAGCTCACAGGCCACCGCTATAGTCTATCACTGAGTTTGTATCATGAGAAATTGAAATTGTGTGCAAAATTGTTAGACAGGTTTTCTTCTAATCTAAAAAATGCATTTATGCTGTAAAATTGAAAGGGAGATTTTAAAGTCCCATAGGATGTTAAGAGTCAATGTAGCCCCACTCATAACAACAAACCATATGGTCCAAAGGCAAGCCTCGGAATAAAATTTCACTCTGCTTTTGTTAAAGCGTTTGTCCCCTACTATAGAGTATGCCCCCCCCCCCATTGATGTAGACAGTGGAAATAAGATTTTTTGTAAATACCTTGCACTGTCAATCTTGCCAGTGAGTGGCGCTCTCGCTGACCGCTCACAGGCATCATGTCAACCCATCAATCAGCCGGGCGTGACACAGTGATGCGCTCCCCACTAATTTATGGGTTGTGGGTGGGGTTTTCCCCACTCGTCACACCCACCATCTACCGCATGCTTTCCCTCTCCTCATTCATTGGGAAAGTGCGAGGTGGATGCTGGGCTGTGACGTGCGGTGAAATCCCACCCACAACCCATCAATCAGCGGGGAACGCATCACTGTGTCACGCCCAGATGCAGCCGGAACTTGACGTGACATCAGCCGGGGGTCACGTGATGCCTGTGAGCGGTCAGCGATAGCGCCACTCACATGCAAGATTGACAGTGCAAGGTATTTGCTAAAAATCTTATTTCCACTGTTCACATCGATGGGGGGGGGCATGCTGTATAGTAGTGGACAACCTCTATAACTCATAAAGGGAATTTGTTTTTTTCTATCCCATCTGGGAGCAGCATGATGTAGGGACAGAGTCCCTGATTCCAAGGATATATTACTTACTGGATTGATTGCTGCAGATTTTTTGATAAAATCACAGTATTTATCTGCTGCTGATCTAGCAGTTCTCTGAATGCTGAGCTCTGTATAACCCCGCCCACACCACTGATTAGCAGTTTTATGTGTACACTGTGCATAGGCAGAAAACTGCCAATCAGTAATGTGGACGGGGTTATAGAAAGCTCATGAATATGTTGGATTAATTAGCAGCAGGCCAACTAGTTCTATAAGGACAATCTGCTGCTGATTATACAGTGATTTTACCAACATTGAATCAAGTTGCCCAATCAGTGACACATCGCTGGAATCAGTGACACATCGCAGCTTAGGCTGCAAAAATCTAGTGAAATATTCCTTTTAAGTAAGGAAATAAAATAACTATGCATTTATTTGAGCTAGGCAGATACATTTTGTAGAAACTGAACCTTTTTATTGGGGCTCCCATGTACCACGTGTCATTTGTAGTACTTTTCTATGGGAAGTCACGCTTACATTTGGGAATCTTTTAAAAATGTAGGCAGGTCTTTAGTTAAGTTGGGCCATACACATTAGAGGAATGCTGGCTTGACCTTCCAATTTCGCAGGAGTGGTTAACAATCTAACATGTCAGGAGTCCGATGACTGAAAAAAGAAGGTGCAGGAATGCTGGATTTTAACATATCCTGTTTTGATAGGAGGTAAGACTTCATCAGGTAGCAGCAGATTGTCTCCCCATTGTGAATACATGTACATTAAGCCATGTATGGGTGTTGGTAGCAATGCCATTGGTTATTTAGCCTACAGCTATGTAAGGTGTATGACTAGCTCTACTTGACACCATGGTCTGATTGCCTGACATTTAAACCCTCTAGCTACAGGTATCCTACAGACTAGGCTAGATTACCTTCAGTCATGGGGAAAGTAGCCTCCCATAAGTGCTACAGCACATGGTAAGGGCTATGCTTGACTATAATGCTGGCTACACATTTGCTCCAATAACTTTTATTACCCTTACTACACATTGAAATACGCATCCAGAAATAAAAAATAGAACCCCAAATTCTTAATTTCAAAAAAGGCATCAGTCTGAAAAATCAAGGAAAACAGACATAGTCTAAGCAGTGATGGGTACTTCGATTGATTCTCCTTTTAATGAATCATTTTGTTTATGCAGTTGTTTAATATCTTTAGCATATCAACCTATGATTTATTTGAAGCAGATTTATCATGCAGTTAAAGAGATGGCCGTCACATTCTGCCAATTATCGAACCAAAATATTCACTATTTTGTCTATTTTTCTATTCGAAAATGAACCAATACATGGATCATTGGACTGAAGCACTGGACCGCAGAAATGTCTTAAAAAAAAGTTTGTTTTTTTTCTTTTCTTTTTATGAACAAATATTTACATAATTCTCATCATTCTGAATTCGACATAACATATAACATATATTTTTATTTAACACAAACGTTTGAAACTGGCCTAAGAGCGAAGGTTCATTGGACCTTCCTTCAAACACAGCTAACTCGTTCACTTACGACATTAGAACTGTTTAATGATAATTCTGAAGTCCCGGCTTGCAATTCTATTGCCTCCTCTGTCTCATCCATTTCCATGCTAGTAAGTTCATTGCCATTCCTGTAATGGTTTAAATTAAGGTCCTTGCCGTACAAGACAGTGGATGCTGCATTATGATGGCATTGATTTTGTTGAATCACTGTCCTTTTGCTTTTGTTATATCGGCATCGGATGTAGTTGGAAAAAGCTCTTCGGTATGTTCTATTAAAAAGTGTGTAGACTAATGGGTTGATTCCCGAAGAAACATAACCAACCCAAACAAATACATTCAGAAGTTCTACCATGAGGTCTTTATCACAGGCTTCTTTACAAAGTACAGACATGATGTTTGTGATGAAAAATGGACACCACATGATAAGAAACAAAAAGAAGACTATGCCAAGGACTTTCGAAGCCCGGCGTTCATTGTTTATTGATTGCATTGTTCCCTTTCGAAAGAGTGCCGCTTCTTTGTTGACCGGAGAGTTTAAGTGAGACGCTGCCTCGTGATTTTGTATCATTGAAATATTTTCTGTGTTGCTGTCTTTTTTTATGCCACTATTGCTGTTCTTCCTCTGTTTTGGCACTTCTTCATACATGAATACAGTAGCCTGTCTTTGAAGAACCTGAATGGTCAAGCAGTAAGTAAATACCATTATGATAAGTGGAATAAAAAATGCCACAAAGGATCCCACGAGTACAAAATTTTCGTCATTCAACACACAGCTTCCGTTTACAAAAACTCTGGAGTCATCCTGAAGGCCAATAACAGGAATTGGCATTGAGATACCTAGAAAAAAAACAAAGAGAAGAGAAAACCAGAAGTAAGAATTATTTTCATAACAGAGTTAAGGTGATTCATTTAAAATGTTTCTAATGATTCCAAACATTTTTTGAAAATTAGAAGAATGTACTACTTATATTATAAAAAAATGTTCTTAAAGGGAATCTGTGATCAGGTTTTTTCTATGTATATGAGAGCTGTATGATTTAGGGGCAAATACACTGATTCCAGCGATATATCACTTACTGGGCAGCTTGGTGCAGTTTTAGTACAATTCCTGTTTTCTCTGCTGTAGATGTAGCAGTGCTCTGAATACTGAGCTGTGTATAACCCCGCCCCCACACCACAGATTGGCAGCTTCCTGTGTACACTGAGAATTGTCAGCAAACTGCTAATCAGTGGTGGGGGCGGGGAACTGAGATTAGCCTCACAAACTTCCATGTGACACCTAGTCCTGGAGCAATAATGTCCTGCTCATAAAGCACTGATTGTATTGAAACTACAGCAATCTGCTGAGTAAGTGACACATCACTGTAATCAGGCTCTCTGCTTTGACATTATGCCGCTCTCAGATTAAATAGCAAAAACTTGCAGACAATTTCCCTTTAATATTTCTTGATTAAAATAATCCTTTTGCTTTTTGAAAAGCACAAAAAAAATAATTCTAAGATCAACATGTGCATAGGTCTTGTCATTTGTTCCATACTGCCAATACATATATTATCACATTTATAAGAACTAAATTTTCGACATTTTCAAAACTAGATATCTTCGATCCAGATAACAATAAACTTTCAGTTGACAAATGTCTTAATTAGGTGAAAGAGTGAGATTGCATGTGATCAAACTAGTCTTCTCACTCCTTCAGCAGAAACCCCCCACCAATGAGTTAATCAGGAAGCACAGAACTCCTTCTGCTGGCAAGAGAGGGTGATAACATGAAGAGATGTTTCTGTACTTTTCTCCTTAGGTCATTGGGTGGCTGTAGAGGAGGAGAGTTGAGGATAACAAACTTCAGTTCCTCAATGACAGACATGGAGAATAAGAAAAGAAAATAAAACTTTTTATGCTGCCCTCCAAAGTGTTTCAGCTTTTATATTGCACCCAGAATATTGATTCAAGTGTCATTTAAAGGCTAAGATTCAAGACTTTAATATACAGTAGGGAAAAAAGTAATTAGTCAGCCACCAATTGTGCAAGTTCTCCAACTTAAAAAGATGAGAGAGGCCTGTAATTGACATCATAAGTAGACCTCAACTATGAGAGACAAAATGAGAAAACAAATCCTGAAAATCACATTGTCTGATTTGGAAAGAATTTTTTTTCAAATTTTGGTGGAAAATAAGTATTTGGTGACCTACAAAAGTTCATCTCAATACTTTGCTATATGTCCTTTGTTGGCAATGACAGAGGTCAAACATTTTCTGTAATTCTTCACAAAGTTGGCACACACTGTTGCTGGTATGTTAGCCCATTCCTCTATGCAGATCTCATCTAGAGCAGTGATGTTTTGGGGCTGTCACTGGGAACACGGACTTTCAACTCCCTCCAAAGGTTTTCTATAGGGTTTAGATCTGGAGACTGGCTAGGCCATTCCAGGACCTTGAAATGCTTCTTATAGAGCCATTCCTTCGTTTCCCTGGCGGTGTGCTTGGGATCATTGTCATGCTGAAAGACCCAGCCACATTTCAGCTTCAATGCCCTTGCTGATGGAAGGAGGTTTGCACTCAAAATCTCACGATACATGGCCCCATTCATTCTTTCATGTACATGGATCAGTCGTCCTGGTCCCTTGGCACAGAAACAGCCCCAAAGCATGATGCTGCCACCCCCATGCTTCACAGTAGGTATGGTGTTCTTTGGATGCAACTCAGCATACTTTCTACTCCAAATACGACGAGTTGTCTTTCTACCAAACAGTTATACTTTGGTTTCATCTGGCCTCATGACATTCTCCCAATACTCTTCTGGATCATCCAAATGCTCTTTAGCAAACTTCAGACGGGCCCGGACATGTAATGGCTTAAGAAGAGGGACATGTCTGGCACTGCAGCATCTGAGTCCCTGGCGGCGTAGTGTGTTACTGATGGTGGCCTGTGTAACCTTGGTCCCAGCTCTCTGCAGGTCATTCACTTGGTACCCCCATGTGGTTATGGGATTTTTGCTCACTGTTCTTGAGATCATTTTGACCCCATGGGGTGAGATCTTGTGTGGAGCCCCAGATCGAGGGAGATAATCAGTGGTCTTGTATGTCTTCCATTTTCTAATTATGGCTCCCACAGTTGATTTCTTCACACCAAGCTGCTTGCCTATTGCAGATTCAGTCTTCCCAGCCTGGTGCAGGGCTACAATTTTGTTTCTGGTGTCCTTCGACATCTCTTTGGTCTTCACCATAGTGGAGTTTGGAGAGTGACTGTTTGAGGTTGTGGACAGCTGTCTTTTATACTGATAAAAAGTTCACACAGGTGCCAGAACTACAGGTAATGAGTGGAGGACAGAGGAGCCTCTTAAAGAAGAAGTTACAGGTCTGTGAGAGCCAGAAATCTTGCTTGTTTGTAATTGACCAAATACTTATTTTCCACCAAAATTTGAAAAAAAATTCTTTCCAAATCAGACAATGTGATTTTCAGGATTTGTTTTCTCATTTTGTCTCTCATAGTTGAGGTCTACCTATGATGTCAATTACAGGCCTCTTTCATCTTTTTAAGTTGGAGAACTTGCACAAATGGTTGCTGACTAAATACTTTTTTCCCCACTGTAAGCCCAATATCTAAGTATTGCATATGTTCCTAGCAGTGAAAGCTTAAAGCAGGTTTAAATGTTCCTGTGAAGACACAACCTTAGGAGTTGTGGTGATTCTAAACTTTTTTTGGGGGGCGGGACGAGTGAGGAGTAGAAACACCAAATCAGCCATTGTTTCGCAGTTTTATTTTACGTTGTCTATCACACAATAATTCTGATGTATGTAAGTATTATTTTTTAATACACTTACACAATACAATGGAAAACGTTTTTTTTAGGAAAAGAAGGGATTGTATATATTTTTTAAATTTGGAATATTTTTTTTTTTTATAAAATGTTGATCATCAATGTAGGTGCTCTGACATCTTGACAATGAGATCCCCATCTACTATCTAGTTAGGGACATGGACTTCCATCCAGTATTGTTTTTACGGACAAAGTAGCAGGGTAAGTATACTTTATAGTAGTCAAAATTAATAGGAATCAGTTCTCTCCCCCAGAATGCAGAAAGTGACCAAGAAGATACACACAAAGCATTATCTGTGTATACTGTATACTATAGTTAGTGGATAGTGCCTCATCTAAGCCTTAGGTGGTATAATAGAACTGTCATTAACTCTCATGTCTTTCAATGACACTCCAATGACAGTAAACAGTAAGAATCATCATATGAAAGCCCCCCATACACATTAGGTTAATGTTGGCAGCACCTGCTGATATCAGCGCTTTTGACCAACAGTCTACTGTGTATCGGGGTCCCAGACAAGTGATTGCTGGTAGAGTTAAAGTTCTGATTTTGGACTGTCAATTCTTTTGTTCTCCTGGATCTTTCATAGAGAACACATCTGATTACGTGTCAGCTGAACATTTGGCCAAACTAGCGTTTAGCTGCCAGCCATCTAATGTGTATGGTAGGCTTAATTCTTGTCCAATAAACTGGAATATTTCAAGATTTCCTTTAAAATTGTGATATTTCATTCATTAATAAACTCATTGATAGCAGCCAAGACGTGTAAGTGAGTGCATTTCTGTTCTTGGAGCTCATACTGGATACTAAATAAATAGAGATGTTTTGAAAATTTAGTTTCCATTCTTTTTTCATTTGCATATCCTTAAAATGTCTATCCATTCTGTGATTTCCATAAGTCCTCTGCCTTTCCTTCTTGGTGTTTCAATTTCAATGTTGATGAGTGTAAAACAATAGCAAATATTGTATAATTCAATGTCAACCTGATTTGTGATGTTTTAGATTTAATGTGTGCTTTGACCCCTATGTGATCTGAATTATTTGTCAAGTTCCTTCTCTTTTTGCGCTAACACTTGCAGTAGTCACTGACTCAGATGTGTATTGTATTCAGCTTATCTTTACCATATGTATTACTGATTGTCTTATTTTCACAGAAGTCTCTTGGATTCCAAGAATTGACACCTTAAGGATTTTTTCTTGAAGGGGCTTGAGCTAAACAGCGTGAGGGCATATAATGCCCACATTTAGTAGTATATAGTACTACATACAGTACTATGCAATACATTAAATTCAATTTCTACCACTCAGAGAGGTTACTGAGGGGACTTCTAAGGAGAACTCTCTTTTGAACACCTCTCTGATCTTTTGGAGAACTTTAAAATTACGTAGTTTACAAAGTGTATGCAGCTTATCTGTTCATTGTTTTTTTTAAATTAATACTAAAACCAACCATCCACCCTACCCATTGATTTATACACTGTATTCTTTGAAAATATAGAACTCTATTTTACACCATATTGCTTTGCACCTCGACATTTTATTCTATCACCACGTGGTTGCAACTTGTACTGAATGAATTATCAAGCTGCCTGTACAACCTTCTTTTTTTCTTGCACCTGTCTTAACACTAAACAGGGTTTGGTGCATACCAATAGGCCCCTCCACCAAAGCTGGCCTTATGTTGGGTGATATGGTACTTTCTGCAGACATCCATCATGTGATATATTGTCATACAGCGCTCAAATCATCATACCTTACAGTAACTATTAATCCTTGCATAAAGTCAGCGTACCCTTCAACTCTTGTTCAGTAGTTCAAATATTTGTTAGCATTTCCCGCTGTCCATAATTCAAAAAACATTATTCGTATATGCCCTTTCCTCATCTCTTAGTGATCAAAATATTTATACGTGCCCTCACCATTTCCCACCTAGACTACTGCAACAACCTTCTATGTGACTCGCATCTAAAACCCCTGCATCTCTTCAATCCATGCGCAAATCTGATATCCAGTTGATCCACTGCTCCATTCTCCACGCCTCTGCCTTTGCCCTCTACCAATCCCTTTACTGGCTTTTCACTACCCAGAGAAGTTAGTTAGAAAATCAAGGCCATCTATACTGTCCATTTTATACATGTGTGACCTAATCTCTCGGTCCCATCCCACATGTAATCACAGATCCTCAGTACATCTTCTTCCTTGCTTTCCTCTTGTTGGCTCATCACATAATTGTCTTCTAGGTTTTTCCTCTATACTTTGGTATATTCTATCACAGCATATCATATTGTCTCCCACAAATGTAGCCTTCAAGCGCATCCCGAAAACCCACCTCTTCAGAAAAGTCCAAAACTTTCAATAATTGTTCTATTGCCTCATTACCAGTTGAGCAGCTGTTAACCCCCAGATCTGATGTCTCCTTCCGCCTTACCAGGGGCGAACATACCATTAGTGTAGCCTGTGAAGTCACCCAATTCCACCTCCATAATAATAATCAGCTACTATCGCACACATAAAGGGTTGCATTACGATGAGCTACTGGACTGTAAAGGGCCCATATACTGTTCTTGCACAGGAGCCCTCTTCTGTCTGTGTCCGCCCCCACCCCATACCATGTAGAGTGTAAGCCAATGAGGGCAAGGAGCTCTCCCTCTCTGTACCTGTGTGTAACTGTTAGTTCATGGCAATTTTATTTGCTTTGTATTTTATGTATGTAAACTCTTTCTCCATGTACATGACCCTGGAATTAAAATAAATAAATAATATCAATAATAATACTATAAATGCTAGTAACATAACATAACATACATAATATATTGTACAGTGTCTAAATATTACATTATTAAATAATACTGAAGCTATAAAATAAATAATAATAGTAGTACACAATGGCTTAACAATACTGTTCTACAAATAATATGAAGATTCATGGTGGTCGTAAGCCTCATCTACCAAACTGCCCTTGAGCCCCCATTTAAAGGGAACCTGTCACCAATTATCCCCATATAAAATACGGTCAGCTTCTTTAAGTCCTCTTTTACAGCATTCTAGTAAGCTGTATGTATGTCCCCAATCCCCCTACGCAAAGCCCTTTATTATATTCAAATGGTGCAATCTGGTCCAATGGGCGTCTCTTGTCTTCATCCAGCGCCTCCTCTCTTCCTCTTTCCCTGCTTCGTGTGGGTGACGCATCCTACGCATCCACACAGTGTCTTCTATTGCTCTCCTGCGCAGGCGCCCCTCTCTTCACCCTACTGAGGGTGGAGCATAGCACTGTAGTGCGCATGTGCTGGCTTGTCCTACAGGTCTTCTTCTCGGTCTTTAGCCTTTCCTGGCCCATGCGCATTACAATACTTTGCTCTGCCCTCAGCAGGGTAGATAGAAGTGCACCTGCACAGGAGAGCGATGGAGGACACTGTGAATGACATAGGACGCGTCATCCACAAGAAGCTGGGAAGGAGGACGGCAATTGTAAGAAAAGAAGAGGCACTGGATCAAGACCAGAGACGCCCATCAGACCGCGCCATCTGTGAGTATAGTAAAAGGTCTCTTTTGTGCCTTGCATAGTGGATTGGAGACAGACATACAACATTCTAGTATGCTGTAACATATGGCTTAAAGGACCTGGTCGTACATTATATGGGGAAAACCTGGTGAAAGATTCCCTTTAACAAGAGTGACTTATGTATCCTGCACCACTTTCAGTCTCCTTTTTACTCCATACTGTTTTTTTCCTGGGCATGCTTGGCCATGGATAATTCACAGGTATATAAAAAAATAGTTGTTTTCAAGTGCCAAGATTTTTGAATGGATTTAGGATATTTTGAGGGTGCTGAATTCAAAAATCCCATTAATTTTGCTGAATTCGTTCTAGTATTTGAGATAATTCATCCATGATAATAATGCATTTCCCCAATGTGTGATATAACAGATGCATTAGCTTTTGGTATTTTGGACTGTCCTTTGACTCTTTAACAGTGTCTTAGGTAATGAAATATCCCATATAATTATTTTGTATTTCAATTTGTAGGCTTACAGTGCTACAAAAGTGACTTTTTAGAGCCCACATTCTACTGTAATTAACTATTAAATATGTCAGAAACTACAGCCAATCTGGCAAAACTGAAGTCATAGTCTTAATCAGCATTCAGCAGTACCATAAACTGAATATAAAACTGTTCAGACATTGTTCGCACCAAAATCAATGTATACCAGTGTTATAGGGCAAGAAGCAAGATAGAATATGAATTTAGAAGAAATGGCACAGCACTACTGCCTCTCCGAATCAGTGTTTTGGCATAGAGCATATGATCTAGTGATAATGTCTCCTTTAAGATAACCACTTTAAAAAGGTGTGTTAAAATAAGAGAAACAACAATACAATTAAAAATCATCATTTGGACCAGATGCAGAATTAGAATGGGGTGATTGTTTAGAGTTTCCCCTCATTGGTTTAACACTGATGCAGGTTCTATGTGTGTACAGACTGACGTACTATGTAGATTATCTAATCTGACAGATACATCTAGCATTATACCCACAATACATATGTTAAGTGTAAAGTATTTGTATATCTTTCCCAATGAATAATTCATAGTTTTCCTACTAGTGTCGGGAATAGAAATCCTGACCCTCTGCTTCATGTGATATATTTCACATGTACATAGTGTGTTTCGATATGCCACGGAAATGTAAAATAATTTACACAGGCTTGGTTTTGTAATAATGTCTCAATAGAAATGAGCAAGACAATTCAGCTGACGGTTAGCTTTATTCATGCCTTGCTTTTCATTGTTTTCATTCTTGGCTGAGGCTAAACTGCAGTGATTCCATTAGTTTGACCTCATTAGAGTAAGGTTAATCTTACAGCCTGAGGAACACTGACATGCTTTGGTTATTATTTTTATTATTCATGTTGCTTGTCTAGATTACTGGGGCTAAAATACAGGTTGTCCACTAATCGCAGATAATATCACTCAGCCCCATACTCAGCTGTCACCATCGGTTCCAAATACATTGGGTGGAGCAGAACTGTGCAGGTTCGATGGACAATTAATTCAAACTCCTCCTCACTGAGGAGTGCCCCATTTTAGTGATCATGGGGCGCCGACCAAGTAGTGGGTTATCCATTCCATCAGGGATTTAGCAACTATTCTGTGGATATAGGCTTTACTTCTGATAAGATAATAGGCCAATCAACAACTATACCTGACTCGACTAGACTAGCCTAGACCGGACTAGAAGTCCCCCAGAAGATATCATTTGTAATACATCTATCAATGTTTATTAGTGCATTACTAAGGTATAAAGAACTTAGGGTACAAGGGAAAAATATATGTAAAAGCTTTAAAAATGCAGAGGAGCACTTAATGGAGTTGCCTACTTTACTGAACTTCCAGCTTAGTCATCACATGGAAGAGGCAGCTATGAAGCCATAAAGGTAATTGGTAGGAAATACTGTCTTCTTGCAGCTGCCACTCTGGCAAGTTTGCAGCAGATAGATTTATTTATTTAGTATTTTGTATAAATTTGCAATAAGCTTCCCCTTATTGCCGCTGTGGTAAGCCAGAATTTTATTCTTATTTTATTTAATTAACTATATTTATTTGTGAAGGGAAATAATGAATTTAAGAGCCCTGCAATTAAAACCTAAAGAACATTAAACCAGTAGGAAGATACTATGAACAAATACCAAAAAAGTCAGTGAGTAATACTGAAGCTAAAGTCTGACTGGCCGATAAAAACTGTAAACTTATTATAATTACACAAAATGAATGTTTTACTTACACTATGTGTCACAAATCCCCATGAACAATAGCAGTAATGAGAACCTGTCACCAGGTCGAAAGTGGACAGTTTGTGTTATTCTTTTACTCCCTCTGTTCCCTGGGTATTCTTTTCTTTTATTTTTTAATTCCGCCATACAGTTCCAGAGGTATGGGTCTTTATATTTAGTGCAAATTTTTATGTTTTTTTACAAGGAAGCGTGACTCATAGGGTTCCCTAGGGGCGTGTCTTTAGGCTGCTTTGCATTATTAGAAGGAGGAAGGAAAGACTCCCAGATGAAGTAGGGTCTAAGGCTGTGTGCCCACTATGTGTTTTTCAAGCATTTTTGCTGCAGAATTTCCGCAGCGAGAAAGCTTAAAAAACGTGTGGTAATACGTGCCCCATGGTCCCCAATGATAATCCGCATGTGCTGTGCACATGCTGCGGAAATTTCCGCTGCGGATTATCAGTGCAGAAAAATCCGCAGCATGTCCATTAATGTTGTGGAAACGCTGCGTAATTGCCGCCATTGACTTGCATTGAATCGCATAATATCCGCATGAGTACATGTACACATGCGGATATTAAGCGATTCAATGCACGGATGGTACCCGGGTCTGGAGAACAGGAGACTCTCCTCCAGACCCGGGTACCATAGTACCTGTAGTTCAAAAAGAATTAAAATTGAAAAAAACATTTTACTCACCTTCTGATGGCCCCCGGTCTCCTGTATGGTGCGTCCGATGTCTTTGGCGGCTCGCGGTGGTGTAAAAGGACCTTCGATGACATCATTCAGTCATGTGACCTGTCGTCATCGATAGGTCCTTTTACACCACCGTGAGCCGTTGAAGACACCGGAGAAAGAGACCGGGGGCCATCGGAAGGTGAGTATAATGTTTTATTTTTATTTTTCACCATTTCATTCTTTTTTTTACTATTGATGCTGCATTTGCAGCATCGTAACTTGGTCACACTATATAAATCCATGCCAGTTACATGGATTTATATAGTGTGACCAAGTTGTCAAGCACTTTTCCAAGTGATGCTAAAATCGCTTGGAAAAGCGCATTACAACCCGCATGTGGTAATGCATGCAAAAACACTTCACAAACTCTTCTACCTAGCAGGAAAAACACATATACAATCCACCTGAGTTTTTCCTGCCAGGGAGATGCAGAAAAAATCTGGAGCATTTCTGCTTCGTGGGCACTTAGCCTAAATGCGCGTTGGGGTCAGAGGTAGAGGCTGTTTTGGTAGCACATTTTATTGTTATTTTTTTTTTATATGTTTGATTATATAATGCGTTTTTATCTTTTCACTATTTATTTTACTTTCATGCATTACATTGCACCAAATCTCTATATATATCTAACTCGTAGAATTGCATTGTAACTAATCTTGTGGATATCTATATGTGCCTTGATATACAGTAGAAGGGTTAATATATTTCCTCTCTGCTCTATTTCTCTATATTTTTTACATTTCTGTCTGTTCTCTATCTCTGTTTTATGCTTTGTTTAGAATTATTCATCCTCATAGTCTCGCAGTCAAGGATTTTATGCTTCTTAACTCATATGAAATATTCTGCTGATTTCTGCAAAAACATGTTATGAGGACAAGGTGAATAAATTCATCATGACCTGGGCAATGGGGGGGTTACAAGGCTACATTGAGTTGCATTGCTTGTAAATGGTATAAGAGATCATATTCTTTGTGTGAATAAACAGAAATTGATTTGTTCATGACCTGTGTGTAGTCTTTTCTCTGAGTGCTTGTTATATTGGAGGGTCTAATCTCTCAATTCGGCCTCACTGGTGATCTGGCATATCTGACTTTGGGTCAGAACAAAAACAGCTACAATAGCCTATACATATTATCATCACTTCATATTGCTTTCTTATTTTTACTATTTCATGTTTCCCATTGGCCTCATCTTGCTTTCATTGTTTTTAATATTAAGTTTTACATTTTATTTTTATTGTGTAGTTGTGTATCAATAAAACATTTATTGTATGTATACGTTTGTCTTATTTATTTATTTTACTCACTTATATAGTGCCATTAATGCCACAGTGCTTTACAGTAATTATGAGCACTGTCCCCATTGGGCCTTGCAATCTAAATTCCCTATCAGTATGTCTTTGGAATGTGGGCGGAAACTTGAGTATCCAGAGGAAACCCAAGCAAACATGGGGAGAACATGCAAACTCTTTGCAGATGCTGTCCTTGGAGGGATTTGAACCCAGGACCCCAGTGCTGCAAAGCTGCAGTGCTAACCACTAAGCAACCATGTTGCCCATGGTGGCTCATTGTTGTAAGGGTTAATCACAGTTTACTATATTGTTGGAGATTTGTGATGTAATATATGATCTGGCCAGTAGAAAGCAGCAGAGAGGCCAGAGTTGCAGCACAGGGGTTTGTTGCTAGAGGAGTTCAAGAAGAGAGTGAAGCTACGCATCATTGAAAAAAGTTCTGGATAGAGTGGTGCAACTCGAATCTGTTTTTGACTCTGGGAAGCGTTGTTCAGCATAACATGAGCCGACTCGGTGAGGACAACCAAGGACACAGCATCTTGGGCTAGGCCATGTGAGGCCTTATTTTTAAGGACTTAGAGAAGCCCTTCGTTTGAGAAATCGGCATTCTCTAAGAGATTCAAGTCAGTGTTTCTGATTATTTGGGACTCCGCCCAGCAAGGACACTTCAGTCTCAGGACATACCGGTACCATTTACAACTGAACATATATGCGTATATATAAATAACTTTATGGCAGTCTAGTTAGTTAGGAGAAAATGCCTCTTCGGTAAGAAACACTTAAAAAACCTGTTCCGACTATGCGATTACTAAATTACTGGCACCACATGGTTGTTTTATTGATATATGCCTAGAAAGGGTTAATCGCATGTATTTTTGCTTGCATATAACTGTTGATTATGTTAACCGTACCTGTGTATACTCTTAGTCGGTGTTATTTAGAATAACTGCTGTCATTGTATTTGCTATATATACACTGTTTACCTACCATACTTTCTTTTGTTTTATTAAATGGTTAGTAAATGTTCATATTATACACTGTGTTCCAAATTATTATGCAAATAATATTTTCTCAGATTTTCCCAAATTACCTATATGAATTGCAGTCATTGTAATTTTCCAGTTAAATAACTATTAGAGTACAATTGAAAGGTTTTTGGACAAACTGCCTATGATAACAGTATATTTTTAAAAAAATTAAACACTCAAACTGCACTCAAAATGCATGTTCCAAATTATTATGCACAGCAGAGTTTTCAACCTTTTTATTTTAATTAAGAACAAAACAATGGTCATTTTTGAAATTATAAACATTAGCAGGTTATTACAAACTGAAATCAAACAGTTTTCAACTCAAAACTTTATTCTAGGTGATGTAACATTTGCACATATGACCCCTTGTTCGAAAGGAGCTTCTGAACTCTCTCATTCATTGAATTTGTCAGGTTTTGGATGGTTTCTGCTTCAATTGTTTTGAATGAGGACAGAATACCCTCCCAGAGCTGTTGCTTAGATGTAAACTGCCTCCCGCCATCATAGACTCTCCTTTTGATGATGCTCCAGAGGTTCTCAATGGGGTTGAGATGAAGGGAGCATGGGGGCCACACCATAAGTTTGTTCCCTTTTATGCCCACAGCAGCCAGAGATGCAGATGTGTTATGTGCAGCATGAGACGGGGCATTATCATGCATGAAATGATCTCAATGGTCCAGATGGATGGAGTGGAGGATGGCTGGTTGATGGACACCCCATGCAAACACGGCTACGGCGCCAACAAGGAGGAGGTGGAGTAATGTTTTGGGCTGGAATCATGGGGAGAGAGATTGTCGGCCCTTTTAGGATCCCTGAAGGGGTAAAGATGAACTCCATAATGTATGTTGAGTTTCTCAAACAGCACTTCCTGCCATGGTTCAAGAAGAAGAACCGTGCATTCCGCAGCAAGATCATTTTCATGCATGATAATGCCCCGTCTCATGCTGCACATAACACATCTGCATCGCTGGCTGCTGTGGGCATAAAAGGGGACAAACTTATGGTGTAGCCCCCATGCTCCCTTGACCTCAACCCCATTCAGAACCTCTGGAGCATCATCAAAAGGAGTGTCTATGATGGCGGGAGGCAGTTCACATCTAAGCAACAGCTCTGGGAGGGTTTTCTGTCCTCATGCAAAACAATTGAAGCAGAAACCATCCAAAACCTGACAAATTCAATGAATGAGAGAGTTCAGAAGCTCCTTTCGAACAAGGGGTCCTATGTGCAAATGTTACATCACCTAGAATAAAGTTTTGAGTTGAAAACTGTTTGATTTCAGTTTGTAATAACCTGCTAATGCTTATAATTTCAAAAATGACCATTTTTTTGTTCTTTATTAAAATGAAAAGGTTGAAAACTCTGCTGTGCATAATAATTTGGAACATGCATTTTGAGTGTTTTATTTTTTTAAAAATATACTGTTATCGTAGGCAGCTTGTACAAAAACCTTTCAATTGTACTCTAATAGTTATTTGACTGGAAAATTACAATGACTGCAATTCATATAGGTAATTTGGGAAAATCTGAGAAAATATTATTTGCATAATAATTTGGAACACAGTGTATTAATAAATAATAAAGATTTTTATTATTATTATCTAATCTTTGTGCATGTCTGCTGATTGCTGCTGTACCTCTCGTCCTGTGACCATCCATCGCCCAAGTTTCATTATTTCTGATTAAATAGGAGCAACACAGATAATATTTTTTCCTCTCCATTACTACAATGTGCGTACCACTCCCCTTGATAAAGACCATAAAAACTGGCAGTAAGTAAAAAGCCCCAATCTCTGGAACTGTATGGTGGATTTAAAAAAGAAAACATAATACTCAATGAAGCAGTGGTAAGAAAGTAACCGCAAAAGCTGGCCACTTTTGATTTGGTAACAGGTCCTCTTCGAAATCTTGAGAACCATAAACCTCAATGAAATTGGTCATAATTAGTGATGGGCAAACCCGTGACTGTTCGGGTAAGGCTAATTGAGCTGAACACCGAACAGTTTATTAACAGTACCCGAACCCCGAACACGGACCCCATTCATATGAATGTGGGAGCCGAATATACCTGGTTTCCTACGCTGTCATTTGCGTGACAGTGCAGGAAACACAGGCTCTGATTGGCGGTAATAGCATTACCGCGGTCAGACCACTGTGACATCATGCTGAAAGGTGTCAGCATGATCCCACAGCTGTGACAGTGACCCGCAGTAAAAAGTTTTCTGTGGGTCATAGGCGCCGGCTGATGGTCCACTACC
The DNA here is from genome assembly GCF_046119375.1 of Phyllobates terribilis. Classification (NCBI taxonomy): domain Eukaryota; kingdom Metazoa; phylum Chordata; class Amphibia; order Anura; family Dendrobatidae; genus Phyllobates; species Phyllobates terribilis. The sequence goes on from NW_027362767.1 coordinate 368,973,046, forward strand.
ACCATCAGCCGGCACCTACTGAGAAACAGCGAGCTCAGGCACCGTTGGATGGGAGTAGTTTCTCATCCGCCAGCGTCTGTGCTCAAAGTAAAAAAAAAATGTTAAAATGAATAAAAAAATATTAAAATAAAAGATAAAACACATTATACTCACCTACACCTTGTCCCCAATGATCTCCGCCCCTGCAAAAAATAAAAAAACACCATATACTCACCTTACAGCTAATCCCCGAAGCCCATGATCATTTGTAATAAAGGTAAAATAATAAAGGAACTTCATCCGCACCTGTCCGCCGCAGTCCAAATAGCGAAGGTCCGATGATGATCCCATGAATAGAACGGCCACATTGTAAAATGTGACAGCTCAGTTCATTTGCCGGCAATCCACTGACGCTAATTGAGTGTATTGAGGTCAGCGCATGCACCGTGTTAAGGGGACGGTTGCAAACAACTTTATTAAATAATGGAAAGCAACCGAACCCGAGGTCGCTATGCAGCCTGGAGGACTGCGGCCGAACACCTTCCGGATGAGAAGGTAAAACATCCAACTTAAATAACAATCCCTTCTGTGTTACTGCACACTGTAACAGGAATAGGGATTCGCACTATCTCCGTTAAATGCACGAGAGATGTGCGATAAATAATGTATCTGTTGCCCTGTTTACAGCAAGGGACTACACAGCAGGTGCTAGGATGCGTGTGTGATACACGCCGGCGTATACGTGCTCCCCGCCGGCATGCTACCAGACTGAGGAGTATCTCTCCACGTGGCTTACAGGCGGTGCCAGCAATACGGCGTCTGCAGACTGCTTGGGGTGTATGGCGACCCCTTTGTCGGAGCCAGACTGTCAGACGAAGCTACCTGTCTCCCTCCATCTAAGGCTGCCTATCCCCCACTAAACCTGCCTGACAGAAGCTAAAGCACACGAGGAGCCCAAACTACCAAGCGTCCACACAACAACACCATCACAGCTCAATGATCAGAGCGCGCCGCCATGTTTGTGGGCGCTCTATTTAAAGATTAAGCCCTGCCCACCATCGCACTATTGGTGACGTCACCCGCGACCAATCAGGCGGTGCCAGGTCATCGGATCAGCTGACTCCCAAACCAGCAATCACGGTCCGCCATGTTACGGGCATGCTCAGTGGCGTGAATCCTGGACTTAGGCTGTAGCAGCCCTGTTGCCCTCCGCAACCTACGCTTCATGTTGCTAGGAGCAAAGACCCGAGAGACAACTTGTACATCTCGAGCACCAGCTAGGCATTGGGACTGATGATGATGCTCAGCAGCATCAGCCTTGGCTGGAGTGTAATGGGAGACCACAGTATCCACTGATGTTTCTGAATCCATTTTGAATCCAGCAAACGCTCGATGCCTAACATGCAGGGAGTATTTTCCCACGCTTGCGCTGACGTCAATGAGTTGAACTGAGTTCAACCTACGTTACTGTTCATGTAATTTATTAATAAATGAGAACATTTCTGGAAAAAAAATGGCATGGGGTCCCCCATAATTTTGTTAACCAGCAGAAGCAAAGCGGACAGCTGGGGAGAATGTTTTCAGCCTGGGGAGGGGGTAATATCTATGGAGCTTTCCAGGCTACTAATATCAACCCCCAGCTGTATACTTAGCATTTACCGGCTATTAAAATGGGGGGCTCCTCCAAAAAATGACATGGGGTCCTCCTATTTTAACAGCTAGCAAAGGCTGGGGGCTGATATTAATAGCCTAAGAAGGGGCCATGAATATTGGCCCCCTCCAAGGCTAGAAGCAGCAGCCCTCATCTACCCCAGAATTAGCTTAAGATCGTGGCTTAAGATCAAATATTCGGCCTAATTTATTTTTGGGGGATTCTCAATTTTGTACTAGATTTTGTACAATCTCAAATAAGTATGCCATGGATACAATTTTATTGAATATAGAATTTTTACAAAAAGAAATAAAGGATTTACAGTACAATTTACGAGATATGGAATCTAAGATTCAAGCACATATTAGTTCCGAGGAATGGACTATTTTTCATGATACTATTGCATCAAGGATTGAAGGGCTATGGTTGACCTTAGAGGATACTAAACGCGGGAAATGGAATAGAGATATGGAAGATTACAAAATGGGCAACATTTATTCCTGGCAGAGAGAAGGAGTCACTAATACATGGCGGAAACGACGTTTTAAACGTCATGGGAGAAATATGTTGTTTCATAAATGTGATCTCTCTATATCATCAGTTAATTCTATCTACAGAAACGGACAAGTTGGTAGAGAATTAAACCAGATCAAAAGGAGAGGGGGCAAGCATAATCACAAATGACAAAAAAGAGAAACAAGGGAAAAGCAAACCACAAGTAACAAGACTAATGAGCACAAGGTGGAGAGAACCACGTTAGTGGTAAATATTTCCCAAAAACTCTTAACGAGCTCACAAATTTCAGTCCTTAATAAAGGTTTGAACTTTTGTCCTAAATCACATACTAATTGGTTCCAGATGGATATAGACATGGATTGTTTTTTTTAGGGCTATTAAGCTAAAAGAATGGTTTTGTAATAAGACTGTATTGCCTAAGATCTCTAATAGTGAATTTAATTTGCAGGCGGCATCTATCCCTAAGAAAAGTCAGTTTACACCACCTACAAATTCAGAAGTGATAGATGCTTTTATTACAGCAGTGAAGAAAGACATTGAAATCCTTAAAAATACACCAGGTACAAAAACATTTAGACATCCTAATTTAACCAAGGAGGAATTTTCATCGTTGCAGGAGCTTGTCCATGACGACGACATTATTATAAAACCTGCCGATAAGGGGAGAGCTGTCGTCGTCATGGACAAAGCAGCATATATCTGTGAAATAGAAAGACAATTAAACGATATGGAAGTGTACTAGAGATTGTATGGGGATCCTAAATTTCAGATCTTGAGGGAATTAAGAAGTATTTTGGATTCTGCAAAAAATAGCGGAATAATTGACCAAGATTTTTGAATTTTTGTATACTGAAAATCCCACCACACCACTAATATACATATTACTGATGATAAGTAAGTCATTGATTAATCCCCCAGAACGACCTAACGTCTCTGGGGTTAACTCTGCATTTAACAATATAAATATCTTTCTAGATAAAATTATGAATCCATTGGTGGGTAATTCAGAGTCTTATATTAAAGACACTACTGACTTTCTTCAAAAACTTAAAGAAGTTACATTAACCGAGCAAGTTATTTTGGCGTCATTTGACGTTATCTCGTTGTACACTTCCATTGACCACAAACGTGGTATACCTGCAGTACAGCATAGATTGTCATCTCTGAATCTGTCAGAAGAAGGTACAGATTTGATTATCTCCCTGCTGAATTTGGTACTAAAGAAAAAATATTTCCTATTTGGAGTTGAATTTTTTATGCAAAAGCGGGGCACTGCTATGGGTGCAAACATGGCGCCTGCATATGACAACATCGTTATGACAACATTGGAGGAGGACCTCATCTATGTGTCCCACCACTACAGACAAGTCTTAAGGTGGTGGCGATACATAGATGATGTCTTCCTCTTCTGGAAAGGCTCTAGTCAGGAATTGGAAGATTTCCATTTATATCTTAATCAAACTGATTCTACTATAAAGTTTACTTTGCTTCAATCAACACAGGAAATACAATTCCTTGATGTTATTGTCACACAGGTGGATAATAAATTATTTACTTCCCTCCATGTTAAATCAACTGACAAAAAATAATATACTATTATATAATAGCAATCATCCGAGATGTACAGTAAAATCAATTTCCTATAGTCAGTTTCTTCGAACCAAAAGAATTGTTAGTGAAAAAATGGAATCAGATAATGCCCTTAAGAGGATAGTGGTGAAATTTAGAAAAAGGGGTTATCCTTCTGCCTTTTTGGCTAAAAAGAGAGAAGAGGTTTCACCCATGGATAGGATTCAGTTATTGAACCAGGTTCATGTTGAGGAAGGAAAAATGGCTAGAATCCCCTTTGTTTCTGCTTTTAGTGAGGAGAGTAGTCAAATTCCAAAGATAATTAAGAAGCATTGGGGTATGCTGTCCAATTGCTTACCTGATGTAACAGAATTTAAAAATACCCCGCCACTGTCATACAGAAGAAGTAATAACTAATGAAATTTCCTTTCCATTCGGACATTGGAAGCCTGAAAAAATCTAGACAGACCTATCTCACAGGTACTCAAAGAAAGGGATGCTTTCCTTGTCTTTCCTGTATAAATTGTCCGTTAACGATGAAGGGTTCAACATTTTCTCATCCTATAACTAATGTGCAATATAAAATCACACATTATTTGACCTGTAATTCAGATTATGTAATTTACCTTTTACAATGCCCGTGTTCCTTATGGTATGTCGGTGAGACTACGTGGAATTTTAAAACAAGAATCAACCACCACCGATATACCATAAGGAAAAAATAGATGGATCTACCGGTCCCGAAACAATTTACTGAACAGGGACATAATGAAAAACATCTCAGATTTAAAATAATTGACCATATTTCTCCACAAAGGAGAGGGGGAGACCGGATCCGTCTTTTGAAAACACGTGAATTGGAATGGATCCATAGGCTCAATACATTGAGACATTATGGTCTCAATGAGGAATATAAGATTTCATCTATTATATGAAGATCATTAATTGCCCTTGTGAGTGATTTCCTCTAACAATCATTAGTGTTGAGCGAACATGCTCGACACTGCTCGGTACTTGCCCGAGCATCACGCTACTCGGGATGTTCGGCAAGCACCGAGCATTTCCGGGTTACTCGGGCGGGAGCTCGGGTCTCCGCCCTGCATGTTTGGCGCTCTTTACAGAGCCAATGAACATGCAGGGATTGCCAGCCAGTCACTGTAATGCTGCAGCCATGTTGGTTGTGGGCATTACAGTGATTGGCTGGCCGCACAGCGTCACCTCGAGTATTTAAAACTGGGCGCTGCCATCTTGGACACAGTCGCTCCGGATTAGACTGTGTAGGGACAGCGCAGCTGATTTAGGGAGAGATATAAACTGCGAAATAGTTAGTGTAGGGTCTGTAAAGGCTGCCAGAACAAACAAACAGTCCTTTTCAGGACTAATATCCATCCCAGATACCAGGCAGGCAGGCTGTATAGGAGACACAGTGGTTATACCAGCAAACGCTGCATTACAGTCCTGTGTGCTCCTGTTGCTGAAATTGCTGGACTTAGCACCAGGTGTCGGGGGCCAGGAAAAATCCTTTTTTTTCATCTAAATCCTCCTTTTTTTTCCTCCTTGACACTGTAAAAATACCCGTCTTATTAACCTTTTGGCGTGTCCCCCCCCAAAAAAAAAGGTGTGTCTCTGATTTTTCAGACACAAATATAATTGTTGAAAATAGTCTGGTGTAGGCTAGAGAAACAGAAGTGTTGTTTTGCACTTCCACGGTTCAAACCTCTGTATTATCCATTTTGGGCCATTTGTATCTAAAAAAAAAAACAGTTTGAGTGTGTCGCTCACTGTTCAGCCGCAAATATCTCTATTTAAAAAAGTGTGGTATACCCCAGTAAACAATAACTGTGGTTTTGCCATCCCACGGTAAAAAATCTCTATTATTCAGCTTTTAGTATATTTTCCATAAAGAAAAACAGTAGTGTCTCCTGACTGTTGTGACACAAAAATATATCTGTTGAAAATAGTCTTGTGTAGGCCCGACATCCCAGTGTGGTTTTGCAGTTCCAAGGGTCAAATCGCTGTACTATCCAGTTTTGGGCCTTTGGTATCTAAAAAAAAAGCAGTTTGAGTGTGTCGCTCACTGTTCAGCCGCAAATATCTCTATTTAAAAAAATGTGGTATACCCCAGTAAACAATAACTGTGGTTTTGCCATCCCATGGTTAAAAATCTCTATTATTCAGCTTTTGGTAGTTTTTTCCGTAAAGAAAAACAGTAGTGTCTCCTGACTGTTGTGACACAAAAATATATCTGTTGAAAATAGTCTTGTGTAGGCCCGACATCCCAGTGTGGTTTCGCAGTTCCACGGGTCAAATCGCTGTACTATCCAGTTTTGGGCCTTTGATATCTAAAAAAAAAGCAGTTTGAGTGTGTCGCTCACTGTTCAGCTGCAAATATCTCTATTTAAAAAAGTGTGATATACCCCAGTAAACAATAACTGTGGTTTTCCTCTTCCACGGTTCTAATCTACTCTTTATTACCCTTTTCCCATTGATAGTGCAAGTGTAAGCTATTTTACTTCATTTACAATGGGCAAGGCGAGTGGCAAGGGACGTGGAAGTGGACATTCTGGTGATGGTTCGTGCAGAGGACGGGGCAGTGGCCAAGGTGAAAATGTGCCACAACCAACAGCCACATCTTCTCGCTCCCACTTCTTGACCGAATTACTAGGGGAGCACAGAACAACACCAGTATTGAGAACTGATCAGTGTGAACAGGTTATTAATTGGATAGCAGATAATACTTCCAGTTACCTGGGCACCACCACCTCTGGTCTGTCTTCCACACGGTCAACTCTTAGTAGCCGTGAGTCTCGACCACATACTCCTCCTCACCCTGATGCTCCTTCCTCCCACCATGCCGAGTGTCGTCAGACAGCAAGTGATCCCACACTTGGACAATCTGAAGAGCTGTTCACTGGTCCATTTCCATATTTGGGCCCCTCGCCTGATACGCTTGAAGTGGTGGAAGAGGAGATCCCATGTTGCGATGCCCAAATATTTGAACAGCCACGGCCACAGGAAGTCGACGTTGGCAATCTGTCACAAGAGGTGGACGATGACGAGACACAATTGCCAGGAAGTGAGGAAGAGGATTGTGGTGCACAAGTGGAAGAGGAGGAGGTGGTGGATGATCTAGTAACTGACCCAACGTGGAAGGAGAACATGCAGAGTGAGGCCAGCAGCACACAGGGGGAGGGAGGCAGAGTACCCCAACAGGCAGGAAGAAGCAGTGTGGTGGCCGTAGACAGAAGGCAGGCAACCGTTCCCCGTAACACCAACACGAGGGACGTTGCCAGTACAAGCGGTAGGTCTTCCAGAGTCTGAAATTTTTTTAAAGACTCTGCTGATAACCCCAAAAAGGCCATATGTTCCATCAGCCATGCCAGCATCAGCAGGGGTGACAAAACTACCAGCCTGACCACCACCAGCATGATCAGGCACATGGCAGCAAAGCACCCGACTTTGTGGGGCGAAACCCAGGGTCCACGACCAGTGTTAGCGGGTGTCACCACTGCTTCTTCCACTGTTGTGCGTGCAATAGAACCCCCTGTTGTGTGTGCAAGGCAATCCCCTGTCCATATTGCATGTAAAGATGCCCCCTCCTCTCAGTCTTCACTTGTTATGGCAGTTTCTCAACAAACAGCATCAACGTCCACGTCCACGTCCCACCGCAGCGTTCAATTGTCCATATCCCAGACCTTTGAACGAAAGCGGAAATTCGCAGCTAATGCCCCACAGGCCACAGTCCTAAATTCGCACATTTCACGAGTGCTTGCGTTGGAAATGCTGCCTTTTAGGCTGGTGGAGACAGAATCCTTACGCAATCTTATGGCGGTGGCCATCCCTCGGTACTTGGTCCCCAGCCGACACTATTTTGCCCGGTGTGCCATCCCCGCACTACACAAGCACGTGTCCCAAAGCATCTGCCGTGCCCTCAACAACGCAGTTACTGGGAGAGTCCACCTGACAATGGACACGTGGACAAGTGCTTGTGGCCAGGGACGGTACATCTCTCTGACGGCACACTGGGTAAACATAGTGGAAGCCGGGACCCAGTCGGACCTTGGGACGGAACACATCCTCCCCACACCGAGGATTGCGGGCCGTATGTCAGTCAGAGTTGCCCCCACAGTGTACAGCTCCTGCGCATCCTCCTCCTCATGTTTAGCCTCCATCTCAGAAATCACCACATCAGTTACAAGCTGGAAGCATTTCAGTACTGCCTCCGCCAAGCGGCAACAGGCTGTGCTGAAACTCATAAGCTTAGGTGATAAACCTCACACTGCTTGTGAGTTGTGGACAGCTGTGAAAGAGCAGGCAGATCTGTGGCTGAGACCGCTGAACCTACATCCCGGCATGGTCGTGTGTGACAATGGCCGTAACCTGGTGGCGGCTCTGAGGCGAGGTGAGATCACACATGTACCATGCCTGGCTCATGTGCTTAACCTCGTGGTTCAGAGGTTTCTTAAATCGTACCCCGATTTGCCAGATCTGCTCGTGAAAGTACGCCGCCTGTCAGCTCATTTTCGCAAGTCGGCTACAGCTTCTACCGCCCTTGTTGTGTTGCAGCAGCGTTTGCAGCTTCCGGCACACCAACTGGTGTGTGATGTCCCCACACGTTGGAACTCTACCCTCCACATGTTGCAAAGGATTTGTGAGCAGAAGAGAGCAGTTGTGGAGTACCAGCCTCAACAAGGCCGTCGATATTCAGGTCAGACTCCACACATAAGACCTCAGGAGTGGACCTGGATGTCTGACATATGTACCATCCTGACAAACTTTGAGGAGGCCACCAAGATAGTGAGTGGCGATGATGCCATCATTAGTGTCAGCATCCCACTTGTCTGTCTTTTGCAACGCTCTCTGCAGAGAATTAAAGAGGAGGCATTGCAGCCAGAGTATGATGAGATGGATCAAAAAGCCGTAGCGGGCGATTGCACACAGCCCAGCCTCATCTCATCCCAACGTGCATTGGGGGACAATGAGGGAGAGGAGTAGGAGGAGGAGGAGGAAGAACAGGAGCTGCTATCATGCGTTGTAGACGGTAGTACCTGTACAAGTGTCATACCGTCGGTTCAGCGTGGGTGGCCTGAGGACAAAGGGGAGGAGGAAGAGGAGGAGGAGGAGAGCATGGTCAGTCGTCATCTTGGTGATGACACGGAAATCTTGCCCGTTACCAGTCTGGCACGCATGGCAGACTTTATGTTACGCTGCTTTAACCGTGACCCTCGCGTTGTCAAAATGTTGGGTGACAGTAATTACTGGTTGGTGACACTTGTAGACCCCCGCTATAAGGAGAACTTTCACTCTCTTATTCCTGAGGTGGAGAGGTCTACAAAAATGGGGCAGTACCAGAAGGCCCTTGCTGCAGAACTCTTAAAAAAATTCCCATCTGAACACGCTAGCGGCAGAGGTCACAGTTCGTTGACCAACCAAGGCGTACAGGCAAGAGAGATGCAACTCCAATCCAGCAGAGGCAGGGGAACACTGTCAAAGTTCTGGGATAGTTTTCTGACACCCGCCCAGCTTACAGGCCCTGAGGCGCAGGGTACTCTCACAAGGAGTGGAAAGTTTCAAAAGATGGTGAGGGAGTACCTTGCCAACCGTACCAGCGTCCTCCGTGATTCTTCTGTGCCTTTTAATTATTGGGTATCCAAGCTGGACACTTGGAATGAACTCGCTCTGTAAGCCTTGGAGGTCCTGGCCTGCCCTGCCGCTAGCGTGTTATCGGAGCGTGTTTTTAGTGCCGCTGGGGGAATTATAACTGATAAGCGCACTCGCCTGTCAACTGACAATGCTGACAAGCTGACCCTTATCAAAATGAACAAGGGCTGGATTGGGCCAGACTTCTCATCACCACCAAATGACAGCAGAGTAACATAAAGTCAAATCCACTGTGTTATTTCGGGAGGTGTATTCACATGCACCACTTCACACCCACACATGGGTATACGCTTCCTCGTTTCAGCTGTTTTATCTTCTTCTCCTTATCCTCAGCCTCCACCACCACTATACCACCAGGGTGCCAGCATTGCAAGTTTCTCCGTCCTTATTTTTGGAAGCTTTTGCTTGCAAGGCATAAGCAAATACTATGGGACACCCACTCCCCAATAATGGGATATATGTTTGTAATATGCTGTACTGCATGGCTCTTGTAAGGGGCATTGCAAGTTGCTCTGTCCTAATTTTTGGCAGCTTTTGCTTGGAAAGCATAAGCAAATACTATGGGAGACCCACTCTCCAATAATGGGACTTATGTTTGTAATATGCTGTACTGCAAAGCTCTTGTAAGGGGCATTGCAAGTTGCTCCATCCTAATTTTTGGCAGCTTTTGCTTGCAAGGCATAAGCAAATACTATGGGACACCCACTCCGCAATAATGGGTTTTATGTTTGTAATATGCTGTACTGCATGTGACGCGCCCACTGGGCCGTGTGTACACGTGTGTGGGATACCCGGTGCCGGGTCTCTGGGGTCTGTAGTCTTCGTGGCGGTGACCCGGTCCCGTGGCTCAGGCTGGTCAAACCAGTGGCAGTCTTTCTTAGGTTTTGAGGTTAATTGTCCGCCTGTGCCACCTGTGGATTGCGGTCAGGGAGTACCACCGCTGCGAGGCAGACCGCTGAGGTTGGTGTCGTGTGCGCAGCAGAGAATGGGATAACTCCCCACTGGAGGAGTATAGCCTCAGGAGAGTGAGTGTGGATGATGGGGGTGATGGTGCACGAGCGCAGCAGGAACGACTCAGAGTCTTTGCAGTGCAGTTCAGGGTCTTTACTTATGATTATAAGGTAGACCCTCCCGGGAGTACTGGCTAGCATAAGAGGCCTGGTCAGTCTGTGAGCAAGCAGGAGTTCCCCTGGCCAGGTGGAGTTGTAGGACTCCCCGTCTGTCTGCACTCTTCCTGGCTACCTTGCTGTAAGTGGGTAGCAGTAGCCCACGTCCCTGAGTGTACCGTGTAGTGCTCACCCGTATGGCTGGTGACTTGGGGCCTTCTGTTAGCCTCCGCTCCACGACGGCGGTGCTGGTCCCTTGCTTGTGACTGAGCCTCCAGGCTTCTATGGCCAGAGGACCTGAAATCCCCTGCCGGCTGGTTTCTGCTGCTGGATATATAAGTCATCACAGCCTCGGACTCCTGTGTCCGGTACCTATTGTCTTCTGCCAGGGCGAGCTCTGCTCAGCTTCCAGCCCCTGGTCTTTAGCTCCTAGCTCCTACAGAGCTCCTTGCTGTTACTTTCCCTTGCTCTCACTCTGACTCTTACTGTTCTCTGTTCTCTGACTCACTCAACCCCGCCCCAGATCCAGTTTAAAAGGGCAGAATTCTCCCCTCCCAGGACTGGGGCAGGAGGATGTTGCATGTTTAAGGGATCCTGACCAGGAGACCTCCCACTTGCTCTCCGACGTAATATCTCTATTACTGTGGTGACCAGACCCCTGGGGTGCCACACATGGCTCTTGTAAGGGGCATTGCAGTTCCTCATAATTTTTGGAAAGCCTTCCATTCACTGCTTAGGCCAACAGTGCACAGGAGACCCAGTTGCTATAAATGGAAAAAAAGGTTTAGTTAACGCCCTCTGACCTCCATGTCATTTCCAAGGGGCATTGGAGTGCCTCGAAATTTTTGGTAGGCATTGCACTCACTGTATGCCCTATAACTGTGTAGCCGAACTGCTCCTTTTGTTACAGATACATATCCTACAAGACATATCTGGTTGACTGGCCTGATATTGATGTGAATGGTCCCTGTTCCTCCTGCTCTTTCTCCTTTGCCACTACCTCATCCATCATTTATCACCTGAAACTTTGTTTTAACGGGAGTCATAGAACTTGGATAGTAGCAGGAAAACATCCAGCAATCCTCGGAGGATGTAGGATATGCGCCAAAACGCTAACCACCTCAGGCCTAGCCGCTACTACATACATGCGCTTGCATTACAACAAAACAAAGCAGATGCTAACTTCTATCATCCTCATCATGCTCCTCACCTTGGCACTCTCAACTCCCCTGATGGAGTAGACAGAGCCCACCGGAGGAGTCTGATAGTCCGGTGGGCTCGGCCAATGCTGCCCTAAAGCAGGCCAGGCTAAGAAAAGTGTGGGAAAGGTTACCGGGACAAATAGGGGTGGCTGGGGACTGAGTATGGACACCTGGCCACCCCCTGGAGGCTGGGGAGCAAGCGGGGACACCCGGCCACCAGGAGGCTGGGGACTGAGTATGGATACCAGGCCGCCGACACAGCCATGGCGTGGTGGCCAGATTCCGCCTCCACATGCCTAAAAGGCCCAATTTAAAGTGCAAGCAAGCAAGCAGTATGGTATTGCAGCCTGGGGGTGGGTGGGTGACAGGCTGCATACTTGCGCTTGCATTGCAAGGAATGGGAGAGGTACAATTGAACACTGCCCTGGGACAAGGACTTGAATGGGGATAGTTGCAAGTCTGCAACGACAGGTGCAAGGTGGGAGGCATCTTCGCATGTACCATGAACAGGGGTTTGGCATGCACACACTGCAGCGGAATAGGCTCTCCTTCCCACTAAATGCACTGGGGAGGGCACAGGTAATGTTTTGGTATACGCGCTTAATCTTATGTATAAGGCACACCAGGACAAATAGGGGCGGCTGGGGACTGAGTATGGATACCTCGCTGCCGAAGCAGCCATGAGGTAGTGGCCAGCTTCGGCCTCCTCCAAACTAAAAGGCCCCATTTCAAGTGCAAGCTAGCAGTATGGAATTGCAGTCTGGGGGTGGGTGGGTGGCAGGCTGCACACTTACACTTGCATTAAAAGAAAACATAGCAGATGCTAACTTCTGTCATCATCATCATGCTCCTCACCTTGGCACTCTCAACTCCACCGATGGAGAAGTCAGGGCCCACCGGAGGAGTCTGGTTCTCTGGTGGGCTCGTCCAATGCTGCCTAAAACAGGCCGGCTAAGAAAAGTGTGTGGGGGGATGTTCCAAGTAGAAATAGGGGCGGCTGGGGACCGTTTATGGACACCCAGCTGCCCCCAGGCATCTGGAGACCGTGTGTGGACACCCGGCCGCGGGGCGGCTGGGGACCGAGTATGGACACCCGGCCGCCGGGCAGCTGGGGACTGAGTATGGATTCCAGGCCGCCAACACAGCCATGACGTGGTGGCCAGATTCCGCCTCCACATGCCTAAAAGGCCCAATTTCAAGTTCAAGCAAGCAAGCAGTATGGTATTGCAGCCTGGGGGTGGGTGGGTGGCAGGCTGCATACTTGAGCTTGCATTGCAAGGAATGGGGGAGGTACAATTGAACACTGCCCTGGGACTAGAACTTGCATGGGGATAGTTGCAAGTCTGCATCTTCTGATGCGGCAAGGATCACTTATGATGGGCACACTTTTAGACAGTGACCTGGGAGTCAGAGATGCTTCCAGGGGTCTTCCCCATGCTGTTCCCATGTCTTTTCAGCACTTTATGCATGTGTCACACAGCACATGGCCAGATAAGGTTGTAAAATGTTAAAATGACATTTCCCGGTGAATTCATTTGTCATAGTTGAAAGCAATACAAAAGTGCAAAAACGCATAAAAAATGCTACTTGTGAACATAGCCGAAGGTGTGGAGGAGTATTTTTGTTTTTGGTCATTTATTTTAACTTACACACAAGTCTTTTCCCTGGAAATGATGTTCCTTAACATATTTCACAGGAAAAAAGTTTCACTTTCGTTTTTGAACGTTTTATTGTGAGCCCGTAAAAGTGGCTTAATACCTCTGACCACGTTGTTGACAGCAGTGACCTGGGGGTCAGAAATGCTTCCTGGGGTGATCCCCATGCTGTCCCCATGTCATTTGAGCACTGTCACTATCGTTTTGGGCACTTGTTAGGCTTTTAAAAGACTGCCGGGGGTGCCACCGCAAAAATGCTCGAGTCTCCCATAGACTAACATTGGGCTCGTTGCTCGTATCACGGCGAGCTCGGCCCGAGCTTCGAGCACCCAAGCATTTTAGTGCTCGTTCAACACTAACAATCATGTGTAATATTAACCAATTTTTATTATCTATTTTTTGTCTCCACATAGCACTTTCTGATAGGGGAGAGGACTCATCCACATATAGCTGTGTATTTTTCTATGTGAAAAAGCATTTTTGCATGTGTTTTGTAATAAAAGAATTGTTTTTTCTAGAGGCCTTGCCAATCATATGTCTTTCTGATCAATTGATAATTGAAAATGGACATGCCCTCTTTTTGGGGTGGAACATAAGGTTACAGCTAGGTAGCATATAATACTCTTTCCTTAGGATGTCAATGGAGGGTGTCCTCTTATGGGGGACTTCAATCCATAGGATATCCAAATTCTGAGCCATTTTTGCCAGAGGGTGAATATGGGTTGGATTATGGAAATTGAGTTTATGCAGGAGAACTAACCTGTTCCGTATTCCCCTGTCCTTGTATACTTCATAATTTGAATTATCATTGAAATAGATTAATTGTCTTTATATATCTAGAAATTTCATGGAGCAGTCATAATATTAAAGAATCACTATATTTCTGGCAGTATTACCGTTTATGTGTGCTTTGGATTTATTTCCCGGATCCAAAATGGCGCTTATAGCGTTAGAAAGTCTCTTGCGCATGCGCAGGTATTCGGATGACTCCTGTGGTAGGATGATTGGCTGGACCACTATGACACGCGCAGACATGCGCAGTATTGCACTTCCTGACGCCGGGTCGAATATGCTTACATGACATAAGATCTATTATATGGGGGAGTACTCCCACTTTATATGCTAATATTGCACAGGTGCAAATGATGCACTAATTACTGCACATAGCACTTTATCCTATATGTAAATGATGAAGTATTACATTAAATCATGATGAATTTTTTTATATCATGTTTAACATTGCACTATGTCAGTATATCTTGTTTTACTATGTATGTATCACTTTTTATATGGATTTTTTGTAAATTGCCTAATGAATTCATTATGTAAATTCACTGCTATAAATGATTCTCACTGAGTACTACACATTGCTTGAGAAAGGCTGTGCTCAGCCGAAACGTTGCCTCTATTTTGATGGGCTAATAAAGTCCTAGTTTTTCCACTATACATGGAGTGCTGCCTACTTTTCCTTTGATGTATCCATATATCTATTGATATATTTATCTCTCTATCTGTCCATATATCTATCTATCCATATATCTATTATCAATCCATATATCTATCCATATATCTATTATCTATCAATCTATCTATATCTCTATATAGCTATTCATCTATCTATCTATCTATCTATCTATCTATCTATCTCCATATATCTATACATACTGTATATCTATTAGTTATCTATCCATATATCTATCTATCGATCTATTATCTATCTATCAATATATATCCATATATCTAACTATTATCTATCTAGCTATCTATCCATATATCTATCTATCATGGGCAGCACGGTGGCTCAGTGGTCTTGGTTCAAATCCCACCAAGGACAACATCTGCAAGGAGCTTGTATGTTCTCCCCGTGTTTGTGTGGGTTTTGCCCACACTCCAAAGACATACTGATAGGGAATTTAGATTGTCAGCCACAATGGGGACAGTGCAGATAAAGTCTGTAAATTGTCTGAATTGTAAAGCGCTGCGGAATATGTTGGCACTATATAAATGAAAAGATTATTATTATATCTATTTATCTATCTATCTATTATCTATCATATAGATACATATCCATATATAGATTGATAGATAAATATATAGATAATAGATAGATATACAAAAAGATATAAATATGTGATATATATAATCCGTGCTTTGCGTGTGTACCTTTATTCATGTAATTTATTAATAAATGAGTACATTTCTGAAAAAAAATGGCGTGGGGTCCCCCATAATTTTATTAACCAGCAGAGGGAATGCAGACAGCTGTGGAGGATGTTTTTAGCCTGGGGAGGGGGTAATACCTATGGAGCTTCCCAGGCTACTAATTTCAACTCCAGCTGTATACTTAGCCTTTACTGGCTATTAAAATGGGGGTCCCCAAAAAAATGATGCATGGTCCCCATATTTTATCAGCTAAGCAAAGACTATGCAGACAGCTGGGGGCAGATATTAATAGTCTAGGAAGGGGCCATGAATATTGACCCCCTCTAAGGCTAGAAACAGCAGCCCCCACCCACCCTAGAAATGGCGCATCCATAGGATGCGCCAATTCTGCCCTTTAGCAGTGGCAGTGGGGTTATAGGGTTGGGGTTGATGCCAGCTTATAATGCCAGCTGACATCCACCCAGGTTAGTAATGGAGAAGCGTCTATAAGACGCCCCGATTACTAACCCCATAGTGATGGTGAAATGTAAAATAAAGATACCCACACCCAGAATAAAATATTTGAATTGAAATAAAGACAGACACCTTTAATGTTCTAAATTAAACCATACTTACCATCATGCCCATTCCAGTTGAAGCCATTGTCACCTGCAATGAAAATAAACTAATAAACCAACCTCATCCTCACCTGTCTGCCGTAGTCCAAATATCGAGGGTCCCACGATGATCCCATGAACATAACGGCCACATTGTAAAATGTGACCCCTCTGTTCATTTGCCTGCAATACACGCTCATTGCCGGCAAATGAGGTCAGCGCATGCGCAGTGAGTATTTTCCCACGCTTGCGTCAATGAATTGAACTCAGTTCAACTCATTGACGTCAGCGCAAGAGTGGGAAAATACTCACCGCGCATGCGCTGACCTCAATACACTCAATGAGCATCAGTGTATTGCCGGAAAATGAACAGAGTGGTAACATTTTACAATGTGACCGTTCTGTTCATGGGATCATCGTGGGACCCTCACTATTTGGACTGTGGCGGACAGATGAGGATGAGGTTGCTTTATTACTTTACCTTTACTACAGGTGACCATGGGCTTGGGGGATTAGCTGTATGGTGAGTATATGGTGGTTTTTTATTTTTAATTTTTTGCAGGGGCGGAGAACATCGGGGACAAGGTGTAGGTGAGTATAATGTGTTTTATTTTTATTTTAATATTTTTTTATTAATTTAAAAAAAAAATTTTTACTTTGAGCACAGGCTCTGGCGGATGAGAGACTACTGTTCCCATCCAGCAGCACCTGCACTCGCTGTTTCCTATGGTAGGATGCCCCGCTGATGGTAGTAGCAGTACCATCAGCCGGTGCCTATGACCCGCGGTAAGCTTTTTACTGCGGGTCACTGTTGCAGCTGTGGGATCATGCTGACACAGCGCTCTGACCGTGGTAATGCTATTACCGCCGATCAAAAGCCTGTGTTTCCTGCGCTGTCTACGCTGTGACAGCATGGGAAACACCCGAACCCGAACATTAACATGAACTTCCTGAGGAAGTAGGTGTTCGGAACGGACCTCGAGTCTTTAGTGTTCGGGTTCGACCATCACTAGTTTTAATATTTTTTACTGATTGTTAGAAGGCTGGGTGACAACCCATATGGCCACCCTTGCAATTCTCAGAATTGCAATTACCTTACCAGTCTATTCATGTAATTTATCCCCAACCCCTGTCCATTATCCATCACTGAAGAAAAGTGATGATTGGGAAATCTTCCTATTAAAACTCAACTAACCAAAGTCAAGCAAGAAAAATGATTTGGGACCTCTGACAATTGCCATACATTTCCTTAGAATTAGGAACATTTTCAGAACATTATTATCATATTCTGTCCTTGTGAGTCTGAGCATATTAAAAAATAATAGAAACCCAGACTTTAATTTATGTCCTGTAATGCAGGCTGATACTCCTACACAGTTTTATTAAACATGGCACTAAACAGATAGCCTGAGGCTTTTCAGTGTATGACCATTTATTCTGCCTTTTGTCTGGTAAATTGTAAAGAATTGTAAATGAAAAACTTCACTTTTCAGTTTAAGATATGAATAATGTAAAATACTTAGAAATTGGTATAATTGTGTGTGTAGGGACGACAGCCAATACACCATCATATTGGAAATAACACAGGATATATTTATATATTGTGATCAAAGATCAACTACAAATTGAACATAATAGTCCTTTAAGATTGATTTTATTAATATGAGTTCCAAAGAAATCAGAAGGTTATGTAATGTTGCAAAACAGTTAAAAGTTTTTTGCTTCTCACAGAAAGTGCAGAAAAGTTATACATTTCATACAAAAAGACATCACATAAAGTTTGGTAGGTAAGGACACTGTATGCCTGTAGATGGAGTGTAGCTAGGTGGTCTAGTGGGACCAGTGTCTCTGGCAGTAAATGAGATGAGTGGTACTAACAAGTGACTGCACCATGTTCCAAATTATTATGCAAATTAGATATGTGTCATAAAAATGTAATTTTTTGTTTTCCAAATAAACTCATGGATGGTCTTGTGTCTCTGGATGCTCTGAATCACTGAAATCAATCTTAAAAATCTGTGATAGTTTGCCAGGAGAGCCCAATTAAAGGAAAACTACTTAAGAAGGACATTCCACTTTATTAAGCAGGTTACAGGTTTCAAGCAATATAGTAAATAGTCAAAACTTAAAATAGAAACAAAATGAACACATATCCTGCTGTAAGTAAAAATCAATTGTGAATATAAATAATATAGGGTACTTAGTAAACACTGCTTCTGATTTAAAAAAAGAGCATAAAAGCCATCCCACCAGCAACAAGGTGTACCCAATCGGGACGGTCCCAACCTTACAAACAGCGGGGCGTGTGTTCATTTTGTTTTTATCTTAGGTTTTGTCTGTTTAATGGCCAGTTTAACATGCTCCTACATGTTGCGTGTTTTCCAACTTATACTCTAGTTCATTTCTTTCGGTTTCAATATACTAAATATCGTAATGCACTGGTCAAGGTATGAAAACGTTAGATATTTCACGAAAACTTAAGTGTGATCATCTTACTTGGAAGAGATTTGTGACTGATACAGAGCACAGACAGGTTTGTGCAGATAAAGACATAATGAGGAAGGTTTCTGTCAGATGAATTCATCGAATTAAGAGAACAGCTGATAAAATACCATTACAAAGCAGCAATCAGGTATTTGAAGCTGCTGGTGCCTCTGGAGTCCTGCCAACCTCAATGTATAGGATCCTCCAGAGGCTTGTAATTGTGCATAAACCTACTTTTTGGCCAGCCTTAAGCACACTTTTTAGGGGTGTGAGCACTTCACAAAAAGAAACAGTTGCAGTGGGCTCAGACATACATAAAGACTAGTTTTAAAACAGTCTTATTTACTTATGTGTGCTTAGCAATCCTGGATGGTCCGGGTGGATGGTTGGTGGTTGGCCACCATGTCCCATCAAGGCTGTGACGTCAGCAAGGAGGTAGTATTTGCATAAAAATTTGGAACGCAGTGTAAACTTTGGTCAGCATATTTAGAAACTGGACAACACTGAAACTTTGACCTTGAAAAATCCTTTCTTAGAGATTTAAAGGTTGAGTACACATCCAACTTAAAACCAGCCCTTTATCAAGCTGTGTACAGACTGATTTAGTTAAATGTTCCCCACCTCAAATATCTGCAGTTTCTGTGAGATATTGAAATGCGGAAGCACAACTACAAAGTCAGGATAAGATGTGGAATGTTTCTGTTCTGCAAAAACTTTAGATACTGATAAGGATTGTATAACATAAAAACACTACTGATTTATTTTCAGGAATTTCATCTGTATTAACCCACCTAACCTATGACCAAGAATGATACTGTTTATATAAGAAGCCAACCATGTTTTTTTATTCATATACTATCCCTTAAAAATATTTTTTAAATTAACTACATTCATTTTTGGTTGAAAATAATTTTTGCAGTAGGATTTCTTTAAAATATGTTGGACCACCTGGTTTTCACAGCCTCTGTGTATAGTGTAAAGTGGCTGCCGGACAGGTCGTGGACGGGAGGTATGTGTCCCCGAAGTACCAAGCTTCGGTGATGTAAGACCCGGAAAAGCAGGCTCCAGCACACATAGTGCTGAGAGGAATTTAATGGGCCCGGATTGCATGGCCTGGTTTTATGAGCGGCTGAAAAAGCTGGGGGGGAACAGCTGCTTACTTACCTCCAGTCCAGGTCTTAGAAGGCTGATTTAAGACAGCTACGCCTGTCTCAGTCTGTCTGTGTGTGTTGGGAAAGGTGAGCAGACCTTGCATGTGCTCCTTAGACTCTGCAGGAGGCAGAGAAATGCACTTTCTTTAAATGGCTGAGGCTGTGCTGCATGGACTTGTTATTTTAGCTTTGTTCTGTTATTCCTTTTTGTGCCAGGAAAAGGCTGTTACTTTTGTTTCATCACTGGTGTATGGACTCCATATAAACCACGAATTTGTTTGAACCCGCGGACTGCATCACTGTGTGAACCCATGCCTACCTCCAACGTGGCTCAGTGAGTACAAATGCCTACAATTGGTGCTAGAAGCACGGGCACAGATCCCAAGAGGCAGTGTGACTGCTACAAGAAGACGTATATGTTCTGGGTGAAGCCGGCCATAAGCCAGCAAGTGTCGCCGGACAAAATGGAGGACCTGCTTAAACATTTGTTGCAGGCACAACAAGCACAGCACCAGCAGCAGTACCTGCAGAGCCAGCAGAGCATGCAGCAGGAAACAAATAAACTTCTGATGCAGCAGATCCAACAGCAGCAAAGACAAATCGAAATCTTGGCAGAGCAGATCCATGACAGGACGACCGCCACATCCTCAGATCCAGGTGATGACTCATACGTCAGGAAGACGGTAAGAAGAGCATTACAAAAGATGACCCCGGGTGATGACGTTGAGGCATTCCTGACAGTCTTTGAGAGGGTGTCAAAGCGGGAGAAATTGCCTTCAGAGCAGTGGGTGGAGGTACTGGCGCAAGCCCCAGAAGGCCTATTATGACTTGGCCTTGCAAGACGAGAAAGAGTATGCTAAGTTTAAAACTGAGATTTTGGCAAGCCTGGGAGTAGAGATGAGCGTTGTTCTACTCGAACTGTTCGCCAATCTCAAATTCGAGCTGTTTTGGGCGGTGTTCGAGCCGTTCGGCGAACACGAACAATTTGATAAAAATTCGGCTGTTCGAGGTTATGTTCGATAACTGTTCGTGCACCAAAATCATAACTGGATTTTTTCTCAGTAATGATGAAAATTAATGTTAATACGCAGTTTGAGTGTACAGCGGGGTGGGGGGAGGGGCAGGGGATGGATCTCTGCAGAAACAATGAAGATCTCCATTTTTTTTTCTCTTTCCCGCATTTGCAGTGGGGAGGTGCAATCTGTCAGCCTATCAGCAGCGCACACACGGAGCGAAGTGCTTTTTTTCACACAAGCAAGGGCATGTGTCATTGGCAGTGTATGTCACATGTCCTTGCCCTATAAGACCAAGCCATTTTCCCCGTCGCCACCATTTTCTCACTGCTGCAGCTGCGTGTTAGACGGCACCGCTGTTGCTGTGTGCGCTATACCTTGTTAATTTCAAGCCAATTTTCGCACAAATATACAGATAGCTTGGGAGTAGGGAATAGTTGTGATTGCAGTCCTTTTAAGGACTAGGTTACAGCATTTCCTACGACTTTTATCAGGGAGGTCTGTGCTCTTAAATAGATAGGTTGTGGGAGTAAAGACTAATTGTAATTGGAGTCCTTTTCAGGACTAGGTTACATCAGTTCCTATCAGTTTTTGCCAGGCAGGTCTGTGCCAGTGCTGTGCAAGTTTTTTCACAGCATTTGGCTGAATCTAGCAAAGCTAATCCTTTTTGGCCTATTGCAGAGTGTGTTAGTCAGTGGAGTAGCCTATCTGTGCTGCAAGATATACCACCTGTGTATAGAATACCAATTTTTTTACTGCACCTAGTAAAGTAAAATCTTTTGGGCATAGCATCATTCTATTAGTCCATCTATACTGACCTCCATCAGGTTGCAAATTAAAACTAATTTTTATCTGCATCTACAGTACCTCTGAAAAAATATTTGGGCTTCTAGCTGTGTGTGGGACTTGTTGTATTAGTCCATCTATACTGACCTCCATCAGGTTGCAAACTGAATATATTTTTTTCTGCATCTACCTCTGAAAAAATATTTGGGCTTCTAGCTGTGTGTGGGTCTTGTTCTATTAATCCATCTATACTGACCTCCATCAGGTTGCAAACTGAATATAATTTTTTTCTGCATCTAGCTCTGAAAAAATATTTGGCCTTCTAGCAGTGTGTCGGACTTTCTCTATTAGTCCATCTATACTGACCTCCATCAGGTTGCAAACTGAATATATTTTTTTCTGCATCTACCTCTGAAAAAATATTTGGGCTTCTAGCTGTGTGTGGGACTTGTTGTATTAGTCCATCTGTACTGACCTCCATCAGGTTGCAAATTAAAAATAATTTTTATCTGCATCTACAGTACCTCTGAAAAAATATTTGGGCTTCTAGCTGTGTGTGGGACTTGTTGTATTAGTCCATCTATACTGACCTCCATCAGATTGCAAACTGAATATATTTTTTTCTGCATCTACCTCTGAAAAAATATTTGGGCTTCTAGCTGTGTGTGGGACTTGTTGTATTAGTCCATCTATACTGACCTCCATCAGGTTGCAAATTAAAAATAATTTGTATCTGCATCTACAGTACCTCTGAAAAAATATTTGGGCTTCTAGCTGTGTGTGGGACTTGTTGTATTAGTCCATCTATACTGACCTCCATCAGGTTGCAAATTAAAAATAATTTTTATCTGCATCTACAGTACCTCTGAAAAAATATTTGGGCTTCTAGCTGTGTGTGGGACTTGTTGTATTAGTCCATCTATACTGACCTCCATCAGGTTGCAAACTGAATATATTTTTTTCTGCATCTACCTCTGAAAAAATATTGGGCTTCTAGCTGTGTGTGGGTCTTGTTCTATTAATCCATCTATACTGACCTCCATCAGGTTGCAAACTGAATATAATTTTTTTCTGCATCTAGCTCTGAAAAAATATTTGGCCTTCTAGCAGTGTGTCGGACTTTCTCTATTAGTCCATCTATACTGACCTCCATCAGGTTGCAAATTAAAAATAATTTTTATCTGCATCTACAGTACCTCTGAAAAAATATTTGGGCTTCTAGCTGTGTGTGGGACTTGTTGTATTAGTCCATCTATACTGACCTCCATCAGGTTGCAAATTAAAAATAATTTGTATCTGCATCTACAGTACCTCTGAAAAAATATTTGGGCTTCTAGCTGTGTGTGGGACTTGTTGTATTAGTCCATCTATACTGACCTCCATCAGGTTGCAAACTGAATATATTTTTTTCTGCATCTAACCCAGCCAATAGTTTTGGCCTAATACCACAGTTTGGCCACTCAGCTCTGCTCGGTTACCATCCATTGTTTTTTTGTGCAAACAACTCCAGAGTTGTGAATTAGTTAACCACCAAAATGAGTGGAAAAAGGCCTGCTGCTGGTGGAAAGGGGAATAGGCGTGTTGGGAAGGGGAAAAAAGGTTGTGTCCGTGGGGTAGGTGTTAAAGCAACAGTAACATCTGCAGAAGAAAGACCATCTTCCAGCCAAATTAAAATGTCTACTTCTTTTAGCGGACAATGTGATAAGATCCCTTTCTTTTTTGTCAGGGCAGGAACAGGTTGGCTCTGAGGACGACGGGTGTGATAACACACAGGGTGATGATGATGAGGTTGGAGATCCCATTTACTGTCAACCCACAGTCAGCCAAGAGATGAGGTCAGCAGAGGAGGTGGAGGAAGATGCTAGTGACGACGAGGTCAGGTTGCGCCTTCCTGGACAGAGACGTAGTACTGGAAGCACGTCAACAACTGCATCCTCAAACACAACTCTGCCTCTCACCACAAGTCGTGGTGGCTCTTCAGGTCGCATGGGTGCTAAGCCTTGCATAGCCTGGGCATTTTTTCAGATCAATAAAGATGACCCAACTCGTGTTATCTGTAACATTTGTCAGCAAAAGCTAAGTAGAGGCCAAAAAATACATAGTTTGAGTACTTCATGCATGAACCGGCACATGGACATGAAGCATAAGTTGCAGTGGGAAGCTCAGTGTGCTACAATGCGGCCTAGCCGGCCGGGCCAACCACCGTCTGCCATATCTTGTGCATCCGCGGCCTCTTCATCCTCTGTGACTGGGGGGACAGCAGTCACACCTGTTTTGGGGCGCAGACCTGCCACCTCTTTACCCCCAACAGCCAGCGTGATTGGCAGGTCATCATTTTCTTTGGAGGTGGTAACAGCAGCTGGTGTTGAGCGCTGTCCGACATCGATAGCACCACCTTTGGATCAAGGCAACCTAACATGTCCGCCTGCATCTTCCTCACAGACCGGCAGTTTGCCGGGGACACCCTTATCAACCCCGTCTAAGCACAATAGCCAGCCCTCGGTCCCTCAGATGTGGACAAGTAAAAGACCATTTCCTCCTAGCCATGAGAAAGCTAAGAGGTTGAATTTCACCATCTGCAAGCTCTTGGCTACAGAAATGCTGCCTTTCCGCCTGGTGGACACAGAGGATTTTCGAGACCTTATGTCCGTCGCAGTGCCCCAGTACCAGATGCCCAGTCGGCACTACTTCTCAAAGAAAGGTGTGCCTGCGCTCCACCAGCATGTCGCACACAACATCACCGCTTCTTTGAGAAACTCTGTGTGTGACAGGGTGCATTTCACCACAGACACTTGGACGAGTAGGCATGGACAGGGGCGTTACATGTCGCTGACTGGGCACTGGGTAACTATGGTGACAGCAGGACAAGGGGCTGCTGTCCAAGTCTTGCCGTCCCCACGAGTTGTGCGTCAATCCTCTTTATGTCAAAGTTCCTCCACTGCTTCTGCCTCCTCAACCTCCTCTCGGTCTTCCACCTGCACCCAAAGCCTGTCTGGTCATGCCACAAGCTTTCTAACTGCGCAGAAGGGATCCTGCACACCTCCTTACTATGCTGGCAGTAGGGCTCAACGTCATCAGGCGGTTTTTACATTGAAATGTCTGGGAAATGTGAGTCACACAGCTGAGGAGTTGTGGTCAGCTCTGGAGAACCAATTTCATGAATGGTTGTCTCCACTGGACCTGAAACCAGGGAAGGCAGTGTGCGACAATGCTGCAAACCTGGGTGCGGCCCTTCGCCGGGGCAATGTCACACACGTGCCTTGTATGGCTCACGTGTTGAACCTGGTTGTCCAGCAATTTTTAGCCCACTATCCCAGACTAGATGGCCTTCTGCAGAGGGCACGGTCGCTGTGTGCTCACTTCCGCCGTTCGCATCCCGCAGCTCAGCGACTTACATCTCTACAGAAGTCGTTGGGCTTGCCACTTCACCGGCTAAAATGCGATGTGCCTACCCAGTGGAATTCAACTCTGCACATGTTGCAGCGACTGTGGCAGCACCAACAAGCCCTGGTGCAATACGTTCTGACGTATAGCCTGGGCCAACGAGATTCAGAGGTGGGGCAAATCACGCTGGAGGAGTGGTCTCAGATCAGGGACCTATGCACCCTTCTGCACAGTTTTGAAATGGCGACGAAGATGTTTAGTGCTGACGATGCCATTATCAGCATTACTATTCCGGTGATTTACATGCTGGAGCACATGTTAAACAGAATTCGGAGTCAGGTGGTGGCACAAGAGGAGGTGGAGGAAGTAGAGGAGGAGGAGTTGTATGCGGAAGGGCTAACATCTGCAAGGTCCAGACGGTCGGCAGCACCAAGGCGGCAGGCATGTGAGGGTGGGGGAGAAGGTTTTTCCAGGGCGCATGGTAGCAGCCAAACTAGTGAGGAAGGTGCAGGAGCCCAGGAAGAAGTGGAGGACGAACTGATGGAAGACTCATCAGATGAGGGAGACCTTGATCACATTTCTGTTGTGCGAGGTTGGGGGGAGAGGACAGAGGAAGGAAGCATGATTGTTACCTCGCCACCAACACAACAGGGACTTGGTGCTCCTGGATGCGCAACACACATGAGTGCCTTCTTGCTGCACTACCTGCAACATGACCCTCGAATTGTGAGAATTAGAAATAATCCTGACTACTGGGTTGCCACACTGTTAGATCCCCGGTACAAAAGTAAATTTGCAGAAATTATTCCTGCCATAGAAAGGGATGCACGCATGCAGGAGTATCAGCAGAGACTGTTGCAGAATCTTACATGTGCTTTTCCACAAAATACCAGTGGTGCACGTAGTGAATCTCACAGTTCCAACTTGCCAACCGTGGGACCGTCAAGTGTTCAGCACTCAAACCGTAACAGAACCACAGTATCTGGTGGTAACATCAATTTTGCGGAATCATTTCACCACTTTTTTAGCCCATCCTTTGCAAGGCCACAGGAGACAAGAAGTCTGACACATAGTCAACGCCTAGAGACGATGGTACAGGAGTATCTCCAAGTAAACATTGAAGCCACGACTGTGTCACTGGACCCTTGCTCTTTTTGGGCTTCCAATCTGGATAAATGGCCGGAGCTAGCCACTTACGCCTTGGAGATCTTGTCATGCCCCGCAGCCAGCGTTCTGTCTGAACGTGTGTTCAGCGCTGCTGGTGGTGTGCTGACAGATAAGCGCACGCGGCTCTCCACTAATAATGTAGACAGACTCACGTTCATAAAGATGAACAAATCATGGATCCGAAATGACTTTTCTACCCCTGTGTCATCCTGGGGAGAGTAAAAGCTTGATGATTGTTTAAAATCACCCTACCAACCGTTTTAAGCTTTCAAATTACTAATCATGTTTATCTGTATCTTGACTGGAAAATAATTTGGGCTTTGTAGCAGTGTGCAGCACTGATCCTAATAGGCCATCTATAATAAGCTCCACCAGATTTAAAATTAAAAATAATTTTTAGCTGCATCTAGCCCGGAAAATAATTTTGGGGCTCCGAGATGCGCAAGACACATAAGTGCCTTCTTGCTGCACTACCTGCAGCATGACCCTCATATTGTCAGAATTCGAAGTAATCATGACTACTGGGTTGCCACACTCTTAGATCCCCCAAACTTTTCGATCAACCTTTTCATTTTAATAAAGACCAAAAAAATGGTCATTTTTGAAATTATAAGCATTAGCAGGTTGTTAGAAACTGAAATCAAACAGTTTTCAACTCAAAACTTTATTCTAGGTGATGTTACATTTTCACATAGGACCCCTTGTTCGAAAGGAGCTTCTGAACTCTCTCGTCCATTGAATTTGTCAGGTTTTGGATGGTTTCTGCTTCAATTGTTTTGCATGAGGACAGAATACCCTCCCAGAGCTGTTGCTTAGATGTGAACTGCCTCCCACCATCATAGACACTCCTTTTAATGATGCTCCAAAGGTTCTGAATGGGGTAGAGGTCAGGGGAGCATGGGGGTCACACCATAAGTTTGTCCCCTTTTATGCCCATATCAGCCAGAGATGCAGATGTTTTATGTGCAGCATGAGATGGTGCATTATCATGCAGAAAAATGATCTTGCTGTGAAATACACGGTTCTTCTTCTTGAACCATGGCAGGAAGTGCTGTTTGAGAAAATCCACATACATTATGGAGTTGATCTTTAGCGCCTTCAGGGATCCTAAAGGGGCCGACAATCTCTCTCCCCATGATTCCAGCCCAAAACATTACTCCACCTCCTCCTTGTTGGCGCTGTAGCCGTGTTTGCGTGGGGTGTCCATCAACCAGCCATCCTCCACTCCATCCATCTGGACCATCGAGCGCTGCATGGCACTCATCCGTGAACAAAACAGTTTTGAAATCAGTCTTCATGTAATGTTTGGCCCACTGGAGCCGTTTCTGCTTGTGTGAAGTGGATAGAGGAGGTCGACAGGATGGCGTATGCACAGCTGCAAACCTCTGAAGGACCCTGCATCTTGTTGTTCGGGGGACGTTGGAGGCACAAGCAGTTTCAAAAACTTGTCTGCTGCTATGACAAGGCTTTTTTGCCGCTGCTCTTTCAACCTGACGTAATTGCCTGTAGGAAAGAGTCCTCAATTTGCCCTTATCAGCACGCACACGTGTGTACTGTGAATCAGCTACATACTTCTTGATTGCCAAGACACTTCATCCTGATCATCGCACAATGTTGCTTGTAGTCATGCCTTGACCTAAACACTCCACAATTTGTTGCTTCTGAGCAGCCGACACATCCTTTTTCTTTCCCATTTTGGCAGAAAATGTAGGCTGCTGAATAATGTGAGAGAGCCTTCTTAAGTAGTCTTGCCTTTCATTGGACACACCTGACAAACTAATTAGCACTGGTGTCTGCAATTGCTTACAGTGATATAAAGAGCCCTGACACACATCACCATCAATGAGTTTAACTGACAAACAAACAAATTCTTCCCTTGTCACTCCTAAACACTTTTTGCATAATAATTTGGAACACAGTGTACATGTGCTTTTCCACAAAACACCAGTGGTTCACGTAGTGAATCTTACAGTTCTAACTTGCCAAACGTGGTCAGTATGGAGTTGTTCAATAAAGGGCCCAAAATTAAGATAACATAGATGGGAGAGGTCTCTATGAATAGGAATTCCTAAGTATTTGATACCCTGTGAGGGCCAGGCAAAGGGAAAGTTGGACTGGATGGAATCCTATATGGATTTGGGGAGGGAGACATCGAGGGCCTCAGACTTCGCTGCATTGATTTTAAAATTTGACCATGTAACAAAGTGATCTATTTCAGCCATAACAGCATGGATGGATATATGTGATTGAGTGATATATACTAGGACATCATCAGCAAATAGAGAGCACTTGTACTCGGTGCCTCCCACCTCAATCCAGCTAATATTGGGGTTATGGCGAATTGATGAGAGCAGGTGCTCCGTCACTAGGATGTATAAGAGAGGGGACAGAGAACATCCCTGCCTTGTCCCATTGCTGATTGTGAAAGGTGATGAAAATGTTCTGACGCGCCCCCTGGGCCTTGGGACACCCGGAGCCGGACCCTTTTTGGTGGATGCTGGTGGTTGTAGTCTCCGTGGCGGCAACCCGGTTCCGTGGCTCAGGGCGGTCAAACCAGTGGCGGAACTATTTATGTGGTTTTGATGTTTAAATGTCCGACTACGCCACCCGTGGATTGCGGTCAGAGTGAACCGCCGCTCCAGGGCAGACCGCTGAGGCTGGCGTTGTGGGTGCAGCAGAGCGTAGCATAACTCCCCATGGGAGGAGTATAGCCTCAGGGCAGTGTATGCGGAGAATGGGGGTGATGGTGCAGGGCAGCAGCAGTAATGACACGGAGTCAGTGATGCAGTCCAGGGCCTTTACTCACAGTTCTTATTATCCAGACCACGTCTGCAGGTAACGGCTGCCCACGTCGTACTGTGCTCACCAGGTGAGGGGCTCAGACAACTCCCAGATAACTTTGGAGCGCTTCACAGGACCCCCTTTGTGTGTCCTTTGTCTGGCCTTTCTTACCAACCCTTCTGTCCGGCTGCCTCGGGCCTCCTCTTGGTAAACTTGGCGCCAGTTTCCCTGACCCTATGTGGTGCCTTCCTAGCGGGTGTAGCGAGGGGCTGCGCCACATAAAATGTCACAGCCTCCTGTTTCTAGCTGAGGGTCGTTTCCTGCCTCCACTAGTTTCGGGGACCGGTCTCCCCCTTTGGCCTGACCCCTCCACGCAGGTGGATTCTGGCGTGCGGTGGCGACTCGCCCGTCCGCACCCCTGAGATCCCTTCGTTCCTCGTTCCTGGAGCCTTCTCCGCTCCTCTTCCTTCCTTCTCCCTCTTCCAGGCCTGGGCCTCTGTTACTAGGCTCGCCTCCGGAGCAGAGCTCATGCAGAGCCCCTGCTCCCTGCCACTTCTGCTCAGACTTCTCTGCACTGAACTAAGATGGTGCCCACCTTTTATACTCCCTTCTCAATGCACCCAGGAACTGCTTCCTCCCTGCTCCTGCACTACAGGGTTCCCCTTCCTCAGTGTTCCCTCCCCCCACTCCAGCCAGGGACAGGGACTGTCGTGCCCATCTCAGGGGCATATTGGTCGCCCTGCCCCACGGCAATGTGGTGTAATGCATGCAGGTGTCGGGTCCTGATCCACACTCCATCCTTACCTGAGAGTGAGATATCACACCTTTGGGTGAGGTGCAATACCTCTGTAGCAACCGAGCCCTCAGGGTGCTACAGTTCCATTTATCTTCAGCCTAGGTGACGTATTGCGATACAGGGCCGTGATTTTGGCTATAAAAGGGTCCCCTAGACCCCTACCCCAAGCTTTTTAAGAGAATCATATATGGCGTGCCAGGAGACTCTATGGAATGCTTTCTCAGCATCCAACGAGAGTATCTAATTACAAATATTTAACTGCATCTAGCCCAGGAAATACTTTGTGCCTAGTAGCAGGGTCTGCTAGTCAGCGGATTATCCCGGCTGTTAAGCAAGCTACACCACCTGTAGTTTGGACACTTAATTTTTTCAAAGGAAATGCTTCGGGACCACGGGATACTCAGTGAAGAGCATCAGGAGGCACCCCAAGGCATAGGGGCTGGGACTGGCAGTAGGATGCCTTGCGGTGGACAGCCGAGCTCGATCCTTATAAAAGCTTTTTAACTGCAGCAGCTTTAGTGGACGCTACTGGAGCTGGAATTACGCGGCTGCTGGCATGAGACTTGCCCTCCAATAGATCCTTGTAAATGGATTTAAAGTGTATTCATTCAAATTAGAGAGACAATTTAAATTAAAAAGCTTAGAGCTGCCTCCACCACAGGGGGGCTCGCTCGACCCACCAGCGGACAGGCACCAGTATTGGTAGAGGGGGGCTGGCCATCAGGGTTCACCGCGGCTCTGGCACAAACCCGGCGACACGGAGGTGGCACGGGCAGGAGCGGACTGGCCGTGTCGGCTTCTCACTTTTTGGATTTTAGAAGGGCATGACATGCCTATATCTGTGTCTCCCCCTCCTTTTACTCCTCCACCTCTTTTATTTTCGCATGACTATATGTACTTGTCACTTTTCCATGTGTTAGTTATGTCTTCTGAGCAGTTTGTCAGCTTTTGGACACCTTTGAAGGTGTTTTCTATGTGTTTCTATGTGTTTTTGTTTGCCTGCCATTGGTTTTAACGGTGTTCGAAGGTGTTCGACGAACAGTTCGGCGAACACACGGGTGTTCGACGAACCGAACCGAACTCGAACACTACGGGGGTGGCTCAACACTACCTGGGAGTGACTCTGACTGTCAGGGCGCAATGGGTGCACCACTGGGCCTATTGCAGTGACAAACCTCCCCGGTCCCAGATGTTCGACCTCCTACACCTGGTCCAAAAGTGGTTGCAACCTGAATCTTCCTCCCCAGCACAGATGGTGGAGAAGGTCGTTATAGACAGGTTTATACACTCTCTCCCGAAGTCGGTGAAATCCTGGGTTGCCCAGGGAGATCCCCATAATGCCGATGATTTGGTGGGGTTGGTGGAAAGATACCAGGCGGTTGAGAGTCCGTTGGGAAAACAAGGGGTCATAGCCTCTCAATACTGGGTTTCCCAAAAGGCGACGGACACCAAGAATAAGGGAGCTAGCGCCACACCTGGGGGGGCGTCCTAGAGTTCAGGGGGGGTATGAGTTGCTGCCCAAGGTTCTACCCCATAATATAGTGTGTTGGAGATGTCATACCCCTGGCCATATTGCCGCCCGGTGTCCCATAAACTCTGAGCCAATAGACTGCAACATGGGCCGGCGTTCATCCTATTTTGCCTACCCCTCCTGCAGGGGGGTTCCTCAACATGGCGAGGGCCCTCAGGCATGCTCAGTGTCAGTAAACGGGGTACAAGTCTCTGGACTATACGACTCAGGAAGTTTGGTGACCCTGATAAGGAGCACACTCCCTCATCGCCTGGTTCCTGGGAAGGTGGTGAGTGTCCGGTGTATCCATGGGGATGCTAAGAATTATCCTGTGGCCCAGGTGGATGTAAACATGGACTGTGGCACCACATCTCATGAAGTGGCGGTCGTTAAGGACCTATTGCATCCCATAATAATTGGACGTGACTTTGCATTATTCTGGGAAATGTGGGGGAAAACGGGGACACCTGGTTGCCCGGACGACAGCCAGATCGCCCCTAAGGAAACTTACCCACAGAACATGGTAGATGAGTTTCCCATGTGTGTGTTTGTGGGCGATGAGGATGAAGCAACATCCCCTGAGGCCAATATCCCTGAGCTGGAGGTGTCCAAGGGAAACTTTGGAACTGCCCAACTCAGGGATTTAACTCTGAAAGGGGCCTTTGAAATTTTTACTGTGTTAAATGGGGTACCTCAGGAACCGGGGGCTGACACTCGGTTCCCTCATTTTGCTGTGAATGGGTATTTACTGTACAGAGTAACCAAGCCAAGGGGTGAGGTAATAGAACAGTTGCTGGTGCAAGGGCCCTATAGATGCAGGGCGTTAGACATGGCTCATTCTCATGTGTTGGGTGGTCACCTGGGTGCAGACAAGACTCAGGAACGGATCCTCCAGAGATTTTACTGGCCAGGTTGCTATAGAGAAATAAAGAGTTATTGTTGTTCCTGCCCCACATGCCAGATAACCTCCCCAGTGGCCCACTTCCGTAGTCCCCTAGTGCCCCTACCCATCATCGAGGTTTCATTCGAACGCATAGCAATGGATCTAGTGGGGCCTCTGGTCAAGTCCGCCCAAGTGCATCAGTATATCCTGGTGGTATTAGATTATGCTACACGGTATCTGGAGGCTGTACCACTATGAAACTCCTCCGCCAAGTGTATAGCCCGGGAGTTAGTCCACATGTTTTCAAGAATGGGGTTGGTTAAGGAGATCCTAATAGACCAAGGAACTCCATTTATGTCGAAGGTCATGAGGGAATTGTGCAAGACATTGCAGATGGCACAACAGAGAACCTTCGTGTACCATCCCCAGACGGATGGACTGGTCGAGAGGTTTAACAAAACCTTGAAAGCAATGTTGAGGAAAGTAGTGGAAAAGGATGGCTGAGAATGGGACTGTCTGCTTCTTTATCTGTTGTTCGCCATCAGGGAAGTTCCCCAAACTTCCACAGGTTTCTCCCCGTTTGAACAACTCTATGGACGACACCCTTGAGGCCTCCTGGATGTGGCCAAAGAGTCCTGGGAAGCTGAGACCACTCCTTATAGGATCGTGGTGGAGCATGTTTCCCAGATGCAAGAGAGGATTGCCCACGTGATGCCCATTGTGAGGGAGCACCTCCTCAAGGCACAAGAGGCACAGTCCAGGGTGTATAATAGGTTGGCCAGGGTGAGATCGTTCAACCCAGGTGATCGAGTGCTTGTACTAGTGCTCACAGTAGAGAGCAAGTTCATGGCCAAGTGGCAGGGCCCCTATGAGGTGGTAGAGAAAGTGTGGGAAGTCAACTATAAAATTCACCAACCGGGGAAGAGGAAGCCCTACCAAATTTACCATGTTAACTTGATTAAGCCATGGAAAGATAGAGAGCCCGTGGAAGCTCCCTGTTTAGTGGCTGAGGCTGAGGCCAATGTGAAAGAGGTCAAGGTGGCAGAGTCACTGTCACATGCCCAAAAGCAACAGTGCAAAGAGTTACTACAGCGAAATAAAGACCTGTTTTCGGAGTTGCCTGGACTCACTCAGGTCATAGAGCATGAGGTTCTCACAGAGCCTCATGTTCGCGTCAATCTAAAATAATACCGAATCCCCGAGGCCCGCAGAGAGGTGATCTCAAAGGAAGTGAGGCGGATGCTTAACCTGGGAGTCATTGTAGAGTCCAAAAGTGGATGGTCCAGTCCTATAGTCTTAGTGCTGAAAACAAATGGGGAATGGCGGTTTTGCAATGACTATAGGAAGCTGAACGAGGTCTCGAAGTTCGACACCTACCCAATGCCTAGGATAGATGAGGTTAACGAAAGGCTAGGACCCGCTTAGTACATCACCACTCTGGACCTCACCAAAGGATATTGGCAAATTCCCCTGTCCAAAGAGGCCAAGGAGAAGACAGCCTTCTCGACGCCAGATGGATGTTATCAATATGTCAGGATGCCGTTTGGGTTACAGGGAGCTCCGGCCACCTTCCAGAGAGCCATGGACTGGATCTTAGCACCCCAAAAAAAGTATGCAGTGGCCTACCTAGATGACATCGTCATATTCAGCCAGGACTGGGAAAGTCATCTGGACAAAGTCCAAGCCATACTTGATGCCCTAAGGAAGGCAGGCTTTACTATCAACCCGAAGAAATGTGCCATGGGGATGGAGGAAGCCAAATACCTAGGGTACGTGGTTGGTAGAGGGGAAATAAAACCACAAATAAATAAGGTTGAGGCGATCCTGAACTGGCCACAGCCCCCCTCGAAGAAACATGTCAGGGCGTTTCTAGGCATTGTGGGCTACTATCGAAGATTTGTCCCTAACTTTGCCTGATAGCATCCCCACTGAAGGATCTTCTGAAAGGAACGAAGCCGGCTATGGCCAAGTGGTCCCCGGAAGCAGAAACGGCCTTCCAGGAATTGAAACTGGTCCTCTGTAAACAGCCAGTCTTAGTAGCGCCCAACTTCTCCATGGAGCTTGTGGTCCAGACGGATGCATCGGATGTCGGGCTGGGAGCAGTCTTGTCCCAGGAGATTAACGGAGAAGAACACCCTGTAATATACCTCAGTCGGAAGCTCTCCTCTTGTGAGAAGAACTACTCCATTTGTCCATTAAGTGGGCGTTAGACATTCTGAGGTATTACCTGTTAGCTAGAAGGTTCAGGTTAGTGTCAGACCATGCCCCACTGAGGTGGATGTGAGAAAGGGAGGGGAACAATGCTAGAGTGACTAGGTGGTTCCTGGCTCTACAAGATTTTAGTTTCCGGGTAGAGCATAGGCCTGGGAAACAACATGGGAATGCTGATGCCTTGTCAAGGGTTTATTGTATGGTGACAGAAGGTGCCAAGTCAGGATAAGATGTGGAATGTTTCTGTTCTGCAAAAACTTTAGATACTGATAAGGATTGTATAACATAAAAACACTACTAATTTATTTTCATGAATTTTATCAGTATTAACCCACCTAACCTATGACCAAGAATGGTACTGTTTATATAAGAAGCCAACCATGTTTTTTAATCACATACTATCCCTTAAAAATATTTTTTAAATTAACTACATTCATTTTTGGTTGAAAATAATTTTTGCAGTAGGATTTCATTAAAATATGTTGGACCACCTGGTTTTCACAGCCTCTGTGTATAGTGTAAAGTGGCTGCCGGACAGGTCGTGGACGGGAGGTATGTGTCCCCGAAGTACCAAGCTTCAGCGATGTAGGACCTGGAAAAGCAGGCTCCAGCACACATAGTGCTGAGAGGAATTTAATGGGCCTGGATTACAGGGCCGGGTTCTACGAGCAGCTGAAAGAGCTGGGGGGGACAGCTGCTCACTTACCTCCAGTCCAAGTCTTGGAAGGCTGATTTAAGACAGCTGCGCCTGTCTCAGTCTGTCTGTGTGTGTTGGGCAAGGTGAGCAGACTTTGCATGGGCTCCTTCGACTCTGCAGACCGTGCTGCATGGACTTGTTATTTTGAGCTTTGTTCTGTTATTCCTTTTTGTGCCAAGAAAAGGCTGTTACTTTTGTTTCCTCACTGGTGTATGGACACTAAATAAACCACCAGTTTGTTTGAACCCGTGGACTGCATCACTTTGTGAACCCATGCCTACCTCCAACGTGGCTTAGTGAGTACAAATCCCTACAATAGTAATACATAATAGCCTGCAGAATTAATTAAGAGTGTATTTGTCAGTGATTTCCTCTAATGGTATGTTCTATAGTCTTTATCTCTCCTTTCCTGAGCAATCTTCTAAGTTGATTTATGACCCGTTCAAAACTGAACTTTGAATTTCTTCATAAATCAGCCTAGAAGATGTTTGAAGAATAACATGTAATTTTAATTTTTATTTCATCAATTAATAGTACAACTGAAAACAAATAACTTTGTAATATATCTTATCTGCTTCTTTCTCCTCTGGGACTGATTCTTCGCTCTCAATTCTGGGGTAAAATCTGTACTCAGTGAAGACAGATTTTCCCATAACTGAGATACACGATGGCAGTTGGTGCTTTTACAATTCTATGGAGAGGGGAGGAGCTAGAAGCTGACACAGATATTCAGCTTCAAGTTCTCCTTAAACAACAGCTATAGTTCTCCATTGATCTCTATGAGCACCAACTGTCATCAATCTCAGTTATGGGAAAAAATCTGTGTTCACTAAAGACAGATTTTACCCTGAATTATCAGATTTTACCTATGAAAAGATCAGTCCAGGAGAAGAAAAAAAGCAGATTTCTCTGATAAGATATATTAGAAAGTTTCTTATCTACACATATAATATTAATTTATGACCTAAAAATTAAACTAATAGTTACTCTTTAAAGAGAGATAATTGTTAGGTTCTATGACTGATACACTGCTAATTCATTCTGCAATCTTCTATGTACTGTGATAACTTGAGGGTGTAGAAGTTAAATGGTTCAATATATTATAAATTAAAACTTTACTGCAAAAAATATTTTAAGTCCAAAAAAAAACTCCTCCAATTGTGTCCAAATGTTTTAGCATTAACGATCTTCACTCTACATATGTTCTAAACAAGCAACACTACTAAATAGGGTTGAGCGAGTATGTTCTGTCCTAGTACGCTCGGGCCGAGCTCCGAGTATTTACAGCTGCTCGGCGATATGGTTGAATCGCTCCCATGTGCATGATTTGCGACTGTTTGACAGCTTTATTACATGTGAGGAATGTCTATTTCTTACACATTCCTCACATGTAATAAAGCTTTCAAACAGTTGCAAATCATGCACACGGGAGCGATTTAACCTTATCACCGAGCAGCTATAAATACTCGGAGCTCGGCCCGAGCATACTCGCCGAAAGGGTTAACAGAACATACTTGCTCATCACTACTACTAAAGCAATATTTTAGAGAGGCAACATTAGGTTTATTGCTCAAATGACATGCTTGTCTCTAAGAACAATGTTCACTACATCCCACCAGCCAGGTACTGAATGCTAACAGAATTAACAGCTCGAA
Organism: Phyllobates terribilis; assembly: GCF_046119375.1. Lineage (NCBI taxonomy): Eukaryota > Metazoa > Chordata > Amphibia > Anura > Dendrobatidae > Phyllobates > Phyllobates terribilis. Next base: position 369,009,662 of record NW_027362767.1, read on the forward strand.
AACACAATTCCCCAGGTACACATGATTTGAGTGAACTCTGTACTGAAAATATATACTTGGGAAGAAATTGGAAAAAAATATGTTTATTGTTACCTGGCAGCCAACAGTTCTGCTTCTGTCCATAAAATATGGATTTTTGTGTTTTAGCAATAGAGGTCAGAGGACAAGAAAACAATGAGCCCTGCTTGACAGGTTTTTTGATTTGCAATTATTTTACTTAGAAATATCACACAGCTACAGAAATTTTATAGACATATTGTATTCATATTGCAGGCTTTATGAGCATGGCTATGTAGCCTTCATCCGTTTTACATACACTAGCGTTCAAAAGTTTGGGGTCATTTAGAAATGTCATTATTTTTGAAAGAAAAGCACATTTTTTTTCAATGAAACTAACATTAAATGAATAAGAAATACACTCTATACATTGTTAATGTGGTAAATGACTATTCTAGCTGCAAACGTCTTGTTTTTATTGCAATATCTACATAGGTGTATAGAGGCCCATTTCCAACAACCACGACTCCAGTGTTTTAATGGTACATTGTGTTTGCTAGCTGTGTAAGAAGGCTAATAGATGTTTAGAAAACCATAGAAAACCCTTGCACAAGTATGTTAACCCAGCTGAAAACGGTTTGGCTGATTTCAGAAACTATAAAATTGACCTTCCTTTGAGCTAGTTGAGAATCTGGAGCATTACATTTGTTTGTTCTATGAAACTCTCAAAATGGCCAGAAAAAGAGAACTTTCATGTGAAACTCGACAGTGTATTCTTGTTCTTAGAAATGAAGGCTATTCCATGCGAGATGTTGCCAAGAAACTGAAGATTTCCTACAACGGTGTGTACTACTCCCTTCAGAGGAGAGCACAAACAGGCTCTAACCAGAGTAGAAAGAGAAGTAGGAAGCCCCGCTGCACAACTGAGCAACAAGACAAGTACATTACAGTCTCTAGTTTGAGAAATCAACGCCTCACAGCTCCTCAACTGGCAGCTTCATTAAATAGTACACGCAAAACGCCAATGTCAACGTCTACAGTGAAGAGGCGACTCTGGGATGCTAGCCTTCAGGGCAAAGTGGCAAAGAAAAAGCCATATCTGAGATTGGCTATTAAAAGGAAAAGATTAATATGGGTAAAGGAACACAGACACTTGACAGAGGAAGGTTGGAAAAAAGTTTTATGGACAGACGAATCAAAGTTTGAGGTGTTTGGATCACAGAGAAGAACATTTGTGAGACGCAGAACAACTGAAAAGATGCTGGAAAAGTGCCTGACGCCATCTGTCAAGCATGGTGGAAGTAATGTGATGGTCTGGGGTTGTTTTGGTGCTGGTAAAGTGGGAGATTTGTACAAGGTACAAGGTAAATGGGATTTTGAATAAGGAAGGCTATCACTCCATTTTGCAACGCCATGCCATCTATCTGTAATGGAGTTGCCAGCACAGTCACCAAATCTCAACCTCATTGAGCTGTTGTGGGAGCAGCTTGACCATATGGTACGCAAAAAGTCCATCAAGCCAATCCAACTTGATTGGTCGGGGCCGGCCACCGCGACCAATCAGCAGAGCGGGGTTTAAATTTGCCGCCCATATTGATGATTGGTCGGGGCCGGCGGCTGCAACCAATCAGCGTCGTATTAGTGAGGACTGGGGAGCGGCGCTGCCTGTGCAGGTACTTCCGCTGCGAGCAGCTGGGAGATGAGCGGCTGCTCGCAGCAGAAGCATCCCGACCGGCGGCGCTGCTCCTCGGTCCTCCGTTCACACTTGCCGTCGGGAGATCATAGCGCTGTTTAAATTAGGCGCCAATCTCGCTGATTGGTCACGGTCGGCTGACGGCCGCAACCAATCAGCAGAGCGTTGCTTAAATTTGGCGCCAACCTCACTGATTGGTCGAGGCTGGCGGCCGCAACCAATCAATAGAGCGTTGTTTAAATTTTGCGTTAATCTCGCTCATTGGTCGTGGTCGGCTGTCATCCGCGACCAATCAGCAGAGCGTTGTTTAAATTTGGCGCCAATCTCGCTGATTGGCCGCGGCTTCCATCCGCGACCAATCAGCAGAGCGTTGTTTAAATTTTGCGCCAATCTCGCTGATTGGTCACGGCTGGCAACCGCGACCAATCAGCGGAGCGCTGTTTAAATTTGGCGCCAATCTCGCTGATTGGTAGCGGCTGGAGTCCACGACCAATCAGCAGAGCGTTGTTTAAATTTGGCGCCAAGCTCGCTGATTGGTCGCGGCTGGTGTCCGCGACCAATCAGCACAGCAGTGTATAAATGTGGCGGCAAGATCGGTGATTGGTCGCGGCCGCTATTTAAATGTGGCACCCAAATCGGTGATTGGTCGCGGGAGGAGAGCGCGACCAATCAGCGATTCGTATTGGTGAGGACCGGGGAGCGGAATCGTATTGGTGAGGATCGGGAAGCGCCGCTGCCTGTGCGGATACTTCCGCTGCGAGAAGCCGGGACATGAGCGACTGCTTGCAACAGAAGTATCCCGACCCGCTCATGTCCCGGCTTCTCGCAGCGGAAGTATCCGCACAGGCAGCGCCGCTGACATCCATGCGCCTAGGGTGTGAAGGGATGACCGGGGAGCGGCGCTGACATCCAATTGGTCGCGGCCGCTATTTAAATGTGTCGCACAAATCGGTGATTGGTCGCGGTCTTGGCCCGCGACCAATCACTGATCTTGCCGCAAAAGTTAAACACTACTGTGCTGATTGGTCGCGGACGCTGCCCGCGACCAATCACCGATTTGGGCGCCAAATTTAAATATCGGCCGCGACCAATCACCGATCTTGGCTCCACATTTAAACACCGCTGTGCTGATTGGTCGCGGACGCTGTTTAAATGTGGCGCCAAAATCGGTGATTGGTTGCGCCCGGCGTCGGCGACCAATCAGCACAGCGGTGTTTAAATGTGGAGCCAAGATTGGTGATTGGTCGCGGCCGATATTTAAATTTGGCGCCCAAATCGGTGATTGGTCGCGGGCAGCGTCCGCGACCAATCAGCGCAGCGGTGTTTAACTTTTGCAGTAAGATCAGTGATTGGTCGGGTCCGTCCCGCAGATGGGTCCGGCGGTCGAGGTCCTTCTGCTGGTAATGGCCGGGAGATGAGCGCCTCGCGCCGGTCATCTCCCGACTGCATCGCCGCTGAGCGCCGTCCCGCAGATGAGCCGCTAACGGCCACCATCTTTTTTCACAAATCCCGCGGCGCTGATTGGCCGCTGCCGGACCAATGAGCGACGCGGGATTTCCAGGACAGACAGACAGACAGACAGACGGGATTAGACGATTATATATATATAGATTAACATTGATTATCATAACCGTTTCACGTCTTACCTATTGATATGGTCCACACAGCAGCAATCTTCATCATAGCTTTAGTGCGGGAATTGAAGCGGCTGTGCTCTATGGGGTTACGTATTGCTACATACCGATCAAGAGAGATTGCACAGAGATGCATGATCGATGCAGTCGAAAATAACACATCCAAGGAGATCCAAACCGGACACAGCTTCTGTGGCAGAGGCCAGACATAATCTGCAGGAAGATATAGAATAAATAATCAAAACCAATCATTATAACAACTATGCTCTCACCTATCTCTTTGTTATACAATATTTACAATGTTGTTTTTTTTTAGTTTAATCATATATATTATGTTATGAAAATTGGCGTTCACATCTAAAGAGAAAATATAAATTTAGATTGAGAAACAAAACTTCTGTAATTTAAAATATAATGAATATAGTTTTAACTATAATAAATATGGTATGTAAAGTTACAGTAATTATACAATAGAATATTCCTTAACAGGGATATTTTCCTTTAAGTATTTAAAACAAATACTCAATAACAAAAATTGAAAAACACATTTTAAAATTTCCTACATGAAGGGTTTGTTCACTTTATCTTAACAAATCTGTTGGGAGCAGGATTTGGCGGCACTTACTATTTTAGATCGGTTACAGGTTCAGCACATATTTTTATAACAATTTGTTAAACAAGCAGCTTTTTTCACTAAAGAAATGTGGAAAAGCGGAAAATAGTCCATTTGCAACTGTGCACAAAATGTATGAAAAACATGAGATGTTTTGATGAGTTTGACACAAAAAAGTCAGCGAATAACAAAAATTGCAAAAAGAAAAGTGGCCTAAAAATGCAATTAATGTGAACCTTTTATTCCCCGTTTACCTTTATTATTCCTTCTTAAACTTAAGCAGCGATTGATCATTTGCGTTTTTTTTTTAAGTCACCTTTCTTTTTTGTCTTGTGGTATTTGTTGATGTTTTTTTCATCAAATGATTCCAAATGGGGCACTTGGTTCACGAATTTTGCCCAATCTTCATAATGCTTTTAACTTTTGCCTTAAACCTTTTTTCAACTTTTTAGCTCAAAAAGTTAAAGATTTCCCAAAATGGCAAACAAAATAAATATGGATTGCATAAAATCACTTCATACAGAACCTGGAGAATTTTTATGTTAAATTTTGCAACAAATTTTTCAATCAATTTTGCGATTTTTAGAAAAGTGATAAGTGGTGAGTCAAGGAAAAACCTTTGGAAACCATAAATTCTGCCCATAATGATGCACATTGGAAAAAAAAACACATAAAAAACAGACTTAAAATCGACACAAATGTAAAAATGAATATGGCGCTACATGCAAACAATGAGTTTTTGCAGCTCATTGTCTGCTACAATAACCAGTGTGTTGGTATAAAAAAGGTGCATAACATACAGCGTTTGTGCTGCTTTTTTACATGCAATTATGATGCATTTTTACTGACGCCTTTTTCCCATCCATTAGAATGGGTGATAAAAGCTGTAAAAGCGCTGAAAGAATTTACATGACTCAGATTTGTATAATGCTGTGACGGTTCAAATCAGCAAGGAAAAAAAAAATTAGCAGCATGTGCATGAGATTTCAGAAATTTAATTCACTTTTGCTGGTACTGTAAAACACTGCGTTCTTTTTCACAGAAAAAAAAACTACTCAAAAACGCAACTTCTGAACAAGCCCTAAAACTTGGAAAAAAAACAGACACAAATGTAATAAAAAACAGTTTGTTAGTGTTCCTATAGTTGTCAATCTGTATTTTTTACGATCAAAGCAAAATTTACACCGTTATTTTTTCTTTCTTTAAGATTAGCCAGGAATTTAATAAGATGTATGTAAAACATTGAGCCTATAATTAATCAAAAACAGTTTAGCATTACTGTTCCATAAAATAGGGATTAAAAGATTTTCAATTGGAGTGCACAGTTTAATCAGTAAATCCGCTTCTTTGAGGCTGGGCCAGTGACTCACTGTAATACCATCCTGGCCTTTCGAGTCCTGTAGAGGTTAAGTTTCAGCGTCCTGCAGAGAGAAGACATTTCTGATAGACGGAAGCTTCCGAGCTGCTTTATGGTAATAATAAACCAAATTCAAAATCCTTTAGTTCAGATTATAATTCTAGAGCGGTCACTTGTGCCAAATCAGACATATCGATGCACTTTAGTAAAACGAAGGGTAAATGAATGAGAAAGCATAATTATATTTACCTTCAATAATAATAAAAGATAAGTCGGCCAGATCTTGATGGCAGAAGAGTGTCTATGAAATACAGCATTCTGTAACTGTATCGTTAACACAACACAACGGGAATGATTTACTACTCTCGTCTAATATTTAGCCCCTTGAATATGGCTATTTTTCATGTTTGTGTTTTCTTTTTTTCTCCTTGTTGTTCAAGAAACATAACATCACTATTTTTCTGTTGACATGGCTTGTTTTTGTGCGGAACAAGTTGCAGTTTTTAATGCCACCATTTATTTTGCCATATAAGGTAGGAAAAGTAGGAAATAAACCCCATTAGGGATAGAATTGAGAAAAAAAATCATCTAAAATGTTGCCATAATTTTTTGGGTCTTGTTTTTATAATGTCCACTATGCAGTAAAAAATGATCTGGGGTAATTTTTGGTCACTATTGTAAGGGAATGTGCAAATAAATTATTCAAGACAGGCGTAATGCATGTTAACACTACACCAGTCTTGTTGGAGTACAAGAAGCATCGAATTCATTAAGAGGTCTTCGTGCGCCACACCTTCATGCTCTATGCCAGAAATGCTTCTCCAGTCAAAGACTTGTGTAACTTGTGTAACATTTTTGGCATAAAAACCCAAACACTTTTCATGAATCGGATAGGCAGGTATGACCACGACGTGCCTGCCCTGGCTTAAAGGCTGGACATTTTGGATAAGTAACATCCAGCCGACATGCTGTTTGTGATTTTGGATTACTGCATCTTTAGGTAGGAACAACTTACTACTTACATGGAGAGTTTCTTCAGTTACACTACAGCGCAGTTTGCAACTTTGATTTTTACTTCAGGAAGAACACTGCTTCAAAAGCTATGCGGGTACACCAGTGTCTAAAAGAAGTCAGGTGCACAGACCCTTATGGTGATATTAAATTTATTTAAAAAATTTCCACTTTGATTTTTTTTCCATTTCCCCGCTCACCATATGGAATAAATAGGTAAATATTTTATTGGCTCAGATCATTCTGAGTTCATTGACATAAAATATTTAATTACATTTTTTTAGATTTTTCTATCTGCATTTGGGAAAAAGGGGATGGTTTTATAATAATTTTTTTTCAAACTTATAATATATTTAGATTTGTAATAATTGCCCTCTTGAGACTTGAACCTGCGATAGCTCAATCACCTACACAATATACTGAAATACTATAATAATGCAGTGTATTGTAAAATTGATGAACTCTTTTAAAGCTCAGCCACAGCGTAGCCGCAGGATGGACTTCATGGGTCCAGTAACATGGCAGACACAGAGACCTTTGGTACATCTCCAGATGTCATTGCAGCCTAAAGTCACAACTCTCTCCTTAGTTTTCTTAGGTCTATGTTCAGTGTGATGCAGATCATGATACCAAACAGCACAGTGACTACTTTGTAGACAACTGTGATGCTAATTACAGAACACACCTTAGTTTAACATGTCCCTATGGCCAATTTATTTTCAATTTTCTCTAGTGGAAAGACAAAAAAGTAAAAATATCAGGCTAAACCTGATAAACAGCTGATTGGTGGGGCGTTTGGCAGTCAAATTCCAACCAATCGAATATTTACTGGTTATCCCAAGAATATGTAACATAGGTAACCCTTGAAGAGCAGTTTCACCAGCATTGTGTTCCTAAAACATGTCATGTCCTTTGATTACTGATGATCAAGCATACTCGCAAGTACATGGTATTCGCCCGAGCATCTCAGTACTCAAGATGCTCGAAGCTCGCCGAGTACTTGCGAGATGCTCGGGCAGATGCTCGGGTCCCCTCCCTGCATGTATGGCGCTCTTTAGAGCGCCAATGAACATGCAGGGATTGGCTGCCACTCACTGTAATGCCACAGCCATGTTGGTTGTGGCATTAAAGTGATTGGCTGGCCGCACAGCATCATCAGGTCTATATTAGACCTGGCGCCTCTGTGCTCGTCTGTCTACTCCGCAATCAGGCAGTGTAGGGAGAGGTGCTGCTGAGCTAGGGAGAGATTTTGTTGTGTATTAGGTAGTGTAGGGATAAAACAAGTACATTACACATATCCATCTCAACAAACAGTTCTTCTGAGGACTAATCCATCTGCAGAGATATCAGGCAGGCAGTGTATATAGGCAGGCAGGCAGTGTATATAGCACAAAAGGGCCCAAGTTCTGCCTTCTGCTGCTGTTAGATATTTCTAGACATAGGCCCAGGGGCCAGGAATAATTTTTTTTGGATCTTAATCCTCGTTATTTGCTTAAAAAGCAATCCAGAGAACACCATTTTTCTGCTCCATTCGCTTGTTGGCACTGCAGAATATAGCCACATCCTTTCCATATTACAGCGCTAAAAATCCAGCTATTTAAAACTGTGGTTTGCCCGTCACATGGATCACATATAATTGCGCTGAAAATGCTGCCATTTTTGGCCTCCATTCAATTTTTTCTTCAGTGTGTCAGCAAAGATTTTGACACCGGTTTGCTGTTCAAAATAGTTACCTACAGGCCAGGTATTTAAAACTGTGGTTTCTCCATCACACGGATCACATATAACTTCGCTCTAAATTCAGCCATTTGTAGTGAGCGTGGGAGATATTGTCCTCCATTTAAAATGGGCAAGGCGCGTAGCAAGGGACGGGGAACTGGACGTGATGGTGATGGTGATGGTGCATGCACGGGCAGAGGCCGAGGCTGTGGGCAAGCTGAAATTGTGCCACAACAAACACCCACATCTTCTCGCCCGACCTTCCCATCCCAATTCCTAGGGGACCGCAGCACACCACTATTAAACCCAGAGCAGTGTCAAAAGGTTGTTGGTTGGATAGCGGATAATGCTTCCAGACACTTTCCCACCACCACCACAACCCTGTCTTCCACACGGTCAAGTCTCAGTAGCTGTGAGTCTGGACTGCATATTCCTCACCCTGATCCTCCTTCCTCCCACCATGCCGAGTGCCTGGAGACAACTGATACCACACTTGGACACTCTGAAGAGCTGTTCACTTTTCCATTTATAGATTCGGGCCTGTCGCCCGGTTCACTTGAAGCGGGGCAAGAGGAGATCGCATGTAGCGATGCCAAAATATCTGAGCAGCCACAGTCACACGAAGGCGACGGTGGAAAAGGGTCACAAGAGGTGGACGATGATGAGACACAATTGGCAGAAAGTCAGGAGGAGGACCAGGGTGCGGAAGTGGAAGAAGAGGTGATGATGATATAGTAATTGACCCAACTTGGCAGGAGGACATGCAGAGCGAGGACAGCAGCACACAGTGGGAGGGAGGCAGAGCACCCCAATAGGCAGGAAGAAGCAGTGTGGTGGCCGCAGACAAAAGGTAGGCAACCGTTCCCCGTAAGACCAATACGAAGGAAGTTGCCAGTACAACTGTTAGATCTTCCCGAGTCTGGTTGTTTTTTAAAGACTCTGCCAATAACCGCAAAGAGGCCATTTGCACCACCTGCCAGGCCAGCATCAGCAGGGGTGGCAAAACTAGCAGCCTGACCACCACCAGCATGATCAGGCACATGGCAGCAAAGCACCCAACTTTGTGGGACAAACCCCAGGGTCCAGGAACAGTGTCTGCGGGTGGCACCATTACTTCTTCCGCTGTTGTGCATGCAAGCCAATCCCCTGTCCATGGTGCATGCGAAGATGCTTCCTGCCCTGCACCTGTCACTGCACACTCTCAAGTAGCAGCATCTGGAAGCACGCCCACGTCCTTGTCCCAGCGCAACGTTCAGTTGTCCATACCCCAGTCCTTGAAACGCAAGCGCAAATATGCAGCCAACGCCCCATGGGCCACACTACTAAATTCCCACATTTCACGACTGCTTGCGTTTGAAATGTTGCCTTTTAGGCTCGAGGAGACTGAAGCATTCCGCAACCTGATGGCGGCGGCCATCCCTCGGTTCTTGGTCCCCAGCCACCACTACTTCTCTTGGCGTGCCGTAGCCGCATTACACAAGCACGTGTCCAAAAACATTAGCCATGCCCTCAACAACGAAGTTACCAGGAAAGTCCACCTAACCACGGACACGTGGACCAGTGCTTGTGGGCAGGGAGGTACATATTGCTGACCGCACACTGGGTTAACATAGTGGAAGCCGAGGCCCAGTCGGACCTTGGGTCGGAACACGTCCTCCCGACGCCAAGAATCGCAGGCCCTATGTCAATCAGGGTTGCCCCCACAGTGTAAAGGTCCTGCACCTCATCCTCCTAAGCTTCCTCCTCCTCTTCAGCCTCCATCTCCGAAATGACCACATCAGTCACAAGCTGGAAGCACTGCAGTACTACCTCAGCCAAGCAGCAACAGCCTCTGCTGAAGCTAATATGCTTAGGTGACAAACCGCACAATGCTGAAGAGTTGTGGATAGCTCTGAAAGAGCAGGCAGATCTGTGGCTCACACTGCTGAACCTCCTGCCAGGCATGGTCGTGTGTGACAATGGCCAGAACCTGGTGGTGGCTCTGAGGCGAGGCGAGCTCACACACGTACCATTCCTGGCCCATATGCTTAACCTCATGCTTCAGCAATTTCTCAAATCCTACCCGGAGCTACCGGATCTGCTTGTTAAAGTACTCAGCCTGTGTGCCCATTTTAGAAAGTCACCTACAGTTTCCGCCACCCTTGCCGTGTTTCAGCAGTGTTTGGAGCTTCCGGCTCACAGACTGGTGTGTGATGTCCCCGCGTGTTGGAACTCTACACTGCAGATGGAGGGAAGGATTTGTGAGCTGAAGAGGGCAGTTGTTGAGTACCAGCATCAACAAGGCCATCTGTATTCAGTTCAGACTCCACACATAATACCTCAGGAGTGGACATGGATGTCAGACATATGTACCATCCTCCAAAACTTTGAGGACTCTACTAAGATGGTGAGCGGCGATGACGCCATAATTAGCATCACCATCCCTTTTCTCTGTCTTCTGGAACGCTCTCTGCTCACAATCAAAGAGGATGCATTTCAGGCAGAGCATGATGAGATGGAGCAAGGAACCATACAGGGTGATTATGTTAAGATCTATTTTGTTTTACTATCGGCCAGCTTGTTGTGGTTTGCTGGCTTCCAGTCTTTTCCTCTGGTGCTGGGTTTCTTGGTCACGTGATCTCTGCACTCTTTATTACCCAGCACCTGGCCCCATTCCCTGCTGAACATCAGTGTTGCAACGCTCGTGCTCTGGCTAAGTAGCCTTGTTTAGTTCTACTTGCTTTGGACTATTGTACTCCTGGGACTTCTTGTTCCACCAGTTTGGTTTCCTCTATTTTTTTTTTCTGCAACTAACTTTTCTGTTAGAAGGTCTCCTGCTTTTGCTCCCAGTCATTAGATCTTTTAGGGACCCTTTTCGCCGTTCTACAGGTCTTCGTTTGAGTTCAGTGCAGGAGCTTCGGTGGGGCTATTCATAAGGAATAATGCACCCACCCCAGCGTAGGGTTAAGCTGAGTCTCAGTGCAGGGACAGCTTTTCCCTCCTATTCCTTAGTTCTAAGTTGCATTACATAACAGATTACACACAGCCCAGCCTCATCTCATCCCAACGTGGATTGGGTGAAAATGAGGAGGAGGAGGAAGAACAGGAGCTAGATTCATACGCTATAGATGGTACTACCTGCACAACTGTCATACCGTCTGTTCAGCGTGGATAGCCAGAGGACAGAGAGGAAGAGGAGGAGAGCATGGTCAGTCATCCTCTTGGTGAGGACACGGAAGTCTTGCCTGTTAGCAGTCTGGCACGCATGGCTGAGTTTATGTTACGCTTCCTTTCCCATGACCCTCGCATTCTCAAAATTTTGGGTGACAGTCATTACTGGTTGGTGACACAAGGAGAACTTTATATCTCTTATTCATGAGGCGGACAGGTCTGCAAAAATGGGGCAGTACCAGAAGGCCCTTGTTGCGGAACTATTAAAAAAATTCCCATCTGAAAACGCTGGCGGCAGAGGTCACACTTCGTTGGACAACCAAGGAGTACAGTCGAGAGAGACACAACTTCAATCCAGCAGAGGCAGGGGAACACTGTCAAAGTTTTGGGAGAATTTTCTCAGCCCCTCACATCGCACAAGCCCTGAGGCACCGGGTACTCTCACAAGGAGTGCAACGTTTGGGAAAATGGTGAGGGAGTACCTTGCCGACCGTACCAACATCCTCCGTGATTCCTCTGTGCCTTATAATTATTGAGTATCCAAGCTGGATACGTGGAATGAACTGACTCTCTGCGCCTTGGAGGTCCTGGCCTCCAAAGTGGGTTTTTAGTGCTGCTGGTGGAATTATAACTGATAAGCGCATTCAACTGAAAATGCTGACAGGCTGACTCTTATAAAAATGAACAAGGACTGGATTGGGCCAGACTTCTCAACACCACCGAATGATAGCTGCGTAGCATAAACTCCAATCCAGTGTCTTTTTTTGGGAGGTGTATTCCCATGCACCTCTTCACACCCTCACATGGGTATACACTTCCTGATTTTGGCTATTTGCTCTTGTTCTCCTCCTTCTCCTCATCCTCATCCTCCACCACCATATCACCAGGGTGACTGTGGTCCGTGAAGCAACACCCACATATTTTTTTTAAAGGGTGTTTATGATGCCAGTAAAAAAAAAAATTATACAGTATGTTCATGTATAACCCTCAGGGGTAAATGTTTGTCAGCCCATACATTTAGTGCTTGGGCATTACAAGTATGGGAGACCCGCTCTTTTCTAATGGGAACATTTTTTTTATGAGGCCCTCCTCCACATCTCTTCCAAGGGGCATTGGAGTGCCTCCCAATTTTTGGCAGCCCTTGCGTTCACTGCATAGGCAAACACAATGGGAGACCCACTTCCTAATGATGGGAACATTTTTTTTCAGGAGGCCCTCCTCTAAGTCTCTTCAAAGAGGTACTGCGGTGCATCAAAATTTTCAAAGTGGTATTGGGATGCGTCCAAATTTTGGGCAGCGCTGCCACTCACTGCATACCCAATAACAGTATTGGAGACCCACTCTTTAGTAATGGGAACAATAAAACATAGCCGGCTGATGGCTTTCTACGAATAGTAAGGGTTGACTGCTGGCCCTTTAAGGATAGTAAAGGCTGCCTGATAGCCCTATAAAAATAGGCTTTGTGACTTTCAGAGTCCCTCCTTCATTAATGAAACACAATGTGTCTGATGATATCTCACACACCACATGGCAAGATAAGGTTGTAAAATGTTAAAATTACATTTCCTGGTGAATGCATTTGTCACGGTTGAAAGCAATGCAAAAGGGCAAAAACGCATCAAAAACACTACGTGTGAACAAAGCCCAAGGTGTGGAGGAGCATTTTTGTTTTTTGGTTATTTATTTTGCTTTATATACAAGTCATTACCCAGGAAAGGATGTACCTTAACTTATTTCCCAGGAAAATCCATTTTGGTTTAGTTTTTGTATGTTTTATTGTGAGTCCGTAAAAGTGGTGTAATACTCTGACAACCTTGTTGACAGCAGTGATCTGGGAGTCAGAGATACTTCCAGGGGTCTTCCCCATGCTGTTCCCATGTCGTTTGAGCACTGTTCCCATCGGTTTGGGCAACTTTTAGGCCCTCTGCATACCGCCGAGGGGCAGCTGCCTGAAAAATGCTCGAGTTTCCCCTAGACTTACATTGGGCTCTTTGCTCGGTTCAAGCACCCGAGTGTTCCAATGTGCTCGACCCGAGCATCGAGTACCCGAGCATTTTAGTGCTCGCTCATTACTACCTTTGATATGCATTCTGACATTATGTTTTAAATGATGACATTTGTGTTCTTTAAGGGAAGGGTAAGCCATATTGCCAGATTGCTATCAATGTACATTTAACCATTCTCCTTACTTTTATTCTTGCTTTTTTTGTTACATCTTAAAAATTATTAAAATCCTTACAGATTAAACATAATTTGTAATTTTGAAAAATGAATTAAAACGATCCAGTCAACACTATACCTTCTACCACCAATTATTCTGATATGGAAAGACAATAAAAACCTTTGACTGTAAATCTAGGGAGTTTGTTTCTTACCTGCAAGAGTTACTTGTCACATTTATCAAGAAAACTATGATATATTGTAGAAGGCTGCATGGAAAATGTGATATTTTACATGACTCTGCCCTGTGGTGGCCTCTAGTCTCCGGCAAAAAATTCATAAGGTCAGTAAACTCAAGTCCTTTGTGTATTCACTCGTTAAATAAATGTTATTTTGGTATGTATGTCGAACATTTCAAGCTTTTCAATCAGCAAGGAGCCATGCACAGTACGTTGAATTCTATCAATATGAGATTTGTCAAGCTATTTTCTTGTTTTTATTCCATGCTTCCAAGCTGCAAAATCTCTTATTCCGTAATCAAGTCACTCACCAGAAACAATATATTTATTTTGTTTTTATACAGTAGATACAATTAAATTTGCCTCAGAGTGGCATTTATATTTCTGCCTTATGGGTTTTGTAACCTCTTACACTTGAAGCCTCTGGATGGTTTATCTAATGTAATTTATCAATAAACCTTTTTTCTTCTCTAAGAACCAGGGCAGTTTTTTTCACCATTTTGGTGTTGTTCTTGGAAATTATGGAAATTAATAAATGAAACACTACATTATTATAAATAAATTGATAAAAAACATTTATTTATTAGCCGTCCTGTTGTCTAGCAGGCAATTACTAGGTTGTTCAAAATGGCTGCCATCACATCACTGAACACAAAAACCCACCAGAAACACAAAGCAGGGTCGATTATGTGAGTAGAGAGAAAGCTAAATAAATAATACATAAATCATCTCTATTCATGGTCTCATCACTATCAGCTATTTTGGCCACTACTTTCATTGATCCACTGAAGTCATTTTCTAATACAATGTTGGCCCCTATTCATCAAAATCAGTGATGTTCATTCTGGTCTTGATGATGGGATGTGTTGGAGTCAGACGTACCTGATTCATTAAGAGGTGCATTTGAAAAGTGGAGCATGCGTTCGTCGTGGACAACACCACAAATTTTACTCCAGTCTTAGACGAGTAAGGTTTGTGGCGTAAAGAACACCGCCGTTCGTCACGAATTAGATAAGCTGAGGCATAAGGCTTTCTTTGTGTCCCAGTTCTGCCAATTTTGTCGGAGCTAGGTAAAACTGGCATGAAAACTCCAAAAATGATCTTGTGACTTTTCAAAGCGATTTACGTAATCACTTTAATGAATCGCGGCCTTTGCGTCTGTAGAGTTAAATGCAAAAATTAGCTAGTCGGAACAGGGGCACATGCTGCTTAGGATGCAGTGGTATATTCTACTGCAGCTCATTTATGTTTGTGTAATGTTGTTCATGTGTATAACCAATAATACAATATGGTCCTATACTCTTAAACGTCAAAGTAAGACCTCCTTCACATGTCCGTGTTTAAGCATATATGTGAAATAACGGTACTGGTGCCATCAGTGTGTCATCCATTGTTACTGAGCTTTTACAAATAGAAACTTATGGTAGGAACAAGAGCTTTTCCTTTTTTTTAATTAATTTCATGCTGATATCTGCAATTAACCACCCCCTGCTGTCAAAAAGCATTGCATTTCTTTAGTCTTTTACAACAAACATTGCAATTACATTATCAACTGAGCCAAACACACTAAATTACAACTAAGCGTACTGTAGGTTTATCTTAAGGAGGAGATTATTTGCTGCAGTGTAAATGGGCTATGTCTGTATATATAAATTGAAACACCCAACAGATATATACTTTAAATAGACATATTTTTATCCAATAAAATGCAAAAATATGGACCAGCAAGAATATATAGATTAAGAAAGTAGTTCATTTTTGGTGTATACCGCTACCTTAAACGGACATTGCTATAGATGCACAGGAGAAACTCCTACATGCTGAAATGTTGAAGGGAGGAACAGGTCGTCCGCACACCTTTCCAACATTTTGGGGGTAACCTGCCCCTTCTTCAAGGAGTCAAATATTTTTCAATTTGAAATAAATATTTATTGTATACAACTAAGTTGTCTTTCTTAATTTTGTGTCTTCCCGTTTACAGTGTGCGAGAATTGCCATTGACCTACTGTAACTTGAAATCCAAGACTTACCTTACACCACTGCCTGAAATCCGAGGCTCACCTTACACCACTGCTTGAAATCTAAGGCTCACCTTACACCACTGCTTGAAATCTAAGGCTCACCTTACACCACTTCCTGAAATCCGAGGCTCACCTTACACCACTTCCTAAAATCCGAGGCACACCTTACACCACTTCCTGAAATCCAAGGCTCACCTTACACCACTGCCTGAAATCCAAGGCTCACCTTACACCACTTCCTGAAATCCGAGGCTCACCTTACACCACTGCTTGATATCTGAGGCTCACCTTACACCACTGCTTGATATCTGAGGCTCACCTTACACCACTGCTTGAAATCCGAAGCTCATCTTACACCACTCCCTGAAATCCGAGGCTCACCTTACACCACTTCCTGAAATCCGAGGTTCACCTTACACCACTGCCTGAAATCCGAGACTCACCTTACACCACTGCCTGAAATCCGAGGCTCACCTTACACCACTGCTTGAAATCCAAGGCTCTCCTGACACCACTGCCTGAAATCCAAGGCTCACCTTACACCACTGCTTGAAATCCAAGGCTCACCCTACACCACTGCTTGAAATACGAGGCTTATCTTATACCACAGCCTGAAATCCGAGGCTCATCTTACACTACTGCCTGAACTCCGAGGCTCACCTTATACCACTACTTGAAATCCAAGGCTCAACTTATACCACTGTCTGAAATCCAAGGCCCACCTTATACCACTGCTTGCAATCCGAGGGTCACCCTACACCAATGCATTCATTCCATAGGAGGTTACTCATTAAAGCTGAAAGTAGCAGTAGCTGGCAATAATAGGGCTGAAGCCGCCAATCACCGCAATAGGACATGGCACCAAAATTAAGGTCTCCTAGACTATTTCTCTGTGAAACATTTGCTCTTTTTTCAGATTGTCTTTCTGCTGGTCATCACATAGGGAGAATTTCTAGTTATTGCATTACACATGTCGTGTAATGAGGTCCAATTAATGTTTGTGCTAATTGTGTAAAAATTAGAAATAACTTTTGCCACAACACATAGAAGGCAATGTATTGTTCCCGCTAAGCCCCTTTCCTAATAAATAAGCCAAAAATAAAGCATTTCTGAACATTATATTTTTTTCCTCCTCTCCTTCCAAGAGCCTTAACTTTTTTATGTTTTCATCTACATAGTTGTACGATGGCTTATTTTTCTGCAGGGCAAGTTGTAGTTTTGTATGACGCTATTCATTTTAACATTGTACTGCAAAACAGTAAAAATATTTCAACTGCAAGGACTTTGAGAAATTCCACTATGTTCTTTTGAGTTTTGTATTTATGTTGTACATTCTATGGTAAAAAAGACTCTGATTCATGATTCTCCAGGTCATTATACTTATCACGATCAATTTGAAATTATGTAAAATTTGCTTTTTTGGTTTATGTCACCATTTTCTGAGACATTGCACAAGTTTATATGTTAACAATTATTTTCTTCTTAGGAATGACTGGAATTAATATTTGCTATTTACGTTTTTACCATCTAGATTAGTCTTACTGACAACCATGACTTCTTCGAAGTCTGTTACTATTTTGTAAATAGCAAATAAAATATGAATTAAAAGTATGAGAAAGGAAATGTCATAGAGAACCCAGCAGAAGTAAAATGGTGTCATGTATCATTGTGTTTTATATTGAAATATAATGGAAAACAAAACATAAATGTACGTAATTGGCAAAGATATGATTAGTTTGTCAAAAACATCCTATAGATTGGCTAGGAATTTTTATTGCAAGTTTGGATGTACTACTACTGGGCTATTGTAATAGGCCACACTCATAATAAATGATTCCTAAGGACCTCAAAGGACCTTAAAACTATAAGAAAAACATTGGGGGGGGGGGGCCTTTTCCCCAATTTAGCACTAAATGCCAAGAGTGCTAAACAGGGTTTAACCCCTTCCTAGAACTCGTACATTAAAGGAAACCCATTGTCGTTTTGGGCACGCCTCTATGACTGAAACCTCTGAGAAGGAATAAAGTTAATTTTCTACCGGTAGCTATGCATTCAGTGAGTATGCCAGACTGCTTGGTAACGTTATTAACCTTTAGATTACCCTATATCTGCAGGTTATTAGTGTTTGGTGACATGACATATTCCCTTTAAATGCTGTAAAGTAAAAAAGAAATGCAGAAGACCTAAATACCTCAATTATCATTTCTCCATCTCCTTACTTCCCAAAAAATGTAATAGAAAGCAATCACAACATTATATTTACCCAAAAATAACACAACAAAAATGACAGCTCACCACACAATAACAAGCCCTCATACCCCTTCAAAACAGAAAAATTAAAATGTTACAAATTGTCGACCCATTTTGTATTGGTTTACATTTGTTTTTATATTTTTTTCAAAAATAAAAAAGAATACTTTCCAAGTTTGATATCACAGTAATTATACTGACATGGTTAATGATATTGCCTGGTCATTGGCAATGACACAATCAATGCCTTAAAACCAAAGACCAAAACACAATACCAAAATTATATTTGTTTCGTCATTTCACCCCACTTAGAAATTGTTTCCTATTTCCCAATACATTATATGGTAATATGAATCATATTATTCAATGCTACAATTTATCCTGTAAAAATTAAACCTTTAGAGGGCTATGTTAAAAGAAAAATAATAAAGTTATGGTTCTTGGAAGAGGGGAAGGAAAAAAGTGAATGTGCAAAAATGGGAAATCTTTTGGGAAGGAAGGGATTAAGGGACCCCATTCTTCTCATTTTTATGGTGGACATAAAGATGGCTACACAATGTACAATAAGTACTTGTCCCTCCTTGCTTCTACGTTTCCTGTCACTCCTCTTTTCTCCAATATTTCAGGGGACTAGTATGACTATTAGACCCCTGAAATCTTAGGTGTTTGGACTAGAGAAGAGTAAATATATTTGAGTGGAATTGCATTCTACTCGAATTTTGCAAAAATCTGCATTTGACAAAATGTATAATTTTTGTAATTCACTTCTGCATGGATTCACCAAAATGGCGGCCTCTGGCTGCCATTTTTCTGATCCGTAAAGGGCTATCAAAAAGATAAAAGGTAAAAAAAAATCCTTATACTCAAATTATCGCTCACTTCTCTGGCCCCTCTGCTTCTCACTATCACCCTTCAGGTTCTCACAGCATCCACTGATCATCCACTCACACTGATCGTCTACTCATCATCTACTCACACTGAAATACCATGAAATTCCCTTAGACTTATGTGCATGAGCGAACAAAGTCATGGGGCACGTTGTGCCGTCATGAAGCTGTGACGTTTCACGTGCTTGCTCATGCTCAAAATCCTCGTGAAACTTAGCAGAGCCAGAAGTCCTGACCTAGCAGGAGAGACCAGAGGATTTCAGCGTGAGTGGTGGGGATCAGAAGTTGTGGCAATGACCGGACGGGTGATGGTGAGGAGTGGCGAGGCAGGACAGGTGAACAGTAAGGCGAGTATAAGGATTTTTTTTTACTTTTACATATTATGTTTATTATACTCTGGGGGTCTGGAGTTACCCTAGAGAATAATAAAGGGCATTAAATTTGCTGAGAATAACTCTTTTGTGAATCAAATGTCCCAGAAAAATCTGTGTGAACAGGCGAATTTCAATTTTGCCTAATCCGCTCATCTCTCGTTTGGACCATGCTGTTCTTTAATTAATGCTCAAATCTCAAAACCTGTGTGGAAAATTGAGAACATAGAGAATGTGAATAAGTGTCGAAGTCTTTGGAGAGATAGTCGGAATTTTGATTCAGATGAATGAGAGTTCCGACCACTTCTCCAGCGAAAACAGAGCACAAAGTATACCCTTTCTAAAGGTAGATGCCAATCCAATTGGTGGAATCTGCACATACTATATATTCATTGCATAAATGTATGAGATGGGAATATCCTTTTTATTACAACTCAACCACATTATGTTTCGGGTAAATGTGTATAGGACAGAATAAAAAGAATGTCTAAAGAAAGGTCTACATTTGGCATCATTTGGTGAACATAGAACATAGCATCCACATTATCTAAAAGTTATTTCTGCATCAATTCACAAGAAACAGACCCTGGTGGCAACTGATTGGTTCTAATGTCAGCTCCAGATTGGGTTGTTATTTGCCGAGTGCTAGGAGTCCATTAGAGCATTAGAACTTGGACCCACTGGAAGACATTTCTTATGGGTCAGCATACAAAAGTAAAAGACAGTGTCCATGCCAGGATGTTCAATTGCAAAAGAGGTGTTTATTCCGCCATTCCAAAACACACAACGTTTCGACTCTGTGTGGGTCTTACACTTATACTTGTACATATACTTGACAAAGACCCACACAGGGTCGAAACGTTGTGTGTTTTGGTATGGCAGAATAAACACCTCTTTTGCAATTGAACACCCTGGCATGGATGCTGTCTTTTACTTTTGTATGTTGATATTTCCTTGAGTTGGTTCCTTGAGGATTATGGACGTGCATCCCTTTGCAGTGAGTGCTGATGACCACCATCTTTCCTGGACATTTCTTATGGGTCAGTCCAAACTTATAAGCAAGTACCCCACAAAACTATTAACAGACAGCTATACAAAGGGCTGGATTCATTAAAGGGTTTACACCCAAATTCTGATAAAAGGTTTGAAATTTGAAATTATTGTGTAATGTTAGGCAGGCGCTAACATTTTGAGACTTATGGCATTCTCATGCCATGCGGCTGCGTTCTCTACACCACAAAAATTACTCCAGTCTCAGACTTGAGTAAGCTTTGTGGCAAGGTTGCCGGCACTTGTTTGATTGTTCTTATTCATTTAGCGGCATGTGCCTCTTAATGAATTAGGAGCGTCAGGCTCCAGTATGCCCCCTCATCAAGACGAAGGTAAACATCACTGGTCTTGATGAATCGGGGACAACAGGTTTGCAGAGTAGAACTTGCTTTGCTTATCTAACATAATTTTCATTTTTAGTTCCTTTACTTTAATAGGCAATTAAATGTTTCCAATAGTAATTAAATCAAGAGAAACATGGGAACTGAAAACTAATAAGGGTCACTACATGGAAAATGGGTTATTACAAGGAATAATGGAGGCTTTGTTGGTATTATTCATGTAAGTCTTAACAATTCAGTGAGTGTGTAGAGGGTTACATATATGAGTCCAATATAGAAAAACTAATTTGGTCAGTGACATAATGGATGAGTGTCTTCTAGGCATATGGAAAACAATGCAGCTATTAATTACCAATAACCGCACCAGTTTGCAGCTAAACTACAGCTTGTTTCTTAGTGTTCTGCAAATAAAACTGCCGTTAAGCTGCAAAAGTTTGATAACTGATTATTTCTGAATGCTTAATAAAGATTTCTATCTAACAAGATACAACCAGATAAAACTCATTGGATCTGATTCATCTTTTGCATTTTTTTACTCACTTTTTTTATCTACTGGTATTTGTTTTTTTTTGTGCCAAATTCTTCAGAATGTCTCTCAGGCTATGTGCCCATGATGCAGAAATGAAGCAGAAAATTTCTGCAGCATTTCTGTATCTCCCTGGCAGAAAAAACGCATGCAGATTGTGCATGCGTTTTTCCTGCAGAATACATGCGGATTCACATGCGTTTCCGCATGCAGATTGACAAGCGCTTTCCAGGCGATAGCATCACTTGGAAAGTGCTTGACAACTAGGTCACACTATATAAATCCATGCAAACAGCATGGATTTATATAGTGTGACCATAAAAATAAAAAAATAAAGCTATACTCACCCCCGAGGCCCCGGTGTGTGCTGCAGTGCTCGTTCCCGTCTGGTTCCCGGCTGCCGGCATATCGCGAGACAGAGCGGTGAAGGGCCTGCAGTCACATGACTGTGACGTCACCGCAGGTCCTCAAGCGATGCCGGCATTCAGAGAGAAGCCGCCGGACAGGTGAATATAACTTTATTTGTTATTTTATTCTTTTTTTACAGGTACAATGGTACCCAGGTCTGGATGAGAGTCTCCTCTCCTCCAGAACTGGGTACCATCCGCACATAGAAACGCATAGAAGCCGCTTGTAGAAATGTACAGTCGCGGTTTCTATGCAAGTCAATGGCAGGAGTTCCGCTGCGCTTCCGCAAAATTAAATGACATGCTGCGGATTTTTGTACGCAGCATAAACGCTGCGGAAAAATCCGCAGCATGTGCATAGAACATGCGGAATCCCCTTGGGGACCATGGGGTGCGGATTACCTAGCGCTTAACAAGTGTTTACGCTGCGGAAATTCCGCAGCATAAACGCTTGAAAAACGCTACGTGGGCACCCAGCCTCACGGTTTATACATTTTGCACAAAGTAAAAAAAAACATCATTTTCATCTTTGAACCTCTTAACATAAAAAGGTCACATATTTTGCAAGGTGTCGCAAAAAAATTGTGCAAAAATATTTTGTTACATATAAAACTACTCGTGGGCAAGTGGTGAGACTGAAGTACATTTGCGCCCCCAAATTTGCAACTTTTTGAAAAGTTGGAATTGATGAGTCAGAGGAAATATTTTGAAAGCCTAAGTCCTGTCCACCATGGCGAACTTAAAAAAACATACTACTTTAAAAAAGGCGCAAATAAAAAGATGAATACAGCGTAAGCAAAAAATAAGTGCAAAACAATGAAAAGTTTCCCAGTAATAAAGGTATATGTGGGGTACATACTGGAGTCCCACTCCTCAATAATCTCTCCCAATCAACCAAAAGAGCAGCAAGGATCACATTGAATCACTGGGACTCTTACTGCTGGTAAAGAGCCCTTATGAAATCATTTGATCACAAACAGAAACATTATGGGCCCCAATACATCAAAGTGTAAAATGCTTTGAAAACTTGTAACATTTTTGGGCAACACGGAGTCCCGACTTTTGCCATTTTTTTTACACTTGTTTCAGACAGCTCTGCCAAAATAGGTGGTCATGGGATGGAACGGGAGTGGAACGGAGCATGTTGCTCATGTAATTCAAGATGAACTGTGGCACAAATATTATTCCCTTCTCTGAGTGGAGGATGACTTGTGGCAAGGCGCACAGAGGCGCATGCCACTTTTAAGATTCATTGCACACCTCTTAAAGAAGCACCTCTCCCATCAAAATTTGTATCCTCTTAATATATTGCAATCATCATATTATACAGCACTGTGTACTTACAATTGCTTATTTTGCCTTTCTACCCAGTTAATTCTTCTCTTTTCTCTGCTCTATGTAGAAACAGGAAGTCTCTTCTCCCTGCATAAATCATTCCCATTTTCCACCCCTAATCCAGCTGCTCCCTTCTGCCAGGGACTTTTGCAGTGACTCATGACTCATAATGAGAAAATAGACTTTCTATTTCTACATAAAGCTTAGAAGGATTCAGCTAGTCTGTTTTTAATCATGTGATGTCATAGACCTAATGGAAAAGAGATGAATTAGTTGGGTAGAAAGGCAAAATGTGCAATTGTAAGTACACAGTGCTATATAATATGATGATTGCAATATATTAAGAGGATAAAAACTTTGATGGGAGGAGGAGGAGTGCTTCTTTAATGTATCAGGTGGGTTTCACTCCAACACACTCCCTCATCATGACCGGCATGAACAACGCTAGTCTTAATTAATAGGGGCCCATGTGACCATTACAACATTTCGACCATGATCAGAGATTTTACACCAGTAACATGGCCTTTCCCTTTATTTCCTAATAGTGGAAGAGTGAAGTTGTTGGAGGCATTGAAGGTTGGTTATATTGAACTGCACGTCCAAAAAATTAGTACATGGAGTCATCAGTCTTGGGTGGTGAGGATGAAAGAGATGCCACAGGTCTATGTTTTAATCCCAGCCAAATACAGTTATATGAAAAAGTTTGGGCACCCCTATTAATCTTAAGCTTAATGTTTTATAAAAATTGGTGTTTTTGCAACAGCTTTTTCAGTTTGATATATGTAATAACTGCTGGACACAGTAATGTTTCTGCCTTGAAATTAGGTTTATTGTACTAACAGAAAATGTGCAATCTGCATTCAAACAAAATTTGACAGGTGCATAAGTATGGGCACCTCACCAGAAAAGTGACATTAATATTTAGTAGATCCTCCTTTTGCAAAAATAACAGCCTCTAGTCGCTTCCTGTAGCTTTTAATGATTTCCTGGATCCTGGATGAAGGTATTTTTGACCATTCCTCTTTACAAAACAATTCCAGTTCAGTTAAGTTTGATGGTCGCCGAGCATGGACAGCCCTCTTCAAATGATCCCACAGATGTTCAATGATATTCAGGTCTGGGGACTAGGATGGCCATTCCAGAACATTGTAATTGTTCCTCTGCATGAATGCCTGAGTAGATTTGGAGCGGTGTTTTGGATCATTGTCTTGCTGAAAGATCCATTCCCTGCATAACTTCAACTTTGTCACTGATTCTTGAACATTATTGTCAAGAATCTGCTGATACTGAGTGGAATCCATGCGTCCCTCAACTTTAACAAGATTCCCGGTGCCGGCATTGGCCACACAGCCCCAAAGCATGATGGAACCTCCACCAAATTTTACTGTGGGTAGCAAGTGTTTTTCTTGGAATGCTGTGTTTTTTTGCCGCCGTGCATAACGCCTTTTTGTATGACCAAACAACTCAATCTTGGTTTCATCGGTCCACAGGACCTTCTTCCAAAAAGAAATTGGGTTCTCCAAATGTGCTTTTGCATACCTCAGCCGACTCTGTTTGTGGCGTGCTTGCAGAAACGGCTTCTTTCGCATCACTCTCCCATACAGCTTCTCCTTGTGCAAAGTGCGTTGTATAGTTGACCGATGCACAGTGACACCATCTGCAGCAAGTTGATGCTGCAGCTCTCTGGAGGTGGTCTGAGGATTGTCCTTGACTGATCTCACCATTCTTCTTCTCAGCCTTTCTGATGTTTTTCTTGGCCTGCCACTTCTGGCCTTAACAAGAACTGTCCCTGTGTTCTTCCATTTCCTTACTATGTTCCTCACAGTGGAAACTGACAGGTTAAATCTCTGAGACAGCTTTTTGTATCCTTCCCCTGAACAACTATGTTGAATAATCTTTGTTTTCAGATCATTTGACAGTTGTTTTGAGGAGCCCATGATGTCACTCATCAGAGGAGATTCATACAGGAGAACAACTTGCAAGTGGCCACTTTAAGTAGCTTTTCTCATGATTGCAAACGCCTGGCTATGAAGTTCAAAGCTCAATGAGGTTACAAAACCAAAAAAAGGGCTTTAGTAAGTCAGTAAAAAGTAGGTAGGAGTATTTAAACCAAGAAAATGATAAGGGTGCCCATACTTATGCACCTGTCAAATTTTGTTTGAATGCAGATTGCACATTTTCTGTTAGTACAATAAACCTCATTTCAAGGCAGAAACATTACTGTGTCCAACAGTTATTACATATATCAAACTGAAATAGCTGTTGCAAAAACACCAATTTTTATAAAACATTAAGCTTAAGATTAATAGGGGTGCCCAAACTTTTTCATATAACTGTATCACATTTAGCATTTTTCTACTTTACTTACGTCTATTTCCTGCTGCTATTTTATAATCTTAACAAGAATGCAAATGAAGAAAATATTCAGGCACAAATCTTACATTAGAAAAAAGTGCACTTTGCTTTCAGAACAAAGACGACATTTCCCTTTGTATTCACAGTTTTTGTCTATGGCATTTTCCCAACCAGCAAAATCTTTCATTTGATATTTTAATGAGTCCAGAATTATTTAACGTACATGTCGATGAAGGGTCCTGTTTAATATATGCAGCAGAGAGAAACAGAAGCTCGGTCTATGGACGTCTGATGACTTCCTCTGCTTAATGTTGACAAATGAGGCAGATGAAGACACTTCTAAACAATTTCATTATTTCATTACAAGCTTAGAATTTACCATTCAGATCTGAATCACACCTGGTTTCATAACCTTCTATGATTTTCAAGTGTCAAATAAATCAAACCGTTTCTCTAAAAGTAAGAGGCTGCCCCTGGATCATTCCGTGGCACGTCTATGCAGCTAATAGGAAAGGTCCAACAATGTTCTTTCTATTCATCTTTTGCTAATGCTATTCCTGACGGTCACTGCTACCCACATACTGAAAGTAAGAAATAACTCGCAGGGCCACACAAATTATCACCACACAGACAGATGGACTAGAGCTTGAAATATATTATAAACATTTATCTCAGTTATATTGGTGGCTTTATAATAGCCATTTTTTTGAATGGATGTATTATGATACTGGCTTAGAACTGCTGGAAACCAGTGGCCGAAGGAGCACAAGCAGGAACAGCAAGCAGTAGAAAATCTAATAGTTAGCAAAAGGAGCTGTCAGAAACAATCTGTAGATAGGTGAGAACAGTCTGAAAAAGAATGTTCAGGAGCTGGAGATTGGAAACTAGGTTAACAGCTAGACACAATACTCAAGCAATGAGTGAGAGATCATGCTTCTTTAAGTAGGCCCAAACAGGAAACAAGATGGATCCCACAAGTTCAGAATCTGACATCTTTGTAAAGGGCACAAAAGCAGGCTTAAGTGGTAAGGAGAGGAATTGCAGCACAATTATTAAAGGTAAACAATAGCAGCCACTAGTAGTAAAACTGTAGAAGGACAACTGAAATTCTGACAGGATGATGTGCACATCGTTGAAAGAAAGAGTCTTGTCTTCAATTTGAAGTTGAATTTAGACATTGAAAATTCAGAGTAATTAGATGAGAAAATTCCTTGTGAGTTACAGTACATACAGTGCTGGCCAAAAGTATTGGCACCCCTGCAATTCTGTCAGATAATACTCAGTTTCTTCCTGAAAATGATTGCAATCACAAATTCTTTGGTATTATTCTCTTCATTTAATTTGCTTGCAAGGAAAAAACACAAAAGAGAATGAAGCAAAAATCAAATCATTGATCATTTCACACAAAATTCCAAAAAAGGGCCGGACAAAAGTATTGGCACCCTCAGCCTAATACTTGGTTGCACAACCTTTAGCCAAAATAACTGCGAACAACCGCTTCCGGTAACCATCAATGAGTTTCTTACAATGCTCTGCTGGAATTGTAGACCATTGTTCTTTGGCAAACTGCTCCAGGTCGCTGATATTTGAAGGGTGCCTTCTCCAAACTGCCATTTTGAGATCTCTCCACAGGTGTTCTATGGGATTCAGGTCTGGACTCATTGCTGGCCACCTTAGAAGTCTCCAGTGCTTTCACTAAAACCATTTTATAGTGCTTTTGGAAGTGTGTTTTGGGTCATTGTCCTGCTGGAAGACCCATTACCCCTGAGGGAGACCCAGCTTTCTCACACTGGGCCCTACATTATGCTGCAAAATTTGTTGGTAGTCTTCAGACTTCATAATGCCATCCACATGGTCAAGCAGTCCAGTGCCAGAGGCAGCAAAGCGACCCCAAAACATCAGGGAAACTCCGCCATGTTTGACTGTAGGGACCATGTTCTTTTCTTTGAATGCCTCTATTTTTTCCCTGTACACTCTATGTTGATGCTTTTTCCCAAAAAGCTCTACTTTTGTCTCATCTGACCAGAGAACATTCTTCCATAACGTTTTAGGCTTTCTCGGGTAAGTTTTGGCATACTCCAGCCTGTTTTTTTTATGTCTCGGGGTAAGAAGTGGGGTCTTCCTGGGTATCCTACCATACAGTCCCTTTTCATTCAGACGCCGATGGATAGTACGTGTTGACACTGTTGTACCCTCGGACTGCAGGGCAGCTTGAACTTGTTTGGATGTTAGTCGAGGTTCTTTATCCACCATCCGCACAATCTTGCGTTGAAATCTCTCGTCAATTTTTCTTTTCCGTCCACATCTAGGGAGGTTAGCCACAGTGCCATGGGCTTTAAACTTCTTGATGACTCTGTGCACGGAAGACACAGGTACATTTAGGTCTTTGGAGATGGACTTGTAGCCTTGAGATTGCTCATGCTTCCTCACAATTTGGTTTCTCAAGTCCTCAGACAGTTCTTTGGTCTTCTTTCTTTTCTCCATGCTCAATGTGGTACACACAAGGACACAGGACAGAGGTTGAGTCAACTTTAATCCATGTTAACTGGCTGCAAGTGTGATTTAGTTATTACCAACACCTGTTAGGTGCCACAAGTAAGTTACAGGTGCTGTTAATTACACGAATTAGAGAAGCATCACATGATTTTTCAAAGGGTGCCAATACTTTTGTCCACCCCCTTTTTTAGGTTTGGTGTGGTATTATATCCAATTTGGCTTTAGGACAATTCTTTTTGTGTTTTTTTCATTGAAGACATATTAAATGAAGAGAATAATACCAAAGAATTTGTGATTGCAATCATTTTCAGGAAGAAACTGAGTATTATCTGACAGAATTGCAGGGGTGCCAATACTTTTGGCCAGCACTGTAAAAGCATATATTGCACCATATAAAATGCTTCCCAGCTCAGACGCCATAATTTCCAAGACTTCACATAAGACGTCATTCAGATGTCTGTGATTTTTCTAGTGTGGCAAAAAATGGTCGGATTTCCATCAGTTCTTGGGTAGTCAGATTCTACCATGAGTGTTTCATCAGTGATTTTCTCGAAACTCAGTGCATATAGACTTATTAAGCTCTAATTCACTTTAAAAGGCTTTTCCGTGCTATAAAGAAATGTATGCTTGATTAAAGGTTGCTTGATTAAAAATTGTTTTATGTGCTACAGTTCTCTGAAGGCTGAGCACTGTATAACCCCGCCCACATCACTGATTGGCCGCTTTCTTTATACACTTTTCACATAGGCAGAAAGCTAGCAAACCAGTTGTGGGGACGGGGTTAGACTACCTGCCAGCAGGCCAAGTAATCATCTAATAATAATTTTCTACTGATAAATCAATGATTTTATAAAAACTACAACAAGCAGCCCAGCAAGTGACAAATCGCTGGTGTCAGGGTCTCTGTCCAAACATCATGCTGCTCTCAGATTATAAGCCAAAAATTTGGTGACATGTACCCTTTAATTAGGAAAATTTTCTCTTTTTCAAGCAGTCTGTAAATCCATTTATCTGCTCAGACTTCATATCTGTTGTCATATTCTGCTTTTATGTGTAGTAGTGCAAGCAGTTTTTGCCCTTGTTGAAAATAAAATAAAAAATGAAAGCACTCAGTGCAGCATAGGAAATACAGAGGAATTTTTTATGTCAAGAAGGAAGAAAAAGAAAAAAATCATTTTGTTACAGACTTTACTCAGTGTTTAAAAATCTCAATATTTGTAACCAAAGTTATAATGCAGTTATAGAGCATTGGTCATAGGGAGTGCAGACAGGCTTGGACTGGACCACATGTAGACTGTGTACCGGGGAGGTCTCTCTCAGAATACAGCGGGCCAAGGACAAAGGATACTAACAGACAATTTGTAGGGAATCACCTTTTTTACTAGGAACAGAAACTGGGTTGCCCCGACAATGCAAGAAAGGAACACAGATAAACTTCACACATACCTAGCTCAGGACAGCTAGGACCCATACGCTGTACAACCAACAGGAACAGGATGTGCTAAAAGATAAACTATAATTTGCCTAACCAGTGGTTCCACCTAATGCGGTAGCCAAGTGTTACCCAGAGCAAGGATGTAATCAGGTGGGTGCAAGAGGCGGCCCCTGCAGTGCTGCAGTGTAAAAGTTCACAAACTTAACAATTCTCTAATATTAAAATACTGTTATGCTATCTATACACAAGCTCACCCACTGACAGGAGTATCAAGCTAAGGTTCACACAGCCCTATTAGCAAACAATGTCTCTAACTGAGAATCTATGTTTGGCACCAAACTCTCCCTATAGTCTGCGTGCACACGCCTACCGGGATCCCTGTGGTGGGGCCTGAGGTCAGGGTTTACCGGCCGTTATCTGATCTCTGAAGAGGCTGTCTGATCGTCCAATCGGCCACTTAACTGGGAGACCGAGGAGTGGATCCTGGGCTTGTCACAGGAACGTAGTTTTAGTCTGACAGGCTAGCAGAAGGCCCTTCACATCACAGCAGATACCTTGGGGGGAATCCAACTTTGCATCTGACGCGCCCCCTGGGACATATTCCTTTTTGAGGGGAATACCCGGCACCGGATCAGATGGGGGGTTGTAGTCTCCGAGCGGCTGTGACCCGGCCCGTGCCCAGGGCGTCAAACTCAGTGTTGTGTGGCAGTCCTACAGATGTTATTAAGAGTTCTTTTGTGTCGACTACGCCACCCGTTGTGATGCGGTCACTGTGGCCGCCGCTGCAGCAGGGTCCGCTGAGGCTGATGGTGGGTGCGCAGCTTGGTGGGATAACCCCCAACGGGAGGGGTATAGCCTCAGGGGGGACAGGTGCAGAGGATGGGGGTTGTGGTGGTGCAGTGCAGACGGCAATGAAGACAGAGTCAGGTTGTGCAGTTAAGGGTGTTTACTTACTGCAGATGTTGTACTGGTCACTCCAGCTTCAAGTGACCACCCGAGCCGTGCTGCGTCCACCAGGTCCTGGATCCAGCCAACCCCCAAACAAGTCCGGAGCGTGACCCTGAGCTCTCCTTCTGTCCCGTTCTCTGGCCGTCCCCACCATTGATCCACCCAGGTCCAGCTCCCTCGGGCCTTCTGTTGGGAGACCCTTGGCCTTGGGTTCCCTGACCCTCCTCGTGGTATGCCTTCGTGGTGGATGTGGTGGGTGACCGTGACAAACGCTGCCCACGGTCTCCGGTCTCTGGCTGGGGAGTGTTTTTACCCCCACCAGCTTGGGTTCCGGTACCCTGTGCCGACTCCTCACCCGGTGCTTTAATTTGGGTTCTTGGGTCCTCTCTGTTTTCCCCTCTGGGTACTCCTTCTCTGCTCCTCTCTCACTCAGGGTCTCTCTTCTCCCTTGCTGCAGGCTGACTTCCTCTCTGCTTGCTGTCTGCTCCTCTGCAGCTGTCTTGCTGTCTCCAACTGACTTGTTCTCTGCATCTGACCCTGTTCTTAGTTGGTGCCCACCTTATATACACCCTCTATGTGTGAGCTCAGGTGACCAGCACCCAATGAGCTCCTATCTTTACCCAGGCTGCTCCCCCTATCTGCCCCTACACTACTTGGGATGTACCACCCCCCTCCCACTCCAGCCAGGAACAGACTCGGTCGTACCTGCACATTTCTAAGTGGGAGTACCGTCGGCCTGTTCCTCGGAAATGGGATGTATGTAGTGCATGCAGCCTACCGAGCTCAGTTCCACACTCCTTCCTTACTCGGGAGTGGAATATCACACCTCTGGGTTGAGGTGCAATACCCCTGTAGCAGCCGAATCCTCAGGGTGCTACATTCCCCCCTGGTAAATCACAGCACGTCCTCGGGCTGTAAAGACAAAAACACCAAAACATACAATTTTTTTTTTTTTTTTTTCATAACATATAAAATATATAAAACATTATATATATATAACTTTCTCGTCGTCTCAGGCTCCTCCTCCGGTCACTGTGCAACGTGTGACCGGGTAAAGTGCGACAGTTCTCTGGAACACGTGGCTTTCCTATAAAACCAGTAGGGGACGCTTTAGGAAGCGCAACTATATACAGGGGAAGTTGGCCGCTCTCAGTCCTCGGCCAGGTAAAAGGAAGAGAATGGCTGCTCACAGTCCTCAGCCTGTGGGATTTAGGGGTTAAACGGGTGAACAGTTCACTCAGCTGGTCCCAACGGGGACTATATTAGCAATAACAGTTTCAGTTTCTTTATACCCCGATCGGGTAACTTATTTACAGCTTCTGCTTCGCTGTCCTCAACGACGGCGTCCTCCTGCTCTTTGCTTGTAGCTGGTTGTAACTTCAGACCCGTCCGGGTCCTCTTGCTCCTCCTCCTCGCACCGCAACTCCTCCTCCGTCAGGCGGTGTACGTGGAGGGCGTAAGGTCCTTTGGCACACTTGTGCCGGGTGAAGGTGACCTCGTCTCCGATGTAAAGGTCACGACCTCTGTGCCCCTCCGGCAGATGGGACTCCACATCTCTGCGCGTGACAAAGACGTCGCCGGGGGTGTTGTTGTCTCTAATGAAGCCCCACCCATGCTGCTGGTTAAACTTTATTACAGTCCCGGTGGTACGGGGACTGTGCGCTGCACGGGGGTCCCTCCTGGTCCGGCTCTTCTGCTCGGCACTCCTTATTTGGGCCTGTTGTTCTCGGACCCGCCTCTCTCTCCGCTCCCTCGCAAACTCTTCGAGCTGCTGTCGGCAACACTCAGCACGCTCCGCTGCAGCTGCCCTGGTTTCTCCGGTGAACCCCATTAGATCTTCTCCGGTGGGGTCCCACTCAAATTGGGCTTCCGCTAGCGGGGGCGAGATCCTCTTTACGGGCTTTGGAGCCGGGATCAGGGGTTCATCCAGGGGTCTCTCTCCCAGATGCGGCACTCTTGGTCTTATGGGCGCGGTGGTGTTAGCGCCCGGGTTGCCCGGGCCTTGCGGCCAGGCCTGGGGTATCTGGAAGGTAAAGGGCACCGTAAGGACGGTGGCGCCCTGGGCTACTTGGCCCTGCGACCAGGCCGGGGGCTCCGCGGAGGTAGGGGGCGCTGCTGGTAATGCGGCGCCCGGGGGTACTAGGCCTTGCGACCAGGCTGGAGGCTCCGCGGAGGTAGGGGGCGCTGTTGGTGATGCGGCGCCCGGGGGTACTAGGCCTTGCGACCAGGCTGGTGGTATTTCCTGCTTTGTCACGCTCCGGGTCGAGGCGCGTGACGTCACAGGGGTCGCTGCGGCGGCTTCCGGTCGGGGCCTAGTCCATAGCGGTGACATGGCGGCTACGGGCACAGCAGGGGGACTTTCGGGCTCTGCGACGGGGAGCTGGGGCAGGTAAGCGGTGTCCCGGTTTGGGGTATAGGCGTCCCCTTTACCTGCCTCCTTGCGTCCGGCTCCCTTCTCGGCGCCGTCTCCGGCCTTTGGTCCTCCCGCGCCATCCTCAGAGGCGGTCTGTTTCCTCTTCCAGGGTAGCGTGCTCCGTTGACTGGTCTCAGCTTGCTGGGCCATCTCCCGGCTCCACTCTGCCAATATCTCGCGCTGTACCCGGGCCATCCTCCGTGCGAGGCCCTCCAGGGCAGTCTGTGCACACTCCCGGTCTCGGGGGAGCTGTGCAAGGACCTCCACTAGGCCTAGTGGGGTCGTGGTGTCTAGCAGGCTCCTGACCAACGGGTCGGTGCTGCTCTGCTCTTCTTCCAGCAGGCTCCTGGCCAGCGGGCCGGTGCTGCTCTGCTCTCCTTCCTCGGTCTCT
Source organism: Phyllobates terribilis (assembly GCF_046119375.1). Taxonomy (NCBI): domain Eukaryota; kingdom Metazoa; phylum Chordata; class Amphibia; order Anura; family Dendrobatidae; genus Phyllobates; species Phyllobates terribilis. The sequence continues at coordinate 369,042,461 of NW_027362767.1, forward strand.
AGCAGACTCCTGGCCAGCGGGCCGGTGCTGTTCTGCTTTCTCTCCATCTCCGGGTAAGCTCGCTCCAGACTCCTCGTTAGACTTCTTGTCTCCGGGTGCGCTCGCTCCAGACTGCTCCAGGCGGCACCCATCTTCGTTCTTTTCTTTCGTCTCCTCCCACTTTGAGGGCGGTCCCGGGGCAACTGGGTGACTGTCAGCTCCAGGGGCGGTTCTTTCACGCTGACAGACACCTCCAGCATCACAGTCTCTGTTGGTGGGGGCGGTTTCCACTTTTGGCGCCATTTTCTGTCCTGGCCCACGATGGGAGGCGGCCTCTTGCCCTCCTTTGGCACGCCCATAATGGCGTCCGCTGCTCTTCTAAGGCGGGAAATCTTCGGATTTGGCGGGAAGCGTCGCCCAGTGGCGGGAAACTCTGCAGATGGCGGGAACAAGCTGGAAATGGCGGACAACCGGCGGGAATCGACTGGTGATGGGGTCCGATGGCGTGGACCCTCCGGAACCGGCGGGAGACTTCTTTCTGAGGTAAACTTGCACTTTTCTTCAGGCACGCAGTACCCGGGTGTTGCGGGCACGTAATCCTGCCGACTACGCCAAAGTTGACGCGCCCCCTGGGACATATTCCTTTTTGAGGGGAATACCCGGCACCGGATCAGATGGGGGGTTGTAGTCTCCGAGCGGCTGTGACCCGGCCCGTGCCCAGGGCGTCAAACTCAGTGTTGTGTGGCAGTCCTACAGATGTTATTAAGAGTTCTTTTGTGTCGACTACGCCACCCGTTGTGATGCGGTCACTGTGGCCGCCGCTGCAGCAGGGTCCGCTGAGGCTGATGGTGGGTGCGCAGCTTGGTGGGATAACCCCCAACGGGAGGGGTATAGCCTCAGGGGGGACAGGTGCAGAGGATGGGGGTTGTGGTGGTGCAGTGCAGACGGCAATGAAGACAGAGTCGGGTTGTGCAGTTAAGGGTGTTTACTTACTGCAGATGTTGTACTGGTCACTCCAGCTTCGAGTGACCACCCGAGCCGTGCTGCGTCCACCAGGTCCTGGATCCAGCCAACCCCCAAACAAGTCCGGAGCGTGACCCTGAGCTCTCCTTCTGTCCCGTTCTCTGGCCGTCCCCACCATTGATCCACCCAGGTCCAGCTCCCTCGGGCCTTCTGTTGGGAGACCCTTGGCCTTGGGTTCCCTGACCCTCCTCGTGGTATGCCTTCGTGGTGGATGTGGTGGGTGACCGTGACAAACGCTGCCCACGGTCTCCGGTCTCTGGCTGGGGAGTGTTTTTACCCCCACCAGCTTGGGTTCCGGTACCCTGTGCCGACTCCTCACCCGGTGCTTTAATTTGGGTTCTTGGGTCCTCTCTGTTTTCCCCTCTGGGTACTCCTTCTCTGCTCCTCTCTCACTCAGGGTCTCTCTTCTCCCTTGCTGCAGGCTGACTTCCTCTCTGCTTGCTGTCTGCTCCTCTGCAGCTGTCTTGCTGTCTCCAACTGACTTGTTCTCTGCATCTGACCCTGTTCTTAGTTGGTGCCCACCTTATATACACCCTCTATGTGTGAGCTCAGGTGACCAGCACCCAATGAGCTCCTATCTTTACCCAGGCTGCTCCCCCTATCTGCCCCTACACTACTTGGGATGTACCACCCCCCTCCCACTCCAGCCAGGAACAGACTCGGTCGTACCTGCACATTTCTAAGTGGGAGTACCGTCGGCCTGTTCCTCGGAAATGGGATGTATGTAGTGCATGCAGCCTACCGAGCTCAGTTCCACACTCCTTCCTTACTCGGGAGTGGAATATCACACCTCTGGGTTGAGGTGCAATACCCCTGTAGCAGCCGAATCCTCAGGGTGCTACATTCCCCCCTGGTAAATCACAGCACGTCCTCGGGCTGTAAAGACAAAAACACCAAAACATACAATTTTTTATTTTTTTTTTCATAACATATAAAATATATAAAACATTATATATATATAACTTTCTCGTCGTCTCAGGCTCCTCCTCCGGTCACTGTGCAACGTGTGACCGGGTAAAGTGCGACAGTTCTCTGGAACACGTGGCTTTCCTATAAAACCAGTAGGGGACGCTTTAGGAAGCGCAACTATATACAGGGGAAGTTGGCCGCTCTCAGTCCTCGGCCAGGTAAAAGGAAGAGAATGGCTGCTCACAGTCCTCAGCCTGTGGGATTTAGGGGTTAAACGGGTGAACAGTTCACTCAGCTGGTCCCAACGGGGACTATATTAGCAATAACAGTTTCAGTTTCTTTATACCCCGATCGGGTAACTTATTTACAGCTTCTGCTTCGCTGTCCTCAACGACGGCGTCCTCCTGCTCTTTGCTTGTAGCTGGTTGTAACTTCAGACCCGTCCGGGTCCTCTTGCTCCTCCTCCTCGCACCGCAACTCCTCCTCCGTCAGGCGGTGTACGTGGAGGGCGTAAGGTCCTTTGGCACACTTGTGCCGGGTGAAGGTGACCTCGTCTCCGATGTAAAGGTCACGACCTCTGTGCCCCTCCGGCAGATGGGACTCCACATCTCTGCGCGTGACAAAGACGTCGCCGGGGGTGTTGTTGTCTCTAATGAAGCCCCACCCATGCTGCTGGTTAAACTTTATTACAGTCCCGGTGGTACGGGGACTGTGCGCTGCACGGGGGTCCCTCCTGGTCCGGCTCTTCTGCTCGGCACTCCTTATTTGGGCCTGTTGTTCTCGGACCCGCCTCTCTCTCCGCTCCCTCGCAAACTCTTCGAGCTGCTGTCGGCAACACTCAGCACGCTCCGCTGCAGCTGCCCTGGTTTCTCCGGTGAACCCCATTAGATCTTCTCCGGTGGGGTCCCACTCAAATTGGGCTTCCGCTAGCGGGGGCGAGATCCTCTTTACGGGCTTTGGAGCCGGGATCAGGGGTTCATCCAGGGGTCTCTCTCCCAGATGCGGCACTCTTGGTCTTATGGGCGCGGTGGTGTTAGCGCCCGGGTTGCCCGGGCCTTGCGGCCAGGCCTGGGGTATCTGGAAGGTAAAGGGCACCGTAAGGACGGCGGCGCCCTGGGCTACTTGGCCCTGCGACCAGGCCGGGGGCTCCGCGGAGGTAGGGGGCGCTGCTGGTAATGCGGCGCCCGGGGGTACTAGGCCTTGCGACCAGGCTGGAGGCTCCGCGGAGGTAGGGGGCGCTGTTGGTGATGCGGCGCCCGGGGGTACTAGGCCTTGCGACCAGGCTGGTGGTATTTCCTGCTTTGTCACGCTCCGGGTCGAGGCGCGTGACGTCACAGGGGTCGCTGCGGCGGCTTCCGGTCGGGGCCTAGTCCATAGCGGTGACATGGCGGCTACGGGCACAGCAGGGGGACTTTCGGGCTCTGCGACGGGGAGCTGGGGCAGGTAAGCGGTGTCCTGGTTTGGGGTATAGGCGTCCTCTTTACCTGCCTCCTTGCGTCCGGCTCCCTTCTCGGCGCCGTCTCCGGCCTTTGGTCCTCCCGCGCCATCCTCAGAGGCGGTCTGTTTCCTCTTCCAGGGTAGCGTGCTCCGTTGACTGGTCTCAGCTTGCTGGGCCATCTCCCGGCTCCACTCTGCCAATATCTCGCGCTGTACCCGGGCCATCCTCCGTGCGAGGCCCTCCAGGGCAGTCTGTGCACACTCCCGGTCTCGGGGGAGCTGTGCAAGGACCTCCACTAGGCCTAGTGGGGTCGTGGTGTCTAGCAGGCTCCTGACCAACGGGTCGGTGCTGCTCTGCTCTTCTTCCAGCAGGCTCCTGGCCAGCGGGCCGGTGCTGCTCTGCTCTCCTTCCTCGGTCTCTAGCAGACTCCTGGCCAGCGGGCCGGTGCTGTTCTGCTTTCTCTCCATCTCCGGGTAAGCTCGCTCCAGACTCCTCGTTAGACTTCTTGTCTCCGGGTGCGCTCGCTCCAGACTGCTCCAGGCGGCACCCATCTTCGTTCTTTTCTTTCGTCTCCTCCCACTTTGAGGGCGGTCCCGGGGCAACTGGGTGACTGTCAGCTCCAGGGGCGGTTCTTTCACGCTGACAGACACCTCCAGCATCACAGTCTCTGTTGGTGGGGGCGGTTTCCACTTTTGGCGCCATTTTCTGTCCTGGCCCACGATGGGAGGCGGCCTCTTGCCCTCCTTTGGCACGCCCATAATGGCGTCCGCTGCTCTTCTAAGGCGGGAAATCTTCGGATTTGGCGGGAAGCGTCGCCCAGTGGCGGGAAACTCTGCAGATGGCGGGAACAAGCTGGAAATGGCGGACAACCGGCGGGAATCGACTGGTGATGGGGTCCGATGGCGTGGACCCTCCGGAACCGGCGGGAGACTTCTTTCTGAGGTAAACTTGCACTTTTCTTCAGGCACGCAGTACCCGGGTGTTGCGGGCACGTAATCCTGCCGACTACGCCAAAGTTGACGCGCCCCCTGGGACATATTCCTTTTTGAGGGGAATACCCGGCACCGGATCAGATGGGGGGTTGTAGTCTCCGAGCGGCTGTGACCCGGCCCGTGCCCAGGGCGTCAAACTCAGTGTTGTGTGGCAGTCCTACAGATGTTATTAAGAGTTCTTTTGTGTCGACTACGCCACCCGTTGTGATGCGGTCACTGTGGCCGCCGCTGCAGCAGGGTCCGCTGAGGCTGATGGTGGGTGCGCAGCTTGGTGGGATAACCCCCAACGGGAGGGGTATAGCCTCAGGGGGGACAGGTGCAGAGGATGGGGGTTGTGGTGGTGCAGTGCAGACGGCAATGAAGACAGAGTCGGGTTGTGCAGTTAAGGGTGTTTACTTACTGCAGATGTTGTACTGGTCACTCCAGCTTCGAGTGACCACCCGAGCCGTGCTGCGTCCACCAGGTCCTGGATCCAGCCAACCCCCAAACAAGTCCGGAGCGTGACCCTGAGCTCTCCTTCTGTCCCGTTCTCTGGCCGTCCCCACCATTGATCCACCCAGGTCCAGCTCCCTCGGGCCTTCTGTTGGGAGACCCTTGGCCTTGGGTTCCCTGACCCTCCTCGTGGTATGCCTTCGTGGTGGATGTGGTGGGTGACCGTGACAAACGCTGCCCACGGTCTCCGGTCTCTGGCTGGGGAGTGTTTTTACCCCCACCAGCTTGGGTTCCGGTACCCTGTGCCGACTCCTCACCCGGTGCTTTAATTTGGGTTCTTGGGTCCTCTCTGTTTTCCCCTCTGGGTACTCCTTCTCTGCTCCTCTCTCACTCAGGGTCTCTCTTCTCCCTTGCTGCAGGCTGACTTCCTCTCTGCTTGCTGTCTGCTCCTCTGCAGCTGTCTTGCTGTCTCCAACTGACTTGTTCTCTGCATCTGACCCTGTTCTTAGTTGGTGCCCACCTTATATACACCCTCTATGTGTGAGCTCAGGTGACCAGCACCCAATGAGCTCCTATCTTTACCCAGGCTGCTCCCCCTATCTGCCCCTACACTACTTGGGATGTACCACCCCCCTCCCACTCCAGCCAGGAACAGACTCGGTCGTACCTGCACATTTCTAAGTGGGAGTACCGTCGGCCTGTTCCTCGGAAATGGGATGTATGTAGTGCATGCAGCCTACCGAGCTCAGTTCCACACTCCTTCCTTACTCGGGAGTGGAATATCACACCTCTGGGTTGAGGTGCAATACCCCTGTAGCAGCCGAATCCTCAGGGTGCTACACATCCAACCGTAATCATCCCCCCAAAGTGATTCTTCCTCTCTGGCAGGAGTCACAGGAACAGTTACCCCTTTCCTCAAAGTACTGCTCAGCTCCCAGCATGCTGCACACACAGAGCTTTTGGGTGCAACACCACAATTTCTCTCCTCTCTCCACTTCCTGCTTTCACTGACTAAAACACCATCAAGTCCACCATAAAGTCCCTTTCAGAGGCAACAGAGACCCCTTGTAGCCGGAGTCCAATACTGCAGCAATGTCCACACATCCCCCTCTCACACATGGGTGAACAGGTGAATCCCCCATTGGGCCCCTATGCAAGAGTAGGCCCTCCATCCTCATTCATGAGCAGTAGTTGGCACAATACACTTGATTCCCTAGGTACAGACAAGAGCAACATCTCAACATTAGGGATGAGCAGACCTGTGGAAGTTTGGGTTCTGGTACTCAACCCAACCTTTAGTCCAAACTTCGGTTTGGGTAACAGAACTGTACCCGAACTTGAACCAGAACCTGACCCCCTTGGAAAACAATGGGGTTCCAAACTTTGGAACTGGAAAGTATTCTCTTTCTCTCTTTAGTGGACTTCCCCCGGAACTCCAAACATTAAAACGGACTTCTGGGAGGAGTTCTTGTTTGGAGTTTTGCACCGGACGCTCAGTGTCCGGTACGAACCTTGAACTCTTAAGTTCGGATTCGCTCATCTCTACTCAACATTCATTTAACAAAGTACCCAATTTAATATCAGACAGAAGTAGAGGTAAAACTGTGAATGAGGTTAATGTAGTATTTGTATGTAGCTGAACAGTGGGCCTCTGAGCCAAAGTTACTGGTGGGACCTTAGCATCTCAATCCGACATTGAGCGCAGAGGTTGCAGTAGTCTGAGGCTCCAGTGCCTAAGGACACCACGCGGTACGTGGCAGATTTTGCATTAGATGTTTGGAACTTCAAGTTACACATTCGATGCAGTAGTATAAAAGGTATTGCATAATATATGGCTCAGAAAGGAAAAATTAAAACGAGATATGACTGAAGACACAAGCCAACCTTCCCTACATCACAAAGCACAAATTTGTATGTTAAGTTAATTTGCCTAAGTATTCATCAGGGGCAATGGAAAAGAAATTTAATTCAGGCAGTAAGCCAGGCAATACAGCACCTAGAAGTCATATTATTAAAACTGAATACACGCCTGGTAATGCATGACTATCTCCCAAATTACCCCTGTGTCATCAAAGATTTTCAGGAATGCTTGTTTCCCCTGACTCCTTGGCATAAACGATATTATTCATTTCAGCAGATTCAGACTTTTGTGAGCTTGACGTATTGCACAATTGAGGCAGATCTAAGAACTTTCATCAGCATTGTCATGCCTGGTATAGCAGAACAAAAATTGAGGAATTACTGTGTAACCACAATTGTTCTGCGATGGGACTTTGGATGAGAAAGCTCGCTGGATATCCAGGAAGGTAATGCGGTGGAATTTATTCATGATATAGATTAATTCTAAAAGTGTTCAGATTAGTAGTTTCCTGAAATCACTGACAAAGCAAATAAACGTGGAAGGAATTCTAGTTGTAGTGAAATCATTTGTCTAACTCTTTCAAACCATAACATATAAAATTGGTCACACACATTCAATAGTTGTCCATCATATGCTCATTTATCTTACAGACTTAACTCCCTCCCCATCCCACCACCACCAACAAACACATACATTACCTTGAAAACAAAGAAGGAAATGGATTAGGCATATCAACACTCAACATGCCCAATCCATTTTCTACTTCGTGTTTGCTAAACAAAAGTCATCTGAACAGCTAATACATTAAATTATCTGCCAGATCAGACAAAATCAATGGATTAATAAAGGTGGACTTAACATCCAATAATGATTAACTTGCTTTATTAAGGCATCACAAATACAGGAACAGCAGCAACGTTTCGACCCCCAGTATAGATTTTCGTCTTTGTCAAGTCTTGACAAATACCCAGATGTATATAAGGAGGTCAAAATGTTGCTCCTATTTCAGTATTTCTGATGCCATAATAAAGCAAGTTGATCATTATTGGATGTAGAAGCCAACTTCTTTCACTTGAATTTTGATTGGAAAAAATGGACATTTGTGCATCTAAACGGTATTGAAGCTTGATCCTTACACCACCACTTTTGTGAGAAATCAATAGGTTATGCTGATTTTAGCCTAATGCATAAAACCACATTAATAAAATCCCATAACAAGTGTGATACATTTATATGGTAACCATTGTCTCAATAAACTTTGCATAAAACAATGATTTTGTATTATATCTTAGAGTGAAATGCTTCTTTCTCTCTCCCCTGATCTCATTATCTGCTCTGAAGATCAGCTCAAATCTATTTTGGTGAAAGCAAGATGGATTGCCAAATGTATGTACAATAAAATGACATGGTACAATTATCTATTAAAGCCTATGCAGATGGCGGGGGAGAAGAAGTGAGGAACAGAGTGAGGAAACAAGAAGAGGCAGAAACAGGCAAATTGTGCTGCAGCTAGTGAGTGATTTAGCTGATCACAGAGCTGTATTCACAGCTACTGTGCTCAGTACCACTATATAATATTCCGTATTCTATTCCGAATTACTATCAGCAGGTGCAACAGTGACTGGGCCCGTGTGAGAAGGGGGTCCGCTGACACCAGCAGCTATTTCACCTGGATGTGAGCCCTCAAAGACACATTGAACTGAAATGTAACGCGGCTCAGAGATCTTGCCAGTTCACTGCACAGCAATACACGCCGCCAACCCATCAGAGGCCAGCAGCTGACCTTGGCTTGGTCGTCATGGGCGGCGCATAGTAAGGACGTCATACACTGCAAGTGCCGGCATGAAAAAGTCACCTACTGGCTTCTGCAGTGGCTATACAAGAGGAAGTTGCACGTCGAGGGAGTGGGTGAAAGTAATAATATTTTTTTCTGCTTTTTAAAATGTGCTGGAGAAGAACGAGGAACATTATTACTGGAAGGGGCACAGGATAGGGGAGATTATACCAGGAAGTGGCTCAGGATGTGGGACATTATACCAGGAAGGGGACAAGGATGGGGGATGATATACCAGAAAGTATCCCAGGATGGTGAGCAATGTTATAGGATTGAGGGGTATTATTACATGAAGGAGTCTAGGACGGGGGACATTAATTCAGGAAGGGGCTGGGATGGGGACTTTATTACTAGAATGGGCCAGGATGGGGAACATTATTAAAGGAAGGAGACAGGATGGGGGCATTATTACAAGGAGGGGTTGAATACGCATGTTTTTAAAGGTTATGGAATGCCAGTGTGTGACGCCTCTCAAGCCCTGCCCTGGGAAGATGGGGTACTCGGAGCCGGGTCAGATGTTGAGAACGGGGGATGCAGTCGTGGCCTTGATCCGTCCCGTGCCCAGGGCCGTCACATTAAAAATGATGTTAGGGCTATCCGGGTTGAGTGGTGGTTTATCGACTACGCCACCTGTGGTGTCTGGTGATGCGCCACCAGCGCCGCTACAGTCCGCTGAGGCCCGGTGTCATGGCGGCTACAGTTCTCGCTGCTCCCCACAGGCGGAGCGCGGCCTCAGGGCAGGCAAGGCGGGATGATGGGGGAGTAGTAGTGCGGGAGTAGAGACGCGGGCACCGTGTCGCGTGGTATGGCGCGTTATGAACAGTCCGGAGGCCATAGGGATGAACTTCCAAGACTTTACTCACAGTTCACATAAGCAGTGCAAGGCTTCTCCCTGCTCCTCGCGGAGTCCTGCGGCCACCAGGGACGGGGGTCCGACTACCTCCGAGGAAGTCCAGTGTCCGGCAGCGTCCCTACACCATAGTGTTCCTGCACTACAGACTTTACCCCTTCCGGTCTGTGCGTGTGTGGATAGGCCGGGTCTCCCTCTGAGCTCCTCTCAGGTGTACGGCTCGGGTGGCAATTCCTCTACATCCCAAGCCCGGCGGGATCCTCAGGGCCTAACCGGGCTTTCCCGTCCTGGACATAGAGTACGAGGTCGGGTGTCGGAGGCCGGTACCCCTCTTGCAGCCGGAATCCCTCTGAATAGATCAGGTAGGAGATGACAGGTGGCGAACTCCGCTCCGTCTGCATCCTCCCCGGGACCCATTTGCTAGGTAGCAACACTCTAAAGCTCCCGGGCCTTCTTGATCCTGGTCCTTGGTCGGGTTGAGACATTCCTTGTCTGCAACCTCCCTCTCGTCCCGTAGATCGGGGTACGAGGGCTGTGTCCCTTCTCGGTGCAGGCCCACACAGGATCTGCACTCCCGGAGGGAAGTCACTTTAGCACACAGTAGATGACAGCACAGTTCGACCACTTGACAGACACACTGTCAGAGACCACACAGGTCTGAAGAGCTGGACAGGCCCACACAGGACCAACTCAGCACTGAAGGACGAAAGACCAAGATTCAAGATGGCATTCTATTAAATATGAAATTAGAAGTGTAACTAACTAACTGTTCCTCCACCCACACCCACTAACTGGTTCCTACCACTTTGTGTTCCCCAGTCTCCCTGTAACCAGGGGAGCAGCACCTAGTGCATACTAGCTCCCTCTGGTGGAGAAATGTGGTGTTGGATGCAAAGCTAGGTAACTACCATCACACCAGAATTACCTCAGAGGAGGAACACCACACTCCATTAAAGAAATGCAGCATTCCTGTGGTGGCCGAACCCTCAGGGGCGCCACAAGTGCCTAGGTCCAAATTTTGCACTGGGGCCCATTGGACTCTAGTTACGCCACTGACTACCAGACTGGTAGTGCCAGGACCAGGCAGAAAATCCCACAAACTGATGGTGAGGTCAAGAAAAATATATTTCTTGTTCACTTTTCTCATTAATTTCAAGGTCTAGTGTTCATTTAAGTTTTCATTTTTCACTCCAGACAAGGTTCTTGTATGAATGAACCCTGGGGCTTTAACGTTCAAAATTAAAAAGTGTTCTTTCCTGAAAGTCACTATTGAATGGGGAAGGAGATCAGGACATCTAAAGGCTCTAAATGCTGACACTGTGATATTGTAAGATAGACAGCCCCATTTTCTACATATTACTTAGTAAGCAAAACTTGTTTTTTAATACTTCCTGAAAATAGATTTTCTAATATGCATAATTGAATAGCTGACAAGATGTAATGTTTAACTCCCAGGACATATTATTGGCCTAGATCGTTAAACATGTTCAGTACTGATATTGACATATGGTGTTCTAATATTCCAGAACTAAGCCATTCCAGCAGATTCTGACACCTGTTGTGTTCCTTCTATTTGATCCTGTAGGAAATGTTAATGTATAAACAGGGGGATAAAGTATTTTTCAATGTTAGTGCTGTAAACATTGAAAATACATTGTTTCTCTACTGTTACTGGATTCCAAGTTTTGTTTGCAGGAAAATAATATAAATAATTATGGTGTATATATATATATATATATATATATATATATATATATATATACAGTATATTTTAACTCATTTCCTACATGTGACGCACATGTATATCACATGTATATAATATGTCATGTGCATGTATATGGAGTGAGATCAGAAATTATCCTGCTCCAGACAGGGCATGTGCCAGCAGTACTGTACAGCCGGCATCTGCCTCTAGCAGCAGTGACTAGAGCTACTCTAGCCCTGATTGCTGCTTAATCATTTAGATGCTGCTATCAATCTCTGGCAACACTATGTAAGTAATTCTAAATTGTACAGGCATCCCTGAAAGCGTACCTGTCAGCATGGTTTTGCTATTTAATTTGAGAGATGCATAATTTAGGTGAAGAGAGTCTGATTCCGGGCATGTGTCACTTGTTCAGCAGCTTGAGGTAGTTTCAAACCAATCAGTGTTTTATCAGCAGGAGATTATCACTGCAGGACTAGGTGTCGTGTGATGAGAGCGGGATTATATACAGCTAAGAATTTGAGCACTGCTACATCTAAAAGCAGAAAGACAGGGATTCTATCAAAGCTAAACCAAGCAGTCCAGTAAGTGACACATCGCTGGAAATACGCTTTCTGCCCCTACATCATACACCAGCTCTCAGATTCCTTAGCATGAACCTGCTGACAGATTCCCTTTGTTAGGGCTCATTAGCCACCTGCACAAAATAAACGTGGGTTTCCAATGTGTTATGACAGCTGAGGGCCTACAAAGAACTCCCTTTACTGTAGTGTTGGTGCTCGTACATGATGTGTCTGTGTCCAGGCTTTATAGGACATTGTTCAAGTATTACAGTATACACCACTTAAATATTGCAATATATAGCAGGCATGATCAAACAATCAAAGATTTGAGTTCCCTGAGGGCGGGGAGGATAAAAAGTGCAATATAGTTTAAAATATAAAAAAAAAATTAAGAGTTTTCAAATTGCCCTTTTCAAAATCTTATGATAAAGAAATAAAAAAATACATATTTGGCATCCCCTTGTCCATAAAAGTCTGATCTATCAAAATATTAAATTATTTAACCACTACATAAACCTCACAAAGTAAAAAAATTGAAATATAAAGATTGCCATTTTTGTTCACTGCACAACCCGCCAAAAAAAATAAAAAGTGTCATACGCACGCCAAAATGATACTAACAAAAATGACAGCTCAGTGATCCAAATATAAGCCCTCATACAGCTCCATCAATATCAGTATCAGAAAATGGTTCTCAGAAAATGACCACAGAAAGCAAGTTTGGGTTTTTTGTATAAACTTCTGACATTTTTAAACATAAATAAAATATAAGTTTGGTATCTCTATAACTGTACTGACCTAAGAGTAATGCTGCCCAGCAGAAATGAGCTGATCACTTCGCTCTGCCTCACTCTAAATAGGATCAATCGAGAGGTGTCTTGCTTGTGACCCTTTACAATTAAGTCTAAGGAAGTCTGCTTGGTCACAGATGATAACCATAATATGCAAATATGAGAACCAGATGGCTGATTTCTCTTCTATGTGCAAATAGCCTCTTCAGAGGAGAGGAGGACTTGAACTCCAGCGCGATATATTGGATGTAGCAATATTGACTATTTATTGAGCCTTGCCACATGACTTTGGATAAAAAGCCAAACCAGGTACTCTATTTGCAGACACCTGTTTCTGGTTGTTCACCACTCATCAGTGCAAAGCAAGAGGTCTGATTTGGCTGGGTGGGACACCACTGACAGGAGTGTCTAAGGGTGAATGTTCCCGCTTGTTGAGAATGACAAGATGTCGTAAAGAGACTTACAGCCATAAAATGGTCCTCTGGGAATTTAAATATATAAATAGCCTCTCCAGAGAGGAAAAGATAAGATTTTGTGGCACTAATACATTGCATTGCAGGTTCTCCTCCTGCATTTGTTATTGCGGCCTTTCAATATAGATCGCACAGCTCTCCTGTCCACAACATGATTGCTGGTGGAGAAGCATGTGACCAGACCTGAAAAGAAGTTGCAATAAATCTTATTAGACAAGACCTTTAACAAGGTCACTATGACCTTATAAAGATATGCTGCAAAGTTTTAGGATCTTATCTTCTCCATTCGGAAGTCAACACAAAAGCAGCAGCCTTTGATTGGCTTAAGTAGTCAAGTGACCAGACGGTGTCATTGATGTTTCTTTGATAATGCATGTGATGACTCAGCATCAATGAAGAAAATCTGGCCCCTATTCTTAATTATGCCAGACGTACTATTCCTTTATTCAGTAAGCCAAGGGACATTAGCCATTGTTTAATGTGAGACTGTCTGGAGCCCCTTGTTCTTTGCTAATTTGTGGAATGAATGCTGACTACAAATTGCATCAGCCCCCTGTGGTGAACTAGTCTGCATCATTTGGAGGACAATTATGAAGTCTATTTGATCTAGCAAACAATGAGGGAACCGCCATGATTATCTGCCCCCAAATCCTGTGGGGCACAATGCCTTGAAATTGGAGCTAAGGTATTTAAAAGGGGCCTGCTCCTGTCACCAGTGTGATTCTACGGGACTTCAGCCTAGGGTCCATGATTGCAACTGGTAAATTATAAAACTGCTCCACTGGCTAACACTGAGCCCACAAATTGGTTTGGATAACCCAGGTTGTGACAAACCAGTCATCTGACAACATACCTTGCTGTACTCGGTCAGCTTCCTAAGCAGGCTGCTACCTCCTCTCAGTGGGCGCACGTCAAAAGCGGTGTGCTGCTGGTTGGGGTAGTTGACCCTGGATGCCCCAAAGTCATGGAGGTTCTAATCCCTGGCGAGCCAGTGGAAGGGTGAGACTCTATCACTTTCACCATCTTGTGTCCCTGCTGGGGATGTACTATATGCTGATAACTGTTTGTCATTCAATAAAGTCTTACCAAAGTGTGATACCCTCACCCTGTGTTGTCTAAGTGAGGTCCCATCAACGGGGAAGGAGTACGGGCATTCAGTGGGATGAGCCCTGCCCATGAGGTCTTTCTAAACACACTCAGGCCAGCGGACGAGAGGACCTACTGACTCTTGTGCCTCCATAATGCAATGCTCTAGTCACCTGACTGCTGCAGCCCATCATAGGCTGCAGCATAGGCTGCAGATTAGACATTTCTTCTAAACCCTGCGCCGACATCCTGAATGGTGTGCACTGGATCCGCAGGGGTGCAGGAACGTAAGTATGTCTCCACTTATTGTTTTCAAACCATTCATGCCTAAAAAGAAAAATCAGCATTGGACAACACCTTCAATCCAACCAAATGTGCAATATTTTGCAACAAATATTTTATTCGGTATTCTGGATGGCTTTCACTGGTAGGAGACCTATTGCTGATAAGTTATAAATATGTTATGTCTCAAAGATAAATGACTGTATACTTTACATGTAGAAGTTAATTCCGTAAAGCTGCCCACACATATGGTGATTGGATTTCATGGATTTCCAGATTTGCGTATTTTAGGAAGCACACCCCTATACTACAAGTCTCTGGTATCAAGTCATCAGGTTTTATGGAATCTAGATCCATCAATCAGACTAGCAATAATATCTTTTCTTGGGTAAATTTAGTCTCCAATTTTCAGTAGTAGCGCATTTGTCAACTGCCCGACATATATGGCTGTGTTCATCATGGTTATGGTGCCACCTTCATCTATTGGTTAAGTGATGAAACTGGGCACAGTAAATGTAAATATCTGGAAGTTTAAGCACTTGGTCGTTTCTTTGAAATTCGGTGACAAATAGTGAAAAAAGATACAATTTATGTCTGCAAATAAATGCAATGAATAACTGCCACATGCCCTGACACATAGTAAATTATGAAAGACGACTCTCATTTTTTTCTTTTGACAACATTTATTACTGTTGACATAGTTTAATAGTGATGCATGAGCAGAAGTGAATTGGACACACGGCAGACCATATGTCATGTCTTAACCTCTATCTGGTTAAGAAATTGTTTACCTATCTATCAACTTGTCAATTGTAGATCTTTGTACTTCGGTATAATATATTCTTGGTGGGGTTGCCATTTTATAATTGCTGTTTTGCTTCTATGATTTACTTTAAAATAAACTTATTGAAATTGGAAAGCATGTAACCATGTTAGTTCTGGAAACTGAAATTGGGAGCCCTTCCCTGACAATGCCCCTTGTGCAGTATTATTGGCTGTATTATTCATGCTGTTCAATTACCAATCCGAGTGCTATCCGTTAAAAACATGGATCGAACTCGGACCAATGTTATTCCATTGGACAGTGCAAATGAGCGATTTTTTTACACTGACCAAATCAGCGTGGGAAAAAAATCGTAGCATGCACAATTTTCCCCTGTAAATTAGATGAGACTCAATAATCAAGTCTATGGGTGCGATAAAAAAATAGGATGCAGCAGTATTACATCTGATTTTTACTGATACATTGCAATTCTTTAACATAGGAAACTGTAAATGTTCATGTAAATGATTAATAGCTGTTGCTCTAAAAGAAAAAACAGATGGTACCTGGATGACAAGTGAGAAAAAAAATTTGTCCCACTTTTTATTATATGTTTGTGTGAAAAAAAAAAGCTAATTTCCCGAAATTAATTTCAGGCAGATTTGTTTGATTCAGCCAAAAAGATTTAATTTGATCCAAATTAAAAGTGATCCCAAAAGATGTTTAATATTCTTTGAGGTCGCTCTAGACCCAAAAGCTTAATGAAAGAGGTAAGAGGGGATAAAAATTAATGAACATTAAAGAAGCACTCCCATCTAAATTTTTATCCTCGTGATACTGTGCGTTGCGATCATCATATTATATAGCTCTGTGCACTTAAAATTGCTCATTTTGCCTTTGATATCTTTTGATATCTTTATTTGCAAAGCAAATATGGCATTATGTTACATGGTAAAAACCGTAACTCCTCACAAAGATAACTGAACATTATTTGACAGCGATTACCATAAGTCTCCAGCAGAAGATATGTGATTAGCCATTGTCAATCAATGCCATTGGAACCTGACTATAATTAAGTCGGGATACTGTAAGTTTAACGATTGCCACTAGACTTTTAATGCATATTGGTTTTCAATAGCAGCACCAAAGTACTTGACAGAGGTTACCACATAAGCCCATGTAAAATGACATGCATTCGATAGATAAAAGTTTTAACCCCATGTTTATTTCTATTGAAAAGTCTGAGCATCAATAACATTGAAAGGGCTGTTATCCAGTTCTAGATTGTCTAATAAATCTTCTGTGACCTTCAGGACACCAAGTGAGGCAGGAGCAGGGTTGTAACTATAAAAACAAAAAAAAATGACCAGCACCTCCGAGCAGAATAAAGCAAGTGTGAATAGTTGCAAGCTGATATGACTGCATAATATTCAAACAAGAGAATTCAGCAGCCTCTATAAGAGCTAAGATGTATTCAAATATTGAATATATAACATTTGAACTGCATTACTGGCCAATTCATCAGAGCCCATCAGCCATGGCAAGGCATACCTTTCTTTGATACGACCCTAAACCTAATATTTATCAAACATGCCTCTCCCAGGTTATAAGCCAACAAATTTAGGTAGGATCCAGCACCAATTAAAAATAGCCTTAGGCTCATGGAGATTTTAACTGCCTCCATTTCTGACTGAGCACTCCATCCAACAATATACCCCCCCTCAAAACTGACCAGCACCTTTAAACACAATAAAGCAAGCCTGAATAAGCACTCCTCCCATCAGCTTATGGCTACCCTCTGGCACACCTCCCATCAGCTGATTTTAATTAATGCTGGATCCTACACCTATCTTCCCTTTGAATATGTAGGTTTTAAGCTTGGGAGAGACATGTTTGATAAATATTAGGTTTAGGATCCCATTAAAGAGAGGTCACCTTGTTTGTGGCTCTTGGGCTCTCATGAATTGGCACTAAGTACCTTCATTTTTATAAGTATAATCTATATAGCAGTAATGCAGTTCGAATTTCAATTTCACTTCTTTGATACTAATGGCATACTATCTGTTCTCAATGCTAGCAGCGGGCAGATGTAAGAAGTTTCCAGACCCTCACCAATCAGCAGCACATTCAGCCCCTATAAAATATATATATATATATATATATATATATATATATATATATATATATATACAGCACAGACCAAAAGTTTGGACACGCCTTCTCATTTAAAGATTTTTCTGTATTTTCTTGACTATGGAAATTGTACATTCACACTGAAGGCATCAAAACTATGAATGAACACATGTGGAATTATATACTTAACAAAAAAGTGTGAAACAGCTGAAAATATGTCTTATATTCTAGGTTCTTCAAAGTAGCCACCTTTTGCTTTGATGACTGCTTTGCACACTCTTGGCATTCTCTTGATGAGCTTCAAGAGGTAGTCTGTTACTTGTGACATTACATCAAAGTTGGATCAGCCTGTAGTGTGTTTTTCCACTTTAGTTTTGGGGGTGACTCCAAATCCAGGCCTCCATTGGTTAATAAATTTGATTTCCATTGATGATTTTTGTGTGATTTTGTTGTCAGCACATTCAACTTTGTACAGAACAAAGTATTCAATGAGAATATTTCATTCATTCAGATCTAGGATGTGTTATTTGAATGTTCCCTTTATTTTTTTGAGCAGTGTATATACAGTTAGGTCCATATATATTTGGACAGAGACAACATTTTTCTAATTTTGGTTCTAGACATTACCACAATGAATTTTAAACAAAACAATTCAGATGCAGCTGAAGTTCAGACTTTCAGCTTTCATTTGAGGGTATCCACATTAAAATTGGATGAAGGGTTTAGGAGTTTCAGCTCCTTAACATGTGCCACCCTGTTTTTAAAGGGACCAAAAGTAATTGGACAATTGACTCCAAGGCTATTTCATGGACAGGTGTGGGAAATCCCTTTGTTATGTCATTCTCAATTAAGCAGATAAAAGGCCTGGAGTTGATTTCACGTGTGGTGCTTGCATTTGGAAGGTTTTGCTGTGAAGTAAACATGCGGTCAAAGGAGCTCTCCATGCAGGTGAAACAAGCCATCCTTAAGCTGCAAAAACAGAAAAAACCCATCCGAGAAATTGCTACAATATTAGGAGTGGCAAAATCGACAGTTTGGCACATCCTGAGAAAGAAAGAAAGCACTGGTGAACTCATCAAAGCAAAAAGATCTGGGCGCCGACGGAAGACAACAGTGGTGGATGATCGCAGAATAATCTACATGGTGAAGAGAAACCCCTTCACAACAGCCAACCAAGTGAACAACACTCTCCAGGAGGTAGGCGTATCAATATCCAAATCTACCATAAGGAGAAGCCTGCATGAAAGTTAATACAGAGGGTTCACTGCACGGTGCAAGCCACTCATAAGCATCAAGAAGAAAAAGGCTAGACTGGACTTTACTAAAAAACATCTAAAAAAAGCCAGCACAGTTCTGGAAGAACATTCTTTGGACAGATGAAACCAAGATCAACCTCTACCAAAATGATGGAAAGAGAAAAGTATGTCGAAGGCGTGGTACAGCTCATGATCCAAAGCATACCACATCATCTGTAAAACACGGCGGAGACAGTGTGATGGCTTGGGCATGCATGGCTGCCAGTGGCACTGGGTCACTAGTGTTTATTGATGATGTGACACAGGACAGAAGCAGCCGAATGAATTCTGATGTATTCAGAGCCTTACTGTGTGCTCAGATCCAGCCAAATGCAGCCAAACTGATTGGTCATCGTTTCATACTAAAGATGGACAATGACCCAAAACATAAAGCCAAAGCAACACAGGAGTTTATTAAAGCAAAGAAGTGGAATATTCTTGAATGGCCAAGTCAATCACCTGATCTCAACCCAATTGAGCATGCATTTCACTTGTTAAAGACTAAACTTTAGACAGAAAGGCCCACAAACAAACAGCAACTGAAAACCACCGCAGTGAAGGCTTGGCAGAGCATCAGAAAGGAGGAAACACAGCGTCTGCTGATGTCCATGAGTTCAAGACTTCAGGCAGTCATTGCAAACAAAGGGTTTTCAACCAAGTACTAGAAATGAACATTTTATTTACAATTATTTAATCTGTCCAATTACTTTTGGTCCCTTTAAAAACAGGGTGGCACGTGTTAAGGAGCTGAAACTCCTAAATCCTTCATCCAATTTTAATGTGCATACCCTCAAATGAAAGCTGAAAGTCTGAACTTCAACTGCATCTGAATTGTTTTGTTTAAAATTCATTGTGGTAATGTCTAGAACCAAAATTAGAAAAATGTTGTCTCTGTCCAAATATATATGGACCTAACTGTATATGTCAGTGCAGCCTCTTTCAAACAGATTATAGTCCGCTCTCCTGGAGCAAACAGTTCTGAAATAAGTGGTGTGATTCTTCCATGTCTCAGTATCCCCTTCAGTCTGAGCTCCAGCAGCTTCCAGCACCAAACAGAAGTGTTCAATTCTGTGCACAGTTCACACTGAACAGGTGTAGCATCCACACATTGTTCTGCAGTTTCAACACACTGACTGCTCAACTTTCTAAGCTGACCCATGCAGTTTCCATTCAGAAAGAGACTCTGACTTGTCTCTCTCCCAGCGACAGTTCACATTTTGGCTGGACACTCGCCAGCTTTAGCACACTCAGCTCTACTTAATTCTGCAGACTGACACACCTAATGAACACAGGCCCTGGTTCTTAGTCACAGCAAGTCAAGTGCATCTAATAAAGAATTGCAGTGCTAGGATTTATCCTAGTCCTACCTGGCTTTGCTACAATATATATAAGTATATATTCAGTTCTGCTCATTGTTATTGGCACCCATGAAGTTTAAGTACATAATGTTGAAAATCTCCTGAAAAAAATGAATCAAGTGAAACAGTTTTTTGCATAGAGCACTCATGTTAAATACAAAAGAACAAATGATAGACAATAATTTAAAGCAAAAAACAATGTAAGGGAAAAATAGAAAAATCTAAAGCTTGCTTGTGTCACTGGTATTGACACCCTTTACATTAATTTGGTATGGAAACACATTTTGACTCGCCTATGGTAAATCACAAAATAGTTTCACCTGTGATTAATTGTTGGTGCCCATGTGACATGAATCAGCCAAAGAATGATGACATCAGTGTTTTAAAAAGCCACATGGTAGGCCCTGTTCCTTTTTCACAATGATAAAGACAAAGGAGCTATCTGAGGACCTCAGAACTGCTTTTAGCAAACACAAGACTTCCAAAGGGTATTATCAAATCTCCAAAGACCTTGGTATCCCAGTTTCAACAGTGCGCAATGTTATTAAGAAGTCTGCCAAGCATAGAACTGTCAAGACCACCCCTTGATGTGAGGGAAAGAGGGAAATTGACAAGAGAAGTCTTTGAAGGTTGGTGTGAATGGTGGAGAAATCACCATGTCAAACATCCAAAGACCTGAAGGCCATCCTGTAACAGTCTGGGGTCATGGTTTCAAGTACCATACGTTGCACACTAAAGCAAGCAGAGCTTTATGGGTGAAGGCCAAGGAAGAAACCATTGCTGAAGAAAAGACATAAAAAGGAATGACTGACTTTTGCCAAAGAATACCTTGACAAACCACAATGCTTCTGGGAAAATGTTCTGTGAACAGTGGAAACAAAAATAGAGCTTTTTGGCAATGCAAAGCAACAGTTTGTTTACAGGCAGCGCAATAAAGCTTATAAGGAAAAGAACACCTTGCCAACAGCTAAGCATGGTGGAGGATCCATAATGCTGTGGGGTTGCTTTCCTTCGTCTGGTACTGGAGGGGTTGACTGTATCATAGAAATCATGAAATCAGAGAATTATCAAGAGATTTTAGAGTGAAATGTCCTATCCAGTGTAGGAAAACTTGGTTTGAGTCGAAGGTCATGGGTCCCCCAGCAAGACTGTTATGCTCGTGCCCGGACTGAATGGCGTGAGCGTGATTAGCGATCCCACTGTACCATGAACCGAGGAGTGCCAGGAGGGGCGTAACTAAGTATCTACCCGATCCGACCAAGGTCTCACGGCGGCTAACTACTCTGTGAACCCATGAGGAACCGAGCAGAGGGACCAGGTGCTACTCCAGGTCAGGCTTCGGTCACAGCTGTTGACCCACACCCGGGAATGCAGGAACAGGCAGGTTAGGCTGGCATACAGACAGGTGGGTATTGGCAGGCACGGCTGGTATGCAGACCGGGGGGTACTGGTAAGCACGGCAGGTGTACAGACAGGTGGGTACTGACAAGCACGACAGGAGTGCAGACAGGGAAATACTGGCAAGCACGGCTGGAGTGCAGACAGGTAGGTACTAGCAGGTTGGAGCACAGGCTGGATAGAGTCCAGTACAGACTGGGAGAAAGGAACAGAGCCATAGATGTGGTAGACAAGCAGAGTAAAGCGAAACCGCCGGAGAATAGGACAAGGCAGAGCAGAGCAGAACCGCAGGTGCGGTGAACAAGGCAGAGCAGAGAGGAACCGCTGGAGCGGTAGGCTAGGCAGAGCAGAGGGGAACCGCCAGAACGGTGAGCAAGCAGAGCAGAACAAGACTGCAGGTGCGGTGAACAAGGCAGAGAAAAGAGGAACCACCGGAGCGGTGGGCTAGGCAGAGCAGAGGGGAACCGCCGGAGCAGTGAGCAAGCAGAGCAGAACTAAACTGCAGGTGCGATGAACATGGCAGAGCAGAGAGGAACTGCCGGAGTGGTTGGCTAGGCAGAGCAGAGGGGAACCGCCGGAGCGGTGAGCAAGGCAGAGCAGAGAGGAACCGCCAGAGCGGTGAGCAAGTCAGAGCAGAGAGAAACCGATGGTGCGGTGAGCAAGGCAGAGCAGAGAGAAGCCACTGGAGTGGTGGGCAAGTCAGAGCAGGGAGAAGCCGCCGGAGCGGTGGGTAAGGCAGAGCAGAGAGAAACCGCAGGTGCGGTGAGCAAGGCAGAGCAGAGAGAGGCCGCCGGAGCGGTGGGCAAGTCAGAGCAGAGAGAAACCGCTGGTGCGGTGAGCAAGGCAGAGCTGAGAGAAGCCGCCGGAGCGGTGGGCAAGTCAGAGCAGAGAGAAGCCACCAGAGTGGTGGGTAAGGCAGAGCAGAGGGAAGCCGCCAGAGCGGTGGGCAAGTCATAGCAGAGAGAAACCGCTGGAGCGGTGGGCAAGACAGAGCGGAGCGAAAACGCAGGTGCGGTGGACAAGGCAGAGAGGACAGACTGGAAAATACAGGGAGATACGGAGGAAGGGAAAAGGGACAAGCAGAACCAGATACACACAAGGTACTTCCTATGAAGTAGCGAGTGGACACAAAACTCACAAACAGAAGTACAGAGACAACGAGTTGGAGTTAGGTGCAGGTTCAGACACTGCAGGAAAAGGGAGGGTAAGGACATAGAGACAAAACAGGTAACAGGCTAAGAGACAGTTCAGTCAGGAACTGATACTGCAGCGAGATACAGGAACGAGCCTGGGTATAAGGACCCCAGAGTGGCAGAAACAGACTTGAAGTCACAGATAACTGGTCTGGGAATGCAGCCCCCAGAGTGGCGGGAACAGACTAGAAGTCACAGAAAACAGGTCTGGGTATACAGCCCCCAGAATGGCGGAAACAGAAAAGAAGTAGAACTGGACCTGGCAACTTCAGAGTCAAGGAGCACACTGAATGTTAGTGTTGCTCAGGCACCTCCTTCTAGGTGGAGGGGGTTTAAATATCCAGTGACTCACAGCAATAGGCTGGAGACGCATTAGGGGTGCGCCCACAGCAGCTATAAGAATCAGGAAGTAACCGGGCCGCCGCCCTAAGCAGTCAGTCAAGAGATATGCACACAGCATGACCTGGAGCAAGGTTTGTAGGCTGGACTGACAGGTAAGATTGCGGTCTTGCATAGTAGGAGGTGGAGCACTATGCAAGCACGCCGCCAGGAAGAAAATTCCAGCTGAGAAGTGCAAGAAGCTTATAGATGGCTACAAGAAACGTTTGGAGGCTGTCATCAATGCCAAAGAGTGCGCAACCAAGTATTAATTAGGGGTGCCTTTATTGCTGCACATGCTGTTTATTCTGTTTCTTCTTTGAAATTGCAACATGGAAGTTGAAAAACAATGTTTTATTGTTGTATTACTTTGGACCAGTAATTAAAAAATCCTGAGGATATAACTTTGGTATATTTCCATTTAATTCTGAAGATTTACAGTTTATGAAAAAAATGAAGCGGTGCCAATAATGGTGAGCAGCATACATATATATACACACACACACATATATATACATATATATATATATATATATATATATATATATATATATATTCATTTTTTTTTTCAAATACTAGGTTCACTTTAACTGTTTCTTTGTTGTTAAGAAACTCAGCTCTTCCACATCTGTTTGAATTTTGCTGCAGAAAACGGGATGTGAGCTTTGTGTAATCAGTAGATGCCCTTGGTGCAGCATCTCCTGATTAAGCGGATATATTTCTTCACATCTGATGGCTGGCAACGCACCAATAATCTGACCTCTTAGGAACTCTGCTCTCTGCTGCCTTATGTTGTCTTAAAGGCTCACAAATCAAACTAAACCAAAGTGCTTATAATATTCTCTTTTCATTGCTGCCAAATACTGGGGAGCTCTGTGAGTGGCATAAGATCTATATGTAACATCCCATAATATATAATGTTATATACATAGTGCTTTCAGACAAGCTTATTGCAAATCCATGGCAAGGATGTTTGTATATAAACCATACTGTCTCTGTGAGGAGCTGAGCAGATGGATTATTTTTTCTCTAAAACCTCTATTTTATACCTTACTAGTCATGAAGAAATGATTACATTTCAGGCGGTATGTAGACAACTGACTCGTACAATCTCAGTGGGTGACTTCCAAACAAAAGCTTTACAATTGATTAAGCTAGTAAATTCTGCAGAAAAACACCAAATCTGTGATGTTGTGAATACTAAAAACATTGTATTCCAGTAGGAAAAAGATTGCATTAAAAAAAAAAAAGAGTACAGTGGCTATATCATTCTCAGTGCCTTGTTCACACAAAATGTATGGATAATTAATAGCTTGTTTCTTTTTACTGAGCTTCATTTCCTATCCATAGAAATGGAAGTACATCATAAAATTCAGCCTGATTTCAGACGGAGTCTAGAGCCTAATGACTACTTGTTGCGTATCTGCCCGTGGTCTGGGCTATGCTTCCTACACCCCGGTCAGCTAAACTTTCTTGTACTCCACATCAGTCTTTTCAAGTAGGCTGGCGTGCTTGCATATGTTGAGCTTTCTAGGCCTATATAAGGCCTACCAGAATACATTGCTGTATCTTGGTATTAAGACTTTTAGTTTGTCTGTGCAGTTCCCTGTCGATGGATTTCAGTACCACTGCAACCTATCTGTGGTCTTCAGGACATCTTTTGTCTGCCTGTGGCTTCCAGAACCTCTGCTACATGTCTCCGGTCTTCCAAGACCTCTGTTACATATCCACTTGCGGCTTCCTGGATGTCTCCTGTCCGCTTGCAGCTTCCAGTACTTTTGCTAATTGTTTGCAGTCTCCCGGACATCTATGGTCTGCCTGTGGCTTCTAATACCTCTGCTACTTGTCTGTGGTATCCCGAACATCTCTGGTCTGCCTGCGCCTTCCAGTACCTCTGCAACCTTTCTGCAGACTTCAGGCCATCTCCTGTCTGAGGCTTCCAGTAACGCTGCTACTTATCCCTGTTTTTTTAGGACCTCTGCTACCTGTCTGCAGTCTTCTTGTCCCTCTACTACATGTCTGCTTATGGATTCCATGACATCTTCTGTCTGCCTGTGGCTTCCAGGACCTCTGCTATTAATCTGCAGTCTCCAGCCTGCCTGCGGCTTCCAAAAGATCTGCAACCTTTCTACAGTCTTCAGGATTTTTCTGGTATACCTGCGACTTCCAGTACCTCTGCTATTTGTCTGTGGTCTTCCAGGACCTCTTTTACCTGTCTGTGTTCTCCAGGATGTTTTCTGTTTGCCTGCATCTTCCAGTACTTCTGCTACATCTCCGCAGTCTTCCAGGACCTCTGTTATGTGTCCGCCTGTGGCTTTCATGATGTCTCCTGTCTGCTTGCAATTTGCAGTTCTTCTGGTACTTGTCCGCGGTCCCCAGGAACTCTGCTATCTGTCTGTTGTCTTCCAGAACCTCTGCTATGTGTCCATCTGCGGCTCTCAGTATGTCTCCTGTCTGCCTGCGGTTTCCAGTACTTCTGCTACTTGTCTGTGGTCTCCAGGACCTTTGCTATCTGTTTGTTGTCTTCCAGAATCTTCTGTTATGTATCCGCCTGTGGCTTCCAGGATGTCTCCTATCCACCTGCAGCTTCCAGTATCTCTGCTACTTGTCTGTGGTCTCCTGGGCATCTCCGGTCAGCCTGTGGCTTCCAGTACCTCTGCAACCTGTCTTCATTATTCAGGACATCTCCTGTCTGAAGTTTCCTGTAACTCTGCTTCTTGTCTCTGTTTTTTCAGGACCTATGCAACCTGCCTCTGGTCTTCCAGGACTTCTGCTACGTGTCTGCCTGCATCTTCCATGATGTCTCCTGTCCACCTGTGGCTACTAAGACCTCTGCTAACTTTCTATGGTTTTCAGGATATCTGTGGTCTCCCTGCGACTTCCAGTAACCCTGCTACTTGTCTACAATCTTCCAAGATATCTGTTACCTGTGTGCGTTCTTCAGAATGTTTCCTGTTTGCCTGCGGCTTCCAGTACATCTGTTACTTGTCCTGGTCTTCCAGCACCTCTGCTATCTGTCTTCGGTCTTCCAGGACCTCTGTTATGTGTCCGCCTGTGACTTTCAGGATGTTTTCTTTCTGCTTGCGGCTTCCTGTGCTTCTGCTACTTGTCTGTGGTCTCCAGGACATCTCTTGTCTGCCTGTGGCTTCCAGTGCCTCTGCTACCTGTCTACATTTCTCGTGTGACTGAACACTCTGTTACACTGACACACATGGCCGTGTGCCCACCAGAACCTTGGTCTGAGAGGCAGATGGAATTTTGCCATTCAGACATTTTAAAAGTTTAGTACATGTCACTTGCCATAAATACATATTTTTCTGATATGATATATGAGGGGAGGTATGTGTTACACAGGTTGCTAGCCTGTGTGAACTGAAACCAATAAACTTTCTAGCATGTAAAAAAAAAAAAAGTGAGGCACCAGTCACAATGTGCAGCCTTCAATTGTGGAGCACTAGTAGTTGCACTCTACATATGAAAGAGTGTTAGCCTGAAAACCACATAGACAGGGCACTAGCTGTGTGCATGCAAGCCAGGTGGTGCAAATTCCATATAAAGTAAAGCCAGAGCCGTCAAAGTTATAGAAATGGAACAGACAATGCACTCAACAACAGTGTTGCTTGATAATAGTCATGTTTATTCGGGATTACACATGCAGAATGGTGGTGCAGGTTCTTGGGGTGCGGGGGTGAGAGGACAACGGCCGTTTCACGCTAATCCTGCGCTTCAACGTGTCCACTACGATATTTGGACCCGTTTGGACCCGTTGAGAAACTGTTCTCTCCTGGCTCTCCTCCTATCTCTTTGACAGCTCCTTCTTTGTATCTTTTGTCGGCTCTTCTTTCTCTCCTCGTCCCTTACTATCAGGGTTCCGCAGGGCTCAGTCCTAGGCCTCCTCCTCTTCTCTCTATACACTACCCCTATTGGACAAACAATCAGCAGATCTGGGTTCTAGTACCATCTCTATGCTAATGACACGCATTATACACTTCTTCCCCTGACTTCACCCCTACCCTAATATAAAATACCAAGGATTGTTTGTCTAATGTCTCTAACATCATGTCCTCCCTCTATCTTTAACTGAATCGCTCCAAAACTGAACTTCTTGTGTTTCTCCCCTCTACTAACCTAACTCTACCTAACATTGAAATTATCTTGGAGGGTTCAGCCATAACTGTTATGATCTGCTACAAGAACTAAGGAAAGAAAGGGATTCTGTCCCTTCAATAAGACTGAGCTGATTACCTACGTTGCAGCGGGCGACCTGTTCCTTGTGAGCAGACTCGCCTTCGTCCTCAGCTAGTCTGAACGCAGACCTATAGAATAAAGGGTGGGGTCCCTACAAGAACTAAGGACTGGGACAAAATTGGACACCTCCTAGCAGATGTTGTAGCGGAGCAAAAAGACAAACAGACAAAAAGTACTTAGAGGTCCAAAGGACCAAACGAGCTGGAGAGATAGGTACAAAAGCACCTGGCTAGATAGAGAGTCAAATAACACTGAAGTCCAGCAAAGCCAGAAGGGCGGAGCTGGAATAAATAGGCAGCAGGTCACTTGACCAAAATAGAAAAAAAAACGAACAGGAGAGTTCTAACAATAACTCCCAAGCATCATGCTCGTTGCCTTGGGGTCATATTCGACACTAAACTTTCCTTTATTCCCTATATCCGATCACTCACCCGCTCTTGTCACCTGCATCTTAAAAACATCTCCAGAATCCGACCTCTTTCACCTTTGCAACTGCTAAAACTCTTACTGTCACTCTTATTCACTCTCGTCTGGACTATTATAACTCTCTTCTGATCGGTCTCCCTCTTACCAATCTTTCTCCTCTACAATCCGCCCTGAATGCGGCAGTCAGGGTCGTATTTCTGTCCAGCCGCTTCACCGATGCCTCCGTCTTGTGCCAGTCATTACACTTTTTACCCATTCGCTACAGGGTCCAATATAAGCTCATCGCTCTCAACCACAAAGCTCTCCACAGTTCTGCACTATCTTACATTTCCTCTCTCATCTCTGTCTATCACCCTACACGAGCTATCCGTCCTACAAATGACCTAAGACTAACATCCCCCATAATCCGAACCTCGCACCACCATCCCCAAGACTTCTCTCGTGCTGCGGCAGTTCTCTGGAATGCACTACCTCAGAAGATCCGACTGATGCCTAGCCCCCACGTCTTCTAGAGTGCTTTAAAAACCCATCTCTTTAAACAAGCCTGCCACTTCAACTCAGTAAACTAACTTTCCCCAGTTCCCTCCTTCTAAATATTATTCAGAATCTGCTCCCAACTATTCATCTGTCTCCACACCCTCCATGCACACGATAACTGCACTCGATACTTGATTATTGCACTTAAACATACGGGCTGATGACCGGATCATGCTAGACCTGAAATAACAAGCACTTTTCACACTTTTCACCTATTGTGTCACCCCATTTCTTTGTAGATTGTAAGATTGCAAGCAGGGACCTCACTCCTAATGTAACTGTTTAAACTGTCTTACCTTGTATTGAATCTATTGTCTGTACATGTCCCCACTTAATTGTAAAGTGCTGAGGAATATGTTGGTGCTATATAAATAAAAATTATTATTTTATTATTATTAGATTTATATACCGAAAAGTATGAGCCATATCTCAGGAATGAAAAGGTGCATGTTTAAAAAAATATAAAATGTCAGTGACATTTACACCAGGAAGAAAATTGCATATTTATGAAAAGTAATAGGTCTTGTTTAAAGAAGCTCTCCCATCAAAATTGTCATCCTCTTAATATATTGCAATCATATTATATAGCACTGTGTACTCACAATTGCTCATTTTTCCCTTCTACCCATTTAATTCTTCTGTTTCCCATTGGGTCTATGACATCACGTGATTAAAAAATAACTAGCTGAATTCTTCCAAGCTCTAGGTAGAAACAGGAGGTCAATTTTTCCTGTATGACTCAAGAGTCACTGCGAAAGACAATGGCAGGGGGGAGGAGGGAGCAGCTGGGTCAAGAGTTGAAGAGGGGAATGATAAATGCAGGGACAAGAGACTTCCTGTTTCTACCTAGAGCAGAGAAAAGATAAGAATTAGGTCGGTGTCACACATTCGGATATTTCCGATACCGGAAAACCCCGTACCGGAGATATCCGTGTCCATGTTCACCTGTGTGGCACACGTGTGCCGCCCATGTACCGCATCAGGAGCACATGTACCGACGTTGGGAATCAGTGTACAATTGGCACTGTTCCCAAGCGTCGGGTGCTGAACTTTGCCCTAATCATTGTACCTTGCTGTGATCAGCACAAGCAAGGGACAATGTTGGAAGTATAGTATGCTCCCGCTGTGTCCTGGTGTGAAAATAAGAATAAAATACTAAAATCCTTATACTTACCCGACCGGAGATGTCTTTGACTGCTGACGCAGTGGAGCCGGAGAGAATGAGCTGCTCCAGCAAGCGGGCCTGGAGCTGCACTGAGCTCAGGAGCAGTGTCCTGTCACTCCGCTTAGTGCAGGGCCCCACTCGCTGGAGCAGCTCATTCTCCCCGGCTCCTCTGCATCAGCGGGGGACATCTCCGGACAGGTGAGTAAAAGGATTTTATTATTTTATTCTTATTTTTACACATGGACACTGCGGCAGCAGACTACCACTCCCAACATTGTCCCTTGCTCGAGCACGAGCAAGGGACAATGATGAGGGCACCGTTCAGCACCGGGTGCTTGGGAACAGCACTAACTGTACACTCATGTCCAGGCACCGATACGTGTCACACTGATGGCATCCGTGTGTGTTCAGCATGAGACATTTTGCAGCCCGTGCAGCGTCTAAAAAGTGGACATGTCGGTGTGTTTTGCCCACTGACACACAGCCTGTGGAAATACACTTACATGTGCGCAGACCAATAGATTTAAAAGGGTCTGCGTTCATCAGTGTCTCCAGTACGTATGGAAACTGTCACCACATGTACCGGACACACTGAGGTGTGAAACAGGCCTTAGATGGATAGAAAGGCAAAATGAGCAATTGTAAGTACACAGTGCTATATAATATGATGACTGCAATATATAAAGAGGACAAAAACTTTGATTGGAGTGCTTCTTTAAATGGTCACTACTATCATTTTAATAAATCTAAGCTCATCTGATGGAGCAGCTCACAGAATTGCCAAGCACCAAGTAGTACGTTTTCAGCCCCAAAAAGTGCTGATTAGACAAGTTACAGGAGAGGGAAAAAGCTCTATGTCTTTCTGCTCGTGCTTTCTTGTTTATCAAACTGTGTACAGACATAACAGGCAGGTGGACTTTAAAATTATGAAAGTCAAGCCTTTAAACAATGACAAGAACAATGCATGCTGCCAACTGAGGGAAAGGAAGTTCCAGCACCTATAGTACAGACTGAATGATGACAATGATGAAAATGAACTGATCACTCCAGGCAAACTTGAATTCAGAAATAACTATTTTGGAGATAAAGATAGACAAAAATATTTTAGCTATCCCCAACAATCATTTGTTATATAATCTTTAGAGTCTCACCAAGCTCCTAATGAAAGCCCTTTAAAGTTACACCCCCGCTAACATATTAGAGAATGCCTATTAAAAATAAAGCGATGTGTCAGAATAAGAGCCATGAGATATTTATGTACCTTATTTTCCTCCAATGTGATTTCTCTCCTTCTTTCTTGTATCGTTGTGAAGCCTGAATGTCCTTGTATCTGTTTCTAAGATGCAACAATAATATAACATTGTCCTAGATTCTGTACAAAAAAAAATGAAATCTGGAAACTTAAACTCGACACATCAGTCATTTGTTCCTACCGAGGAGCCACATAATGAATACTGGAAGCTTATAAATAAATGATAATAGTGTATCAAGGATAAGTCAGTAAAAAACACGGAATCGGGACTAAACAACCTTGAAACAATTATAGCCCAGAGATATTTTGACTTGTTCAGCTGCTTAAGAAAAAGTCAGTTTGAGAAAAAAATTCCAAGTAAAGCACGATAAATATAGGTTTGCACTTCTACAATTCCCTGTAAAGACATGCGATTTGCCTGAAAGTAAAACTTCTTAGATTTGCCATTCAGCAGTTGTTGTCTTATGAGATGCCATATTCCCCATGGCAAGCGCACATGCTTTGCCTTATTAAGTCCTTGGGCCATATGCATAGACTACTTAAAGGTATCACTGTGGGATATTAACTCAGCTGATTGAATATAATAATGCAGATTTCTGCACGGTGAATGGTTTCTTCATTTAATTTTACCGTGACTATCGGTTTAGTCGGAGACTTGGGAAACAAAAATAACATTACGCTAATTAGAGGCTTGATAAAGTAGAGGCAGGTTTACAGTAATGCGGACGCCTTTGGGAAATAAGGACAGTTGGTTCAGTATAGAAAATCTGCATCTGTTTCTGGTTTCTATAATCCACAGGTTTGGATTTATTGATGTAGTAGAGTTGATTTTATCAACACAGTTGCGCAAAATTTGTCAATTGGCACAAGGGCATTTTTATCAATATTGTCTAATTCTTAGACAGTGCAAGGCCTCGATTCATTATTGCATTTGTGCCTTTTATTTGGGTCCCATCTCATCAGGACTGGCGTGAACAATGGAGGTATTGATGAAGGGGTATGGTGGGGTTAGATGCGCTTTACAAATCAGGCATACCTGAAAAGTGGCATGCACCTCCATGAACCTCACCCGATCACTGAGTAGCGCGCGTGCTCGAGTGACATGTTCACGTCCTTTGTGCCCGCATGTTTTGTGGCTGTTAGATAGCCACAAAACATATGGGGATTGCCCATGTATGACAGGCAATACCCGCATGTTTTGTTACTCTTTAACAGCCTCGACACATGCAGGCACGGGGCCACGAACATGTCAATCGAGCACCCACGTTACTCGGTGCATACCCAAGCACCCTAGGCACACTCGAGTAACGAGCACTTGCACTCATCACTACTCATCACAAATCTTACACCTGTCACAGACTGGAGTAGGATTTCTGGCGTAACATACGAGTTATGCATCATGCCATTCCCACTGACCCACCACTGTCCTGCCCCAGCTCCACTCATCTTGGTGGAGCTGGACGAAACTGGTGAGAAAATGGCAAAAATTGCATAATTTTTGCGCAACCTCAAGTCAAAATTTAGATACTTAATAAACTCTTTTACTCCAGATTTCTAGCAAAAAAAAAATGTTGTTGAATCAGGGCTTTGGTGTTTTTTGCCTGTTTTTCATTTGCAACAAATTTTTATTTTAATTTGCCCTTTTTTTAAAGCCTTTTTTATATGTTTTCACATATTTTTTTATGTTCGTCTTTGTGGGCAGGGTTTGCGACTTTTAGATGTTTTCAGCTGATTCATCAATTGTGATTTACTAGAACATAACAAAATTTGGCGCAAATGTATTTCAGTCCCTTCTGGAGTGAATAGATATTTTTATGCATTTTTTATGCCATTTTGAGTTAAAAAGTTTGCAAAAGGTCAAATGCATAATTTAAGTGCAGTTTCGATTCATAAACCGCTTGCAACATTTTTAAGAAATTGGTGCAAAAATATCAACGAATACTACAAGCAAAAAAAACCAAGAGAGTTAAAAAAAAATATCAAATGGGCATTAAATTTACCCCACTTACTGTATAAATTGGCTTACTTTTATGCCACAAATGTACAGCACGATTTCGGAGCATGATGTTGCATGTTAAACTTTGTCCTTTTCCTGATATCTCCATACACTTTTTCAACAAGACTATGCTCTCTAGTCGGGCAAGTCATAAAAATGTATTACGAACCGCTAATATTCCTTTAACCCAAAGTATCTGGCTGAATAATAAAGGTGCACCTAAATATCACAAGAGAAACCAAAAGAAAAATGGTGCTACAAAATATTTCACAAATATATCAACTTTATTAAATATAAAATATCATGAAGTATTTTGTTAAAAAAACAGACTAGCTCAATGGAGGGCCAACAAGAAGCCTAATAAGGCTATAAGCAGTATATAGTTAGTATGCCCACATATCTATTGCAGTACATTCCCAATGGTCAACATTATACATCAAGTAGAAGAGCAATAAATATCCCATCTAGGAACTGGATATATGACTTGTCAGTAAGCGTTTCCATTCTTGGTGTGGTATGGCGCACTTAGTGCGATCCATACTATAATAGGATATGGGGCGCATTCACTTGGAACGCACTATGTGGTCCAATGACGTCATAACCAAATATTGCATACCAGAAATGCGCCCTCCCCGGTACTTTACAAACCGATTAGCGAGCGTTTGAATGAGCCTACACAATGTTGCGCCTCGCTATTTGTGATATGGGCCCTCAAGTTCAAGATGTACAATTGTCTCCTGATGAACCCTGACTATTGATAAGGGGGAAACGCATTGAGACTGGAACATCACGGATTCTTTCTTCTTGGCTGCCATTATGAAGATATTTACCTCCAGTGGGATTGGAAGTATATTGGGGCTACCTTGCTGAAGGTGTGGATCTCCATGTATAAGTTAGGGGATTCCTTGTCTGCATGAGATAAGTGCTTGCTCTATTTTTATCTATTACCTTATTTATTGATGTGCATTATTTGTTTGCAAATTACAGCTTATGATTGGGCCCATATAGGGATTTTCTAGGGTCAGCCACTGTTAAGTGGGGGCGCCACTGTTGCTATTTAGGGAGCCAACCTTTGCGGCAAGGAAGGCAACAGATCTTTGTAAGGGTTATTTATAGGGATATTGTAGTTAATCGCCTGAGGTCTGTATTCTTGGATATCCAAGATATCCATTTTTATGCACTGTAAATATAAAAAAATATATTATCTTTTTTAGGAAATATATGGTGATTTTGGAAAATGTATTGCTTTCATTCCCCATATTTGGATTAAATATTGCTATTGATGAGTTAGCGTGTTCGCCACTGATCGATACTCGATCGAGGATGGGGGTGCTCAGGCACACTCGTTACTCAACCAAGTATCGCGCGTGCTTGAGAGCCATGCTAGAGTCCCCTGGCTTGCATTGTTCGCGGCTATTAGACAGCCAATAAACATGCGGCTCTGATGATAGTTGTCATCACTTCCTGGTGCCCGTGAATAGCTGTACTTTACCGCTATTCACAGATGCCGAAGCCAGATTCGAGGAACATGGACTACAACGGAGGAGCTTCATGGGAACATTCTTTAAAATAAATTGGTGAACAAGGGATAGTGTGGAAGAGTCTTTATTCAAATAAAGTGTTTTTTTCTGTGTGTATGTTTTTTTCTGGATTACTAGATTAATAATGGGGATTTCTGATAGATGCCTCTCCATTACTAACCCCTGGGCTTGATGCCAGCTTGCATTACACAGCTGACATCAACCCCCCAAAAATATTACCCCGATTGTCACTTCACCAGGGCAATCGTAAAAAGCCAGGGAAAGCACCAGAATTTGTGCATCTAATGTGATGCGCCAATTCTGGGGCGGCTACGGGCTAGTATTTTTAGGCTGGGAAGGGCCAAATAACCATGGACCTTCCCAGCCTGATAATATCAACCTCCAGCTATCTGCTTTACCCTGGCTGGTTATAAAAAATGGGGGGACCCCACATCATTTTTTTAAATTACTTATTTAGTTCATAGCAGTGACCTGGGAATCAGAGATTCATCCAGGCGTCTTCCCTTTGCTGTTCTTATTCCATCCCCTGTTTCCATCCATTTTAGTGATTTTCATGCCTCCCAGCCCTCCTGTTAGGGTCTTCTAGAAAAATGCTTGAGTTTATACCCGTTAGTCGAGTCAAGCCCGTACAACCTGCTCGATTTGAGTACCGAGCACTCGAGCATTTTAGTGCTTGCTCATTACTAAATATTACCACATATTAAATATTTTTTGTGTTGTTAAGTAGGCCATTTCTGAATAAAGATTTAATATTTTATAGTCCATATCCTATACATTAAAAACTCTGTAAGCCTAAGATATATGGGTTGTAGTAATATTTTGCTGTCATAATTATACCTTGGGATCTTTAACTATATACAGATCGTGGGCACATATACATGGATGCTGCTTGTCTTATTACTGAATAAACTGTATTTTAATTTTTCACCTGCTACCCTTCTATACATGTTCTCAAGCCCCAGGGTATCCCTTTGTATTTTGTGTCTTCACCATTGACCCACTTTTAATATTTCATTATCATGTTTTTTTAATTATTTTGGATGTATAATCAAATTTTATATATTTTTATATACTTTTTATTCTTTTACTTTTTGGGGTTTTGACTCCATATAGTTGTAGTATTCATATTGTATATGGAGTTTTCCATCTATATTTAGTAGGGGACATGATCTCTTTACTTATCTACACTAAACTTGTTTGGTATTAATCATAGTAAATACACCCATTATAGTCCATGGGGCTGTTCACATTTCCATGTTTTTTTGCTGACCAAATATATGGAATAGAATAGCAGAGACAAGACCATTTTTGATCCAAGTCATGGACCAAAACTACTCCTACAAGTCAATGAGAATGTGAAAAATTACTGAAGGCACTCAGTAACCTCCTTGTGCTGTCGGTTTTTAGCATTGCAATGGGTAGAAGAGGTTTTACAATTTATTTATTTTTCACATGAGAAAATCTTTGGTAGAAACTGAAACACTGGTCAAATACTTATCAAAATCTGACAATTTTTTTCATACCAGGAAAAACACTGATGTGTGAATGAGGCCTTACCCTTTTCTTCAAGAATGAAGCTTGTATGTTAGGGCTCATTAAGGTGTCAGTGATTTTTCTCTACAAAATAACATTGCAATATCCATCAGTTTTTGGTCAGGGTGTCAGTTTTTAGCATAACTACTTGATTTTCTCATATGCTAAAAAAGAAAGGCTGGATCATATTCTGTACAGCTGCTACACCGATACCTCCACATTGTGCCAGTCACTGCACTGGTTACCCACCTGCTACAGAGTACAATATATTCTTATTGCTCTCACCCACAAAGCTCTCCACAATTCTGCAGTGCCCTACATCTCCTCCCTCATCTCTATCTATCACCTTACCCGTGCTCTCCATTCTGCAATTGATCCAGACTAACGCCCTCCATAATTCGAGCCTCCTACTTCCCTCTCCAAGACTTCTCTAATGCTGCACCAGTTTTCTGGATGGCACTACCCTGGATGATCCAAATAATTCCTAGCCCCCACATTTTTAAGCATGCTTTAAAAACACATCTCTTAGGCCTATAACCTCACTTCACTAATCTGTTCCTCTTTGTAATTTTTCTTCAAGATCTGGTTCTTCTTATTCATCTGTTTCCATATTCTCCATGCACCCAATAGCACTTGGTAGGTGCACTTAGATGGATATTGGCTGATGACCGGATCATGCTGGTTTATAGCATAACCCCTATTTATTATAATGATGGCCGGACCATACATGACAAGCACGTTCTACCTATTGTGTCCCCCCTATTTCCTTATAGATTGTAAGCTTGCGAGCAAGGCCCTCACTCCTTCTGTAACTGTTGAACTATGTGTTACTTCTATTGTCTTTATTGTTTGTACATTTTGCCCTTGATTGTAAAGTGCTACGGAATATCTTGGCGGTATATAAATAAAGTTATTATTATTATTATTATTATTAAGGAAAGAAAATTGCAAACCACTCGGTTTGCAAAAACACAAGGAAAAGCCTTACAGCTTGTCCACTGCTTTATGTGCTCACCTGATCTATCAGGATGTGGGTTGTGATCTCTGCTCTTGAAATAATTTAGGAATATAAAGTCGGGTTTTCCACCTACTAGAAATCTATGACATATTATTTTGACATTACAGTGTTTGAGATGGAAAAACCCATTTTGTTGACCTAATTTTAAAATGATGCTATTGATTCGGTGTGCCTATGGCTATGCACATGACGCCATATGGATATTAGTTGGCAAGACAAGAATAAGACAACGGGTTCATTGGTCACATTCAGCATCCTTTGTATCTGAATGGAATAGGAACCACAACACTGATGTGAATAGAGCCTAAAATAGAGACATTCGATTGTGAGCCTCCCCTGGGCAGTGAATACAGCGTTGAGGAATACTGTATGTTGGTGAAAAAAAAGAACAAGTAAAGCAATGGGATTAGCAATGGTAAATAACAAAACTATTGCCTGTACTGCCTCATCTATAATATAGTATGTACCTTTGATTTGGCTTCCAGTTCCACGTGAGAACAATATATTTTAGTTCTAAATTCTTCATGACTCCCTCTATTGTATATTTCCTGTTGTTTGGAGGCAGAGCATAACCCTGTTGCTCTCTTCTTTTGCAAAATGTTCCTCAAAAGATTCTGATCCTGTCAATCACTGCTGACAGCATCAACTGCTGCATGGACAGGGATGCTGAGACATAACTCAGCGGGGGGGTTCAGCAGAATACATTAAAAGGAGAGTGTTAGGTACTGAGATAACTAAAAGAATCCAAACAAGGTTTCAATGTAAAAGCCCAGGATAAGAAATGACAAGATAAGCATGACGAGAAGATAAATAGAAAACACAAAACTAAAAATACAATAAATATTGCTTTCCTTGGATTTAGAAATCTCAGTATTTTGAAGAAATGAAGGTGAACTCTAAAAACGTGGATTTTCCCATTTTAACTATTTAATAGGAAGCCTTTTAGACGTCTTAAAGGGGATCTGTCAGCTCTCCTGACTAGAGATGAGCGTTGTTCGACTCGAACTGTTCGCCAATCTCAAATTCGAGCTGTTTTGGGCGGTGTTCGAGCCGTTCGGCGAACACGAACGATTTGAGAAAAATTCGGCTGTTCGAGGTTATGTTCGATAACTGTTCGTGCACCAAAATCATAACTGGATTTTTTCTCAGTAATGATGAAAATTAATGTTAATACGCAGTTTGAGTGTACAGCAGAGCGGGGGGAGGGGCAGGGGATGGATCTCTGCAGGAATAATGAAGATCTCCATTTTTTTTTCTTTCCCGCATTTACAGTGGGGAGGTGCAATCTGTCAGCCTATCAGCAGCGCACACACGGAGCGAAGTGCTTTTTTTCACACAAGCAAGGTCATGTGTCATTGGCAGTGTATGTCACATGTCCTTGCCCTATAAGACCAAGCCATTTTCCCCGTCGCCACCATTTTCTCACTGCTGCAGCTGCGTGTTAGACGGCACCGCTGTTGCTGTGTGCGCTATACCTTGTTAATTTCAAGCCAATTTTCGCACAAATCTACAGATAGCTTGGGAGTAGGGAATAGTTGTGATTGCAGTCCTTTTAAGGACTAGGTTACAGCATTTCCTACGACTTTTATCAGGCAGGTCTGTGCTCTTAAATAGATAGATTGTGGGAGTAAAGACTAATTGTAATTGCAGTCCTTTTCAGGACTAGGTTACATCAGTTCCTATCAGTTTTTGCCAGGCAGGTCTGTGCCAGTGCTGTGCAAGTTTTTTTCACAGCATTTGGCTGAATCTAGCAAAGCTAATCCTTTTTGGCCTATTGCAGAGTGT
The DNA here is from genome assembly GCF_046119375.1 of Phyllobates terribilis. NCBI lineage: Eukaryota > Metazoa > Chordata > Amphibia > Anura > Dendrobatidae > Phyllobates > Phyllobates terribilis. The sequence goes on from NW_027362767.1 coordinate 369,080,698, forward strand.
GTTAGTCAGTGGAGTAGCCTATCTGTGTTGCAAGATATACCACCTGTGTATAGAAAACCAATTTTTTTACTGCACCTAGTGAAGTAAAATCTTTTGGGCATAGCATCATTCTATTAGTCCATCTATACTGACCTCCATCAGGTTGCAAATTGAATATAATTTTTTTCTGCATCTAGCTCTGAAAAAATATTTGGGCTTCTAGCAGTGTGTGGGACTTGTTCTATTAGTCCATCTATACTGACCTCCATCAATTTGCAAACTGAATATAATTTTTTTCTGCATCTAGTTCTGAAAAAATATTTGGCCTTCTAGCAGTGTGTGGGACTTGTTCTATTAGTCCATCTATACTGACCTCCATCACGCTGCAAATTCAAAATAATTTTTTGTCTGCATCTAGCTCTGAAAAAATATTTGGCCTTCTAGCAGTGTGTGGGACTTTATCTATTAGTCCATCTATACTGACCTCCATCAGGTTGCAAATTAAAAATAATTTTTATCCGCATCTACCTCTGAAAAAATATTTGGGCTTCTAGCGGTGTGTGGGACTTGTTCTATTAGTCCATCTATACTGACCTCCATCAGGTTGCAAACTGAATATATTTTTTTTCTGCATCTACCTCTGAAAAAATATTGGGCTTCTAGCTGTGTGTGGGACTTGTTCTGTTAATCCATCTATACAGACCTCCATCAGGTTGCAAACTGAATATAATTTTTTTCTGCATCTACCTCTGAAAAAATATTTGGGCTTCTAGCTGTGTGTGGGACTTGTTTTATTAGTCCATCTATACTGACCTCCATCAGGTTGCAAACTGAATATAATTTTTTTCTGCATCTAGCTCTGAAAAAATATTTGGCCTTCTAGCAGTGTGTGGGACTTTCTCTATTAGTCCATCTATACTGACCTCCATCAGGTTGCAAATTCAAAATAATTTTTTGTCTGCATCTAGCTCTGAAAAAATATTTGGCCTTCTAGCAGTGTGTGGGACTTTCTCTATTAGTCCATCTATACTGACCTCCATCAGGCTGCAAATTAAAAATAATTTTTATCTGCATCTACCTCTGAAAAAATATTTGGCCTTCTAGCTGTGTGTGGGACTTGTTCTATTAGTCCATCTATACTGACCTCCATCAGGTTGAAAACTGAATATAATTTTTTTCTGCATCTAGCTCTGAAAAAATATTTGGCCTTCTAGCAGTGTGTGGGACTTTCTCTATTAGTCCATCTATACTGACCTCCATCAGGTTGCAAATTAAAAATAATTTATATCTGCATCTAGCTCTGAAAAAATATTTGGCCTTCTAGCAGTGTGTGGGACTTTCTCTATTAGTCCATCTATACTGACCTCCATCAGGTTGCAAGTTAAAAATAATTTTTATCTGCATCTACCTCTGAAAAAGTATTTGGGCTTCTAGCTGTGTGTGGGACTTGTTCTATTAGTCCATCTATACTGACCTCCATCAGGTTGCATACTGAATATAATTTTTTTCTGCATCTAGTTCTGAAAAAATATTTGGCCTTCGAGCAGTGTGTGGGACTTTCTCTATTAGTCCATCTATACTGACCTCCATCAGGCTGCAAATTCAAAATAATTTTTTGTCTGCATCTAGCTCTGAAAAAAATATTTGGCCTTCTAGCAGTGTGTGGGACTTTCTCCATTAGTCCATCTATACTGACCTCCATCAGGCTGCAAATTAAAAATAATTTTTATCTGCATCTACCTCTGAAAAAATATTTGGCCTTCTAGCTGTGTGTGGGACTTGTTCTATTAGTCCATCTATACTGACCTCCATCAGGTTGCAAACTGAATATAATTTTTTTCTGCATCTAGCTCTGAAAAAATATTTGGCCTTCTAGCAGTGTGTGGGACTTTCTCTATTAGTCCATCTATACTGACCTCCATCAGGTTGCAAATTAAAAATAATTTATATCTGCATCTAGCTCTGAAATAATATTTGGCCTTCTAGCAGTGTGTGGGACTTTCTCTATTAGTACATCTATACTGACCTCCATCAGGCTGCAAATTAAAAATAATTTTTATCTGCATCTACCTCTGAAAAAATATTTGGCCTTCTAGCTGTGTGTGGGACTTGTTCTATTAGTCCATCTATACTGACCTCCATCAGGTTGCAAACTGAATATAATTTTTTTCTGCATTTAGCTCTGAAAAAATATTTGGCCTTCTAGCAGTGTGTGGGACTTTCTCTATTAGTCCATCTATACTGACCTCCATCAGGTTGCAAATTAAAAATAATTTATATCTGCATCTAGCTCTGAAAAAATATTTGGCCTTCTAGCAGTGTGTGGGACTTTCTCTATTAGTCCATCTATACTGACCTCCATCAGGTTGCAAATTAAAAATAATTTTTATCTGCATCTACCTCTGAAAAAATATTTGGGCTTCTAGCTGTGTGTGGGACTTGTTCTATTAGTCCATCTATACTGACCTCCATCAGGTTGCAAACTGAATATAATTTTTTTCTGCATCTAGCTCTGAAAAAATATTTGGCCTTCTAGCAGTGTGTGGGACTCTCTCTATTAGTCCATCTATACTGACCTCCATCAGGTTGCAAACTGAATATATTTTTTTTCTGCATCTACCTCTGAAAAAATATTTGGGCTTCTAGCTGTGTGTAGGACTTGTTCTATTAGTCCATCTATACTGACCTCCATCAGGTTGCAAACTGAATACAATTTTTTTCTGCATCTACCTCTGAAAAAATATTTGGGCTTCTAGCTGTGTGTGGGACTTGTTCTATTAGTCCATCTATACTGACCTCCATCAGGTTGCAAATTGAATATAATTTTTTTCTGCATCTAACCCAGCCAATAGTTTTGGCCTAATACCACAGTTTGGCCACTCAGCTCTGCTCGGTTCCCATCCATTGTTTTTTTGTGCAAACAACTCCAGAGTTGTGAATTAGTTAACCACCAAAATGAGTGGAAAAAGGCCTGCTGCTGGTGGAAAGGGGAATAGGCGTGTTGGGAAGGCGAAAAAAGGTTGTGTCCGTGGGGTAGGTGTTAAAGCAACAGTAACATCTGCAGTAGAAAGACCATCTTCCAGCCAAACTAAAATGTCTACTTCTTTTAGCGGACAATGTGATAAGATCCCTTTCTTTCGGCCACGCCAATTGCTACAAATTCCAGATGAGGCACAAAAACAGCAGGTACTTCAACGGATATCAAGTGCTCCTTTAAGTGGGCTCTCCTCCACCTCAACTTCAACATCACAAATACTCCAGTCCTCAAAGGTGTCACCCCAAACGCACTTGCTTCCTCACAGCTCCCAAATCTCCAGCTGCCCGTCTGAGTATGAGGTAGAACAGATGGTTGAGTCTGCAGAGCTGTTTACTCATACTATAACCTGGGAATCAGAGGTCGACTCCAGCGCTTCTGTGAATCCAGACGAGGAAATGATCTGCACTGATGCCCAGAATCTTTATGAGTCGGATCCAGGACCAGACGCAGAAGGTTCTGACCATAATGTAGACCCTCGTTCCCAAACTGTAACTCCTGTTGGTGGAGACAATGAGGAAGACGATGATGAGACTCAAATACCTGATTGGAGCGGCAACTTTAGTTTTTTGTCAGGGCAGGAACAGGTTGGCTCTGAGGACGACGGGTGTGATAACGCACAGGGTGATGATGATGAGGTTGGAGATCCCACTTACTGTCAACCCACAGTCAGCCAAGAGATGAGGTCAGCAGAGGAGGTGGAGGAAGATGCTAGTGACGACGAGGTCAGGTTGCGCCTTCCTGGACAGAGACGTAGTACTGGAGCACGTCAACAACTGCATCCTCAAACACAACTCTGCCTCTCACCACAAGTCGTGGTGGCTCTTCAGGTCGCATGGGTGCTAAGCCTTGCATAGCCTGGGCATTTTTTCAGATCGATAAAGATGACCCAACTCGTGTTATCTGTAACATTTGTCAGCAAAAGCTAAGTAGAGGCCAAAAAATACATAGTTTGAGTACTTCATGCATGAACCGGCACATGGACATGAAGCATAAGTTGCAGTGGGAAGCTCAATGTGCTACAATGCGGTCTAGCCGGCCGGGCCAACCACCGTCTGCCATATCTTGTGCATCCGCGGCCTCTTCATCCTCTGTGACTGGGGGGACAGCAGTCACACCTGTTTTGGGGCACAGACCTGCCACCTCTTTACCCGCAACAGCCAGCGTGATTGGCAGGTCATCATTTTCTTTGGAGGTGGTAACACCAGCTGGTGTTGAGCGCTGTCCGACATCGATAGCACCACCTTTGGATCAAGGCAACCTAACATGTCCGCCTGCATCTTCCTCACAGACCGGCACCCTTATCAACCCCGTCTAAGCACAATAGCCAGCCCTCGGTCCCTCAGATGTGGACAAATAAAAGACCATTTTCTCCTAGCCATGAGAAAGCTAAGAGGTTGAATTTCACCATCTGCAAGCTCTTGGCTACAGAAATGCTGCCTTACCGCCTGGTGGACACAGAGGATTTTCGAGACCTTATGTCCGTCGCAGTGCCCCAGTACCAGATGCCCAGTCGGCACTACTTCTCAAAGAAAGGTGTGCCTGCGCTCCACCAGCATGTCGCACACAACATCACCGCTTCTTTGAGAAACTCTGTGTGTGACAGGGTGCATTTCACCACAGACACTTGGACGAGTAGGCATGGACAGGGGCGTTACATGTCGCTGACTGGGCACTGGGCAACTATGGTGACAGCAGGACAAGGGGCTGCTGTCCAAGTCTTGCCGTCCCCACGAGTTGTGCGTCAATCCTCTTTATGTCAAAGTTCCTCCACTGCTTCTGCCTCCTCAACCTCCTCTCGGTCTTCCACCTGCACCCAAAGCCTGTCTGGTCATGCCACAAGCATTCTAACTGCGCAGAAGGGATCCTGCACACTTCCTTACTATGCTGGCAGTAGGGCTCAACGTCATCAGGCGGTTTTTACTTTGAAATGTCTGGGAAATGTGAGTCACACAGCTGAGGAGTTGTGGTCAGCTCTGGAGAACCAATTTCATGAATGGTTGTCTCCACTGGACCTGAAACCAGGGAAGGCCGTGTGCGACAATGCTGCAAACCTGGGTGCGGCCCTTCGCCGGGGCAATGTCACACACGTGCCTTGTATGGCTCACGTGTTGAACCTGGTTGTCCAGCAATTTTTAGCCCACTATCCCAGAATAGATGGCCTTCTGCAGAGGGCACGGTCGCTGTGTGCTCACTTCCGTCGTTCGCATCCCGCAGGTCAGCGACTTACATCTCTACAGAAGTCGTTGGGCCTGCCACTTCACCGGCTAAAATGCGATGTGCCTACCCGGTGGAATTCAACTCTGCACATGTTGCAGCGACTGTGGCAGCACCGACAAGCCCTGGTGCAATACGTTCTGACGTATAGCCTGGGCCAACGAGATCCAGAGGTGGGGCAAATCACGCTGGAGGAGTGGTCTCAGATCAGGGACCTATGCACCTTTCTGCACAGTTTTGAAATGGCGACGAAGATGTTTAGTGCTGACGATGCCATTATCAGCATGACTATTCCGGTGATTTACATGCTGGAGCACATGTTAAACAGAATTCGGAGTCAGGTGGTGGCACAAGAGGAGGTGGAGGAAGTAGAGGAGGAGGAGTTGTATGCGGAAGGGCTAACATCTGCAAGGTCCAGACGGTCGGCAACACCAAGGCGGCAGGCATGTGAGGGTGGGGGAGATGGTTTTACCAGGGCGCATGGTAGCAGCCAAACTAGTGAGGAAGGTGCAGGAGCCCAGGAAGAAGTGGAGGACGAACTGATGGAAGACTCATCAGATGAGGGAAACCTTGATCACATTTCTGTTGTGCGAGGTTGGGGGGAGAGGACAGAGGAAGGAAGCATGATTGTTACCTCGCCACCAACACAACAGGGACTTGGTGCTCCTGGATGAACAACACATATGAGTGCCTTCTTGCTGCATTACCTGCAACATGACCCTCGAATTGTGAGAATTAGAAATAATCCTGACTACTGGGTTGCCACACTGTTAGATCCCCGGTACAAAAGTAAATTTGCAGAAATTATTCCTGCCATAGAAAGGGATGCACGCATGCAGGAGTATCAGCAGAGACTGTTGCAGAATCTTACATGTGCTTTTCCACAAAACACCAGTGGTGCACGTAGTGAATCTCACAGTTCCAACTTGCCAACCGTGGGACCGTCAAGTGTTCAGCACTCAAACCGTAACAGAACCACAGTATCTGCTGGTAACATCAATTTTGCGGAATCATTTCACCACTTTTTTAGCCCATCCTTTGCAAGGTCACAGGAGACAAGAAGTCTGACACATAGTCAACGCCTAGAGACCATGGTACAGGAGTATCTTCAAGTAAACATTTAAGCCATGACTGTGTCACTGGACCCTTGCTCTTTTTGGGCTTCCAATCTGGATAAATGGCCGGAGCTAGCCACTTACGCCTTGGAGATCTTGTCATGCCCCGCAGCCAGCGTTCTGTCTGAACGTGTGTTCAGCGCTGCTGGTGGTGTGCTGACAGATAAGCGCAAGCGGCTCTCCACTGATAATGTAGACAGACTCACGTTCATAAAGATGAACAAATCATGGATCCGAAACGACTTTTCTACCCCTGTGTCATCCTGGGGAGAGTAAAAGCTTGATGATTGGTTAAAATCACCCTACCAACCGTTTTAAGCTTTCAAATTACTAATCATGTTTATCTGTATCTTGGCTGGAAAATAATTTGGGCTTTGTAGCAGTGTGCAGCACTGATTCTATTAGGCCATCTATAATAAGCTCCACCAGATTTAAAATTACTAATCATGTTTATCTGTATCTTGACTGGAAAATAATTTGGGCTTTGTAGCAGTGTGCAGCACTGATCCTATTAGGCCATGTATACTAAGCTCCACCAGATTTAAAATTAATAATAATTTTTTGCTGCATCTAGCCCGGAAAATAATTTTGGGGCTCCGAGATGCGCAAGACACATAAGTGCCTTCTTGCTGCACTACCTGCAACATGACCCTCATATTGTCAGAATTCAAAGTAATCATGACTACTGGGTTGCCACACTCTTAGATCCCCCAAACTTTTCGATCAACCTTTTCATTTTAATAAAGACCAAAAAAATGGTCATTTTTGAAATTATAAGCATTAGCAGGTTATTAGAAACTGAAATCAAACAGTTTTCAACTCAAAACTTTATTCTAGGTGATGTTACATTTTCACATAGGACCCCTTGTTCAAAAGGAGCTTCTGAACTCTCTCGTCCATTGAATTTGTCAGGTTTTGGATGGTTTCTGCTTCAATTGTTTTGCATGAGGACAGAATACCCTCCCAGAGCTGTTGCTTAGATGTGAACTGCCTCCCGCCATCATAGACACTCCTTTTAATGATGCTCCAAAGGTTCTGAATGGGGTAGAGGTCAGGGGAGCATGGGGGTCACACCATAAGTTTGTCCCCTTTTATGCCCATATCAGCCAGAGATGCAGATGTTTTATGTGCAGCATGAGATGGTGCATTATCATGCAGAAAAATGATCTTGCTGTGAAATACACGGTTCTTCTTCTTGAACCATGGCAGGAAGTGCTGTTTGAGAAAATCCCCATACATTATGGAGTTCATCTTTAGCGCCTTCAGGGATCCTAAAGGGGCCGACAATCTCTCTCCCCATGATTCCAGCCCAAAACATTACTCCACCTCCTCCTTGTTGGCGCTGTAGCCGTGTTTGCGTGGGGTGTCCATCAACCAGCCATCCTCCACTCCATCCATCTGGACCATCGAGCGCTGCACGGCACTCATCCGTGAACAAAACAGTTTTGAAATCAGTCTTCATGTAATGTTTGGCCCACTGGAGCCGTTTCTGCTTGTGTGAAGTGGATAGAGGAGGTCGACAGGATGGCGTATGCACAGCTGCAAACCTCTGAAGGACCCTGCATCTTGTTGTTCGGGGGACGTTGGAGGCACCAGCAGCTTCAAAAACTTGTCTGCTGCTCTGACAAGGCTTTTTTGCCGCTGCTCTTTTAACCTGACGTAATTGCCTGTAGGAAAGAGTCCTCAATTTGCCCTTATCAGCACGCACACGTGTGTACTGTGAATCAGCTACATACTTCTTGATTGCCAAGACACTTCATCCTGATCATCGCACAATGTTGATTGTAGTCATGCCGTGACCGAAACACTCCACAATTTGTTGCTTCTCAGCAACCGACACATCCTTTTTCTTTCCCATTTTGGCAGAAAATGTAGGCTGTTTAATAATGTGAGACAGCCTTCTTAAGTAGTCTTGCCTTTCATTGGACACACCTGCCAAACTAATTAGCACAGGTGTCTGCAATTGCTTACAGTGATATAAAGAGCCCTGACACACATCACCATCAATGAGTTTAACTGACAAACAAACAAATTCTTCCCTTATCACTCCTAAACACTTTTTGCATAATAATTTGGAACACAGTGTACATGTGCTTTTCCACAAAACGCCAGTGGTTCACGTAGTGAATCTTACAGTTCTAACTTGCCAACCGTGGTCTGTATGGAGTTGTTCAATAAAGGGCCCAAAATTAAGATAACATAGATGGGAGAGGAATCTATGAATAGGAATTCCTAAGTATTTGATACCCTGTGAGGGCCAGGCAAAGGGAAAGTTGGACTGGATGGAATCCTATATGGATTTGGGGAGGGAGACATCGAGGGCCTCAGACTTCGCTGCATTGATTTTAAAATTTGACCATGTAACAAAGTGATCTATTTCAGCCATAACAGCATGGATGGATATATGTGATTGAGTGATATATACTAGGACATCATCAGCAAATAGAGAGCACTTGTACTCGGTGCCTCCCACCTCAATCCACCTAATATTGGGGTTATGGCGAATTGATGAGAGCAGGTGCTCCGTCACTAGGATGTATAAAACCAAAAAAGTGCGAAGCCGACACGGCCAGTCCGTTCCTGCCCGTGCGACCTCCGTGTCGCCAGGTTTGTGCCAGAGCCGCGGTGGACCCTGACGGCCAGCCCCCCTCTCCCAATACTGGTGCCTGTCCGCTGGTGGGTCGAGCGAGCCCCCCTGCGGTGGAGGCAGGTCTAATCTTTTTAATTTAAATTGTCTCTCTAATTTGAATGAGTACACTTTAAATCCTTTTACAATGATCTATTGGAGGGCAACTCTCATGCCAGCAGCCACAGTAATTCAAGCTCCAGTAGAGTCCAGTAAAGCTGCTGCAGTTAAAAAGCTTTTATAAGGATCGAGCTTGGCGGTCCACCGCAAGGCGTCGTACCGCCAGTCCCAGCCCCTGTGCCTTGAGGTGCCTCCCTGATGCTCTTGACTGAGTGTCCCGGGGTCCCGAACCATTTCCTTTGAAAACATTAAGCGTCCAAACTACAGGTGGTGTAGCTTGCTTAACAGCTGGGATAGTCCGCTGACTAGCAGACACTGCTACTAGGCACAAAGTATTTCCTGGGCTAGATGCAGTTAAAAATGTGTAATTAGATACTCTCGTTGGATGCTGAGAAAGCATTCCATAGAGTCTCCTGGCACGCCATATATTATTCTCTTAAAATGCTGAAGATAAATGGAACATTTTCATCACCTTTCATAATCACCAATGGCACAAGGCAGGGATGTCCTCTGTCCCCTCTCTTATACATCATAGTGATGGAGCACCTGCTCTCATCAATTCGCCATAACCCCAGTATTAGGTGGATTGAGGTGGGAGACACCGAGTACAAGTGCTCTGCATTTGCTGATGATGTCCTAGTATATATCACTCAATCACATATATCCATCCCTGCTGTTATGGCTGAAATAGATCACTTTGTTACATGGTCAAATTTTAAAATCAATGCAGCGATGTCTGAGGCCCTCGATGTCTCCCTCCCCAAATCCATACAGGATTCTATCCAGTCCAACCTTCCCTTTGCCTGGCCCTCGCAGGGTATCAAATACTTAGGAATTCATATTCATAGAGACCTCTCCCGTCTATGTTATCTCAATTTTGGGCCCTTTATTGAACAACTCCATACAGACCACAGTTGGCAAGTTAGAACTGTAAGATTCACTATGTGAAACACTGGTGTTTTGTGGAAAAGCACATGTACACTGTGTTCCAAATTATTATGCAACAAGTGTTTAGGAGTGATAAGGGAAGAATTTGTTTGTTTGTCAGTTAAACTCATTGATGGTGATGTGTGTCAGGGCTCTTTATATCACTGTAAGCAATTGCAGACACCTGTGCTAATTAGTTTGGCAGGTGTGTCCAATGAAAGTCAAGACTACTTAAGAAGGCTGTCCCACATTATTAAGCAGCCTACATTTTCTGCCAAAATGGGAAAGAAAAAGGATGTGTTGGCTGCTGAGAAGCAACAAATTGTGGAGTGTTTAGGTCAAGGCATGACTACAATCAACATTGCCAAGACACTTCATCCTGATCATTGCACAGGATGATGTGTCTTGGCAATCAAGAAGTATGTAGCTGATTCACAGTACACACGTGTGCGTGCTGATAAGGGAAAATTGAGGACTCTTTCCTACAGGCAATTATGTCAGGTTAAAAGAGCAGCGGCAAAAAAGCCTGGTTATAACAGCAGACAAGTTTTTGAAGCTGCTGGTGCCTCCAACGTCCCCCGAACAACAAGATGCAGGGTCCTTCAGAGGTTTGCAGCTATGAGTAAGCCATCCTGTCGACCTCCTCTATCCACTGTACTCAAGCAGAAACGGCTCCAGTGGGCCAAACAATACATGAAGACTGACTTCAAAACTGTTTTGTTCATCGATGAGTGCCGTGCAATGCTCGATGGTCCAGATGGATGGAGTGGAGGATGGCTGGTTGATGGACACCCCATGCAAACAAGGCTATGGCGCCAACAAGGAGGAGGTGGAGTAATGTTTTGGGCTGGAATCATGGGGAGAGAGATTGTCGGCCCCTTTAGGATCCCTGAAGGGGTAAAGATGAACTCCATAATGTATGAGGAGTTTCTCAAACAGCATTTCCTGCCATGGTTCAAGAAGAAGAACCGTGTATTCCGCAGCAAGATCATTTTCATGCATGATAATGCACCATCTCATGCTGCACATAACACATCTGCATCTCTGGCTGATATGGGCATAAAAGGGGACAAACTTATGGTGTGACCCCCATGCCCCCCTGACCCCAACCCCATTCAGAACCTCTGGAGCATCATCAAAAGGAGTGTCTATGATGGCGGGAGGCTGTTCACATCTAAGCAACAGCTGTGGGAGGGTATTCTGTCCTCATGCAAAGCAATTGAAGCAGAAACCATCCAAAACCTGACAAATTCAATGGACGAGACTGTTCAGAAGCTCCTTTCAAACAGGGGGTCCTATGTGCAAATGTAACATCACCTAGAATAAAGTTTTGAGTTGAAAACTGTTTGATTTCAGTTTCTAATAACCTGCTAATGCTTATAATTTCAAAAATGACCTTTTTTTTGTTCTTTATTAAAATGAAAAGGTTGATCGAAGAGTGTGGGGGATCTAAGAGTGTGACAACCCAGTAGTCAGGATTATTTCGAATTCTGACAATCTGAGGGTCATGTTGCAGGTAGTGCAGCAAGAAGGCACTCATGTGTCTTGCGCATCTAGGAGCCCCAAAATTATTTTCCGGGCTAGATGCAGCTAAAAATTATTATTAATTTGAAAGCTGGTGGAGCTTAGTATAGAAGGTCTAATAGAATCAGTACTGCAAACTGCTACAAGGCTCAAATTATTTTCCAGCCAAGATACAGAAAAACATGATTAGTAATTTTAAATCTGGTGGAGTTTAGTATAGATGGCCTAATAGAATCAGTACTGCACACTGCTACAAGGCCCATATTATTTTCCAGCCAAGATACAGATAAACATGATTAGTAATTTGAAAGCTTTAAACGGTTAGTGAGGTGATTTTAACAAATCATCAAGCTTTTACTCTCCCCAGGATGACACAGGGGTAGAAAAGTGGTTTCGGATCCATCATTTGTTCATCTTTATGAACGTGAGTCTGTCTACATTATCAGTGGAGAGCCGCGTGCGCTTATCTGTCAGCACACCACCAGCAGTGCTGAACACACGTTCAGACAGAACGATGGCTGCGGGGCATGACAAGATCTCCAAGGCGTAAGTGGCGATCTCTGTCCATTTATCCAAATTGGAAGCCCAAAAAGAGCAAGGGTCCAGTGACACAGTCATGGCTTCAATGTTTACTTGGAGATACTGCTGTACCATCGTCTCTAGGCGTTGACTATGTGTCAGACTTCTTGTCTCCTGTGGCCTTGCAAAGGATGGGCTAAAAAAGTGGTGAAATTATTCCGCAAAATTGATGTTACCAGCAGATACTGTGTTTCTGTTTCTTTTTGAGTGCTGAACACTCGACGGTTCCACGGTTGGCAAGTTGGAACTGTGAGATTCGCTACGTGCACCACTGGTGTTTTGTGGAAAAGCACATGTAAGATTCTGCAACAGTCTCTGCTGATACTCCTGCATGCGTGTATCTCTTTCAATGGCAGGAATAATTTCTGCAAATTTACTTTTGTACCGGGGATCTAACAGTGTGGCAACCCAGTAGTCAGGATTATTTCTAATTCTCACAATTCGAGGGTCATGTTGCAGGTAGTGCAGCAAGAAGGCACTCATGTGTGTTGTGCATCCAGGAGCACCAAGTCCCTGTTGTGTTGGTGGCGAGGTAACAATCATGCTTCCTTCCTCTGCCCTCTCCCCCCAACCTCGCACAACAGAAATGTGATCAAGGTCTCCCTCATCTGATGAGTCTTCCATCAGTTCGTCCTCCACTTCTTCCTGGGCTCCTGCACCTTCCTCACTAGTTTGGCTGCTACCATGCGCCCTGGTAAAACCATCTCCCCCACCCTCACATGCCTGCCGCCTTGGTGCTGCCGACCGTCTGGACCTTGCAGATGTTAGCCCTTCCGCATACAACTCCTCCTCCTCTACTTCCTCCACCTCCTCTTGTGCCACCACCTGACTCCGAATTCTGTTTAACATGTGCTCCAGCATGTAAATCACCGGAATAGTCATGCTGATAATGGCATTGTCAGCACTAAACATCTTCGTCACCATTTCAAAACTCTGCAGAAGGGTGCATAGGTCCCTGATCTGAGACCACTCTTCCAGCGTGATTTGCCCCACATCTGGATCTCGTTGGCCCAGGCTATACGTCAGAACGTATTGCACCAGGGCTTGTCGGTGCTGCCACAGTCACTGCAACATGTGCAGAGTTGAATTCCACGGGGTAGGCACATCGCATTTTAGCCGGTGAAGTGGCAGGCCCAGCGACTTCTGTAGAGATGTAAGTCGCTGAGCTGCGGTATCCGAACGGCTGAAGTGAGCACACAGCGACCGTGCCCTCTGCAGAAGGCCATCTAGTCCGGAATAGTGGGCTAAAAATTGCTGGACAACCAGATTCAACACGTGAGCAATACAAGGCACGTGTGTGACATTGCCCCGGCGAAGGGCCGCACACAGGTTTGCAGCATTGTCGCACACGGCCTTCCCTGGTTTCAGGTTCAGTGGAGACAACCATTCATGAAACTGGTACTCCAGAGCTGACCACAACTCCTCAGCTGTGTGACTCACATTTCCCAGACATTTCAAAGTAAAAACCGCCTGATGACGTTGAGCCCTGCTGCCTGCATAGTAAAGAGGTGTGCAGGATCCCTTCTGCGCAGTTAGAAAGCTTGTAGCATGACCAGACAGGCTTTGGGTGCAGGTGGAGGACCGAGAGGAGGTTGAGGAGGCCGAAGCAGTGGAGGAACTTCGAGATAAAGAGGATTGACGCACAACTCGTGGGGTGGCAAGACTTGGACAGAAGCCCCTTGTCCTGCTGTCACCATAGTTACCCAGTGCCCAGTCAGCAACATGTAACGCCCCAGTCCATGCCTACTCGTCCAAGTGTCTGTGGTGAAATGCACCCTGTCACACACAGAGTTTCTCAAAGAAGCGGTGATGTTGTGTGCGACATGCTGGTGGAGCGCAGGCACACCTTTCTTTGAGAAGTAGTGCCGACTGGGCATCTGGTACTGGGGCACTGCAACGGACATAAGGTCTCGAAAATCCTCTGCGTCCACCAGGCAGAAAGGCAGCATTTCTGTAGCCAAGAGCTTGCAAATGGTGAAATTCAACCTCTTAGCTTTCTCATGGCTAGGAGGAAATGGTCTTTTACTTGTCCACATCTGATGGACCGAGGGCTGGCTGTTGTGCTTAGACGGGGTTGAGAAGGGTGTCCCCGGCAAACTGCCGGTCTGTGAGGAAGATGCAGGTGGACATGTTAGGTTGCCTTGATCCAAAGGTGGTGCTATCGATGTCGGACAGCGCTGAACACCAGCTGGTGTTTCCACCTCCAAAGAAAATGATGACCTGCCAATCACGCTGGCTGTTGCGGGTAAAGAGGTGGCAGGTCTGCGTCCCAAAACAGGTGTGACTGCTGTCCCTCCAGTCACAGAGGATGAAGAGGCCGCGGATGCACAAGATGTGGCAGACGGTGGTTTGCCCGGCCGGCTAGGCCGCATTGTAGCACAGTGAGCTTCCCACTGCAACTTATGCTTCATATCCATGTGCCGGTTCATGCATGTAGTACTCAAACTATGTATTTTTTGGCCTCTACTTAGCTTTTGCTGACAAATGTTACAGATAACATGAGTTGAGTCATCCTTATTCATCTGAAAAAATGCCCAGGCTATGCAAGGCTTAGTACCCATGCGACCTGAAGAGCCACCACGACTTGTGGTCAGAGGCAGAGTTGTGTTTGAGGATGCAGTTGTTGACGTGTTTCCAGTACTACGTCTCTGTCCAGGAAGGTGCAACCTGATCTCGTCATCACTAGCATCCTCATCCACCTCCTCTGCTGACCTCATCGACTGGCTGACTGTGAGTTGACAGTGAGTGGGATCTCCAACCTCGTTATCATCACCCTGTGTGTTATCACACCCGTCGTCCTCAGAGCCAACCTCTTCCTGCCCTGACAAAAAACTAAAGTTGTCGCTCCAATCAGGTATTTGAGTCTCATCATCATCTTCCTCATTGTCTCCACCAACAGGAGTTACAGTTTGGGAACGAGGGTCTACATTATGGTCAGAACCCTCCGCGTCTGGTCCTGGATCCGACTCAAAGATTCTGGGCATCAGCGCAGATCATTTCCTCATCTGGACTCACAGAAGCTCTGGAGTCGACCTCTGATTCCCAGGCTATAGTATGAGTAAACAGCTCTGCAAACTCAACCATCTGTTCTACCCCATACTCAGACGGACAGCTGGAGACTTGGGAGCTGTGAGGAAGCAAGTGCGATTGGGGTGACACCTCTGAGGACTGGAGTATTTGTGATGTTGAAGTTGAGGTGGAGGAGAGCCCACTTAAAGGAGAACTTGATATCTGTTGAAGCACCTGCTGTTTTTGTGCCTCATCTGGAATTTGTAGCGATTGGCGTGGCCGTAAGAAAGGGATCTTATCACATTGTCCGCTAAAAGAAGTAGACATCTTAGTTTGGCTGGAAGATGGTCTTTCTTCTGCAGATGTTACTGTTGCATTAACACCTACCCCTCGGACACAACCTTTTTTTCCCTTCCCAAAATGCCTATTCCCCTTTCCACCAGCAGCAGGCCTTTTTCAACTCATTTTGGTGGTTAACAAATTGACAACTCTGGAGTTGTTTGCACAAAAAACGATGGATGGGAACCGAGCAGAGCTGAGTGGCCAAACTGTGGTATTAGCCCAAAAGTATTGGCTGGGTTAGATGCAGATAAAAATTATTTTGAATTTGCAACCTGGTGGAGGTTAGTATAGATGGACTAATAGAACAAGTCCCACACACTGCTACAAGCCCAAGTCTAAACATTTTTTCAGAGCTAGATGCAGATAAAAATTATTTTGAATTTGCAACCTGGTGGAGGTTAGTATAGATGGACTAATAGAACAAGTCCCACACACTGCTACAAGCCCAAGCCCAAATATTTTTTCAGAGCTAGATGCAGATAAAAATTATTTTGAATTTGCAACCTGGTGGAGATTAGTATAGATGGACTAATAGAACAAGTCCCACACACTGCTACAAGCCCTTGCCCAAATATTTTTTCAGAGCTAGATGCAGATAAAAATGATTTTGAATTTGCAACCTGGTGGAGGTTAGTATAGATGGACTAATAGAACAAGTCCCACACACTGCTACAAGCCCAAGCCCAAATATTTTTTCAGAGCTAGATGCAGATAAAAGTTATTTTGAATTTGCATCCTGGTGGAGGTTAGTATAGAAGCACTAATAGAACAAGTACCACACACTGCTACAAGCCGATGCCCAAATATTTTTTCCGAGATAGATGCAGATAAAAAAGATTTTGAATTTGCAACCTGGTGGAGGTTATTTTAGATGGACTAATAGAATAAGTCCCACACACTGCTACAAGCCCAAGCCCGAATATTTTTTCAGAGCTAGATGCAGATAAAAATTATTTTGAATTTGCAACCTGGTGGAGGTTAGTATAGATGGACTAATAGAACAAGTCCCACACACTGCTACAAGCCCAAGCCCAAATATTTTATCAGACCTAGATGCAGAGAAAAATTATTTTGAATTTGCAACCTGGTGGAGGTTAGTACAGATGGACTAATAGAACAAGTCCCACACACTGCTACAAGCCCAAGGCCAAATCTTTTTTCAGAGCTAGATGCAGATAAAAATTATTTAGAATTTGCAACCTGGTGGAGGTTAGTATAGATGGACTAATAGAACAAGTCCCACACACTGCTACAAGCCCAAGCCCAAATATTTTTTCAGAGTTAGATGCAGATAAAAATTATTTTGAATTTGCAACCTGGTGGAGGTTAGTATAGATGGACTAATAGAACAAGTCCCACACACTGCTACAATCCCAAGCCCAAATATTTTTTCAGAGCTAGATGCAGATAAAAATTATTTTGAATTTGCAACCTGGTGGAGGTTAGTATAGATGGACTAATAGAACAAGTCGCACACACTGCTACAAGCCGAAGCCCAAATATTTTTTCAGAGCTAGATGCAGATTAAAAATTATTTTGAATTTGCAACCTGGTGGAGATTAGTATAGATGGACTAATAGAACAAGTCCCACACACTGCTACAAGCCCAAGCCCGAATATTTTTTCAGAGCTAGATGCAGATAAAAATTATTTTGAATTTGCAGCCTGGTGGAGGTTAGTATAGATGGACTAATAGAACAATTCCCACACACTGCTACATGCCCAAGCCCAAATATTTTTTCAAAGCTAGATGCAAATAAAAATTATTTTGAATTTGCAACCTGGTGGAGGTTAGTATAGATGGACTAATAGAACAAGTCACCCACACTGCTACAAGCCCAAGCCCAAATATTTTTTCAGAGCTAGATGCAGATAAAAATTATTTTGAATTTGCAACCAGGTGGAGGTTAGTATAGATGGACTAATAGAACAAGTCCCACACACTGCTACAAGCCGAAGCCCAAATATTTTTTCAGAGCTAGATGCAGATAAAAATTATCTTGAATTTGCAACCTGGTGGAGCTTATTATAGATGGACTAATAGAACAAGTCCCACACACTGCTACAAGCCCAAGCCCATATATTTTTTAGAGCTAGATGCAAATAAAAAATATTTTGAATTTGCAGCCTGGTGGAGGTTAGTATAGATGGACTAATAGAACAAGTCCCACACACTGCTACAATCCCAAATAATTTTTCAAAGCTAGATGCAGATAAAAATTATTTTGAATTTGCAACCTGGTGGAGGTTAGTATAGATGAACTAATAGAATGATGCTATGCCCAAAAGGTTTTACTTCACTAAGTGCAGTAGAAATTTTTTTATTCTATTCACAGGTGGTGTAGCTTGCAACACAGATAGGCTACTCCACTGACTAACACACACTGCAAGAGGCCAAAAAGACTTTGCTTTGCTAGATTTAGCCAAATGCTGTGAAAAAAACTTGCACAGCACTGGCACAGACCTGCCTGGCAAAAAGTGATAGGAACTGATGTAACCTAGCCCTGAAAAGGACTGCAATTACAATTAGTCTTTACTCCCAACCTATCTATTTAAGAGCACAGACCTGCCTGATAAAAGTGATAGGAACTGATGTAACCTAGCCCTGAAAAGGTCTGCAATTACAATTATTCTTTACTCCCAACCTATCTTTTTAAGAGCACAGACCTGCCTGATAAAAGTGATAGGAACTGATGTAACCTAGCCCTGAAAAGGTCTGCAATTACAATTAGTCTTTACTCCCAACCTATCTTTTTAAGAGCACAGACCTGCCTGATAAAAGTCATAGGAAATGATGTCACCTAGTCCTCAAAAGGACTGCAATTACAACTATTCCCTACTCCCAAGCTATCTGTAGATTTGTGCGAAAATTGGCTTGAAATTAACACTGAAAGTGTAGCGCACACAGCAACAGCGGTGCCGTCTAACACGCAGCTGCAGCAGTGAGAAAATGGTGGCGACGGGGAAAATGGCTGAGTCTTACAGGGCAAGAACATGTGACATACACTGCCAATGACACATGCCCTTGCTTGTGTGAAAAAAAGCAGTTCGCTCCGTGTGTGCGCTGCTGAGAGGCTGACAGATTGTACCTCCCCACTGTAAATGCGGGAAAGAGAAAAAAAAATGGAGATCTTCATTATTTATGCAGAGATCCATCCCCTGCCCCTCCCCCCACCCCGCTGTACACTCAAACTGCGTATTAACATTAATTTTCAGCATTACTGAGAAAAAATCGAGTTATAATTTTGGTGCACGAACAGTTATCGAACATAACCTCGAACAGCCAAATTTTTTTCAAATTGTTCGTGTTCGCCGAACGGCTCAAACACCGCCCAAAACAGCTCGAATTTGAGATTGGCGAACAGTTCGAGTTGAACACCGCTCATCTCTAGTTACCAGCTGTGGGCTTGTCCCCAAAAAAAAAAAAATTGTAAAAAGTATTAGACTTTGTAACATTTAAGATGTGGAAAATGACCCAATATCACATGTCTGTGAGTGGTAGCAAAAGTTTGTGAACTTTTTCTTTCAGCATCTGGTGTGATCTCCTTGTGCAGCAATAACAGCATCCAAATATTTCCAATAATTTTTGATTAGTCCTCCTCATCGGCTCGGAGGAATTTTAGCACTTTCCTCCCCACATAACTGCTTCAACTTTGCTATGTTGGAGGCTTTTCTCCCATGAACTGATCACTTCAGATCCTTTCACAGTATTTCAGTAGGATTAAGGCCAGTACTTTGACATTCCAAAACTAACGTTTCCTTCATTAGTCATTCTTTTGTAGACCGACTTGTGTTCTTTTGTCATTGTCTTGGACATGTTCTCTTGAGATTCAGCTGATGGACACATGTCCTAGCATTTTCCTTTTAGAATTTGCTGGTATAATTCAGAATTCATTGCTCTATTAATGATGGCAGCCATCCTGGCCCAGAAGCAGCAAAGCAGACCCAAACCATGACTCTACTGCTGCCGTGTTTCACTGATGGTATGAGGATTTTATGCTGTAATATAGTTTTTCTTTCTTTAAATATAATGCTTCACATTTAAACCAAAAAGCTAATATTTTAGTTCTATACATGCATAAAACATTGCTCAATTAGCCTTCTGACTTCCTTAGGAAGTCTTTAGCATACTGGAGATAGAAGGAAATATTTTTTTGTGAGAGCAGAGGCTTTCCTAGCAATCCTGCCATGGACACCACTGTTGTTCAGTGTCCTCCTGATGATGAACTCATGAACATTAAGATTAGCTAATGTGAGAAAGTCCTTTAGTTGCTTAAAGGTTACCTTGGGTTTCTTTGTGACCCCACGGACTATTATACGCATAGCTCTTAGTGTCATCTTTGTTGGTTAACCACTCCTGGGGAGGATAATAGTGATCTTGAATTTCCCCCATTGGTATACAATCTGTCTGGTGGTGGATTGATGGAGTCAAAGCTCATTAGAAATGATTTGTAACCTTTTCCAGCCTGAAGGGCATCTACAACTCTTTTTCTGAGGTCCTGAGAAATCGCCACTGTTTTTGCCTTGATACAATTTCACAAAAATGTTTTGTAAAAAATAAGAGTTTGATAGATCTATGTTCTTTAAATATAAAAGGTAGCCCACTCACACATGATTTTCATCCTATTGACTGAAAACACCAGACTCTATTTCCCCCTTAAGGTATCTGCTAATCATAAAGGTTCAGATATTGTTTCCACTGCAAACATGTGATATTGGATCATTTTCCTCATTTAAAAAAAATACAAAGTCTTTTACTTTTTATTTATTTCTCTTCTTTAGTTTTCTCTATCTGCTTTTAAGATTTGTGGGAAAATATGGTATAGTTTTATGTCAAATTTATGGAGAAATATGGAAAAGTCTGAAGGGTTCATAAAATTTTAAGCATCACTGTACTTGTCAACAGTCACTGTTTTGCCAGAACAATCTTTAGTCAAATCTGGGCATTCTCAGGTATTTCGTAGTGTTCCTTGGGATGGGTTAACATGTTCATATCTTAAAGAGTGAGTGCTCCTTTCTAGGGGAGGGGGAGAGATAACTAGAGAGATTACTGTTGGCCTAGCGAAAATTCAGCCGAGAGCTTTCTGATATGTTTGGTGGCCATTTGGTACTTTACAGAGCAAGAAGAACACAATGTCATGCACATTGGATGGAAAATCAGTAAAAATCCGGAAGGTTTGATTAATTTTAACAATTTTACCAGTTAACCTACAAAGATGACCATTTATCTGTCCAGCTTTGAAAGCCTCTTAACAAAACATTATGAAGTAAGGCTCACTCCAGCAAACTTCTTGAAAAGCTTCAGCTTCTCAAGAGATGACTCTTGACACTTTCCAGTATGTGTACTACTTACATATTACTCATCCAATTGCCATAGACTGCAGACCTGCCCAGTCTTTAATTCTCTGCTTGGGCGATTTATTGCCAGTCCTTTAAGCCAAAAGGAGTTTAACAATATGTCCAGTGTGAGTTATTAATATGCAGCTGGCATTTTCTGCTGAATTACAACCTGTCTGAATTAAGTAGTATTTGAATGATTTCCAGGCTTATGAATAGTGCTTAAAGCAATACTTATAAAGATATATTGACAGCATAACGGGGAGGAAGTAATCAACATTCGCTCATTCGCTCAGTTTAGGATGTGCTTTAAATATTACTCACAGACCATAACTTCCCGACCTCTCAAAATTTACATCACTAAAATAATTTAACAAATACTTTAGCTTCATGTTCACTATTTCATTACTGCCAGAACTTACAGTACATTATTTTGAAATCTTGCCTATGGGTATATCTTCTCACTCACATTTTAGGTAGAGAAAGGGACACATAAACCAAGGGTTAAGTAATCATCAGGATTAAAGGAAAAATCATTATACCGTGTCTCAATGTGGTCTCTGGTTATCTCTAACATGCATTTTAATCAATTGTAAGAGACTGGCTTTTAAACACCGCAGTGGAGGAATACATAATCTGATGTCAATTTTAGGAGCTGTTGATTGATTTTGTCCTTTCTCTATAGTAATTTGTGACCCTGATAGTCTCTCCATTTACATAACTTTTACTTATATCATGTTTTTTATTATTTATTTTGGTTTCTGAATACAAATAACTATACATAGCATATATGATATTGTTTATCTTTATTCAAAGTGGACGATTAGAAATACATTTATAATATATTAAGCAGCAAATAGAATTCAGGCAGAAAGCAAAATACGCAAGCTTGGTTTGCACTACATACATGTCATGATGGCAAATAAACCATTTTTTGCTTTCTTAAAGGCCAGAAATAGCTTGTTTTTTGGGGGGCTCAAAAGGGTTGTCCACCCCAGTTTTATGTTGGAAAGTGTCCCATCTTGGTATAAAAATAAAAAATACAATATACTCATCCAGCGATCCCACACTGTTCCTGTCCTAACAGTACCCAGTTCTACTCTTATTTCCTTTTTGGTGAGGGAAAGCATGCGACCTGTCATGCTTCTGGATACGAACCCTTGATTCAGTATTCTGTGGTCAGCGTCTTTTTCCACTGAGTCGCAACTGATACATCTTTTCTTTGGGTGTTTTAGTTATTTTATCTTTGTTTCTGTCGGTTTTGGGTAATATATGATTTTTTATTTACTCTGTCTGTCCTATCACCTTTTGGGTGCAGCTTTAAATACCTTCCTCTACTTGTGTTTTCTGCTGGTGATAGACTTTGTTGAATTTATTCACTTTGCTGTAGTTTGTGTTAACTGCAGTAGTGATTCCTTTACTCCTTAGGAAACTGCTACTCTACCGATCCTAAGAGCAGCTAAGGACATTCAGGGAAAGCCACCGTAGAGTGGGGGCGCCATTACGTTATCTTAGGGTGCCAACCTCTGTGGTCAGAAAGGGACAGACCAGGGTCAGAGAAGGGTTTTTTCCTAGTCTGAAAAGGGACCAGTCAGGTTCAGGTATTTGTCTTCCTGGTTTGTACATTATCTGTGTAAATGTGCTTTGGCAGTCATAACATAACCACTGCACTCAGTAATTCAAAGCCAGAAAAGAAAGCAAGGAGACCATCAAAAAAGCATAAGCAAGAGGCCATAAGGTGCTTAAATGTACCCTGACACCATGCTCAACTTAAAAAGAACAGTGATATGAGCTGTAACCCTACCCTGAAGGAGCACTGTTGAAACACGTGTCGGGTATTTGGTGGGTGAGCCTTAACTTGTCCTTCTCATTATATGCACTGTTTGCACTTCATATTATTTATTGTATGCGACTATAACATTGTTGACACCTCTATTTATTATTTCTTCTACCTTGTTTCACATTGGTTAACTATGAAATTATCCTTTGACCACACCTTGTGGTTTTTATGTCACTCATATTTTTGGAACAATCCACTACTTAGTTTCTTCTCATTTTGTAACAAACATTAAAGGTTATATATTCTTTTGCTTAGGTGTCCTTTTGTATTGCTTTGATCCTTGGGGTAATTTTTCTCCAATTGACTCATCCACCATTGATTCCCCCTTTTTAACAAATTATTTAATAGAACATTTTTGATCAATTGTAATCAATTCAGTCCTTGAACATCTCTTTTTTTGGTCTTAAAAAAGCAATGGACAACCTATTTAACCCCTTAAGGCTATTTTCTCATCACATTTTTGCCCCAAACAGTGGCTCCATTGGGGCTTCAGTCTGAACACCTGATAAATGGGTTTCAGGTGGATCCGCCAGCAGTACCATTCACTTTAATGAAGATGACGGAGTATCTTTCATGCTTTGTCTGACCTTATTTTTGTCATTATGTACCTTTTTCAAGTGGGCAAAAAAACGCAGCCAACCACGTTTTTGCACCTGCTTCAAAAAAATAAAATATTGCCAAAAATCAAGTCTGATAGAGCATAAAGTGACCCTGACTGCTTTATTAAAGTCAATGGCTCCGTCAGTGGATATTTCTGAATCCCGTTTTCAGGACTTCAGTTGGAAGCTACAACAAAGCCACTGATGTGTGGCAAAATCATGATATGAACATAACCTAAAACCAAGAAATTTCTGATTTACAATAGGGCACAAATTATTCCATCATTATTTACATCACAACATTTTTCAAATCATATCTTTTTTATTCTTGCACGCAACTATATGTCTTGTTTTTGAGAAGAAAAATATACACTCAATTTTGAGGCATTATAGTGTTATTGTTTATTCATTATTAATTTAATTTAGGGGGTATACCCAAAAAATACAGTATGGTGTGTCCTCCCATATTCATTTTCTTAAAAGAAATATCTTGAATAATTTTTTTTTGTATAAATCGTTAATATCGAATATTATTGGTTATAGGTATA
Organism: Phyllobates terribilis; assembly: GCF_046119375.1. Classification (NCBI taxonomy): domain Eukaryota; kingdom Metazoa; phylum Chordata; class Amphibia; order Anura; family Dendrobatidae; genus Phyllobates; species Phyllobates terribilis. The sequence goes on from NW_027362767.1 coordinate 369,104,494, forward strand.
CTATACCAAATATGTTGGTTTACTTTATTTTAAATGGGTTTGTATTATTTATATAAAATACATTTCATTTAAATAATATTTTCCTTTTTTATCAAAATTAAAGGATCTGTCAATTGATTTTCAGTCTCACCACAATTATGCCATTGTGCTGCTGGGAATTAGCTTTCTACCACATGCCCCTGTCAAATGAGGCCCCTTATTAGCATTATGTGTAAAAAGAAGTTATAATACGGCATGGACTGTATAGATTATCCAAAAGAGGCGCATAGCTTCTGTCACTTCTGGGCCCATCACTGTCGTCACTCTGTAGGCAACAAAAAATGTCACATAGGTCCTAACAGGGGTCAATGATACTACCAGCTAGGCTATAGGTCCCAGATTGGTGAGTAACTCGGTACACTGGCCACCTTCATTCCCTGAAGCATGGCATTTTCATGAAATAATGGAAATTCATGAAATAATTAAAAAAAAATTGATGTGGGGCTTCGCCCTATATTTGTGTCCAGCCAGGTACAGCAGGCAGGAACGAGTTGCGCCCAACCACCAGCTGCCTATTTGTACCTGGCCGGACACAACAATATAGGGAAGCCCTTTTTTTAAAAAATTATTTCATGAAATAATTTTAAAAAAATTGACGTGGGGCTTCGCACTATATTTGTGTCCAGCCAGGTACAGCAGGCAGGAACGGGCTGCCCCCAACCCCCAGCTGCCTATTTGTACCTGGTTGGACACAACAATATAGGGAAGCCCTTTTTTTCTTAATTATTTCATGAAATAATTAAAAAAAACAATACGTGAAGCTTCGCCCTATTTTTGTGTCCAGCCAGGTACAACTAGGCAGCTGGGGGCTGGAATCCGCAGTGCAGGGAGGCCCAAGATTTCTGGGCCCCACCCGCTGCAAATTGCAGTCCGCAGCCACCCCGGAAAATGGCGCGTTCATAGAAGCGCCATCTTCTGGCGCTGTACCCAACTCATCCAGGGCCCTGGTTCGGTGGCTCACTGGGTAATAAAGGGGTTAAGGCCAGCTTGGCATTATCAGCTGGCCCTAAGCCCGAAATTCATGGGGTCACGCCAATATTAGACATGACCACCATGAATTTCTAGTAAAGTATTTAAAAAAAACACAACACCCAGAAAAAAGTCCTTTAATTGAAATAAACACACAATTCTTTATTGTTCTAAATTAAACTATACTTACCATCACGCCCATTCCAGCTGAAGCCAACGATCTCCTGCAATAAAAGAAAAATAATAAAGCAACCTCATCCTTACCTTTACATGGTTCCCACGACAGCTTCAGCTCTGCTACATCGAGATGACAGGCTGGACCGCAGCAGAACGCTGCCATCCAGCCTGTCATCCCGCAGACACTGAGAAGCGCAGGCATGCTTGCGCTCCTCAGTGTATCTCTGTGACGGCATAAAGATGAGCCGAGGTCATGTCCAATGAACTCGGCTCACCTCATGCACGTCACTGACAGCGTGGGAACATTCTCCTGCACTCAGCGCTTCAGCGTGAGAATTTTCCCACGCTGTCAGTGACGTACATGAGGTGAGCCGAGTTCATTGGACATGACCTCACCTCATGCACGTTACTGACAGCGTGGGAAAATTCTCACGCTGAAGCGCTGAGTGCAGGAGAATGTTCCCACGCTGTCAGTGACGTGCATGAGGTGAGCCGAGTTCATTGGACATGACCTCGGCTCATTTTTATGCCATCACAGAGAGACACTGAGGAGTGCAAGCATGCCTGCGCTTCTCAGTGTCTGAGGGATGACAGGCTGGATGGCAGCGTTCTGCTGCGGTCCAGCCTGTCATCTCGATGTAGCAGAGCTGAAGCTGTCCTGGGAACCATGGAAAGGTAAGGATGAGGTTGCTTTATTATTTTTCTTTTATTGCAGGAGATCATTGGCTTCAGCTGGAATGGGCGTGATGGTAAGTAGAGTTTAATTTAGAACAATAAAGAATTGTGTGTTTATTTCAATTAAAGGACTTTATTCTGGCTGTTTGTGTTTTTTTTTTAACTTTGACTATGGGGTTAGTAATGGGGGTGTCTTATAGACGCCTCTCCATTACTAACCTGGGCTTGATGTCAGCTGGCATTATAAGCTGACATCAACCCCAGCCCTATTACCCCACTGCCACCGCTACAGGGCAGTGGGAAGAGCGAGGCTAAGTGCCAGAATTGGCGCATCCTATGGATGCGCCATTTCTGGGGCGGCTGACGGCTGGTGTTTCTAGCCAATATTCATGGCACCCTTCCTGGGCTATTAATATCAGCCCCCAGCTGTCTGCCTAGCCCTTGCTAGCTATTAAAATAGGGGGGACCCCACGTCATTTTTTTGAGGGGGTCCCCCATTTTAATAGCTAGTAAAGGCTAGGTATTCAGCTGGGGGCTGATATTAGTAGCCTGGGAAGCTCCGTGGGTATTACCACCTTCCCAGGCTTCAAACATCTGCCCCAGCTGTCTGCTTAACCTCCGCTAGAGACTAAAATTACGGGGAACCCCACGCCAATTTTTTTTTAAATAAATCCTTTATTTTAACACTAAATGACAAGTACAATAATCAACACTGTCACTGTACTTCATATATATGTGACTGACATGTTTCTATCTATCTAATCTGTGTGTGATTCTCTATTCCTTCTATTCTAAAATGTCGGGTACAGATGCTGAATTGCCGGCCGGCTTTTTTAAAGAGACGGTGCATGAAAACACTATTATATTTTTAAATAAATCCTTTACACTAAATGACAAGTACAGTAAGCAACACTGTCACTGTACTTCATATATATGTGACTGACATTTTTCTATCTATCTAATCTATGTGTGAAGCTCTATTCTGTCTGTTATAAATTGTCGGGTACCGCAGCTGAATTGCCGGCCGGCTTTTTTAAAGAGACAGCGCATGAAAACACAATTATTTTTTTAAATAAATCCTTTACACTAAATGACAAGTACAGTAAGCAACACTGTCACTGTACTTCATATATATGTGACTGACATGTTTCTATCTATCTAATCTATGTGTGAAGCTCTATTCTGTCTGTTATAAATTGTCGGGTACCGCAGCTGAATTGCCGGCCGGCTTTTTTAAAGAGACAGTGCATGAAAACACAATTATTTTTTTAAATAAATCCTTTACACTAAATGACAAGTACAGTAAGCAACACTGTCACTGTACTTCATATATATGTGACTGACATGTTTCTATCTATCTAATCTATGTGTGAAGCTCTATTCTTTCTGTTGTAAATTGTAGGGTACCGGTGTATGCCGCTGATGAATTGCCGGCTTTTCGCGTAATACATTCTACATTATTCTTAGTTGTTTTACTTCATGTAGAATTAACCTACAAGGAAAGAAAGGGTTTATTTTCATTCCGATATTTGTGTCCCATTGACTTGCATTGGTTTCCGGTATCGGAATCGGCGATATCCGATACTTTTTGGGTATCGGTCCGATCCGATCCAATCCGATACGATATTTCCTGATATCGGAAGGTATCGCTCAACACTATCCTTAACATATTTCACAGGAAAGCACTTTCAGTTTCGTTTTTGAACGTTTTATTTTGAGCCTGTAAAAGTGGCTTAATACCTCTTACCACGTTGTTGACAGCAGTGACCTGGGGGGTCAGAAATGCTTCCTGGGGCGATCCCCATGCTGTCCCCATGTCATTTGAGCACTGTCACTATTGTTTTGGGCACTTGTTAGGCTTTTAAAAGACTGCCGGGGGAGCCGCCGCAAAAATGCTCGAGTCTCCCATAGACTAACATTGGGCTCGTTGCTCGGGTCGAGCACCCGAGTATCACGGCGAGCTCGGCCCAAGCTTCGAGCACCCGAGCATTTTAGTGCTCGCTCAACACTACTAATTAGGCATTATTACAAGCTATTGGACTACAAAAACTCTATATATTTTTTTTGCACAGGGACCCTCTCCTGACCATATCCATACCTGATTTAGTGTCAGAAATCTAGTTAAAGTTTACTTTTAATTTCTTTTCACTATTATTATGCTTTAATTTACACGTATATTTTTTATGTTTTTTGTCCCATAAACGGGATACTTTTAGGTGCTTCCTTATTTAACCTATTGTAATATTGATAAGTACATTTTATACAGTGGGTATGGAAAGTATTCAGACCCCTTTCAATTTTTCACTCTTTGTTTCATTGCAGCCATTTGTTAAATTCTAAAAAGTTCATTTTTTCTCATTAAAGTACACTCTGCATCCCATCTTGTCTGAAAAAAAACAGAAATGTAGAAATTTTTGCTAATTTAATGAAAAAGAAAAACTGAAATATCACATAGTCATAAGTATTCAGACCCTTTGCTCAGTATTGAGTAGAAGCTCCCTTTTGAGCTAGTACAGCCTTGAGTCTTCTTGGGAATGATGCAACAAGTTTTTCACACTGGGATTTGGGGATCTTCTGTTATTCTTCCTTGCAGATCCTCTCCAGTTCCGTCCGGTTGGATGGTGAACATTGGTGGACAGCCATTTTCAGGTCTCTCCAGAGATGCTCAATTGGGTTTAGGTCAGGGCTCTAGCTGGGCCAGTCAAGAATGGTCACAGAGTTGTTCTGAAGCCACTCCTTTGTTATTTTAGCTGTGTGCTTAGGGTCATTGTCTTGTTGGAAGGTGAACCTTCGGCCAAGTCTGAGGTCCAGAGCACTCTGGAAGAGGTTTTCATCCAGGATATCTCTGTACTTGGCCGCATTCATGCTTCCTTCAATTGCAACCAGTCGTCCTGTCCCTGCAGCTGAAAAACACCCCCATAGCATGATGCTGCCTCCACCATGTTTCACTGTTGGGATTGTATTGGGCAGGTGCCAGGTTTTCTCCACACATACCGCTTAGAATTATCACCAAAAAGTTCTATCTTCGTCTCATCAGACTAGAGAATCTTATTTCTCATAGTCTGGGAGTCTTTCATGTGTTTTAAGCAAACTCTATGCGGACTTTCATATGTCTTGCACAGAGGAGAGGATCCGTCGGGCCACTCAGCCATAAAGGCCTGACTGGTGGATGGCTGCAGTGATAGTTGACTATGTGGAACTTTCTCCCATCTCCCTACTGCATCTCTGGAGCTCAGGCACAGTGATCTTGGGGTTCTTCTTTACCTCTCACACCAAGGCTCTTCTTCCACAATTTGTCAGTTTGGCTGGATGGCCAGGTCTAGGAAGACTTCTGTCGGTCCCAAACTTCTTCCATTTAAGGATTATGGAGGCCACTATGCTCTTAAGAACCTTGAGTAACGCAGAAATTCTTTTGTAACCTTGGACAGATCTGTGCCTTTCCACAATTCTGTCTCTAAGTTCCTTGTGCAGTTCCTTTGAGCTCATGATTCTCATTTGGTCTGACATTCACTGTGAGCTGTGAGGTCTTATATAGACAGGTGTGTGCCTTTCCAAATCAAGTCCTATCAGTGTAATTAAACACAGCTGGACTCCAATGAAGGAGTAGAACCATCTCAAAGAGAATCACAAGGAAATGGACAGCATGTGACTTAAATATGAGTGTCTGAGCAAAGGCTCTGAATACTTATGACCATGTGATCAGAGGCATAGCTAGGGTTTGGTTCAGGGGGGCGAAAGTTCTGAGTAGGTCCCTAACCAGGTAATCATGATTACAGCTATGGTGGTGCAGCCAGAAAGCAGATGTAGGGGAACCTCAGCAGATGACCGCGCTGTTACTGAAAATAATCTCTATACAGCACTGATATTACCGCCATATGGTGACATATATTGATAGAAACCAGTCCTGCAGAACATATAGGAGATTACAGTACAGTTATATATAGTGACTTACAGCTGACATTCTTTCTGATTAAATTGTTCACTTTTCCCATCTTTTCCATCTGGCCCAGACCAACACGACAATGTCTCCATCCAGAACTCGGAGTCTCAGGTCAGCAGAAATCACAACCAAGACACATTTGACTCGTTACATTTCAGGCATCGTCCCCATCTATTCCCACCCTGCACAAACACCTCTACCTGCTGATAATCCAATACTGAGCCTCTGTTGCTGTACGTGTCTCTATTACTGCACCTGCTGTGTACCCTCTAGATGGTAAAACAAACCTCTAGAATATAGTAATCCACTGTGCAAGTGCCCTAGAAAACAGTGCACACATTGTGCCCCCTAGAAAGTAATAATGCCCTCTGTGTGCCCCTCTGACAGTCACAATAACCTAAGTTCCCCTATAACGATAAGTGCCCACTTAAGATTTAATAATGTCCTGAGTCTCCCCCCCATGTACAGCTCCCCTCTAAATAGTATGATGCTCTCTTATACATAGTATAATGCTCCCTCACTGTATAGTACCCCCACATGCAGTATACTGACCGCTTAGTTGCCTCCAAACTGATGTCTCCCACACTGTATGATGGCCCCACACTGTGCAAAGACCCCACATTATCTCCCACACTGTATGATGGCCCCACACTGTGCAGAGACCCCACATTATCTCCCACACTGTATGATGGCCCCCACACTATACAAAGACCCCACATTATCTCCCACACTGTATGATGGCCCCCACACTGTGCAAAGACCCCACATTATCTCCCACACTGTATGATGGCCACCACACTGTGCAAAGACCCCACATTATCTCCCACATTGTATGATGGCCCCCACACTATACAAAGACCCCAAATTATCTCCCACACTGTATGACCCTAACTGTAATCCCCACACTGTACAAATAGCCTACTTAGAGTTTAATGCCCCCCATAGGCAGAGTCTGTAGTATAATCCCCCCATAGTCAGAGTCTGTAGTATAACGCCCCCCATAGGCAGAGTCTGTAGTAGAATGCCCCCCCATAGGCAGAGTCTGTAGTATTATGCCCCTCATAGGCAGTGTCTGTAGTATAATCCCCCATAGTCAGAGTCTGTAGTATAATGCCCCACCATAGGCAGAGTCTGTAGTATAATGCCCCCCCCATAGGCAGAGTCTGTAGTATAATGCCCTCTCATAGGCAGTGTCTGTAGTATAATGCCCCCCCTTTATAGGCAGAGTCTGTAGTATAATGCCCCCTTTATAGGCAGAGTCTGTAGTATAATGCCCCCTTTATAGGCAGAGTCTGTAGTATAATGTGCCCCCCTCATAGGCAGAGTCTGTAGTATAATGTGCCCCCCTCATAGGCAGCGTCTGTAGTATAATGCCCCCCCCCTTTATAGGCAGAGTCTGTAGTATAATGTGCCTCCCTCATAGGCAGAGTCAGTAGTATAATGTGCCCCCCCTCATAGGCAGAGTCTGTAGTATAATGCTACCCCCCTCATAAGCAGAGTCTGTAGTATAATGCCCCCCCTCATAGGCAGATTCTGTAGGCAGTATAATGTGCCCCCCATAGGCAGAGTCAGTAGTATAATGTGCCCCCCCATAGGCAAAGTCTGTAGTATAATGTGCCCCCACATAGGCGGAGTCTGTAGTATAATGTGCCCCCCCCATAGCCAGAGTCTGTAGTATAATGTCGGCCCTCTCGCCCCCGGCAAAAAAATTAATAAGCATGATACTCACCTTTCCTCCTCGTTCCCTCGCTGCTCTGAGTGTTGCGCCCGGCCTACACCTCAGCACAGATGGCCGGGTGCCAAGTGATGACGTCACTGACATCAGACTCAGAGGGGACTGATGGGAGAGAGGGAGCGTCACGCTCCCTCTCTCTCATCAGTGAACTTGAAGCGGTGGCGAGCGGGGGGCCTGATTTTGGCATCAGGGACCCCCTGCCCTCCTGCATAGCGGCCGCTGGGTGGTGAAGGGACAGAGTCTCCCTGCTCTGCCCGTGGTATAACTGTATCCGGCGTGCGCAGCATGCTGGATACAGTTGCACAGCCGTAGCTCCGGGTGGGCCCCCTCAGAGCTCGGGGCCCGGGGCCACAACTGTAGCTATGCTACTGCATGTGATATTTCAGTTTTTCTTTTTTAATAAATTTGCAAAAATTTCTTCATTTCTGTTTTTTTTTTCAGTCAAGATGGGGTGCAGAGTGTACTTTGATGAGAAAAAAAATGAACTTTTTAGAATTTACCAAATGGCTGCAATGAAACAAAGAGTGTAAAACTTAAAGGGGTCTGAATATTTTCCGTGCCCACTGTATCTCTGTGCAATATAACCATGCTTCTTCTGCTGATCAGGCAGGTAAAGAAACATTTCTCTACCTCATTGTCTTCTTGTATTATATTGAGGTGTACAAAGGCGTCAAAACTGTGCATGATTTTACAAAATTGTTTAACCCTTATTCTTGTGTTTTACTGGGTTATTTGAAAATAATAATGTATTTAAAGCATTTATTTAACATTTTTTAGAGATACACATAATGATTTTCAAATTTTTTTTTACGTTGTGCTGATAGCATACTTGCACTAGCCTTTAGACAGATTTAATTTTAAAATTTACATTTCAAAGAACAATTACATTATCTGTCTGCCTATCTACCTTTCTTTCTACATATTAGTTTTTACTACCTAATAACTATGATTTCCATAGCTTTAAAACAAAAGATTAAATTGATGCTCATCCTAAGTAGTGTTAGCCACCCCCGTAGTGTTTGGGTTCGGTTCGTCGAACACCGGGATGTTCGTGGAACTGTTCATCGAACACCTTAGAACACCGTCGAACACCATTCGAACCCATGGCAGGCAAACAAAAACACATAGAAAACACATTCAAAGGTGTCCAAAAGCTGACAAACTGCTCAGAAGACACTCTCTTTAAAAAAGCCGGCCGGCAATTCAGCATCGGTACTCGACAATTTAGAACAGAAAAAATAGAGCATCACACATAGATTAGATAGATAGAAACATGTCAGTCACATATATAAGAAGTACAGTGATAGTGTTGGTTACTGTACTTGTCATTTAGTGTTAAAGTATTTATTAAAAAAAATAATAGTGTTTTCATGCACCGTCTCTTTAAAAAAGCCGGCCGGCAATTCAGCATCGGTACCCGACAATTTAGCACAGAAAAAATAGAGCATCACACATAGATTAGATAGAAACATGTCAGTCACATATATAATAAGTACAGTGATAGTGTTGATTACTGTACTTATCATTTAGTGTTAAAATAAAGGATTTATTAATAAAAAGAATTAGCGAGGGGTTCCCCTTAATTTTAGTCTCTAGCGGAGGTTAAGCAGACGGCTGGGGCAGATGTTTGAAGCCTGGGAAGGGGGTAATACCCACGGAGCTTCCCAGGCTACTAATATCAGCCCCCAGCTGAATACCTAGCCTTTACTAGCTATTAAAATGGGGCACTCAAAAAAAAATGACGTGGGGTCCCCCCTATTTCCTCACGCTGTCAGTGATGTGCATGAGGTGAGCTGAGTTTATTGGACATGAACTGGGCTCATCTGGATGCCGTCACAGCCAGACACTGAGGAGCGCAAGCATGCCTGCGCTTCTCAGTGTCTGCGGCATGGCAAGCTGGATGGCAGCTTTCGGCTGCGATCCAGCCTGTCATGTGAATGTAGCAGAGCTGGAGCCGTCCTGGGAACCATGGAAAGGTAAGGATGAGGTTGGTTTATTATTTTACTTTTATTGCAGAAAACATTGGCTTCAGCTGGAATGGGCGTGACGGTAAGTATGGTTTAATGTAGAACATTAAAGAATTGTGTGTTTATATCAATTAAAGGACTTTATTCTGGGTGTTGTGTTTTTTTAAATATTTTACTAGAAATTCATGGAGGTCATGTCAAATATTGGCGTGACCCCATGAATTTCGGGCTTAGGGCCAGCTGATAATACCAAGCTGGCCCTAACCCCTTTATTACCCAGTGAGCCACCGCACCAGGGCCCTGGATGAGTTGGGTACAGCGCCAGAAGATGGCGCTTCTATGAACGTGCCATTTTCTGGGGTGGCTGCGGTCTTCAATTTGCAGCGGGGGGGGGCCCAGAAAGCTTGGGCCCTCCTGCGCTGCGGATTCCAGCCCCCCCTAGTTGTACCTGGCTGGACACAAAAATAGAGCGAAGCCCCACATATTTTTTTTTTAATTATTTCATGAAATTCATGAAATAATAAAAGAAAAAAAAAGGGCTTCCCTATATTGTTGTGTCCGGCCAGGTACAAATAGGCAGCTGGTGGTTGGGGGCAGGCCATTCCTGCCTGCTGTATCTGACTGGACACAAAAATAGGGCGAAGCCCCACGTCAATTTTTTTTAAATTATTTCATGAAATTCATGAATCAGCTTTCGGCTGCGATCCAGCCTGTCATGGGAATGTAGCAGAGCTGGAGCCGTCCTGGGAACCATGGAAAGGTAAGGATGAGGCTGGTTTATTATTTTAATTTTATTGCAGAAGACATTGGCTTCAGCTGGAATGGGCGTGCTGGTAAGTATGGTTTAATTTAGAACATTAAAGAATTGTGTGTTTATTTCAATTAAAGGACTTTATTCTGGCTGTTTGTGTTTTTTTTTAACTTTGACTATGGGGTTAGTAATGGGAGTGTCTTATAGATGCCTCTCCATTACTAACCTGGGCTTGATGTCAGCTGGCATTATAAGCTGACATCAACCCCAGCCCTATTACTCCACTGCCACCGCTACAGGGCAGTGGGAAGAGTGAGGCTAAGTGCCAGAATTGACGCATCCTATAGATGCGCCAGTTCTGGGGCGGCTGACGGCTGGTGTTTCTAGCCTGGGAGGGGGCCAATATTCATGTCACCTTTCCTGGGCTATTAATATCAGCCCCCAGCTGTCTGCCTAGCCTTTGCTAGCTATTAAAATAGGGGGGACCCCACGTCATTTTTTTGGGGTCCACCATTTTAATTGCTAGTAATGGCTAGGTATTCAGCTGGGGGCTGATATTAGTAGCCTAGGATGCTCCGTGGGTATTACCCCCTTTCCAGGCTTCAAACATCTGCCCCAGCCGTCGGCTTAACCTCCGCTAGAGACAAAAATTAAGGGGAACCCCACGCCAATTTTTTTTTACATAAATCCTTTATTTTAACACTAAATGACAAGTACAGTAAGCAACACTATCACTGTACTTATTATATATGTGACTGACCTGTTTCTATCTATCTAATCTATGTGTGATGCTCTATTCTTTCTATTCTAAATTGTCGGGTACTGATGCTGGATTGCCGGCCGGCTTTTTTAAAGAGACGGTGCATGAAAACACTATTATTTTTTTAAATAAATACTTTAACACTAAATGACAAGTACAGTAACCAACACTGTCACTGTACTTATTATATATGTGACTGACATGTTTCTCTCTATCTAATCTATGCGTGATGCTCTATTCTTTCTGTTCTAAATTGTCGGGTACTGGTGTATGCCGCTACTGAATTGTCGGCTTTTCATGTTTCACTGTGAGCACTGTTACCATCAATTTGGGCAACCACTGTAATGCCACAACCACCATGGCTGTGGCATTACAGTGAGTGCCAGACAATCCCTGCATGATATGAAAAAATCCAGTTACGCTTTTGGTGCACGAACAGTTATTGAACATAACCTCGAACAGCCAAATTTTTTGCAAATCGTTCGCGTTCGTCGAACGACCGGAACACCGTCCAAAACAGCTCGAATTTGAGATTGGCGAACAGTTCTAGTCGAACACCGCTCATCTCTAATCCTAAGCTTTCTTTGCATTGATTGAGCATATGTTTTAATATACACTGTCTTCCAAATTATTATGCAAATAATATTTTCTCAGATTTTCCAAAATTACCTATATGAATTGCAGTCATTGTAATTTTCCAGTCAAATAACTATTAGCGTACAATTGAAAGGTTTTTGTACAAACTGCCTATGATAACAGTATATTTAAAAAAAAATAAAAAACTCAAACTGCACTCAAAATGCATGTTCCAAATTATTATGCACAGCAGAGTTTTCAACCTTTTCATTTTAATAAAGAACAAAAAAATGGTCATTTTTGAAATTATAAGCATTAGCAGGTTATTACAAACTGAAATCAAACAGTTTTCAACTCAAAACTTTATTCTAGGTGATGTTACATTTGCACATAGGACCCCTTGTTCGAAAGGAGCTTCTGAACTCTCTCGTCCATTGAATTTGTCAGGTTTTGGATGGTTTCTGCTTCAATTGTTTTGCATGAGGACAGAATACCCTCCCAGAGCTGTTGTTGGATGTGAACTGCCTCCCGCCATCATAGACATTCCTTTTTATGATGCTCCAGAGGTTCTCAATGGGGTTGAGGTCAGGGGAGCATGGGTGCCACACCATAAGTTTGTCCCATTTTATGCCCATAGCAGCCAGAGATGCAGATGTGTTATGTGCAGCATGAGAAGGGGCATTATCATGCATGAAAATGATCTTGCTGCGGAATGCACGGTTCTTCTTCTTGAACCATGGAAGGAAGTGCTGTTTGAAAAACTCAACATACATTATGGAGTTCATCTTTACCCCTTCAGGGATCCTAAAAGGGCCGACAATCTCTCTCCCCATGATTCCAGCCCAAAACATTACTCCACCTCCTCCTTGTTAGCGCCGTAGCCGTGTTTGCATGGGGTGTCCTTCAACCAGCCATCCTCCACTCCATCCATCTGGACCATCGAGATCATTTCATGCATGATAATGCCCCGTCTCATGCTGCACATAACACATCTGCATCTCTGGCTGATATGGGCATAAAAGGGGACAAACTTATGGTGTGACCCCCTTGCTCCCCTGACCTCAACCCCATTCAGAACCTCTGGAGCATCATCAAAAGGAGTGTCTATGATGGTGGGAGGCAGTTCACATCTAAGCAACAGCTGTGGGAGGGTATTCTGTCCTCATGCAAAACAATTGAAGCAGAAACCATCCAAAACCTGACAAATTCAATGGACGAGAGAGTTCAGAAGCTCCTTTCGAACAGGGGGTCCTATGTGCAAATGTAACATCACCTAGAATAAAGTTTTGAGTTGAAAACTGTTTGATTTCAGTTTGTAATAACCTGCTAATGCTTATAATTTCAAAAATGACCATTTTTTTGTTCTTTATTAAAATGAAAAGGTTGAAAACTCTGCTGTGCATAATAACTTGGAACATGCATTTTGAGTGCAGTTTGAGTTTTTTTTTTTTTAAATATACTGTTATCATAGGCAGTTTGTACAAAAACCTTTCAATTTTACTCTAATAGTTATTTGACTGGAAAATTACAATGACTGCAATTCATATAGGTAATTTGGGAAAATCTGAGAAAATATTATTTGCATAATAATTTGTAACACAGTGTACATCAGGTGAGAATTTCATTTGCATTTTCAGTCGCAGAACAATTGATTTAACAGAAGTTATTAAAAAATGTATAAACCCCCCCAAAAATATAGTGAGGTCATAGGATGAAGAATAAAAAAATTATTAGTATTTTAATCTTCTAATTAAATCTGGAAATCCTTGAAATGTAGTCATATTTTTTTGAACACCGAGTAAAATGCCACAGTCATCACAAGCTTAATGAAAAGGTTGGCAAGAATTTCTTAATATCACTTTGCTAATCATTTACTCTCTCCTTCCTAGCACTCGTCTCTTACAAATTGTTGTTACGTCTGAATGTGGAATCTCATTTGCTGGTAAGATGTACATTTATTGATAAGGTGTAAATTATAATCTTTACAAATATGAATTGAAATATTTTGAAGAATACATTGATTTGATTTTCATGAATGATTATGAAACGGAGTCTAAGGTGATAAAAGCATTGCTTAGGAAAACTTGGCGGTCCCAATCGGTATCAAAGAGGAAACTAGGTACATCTCTCTCATTTCCCTGCCTGGCTGCTCCTTTGTTAGTTTTGTCTCAATCATTACTATCTTGTACCCACCTATGGGGTCTCTTATCTACTCATCTTTCTTAGGCAGTAAATGACAAGGCATCTCCTGCCTTGCAAAGTCCTGTTTCCTCCTCCAAAGTTGCAGTGGCATATACCTTTAGGGGACTATCTTATTAGAAGAAAGTAGCAACTATTTATGACAATCAAAGCCTTGGGAGGTACATACCGCCATTGCGTGTATGCTGGAAGAGGAAGCAGGACTTTAAAAGTAAGTATTGTATGAGGGTGTACTACTTGATGCACACTATGGGTGAGATGTGCACGCACATATACTGTATATACAGTGACTGTCTGATCCGGAACCACCATAAAGTAAGAGTAAATGAGGCTTAAACTGAGCCACCATCAGCAGCCACACAGGTAGGGTACAGTAACCACCTGGAGGACAGTCCCCGGAAGGTACAAGATCTTTGTACATTATATATGTATGGCGTACATACATTGTACTCTAGCTTTGGATCGATGCACAGAAGATCAATGTACAAAATGCCACACATACAGAAAAAAATAAGGCAAAGTTGCAGTCATGATACCCAATTTCCAAGCATCAATTCTGTGAATTTAGCAAAGTATATCAGTAAGTTTCCTATATATTTGTATCGATTTCATTTTGAAAATCTGGAATGCGGATTCCTCTATATCCACTGCATGTTGTACCATTGGGTACAGGTGAATATTCTGTATTTGTTTGCATCCAAGACACATTCCACAAATACCCCATTCGTAGCCTGATGAAGGATATATTAGCCGAAACATTGCTATACTTCACTTTTTGTTGTAATAACTTTCCGTTTAGTGCCCATTCTTGGTGTGCTATTCCCTTATACAGTTAAAGTAACTAATCTAAAACCTGATCACTTACGTGTGAGCTTGCCAAGACCCTTCTGTTGGATCTGCAAAATTATATAGAACTTCAATATTATGCCAGTTCTTAGTATATTTTTCCAGAATATTCTATTGCCCCTACATCATTATTAATTTATCAACTCTTTCTTTTTTTAAGGAAGCAAAGTCGCTTAGCGCAGCATTAATCTGTCTCACTAGCGCAGAATATGCACCCACCCCAAGTTTCAGCTAATAAATCACTTATAAATAAATAGATGACAGGTAGAATTATTGTACAAGCTCTTTTACACTGGCTTGCCCACCCTATCATCTTTAATGACTCCAAAAGAACTCCTCGGATCTTTAAAGTGTATGTGATTTAATGACAGTAACCTTGTAGGAAAATTTACTAAATGATAGATGAGTTCGAGCAAAAAACGTAAGCAGATCAAATCAATCAAAATTTAGATTGAAAAACATTTAAACTGCAATTTATAAAGCTGAAATCATGGTATTACTGAAAATGACATTAATTAGATGGATTGTCCTGCTTAAAAGAAAAAATCTGCTGTCATGATTCACCTGTATGACCCCTGCAAGTGAAAATCGCTACTTTTATTGAGATTTTTTTTAAACTTAAAGCACATTTTTCAACATTTTTAACCATTTCCTGAGCACTTTTATGTTTTTTTTAGCACTTTTTAGCTTTTATTTGGGCATCTTTTTAGTGGCATTCCCTGGATATCTGTGACACTGGCTATAGTCACTTCTCATGGACAATCCATGGGGCAGAGGAGTCAAGATGTCTGTGGTCAAATACCAAGAGTGTACATTAAAGGGAAGATGGGCAGAACAAAAGAGAAAACAGGTCACAGTCCGAGGTCAGAAGTCCAAAAGTACAGCAGATTGAGACAAAGGGGCTAGGCAAACAAATCGTCAAAAGGCAAAGTCCGAGCTCAGGCAGCAAAAGATCTGAAGAGCAGAACACAAAAGCAGAAGGCATGCTCACCACCGAGCAAAGCTACAACTGGCAATAGTTTGACCATTAACAGCCAGCTAAATAGCCAGGCAATCACCCAGAAAGGCGACACTTGGAGGAAGCCCAGCAAGCCCAGCCTGATAGGTCTGCTGGACACTCCTAATTTAGCATGGGGACAGCCCCTAATTGGGTGGCCGAATATCCCTAATTAGCATGAGGATAGTCAGCAAACTCCAGTCGCTGATTGGGAGGTTGGGCTATCAAATACACAATACTGACAGCCCTGTACGCCCCATCCATCTATAGGGCACCTGAGTTGTCACTCACTGTGTCCCCAGGGCACAGTGACTGGCGGATGCGTGACAACATCTTCCTTAATGATCAAAGCACTCAAAGATAACTACACGTCTTCTGCGTGTTATTTTGGTGGTCCCATTGGCTTCTGTTGAAAAGAATTGAGTGCTTTCCTAGCAGAAAACAATGGCAAAATGTGTTTCTTCTTTTAACAACTTGACTTCTTTGAGAACCTGAAGCATTCAAAAGCCTGAACATATTAACAGCAAGTTGTTTTTCCATCTAAATTATTAGGACCATTCTTCTAGATATTTTTTCACCATTTTTTTTTTAGAGAACCTGCTCACAAAATGATGTAAAATGACCAGGATTTAGTATTATAAGAATAAAGGCTTATTCATACATACTGAAGTGCTTAGTGCTAGAGTTTATTCTCATTCATAAGAATTGATGTGTCTCAATAAACATGTAAAGTGATGAGGCTTTAATATCATCAATTATCAACAGGCTATCAATGTTTAGACGCAAAAATGTTGAGTTAAATTAATTAATCCATATACCGTACACCCTTCATATCCACAGTAAATACAAAAAAATCAAATAGACTCATACTGTACAAAAAACATGGAAAATTGTAAATGCAAAATTTAATTTTAAATTAAAAATGTATTTCCTTTTACTCATAAGTTATTAAACCCATAAGTGATCTTTCAATAAGCACTGTATAGTTTTTGATTTTTTTTTCATCTACACAATATATTAATCCAAAACTTATTTTATAGCTAGTGAAATGGTATTAAACTGGTATTTTAAAGACCTAAATTCATAAAAATGTGAATTTTCACCTAAACTAAATTCCGAAAGTTCCAGCTGGAAAAATAAATTCCTGACAGCAAGGATCCTTGTGATGGTTAATGTCTTCTTGATCAAAACCAATCACTTAAAATCAGAGTTTTATAACTACTTCTACTGATCGTAAAAAATCATATCCTACCTTAAAAGCTAGAGAAAATTAAATAACAGTTAAAGGGAACTTGTCACCCATCTTTAAAGGGGTTGTCCTAAAAGCAAAGTACACTTTAATCAATAGAGCTTGGAATAATAATAATTTTCACAATTGGATGTGGTGAAAAATGTTCCTGTGCTGAGTAGTGATGGGCGAATCTCCCTGACTGTTCAGGTCCGGCGGGTTCAGCCGAACGCCAAACAGTTTATTAAAAGTTCAGGTTCGGGTACCAGAACAGTACCTGAACACGGACCACATTCACATGAATGGGGGGCCCCAACATCCAGTGTTTGCCACACTGTCATGTGCATGACAGCGCGGCAAACGCTACTACTAATCGGCGGTAAGATCATTATCGTGGATCCGAGAGCAGCGGTTACCATGCTGTCAGATGATAGTGTGGGAATGGGGGGCCCGAACATCTGGTGTTTGCCACGCTGTCATGATCGGCAGTAAGATTAATATCACCGGTCAGAGTGCTGCAGTTCCCATGCTGTCAGAAGACAGAGTGAGCCTGCAGCTGTGACTAGATGCAAAAAGTTTATCTCCGGTCACAGGCGTCGGCAGATGGGGCTACTGCACCAATGAGCCTGCGCCTGCGCGGCTGATGGGAGTATTCATCTGCTGGGCCTGCGCCTGCGCTATAAACAAAAAAAATGCCGTGGGTACCCCTGTATTTTTGATAACCAGCCAGGAAAAACTGACAGCTGCAGGTTGCAACCCTCAGCTGTCAGCTTTAGCAAGGCTGGTTATCAAGAATAGAGTGGTCCCCACGCAGTTTTTTTTAAATTATTTAAAGAAATAATTTTAGAAAATGGCATGGGGTCCCCCCATTTTTGACAACCAGCCAAGCTAGAGCAGACTGCTGGGGGCTGGTATTCTCAGGCTGGTAAGGGTCCATGGATATTGGACCCCCCAGCCTAAAAATAGAAGCCTGCAGCTGCCCCAGAAAAGGCACATCTATTAGATGTGCCAATTCTGGCACTTTGCCCATCTCTTCCCACTGCCCTGTGATGGTGGCAAGTGGGGTAATATTTGTGGGGTTGATGTCACCTTTGTATTGTCCGGTAACATCAAGTCCTAAGCAGTGTTTGACAGTTTCAATTACTTTTCAGGACCATCTGTGGCTAAAGTTAGAATAAACAGGGAATAAAATTAATAAGTCATAAGTTATATAAATTATTTTCCAATAAATCAGACTGCTCAGTTTTTCCTAATCTACTGGCGGATTGGATTATCTGTTCAACCTGACATTTTCTTTATTTTAGCGCTTTCTCATCATGTAAAAATATACTGATGTAAATGGGACATTATAATATTACAATTTGAGGAATAGAAATAAAGAAAATAAAAGAGAAATACAGAATGGTTACTTACCATACAGAATTGTTATAAGGGAAACTGGCATGACTAAAATTCCCACAAGCATATCTGCCACGGCCAGCGACATGAGGAAGAAGTTGGTCGCATTTTGAAGTTTCTTTTCCAAAGAAACGGCCATAATGACAAGAATATTTCCCCCTATCGTTAATATAATGATGATCAATGTCAAAAGGGCAGACCAGTTCTTGTCAAGCGATGGATAGGATGACCTCTCTTCTTCCGATGCATTCATGGGATGCAATGTGGGCATACTTTGGTTTAAAGTCACATTGCTGTTAATATGCCAGGCCATCAGTCCATTGCGTATGCTGATATCTAGCGTAACTGTTGTCAGGCTGAATAACATCCCTGTGCCGCTAACAGTACTCATCATCTGAAGATAGCTATTTTGGATTGCGTTTTAGGAAAACGTTTAATTTCTGATGAAGACATGTGGTCAGCGATGTTAGGTGTTGTTCCCTGATGACGGAACAAAGAATATGATTTTCCATTATGTTCCACATATTATTGCTGGGTTGATAGTTAGATGATAATTGATTTTTGACCCAGAAGGACAAAAGTGTCTGCAGTGTCCACTTCATTCTCTGGTCAAGCATTCTGCAAAACAAGAACATCACTATCATTAAATCTAGGTTGAAAAGTCAATTATGTGATTATTACCCTAGTGTTCAAAGTGATACTCTCCATACGCCAATATAAAGTAATACATTCTTTAGATAATCTGAATAATAATCACAGCGTGCATGTAGAATACAGATGTATACTAACAATTATTTGCTTAGAATCATAACTGGAAAATGCAGCCGATATCATGGATTCTTATATTTTATTTTCTATACTCATCTAAATGGTTAATAAAGTAATAATGATAAAAATAATAATTTGGATTAATAAACTACCAGGATTGACTACTTTGGTTAAATGTTCATACATTAGAAAAACATGAGCAAACCATCACAAAGTAACTATACCATAAAACAGATTTTATAAAAGAAAGTGCTCCATGCAAAAAAAGGATATAAGGAAAAATGTAATAACAGGGTCAAAACAGATAAAAAATAGAATGGTACAAGCACAATGCCTAAAAAAATGAATTTTTTCTTTTTTTTGTGTCATAGGCAGCAAAAAATGTGATACTGCATGTATACGGAGCATTGAGATTGCACATTTTTTCAGGAATGTGCTCAGCTCCCGTCAGACTAAAAAAACCTGTAATCGTGCATGTCGAGAACGCTACAATGACGAGTATTATTTATTTATCTTTGTGCTCTGCTAATGTCACAATATCACATATTTTTTTCATCCGTGACATTGGCACTGACAATGACAATGTCATCTGTTTGAGTTGCAGACATTACACTAATTATTTCTATTAGGTGTGAACTCTGCCAATTTCACGGAATAAAACAAAAATCAATAGTAGTTAAAAATATCACAAACTTGACTAATAGGTGTTTGAGAATTGCTTGTTCCTGTTATTTAGGGCTTGTGAGGCAGTGACCGGGATCGTATACGAGGGACGTTATATCTCCCCCAGAATGTGTACAGAGACCTATTAAATCCATTGATGTGCATTGCAATCACAAACTCACCTGCGGCTGCAATGCAGGAATGAAGGTGAGCATGGACCTGGTCAGACTACCTGGCTAAGGCAGATTAAGTAAAACCCGGCGGGGCCTTCATTTCTTGGAGGAGGCTACAGGAAGGCAGTGGGGCGGCCTCCTCCCTCCAACCCGGGTTTTCCAGTGGCTCTTGCCACAGGTCCTTTAAAAACCATGCACTAAGGATTAGTGTTGTTCTGTATTGGAACCAGGGCTAATAAAACTTTTTTTTTGTTTATCCAGTTTAAAAAAAGTTGATTAAAAAGATTTCCTGATGTCAAGATATCAATGTCCATTTTAAGTTCAACACTTCAAATTCCTGCTTTATTTCAGCACAGTAGAGGAGCTTTGGGCGGCATGTGACCGTTGCTGAAAGAACTGATTGGTTCTTTTTCAAAAACTGAGCCAGCTCCTATGACTGAGAATCAGCCTTGATAGAGAAGGAGGACTACTAAAGTAAATCAGCCAGCCACCTTCATACACATCACTGGTCACACACAGAAAGCGCTCTCCTGTTCTAAAGTAAACCTACAAGTAAGAGGCTGGATAACAGCTTTGAGCAGCTCTCTAGCATTCTGAGTTCAAACACATTTGTAAGCTTCATCTTTTCTGACTTTTTTCAAGCAGGACAACTCTTTTAATTATACAAATTCCACTACATTAAAATGAAACAATACATGGAATATAACTGAACATGTTCATATTACCAATGACTAATATGAATAGGGCAGAGCGCATGAGTAAGGTCAAAATGCAAATTGTCATAAGTGTATTCATGAATTATACAGATCAAAGGCTGGGGGCAGTGGATCACTGCCTGCACCCTACACATAGCATGTTGGTCCGAACAGTGCCTTCTTTACACATTACGAAGCCTACGCAGTCGACCCCCACACACATTAACATGCCTCTAGGGTTTTCACACAGTATGATGCCTCCACAGTCCCCACACTACAATGGTCATTCTTTGCCCCCAACACAAATTAAGACACCCCCAGTGCTCCCCACATAGCATAATGCCTCAATAGGGCCACTACACAGTATGACGCTCACACATTATGCCTTCACTGTGTCCCCTCACATGGTATTTCCCACAGTGACGGTTCTCTCTCCCAATTGGGGTGCTTCCCCTCTGACTCATTAGCAAACAAAAAATAATCACCTAGATTTATTCACAGAATGAGTAGAGAAGACCCCCTCTCTGTGCTCTATGTGGCCTGGTGCAGTAAGCACAATTCAGTGGTGGCATTACGTATCTTGCTCTGAGCCTCACACCTGGCACAAGTGAATGGTGGACAACCAAGGTCAAGTAGAAGAGATACTGTAGCTGTATACTATGAAGATCTCAGTTGTTTTCATTTGATTTGTTCTTTTTCATGTAAGTTTTTTTTTGTATTCGTCAGTAGAGTTTATCCACAATACCAAACACATTTCAGAAGGTCTGTAATTTCGCAATTTAATTGAGTAGAATAATTATACTGTTTAATCTTATAACACCTGTTGTTTTTTTTTTTTTGCAATACTGGTCTTGATTTCATTTCTTTGAATTCTAAGCATCTAGTGCAGATGTATGTCATGCAAACCCCCAGGGCTTAATGTAGCAAATTGAGCAGAATTGATTTTCTGCATCTTATCAAGGATTCATAAAAAACTACTGTATCTCCTATTGTTTTTGATTAAACCGTCTTAAAGACTTCAGAAGAAATGCATTTACTCTTAAGTAAAAAATATTTATGCAAGTACTGCATGAGATTTCTGGTAACAGAATATTAAAAAAATTGTTTTAAAAAAACAGAAAGTTACATTACCGATGATGCTTACAATTTTGTCTTATAATTTTTTCCACATTCTAACCTGCATCCCTACAGGGCTATACAGCAACATCAGTAGAAAAGGCAGCATGCAACTTTTGTTATAAAGGAACCTGCTTTAGGAATTTAATTTCTTTTATTTCAAATACATTCCCTGTATGTTTTTTCATTTTAAAATAATTATGTTACTTCATCCAAAAAATTTCTCTAATATAGACTTATGTTTTGGAATTATTAAATCGCCAACAAGATGCCAGCATGTCCACTGATGGAGCCAATATAATTTCATATTGTAATATATTGCAATGTTCTCATAGCGGCATGTTGGGAAAATAAAGTGCCCCGTTGACCAACTACTATATGAGGTTCTTCTGCCCACATACTTGCTATTGTACTTGTTTGCTAACTCTCCAGAGCCTATTGAGACGTCATCCGAGTGTCTTTTCATATCGCAAAAAATTCACATAATTAACCCACCAACCAACCTAAAATTACAGTGCCTACAAGTAGTATTCAACCCCCTGCAGATTTAGCTGGTTTGATAAGATGCAAATAAGTTAGAGCCTTCAAACTGCAAACGAGAGTAGGTTTTATGAACAGAAGCATAAATCTTACAAACCAAAAAGTTATGTTGCTCAGTAGTGTTGAGCCACCCCCGTAGTGTTCGAGTTCGGTTCGGTTCGTCGAACACCCATGTGTTCGCCGAACTGTTCGTCGAACACCGTTAAAACCAATGGCAGGCAAACAAAAACACATAGAAACACATAGAAAACACCTTCAAAGGTGTCCAAAAGCTGACAAACTGCTCAGAAGACACAAATAACACATGGAAAAGTGACAAGTACATATAGTCATGCGAAAAGAAAAGAGGTGGAGGAGTAAAAGGAGGGGGAGACACAGATATAGGCATGTCATGCCCTTCTAAAATCCAAAAAGTGAGAAGCCGACACGTTCAGTCCGCTCCTGCCCGTGCCACCTCCGCGTCGCCGGGTTTGTGCCAGAGCCGCGGTGAACCCTGACGGCCAGCCCCCCTCTCTCAATACTGGTGCCTGTCCACTGGTGGGTCGAGCGAGCCCCCCTGTGGTGGAGGCAGCTCTAAGCTTTTTAATTTAAATTGTCTCTCTAATTTGAATGAATAAACTTTAAATCCATTTATAAGGATCTATTGGAGGGCAAGTCTCATGCCAGCAGCCGCGTAATTCCAGCTCCAGTAGCGTCCACTAAAGCTGCTGCAGTTAAAAAGCTTTTATAAGGATCGAGCTCGGCTGTCCACCGCAAGGCATCCTACTGCCAGTCCCAGCCCCTATGCCTTGGGGTGCCTCCTGATGCTCTTCACTGAGTATCCCGTGGTCCCGAAGCATTTCCTTTGAAAAAATTAAGTGTCCAAACTACAGGTGGTGTAGCTTGCTTAACAGCCGGGATAATCCGCTGACTAGCAGACACTGCTACTAGGCACAAAGTATTTCCTGGGCTAGATGCAGTTAAAAATTTGTAATTAGATACTCTCGTTGGATGCTGAGAAAGCATTCCATAGAGTCTCCTGGCACGCCATATATGATTCTCTTAAAAAGCTTGGGGTAGGGGTCTAGGGGACCCTTTTATATCCAAAATCACGGTCCTGTATCGCAATACGTCACCTAGGCTGAAGATAAATGGAACTGTAGCACCCTGAGGGCTCGGTTGCTACAGAGGTATTGCACCTCACCCAGAGGTGTGATATCTCACTCTCAGGTAAGGATGTAGTGTGGATCAGGACCCGACACCTGCATGCATTACACCACATTGCCGTGGGGCAGGGCGACCAATATGCCCCTGAGATGGGCACGACAGTCCCTGTCCCTGGCTGGAGTGGGGGGAGGGAACACTGAGGAAGGGGAACCCTGTAGTGCAGGAGCAGGGAGGAAGCAGTTCCTGGGTGCATTGAGAAGGGAGTATAAAAGGTGGGCACCATCTTAGTTCAGTGCAGAGAAGTCTGAGCAGAAGTGGCAGGGAGCAAGGGCTCTGCATGAGCTCTGCTCCGGAGGCGGGCCTAGTAACAGAGGCCCAGGCCTGGAAGAGGGAGAAGGAAGGAAGAGGAGCGGAGAAGGCTCCAGGAACTAGGAATGAAGGGATCCCAGGGGTGCGGACGGGCGAGTCGCCACCGCACGCCCGAATCCACCTGCATGGAGGGGTCAGGCCAAAGGGGGAGACCGGTCCCCGAAACTAGTGGAGGCAGGAAACGACCCTCAGCTAGAAACAGGAGGCTGTGACATTTTATGTGGCGCAGCCCCTCGCTACACCCGCTAGGAAGGCACCACATAGGGTCAGGGAAACTGGCGCCAAGTTTACCAAGAGGAGGCCCGAGGCAGCCGGACAGAAGGGTTGGTAAGAAAGGCCAGACAAAGGACACACAAAGGGGGTCCTGTGAAGCGCTCCAAAGTTATCTGGGAGTTGTCTGAGCCCCTCACCTGGTGAGCACAGTACGACGTGGGCAGCCGTTACCTGCAGACGTGGTCTGGATAATAAGAACTGTGAGTAAAGGCCCTGGACTGCATCACTGACTCCGTGTCGTTACTGCTGCTGCCCTGCACCATCACCCCCATCCTCCGCATACACTGCCCTGAGGCTATACTCCTCCCGTGGGGAGTTATGCTACGCTCTGCTGCACCCACAACACCAGCCTCAGCGGTCTGCCCTAGAGCGGCGGTTCACTCTGACCGCAATCCACGGGTGGCATAGTCGGACATTTAAACATCAAAACCACATAAATAGTTCCGCCACTGGTTTGACCGCCCTGAGCCATGGAACCGGGTCGCCGCCACGCAGACTACAACCACCAGCATCCACCAAAAAGGGTCCGGCTCCGGGTGTCCCAAGGCCCAGGGGGTGCATCAGAACATTTTCATCACCTTTCACAATCACCAATGGGACAAGGCAGGGATGTCCTCTGTCCCCTCTCTTATACATCCTAGTGACGGAGAACCTGCTCTCATCAATTCGCCATAACCCCAATATTAGGTGGATTGAGGTGGGAGGCACCGAGTACAAGTGCTCTCTATTTGCTGATGATGTCCTAGTATATATCACTCAATCACATATATCCATCCATGCTGTTATGGCTGAAATAGATCACTTTGTTACATGGTCAAATTTTAAAATCAATGCAGCGAAGTCTGAGGCCCTCGATGTCTCCCTCCCCAAATCCATATAGGATTCCATCCAGTCCAACTTTCCCTTTGCCTGGCCCTCACAGGGTATCAAATACTTAGGAATTCCTATTCATAGAGACCTCTCCCATCTATGTTATCTTAATTTTGGGCCCTTTATTGAACAACTCCATACAGACCACGGTTGGCAAGTTAGAACTGTAAGATTCACTACGTGAACCACTGGTGTTTTGTGGAAAAGCACATGTACACTGTGTTCCAAATTATTATGCAAAAAGTGTTTAGGAGTGATAAGGGAAGAATTTGTTTGTTTGTCAGTTAAACTCATTGATGGTGATGTGTGTCAGGGCTCTTTATATCACTGTAAGCAATTGCAGACACCTGTGCTAATTAGTTTGGCAGGTGTGTCCAATGAAAGGCAAGACTACTTAAGAAGGCTGTCTCACATTATTAAGCAGCCTACATTTTCTGCCAAAATGGGAAAGAAAATGGATGTGTCGGCTGCTGAGAAGCAACAAATTGTGGAGTGTTTAGGTCAAGGCATGACTACAATCAACATTGTGCGATGATCAGGATGAAGTGTCTTGGCAATCAAGAAGTATGTAGCTGATTCACAGTACACACGTGTGCGTGCTGATAAGGGCAAATTGAGGACTCTTTCCTACAGGCAATTACGTCAGGTTGAAAGAGCAGCGGCAAAAAAGCCTTGCCATAGCAGCAGACAAGTTTTTGAAGCTGCTGGTGCCTCCAACGTCCCCCGAACAACAAGATGCAGGGTCCTTCAGAGGTTTGCAGCTGTGCATACGCCATCCTGTCGACCTCCTCTATCCACTTCACACAAGCAGAAACGGCTCCAGTGGGCCAAACATTACATGAAGACTGATTTCAAAACTGTTTTGTTCACGGATGAGTGCCGTGCAGCGCTCGATGGTCCAGATGGATGGAGTGGAGGATGGCTGGTTGATGGACACCCCACGCAAACACGGCTACAGCGCCAACAAGGAGGAGGTGGAGTAATGTTTTGGGCTGGAATCATGGGGAGAGAGATTGTCGGCCCCTTTAGGATCCCTGAAGGCGCTAAAGATGAACTCCATAATGTATGGGGATTTTCTCAAACAGCACTTCCTGCCATGGTTCAAGAAGAAGAACCGTGTATTTCACAGCAAGATCATTTTTTTGCATGATAATGCACCATCTCATGCTGCACATAAAACATCTGCATCTCTGGCTGATATGGGCATAAAAGGGGACAAACTTATGGTGTGAACCCCATGCTCCCCTGACCTCTACCCCATTCAGAACCTTTGGAGCATCATTAAAAGGAGTGTCTATGATGGCGGGAGGCAGTTCACATCTAAGCAACAGCTCTGGGAGGGTATTCTGTCCTCATGCAAAACAATTGAAGCAGAAACCATCCAAAACCTGACAAATTCAATGGACGAGAGAGTTCAGAAGCTCCTTTCGAACAAGGGGTCCTATGTGAAAATGTAACATCACCTAGAATAAAGTTTTGAGTTGAAAACTGTTTGATTTCAGTTTCTAACAACCTGCTAATGCTTATAATTTCAAAAATGACCATTTTTTTGGTCTTTATTAAAATGAAAAGGTTGATCGAAAAGTTTGGGGGATCTAAGAGTGTGGCAACCCAGTAGTCATGATTACTTCGAATTCTGACAATATGAGGGTCATGCTGCAGGTAGTGCAGCAAGAAGGCACTTGTGTGTCTTGCGCATCTCGGAGCCCCAAAATTATTTTCCGGGCTAGATGCAGCTAAAAATTATTATTAATTTTAAATCTGGTGAAGCTTTAGTATAGATGGCCTAATAGGATCAGTGCTGCACACTGCTACAAAGCCCAAATTATTTTCCAGTCAAGATACAGATAAACATGATTAGTAATTTTAAATCTGGTGGAGCTTATTATAGATGGCCTAATAGAATCAGTGCTGCACACTGCTACAAAGCCCAAATTATTTTCCAGCCAAGATACAGATAAACATGATTAGTAATTTGAAAGCTTAAAACGGTTGGTAGGGTGATTTTAACCAATCATCAAGCTTTTACTCTCCCCAGGATGACACAGGGGTAGAAAAGTCATTTCGGATCCATGATTTGTTCATCTTTATGAACGTGAGTCTGTCTACATTATCAGTGGAGAGCCGCGTGCGCTTATCTGTCAGCACACCACCAGCAACGCTGAACACACGTTCAGACAGAACGCTGGCTGCGGGGCATGACAAGATCTCCAAGGTGTAAGTGGCTAGCTCCGGCCATTTATCCAGATTGGAAGCCCAAAAAGAGCAAGGGTCTAGTGACACAGTCATGGCTTCAATGTTTACTTGGAGATACTCCTGTACCATCGTCTCTAGGCGTTGACTATGTGTCAGACTTCTTGTCTCCTGTGGCCTTGCAAAGGATGGGCTAAAAAAGTGGTGAAATGATTCCGCAAAATTGATGTTACCAGCAGATACTGTGGTTCTGTTACGGTTTGAGTGCTGAACACTTGACGGTCCCACGGTTGGCAAGTTGGAACTGTGAGATTCTCTACGTGCACCACTGGTATTTTGTGGAAAAGCACATGTAAGATTCTGCAACAGTCTCTGCTGATACTCCTGCATGCGTGCATCCCTTTCTATGGCAGGAATAATTTCTGCAAATTTACTTTTGTACCGGGGATCTAAAAGTGTGGCAACCCAGTAGTCAGGATTATTTCTAATTCTCACAATTCGAGGGTCATGTTGCAGGTAGTGCAGCAAGAAGGCACTCATGTGTGTTGCGCATCCAGGAGCACCAAGTCCCTGTTGTGTTGGTGGCGAGGTAACAATCATGCTTCCTTCCTCTGTCCTCTCCCCCCAACCTCGCACAACAGAAATGTGATCAAGGTCTCCCTCATCTGATGAGTCTTCCATCAGTTCGTCCTCCACTTCTTCCTGGGCTACTGCACCTTACTCACTAGTTTGGCTGCTACCATGCGCCCTGGTAAAACCATCTCCCCCACCCTCACATGCCTGCCGCCTTGGTGCTGCCGACCGTCTGGACCTTGCAGATGTTAGCCCTTCCGCATACAACTCCTCCTCCTCTACTTCCTCCACCTCCTCTTGTGCCACCACCTGACTCCGAATTCTGTTTAACATGTGCTCCAGCATGTAAATCACCGGAATAGTCATGCTGATAATGGCATCGTCAGCACTAAACATCTTCGTCGCCATTTCAAAACTGTGCAGAAGGGTGCATAGGTCCCTGATCTGAGACCACTCCTCCAGCGTGATTTGCCCCACCTCTGGATCTCGTTGGCCCAGGCTATACGTCAGAACGTATTGCACCAGGGCTTGTCGGTGCTGCCACAGTCGCTGCAACATGTGCAGAGTTGAATTCCACCGGGTAGGCACATCGCATTTTAGCCGGTGAAGTGTCAGGCCCAACGACTTCTGTAGAGATGTAAGTCGCTGAGCTGCGGGATGCGAACGGCGGAAGTGAGCACACAGCGACCGTGCCCTCTGCAGAAGGCCATCTAGTCTGGGATAGTGGGCTAAAAATTTCTGGACAACCAGGTTCAACACGTGAGCCATACAAGGCACGTGTGTGACATTGACCCGGCGAAGGGCCGCACCCAGGTTTGCAGCATTGTCGCACACGGCCTTCCCTGGTTTCAGGTCCAGTGGAGACAACCATTCATGAAATTGGTTCTCCAGAGCTGACCACAACTCCTCAGCTGTGTGACTCACATTTCCCAGACATTTCAATGTAAAAACCGCCTGATGACGTTGAGCCCCACTGCCAGCATAGTAGGGAAGTGTGCAGGATCCCTTCTGCGCAGTTAGAAAGCTTGTGGCATGACCAGACAGGCTTTGGGTGCAGGTGGAAGACCGAGAGGAGGTTGAGGAGGCAGAAGCAGTGGAGGAACTTTGACATAAAGAGGATTGACGCACAACTCGTGGGGACGGCAAGACTTGGACAGCAGCCCCTTGTCCTGCTGTCACCATAGTTACCCAGTGCCCAGTCAGCGACATGTAACGCCCCTGTCCATGCCTACTCGTCCAAGTGTCTGTGGTGAAATGCACCCTGTCACACACAGAGTTTCTCAAAGAAGCGGTCATGTTGTGTGCGACATGCTGGTGGCGCGCAGGCACACCTTTCTTTGAGAAGTAGTGCCGACTGGGCATCTGGTACTGGGGCACTGCGACGGACATAAGGTCTCGAAAATCCTCTGTGTCACCAGGCGGAAAGGCAGCATTTCTGTAGCCAAGAGCTTGCAGATGGTGAAATTCAACCTCTTAGCTTTCTCATGGCTAGGAGGAAATGGTCTTTTACTTGTCCACATCTGAGGGACCGAGGGCTGGCTATTGTGCTTAGACGGGGTTGATAAGGGTGTCCCCGGCAAACTGCCGGTCTGTGAGGAAGATGCAGGCGGACATGTTAGGTTGCCTTGATCCAAAGGTGGTGCTATCGATGTCGGACAGCGCTCAACACCAGCTGGTGTTACCACCTCCAAAGAAAATGATGACCTGCCAATCACGCTGGCTGTTGCGGGTAAAGAGGTGGCAGGTCTGCGCCCCAAAACAGGTGTGACTGCTGTCCCCCCAGTCACAGAGGATGAAGAGGCCGCGGATGCACAAGATATGGCAGACGGTGGTTGGCCCGGCCGGCTAGGCCGCATTGTAGCACACTGAGCTTCCCACTGCAACTTATGCTTCATGTCCATGTGCCGGTTCATGCATGAAGTACTCAAACTATGTATTTTTTGGCCTCTACTTAGCTTTTGCTGACAAATGTTACAGATAACACGAGTTGGGTCATCTTTATCGATCTGAAAAAATGCCCAGGCTATGCAAGGCTTAGCACCCATGCGACCTGAAGAGCCACCACGACTTGTGGTGAGAGGCAGAGTTGTGTTTGAGGATGCAGTTGTTGACGTGCTTCCAGTACTACGTCTCTGTCCAGGAAGGCGCAACCTGACCTCGTCGTCACTAGCATCTTCCTCCACCTCCTCTGCTGACCTCATCTCTTGGCTGACTGTGGGTTGACAGTAAGTGGGATCTCCAACCTCATCATCATCACCCTGTGCGTTATCACACCCGTCGTCCTCAGAGCCAACCTGTTCCTGCCCTGACAAAAAACTAAAGTTGTCGCTCCAATCAGGTATTTGAGTCTTATCATCGTCTTCCTCATTGTCTCCACCAACAGGAGTTACAGTTTGGGAATGAGGGTCTACATTATGGTCAGAACCTTCTGCGTCTGGTCCTGGATCCGACTCATAAAGATTCTGGGCATCAGTGCAGATCATTTCCTCGTCTGGATTCACAGAAGCGCTGGAGTCGACCTCTGATTCCCAGGCTATAGTATAAGTAAACAGCTCTGCAGACTCAACCATCTGTTCTACCTCATACTCAGACGGGCAGCTGGAGATTTGGGAGCTGTAAGGAAGCAAGTGTGATTGGGGTGACACCTTTGAGGACTGGAGTATTTGTGATGTTGAAGTTGATGTGGAGGAGAGCCCACTTAAAGGAGCACTTGATATCCGTTGAAGCACCTGCTGTTTTTGTGCCTCATCTGGAATTTGTAGCGATTGGCGTGGCCGTAAGAAAGGGATCTTATCACATTGTCCGCTAAAAGAAGTAGACATTTTAGTTTGGCTGGAAGATGGTCTTTCTTCTGCAGATGTTACTGTTGCTTTAACACCTACCCCACGGACACAACCTTTTTTCCCCTTCCCAACACGCCTATTCCCCTTTCCACCAGCAACAGGCCTTTTTCCACTCATTCTGGTGGTTAACTAATTCACAACTCTGGAGTTGTTTGCACAAAAAAACAATGGATGGGAACCGAGCAGAGCTGAGTGGCCAAACTGTGGTATTAGGCCAAAACTATTGGCTGGGTTAGATGCAGAAAAAAATTATATTCAATTTGCAACCTGATGGAGGTCAGTATAGATGGACTAATAGAACAAGTCCCACACACAGCTAGAAGCCCAAATATTTTTTCAGAGGTAGATGCAGAAAAATTTTTTATTCAGTTTGCAACCTGATGGAGGTCTGTATAGATGGATTAATAGAACAAGTCCCACACACAGCTACAAGCCCAATATTTTTTCAGAGGTAGATGCAGAAAAAAAATATATTCAGTTTGCAACCTGATGGAGGTCAGTATAGATGGACTAATAGAGAAAGTCCCACACACTGCTAGAAGGCCAAATATTTTTTCAGAGCTAGATGCAGACAAAAAATTATTTTGATTTTGCAACCTGATGGAGGTCAGTATAAGTGGACTAATAGAACAAGTCCCACACACTGCTAGAAGGCCAAATATTTTTTCAGAGGTAGATGCAGATAAAAATTATATTCAATTTGCAACCTGATGGAGGTCAGTATAGATGGACTAATACAACAAGTCCCACACACAGCTAGAAGCCCAATATTTTTTCAGAGGTAGATGCAGAAAAAAATATATTCAGTTTGCAACCTGATGGAGGTCAGTATAGATGGAGTAATAGAACAAGTCCCACACACAGCTAGAAGCCCAAATATTTTTTCAGAGGTAGATGCAGATAAAAATTATTTTTAATTTGCAACCTGATGGAGGCCAGTATAGATGGACTAATAGAGAAAGTCCCACACACTGCTAGAAAGCCAAATATTTTTTTAGAGCTAGATGCAGATAAAAATTATATTCAATTTGCAACCTGATGGAGGTCAGTATAGATGGACTAATAGAGAAAGTCCCACACACTGCTAGAAGGCCAAATATTTTTTCAGAGCTAGATGCAGATAAAAATTATATTCAATTTGCAACCTGATGGAGGTCAGTATAGATGGACTAATAGAGAAAGTCCCACACACTGCTAGAAGGCCAAATATTTTTTCAGAGCTAGATGCAGATAAAAATTATATTCAATTTGCAACCTGATGGAGGTCAGTATAGATGGACTAATAGAACAAGTCCCACACACAGCTAGAAGCCCAAATATTTTTTCAGAGGTACTGTAGATGCAGATAAAAATTATTTTTAATTTGCAACCTGATGGAGGTCAGTATAGATGGACTAATAGAGAAAGTCCCACACACTACTAGAAGGCCAAATATTTTTTCAGAGCTAGATGCAGAAAAAAATTATATTCAGTTTGCAACCTGATGGAGGCCAGTATAGATGGACTAATAGAGAAAGTCCCACACACTGCTAGAAGGCCACATATTTTTCAGAGGTAGATGCAGAAAAAAATATATTCAGTTAGCAACCTGATGGAGGTCTGTATAGATGGATTAATAGAACAAGTCCCACACACAGCTAGAAGCCCAATATTTTTTCAGAGGTAGATGCAGAAAAAAATTATATTCAATTTGAAACCTGATGGAGGTCAGTATAGATGGACTAATAGAATGATGCTATGCCCAAAAGATTTTACTTCACTAGGTGCAGTAAAAAAATTGGTATTCTATACACAGGTGGTATATCTTGCAACACAGATAGGCTACTCCACTGACTAACACACTCTGCAATAGGCCAAAAAGGATTAGCTTTGCTAGATTCAGCCAAATGCTGTGAAAAAAACTTGCACAGCACTGGCACAAACCTGCCTGGCAAAAACTGATAGGAACTGATGTAACCTAGTCCTGAAAAGGACTCCAATTACAATTAGTCTTTACTCCCACAATCTATCTATTTAAGAGCACAGACCTGCCTGATAAAAGTCATAGGAAATGCTGTAACCTAGTCCTTAAAAGGACTGCAATCACAACTATTCCCTACTCCCAAGCTATCTGTAGATTTGTGCGAAAATTGGCTTGAAATTAACAAGGTATAGCGCACACAGCAACAGCGGTGCCGTCTAACACGCAGCTGCAGCAGTGAGAAAATGGTGGCAATGGGGAAAATGGCTTGGTCTTATAGGGCAAGGACATGTGACATACACTGCCAATGACACATGACCTTGCTTGTGTGAAAAAAAGCACTTCGCTCCGTGTGTGCGCTGCTGATAGGCTGACAGATTGCACCTCCCCACTGTAAATGCGGGAAAGAGAAAAAAAAAATGGAGATCTTCATTGTTCCTGCAGAGATCCATCCCCTGCCCCTCCCCCCACCCCGCTGTACACTCAAACTGCGTATTAACATTAACTTTCATCATTACTGAGAAAAAATCCAGTTATGATTTTGGTGCACGAACAGTTATCAAACATAACCTCGACCAGCCGAATTTTTCTCAAATTGTTCGTAATCGCCGAACGGCTCGAACACCGCCCAAAACAGCTCGAATTTGAGATTGGCGAACAGTTCGAGTAGAACAACGCTCATCTCTATTGCTCAGTTGAATTTTATTAAATTTTAAACATAAAAGTGTGGATCAATTATTATACAACCCCTATGTTTAATATTTTGTGGAATAACCCTTGTTTGCAATTACAGCTAATAATCGTCTTTTATAAGACCTGATCAGGCCGGCACAGGTCTGTGGAGTTATCTTGGCCCACTCCCCCATGCAGATCTTCTCCAAGTTATCTAGGTTCTTTGGGTGTCTCATGTGGACTTTATTCTTGAGCTCCTTCCACAAGTTTTCAATTGGGTTAAGGTCAGGAGACTGACTAGGCCACTCCAACACCTTGACTTTTTCCCTATTGAACCAGGCCTTGGTTTTCTTGGCTGTGTGCTTTGGGTCGTTGTCTTGTTGGAAGATGAAATTACGACCCATCTTAAGATCCTTGATGGAGGAGCGGAGGTTCTTGGCCAAAATCTCCAGGTAGGCCGTGCTATCCATCTTCCCATTGATGCGGACCAGATGGCCAGGCCCCTTGGCAGAGAAACAGCCCCACAGCATGATGCTGCCACCACCATGCTTGACTGTAGGGATGGTATTCTTGGGGTCGTATGCAGTGCCATCCAGTCTCCAAACGTCACGTGTGTAGTTGGCACCAAAGATCTCGATCTTGGTCTCATCAGACCATAGAACCTTGAACCAGTCTGTCTCAGAGTCCTCCAAGTGATCATGAGCAAACTGTAGATGAGCCTTGACATGACGCTTTGAAAGTAAAGGTACCTTACGGGTTCGTCTGGAACGGAGACCATTGCGGTGGAGTATGTTACTTATGGTATTGACTGAAACCAATGTCCCCACTGCCATGAGATCTTCTCGGAGCTCCTTCCTTGTTGTTCTTGGGTTAGCCTTGACTCTTCGGACAAGCCTGGCCTCGGCACGGGAGGACACTTTCAAAGGCTGTCCTGGCCGTGGAAGGCTAACAGTAGTTCCATAAGCCTTCCACTTACGGATGATGCTCCCAACAGTGGAGACAGGTAGGCCCAACTCCTTGGAAAGGGTTTTGTACCCCTTGCCAGCCTTGTGACCCTCCACGATCTTGTCTCTGATGGCCTTGGAATGCTCCTTTGTCTTTCCCATGTTGACCATGTCTGAGTGCTGTTCACAAGTTTGGGGAGGGTCTTAAATAGTCAGAAAAGGCTGGCAAAAGAGATCTTTAATCCACACATGTGAAGCTCATTATTCTTGGTGCCTGAACTACTTCTTAATACTTTAGGGGGACCAAACAGAATTCTTGTGGTTTGAGGGGTTGAATAATAAATGACACTCTGAATTAACTTTTTACGTTTAAAAAAAACAAAAAACAAAAAAACAAAAACAAAATTTGCTGCAGTGCATTTCCCACTTCCAGGCTGATCTACAGTACAAATGTCACAATGCCAAGTTAATTCCGCATGTGTCAACCAGCTAAATCTGCAGGGGGTTGAATACTACTTGTAGGCACTGTATTTCTTTCTCCCCAGAGGTTTCAGCTCAAGATATATCAACAATATGTCAAAACCCAGGTGTGGTAACCCAGATTTTCTTTTCAATTTTAAACATTCTTATTAAGCCTCATTGATAGAAGTCATCGACAATGGGGAAGAATATAGGTCCAACGGAATCTGGCAAATTTTGGGATTTCGGGGTTACTTTTCAAAAGATTATGGGATGTGCTCCTCTGTTTCTTGAAGCTAGCGATGGTGTAACTTAAACTCATATTCTAAGATGCGTAATGTGGACCATTAAACTTGCCTAAAGGTGCAGTCAGGTGGCCGTATAAGTCATACCGAGGTCGGACCGCAATGCTCGGACTGGCTGTAGCTCTCCCGACTCGAGCGTGACAGCTGCATAGAAATATATGAAGCTGTGATGCTCGAGTCGGGAGAGCTGCCGGCCAGTCTGTGCATTGCGGACTGATCTCGGTTTGATTTCTACAGCCATCTGACTATGCCCCCAAGGGTTGGTCCCATATTTAATTTTCAGGAGCGACATTTTCAGACTGCTTGCCTGACCTGTGTGTCCTTCTATGATGCTGCATGAAACAACTTTGCCACTGAAGTATCAGGGTTGATGTTGGCTGGGATCAAGAGTGAACTGTGCACTTCGGCAATCCCACCCAGCCTCAGATAAG
Source organism: Phyllobates terribilis (assembly GCF_046119375.1). Classification (NCBI taxonomy): domain Eukaryota; kingdom Metazoa; phylum Chordata; class Amphibia; order Anura; family Dendrobatidae; genus Phyllobates; species Phyllobates terribilis. The sequence goes on from NW_027362767.1 coordinate 369,139,744, forward strand.
TTCTTACAAGCTCGGCTGCAAAGAGCTTGTAAGCTACAGTTAGGTCCATATATATTTGCACAGAGGCAACATTTTTCTAATTTTGGTTCTAGACTTTACCACAATGAATTTTAAACAAAACAATTCAGATGCAGTTGAAGTTCAGACTTTCAGCTTTCATTTGAGGGTATCCACATTAAAATTGGATGAAGGGTTTAGGAGTTTCAGCTCCTTAACATGTGCCACCCTGTTTTTAAAGGGACCAAAAGTAATTGGACAGATTAAATAATTGTAAATAAAATGTTCATTTCTAGTACTTGATTAAAAACCCTTTGTTGGCAATGACTGCCTGAAGTCTGGAACTCATGGACATCAGCAGATGCTGTGTTTCCTCCTTTTTGATGCTCTGCCAGGCCTTCACTGTGGTGGTTTTCAGTTGCTGTTTGTATGTGGGCCTTTCTGTCTGAAATTTAGTCTTTAACAAGTGAAATGCATGCTCAATTGGGTTGAGATCAGGTGACTGACTTGGCCATTAAAGAATATTCTACTTCTTTGCTTTAATAAACTCCTGGGTTTCTTTGGCTTTATGTTTTGGGTCATTGTCCATCTGTAGTATGAAACGACGACCAATCAGTTTGGCTGCATTTGGCTGGATCTGAGCACACAGTATGGCTCTGAATACACCAGAATTCATTCGGCTGCTTCTGTCCTGTGTCACATCATCAATAAACACTAGTGACCCAGTGCCACTGGCAGACATGCATGTCCAAGCCATCACACTGCCTCCGCCGTGCTTTACAGATGATGTGGTATGCTTTGGATCCTGAGCTGTGTTAAGGGAGGGCAATAACCCTTCACGGTTGACCAAGTGAGTGTCAAATTATTAAATTATTATGTTGATTGCAATCCACAGGAAACCAAAAGGAAACAATGTTCTGTATTGGGAGGATTCAAAGAATCTCTGATCCAGTTTATTTTGCTTAGCATTTTATATTGTTTTGAGTATCAAATAGCCAATCAACTCTACAGCCATACTACAACACTATTGGCTAACTGATGTTAGTACAATTATTACGGAAAACACATATATGGTCATATTATCATTGTTAGTTTGAAGCACTCTGGAAATTTTACAAGGTCAAACCTGGCCTAAACAAGTTAGATGATAACAGAGTGTCTGACAAAATGTTCTCTTGAGAAAAAGTTAGTGTGAGATAAGTTCTATGGGAAGAGAAAAAAAGAATGTATGTTATGCAAGAAGTGATAACATGATTTTATAGCGAGTAGACAAAATGGAGTTGCTCTAGCATGAGTATCAATATGTCCTCTACAGCTGTACCACGCCTTCGCCATACTTTTCTCTTTCAATCATTCTGGTAAAGGTTGATCTTGGTTTCATCTGTCCAAAGAATGTTCTTCCAGAACTGTGCTGGCTTTTTTAGATGTTTTTTAGCAAAGTCCAGTCTAGCCTTTTTATTCTTGATGCTTATGAGTGGCTTGCACAGTGCAGTTAACCCTCTGAATTTACTTTCATGCAGTCTTCTCATTATGGTAGATTTGGATATTGATACGCCTATCTCCTGGAGAGTGTTGTTTACTTGGTTGGCTGTTGTGAAGGGGTTTCTCTTCACCATGGAGATTATTCTGCGATCATCCACCACTGTTGCCTTCTGTGGGCGCCCAGGTCTTTTTGCATTGATGAGTTCACCAGTTCTTTCTTTCTTTCTCAGGATGTACCAAACTGTAGATTTTGCCATTCCTAATATTGTATCAATTTCTCGGATGGGTTTTTCCTGTTTTTGCAGCTTAAGGATGGCTTGTTTCACCTGCATGGAGAGCTCCTTTGACCGCATGTTTACTTCACAGCAAAACCTTCCAAATGCAAGCACCACACCTCAAGTCAACTCCAGGCCTTTTATCTGCTTAATTGAGAATGACATAACGAAGGGATTGCCCACACCTGTCCATGAAATAGCCTTGGAGTCAATTGTCCAATTACTTTTGGTCCCTTTAAAAACAGAGTGGCACATGTTAAGGAGCTGAAACTCCTAAACCCTTCATCCAATTTTAATGTCGATACCCTCAAATGAAAGCTGAAAGTCTGAACTTCAACTGCATCTGAATTGTTTTGTTTAAAATTCATTGTGGTAATGCCTAGAACCAAAATTAGAAAAATGTTGTCTCTGTCCAAATATATATGGACCTAACTGTATATACATATTCAGCCATTCTCCTTGGAAGCATCTGTGGCTGATCTGCTGGCAAAAAGCGATATTTAACTTTTTTTTAGAGCACATGACGGAGATGAGCAAATATAATCGAGTTTAATTAAATTCTACACGAATTTTACAAAAATCTACTTTCAACACTGGTTACCATTTTGCTGAACCATAAAGACCCATTAAAATGTTTAAAAAAAAAGCATAAAAACTTACACTCACCTAATTGCTCACTCTAAGCTGTTAACTGTGTCACCCGTCGATTCCTCGGTGCATCTTCTGATTGCCACTGTGAGGGTTGAAATCCTGGCGATCCTCAACGTCATAACCTTCTGCCCGCTTTTACAGAAGTATGAAGAGGGATCCACCGCTCATGGTGGCAATCAGAAGATTGCATTGAGGGCCAGACAAGTGAGGAGGGGAAGGACCGGAGGAGTGAGCAGTGAGATGACTATATGTATTTTTTTCGTCTTACATTTATTATACTCTGGGGTCTGGTGAAACCACAGATCACAATAAGGAACATTAAATTCATGGAGAATAACTTCTCTGCAAATCAAATTTCCCGGGAGAAATGGCGAGAACAAACAAATTCAAATTTTACCTGATCTGCTCATCTCTAATCCAGAGCAGTTGTCAAATATATTGAAAAAAGTAATTTAAAAATGTACCCAGTGTTAAACAGAAAGTGGTTTGGAACAGGAATTTTTCAGCATCAAAAATGTATTTTTTTTACTTCTTTATTTAACAAAATTTCCATATCAATTTTTCCAGTGAGAAGATATGAAAAGAACACATTTAGCAAATTATATTACATCTTAAAAAAAACAAACAAAATTTAAGCTTGGTTTAAGTTGGTATACATGCATATATTACATCTTGCAGCATTTGTAAATGGCCCAATATTGTGGATCTTCAACAAAAACAAATCACTTAATATGTCTAATTTTGAATTGTATTTAGGAATAAAGATTACTAAAAAATTGATAATATGAGGTGAATAATTCCGGTTTACCGTATGTTCTCCCAATGCCCCACATAAGGGATCATGTTTACCATCTGCAACTTTAGGCAATGGAATAATGATCTTGTGTTTTGACAGCTCCTTGTACATGCCAAGCTCATATAACTTAATATAAAATGTTATATCGGATGCTGTATAATGGCTGTTATCTCCCTATAACAATCAATGCAGCCTTAAAAAAATCTATAATAGTTACATAATTTACATTTGCAGTGTATGACATCGATATTAAAGTCAATTATTTGAATTTCTTAGTAAAGAGAAAATCTATATCAAAATAGGTAAGACTCAAGCCACGCAGAACATAAAAAATGAAATATTGACATAATATGGATAGAAATATTGAGCTAGGTGTAAGCAAAATATTAATATTTCATGTTCTGTTAACTCCACATTTAGTCTCCATTCACAACCACCATGTGTATGAGACTAATGTGTCGTCAACATCTTTCGAATAGGTCTTTTTAATCTGATTTTAATTCAACATTAAAGGCTTTGGACACTTTTTACATGAAAAAAAATATACAGGGTGGGCCATTTATATGGATACACCTAAATTAAATGGGAATGGTTGGTGATATCAACTTCCTGTTTGTGGCAAATTAGTATATGGGAAGGGGAAAACTTTTCCAGATGGGTGGTGACCATGGCGGCCATTTTGAAGTTGGCCATTTTGGATCCAATTTTATTTTTTTCAACGGGGAGAGGGTCATGTGACACATCAAACTTATTGAGAATTTCATAAGAAAAACAATGGTGTGCTTGGTTTTAACGTAACTTTATTCTTTCATGAGTTTTTTTCAAGTTTATGACCACTTATAAAATGTGTTCAAAGTGCTGCCCATTGAGTTGGATTGTCAATGCAACCCTCTTCTCCCACTCTTGACACACTGATAGCAACACCGCAGAAGAAATGCTAGCACAGGCTTCCAGTATCCGTTGTTTCAGATGCTGCACATCTCGTATCTTGATGGTATGGTGTGGTATATGGGGTACAAAGATAGTGGGGCCATTCTTCATCAATGGAAACCTCAATGCCACTGGATATCTAAAATTGCTACATGATGATGTGTTGCCCTCTGTATGCACTGAAGATGGCACGTTCCCTGAGTTTTTCCAACAAGATGGTGCACCACCACATTATGGGTGTCAGGTCCGAGCATTCCTACATGAACAGTTTCCTGGAAAGTGGATTAGTCGTCTTGGGCCAGTTGAATGGCCACTCAGGTCTCCCGATCTGACCCCCTTAGACTTTTATCTTTGGGGTCATCTGAAGGCAATTGTCTATGCTGTGAAGATACGAGATGTGCAGCATCTGAAACAACGGATATTGGAAGCCTGTGCTAGCATTTCTTCTGCTTGACTGATGGCACCTTTGCCTGAAGTCACACAGCATAGATAGAGGCTGTCAGTCAAGCATGAGGCTGAGGTGCTGGGCAGGGAATAGAGCTGGAGTGACAAAGGCTTCAGATCTACAGTAGTTCTTCAGTCTCATTTGCATATAAATTCAAACGCTGATTTCTCAGTTGCAAAGGAATGGACTTGAATTTGTTTGGGGAAGTGGGGGTGAAATCCGGTTGACAGATTATTTTTAAGGAGACTTTATTGATAACATTTCATAGATATTAGATAACCATTTTCAAGTTCTTTGCTAACGTAGCCAGAAGAACCAATTAAACCATAGATGTTTTCTATGAGTGACCCCATCCACCTAATACCTAAGCTACGCTATTCAACTTCTTTAGGTGTTCCAGAACTTCTATAAAAGCCATCAACCTAAGGTCAAGTAGTTTTTGAAGGACACTGTATTAATAACATCTCTAAAAGATAACCATATCACAATTCCATGTTGATGAGGTCTAAAAGACCCAAACAGACTATTGATGCATGAATGACCCTAGCCACCAAATATCTGAGCCATGTTCTTTGACTTGTTCAGGAGTTCCATGACTTGGTGAATTAACTAGAAGGGATTTTAGAACAGAAAAGCCATGAAAAATCCTAGATAATTAAGGCATCTAAATGAAGAGAACACTTTATAGACAATTTGAAAACTGTTTATCTCTTTGAAATTAAGACTTGAATAATGGACTGAAGAAAACAATGAGATTAGATTTCTTGATATAAGAAATGATGCCTCTTCATAGGTGAATAGATATTTACTCCCCTCAGGCATTTAAGTCAATACACACAACATGAGAATACGAATTCGAAAGGAAAGTAGTTCGAAATGAATAAAAAAATATTTATAATGCAAAATGAAAAGTGAAAACTTGCAGTGATGTTATTCTCTGTACACGACGTGCTCGGCTTTATTTATTCTAGTTCCACAAACTTTAAATCAAGTTGGGTTCAAGATATACACAAATTCCATAAAGAGCACAGCCAAAACCACTGTTAGTAAATGCAATTTGTACAATTCAAACTGTAAAAATCCCTCATGCTGGGATGGGATGAGGAGAACTATGTCAATATCACACTTTGCTTATATAAAACAATTTCCTTGGAACACATACATCTGCTGTGATTTTACCAGACGTGAAAACATTTTGTTCTCCAAAAGTAACATTAATAATTTTTACTAAGCTAGGAAATATGCTTCCACATGTATACTGACTAAGGGTATGTGCACACGATGCAGAAATGCTCAGGATTTTTTCCTGAGCGTTTCTGCATCTCTCTGGCAGGAAAAAACGCATGCGGATTGTACATGCAGTTTCCTGCCAGGGACATGCGGAAATGAAGCGGTCTTCACTTTCATTTCCGCATGCGGGTTGACAAGCGCTTCCCAAGCGATTTTAGCATCACTTGGAAAGTGCTTGTCAACTTTACACTATATAAATCCATGCAACCGGCATGGATTTATATAGTGTGTGAATGTCAAAAAACAAAAAATAAATATATACTTTACCCTCTGATGGCCTCCGGTGTCCGGCTTCGCTCGGTCCTGGCTGCCGGCAGTGAAGACTTTAGGACCTTCCGACGTCAGCGTCACGTGACCCGTCACATGACTCTGACGTCAGCGAAGGTCCTTCTTCATTCAACTCCGAAGTGTCGCGAACCAAGCAGGAGCGCTGCGCGGGCCGTCAGAAGGTGAGAATATATATATTTTTTATTTTATTCTTTTTTTTTTAATGGTACCTGGGTCTGGATGAGAGTCCTCTCATCCACACCCGGGTACCATCCGCACATTAGACCGCATGAAAAGCGCATCAACATATACAGTGATGCGGATTCCATGCGGTCTAATGCAAGTCAATGGCGGCAAAAGAGCAGCGTTTCCGCAAAATTAATTGACATGCTGCGGATTTTTGACTGCAGCGTTTACGCTGCGGAAAAATCCGCATCATGGGCACAGTGCATGCGGATTTCAATTGGGGAACATTGCTGCCCTTCTACCATGCGTTTTTAATGCGTTTCCGCAACTGCAAAAACGCTGGGAAACGCATGAAAAATGCATCGTGTGAACTCAGCCTTATTCAATTTTGATTTGATTTGAACAGAGAGCAGATTTGCAGTACCTGGCTGTGACCACTATGCAGTCAATGGAGCTGTGCAGCTCTGTAACTGAGCAGTTCTGGCTGCTGCTGACACCGGGAGCAGCTGATAGGTGGGGGTGCTGGGTCTCAGAGTTCCACTTATCTGACATCGATGACCTATCCTAAGGATAGGCCATCAATGTTAAAGTCCTGGACAACCCCTTTAAGGGTATGAAAATAAAGTGATGCTCCCATCTCATAAATCTATAGCATGTCTATAGTATATACCATTAATGTATAGCTGGAGAAATTAGTTTATGGAAAAGTAATGAGACAACACAGAAAAAATGCAGCTGTATGTACCAACACTAGGTCACAATGCTAATGTATTTCAGGATGCAACAGACCCCCAGGATAAAAGTGGAGGCAACACAGGTGCAAAATATTGATGAAACAACTACTTACTCGCTTACCATTCATGGAGGGGGTGGGTGACTAGCATTAGATATGGACACAGATTAAGCTTATAACAGTATATTTATTGGATATACCATAAATATCCAAAATTGTATCACCCCTCTAAGGAACTCTGAACTCATTGATGGAGTTCCACCCACTTTAGTAAAAAACAAAAAAATAAATCATATTTATCTTACCAGTCCCCTGTTTTCTCTGAAGTTCAGGCCCATCACCAGTCTCTTTACTTTCTCAACTCATCACCAATGTGATGATTGTCTGCAGTGGTCACATGTCCTTGCAGCCAGAACAGAATGTGCAGATCTTGTATTTGTACATCCTGCTCTAGCATACATATATGTGACATCTTTTTATCAATTATCTTATGTTTATGGTGTTAAGGGGAGCGGTTGCAGACAACTTTATTTAATGGAACGCAACCGACCCCGGGGTCCGCGATGCAGCCTAGAGGACTGCTGCCGAACACTTTCCGGGTGGACAGGCAAACGACAACTAAATGATAAACCCTTCCGTGTTATCTTCACACCAGACAGGGTATAGCGGTACGCTTTATCTCCGTTTAGAGCACGGAGGAGAGAGCGACAGGCGACGCACCTAACAATTATCTTAGCCCTTCGTGTTAACGCACATGGAAGGGTAAAACGGTTCGCACAATCTCCAAGAACCGCAGGGAGACGTGCGACCGTGGGAACAGCAGTAGCTCTGTCTTTGATACAGGCGCTACGCTATGGGGATTGGCGCTAAAGTGGTTCACACAATCTCCAAGAACCGCAGGGAGATGTGTGACCGGACTATGAGCAGTAGCCCTGTCTACGGTACAGACGCTACGCTATAGGAGACGGCGCTAGCATGCGGGTGAGATTCCCGCCGGGTATTCGAGCACTCAGCCGGTGTGCTACCGGACTGAGCAAACCCGCTCTAATTAGCTCACAGGCAGCTCGGGGTGTAAGGTGAACCCTCTAGTTAGAGCCAGTCAGCGAGGCGTAGCTACCTGCCTACTTTTTCTACCTGCCTAGCTAAAGCTATAGCTCTTCGAGGAGCCCAGAGTATGCGTGCACACCACAAACTGCTAGCTCAAATGATCTGAGCGCGCCGCCCTGGCTGGACTGAAATGGGAGACCACAGAAGGTCCTGGACCCATTTCGAATCCAGCACCAGACCGACGCCTAACATCTGGTAACTTTTAATTGCAAAACAAGGACACCATAATGGGATTAAAATGCACGCCAGTCTTGTTAATTCCTTATATGTGTGCATTTGAGGAGAACTATATTCATTATAATAGGGAATTTTACCAACATATAGACTTTTACAAGTGGTTATTGATAATATGTTGCAAATTTGTAATAGTCCAGAAAAAAGCTTAAATGGAACCTGCATGTAGAAAATAGTACTTGATTCTGCAGGCAGGATAATAAAAAGCAAGATTCACAGATTATACACATGTTCATTTTTGTGGGAAAAGCTTCATGAATTTTATTCATCCAACGAGGGACAACATCTATAAGGAGTTTGTATGTTCTCCCCGTGTTTTCGTGGGTTTCCTCTGGAACTCTGGTTTCCTCCCACACTCCAAAGGCATACTGATAGGGAATTTAGATTGTGAGCCCCAGGGGCGGAACTACCGCCCGTGCAGCCGGTTCATTGAACGGGGGCCCCGAGGGAGAGGGGGCCCCTCCAGCCTCCAGCAGGGCCGCCATCAGGGCATGTCTGCCCTGACTCCAGTGTGGGGCCCAGCCGGTAGGGGCCCCCTTGGAGCCCCGTTGGGGGCCCCCTCTTGTGAGTCTCTCTCCTCATGGGGCCCCCGGCCCCATGCCAAGCGCCGGGTCCGGGACATCTCAGCGCTGCGCTGCGCTCCTGCGGCAGCGCCTTCATGATTCCCCTGATTTCCGGTCATGTGACGGCGCCGTCACATGGCCGGAAGTCAGGAGAACCTAGTGTCAACGATTTGGACGAGCGCCAGGATTCTGCAGGGATTGCATGGGGGTAAGTATAACAAGTTTTGTTTTTTTCAAAATACAATTTACTAGGAGTGGGGGAAATGGGAGGTGTGTGTGTGTGTGTGTGTGTGAGATAAGAGATGCACATGGGGGGGGGGAGATGATAAAAGATGCACATGGGGTGGGGGGAGATGATAAAAGATGCACATGGGGTGGGGGGGATGAGAGAGGTGCACATGTGGGGGGAGGGGGATGAGAGAGGTGCATGTGGGGGGAGGGGGATGATAAAAGATGCACATGGGGTGGGGGGGATGAGAGAGGTGCACATGTGGGGGGGGATAAGAGATGCACATGGGGGGGAGATAAGAGATGCACATGGGGGGGGGGAGATAAGAGATGCACATGGGGGAGGGGGATAAGAGATGCACATGGGGGAGGGGGATAAGAGATGCACATGGGGGGGATGAGAGAGGTGCACATGTGGGGGAGGGGGATGAGAGATGTGCACATGTGGGGGGGATGAGAGATGCCCATGGGGGGGATGAGAGAGGGGCACATGGGGGGAGGGGGATGAGAGAGGGGCACATGTGGGGGAGGGGGATGAGAGATGTGCACATGGGGGGTGGTGAGAGCTGCACATGTGGGGGAGGGGGATGAGAGAGGGGCACATGGGGGGTGGTGAGAGCTGCTCATGGGGGAATTGGGAGAAAATGAGCTGCACATGGGGGAATTAGGAGTAGGGGGATAATGAGCTGCACATAATGAATGTGGGGTGGGGGAGAGTAAATGATAAATGACGATGGGGTGGGGAGAGCACGGACATGATATAATGAATTGGGGCAGGGGGTGCATGTAAATAATGAATGCGGGGAGCAGGAAGTATAGAGTAGAGGTTCTAATTAAATTATATATTAAGTGCCTATTTACAGTTAATGGGGGCACCGTGGTGGATTACAATTTATATTTGGAATGGTAAGTTGCATAATAACTATCCATATATTGATGGTGGATGCACGTCTGTATTCAGCTGCGTAATGTAGAAGTTGGGGAATGTGCTCTAGATAACTGTGTTATTTTATGCAGAGACGAGTCCTGGCTGGAAGACGTGATGGCGGTCTGTGCTGGATGAAGGAGAAAAGCGTAGCTGAAGGACTTCACCTAGAGACGTCACCAGTGAGTCAGTGCATTACATGTACACTTACACTATATACTATGTACCGGGCTCCTGTGTATAATGTCACTGGTGATCACTGTATTACCTGTACACTATATACAGAGCTCCTGTGTATAATGTCACTGGTGATCACTGTATTACCTGTACACTGACAATATATACAGAGCTCCTGTGTATAATGTCACTGGTGATCACTGTATTACCTGTACACTGACAATATATACAGAGCTCCTGTGTATAATGTCACTGGTGATCCCTGTATTACCTGTACACTATATACAGAGCTCCTGTGTATAATGTCACTGGTGATCCCTGTATTACCTGTACACTATATACAGAGCTCCTGTGTATAATGTCACTGGTGATCACTGTATTACCTGTACACTGACACTATATACAGAGCTCCTGTGTATAATGTCACTGGTGATCACTAGATTACCTGGACACTTACATTATACATACCATGTATAGAGCTCCCGTGTATAATGACACTTATGGTAATATTAGTAATGTGGTGGTAATATTAGTAATGTGGTGGTAATATGTGGTCTGGTCATGGTGTCGCAGTTTTTCTCCCTTCTGTGTGGTATTATTCGGTCACTATGTTGTGGTAATATGTGGTCTGGTTATGGTGTGGCGGTATTCCCTGTATGTGGTATTATTGGTCATTTTAAAAAAAAATTTATATGACACATTCCCTTAAAGAAAACTAAATAAAAATATTTCTAAAAAGAGTATTGGATATTTTAAGAAAATTTTAATAGGTTAGAGTAGGGCCCGGCCAGAAGAGTCTACCTTATCGTGGTGGCGGCTTTAAAAATCTTTTGGCCAAAACAAAAGCTGTTGGCTATGTATGTGGCACCGTCACATGGCCGAACGTCAGGAGAGCCTGGTGGCAGCGACGTGGACGAGCGCCAAGATTCTGCAGGGATCGCATGGGGGTAAGTATAACAAGTTTTATTTTTCTTAAATACAATTAATTAACTAGGAGTGGGGGGGATGAGAGATGCACATGGGGGGGGATGAGAGATGCACATGGGGGGGAGATGAGAGATGCACATGGGGGGGATGAGAGATGCACATGGGGGGGATGAGAGATGCACATGGGGGGGTGAGAGATGCACATGGGGGGGTGAGAGATGCACATGGGGGGGTGAGAGATGCACATGGGGGGGTGAGAGATGCACATGGGGGGGGTGAGAGATGCACATGGGGGGTGAGAGATGCACGGGGGGGATGAGAGATGCACATGGGGGGAGGATGAGAGATGCATCGGGGGGGTGAGCTGCACATGGGGGGGATGAGAGCTGCACATGGGGGGGTTATGTTTACATAACTTTGTTGCCTTATGAAGCGCAGGGGGGGGCCCCCAAAAATTTCTTGCACAGGGGCCCACTACAGTCTGTGTCCGTCCCTGGTGAGCCCCAATGGGGAAAGTGATGATGTTTGTAAAGCGCTGTGGAAATTAGTGGTGCTATATACTGTAAGCAAGTAAAATGAATGAATAAATATATCCATTCATTGAAACCCCTGGTGTATGTAGCCATATGAGTCCAGTGAGCAGTCTTATTCAGTAATGGACAGTCTTCCCTGTATGCAGAGATGGGGCTTATTCAAATGAATGTATGACACATTCATGTGCTGTCCATATGACATTCATATAATTCATATATTCTTTGCCTTCTTGTTTTCTTTATATTTTACACTGCATCCCAACTTTTTGGGAATTGGGGTTGTAAAATAGTTATTTATAGAGCTAAAGAAGAATTAAGTTAAAGGTCAGCAGAGATTTTCCAAATAAAGCAGTTCTTAAATTGGTAAAATGGTAGTGATTATGTTGTGTACATACTGGAGTGCCCCTGTGGACAACAATGGCAAAGTGAACACTTAGGTAAACATACTGTAGATATATTATAGAATACTGCATTCTTAACCAAAGGTGATATGATATATCAAGACATATTTGTCTCAGATGTCAAGAGAATTTACAGCTACTGAAAGTGACCTCTTTAGAAAGAGTTAATAACATGCTGTCAAGTTATAGAAAGCCAAGTACAAAGGAGATGTATTGGATCTTCTGTTAGGATTATTTATTGACAAATGGGTAAACGAGGCATTGAGAAAGGTAATATGATTTTAAACAATGATCCAGTTTTGCGGTACAGTTTTTCATAAGCTTATATTTATGTTATATGGTCTATTTTTATACACTATTTGTATTATAATAGGATAATTTTTTATGATAAGTAATGAAATGTAATTTCTGGTTATTTTATAAACAAATAAATGGGAGTCTCTGATCATAAAAATTGAAACAAAGGGTTATTCTCCAAATCACAAAGTGGTCTTTTAATAATGTACATACAGTAAATAGTTATTCAATTGTGCCAATATAACTCATTATTAAGTCTGCCCCATTTTCAACAAACCAACTCCCCCTAAGAATGCCTCTCCAGGTTCTATTTACCTTCAAGTTGCCATTGGATTAGTCCTGACTGAGTGTGTGCTGTCTCAGTTGGCTCCCTGTATACAGTGGGGAAAATAAGTATGTAATACACTGCTGATTTTGCAAGTTTTCCCACCTACAAAGAATGGAGAGGTCTGTAATTTTTATCATAGTTATACTTCAACTGTCACAGCAGAATCTAAAAATAAAAACCATAAAATCACGTTGTATGATTTTTACATAATTAAATTGCATTTTCTTGCATAAAATAAGTATTTGATCACCTAACAACCAGGAAGAATTCTGTCTCTCACAGACCTGTTAGTTATTCTTTAAGAAGCCCTCCTACACTGCACTCATTACCTATATAAATTGCACCTGTTAGAACTCGTTACGTGTATAAAAGACACCTGTCCACACACTCAATCAATCACACTCCAACCTCTCCACCATGGTCAAGACCAAAGAGCTGTCTAAGGACACCGGGGACAAAATTGCAGACCTGCGCAAGGCTAGGATGGGCTATAGGACAATAAGCAAGCAGCTTGGTGAGAAGGAAACAACTGTTGGTGCAATTATTAGAAAATGTAAGGAACACAAAATGATTGTCAATCTTCTTTGGTCTGGGGCACTATGCAAAATCTTACCTCATGGGGTAAGGATGATTCTGAGAAAGGTCAGGAATCAGCCCAGAACTATAAGGGAGGGCCTGGTCAATGACCTGAAGAGAGCTGGGACCACAGTCTCAAACATTACCATTAGTAACACACTATGTCATCATAGATTAAAATCCTACAGGGCAAGCAAGGTCCCACTGCTCAAGCCAGCACATGTCCAGGCTTGTTTGAATTCTGCCAATGACCATCTGGATGATTCAGTGGAGGCATGGGAAAAGGTTATGTGGTCATATGAGACCAAAATAGAACTTTTTGGAATCAATTCCACTTGCTGTGTTTGGAGGAAGAAGAAAACTGAGTACAACCCCAAGAACACCGTCCAAACCATGAATCATGGTGGAGGAAACATCATACTTTGGGGGTTCTTGAAGGGAGGATGGATGGGGTCATGTATTGCAAGAGTTTGACCAACAACCTTCCTCTCTTAGTAAGAACATTGAAGATGGGTCGTGACTGGGTCTTCCAGCGTGATAGTGACTCGAAACACACAGTCAGGACTACTAAAGAGTGGCTCCGTGAGAAGCATTTCCAGGTTCTGGTGTGGCATAGTCAGTCTTCAGACCTGAACCCAATAGGAAATCTTTGGAGGGAGCTGAAACTCAATATTTCCCATTGAAAGTCCCAAAACCTGTAAGATCTGGGGAAGATCTGTATGGGAAGTGGGCCAAAATCCCTGCTGCAGTGTGTGCAAACTTGGTCAAGAACTACAGGAAACATCTGACCCCTATAATTGCAAACAAAGGTTTCTATACCAAATATTAATTTCTGTTTTTCTATTATATCAAATACTTATTTCATACCATAAAATGTAAATTAATTTTGTAAAAATCATACAATATGATTTTCTGGATTTTTTTAAGATTCTGTCTCTCACAGATGAAATGTATCTATGATAAAAATTACAAACCTCTCTATTCTTTGTAGGTGAGAAAACTTCAAAAAAATCAGCAGTGTTTCAAATACTTATTTTCCCCACTGTTCCTGTGTTTTGCTTCCCCCATAGACATTCTGCATTTAGAACACACTCGATTCTTCTGTGCACTGAGTGGTCATGTTGTCTGTCTGGCCTATTTTATCTTTTATCAGCTACATCAACATAGCTGCGTGTGTTATTTTACAACATTGATCTGCCAGATGTTTCCAGCAGAGTTCAACAGTTCTGCACGCCACTATGTTCTTCCTGCACAAATGAGCAATGCAGAACTGACACAAGCGGGGTTAAGCTGTGTGTTGAAGCTTGCTGCTAAGAGATCAGTGATGTGAAACTGCCAATGCTGCTGTGTTGATGCAAATGGCAGAAGATATTACTCTGCCATATGCATCAACAGAGCACTTTTGCATCATTGAGCTGTCAGCCGCAGACGTCAATCCCAATTCAACCCAGCTTTTGTCAGTTCTACTGTGCCTCATTATTACAAGTTCTGTTGTGCAGACAGAGCAAGGTGGAGTGCAGGACTGTTGATCTCTGCTGGAAACCAGCTGGCAGAGCAATGATGTAAAAACACATATGTAGCTATGTTGATGTAGATGGCATAAGATAAAATTGTCCAGGCAGACAATAAGACCATACAATGTCAATGATGGAGGCATAGCTTAAGTAGTATAGTATGTTTTGTTTAGTAACAATGTAGCAGTATCGTCTTGTATAGCTGTTGGACTGTGCTTCTTATATATATAAATTTTTGGTTTTGTGATTTTAAAGGGCAAGGACATTTTTCTTTATACATCTTAGAAGACTTCCAAGGGCCCACACATCAAAGCAAAAAATTTGATTGGTGGGGCCAGAATCTAACCATATGCTGTGACCCAGAGGACTCTAGTTACTCCTCTGTCTGTGGAGGGTATAAAATCAAGCTGGAAGCAGCATTTGTATAATAACGCTATAAAGACTTGTTGAGTAATGATGACTAATGCTACAACTCCTAGAATGTAAGTAAATATTATTGCTCAAGGAGAGCTAATGTATTGATTATATAATGATAGTTGGACGCGTTCTTTAAAAATGTTAATATTTACATATACATACACACATTTTTTTCTATTTATTTATTTTTATGGTACTCTAGATTGTCTTTTTCAACTTTACTAACCACCGAAGGCAATAAAAAGGCATTACAACCCTTTGGATGCAACATGCAGGAAAGCAATAGTTAAAGCGGGGTTAAAGACGTCCAAACTCCATGGAGTTTGCATTTACAGCATGAGTTTTCTTTCACATTTCAAAAGCAGACTTAAGGTAATTGGCTTTCTATGGAATTGGCCTTTACACAACAGCGCTTGCAACAGTAAAATTAGATTGTGAGTACGGTATATCCTCAGAATTTGTATTGATTTTCAAATTTCCGTAGAAAAGTTCTAGAGCAAAACAACTGTATAATATATAAGATGCTATAATACTGTCTACGAAGAAGGTATTTTAGACTCTTACATTCCCATTTATATATTTTAATTGTAACTCATATTTCTTGAATAGCAAGCACCAATAGAGATCAAGCATCCTATAATAAATATATGTGTATACTAGTTAGGCTCTGTGCAATGGAGCAGATAAATATAACTAAAACCTACTTATTTTATCCTTGGAGAAGTAAGCTAGCATCAATTGATCACACATTTAATTGCATACGCTATGTAATTGATGTGCACATCATTCCTTTTTTTATTTTTAAATAAATTAAAGATTAGTGATGAGCGAGCATACTCGCAAGTACTCGGTACTCGCCCAAGCATCTCAGTACTCGAGATTCTCGGAGCTTGCCGAGTACTTGCGAGATGCTCGGGTGGATGCTCGTGTCCCCTCCCTGCATGTTTGGCGCTCTTTACAGAGCCAATCAACATGCAGGCATTGCCTGCCACTCATTGTAATGCCGCAGCCATGGTGGTTGTGGCATTACAGTGATTGGCTGGCCGCACAGCGTCACCAGGTCTATATCAGACCTGGCGCCGCCATGCTTGTCACAGTTACTCTGGAGCCAGTCAGTGTAGGGAGAGCTGCTGCTGAGCTAGGGAGAGATTTGCTTGTGTATTAGGTAGTGTAGGGAGAAAAACCGTACAATACACATATCCATCTCAACAAACAGTCCTTCTGAGGACTAATCCATCTGCAGAGATATCAGGCAGGCAGTGTATATAGGCAGGCAGGCAGTGTATATAGCAGACTGCAGTGCATATAGCACAAGAGTATCCATTCCAGTTCTGCCTTCTGCTGCTGTTAGATATTTCTAGACAAAGGCCCAGGTCTCAGGGCGCCAGGAATACTTTTTTTGGATCATAATCCTCATTATTTGCTTAAAAAGAAATCCAGAGAACACCATTTTTCTGCACCATTTGCTTGTTGGCACTGCAGAATACAGCCACGTCCTTTCCATATTACAGTGCTAGAAATCCAGCTATTCAAAACAGTGTTTTCTCCGTCACACGGATCACATATACGTTTTCAGAAAATACTGCCATTTCTGGCGTCCATTAAAAATCTATTTCAGTGTGACAGTGAAGCAATTGACAGCAGTTTGCTGTTCAAAATAGTCTCCTACAGGCGAGGTATTTAAAACTGTGTTTTCTCCGTCACACGGATCACATATACGTTTTCAGAAAATACTGCCATTTCTGGCCTCCATTAAAAATTTGTTTCAGTGTGTCAGTGAAGCAATTGACACCAGTTTCCTGTTCAAAATAGTTACCAAAAGGCCAGATATTTAAAACTGTGTTTTCTCCGTCACACGGATCACATATACAATTTCAGAAAATACTGCCATTTCTGGTCTCCATTAAAAAAAATGTTTCAGTGTGTCAGTGAAGCAATTGACACCAGTTTGCTGTTCAAAATAGTTACCTACAGGCCAGGTATTTAAAACTCTGTTTTCTCCGTCACACGGATCACATATTAGTATTGAACCCAGAGCAGCGTCAAAAGGTTGTTGGTTGGATAGCGGATAATGCTTCCAGTCACTTAGCCACCACACCCTGTCTTTCACACGGTCAAGTCTCAGTAGCCGTGAGTCTGGACCACATATTCCTCACCCTGATCCTCCGTCCTCCCATCATATTGAGTGCCCAGAGACAACTGATCCCACACTTGGACACTCTGAAGTATATTTGAGCCGCCACGGACACACGAAGGCGACGGTGGGAAAGTGTCACAAGAGGTGGACGATGATGAGACACAATTGGCAGAAAGTCAGGAGGAGGACCAGGGTGTGGAAGTGGAAGACAAGGTGGTGGATGATATAGTAACTGACTCAACCTGGCAGGAGGACATGCAGAGTGAGGAGAGCAGCACACAGGGGGAGTGAGGCAGAGCACCCCAACAGGCAGGAAGAAGCAGTGTGGTGGCCACAGACAGAAGGCAGGCAACCGTTCCCCGTAACACCAGCACGAAGGAAGATGCCAGTACAACTGTTAGGTCTTCCCGAGTCTGGTTGTTTTTTAAAGACTGTGATGATAACCACAAAAACGCCATTTAGACCACCTGCCAGGCCAGCATCAGCAGGGGTGGCAAAACTACCAGTCTGACCACCACCAGCATGATCAAGCACATGGCAGAAAAGCACCCGACCTTGTGGGCAGAACCCCAGGGTCCAGGAACAGTGTCTGCGGGTGGCACCATTGCTTCTTCCGCTGTTGTGCATGCAAGCCAATCCCCTATCCATGGTGCATGCGAAGATGCCTCCTGCCCTGCAAATGTCATTGCACACTCTCAAGTAGCAGCATCAGGAAGCACTTCCATGTCCTTGTCCCAATTGTCCATACCCCAGTCCTTGGAACGCAAGCGCAAATACGCAGCCAACGCCCCACAGGCCACACTACTAAATTCTCACATTTCACGACTGCTTGCGCTTGAAATGTTGCCTTTTGCCTGATGGCGGCGGCCGTCCCTTGGTACTCGGTCCCCAGCCGCCGCTATTTCTTCCTGTGTGCCATCCCCGCATTACACAAGCACGTGTCCCAAAACATTAGCCGTGCCCTCAACAATGCAGTTACGGGGAAAGTCCACCTAACCACGGACACGTGGACAAGTGCTTGTGGGCAGGGACGGTACATCTCGCTGATGGAACACTGGGTTAACATAGTGGAAGCCGGGACCCAGTTGGACCTTGGGACAGAACACGTCCTCCCGACGCCAAGGATTGCGGGCCCTAGGTCAATCAGGGTTGCCCCCACAGTTTACAGCTCCTACACCTCATTCTCCTCAGCCTCCCCTCCTCTTCAGCCTCCATCTCCAAATGACCACATCAGTCACAAGCTGGAAGCACTGCAGCACTGCCTCGGCCAAGCAGCAACAGGCTGTACTGAAGCTAATATCCTTAGGTGACAAACTGCACACTGCTGAAGAGCTGTGGACAGCTCTGAAAGAGCAGGCAGATCTGTGGCTCACACCGCTGAACCTACAGCCATGCATGGTCGTGTGTGACAATGGCGGGAACCTGGTGGTGGCTCTGAGGAGAGGTGAGCTCACACACGTACCATGCCTGGCCCATGTGCTTAACCTCGTGGTTCAGCGGTTTCTCAAATTCTACCTGGAGCTGCCGGATCTGCTTGTTAAAGTACGCCGCCTGTGTGCCCATTTTAGAAAGTCACCTACAGCTTCCGCCACCCTTGCCGTGTTTTAGCAGCGTTTGCAGCTTCCGGCTCACAGACTGGTGTGTGATGTCCCCACGCATTGGAACTCTACACTGCAGATGTTGGGAAGGATTTGTGAGCAGAAGAGGGCAGTTGTTGAGTACCAGCATCAACAATGCCCACACATAACAGGAGCTAGATTCATGTGTTATAGACGGTACTACCTGCACAACTGTCATACCGTCTGTTCAGCGTGGATGGCTAGAGGACAGAGAAGAGGAGGAGTAGAGCATGGTCAGTCATCCTCTTGGTGAGGACATGGAAGTCTTGCCTGTTAGCAGTCTGTCACGCATGGCTGAGTTTATGTTACGCTGCCTTTCCCATGACCCTTGCATTCTCAAAATTTTGGGTGACAGTCATTACTGGTTGGTGACACTTCTAGACCCACGCTACAAGGAGAACTTTATATCTCTTACTCCTGAGGCGGACAGGTCTACAAAAATGGGGCTGTACCAGAAGGCCCTTGTTGCGGAACTATTAAAAAAATTCACATCTGAAAACGCTGGCGGCACACGTCGTTGGACAACCAAGGAGTACAGGCGAGAGAGACAAAACTTCAATCCAGCAGAGGCAGGGGAACACTGTCAAAGTTCGGGGAGAATTTTCTCAGCCCCTCCCATCGCACAAGCCCTGAGGCTCGGGGTATTCTCACAAGGAGTGCAAAGTTTGGGAAGATGCTGAGGGAGTATCTTGCCGACCGTACCAACGTCCTCTGTGCCTTATAATTATTAGGTATCCAAGCTGGATATGTGGAATGAACTGGCTCTCTATGCCTTGGAGGTCCTGGCCTGCCCTACCGCCAGCATTTTAGTAGAGCGGGTTTTCAGTGCCGCTGGTGGAATTATAACTGATAAGCGCATCCGCCTGTCAACTTAAAATGTTGATAGGCTGACTCTTATAAAAATGAACCAGGGCTGGATTGGGCCAGGCTTCTCAACACCACCGAATGGTAGCAGTGTAACATAAACTCAAATCCAGTGTCTTTTCTTGGGAGGTGTATTCCCATGCACCTTTTCACACACAGACATGGGTATATGCTTCCTGATTTTGGCTTTTTGCTCTTGTCATCCTCCTTCTCCTCATCCTCCACCACCATATCACCAGGGTGACTGTGGTCCGTGATGCAACACCCACATAATTGTTTTAAAGGGTGTTTATGATGCCTGTAAAAAAAAATTTTTACACACTATGTTCGTGTATACCCCTCAGGGGTAAATGTTTGTCAGCCCATACACTTAGTGCATGGGCATTACAAGTATAGGAGGCCCGCTCCTTTCTAATGGGAACATTTTTTTTATGAGGCCCTCCACCATGTCTCTTCCAAGGGGCATTGGAGTGCCTCCCAATTCTTGGCAGCCCTTGCCTTCACTGCATAGGCAGACACAATGGGAGACCCACTTCCTAATAATGGGAACATTGTTTTCAGGAGGCCCTCTGACCTCCACATCTCTTCCAAGGGGCATTGGATTGCCTCCAAATTTTTGGCAACCCTTGCATTCACTGCATAGGCCAGCACTATGGGAGACCCACTTCCTAATAATGGGAACATTGTTTTGAGGAGGCCCTCGGACCTCCATGTCTCTTCCAAGGGGCATTGAAGTGCCTCCAAATTTTTGGTAACCATTGCATTCACTGCATAGGCAAACACAATGGGAGTCCTACTTCCTAATAATGGGAACATTGTTTTCAGGAGGCCCTTCTCTAAGTCTCTTAAAAGGGGTGTTGGGGTGCGTTCAAATTTTCAAAGTGGTATTGGGGTGCGTCCAAATTTTGGGCAGCCCTGGCACTCACTGCATGTTCAATAACAGTATAGGAGACCCACTCTTTACTAATGGTAACAATAAAACCTAGCCGGCTGATGGCTCTCTAAGAATAGTGAGGGCCGACTGCTGGTCCTTTAAGAATAGTAAAGGCTGCCTGATGGCCCTATAAAAATAGGCTTTGTGACTTTCAGAGTCCCTCCTTCATCAATGAAACACGATGTGTCTGATGATATCTCACACACCACATAGCCAGCTAAAGTTGTAAAATGTTAAAATGACATTTCCTGGTGAATGCATTTGTCACGGTTGAAAGCAATGCAAAATTGAAAAAACGTATAAAAAACGCTACGTGTGAACATAGCCCAAGGGGTGGAGGAGCATTTTTGTTTTTGGTTATTTATTTTGCTTTATATAGAAGTTATTACCCTGGAAAGGATGTTCCTTAACATATTTCCCAGGAAAATCCATTTTGGTTTCGTTTTGGTATGTTTTATTGTGAGTCTGTAAAAGTGGCTTAATACCTCTGATAACGTTGGTGACAGAAGTGACCTGGGAGTCAGAAATCCTTCCAGGGGTCTTCCCCATGCTGTCCCCATGTAATTTGAACATTGTTCTCATCGATTTGGGCAATTTTTAGGCCCTCTGCAGACCGCCGGGGGGAGTTGCCTGAAAAATGCTCGAGTTTCCCATAGACTTACATTGGGCTCGTTGCTCGGGTCGAGCACCCGACTATTCCAATGTGCTCGACCCAAGCATCGAGCACCCGAGCATTTTAGTGCTCGCTCATCACTATTAAAGATCTAATATGCTTAGTTTAAAATACAGTACATCCTAATAGTATGTCCAATTAAATGTTCCAATCTAATGTAATTTAAATGCATTTTGTGCAGGTATCTCTTATCAAATAAGTTCAGTATTATATATTTTTTTCATTTTTTGTCTTTACATTTTATGAGGAGGTCATTTTAAAGAAGTTATCCACTACTTTCACATTGATGCCCTATCCATAGGATAGAGCATCAATGTAGGATCGTCCGGGGTCCCTCACGCGGCACCCTCTCCGATCAGCTGTTATCAGTGACAGCGGTGCCGGCCGCCGGAAGTCCTTACCTGCTCATCCGCCAATTAAATAAGAGGCGAATGTGCAGTAACAAACGTTGGCCACTATAACTTGACGGCCAAGCACAGCAGATAAGGACTTCCGGCTGGCAGTAGCCGCCACCGGCGCCGATAACAGCGGATCGGCAAGGGTGCCCCGTTCGGGACCCAGGCCGATCAATGTGAAAATAGTGGATAACCCCTTTAAGTTTTGCTATTTGTAGGATGATTTGCAGATTTTTAAAAGGAACCTATCAGTTGATTCCTGCTGCCCAAACCAAGAGCAGCATGAATCAGATCATGGCTTGACTACACGATTGCAACCATGCATGTTTTAATCTCAATCATTAAAACGTTTAGTTGAAAAATCCAACCAGGGACTGTACAATTACAGCCAGACAGTTTAGGAGAAAACAAAGTTTATGATCTGGACAGGGACTATAGGCAGAGACAAGAATGGCCCAATGCCGCACCCGTCCGGCTTCTCCCTGCACCGCTCTAGTGGATTGATAGCTCTCTCCTATGTCAATCAATTACATAGACTAATCTTAAAGCACCACTCCAGTGGGATTTTTTTAAGCACTGGAGTAGTGCTACACATCTAAGGTTCCTTTACTCTAATCTTATACATACCCTCTGCCTTCTTCACTTTTTAACGGCGCCGCTCTGGTCTCGTGATGCCATCTTGTGACCGCAACTTCTGACTGGCCAGAAGTTACATCAAAAGCTTTCAATGCAAGTCTATGAGAGGCAGAACAAGGCTCTTATAGACATATATTGATTAGTGTCCTCTGGCTCTCCCAGCAAGCACTGGAGCAATCTGGCAGGTCAAAACCTGCTGAAGACCGACTGGAGTGGTGCTGATAGAAGATGAAGACGGCAGCAGGTAAGTATAGGAGTAGGATCAGGGACATTAGATTAGAAGCACCACTCCAGCACTGCAATAAAAAATGGCTGAAGCGATGCTTTAAATTTCACATCTTCTGCCAAGATTGATTAAAAAGGTTGCTTCAAACTGACAAAGCCTCTTTAGTATGAAGCGTGTCTATCTCCAAATTTATTTAGAAGCTGAGGCTTTGCATGTAATACATGAAGGCTTGGACTGGCCCACAGGAGAACAGGAGAATCCTCCGGTGGGCCCTTGTGAAAGAGTGGTCCACCAGCCTCTTATATGAGCAGTACTTGGCACAATATACTCTGTACAGACAAAGGCAGCATCTTATTCATGTAACAATCTACCCAGTTTATTGTTATATACATTTGTGTTTGAGGAAAATGTCACATTTGCATGCAGCTCAAAAGTGGGGCCCTGGTTACTGGTGGATCCTGGGTGCCCCAGTCCGACATTGAATACATGAATGGGTTGAGTTAGTTAGGAAAGCAAGAAAATTAGTTATATGTTAAGCAAGAAGGTATCTAGAAAAGGGTGGTCTTCATGAGACAACCTTTACAAATGGAGAATTTTATATCTTTGTTTAATTTTACTATGAAATATATAAAATATTGCAGTAATGAGGGCTGCGCTCATTCTTCTATGACTGAGTGCATTTACAAATTATATTTTGGAATACTTAACTGCACATCAGTGTTCAATAACTAAAAATTGTATAAAATGTATGCAAACACTTTCTGAAAATTCTAATATTTATTTCTTATGATATTTACATCTCTTGTTTCCATTGTACTTATTATCATTTAATGCAGGAGTGTCACCACCAATTAACACCTGTTCTTCCATTTTGTGCTTTTTGAAGGGTGGTGGGATATTCCTTCTTCTACCTCTGACATTGGTTTGTCATTTACTCCGCGCTGCGTATTGGAAGTATTTTGTGTTAAATGCTTTGAAAGGTTCTGAAAGAAAACATTGCAATTGCTCTTGTCTTAAAACATAGTGCAGCCTTCTGCCAACAGACTTACAACCTCCTCTGCAAAGTCTGCTCTAACATTCTCCGAAATGCCATTTTTCTGCACAATGCTGGCATATTGTGATAATTTGGTGTCCACACAGAAGATGAATCCACACATGCTCTGTATCACAGGGTTACATTGCTCTTGTCTTTCAGAGCGTGAACCAAAAATCCCATTCATCACACTGCTTGTCTACTTACTGCAAAGACGTACTCATGGTACAAATGTACTTGACAACAAAATCACAACCACCCTGGGTTATGTTCAGCCTTGAAAATAAACTATTCTGAGAATTGCACTTCCCTATGCATAAAAATTCTGAGTAAATCAGATGAGCTAAAAGATGGAAAAAATTGTTGAAAAAAAAGCTATTGATCCATCAGCCCATGTTGTAATAAAATGAAGAATTTATTTGTTATAAAATGATTTCCTAATAAATACATCAGAGAAAAATATATAGGACTATGTAAATCTTCAAAAAGAGAAGGGTCTCCTTTATCAACCCAGCGGAAGAGATACAAAGTTGGTAACAGTGGATACATTTAATGGCACAAAAAGACACCAAAGACAAGACCAACTCCATCCCGTTATTGGGGAGGGGATGATCGAGAGGTGAGACTTGATAACATAATAATGTGCAGACCTAATAATCAAATATTATACAGCATACACAATACTGATTAATCAAGCATATACCTGTTATGTACTACTATTGCTACACAAAGCAAGAATGTTCTTCATTAGTATACTACTATATAATATTTTATCACTCTGTATACAGGTTTTTAGGTTATCAATTCTCTAGTTTTGTTCTTCCCTCAGTTGAAGAGGTGGAGTTGGTCTTGTCTTTGGCTTTAAGGGCTCATGCAGATGAGTGTATAAATCAGACGTGTGCTATCCGATTTTTAATCGGAGAGCACACTGACCCATGTTATTCCATTGCGCTGTTCACGTTAATGTTTCTTTTTTCTCAGTCTTAGCATCTGTAAGAAAAAAATCACAGCATGCACTTGTAAGTTGGGTACTAGGGGTGTTCTTCAGGACACGGCGGAGTCACGGGCTAGAAAACCAACTATTACACAGTTTGTTGCCGATAACGATTTTACTTATTTAAGTGAGTATTTTAACCAGACAATAGAAAACATTTAAAACATTAGCAGACATTTAGCCAAAAGGCTAGAACCTCTGTGCTATACAGTGTGGCAACCAAGCAATCTTTAATTACTATTTTCTCTATAAATTTGCTTACTGGCATGCCTGTTTAAACCGAACGCCTATTACCGGTTTATACTCTGGGAATTTAATCAATTGTATGAATGTAACGGAAAGGCTGGCCTGCGGTACAGCACTGAAGTTTACAATCTTACAAACATTTCCTCCTATTCCCCCAACTAAATATCCTTCTCCCTTACCGTGGTGTCTGCAGTAAACTCAGAGGAATAGTCCGTCCTCAGCTGCATCAAAGATACCCCCCAAAAAACCTACTGTGACGGCTATTCAGTCATGAATGTAGTCTATCGAAGTTGAATAACTGTCCCGTACTATAAAACTTTGCAGAAACTTTCTCCTAAAACAAAATTAAGTTCAAGTTTGGTCTGGAGTCTGCTGTGTCCCGTATCGGCACCTAAGAGTGGATTAGGATTTTTAGTTATCAACCAAACAGAAAACGTGGCAGCAAATCCAGAAGTTCTGGACAATGATTTTTAGCAATAAACGTAGTCTGAAACAGTCAATATTCCTAACTATCTAACTACAGACTATATCTCAGGCTTTAATATTTTTGTGCCAAAAACATTATGAGATGCGTGCACAGCTACTCATTGTGGGGCCCCTCCAACCGGTGAGTGGTACCATTGATGCTTGTGACTTAATTCCTCAGCGGCGTCCAACACCTCTCACTGTGGGTCCCGGCCTTTATCATCTCTTAACAGCATACCTGACAGAAATCTCCTCAAATCTGGACAGGTTCTGGTAACGAGCAAGTTCAGCTCCAATATACCGCTTCCCTGGTGTCGGTGGAATGTTCCCACAGGCAAATACTGCTGAATTCCCCTCTAGCATGTCCTTTCACTGTTCAGGACATCTCCAGACTGCTCTCAAGATGGCCGCACTTCCTCTTCCTGTGTCCCACATCAATCAGACTGTAGTGCCTCCTTTGACAATTCTATATGCATCACAGACTTTCAACAATACTTAGGCAATAGCAACATCTTGTGGCCAAAAAACAACATTATTGTAAAGAAAGCAAATCCATTTACAAGTACAGTGTTACACTGGTATGAATACAGGTATACACAACTATATCACCCTGGTGAGCCGACACACATCTCACACACTTCATTCATCCGAGTCTTGGATGAGACTCAAATGTTAAAGTCTGTGGGTGCGAGAAAAAATCGGATCCCACACGGACCATCAGAGTGGCATCCAATTTTTTCCTATAGATTTCCATTATAAACCTAGGAAACAGAATGTGGTCATGTATATGTTTTAATGTAGTTATATGATAATGGATCGCTTATGGACCTAACGTGAATGTAAAAAACAGATACACGAATGGCAAATGGACAAAAATCTGGTGAAAATTAGAAAAAAAAATTGCCTGAGTTTTCTGATGAAACTTGGACGATATTTCATGCGCTTGTCTGCAGGTGTATTAAATGTATCAACTGTTACCAAGTTTGTATCTCTTCCGCTGGCTTGGGACCCTGATCCCCATAACATGTTGCTTTTTTAAAATTATTCATCATTGAATCCTGTGCATCATAGATCATTTTATTAAATATATTTATTGCGAAATCATGTTACAACAAATAAATTCTCTATTTTAATACAATACGAGTTGGGAGAGGATTCTATTAGGATTCCGACTCAAAAAAGACTAAAAAATTCGCCATATGAACAGCATAGTGAATTTTGCATTAAAATGAATAAAAATAGAATTCAAAGAGTTTTTGAAGTAGTTTTCAATATGTATTTTGAAATCCTCCTTAATCCTCTCATTTTTTTGTATTTTAAACTCTTTCTTTTTAGCCCTCTAAGTTGACTTGACTTGTTTGATCGCTTATATTATATACTGCAATATGAAAGTGTTGCAGAATGTAGAGAAAATCTAGGTTCTAATGGAGCTCAGCCTGTGGCTGAGTTTCACAGAAGTATCAAGATAACAGGGATGGGACATTCAGCAGGCCACAAGCCCCAGATACCATGGTAACCCATGGTTGCCCCGCAGTGGAGTCGCAGGGGGCTGACTGTAGCTAGTGCAAGTGAGCCCAAAAAAATGCTTTTATTTACATGCTGCAGTGAGATTAACAGCAGATTTTAACCACTTAATGTCATATGACATCCCCTGACTCTGATGAGGACTCACAAGCCAAGCCCGCATATTTGCTGGGAGATGATAGCTGATTTAATCAGCCATCATCGGCCTCTAACAGCTGCAGCTGAAGCAGAGCTTTGCCTGCGACTGTTAACTGTGACAGCTGCATTGACAATAGGCCGGCAGGGAGGCGCGCAGTTCTATGTGCCTATTGGCACGCCTGTGAAATGATTGCTGTGTGCCAATGGGTTACCATGATGACCAGAGGTCTGTTGAAGACCCCTGTGCTTGTCATGACAGTACTCATGTGAAAGGCAGCCCGTGGCTGGTGTTCATAGGAGACCGTGATTTTTGATATATACAGCAATGCTGTAAATAAGACAAACGATCAGATGATAGCAGATTCAAGTCCTCTAATGGGACCAATAAATGCAGTAAAACATATACAAATAAAAAAAAAATAAAAAATTAAATAAATTTAAAAAAAGTACAAATAACCCCCTTTTTCTCCCATTTAAAAATTAAGAAATAAAAAGTTTGGTATTGCTATGTTCATAAAAGTCTGATTAATCAAAATATAAAATAAATTAATCTGATTGGTAAACGGCATAAGGAGAAAAAATTATCAAAATGCCAGAATTGCAATTTATCGGATGCCGCAACAACATATAAAAATGTAATAAGAGTAGTGTTGAGCGAGTATGTTCTGTCCGAGTACGCTCGGGCCGAGCTCCGAGTATTTACAGCTGCTCGGTGATATGGTGAATCGCTCCAGTGTGCATGATTTGCAACTGTTTGACAGCTTTATTACATGTGAGGAATGTGTAAGAAATAGACATTCCTCACATGTAGTAAAACTGTCAAACAGTCGCAAATCATGCACACGGGAGCGATTCAAGCATATCACCGAGCAGCTGTAAATACTCGGAGCTCAGCCCAAGCATACTCGGCGAAAGGGTTAACAGAACATACTCGCTCAACACTAAATAAGAGGCTACCAAAACATCATATTTACCCCAAAATGATATCAATAAAAACATCAGATCAGGGCATAAAAAACAAGCCCTCACACAGCTCCATATCCTGAAAATTGAAAACATTATGGCTTTTAGAAAATGGTGACAGATTTCAGGAATCTGCTGATAAAATATACAGTAGGTCTTTATAAACTATATTGCCTCTCTATTACCAACATTTCAAATTGTGCACAGTGCAAAATCCTTGCCAGCAAAACTACAGCCAAATTCATCTTAATGCCTTTTGGCAACAGTATATTGTAACCCTGATGAACTCCAATATCTTACCCATTCAATAAAGCAGAGGTCTCAATAATCTCACGATTGTTTCCCATCCTGTTGGCCATCATATCACCCACATATAACGAGGCATAATGTTGTAACAATGGAAACTGGCTATTTTGCTCTGAATACTTTCAGCAGTCAAGTTTTATTTTACAAGTTTTCATTACCATTTTGACACCGTTTCTTTGCATGTTTTACAATCTGCTTCCAGCATAAATGTCTGTCTGATCTAAACCAGAGAGACTATAAAATGTTAGCTGCAGCAGCCACAAGGATCTTCCAGGTAGCTTCACTCTTTGTTTTTTTATACCACACAAGGGACTGAAATCCCTTTGAGAGACATGAAAGTATTGTGGGCAGTGAAAGCTGCATTGCTTACCAAAACCGTCCCTTCACTAGAGGCAGACAGAACATATCCTGGACAAATGCATGAAGCTGAATGTGTCCCTGGCCATAAGTAATTCAGAAATGCTAAGAAATGAGCTCTCTCTATCTCTCTCTCTCTCTCTCTCTCTCTCTCTCTCTCTCTCTCTCTCTCTATATATATATACACATAAACAGTACAGACCAAAAGTTTGGACACACCTTCACATTTAAAGATTTTTCAGTATTTTCTTGACTATGAAAATTGTACATTCACACTGAAGGCATCAAAACTATGAATTAACACATGTGGAATTATATACTTAACAAAAAAGTGTGAAACAACTGAAAATATGTCTTATATTCTAGGTTCTTCAAAGTAGACACCTTTTGCTTTGATGACTGCTTTGCACACTCTTGGCATTCTCTTGATGAGCTTCAAGAGGTAGTCACCGGAAATGGTTTTCACTTCACAGGTGTGCCCTGTCAGGTTTAATAAGTGGGATTTCTTGCCTTATAAATGGGGTTGGGACTAGTGTTGAGCCACCCCCGTAGTGTTCGGGTTCGGTTCGGTTCGTCGAACACCGGGATGTTCGAGGAACTGTTCGTCGAACTGTTCGTCGAACACCTTAGAACACCGTCGAACACCGTTAAAACCAATGGCAGGCAAACAAAAACACATAGAAACACATAGAAAACACCTGCAAAGGTGTCCAAAAGCTGACAAACTGCTCAGAAGACACTCTCTTTAAAAAAGCCGGCCGGCAAATTCAGCAGCGGCATACACCGGTACCCGACAATTTAGACAAGAAGGAATAGAGCATCACACATAGATTAGATAGATAGAAACATGTCAGTCACACATATAAGAAGCACAGTGACAGTGTTGGTTACTGCACTTGTCATTTAGTGTAAAGGATTTATTAAAAAAAATATTAGTGTTTTCATGCACCGTCTCTTTAAAAAAGCCGGCCGGCAATTCAGCATCTGTACCCGACAATTTAGAACAGAAAGAATAGAGCTTCACACATAGATTAGATAGATAGAAACATGTCAGTCACATATATAATAAGTACAGTGATAGTGTTGCTTACTGTACTTGTCATTTAGTGTAAAGGATTTATTTAAAAAAATAATAGTGTTTTCATGCACTGTCTCTTTAAAAAAGCCGGCCGGCAATTCAGCAGCGGTACCCGACAATTTAGAACAGAAAGATAGAGCATCACACATAGATTAGATAGATAGAAACATGTCAGTCACATATATATGAAGTACAGTGATAGTGTTGGTTACTGTACTTGTCATTTAGTATTAAAATAAAGGATTTATTATTAAAAAAATTGGCGTGGGGTTCCCCTTAATTTTAGGCTCTAGCGGAGGTTAAGCAGACGGCTGGGGCAGATGTTTGAAGCCTGGGAAGGGGGTAATACCCACGGAGCTTCCCAGGCTACTAATATCAGCCCCCAGCTGAATACATAGCCTTTACTAGCTATTAAAATGGGGGACCCCCCAAAAAAAATGACGTGGGGTCCCCCCTAATTTAATAGCTAGCAAAGGCTAGGCAGACAGCTGGGGGCTGATATTAATAGCCCAGGAAGGGAGCCATGAATATTGGCCCCCTCCCAGGCTAGAAACACCAGCCGTCAGCCGCCCCAGAAATGGCGCATTCATAGGATGCGCCAATTCTGGCACTTAGCCTCGCTCTTCCACGCTGCCCTGGTGCGGTGGCAGAGGGTAATAGGGTTGGGGTTGATGTCAGCTTAAAATGCCAGCTGACATCAAGCCCAGGTTAGTAATGGAGAGGCGTCTATAAGACACCCCCATTACTAACCCCATAGTCAAAGTTAAAAAAAACACAAACACCCAGAATAAAGTCCTTTAATTGAAATAAAGACACAATCCTTTATTGTTCTAAATTAAACCATACTTACCATCACGCCCATTCCAGCTGAAGCCAACGATCTCCTGCAATAAAAGAAAAATAATAAAGCAACCTCATCCTTACCTTTCCATGGTTCCCACGACAGCTTCAGCTCTGCTACATCGAGATGACAGGCTGGACCGCAGCAGAACGCTGCCATCCAGCCTGTCATCCCGCAGACACTGAGAAGCGCAGGCTTGCTTGCGCTGCTCAGCGTCTCTCTGTGACGACATCCAGATGAGCCGAGTTCATGTCCAATGAACTCGGCTCACCTCATGCACGTCACTGACAGCGTGGGAAAATTCTCACGCTGAAGCGCTGATTGCAGGAGAATTTTCCCACGCTGTCAGTGACGTGCAGGAGGTGAGCTGAGTTCAATGGACATGAGCTCACCTCATGCACATCACTGACAGCGTGGCAGAATTCTCCTGCACTCAGCACTTCAGCGTGAGAATTTTCCCACGCTGTCAGTGACGTGCATGAGGTGAGCTGAGTTCATTGGACATGACCTCGGCTCATCTGGATGCCGTCACAGCGAGACAGTGAGGAGCGCAAGCATGCCTGCTCTTCTCAGTGTCTGCGGGATGACAGACTGGATGGCAGCGTTCTGCTGCGGTCCAGCCAGTCATCTCGATGTAGCAGAGCTGAAGCTGTCGTGGGAACCATGGAAAGGTAAGGATGAGGTTGGTTTATTATTTTTCTTTTATTGCAGGAGATCGTTGGCTTCAGCTGGAATGGGTGTGATGGTAAGTATGGTTTAATTTAGAACAATAAAGAATTGTGTCTTTATTTCAATTAAAGGACTTTATTCTGGGTGTTGTGTTTTTTTTAAATACTTTACTAGAAATTCATGGCGGTCATGTCTAATACTGGCGTGACCCCATGAATTTTGGGCTTGGGGCCAGCTGATAATACCAAGCTGGCCCTAACCCCTTTATTACCCAGTGAGCCACCGCACCAGGGCCCTGGATGAGTTGGGTACAGCGCCAGAAGATGGCGCTTCTATGAACGCGCCATGTTCCGGGGTGGCTGCGGACTGCAATTTGTAGCGGGGGGGGGCCCAGAAAGCTTGGGCCTCCCTGCGCTGCAGATTCCAGCCCCCAGCTGCCTAGTTGTACCTGGCTGGACACAAAAATAGGGCGAAGCCCCACGTACTTTTTTTTTAATTATTTCATGAAATTCATGAAATAATTAAGAAAAAAAGGCCTTCCCTATATTGTTGTGTCCGGCCAGGTACAAATAGGCAGCTGGTGGTTGGGGGCAGCCCGTTCCTGCCTGCTGTACCTGGCTGGACACAAATATAGTGCGAAGCCCAACTTCAATTTTTTTTAATTATTTCATGAAATTCATGAAATAATTAAGAAAAAAAGGGCTTCCCTATATTGTTGTGTCCGGCCAGGTACAAATAGGCAGCTGGTGGATGGGGGCAGCCCGTTCCTGCCTGCTGTACCTGGCTGGACACAAATATAGTGCGAAGCCCCACTTCAATTTTTTTAAATTATTTCAGGAAATTCATGAAATAATTTAAAAAAAATTGACGTGGGGCTTCGCACTATATTTGTGTCCAGCCAGGTACAGCAGGCAGGAACGGGCTGCCCCCAACCACCAGCTGCCTATTTGTACCTGGCCGGACACAACAATATAGGGAAGCCCTTTTTTTCTTAATTATTTCATGAAATAATTTAAAGAAAATTGACGTGAGGCTTCGCCCTGTTTTTGTGTCCAGCCAGGTACAACTAGGCAGCTGGGGGCTGGAATCCGCAGCGCAGGGAGGCCCAAGCTTTCTGGGCCACCCCCGCTGCAAATTGCAGTCCGCAGCCACCCCGGAAAATGGCGCGTTCATAGAAGCGCCATCTTCTGGCGCTGTACCCAACTCATCCAGGGCCCTGATGCGGTGGCTCACTGGGTAATAAAGGGGTTAGGGCCAGCTTGGCATTATCAGCTGGCCCCAAGCCCGAAATTCATGGGGTCACGCCAATA
The DNA here is from genome assembly GCF_046119375.1 of Phyllobates terribilis. Taxonomy (NCBI): domain Eukaryota; kingdom Metazoa; phylum Chordata; class Amphibia; order Anura; family Dendrobatidae; genus Phyllobates; species Phyllobates terribilis. The sequence continues at coordinate 369,172,431 of NW_027362767.1, forward strand.
TTAGACATGACCACCATGAATTTCTAGTAAAGTATTTAAAAAAAACACAACACCCAGAAAAAAGTCCTTTAATTGAAATAAACACACAATTCTTTATTGTTCTAAATTAAACCATACTTACCATCACGCCCATTCCAGCTGAAGCCAACGATCTCCTGAAATAAAAGAAAAATAATAAAGCAACCTCATCCTTACCTTTCCATGGTTCCCATGACAGCTTCAGCTCTGCTACATCGAGATGACAGGCTGGACCGCAGCAGAACGCTGCCATCCAGCCTCTCATCCCGCAGACACTGAGAAGCGCAGGCTTCTGCAGTAGATCGTTGGCTTCAGCTGGAATGGGCGTGACGATAAGTATGGTTTCATTTAGAACAATAAAGGATTGTGTCTTTATTTCAATTAAAGGACTTTATTCTGGGTGTTTGTGTTTTTTTTAACTTTGACTATGGGGTTAGTAATGGGGGTGTCTTATAGACGCCTCTCCATTACTAACCTGGGCTTGATGTCAGCTGGCATTATAAGCTGACATCAACCCCAACCCTATTACCCCCTGCCACCGCACCAGGGCAGCGTGGAAGAGCGAGGCTAAGTGCCAGAATTGGCGCATCCTATGAATGCGCCATTTCTGGGGCGGCTGACGGCTGGTGTTTCTAGCCTGGGAGGGGGCCAATATTCATGGCTCCCTTCCTGGGCTATTAATATCAGCCCCCAGCTGTCTGCCTAGCCTTTGCTAGCTATTAAATTAGGGGGGACCCTACGTCATTTTTTTTGGGGTGTCCCCCATTTTAATAGCTAGTAAAGGCTATGTATTCAGCTGGGGGCTGATATTAGTAGCCTGGGAAGCTGCGTGGGTATTACCCCCTTCCCAGGCTTCAAACATCTGCCCCAGCCGTCTGCTTAACCTCCGCTAGAGCCTAAAATTAAGGGGAACCCCACGCCAATTTTTTTAATAATAAATCCTTTATTTTAATACTAAATGACAAGTACAGTAACCAACACTATCACTGTACTTCATATATATGTGACTGACATGTTTCTATCTATCTAATCTATGTGTGAAGCTCTATTCTGTCTGTTATAAATTGTCGGGTACCGCTGCTGAATTGCCGGCCGGCTTTTTTAAAGAGACGGTGCATGAAAACACTATTATTTTTTTTGATAAATCCTTTACGCTAAATGACAAGTACAGTAAGCAACACTGTCACTGTACTTCGTATATATGTGGCTGACATCTTTCTATCTATCTAATCTATGTGTGAAGCTCTATTCTGTCTGTTATAAATTGTCGGGTACCGCTGCTGAATTGCCGGCCGGCTTTTTTAAAGAGACGGTGCATGAAAACACTATTATTTTTTTTGATAAATCCTTTACGCTAACTGACAAGTACAGTAAGCAGCACTTTCACTGTACTTCGTATATATGTGGCTGACATGTTTATATCTATCTAATCTATGTGTGAAGCTCTATTCTTTCGGTTCTAAATTATCGGGTACAGGTGTATGCCGCTGCTGAATTGCCGGCTTTTCATGTTTCACTGTTGGCACTGTTCCCATCGATTTGGGCAATCACTGTAATGCCACAACCACCATGGCTGTGGCATTACAGTGAGTGGCAGACAATCCCTGCATGATTGGTGCTCTAAATAGCGCCAGACATGCAGGACACGCTTTTGGTGCACGAACAGTTATCGAACATAACCTCGAACAGCCGAATTTTTTGCAAATCGTTCGGGTTCGTCGAACAACTCGAACACCGCCCAAAACAGCTCGAATTTGAGATTGGCGAACAGTTCTAGTCGAACACCGCTCATCTCTAGTTGGGACCATCAGTTGTGTTGTGCAGAAGTCTTGTGGATACACAGCTGATAGTCCTACTGAATAGCCTGTTAGAATTTGTATTATGGCAAGAAAAAAGCAGCTAAGTAAAGAAAAACGAGTGACCATCATTACTTTAAGAAATGAAGGTCAGTCAGTGCGAAAAATTGGGAAAACTTTGAAAGTGTCCCCAAGTGTAGTTGCAAAAACCATCAAGCGCTACAAAGAAACTGGCTCACATGAGGACCGCCCCAGGAAAGGAAGACCAAGAGTCACCTCTGCTTCTGAGGATAAGTTTATCCGAGTCACCAGCCTCAGAAATCGCAGGTTAACAGCAGCTCAGATTAGAGACCAGGTCAATGCCACACAGACTTCTAGCAGCAGAAACATCTCTTCATCAACTGTTAAGAGGAGACTTTGTGCAGCAGGCCTTCATGGTAAAATAGCTGCTAGGAAACCACTGCTAAGGACAGGCAACAAGCAGAAGAGACTTGTTTGGGCTAAAGAACACAAGGAATGGACATTAGACCAGTGGAAATCTGTGCTTTGGTCTGATGAGTTCAAATTTGAGATCTTTGGTTCCAACCACCGTGTCTTTGTGCGACGCAGAAAAGGTGAATGGATGGACTCTACATGCCTGGTTCCCACCGTAAAGCATGGAGGAGGAGGTGTGATGGTGTGGGGGTGCTTTGCTGGTGACACTGTTGTGGATTTATTCAAAATTGAAGGCATACTGAACCAGCATGGCTACCACAGCATCTTGCAGCGGCATGCTATTCCATCCGGTTTGCGTTTAGTTGGACCATCATTTATTTTTCAACAAGACAATAACCCCAAACACACCTCCGGGCTGTGTAAAGGCTATTTGACCAAGGAGGAGAGTGATGGGGTGCTACGCCAGATGACCTGGCCACAGTCACCAGACCTGAACCCAATTGAGATGGTTTGGGGTGAGCTGGACCGCAAAGTGAAGGCAAAAGGGCTAACAAGTGCTAAGCATCTCTGGGAACTCCTTCAAGATTGTTGGAAGACCATTTCCAGTGACTACCTCTTGAAGCTCATCAAGAGAATGCCAAGAGTGTGCAAAGCAGTCATCAAAGCAAAAGGTGGCTACTTTGAAGAACCTAGAATATAAGACATATTATCAGTTGTTTCACACTTTTTTGTTAAGTATATAATTTCACATGTGTTAATTCATAGTTTTGATGCCTTCAGTGTGAATGTACAATTTTCATAGTCAAGAAAATACAGAAAAATCTTTAAATGAGAAGGTGTGTCCAAACTTTTGGTCTGTACTGTACATATATATATATATATACCAAAAGACTAACCGTCATTTCCAAACAGAAAACTGGTGTGTACAGGGGCACACTAAGGGTAGCCATCTCCATATAGAGCTAAGAAAAACAGTTGCACTGTGTAACGTTATAGCATGCAAACATGAAATATATGACATCTGAATTGCATTACTGCTCTAGAAAATAGGAAAAAACAAAGATACTTTGCACATTATTTGGACAAATCATGCATGCCCAGTAGCCACAGCAAGATGACCTTCTTTGCTGGGAACCTATCACATGTATTGAGATGGCTACTCTTATAATGCAGGTAAACAGTATGCAACAGCGGAGACACAGGCGGAACAAAAGTATATTTCTTTTATTTAATAACTATTAATTGTAAAACACGTACTATATGGTAACAATTTCTTTGCAATGTTTAAAAGTAAAATAAGCAGGAAATCGCATAACAGAATAAATTACCAGAATACTCTAGAATTCAGGGACAGGTAGTTTAAAATAATCTACTGGAGGGAAGGGGAACTAGATTGTCATTAACTATACCGGGCAAGGGACAGTCTTCTAAAGCTTTGGCAATAATCTGTTCCTATCACAATTCGCTGCCCGTTTAGCCTGTTTCGCCCGTCACTCTCTATCCACTTTTGAGATGCCGCTCTGGAGTCTGCTGGTCCCCGTCTTATACTGTCTTTCCCTCTATCCGTGCCCGGTACCATATGTCCCTGTCAGAGGTAACGGCCCGTCCGTGCGTCCTTTCCGATCGCCGACCCGACCGTGAATCTCCGATCTGACACCTTCAGAGTTTCTGCAAATAAAATGTATTGTCCTTCATAAACGTTACAGCTCCAAAATGAAAACAGCTTTTCTCCAGTACAAATAAATAACATATACAGTCCTTTCTTCAGGCACAATGCAGCAAAGAAAATGTAGCAGCCTTCCCAATCTCAGTATTTCAGGCAGTATCAGATCAAGCAGTTTTAAATGCATTCACCAATCACAATTCTGTTCTGGCACAACTCCAATCTGCTAAGATAACTCAGCTGCTGTTATTAGGCCTGCAAGCCCCTGGCTGAATTACGGAAACAACCTTTCCCACCCAGACTCTTTTGATTGCTCCAAAATCCCGGACTCAAAATCCAGTCAAAATAAAACTCTCTCAGTACCCTACTAGTGATACTGATACAGACTTTAAACTACCAAGGCCAACCACCTCGCTGACTCATATCTGCCAACCAGGATCTTACCTCCTGCTTACTTACAAGGTATATGGGAGTAGTAGTGCACGTGTGGCCACTGCTCCCATAGACAATGAATAAAGTGGCTGCTCATGGCATGCATGGATAGTCCGGCAGAGCAGACTTCTTTCCATTCTAGAGATATAATGTGGTCCTGGCTTGGTATGACATTCATATATCCCAACATGACTGAGCTCAGATATGACTGTATTATGTAAATCCCCACAGTAGGATTTTTATGTTATTAATCATATAATTATTCTTTATAGTAATGGCTATATTACACTCAGTGGAGTAGAATATAAGTTTTTGTAGTAAGTCATTTATTTTAGAAATTAATATTTATGTTCATTCATAATCCTGGAAGATAAGCAAATATATACATAGAAAAAGAAAGATTGAATGCAGAACACCTACTGAGAAGTATAAGCCTATTAGAAGCTAAATAGAAGCTATGTTTATCTGGATAGACTTACACTGTCTACCTTGACACAGGTCACATAATCCAGAGATGATATATTAATAGTAAAGATGCACAGAGGAATAATAATTCAGATCATATTTACTTATGGAACATAACTTAAACATAGTTTCCACATTATATCTTTTTAGAAAGAATGAAAAATGGTAGAAGCTGTCATACTGTAGAGAACAATGAAAAAAATGAAATCCAGTAATGGGATTCCACAATGTATGTAACTATATATTGATGGATAGTATAGTCATAGTTATATACTTTCAAGGGTTTTTCCAACCTTAAATATTTGGGGGCATGCAGGATATGTTATTGATGTCTGACAGATAAGGGTCCTACTTCTATAAAGATCTGGAATGCCCGATTCATCAAGACTGGCGTTGTTCATGCCGGTTTTGATGAGATGTGCTGGAATCAAACGCTCCTGATTTATGAGGAGGCGTATGCATACGCCTTTTCATGACTCAGGAGTGTCTGACAAGTGGTGTGCTCCTCTGTGTGATCCTCGACATAAATCCTACTTCAGTCACTGCTGCAGCAAGATTTGTTGCGTAGCGATTGTCCACATACCGCCTATTTTGTCAGAGCTTGGAAAATGGCATGAGAATGCCAAAAGACACAAAATTTTAGCTCAGCCATGAGTTGTACCAAAATTGTGCCACTTTTCAAAGTTTTTTATGCCAGAATACTGGTGTAAAGGCTTTGATGAACCGGCCCCTAAAGTTTTTCATAAACAATCTGGAGTTGAGAATAAGATTTTGCTTGCTTTATTACAATCAATCATGCTACACACATAAAAACTATGATCACAGCTGTGCTGATATGTTTTGAGTGTGATCATTGATTTTATGCGTGTAACACATTGGATTTTATGCTATAATTTGTCATAAAGCAAGTTAGATTTTATCCTAGATGCAGGATTATTTTTTAAAAAGGTTGGGATTCTCATTGTAATTACCGAAGCCAGCAGTTAAATCCATGTAGAGCAGTGGGTCTCAACTCCAATCCTCAAGACTAGTGTTGAGCAAATTTGTTCAGCATTTTAAATTCGTGTTCTGGTTCAGGGTTCCGGCTTGTTCACGCCAAAAAAATTGGCTCCGCCCATGAACATCCCTGATTTGCCACGCTGTCACGCAGATGTTTGTAGCAAATCAGGGATACTCATGGGCGGAGCCGATTTTTTTGGCGCGAACAAGCCGGAACCCTGAACACGAAACCGAATTTGAAATGCCGAACAAATTCGCTCAACACTACTCAAGACCCACCAACAGATAATATTTTCAGCATTTCATGAGTATTACACAGGTAATAATTCCATCACCAGTGTAATACTAAGGAGATCCAGAAAACATGATCTGTTGGTGGGTCTTGAGGACTGGCGTTGAGAACCACTGATGTAGAGTATTCGAAGACTGGATGGGTGAGTACCTTTCTAGTTTTTCTCATTATTCCTACCTCTAGGGGCCTGCACATATCTAGGCTGTGTTCAGAGCTATAAAAGTGAATAAAGAGGACCTCTCAACTCACTGAGACCGTGAGACCGGAACCCTCATCCTAGGTATCCTATACACTAAAAATTCCAAAAGACACTTTTTTTCCCATCAACTTGTAACTTAAAGTGCATCTGTAATCTAATTTCACATAGATTAGCAAACAGATCTCTATACACTATATACACTATATGAGGCACTCTGCACACCTAGATTGATTGACAGCTCCTCAGTGTCTTTCCTCTGCTCAGAACTCACACTGCTCAGTACAAGCTGCAACTATCAGTCAGACCGGAAGGGCTGAGACTAAATATACTTGATCTCATGAGCTCTGTTACTCTCTAGCGAACCCATATATTGCTAATTTTAATATCAATATTATACAACCATTCTGATATGGATTTTTTTTCAAAGTAAGTACACCAGTCTTTTCAGTCAAAGAGATCTATTTAATAAAGTATGTGGTTTGTATTGTGAAACTAGAGGACAGATCTGCTTTAAATAGAGATGAGCTAATCGATATGTAATTAATCAAATTTTGGGGTTTTGATTTGCATGGAAATAGGAAAAGGCCCTGGAGAAACAGCAGACTGTGCTCGATGAAGCAGAATGCATGCTACATGCAATGGCTGAGTGCTTCTACAAGCAATGGCTGAGTTCAAGCCCTCGAAAGAGAAATGGGAGGGAAGAGTAATAGTTATTCATTAGCTACAGGAAGTAGAAAGCATCCTCAGGGTCAGGGAGATGTAGAGACAACAGCAGAAAACATAGGGCAAAGAGATTTTGCAGTTATCATCTGGCTTAGTCCTGAATTGTAGCAGTGCAATAGTTCTGGCACAGTCAGACAACATTTCATTCTTCATAAACTTAGGAGAAATATCATAACATCATTGGGTTGCTGTTTTATTGTAAAGCATATGTCTAATACCTCTCCTAGCTATTGGTGAGAGCTTTGGGAACTATGGCTTGGGTATCTGACCACTGTTATTATGTATTATTATTATCCTTGAATATATATAGCTCCATCATATTCCACAACACTTTACAGACATTATCATCACTGTTCCCATTGGGGCTCACAATCTAGATTCTCTATCAGTATGTCTTTGGAGAGTGGGAGGAAACCGGAGAACCCTGAGGAAACCCACAAACACGGGGAGAACATACAAACTCCTTGCAGATGTTTTCCTTGGTGGGATTTGAACCCAGGATTCCAGAGCTGCAAAGCTACAGTGCTAACCACTGAGCCACTTCAAAATTGCTGACCACTTCAACCCAAACTTTGTAAGATATGGATCGGGTGGTTGGAATTCAATCACCCCACCCTTTTGTTCTATGGGCAGATAAGGTACTGGCAGATGATTCTGGAAGTGGTTTATTCTCCTCTCTCTATATAGAACACAGAAGCTGAGTTGAGCATTTCTGTATATTGGGAGATTGGAAGATATACGGTAGCTGTCGTTCACCAGTTATCATTATTATTATTATTATTTATATAGCGCTATCAAATTTCACAGCGCTTTACAGACAGTGCCATCATTGTCCCCTATTGAGGTTCACAATCTAAATTCCCTATCAGTATGTCATTGGAGTGTGGGAGGAAACCAGAGAACCCGGAGGAAACCCATGCAAACATGGGGAGAACATACAAACTCCTTGCAGATGTTGTCCTTGGTGGGATTTGAATCCAGGAACCCATAAATTGTATCGTCAGTTTTTGACTCTGCAAATAGGCAGCACCAGAGCGATGGAAGTTCCAAGGTTCTACTTCCCTGGTAGTTTTACACAACAGCAGAACTCTAGAGATTTACCTTCTAATCAAACACAGCTGTCCTTGCAGTTAGCTGGTCATTGTAGATTTGGCTCCTGAACCATATGTAAAAGGGTTGGTTTTATGTGTGGTTTGCGACCTTAATAATGGTACTTCTTTAGAACATGGCAAAGTTATTGGCACAGACTCACTTTAGCTCGATCAAATAAAACTACTCCACAGGAGAATACGAGCAGAATGTTAACAAAGGCATTAAGATTGGTGGATACAGTAGATGACACACAGCTTTGTGGTTCTGTGGCACCCCAGGGGTCTGGTTACCACAGTAATAGAAATATTATGTCTGACAGCAAGTGGGAGGTTTCTCTGGTCAGGAGCCCTAAGCATGCAACACCGCCCGCCCAGACCTGGGAGGGGAGGAATCTGCCCTTATAAACTGGGTCTGGGGCGGGATTAGAGAGTCAGAGCCTGGAGACAGTTTCAGACACAGGGAAAGTGTCAGCAAGGAGCTCTGTGGGAGCAGGAGCGAGTGCCAGGGGCTGGAAGCTAGATAGCTCGCCCTGGCTGAAGACATTATGACCGGACACGGAGTCCGAGGCTGTGGGGACATCCAGGTCCAGCAGCAGAAGCCAACCGGCAGGGGATTCCATGTCCTCTGGCCAGAGAAGCCCGGAGGCACGGTCACAAGCAAGGGACTAGCACCGCCATCGTGAAGCGGAGGCTAACAGAAGGCCCCAAGTCACCGGCCGTACGGGTGAGCACCACACGGTATACTCAGGGACGTGGGCTACTTCTACCCGCACACAGCAAGGTAGCCAGGAAAGAGTACAGATAGACGGGGAGGCCTACAACTCCACCTGGCCAGGGGAGATCCTACTAGCTCTCAGACTGACCAGGCCTCTACTGCTAGCCAGTACTCCCAGGAGGGTCTGCTTTATAACATCAGTAAAGACCCTGAACTGCACTGCACGGACTCTGAGTTATTCCTGCTGTGCTCGTGCACCATCACTCCCATCATCCACACTAACTGCCCTGAGGCTATACTCCTCCCGTGGGGAGTCATCCCATTCTTAGCTGCACACACAACACCGGCCTCAGCGGTCTGCCTTGCAGCGGCGGTCCCCACTGACCGCAATCCACGGGTGGTGTAGTCGGACTATTATCTCACTAATAAGACTGCCACTGAATTGACCACCCTGGGCACGGACCGGGTCAGCGCCACGGAGACTACAACCCCCAGCGATCCGGCTCCGGGTATTCCCTGCACAACACAGGCCCAGTTCCAGTAAACAGCAGAACATTGATAAGTATACTACTTAATGCACTGCACAAAGGCAACTTAGGAAAACTAAACTTGGCAAATCCTGCCCTCAATATAGGCTCAGGATAGTCACTCACACCCGTTGTCAGTAAGATTCATTGGAAGATGTCCATTCCGGATTCTCAAAAAACAATGGATCAAGTCCACATCTGGTTATCCTGGATATACAGGGACCACTGGAAGGTTCTAGAAATATACAACATGACCCTTAGTGTTAAAAAAGTGCCATTTTATCATAGAACATATACCATGAACAGCATGATAATATCCAGTTAGATTTACTGCAAATAAGAGAGCAGAGGTAAAATGTTCAGTTCAAGTGAGCAGCAATATAATATTTAGTTCAAATGTGCTATTTTGCAGCGAGCACTAAGGGGTGCACATACAGTTCCTTCTTACTCAGATACAATCAGCTATTATTAATATTAGAAATTAACCTCATCCATATAGTTCTCTAAATAAACCCAACCATGTAATAAATGGAACAGCAGCGCTGGGAGTTGGTTCAACTTACTGTATTATTTCTCAACTCTGGCTTCTAGATGGGAACCTAAGTGGAGGTCATCCTGCATGATTTCCATACACCCCAATAGGGCTGCAAAAAATGGGATTGCCTATAAATAGAATGATTCAAAAAGAATGGTGCAAAAGTAAAGGCCTATAGTTAAAGAAACATGAGTGGTAAATGGCCAGTGACTGAAAATCAAAGCAAAACTTGATTAGATGCCCCTGGAAGCCAATCTCAGCACAGTTTTGATTTTTCAAGAGTCAAATTTAAAATGTGCTCACATAGCGTGACATAAGATTGTCACATCGAAGCAAGAAAAAGTATTTTGTATTTTGGAATTTGCAAGAACGTGGTCTGTTGTGACAGCACAACAGAACTTTCAGAATAAATTTGGTAAATGTGCTCTGCATAGAAACTGCATTACATGTTGAGTAAAGCAATTCAAAACCCCTGAGTGTTTATGTCATGGGAAAAGTCCAGACCACTGAAAGACTTTGGAAGAAACACTGAACAGGATTTTAGCCACGTACGTGCGTAATTCAAGAGGTCGACTAGGCCGCTTGTCACGACACAGCTGTCTGGTGACCAGGGACCAGGGGTTCCTAACACTAGGGGGCGCCTAGCTTGCCCTATTACCCAGTATACCTCTGAAGGTGAGAATGCTGGGGCCTCCACCCTCGCCCTAACTCCTGAGTAAGCCCCCGTCTGTTAACTCCTCCCACCCAGAGAACGGGGCGCTACTGTACACTGTAGTACACCAACCCGACAAACAGGGTTACACAGATGGGGTAAACAGCAAACTCCAGGCACACAAAATGTTCACTCACATATAACAGAGGAAAGCACCGGGTGTGAAGGTAGGAGAATAAACCAAAAATGGAGAAGGATAAGCAATTACCACGCGTACAAACCAGACTACAGTCACAGATATTTCCTCCAACTCTCCTTCTCATAAGAACTCCACTCCCTCCGTTAGCCATGCAGCAAAAGCTAGCTGACAAGGATTTTTATCAGAGCCCAGATTATAAAGGGAAAAGGAGTGGCTAACCGAGCTCAGCTGTGAGTACAGGGAATTCCAACATGGCCGTTTAACCCGTTCTGCCAGAAGAAATAAACACACATTTAAATGGGCGGAAAAGTGCTTATTCTTGCAGCTGGAGAAGGAGCCATCCGATGCTGAGGTCTTCTGGCTCCAAACTCTCACGGTAACCCCGTGACAGGGCTTACTAGAATGGATCTGCAGGTGCCATAAAACTCGGTATGGTGCATCATATGAAAACTTCTGAGTTGTAAGCCATACAAATACATATTTTTCTTTATGTGGAGCTACATCAAAGACTCAGTGTATCTGTCCTCCAGTCACAGGATCTGAACGACCTGAGACAACACATCACTGAAACAGTGAAGTCCAAATCGGAGAATAAGTTGACACGTGTCTGGACAGAAATGGACGACCGCCTGGACATCTGTTGTGTCACCAATGGAAAGCACTATGAACATTTATAGTGTACAGTTAAAGCTTGGTTAGATAGTGTCTTTTCATGTTAATAAATGTGTCTTATGTTTTCCCAGTTAGGAATACTGAGGCTATAATAATGCACAATCCTTTCCAAATCACCCTATATTAAAGTTATGTGTCTAAGGGGGAAATTACAAAAAAATAAAATAAAATGAAGAGTTGAGCTACTACTCACACACTGACTTCATTATTGAATTACTTTTCAAAGAGTTTTGAATTAAATGAATATCTAACTCAGTAAAAAATACACGACAGGTATAGTCACTGGTCATCACTGGTCATAAAAGATAGTGAAGGTAACTAACATTTAATCACTAAAACCTCACACTTCACAGGCATACAATATATTAAGTCAATTATGTCTCTAGACATTGAAAAGTAATAAAAGGGTTTTTCTTCTCACAGTTATGTATGTGTTCTATGCGCTTTAGATAATTTTCCTATCTAATATATATTTAGAGAGCACCCAAATCCCTATTGTCTGTGGTCTGAGGACACAATGAATCGAGATGTTTGGGTTTAACATGAAAAACTGTTGGCATAAAAAGATTGCAGACTTGCTCTGTCCTTCGTATGGGACTAAATATGTAAGCTTGGCTGATACAAGAATAGAAGTTTATGAAATGGGTAGAAGTGTGTCTGCCTTTTGAGCAAAAGTTATATATGTTGGATAATTAGCTTTTCTGCAATGAAAAAGTGAGATGAAAAAGTCTTTGAATAACCAAATGCGAGGAAGATTACCAGCTAATATACGGCCAACAAAGATTTGCCCAGAAAATAAAGGGCTGAATTCAAGGACAGACATATAGAATCAGAGAATGTAAGAGTTGGAAGGGGCCTCCAAGGTCATCGTGCCCAACCCCCTGCTCAATGCAGGATTCACTAAACCATCTCAGACAGATGTCTGTTCAACCTCTGAAGACTTCCATTGAACGAGAACTCATCATCTCTCGTGGCCGCCTGTTCCACTCATTGATCACCCTCACTGTCAAAAAGATTTTTCTAATATCTAATCTGTATCTTCTCCCATTCAGTTTCATCCCATTGGTTCTAGTCTTTCTTTGTGCAAATGAGAATACGAATGATCCCTCTATACTGTGACATCCCTTGAGATATTTGTAGACAGCTATTAAGTCTTCTCTCAGTCTTCTCTTTTGCAAGCTAAACATTCCCAGATCCTTTAACCTTTCCTCATAGGACATTGTTTGCAGACCGGTCACCGGCATATATGATATGATATGACCGAACAGGTCATATCATTGGTGCAGCTGCATAGTGTAAGGGAAATTGAGGAGTATGATAAGCTATTGGGCTGCAAAGTGTCCATATATGTTCTTGCACAGATGCAGTCTTCTGTCTGTGTCCGCCAGTGGCTGAATTAATCATGACTCGCGTTTTATACTCCATTCTTAATGAATTGTGCGCTGCAGGAAAGTGCACCTAATTAATTATGAAGCATGCACCTGTTAATGAACTTGGTGCATGTTTCAGTTTCTTTCTAAAATTTGGTGGATCTGGCCAGGAGTGGCGTAAAAATAGCAAAAAGTAGTACAATTTTTGTGCAATTTAGCAGATTTTTGTGTGAAAACACCTTGATGAATCAGGGCGAAAGTCTCAAACTGTCCAGCTGACAGAAGACAGGAGAGCAAATAACTGAATGATGGAAGCACACAGATTGTGCATTTTTTGCGTTTAGTGTTTCTTGACAGGTAGTATACAAATAGTTTTAAAATACTTTCTTTTTAATTCTATCTTGACAGGTAGTATACAAATAGTTTTAAAATACTTTCTTTTTAATTCTATTGTTTTTTTTAATATATAGCAATCTAATCTGAGAACTGTGGAACAAACAAATCATCTTGCTTTTCAGATCACCCATGTCCCCCTTTCTCTTTCTCATTATAAGACAACTATAACTATAAGTTTGTGTGCTTAATAGCCATAATAAAAAAAAAAAATCTTATTCCTATCAGGATTTGAACTCTTAACACTGTAGTTTCAGAGGCTGATGCCTTACCATTAAGTTATCCAATCAAGTGATAGCAGCTGGCAGCTTTTCTTGTCTTATGAGATCAACCATGAAAATACTCAGGGTGACTAAAAGTCATTGTGATTCTGATGTTTGAAGTAGGTCACACATCAGACTCACACATCAAAATCAAACATCATTTGAATTTGGCTTGCTTGCAGTCTGTGCATAAGTCCCAATGAGTTTTAGACAAGTTTGCACAGAAAATCATATAACCAAATAGAACTCAGAATCATTTGTCAGAATCACTCGTCAAAATCACTCGTCAGAATCACTTGTCAGAGTCACTTATCAAAATCAGTTCTCAGACAGGGAATTTAGCCTCAAACTGACATCATTCTGATGTTTGATTTTGATATCTGATCATGTCCTAAAATGGACACTGTAAGCCACAATAGAGTAACTGCATACTTTTATCAGACAACCTAAATCCCTGTCCATGCATACTCTATGAAGGGGATGCAGCACTAAAACACGAAGCAGGCACTGTCCCATATGCTGCATGCACAGGAGGTGGGAATGCATTCTGGATTTGTGTAGGACACAGATTATTATGTAATAATGTTACAACAGTCCTGGAGTAACATCTGGAGCCTGAGTCTGTCTCAGCTGATTTGTGATGTTTGAAAGGTCTGGACATCGGACGGGAATCAGGAAGTGTTGTGCGCTGGGAAAAGAAATAATAAATATCTGAATGTAGAAGTATGTAGAAGAAAAGAAGTTGCTGTTGAATTTATTCTCTTAACTTATGAATTCCATAAAGAAATCACAACTGGAAGAAGAATCCTGCTGCACTGAGTGCAGATTGCCATTCTGCACGTACCAGAGACCAAGGTATTTAATGCAAATATGCTAAGTTCTATGCACATTAGAGTTTGTCCGCATAGAACAATAATTGACCTTTAAATTGCAGCACATCAATTTCTTCTATGAAATGAAGAAATCTGCAATCAAATCCTACTGTTCCAGATTCTGCTACAGATTAACTGTGGATCTGCGGCAACATCTGAAAGTCAAGAAAAATAAAAAAGAAAGAGAAACCCTGTATGCTCAAATTTTAAAATCTAAAAAACCTGACTATACTCTCCTCATCGGGAGTTCAGTGGCATAACTGCTTTGGTCCTTTACCGGGACCGCTAGTGATGGTGTCACGTTGAAACATATCATCTGTTTCTGTTCTGTAAACAAATCTGCATACATTTTTTTCTAACAAAATATGGGCAATTATATTCCAATTTGCATTTTCCACAGTAGATTTTCTGGTGGCAATCTCCTGATTTAGTACAAAAATGCTCAGAAAATCCAGTATGTGTGGATGGTAGGGCACCACGGTGGCTCAATGGTTAGCACTGCTGCCTTGTACCGCTGGGGTCTTGGTTTAAAAAAAAAACAAGGACAACATCTACATGGAGTTTGTATGTTCTCCCAGTGTTTGTCTGGGTTTCCTCCGGATTCTCCGGTTTCCTCCCACACTCCAAAGACATACTGCTAGGGAATGTAGATTGTGAGCCCCAATGGGGACAGTGATGATAATTTCAGGAGTATTCCCATCTTTGACATTTATGGCATATCCACAGCTATATATAATGTGTCTGTAAACCTCAGTAGAAATTAATGGCGCTATATAAATGAGTATGAATAAATAGATGCAGGTGCCACTTAACCCGCTCCCCTTCCATTTCTGGTGAGGTGGTTCTTGGCATTTTCATCCATGCAAATAATTTAGGGATCATTCGTATTTCAATGATTTTTCTCGTACGCAAAATGAAATGATGTTCACAAGAGTTTTGGATCAGATTTTTATCAGTGGCTGGTCAGTGAGAGAGCTTTTACCATTATTGTTTCATCCATGATTTTATCATATGCAACAAAGAGAATGCAAAACTTCTCGTACCATATATATAATATAAAAAACAGACAGCACATTAATCACATATTAGAGATGAGCGGATCAATACATGGAGGATCAAGTTCAAGTAGAACTCCAAGAATTTCAGGCTTTTATGCAAATTTGAATATATTGAGATTCAATTCGGGGTTTGCAAAAAAAAACAACTTGCCTGGTGCCATTTCCCAGGCTGAGGATGCTTCAGAGAGTGGGCTATTATGTTTTGCTCGGTTGAGCTTATGGTCAGCGGGATCTTCTCTCCCTCCTGTAGAGTGTAAGCTCTTATTGTCAGTGGGGTCCTCTCTCTCCTGTAGAGTGTAAGCTCTTATTGTCAGTGGGGTCCTCTCTCACTCCTGTAGAGTGTAAGCTATTATATTCAGTGGGGTCCTTTCTCTCTCCTGTAGAGTGTAAGCTGTTATTCTCAGTGGGGTCCTCTCTCTCTCTCCCTCTCTTCCTCCTGTAGAGTGTAAGCTGTTTTGGTCATCATGGTCATCTGTCTTGTAAAGTATTAACTCGTATGATCAGTGGGGTCCTTTCTCTCTCTCACAGACTGTAAGCTCTTACAGTCAGCGGGATTCTCTCTCTCTGTCCTGTAAAGTGTAAGCTCTTATTATCAGAAAGTTCCTTTCTCTCTCTCTGGTAGAGTGTAACCTCTCATTGATAGGGGGGTCCACCTTCTCTCTAATGTAGAGTGTAAATACTTATGGTCAGCAGGGTCCTCTCTCTCCTGTAGTGTATAAGCTCTTATGTTTAGCAGGGTCCTCTCTATCTCCTGTAGAGTATAAGTTCTTATTGTCAGCAGGTCCACCTTCTCTCTCCCATAGAGTGTAAGCTCTTATGATCAGCGGGGTCCTCTCTCTCTCCTGTAGAGTGTAAGCTCTTATGATCAGTCGGGTCCTCTCTATCTCCTGTAGAGTATAAGTTCTTATGGTCAGCGTGGTCCACCTTCTCTCTCCCATAGAGTGTAAGCTCTTATGATCAGGGGGGTCCTCTCTCTCTTCCATAGAGTGTAAGCTCTTATGATCAGCGGGGTCCTCTCTGTCTCCTGTAGAGTGTAAGCTCTTATGATCAGTGGGGTCCTCTCTATCTCCTGTAGATTTTAAGTTCTTATGGTCAGCAGGGTCCTCTCTCTTCTATAGTGCATATCCTCTTATGGTCAGCAGTGTCCTCTCTCTTCTATAGTGCATATCCTCTTATGGTCAGTGGGGTCCTCTCTCTTCTATAGTGTGTAAGCTCTTATGGTCAGCGGGGTCCTCTCTCTCTCTTTTCCTACATGAAGCAAACCATATGTGAATAATGGATGTCTTCTTGAGGCCTGATGGGGAGGTGGTACTTTCTACACCTTTAACTCATTTTCATAAATTTGTGTCTGAATCTATTTAGACAGAAGGTTCTTGTCTCCGTGTTACCTCACAGGCAATCATTCACTGCAAATACTATGTATTGTTATGGTCCGCTAAATACAATTCGGAGACAAATTGTAACACAGTTAAAGTTACATTTTATACTACGGTGCACACATTTTCCATGGTAGATAGAAATTGTACACAGGAGAGATTAATAGTTATTCTTCTTTTCTCCACCTTGTGCACTTTCGACAGTTTTCATACATCTTTGGATCGGGAACTGAACTAAAAGCTGACATGCTCTATTATACATTAAAAATGCTCATACTGCACAGATCAAATGAAATCTATTATTAATTCATGAATTCTGAAGCTTGTCCAAAATGGAATATATAGCTCAGAACAGAATTCAATTTTACTTTCTCTGACTAATCTCGTGAACTGTAGAAATATTTTCTTAATATTGTATAGTGTGGCTGTATATTTGTACCAATAAGTCATTTCAGCTGCCTCCGCTCTGTGTGACTGATGTGCACGGATGTATAGAATTAGATTTATAAAGCTGACATTTCAAGGTAAGAGATGTTCCGTAATGTATATTAAACATCTGGGTGCAATCCATTCATTTGCAAAGGCTAAAAGTTAAACTAATTTCATTGGAAGGATTAATAAAGAATGACCCATGTCTATTGAGGCAGCAAAATAATGTGTTCCATTTTGTGACACAGTAACTCACAAAAATGTCATTCATGAACAGTGGGGAAAAAAGTATTTGATACACTGCCGAATTTGCAAGTTTTCCCACCTACAAAAAGAATGGAGAGGTCTGTAATTTTTATTGTAGGTATACTTCAACTGTGAGAGACAGAATCTAAAATTAAAACCAGAAAATCACATTGTATGAGTTTTACATAATTAATAGTGATGAGCGAGTGTACTCGCAAGTACTCGGGAATCTCGCCCGAGCATCTCAGTACTCGAGATGCTCAGAGCTCGCCAAGTACTTGCGAGATGCTCGGGCGGATTCCCTTCCTGCATGTTTGGCGCTCTTTACAGAGCCAATCAACATGCAGGGATTGTCTGCCACTCACGGTAATGCGCAGCCATGTTGGTTGTGGCATTACAGTGATTGGCTCTCTGCACAGCGTCATCAAGTCTATATC
This sequence comes from Phyllobates terribilis, assembly GCF_046119375.1. Lineage (NCBI taxonomy): Eukaryota > Metazoa > Chordata > Amphibia > Anura > Dendrobatidae > Phyllobates > Phyllobates terribilis. Next base: position 369,190,288 of record NW_027362767.1, read on the forward strand.
AGACCTGGCACCGCCATGCTTGTCAGTCTACTCCGCAATCAGACAGTGTAGGGAGAGGTGCTGCTGAGGTAGGGAGAGATTTGGTTGTGTATTAGGTAGTGTAGGGAGAAAACAAGTACATTACACATATCCATCTCAACAAACAGTCCTTCTGAGGACTAATCCATCTGCAGAGATGTGAGGCAGGCAGTGTATATAGGCAGGCAGTGTATAGAGCAGACTGCAGTGCATATAACACAAGAGGCTCCATTCCAGTTCTGTCTGCTGATGCTGCTGTTAGACATTTCTAGACATAGGCCCAGGTCTCAGGGGCCAGTAATAAATTTTTTGGATCTTAATCCTCATTATTTACTTAAAAAGCAATCCAGAGAACACCATCTATCTGCACCATTTGCTTGTTGGCACTGCAGAATACAGCCAGGTCCTTTGCAGCAGTGGCACCACTGCTTCTTCCGCTGTTGTGCATGCAAGTCCATGTTGCATGCGAAGATGCCTCCTGCCCTTCACCTGTCATTGCACACTCTCAAGTAGCAGCATCAGGAAACACGTCCACGTCCTTGTCCCAGTGCAGCGTTCAGTTGTCCATACCCCAGTCCTTGGAACGCAATCGCAAATACACAGCCAACGCCACACAGGCCAAACTACTAAATTCCCACATTTTGCTCCTGCTTGCTCTCGAAAAGTTGCCTTTTAGGCTCGTTGAGATGGAAGCATTCCGCAACCTGATGGCGGCGGCTGTCCCTCGGTACTCGGTCCCCAGCCGCCACTATTTCTCCCGGTGTGCCGTCCCCACATTACACAAGCACGTGTCCCAAAACATTAGTCATGCCCTAAACAACGCAGTTACCGGGAAAGTCCACCTAACCACGGACACGTGGTCAAGTGCTTCTGGGCAGGGACGGTACATCTCGCTGACGGCACACTGGGTTAACATAGTGGAAGCCAGGACCCAGTCAGACCTTGGGATGGAACACGTCCTCCCGACACCATGGATTGCGTGCCCTAGGTCAATCAGGGTTGCCCCCACAGTCTACAGTTCCTGCACCTCATCCTCCTCAGCCACCTGCTCCTCTTCAGCCTCCATCTCCGAAATAACCACATCAGTCACAAGCTGGAAGTACTGCAGCACTGCCTCGGTCAAACTGCAACAGGCTGTGCTGAAGCTAATATGCTCAGGTGAAAAATCGCACAATGCTGAAGAGTTGTGGACAGCTCTGAAAGAGCAGGCAGATCTGTGGCTCACACCGCTGAACCTACAGCCAGGCATGGTTGTGTGTGACAATGGCCGGAACCTGGTGGCGGCTCTGTGGCGAGTTGAGCTCACACACGTAACTTGCCTGGCCCATGTGCTGCCGGATCGGCTTGTTAAAGTATGCCGCCTGTGTGTTCATTTTAGAAAGTCACCTACAGCTTACGCCGCCCTTGCGTGTTTCAGCAGCGTTTGCTGCTTCCGGCTCACAGACTGGTTTGTGATGTCCCCATGCGTTGGAACTCTACACTGCAGATGTTGGGAAGGATTTGTGAGCAGAAGAGGGCAGTTGTTGAGTACCAGCATCAACAAGGCCGTCGGAATTCAGTTCAGACTCCACACATAAGACGTCAGGAGTAGACATGGATGTCAGACATATGTACCATCCTCCAAAACTTTGAGGACTCCACCAAGATGGTGAGCGGCGATGACACCATAATTAGTGTGACCATCCTGCTTCTCTGTCTTCTGAAATGCTCTCTGTTCACAACCAACGAGGATGCATTGCAGGCGGAGCACAATGAGATGGAGCAAGGAACCATACAGGGTGATTACACACAGCCCAGCCTCATCTCATCCCAATGTGGATTGGGTAACAATGAGGAAGAGGAGGAGGAGGAGGAAGAACAGGAGCTAGTTTCATGCGCTATAGACAGTACTATCTGCACAACTGTCATACCGTCTGTTCAGCGTGTATTGCCTGAGGAAAGAGAGGAGGAGGTGGAGAAGGAGGAGAGCATGGTCAGTCGTCCTCTTGGACCATGCTACAAGAACCCACGCTACAAGGAAAACTTTCTATCTCTTATTCCTGAGGTGGACAAATCTACAAAAATGGGGCAGTACCAGAAGGCCCTTGTAGCGAAACTATTAAAAAAATTCCCATCTGAAAATGCTGGCGGCAGAGGTCACAGTTTGTTGGACAACCAAGGACTACAGGCGAGAGAGACACAACTTCAATCCAGCAGAGGCAGTAGAACACTGTCAAAGATCTGGGAGAATTTTCTCTGCCCCTCCTATCGCACAGGCCCTGAGGCGTGGGGTACTCTCCCAAGAAATGCAAAGTTTGGGAAGATGCTGAGGGAGTACCTTACCGACCGTACCAACATCCTTTGTGATTCCTCTGTGCCTTATAATTATTGGGTATCCAAGCAGGATACGTGGAATGAACTGGCTCTTTACGCCTTGGAGGTCCTGGCCTGCCCTGCCACTAGTGTTTTATCAGAGTGGGTTTTTAGTGTCGCTGGTGGAATTATAACTGATAACCGCATCCGCCTGTCAACTGAAAATGCTAACAGGCTGACTCTTATAAAAATGAACAAGGACTGGATTGGGCCAGACTTCTCAACACCACCGAAAGATAGCAGCGTAACATAAACTCAAATCCAGTGTCTTTTTTTGGGAGGTGTATTCCCATGCACCTCTTCACACCCACACATGGGCACATTGTTTCCATGAGGCATTCTGACCTCCACATCTCTTACAAGGGGCATTGGAGTGTCTCCAAATTTTTGGCAACCCTTGCATTCACTGCATAGGCAAACACAATGGGAGACCGACTTCCTAATAATGGGAAAAAATTTTTTCAAGAGGCACTCTTCTATGTCTCTTCCAAGGGGCATTGGAGCAAGTCCAAATTTTTGGCAGCCCTTGCATTCACTGCATAGGCAAACAGTATGGGAGACCCACTTCCTAATTATGGGAACATTGTTTTCAGGAGGTCCTCCTCTAAGTCTCTTCAAAGGGGTATTGGGGTGCATCCAAATTTTCAAAGGGGCATTGGGATGCATCCAAATTTTGGGCAGCCCTGCCTCTCACTGCATACGCAATAACAGTATAGGAGACCAAGTGTTTAGTAATGGGAACAACAAAGCATAGTTTGCTGATGGCTCTCTTAGAATAGTGAGGGCCGACTGCTGGCCCTTTAAGAATAGTAAAGGCCACCTGATGGCCCTATAAAAATAGACTTTGTGACTTTCAGAGTCCTTCCTTCATAAATGAAACAGGATGTGTCTGATGATGTGTCACACACCACATGGTCAGATAAGGTTGTAAAATGTTAAAATGACATTTCCCAGTGAATGCATTTGTCACGGTTGAAAGCAGTACAAAAGTGCAAAAACGCATCAAAAACGCTACATGTGAACATAGTCTATGGTGTGTATTAGTATTTTTGTAATTGGTTATTTATTTTGCCTTATATACAAGTCATTACCCTGGAAAGGATGTTCCTTAACATATTTCCTAGGAAAATCCATTTTGGTTTAGTTTTTGTATATTTTATTGTAAGTCCATAAAAGTGGCATAATACCTCTGACAACGTTGTTGACAGCAGTGACCCGGGAGTCAGAACTGCTTCCAGGGGTCTTCCCCATGCTGTTCCCATGCCATTTGAGCACTGTTCCCATCGATTTGTGCAATTTTTAGGCCCTCTGCAGACTGCCGGGGGGAGCCGCCGGAAAAATGTTCGAGTTTGCCTTAGACTTACATTGGGCTCGTTGCTCGTGTCGAGTACCCGAGTATTCCAATTTGCTCGACCTGGGCAGCGAGCTCCCGAGCATTTTAGTGCTCGCTCATCACTATTAAAGATTTTTGCATTTTATTGCATGAAATAAGTATTTGATCACCTACCAACAAGCAAGAATTGTAGCTCTCACAGACCTGTAAGATATTCTTTAAGAAGCCCTCCTACTCTGCAGTCATTACCTGTATTAATTGCACCTGTTTGAACTCATTACCTGTATAAAAGACACCTGTCCACACACTCAATCAATCCCACTCCACCCTCTCCTCCGTGGCCAAGGCCAAATAGCTGTCTAAGGACACCAGGGACAAAATTGTAGACTTGCACAAGGCTGGAATGAGCTACAGGACAATAGGCAAGCAGCTTAGTGACAAAGCAACTACTGTTGACACGATTATTAGAAAATGGAAGAAACACAAGATGACTGTCAATCTTCCTTGGTCTGAAGCTCCATGCAAGATCTCACCTCGTGAAGTAAAGATGATACTGAGAAAGGTCAGGAATCAGCCCACAACTACAGGAAAGGACCTTGTCAATGACCTGAAAAGAGCTGAGGCCACAGTCTCAAACATTACCGTTAGTAACATACTACACCATCGTAGATTAAAATCCTGCAGGGCATGCAAGGTAACTCCGCTGACGCCAGCACATGTCCACATCCTTTTGAAGTTCACCAATTACCATCTGTATGATCCAGAGGAGGCATGGGAGAAGGTCACGTGGTCAGATGAGAGCAAAATAGAACTTTTTGGTTTGCACTCCACCCGACATGTTTGGAGGAAGGAGAAGGATGATTACAACCCCAAGAACACCATCACAGCCATGAAACATGTTGGGGGAAGCATCATACTTTGGGGGAGCTTTTCTGCAAAGGTGACAGGACAACTGCATCGTATTGAAGGGAGGATGGATGGGGTCATGTATCGCAAGATTTTGGCCAATAACCTCCTTCCCTCAGAAAGAGCATTGAAGGTGGGTCATGGCTGGTCTTCCAGCAAGACAATGACCAAAATACACAGCCACAGCAACTAAGGAGTGGCTCTATAAGAAGCATTTCAAGGTCCTGGAGTGTCCCAGCCAGTATTCACACCTTAACCCAATAGAAAATCTTTGGAGGAAGTTGAAACTCAATATTGCCCAGTGACAGCCCCAAAACCTGAAAGATCTGGAGAAGATCTGTATGGAGGAGTGGGCCAAAATCCCTGCTGCAGTGTATGCAAACTTGGTCAAGAACTACAGGAAACGTCTGACCTCTTTAATCGCAAACAAAGGTTTCTGTACCAAATATTAAGTTCTGTTTTTTTTGCAAACTAATTATATAAAAATCTGCAATGTGATTTTCTGGATTTTTTTTTAGGATTCTTTCTCTCACAGTTGAAGTGTACCTACAATAAAAATGACAGACCTCTCCATTCTTTGTAGGTGGGAAGACTTGTAAAATTGGCAGTGTATCAAATACTTATTTTCAAGAGTATTTAAGCAATTTTTTTTCTTTTTTTATTCAAGATAGATTCTTACAAGAACATTTAAATAAATGCCCCTTTAAATGAAAATATTTGCATATGACTTTCCAGGAATTGGCCACTATTGGAAAGCCTGACTGTCACAAGAGCTAAATATAGCACCAATTGTCTTCATACTGGAGCACCCCATGATCAGCTGTTATTAATAGTGAAACTTGGCAACAGGTGTTAAATTTCCACGCAGTGTCACCAGAGGTCGAATTAAGTATTACATAGTGTCCATTCAGATTAATGGGTCCACGGCATAATGAAAAATAAGGCAGATTATTCAGAAACAAAGAAACCTTCTCTAACAGCTCAAAATTCTCTAATAGAAAATATTGAAATCGACTTTCTATGTTGGAATACCCCTTTACAGACTAAGTATGATTAGAGTAATTTTTCTGTGTGATGACGCCATCTTTACCCGTCTACACAAATTCACAGTTTTAAGGATTCTATAGTACAAGTATTATTACACACAACTATTTCACCCTAGAGACACTGTACTTTGTGAGATATAACAAAATGTAGCCTTCATTAGTTTATTAAAAATAAGAGCATCCAGTAGGTGAATTAAAATAGAACCACCACCACCAAGAAGGATCCCCCTTTTTGGACTGGGAATTTTGTCTTTATAGCTTTCCATGGGCAGGTGTCCTAACAATCGGATCTGGGTACTCCTCTTCCACCATCTTTAGTGAGGTCTTCTGACACACAGTGAGGTGAACTACAAGAGTTGGGTACAACTTGTTGTGGTGGGATGGCTTTCAAGCTTTTTTGATCAAAATTGTGTCAATTAAGAACCCTGTGTTATTTACATGTAGTATTACTATTTGTTTACTTACTATAGAGTATTTGCTCATTTTACGTTTATCTTAGGTTACGTTGTTTTTTGTATGTGTATACTTATTGTTCTCTTTAACACAATTTTATTAATTTATTATTCTTTGTTCTATGTTTGTGACACCAATTGATTTTACACTTTTGTGTATTGATTGCATTTTACATATTAGGCTCCTTTCACATTGCATTTTTGCCCTCGTTCATTGGTCCCATCCGGGGGTTGTGTCCAAGCTCCCCCGCAAAAGAGGATTCGGGCGTATTCACTGACGGGGCCATTGACTTGTCAACATGTGCTCTGATGTGCACCATTTTCAGGTGTATACAACTACAAACGGCGGCCACTCAGACGTAATAGACTGGAGGCGGACACTCAAATGTAGTCTACTACACCTGAGTGTCTGTCTTCAGTAGGCGTATACGCCAGAAAATGATGCATGTCACAGCATACATTGACTCTGTCTCCATCATTTTAGTTAATGGCCCCTTCGGCGCATACGCCCGAATCCCGTTTTGCCATGGGGATTCGGACGTAAGCCCCAATAAGACCAACAAACGTGAAAAAAATGCAATGTGAAAGGAGCCTTAGCCTGACTATGGGGTTTGCCAAAAATGTCACTAGCTATAACTGAATACAAATTGGAGTGCCCAACTTTAGTTCAAAAATGTATTAAAGAAGTCTCAGCAATTTTTTTCAACCAAATCTCTCTTATATATGTATGTAAAGTAATATAAGTTAATTAAAATACTTACTAAAACTTTCCTGATTTCTATCACCTCTCCAGTCCTCTTCTTGACCACATGAACTAAATAGCTGGATCACCTAGGGGTTTATTTCTAGAGCGGAAATCACTTTCTTAGTTTAAAGGAGACTTGTTTTAAGTCTGAGAGTGGAAGAAAATCACTACCTCAAACAATTGTGAGCTGGCAAAGCTGTAGTCACATGGGCAAGAAAAGGAAACGAGAGTTGCTGAGTTACTCCAAACTGAGGAAGATAGCAAGTGGCGTTTTTATACACTTACACTACGAACATTATATAGAAGGCCAAGAAGGTTTATGGAAAAAAAATTCCTGAGACATATTTAAATGTGAATAAAACATCACTTGAGGCACAACTTGCCTCACTTGGAGTGCTGTTTGTTCTTCATTGGGGAATTGAGTGGTCTTCTTCACCCACCTGCATGTCATTGAGTTGAGTCCCTGATACACCGGACAATCAGTTCAATAATGGCATTGTGCTTACAAGTAAGGCATTTATCCTGTATCACCAAGAAAGCAGTAGATCAAACACAGCTGGCTATCTTTACATTTCCATGATTTTATAACAGCTTTCAAAAAAGGGCTGGACGATTTTCTCAATACACATAACATTGTTGGCTACAGTTAAAGTAGATAAAATGTTAAACCTATAGTAGTACATTTAGTAGGGTAATAGTAATTACATAACTGGTATCAAAATTAGGTTTGATTCAGGGTTCTAGGACTGATCGCCTTTTCTCGGGGTCAAGAAGAAATTTTTCCCGTGATGCAAATTGGCTGAATGTGTCCAGGGGTTTTTGCCTTCTTCTGGATCAACAGATTTAGGAATAGGGATTTTAGTAATACCATTATTAGAATCACAAGAGTAATACAAAATATAAAACTAATTAAAAAATTATAAACTGGTTCATTTTTAGTTTTAATAGTGCAGCAATAATAAAAATGGTAATAATACATTTGTGAGGCCAAGTCCCAGTTAGTTAGTATGTTAGTGTAGGGAGTACAATATTCAACCTACGTTATTATGTTACTATCAGTTCAATTTTTTTGTAGACTACACGTAGAAAGAAAATAAAGGATCTATTGAAAGGGCCCTTCCAGTAGGCACAATATAGCACAGATATCACTACAGAAGCTCTAGTTATTTAACTTTTCAGGGAACAAATGGATTGGCAATAATCTATTACTTTTCATTGTAGAGCTGATTGCTTCAAGAAGTGACAATGTTGGAACTGTGGTAATGCATTTCTTTAGGTACTTAAAAGCTAATCATATCACACCAATATGATTTCTTATTAACACTTAATGTTTCAAAATGTACAGTTGCAGTCAAAATTATTCAACCCCCCCATTCCAAATTGGGTTTATTACCAAAATTGACAAACTTTCTGATGTTGGCAATAAACCAATCAAAGAAGAAAATTCTAAATATCTCAACACAACTAACACAACAAATGGTTTCTCCAAATTTAGCATAAAATACCGTTTTTAATGACTAAGGCAGTGTTGGAATTATTCAACCCTTTAATAACAAGCACCTTTAATACCTAATAGAGCCCTTCTGGCTGTTATGACCTGCTACAAACATGATGCATACCAAGACAAAAGTTTCTGGCAGCCTGCCTGAGTAATTTTACCCAATTCCTCAAGGCAAATGGCTTCCAGTTCACCAATATTTTTGGGTTGTCAAAAGAGTCTTCCAAATCATTAAGAGAAAAGTTCATTCTTTGCACAAACAAAGAAAATAATACAAAAAGATACAAAGTCATTGAATGTTCCTAAAGGTGGAGTTGAAAGCATAGCTCACAAATGCAAAGTTAAAGAATATTGTCTTCACTAATTGGACATGGCAGAAAGGTGAAACTGTCAATGGCTACAAACAAATTCATGAAAAGGCAGGTGGTGAAAAACCCTTGAGTGAATACAAAAGACCTGCTCCAAGATTTGATGACAGCAGGCACTGAGATTTCAATTTGCACAGTAAGGTGCATATTAAACACTGAAACTCTTCATAACTGCAATATGTACAGCTCAACTAATCTAAAAGCACAAGAAAAACAGCTAAAATATGTTTAAAAATATATAAATAAGGGACAGAAGTTTTGGTATTCTGCTTTTTGGAACAAAGAAACAAAAAAAACTGGGACATTTTGAGCACATATATCAGAAGTATGTCTGGAGGAGAAAGAATAAGCATATACTGAAAAAAACACCCTGCCTACAGTGAAATACAGCGGTGGCTCAATGATGCCTACAATGAAGCATGGTGGAAATTTGGTGATGCTTTGGGGCTGCATTGCTTTCTCTGTCTGAAAACCTAAAGCATATGGAGGGCAAGTTGGATTCAATAAAGTATCAGGAAATGCTAGAAGAAAACATCAGCTGGAGCATAAACTGAAGCTAAACTGAAGCTTGGGTGTCATGAAACCTTCCAAAAGAATAGTGATCTCAAGCTTACCTCAGAGGCCACCACGGCTTGATTTCAGAAGAAGGTTAGGAAGAGTGAATCGCCTGACTTGAACCCCAGAAAATTTTGGGTAGGATGTGAAGAAAATAGTAGCTGAGATCTAAGTCTAGACCTTGTCTATAAACATACATCCTTTAGATATATCCAACCACACATTTTTGTGCATTTTTTGGGGGAGTCCATTTTTTTCATTATTCAAACTCAATACACTTTAACACTATGCTAGCAAAATTTCTGTCAGGCTGCAATTCACACTACAACCATGAGTGACAACATGTAGACAAACATAACATAAAAACTCCTAGTTATTGCAAAAATTATGTTTTTGCAAAGTAAGTCACCTCATCCCAGGCATCTCTGGAAATGTGGAGCCTCCTTCAAGTCATGGGATGACAACATAGTATAATACAACAATATACATTTCATATTTAATTCAATGGAATTTGTTCTTCATAAAATAGACAAAAAAACTATATATTTATATTTCTAGATCCAAAAATAAAATTACTTTACTGTAAATAAGGATTTCTAGACCTTTAAGGACTGAATAAGGATATGTTTTAGTCTCTTTAAGCCTATACCCCCCCACCAGTGCTAGCGTCATTCCAGTGATAACAGCACTGGGTCTCGTGTGACGTTGTTATGCCATGTGAACACTGCAGCCAATCACTCTCACTTGCTTGAGACATAACTGGCATTTGAAGGAAGTCAGAGAACAGCAGCAGCTTTCACTTCTTCCAAAGTGTCAGGTTTGTCCGAAGTAGATGAAAGTGAAGTGGCCACTGATTGGCTGCAGAGCTCAAATGGCATAAAAACGTCACGCGAGCCTCATTAGATAGATCCAATTCCGTCATGGCTGGAACTGTGCCATCAACAGTGGGAAGTATAGGCTGTTTTTATTTTATAGGAAAGATTATAGCAATTGAGAAGGGGTTGTCTGACTAGTGGATAACCCCTCTAAGGGCAATGAGCAGATTTAATTTGTACATGTTTGCTATTCAGTTTGTGGTTTATTTATTGGGGCTTGGTTAAAAAAAAAAAAAAATGCACAAACTTTGGTTGGAATACAACCAAATGCTTATGAATAGAGATGAGAAAATCAATTCTAGGTGAATCTAATTTGTGTAAAATCTTTGGGATTTCGCTGTATCCAGTGACTGCTAGCAACTTATGATTTGCTTTGCATGAATCACCAAAAATTCAAATCCATTCCTCTATTGTTCTAAAAACAACTTGATTGAAATCTGAAACTTTGGGTGCTCAGTGCTGCATTCTTACCTGGTGTGGAGAAGCGAGCGCCCACATCACTCTCTATTCTGACATTGCATGTTACACAGATACTTTGGAGGGAACAGTAGCTGTGTAGCAAGTAATGCCAGCAGAGATGAGAGAGTGATGTGTGTGCTCGCTCTTGCACAGGCAGAGTGCACGCATGTCAGAGGTTTATCTCATCCTAAGACAGTGTTGGCTTTGTTCACACCAACTCTGTCAATTAACATAGAAGGAGATGGCATGCTAAATAAGTGAGTGGAAGGGTGCAGCAAGGTATTTATTTATGCCAAAGTTACACCGAGCAACTTAATTTGCATATTGAAATAATGTTCATTTTTGGGAAAATGGAAAAGTGGATTTGAAAACTAAAAAAATGTTTTTTTGTCATTGCTCCATCCTCTACAAGGCAATGTGCTAAGCTGGAAGTGTAAATTTGGGCTCTTAGACTTCCTTTAAAAAGAATCTGTCATCAGGTTTTTGCAACCTCATCTGAGAGCAGCAAAATGTAGGAAAGAGACCCTAATTCCAATGATGTATCACTTAGATTACTGGGTGCAGCAGTTGTGACACAATCAGAGTTATTAGATGTAGCAGATCTCAGAATGCTGCCTCCGCCAACACCACTGATTAGCAGCTTTCTGTGTACACTGTGCATTGACAGAAAGATGGTAATTAGTGGTGGGGGTGGAGTTGGACCAGGAGGCATAAGACACCAAGTCCTGTAGTGATAATCTCCTGCTGATAAAACACTCATTGTATTGAAACAACATCACACAGCCTAATAAATGACACATCATTGAAATCAGTGGCTCATCCTCTACCTCATGCTGCCCTCAGATTAAATTGTAAAAACCTGCTGATGGATTCACTTTAATGTGACCATATCCACTTTACAGCTTTTCAATATAAACAAGGAAATTTTAGGCACATGTCATATTTGCTCAATAATTTGCTACTTTTCTCCCTTCTTGCAATTTTTCATAAATGGTGAATAAGGAGAGAAATATCGAGTAGAAAGAAAGGTTTCAACTAGCCCAAAAGATATCTCATTACTTACATCAGAAATTGGTACAAATTGTAGCAGCAATGTAGCTGATGTGTGAAATATGTTAGGAGGAATGCACCTCTTAGTAAATTTGGCTCATTCGGCTTTGAGAAATTAAGTTTAAAGACTGGTATATGAAATGCTAATATTAGCTAACATGTATCTTTGTGTTTCATTTTCTTGCAATTTTGAATAGATCACCAATGTATGGTGGGGTGCTAAACTCAAAATAGGGTTTCTCTATTCAGAATAGTGCTCTCTTCTACTGTTGTTGATCATTTAGTTCCCTTTTTGTATTCTCGCTTCATAGGTCCACTTTTTTTCAATACTTTATGTTTAAAGGGATTTGTCAGCCGTTTTTTTCTATGCAACCTGACTGCACCATGATGTAGGGGCAGAGACCCTGATTCCATTGATGTATCAGTTAGTTTACTTGGTGCAGCAGTGTTAGTGCCACACTGACAGGCAGGGACTCCAGTGTGTTAGTACACTCACCCGCGCTGCCCCCGGCGCTTTCCCCTCCCGTGCTCTGCCTGCTTCTAGCAGGGCTTTTGGCCGTGTCCTTAGGGCATGCGTGCGCCTCCGCCTTCTTAAACGGCCAGCGCGCACTTGCTATTACGTTCCTAGCCAATGGCTGAGGGACATTTCATATATATTGCTTCCTCCCTGCTGGGGAGATGCCTGAGCAACCTTCCTGTTCTGCAGTCTATGTTGTGAAGGTTGCGCACTAGTCCCCACTACTATGCCTGCTGCACTCCGGTGTGAACCCAGACTGACACACTCCGGTGTTATCCTGCTTGCCGCTCTTGGGTACCATCCTGCCTGTCCGACTGGGTCCAGCTGCTGCATGTCTGTTTTGGAGTGGCACCTGGTGTTCATCGGGAGCCAAGTCTAACCTCACCATTAGAGGCTCTAGTGAACAGTTTGGTGCTCACTTAGTAACGCTCCTCCAGGCTCTCCGGGGTCCGTGGTACAGTGGTTCCACAAACTACATTTGTGACAAGCAGTAATTTTAGAATTATAGTTCTCTCTGCTGCAGATCTAGCAGAGCTGAGATACTGAGCTGTGTATAACCTCTCCCCCACAACACAGCTTTCTGTGTATACTGTATAGTGAGAGAGCTGCTAATCAGTGGTGGGGGAATGGTTGGACTAGGAGGCACAAGGTCAGTTGTCCTGCAGTGATAATCTCCTGCTGAAAAAACACTGATTATTTTGAAACAGTAAAACACAGCCTAGTAAGTAACACATCACTATAATCAGGGTCTCTGTATCTACATTATGGTGCTCTCAGATTACATAGCAAAAACCTTCTGACAGATTTCCTTTAAGAGCCTTTCAATTACTAAAAACATTACATTTGTCCAACTCCCCAGTATTATTGAATGTATTATCCTCAGTTTTAAAATACAGCAAAAAAGGAATGCTGGGTTATTTTTCGTTGAATATCGTGTCCTGACTGTGACTTATAATTGAAGCTTATTTAAAGAATAATCCTCTTATTCAATTATTAAAATAAAAAAACCTTTGGTATCATTATCCCCTGACTGGAGAGGCTCTCAGACCTGTTGTATGCATAGTAGAGTACTGATTGAGATTAATTATAGGATGAGGAAGGACATATCTGCAGAGTTAACGTAATTGTGAGAATTTAAGAATCAGGATTGAATAACAACAGTGCAGTCGCTTTATTGCAGTGATTCAGAAAAGCAAGGACAGGCAGACTCAGCATTAACTTAGTGTCGCTATTACCGAGGCTTTGATGCCTTGCGCTGAGCAATATTCTCACGTTTCTCTTTTTTTTATCCACCTACTTGTTATCATCCACGTTATATTTTCAGATTATGATTGAGGTTTTGGTCACATCGTGATTGAACCTTATGTTCTCCCGAAGATTTTTCTAATATATCCCATTCCTATGAACCCTTCCTTTCTGAATACTGGTGGCCACAGCAGGCTGATGGAAGAGACTGTAGTTACCGAAGATGAGTAAAACTGGCAATGTCACGTGAGATCCTGACTAGTGTTGATCGATCACTGAAATGCTCGAGTGCTTTGTACTCGAATCGAGCACGTCGGACGCTCAGCTTTACTCTAGTAGTAAGAATAATGGATGGGAATGTGAAACTCAAACATTTTTCAGGAGGACGGATGCACTCTCTCTCTCAGAACATATCCCCGGAGTTCTACAGCTCACAAAGAATCCAGCTGACAGAGGAGTCCCTGCTCTCCTAGCAGGGGAATACACCACTTCAGTGCGGCGCACGGCTTAGATGATTCAAATGAGCTTTCTACGGGGACCCAAGCACTTCAGCACCACGCGATACTTGGCACTGCTCGATACTCAATCGATCACCCCGATGTTCGATCGAGTATCGAGCAGTGTCGAGCACGCTCACCCATCATTAATCCTGATGTAATTCAAATTCTATAGGACTTATACAAACAGCTGACTAAAGCCCCCCTGCACACATCAGATTAATGTCAACTGCACCCACCGATATTGATCGGTTCATCTGACACTCTAATGTGTCTGGTGGCACCGGCCAACTAATTGTTGGAGAGATGTCATATCGGGCATGTGCAAATTCACACTGCCAGATGCATTTTTCCTCCCGGCGATAAGCCACTTACAAAGATGTCTATTGTCACTTTCTCATAGAGAACACAAAAGCTCTCAGTTGAGCGAGCGCTCCTGTGTATGGGACAGCCGGCCGAGATGGCTGTTGAGTAAATGACTGGCTGAAGCATCATTCAGCCAGCTGCCATCTAATGTGTATTCATGCCTTAAGAGTAACGTATGGCCAATTAGACATTCATGGCACTGTATATCTTAGAACATTACAGTATTTTGGGAAAGAAAAGTGAAAAATAAAGCATAAAAAATGCATATAGTTTTCGATAGTTAGTTATACATACCCATATGCCCAATTAATACCTTAAGGATCCTCCGCAGTATGTGTACTGTATCTATATCATATATGCACTGTATATATGCAGATATATAACTGTGTATATATGTATATACAGTATTTTAGATTTGTAATGTAATCTGTATGGTAGTGTTTATCTATCTTTAAATAGTCTTTTGATAAATTCTACTAATATTCATGGGCAATCCATCTCTGTCTGCAATTCCATAAGTTATTGTGACGATGCCTCGTAAGCCTTACCCTGGGAGATGGGGACTCGGAGTCGGGTCCTGTGTGGTAGATGGGGTTCAGCCGTGGCCCAGACCCGCTCCGTGCCCAGGGCCGTCACATTAAAAAGGATGGTACGCGGTCACCAGAGACGAGGGGGTCCGACAACCTCTGAGTAAGTCCAGTGTTAAATCAGGACCCCACACCAGAGTGTTCCTAGACTTCAGACCAGGTCCTTTCTTGTCTGTGTGTGTGTAGATAGGCCGGGTCTCCCTCTGAACTTCACTCATAAAAAGGGTACGGGTGGCAGCGCCTTTCCTTCCGTTACCCGGTGGGATCCTCAGGGCCTACCGGGCTTTCCTGACCGGGACGTAAAGTAGCGAGGTCAGGTGTCGGGGGCCAGTACCCCTCTTGCACCCGGAATCCCTCTGAATAGATCAGGTTGGAGAGGACAGGTGGCGTATACCGCTCCGTCTGCATCCTCCCGGGATCCATTTGCGGTGGAGCTACACTCTTAAGCTCCGAGCCTTCTTGGTCATGGTCCTTGACAGGGTTGAGACATTCATTATCTGCAACCTGCTCCTCGACCCAAGGCCAGGGTATGAGGGCCGTGTCTCCATCCTCTGCAGGTCCACACAGGATCCACGCTCAGGGAGTGAGGTCACGATAAAGAACAGTCAAAAGAACCCAGAACCAAAATGGCTGTGTATTAAATATGAAATTTAAAGTGTCACTAAAATGTGAGTCCTCCACCCTCACCCACAAATTTGGTTCCCCTATCTCTTGGTTCCCCAGTCTCCCGAATGCCAGTAGGGGCAGCACCTAGTGCCTTCTAGCCCCCTCTGGTGGGAGAAATGTGGTGTTAGATGTGGAGGTAGGGTCCTGACCATCACACTGTTCGTACCTCAGAGGAGGAACACCACACTCCATTAGAGAAGTGCAGCATCCCTGTGGCGGTCGAACCCTCAGGGGTGCCACATTATTATAGGTCGATAACTTATGATATCTACAATAGGGTTGTATTAGGAGATACATGATATATCCTGAATGATAGGAACCTTATAGTGTGGATTCATTGTAAACCTATTATGTATTTAATCTGTAATCTTCTACATATACGGTAAACTGATTAGCCAGAACATGAAACAACCTTACTATTATTAAGCCGTTCCGCCTTGTGTCATCAAAACGGCACAAGACCTCTGAAAGAAGCACTCCTCCTCCTCTTCCTCCTCCCATCAAAGTTTTTATCCTCTTAATATATTGATATATTATACAACACTGTGTACTTACAATTGCTCTTTTTGCCTTGCTTCCCTGTCAATTCTTCTCTTTTCTCTAATCTATGTAGAAACAGGAAGTATCTTGTCCCTGCATTTATCATTCCCCTCTTTAACTCTTGACCCAGATGCTCCCTCCTCCCTCCTGCCAGGGACTTTTGCAGTGACTAATGACTCATACAGGGAAAATAGATTTCCTGGTCCTACATAGAGCTTAGAAGGATTCAGCTAGTCAGTTTTAAATCATGTGATGTCATAGACCTAATGTAAAAGAGAAGAATTAACTGGATAGAAAGGCAAAATGAGCAATTGTAAGTACACAGTGCTATATAAAATAGTGACTGCAAAATATTAGGAGGATAAAGTTTAATGTGAGTGGTTTTGAACTTGCCCTGCAGCATCTAGCATCAAAATATTAGCAGCAAATGATTTTAGTCCTGTCAATTGTAAGATGTGGTCTCAATGGATTGGACTTTTTTTTCCACACATACTTGATTGGATTGGGAACTGAGGAGTTTGGAGCAAAGTCAACACTTTATTCCTCAAACTATTCCAGCAAAATGTCGGGCACTGGTGATGTGGATCAGTATGGTGGTATTATTTGGTCACTATGTCAGGGTAATATAAGGTTATAGTGGGATGTTATCATTTGCTCTTATATTCACATACTGGGTTGGTTCAGTAATGTTATGGTGATTGTAATAGTCCTAATCTGCACCCTTCACTGGTTATGCCATGTATCAGTTTGTCTTTATAATGAAGTACCCCAGTTTGGCCTGTTGATCAGGAAAAAGGGGCTGAGCATGCATTTGGGAATTCCTTTTAAATTATAGTAAGCTTTGATTTTTCTGAACGTCAGTCCCCCCATAGGGACTCGTCACCATAGGGACCCCTCAGTTTGGATGGGGAAAGCCAGCACCTGTGTACTTTCAAATGTCAAGGCTGAATTTCAGTTCCAGTCTGTCAAGTGCCAGTGTCAATTAATAATCACCATTATTTACTACATCTATCATTGTCTGTGAAATGTGCTTGTATCAAAGTAGAAATAAAAATGAATAAAGTGAAATATGTGTCCTCAAACAATCCAATGTCACAATGTGTCAGCAACTTTTCCTTGTGCCTGTAGGAAAATCTATTGCCCCTATTGTGATAGATGATAGTTTTTCCATTACAAGGCAGTATGGTAGAGGACAGCACAAGAAGGATAAGAAACTAATTTATGGCAGTGTTTACTGAGATGTTTGTCAGATATACTCAGGAGAGCAGTTAGCATATGAAGCCAGTAATGTACCCTCAAGACTGTTTTCATTAAATTTTCAATATGTTTCCTACGTTTCTTTTTTCCTCCTGGGCAATCCCAACGTAAGTGAAGGAACTTCTCTAAGTCTCTATGGATTTTACAACATTTCTGAAATAATTCAGTCCTACATTTTTTCATTGTTTGTTTCCCATTAGTTTTAATACCTCTTTATGGTTCTTAAAGGGAATCTGTCACCCCTTTGGAGTTATCAGACCTCTACTATAGGCATACAGGTTATAGAAATGTAAATCTATACTTACTTGTGTGGCCCATATTACAGGTTTGATTGCAGAGAAATCTCTTTTTATTTAATCTGTTTTTCTAGGTTTGGCGTCTGGGGGACGCCAAGTAATGCCCGCCTATATGCTTAATCTAAATATTCTCCCCCTCCCCTGCCCTCCCCTGCACTTCACAGGGCAGTCTAGAGATGAACATCCCGGGTATGCGCAATGTGCCTATAGCTGAAGGCGCTTTTTTTTCTCCCTGCGCTCTTTCACTTGTCTGCTCCAGTGCGCAAGTGCCGGGAGTCACTGTGACTTCCGCTCCAGTGACCTCCGGCGTGCGGAACAATTGATCCCCACTTCCTCCCGGCATCCTGATATCCAGCCATGAAGATCTGAATGGAGGAGTGGGACAAAATCCCTGCTGCAATGTGTAACTTGGTCAAGAACTACAGGGAACGTCTCACCTCTGTAATTGCAAACAAAGGATTCTGTACCAAATATTAAGTTCTGTTTTTCTATTGTATCAAATATTTATTTCATGCAATAAAATGCAAACTAATTATGTAAAAATCATACAATGTGATTTTCTGGATTTTTTTTTTAAGATTCTGTGTCTCACAGGTGAAGTGTACCTACGATAAAAATTACAGGCCCCTCCATTCTTTGGAGGTGGGAAAAATTGCAAAATTGGCAGTGTATCAAATATTTATTTTCCCAACTGTAGATCAGACTATATCTTCTTAGACTGACCATAAACATTAGATAGCTGTGAACTAAACACATTTAACCTACAGCAATCTCTCCCAACCACTTAGTATACATTCCCGTTAGGATCAACCAAGGTGACATCAAGTGAATGGATTGAGCTGTCAAGATGTTACTTCATATAAAACAACCTAAGAAGACAAGGAAATACTTCTTTTGTCTGGAGAAAGAAATGTTCAATCCCCAGATGAGACAATGCTTCTTTAACATAAGAACTTTTAATCAGTGGAATAACCTACCTTAAGAGCTGGTCATAGTGGAAACCATCAGTGGTTTCAAAAAAGGCCTGGATGCTTTTTTTTTCTTAGAAGAAAATAATTTAAACACTTATGTAAATGTGGAAAATTCTTAGTCTGCATGTTCATCCAATCAATTGACACTAGAGATCAGGAGGGGATAATTTGGTCTTTGTTGGGAAGACTGCTTCATGCATTATAGTTGTACCTCTACTACTTTATCTCCATCACTTGGTTGAACTTGATGGATGTGTTTCTTTATTCAACAGTACTATGAAACTGTTTTTGCCCAAAAACTAAGATAGTTTACTATATAATAGTGTTTTTTTTTATTTAGATGATAGGATTAGTAATAAGAGTAAAAGAAAGTCTACAGATGTTGTTCTCATGACATCTTCCAATGCTAGGAAGAGTAATTTTTTGGGTCAGGTGTAGAGATGAGCGAACCCAAACTTAAAAGTTTGGGGTTAGTACCGGACAGTTAGTGTCTGATGTTAAACGCTGAACACAAACTTTTCTCGGAAGTCCGTTACAAAGTTCACAGTTCTGGAGGAAGTCCGTTGGAGAGAGAGAATTTTTCCAGCTGAAAAATTTGGGTCCCATTGTTTTCATTAGGGTTTGGGTTTCGGTTAAAATCCGGGTACAGTTCTGGTACCCGTACCGAACTTTGGAATAAATTTTGGGTCAGGTACCAGAACCCGGACTTCCTTGGGTCCGCTCATCCCTAGTCAGAATCAGAAGCTCAGAATCCAGAGTATTGGCATTTTATAGAAGAATAGATGAAAATGAATTTGTAAATCTTAAAAGATTCCTTTAGTTTATTTATATGAACTTGTTACTCGAAAATCTTTCCTATAAATTCTGCTGAAATGGACTGGCTCTTCAAGATGAAAAGCGAAGCATATGTCAATCTTGGAGCTCACATAAATCATCTCACCTGCCATTGTCAAAGGTTTCAGAGACATTTAATAATAATCTAATTTTCAAAGAGAATATTGAAAACGTTGTACCTACATCCAGCAGAATATTATCAAGAATAAGAAAAGGTTTTCATTGAAATGAGAAAAAAGTGTAATTTTCCTACTTTTTTGAAGTGCAGATACAAATCTCAATTTGAAAAGCTGAGTTCTCTGCATAAGTTCAAAGAAAAGGAAAAACAGATGTAGTTGATCGGGAAGGAAGCTGTGAAGAATGGTAACTAATTTAGTAGATGGTAAATTCTTATCCATGTGCAAAGAACATAAGAGAAAAACTAACTTTGACAAAGAGGTATAAAGTCTTCTGAGAAACCCTTCCTGTCCTCATACCACCTACTTTTAAAAAAATATCTCAATATACTAAAAAAAATCTCATTTTACTATGGCATCTTAGGTAGTAGGTTTTAGGTATAGAATAACACATAAATGCTTTCCTGAGAATTAGTTCTCCCACTTAAAAAGATGAGAGGCCTGTAATTGACATCATAGGTAGACCTCAACTATAAGAGACAAAATGAGAAAACCAATGTTTTCTCCCACAGTTGATTTCTTGACACCAAGCGGCTAGCCTATTGCAGATTCAGTCTTCCCAGCCTGGTGCAGGGCTACAATTTTGTTTCTGGTGTCCTTCAACAGCTCTTTGGTCTTCACCATAGTGGAGCTTGGAGTGTGACTGTTTGAGGTTGCGGACAGGTATCTTTTATACTGGTAACAAGTTCAAACAGGTGCCAGTACTACAGGTAATGAGTGGAAGACAGAGGAGCCTCTTAAAGAAGAAGTTACAGGTCTGTGAGAGCCAGAAATCTTGCTTGTTTGTAATTGACCAAATACTTATTTTCCACCAAAATTGGAAAATAATTTCTTTCCAAATCAGACAATGTGATTTTCAGGATTGGTTTTCTCATTTTGTCTCTTATAGTTGAGGTCTACCTATGATGTCAATTACAGGCCTCTCATCTTTTTAAGTGGGAGAACTTGCACAATTGGAGGCTGACTGAATACTTTTTTTCCCCACTGTACCTTTTCCACTGACCATGGGCACATGTCAGCAATAGTGATGAGCGAAAGTGTTCGGTACTCGCCTGAGCATCATGGTGCTCGACAAGCTCAGCGCTCGGCAAGTATTTCCGGGTCCCCGCCCTGCATGTTTGGTGGTCTTTAGAGAGCCAATGAACATGCAGGGATTGCTTGCCCCACACTGTAATGCCGTAGTCATATTGGTTGTGAGCATTACAGTGATTGGCTGGCCACACAGCGTCATCAGGTCTATATAAGACCTGGCGCCGCTATGCTCATCACAGTCCACCCTGGAATAAGCCAGAGTTGTGAGAACTGCTGCTGAGTCAGGGAGTAATTTGCTTGTTTAGAGTTAGTATAGGTATTCCACAACAAATTCCACGACTAATTCAGGTGCATATTCTCAGTGGTGAAGGTAATAGCAGGAGTTAGGTAGGCAGGCAGTGTATATCAGGGGCCAGGGCGAATTTTTTTTTTATCTTAATCCTGATTATTTGCTTATAAAGCAATCCAGAGAACACATTTTTTTCTGCTCCATTAGCTTGTTTGCACTGTAGAATACAGCCAAATCTTTTTCATATAACAGATATAAAAATCCAGAAATTTGAACTGAATGTGGAACATATTGGCTTACATTTTCATTTTGTTGCAGTGTGTCAGTCAAGCTATTCACACTAGGTCTCTGTGAAGAATAGTATTAGTAAATTACAGGCCTGCTATTTAAAACCGTGGTTCTCTGTCAGACGTATCACATATATACAGTAACTGTGTTCCAAAATCAGCCATTTCTGCCTTCCATTTTGTTGCAGGGTGTCAGTCAAGCTATTCTCACTAGGTCTCTGTGAAGAATAGTTTTAGTAAATTACAGGCCTGCTATTTAAAACCATGGTTCTCTGTCAGACGTATTACATATAACTGTGTTCCAAAATCAGCCATTTCTAGTGAACGTGGTAAATATTGTCCTCCATTTAAAATGGACAAGGTGCATGGAAAGGGACGGGGAAGTGGAAGTGATGGTAATGGTGCATGCAGAGGCCGAGGCCGTGGGCAAGCTGAAATTGTGCCGCAGCAAACACCCACATCTTGTCGCCTGACCTTCCTGTGCCAATTGCTAGGGGACCGCAGCAGACCACTACTGAACCCAGAGCAATGTCAAAAGGTTGTTGGTTGGATAGCAGATAATGAATCTAGTCACTTTGCCACCACCATTACCACCCTGTCTTCCACACGGTCAAGTCTCAGTAGCCGTAAGTCTGGACCGCATATTCCTCACTCTGATCCTCCTTCCTCCCACCATGCCGAGTGCCTTCAGACACCTGATCTCACATATGGACACTCAGAAGAGCTGTTCAATTTTACATTTGTAGATTCAGGCCTCTTGCCCAGCCAGCTTCAAGCGAGTCAAGAGGAGAACGCGTGTATCGATGACCAAATATTAGAGTAGCCACAGTCACATGAAGGCAAGGGTGGGAAAATGCAATTACTGTCGCAAGAGGTGGATGATGATGATGATGATGAGACACAATTGCCAGAAAGTCAGGAGGAGGACCAAGGAGCAGAAGTGGAACACGAGGTGGTGGATGGTATGGTAACTGACCCAACCTGGCAGGGGGACATGCGGAGCGAGGACAGCAGCACACAGGGGGAGGGAGGCAGAGCACCCCAACAGGCAGGAAGAAGCAGTGTGGTGGCCGCAGACAGAAGGCAGGCAACCGTTCCCCGTAACACCAACACGAAGGAAGTTTCCAGTACAACTGTTAGGTCTTCCTGAGTCTGGTTGTTTTTTAAAGACTCTGCAGATAACCCCTAAAAGGCCATTTGCACCACCTACCAGACCAGCATCAGCAGGGATAGCAAAACAAGCAGCCTGACCACCACCAGCATGATCAGGCACATGGCAGCAAAGCACCCTACTAAGTGGGCCAAACTCCAGGGTCCTGAAACAGTGTTTGTGGGTGATACCATTGCTTCTTCCGCTGTTGTGACTACATGCCAATCACCTGTCCATGGCGCATGCAAAGATGTCGCCCACCCTGCACGTCACGTGTCTTTGCTTACTCTCAACTAGCACCATCAGCAAGCACGTCTACGTACTTTTCCCAGCGCAGTGCTCCGTTGTCCCTACCTCAGTCCTTGGAATGCAAGCGCAAAAACGCAGCCAACGACCCACAGGCCACACTATTACATTTACACATTTAGTGACTGCTTGTGCTCGAAATGTTGCGTTTTAGGCTCTTGGAGACTGAAGTTTTCTGCAACCTGATGGCGGCGGCCGTCCTTCGGAACTCGGTCCCCAGCCGCCGCTATTTCTTCCGGTGTGCCGTCTCCGCATTACACAAGCACGTGTCCCACAATATTAGCCGTGCCCTCAACAACGCAGTTACTGGGAAAGTCCACATAACCACAGACACGTGGACAAGTGCTTGTGGGCAGTGATGGTACATCTCACTGATGGCACACTGGGCTAATATAGTGGAAGCCGGGATCCAGTCGGACCTTCGGACAGAACACATTCTCCCGACGCCTAGGATTGCGGGCCCTGAGTCAATCAGATTTGCCCCCACATTCTACAGTTCCTGCACCTCCTCCTCTTTAGCCTCCATCTCTGAAATGACCACATAATTCGCAAGCTGGAAGCACTGCAGCACTGCCTCGGCCAAGCGGCAACAAGCTGTGCCGAAGCTTATATGATTAGGTAACAAACCGAACACCGCTGAAGAGTTGTGGAAAGCTCTGAAAGAGCAGACAGATCTGTGGCTGACACCGCTGAACCTACAGGCAGGCATGGTCGTGTGTGACAATGGCCGGAACCTGGTGGTGGCTCTGAAGCGAGGCGAGCTCACATACGTACCATGCCTGGCCCATGTGCTTAACATCGTGGTTCAGTGGTTTCTCAAAACCTACCCAGATCTGGCGCATCTGCTTGTCAAAGTACGCCTCATGTGTGTCCATTTTAGAAGGTCAACTACAGCTTCTGCCGCCCTTGCCGTGCTTCAACAGTGTTTGCAGCTTCCTGCTCATCGACTGGTGTGCAATGTCCCAACACATTGGAACTCTACACTGCAGATATCGGGAAGGATTTGTGAGCAGAAGAGGGCAGTTGTTGACTACCAGCATCAACACGGCCGTCGGTATTCAGGTCAGACTCCACACATAAGACCGCAGGAGTGGACATGGATGTCAGACATCTGTACAATACTCCAAAACTTTGAGGAGTCGACCAAGATGGTGAGCGGCGATGACACCATAATTAGCATCACCATCCCGCTTCTCTGTCTTCTGAAACGCTCTCTGCTCACAATTAAAGAGGAAGCATTGTAGGCGGAGCACGATGAGATGGAGCAAGGAACCGTACAGGGTGATTACACACAGCCCAACCTCATCTCATCCCAACATGGAATGGGTGACAATGAGGAAGAGGAGGAGGATGAAGAACAGAAGCTAGTTTCATGCGCTATAGAGGGTACTACCCGCACAACTGTCATACCGTCTGTTTAGCATGGATTGCCTGAGGACAGGGAGGAGGAGGAAGATGAGGAGGAGAGCATGGTCAGTTGTCCTCTTGGTGAGGACACAGAAGTTTTGTTTCTTTGCAGTCTGGCACACACTTCTGAGTTTATGTTACACTGCCTTTCCCGCGACCCTTTCTTTGTCCAAATTTTGGGTTGCAGTCATTACTGGTTGGTGACTCTTCTAAACCCACACTACAAGGAGAACTTTTTGTATCTTATTCCCTTGCCGGACAAGCCTAATAAAATGGGGCAGTATGAGAAGGCCCTTGTTGCTGAATTATTAAAAAAATTCCCATCTGAAAACACTGGCAGCAGAGGTCACAGTTTTTTGGACAACCCAAGAGTACAGGCGAGAGACACAAATGCAATCCAGCAGAGGCAGGGGAACACTGTCAAAGTTCTGGGACAGTTTTCTCTGACTCTCTCATTGCACAGGCCCTGAGGCGCGGGGTTCTCTCACAACAAGGAGGGAAAGTTTAGGAAGGTGCTGAGGGAGTACCTTGCTGACCATACCAACATCCTCTGTGATTCCTCTGTGCCTTATAATTATTGGGTATTCAAGCTGGACACGTGGCATGAACTGGCTCTCTACGCCTTGGAGGTCCTGGCCTTCCCTGCCGCTCGCGTTTTATCAGAGCGGGTTTTTAGTGCCGCTGGTGGAATTTTAACTGATAGGCGCATCCGCCTGGCAACTGAAAATGCTGACAGGCTGACTCTTATAAAAATGAACAAGGGCTAGAATGGGCCGGACTTCTCAAAACCACCTAATGATAGCAGCATAGCATAAACTCAAATACAGTGTCTTTTTTTTGGGAGGTCTAATTGTATTCGCATGCACACCCACTTCTTCACACCCAGACATGGGTATACACTTCCTGATTTTGTCTATTTGCTCTTGTCCTCCTCCTTCTCCTCATTCCCATCCTCAACCACCATATCACCGCAATATGTACCATATCTCCATATCTCCATATCTCTTGCAAGGGGCATTAGATCTACTCCAAATTTTTGGAATTCACTGCATAGGCAAACAGCATGGGAGATCCACTTCCTAATAATGGGAACATTGTTTTCAGAAGGCCCTCCGACCTCTACGTCCCTTGCAAGGGGCATTGGAGTTCCTCCAAATTTTTGGCAGCCGTTGCAGTCATTGCATAAGCAATAGCAGTATGGGAGACCTACTCCTTTCTAATGGGAACATGTCGTTATTGTGGCACAGCTCTATGCGTCCGTAAATTGTTATTGGGGTATTTCCTAAATTTTGGCAGCCGTTGGACTCACTGCATACCCTATAACTGTATAGCAGACCCGCTCCTTTCTAATGGGAACATGTCGTTACTGTGGCCCAGCTCTATGTGTCTTTAAATTGGTAATGGGGTTTTTCCTAAATTTTGGCAGCCATTGGACTCACTGCATACCCTATAACTGTATAACAGACCCTCTCCTTTCTAATTGGAACATGTTGTTACTGTGGCCCAGTTCTATGTGTCTTTAAATTGTTAGTGGGGTTTTTTCTTAACTTTGGCAGCCCTTGGAGTCACTGCATGGGCAATATCACTATAGGAAACCTACTCCTTTATAACGGGAACATTTTTTTTACTGAGGCCCTGCGCTATGTCTCTTCAAAGGGGAATAGGGGGGCGTCCAAATTTCACTGCATACCCAATACCATTATAGGAGACCCACTCTTAAGCAATGGGAACAACAAAGCAGAGCCGACTGCTGGCCCTTTAAGAATAGTTAGGGCCACCTGATGGCCCTTTAAAAATAGTCTTTGTGACTTTCAGAGTCCCTCCTTCATAAATGAAACAGGATGTGTCTGATGATATCTCACACACTACATGGCAAGATAAGGTTGTAAAATGTTAAATTGACATTTCCCAGTGACTGCATTTGTCTTGGTTGAAAGCAATTCAAAAGTTCAAAAATGCATCAAAAACACTACATGTGATCATAGCCCAAGTCGTGGAGGAGTATTTTTGTTTTTGTATATTTATTTTGCCTTATATACAAGTCATTACCCTGGAAAGGATGTTCCGTAACATTTTTGCCAAGAAAATCCATTTTGGTTTTTGTTTTTGTATGTTTTATTGTGAGTCCGTAAAGTGGCTAATACTCTGACAATGCTGTTCATAGCAGTGACCTAGGAGTCAGAGATGCTTTCAGGGGTATTCCCCATTCTGTTTCTATGTAATTTGAGCACCATTCCCATCGATTTGGGCAATTTTTAGGCCCTCTGCAAACCGCCGGGGGAAGGGGGGGGGGGGCAGACAAATGCTTGAGTTTCCCATAGACTTACATTGGGCTCGTTATTCGGACCGAGCACTTGAGCATTCTAATTTGCTCGACCCGAGCAACGGGTACCCGAGCATTTTAGTGCTCGCTCATCACTAATCAGCACCAATTAGCATACAAAATAATCATTAAGACATTCTCTGCACATTACATCAAATATTCTTTAATTACAACTCATCTTAGATGGTACTTTATACCTGATCCAATATATGTATCCTACTTGTTCAAAATTGTGCTGGCGATGATATGGCAACATGGGCACTGTGCTTCACATTCTCTTAGAGTTCCCAAAATACAACCCCTCTGGGGGGCTCCCAACCACATTTTAAACTACCTAGTTGAAACCAAAATGACACTCAATACTGAAACTGCCATTCTGCCTATATGACGTACAAATTTTTAACTAGACATCAACTGATTTCAAGGAAACTCGTTCCTACCAGACTTTGGAAACAAACAAGTCTTCCATACATGAATTAATATTCCATTTAAAAAAACACTTTCAGCAATGTTTTTTTTCAAATTCTGTCTATGTATGTATTATAGTGTAGGTGCATTAATATACTTTTCGATTGTTGTCTTTCCTGGCTTCGAGTTCTCTTCCAGGTCAGGTGAGCGCTTCTCTTATTTGATTGCTCATACAGGGATTGTTGAAAGCATATGGAGCTTTAGAACGACGCTCAATTATATTGAGAACGTAACTTCTAGTTTACACATAAACCCTTGTGTGATTGGGCCAGTCTAATTCTAATTAAGTAGACGGATCTTATGCACCATTGATAGGTTTTGTGCTTGCTCCATTTGGCCTCCCACTAGGTCCAAAGCAATAAAATTCGAAGAAGAATGAGGCACCAAAGAATAATCCTTGTATAAAAACTTGACTTTTATTTTACAGGATTAAAAAATATAACAATGATAGGAAGACAAGGACTTGGAATTATAGTCTGAGTTCAAGTGATGTTTTTGGCAAAGGAAACTTGGGAAGAAGGTGCTAGGAAAGCATATTAATGCACCTGCACTGCACTACATTAAATAGATAGTCAGACAGGATTGGGAAAAAAATTGTTGGGAGTGCTTTAATGAATACTATGTGCCCATACAAACAAATGCTAGCTCTTCAACAACACTCATTTCCCATGTTCTGTGGAACATGGAACCTACGGCTGAAGGGTCCTTTCTACTTTGGCAGTAATAAAAAAAAAAAAAAATTCTTTCTTTTTATTCCTTGATTTTCTGTATTCTTGTTAGTAATAACTTTTTTTAAAGACATACTGTATATACTGACTCAGCGTTTCACACAACTTAATTGGCTACTCCTATATAATCAGTTTTCTGTAACAACAAAACTACATTGTAGATTTTACAAGCTTGACAAGTCTCTATTCAACCAAAGTCATCTTTCCATTCCTGGATACTTAAGTGACTTGTATTTTGTAAGTATACCTACTTATAAAATGTAACAAATATTTTAAATTAAATAAGAAATATCTAATGTCTAAATTCCAGTACTAGGGACCATTGACCTGCTCTTAGTCCTAAGTGTTACGCATATGCACTGGCTTGGTAGGGCTTCATCACCTTCTTCATGGTCGCTTGTCATGACACAGCTGCTGGGTGACCAGGACCAGGGGCTCCTACTCTGTCCCTAACACTAGGGGGTGCCCTACCTTGCCCTATTCCCCATGATACCTCTGAAAGTGAGGATGCCGGGTCCTCCACCCTCGCCCTAACTCCTGAGTAAGCCCACCATCTGTTCATTCCTCCCACTCAGAGAAGGGGGCGCTACTGTGCACCATAGTATACCAACCTGACAAATAGGGTTACACAGACAGGGGTAAAGGAAATCTCCAGGCACACAAAATATTCACTTACATATAACAGAGGAAAGCACCGGGTATGAAGGTAGGGGAATAAACCAAAAATGGAGAAGGATAAGGAATTACCACGCGTACAAAACAGACTACAGTCACAAATAATTCCTTCAACACTCCTTCTCATAAGAACTCCTCTCCCTCTGTTAGCCATGCAGGAAAAGCTAGCTCTGACAAGGATTTTTATCAGAGCCCAGATTATAAAGGGTAAAGGAGTGGCTAACCAAGCTCAGCTGTGAGCACAGGGATTTCCAACATGGCCGCTTAACCCCTGTTCTCCCGGAAGAAATACACACATTTAAAATGACGGAGAAGTGCTTCTTCTTGAAGCTAGAGTAGGAGCCATCTGATGCTGAAGTCTTCTGGCTCCAAAATGTTGTGGTAACCCCGTGACACCACTGCTCTCTGCTGTGCTCCATGCCGGGTTTTGCACATGGCGCAAAGGCCCACCAAGACACACAACCTGTATTTTGGTATTAAGACTCTTAGTTTTCTGGTGTCCTGTCTCCCTGTGGTCTCAAGTGCTTCTAGCATTTGCTCCATACTTGCTTTCTAGCATTCAGTCTGCCTGCAGTTTCCAGTGCATCTAATTCTTGTTAACTTCTTGCCTGACCTGCCTGCTGCATCAACGTCTGGGATCCGTGTGCCTACCCAGACCTGGGCTTAGAGGATCCACATCACAAAGTGAACCCTATAAAACCAAGATCCAGATGCTATTGTGGTGCATCAATATAATATTATGGTTAGGTTGGTAACATAGTGGCCTTATCCAAATCAATCTCAAAAGAGCCTTTCTGGTAACTGGTCTTAAGCCTGAATGGCTGAAGCTAAATCATGTTCACCAACATCTCTCTGAAGTAAACATTGGGATTATGCTGACTGAATTCCCAACAAAGGCTGTGGGCTTAGTGAACAGTCTACTCTAAATTCAGATTGTTAGAAATGACTGCAGGGCAGAGGTAAGGAAAAAAGTCTAACACAACTTTCAAAACCATTTTTCTGTAATCCAGCAGTCAATGCCCTTTGGCACTTTTTGTATCAATGATTAAACTATTTATCCTGTAAAGCAAAGAGCGCTGCCAATGATACAAGATAGAAAATAATGCTTGGTTTAGAATGTAGAAGTCCATTGATAGGTATATACAGTACATTAGGTGTAGGAAAGGGTTGATGGATGACTTGGCGATTTTGTTTTGTTGGCAGAACAACAGTGTATAAATGGAGTTAAAGGGGAAATTATTAATAAATGGAAGAAATTCCCCTCTTCGGGACACTCACTTTCGAGGATTTGGCACATCTACTGTATATATTACTTGGACATCCAGTTAATTTACATTAACCCTATGTGATACCTAATTTCTCTTGTGCAATGGCAGAAAAAATTAATACTTTCCTCATGCTTACGGCACAGATCACAGCTGATCAGACAAGACCAAAGAGTGGGAAAAGCTGCTATCTTTCTGCAAACTCTGCAAAATATTTCATCATAGGATTTTTAGAACTTAAAGTGATTTTAAAAATCAGACATCCTCTTCAATATTTACCGGGAACCTGTCAATCGATTCATACTGCCCAAATCAAGGGCCTGGCCTGCCTTCACGATTGTAGCTAGGCAAGGTTATTCTCTGAAACGCTCTGGCATTTCAGTGAAAACATAGTTTTAGGATCTGGCTGGGACCATGGGGAGGAATGAGACTAGTCCAGCATGACCCACTGTTGTGGTTGATTGACAGGTCTCTACCATGTGTGTATATCTGCCGATTCAGATCAGTTCATTCCCTTCCTTTGTTCTACTGCTGTTTTTTTTTTCAAGCTATGTTTTTTTGCTTCAGATAAAAACTTAAGTAGATTGAATTGTGCAGCCAGGCCAGACCCATGATTTGGGCAGCATTAACTCAGTGACAGATTTCTTTTAACCCTAGAACGCATGACCATAAAAATCTACTTTTTCACATACCTGGGGCCTTTTAGGCCCGTGTGCAAATAACATGGAATAACTCAAACAAAAATGACAAACAACTATATACCTGAGGAATACCTAGAGTTTCAAAATTCTAACTAAAATAATCTTGCAGAAAATAGAAAACAATTAACAGGGCGGGCCTGCGAGGCCCCAGGTATGCGTTCTAGGGTTAAGTGACCCCATAGACCTATAGATATATTATAAAACACCTAAATAATATAATTGGAGTAAATTTGATAGTATTTTAGTATATCGGGACTTATTCTCAATATTATTCTTAAAACAAACCATGTCACCTTAAATTTCTTGATATATACTGTATATTCAATAAGATTCAGCCATTTAACAGAAAAAAATGTTAAAAAATCTACAGCAATAAATGGGTCATTTCAGTAGACAAAGCCATCAATATAATAGATTTTATATAAAGAAAAAAATAATCTAATATATTGTCTAGGCTGTAGAATTCATTGCCGGTAATAAATTGCCAGTATGTGAGTTTGCAAGCTTGCACAACTGACATATGTCTTTTTAGAGCAGGTAATACGTATTCTAGTCACAGACTTTCTTAGAAGTTGATTTAATATCAGCAGAAGAGTTGAAGCCAAGGACAGGTGGATCTCATATCTCCAACTCCTTCAGGACAATTTAGAAGTTTTTCTAAGCTTTGATGAAACATGTCTAATCCTGAAGTAAAGAGAAACTCGGGAGAGCAAAAATATATTATGCACATGCTGTTAAATATGTCTTCAAGGACTGTTTTGTAGCTTGTACTACAGATAAAGCTTCTTAACTGCAAATCTAAGTTTATATTTCAATCATTTATAGCTAGATAACAAAGTAAAAGATATGTTAAAATTCGGCATTACAACATAAAAAATATGGAATCCACGGACAACTGCTATGGGTTCAGCATTCTCTTGCACCTTCAAAATGTTATAGATTGTCAAATCTGGTGATTACCAAGAACTGGATACCTAATGTGCATGGAAGGCTGAAAAACTGAGCTTTGGTATGGGGCAGGAGTTAAAAAAAAACACATTTTAAATTATAGTACTTAGAGTTACCACTTCACCTCAAAGGTGCCCTACTATAAAATGGCATCCAGTCCTCGATTCATCAAGACCGGCTGTTGTGATGAAGGGTTGCAATGGAGTCAGATAAAGTAATATAGCTTGATAAAGTAATGTAGCAATGGGCTATCATACAGGGCAAATCATGAGCATCTGAGTAAAGACAAATGCATCAGGGAGAGAACTAAAGTAAGATAGATGCATGAATAAAGTAGCAGTGCAGCTTACCCATATGCACACCTTCTCCTGGAATGTCGCAAGCCTCGTTTTAGGGCAAGTCTTCGTCAGGAGGTGGCGTCAGACCAGCAGAAGGAATAGGACATCCTTCGAAAATTAATATTAACAAAAAAGGATGACTTATCCAGAGGGGTCTTAGAATCCAAGTTTCCAACTGAAGACAAAACAGTTTACCAGCCAACGGGAAGATAATAGTTCTTTTAAATTTCTGGAGTTTTTAATTGATCTTAGCGAAAAATTCATTTCGTTAGAAAGTTGGAGCAAAAAAAAAATAGATGACCTATTAGCTCAGCTTAACAAAATAGTCATGCCTAACAGTGTAGTCAGCTTTAACCAACAAATGGATAAACAATTTGATAAGTGGGAGAAAGAAATACGTGATGGTAAAGTTAAAAAACTTTCTCGTGACATGGATGATTTCCAACAAACATATTTATCACTGGCATAGAACCAGAACTAATACACTTTGTAGCCGTTCATCATCTGTGACTTCTAAATCATCATTTGACTAAGAATCAAACACATCTAAACTAGTGATGAGCAAGTGTGCTCATTTAACCCTTTAACCGAGCATGCTCTGAGTATGTTCGGCGTGCTCGTATATTGTGTTCGAGTCCCTGCGTCTGCATGATTTACAGCTGTAAGACAGCCTCAACACATGCAGGGATTGCCTGTTTGTTAGGAAATCCTCACAAGTGTTGAGGCTGTCTAACAGTCATAAATAATGCAGACGTAGAGACTGGAACATAATATACGAGCACGACGAAGATACTCAGTAAGCACCTGAGCATGCTCTGTTAAAGGGTTAAACAATCATGCTCGCTGATCACTAATCTCAACATGTTACAGCGGCACAATTTGGGAAAACACAAAATGTAATTTGGATTCTAAACTATCCTCCAATAAGCGGAATTATGATGTTTATTCTAAAAAAATTTGTAGACATGTACATGTGTTGTTTCCTGAAACTACAGGAAGTTTGAATCTAAAAAAAGCTCTAGTGACCTGTGTGATAATTGCAATAGTTCTATTTTTTATTTGTAATACATATTATTATATGTAGAAGAAAAAAACTGACAAAAATTATTAACAATGTAACAATGATAAAAGAAAAATCTGATTTAAACAATAGGTCATTTTCTGATGATAGCTTCAATTTAAATGTTCATCTTTAGAATTCCTTTCCAAATAAAGGATGTACATATACAGTTTTCCACCAAGAGTTTTTACTCCTGGATGTAAACTTCTAGAGTAAAACCGATAGTTTCCACTTCTGCTCATGAATGTAAATCTCTAGATTTCTACCAAAAGTTCCCATCCTTGTTCAAGAATATATGCCTCAAGAGTTCCTCTGCCAGATAAGGAATGTACATTTACAGATTGTCACCCTCACCAACCGTTTTCACTCATGCTTAAAGGGGCTGACTACTTTCTTTTGTTAATGCAGCTTTCCTCACTAACTGACCAGCGCTTCTGTCCATACAATGGCTACTGGTGGAGGAGGAACGCATGACCAGACCCGTCCATCAGCCTCCTCCAATTATAAATTACCTTACATAGGAAAGCTGTTTCTCTATTGGAGGAGGTTGATGGAGTCTGGTCACCTGCTCTTCCACCAGCAGTCATTGTATGGAGAAAAGTGCTGTGCATTTTGTAAGGAAAGCAGCACTAAGAAGATAAAGTGGCCAACCCCATTAATGATGTACATTTCTAGAGCATCCCCCCTATATTCCTCTCCCGGATATGTTTTGCAATCTATTGCTTGCCAGCAAGAGTTTCAGCTCCTGCTCAATGATCTAAATCTCTGTAGCACTACCAAAAGATTCGATCCTTGCTGAAGGAGGAACATCTGAAAAGTGCCAACAATATCTCTGAAGTGCCACAGCTCCTCAGGACATATTGTGCATTGCTTAAAACTTAATTATATTGTACTTCCCGCTCTACTACGCTCTCCCCTTTCGGGAATATTTTCATACAATTTATAATTTCTTTTTCATCTTCCCAGGTGGTATGCAGCTTTTGTCACTTTACAGCTTGCACAACTCATTCCTCAATGTGTTAAGGGGAAAAAGAAAAATTGCTATGCTTTCTTTATAGTAACATTTGCATTGTACAATGTAAAACAAGTTACGTTTATGACCACTGATCTTTGAAGAAGAGTTAGCAACAGACAGATTCTACGGTTTATGAAAATTGAGTTCTATTTTTTAACTTAACTCTTAAAGTTAACTCGACACCACGTCTATAACATCTAGGAGGCTGAATTCTCTATTTCTAGTAACCAAACCACTCGATGAGGAATTGAAAATTTCTTACTAGAGCTGATTGAATCTACAAAGATTCTAATTTGACAAATTACGCAGGCATTGCAAGAAATTCAATTTGCATAGAAAATTATTCAATGCAAATTAAATGTTCATTATTATGCTTTGGGGTGCTTCCACACCCAAAAGCTAATAAATTTAGGATGTAAAAAAATATATAATGCTTACCTTCTTGCTCATTTGTCCAGTATACCCTGCCTCCCACAATCAAGTCCTACTCTTCTTTCAGCATCACCATGTATCTTCTTCAGTCGATTTCACTGTGGGCGGTAGCTTCTGGGATGGCACACAAGGCCAACAAAGGTCTATTCAGCCCGTAGGTGGCAACAGGACAGGTGAGTGGTAATGTGAGTATGATATTTTTTTAAAATATTTTACCGCCCTATATAGTTCAGCAAAAATGATGGCAAATACGAATTTTTGAAAAAAAAAAATCAAAAATAATTCAATTCTACTTCAATAAATTAGCTTATCTGTATTTCTCACACAATACGCTACTGTTATACTGACACTATCTAGAGATGAGAAAATCGATTTAACGAGAATTAAATTCACCTTGAATTTGATAAAAGAAAACTTAATTAATCAGAATCTAATTTTTTTGCGATTCAGCTTGAATGAATCCTATTTCTAGCTGCAATTATGCTGTATTGTGGAAGACTGGGAAGAGATTAAAATATGTTATACTCATCTCTCTTTGGCTCTCTTGTACCTTTCCTGTCACCGCCATTGGCTCTTCTATCTTCTTTAGTCCATCTTCAATCTTTTTTCTGGCTGTGTCTTCCATACATTAGGCCCTGCACTGTCACACAGGGCACAATGCACATAAGTGCATTGCATCCCATGTGAAGTCATTAAGGGCAGGATAAGTCAATAATGTGCAGTGGGCAGGAAAATAGAAGAAAGGAGAAAGAAGATAAAAGAAGTAGAGGAACAGATACTGGGAAGGGGGAAGATGAGGAGAAATAAGTATAATAATTTTTTTAACCCCATCTTAGTCGCTTCAATTTGTATCCAATTTATTTAATCCTAAAAGCGTTTTCACTCTGAATTAAGTGAATCCGTCCGAATCCTATTTCAGGAAATTCTAACACTCTCGGGCGATTTTGTGTTTTTCATTTTCGTTTTTTGCTTCCCTTTTTTTAATTTTCCGTCAATATGGCCATATATGGATTGGACAAGTTGTACTTTTGAATGACACCATTGATTTTACCACACTATGTGTTCGCCTCCAGTAGGCGTGCAAGCCCATAAATGATGTATGGCAGAGGACACATTCGCTCAGCCGGCACCATTATAGACTATTAGTGTTGAGCGAACATGCTCGACACTGCTCGGTACTCGCCCGAGCATCACGCTACTCGGGATGTTCGGCGAGCACCGAGCATTTCCGGGTTACTAGGGCGGGAGCTCAGGTCTCCACCCTGCATGTTTGGCGCTCTTTACAGAGCCAATGAACATGCAGGGATTGCCAGCCAGTCACTGTAATGCTGCAGCCATGTTGGTTGTGGGCATTACAGTGATTGGCTGGCCGCACAGCGTCACCTCGAGTATTTAAAACGGGGCGCCGCCATCTTGGACACAGTCGCTCCGGATTAGACAATGTAGGGACAGCGCTGCTGATTTAGGGAGAGATATAAACTGCGAAATAGTTAGTGTAGGGTCTGTAAAGGCTGCCAGAACAAACAAACAGTCCTTTTCAGGACTAATATCCATCCCAGATACCAGGCAGGCAGGCTGTATAGGAGACACAGTGGTTATACCAGCAAACGCTGCATTACAGTCCTGTGTGCTCCTGTTGTTGAAATTGCTGGACTTAGCACCAGGTGTCGGGGGCCAGGAAAAATCCTTTTTTTTTCATCTAAATCCTCCTTTTTTTTTCCTCCTTCACACTGTACAAATACCCGTCTTATTAACCTTTTGGTGTGTCCCTGTCCCCCCCAAAAAAAAGCGTGTCTCTGATTTTTCAGACACAAATATAACTGTAGAAAATAGTCTGGTGTAGGCTAGAGAAACAGAAGTGTTGT
This sequence comes from Phyllobates terribilis, assembly GCF_046119375.1. NCBI lineage: Eukaryota > Metazoa > Chordata > Amphibia > Anura > Dendrobatidae > Phyllobates > Phyllobates terribilis. The sequence continues at coordinate 369,226,186 of NW_027362767.1, forward strand.
TTTGCACTTCCACAGTTCAAACCTCTGTATTATCCATTTTGGGCCATTTGTATCGAAAAAAAAAACAGTTTGAGTGTGTCGCTCACTGTTCAGCCGCAAATATCTCTATTTAAAAAAGTGTGGTATACCCCAGTAAACAAAAACTGTGGTTTTGCCATCCCACGGGAAAAAAATCTCTATTATTCAGGTTTTGGTAGTTTTTTCCGTAAAGAAAAACAGTAGTGTCTCCTGACTGTTGTGACACAAAAATATATCTGTTGAAAATAGTCTTGTGTAGGCCCGACATCCCAGTGTGGTTTCGCAGTTCCACGGGTCAAATCGCTGTACTATCCAGTTTTGGGCCTTTGGTATCTAAAAAAAAAAGCAATTTGAGTGTGTCACTCACTGTTCAGTCGCAAATATCTCTATTTAAAAAAGTGTGGTATACCCCAGTAAACAATAACTGTGGTTTTGCCATCCCACGGTAAAAAATCTCTATTATTCAGGTTTTGGTAGTTTTTTCCGTAAAGAAAAACAGTAGTGTCTCCTGACTGTTGTGATACAAAAATATATCTGTTGAAAATAGTCTTGAGTAGGCCCGACATCCCAGTGTGGTTTCGCAGTTACACGGGTCAAATCGCTGTACTATCCAGTTTTGGGCCTTTGGTATCTAAAAAAAAAGCAGTTTGAGTGTGTTGCTCACTGTTCAGCCGCAAATATCTCTATATAAAAAAGTGTGGTATACCCCAGTAAACAATAACTGTGGTTTTCCTCTTCCACGGTTCTAATCTACTCTTTATTACCCTTTTTCCATTGATAGTGCAAGTGTAAGCTATTTTACTTCATTTACATTGGGCAAGGCGCGTGGCAAGGGACATGGAAGTGGACGTTCTGATGATGGTTCGTGCAGAGGACGGGGCCGTGTCCAAGGTGAAAATGTGCCACAACCAACAGCCACATCTTCTCGCTCCCACTTCTTGACCGAATTACTAGGGAAGCACAGAACAACACCAGAATTGAGAACTGATCAGTGTGAACAGGTTATTAATTGGATAGCAGATAATACTTCCAGTTACCTGGGCACCACCACCTCCGGTCTGTCTTCCACACGGTCAACTCTTAGTAGCCGTGAGTCTCGACCGCATACTCCTCCTCACCCTGATGCTCCTTCCTCCCACCATGCCGAGTGTCGTCAGACAGCAAGTGATCCCACACTTGGACTCTCTGAAGAGCTGTTCACTGGTCCATTTCCATATTTGGGCACCTCGCCTGATACGCTTGAAGTGGTGGAAGAGGAGATCCCATGTTGCGATGCCCAAATATTTGAACAGCCACGGCCACAGGAAGTCGACGTTAGCAATCTGTCACAAGAGGTGGACGATGACGAGACACAATTGCCAGGAAGTGAGGAGGAGGATAGTGGTGCGCAAGTGGAAGAGGAGGAGGTGGTGGATGATCTAATAACTGACCCAACGTGGAAGGAGGACATGCAGAGTGAGGCCAGCAGCACACAGGGGGAGGGAGGCAGAGTACCCCAACAGGCAGGAAGAAGCAGTGTGGTGGCCGCAGACAGAAGGCAGGCAACCGTTCCCCGTAACACCAACACGAGGGACGTTGCCAGTACAAGCGGTAGGTCTTCCAGAGTCTGGAATTTTTTTAAAGACTCTGCTGATAACCCCATAAAGGCCATATGTTCCACCTGCCATGCCAGCATCAGCAGGGGTGACAAAACTACCAGCCTGACCACCAACAGCATGATCAGGCACATGGCAGCAAAGCACCCGACTTTGTGGGGCGACACCCAGGGTCCACGACCAGTGTCAGCGGGTGTCACCACTGCTTCTTCCACTGTTGTGCATGCAATAGAACCCCCTGTTGTGTGTGCAAGGCAATCCCCTGTCCATACTGCCTGTAAAGATGCCCCGTCCTCTCAGTTTTCACTTGTTATGGCAGTTTCTCAAGAAACAGCATCAACGTTCATGTCCACGTCCCACCGCAGCGTTCAATTGTCCATATCCCAGTCCTTTGAACAAAAGCGGAAATTCGCAGCTAAAGCCCCACAGGCCACAGTCCTAAATTCGCACATTTCACGACTGCTTGCATTGGAAATGCTGCCTTTTAGGCTGGTGGAGACGGAATCCTTCCGCAATCTTATGGCGGTGGCCGTCCCTCGGTACTCGGTCCCCAGCCGACACTATTTTGCCCGGTGTGCCATCCCCGCACTACACAAGCACGTGTTCCAAAGCATCTGCCGTGCCCTCAACAACGCAGTTACTGGAAGAGTCCACCTGACAACGGACACGTGGACAAGTGCTTGTGGCCAGGGACGGTACATCTCTCTGACGGCACACTGGGTAAACATAGTGGAAGCCGGGACCCAGTCGGACCTTGGGACGGAACACATCCTCCCCACACCGAGGATTGCGGGCCCTATGTCAGTCAGAGTTGCCCCCACAATGTACAGCTCCTGCGCATCCTCCTCCTCCTCATGTTCAGCCTCCATCTCAGATATCACCACATCAGTTACAAGCTGGAAGCATTGCAGTACTGCCTCCGTCAAGCGGCAACAAGCTGTGCTGAAACTCATAAGCTTAGGTGATAAACCTCACACTGCTTGTGAGTTGTGGACAGCTGTGAAAGAGCAGGCAGATCTGTGGCTGAGACCACTGAACCTAAATCCCGGCATGGTCGTGTGTGACAATGGCCGTAACCTGGTGGCAGCTATGAGGCGAGGTGAGATCACACACCTACCATGCCTGGCTCATGTGCTTAACTCGTGGTTCAGCGGTTTCTTAAATCGTACCCCGAGTTGCCAGATCTGCTCGTGAAAGTACGCCGTCTGTCAGCTCATTTTCGCAAGTCGGCTACAGCTTCCACCGCCCTTGCTGTGTTGCAGCAGCGTTTGCAGCTTCCGGCACACCGACTGGTGTTTGATGTCCCCACACATTGGAACTCTACCCTCCACATGTTGCAAAGGATTTGTGAGCAGAAGAGAGCAGTTGTGGAGTACCAGCTGCAACAAGGCCGTCGATATTCAGGTCAGACTCCACACATAAGACCTCAGGAGTGGACCTGGATGTCTGACATATGTACCATCCTGACAAACTTTGAGGAGGCCACCAAGATGGTGAGTGGCGATGACGCCATCATTAGTGTCAGCATCCCACTTGTCTGTCTTTTGCAACGCTCTCTGCAGAGAATTAAAGAGGAGGCATTGCAGCCAGAGTATGATGAGATGGATCAAGAAGCCGTAGCGGGCGATTACACACAGCCCAGCCTCATCTCATCCCAACATGCATTGGGGGACAATGAGGGAGAGGAGGAGGAGGAGGAGGAGGAAGAACAGGAGCTGCTATCATGCGTTGTAGACGGTAGTACCTGTACAAGTGTCATACCGTCGGTTCAGCGTGGGTGGCCTGAGGACAGGGGGGAGTAGGAAGAGGAGGAGGAGGAGAGCATGGTCAGTCGTCATCTTGGTGAGGACACGGAAATCTTGCCCGTTACCAGTCTGGCACGCATGGATGACTTTATGTTACGCTGCCTTAACCGTGACCCTCGCGTTGTCAATATGTTGGGTGACAGTCATTACTGGTTGGTGACACTTGTAGACCCCCGCTACAAGGAGAACTTTCACTCTCTTATTCCTGAGGTGGAGAGGTCTACAAAAATGGGGCAATAACAGAAGGCCCTTGCTGCAGAACTCTTAAAAAAATTCCCATCTGAACACGCTAGCGGCAGAGGTCACAGTTCGTTGCCCAACCAAGGCGTACAGGCGAGAGAGATGCAACTCCAATCCAGCAGAGGCAGGGGAACACTGTCAACGTTCTGGGACAGTTTTCTGACACCCGCCCAGCTTACAGGCCCTGAGGCGCGGGGTACTCTCAAAAGGAGTGGAAAGTTTCAAAAGATGGTGAGGGAGTACCTTGCCGATCGTACCAGCGTCCTCCGTGATTCCTCTGTGCCTTTTAATTATTGGGTATCCAAGCTGGACACTTGGAATGAACTCGCTCTGTATGCCTTGGAGGTCCTGGCCTGCCCTGCCGCTAGCGTGTTATCGGAGCGTGTTTTTAGTGCCGCTGGGGGAATTATAACTAATAAGCGCACTCGCCTGTCAACTGACAATGCTGACAAGCTGACCCTTATCAAAATGAACAAGGGCTGGATTGGGCCAGACTTCTCATCACCACCAAATGACAGCAGAGTAACATAAAGTCAAATCCACTGTGTTATTTCGGGAGGTGTATTCACATGCACCGCTTCACACCCACACATGGGTATACGCTTCCTCGTTTCGGCTGTTTAATCTTCTTCTCCTTATCCTCAGCCTCCACCACCACTATACCACCAGGGTGCCAGCATTGCATGTTCCTCCGTCCTTATTTTTGGCAGCTTTTGCTTGCAAGGCATAAGCAAATACTATGAGACACCCACTCCCCAATAATGAGACTTATGTTTGTATTATGCTGTACTGCATGGCTCTTGTAAGGGGCATTGCAAGTTGCTCCGTCCTAATTTTTGGCAGCTTTTGCTTGGAAAGCATAAGCAAATACTATGGGACACCCACTCCCCTATAATGGGACTTATGTTTGTAATATGCTGTACTGCATGGCTCTTGTAAGGGGCATTGCAAGTTGCTCCGTCCTAATTTTTGGCAGCTTTTGCTGGGAAAGCATAAGCAAATACTATGGGACACCCACTCCCCAATAATGGGACTTATGTTTGTAATATGCTGTACTGCATGGCTCTTGTAAGGGACATTGCAAGTTGCTCCGTCCTAATTTTTGGCAGCTTTTGCTTGGAAAGCATAAGCAAATACTATGGGACACCCACTCCCCAATAATGGGACTTATATTTGTAATATGCTGTACTGCATGGCTCTTGTAAGGGGCATTGCAAGTTGCTCCGTCCTAATTTTTGGCAGCTTTTGCTGGGAAAGCATAAGCAAATACTATGGGACACCCACTCCCCAATAATGGGACTTATGTTTGTAATATGCTGTACTGCATGGCTCTTGTAAGGGGCACTGCAAGTTGCTCCGTCCTAATTTTTGGCAGCTTTTGCTTGGAAAGCATAAGCAAATACTATGGGACACCCACTCCCCAATAATGGGACTTATGTTTGTAATATGCTGTACTGCATGGCTCTTGTAAGGGGCATTGCAAGTTGCTCCGTCCTAATTTTTGGCAGCTTTTGCTGGGAAAGCATAAGCAAATACTATGGGACACCCACTCCCCAATAATGGGACTTATGTTTGTAATATGCTGTACTGCATGGCTCTTGTAAGGGGCATTGCAAGCTGCTCCGTCCTAATTTTTGGCAGCTTTTGCTGGGAAAGCATAAGCAAATACTATGGGACACCCACTCCCCAATAATGGGACTTATGTTTGTAATATGCTGTACTGCATGGCTTTTGTAAGGGGCATTGCAAGTTGCTCCGTCCTAATTTTTGGCAGCTTTTGCTGGGAAAGCATAAGCAAATACTATGGGACACCCACTCCCCAATAATGGGACTTATGTTTGTAATATGCTGTACTGCATGGCTCTTGTAAGGGGCATTGCAAGTTACTCCGTCCTAATTTTTGGCAGCTTTTGCTGGGAAAGCATAAGCAAACACTATGGGACGCCCACTCCCCAATAATGGGACTTATGTTTGTAATATGCTGTACTGCATGGCTCTTGTAAGGGGCATTGAAAGTTGCTCCGTCCTAATTTTTGGCAGCTTTTGCTGGGAAAGCATAAGCAAATACTATGGGACACCCACTCCCCAATAATGGGACTTATGTTTGTAATATGCTGTACTGCATGGCTCTTGTAAGGGGCATTGAAAGTTGCTCCGTCCTAATTTTTGGCAGCTTTTGCTGGGAAAGCATAAGCAAATACTATGGGACACCCACTCCCCAATAATGGGACTTATGTTTGTAACATGCTGTACTGCATGGCTCTTGTAAGTGGCATTGCAAGTTGCTCAGTCCTAATTTTTGGCAGCTTTTGCTGGGAAAGCATAAGCAAATACTATGGGACACCCACTCCCCAATAATGGGACTCATGTTTGTAATATGCTGTACTGCATGGCTCTTTTAAGGGGCATTGCAAGTTGCTCCGTCCTAATTTTTGGCAGCTTTTACTGGGAAAGCATAAGCAAATACTATGGGACACCCACTCCCCAATAATGGGACTTATGTTTGTAATATGCTGTACTGCATGGCTCTTGTAAGGGGCATTGCAAGTTGCTCCGTCTTAATTTTTGGCAGCTTTTGCTGGGAAAGCATAAGCAAATACTATGGGACACCCACTCCCAAATAATGGGACTTATGTTTGTAATATGCTGTGCTGCATGGCTCTTGTAGGGGGCATTGCAAGTTGCTCCGTCCTAATTTTTGGCAGCTTTTGCTTGGAAAGCATAAGCAAATACTATGGGACACCCACTCCCCAATAATGGGACTTATGTTTGTAATATGCTGTACTGCATGGCTCTTGTAAGGGGCATTGCAAGTTGCTCCGTCCTAATTTTTGGCAGCTTTTGCTGGGAAAGCATAAGCAAATACTATGGGACACCCACTCCCCAATAATGGGACCTATGTTTGTAATATGCTGTACTGCATGGCTCTTGTAAGGGGCATTGCAAGTTGCTCCGTCCTAATTTTTGGCAGCTTTTGCTGGGAAAGCATAAGCAAATACTATGGGACACCCACTCCCCAATAATGGGACTTATGTTTGTAATATGCTGTACTGCATGGCTCTTGTAAGGGGCATTGCAAGTTGCTCCGTCCTATTTTTTGGCAGCTTTTGCTGGGAAAGCACAAGCAAATACTATGGGACACCCACTCCCCAATAATGGGACTTATGTTTGTAATATGCTGTACTGCATGGCTCTTGTAAGGGGCATTGCAAGTTGCTCCGTCCTAATTTTTTTGCAGCTTTTGCTGGGAAAGCATAAGCAAATACTATGGAACACCCACTCCCCAATAATGGGACTCATGTTTGTAATATGCTGTACTGCATGGCTCTTGTAAGTGGCATTGCAAGTTGCTCCATCCTAATTTTTGGCAGCTTTTGCTGGGAAAGCATAAGCAAATACTATGGGACGCCCACTCCCCAATAATGGGACTTATGTTTGTAATATGCTGTACTGCATGGCTCTTGTAAGGGGCATTGCAAGTTGCTCCGTCCTAATTTTTGGCAGCTTTTGCTGGGAAAGCATAAGCAAATACCATGGGACACCCACTCCCCAATAATGGGACTTATGTTTGTAATATGCTGTACTGCATGGCTCTTGTAAGGGGCATTGCAAGTTGCTCTGTCCTAATTTTTGGCAGCTTTTGCTGGGAAAGCATAAGCAAATACTATGGGACACCCACTCCCCAATAATGGGAATTAAGTTTGTAATATGCTGTACTGCATGGCTCTTGTAAGGGGCATTGCAAGTTGCTCTGTCCTAATTTTTGGCAGCTTTTGCTTGGAAAGCATAAGCAAATACCATGGGACACCCACTCCCCAATAATGGGACTTATGTTTGTAATATGCTGTACTGCATGTTACGCGCCCCCTGGGCCGTGTGTACACGTGTGTGGGATACCCGGTGCCGGGTCTCTGGGGTCTGTAGTCTCCGTGGCGGTGACCCGGTCCCGTGGCTCAGGCTGGTCAAACCAGTGGCAGTCTTTCTTAGGTTTTGAGGTTAATTGTCCGACTGCGCCACCCGTGGATTGTAGTCAGGGAGTACCACTGCTGCGAGGCAGACCGCTGAGGCTGGTGTTGTGTGCGCAGCATAGAATGGGATAACTTCCTCGGGAGGAGTATAGCCTCAGGGCAGTGAGTGTGGATGATGGGGGTGATGGTGCACGAGCGCAGCAGGAATGACTCAGAGTCTTTGCAGTGCAGTTCAGGGTCTTTACTGATGATTATAAGGTAGACCCTCCCGTGAGTACTGGCTAGCATAAGAGGCCTGGTCAGTCTGTGAGCAAGCAGGAGTTCCCCTGGCCAGGTGGAATTGTAGGCCTCCCCTTCTGTCTGCACTCTTCTTGGCTACCTTGCTGTAAGCGGGTAGAAGTAGCCCACGTCCCTGAGTGTACCGTGTAGTGCTCACCCGTATGGCTTGTGACTGGGGGCCTTCTGTTAGCCTCCGCTCCATGACGGCGGTGATGGTCCCTTGCTTGTGACTGAGCCTCCGGGCTTCTATGGCCAGAGGACCTGAAATCCCCTGCCGGCTGGTTTCTGCTGCTGGATATATAAGTCCTCACAGCTTTGGACTCCTGTGTCCGGTTCCTATTGTCTTCTGCCAGGGCGAGCTCTGATCAGCTTCCAGCCCCTGGTCTTTAGCTCCTAGCTCCTACAGAGCTCCATGCTGTTACTTTCCCTTGCTCTCACTCTGACTCTGACTGTTCTCTGACTCACTCAACCCCGCCCCAGATCCAGTTTATAAGGGCAGAATTCTCCCCTCTCGGATTGGGGCAGGAGGATGTTGCATGTTTAAGGGATCCTGACCAGGAAACCTCCCACTTACTCTCCGACGTAATATCTCTATTACCGTGGTGACCAGACCCCTGGGGTGCCACACATGGCTCTTGTAAGGGGCATTGCAGTTCCTCGTAATTTTTGGAAAGCCTTCCATTCACTGCTTAGGCCAACAGTGCATGGGAGACCCAGTTGCTATAAATGGAAAAAAAGGTTTAGTTAACGCCCTCTGACCTCCATGTCATTTCCAAGGGGCATTGGAGTGGCTCGAGATTTTTGGTAGGCATTGCACTCACTGTATGCCCTATAACTGTGTAGCCGAACCGCTCCTTTTGTTACAGAAACATATCCTACAAGACATATCTGGTTGACTGCCTGATATTGATGTGAATGGTCCCTGTTCCTCCTGCTCTTTCTCCTTTGCCACTACCTCATCCATCATTTATCACCTGAAGCTTTGTTTTAACGGGAGTCATAGAACTTGGATAGCAGCAGGAAAACATCCAGCAATCCTCGGAGGAGGTAGGATATGCGCCAAAACGCTGACCACCTCAGGCCTAGCCGCTACTACATACATGCGCTTACATTACAACAAAACAAATCAGATGCTAACTTCTATCATCCTCATCATGCTCCTCACCTTGGCACTCTCAACTCCCCTGATGGAGAAGCCAGGGCCCACCGGAGGAGTCTGATAGTCCGGTGGGCTCGGCCAATGCTGCCCTAAAGCAGGCCAGGCTAAGAAAAGTGTGGGAAAGGTTACCGGGACAAATAGGGGTGGCTGGGGACCGAGTATGGACACCCGGCCAGCCCCTGGAGGCTGGGGAGCAAGTGGGGACACCCGGCCACCAGGCGGCTGGGGACTGAGTATGGATACCAGACCGCCGACACAGCCATGGCGTGGTGGCCAGATTCCGCCTCCAAATGCCTAAAAGGCCCAATTTAAAGTGCAAGCAAGCAGTATGGTACTGCAGCCTGGGGGTGGGTGGATGGCAGGCTGCATACTTGCGCTTGCATTGCAAGGAATGGGAGAGGTACAATTGAACACTGCCCTGGGACAAGGACTTGAATGGGGATAGTTGCAAGACTGCAACGACAGGCGCAAGGTGGGATGCATCTTCGCATGTACCATGAACAGGGGTTTGGCATGCATACACTACAGCGGAATAGGCTCTCCTTCCCACTAAATGCACTGGGGAGGGCACAGGTAATGTTTTGATATACGCGCTTAATCTTATGTATAAGGCACACCAGGACAAATATGGGCGGCTGGGGACTGAGTATGGATACCTCGCTGCCGAAGCAGCCATGAGGTAGTGGCCAGCTTCGGCCTCCTCCAAACTTAAAGGCCCCATTTCAAGTTCAAGCTAGCAGTATGGAATTGCAGTCTGGGGGTGGGTGGGTGGCAGGCTGAACACTTACACTTGCATTAAAAGAAAACATAGCAGATGCTAACTTCTGTCATCATCATCATGCTCCTCACCTTGGCACTCTCAACTCCACCGATGGAGAAGTCAGGGCCCACCGGAGGAGTCTGGTTCTCTGGTGGGCTCATCCAATGCTGCCTAAAGTAGGCCGGGCTAAGAAAAGTGTGTGGGGGGATGTTCCAAGGAGAAATAGGGGCGGCTGGGGACCGTTTATGGACACCCGGCTGCCCCCAGGCGGCTGGGGACCGTGTGTGGACACCCGGCCGCGGGGCGGCTGGGGACCGAGTATGGACACCCGGCCGCCGGGCGGCTGGGGACTGAGTATGGATTCCAGGCCGCCAACACAGCCATGACGTGGTGGCCAGATTCCGCCTCCACGTGCCTAAAAGGCCCAATTTCAAGTTCAAGCAAGCAAGCAGTATGGTATTGCAGCCTGGGGGTGGGTGGGTGGCAGGCTGCATACTTGAGCTTGTATTACAAGGAATGGGGGAGGTACAATTGAACACTGCCCTGGGACTAGAACTTGCATGGGGATAGTTGCAAGTCTGCATCTTCTGATGCGGTAAGGATCACTTATGATGGGCACACTTTTAGACAGTGACCTGGGAGTCAGAGATGCTTCCAGGGGTCTTCCCCATGCTGTTCCCTTGTCTTTTCAGCACTTTATGCATGTGTCACACAGCACATGGCCAGATAAGGTTGTAAAATGTTAAAATGACATTTCACGGTGAATGCATTTGTCATAGTTGAAAGCAATACAAAAGTGCCAAAACGCATAAAAAATGCTACTTGTGAACATAGCCGAAGGTGTGGAGGAGTATTTTTGTTTTTGGTCATTTATTTTAACTTATACACAAGTCTTTACCCTGGAAAGGATGTTCTTTAATATATTTCACAGGAAAAAAGTTTCACTTTCATTTTTGAACGTTTTATTGTGAGCCTGCAAAAGTGGCTTAATACCTCTGACCACGTTGTTGACAGCAGTGACCTGGGGGTCAGAAATGCTTCCTGGGGCGATCCCCATGTTGTCCCCATGTCATTTGAGCACTGTCACTATCGTTTTGGGCACTTGTTAGGCTTTTAAAAGACTGCCGGGGGTGCCACCACAAAAATGCTCAAGTCTCCCATAGACTAACATTGGGCTCGTTGCTCGGGTCGAGCACCCGAGTATCACGGCGAGCTTGGCCCGAGCTTCGAGCACCCGAGCATTTTAGTGCTCGCTCAACACTATAGACTATGGCTCCTTCGGGCCATACATCCAAATCCAGTTTTGTGGGTGGTTCGTAAGTAAGCCCCGACATGAGCCACTGAACGGGTGCCTAAACGAAATGTGAAAGTACAATTACCTCCAGTCTTTGTAAATTACGGAGAACATTCTTCCTGCACAAAATATAAGAATACTAAACTCTGAAATTCCTCTATAAATGAGCCGAACTCTCAAATACCACTGCTATAAATTAGGTTGCAAATTTGAAAAAAATAGAAATTATATAAGAACAACAGCCAGATTTCAGGTCAGGAATAGTGTTGAGCGATACCTTCCGATATCAGGAAATATCGTATCGGATTGGATCGGACCGATACTTAAAAAGTATCGGATATCGCCGATTCCGATACCGGAAACCAATGCAAGTCAATGGGACACTAATATCGGAATGAAAATAAACCCTTTCTTTCCTTGTAGGTTAATTCTACATGAAGTAAAACAACTAAGAATAATGTAGAATGTATTATGCGAAAAGCCGGCAATTCATCAGCGCATACACCGGTACCCGACAATTTATAACAGAAAGAATAGAGCTTCACACATAGATTAGATAGATAGAAACATGTCAGTCACATATATTTGAAGTACAGTGACAGTGTTGCTTACTGTACTTGTCATTTAGCGTAAAGGATTTATTAAAAAAAATAATAGTGTTTTCATACACCGTCTCTTTAAAAAAGCCGGCCGGCAATTCAGCAGCGGTACCCGACAATTTATAACAGACAGAATAGAGCTTCACACATAGATTAGATAGATAGAAACATGTCAGTCACATATATATGAAGTACAGTGACAGTGTTGCTTACTGTACTTGTCATTTAGTGTAAAGGATTTATTTAAAAAAATAATAGTGTTTTCATGCACCGTCTCTTTAAGAAAGCCGGCCGGCAATTCAGCATCTGTACCCGACAATTTAGAATAGAAGGAATAGAGAATCATACATAGATTAGCTAGATTGAAACATGTCAGTCACATATATATGAAGTACAGTGACAGTGTTGATTACTGTACTTGTCATTTAGTGTTAAAATAAAGGATTTATTTTAATAAAAATTGGCGTGGGGTTCCCCGTAATTTTAGTCTCTAGCGGAGGTTAAGCAGACGGCTGGGGCAGATGTTTGAAGCCTGGGAAGGGGGTAATACCCACGGAGCTTCCCAGGCTACTAATATGAGCCCCCAGCTGAATACCTAGCCTTTACTAACTATTAAAATGGGGGACCCCCCAAAAAAAATGACGTGGGGTCCCCCCTAATTTAATAGCTAGCAAAGGCTAGGCAGACAGCTGGGGGCTGATATTAATAGCCCAGGAAGGGAGCCATGAATATTGGCCCCCTCCCAGGCTAGAAACACCAGCCGTCAGCCGCCCCAGAAATGGCGCATCCATAGGATGCGCCAATTCTGGCACTTAGCTTCGCTCTTCCCACTGCCCTGTAGCGGTGGCAGTGGGGTAATAGGGCTGGGGTTGATGTCAGCTTATAATGCCAGCTGACATCAAGCCCAGGTTAGTAATGGAGAGGCGTCTATAAGACACCCCCATTACTAACCCCATAGTGAAAGTTAAAAAAAACACAAACACCCAGAATAAAGTCCTTTAATTGAAATAAACACAAAATTCTTTATTGCTCTAAATTAAACCATACTTACCGTCATGCCCATTCCAGCTGAAGCCAACGATCTCCTGCAATAAAAATAAAATAATAAAGCAACCTCATCCTTACCTTTCCATGGTTCCCACGACAGCTTCAGCTCTGCTACATCGAGATGACAGGCTGGACCGCAGCAGAACGCTGCCATCCAGCCTGTCATCCCGCAGACACTGAGAAGCGCAGGCATGCTTGCGCTCCTCAGTGTCTCTCTGTGACGGCATAAAGATGAGCCGAGGTCATGTCCAATGAACTCGGCTCACCTCATGCACGTCACTGACAGCGTGGGAAAATTCTCACGCTGAAGCGCTGAGTGCAGGAGAATTCTCCCACGTTGTCAGTGACGTGCATGAGGTGAGCTGAGTTCATTGGACATGACCTCGGCTCATCTTTATGCCGTCACAGAGAGACACTGAGTAGCGCAAGCATGCCTGCGCTTCTCAGTGTCCGCGGGATGACAGGCTGGATGGCAGCTTTCTGCTGCGGTCCAGCCTGTCATCTCGATGTAGCAGAGCTGAAGCTGTCGTGGGAACCATGGGAAGGTAAGGATGAGGTTGCTTTATTATTTTTCTTTTATTGCAGGAGATCGTTGGCTTCAGCTGGAATGGGCGTGATGGTAAGTATAGTTTAATTTAGAACAATAAAGAATTGTGTCTTTATTTCAATTAAAGGACTTTATTCTGGGTGTTGTGTTTTTTTTAAATACTTTACTAGAAATTCATGGTGGTCATGTCTAATATTGGCGTGACCCCATGAATTTCGGGCTTAGGGCCAGCTGATAATGCCAAGCTGGCCCTAACCCCTTTATTACCCAGTGAGCCACCGCATCAGGGCCCTGGATGAGTTGGGTACAGCGCCAGAAGATGGCGCTTCTATGAACGCGCCATTTTCCGGGGCGGCTGCGAACTGCAATTTGCAGCGGGTGGGGCCCAGAAAGCTTGGGCCTCCCTGCGCTGCGGATTCCAGCCCCCAGCTGCCTAGTTGTACCTGGCTGGACACAAAAATAGGGCGAAGCTCCACGTATTTTTTTTTTTAATTATTTCATGAAATTCATGAAATAATTAAGAAAAAAAGGGCTTCCCTATATTGTTGTGTCCAACCAGGTACAAATAGGCATCTGGTGGTTGAGGGCAGCCCGTTCCTGCCTGCTGTACCTGGCTGGACACAAATATAGTGCGAAGCTCCACATCAATTTTTTTTTAATTATTTCATGAAATAATTTTTTAAAAAAAGGGCTTCCCTATATTGTTGTGTCCGGCCAGGTACAAATAGGCAGCTGGTGGTTGGGGGCAGCCCGTTCCTGCCTGCTGTACCTGGCTGGACACAAATATAGTGCGAAGCTCCACATCATTTTTTTCTTTTTTTCTTTATTATTTCATGAATTTCATGAAATAATTAAAAAAAAAAATACGTGTGGCTTCTTCCTATTTTTGTGTCCAGCCAGGTACAGCAGGCAGGAACGGGCTGCCCCCAACCACCAGCTGCATATTTGTACCTGGCCGGCACAACAATATAGGGAAGCCCTTTTTTCTTTATTATTTCATGAATTTCATGAAATAATTTAAAAAAAAATACGTGTGGCTTCTCCCTCTTTTTGTGTCCAGCCAGGTACAGCTAGGCAGCTGGGGGATGGAATCTGCAGCGCAGGGAGACCCAAGCTTTCTGACCCCCCCCGCTGCAAATTGCAGTCCGCAGCCACCCCGGAAAATGGCGCGTTCATAGAAGCTGGATGCTGTACCTGGCTGGCATACAAATTTATTTAAAAAAAAAATTGGTGTGGGAACCCCCATAATTTTAGTCTCTAGCGGAGGTTAAGCAGACGGCTGGGGCAGATGTTTGAAGCCTGGGAAGGGGTTAATACCCACGGAGCTTCCCAGACTACTAATATCAGCCCCCAGCTGAATACCTAGCCTTTACTAGCTATTAAAATGGGGGACCCCCCAAAAAAATGACGTGGGGTCCCCCCTATTTTAATAGCTAGCAAAGGCTAGACAGACAGCTGGGGGCTGATATTAATAGCCCAGGAAGGGTGCCATGAATATTGGCCCCCTCCCAGGCTAGAAACACCAGCCGTCAGCCGCCCCAGAAATGGCGCATCCATAGGATGCGCCAATTCTGGCACTTAGCCTCGCTCTTCCCACTGCCCTGGTGCGGTGGCAGGGGGTAATAGGGCTGGGGTTCATGTCAGCGCCAGCTGCCATGAAGCCCAGGTTAGTAATGATGGGCGTCTATAAGACACCCCCATTACTAACCTACAAAGTGTTAAAAAGAAAAAACACACTACACCCAGAAAAAAATTATTTATTGGAAATAAAACACACCATTTTATTTAATTCTTAGTTTACTAAAAAAAAATAGTTACCTGTCCACGTTCCTGCGCTGATCTCCCATGCACAGCTGTCACATCTGGAGATGGTGACAGCTGTGCATGGCTGCTGTAAGCTCACACTGCCGGGAACACGTCCGCTCCCGGCAACGGGAGCCACTGACTGAGGTCACCGGAGTGCATTCAGGCAGCGCAGCTCCGGAGACCTCCTTTACGGCACTGCTGTACCGTGGGAATTTCTCACGATACAGCAGAGCCGTAAAGGAGCTGACCGGAGCAGCGCTGCCTTAACTCCGGCGAACCCGCTTATGCAGTGACGGGGCTGCTTTACGGCCCCGTCATTCTAGCGGCGGCAGCGGTTCAGAGCGGTCACATTCTATGTGGCTGCTCTAAACTGGAGATCATCGTGGGACACTCGTGGACTACTACGGAGGAGTAAGGATAAGGTTGTGGTTTATTATTTTATATTTTATTACAGGAGATCGATGGCTTCGGGGAATTAGGTGTCTAGGTGAGTATAGGTGTAGTTTTTTATTTTTTACTTTATTTTAGGTGGCGATCGGCAGGGACAGGTAATGTATAAACTAATTCATTGTAGGCAACCACTGGCCACCAATGAAATGTATTTAAAATTTTTTGGGGACACAGTAGGGCAATTTATATAGCAGGATCAGGCTGATGGGAACTACTGCTCCCATCAAGCTGATCCTGCTGGCACGAGTGGACGGGGGACAGACATAGGCCGATGGGAGTAGTAGTGTCACGTCGGCCTATGTCTGCCTGCACGCACACACCCGCAGACATCGCACAGACACCGCGCACACTCGCTGACATCGCACAGACACTGCACACACCCGCAGACACCGCACAGACACCCCACACACACTCGCAGACACACGCACAGACACCCGCACACACCAATCATGACGGGCTGATGGTCTGGGAGATGTGGCTGACCTGTGCGACCGTGGGAAAGTTCATGTGAGTTCATGCAATGCAGTCAAGCATGAACTCACATGAACCCTCTGAGGGCACCGCGGCGACTTCAAATGAACAGCTGATCGGCATCACCTGATACCTCAGCTGTTCATTTGAAATAACAGGCGGGAAAGCGCAGCACAGAACGGGAAAGCCGGCGGTGAAGTCTTTTCGCTGCCGGCTTCCCTGCCTGGGTCCTTCGCTCCCCGCTCCTTGGTGCTACTCTCCCCGCCCGGTCCTAACTTACGATCAGGATGGGAGGTGGCGAGGGGAGCGGAGGATCGGGGTGGGAGGCTGTGGGGAAGCAGTATGGGGCTGTGTGATTGTTTAAAAGCCGGCGGCTTTTTACCGCCCGCCGGCTTTTAAACGATCAGGAGAATTCTCCCATGCTGGGATGGCATTCTGATGACAGGCTGGATCTCAGCTGAGCGCTGCCATCCAGCTTGTCATACTTCAGAGACACTGCAGAGCACAGGCATTATGGGAACTTCCGATTCCGGTATTCGATATTGTAAAAGTATCGGAATTAAGTATCGGAATTCCGATACCGCGAATATCGGCCGATACCCGATATTTCAGTATCGGAATGCTCAACACTAGTCAGGAAACATTGCAATCAATGCACAAAACATTGTAGTCACTTGTCTCCTAGATTAGCTGTTACAATTCTCAGTCCGTAGTAAACTTTAAGAAAAGTCTATTCTCGGTAAACTGATACACGGCGGTCCTGTAACTTTATATTTATATTTGTATTTTCACGTAGATGTGTTTGTTTGCACTTCATTTACCCTCCGGTTTCCATTGAAACTATTCCTAAGTGGTTCAAGCTCATGGCTGATTATGCGCTGTGCAGTCTCCTGTAGGTGGCTTCTAGCCACCATAGCTGTGCAATGGGACATGTCTGGATTGGAGCTTCTGCTTTGAGGTGTAATGTCACAGAAAAGGGCAGAGCTTCCTTCATTATAGTGCAGAAAGCTTATACCAGGAAGCAGAATTGCATGCTTGCTCGTGATTAAGAGGAAAGGTGTACTGCAGAATGAGCTGTATACAGGGAGCTGAGAGGAGCAATATACTGCAGGATGGACTGTATACAGTGGGGTGAGAGGAGTGATATACTGCAGAATGAGCTGTATACAGGGAGCTGAGAGGAGCAATATACTGCAGGATGGACTGTATACAGTGGGGTGAGAGGAGTGATATACTGCAGAATGAGCTGTATACAGGGAGCTGAGAGGAGCAATATACTGCAAGATGGGCTTTTTATAGGGGCTTAAAAGAGATATATGCTGCAAAATGGGCTGTATACATTGGACTGAGATGAAGATATACTGCAATATTGGCTGTATATAGAAGTTAAGAGAATTTATATACTGTTGTATGGGTTGTATACATGGGACATAAAGGATAATATACTGCAGGTTGAGCTATGTACAGAGTCTGAGAGGAGTGATATCCTGTAAATGACCTGTATAATAGGGTCTGAGAGGAGAGACATACTGCAGGAGAGGGCTCTGTATACAAGGGACAGAAAGAAAGATTTACTTCAAGATAAAGCTCTGCATACAGGGGCTGAGATCACTTGACATATGCTTGGTGCCTGGTACTGAGAGATCAATGATGTGAAACTGCAAACACCACTTTGTTGACATTCTGACATATGCGTCAATAAAATGACATTTTCAGTTTCACAAAACTGATTCAATGTTCAAGGTCACAAACAGTATGTAATAAAATACATTAATAAGATCCATTAATTAATTATTTAAGATTAATGGTTCCTTAAAGCAACCACTGCCATCTTCTGCTTTTAGTAAGTTTGGTATTGTGGCTAAGCCTTATCTACTTTAAAAACAAAGATTTAACTTGACCTCTGAATATGCCCTATGAACATGTTTAGCATGGATATTTGGAGCTTTTCTGGCATACATTCTCTTTTTGCTAAGACCAAGTATCCAAGTTTGAATGAAGGTATAAAACCCCAAACTAATAGCATCATTGATCTCTGCAATACACTTGTATGAAACAAGTTTGTGGATTCATCTGGTCATGTCATTAACATTAAAGAGGTTGTCCACTACTTTTTCATTGATGACTTGAAGACCTATCCTTGGGATATGTCATCAATGTCTGATTGGCCGGGGTCTGACACATGGCACCCCCATCAATCATCGGCAATCAGTGGTGGCCACCAGGCAGAAATACTCACTTGTAGAGCTGGCAGTCTTCTGATAGTGGCCACCACAGGGTATTGCATATCTGCCTCTTATTGATTTGAATAGGAGGTAGATGTGCAGTACCAAGCCACGGCCACTACCAGTAGATGGAGCAGCTCAGCAACTGAGTACTTTTGGCCGGCACCCGCCGCCCCCGACACCTACAGCTGCTGATCGGCCGGTTTAGAACACCCGGTACCCCCGCCGATCAGCAGCTGTAGGTGTCGGGGGCGGCGGGTGCCGGCCAAAAGTACTCAGTTGCTGAGCTGCTCCTTCTACTGGAAGTGGCCGTGGCTTGGTACTGCACATCTACCTCTATTGATCATAGAATCATAGAATGTAAGAGTTGGAAGGAACCTCGTCCAACGTCGTGTCATGTCCAACTCCCTGCTCAATGCAGGATTCAGTAAACCATCTCAGACAGATGTCTGTCCAGCCGCTGTTTGAAGACTTCTATTGAAGGAGAACTCACCACCCTTCATGGCCGCCTGTTCCACTCATTGATCACCCTCACTGTCAAAAGATCTAATAATAATTTATCAATGAAAAAGTATTGGACAACCTCTTTAAGTTTCAAAGTGTATTGTCCACAGATCTAAAGGCAATGGACATCATCGACAAGGAAAAATGATTTTTTTTAATCTTAATTAGTGATTATTACTTTTAGTTAAAAAAATTGCATAAAGTTTCAACCTAAAGCATCATTAATTTTCAGACCCCCGCCCCTTCCATTGATATATGGTTTGCAGCCTAGCGAGTAATACAGTCTGGATGGGAATTCTGTGTGTATCCTGGAGGCTGCTGCCTTTATTAACTCACATGAGCACAGTTTTCAATCTAAAATTATTTCCTCTTTTCTAACTTTCCTTTAGTCTGCTTTCTCTTTCTTTCTGGCTCTCATAGACTTACATTGAGTAGTTATTCTAGGTTCACCCAGCAAACACTGGAGCCATCCGGCAGGTCACAACCTGCAGAAGACCGACCGGAGCGGTACCGATAATAGATGAAGATGGTGAGTATAATACTAGGGGCACTTGTATTCCAGTCACACACCATTGATACCCAGGGTTATTTTATATTCCTTTTGTGTCCTAATACATTGCTGTAGTTTACACCCATTTGTTTGATGATTAATTCTGTAGTTAAATTTCTCTCCTCTCAAGGGCAATTCCACATATCAGGTTGCAGAACAGCTGTGCGTGCATAATAAAACATCACTGGGGCCCATGACTAGATTGGCATCACTAATATTATTAGATGACATTTTTCTATTCTGAAGAAAAGACAGATTTCTTTTCTTTACAGTATTGTTTTCATTATTATTTCACAGTGTCATTTTCATTCTTGAAAAAGGGCATTTCACGTCTCATGATCCACACATAATAACATATCTCACTTCACTGTAAACTGGACCTTTGCAATAATCTGCCCAATGAATATGTATTTCTATACTGTCATTTGGTACATTGAATATTTACAGAAAGTGTCATTATTTATTCTTCTAATTATCACCACTCTCCAAAGAACAGACCCTTCCACACTTGACATTTTTTGGCATTTCCGTTTTATTGTGATTTCCGCTGCTTTAATTAAAAAAGAAAAAAAGCATAAAAGTACATTACATATATATATATATAGATATATCTATATATACAGTACAGGCCAAAAGTTTGGACACATCTTCTCATTTAAAGATTTTTCTGTATTTTCTTGACTATGTAAATTGTACATTCACACTGAAGGCATCAAAACTATGAATTAACACATGTGGAATTATATACTTAACAAAAAAGTGTGAAACAACTGAAAATATCTATCTATATAATTGGCTTATCCCATCTGTCTGTCTGTCTTTCTGTCTGTCCGTCGATCTGTCTGTCCTGGAAATCCCGGGTCGCTGATGAGTCCGGCCGCGGCCAATCAGCGACGCGGCATTTCAGAAAAACATGGCGGCCATTAACAGCTCATGTGTGGCACGGAGGTCAGTGGCGAAGCAGGGAGGAGATGCAGCCGGCTGCTCGCAGCATAAGTCCCCCGACCGCAGGCGCCGCTGACCTACATGCGGCTATCGTCGAAAGATCAGCGGCTACGGCCGCTTATCTCCCGAGGACAAGTGTGACGCCCATCCCCTCCCCTCCTCTCCCCTCCCCTCCTCTCCCCTCCCCTCCTTTCCCCTCCTCTCCTCCCTCTCCTCTCCCCTCCCCTCTCCTCCCGTCCCTCCCCCCGCTTGATCAGGACCCCGGCACCCGGCGTCATACTTACCCCTCCCCGTGCCTGCGCAGCAGCTCCTGTGTCTTCCGCAGCAGCTCTGTGACGTCTCAGGTCAGAGGACGCGGTAACGTCTTTACACCGCGCTCTCTCCTGACCGGTCACGGCGCACAGCGTGAAGATGCTGGCTACGCTGGAGTCCAGAGTAGCAGTGAGGTGAGTATTGGATTTTTTTTTTTTGTATGGGGCCATAGGGGACCTGCATGGGGCACTATGGGGGGATGGGACATCCTGCATGGGGTATTATATAGGGGGGATGTAACAGCCTGCATGGGGCATTATATGGGGGAGAGGTGACATCCTGCATGGGCCATTATATGGGGGGAGAGGTGACATCCTACATGGGGGATTATATGGTGGGGGAGAGGTGACATCCTACATGGAGTATTATATAGGGGGGATGTGACATCCTGCATGGGGCACTATAGTGGGATGTGACTTCCTGCATGGGGCATTATATAGGGGGGTGTGACATCCTGCATGGGGTATTATATACGGGGGATGTGACATCCTGCATGGGGTATTATATGCATGGGGAATTATATATGGGGGATGTGACTTCCTGCATGGGGCATTATAAAGGAGTGTCGGGAGACATATGCTAGAATACCCGATGCGTTAGAATCGGGCCACCATCTAGTGTCTTATATTCAAGGTTCTTCAAAGTAGCCACGTTTTGCTTTGATGACTGCTTTGCACACTCTTGGCATTCTCTTGATGAGCTTCAAGAGGTAGTCACCGGAAATGGTTTTCACTTCACAGGTGTGCCCTGTCAGGTTTAATAAGTGGGATTTCTTGCCTTATAAATGGGGTTGGGACCATCAGTTGTGTTGTGCAGAAGTCAGGTGGATACACAGCTGATAGTCCTACTGAATAGACTGTTAGAATTTGTATTATGACAAGAAAAAAGCAGTTAAGTAAAGAAAAACGAGTGGCCATCATTACTTTAAGAAATGAAGGTCAGTCAGTCCGAAAAATTGGGCAAACTTTGAAAGTGTCTCCAAGTGCAGTTGCAAAAACCATCAAGCACTACAAGGAAACTGGCTCACATGAGGACCGCCCCAGGAAAGGAAGACCAAGAGTCACCTCTGCTTCTGAGGATAAGTTTATCCGAGTCACCAGCCTCAGAAATCGAAGGTTAACAGCAGCTTAGATTAGAGAAAAGGTCAATGCCACACAGAGTTTTAGCAGCAGACACATCTCTACAATAACTGTTAAGAGGAGACTTTGTGCAGCAGGCCTTCATGGTAAAATAGCTGCTAGGAAACCACTGCTAAGGACAGGCAACAAGCAGAAGAGACTTGTTTGGGCTAAAGAACACAAGGAAAGGACATTAGACCAGTGGAAATCTGTGCTTTGGTCTGATGAGTCCAAATTTGAGATCTTTGGTTCCAACCACCGTGTCTTTGTGCGACGCAGAAAAGGTGAACGGATGGACTCTACATGCCTGGTTCCCACCGTGAAGCATGGCGGAGGAGGTGTGATGGTGTGGGGGTGCTTTGCTGGTGACACTGTTGGGGATTTATTCAAAATTGAAGGCATACTGAACCAGCATGGCTACCACAGCATCTTGCAGCGGCATGCTATTCCATCCAGTTTGCGTTTAGTTGGACCAGCATTTATTTTTCAACAGGACAATGACCTCCAGGCTGTGTAAGGGCTATTTGACCAAGAAGGAGAGTGATGGGGTGCTATGCCAGATGACCTCGCCTCCACAGTCACCAGACCTGAACCCAATCGAGATGGTCTGGGGTGAGCTGGACCACAGAGTGAAGACAAAAGGGCCATCAAATGCTAAGCATCTCTGGGAACTCCTTCAAGATTGTTGGAACACCATTTCCGGTGACTACTAGAGATGAGCGTTGTTCTACTCGAACTGTTCGCCAATCTCAAATTCGAGCTGTTTTGGGTGGTGTTCGAGCCGGTCGGCGAACACGAACAATTTGAGAAAAATTCGGCTGTTCTAGGTTATGTTCGATAACTGTTCGTGCACCAAAATCATAACTGGATTTTTTCTCAGTAATGATGAAAATTAATGTTAATACGCAGTTTGAGTGTACAGCGGGGCGGGGGGAGGGGCAGGGGATGGATCTCTGCAGGAACAATGAAGATCTCCATTTTTTTTTCTCTTTCCCGCATTTGCAGTGGGGAGGTGCAATCTGTCAGCCTATCAGCAGCGCACACACGGAGCGAAGTGCTTTTTTTCACACAAGCAAGGGCATGTGTGATTGGCAGTGTATGTCACATGTCCTTGCCCTATAAGACCAAGCCATTTTCCCCGTCGCCACCATTTTCTCACTGCTGCAGCTGCGTGTTAGACGGCACCGCTGTTGCTGTGTGCGCTATACCTTGTTAATTTCAAGCCAATTTTCGCACAAATATACAGATAGCTTGGGAGTAGGGAATAGTTGTGATTGCAGTCCTTTTAAGGACTAGGTTACAGCATTTCCTACGACTTTTATCAGGCAGGTCTGTGCTCTTAAATAGATAGATTGTGGGAGTAAAGACTAATTGTAATTGGAGTCCTTTTCAGGACTAGGTTACATCAGTTCCTATCAGTTTTTGCCAGGCAGGTCTGTGCCAGTGCTGTGCAAGTTTTTTTCACAGCATTTGGCTGAATCTAGCAAAGCTAATCCTTTTTGGCCTATTGCAGAGTGTGTTAGTCAGTGGAGTAGCCTATCTGTGTTGCAAGATATACCACCTGTGTATAGAATACCAATTTTTTTACTGCACCTAGTGAAGTAAAATCTTTTGGGCATAGCATCATTCTATTAGTCCATCTATACTGACCTCCATCAGGTTGCAAACTGAATATAATTTTTTTCTGCATCTAGCTCTGAAAAAATATTTGGGCTTCTAGCAGTGTGTGGGACTTGGTCTATTAGTCCATCTATACTGACCTCCATCAGGTTGCAAATTAAAAATAATTTTTTTCTTCATTTAGCTCTGAAAAAATATTTGGGCTTCTAGCAGTGTGTGGGACTTGTTCTATTAGTCCTTCTATACTGACCTCCAGCAGGTTGCAAATTGAATATAATTTTTTTCTGCATCTAGCTCAGAAAAAATATTTGGGCTTCTAGCGGTGTGTGGGACTTGGTCTATTAGTCCATCTATACTGACCTCCATCAGGTTGCAAATTAAAAATATTTTTTTTCTGCATCTAGCTCTGAAAAAATATTTGGGCTTCTAACAGTGTGTGGGATTTGGTCTATTAGTCCATCTATACTGACCTCCATCAGGTTGCAAATTAAAAATAATTTTTTTCTTCATTTATCTCTGAAAAAATATTTGGGCTTCTAGCAGCGTGTGGGACTTGTTCTATTAGTCCATCTATACTGACCTCCATCAGGTTGCAAATTAAAAATAATTTTTTTCTGCATCTAGCTCTGAAAAAATATTTGGGCTTCTAGCAGTGTGTGGGACTTGGTCTATTAGTCCATCTATACTGACCTCCATCAGGTTGCAAATTAAAAATATTTTTTTTCTGCATCTAGCTCTGAAAAAATATTTGGGCTTCTAGCAGTGTGTGGGACTTGGTCTATTAGTCCATCTATACTGACCTCCATCAGGTTGCAAATTGACTAAAAAAATTTTCTGCATCTAGCTCTGAAAAAATATTTGGGCTTCTAGCGGTGTGTGGGACTTGGTCTATTAGTCCATCTATACTGACCTCCATCAGGTTGCAAATTAAAAATAATTTTTTTCTGCATCTAGCTCTGAAAAAATATTTGGGCTTCTAGCAGTGTGTGGGACTTGGTCTATTAGTCCATCTATACTGACCTCCATCAGGTTGCAAATTAAAAATAATTTTTTTCTTCATTTAGCTCTGAAAAAATATTTGGGCTTCTAGCAGTGTGTGGGACTTGTTCTATTAGTCCTTCTATACTGACCTCCAGCAGGTTGCAAATTGAATATAATTTTTTTCTGCATCTAGCTCTGAAAAAATATTTGGGCTTCTAGCGGTGTGTGGGACTTGGTCTATTAGTCCATCTATACTGACCTCCATCAGGTTGCAAATTAAAAATAATTTTTTTCTGCATCTAGCTCTGAAAAAATATTTGGGCTTCTAGCGGTGTGTGGGACTTGGTCTATTAGTCCATCTATACTGACCTCCATCAGGTTGCAAATTAAAAATAATTTTTTTCTGCATCTAGCTCTGAAAAAATATTTGGGCTTCTAGCAGTGTGTGGGACTTGGTCTATTAGTCCATCTATACTGACCTCCATCAGGTTGCAAATTGAATAAAAAAAATTTCTGCATCTAGCTCTGAAAAAATATTTGGGCTTCTAGCGGTGTGTGGGACTTGGTCTATTAATCCATCTATACTGACCTCCATCAGGTTGCAAATTAAAAATAATTTTTTTCTGCATCTAACCCAGCCAATAGTTTTGGCCTAATACCACAGTTTGGCCACTCAGCTCTGCTCGGTTACCATCCATTGTTTTTTTGTGCAAACAACTCCAGAGTTGTGAATTAGTTAACCACCAAAATGAGTGGAAAAAGGCCTGCTGCTGGTGGAAAGGGGAATAGGCGTGTTGGGAAGGGGAAAAAAGGTTGTGTCCGTGGGGTAGGTGCAGAAGAAAGACCATCTTCCAGCCAAACTAAAATGTCTACTTCTTTTAGCGGACAATGTGATAAGATCCCTTTCTTACGGCCACGCCAATCGCTACAAATTCCAGATGAGGCACAAAAACAGCAGGTGCTTCAACGGATATCAAGTGCTCCTTTAAGTGGGCTCTCCTCCACATCAACTTCAACATCACAAATACTCCAGTCCTCAAAGGTGTCACCCAAATCGCACTTGCTTCCTCACAGCTCCCAAATCTCCAGCTGCCCGTCTGAGTATGAGGTAGAACAGATGGTTGAGTCTGCAGAGCTGTTTACTCATACTATAGCCTGGGAATCAGAGGTCGACTCCAGCGCTTCTGTGAATCCAGACGAGGAAATGATCTGCACTGATGCCCAGAATCTTTATGAGTCGGATCCAGGACCAGACGCAGAAGGTTCTGACCATAATGTAGACCCTCATTCCCAAACTGTAACTCCTGTTGGTGGAGACAATGAGGAAGACGATGATAAGACTCAAATACCTGATTGGAGCGACAACTTTAGTTTTTTGTCAGGGCAGGAACAGGTTGGCTCTGAGGACGACGGGTGTGATAACGCACAGGGTGATGATGATGAGGTCGGAGATCCCACTTACTGTCAACCCACAGTCAGCCAAGAGATGAGGTCAGCAGAGGAGGTGGAGGAAGATGCTAGTGACGACGAGGTCAGGTTGCGCCTTCCTGGACAGAGACGTAGTACTGGAAGCACGTCAACAACTGCATCCTCAAACACAACTCTGCCTCTCACCACAAGTCGTGGTGGCTCTTCAGGTCGCATGGGTGCTAAGCCTTGCATAGCCTGGGCATTTTTTCAGATCGATAAAGATGACCCAACTCGTGTTATCTGTAACATTTGTCAGCAAAAGCTAAGTAGAGGCCAAAAAATACATAGTTTGAGTACTTCATGCATGAACCGGCACATGGACATGAAGCATAAGTTGCAGTGGGAAGCTCAGTGTGCTACAATGCGGTCTAGCCGGCCGGGCCAACCACCGTCTGCCATATCTTGTGCATCCGCGGCCTCTTCATCCTCTGTGACTGGGGGGACAGCAGTCACACCTGTTTTGGGGCGCAGACCTGCCACCTCTTTACCCGCAACAGCCAGCGTGATTGGCAGGTCATCATTTTCTTTGGAGGTGGTAACACCAGCTGGTCTTGAGCGCTGTCCGACATCGATAGCACCACCTTTGGATCAAGGCAACCTAACATGTCCGCCTGCATCTTCCTCACAGACCGGCAGTTTGCCGGGGACACCCTTATCAACCCCGTCTAAGCACAATAGCCAGCCCTCGGTCCCTCAGATGTGGACAAGTAAAAGACCATTTCCTCCTAGCCATGAGAAAGCTAAGAGGTTGAATTTCACCATCTGCAAGCTCTTGGCTACAGAAATGCTGCCTTTCCGCCTGGTGGACACAGAAGATTTTCGAGACCTTATGTCCGTCGCAGTGCCCCAGTACCAGATGCCCAGTCGGCACTACTTCTCAAAGAAAGGTGTGCCTGCGCTCCACCAGCATGTCGCACACAACATCACCGCTTCTTTGAGAAACTCTGTGTGTGACAGGGTGCATTTCACCACAGACACTTGGACGAGTAGGCATGGACAGGGGCGTTACATGTCGCTGACTGGGCACTGGGTAACTATGGTGACAGCAGGACAAGGGGCTGCTGTCCAAGTCTTGCCGTCCCCACGAGTTGTGCGTCAATCCTCTTTATGTCATTTTTCCTCGACTGCTTCTGCCTCCTCAACCTCCTCTCGGTCTTCCACCTGCACCCAAAGCCTGTCTGGTCATGCCACAAGCTTTCTAACTGCGCAGAAGGGATCCTGCACACCTCCTTACTATGCTGGCAGTAGGGCTCAACGTCATCAGGCGGTTTTTACATTGAAATGTCTGGGAAATGTGAGTCACACAGCTGAGGAGTTGTGGTCAGCTCTGGAGAACCAATTTCATGAATGGTTGTCTCCACTGGACCTGAAACCAGGGAAGGCCGTGTGCGACAATGCTGCAAACCTGGGTGCGGCCCTTCGCCGGGGCAATGTCACACACCTGCCTTGTATGGCTCACGTGTTGAACCTGGTTGTCCAGCAATTTTTAGCCCACTATCCCAGACTAGATGGCCTTCTGCAGAGGGCACGGTCGCTGTGTGCTCACTTCCGCCGTTCGCATCCCGCAGCTCAGCGACTTACATCTCTACTGAAGTCGTTGGGCCTGCCACTTCACCGGCTAAAATGCGATGTGCCTACCCGGTGGAATTCAACTCTGCACATGTTGCAGCGACTGTGGCAGCACCGACAAGCCCTGGTGCAATACGTTCTGACGTATAGCCTGGGCCAACGAGATTCAGAGGTGGGGCAAATCACGCTGGAGGAGTGGTCTCAGATCAGGGACCTATGCACCCTTCTGCACAGTTTTGAAATGGCGACGAAGATGTTTAGTGCTGACGATGCCATTATCAGCATGACTATTCCGGTGATTTACATGCTGGAGCACATGTTAAACAGAATTCGGAGTCAGGTGGTGGCACAAGAGGAGGTGGAGGAAGTAGAGGAGGAGGAGTTGTATGCGGAAGGGCTAACATCTGCAAGGTCCAGACGGTCGGCAGCACCAGGGCGGCAGGCATGTGAGGGTGGGGGAGATGATTTTACCAGGGCGCATGGTAGCAGCCAAACTAGTGAGGAAGGTGCAGGAGCCCAGGAAGAAGTGGAGGACGAACTGATGGAAAACTCATCAGATGAGGGAAACCTTGATCACATTTCTGTTGTGCGAGGTTGGGGGGAGAGGACAGAGGAAGGAAGCATGATTGTTACCTCGCCACCAACACAACAGGGACTTGGTGCTCCTGGATGCGCAACACACATGAGTGCCTTCTTGCTGCACTACCTGCAACATGACCCTCGAATTGTGAGAATTAGAAATAATCCTGACTACTGGGTTGCCAAACTGTTAGATCCCCGGTACAAAAGTAAATTTGCAGAAATTATTCCTGCCATAGAAAGGGATGCACGCATGCAGGAGTATCAGCAGAGACTGTTGCAGAATCTTACATGTGCTTTTCCACAAAATACCAGTGGTGCACGTAGTGAATCTCACAGTTCCAACTTGCCAACCGTGGTCTGTATGGAATTGTTCAATAAAGGGCCCAAAATTAAGATAACATAGATGGGAGAGGTCTCTATAGGAATTCCTAAGTATTTGATACCCTGTGAGGGCCAGGCAAAGGGAAAGTTGGACTGGATGGAATCCTATATGGATTTAGGGAGGGAGACATCGAGGGCCTCAGACTTCGCTGCATTGATTTTAAAATTTTACCATGTAACAAAGTGATCTATTTCAGCCATAACAGCAGGGATGGATATATGTGATTGAGTGATATATACTAGGACATCATCAGCAAATAGAGAGCACTTGTACTCGGTGCCTCCCACCTCAATCCACCTAATATTGGGGTTATGGCGAATTGATGAGAGCAGGTGCTCCGTCACTAGGATGTATAAGAGAGGGGACAGAGGACATCCCTGCCTTGTCCCATTGGTGATTGTGAAAGGTGATGAAAATGTTCTGACGCACCCCCTGGGCCTTGGGACACCCGGAGCCGGACCCTTTTTGGTGGATGCTGGTGGTTGTAGTCTTCGTGGCGGCGATCCGGTTCCGTGGCTCAGGGCGGTCAAACCAGTGGCGGAACTATTTATGTGGTTTTGATGTTTAAATGTCCGACTACGCCACCCGTGGATTGCGGTCAGAGTGAACCGCCGCTACAGGGCAGACCGCTAAGGCTGGTGTTGTGGGTGCAGCAGAGCGTAGCATAACTCCCCACGGGAGGAGTATAGCCTCAGGGCAGTGTATGCGGAGGATGGGGGTGATGGTGCAGGGCAGCAGCAGTAACGACACGGAGTCAGTGATGCAGTTCAGGGCCTTTACTCACAGTTCTTATTATCCAGACCACGTCTGCAGGTAACGGCTGCCCACGTCGTACTGTGCTCACCAGGTGAGGGGCTCAGACAACTCCCAGATAACTTTGGAGCTCTTTACAGGACCCCCTTTGTGTGTCCTTTGTCTGGCCTTTCTTACCAACACTTCTGTCCGGCTGCCTCGGGCCTCCTCTTGGTAAACTTGGCGCCAGTTTCCCTGACCCTATGTGGTGCCTTCCTAGCGGGTGGAGCAAGGGGCTGCGCCACATAAAATGTCAGAGCCTCCGGTTTCTAGCTGAGGGTCGTTTCCTGCCTCCACTAGTTCGGGGACCGGTCTCCCCCTTTGGCCTGACCCCTCCACGCAGGTGGATTCGGGCGTGCGGTGGCGACTCGCCCGTCCGCACCCCTGGGATCCCTTCATTCCTCGTTCCTGGAGCCTTCTCCGCTCCTCTTCCTACCTTCTCCCTCTTGCAGGCCTGGGCCTCTGTTACTAGGCCCGCCTCCGGAGCAGAGCTCATGCAGAGCCCCTGCTCCCTGCCACTTCTGCTCAGACTTCTCTGCACTGAACTAAGATGGTGCCCACCTTTTATACTCCCTTCTCAATGCACCCAGGAACTGCTTCCTCCCTGCTCCTGCACTGCAGGGTTCCCCTTCCTCAGTGTTCCCTCCCCCCACTCCAGCCAGGGACAGGGACTGTCGTGCCCATCTCAGGGGCATATTGGTCGCCCTGCCCCACGGCAATGTGGTGTAATGCATGCAGGTGTCGGGTCCTGATCCACACTCCATCCTTATCTGAGAGTGAGATATCACACCTCTGGGTGAGGTGCAATACGTCTGTAGCAACCGAGCCCTCGGTGCTACAGTTCCATTTATCTTCAGCCTAGGTGACGTATTGTGATACAGGGCCGTGATTTTGGCTATAAAAGGGTCCCCTAGACCCCTACCCCAAGCTTTTTAAGAGAATCATATATGGCGTGCCAGGAGACTCTATGGAATGCTTTCTCAGCATCCAACGAGAGTATCTACTTACAAATTTTTAACTGCATCTAGCCCAGGAAATACTTTGTGCCTAGTAGCAGTGTCTGCTAGTCAGCGGATTATCCCGGCTGTTAAGCAAGCTACACCACCTGTAGTTTGGACACTTAATTTTTTCAAAGGAAATGCTTCGGGACCACGGGATACTTAGTGAAGAGCATCAGGAGGCACCCCAAGACATAGGGGCTGGGACTGGCACTAGGATGCCTTGCGGTGGACAGCCGAGCTCGATCCTTATAAAAGCTTTTTAACTGCAGCAGCTTTAGTGGACGCTACTGGAGCTGGAATTACGCGGCTGCTGGCATGAGACTTGCCCTCCAATAGATCCTTGTAAATGGATTTAAAGTGTATTCATTCAAATTAGAGGGACAATTTAAATTAAAAAGCTTAGAGCTGCCTCCACCACAGGGGGGCTCTCTCGACCCACCAGCGGACAGGCACCAGTATTGGGAGAGGGGGGCTGGCCGTCAGGGTTCACCGCGGCTCTGGCACAAACCCGGCGACACGGAGGTGGCACGGGCAGGAGCGGACTGGCCGTCTCGGCTTCTCACTTTTTGGATTTTAGAAGGGCATGACATGCCTATATCTGTGTCTCCCCCTCCTTTTACTCCTCCACCTCTTTTCTTTTCGCATGACTATATGTACTTGTCACTTTTCCATGTGTTAGTTGTGTCTTCTGAGCAGTTTGTCAGCTTTTGGACACCTTTGAAGGTGTTTTCTATGTGTTTTTATGTGTTTTTGTTTGCCTGCCATTGGTTTTAACGGTGTTCGAAGGTGTTCGACGAACAGTTCGACGAACAGTTCGGCGAACACACGGGTGTTCGACGAACCGAACCGAACTCGAACACTACGGGGGTGGCTCAACACTAGTGACTACCTCTTGAAGCTCATCAAGAGAATGCCAAGATTGTGCAAAGCAGTCACCAAAGCAAAAGGTGGCTACTTTGAAGAACCTAGAATATAAGACATATTTTCAGTTGCTTCACACTTTTTTGTTAAGTATATAATTCCACATGTGTTAATTCATAGTTTTGATGCCTTCAGTGTGAATGTACAATTTTCATAGTCATGAAAATACCGAAAAATCATTAAATGAGAAGGTGTGTCCAAACTTTTGGTCTGTACTGTATACATATACGCTTTTTTCCTTTTTAATTAAAGCAGCATATATATAGTTCCGTTATTAAAAAAAAAGGTAGTAAAAAACTGCAACAATCTTGTGCGAAAGTTAAATATGTAAAATGTATTATTCTCTCTAATTCCATCTAACATCTGCTCTTGAATAATGCCAAATTCTATAGAATAAGAACAATCTATTTGATTTGGTCTTATGACCATATAAAAAGAAGAAATTAATGCCATTAAAAATGTTGAGGTAAGGCGGACCTGTCAGTATAAACAAATTTACAGATCGGCTCATACTGTTTTTCTGCCTAGACTAGATGGAGCTCATTAAATATAGATGTTTACTAGTGTTGAGCAAACATGCTCGACACTGCTCGGTACTCGCCCGAGCATCACGCTACTCGGGATGTTCAGCGAGCACCGAGCATTTCCGGGTTACTCGGGCGGGAGCTTGGGTCTCTGCCCTGCATGTTTGGCGCTCTTTACAGAGCCAATGAACATGCAGAGATTGCCAGCCAGTCACTGTAATGCCGCAGCCATGTCGGTTGTGGGCATTACAGTGATTGGCTGGCCGCACAGCGTCACCTCGAGTATTTAAAACCGGGCGCCGCCACCTTGGACACAGTCGCTCCGGATCAGACAGTGTAGGGACAGCGCTGCTGATTTAGGGAGAGATATAAACTGCGAAATAGTTAGTGTAGGGTCTGTAAAGGCTGCCAGATCAAACAAACAGTCCTTCTCAGGACTAATATCCATCCCAGATATCAGGCAGGCAGGCTGTATAGGAGACTCAGTGGTTATACCAGCAAACGCTGCATTACAGTCCTGTGTGCTGCTCCTGTTGCTGAAATTGCTGGACTAAGCTCCAGGTCTCAGGGGACAGGAAAAATCCTTTTTTTTAATCTAAATCCTCTTTTTTTTTCCTCCTTCACACTGTACAAATACCCGTCTTATTAACCTTTTGGTGTCCCCCCCCAAAAAAAAAGTGTGTCTCTGATTTTTCAGACACAAATATATCTTTTGAAAATAGTCAGGTGTAGGCTAGAGAAACAGAAGTGTTGTTTTGCACTTCCACGGTTCAAACCTCTGTATTATCCACTTTTGGGCCATTTGGTATCTAAAAAAACACAGTTTGAGTGTGTCGCTCACTGTTCAGCCGCAATTATATCTATTTAAAAAAGTCTGGTATACCCCAGTAAACAATAACTGTGGTTTTGCCATCCCACGGTAAAAAATCTCTATTATTCAGGTTTTGGTATATTTTCCGTAAAGAAAAACAGTAGTGTCTCCTGACTGTTGTGACACAAAAATATATCTCTTGAATATAGTCTGGTGTAGGCCCGACAAATCCCAGTGTGGTTTTGCAGTTCAACGGGTCAAATCTCTGTACTATCCAGTTTTGGGCCTTTGGTATCTAAAAAAACACGGTTTTAGTGTGTCGCTCACTGTTCAGCCGCAATTATATCTATTTTAAAAAGTTTGGTATACCCCAGTAAACAATAACTGTGGTTTTGCCATCCCACGGTAAAAAATCTCTATTATTCAGGTTTCGGTATATTTTCCGTAAAGAAAAACAGTAGTGTCTCCTGACTGTTGTGACACAAAAATATATCTGTTGAAAATAGTCTGGTGTAGGCCCGACAAATCCCAGTTTGGTTTTGCAGTTCAACGGGTCAAATCTCTGTACTATCCAGTTTGGGCCTTTGGTATCTAAAAAAACACAGTTTGAGTGTGTCGCTCACTGTTCAGCCGCAATTATATATATTTAAAAAAGTCTGGTATACCCCAGTAAACAATAACTGTGGTTTTGCCATCCCACGGTAAAAAATCTCTATTATTCAGGTTTTGGTATATTTTCCGTAAAGAAAAACAGAAGTGTCTCCTGACTGTTGTGACACAAAAATATATCTGTTGAAAATAGTCTGTTGTAGGCAAGACAAATCCCAGTGTGATTTTGCAGTTCAACGGGTCAAATCTCTGTACTATCCAGTTTTGGGCCTTTGGTATCTAAAAAAACACAGTTTGAGTGTGTCGCTCACTGTTCAGCCGCAATTATATCTATTTAAAAAAGTCTGGTATACCCCAGTAAACAATAACTGTGGTTTTGCCATCCCACGGTAAAAAAATCTCTATTATTCAGGTTTTGGTATTTTTTACGAAAAGTAAAACAGTAATAGTTTCTCCCTGATTGTTCAGATTGTTTAAAAGAGTCGGGTGTAGGCCAGAGAAATAGAACTGTGGTTTTCCTCTTCAACGGTTCTAATCTACTTTTTATTACCCTTTTTCCATTGATAGTGCAAGTGTAAGCTATTTTACTTCCTTTACAATGGGCAAGGCGCGTGGCAAGGGACGTGGAAGTGGACGTTCTTGTGATGGCTCGTGCAGAGGACGGGGCCGTGGCCAAGGTGAAAATGTGCCACAACCAACAGCCACATCTTCTCGCTCCCACTTCTTGACCGAATTACTAGGGAAGCACAGAACAACACCAGTATTGAGAACTGATCAGTGTGAACAGGTTATTAATTGGATAGCAGATAATACTTCCAGTTACCTGGGCACCACCACCTCCGGTCTGTGTTCCACACGGTCACCTCTTAGTAGCCGTGAGTCTCGACCGCATACCACTCCTCCTCACCCTGATGCTCCTTCCTCCCACCATGCTGAGTGTCATCAGACAGCAATTGATCCCACACTTGGACACTCTGAAGAGCAGTTCACTGGTCCATTTCCAGATTTGTGCCCCTCGCCTGATACGCTTGAAGTGGTGGAAGAGGAGATCCTATGTAGCTATGCCCAAATATTTGAACAGCCACGGCCACAGGAAGTCGACGCTGGCAATTTGTCACAAGAGGTGGACGATGACGAGACACAATTGCCAGCAAGTGAGGAGGAGGATCGTGGTGCGCAAGTGGAAGAGGAGGAGGTGGTGTATGATCTAGTAACTAACCCAACATGGCTGAAGGACATGCAGAGTGAGGCCAGCAGCACACAGGGGGAGTGAGGCAGAGTACCCCAACAGGCAGGAAGAAGCAGTGTGGTGGCCGCAGACAGAAGGCGGGCAACCGTTCCCCGTAACACCAACACGAGGGACGTTGCCAGTACAAGCGGTAGGTCTTCCAGAGTCTGGAATTTTTTTAAAGACTCTGCTGATAACCCCAAAAAGGCCATATGTTCCACCTGCCATGCCAGCATCAGCAGGGGTGACAAAACTACCAGCCTGACCACCACCAGCATGATCAGGTACATGGCAGCAAAGCACCCAACTTTGTGGGGCGAAACCCAGGGTCCACGACCAGTGTCAGCGGGTGTCACCACTGCTTCTTCCACTGTTGTGCATGCAATGGAACCCCCTGTTGTGTGTACAAGGCAATCCCCTGTCTATACTGCATGTAAAGATGCTCCCTCCTCTCAGTCTTCACTTGTTATGGCAGTTTCTCAAGAAACAGCATCAACGCCCACGTCCACGTCCCACCGCAACGTTCAATTGTCCATATCCCAGACCTTTGAACAAAAGCGGAAATTCGCAGCTAACGCCCCACAGGCCACAGTCTTAAATTCGCACATTTCACGACTGCTTGCATTGGAAATGCTGCCTTTTAGGCTGGTGGAGACGGAATCCTTCCGCAATCTTATGGCAGTGGCCGTCCCTCGGTACTCGGTCCCCAGCCGTCACTATTTTGCCCGGTGTTCCATCCCCGCACTACACAAGCACGTGTCCCAAAGCATCTGCCGTGCCCTCAACAATGCAGTTACTGGGAGAGACCACCTGACAACGGACACGTGGACAAGTGCTTGTGGCCAGGGACGGTACATCTCTCTGACGGCACACTGGGTAAGCATAGTGGAAGCCGGGACCCAGTCAGACCTTGGGACAGAACACATCCTCCCCACACCGAGGATTGCGGGCCCTATGTCAGTCATAGTTGCCACCACAGTGTATAGCTCCTGCGCATCATCCTCCTCCTCCTCCTCCTCATGTTCAGCCTCCATCTCAGATATCACCACATCAGTTACAAGCTCGAAGCACTGCAGTACTGCCTCCGCCAAGCGTCAACAGGCTGTGCTGAAACTCATAAGCTTAGGTGATAAACCTCACACTGCTTGTGAGTTGTGGACAGCTGTGAAAGAGCAGGCAGATCTATGGCTGAGACCGCTGAACCTACATCCCGGCATGGTCGTGTGTGACAATGGCCGTAACCTGGTGGCAGCTATGAGGCGAGGTGAGATCACACACGTACCATGCCTGGCTCATGTGCTTAACCTCGTGGTTCAGCGGTTTCTTAAATTGTACCCCGAGTTGCCAGATCTGCTCGTGAAAGTACACCGCCTGTCAGCTCATTTTCGCAAGTCGGCTACAGCTTCCGCCGCCCTTGCTGTGTTGCAGCAGCGTTTGCAGCTTCCGGCACACTGACTGGTGTGTGATGTCCCCACACGTTGGAACTCTACCCTCCACATGTTGCAAAGGATTTGTGAGCAGAAGAGAGCAGTTGTGGAGTACCAGATGCAACAAGGCCGTCGATATTCAGGTCAGACTCCACACATAAGACCTCAGAAGTGGACCTGGATGTCTGACATATGTACCATCCTGACAAACCTTGAGGAGGCCACCACGATGGTGAGTGGCGATGATGCCACCATTAGTGTCAGCATCCCACTTGTCTGTCTTTTGCAACGCTCTCTGCAGAGAATTAAAGAGGAGACATTGCAGCCAGAGTATAATGAGATGGATCAAGAAGCCGTAGTGGGCGATTACACACAGCCCAGCCTCATCTCATCCCAACGTGCATTGGGGGACAATGAGGGAGAGGTGGAGGAGGAGGAGGAGGAGGAAGAACAGGAGCTGCTATCATGCGCTGTAGATGGTAGTACCTGTACAAGTGTCATACCGTCGGTTCAGTGTGGGTGGCCTGAGGACAGGGGGGAGGAGGAGGAGGATTAGGAGAGCATGGTCAGTCGTCATCTTGGTGAGGACACGGAAATCTTGCCCGTTACCAGTCTGGCTCGCATGGCTGACTTTATGTTATGCTGCCTTAACCGTGACCCTCGCGTTGTCAAAATGTTGGGTGACAGTCATTACTGGTTGGTGACACTTGTAGACCCCCACTACAAGGAGAACTTTCACTCTCTTATTCCTGAGGTGGAGAGGTCTACAAAAATGGGGCAGTACCAGAAGGCCCTTGCTGCAGAACTCTTAAAAAAATTCCCATCTGAACACGCTAGCGGCAGAGGTCACAGTTCGTTGCCCAACCAAGGCGTACAGGTGAGAGAGATGCAACTCCAATCCAGCAGAGGCAGGGGAACACTGTCAACATTCTGGGACAGATTTCAGACACCCGCCTAGCTTACAGGCCCTGAGGCGCGGGGTACTTTCACAAGGAGTGGAAAGTTTCAAAAGATGATGAGGGAGTACCTTGCCGACCGTACCAGCGTCCTCCGTGATTCCTCTGTGCCTTTTAATTATTGGGCATCCAAGCTGGACACTTGGAATGAACTCGCTCTGTACGCCTTGGAGGTCCTGGCCTGCCCTGCCGCTAGCGTGTTATCGGAGCGTGTTTTTAGTGCCGCTGGGGGAATTATAACTGATAAGCGCACTCGCCTGTCAACTGACAATGCTGACAAGCTGACCCTTATCAAATTGAACAAGGGCTGGATTGGGCCAGACTTCTCATCACCACCAAATGACAGCAGAGTAACATAAAGTCAATTCCACTGTGTTATTTCGGGAGGTGTATTCACATGCACCGCTTCACACCCACAGATGGGTATACGCTTCCTCATTTCGGCTGCTTTATGTTCTTCTCCTTATCCTCAGCCTCCACCACCACTATACCACCAGGGTGCCAGCATTGCAAGTTCCTCCGTCCTTATTTTTGTCAGCTTTTGCTTGGAAGGCATAAGTAAATCCTATGGCTGACCCACTCCGCAATAATGGGACTTATGATTGTAATATGCTGTACTGCATGGTTCTTGTAAGGGGCATTGCAAGTTGCTCCGTCCTATATTTTGGAAGCTTTTGCTTGGAAGGCATAAGCAAATCCTATGGGAGACCCACTCCGCAATAATGGGACTTATGTTTGTAATATGCTGTACTGCATACTTCTTGTAATAGGCATTGCAAGTTGCTCCGTCCTAATTTTTGGAAGCTTTTGCTTGGAAGGCATAAGCAAATACTATGGGAGACCCACTCCGCAATAATGGGACTTATGTTTGTAATATGCTGTACTGCATGGTTCTTGTAAGGGGCATTGCAAGTTGCTCTGTCCTAATTTTTGGAAGCTTTTGCTTGGAAGGCATAAGCAAATACTATGGGAGACCCACTCCGCAATAATGGGACTTATGTTTGTAATATGCTGTACTGCATGGTTCTTGTAAGGGGCATTGCAAGTTGCTCCGTTCTAATTTTTGGAAGCTTTTGCTTGGAAGGCATAAGCAAATACTATGGGAGACCCACTCCGCAATAATGGGACTTATGTTTGTAATATGCTGTACTGCATGGTTCTTGTAAGGGGCATTGCAAGTTGCTCCATCCTGATTTTTGGAAGCATTTGCTTGGAAGGCATAAGAAAATCCTATGGGAGACCCACTCCGCAATAATGGGACTTATGTTTGTAATATGCTGTACTGCATGGTTCTTGTAAATGGCATTGCAAGTTGCTCCATCCTGATTTTTGGAAGCATTTGCTTGGAAGGCATAAGCAAATCCTATGGGAGACCCACTCCGCAATAATGGGACTTATGTTTGTAATATGCTGTACTGCATGGTTCTTGTAAGGGGCATTGCAAGTTGCTCCGTCCTAATTTTTGGAAGATTTTGCTTGGAAGGCATAAGCAAATACTATGGGAGACCCACTCCGCAATAATGGGACTTATGTTTGTAATATGCTGTACTGTATGGTTCTTGTAAGGGGCATTGCAAGTTGCTCCGTCCTAATTTTTGGAAGCTTTTGCTTGGAAGGCTTAAGCAAATACTATGGGAGACCCACTGCCCAATAATGGGACTTATGTTTGTAATATGCTGTACTGCATGGCTCTTGTAAGGGGCATTGCAAGTTGCTCCGTCCTAATTTTTGGAAGCTTTTGCTTGGAAGGCATAAGCAAATACTATGGGAGACCCACTGCCCATTAATGGGACTTATGTTTGTAATATGCTGTACTGCATGGCTCTTGTAAGGGGCATTGCAGTTCCTCATAATTTTTGGAAAGCCTTCCATTCACTGCTTAGGCCAACAGTGCACAGGAGACCCAGTTGCTATAAATGGAAAAAACGGTTTAGTTAAGGCCCTCTGACCTCCATGTAATTTCCAAGGGGCATTGGAGTGCCTCGAAATTTTTGGCAGGCATTGCACTCACTGTATGCCCTATAACTGTGTAGCCGAACCGCTCCTTTTGTTACAGAAACATATCCTGCAAGACATATCTGGTTGACTGGCCTGATATTGATGTGAATGGACCCTGTTCCTCCTGCTCTTTCTCCTTTGCCACCACCTCATCCATCATTTATCACCTGAAGCGTTGTTTTAACGGGAGTCATAGAATTTGGAGAGTAGCAGGAAAACATCCAGCAATCCTCGGAGGAGGTAGGATATGCGCCAAAACGCTGACCACCTCAGGCCTAGCCGCTACAACATACATGCGCTTGCATTCCAACAAAACAAAGCAGATGCTAACTTCTATCATCCTCATCATGCTCCTCACCTTGGCACTCTCAACTCCCCTGATGGAGAAGCCAGGGCCCACCGGAGGAGTCTGGTTGTCAGGTGGGCTCGGCCAATGCTGCCCTAAAGCAGGCCAGGCTAAGAAAAGTGTGGGAAAGGTTACCGGGACAAATAGTGGTGGCTGCGGACCGAGTATGGACACCCGGCCGCTCCCTGGAGGCTGGGGAGCAAGCGGGGACATCCTTCCACCGGGCGGCTGGGGACTGAGTATGGATACCAGGCCGCCGACCCAGCCATGGCGTGGTGGCCCAATTTAAAGTGCAAGCAAGCAAGCAGTATGGTTTTGCAGCCTGGCGGTGGGTGGGTGGCAGGCTGCATAATTGCGCTTGCATTGCAAGGAATGGGAGCGGTACAATTGAACACTGCCCTGGGACAAGGACTTGAATGGGAATAGTTGCAAGTCTGCAATGACAGGTGCAGGGTTTGAGGCATCTTCGCATGTACCATGAACAGGGGTTTGGCATGCACACACTACAGCGGAATAGGCTCTCCTTCCCACTAAATGCACTGGGGAGGGCTCAGGTAATGTTTTGGTATACGCGCTTAATCTTATGTATAAGGCACACCAGGACAAATAGGGGCGGCTGGGGACTGAGTATGGACACCTCGCTGCCGAAGCAGCCATGAGGTAGTGGCCAGCTTCGGCCTCCTCCAAACTTAAAGGCCCCATTTCAAGTGCAAGCTAGCAGTATGGCATTGCGTCTGGGGGTGGGTGGGTGGCAGGCTGCACACTTACACTTGCATTAAAAGAAAACAAAGCAGATGCTAACTTCTGTCATCATCATCATGCTCCTCACTTTGGCACTCTCAACTCCCCTGATGGAGAAGCCAGGGCCCACCGGAGGAGTCTGGTTCTCTGGTGGGCTCGTCCAATGCTGCCCTAAAGCAGGCCGGGCTAAGAAAAGTGTGTGAGGGGATGTTCCAAGGAGAAATAGGGGCGGCTGGGGACCGTTTATGGACACCCGGCTGCCCCCAGGCGGCTGGGAACATTGTGTGGACACCCGGCCGCAGGGCGGCTGGGGACCGAGCATGGACACCCGGCCACCGGGCGGCTGGGGACTGAGTATGGATTCCAGGCCGATAACGCAGTCATGATGTGGTGGCCAGATTCCGCCTCCACATGCCTAAAAGGCCCAATTTCGAGTGCAAGCAAGCAAGCAGTATAGCATTGCAGCCTGGGGGGTGGGTGGGTGGCAGGCTGAATACTTGCGCTTGAATTGCAAGGAATGGGGGAGGTACAATTGAACACTACCATGGGACTACAACTTGCACGGGGATAGTTGCAAGTCTGCATCTTCTGATGCGGCAAGGATCACTTAGGATGGGTACACTTTTAGACAGTGACCTGGGTGTCAGAGATGCTTCCAGGGGTCTTCCCCATTCTGTTACCATGTCTTTTCAGCACTTTATGCATGTGTCACACAGCACATGGCCAGATAAGGTTGTAAAATGTTAAAATGACATTTCCTGGTGAATGCATTTGTCACAGTTGAAAGCAATACAAAAACGCATAAAAAATGCTACTTGTGAACATAGCCCAAGGTGTGGAGGAGTATTTTTGTTTTTGGTCATTTATTTTAACTTATACACAAGTCTTTACCCTGGAAAGGATGTACCTTAACATATTTCACAGGAAAAAAGTTTCACTTT
Source organism: Phyllobates terribilis (assembly GCF_046119375.1). NCBI lineage: Eukaryota > Metazoa > Chordata > Amphibia > Anura > Dendrobatidae > Phyllobates > Phyllobates terribilis. The sequence continues at coordinate 369,266,777 of NW_027362767.1, forward strand.
CGTTTTTGAACATTTTATTGCGAGCCTGTAAAAGTGGCTGGGGGTCAGAAATGCTTCCTGGGACGATCCCCATGCTGTCCCCATGTCATTTGAACACTGTCACTATCGTTTTGGGCACTTGTTAGGCTTTTAAAAGACTGCCGGGGGTGCCACCGCAAAAATGCTCGGGTTTCCCATAGACTAACATTGGGCTCGTTGCTCGGGTCGAGCACCCGAGTATCACGGCGAACTCGGCCCGAGCTTCGAGCACCCGAGCATTTTAGTGCTCGATCAACACTAATGTTTACTAAAAATAAGTGAATGTATTGAAGTGGAATTTAATTCTCCTCAAATATTACAAAAATCAGCATTCACAAAAATACTGATTTTTTTGTAATTCACTTCCGTTCAGATTCAGCAAAACGGCAGCCATTTTGCTGGACCATTCAGGGCCATCAAAATGTTAAAAAAAAATACTTAGACTAACCTTATCACTCACCTCTCCAACCCCTCTGCTCCTCATCGTCTCGCTGTCTGTGCAGCATAATAAATAATAACAATAATCTTTATTTTTATATAGTGCTAACATATTCCGCAGCGCTTTACAGACATTATGAGCATTGTCTCCATTGGGGCTCACAATCTAAATTCCCTATCAGTATGTCTTTGGAATGTGGGAGGAAGCCAGAGAGCCTGGAGGAAACCCACGCAAACTCAAGGAGAACATAGAAACTCCTTGCAGATGTTGTCCTTGGTGGGATTTGAACCCACGACCCCAGTGCTGCAAGGTTGCAGTGCTAACCACTAAACCACCATGCTGCCCACATCTTCTTATCACCGCCGCCAAGTGCTGAATCACTGGATCTTTTCATAATTAAGCTAGGATTTTCTGGTTCTGCTGACTCTCAGCATGTTTCAGAACATGGGCAAACAAAGTCACAGCGCACATCGTGATGTCATGATGTTATGACCAGTTGCAAAGAAACGTCCTGGGCCTCATAAGTGCTGAAAGTTCAACTTATGGTGGTGATAAAAACATACAGTGAGGATTGGATGGGTGATGGTGAAGATGGAATTGGCAGGAGAAGCAAGCGGTAAGGTGATTCTAAGTATTTTTTTATTTTTTACACCTGAAGTTTCTTATGCTCTGGGACCTGGAGACACCTCAGACCATAATAAAGGATATTCAATTAGTTGATTCTGACTTATTTGCAAAGAGAATTTACAGGAAAAATCGGCGCAAACAAGCAAATTAGAATTTTTGCTGATCTGCTCATCTCCAATGTTCACTGATCCCACTGAAGTCATTGGAGGCTGTAAAAATCTGAATCCACTGAGCTTTCTCTTATAGGGCTGCGGGGAAACCGAATTTTATAATTTCACGATATGAAGTGAAGCAGCTGGAGCGACTCAGTGTCAGATACCGTCTCACCGAAAAGTCTATAGTAACGACGTGGTCTACTCCTATGGTTGGTATACCATAACTTAACCTTATCACATTGTTTCAGAAATTTAAAAAACCTTCTTCTTTTCCATTAGTTTTATAGGCTCTTGTGATATAATATAAAGAAAAATAAAAAGATTTTTCCCACTGAAGAATACGGCATAGACAAAAGCTAACTCGACTTCTAGCTTTTTCTTCCAATAAATAAGAATTCATCTATTTTTATATTCTAGAGCTACAGTTCTTAAGCATTTATATGATCCAAGCAGGAGTCTATAACTTTGGGATTTATGCCGTACAATTACCTATTCTAATTTACCTTTTCTTACACATTAGGGCTGTACTCTTGGGTCACACTTATGCTGACTTCAAACGATGTTATTTCTTACCAGTTGCATTGCAATTCTTATGTTAATTTGATCTCGGTGGAGATTACTTATGTTGTGTGAATCATTTCATGTTCAACCTGTACATGAACTGTGTTTTAATGTACCATATATATATACAGTGACTACTGAATGTTATCCATCTGCTTAATAAGTCCCTGTTCCATTTGCAAATTTAGTATAATAAATTTAAGGGCTCATTAAAAAATGCGAAAGTGTGCCTATCATTAAATAAAAAATCTCACTCCATTGTAAATATATATAATGTGATGATTAATACATTTAGTGCAGATAATTTTACCCATCCCTGTCATGCCTTTTAAAAATGTTCTTTTTCTCACTCTGCGTCCATGCCGAGTAGGCAGGCTCTTCATGTTGTCCTAAAAACAATGCTCTGTACTAGAAATTAGTTAATAAATTTGAGTGGAATTTAATTCTTCTCAAATTTTACAAAAATATGTATTAGACAAAATGCGTTTTTTTTTTTGTAATCTACTTCCGCACGGATTCAGCAGAATGGCAGCTGCTGGCCAACATTTTTTTCTGAACTGCAAAGAGCCATAAAAGGTTAAAAACAAAAACATCCTCATATTCACTTTACTGCTCACCTCTCTGGCCCCTCCACTCCTCAATGTCACTCGATAAGTCATCATCGAATCTTCTGATCCCCACCACTTGAGCTGAAACCCCTGGGTCTCCAACATTGAGCTTGGACTTCTGACTCTGAGGAGGCCCAGAGAGGTTCTCCACCTGCATGTACAAAGTCACAAAACATGCTGTGATTTCATGATGCCATGACCTTGTGCATGCATGTGCAGAACCCTCCTGAGCCTTATCAGAGCCAGAAGACCAGGCTCAGTTTGCGAGACCCTGTGATTTTATCACAAGCAGCGGTGATCAGCAGATGTGAAGAGGAGCAGACCGGTGACGGTGAGAGGTGGAAGGTGAACAGCACCCTATACATTTTTTTTTTTGCAATTCTAATACTAAGCAGTCACCCCCTCCATGAAATGGTAGGTTGTGAGTGATCGTCTCGTCAGTATATTGCACCTGTGTAGCCGCCATCTTTATGTGGGTCTGCTGCATCCTGGTAGTGCATTTGGCTTTGAAGATCTGGGCAGGTAAATATTGCTGCCCTTTTTTGCTGTTTTTTCTTGAATTTTTGGCGGAATTTTAATTCTTCTTAGTGTGGCTTTTGCTGTTAGTGTTTAGAGTAGGACTCGTAAGCATGAGGACCCTTGACGCGGGTTACGAGCTTACGAATTTTGGCCAAAATATCCACTAATACCTCATATTATATATATATATGTGTGTACACTTTTATTCCAGGGTGCAGCCACACCCATCAGTGCGGGCATTGTAAACTAGGGTGTCTGTTCCCAGGGGGTGCACTTGGATAGTACCGGGCAGCCCGCCTAGTCTAATAGTATGGGTGTAAGTAATAGGCTGTAAGCCGGATACTGTGCACTACCCTAGTGTGAACATCACCCTATACAAGCCTTTTTTTGTGCAATTCTAATACTAAGTAGTCACCCCCTCCATGAAATGGTAGGTTGTGAGTGATTGTCTCATCAGTATTTTGCACCTGTGTAGCCGCCATCTTTATGTGGGTCTGCTGCATCCTGGTAGTGCATTTGGCTTTGAAGATCTGGGCAGGTAAACATTGCTGCCCTTTTTTGCTGTTTTTTCCAGAAAAGAGAAGACCCAGAAATGTCCAGAAGGAGAAGAAGGTCAAAGAGGAGTCGATTGGAGGACTGGGCTGTAGGATACCTTTAGGTAGAGGAAAAATGAGCTTAAGAGTATATTTATTTTAACCCTTTCCCAGCGGATTCAATTTGCACAAAATGTGTTTGATGCAAACCAAACCCCTACTTCTCCAATTGAAGAAAATCTACCAAAATCAAATTTTGAGAGATCTGCTCAACTCCACTTTTTTATCTTTTGCAGGACTTTCCACGTATGTGAACTTGTTAATGTATTAAATAGATCTAGATTATATCATAACAATAAGCACCACATCAACATTACCACAAAGGACCTTTAAAAGACAACCCCACTTGGAGCTGACTTTTAGTCAGCAACTTGCCACAATGGTCAATTTTTATGGGTCAATTAAAAGATAACCTCCATCTATGTTTTGTATAAATGGAGGGTCAACAATAGAGTCTATGTTCAGTCTGAATTGTCAGAAAGTATTAGAGAATACAGTAAAAGGTACCTGTGTATTTGATTCTTGGCTTCTGCAGAACAAAATGGCAAATTTCTTCCTGCACTTCAATATTATTATCTGATCTCTTCCCCTTAGATTTACACTTTGGAAACATTTTTGCTATATTTGTAAATTTATAATATGCCATTGTCCACATAACCTTATGTACAAGATCATCCGGTTTCATACACCATGCCTTACATTTACCCATATAAATGAGTATAAGTGGGAAACACTGGCTGCTTGATATCATGAAATAAATTCTGTGTGCTCGGCTACAGTTTGCAATTTCCTTAATGACTCTTAGTGCCTGCATAATTCAAATACATGTAACCGTCTGAAAATGCGCACAGAATAAAGTGCAGAGATAGAGGCGGCTCACATTTCTGAGCGTTTTCACTTGATTGGCTGCATGAATTTGCAAACAAATTGGATATTTAGCCTAAACAAATACCATTTTACAATTTTCTCTCTGCACCTATTAAATTTATGTTTTTTTATGAGTGCGATTCGTTCCATGTAATATTCCTATATACAGTACGGAATCTAATCATATAATACATTGACATCATTAATTCCACATTTTCCAATGTATTTCATTGCACTAAGGAACTGTCAAGGGGACTTGTGCTGGTTACAATCTCCTCTCCATCAGACACTTGAATGTATAGATTTCTAACTAAAGCACTTATCATCCTTTCCCTTGTATAAGTACATACTTACTGTTTGGCTCAATTAGTATCTTAACATCATCCGATCCCATTTTCTGATTAACCGATTTAATCCTTTCACTCATTATGAAAGTTTATGATTGTGTCTCATGATTTAGGTTCTTATAATGATGATTGAGATGCAATAATGCTAAATAATTCTAAATAATGTATTCAAGTAGACACTTTAATGAAAAACGTAGATCAGTTATCATCACCACATGCATCTCTTTAAAGGGCATGTTCGGCTCTAAATACCTTAACTTACAGTTCGGATATAGTAGACTTAATATACGTAAAAGTTTGGATAATTTTGCAAATACATGAAATTACTTATGCTGGCGCAAGGTATAGTCTGCATTATACAACAGAGCTGAACTCATAATACTGCTGGTTATCATTGGAAACAGGACATTTTTCAGCAGATACAATGATTTAGTTGAGCCTCTTTAATGCAGAGATATATTTAGGGTAGATTTACACTTAGAATATATTTTGCTAATGTTTCTTTTATCTGAATGTTCTTTGTAGAAATCCCCTCATTATTACAGCATCTACGTGTAAAGATGACATTTCTAGAATGCAAAATGTTTGCAGCCCCTGAATTGTTATCGAGTTTAAATCTGTCTTTAGCAAGCTCCCCCTAGTGGTGGCTTCAGTCATTCAGAATTATATTATGCAACGCTTTGGATATGGGCGCAAAAACTAAAGAGAGTTTTTGTCTTTGCAATATATTGAAAAAAACAATAAAAAAACAAGCTCCAACCTCTATAAACATATATTATGAAAAGATTTACTTCTAGTCTTGCAGCTGAAATGAAACAATGGGGTCAGGCAAATGGCCATGAATTTCAATAGTTTTAATAGCATTCTTCAAAGTATCTTTGGTGCAGTTTTTCTATTTAGTTACATTTTGTACATGCATTATTTTCTGGTGTTTTTTCAAATTCTATATAAAAGTCTACCCTACTCAAATGCTGTGTTAAAAAAAAGAAAATGCTATGAACCAGTGGCTTAATTTGAAGCTCATCGGCCCCAATGCAAAATCTTCAACAGGGCCCCAAACTATCATGGGTCTTTAGTATTATTGGTATTTTTAAGTGGGCAAAAAGGACCTTTTTGGACCCACTAGGCTCCAGTGTCCAGGTCTGATTGCAACTTCTCCACCCACTATAGTCACTTCCTGTCACTAAGCCAAAAAATGCTACCAAAACAGAACAAAACACATTGTATGTATAGCATTTTCCAGTCGAATATACATTTAAAAGCAACATCTAGTTGCAATATTTTAAGCCCCCAAAATACATAAAAACCACAAAAAACTTTAAATACGTTTTTTTCCCCAAAATGTTGAACTTCCTCTGGTGCACTGGTGAGTTTCTGCTTCTGCTCCCAGTGCCTGGCATTGTCTACGGTGCTGACATCACTTTGACATCGCAGCAGCCAATCAGTGAGCTCAATGGTTTTGCCGGTGTAGATGGAATGCCCTCCTAAGAGCATCTGAGCTCACTGATTGGCTGCAGCACTGCCAAAGTAATGTCAGCAGCTAATGCCAAGCACTGTGAGCAATGGCAAAGCCTCACCTGTGGACTCACGGAAGGTTGCAGTGCATTTTGTTGTTTTATATCAAGCTGCAGCTGGGATAGAAACTTAAAGAAGTTGTCTACTACTTTCACATTGATGCCCTATCAGAGCTTATCCAAGAAATTTCTGTGGACATAAATACATAAATATTTTTTGGGTGCTACTTAGAGATGTGCGGATCAACCCGCAAAGAATCGAGCTTGAGTTGATTTTTCTGAAATTTGCTGTTCCATGTATATTCAAATATTTTGGGGTTCGATTCGCGGCTCACAAAAAAAATGTCCTTTTGTATTGTTGCGTGGGTCTCCCCATAATGCTGTGCAGCTATGACAAGTTATGGATCATATCTTGCACAGTGGTGGACAGTACTTGGGACATCACAGATCAGCGTTTCTCAGTGGAGATTGCCTTACAAACTGAGTCCTTTTCCATCTCCAAAGTCACTGAGTAAGACCATGTTCACAGTATTTTAGTACAATACTGATGTGAAATACTGACCAAAATATTGCTGTATGAACATCTCCTTAGTTTCTCTTCTGTAATATGTGAGCTCTTATGGTAAGCAGGGTCCTCACTTTTTTGCCTGTAGAGTATAAGCTCTTATGGTCAGCGGGGTCCTCTCTCCTCTCTCTCCTGTAGAGTGTAAGCTCTTATGGTCAGCGGGGTCCTCTCTCACTCTTCTGTAGAGTGTAAGCTCTTAAGATAAGTGGGGTCCTCTCTCTCTCTTTTTCCTGTAGAATGTAATCTCTTATGGTCAGCGGGGTCCTCTCTCACTCTTCTGTAGAGTGTAAGCTCTTAAGATAAGTGGGGTCCCCTCTCTCTCTTTTTCCTGTAGAATGTAATCTCTTATGGTCAGCGGGCTCCTCTCTCTCTCACCCACGTGTATTTTCTGAGAAATTACAAGCTTTCAAAAATTGTAATTCATGCAAATGTATTCGTTGTGAATCAATATTTTTAGGGGGAAAATTCTGCAAAGTCAGTGAAATTGAATTTTTAAAAGATCCGCTCATCTCTAGTGCCACTTAAGTTGCATTCCCCCCGCAACAGCTCCCATGTGAAAATAAAAAAAATATTGTGCAATACTTTTTACTGAATGCTTCCCTATGAAATAGCGCACCTAGTTTAGTTGTTCTATAGTGCAAAGATCTTGAAATGGTAACATATATCAACCAGATGGAGGATGCTCTTTTGACCTCCATTTGGTAAATAGGGTCCTGTTTTTTTATGTGTGCCGGGAACTATAGCAGTGCATATAGTAACTGTAAAAAAACTATCAGCCACAATTATGTATATCCATATCTGTATATTGACACATATATTTAATTCCACCACCTGCAGGATCCCTTTAGGCTCCTACTTAGTGCTTTGTACTTTTCATTCATTTTCACCCCGAACTGAATGAGCTGAAAATTATCAGACAAATGAAAGTTAATGGTCTGTATGTCCTTGGGTTACAGCAAGGCTTTCATAGACCTGCAGCTGTGACAAATCCCCGGCATTACCTTGTCCGTATGGCATTTTATATCTGTCACATTTCATTCACATCTAGAGAACTGTAAAAGATTTCAAGGCAGAAGAAGAATTTCATATTGGATTTTTTTTTTTAAGACTCTCGGACAATTGTCCCTGTCAGTTGGCAGTTTCTTCTAGTTTTGGGTTCGTGCTGGTTGATATTAGCGTGTAACTATGTGCCAGGCATCAAGAGGGGTTGTAAGCTCTTCCCACATGGAAATCTCTGACCTAAAATGTATCACTTGCATAAATTGATGTTCTTCCTATGTCCACACAGCGCGGAAACAGTTTGACATAACTGATCTCTTTTTCTTTTTGCTAAAATAATTTATTTATTTTTTTAATTAGTAAAAATCCATAGCCAAATCAAAGCCTCGTATGATTTCAGAGCAGATGTAAAGATGTATGCCCTGTGACGTTACTCCCCGTGAGGCTTATCTGTTTGATAATGTAATTTATCATGAATCAATACCGCTTTTTCTCTAATGCCTTAAGTTAAAATATTGATTTTTTTATTTTTCTTACATCTGAAAGCTTTTTTTTTATTCTTTAGAATTTTATTTTTGCATTCTCTTGATTAGCAATGCAAACAGATGATGGTTCAGACCACAGAGTAGTTTAGTGAAGGTGAAAGGCATTAATGGAAAACTAAATCAAAGCCAATAACAATCTCCATGTCTTCCTGCTGGGCTTAAAATACGCATGGTAGGCAATAGGTCGGGTCAGTTATTGCTATGGCAGATTCACAGCGGTTTGCTCCAGGCTGATATCTAAAATGAAAGTGCCTGTAACCTGTGATATGCTGACAGTGGCATAGTAATAGGGGGCGACTTCATTTCTTTAGCTTTAATTCTCTATACATTACATTATTAGCTTCCCTTGTCTCATGTTAGTTAATAGAAACATTTTATCTATTTTTTTTTAATATTTTAAAAAAATTTCATTTTTTTTTTCTGTAACATTATAAAAAAAAGATTAAAAATTTGCAATTTTAAATTGAGCCATATAATAGCCTGATAACTCTTGTTTTATAGAGATCCCCTTTTATTAGTCATCTTATTATCATCACATTCACAATTAGGGTATGCTTACAAGTGATATTTTTGCAGCTTTTTTACAATACCAGAGACAGCTATGAGATTTAAGAAATCTCATGCACACGCTTGCTTTTTTTTTCCCTGACTGAATTTAAGAACTGCAGCGTTTTTGAAATTTGCAGCAAGTCAATTTTTTCATTCTTTTGCAGCTTTTTTTCACCCGTAAAAAAGCAATGAGGAAGTGAAAATATGCTGCAAAAAAAAAAAATTAAAGTGCTTTTGCTGCGTTTTTTAAAGTGTTTTTGAACCATTTTTGAAAAATGAAACTAATTTTATTAATATGTACTATAAACAAATCACAAATGTGATCTGCCTGAAAAACTTGCAGCTATTTTTAATGATTTATATGAAGGAGTCTTTACTTGCAAAAGTAAAGTTTTTAACTTCAGAAAAAACTCTACAAAAATGCCACGTGTGAACATACCCTTACGATAAAAGATAACACCTACAGTGGGTACGAAAAGTATTCAGACCCCTTTAAATTTTTCACTATATGTTTCATTGCAGCCATTTGGTAAATTCTAAAAAGTTCATTTTTTCTCATTAAAGTACACTCTGCACCCCATCTTGACTGAAAAAAAACAGAAATGTAGAAATTTTTGCTAATTTAATGAAAAAGAAAAACTGAAATATCACATGGTCATAAGTATTCAGACCCTTTGCTCAGTATTGAGTAGAATCACCCTTTTGAGCTAGTACAGCCATTAGTCTTCTTGGGAATGATGCAACAAGTTTTTCACATCTGGATTTGGGGATCCTCTGCCATTCTTCCTTGCAGATCCTCTCCAGTTCTATCAGGTTGGATGGTGAACAGCCATTTTCATGTCTCTCCAGAGATGCTCAATCGGGTTTAGGTCAGGGCTCTGGCTGAGCTAGTCAAGAATGGTCACAGAGTTGTTCTGTTGCCACTTCTTTGTTATTTTAGCTGTGTGCTTAGGGTCATTGTCTTGTTGGAAGGTGAACCTTTGGCCAAGTCTGAGGTCCAGAGCACTCTGGAAGAGGTTTTCATCCAGGATATCTCTGTATTTGGCTGCATTCATGTTTCCTTCAATTGCAACCACTCATCCTGTCCCTGCAGCTGAAAAACACCCCCATAGTATGATGCTGCCACCATGTTTCACTGTTGGGATTGTATTGGGCAGGTGATGAGCAGTGCCTGCTTTTCTCCACACATACCCCTTAGAATTATCACCAAAAAGTTCTAACTTCGTCTCATCAGACCAGAGAGTCTTATTCCTCACAGTCTGGGAGTCCTTCATGTGTTGTTGAGCAAACTCTATGCAGGCTTTCATATGTCTTGCACTGAGGAGAGGCTTCCGTCAAGGCACTCTGCCATAAAGGCCCGACTGGTGGACGGCTACAGCGATAGTTGACTTTGCGGAACTTTCTTCCATCTCCCTACTGCATCTCTGGAGCTCAGAAACAGTGATCTTGGGGTTCTTCTTTACCTCACTCACCAAGGCTCTTATCCCACGATAGCGCAGTTTGGCTCGACGGCCAGGTCTAGGAAGACTTCTGGTGGTCCCAAACTTCTTCCATTTAAGGATCATGGAGGCCACTGTGCTCTAAGGAACCTTGAGTAATGCAGAAATTCTTTGTAACCTTGGCCAGATCTGTGCCTTGCCACAATTCTTTCTCTGAGCTCCTTGGGCAGTTCCTTTGAGCTCATGATTCTCATTTGGTCTGACATGCACTGTGAGCTGTGACATCTTATTTAGACTGGTATGTGCCTTTCCAAATCAAGTCCTATCAGTTTAATTAAACACAGCTGGACTCCAATGAAGGAGTAGAACCATCTCAAGGAGGATCTCAAGGAAATGGACAGCATGTGACTTAAATATGAGTGTCTGAGCAAAGGGTCTGAATACTTATGACCATGTGATGTTTCAGTTTTTCTTTTTAAATAAATTGGCAAAAATTTCTACATTTCTGTTTTTTTTCAGTCAAGATGGGGTGCAGAGTGTTCTTTAATGAGAAAAAAAATCAACTTTTTAGAATTTACCAAATGGCTGCAATGAAACAAATAGTGAAAAATTTAAAGGGGCCTAAATACTTTCCGTACCCACTGTATCTATTACTTCCCTTTACAGTGACCTTAGTTGAGTAAATAATTATATTCAGTAAATAACAATTTTGGAGCATCTTTACTCAGCACTTCGGGTACTCCACTAAGAAGTATATGTACATATTATAATACGTGCACATAATATATATACAGTACAGACTAAAAGTTTGGGCACACATTCTCATTTTAAGATTTTTCTGTATTTTCATGACTTTGAAAATTGTACATTCACACTGAAGGCATCAAAACTATGAATTTACACATGTGGAATTATATACTTAACAAAAAAGTATGAAACAGCTGAAAATATGTCTTCTATTCTAGGTTCTTCAATGTAGCCACCTTTTGCTTTGATGACTGCTTTGCACACTCTTGGCATTCTCTTGATGAGCTTCAAGAGGTAGTCACCGGAAATGGTCTTCACTTCACAGGTGTGCCCTGTCAGGTTTAATAAGTGCGATTTCTTGCCTTATAAATCGGGTTGGGACCATCAGTTGTGTTGTGCAGAAGTCTGGTGGATACACAGCTGATAGTCCTACTGAATAGACTGTTAGAATTTGTATTATGGCAAGAAAGAAGAAGCTAAGTAAAGAAAAACGAGTGGCCATCATTACTTTAAGAAATGAAGGTCAATCAGTGCGAAAAATTGTGAAAACTTTGAAAGTGTCCCCAAGTGCAATTGCAAAAACCATCAAGCGCTACAAAGAAACTGGCTCACCTGAGGACCGCCCCAGGAAAGGAAGACCAAGAGACACCTCTGCTTCTGAGGATAAGTTTATCCGAGTCACCAGCCTCGCAGGTTAACAGCAGCACAGATTAGAGACCAGGTCAATGCCACACAGAGTTCTAGCAGCAGACACATCTCTACAACAACTTTTAAGAGGAGACTTTGTGCAACAGGCCTTCATGGTAAAATAGCTGCTAGGAAACCACTGCTAAGGACAGGCAACAAGTAGAAGAGACTTGTTTGGGCTAAAGAACACAAGGAATAGACATTAGACCAGTGGAAATCTGTGCTTTGGTCTGATGAGTCCAAATTTGAGATCTTTAGTTTCAACCACCGTGTCTTTGTGCAACGCAGAAAAGGTGAACGGATGGACTCTACATGCCTGGCTCCCACCATGAAGCATGGAGGAGGAGGTGTGATAGTGTGGGGGTGCTTTGTTGGTGACATTGTTGGGGATTTATTCAAAATTGAAGGCATACTGAACCAGCATGGCTACCACAGCATCTTGCAGCAGCATGCTATTCCATCCGGTTTGCGTTTAGTTGGACCATCATTTATTTTTCAACAGGACAATGACCCCAAACACAACTCTAAGCTGTGTAAGGGCTATTTGACCAAGAAGGTGAGTGATGGGGTGCTACGCCAGATGACCTGGCCTCCACATTCACCAGACCTGAACCCAATCGAGATAGTTTGGGGTGAGCTGGACCGCAGAGTGAAGGCAAAAGGGCCAACAAGTGCTAAGCATCTCTAGGAACTCCTTCAAGATTGTTGGAAGACCATTTCCGGTGACTACCTCTTGAAGCTCATCAAGAGAATGCCAAGAGTGTGCAAAGCAGTCATCAAAGCAAAAGGTGGCTACTTTGAAGAACCTAGAATATAAGACATATTTTCAGTTGTTTCACACTTTTTTGTTAAGTATATAATTCCACATGTGTTAATTCATAATTTTGATGCCTTCAGTGTGAATGTACAATTTTCAAAGTCATGAAAATACAGAAAAATCTTTAAATGAGAAGGTGTGTCCAAACTTTTGGTCTGTACTGTATATATATATATATATATATATATATATATATATATATATATATATATATATATATAGTAGAGTTTTCACTCTCTTTAACGTCCACACAAGCAATGCGGTTTGGTCCAAACATGTGAAGTTTTATTGCATTCTTAAAACTCCAGTAGTTACAAAACAAGACAGCCTCCTCTGGACACAAAGGTATAAAAGAAAAGTAAACAATTCATGCACGAGCCGGCAACAAATACCAGGGCGGGGTCACCCCTACAGATTGTAGTCCTCTACCTCTCAGCTTCTGGCTAAGACTGCGAACACTACCTCCCCCACACAAGCAGCTCTAGTACAGCTCAGCTACCTTACATCAGACCTGGAAAACCTGGAATCGAGATATGAGAGAGACTAGGGATGAGCGAGTATACCCATTACTATTCGGTACTCGCCGAATAGTACGGTACACGGGCTACTCATTACTCCTCGAGATTCCTTGTGATTACTCGCTAGGAGTAACGAGTACAATTTAAGTCAATGGGAAATGCGAGTAAGCTGAATAAGTGTCTGCTGGAGACGATAAAGTGGTCTGGGGGCTGAGGAAAAGGCTGAAATGGTTGCATGATTGTTTAAAAGCCGGCGTTAAAAAGCCGCCGGCTTTTAAACAATCACTCAGCCCCATACTGCTTCCCCACAGCCTCCCATTCCGATCCTCCGATGGGACAAGTACAGTAACCAACACTGTCACTGTATTTATTATATATGTGACTGACATGTTTCTATCTATCTAATCTATGTGTGATGCTCTATTCTTTCTGTTCTAAATTGTCGCGTACTGGTGTATGCCACTGATAAATTGCCAGCCGGCTTTTTTAAAGAAACAGGTGCATGAAAATCGGAGGGCACTAGTGTGTTCCAAGTGCCCTGCTATGGTTTCATGCACCCTCCTATATACCCTGCCTACCTGTCTCTCTATATATTCTGCCTGCCTGCCGTTTAATTGCGCACTATTCCCATCGATTTGAGCAATTTTGTATGCTCCCCGCTCCCCCGCCGCCTCCCATCCAGATGCTAAGTTAGGACCAGGCGGGGATCGAAGCACCAGGGAGCGGGGAGCATACATCAGGGAGCGGGGAGCCCAGCACCGAATGGGAAAGCAGGCGATGAAGTCTTTTCACTGCCGGCTTCCCCGTCCAGGTCCTTCGCTTCCCGCTCCCTGGTGCTGCGCTCCCTGCCCGGTCCTAACTTAGGATTGGGATGGGAGGTGGCGGGGGAGCGGAGGATCGGGATGGGAGGCTGCGGGGAAGCGAGTATGGGGCTGAGTGATTGTTTAAAAGCCGGCGGCTTTTTACCGCCGGCTTTTAAACAATCATGCACCCATTTCAGCCTTTTCCTCAGCCCCCAGACCGCTTTATAGGCTCCAGCAGACACTTACTCAGCTTACTCGCTTTTCCCATTGACTTACATTGTACTCGCTACTCGTAACGAGTATCCGAGTGTTGGGACCTACTCGTTACGAGTATAGCGAGTCCAATTATTTCACTACTCGCTCATCCGTAGGAGAGACCATTCCCAGCCAAGCTCTTCTGGTCGCTCCTAAAACCTGGCCCCAGAGTCCCAATAAAAAGTCAGCAACCTACTATAGCTGGAGCCTTCACCTTTGGGGTTTAGATCACCAAGGCTGGCCACCTCAATGACTCATATCTCCCTTCCAGGACTTTACTACCTGTTTTCCAACAATATATATTTATATACAGTATATATATATATATATATATATATATATATATATATATATATTACCAACTGGGTATATATATTTGCATTATATAAATATATACATTTCTATTGGGAATACCAGAAGAACAACACATTGATAGGGATAAGAATGGATGCTCCAGAATTGTTATATCGTAGTAGACACAATAATTTAACAATCACACACAATTTAACAGACAAGTCGGGACAGCTGACAGGCCCTTCTTAAATTGGTTCCATACCTGGAGCTTCCCATGAAATTTTAAGTGTACGTAAAGAGAGAATATTATTTTATTTGACCATGATCATATGTAGTAAATGTAGTGTTAGCTGACACTAACATGATCCTTAGCCAATATGTCATGAAAATGAAATGGGAATGTGCAGCAGCTGTCACAACAAATTGAGATCGCTGCCATTATCTTCTATATACAGTGTGACAGTTACATCGCTCCAGTTTGACAGAACATTACTAATCCCCATTCTTATTTATTTAATGTAGTTCATAGCTTCTGAAAAATAGGGTATTGTTATAACAGCCCAAAGCCTCCATATGACACTGCCGTATCTGTCATATCTAAAGTTTAGGATCAAAGAACCTTCTGGAAATGAATCCCTTAGAAGAATTATCCCACTTTCTTCCACATATTCCTCTTAACAAATTTTCTGGGATGCAATCTGTATAAATAAGGGACAAGTGAAAAATTCCGAACCTAAGAAAACAGTCTTAAGTGTTCATCTTTCCTGAAGCTTCTGTAGGCAGAGATGGATGAATTGTATCAAGGCAAATTAATTTTTCCTTGAATTGGACCAAATTTTGTGTGATTCGATTAGCACAAATTTATCAAAATGCTGAGAGAGGTTCAAAATGGCCTGGAACTGGACAACCGGACCATAGCAGGGTTGTGTGGTGGACCAGGTGAGGTTGAGGTGTATATAATTTCTTTTATTTCAAGTGTTCATTAGGCTGAAGGATCTGGAGAGACATCAGAGCATAATAATGTACATTCAATTTGCATCAAATAAACTTGATGTGAATCGAACTTCCTGGACAAATTCTAGAGAACTGTCAATTTAGAATTTTGGCAGATGCACTCAAGACTATCTGCGAGACTTAAATATGCTGCACATAAAGTATATCTCAGATATCGTGGTGAATAACAGGAGAATGTATGTTAACCTTCTCCACACTTTCTTCTCATTTCTAAATTCATCAGCCTTCTTTTCTCTCTGAAGAACCATCTAATTGTAAGGATAATAAAAGCTACCAATTGGAAATTGGATTGAGTGCTCATTGACATCTTGACTTTAAAACCATGGTCACCCTGACCAAGATGTCTTTCATCTTCACTGGTGACTGTAATATATTCTAAATGCTTCTGACTGGAATGGGAAATTATTTGGATAAGCAAGAGGCCAAAAGAATAAATGTGCAATAATGTAAATTCAAACACAAAAGTCTAAAAGTCCCAGTTAAGTCAACGCCAATCCGTGTTCTCTACTGAACTTATGAGTTCCCAGAGGTAGATAACTATTGCAGAAGGATACTACATAGTCCAGTTGTTGTAACCACTGGGAATACTGGTTCTGGTAATGATGAAATGGGCCATCCTGTAAGGTATGACTATTCTAATGTAACATATATAGGAACATTTTGACTACTCAGATGTGTTTTTTTTCCTGCAGGAGGACAGAAGATCATTTCTTTAAACTGGCTTCAATATTAGTAAATCCGATGGATCTGATTAATGCTTCTGCCTTCTCACATTTAATTGGATACATCGCTCTCTTGGTTTGCACAGCTATGGAAAAACAGTTTGTATATCATCCACTTTTTATATTTATTATAAGCCACAAATCAAACAAAAGAGAATGGCACTTTACAACAGATTATATATTGAAAGTCATGGAATGAAACATTTTTCTTGTAATTCTTCATATAAAATTGCCCAGTCTTTTGTTTCTAGCATTACCAGCTGCTGTTGAGCACCAATATGCGTCAATCATGTATGCCAAAGTATGTAGATTTCAACCCTAGCTTTTAAAAGAGCTTAACCCCTTCACAAATTAGCCATTTTTTGTTATTGTGCTTTCTTTTTTTCCTCCTCTATTTCCAAATATCATAACTATTATTTATGCATTAACATAACTGAATGAAAGTTTGTTTTTGCGACATAAGTTGTAGTTTTGAATGACCCCATTCTCTCTACTGTAAACTATGCTGAAAAACTTGGTGAAAAATATAATTTCATTACTGTTTTCAGAGATTTGATATTATAGTGGCCTTTAAAACATGATCATCAGGGTCAGTATGACTACAGCAATACTAAGCATTTATAGCTTGTTTCTTTTTATATTGCAGTAACTTTATAAAAAACAATGGATTTGCATCCGCATATTCTGAAATCAGTTTTTTCTCTGTTGATGGACCTGAGTGAGAGCTTGTTTTTTTCCGTGGTGAGTAGTGATGAGCGAGCACTAAAATGCTTGGGTACTCGTTGCTCGGGTCGAGCACATTGGAATACTCGGGTGCTCGACCCGAGCAACGAGCCCAATGTAAGTCTATGGGAAACTCGAGCTTTTTCAGGCGGTCTGCAGAGGGCCTAAAAATTGCCCAAATCGATGGGAACAGTGCTCAAATGACATGGGAACAGCATGGGAAAGACCCCTGGAAGCATCTCTGATTCCCAGATCACTGCTGTCAGCAACGTGGTAAGAGAATTACACCACTTTTACGGACTCCCAATAAAACATAAAAAAATGAAACCAAAATGGATTTTCCTGGGAAATATGTTAAGGAACATCCTTTCCAGGGTAATGACTTGTATATAAGGCAAAATAAATGACCAAAAACAAAAATACTCCTCCACAACTTGGGCTATGTTCACACGTAGCATTTTTGATGCGTTTTTGCACTTTTGAATTGCTTTCAACCAAGACAAGTGCTTTCACCAGTAAATGTCATTTTTACATTTTACAACCTTATCTGGCCATGTGCTGTGTGACACATCATCAGACACATGCATACAGTGATGAAAAGACATGAGTACAGCATGGGGAAGACCTCTGGAAGCATCTCTGACTCCCAGGTCACTGCCTAAAAGTGTGTCCATCATAAGTGATCCTTGGCGCCATGCACTTGTCGTTGCAGACTTGCAACAATCACCATCCATGTTCTTGTCCCACTGCAGCATTCAGTTGTCCCTACCCCATTCCTTGGAATGCAAGCGAAAGCATGCAGGCAGCCAGCCACCCACCCACCCACAGGCTGCAATACTATACTGCCAAATTTTTGACAGCTGTTTGCACATGAAATGTGGCCTTTTAGGCTAGTGTCCATACTCGGTCCCCAGCCGCCACTATATTTCCCGGTATCGCCTCTGCCTTCCAGAAGCACGGGTCCCACAACATTACCCGTGCCCTCCCCAGTGCACTTACTGGGAAGGACTGCCTAACCACAAACACGTGGACAGGTGAATGTGGCCAGGGACGGTATGGAGCCAGTCCACAACTTTTTTTGCTAAGAGTTGTATTTAGCTCGGTGAAAGGACTGGCATAGAGGGAAACCGTATCTACCCGGAGTGTCATTACTCCCAGGAAGTCCTGTAATTGAGCTTGTTGCAGAAGCAATGGCAGCCCGTCCAACATCAACTTGCACTTGTCGGTGGTGCTTTGACACACACACATCTTTTTTGCGCATTTAATTTCTTGAATACAGAGTTGGACAATGGCCTGATCTGTAATGCGTTTTGAGAAATAACATGCATAAGCATGGCTGATCCACATTAAAAAAAGCAGCCATTGAGTGTCCGGGAACCTTCCCCCACACTTTTCTTAGCCAGGGCTGCTTTTCGGCAGGGTTGGACGGGCCCACCAGAGAACCGGAGACTCCTCCGGCGGGCCCTGGCTTCTCCTTCAGGAGAGTTCATAGTGCCGAGGTGAGGCCATGATGATGATAGAGGCCACCATCTGCTTAGTTTTTTGTTACTTGGAATGCAAGTGCAAGCATGCAGCCAGCCACCCACCCAATCACAGGCTGCAACACTAAACTGCCAGATTTCTGGGCGGCTCTTTGCACTTGAAATATGGCCTTTTAAGCAAGTGGAGGCGAAAGCTTTTTACAACCTCATGCCGGCGGCGGCCGGGTGTCCATACTTGGTCCCCAGCTGCCATTATATTTCCCGGTATCGCCTCCGCCTTCCAGAAGCACGGGTCCCACAACATTGCCCGTGCCCTCCTCAGTGCACTTACTGGGAAGGACCGCCTAACCACAAACACGTGGACAGGTGAATGTGGCCAGGGACGGTACGGAGCCAGTCCGCAACTTTTTTTTCTAAGAGTTGTATTTAGCTCGGTGAAAGGACTGGCATAGAGGGAAACCCTATCTACCCTGTGTGTCATTTCTCCCAGGAATCCCTCTAAAGCTGCTTGCACTTGAAATGTGGCATGAACATTACTGCTCGTACTTTTCTGTGGGAATTTGCTTGCCTCCTACCAGCCTGGAATATTTCCAGCAAACTATGGTACGACGCCATGGTATTAGCACTGCCCCCAGTACCAGTAGCGAAGCCATCCCCAATTTCCTTCTCAGGAATTTTATTTGGTAGACTGAGTGGCTGCCTAAATACATTTTCTCACAAAGGAGCTGAAGATAGAGTGGCAGTAGGTGCAAGTTTCTCCAGCTTGTTAGATATTAGAGGGTGAATGGCAGCACATTGGATAAGTGGTTAGCACTGAAGCCTTACAGCACTGGGATCCTGGGTTCAAATCCCAGCAAGGACAACATCTGCAAGGACTTTGGATGTTCTCCCCATGTTTGCGTGTGTTTCCTCCTCAGCAAAAAAGCAGCCATAGAGTGTCTGGGAACCTTCCCACACACTTTTCTTAGCCAGGACTGCTTCTCAGCAGGGTTGGAAGGTCCCACCAGAGAATACTTTGGTGTACCTTGGCTTCTACCTCAGGAGAGTTCATGATAGCGCTAACTTTGCAGCTGCTATGGGGCTCTTGAGTGGGTGAGAATGGTTAGCCCTCAGAATCAAATCCTCTGGTGGGCACAATGTTTTTCAATATGAAACAACTTCTCAGTGGGAGTTGTATTTCACCACAGTCATATTCTTTAGCTCGGTAGAAGGACTGGCATAGAGGGAAACCGTATCTAACCCGGCTGTCATTTCTCCGTCACCAGGTTCCGCCCATTGTCACACACGACCATGCCTGGCTGTATGTTCAGCGGTGAGAGCCACAGATCAGGCTTCTGTGTTACAGCTTTAAACAACTCTGCAGCACTGGGCGGTTTGTCAATTAAGCATTAAGCATGTTATCTTCAGCACAGCCTGGTGCCACTTGGCCAAGGCAGTGCTGCAGTGCTGTCAGCTTGTGACTGATGTGATCATTTCGGAGATGGAGGAGGAGGTGCATGAGCTGAACAATGTGATTACATTGTTGTTAAATTGGTGACGCTGTTTTTTATACTAAAGAAAGATCCTATTGTTTTGTTTTATTTATGTTATTTTTTAAGACAAATGCATTCACCGGGAAATGTCATTTTAACATTTTACATCCTTATCTGGCAATGTGGTGTGTGACACATCATCAGACAAATCCTTTTTTATTTATGATGGAGGGACTCTGAAAGTCACAAACCCTGTTTTTACAGGGACATCAGACGGCCCTTACTATTCTTAAAAGGCCAGCCGTCGGCCATAGCTATTGTTAGAGAGTAGTGATGAGCGAGCACTAAAAAGCTCCGGTGCTCGAAGCTCGGGTCGAGCACATTGGAATACTCGGGTGCTCGACCCGAGCAACGAGCCCAATGTAAGTCTATGGGAAACTCGAGCATTTTTCTGGTGGTCCCCCCCGGCGGTCTGCAGAAGGTCAAAAATTGCCCAAATCAATGGGAATAGTGCTCAATTAAACGTCAGGCAGGCAGAATATATAGGCAGACAGGAAGCGTATATAGGAGGGTGCATGAAAAACATATCAGGGCACTTGGAACACACTAGTGCCCTCCGATTTTCATGCACCCGTCTCTTTAAAAAAGCAGGCCGGCAATTCATCAGCTGCATAAACCGTTACCCGACAATTTAGAACAGAAAGAATAGAGCATCACACATAGATTAGATAGATAGAAACATGTCAGTCACATATATAATAAGTACAGTGACAGTGTTGGTTACTGTACTTGTTATTTAGTGTTAAAATAAAGGATTTATTAATAAAAAATAATAGTGTTTTTGTCTCTTTAAAAAAGCCTGCCAGCAATTCATCAGCGGCATAAACCGATACCAGACAATTTAGAACAGAAAGAAGAGAGCATCACACATAGATTAGATAGATAGAAACATGTCAGTCACATATATAATAAGTACAGTGATAGTGTTGATTATTGTACTTGTCATTTAGTGTTAAAATAAAGGACTTATTAAAAAAAAAATTGGCGTGGGGTTCCCCGTAATTCTAGTCTCCAGTGGAGGTTAAGCAGACGGCTGGGGCAGATGTTTGAAGCCTGGGAAGTGGGTAATACCCACGGAGCTTCCCAGGCTAATAATATCAGCCCCAAGCTGAATACCTAGCATTTACCAGCTATTAAAATGGGGGACCCAAAAAAATGACATGGGGACCCCATATTTTAATAACTAGCAAAGGCTAGGCAGAAAGATGGGGGGTGATATTAATAGCCTAGGAAGGGTGCCATGAATATTGGCCCCCTCCCAGGCTAGAAACACCAGCTGTTAGCCGCCCCAGAAATGGCGCATCCGTAGGATGCGCCAATTCTGGCACTTAGCCTTGCTCTTCCCATTGCCCTGTAGCGGTGGCAGTGGGGTAATAGGGTTGGGGTTGATGTCAGCTTATAATGCCAGCTGACATCAAGCCCAGGTTAGTAATGGAGAGGCTCCAGCTCTGCTACATTCACATGACAGGCTGGATCGCAGCTGAAAGCTGCCATCCAGCTTGCCATGCCGCAGACACTGAAAAGCGCAGGCTTGCTTGCGCTCTGCAGTGTCTCTGAAGGATGACAAGCTGGATGGCAGCACTCAGCTGCGATTAAGACTGTCATCAGAATGCCATCCCAGCGTGGGAGAATTCTCCTGCTGAAGCGCTGAGCGCAGGAGAATTCTCCCACGCTGTCAGTGACGTGCATGAGGTGAGCTGAGTTCATTGGACATGAACTCGGCTCATCTGGATGCCGTCACAGCGAGACACTGAGGAGCGAAAGCATGCCTGCGCTTCTCAGTGTCTGCGGCATGGCAACTGGATGGCAGCTTTCGGCTGCGATCCAGCCTGTCATGTGAATGTAGCAGAGCTGGAGCCATCCTGGGAACCATGGAAAGGTAAGGATGAGGTTGGTTTATTATTTTATTTTTATTGCAGGAGATCGTTGGCTTTAGCTGGAATGGGCGTGATGGTAAGTATGGTTTAATTTAGAACAATAAAGAATTGTGTGTTTATTTCAATTAAAGGACTTTATTCTGGGTGTTTGTGTTTTTTTTTAACTTTGACTATGGGGTTAGTAATGGGGGTGTCTTATAGACGCCTCTCCATTACTAATATGGGCTTGATGTCAGCTGGCATTATAAGCTGACATCAACCCCAACCCTATTACCCCCCTGCCACCACTACAGGTCAGTGGGAAGAGGGCATCCTATGGATGCGCCATTTCTGGGGCGGCTGACGGCTGGTGTTTCTAGCCTGGCAGGGGGCCAATATTCATGGCACCCTTCCTGGGCTATTAATATCAGCCCCCAGCTGTCTGCCTAGCCTTTGCTAGCTATTAAAATAGGGGGGACCCCACATCATCTTTTGGTGGGGGTCCCCCATTTTAATAGCTGGTAAAGCCTAAGTATTCAGCTGGGGGCTGATATTTGTAGCCTGGGAAGCTCCGTGGGAATTACCCCCTTCCAAGGCTTCAAACATCTGCCCCAGCTTTCTGCTTAACCTCCGCTAGAGACTAAAATTATGGGGAACCCTACGCCATTTTTTTTTCAATAAATCCTTTATTTTAACACTAAATGACAAGTACAGTAACCAACACTGTAACTGCACTTATTATATATGTGACTGACATGTTTCTGTCTATCTAATCTATGTGTGATGCTCTATTCTTTCTGTTCTACATTGTCGGGTACCGATGTATGCCGCTGCTGAATTGCCAGCTTTTCATTTTTCACTGTGAGCATTGTTCCCATCCATTTGGGCAATCACTGTAATGCCACAACCACCATGGCTGTGACATTACAGTGAGTGGCAGACAATCCCTGCATGATTGGTGCTCTAAATAGCGCCAAACATGCAGGACGAGGACCCGAGCTCCCGCCCGAGCATCGCGCAAGTACTCGGCGAGCTCCGAGCATCTCGAGTACTGAGATGCTCAGGCGAGTACCGAGCAGTGGCGAGCATACTCACTCATCACTATTAGAGAGCCATCAGCCGGCTATGCTTTGTTGTTCCCATTATTAACAAGTGGGTCTCCTACACTGTTATTGCGTATCCAGTGACTGCAAGTGCTGCCAAAAATATGGACACAACCCAATACCCCTTTGAAGAGACATAGAGGAGTGTCTTAGTAAAAAAATCGTTCCCATTATAAATGAGCGGGTCTCCTATAGTGGTAATGCCCATGCTGTGACTGCAAGGACAGGCAAAATTTGGGAAAAACCCCACTAAGAATTTAAAGACACACAGAGCAGGGCCACAGTAACAAGTACGACATGTTCCCATTAGAAAGGAGAGGGTCTGCTATACAGTTATAGGGTATGCAGTGAGTCCAACGGCTGACCATTTTTAGGATAAACCCCACTAAGAATTTAAAGACACACAAAGCAGGGCCACAGTAACAAGGTACGACATGTTCCCATTAGAAAGTAGAGGGTCTGCTATACAGTTCTAGGGTATGCAGTGAGTCCAGCGGCTGACCAATTTTAGGATAAACCCCACTTAGAATTTAAAGACACACAGAGCAGGGCCACAGTAACAAGGTACGACATGTTCCCATTAGAAAGTAGAGGATCTGCTATACAGTTATAGGGTATGCAGTGAGTCCAACGGCTGACCAATTTTAGGAAAAACCCCACTAAGAATTTAAAGACACACAGAGCAGGGCTACAGTAATAAGTACGACATGTTCCCATTAGAAAGGAGAGAGTCTGCTATACAGTTATAGGGTATTCAGTAAGTCCAATGGCTGACCAATTTTAGGAAAAACCCCACTAAGAATTTAAAGACACACAGAGCAGGGCCACAGTAACGACATATTCCCATTAGAAAGGCGAGAGTCACCCATAGTGTTGGCCTTTGCAGTGAATGCAAGGTCTGCCAAAAATTTGGAGGCTCTTCAATGCCCCTTGGAAGAGACGTGGAGGAGGGCCTCATAAAAAATGTTCCCATTAGAAAGGAGCGAGCCTCCTATACTTGTAATTCCCATGCACTAAGTGTATGGGCTGACAAACATTTACCCCTGGGGGGGTATACATGAACATACTGTATAAAAAAATTTTTTCACGGGCATCATAAACACCCTTTAAAAAAATTATGTGGGTGTTGCATCATGTACCACGGTCACCCTGGTGATATGGTGGTGGTGGAGGATGAGAAGAAGGAGGAGGACAAAAGCAAATAGACAAAATCAGGAAGCGTATACCCATGTGTGGGTGTGAAAAGGTGCATGGGAATACACCTCCCAAGAAAAGACACTGGATTTGAGTTTATGTTACGCTGCTCTCATTCGGTGGTGTTGAGAAGTCTGGCCCAATCCAGCCCTTGTTCCTTTTTATAAGAGTCAGCCTGTCAGCATTTTCAGTTGATAGGCCGATGCGCTTATCAGTTATAATTCCACCAGCGGCACTAAAAACCCGCTCTGATAAAACGCTGGCGGCAGGGCAGGCCAGGACCTCCAAGGTGTAGAGAGCCAGTTCATTCCACGTATCCAGCTTGGATGCCCAATAATTATAAGGCACAGAGGAATCACGGAGGACGTTGGTACGGTCGGCAAGGTACTCCCTCAGTATCTTCCCAAACTTTGCACTCCTTGTGAGAGTACCCCATGCCTCAGGGCCTGTGCAATGGGAGGGTCTGAGAAATCTCTCCCAGAACTTTGATAGTGTTCCCCTGCCTCTGCTGGATTGAAGTTGTGTCTCTCTCGCCTGTACCCCTTGGTTGTCCAACGAAGTGTGCCCTCTGCCGCCAGCATTTTCAGATGGGAATTTTTTTAATAGTTCCACAACAAGGGCCTTCTAGTACTGCCCCTTTTTTGTAGACCTGTCCGCCTCAGGAATAAGAGAAATAAAGTTCTCCTTGTAGCGTGGGTCTAGAAGTGTCACCAACCCGTAATGACTGTCACCCAAAATTTTGAGAGCGCGAGGGTCATGGGAAAGGCAGCGTAACATAAACTCAGCCATGCATGCCAGACTACTAACAGGCAAGAGTTCCATGTCCTCACCAAGAGGATGACTGACCATGCTCTCCTCCTTCTCCTCTCTGTTCTCTGGCCATCCACGCTGAACAGACGGCATGACAGCTGTGCAGATAGTACTATCTATAGTGCATAGCTCCTGTCCTTCCTCCTCCTCCTCCTCTTCCTCATTGTCACCCAATCCACATTTGGGATGAGATGAGGCTTGGCTGTGTGTAATCACCCTGTATGATTCCTTGCTCCATCTAATCATGCTCCGCTTGCAATGCATCCTCTTTGATTGTGAGCAGAGAGCGTTTCAGAAGACAGAGAAGCGGGATGGTGATGCTAATTATGGCGTCATCGCCGCTCACCATCATGGTGGAGTCCTCAAAGTTTTGGAGGATGGCACATATTGCTGACATCCATGTCCACTCCTGAGGTCTTATGTGTGGAGTCTGAACTGAATACCGACGGTGGTCGTTAGGCTGGTCGTTTTGCCACCCCTGCTGATGCTGGCCTGGCTGGTGCTGCACATGGCCGTTTTGGGGTTGTCGGCAGAGTCTTTAAAAAACAACCAGACTCAGGAAGACCTAACAGTTATACTGGCAACTTCCTTCGTGTTGGTGTTACGTGGAATGGTTGCCTGCCTTCTGTCTGCGGCCACCACACTGCTTCTTCCTGCCTGTTGGGGTGTTCTGCCTCCCTCCCCCTGAGTGCTGCTGTCCTCGCTCTGCATGTCCTCTTGCCAGGTTGGGTCAGCTACTATATCATCCACCACCTCGTCTTCCACTTCCGCACCCTGGTCCTCCTCCTTACTTTCTGGCAATCGTGTCTCATCATCGTTCACCTCTTGTGACACTTTCCCACCGTTGCGTTTGTGTGACCGTGGCAGCTCAAATATTTGGGCATCACTACATGCGATCTCCTCTTGCCCCGCTTCAAGTGGACTGGGCGAGAGGCCCAAATCTATAGATGGAAAAATGAACAGCTCTTCAGAGTGTCCAAATATGGGATCAGTTGTCTCTGGGTACTCGGCATGGTTGGAGGAAGGAGGATCAGGGTGAGGAATATGCGGTCCAGACTCACTACTGAAACTTGACCATGTGGAAGACAGGGTGGTGGTGGTGGTGGCTAAGTGACTGGAAGCATTATCCGCTATCCAATCAACAACCTTTTGACACTGCTCTGGGTTCAATAGTGGTGTGCTGCGGTCCCCTAGAAAATAGGACAGGAAGGTCAGGCGAGAACATGTGGGTGTTTGTTGTGGCACAATTTTGGCTTGCCCACGGCCTTGTCCTCGGCCTCTGCATGCACCATTACCATCATGTCCAGTTCCCCGTCCCTTGCCACGTGCCTTGCCAATTTTAAATGGAGGACAGTATCTTCCACGCTCACTACAAATGACTGAGTTTGGAGCTAACTTATATGTGATCCGTGTGATAGAGAAAACAGAGTTTTAAATACCTGGCCTGTAGGTAAGTAGTTTGAACAGCAAACTGCGGTGAATTGCTTCAATGACACACTAAAGGAAATTTTTAATGGAGGCCAGAAATGGCAGTATTTTCTGACAACGAATATGTGATCCGTTTGACGGCGAAAACACAGTTTTAAGTAGCTGGATTTCTAGCTCTCTAATATGGAAAGGACCTGGCTGTATTCTGCAGTGCCAACAAGCGAATGGCGCAGAAAAAATGGTGTTCTCTGGATTGCTTTTTAAGCAAATAATGAGGATTAAGATCCAAAGAAAAGTATTCCTGGCCCCTGAGACCTGGGCCTTTGTATAGAAATATCTAACAGCAGCAGAAGGCAGAATTGGAATGGAGCCTCTTGTGCTATATGCACTGCAGTCTTCTATATACACTGCCTGCATATACACCCTGCCTGCCTGCCTATATACACTGCCTGCCTGATATCTCTGCAGATGGATTAGTCCCCAGAAGGACTGTTTGTTAAGATGGATATGTGTAATGTACGGTTTTTCTCCCTACACTACCTAATACATGATTAAATCTCTCCCTGACACAGCAGCAGCTCTCCCTACACTATCTGATCCGGAGTGACTGTGACGAGCATGGTGGCCCAGGTCTGATATACACCTGATGACGCTGTGCGGCCAGTCAATCACTGTAATGTCCACAACCAACATGGCTACAGCATTACAGTGCATGGCAGGCAATCCCTGCATGTTCATTGGCTCTCTAAAGAGCGCCAAACATGCAGGGAGGGGACCCGAGTTCCCGCCCGAGCAACCCGGAAATACTCGGCGAACGCCGAGCATCTCGAGCAGTGAGATGCTCGGGCGAGCACCGAGCAGTAGCGAGCATGCTCGCTCATCACTAGTGGTGAGCTGTTCTTTTTCTCAATACCATTTTTGGGTATATACAGTGTTTTGATCACTTTTTATCGCATTCTTTGGGGAAGTTGCAGTGACAGCAAATCTGGCCTATTGATTTTTTAATTCTGGTCTTTATTTTTTTAGTTCCGTTTTTATATTGGGGAGAAGTGGATGATTTAAAATCTGATTAATTATTGCAGTATATTGTAGAAAGAATGATCTCCTATGAAGTCCAAACTATGGCTGGGCTCTATGGAAGTAAAAAATATGGCAGGAACAGGGGCTTCCAGTATGCCCATGGCTGCCATTGCAACCCACCAGAAATTGTATCGTGGGTGGGAGATGGTGCTGGATGCTGGAGCAATCATGCCGCGCAATGTCACCAGTTAAATGCCACTGTTAGTGCTCAGAAATAACTTTTTATTGCTGCTGCTAGTACAGGAGCCAGCTGTAATACACAGCAGGCATTATCTTGAACCTTCCCCATGCACTTTCAATACCCATATGGCATTACATGGCCACAAAGGGGCTGTGCTGTAGAGGTTTTACAATGCTAAAATAAAATTATTAAACAATAAGTTTTGGACAAATCCCCCCACCCTTCCACCTAAACATCCACAAGCACTTAATTAATTTTTCAGTTGGGCTATTTTCAGGCATCATGCTGCTCTTCTCTATATGACAGTAGCAGTTTTATACCATATTTCTAATATTTTAGTTGCATACTATTATAGGCTGGTCTAGATGCGTCCCACTTCACTTCTCTGGTTAGAGCACCGTGCTCACCCTTTATGACTGCGTATCTAACTGTAGATGTCATACCAACATATTTGTAGCGGAAAAACTCAGCTTGTGTCAGAACAGACTATTGTTCAACAGTAGAAAATGTAATACTGAACCATAAGCCTTACATGAGAGTTCATTCTCCATTCTATGTATCACAAGGGCCTATGGAGAAACTGAATGGATCATTAGTGGAAGTAGCTGAAAGTAGTTAGACTTTCATCATGTGACCAATG
This sequence comes from Phyllobates terribilis, assembly GCF_046119375.1. Lineage (NCBI taxonomy): Eukaryota > Metazoa > Chordata > Amphibia > Anura > Dendrobatidae > Phyllobates > Phyllobates terribilis. Next base: position 369,295,007 of record NW_027362767.1, read on the forward strand.
CCGAAGTGGGACTATATTAGAAAAAGGCAATATATACGGTATCTATATAATATATTTACACAGGTTTATTCAGAAAGGTGCAATTTTTAGCCTAGGTATTCATAACCGAGAGAACATAATTTATGAAAATTGTATCCAAGTTTTATCGGTACACTATAAATGTTCAAAAGTGATTTTTCTTGGAGATATGGCAGATGTCTAGGCTGGAGTCCAAGTTCCGTCCAGATGGGTGCCACCATATCCTAAGATATGGCCTCTACTGTTTTAGTAATGTGTTGTCTCTGGTTTTTCAGATAATGTGGCTGGGGGTGCAGACACATTGAGTCTTTAACGTAGCCCCACAGAAAGAAGTTGCACGGTGTTAATTCTGTCAAATGTGGAGGCCAATGCAACGTAGATGAATCTGCCCGAGACCACTGGATGTGTGGACTGGAAGTCACTTTCACAACATAAGTCTATGAATACTTGATCTGAGTCTCATAGGATTATATTAAGAAAGTGGCTACTGCTCCACAAAGTAGATGATGTGTGAGCCGGCAAAGCAGAAAAACAGTCATGTGAGCAGAAGAAGACTGGTGGAAACTGAAAAAGATGGTGATTGGAAAGTATGTCAATGCACCTACCCAAGATCCTGTACATACTTAGAAAAGATTAGGGGATGATACAAATTTGGCTGGCAGTGCTAAGAAAGGTTATTACTTTCATGGAAATTAAATTTATTCCATCTATAATGATTTGAAAGAAAATTCAGAGGGATATTGTCATTTTGGTAAAATATAATATTGTTTTGAGGGCTGACTATACAACCACTGCAGTCACTTAAATTGTTTTTTATGCCTTTACATTTAATCTACATACTGTATTTCCTAGTATTAAGGGCAGAGTTGAATAGACACTATCAATGAATGAAGAAGGAGCTGTCATTTGATAAAGGAATACTGACCTTAAGTCTGCTTTATTATTTGTAAGATCAAATACACCAATTGTCTCAACAATTGTATAGGTTTTTCAAACAACCTGCTGTGATGTCCATTATCTCTGCCAAATTACTTAACATCAATTGATACATTTATGGAGCACAATAGGAGCCTATAGGTGTCATCAGTTCTTCACAGATACTTAAAGAGCATCTCCCTGGGCTTTATCTTAAACATGTAGCATAGAAATAGCTAGTGTTTTTGTGCTCCTGACAACTCATTTAATAATGTTTGAATAGTAATTGTCACTTCTAAGCAGAGTTTATTTTCCTCGTTCTTCTATTTCCTTGCATTGTTGTTGCTTTTGTTGTGATACAAAGGACAACTGTGATATGGATTAATATGGCAATGAAACAAAACAACAATAGCTATGCACACATAATTACCTAGAGAAAGTGAATTGAGGTAGTGCAAGTATTCTGTCATTGATATGGGAAATATTTATATACACGTAATAAAAAGCGATGAGTTTTCACTGATTACAATACCATATGTCTTTTTTCTAAAAATTAACTTGATTGTGTCACATAAGAGAAAGATCTTGTCAAAGCAGAATGTATGGATGGTAGCTAGTACAGCTGCCTTTACATTAAAGGGAATCTGACAACAGGTTTTTGCTATGTAATCTGAGGGCAGAATGAGGTTGTCACGCAAGGTGTGGGAAAGACTAAGTGCAACACAAAGGGAAGAGAAAAAGGGAGCCAAGACTCTAGGGAAAGGGGGGAGTGGAGACCTCCTAGGCTGACCTAGTGTCATCCTGTCTCCACTAACGTCCCTATATTGGTTCTTCAGCAATCGCCGCAGGCGTACCTCGCCCTGTCTTTCCCTGGCATTAGGCTCAGGCTAGGGAAGGGAGGAGATGAGCACTAGTCGATCCCCACTGAACACTAAAGACAACAAGGGGGGACAAATAAGGGAAAATCATTTAGCTTTAGTCAACTCCAGACAAATGCACACAAGTCCTCTAGCATCAGAGAGGAAGAAGTACTGCTCTTGCTCAATCCTTCACAAGGGGTAATGAATATCGCTGGCACCTCCCTCTGGCACACAGCAGGTATTTATACACCCAGGCCAGGGTGTTAATTAGCCAGAGGAAGGTAGCCGCTGGGTCCTAGAGATATAGCTTCTAAGAAGTTGTCTGTAATGCCAAATGAAGAGATCTTCTGCAACCAACTGCAGGGTGACTGTCTATCACTTCTGAAATACCCATGACAGAGGTAGGGTTTGAAACACTGATTTCAGCGATGTGTCACTTATTTGGCTGCGCGCTGTTGTTTCCATACAATGAATGTTTTGTCACCAGGAGATTATCACTGCCTGGACTACAGCTCAAGTAAGCCCTGGTCTGACCACACCCCCTCCTCTGATAAGCAGCTCACTGTTAATAGACAATGTAAACAGAAAGCTTTCTGAGTGCTGCTACATGCTACATCTAAGCACTCAGTGTCAAAACTGCTGCACCCAGTAAACTAAATTATACATTGTTGGAATCAGGGTCTTTTTTCCTACATTATCCTGCTCTCAGATGGGGTAGCAAAAATCTGCTGTTTGATTCAATTTAAAGGGATTTACTCAAAGTCATAAATGAATAAAATTGCAAAGTACTTGTAAAATTCGCTAATTGTCAGTTCCATTATTATTAAAAATCCTCTCTGCTCTCAAGGACAGATGGATTTTTAATTTTATTGTTTACTGCTCCTTGCCTAGGGTATTGGCCATTGCAGTCCTCTATTAATGGTAGTCGGTCTCCTAGAGAAAGAGAGCAAAGTTTGCAATCTTTTTGCTTTAGAGCTTGTAAACGCTGTGCAGTATCTCGTCGGCTAGCTGGATCCAATCAGCTTGAACACCCCTGGGCTCCTCCGATGCTGCAAAGGCAAAGCTGCCTCTGCTTGGAGCATCAGAAAGCGCATAGTTTGAGCCAGTGGTGGGATCATGCAACTGGTCCAAACTGTCAATCAATTAGGAACCCTCTGCCACCAGTAAGCAGGAAGGTGGGAGGTCGGGGGAGGGGGCAGGGCGCTCCAGAAGATTTATGATGAGAAAAATCTGTTAAATGCAGCTGGTGAAACTACAAGGAATAGTTATACTGATAACCAGGAAGTCAAACAACTGCACCCAATACCAAGAAGAAACATTTTAGGTTGCATGAATCAGAAAAAAATATTCCTGATTTGTGTCTTATTAACCCTTTAAAAATTATCATAATAATATGTATAATGTATACAAGAACAATATGAAGATTTGGCTTTCATTTTACTTTTTTAACCCGGATAAGACCGTATTGCGCTCATTATCTTTCCAGTTCTTCATCATAATCATGTCTGAAAAGGGACACTGTCCAGATACAACTGAACCTGGCTGTTCATCCACCGTGTCTATTTTCTGAAGTGCATCGGGTTGTTGCAAAGACAGCTAATACATCCTGCCCATCAAGTCAAAAAGACTATTGCTTCTGCTCCTGCTGCTACTTGTTGTAAGTCTAACGCTGGTACGGGAAAAGGTATATTGGGTCTTCAGAGATCACAGAGGGGTTTGATTGTCAGTCATGTGGTCGACAGGTGAGCGCTCGGCCAAAGCTTCATAGAACAGGTAACAAGGCTAATCCTGGTATAAAGCGAATTTGGACTCCCTGTCAGAGGCTGGAAAATGCTCCCCCATTTTACTATGCAGACTTGTGAATCCTCACAGCATGTTCACTGTGCGCTGTGAGAATTCTCCGGTGCTGGCGCTGGGAGTGGGCGTACATGTGACAGCAAGGATGCTATTTGTATATTTCCAGCCACATTATGACTAGACTTATCTCTGGCCTCATTCAACTCACTTGCATTAAGAGAGGCCACGCCCATCTAGTCAGCACATGACTGCATGTATGCAAATTACAGAGTGACTGCAGACTTGTACCCTAAGGTCGGACAGCGCCTTTAACTATATGCCTGTCATCCCATATGCCAATTGCCTCTTCAGAAAGGAAGAGCACTAGAACTCTTCAGTGCCACCTGTTGGAAGCAGCAATCCTTCAAGTCACTATAGACCATTTAATGAGCCTTGCACTATAGCTTAGGATAAATGCCAAATCAGAATCTTAATTTGCAGACACAGTGTTTTGGGGTATTGCCCCTCATCAGTGCAAAGTATGAAATCTGATTTGGCTAGGTGAGAGGCTCTGGACTGAGGTATAAGGCGTGTCCTTTCTCCTTGTAGAGAGTGACATACTGACCCTGGTATGCCAATGTAAGGAGACTTAGTCGCCGTACAATGCTCCTCTGGGAAATTAAATATGCAAATTGTCTCTTCAGAGAGGAATAGGACTAGAACTCTATAGCGCCACCTGTTGGAAGCAGAAATCTTACAAGTCACTATCGACCCTTTAACGAGCCTTGCAATATGACTTATGATAAAAGCCAAATCAGAATCTCAATTTGCAGACACAGCTTTTTGGAGTATTGCCCCTCGTCAGTGCAAAGTATGAGATCTGATTTGGCTAGGTCATCCCATAAGTATTCCAGTATACAGCTTGCCATGCTGGCCAGCACATTGTTCAAATTTGCTGGGACATGACAAGTTCATAAAATTTGATCAATCATTTCCAAAGAGGAGAGGTTCATGAACCAGCCCAAACATCTGCTGATGTTACCAGCATAGTGATAGAATGGTGAACTGATAATGATCCCATTATCAGTAAATACTTTGCACAGAACAGCATATTATATGTATTGTAAACGAAGGACTCAAAGCAGAGCTGCATGTAAAATATGTCATCTTACTTTATTGCATTTGCAAATGTTCTCAAGCCATTGTACAGCGGTACAAGCCTCCAAGCAAAGCAAATGAACCTTGTCAGGATGTGAACACCCACAGGCACAAGTGAGATGGAATGAAATGAAAATGCTGACCCATAATATGGAAGGGAAGTTTTGCTAGAGGTTGATGACTATAGCATTGCTGACTTGGATTACACACAGTGTGGGAATGGATATGATTGGACTTCCAGGTCTCGGTCTCTGAAGAATAAAATGTGCTCCTACTGCATATAAGGAGCTACTAATAAGTGTTAGACCTTCGTCACCTGCCGTCCTATTCTGCAGACGCTATTACAATCCTGGCAATAACAACAACAAAAAAACTAAACCAAACAAAGGCGTTCGGATTGTTTTCTGTAAATGTTGATATTTTTTTCAGCTATTCGACTTTTGTGACATTTAACATGTAGTGAAAATTATGTTTTCTATTGTTTTAAAGTTGTAAATGGTTATGTAGGACTGAGGCTGTGGAAAGTTGAAAGAAATATATTAGATGGAAAGTGCCATTATTATTGAAACATTGGTTCTGGGAAAATAATGGAGCAATAATTGTAATTTCATATGAATTTTAGATATCAAAGTAGACTGACGCATGTTTCTACCAATCATGTCTGCCAAGTATTATACTAAACTTTGGGAGTAATTTTTAGGAGGGAGCTACAGTCCCAATATATACACAGTGTTCAGCATAAGTGAGTACACCCCGTTTGAAAAGTAAGATTTTAATCAATATTTCACTGAATACAAGAACAATGTCAACAATTTTGACAAGTCAGACATTTTAACTCAAAACGTGCAGGTCGACATAAGGACACTGCCGCCAACCATCTTGTTTCTCTGTGAGCATCATGCATTTAGAGAAATTAATTTAGAAAAATGCCGGGTGCCTACAGTAAACGATGATGATGGCAGAGTCCTTATGTAGGGCTGCATGAATGCTGCTGTTGTCGGGGTGCTACATTTCACTGATTTTATCATCAATTCACAGATGTGCTGTTTTACATTGAAAGAGAAGATTCTACCATCACTCCATGCCCTTGGTAGACGTGTACTTTTCCAACATAACAATGATCCAAACCACACATCTAAGGACATAGTTGCATTTCTGAAGAAGAACAGGGTGAAAGTGATTCAGTGGCCAAGTGTCTCTTGATCTGAACCCAACCGAACGCCTATGGGGAATTCTGAAGAGACAAGATGAGCATCACTCTCCATCCAGCATCCAGGCTCTTACAGAAGTCATTCTTGAAGAGCGTAAAAAGATAGATGTAGCAGTATGTCGCAAACGTGTTCATTTAATGCCTAGGAGACTTGGTTATGTCCTTAAAAATCATGGAGGACATACAAAATACTAAATGTAGTAGTTTTTGATGTAGGGTGTATTAATAATAATAATAATAATAATAATTATAATCTTTATTTATATAGCGCCAACATATTTCGCAGCGCTTAACAATTCAGAGGTTCATATACAACAGTAATAAGTAACATCGCTAATGATAATACAATAATTACAGCAAAAATAATGACGACCCTGCTCATAAGAGCTTACAATTAGAGATGAGCGTTGTTCTACTCGAACTGTTCGCCAATCTCAAATTCGAGCTGTTTTGGGCGGTGTTCGAGCCGTTCGGCGAACACGAACAATTTGATAAAAATTCGGCTGTTCGAGGTTATGTTCGATAACTGTTCGTGCACCAAAATCATAACTGGATTTTTTCTCAGTAATGATGAAAATTAATGTTAATACGCAGTTTGAGTGTTCAGCGGGGTGGGAGGAGGGGCAGGGGATGGATCTCTGCAGGAACAATGAAGATCTCCATTTTTTTTTCTCTTTCCCGCATTTGCAGTGGGGAGGTGCAATCTGTCAGCCTATCAGCAGCGCACACACGGAGCGAAGTGCTTTTTTTCACACAAGCAAGGGCATGTGTCATTGGCAGTGTTTGTCACATGTCCTTGCCCTATAAGACCAAGCCATTTTCCCCGTCGCCACCATTTTCTCACTGCTGCAGCTGCGTGTTAGACGGCACCGCTGTTGCTGTGTGCGCTATACCTTGTTAATTTCAAGCCAATTTTCGCACAAATATACAGATAGCTTGGGAGTAGGGAATAGTTGTGATTGCAGTCCTTTTAAGGACTAGGTTACAGCATTTCCTACGACTTTTATCAGGGAGGTCTGTGCTCTTAAATAGATAGGTTGTGGGAGTAAAGACTAATTGTAATTGGAGTCCTTTTCAGGGCTAGGTTACATCAGTTCCTATCAGTTTTTGCCAGGCAGGTCTGTGCCAGTGCTGTGCAAGTTTTTTTCACAGCATTTGGCTGAATCTAGCAAAGCTAATCCTTTTTGGCCTATTGCAGAGTGTGTTAGTCAGTGGAGTAGCCTATCTGTGTTGCAAGATATACCACCTGTGTATAGAATACCAATTTTTTTACTGCACCTAGTGAAGTAAAATCTTTTGGGCATAGCATCATTCTATTAGTCCATCTATACTGACCTCCATCAGGTTGCAAATTAAAACTAATTTTTATCTGCATCTACAGTACCTCTGAAAAAATATTTGGGCTTCTAGCTGTGTGTGGGACTTGTTGTATTAGTCCATCTATACTGACCTCCATCAGGTTGCAAACTGAATATATTTTTTTCTGCATCTACCTCTGAAAAAATATTGGGCTTCTAGCTGTGTGTGGGTCTTGTTCTATTAATCCATCTATACTGACCTCCATCAGGTTGCAAACTGAATATAATTTTTTTCTGCATCTAGCTCTGAAAAAATATTTGGCCTTCTAGCAGTGTGTCGGACTTTCTCTATTAGTCCATCTATACTGACCTCCATCAGGTTGCAAATTAAAACTAATTTTTATCTGCATCTACAGTACCTCTGAAAAAATATTTGGGCTTCTAGCTGTGTGTGGGACTTGTTGTATTAGTCCATCTATACTGACCTCCATCAGGTTGCAAATTAAAACTAATTTTTATCTGCATCTACAGTACCTCTGAAAAATTATTTGGGCTTCTAGCTGTGTGTGGGACTTGTTGTATTAGTCCATCTATACTGACCTCTATCAGGTTGCAAACTGAATATATTTTTTTCTGCATCTACCTCTGAAAAAATATTGGGCTTCTAGCTGTGTGTGGGTCTTGTTCTATTAATCCATCTATACTGACCTCCATCAGGTTGCAAACTGAATATAATTTTTTTCTGCATCTAGCTCTGAAAAAATATTTGGCCTTCTAGCAGTGTGTCGGACTTTCTCTATTAGTCCATCTATACTGACCTCCATCAGGTTGCAAATTAAAACTAATTTTTATCTGCATCTACAGTACCTCTGAAAAAATATTTGGGCTTCTAGCTGTGTGTGGGACTTGTTGTATTAGTCCATCTATACTGACCTCCATCAGGTTGCAAATTAAAACTAGTTTTTTTCTGCATCTACAGTACCTCTGAAAAAATATTTGGGCTTCTAGCTGTGTGTGGGACTTGTTGTATTAGTCAATCTATACTGACCTCCATCAGGTTGCAAACTGAATATATTTTTTTCTGCATCTACCTCTGAAAAAATATTTGGGCTTCTAGCTGTGTGTGGGACTTGTTGTATTAGTCCATCTATACTGACCTCCATCAGGTTGCAAACTGAATATATTTTTTTCTGCATCTACCTCTGAAAAAATATTGGGCTTCTAGCTGTGTGTGGGACTTGTTGTATTATTCCATCTATACTGACCTCCATCAGGTTGCAAACTGAATATATTTTTTTCTGCATCTACCTCTGAAAAAATATTGGGCTTCTAGCTGTGTGTGGGTCTTGTTCTATTAATCCATCTATACTGACCTCCATCAGGTTGCAAACTGAATATAATTTTTTTCTGCATCTAGCTCTGAAAAAATATTTGGCCTTCTAGCAGTGTGTCGGACTTTCTCTATTAGTCCATCTATACTGACCTCCATCAGGTTGCAAATTAAAACTAAATTTTATCTGCATCTACAGTACCTCTGAGAAAATATTTGGGCTTCTAGCTGTGTGTGGGACTTGTTGTATTAGTCCATCTATACTGACCTCCATCAGGTTGCAAATTAAAACTAATTTTTATCTGCATCTACAGTACCTCTGAAAAAATATTTGGGCTTCTAGCTGTGTGTGGGACTTGTTGTATTAGTCCATCTATACTGACCTCCATCAGGTTGCAAACTGAATATATTTTTTTCTGCATCTACCTCTGAAAAAATATTTGGGCTTCTAGCTGTGTGTGGGACTTGTTGTATTAGTCCATCTATACTGACCTCCATCAGGTTGCAAACTGAATATATTTTTTTCTGCATCTAACCCAGCCAATAGTTTTGGCCTAATACCACAGTTTGGCCACTCAGCTCTGCTCGGTTACCATCCATTGTTTTTTTGTGCAAACAACTCCAGAGTTGTGAATTAGTTAACCACCAAAATGAGTGGAAAAAGGCCTGCTGCTGGTGGAAAGGGGAATAGGCGTGTTGGGAAGGGGAAAAAAGGTTGTGTCCGTGGGGTAGGTGTTAAAGCAACAGTAACATCTGCAGAAGAAAGACCATCTTCCAGCCAAACTAAAATGTCTACTTCTTTTAGCGGACAATGTGATAAGATCCCTTTCTTACGGCCACGCCAATCGCTACAAATTCCAGATGAGGCACAAAAACAGCAGGTGCTTCAACGGATATCAAGTGCTCCTTTAAGTGGGCTCTCCTCCACATCAACTTCAACATCACAAATACTCCAGTCCTCAAAGGTGTCACCCAAATCGCACTTGCTTCCTCACAGCTCCCAAATCTCCAGCTGCCCGTCTGAGTATGAGGTAGAACAGATGGTTGAGTCTGCAGAGCTGTTTACTCATACTATAGCCTGGGAATCAGAGGTCGACTCCAGCGCTTCTGTGAATCCAGACGAGGAAATGATCTGCACTGATGCCCAGAATCTTTACGAGTCGGATCCAGGACCAGACGCAGAAGGTTCTGACCATAATGTAGACCCTCATTCCCAAACTGTAACTCCTGTTGGTGGAGACAATGAGGAAGACGATGATAAGACTCAAATACCTGATTGGAGCGACAACTTTAGTTTTTTGTCAGGGCAGGAACAGGGTGGCTCTGAGGATGACGGGTGTGATAACACACAGGGTGATGATGATGAGGTTGGAGATCCCACTTACTGTCAACCCACAGTCAGCCAAGAGATGAGGTCAGCAGAGGAGGTGGAGGAAGATGCTAGTGACGACGAGGTCAGGTTGCGCCTTCCTGGACAGAGACGTAGTACTGGAAGCACGTCAACAACTGCATCCTCAAACACAACTCTGCCTCTCACCACAAGTCGTGGTGGCTCTTCAGGTCGCATGGGTGCTAAGCCTTGCATAGCCTGGGCATTTTTTCAGATCGATAAAGATGACCCAACTCGTGTTATCTGTAACATTTGTCAGCAAAAGCTAAGTAGAGGCCAAAAAATACATAGTTTGAGTACTTCATGCATGAACCGGCACATGGACATGAAGCATAAGTTGCAGTGGGAAGCTCAGTGTGCTACAATGCGGCCTAGCCGGCCGGGCCAACCACAGTCTGCCATATCTTGTGCATCCGCGGCCTCTTCATCCTCTGTGACTGGGGGGACAGCAGTCACACCTGTTTTGGGGCGCAGACCTGCCACCTCTTTACCCGCAACAGCCAGCGTGATTGGCAGGTCATCATTTTCTTTGGAGGTGGTAACAGCAGCTGGTGTTGAGCGCTGTCCGACATCGATAGCACCACCTTTGGATCAAGGCAACCTAACATGTCCGCCTTCATCTTCCTCACAGACCGGCAGTTTGCCGGGGACACCCTTATCAACCTCGTCTAAGCACAATAGCCAGCCCTCGGTCCCTCAGATGTGGACAAGTAAAAGACCATTTCCTCCTAGCCATGAGAAAGCTAAGAGGTTGAATTTCACCATCTGCAAGCTCTTGGCTACAGAAATGCTGCCTTTCCGCCTGGTGGACACAGAGGATTTTCGAGACCTTATGTCCGTCGCAGTGCCCCAGTACCAGATGCCCAGTCGGCACTACTTCTCAAAGAAAGGTGTGCCTGCGCTCCACCAGCATGTCGCACACAACATCACCGCTTCTTTGAGAAACTCTGTGTGTGACAGGGTGCATTTCACCACAGACACTTGGACGAGTAGGCATGGACAGGCGCGTTACATGTCGCTGACTGGGCACTGGGTAACTATGGTGACAGCAGGACAAGGGGCTGCTGTCCAAGTCTTGCCGTCCCCACGAGTTGTGCGTCAATCCTCTTTATGTCAAAGTTCCTCCACTGCTTCTGCCTCCTCAACCTCCTCTCAGTCTTCTACCTGCACCCAAAGCCTGTCTGGTCATGCCACAAGCTTTCTAACTGCGCAGAAGGGATCCTGCACACCTCCTTACTATGCTGGCAGTAGGGCTCAACGTCATCAGGCGGTTTTTACATTGAAATGTCTGGGAAATGTGAGTCACACAGCTGAGGAGTTGTGGTCAGCTCTGGAGAACCAATTTCATGAATGGTTGTCTCCACTGGACCTGAAACCAGGGAAGGCCGTGTGCGACAATGCTGCAAACCTGGGTGCGGCCCTTCGCCGGGGCAATGTCACACACGTGCCTTGTATGGCTCACGTGTTGAACCTGGTTGTCTAGCAATTTTTAGCCCACTATCCCAGACTAGATGGCCTTCTGCAGAGGGCTCGGTCGCTGTGTGCTCACTTCCGCCGTTCGCATCCCGCAGCTCAGCGACTTACATCTCTACAGAAGTCGTTGGGCCTGCCACTTCACCGGCTAAAATGCGATGTGCCTACCCGGTGGAATTCAACTCTGCACATGTTGCAGCGACTGTGGCAGCACCGACAAGCCCTGGTGCAATACGTTCTGACGTATAGCCTGGGCCAACGAGATTCAGAGGTGGGGCAAATCACGCTGGAGGAGTGGTCTCAGATCAGGGACCTATGCACCCTTCTGCACAGTTTTGAAATGGCGACGAAGATGTTTAGTGCTGACGATGCCATTATCAGCATGACTATTCCGGTGATTTACATGCTGGAGCACATGTTAAACAGAATTCGGAGTCAGGTGGTGGCACAAGAGGAGGTGGAGGAAGTAGAGGAGGAGGAGTTGTATGCGGAAGGGCTAACATCTGCAAGGTCCAGACGGTCGGCAGCACCAAGGCGGCAGGCATGTGAGGGTGGGGGAGATGGTTTTACCAGGGCGCATGGTAGCAGCCAAACTAGTGAGGAAGGTGCAGGAGCCCAGGAAGAAGTGGAGGACGAACTGATGGAAGACTCATCAGATGAGGGAGACCTTGATCACATTTCTGTTGTGCGAGGTTGGGGGGAGAGGACAGAGGAAGGAAGCATGATTGTTACCTCGCCACCAACACAACAGGGACTTGGTGCTCCTGGATGCGCAACACACATGAGTGCCTTCTTGCTGCACTACCTGCAACATGACCCTCGAATTGTGAGAATTAGAAATAATCCTGACTACTGGGTTGACACACTGTTAGATCCCCGGTACAAAAGTAAATTTGCAGAAATTATTCCTGCCATAGAAAGGGATGCACGCATGCAGGAGTATCAGCAGAGACTGTTGCAGAATCTTACATGTGCTTTTCCACAAAATACCAGTGGTGCACGTAGTGAATCTCACAGTTCCAACTTGCCAACTATGGGACCGTCAAGTGTTCAGCACTCAAACCGTAACAGAACCACAGTATCTGGTGGTAACATCAATTTTGCGGAATCATTTCACCACTTTTTTAGCCCATCCTTTGCAAGGCCACAGGAGACAAGAAGTCTGACACATAGTCAACGCCTAGAGACGATGGTACAGGAGTATCTCCAAGTAAACATTGAAGCCACGACTGTGTCACTGGACCCTTGCTCTTTTTGGGCTTCCAATCTGGATAAATGGCCGGAGCTAGCCACTTACGCCTTGGAGATCTTGTCATGCCCCGCAGCCAGCGTTCTGTCTGAACGTGTGTTCAGCGCTGCTGGTGGTGTGCTGACAGATAAGCGCACGTGGCTCTCCACTGATAATGTAGACAGACTCACGTTCATAAAGATGAACAAATCATGGATCCGAAACGACTTTTCTACCCCTGTGTCATCCTGGGGAGAGTAAAAGCTTGATGATTGTTTAAAATCACCCTACCAACCGTTTTAAGCTTTCAAATTACTAATCATGTTTATCTGTATCTTGACTGGAAAATAATTTGGGCTTTGTAGCAGTGTGCAGCACTGATCCTATTAGGCCATCTATAATAAGCTCCACCAGATTTAAAATTAAAAATAATTTTTAGGTGCATCTAGCCCGGAAAATAATTTTGGGGCTCCGAGATGCGCAAGACACATAAGTGCCTTCTTGCTGCACTACCTGCAGCATGACCCTCATATTGTCAGAATTCGAAGTAATCATGACTACTGGGTTGCCACACTCTTAGATCCCCCAAACTTTTCGATCAACCTTTTCATTTTAATAAAGACCAAAAAAATGGTCATTTTTGAAATTATAAGCATTAGCAGGTTGTTAGAAACTGAAATCAAACAGTTTTCAACTCAAAACTTTATTCTAGGTGATGTTACATTTTCACATAGGACCCCTTGTTCGAAAGGAGCTTCTGAACTCTCTCGTCCATTGAATTTGTCAGGTTTTGGATGGTTTCTGCTTCAATTGTTTTGCATGAGGGCAGAATACCCTCCCAGAGCTGTTGCTTAGATGTGAACTGCCTCCCGCCATCATAGACACTCCTTTTAATGATGCTCCAAAGGTTCTGAATGGGGTAGAGGTCAGGGGAGCATGGGGGTCACACCATAAGTTTGTCCCCTTTTATGCCCATATCAGCCAGAGATTCAGATGTTTTATGTGCAGCATGAGATGGTGCATTATCATGCAGAAAAATGATCTTGCTGTGAAATACACGGTTCTTCTTCTTGAACCATGGCAGGAAGTGCTGTTTGAGAAAATCCACATACATTATGGAGTTCATCTTTAGCGCCTTCAGGGATCCTAAAGGGGCCGACAATCTCTCTCCCCATGATTCCAGCCCAAAACATTACTCCACCTCCTCCTTGTTGGCGCTGTAGCCGTGTTTGCGTGGGGTGTCCATCAACCAGCCATCCTCCACTCCATCCATCTGGACCATCGAGCGCTGCACGGCACTCATCCGTGAACAAAACAGTTTTGAAATCAGTCTTCATGTAATGTTTGGCCCACTGGAGCCGTTTCTGCTTGTGTGAAGTGGATAGAGGAGGTCGACAGGATGGCGTATGCACAGCTGCAAACCTCTGAAGGACCCTGCATCTTGTTGTTCGGGGGATGTTGGAGGCACAAGCAGCTTCAAAAACTTGTCTGCTGCTATGACAAGGCTTTTTTGCCGCTGCTCTTTCAACCTGACGTAATTGCCTGTAGGAAAGAGTCCTCAATTTGCCCTTATCAGCACGCACACGTGTGTACTGTGAATCAGCTACATACTTCTTGATTGCCAAGACACTTCATCCTGATCATCGCACAATGTTGATTGTAGTCATGCCTTGACCTAAACACTCCACAATTTGTTGCTTCTCAGCAGCCGACACATCCTTTTTCTTTCCCATTTTGGCAGAAAATGTAGGCTGCTGAATAATGTGAGAGAGCCTTCTTAAGTAGTCTTGCCTTTCATTGGACACACCTGCCAAACTAATTAGCACTGGTGTCTGCAATTGCTTACAGTGATATAAAGAGCCCTGACACACATCACCATCAATGAGTTTAACTGACAAACAAACAAATTCTTCCCTTATCACTCCTAAATACTTTTTGCATAATAATTTGGAACACAGTGTACATGTGCTTTTCCACAAAACACCAGTGGTTCACGTAGTGAATCTTACAGTTCTAACTTGCCAACCGTGGTCTGTATGGAGTTGTTCAATAAAGGGCCCAAAATTAAGATAACATAGATGGGAGAGGTCTCTATGAATAGGAATTCCTAAGTATTTGATACCCTGTGAGGGCCAGGCAAAGGGAAAGTTGGACTGGATGGAATCCTATATGGATTTGGGGAGGGAGACATCGAGGGCCTCAGACTTCGCTGCATTGATTTTAAAATTTGACCATGTAACAAAGTGATCTATTTCAGCCATAACAGCATGGATGGATATATGTGATTGAGTGATATATACTAGGACATCATCAGCAAATAGAGAGCACTTGTACTCAGTGCCTCCCACCTCAATCCACCTAATATTGGGGTTATGGCGAATTGATGAGAGCAGGTGCTCCGTCACTAGGATGTATAAGAGAGGGGACAGAGAACATCCCTGCCTTGTCCCATTGGTGATTGTGAAAGGTGATGAAAATGTTCTGACGCGCCCCCTGGGCCTTGGGACACCCGGAGCCGGACCCTTTTTGGTGGATGCTGGTGGTTGTAGTCTCCGTGGCGGCAACCCGGTTCCGTGGCTCAGGGCGGTCAAACCAGTGGCGGAACTATTTATGTGGTTTTGATGTTTAAATGTCCGACTACGCCACCCGTGGATTGCGGTCAGAGTGAACCGCTGCTCCAGGGCAGACCGCTGAGGCTGGTGTTGTGGGTGCAGCAGAGCGTAGCATAACTCCCCACGGGAGGAGTATAGCCTCAGGGCAGTGTATGCGGAGGATGGGGGTGATGGTGCAGGGCAGCAGCAGTAATGACACGGAGTCAGTGATGCAGTCCAGGGCCTTTACTCACAGTTCTTATTATCCAGACCACGTCTGCAGGTAACGGCTGCCCACGTCGTACTGTGCTCACCAGGTGAGGGGCTCAGACAACTCCCAGATAACTTTGGAGTGCTTCACAGGACCCCCTTTGTGTGTCCTTTGTCTGGCCTTTCTTACCAACCCTTCTGTCCGGCTGCCTCGGGTCTCCTCTTGGTAAACTTGGCGCCAGTTTCCCTGACCCTATGTGGTGCCTTCCTAGCGGGTGTAGCGAGGGGCTGCGCCACATAAAATGTCACAGCCTCCTGTTTCTAGCTGAGGGTCGTTTCCTGCCTCCACTAGTTTCGGGGACCGGTCTCCCCCTTTGGCCTGACCCCTCCACGCAGGTGGATTCTGGCGTGCGGTGGCGACTCGCCCGTCCGCACCCCTGAGATCCCTTCGTTCCTCGTTCCTGGAGCCTTCTCCGCTCCTCTTCCTTCCTTCTCCCTCTTCCAGGCCTGGGCCTCTGCTACTAGGCCCGCCTCCGGAGCAGAGCTCATGCAGAGCCCCTGCTCCCTGCCACTTCTGCTCAGACTTCTCTGCACTGAACTAAGATGGTGCCCACCTTTTATACTCCCTTCTCAATGCACCCAGGAACTGCTTCCTCCCTGCTCCTGCACTACAGGGTTCCCCTTCCTCAGTGTTCCCTCCCCCCACTCCAGCCAGGGACAGGGACTGTCGTGCCCATCTCAGGGGCATATTGGTCGCCCTGCCCCACGGCAATGTGGTGTAATGCATGCAGGTGTCGGGTCCTGATCCACACTACATCCTTACCTGAGAGTGAGATATCACACCTCTGGGTGAGGTGCAATACCTCTGTAGCAACCGAGCCCTCAGGGTGCTACAGTTCCATTTATCTTCAGCCTAGGTGACGTATTGCCATTCAGCCAGGAGACTCTATGGAATGATTTCTCAGCATCCAACGAGAGTATCTAATTACAAATTTTTAACTGCATCTAGCCCAGGAAATACTTTGTGCCTAGTAGCAGGGTCTGCTAGTCAGCGGATTATCCCGGCTGTTAAGCAAGCTACACCACCTGTAGTTTGGACACTTCATTTTTTCAAAGGAAATGCTTCGGGACCACGGGATACTCAGTGAAGAGCATCAGGAGGCACCCCAAGGCATAGGGGCTGGGACTGGCAGTAGGATGCCTTGCGGTGGACAGCCGAGCTCGATCCTTATAAAAGCTTTTTAACTGCAGCAGCTTTAGTGGACGCTACTGGAGCTGGAATTACGCGGCTGCTGGCATGAGACTTGCCCTCCAATAGATCCTTGTAAATGGATTTAAAGTGTATTCATTCAAATTAGAGAGACAATTTAAATTAAAAAGCTTAGAGCTGCCTCCACCACAGGGGGGCTAGCTCGACCCACCAGCGGACAGGCACCAGTATTGGGAGAGGGGGGCTGGCCATCAGGGTTCACCGCGGCTCTGGCACAAACCCGGCGACACGGAGGTGGCACGGGCAGGAGCGGACTGGCCGTGTCGGCTTCTCACTTTTTGGATTTTAGAAGGGCATGACATGCCTATATCTGTGTCTCCCCCTCCTTTTACTCCTCCACCTCTTTTATTTTCGCATGACTATATGTACTTGTCACTTTTCCATGTGTTAGTTATGTCTTTTGAGCAGTTTGTCAGCTTTTGGACACCTTTGAAGGTGTTTTCTATGTGTTTCTATGTGTTTTTGTTTGCCTGCCATTGGTTTTAACGGTGTTCGAATGTGTTCGACGAACAGTTCGACGAACAGTTCGGCGAACACACGGGTGTTCGACGAACCGAACCGAACTCGAACACTACGGGGGTGGCTCAACACTACTTACAATCTACAATGAGGTGGGGGTGACGCAAAGTACAATGGTTTATTTACAAGGATGGTCCAGCCATCTTGAGGGGATGAGGGATATATAAAGGCTGCATGAGCTCATCATCAGCCAGTATCTGTAGTGCTTTTTGGTTCAGTGGAGAGTTATGTTTGGAGAAATAAGGGATGGGCTGTAAGAAGATAAAAGGACTTCGATTAGGGAAGGTGATAGGCCGCCCTAAACAGGTGTGTTTTTAGGGAGCGCCTAAAACTGTGTAAGTTGTGGTTCATCCTAATTTATTGGGGTAGAGCATTCCAAAGAATAGGTGCAGCTCGGGAGAAGTCTTGAAGCCGGGAGTGGGTGGTATTTATTAGTGTGGATGTTAGTCGAAAGTTGCTGGCGGAGCATAGAGAACGGGTAGGCCGATAAAAAGAAATGAGGGAAGAGATGTAGGGGGGTGCCACACTGTGGAGAGCTTTGTGGCTGAGAACAAACAATTTAAATTGGATCCTATAATTCATGGGCAGCCAGTGCTATGACTGGCACAGAGCGGAGGAGTCTGAGTAACGGTTAGCCAAAAAGATGACCCTGGCTGCAGCATTAAGGATGGACTTGAGGGGGGAAAGTCGAGTGAGGGGGAGGCCAGTTAATAGAGAGTTACAGTAGTCAAAGTAGGAGTGGATCAGGGCAACAGTGAGGGTTTTTGTTTTTTCCAAGGTGAGAAAGGGGCTGATTCTCTCTGATGACAGATGTTCTTCAGGTGCAAGCGAAAAGAGCGGGCAAGAGATTGTATATGGAAGGTGAAGGAGAGATTGGTGTCAAACACAACGCCCATGTATTCATTTTTGCATCAACTAATTGAGTAAAACTGAAGAATTAGTAATAAAAGTTATATCATTAACTTTACTTTCATGCTATGGGTTAAAAAAAATGTTCAATGAAACTTATCTTGTCAAATCTTTGGAAATTGTTCTTGTGTTCAGTGCAATATTGATTAAAATCGTACTTTTCAGAGGTGAGTAGTCATTTGTGCCGAGCATTGTAAATATATATAAAGATATACATACATTTCATACATATATATGGGCATAAGCTACAATATCAAGAACTGAATTAACAGATATGAATTATTGTTTAATTGCTTTATAAGCTTGAACTGGATTTTGACATGGCTCATCCAGTTCAGGACAACGTAATTTTCCCCCTTTCTGACCAGGAATATTTCTATTTTTTTCGTACATGCACTATAAAAAAATTTCTCTTTTGGACATTCAAATAATTTTTTATGTTTTACATTTCTTTTTTGCTGATATTGGGGGAAAAAATGTAAAGAAAAATAGAAAATATATGTTTATTTTTCCCATTTAGATTTTTTTATTGTTTTACAACCGTATATTTTTATATATTGGATTTTTTTTTAGGGGGGACTCGAACAGGGCTAACAGCAATGATTTATACTGGCAGTGTCTCACTTTTTTCAGTATTGTTTTATTTATTTCAGATTTTTACTAATTTATTTATTTTAAATTTATTTTATACACTGTTCCCTTCATAAGATCTTAAAAAACCTCTGTGGCATTTCAACATATTAATACATTTTTTTTATTGCTGGTTTCCTCTGTAACTGGGGCTTGTATATTGACCCCCTGTTACAGGGGAAATTCAGCCTCCTGCCTGCATAGCATAGCTGTCTCCTATGATCCTGCAGATTCTGCTCTTTCTCTACACCTAGTGATTACATGATCACTGGTTCCAGAAGAGGAAGAACTGTCAGCACTCACTAATCTGTATGTATAGGGTTTGTTGATCACTTTCTTCTCTATGGGGAGTCCGGCTGTTTCTGACAGCTGACTTCCCATTTCTGCAGCTGCATAATCTTGTTCAGGCAGCTTACTCTGCATTAAGGTTTTAGAATGTCAGTGCAGAGTAAAGTGTGGACCTCGTGGATGTTTAATGTTAATGGGTGATTCGCAAGTAGTTACTCATTTTTTGGATGCACAGGTATATCAATTAAAGAAAATCCTCCTTTAAAGGGGATAAAAGATATTAGAAAAAGGGTCTGTGGAAATGTAACTCAGATAACACTTATTTTTATAAAGCAGACTGTGAAGGAAAACCATCAAATCTAAAGGTACTTATACACATTCAATAGTTGTCTGCCACCCCCTTTTCATACACATGCACCCCATACATACATAAATATATAAATACACACATAGAGAAGGGGAATAAGACCTTATAAGTCTTCTGGTGATGGTTTATCTCCTGTGAGAACAAAGGATTGGGCATTAACATGCAACATGCCTGGGTTTGGCTGACTTTGTTCTTATGTGCTCTTATATTTTACATTTTCACTAATGAAAGAGAAAGTAAAAGATTAAAGAATATTGACATCTCTTTTTTATCTTATTCCGTGTATTTTTGTCTGGAAGGCATTTTCACAATAGGGTTTTATTAAAATTGTTAAACATCTTGACTTCTACTGCCTCTATAAAAAAAAACAAAAAAAACAAATGAGCATATACCCTACAGCAAGTAAATAGTAATAGTACATATAAATAACATAGGGTACTTAGTTAACGCTATTTTGATCGAAAAAGCATAATCGTCCATGGATGGGTGTCTCAGTCAGGACTCTATCCTGCTCTGCCCTTGTTCACATTGAGTTCGTTTGACACAAGGTAAGGCTTTAATACTAGAGACAGGTAAGGACCATCCCGATTTGGTACACCTTGTCGTGGTGGGATGGCTTTTTTGATCAAAATAGAATTAATTATTATATGTTATTTACATGTGCTATTAATATTTACTTACTGTAGGGCTTTTTCTCTGTTTTTTGTATGTGAAATGGCCATAGTGTGATTGCTTTCTTACACTTTGCATGTATACCTACTTATAGTCCATTTCTTTGTTTTTTCTACAGCCCCTATGAATTACTGTACATAGCAAACTGCTGAATCAGTTCAACTTTGATTTAGTAAAAAATGAGCTTAGAACAAGGTTTATAGATATGAAGTTTACAGGCTCTGACATCAGAATGAGCTTACTGACAGATATGACTGTAGAAAAAGTTGCCCAATCTTAAACATTTATGCCAAATCAACAGAATATGACATAAATTTCAGATAGATGCAGATCTTGTGCTATTTCAATTATGTGACTCTATTTCACTCTTCTGAAGTGAATAGGCAACAGCGCATTTAAGGCTTTCTCCATTAATTAGGGAGTTCTGAATATTACCAAGTAACCTGCTTATTAATTTTTGATTCTCAACAGAAGAGTCACCCATGTGAATCTACCTCTTTATTTTGAAGAGTACATGAGATGGCCCCATTTTCAAGATGGTTGGTGCTTTGGGACCTGTATCTATTAGATATTTATAGTATATCCTGTGTGTATGACGCGCCCCCTGGGCCATGTTTGGGGAATACCCGGAGCCGGATCCGTTGGGGGTGGTAGTCCTCGTGGCGGTGACCCGGTCCGTGCCCAGGGTGTCAAACTAAGTGGCGATGTTTTTAGTGGCAGATGTGATATTGTTCGACTACGCCACCCGTTGAATGTGGTTACGAAACCGCCGCTGCAGGGCAGACCGCTGAGGCCGGTGGTACAGTTGTGCAGCGTGGGTAGTATAACCCCCAACGGGAGGGGTATGGCCTCAGGGCAGCGGACGTGGATGATGGGGATGGTAGAATTGCACGCAGGCACCAGGAACCACTCAGAGACGGTGCGGTGTAGTTCAGGGTCTTTACTGGTGACAAAGATAGACCCTCCCGGGAGTACTGGCTAGCGGTCGGGGTCTGGTCAGTCCGTGAGCAGACAGGATCTCCCCTGGCCAGGTGGAGTTGTAGGCCTCCCCAACTAACTGTACTCTTCTTGGCTACCTTGCTAGAAGCGGGTAAAAGTAGCCCACGTCCCTGAGTGTACCGTGTGGTGCTCACCAGTATGGCCGGTGACTCGGGGACTACTGGTAGCCTCCGCTCCACGACGGCGGTGCTGGTCCCTTGCATGTGACCGTGCCTTCGGGTTTCTTGGCCAGAGGACCTGAAATCCCCTGCCGGTCGGTTTCTGCTGCTGGGTATGGAACAGTCCCCACAGCCTCGGACTCCGTGTCCGGTGAGATCTCTTCAGCCAAGGCGAGCTATCTAGCTTCCAGCCTCTGGCACTCACTCCTGCTCCTACAGAGCTCCTGTTGTCACTTTCCCTGCAACTGCTCCACACCAGACCAGACTGTGTCTCTGTCTCTGTCTGTGTTCTTTCTAACCGCACCTCAGCCCCAGTTTATATAGGGGAAGTTCTTCCCCTCCCAGGACTGGGCAGGAGGTGTGGCATGCTTAGGATTCCTGACCAGGAGACCTCCCACCTGCTCACAGACATAATATTGCTATTACTGTGGTATCCAGACCCCTGGGGTTCCACATTCCCCCCTAGTAAAATTTAGTACTCCCGGACTAAACATATTTTTTTTTTGAAAACATAACAGGGTATAAACAGGAACAATACAATAAGGAAAAACATGTTAAAGTGGTCACGGCGTGTCCGCAACCGGGTGCAATTTTTGAAGCAAAAAGGGTGTCCATTTCACCAAAGAACAGGGAGCCGTAACCAGGTAGGGGTCTGTTCTGCCCCGAGTCTTTAACAGTCTTTAGTCCGTTCCTGGGTTACGCTCCAAACATATATACAACAGAGTTCCGGTTAATCCACAAAAGACACCTATAAAATAACTAGAAAAAACATAATTATTTACAAGCAACAGTAAACAGGTAAATACCAATAAAACAGCCTGAACACTTTAGATCCTCCAACGTACGGGCAACTGGCCTCTAGTGGCCCTAGTAGACCTACGGAGCTTACTGACCGGTCCTGAGCTACAGGGTGTAGGAGCTGTCAAAGGTAAGCTGGGCAGCTGTCTACGGACTCTTTGGCTCACTAGGGGCACGGCAGGCTCACTATAAGCAGAGGGTCGATTCTCCTGGTCTGCTTGTGTGGGGTCTTCTGCCTCCTGGACCGGCTGCTCTTCCAGCTCTACCTGTTTTTCCGTAGGCAATTGGGATGCTGGCTGGAGGAAGGTGAGGACGGGTACCACAACAGCGCCATTTACTTGTGTCCAAGACCGAGGGAAGTCTCCGAGTACAGTACTGACCATCTCTTCCCTTTCCTCTGCGGGTCGAGGGTTTTCTTGATCTTCTTCAGGGTTTCGCAGCTGCTCGGGACACTTCTTCAGGTGATCTCGGGAGACAATGGCTGTGGTTTCTCCTCCATCCTTACTGATTGTGCAGATTTTTGGGTTTTCATGGCTTGATGGCAGTACGGTGTACGGGTCCTTCTCCCACTGGTCGTCCAACTTGTGGAGCCGTCTTTTCCTCTTCAAGACCTGCTCTCCAGGTACCAGGGGAACAGCGGGAGCATGCTGGTTGTAAGTCTTCTCCTGTCTTTCTCTTGCTTGACAGAGACTTCGCTCAACGCTCTCCTGTACTTTCCGGTACTGCTGCTGCCTCTCTGTGTCCCAGTCTGCTTCTGGTGAAGTGTCCTCGGGTGTCAGGACTCCCATATCCAGATCAACAGGCAGCTTACCAGGTCTTGCTCTCATTAGGTAAGCCGGGGTACAGTTGGTAGAACCTACAGGGATGTGGTTGTATAGGTCCACCAGATCAGGCAGTTTCTCAGGCCACAGACTGCGTTCCTCCAGGGGCAATGTTTTCAGAAGGTCTATCACCACCTGGTTCACCTTCTCGCAAAGTCCATTGGTTTGCGGATGATAGGGTGTTGTTCTTATCTTCCGGCAGCCATACAGGGTGCAGAACTCCTGGAAGACTTCCGCTTCAAAGGCAGGTCTGCTCTGGGTATCCGTGTGGATGGCAGAAGTGCTGCTGGAAGGCTCTAGCTGCTGTTTGAGCCGTTAAGTCCTTGACGGGGACTACAACCAAGAACCGGGAGTAGTGATCCACGATGGTTAACGCATAGACGTAGCCACTTCTGCTGGGGGTCAGTTTTACATGGTCCAAGGCTACCAGTTCCAACGGCTGCCTGGTGACGATGGACTGCAGGGGAGTCTTCTGGCTGGCACGGTCCTTCCTTCTTAGGTTGCATGGGCCACAGTCTCTGCACCACCTCTCGATGGTTCCTCTCATGCCTACCCAGTGGAACCGCCCGCGCAGCAGAAACTCCAGCTTCTTCCATCCGAAGTGCCCAGCTCCGTCGTGGTATGCCTCCAGTACCATTGCCGCATCTCTTCTTGGCACCACTACTTGCCAGACCAGTTCATGCGTCCGGGAGTTAACCATTCTGCGGCACAACTTCCCCTTGTAAAGAAACAGTCGACTCTTCTCAGCCCACAGTTGCTTGGTCTCCTCCGGAGCGTCTGGGTCAAGGCGGGCATCTGGCTGAGTCAGCATCTCCTTCACCAGTCGGACGGCGGGGTCACTGTCTTGCGTTTCTGCCCAGTTGTAATGAGGTAAGGGGTTGAACGTAGCGGATTGCTTACCCCTTACACGGTGGGAATACTGGGTAGTCCCATGACGGTGAAACGCGGGGAGTTCAACTTCTTCCAGTTCCCCTGGATCTTCCCCTACGTCCGGTAGGTTTGGCATTCTGGACAAGGCATCCGCATTGGTATTGGAGCGTCCTGCCCGGTATTTGATCGTGAACTCATAGTTGGACAGGCGGGCCATCCATCTCTGCTCCAGGGCACCGAGTCTTGCAGTGTCCAGGTGTGTCAACGGGTTGTTATCCGTGTACACGGTGAACCGGGAAGAGGCGAGGTAGTGCTTAAAGTGTTCGGTGACTGCCCACACCACTGCCAGGAACTCTAGCTTGAATGAGCTGTAATTCTCAGGGTTTCTTTCGGTGGGTCGCAGTTTTCGGCTGGCGTAAGCAATTACCCGTTCTCTCCCCTGCTGGATCTGGGACAGTACGGCTCCCAGCCCGATGTTACTTGCGTCGGTGTAGAGGATAAAGGGCTGGCTGTAATCAGGGTACGCCAGGATTTCATCCCCCGTGAGGGCCATCTTCAGCTGGCGGAAGGACTCTTCTTCCAGCTTCTCCCATCTGAAGGGCGGCTTCTGGTTCTTGGCCTTCCTGGACTGGCCTATCAGGAGGTCCTGCATAGGAGCTGCCTTTTTGGTGAAACCGGGAATGAATCTTCGGTAGTAGCCTACCAACCCGAGGAACTGCCGCACTTCCTTTACGCTGGAGTGTCTTGGCCATTCCTTAATCGCGGTGATCTTATCAGGGTCGGGGGCCACTCCGTCAGCACTCACCACGTGTCCCAGGTACTGCACTTTTGGTTTTAGCAGGTGACACTTCGACGGTTTCACCTTCAGACCGTAGTTTGCCAGGGCTTCAAACACCTCCGCCAGGTGTTTCAGGTGGTCCTCGTAGGTTTTGGAATAAACTATAACATCGTCCAGGTACAGCAGGACCGTCTCAAAGTTCCGGTGTCCCAGACAGCATTCCATCAATCGTTGGAAGGTTCCTGGTGCGTTGCAGAGTCCGAACGGCATGCAGGTAAACTCGCTAAGTCCCATCGGGGTGGTGAATGCGGTCTTCTCCCGGTCCGCCTCTGCTACAGGAACCTGCCAGTACCCGCTAGTGAGATCCAAAGTGGAGAAGAAGTTAGCAGATTTTAAAGCAGCCAAAGACTCCTCTATCCTTGGTAAGGGGTACGCATCTTTGTGTGTGATACGGTTGATTTTCCGGTAATCTACACACATTCTCATAGTGTTGTCTTTCTTTTTAACCAAGACTAGTGGAGCTGCCCAGGGGCTACAGCTATCCCTGATTACCCCAGCCTCCTTCATGTCTCTAAGCATCCCCTTGGCGTGTTGGTAGTGTGCAGGGGGTACGGGTTGGTATCTCTCCTTTATGGGAGGATGGTCTCCCGTGGGGATGTGGTGTTCTACCCCCTTTACTCGCCCGAAGTCTAGCGGGTGTTTACTAAACACTCTCTCGTACTCTCGAACCACCCGATAGACTCCCTGTTTCTGGTGTGAGGGAGTGGAGTCAGTACCCAAATGCAGTTGCTGACACCAGTCCTCCATTTGTTGCTTAGAGCCGTTACCTTCCTCTGGATGAGATGGAGGCAAGGGTTCCACGGACTGTACAGAATTTTGGTTGATGGTATACAATTTGGCTAGCGTAGCATACCGGGGCAGGTACACTTCCCTCTTCCCGATATTTATTATGCGAACGGGCACCCTCCCATGGCGTACATCAACCACCCCCCGTGCTGTCAGAATGGTGGGCCTACTGTCTGAGTAGACGGGTTCTACCATTGCTTGGTAGTCTCTACCTCTGAGACCAATAGCTGCCCGGCACCAAATCATCATCTCACTTTTTGGGGGCATGGCAATAGGGAACGGGTCACACATTCTCACGCTACCTATCTCACCACCGGAGAGTTCCACTTGTAGCCGTCGCATCAGTGCCCGGATCTCTTTTTGGAGCACTTGCTGCTGGCCAGAGTTGGCGTTCTTGGCAACTTACTGTAAAATGAGAATCACCTCTGCAAGACAATTTTCAATCACATTAGTTCCTAGAGTTATCTTTGGGTGACTCTCGCGCTTGTCAATGTCCACAATGATCAGTCCCTGTGCTGCCAGTTCGACTTTACCGATTTTAATGGTCATCTCTTTAAATCCGATCTGTGGCACGGGCTGACCATTGCTGGCGATGATACTCAAGTCGTCGTCTGGGTAGCGGGTTATATCCGAGTCATTCCAGTACTGCTTGAAGAGCACGTACGGGATGGTGGTGACCTGTGACCCGGTGTCAAGTAGGGCACTCATAGGAATGCCATCCAGTACTACAGGCAAGACTGGACGTCCTCCCACGTATTTGTCACGCCAGTTCGATGGGCCTGGTGATCTTATTCCTAGGGGTTGGCCCTCTACCCCAGGTTGTGCCAGTTTAAAGGACAGTACCTTGCCATATGTCCGGGTTGATTGCAGCGGCGGCAGATGGGTTGTCTGTCCTCATTGTATCGGTCGCTGGGTCTTCCTCTGGCCGGTGGGGTCCTCCTTGGTCGGCGCCACGGGATATCCTCCGGTCCGGATGCCAGCTGGATCTTCCCTGGAGTAGAAACCTGTAAAGACTGCACAGTTCGGGTTAGCGCGGCAACGCTTTTAGTTAGCTCTTGGACCTGACGGTGCAGGTCTGTAGCCGGGTCATTGTTTAAAGCCTGCGCATCAGCTCCCACAGGCCCTGCCGACAAGGGCGCCGTCTCCTGGTGGTAAATGGTAGCAGGGCGTTTGTGGGTCACAGCGCCACCTGGTGCCGGTTCTCGGAGCACCCGGATGGCTCTGTCCTTGAACTGTGCAAAGTCCAGATGAGGGTCCTGTAAGGCCATTGCTCGCAACTGGGTTCGGTGGGCATTGCAATGTAGACCCTCTATAAATTGTTCAGTCAACAACTTGTCTTCGTTTCCCACGCCGTCAGGGTCGGCCTGCTTAATGGCTCTCAGGGCCTCTTGTAGGTTTAGTGCATAGTCCCTTATATTCTCATGTGCTCGCTGCTTGCACCCGTAGAATCTAAGCTTGATCTCGGCTGAGGTACGGGTATCAAAGGTGTCCTTCAGCCGGGCTAGTATCTCTGTGACAGTCCTCCTCCTCCCAAGTGGCCAGGACTTTACCTCCCTTTGGGCTGCCCCTGTTAATTGAGCCACCAGGATGCTCACTTTTTGCTCTTCTGTGAGGGGGTACACCTGGAAGAGGCCATCCAGCCTTTCTCTGAAGTCATTTAGGGTATGTGACTCCCCTGAGTACTGGGGTAGCCAGGCTGCCCCCGGGATATAGGGCATGGTGAAAGGCATGACCGCCGCAGCGGTGGTGCTGGCGGTGGCTGTGGCAGTGAAGCTCTCCTCCGTATCCGACATCCTCCTCCCCCCTAGTGGACCGTGGCCTACCTTGCGATGATCCTCTTCCGTAGGCCGCGGCTCCGCAGTGGATCGTCAGGGTTGAGGACCTTCCGTCGCGCTCCTGTGACGTCGGCGTCTGCTGGGCTCCTTCCAGGACCTTACGCAACGTCCGGACGTGAGGCGGGGCTTCAGTTCTCGCGCGCTTTCGGAGTCCACGCCCCTCTTCTTCCCGCGCGGCGTCCTCAAGATGGCGTCCAATGGCGGGAAGACTCCACGGATGGCGGAAAGAAGGCAAAAGATGGCGTCGGATGGCGGGAAAACTCCACGGATGGCGGGAAGAAGGCAAAAGATGGCGTCGGATGGCGGGAATCTTCACCACAGGTAAGTTTAACAGTCTTTTTCAGGCACGCAGTACCCGGTGGTTGCGGGCACGAAATCCTGCCGACTACGCCAAAAGTTGACGCGCCCCCTGGGCCATGTTTGGGGAATACCCGGAGCCGGATCCGTTGGGGGTGGTAGTCCTCGTGGCGGTGACCCGGTCCGTGCCCAGGGTGTCAAACTAAGTGGCGATGTTTTTAGTGGCAGATGTGATATTGTTCGACTACGCCACCCGTTGAATGCGGTTACGAAACCGCCGCTGCAGGGCAGACCGCTGAGGCCGGTGGTACAGTTGTGCAGCGTGGGTAGTATAACCCCCAACGGGAGGGGTATGGCCTCAGGGCAGCGGACATGGATGATGGGGATGGTAGAATTGCACGCAGGCACCAGGAACCACTCAGAGACGGTGCGGTGTAGTTCAGGGTCTTTACTGGTGACAAAGATAGACCCTCCCGGGAGTACTGGCTAGCGGTCGGGGTCTGGTCAGTCCGTGAGCAGACAGGATCTCCCCTGGCCAGGCGTAGTTGTAGGCCTCCCCAACTAACTGTACTCTTCTTGGCTACCTTGCTAGAAGCGGGTAAAAGTAGCCCACGTCCCTGAGTGTACCGTGTGGTGCTCACCCGTATGACCGGTGACTCGGGGCCTTCTGGTAGCCTCCGCTCCACGACGGCGGTGCTGGTCCCTTGCGTGTGACCGTGCCTTCGGGTTTCTTGGCCAGAGGACCTGAAATCCCCTGCCGGTCGGTTTCTGCTGCTGGGTATGGAACAGTCCCCACAGCCTCGGACTCCGTGTCCGGTGAGATCTCTTCAGCCAAGGCGAGCTATCTAGCTTCCAGCCTCTGGCACTCACTCCTGCTCCTACAGAGCTCCTGTTGTCACTTTCCCTGCAACTGCTCCACACCAGACCAGACTGTGTCTCTGTCTCTGTCTGTGTTCTTTCTAACCCCACCTCAGCCCCAGTTTATATAGGGGAAGTTCTTCCCCTCCCAGGACTGGGCAGGAGGTGTGGCATGCTTAGGATTCCTGACCAGGAGACCTCCCACCTGCTCACAGACGTAATATTGCTATTACTGTGGTAACCAGACCCCTGGGGTTCCACATTTGCATAAAATAAGATCGATTGACAAACGAAAGACCCTTTAACTTATTCTACAGTTCACTACTGTGTTGCTGTCTATAGAGGCTGTAGAAGCCAAACACTTCAAAAAATGATCATAAAGCCACATTATCGTATATGTATGTCATTAAAAGCAAAAATACATACACTTAAGTAAGAGATATACTTACAGATTAGCCAGTTAAACCTTTTGAAATATCAAACCATATGGTACTACAAGATGTTTAATTACACATGCCTACAAATGAATCAACTAGGCAAAAAAAAAAAGATTAAAAGAAATCCATGGTCTCTGACAGCTCCTCTCTGTTATGTCAAAATATTTTTATTCTGTTTGCCGACTCTAATAAATACCAGAGTTCCTATGATTCTTATGACCTTTCCAAGAAAATTTCAAAACAATTCTTGAAAAGATTAATGTTCAAGACCCATAAACTTAAATCCGCTGCATTTAGCCATAAAGTTGGCTTGAAAAACACACATTTTGTAAACATATTATTCTTAATTTAAAAATAGAAGGCTAAAGTAATCCAATTTGAGATGGAATTTTTTGCAGTAAAAATGTTACATAAATGCCAAAACAATAAAACTTCGATTTAAACATTTGTGGTTTTATTATTTCGCTTTCCTGCACATCCCAGCTTTAATTCATAGCAGTCAATATGTCCTATGTGAGAGTCGTAATAAAAAAAAAAACTAGACTATTTAATAAAAACTAGCAGGTAATGCAATACACGGTCCCTCACCCTAGTCAGACTTAAAGGGGTTGTCCCTGCCTTTCCACACCCTGCTTGCCAGAGGGCTGTGTGCTCCTAAAGATTGACAGTTCAGACCATGGTATGGTCATAAGGCTGGTCTGAACTGTGCACTTTACCATGTTGCAAGATGAGACATCTTTGCCTCTGCAGTATCGGAGGAGAGTATGGGGGCACTGAGGCTGGCTAGATCAACCAATCTGACCAACTTCAGAGCTGACCAAACAGCTACCAAGTGCGTGCTCCTTGCCTAGAACACCAGCCACCACTGATAGACTAGAGACGTGGCTGGTAATTTAGGCAACGAGCAGTAAATTATAAAATTAAAAATTGACTGTTGCTTCATATTCTCATAACCCCTTTATATAATTCCAGTATGGCAAAAACATGTTGAAGATACAGCTATTGTTTTTGTTGCCGCACTTTCCATTTTTCCTGTATTAAAGGGATATTCCCATCTCCCAAGATCATATCCCAATATGTAGTAGGTGTAATAATAATATTAGCAAATACCTCCAATTAGAAATGTAGTATAGTTTTTCTGATTCGCTATATCTCTTTCTTCATGTGCAGGCATCGCAGGACCTTAGGTGTCCATGGTTACGACCACTAGCAACTCGCTAACTATCACTCTATCAGTGGTCGTAACGATGGACACCTAAGGTCCTGCAATGCCTGCACATGAAGAAAGAGACATAGCGAATCAGAAAAACTATTCTACATTTCTAATTGGAGGTATTTGCTAATATTATTATTATTACTACACCTACTACATATTGGAATAGAATCTTGAAGATTGGAATACCCCTTTAAGTCTCTTGAACCTTGATTTTGTTGGTATTCTTGTTTGTGTAATGCTTGGTACTGTTTAGGGGATAATCTGATTATGATGTTTAAGGAGGGACTTTGTTAGCTTTGTTTTTATGGGACACTGCTGGAACTGTTAGGTGGGCACTGTGAGCACTGTTTATATAGGACACTCTACTGATACTTTTTATTGTGAACATGGTGTGAGCACTGTTTATATGGGACCCTACTGGTACTGTTTAAGGAGGGCACTCTACGAATACTGTTTATAAAGGTCACTCTACTGATACTGTTTATTGAGGGCACTCTATGACACTTTATTTAGGACACTACTGTTACTGTTTATTTAGAACACTTTTTGAACACTGTTTATATAGAACACTCTACTGGTACTGTTTAAGGAGGGCACTCTATGAATACTGTTTATAAAGGTCACTCTACTGATACTGTTTATTGAGGGCACTCTATGACACATTATTTGGGACACTACTGTTACTGTTTATTTAGAACACTTTTTGAACACTGATTATATAGAACACACTATGGGTACTGTTTATTGAGCGCATGGGGAAGCACTGTTTATATACACACACTTTACTGGTACTGTTAATTGAGGACACAGAAGTTTATTTTAGAAACTACTGGTTCTCTTTCTTGAGGACATTCTGTGTGCATGGTTTAAATGGGACAATCTACTAGTACTGTTTATTGAGGACACTGTGAGCACTGTTTATATTGCACACTCTACTGGTACTGTTTATTGACAAAACTTGGAGCACTCTCTTATAAGGTATACTCTACTGGTACTGGTTATTGAGGACACTCAGTGAGCCGAGTATATATGAGACACTACTGGTACTGTTTATTGAGAAAACTCTGAGCACTCTCTACTATTTATTGAGGACTTTCTGTGTGCACTGTTAAAATGGAACATTCTACTTGTATTATTTATTAAAGACACTCTGCACACTGTTTATATGGCACACCATTGGTACTGTTTATTTAAGACATTTTGGTTTAAATATAATAAAAGATTATACTCTTCTGTGTTAGACCCATACTTTATCTGTCCTGACACCAAATCTCCTCACCTGGTCTTTCCATTAACTCTCTCTGTTTTCAGGATCTTTCAGCATTGACTAGGCAACACATGGTCAATGATGTAAGTAATGCCCCACTACATTAGGACTAGTAAGTGCTGGAACATCCAATGACCAGAGAGTATGAATGGATAGACCAGGTGAGGAGTACTGGTAGCAGAAGTGGTGAGGGATGGGCTTAGGGCAGGTGAGTATAATCTTTTACTTTTTTTAATCCCTTCCATCCCTTCCATTTATTATACTTTGGGTTCTTGAAAGACATTAGAGCATAATAAACATTTTTCGGGAATCATAATACTTTTGCTTTCGACTAAATTTATTTAAATCAAATTGAATCTGCCAGCCATTTAAGGGAATCTGCTCAAATTGAATTTCAGGAAATTTGCTTATCTCTAGTCTTCATAACTAGACTTCCAACAATTACACATTTATGGCTCGTCTTAAAGATTAGCAATTAATATGTATTATGGGAAACCCTTTTAAATAGAATTCTGATTTACAAAATCACTATTGTAAGTTATTGTAAGGTCTTATGCACAAACAAAAACATGTAGTATAAGCTTTTTATTCCACAAGTTAGCAAAAGTTATTTGAAGGTATAAGTATATAAATCTGTACTGGACTTAAAGAAGAACTTCCATCAAAGTTTTTATTCTCTTAACATATTGTAATCATCATATTACACAGCACTGTGTACTAATAATTGCCCATTTTGCCTTTGTATCCAGCTAATTCTTCTCTTTTCTCTGTTCTATTTAGAAAAAGGAAGTTTCTTGTCCCTGAAGAAATCATTTCCTTCTTCAACCCCTGACCCAGCTGCTCTACTCCTTCCCCCTGCCATTGACTTTTGCAGTGACTTATGACTCATACAGAGAAAATTTACCTCCTGTTTCTAGATAGAGCTTAGAAGCATTCAGTTTGTCAGTTTTTAATCTTGTGATGTCAGAGACTTAATGAAAAAGAAAATAATTAACTGGGTAGAAAGGCAAAAAGAGCAATTGTTAGTACACAGTGCTATACAATATGATCTTTGCAATTTATTAAGAGGAAAAAAATTCTGATAGGGGTGCTTCTTTAAATATTAGATGATGTGGTTTCTCGCATTACTTGTCTCAATCATCATTATTTCTTCTTTAATTGGAAGTTTAATTTAACATAGATAGCTGTCCCAATGTCTTCCATACTGTATCATTGTATTTTATTATGCTGTTTAAACTTAACTGGCCTTTTGCTGGATAATTAGATTTTATTCCTCAATCGCTAGTAGAACATCTTTTTAGATATTACACGGATAATAAGACAATTAAAAGCTAATTAGACCATAAGGTAATTCTGCCTCTTTGAAGTGATAAGCAGTGTTATGCTTCAAGTTTGGCTATTTTATAAAATACATTCAGCAATCAGCAGTAATTTACATTTATGCACAGTTTTGCTTTGAATTCAACTACATCTGCAAATTAAGAGAAAGATTCAGAGATCCAACGTTAATTATTATAAAGTTGTTTCAGTTTATATAAAAGCACTGATAGAGACTGAAGGATGCTTCAATAAGGATAAAGCAACCCTCCTCGCTTAACATCATGCGGATGATACATCCACTGCTGTGCTCCAAAAGTACAGCTAATTGTCACTTGCTTAATATGGTGTGAACGCTGCTCTAAACCTGGCCAGATCTCTGGCTTCAGCTGTCTGGTGCCTCCTTTGATGCTGCAAATGCAAAACTGCTTGGGCCAATAGCGCAGCCATGCTACTGGTCCAAACTGTCAATCATCAGAACTGCACTGCCCTCCAAGCAAGCTGGAAGTAAGGAGGTTGGGGAGTTGTGTGCTCCTGAAGATAGAAGATGAGCGTTCCGATTAATGAGCAAAATGAAATCTTGACTTTAAAAGTTTGTTGACATGCAGCATTATGTGTTCTAGAATGCATCTTAAAGTAATTGCCCGGTTTGAACAATTTATTTTCTAAAACCTTATTAAGAGATTTTGAATTAAGAGAGAAATTTGCCTGGTTCTGCATCTCCATCAATTAGCCATATTGGTTATTCTTAGAGTATAGAAGATAAATCTAAAGTGTAGTGATATGTAATGTAATTTCCACTGTTGTGACACCACAGGAGAACTGATGGTTGGGAGAGGCTGTGATCACTTTTTTGTTGAAGGATAGTTTACTCTTCAAAGCAAATGCACACCAGTAGAAATCTGGTCTGGTTGTCAATTAAAATGGTAGTTGCATAGAAGGAGTCAAAGTAGTTGTCAGGAGATGGTTATCTCACAACTAAACAAATTATTGCTCACATGAAACTCCATATTGCCGATTCTTCTAATTTGACAGTAAGTATTGAGGACAATAGATCTGTCCATCTACACATCTCCTGAACCTGATGACCTTTTTGTTGTATGTCTAACTTGATCTCATACAAAATTAACTATCTAAAGACCTCCACGAAATGTGACCCAGCCCTACATTTATCGTGATGAGAAAATCCCAAAGATTTTAATTACTTGAGATTATTTAAAAGATAATTATTAGAGATGAGCTGATATGATAAAATTCAAATTCTCCAAATCCTTCAGGTTTTAACAGGAAATTCTATTTGCAGCAAAGTTTTTCTCCACCAAAAACTTATCCTCACCTTTTTTTTTCGTTCACCTGTTTGGCTCCTTCATTGCCCTTTGCTCACCGTCCATATCTCAGAGCTGCCTCTTCTATTCCACCTCTGTCATTTTCCAGTCTGTTTCAGTCTAAGCCGAGACTTCCGGCCGTGACTAGGCCTCAGAGGTTAATACACACCATGCATTGTGGAAGGCACTGCCTAAAGTGAGCAGGTTGGAGCTAGGACAGAAGAAAGAAGAGGCTCTGAGGACTGGACAGTGGGCAATGAACAGAGCAGCCCCCATCTAATCCTCTTGCTGCTGCTGTTGCATCTTTGACTTGTTCCCTCTAGTCAAAGACTTCCTTCATGTTCATGATGCTACAATTGGCGACATGTAGTTACCTCTGAGGTCTAGTCATGGCTGGAAGGTTTGGCACAGAGTGGACAGGCCTGGACATACAGTTTGCGATGGGGAAAGTAAAGGCAGCTGTGGACCAGATGACTTTCAGCGAACAGCGGAGGGGCTGAGCAGGTGAGCAGTTAGGTGAGTTTACATTTTTATTTTTGTTTTTTAAACTTTTGCTGACCTGCTGGCTGCCATTTTGCTGATGTTGCGTAAAGTGAATTTACAATAATCAGTAGTCTAAGAAATGCGGATTTTTTGTGTATTCAAATAGAATTAAATTCCTCTTTAATAAATTTGCTCATCTCTAATCATTACTTTATAGTCCTGCTAAAAAAATTGGCATAAAATACTACTATATTTGTATCCATGCTGAAAGTCAATATTTTGAATATCTGCTTCTTCATTTTGGTGATTTGTGGGGGAATCAGCAACTAGACCCTCTTATTAAGTATCCAGTCATGGAAACGTATTGATGTAGAACTTTGTCCTTATTTAGCACACCCCTTTTTTGTAGGCAAATGGTCTAGCTTTCACTTCCAAACATTATATCCATCCTTGTTATGATTCAATTTATCATGTCTTGTTTTAGAGTTCATGCTTGGTGACAAAATGCTTCCATATTTTAATGAGCATCTTTGGAGAATTATTAATGTAGTAAGCATTCCTGGAGAGCTTTTTATCTGGCAGGCATCCCTGGAATTTATATTGGTAGGCAATGTATCCCTTCAGAGCTATTTGTTTGGTAAGCATTCTGGCAGAGGCAGTGGTTTAGTAGACATTCCTGGGGGTCCAGTGATTTAGTAGGTACCCCTGGTGAAATAGTGTTTTCGTCAACATCCCTGTAGAATTAGTTATATAATAAAAAACCTGGCTAACCAAATGTTTAGTAGCCATTCATGGAGACTGAGTGGACCAATAGGGCCTCCTAGGACTCTAACTGTATTGCAGGTATCTCTGTAGGGATAATTGGTTAGTAGACTCCTTGAGGAGCCATTGGTATAATAGAAACCCTAGAGAACTAGTTGTTTAGGCATTCCAGGAGACCGAGAAGTTTAATAAGCATCTCTGAGGATCTAATGGGTTTCGTAGGCATCCCTGGAGAGATACTTGGTTAGTAGGTGTCCCCGGGAAATTAGTTGTTTAGCAGGAACCCCTTAAAAGCTAATGGCTTGGTTGCCATTTCTGGAGAGCTAGTTGTATAGTTTGGCTTTCTGGAGATCAGTTGGCAACTTGTATTGATCCAGTTGTTTATCACCTTTTCCAGACAAATAGATGCCATGGGCGATCTGATCAGCACTTTGATAGAAGTTTCAAATGCTATATTAGCCAACTCCACTGTCATCCTTATGCAATATACACTGAACTGAATATTTACTGCATTTTGCTTATATTTGCTCTTTCTGATCAGCATTTTACCTAGAGCAATATAATTTTGATGTTAAATGTTAATGAGATTTCTGTTTGAAGTAGATTTTTATTTTTTGTTTGTCTATTGGTCTGAAGTATTTACCAGCTAAGCAAGTTCTTGTCCCTAATGAACAGCGACTGTTTATTGTAATTAAAAAAAAAAATCTTTATGCACAAGTATAGGATTTTTTTTTTACTGAATACATAAAATTAATCATGTTTTTTTTCAATTAGACATCAAAGGCAAAAAATTGACACAAAGTTATCGCCTGAATTAACATAACTTCTCTTTACGCCAAGACATTTTTGCTGAATGTGTAAAACACTTCCCAGTAGACTTACATCATGTAGAGAATTGTTCTCCCTTCAAGCAAGACTCCAAGTATAATACAGCAATGTGTTTTTGATAGCTGGCTGCATAGGTAGTGTATGAATAGATAATAGATACATAGTATATCTTTTACTGTATTCTCGCTGAATAAGTGTAAAGCAAAAATTTTACGCTGACTGGATCATATCTCAATGTCAAATAGTTCCTAATAAGTATGGGAAGCAAGAAATTTAAAGGTAATGAAAAAAAAATTGTACTGCAGTATAACATATGTATGTAGTAATTGGGTATGTCATTTAAAAATATCCAGGTAAAGATAAGTTAGGCACTTACTAAAAAATAAGAACTCACTTGAGAAAGCATCTGAGGATGCGAAACTGTCATTAGCTGAGTGCTGCATGTTCTCCCTGGTTTTATCCTGTCTTTCCACTGGAATTATTAAACTAAGAAGTCCTTATTTTTTTGTGAGTGCCATAGCTTCTTCTTCTTCTTCTCCATATCTGGACTTTTATGGACTGTTTTTTTTTTGCTATAGAGCATCACCACCATGACACACTATGGTTGTTGTGTCTTATTCCATGTAATTTACATATAGTGGCTGACACCAGAGAGCAGTGCCGACCATCTCTGTAACTGATTTCATTAAAAAAATGTTGATACCATATATTTCTATTACTGAGTTAATATGCTTTAGTAAATACTTTCTTGGGCACTTTTTCTTAGAATTAGCGTATTTTTCGAACTATAAGACGCACTTTTTTCCTCAAAAATTTTGGAGGAAAGTGGGGGGTGCGTCCTAGGGCTCTTTCACACGTCAGTGTGTCCGGTACAAGTGGTCACAGTTTCCACACGTACCGGAGACACTGACACACGTAGACCCATTCATTCCCACATGTCAGTCTGTATTTACGGACCGTGTGTCCGTGTGATCCACATGTAGACATGTCCATTTTTGGCCGGCAGCACAGATCACATGAACACATTCAAGTCAATGTGTCCGTGTAAACATGTACCCCACACAGATGCCATCCGTGTGACACGTACCGGCGCTTGGGAATCTGCGGTACAGTTAGCGCTGTTCCCAAGCGCCGGGTGCTGAACGCTACCCACATCATAGTCCTCTGCCGGCGCTGCGATCAGCACCAGCAGGGGAAAATGATGAGAGCAGTAGTAGTCGTCTGCTCCCGGTGTCTCCAACTGTAAAAATAAGAACAAAATAAAAAAATCCATATACTCAGGAAGGAGGGGCCATATATACCAGGATGGGGAATATTAGTACAGAATTGGCGGACATTACCCCTATAACAGTGTCAGCAGCAGACCCCTTCCCCCATAACAGTGCATCATGACCACATTTTTTGCTTCAATTTTGTTTCTTATTTTCCTCCTCTAAAACCTAGGTGCGCCTTATAGTCCAAAAAATACGGTATGTTTTGAGCTTTTTTCTGTTATTTAATGCATTTACATATGTATGAATATTATCATGACTAATTTCAAGAAAACAATATGCAGTTATTCAAGATTTGATGCAAATCAAATTAACTCCAATTTTTTAAGGAATTTGCTAAATTCTTTTCGCGAATCGCCTAAAATGGCCTGTGCCATTTTAAACATTGCAGAAGATTGCATCAGCCAGAGAAGGCTTAGATGGATACAGTCAGGAAAGTTTCCCTATTACATCTTGCAGCTATCACATGGTAAAACACAACCGAAAGAGAGAGACTCTAATCTAAAATATAATCAGAGATGCGTCCCTCTGTCTGAAGCCTTTATAGACTGCACAAGCGCGACACGCCTGCGCAGTCTGGCTCCAGACAGAAGAACGCATGGAGCCGTTACAGGTAAGAGGAGTGTATGGCACTGGAGATCGTGGTATGCATAGACACTGAACGCATATCGCGATCTCTGGAACTAAACTTACATACTTACCTGACCGGGAGGAGCGTTGCCGCGGTGCCTCTATTCTCGCCAGAGACCGGGGCAGGAATGGGGTGTCGGAATCGGCACATACACATAACGCTATCCGGCCCATTTTTACTGAAGACACATTTCCAGTGTGTCTTCAGAAAAATGGCGCCAGACAGCGCGGTAAGGGCACGCACATACTCCGGTGCCGCACTCCTCCCCCGGCCTCCGGAAGAACAGGACACAGTGCTGGAGCACAGGGAAGAAAGCTGAGTATAAGTGTTTATTTTTTGTATGTGTTCAGCGTGATATGGATGAGGGGTGCCATACATACCAGGATTGGGGGATGAAGAGTGCCATGCATATCAGGATTGGGGGATGAGGATGTTAGGCCGGTACGCAGGAGAAGGGTTTTCTTGTGGCGTCCAGCCAGGCCCTATCCTGCTGGTCAGTAATTGTCAGCATTTGGGTTCTGTTCTAGGGATTCTAAGTGTGGTTTCTGCTCATGAGCTGCTAAGCCACGCCCCCTTGTGGGCATGTGTCACTAAGAATGAAGAGTGCCATTCATATCAGGATTGGGGGATGAGGAAGCCATGCATACCAGGATGAGGGATTGGGTACCATACATACCAGGATTGGGGATGAGGGGTGCCATACATACCAGGATTGGGATGAGAGGTGCCATGTATACCAAATTTGGGATGAGGGGTGCCATGCATACCAGGATTGGGGATGAGGGGTGCCATGCATACCAGGATTGCGGATGAGGGGTGCCATGCATACCAGGATTGGGGATGAGGGGTGCCATGCACACCAGGATTGGGGATGAGGGGGCCGTGCATACCAGGATGAGGGATGGGGTGCCATGTATACCAGATTTGGAATGAGGGGTGCCATGCGTACTAGGATTGGGGATGAGGGGTGCCATACATACCAGGATTGGGGATGAGGGGTGCAATGCATACCAAGATTGAGGATGAGGGGTGCCATGCATACCAGGATTGGGGATGAGGGGTGCCATGCATACCAGGATTGTGGATGAGGGGTGCCATGCATACCAGGATGGGGGTGAGGGAGCCATGCATACCAGGATAGGGATGAGGGGTGCCATGCATACCAGGATTGAGAATGAGGGGTGCCATGCATACCAGGATTGGGGGTGAGGGGTGCCATGCATACCAGGATTGGGATGAGGGGTACCATGCAGAATGGGATAGGGGTGAGAGGTGCCATGCATACCAGAATAGGGATGAGAGGTGCCATGCTTTCCAGGATAGGGATGAGGGGTGCCATGCATACCAGGATAGGGATGAGGGGTGCCATGCA
This sequence comes from Phyllobates terribilis, assembly GCF_046119375.1. NCBI lineage: Eukaryota > Metazoa > Chordata > Amphibia > Anura > Dendrobatidae > Phyllobates > Phyllobates terribilis. The sequence continues at coordinate 369,334,288 of NW_027362767.1, forward strand.
TACCAGGATAGGGATGAGTGGTGCCATGCATAACAGGATTGGGATGAGGGGTACCATGCACAATAGGATAGGGATGAGAGGTTCCATGCATACCATAATAGGGATGAGGGGTGCCATGCTTTCCAGGATAGGGATGAGGGGTGCCATGCATACTAGGATAGGATGGGGGCAGCACATAACAGGATTGAGGAACAGGATTGGGCAACACAAATACCAGGATGGGAGCAGCACAAATACCAGGATGGGGGCACAGGATGGGGGAGCACATAACAGGAGGGGTGCAACACATACCAGCATGGGAGACCATATACCAATAAAAATGCTCTCCACCCGGGCGTAGAGCAGGTTCAATAGCTAGTAACATGTATAAAAGAATAAGCAGGTAATACAGCACACATGTTCTGAATCTGGATAGTGAAAGGACAACACAGCTCATAGCATAGCCATAGAAGTAGGAAGTGAGAGAAAGCCATAAATTGAACAGATAGTATGTGACAGTACAGCTGTGAAGAAGATTAGAGGCTGTCAGATACAATGTGTTTATTAATTTATTTTACTCACTTATATAGCACCATTAATTCCACAGTGCTTTACAGACATTATCATCGCTGTCCCCATCGAGGCTCACAATCTAAATTCCCTATCAGTATGTCTTTGGGAGGACACCGGAGGAAACCCACAGAGAACATACAAATTCCTTGCAGATGTTGTTCTTGGAGGGATTTGAACCCAGGACCCCAGCGTTGCAAGGCAGCAGTAATAACCACTGAGCCACCTTGCCGCCCAGATGTGTTGTCATCTTTTTATCTATAGCTATGTATTTTAATGTCGCTTTCAAAACTTTCACATTATTAAGGTTTTGTTTGTGTTAAAGAACTTGCAAGGGGTTGAATACAACCCTAGGAGACCTCAAAGTGTTATAGTCCCCATACACTTTGGACTAATATCAGCTTGACCCACCATATTGACGAGTTCAGCAGATAGTCTAATGTGTATGGGGTCCCTCGACTCTCCCATGACAGATGATGTTGGGAGAGATAAGAAGCTGGTACATCCAATCTTGGACTTCCAATGCTTTTTTTTCTCTAAGAGATAAGCTGCCACCAGAGAAGTCTGGTGGCAGCTCTCTCATAGAGAACACAGGAGTGCTTGTCAGATTGTTCTTGTATATGGGAGATTCGGGCAAGATAGCTGTTGGATGAATAATTGGGCAAATGATTGTTTGGCCAATAAATATTTAAATTGTATTGAGGGCTTTACACATGTCTTTTAAGGCCAATTGGAGGGTTTGCAGTACTTTTGTTTTTTGGTAAAGTGATCCTCTTTGAATCAAATTTTTGTGAAAAACTTGGTAACTGTGGCAATGATGAATTTTAAAAGATTTGTTAATCTATTTATCACTAACTATACTAACTGCTAGGGCAGGACTGGGACCTCTGAGTGGCATTCATAGATGTCAGCTGGCTCACTGCTCCTTATGCAGTGTACCAGCTGACATCTGTATGCCAACAGTTAATTTTGAAAAGTGTTCTTGTGATGGTGCCCTTCCACCACTATTTAACTGCAATCGTTGAGAAATAGGCCTGATGCTCAGCATTATTAAATTATTTTTAAAGCCTTTCGGGTCTTAGCCTTAGTCCCCTTAGTACCGTCACTGGTCCTAACTGGAAATGCCCATTTGTGGCCGAGGCTTGTGTAAAATCCGCCTGTTTTAGACCTGTATACTGTAAATTTGTCGGGCTTGTTTTCTAAAAATTGTGACAGTCCAAGAAAATACTACTGGGCACTGGTATTTGCTAGGCTTTCTTGGGTGGTGGCATAGACCCTAACCATTATGTTTACCAATAACGTGTCTCTATTAGAGATGGATGAATTTGCTCTGATTCAAATTCTGTAAATTGCTTGAATTTTTCATGGAAATTATTTTTACAACCAATACAATTGAATTTTCTTTATTTTTTTTCTGAGAAACCGGAGAGCATAATAATCCCCATCACTGCTCTCTTAGCCTGCTTTTCAAAAAGGATTATACAACCATAAATTTAATATGAATTTTCAAAGTAAGTATACCAGCCTCATCATGTATAACAGATCAATGTAATAATACTCTGCAGGTTATATTGTGAAATCTGGTGACAGATCCACTTTAAACAATTTCAATAAAACCTAAACGTAACAAAAGAATAATGAAATAGTCTAAAGCTGCTCACACTGTATGCCAGGTGCTATAAAGAATTGCCACTTAGGAAATGGAAAGATGCAAACACAATTTCTAAATAGAGTACAATCTTATTATATCCCTCTCTTCAGCGTGTTTCTACCACTCACATTTTTCTATGCAGATAGGTTTCTTTCTCCTTGTTTTTTGAATGTATTAACTTGTGTGGGAGTTGCTATAATTCAAACTTCACATGGATAAAATTACATTTTATCCAAAATTAGAAATCAAGAGACAGTGATACTTTCTATAATCCAAAAAAGGTAAAATTGAGAACTGGAAGAAATCGCATTTGCATTACAGGGATTGTTCAGTTATCCTGATCGAAAAAAAAAAACAATTCTAGAGTATCATATTTAAAGAGTTTCTGTTATCATACCAGCTTTCCCATCCTGATTTCCATGCAGATTTCTCTGTACCTCTCTGCTCCTATATACTAATGGTATGTTTTTCAAGTAACACCAGCTACCCCCACTTTCATTTATGATCTTGTTTACTTAGCCTTTGACTAAGCAGCATCTGTTTCACCCTTAATCAGCTGATCAAGATGAACACAGACCACTGCCGTCTGGTTCACAGCTGAATGCATTTTATTACAAATATATTGTGATCTGGGAGTCTGTTAGACTTTAGTCTGTGTCCATCACCTTAAGTGTCCATTACTTAAGTGTGAGAAATATGAATTAATCCTGAATTGAACCTGAAGTGAACTGAAGGTAACTGAATACTAAGTCACAGTAAACAATGTTTGTCTTTGTTTTCACTCTCACCCTCATAATCCTTCACCTTTTCCAACCACCCCTAATGCCTACACCTAGTAATGAACTATTCATCTCTCCCTCCATCCTCCCCATCCATCTCACCTCCTCCTCAGAGCTATTCCTCAACATACAATCCTTTGTCTCCAAACACAGACAGGCACCTCATGCTCTCTCCTGCTCCCACCTACTAACACTTTCTCTGCTCCTCCTCACTGCCTGCGACATCTCTCCAAATCCAGGCCTCCTCACCACATCCCTACAATCACTTCCACTTCCTACCCACAATCTATGCCAAACTCTCGTAACCCTTCACCTTATACCCATCCGCCCAGTCCCCGCTTCCTGAGTCCCTCTAACAGGAGCTCTATGGAACGCTCGCTACGTCTGCAACAAACTTTCCTACATTCACAATCTCTTCATCATTAAAAAGCTTTCCTTCCTCGGCATCACTGAAACCTGGCTCACCCCCTCCGACACGGCCTCTCCTGATGCACTTTCGTACGATGGATTCCACCTTTCCCACACCCCCTGCCCCACCAGCAAGCATAGTGGAGGAATAGGTTTCCTCCTATCAGATAACTGCTCCTTCACCCAAATCCCACTGCCACCCTCCATTACTCTCCCCTCTTTTGAAGTGCACTGCGTGCGCATTTACTCCCCATGCAACCTCCAACTGGCAGTCATTTACCGCCCCCCAGGATCAACCACCACCTTCTTTGACCACTTCACCACCTGGCTACTTCATTTCCTTTCCGTTGATATCCCCACTATCCTCATGGGTGACTTCAACATCCCTATTGACACTTCCCTCCCAGCTGTCTCTAAGCTTCTATCCCTCACTTCCTCCTTTGGCCTTACTCAGTGGTCTTCCGCAGCCACCCACAAAGACGGCAACACACTGGACCTCATCTTCACCCGCCTCTGTTCCCTATCTAACCTCTCTAACTCACATCTCCCTCTTTCTGACCACAACCTACTTACATTCACTACTCTCTCATCTCCAGGACAACAATCCCAACGACACAAACTTGCTCACCCTCGCTGAAATCTTAAACACCTTGACCTACACTCACTCTCTGATTCCCTTCTCCCTCTTACAGACATTAGGTCCATACATGATGCAGATGTTGCTGCCACTTCATACAACACCACAACAGGTACAGCCCTCAATTCAGTCGCTCCCCTCACACATACCAAAGCTCGCACAATCAACAGACAACCCTGGCACACCAGCTTAACTAAAGAACTGCGACTGGCCTCCAGAGTTGCTGAGCGTAGATGGAAATGATCACACTCCAATGAGGATTTCATCGCATTCAAACAGTCCCTCACTACCTTCAAGTCCACACTCACTGCAGCAAGAAACACATACTTCTCATCTCTCATATCCTCCCTGTCTCACAACCCCAAACAACTATTCAACACCTTCAATTCTCTCATCCGTCCCCCAGTGCCTCCTCCCTCTCCTCTTATTTCTGCCGAAGACTTTGCCTCATTCTTCAAGCAGAAGATTGACAACATCAGACAAAGCTTTTGCCTAAAGTCCCCACAGCCCCTCCCCACACCTACTCAACCCTCCTCTTCCAAAACCAGCTTCTCCACCATTGTGGAAGATCAACTTTCCTCTTTACTTTCCAAATCACACCTTACCACCTGTGAACTTGACCCAATCCCGTCCCACCTCATCCCCAACCTTACCACTATCTTCATCCCAATCATAGCCCACCTCTTCAACCTGTCACTAACAAATGGCATCTTCCCCTCATGCTTAAAACATTCCTCGATCACACCCATTCTCAAAAAGCCCTCCCTTGACCCATCCTCTCTGACTAGCTATCGTCCCATATCACTTCTCTCCTATGCATCAAAACTACTCAAACAACACGTCCATTCTGAACTGTCCTCCCACCTCTCCTCCTGCTCCCTCTTTGACCGCCTACAATCTGGTTTTCGACCTTACCATTCTACTGAAACTACACTGACTAAAGTCACCAAGGACGTACCAACTGCCAAATCCAAGCAACACTACTCTGTCCTCCTCCTCCTAGACCTGTCATCTGCCTTCGACACAGTGGACCATACCTTCTTACTACAAACTCTCTCACCTCTCAGCATCACAGACTTGGCCCTACCCTGGATCTCCTCATACCTAACAGACCGGACATTCACTGTTTCCCACTCACACACCACCTCCTCATCTCGCCCCCTATCTGTCGGTGTCCCCCAAGGTTCAGCTTTAAGACCATTACTCTTCTCCATCTACACCCTAGGTCTGGGACAGCTCATAGAGTCTCACGGCTTTCATTATCACCTCTATGCTGACGACACACAGATCTACCTCTCTGGACTGATATCTCCTCTCTACTCACCAAAATCCCACAATGTCTGTCCACTTTTTCATCCTTCTTCTTTGCTAGATTTCTAAAACTTAACATAGACAAAGCAGATTTCATCATCTTTCCGCCATCTCATTCAAACCCTCCAACTGACTATCTATCAACATCAATGGCAGTCCAGTCTCCACAGTCCCTCAAGCTCGCTGCCTTGGGGTAACCCTGGACTCTGAACTGTCCTTCAAACCACATATCCAAGACCTTTCCACTTCCTGCCGACTCCAACTTAAAAATATCTCTCGGATCCGCACATTCCTCAACCATGAATCTGCAAAAAGAATAGTGCACGCCCTCATCATCTCCCACCTTGACTACAGCAACCTCCTGCTCTGTGGCCTCCCTTCCAACACTTTCGCACCCCTCCAATCTATCCTAAACTCTGCTGCCTGACTAATCCACCTGTCCCCCCGCTATTCCCCGGCCTCTCCTCTCTGTCAATCTCTTCACTGGCTCCCTATTGCTCAGAGACTCCAGTTCAAAACCCTAACCATGGCATACAAAGCCATTCACAACCTGTCTCTGACTAACTCCTGGTACATACCGCACACAACCTCCGATCCTCACAAGATCTCCTTCTCTACTCCCCTCTTATCTCCTCCTCCCACAATCGCATACAAGATTTCTCCTATGCATCCCCCATACTCTGGAACTCTCTACCTCAACACACCAGACTCTCATCAACCGAGGAAACCTTCAAAAGGAACCTGAAGACCCACCTCTTCCGACAAGCCTACAACCTGCATTAACCATCGCTCCATGACCAGCCCTACCCTCACCTACTCTATCCTCACCCATTCCTTGTAGACTGTGAGGCCTCGTGGGCAGGGTCCTCGCTCCTCCTGTACCAGTCGCCGTCACATTTTTTTCAAGATTATTGTAATTGTTTTTGCTATGTATACCCCCTTTTCACATGTAAAGCGTCATGGAATAAATGGCGCTATAATAATAAATAATAATAATTAATATGATGTATAAGGGTTTGTTCTTCACTCATATCATGCAGAACTATACATTTCCAGTTCTGCATATAAAATTAATTCAACCTGTTGCCACTGCTCGAAGAACCCAGATGAAAATAGATTTATGCTATGGAGATTTCAGTGTTTTTGGAAAATTTACACTACAGTTTTAAAGCACCACTCCAGCGGCTTTTTCAGCACTGGAGTGGCGCTATAAATGTAAGTCCCCTGCTGCCCCCGGTCATATACTTATCCTTTGGCGTCTTCACCATTTTTCTGTGCCGCTCCGGTCCCGTGACGCCACCTTGTGAGCGCAACTTCTGACTGTCCGGAAGTCAGAAGCTACATCACAAGCTCTAAATGCAAGTCTATGAGAGCCAGAGCAAGGCCAGAATGAGGCTCTCATAGACTTGTATTGAAAAGTGACCTGCGCACAGCTCGATAAAAAACTGGAGCTGCCGATAGGTCACTTTTTTCTGGAGAACGATGGGAACGATGCTGGAAAACGATGAAGGCAGCATGTGAGTATTAGATGTGGGACAAGGGACTTACATTTAAAGCACCAATGCACTATAAAAACGCTGGATGGTGCTTTAAGAGTCAAAAGGAAAGGAAATTCTTGCTGTATCCAGATCAACATAAAAAAACCTAAAAATGTCAGCATTCCACCCCCTCCCCAAAAAGCATCCTAAGAGTATGTGCACATGACTTATTTTTCAGGTGAGTACACTCTTAATCTGCCTGCAAAGGCCCTTATAAACTTTGAAAAGAAAGACATAGGCATAACAATGTAAAAACTACTTGTTTTGCACATGTTCAGGGTTTTGAGTTTCCTTTAACAACTTCAGGTTTCCAAAGATGTGAAACAGTTATAAGTAGTGGAAAAAAAGACGACAGCAGTAAAGCCGCCACCAAAAATGACCTAAAAGATGCTTCAGGAAAAACACCGACTGCATGTTCTTGAAGCATCTTGTGCATGAAAATCTCAGCTGGTACTTTGGCATCTAAAAGACATACCTTCAGGGTGACTTCCCAAGCAGCATATTTTGCTGCATAAATTTCTATGATTAAATATTGGTTACATTCAGGGTTGTTTCAGATGAATGGAACAGTTGCAGAACTTTCCACAACAAAATCATCAATGTATGAATTTACCCATAGGATTTGTTGTAGAAATACTGCTGATTTATCGCAACTTTCACCCTTTTTAATGCAAGTGGTAAAATCTCCAGATAAAATTCACAGCACGTCAATTCAAGAAATATTCATATAGCCTTACTACATACAGTATGTAACCCCCTAATATATCTGTAATCAGTAGTGAGAATTTCATGTCAATAGCACATTTAGAAATATATTTACTTAGAAAATTGGTGACGTCTTCAATATACTTTTACATACCATACATCTTAATTCACTGTGGGGGAGCCATCTACCAGATATTTAATAATTTAGTTGTTTGACAAAATAAAATTAAAACAATGATTGCTGAACTTTCCACAAGAAAAATATTTCAATAACTAATCCATTCAAGTTAATAAGAAAAATAATATATATATATATATATATATATATATATATATATATATATATATATACAAAAGCAAACAAATACTATATAAATAATGTATATATATACATATTTTTTTTTTAAATTTTGTCAATTAGATACAACAGCATTACCCAGGTGCAACGGTTAGATAATCACATGATTTTTATATCTGAATTTTTTTTCTATTAATTTCGATAAAGTATTCCCAAGAGTTAAGGCTTCAGCACTATTAAAACCAAGAACGTCTAATTATATGTAACAGAAAATACTCTGCAGAAAGAACCGTAATGCCATTTTACTTGTGATTGAAGTTATATTTGGCGATTGCAGTTCTACGCAAGGACATTTTGCTATTCATTGCAGTGCTGACATCAAACAAAACTTGAGTTCTTTCTTATTATAGAACAGAACCATTTTTTTTTCTAAACGTAGCTGCCCACCATCAATGTGTCATGAGAAATGATATCAGAGCCGGGGTTTATTCCAGTTAAAAATGCTGTAATGGTTGCAACTGTTTCCGTACAGATCTTAGGAGCTGTTCTTAAAATCTATTATTTCTGTCATTTCAATAGTCTATGTAAAAATCAGTCATTCATTTCTTGCTAATTAATGCCCACTAGAAATACCTAATGTTCCTAGTGATGGTACATAGAGTATACTAAAATGTATCTAGGTCAGTCATTTATTTTTTAAATAACGTTATTAGCACCAGTTTTCCAAATTTCTATAAATCATACAGCATAGCAAAAAAAAAAAGATTGCTATAGTTACAAACTTTGGAGCATTCCTTCAAAAGTTTAGACTAGTATAAAGGGTTGGTCTCATGAAGACACTGTGTCCATATGCCCTATTTAATCCTATAATTACCACAAATTACAAAATAATAAATAGCACAAGTTTATATGCCAAAATTGTATAACTATTAACCAAAACTAAAAAAACAATTACAAAGGACAAAAAAAATTAAAAAAATAAAAACAAATAAAAAGGGCAGTGTGGTAAGATGGAAAACAGCATGGTTAACTGTAAATAGTCAAATACGACCAAAATTAATGTCTTGTGTATGGATATAACATATAGTTCTATATAAACCTATAAGATCAACCATGGCTATCTATATAAATCACTTTAGGCTATCACCATAGATAGTTAACAGACCCCGTGCATTACTGTATACACAGTGAAGATCATATATTTAGACTCCTATACCCACCCATGTGCCATCATGTACAGAAGAACCAAAACTGTCCCGTGCCCCGACGTACGTTTTTCGTGTAGCTTCATCTGGGGATATTAGGTAGGTTCTTTTTGGGTGTACTTGAGTTCTCTATTTTCTGCATGGACTTCCATTAAATGACGACCATGTAATATTGCACTTCTGACCAGGAAATGTCCAACAGTCGGCAATGGGTTGTCCTGGCAAAATCAACCATCTGCTAAGCATAATGAAATCCCCATGGTGCAATGCAGTCTGTATTATAAGGATATTCTCAGAAATAGTTTGAGGTTGCAATACAGCACCCTATGAGGGCATCATATAGTGGCAGATGGAATACCTCTAGCTCTTTGCGATACCATATAGGTGGATTGCATATGGGCTCTCCTGTTTCGCTTTCCCATGTGTTCATACTATACCATTGTATGCCTCTAAATTTATATGGGTACAAAGTTCTCTCCCAAGTATTCATATAGAAGCATTATTAAAATAGTGGTCAGTACTGCTTATTACTGCAAACTAATAATACAAATTTTATCCAGTTAAAGACTATTCAGTGTTCCAAGTATTAAGAACATGATTGTAAGGGACACTAGAAAGAAAACAAAAGCTTCTTTCCGTCCTTTCTATTCCTACATACACAACACTCATTGAATTTCTCACTGAGTGCTCCATATAGAATGTAAACAGTGATATCACTAGACCATAAATATAGCAATAAATAATATAAAAAATCAAATAAATCAATTGATTTCAAATACCATGAATCATCATATTAGTTTTATATTTCTATTATAATGTATTTAGATATGGCATGTCATGTTGTGTATCAATCATTTGATAATTGTATGTCAATATCAGTTGAGCACTGTATGGCAGTATTTATTTAATCATTATGTAGCATTGTACATTATATTTTTTTCAGCATATGGTGTTTTTTGTATCATTTTGCCTGTCTTAATTACTTGTAGATTGCCCATAGATATTAAACATCTGGACGGTCTGCATATTGCTTTTCTGTAACATTCTAAAACATACTTTCATAGTAAACAGCTGTATTATAATTGTGTGACACCAGGAGTTTAGAGATGGCTGTGGGACACAGCCAGACTACCAGTAGAGAAGACAGAGATGGTTTATTGCCATTTCTGTCTTCCTGATATGTATAAACAATTGCTGTGCATACAGTATAGGAAGAGCTGACATGACCTAGAAATCACATGATCGCCATGTGCAGATAGGGAGCAGAAGTTACTGGATCCTAATAGAACAAGATCAGCTCTGTTATGCAGCCAGGAGACTGAATTTCCCATGTAACTGGGGCTAATGTACCAGCCCCAGTTACAAGGAAAATCAGATTAAAAAAAAATAATTCAAATGCCCTCTCCAAAATCGTTTCTGACCTTATGGGAGTCACAATGTGTGAAATAAGTGAATAAATGAATGAATCAATTAATGAATTAAAAAAGCAGGAAAAAGAAAGTCACTACCATTCCAAATCGCTGTTGCAAGCCTCCATAGAAAAAGACATTTGTCTGATATATAAAAATAGATAAAAGGGAGCAAAATAAAAAATGTATTCTAGTGGTCCTTGGACGTCATAAGGAAAAAGGGAGAAATAAATGCTTATTTCCTCCCCTTCCTATCCCTCAACATCACCTGATTTCTGACTTTGCAAATGTAATAGAGATTAGTCCACATTTATCACCAAAAACAGTTTAAAAAATTATTTGAATATCAGAACTAGAAAACATTTTAGATGTCTTAAAACACATGTACGAAAGATCTCGAAAATGTGTTTGGTCAGAAATTAGGGAAAATGGCCTTGTCTTGAACTAGTTAAGCAACTGCATGAAACTGGTACTTGGCAAATGTGTAAAACTGTCATTTGTTATTTAAGTACCATACTGTATACTGAAAGCTATTAGGTATGTTTTTTTTACATAATATAGGAGTAAAAAAGGTACTACATAGAGCAATATCCAAAGAAGGGCTACCCTGGCTATCACTTCTATATACTTTAGTGAATTAAAAGGAAATGTTCAGCTTCACAAAAAGTGGGTAATAGTTTGAACTTCTTTTGACTTCTCAGGTACCTTTTGCCCAAGTTAAAAAAAACTTTACAAAGTAGCACAAAGATTAAAAGCTTTACCTTATTGAAGATCTTCTTATTCTATTCCGTCCTTGCTGCTTGGTGCCCTCCGGATGGCCAATTTTCTTTATATTCCATGAAGAATTGCAGAATGTTTGTGACCCAAAATCCTGTTAACCTCCTTGAAAGCAATCAAATAAAGTAATATTATTTCTAAAGTATTTATTGTCCTCTAGTTTTAGTGCAGTCTATGATAAAAACAGATTAAACAATATAAACGAAAAATAAAGAAAAGCTACTAGAACTAACTATTGGCAAAACACAAAAGTTTCCATTTTACGTCCTTTAATATTGCTAAAGAATAATTTCACTTAATCTTTTTCCAAGTGAAAGCAATATGATGATACCTTGTAGGCTTCTTGAGCTAGGGCCAAGACAAAAGAGAGGCAATTCTCTGTAAGACACTAGAACTTCTTCACAGATACTCAAAAATGAAATTCACCCTGGATCCTGGCCTCTGCAATTCCATTTCAGTATTATCAAAATGAAGTACTATTGCACTTGTGTTTTTGAGAACAGGGAACCAAACTGAACCTATTTTCTAAAAATACGATATTTCATCTTTTAAAGAGTCTGTTAAGAATACTTTTTTAATAAATAATTAAAAACAGCTTAGTTTTATGTTTAGATATAACTGTATGAAGGAACAAGTTAATAGACTGAGAATGCACTACAATAAATAAAAAACTAAAATAAAATAAACATATTTAGCATTGACTGGTCCATAAAAGTATGATATATTAAAGCATAAAATAAATTAACACAATCGATAAACGGAATAAAGAGAAAAAAATGGAAATGGCAGAACTGCATTTCTGTTGTTGCCACAACCACGGCAAAAGATGCAATAAGAAGCAATCAAAAATCTAAAAATTGTATCATTAAAATCATCAGCTCGCCACAGAAAATGTAAGCCCTGTCACAGCTCTACTGACATAAAAATAAAAATGTTATGGGTTTTGGAAAATGGCGACAAAAAAAACATTTTTTTAACAGATTTCTAAATTATCTTTCACCACTTCACCAGGGTTCTCCAAAAATCGAATAAAATGGTCCTATCATGTAATTTAAATGGCATACGATCTTAGTCATAGGTCAGGATAGGCTGTCTTCTGAAGAAACACGGCTCCTGAGACCTGTGTCTCAAATGACAGAGCTGTATTGTAAGCGCACATACCGGAACTGCAGGAGAAGTGTGCGACAGGAGAAGAAATAAATCTTCTTGGCTGACTGAGACCAGAGGACTGAGGCTAGAGTAAAAATTCATTTGTGCTCAGTGAGTTGAGAAGATTTATTTCTTCTTCTTTCACACACATTGGTTTTATTGAAACTTAGAACTTTTATACATTTTGTCATGTTATGCCCACAAACGTTAATGTGTTTTATTCAAATTTTATGTTATATACGAACACAAAGTAGCAAGTGTTTGTGAAGTGTAAAGGAAATGATACATGTTTTCTACATATTTTAAAAATATAAATCTGACAATTGTGATTTCCATTCAGCCCTTTGTAGCCTGGTATCTCTAAATAAAATACTGAGTGACCAAATACCTTCAGAAGTCATATAATTGTAAATTGTGTCCACCTGTGTGTAATTTATTCTCAGTATAACTACAGCTGTTCTGTGAAGGTTTGAGAGTTTTTTTGAGAACATTAGGGATCAAGCAGCATCATGATAATAAAGGAACACACCAGACAGGTCAGAGATAAAAGTTGTGGGAAGATAAATCAGAGTTATGCTATAAAAAAAATAGCGCAAGCTCTGAATATCTCATGGAGCACTGTTCAATCCATCATCCAAAAATAGGATTATGGCACAACTGCAAACCTACCAAAACTTGGATGTCAACCTAAACTGACATCCCAAGCAAGAAGAACAATAATCAGACAAGCAGTCAAAAAGCCCATCGTCACTCTGAAGGAGCTGCAGAGATCCACAGTTCAGATGGGAAACGTTCATAACATTCAGTATGTGGTCCGTATTTTACATCAGTTGTGTAAGTCAAAACAAGGAGTGCGTATGTAGCACCCTGAGGATTCGGCTGCTACAGGAGTATTGCACCTCAACCCAGAGGTGTGATATTCCACTCCCGGGTAAGGATGGAGTGTGGATCTGAGCTCGGTAGGCTGCATGCACTACACACATCCCATTTCCGGGGAACAGGCCGACGGTACTCCCACTTAGAAATGTGCAGGTACGACCGAGTCTGTTCCTGGCTGGAGTGGGAGGGGGGTGGTACATCCCATGTAGTGTAGGGGCAGATAGGGGGAGCAGCCTGGGTAAAGATAGGAGCTCATTGGGTGCTGGTCACCTGAGCTCACACATAGAGGGTGTATATAAGGTGGGCACCAACTAAGATCAGGGTCAGATGCAGAGGATCAGATGCAGAGAGTCAGTCAGCTGCAGAGAACAAGTCAGGAGCAGAGGAGAGAAGAAAGACAAAGACCCAGAGTGAGAGAGGAGAAAAGAGAGAGACCCAGAGCACAGAAGAGAAGGACTCTGAGATCCCAACTCAAAGCACCGGGTGAAGAGTCGGCATCAGGGTACCGGAACCCAAGCTGGTGGGGGTAAAAACATTCCCCAGCCAGAGACCGGAGACCGTGGGCAGCGTCTGCCACGGTCACCCATCACATCCACCCCGAAGGCACACCACATGAAGGGTCAGGGAACCCAGGGCCAAGGGTGTCCCAACAGAAGGCCCGAGGGAGCTGGACCTAGGTGGATTACTGGTGGGGACGGCCAGAGAACGGGACAGAAAGAGAGCTCAGGGCCACGCTCCGGACTTGTTTGGGGGTTGGCTGGATCCAGGACCTGGTGGACGCAGCACGGCTCGGGTGGTCACTAGCAGCTGGAGTGACCAGTACAACATCTGCAGTAAGTAAACACCCTTAACTGCACAACCCGACTCTGTCTTCACTGCCGTCTGCACTACACCACCACAACCCCCATCCTCTGCGCCTGTCCCCTCTGAGGCTATACCCCTCCCGTTGGGGGTTATCCCACCAAGCTGCGCACCCACCATCAGCCTCAGCGGACCCTGCTGCAGCGGCGGCCACAGTGACCGCATCACAACGGGTGGCGTAGTCGACACAAAAGAACTCTTAATAACATCTGTAGGACTGCCACATAACACTGAGCTTGACGCCCTGGGCACGGGCCGGGTCACAGCCGCTCGGAGACTACAAACCCCCCCCATCTGATCCGGTGCCGGGTATTCCCCTCAAAAAGGAATATGTCCCAGGGGGCGCGTCACGTGCACATGTTTATGTTATAATTTTCCTTTCATTGTTCTACTTATGGGTTTGGCTTACAAATACTAATGTAAAATAATGAACGTGTGATCATCATATACTCCACAAATCTGACCTTTATGGAAGAGTGGCAAGAAGAAAGCCATTTTTAAAAGCAAGACATAAGAAATCTAATTTGCAGTTTGCAAAAACCCATGTAATGACGCAGCTAGCATGCGGAAGAAAGTGTTCTCTTCAGATGAGACCAAAATAGAAATTTTTGGGCTAAATGCAAAACACTATGTGTGGCGGAAAATAACACTGCATATCACCATTGAAAACACCATCCCTAGTGTCAAATATAGTGGTGGCAGCATCATGACATGGGGATGCTTTTCTTCAGCAGGGACAGGGTAGCTGGTCAAAGTTGATGGGAAGATGAATGAAGCTAAATACAGGGAAATCCTGGACACAAACCTGTTAGAAGCTGCAAAAAACTTGAGACTAGGGTGTAGGTTCATCTTCCAGCAGACCAACGACCATAAACATACAGCCAGAGCAACAATGGAATAGCTTAGATCAAAGCATATTCATGTGTTTGAATGGCACAGTAAAAGTCCAGACCTTAATCTCATTGAAAATCTGTAGCAAAACTTGAAAATTGATGTTCAGAGATGCTCACCATCCAATCTCACTGAGCTAGAGGTAGTCTGCAAAGAGGAATTAGCAAAAAATTTAGCCTCTAGACTCATACCCCAAAAGATTTGCAGCAGCAATTGTAGCAAAAGGTGGTCCTATAAAGTATTGACTCTGGGGGATGAATACAAATACACGTCACAATTTTTAGATTTATATTTTTAACCTATTTAGAAAACCATATATAATTTCCTTTGCTCCTCACAAATGCTTGCTACTTTGGTTGTCATATCACATAAAATCCAAATAAAAACATTTAACTTTGTGGGTGTAATGTGAAAAAATTCTCTTTCCTCATGTGCAGGTATTACAGGACCTTAGGTATCCATGGTTACAACGACTGAAATAGTGACAGTTAGCTAGTTGCTAGTGGTTGTAACCATGGATACCTAAAGTTCTGTAATGCCTGCACTTTAGGAAAGAGACATAACGAAAAAGAAAAACTCTACTACATTTCTAATTGGAGGCATTTGCTAATACTATTATTATTACACCTACTACACATTGGAATAGGATCTTGGAGATGGGAATACACCTTTAAAGACAAGTGAATATTCACTGGTCCCACATTATTCTGTTGCTGCTAGGTCCACCATCGGTGTATACTTGCTGTCACAGTAATTATGTCCTATCACAATGGAAAATGACCACTGGATTTAATCAATCGTTGCAGCAGTAAGCTTCTAAAGCAGGGGGCACCAACCTGTAGCTCGAGAACCATATGTGGCTCGTGGGCCCATGATGTGTGGCTCGCAGCTGACTGCAAGCTTGGTGCATTAGCACCAGATGTAGCAAACAGCTATTAAGAGTAGATCTCTAGATGGTGACTTTTGTGTGTTGCCCTGCACATAAAAGCAGATCTGACAGGGGTTAAGATAAAAACCATGGAGCTTGGTATACTGCCTTGGTGTGATTTCAGTGGAAAAGCTTTGGCTGTCATCATACCGGTAATAGGGGGCTCTGGATGTCACTATTGTGAGTGGGGCAGGAGCTGGATGTGGCTCGCGACCCTCTTTCATAGCTGAATGTTGCTCTCAGGGTCAGAAAGGTTGGGGACCACTGCCATAAAGCCTGTGGTTGGCTCCATGTCCATTTGATGGGATGTCATTGCTGCTGTAGGAAGTTAAGGCTGGCGTTGGACTGCATAGAGCTGGAAAGGGAGCAGCAGGGAAAGGGTAATGTGAATCCTGTTTTTCCTAATTTTTTAGCCCCTTAATGACCACCCATGCACATTAAAATGGCAGTCGTTAAGGGTCCTTATTCCGCCATTAATGTTTAAAAAGGGCGATCGGGAATAAGGGAATAGCACCACCCGGCAACGGCAATTCCCACGGATGTCCACTGCATGTGACAGCCGACACCCTGCAGAATTGGCCCCGGCAGGTTTTGCGACCAATTTGGGCCAATTATCACTTTAAATACTGTTGTCAATCTTGACAGCGGTATTTACAGTGGGTACGGAAAGTATTCAGACACCTTTAAATGTTTCACTCTTTGTTTTATTGCAGCCGTTTGGTAAATTCTAAAAAGTTAATTTTTTTTCTCATTAAAGTTCTCTCTGCACCCCATCTTGACTGAAAAAAAAACAGAATTGTAGACATTTTTGCAAATTTATTAAAAAAGAAAAACTGAAATTTCACGTGGTAATAAGTATTCAGACCCTTTTCTCAGTATTGAGTAGAAGCACTCTTTTGAGCTAGTACAGCCATAAGTCTTGTTGAGAATGATGCAACAAGTTTTTCACACCTGGATTTGGAAATTCTCTGCCATTCTTCCTTGCAGATCCTCACAAGTTCCCTCAGGTTGGATGGTGAACATTGGTGGACAGCAATTTTCAGGTCTCTCCAGAGATGCTCAATTGGGTTTAGGTCAGGGCTCTGGTTTGGCCAGGCAAGAATGGTCACAGAGTTGTTCTGAAGCCACTCCTTTGTTATTTTAGCTGTGCGCTGAGGGTCATTGTCTTGTTGGAAGGTGAACCTTTGGCCAAATCTGAGGTCCAGAGCACTCTGGAAGAGGTTTTCATCCAGGATATCTCTGTATTTGGTCGCATTCTTGTTTCCTTCAGTTGCAACCAATCATCCGGTCCCTGCAGCTGAAAAACACCCCCATTACATGATGCTGCCACCACCATGTTTCACTGTTGGGATTGTATTGGGCAAGTGATTTGCAGTGTCTGGTTTTCTCCACACATACTGCTTAGAATTATCACCAAAAAGTTCTATCTTCATCTCAACAGACCAGAGAACCTTATTTCTCATAGTCTGGGAGTCCTTCATGTGTTTTTGAGAAAACTATATGCGGGCTTTCATATGTCTTGCACTGAGGAGAGGCTTCAGTCGGGCCACTCTGCCATAAAGACCCCACTGGTGGTGAGCTTCAGTGATAGTTGACTTTGTGGAACTTTCTACCATCTCCCTACTGCATCTCTGGAGCTCAGCCACAGTGATCTTGGGGTTCTTCTTTACCTCTCTCACCAAGGCTCTTCTCCCATGACTGCTCAGTTTGGCTGGACGGCCAGGTCTAAGAAGACTTCGGGTGGTCCCAAACTTATTCTATTTAAGGAATATGAAGGCAAGTGTGCTCTTAGGAACTTTGAATAATGCAGAAATTCTTTTGTAACCTTGACCAGATCTGTGCCTTGCCACAATTCTGTCTCTGAGATCCTTGGGCAGTTCTTTTGATCTCATGATTCTCACTTGTTCTGACATGCACTGAGAGCTGTGAGGTGTTATATAGACTGGTGTGTGCCTTTCCAAATCAAGTCCTATCAGTTTAATTAAACACAGCAGGAATCCAATGAAGGAGTAGAACCATCTCAAGGAGGATCAAAAGGAAATGGAGAGCATGTGACTTAAATATGAGTGTCTGAGCAAAGGGTCTGTATACTTATGACCGTGTGATATTTTAGTTTTTCTTTTTTAATAAATTTCCAAAAATTTCTACATTTCTGTTTTTTTCAGTCAAGATGGGGTGCAGAGTGTAATTTAATGAGAAAAAAAATAACTTTTTAGAATTTACGAAATGGCTGCAATAAAACAAAGAGTGAACAATTTAAAGGGGTCTGACTACTTTCCGTACCCACTGTAAGTTGTTACAAGGAGGTCACAAGACCCACTTAGTAACCATCAGACCCTAGCAATGAGAATCGCATTTCCCAATGCTTACCATGGTACCCTGAGGTCATGTGATGACCTCAGGGTACGGTGACGAGCTTTAAGTTGGGTCTCACAGGCTGAGTCAGTGACTTACTGACTGCTCCCATGCACTGCAGTACATGAGTACTGCAGCATATGAGACCAGTGATCAAAGTGAAAATTATACATGTCCCACAGTGGAACTCAGCAATAAAGTAAGCAAAAATTAAAATAAAATATGTAAAAAAGTTAAAAAAAAGTGCACACAAGTGACTAAAATCCATTTCTCTACTCAAAACGTTTTTTGATGAGACAGACAAAAAAAGTACACCGAATTGGTATCGTCACATCCGGAATGACCAGCTCTATAAAATTAGCATGTTATTTATTCTATTTGTCGAACACCGTAAAAAATGTAGCTTCTTCATCATACTGACTCACAAAAAAGTGAATAAAAAGCTATCAAAAAGTCATATGTAAAAAAAAATGGTATAAATAAAAACTCCAAACTGTCCGGCAAAAAACAAGCTCTAATATGGCTCATTCGGCAAAAACATAAAAAAGTTACAGCTCTCAAAATATGACGATGCAAAAACAAATTCATTTTTGTAAAATATTGTTTTTAAAAAACAATATAAATCTGGTATCGTTGTAATCGTACTGACCCGATGAACAAATCGGTCTTATCACTTTTACCGCATGGTGAACGGCACAAAAAAATAAAAATAAAAATAAATAAATTCAATAACTGAAATCTGAAAAAAAGCGATCAAAAACTATTATGGAAAAAAAATATTTTTAGTTCTCACATCTAAATGTTATAAGGTTTTGTGAAATACCTGTAGGTTAAAAATTCTCAGTACACCCCTTGATGAATTACTTGAGGGGACTAGTTTAGAGAATGGGGTCACTTGTGGTGGGTGTCTGCTGTTTTCTCATGTCAGGGGCTCTTCAAATGTTACATGGCATTCACAATTTATTTCAGACTTCTAGACAAATAGCGCTCTTTCCTAGCCCTGCTATGTGCTCAAAAAGACGTTTTTGACCACATATGGTGTATCATCGTGTTCGGGAGAAATTGATTATCAAATTATGGGGTCCATTTTCATCTATTATCCATTGTGAAAAGTACAATTTTTGACCTAAATCAACATTTTTGTGAAAAGCATGAAAATTAATTCTGAGGAGACCTAATGTTATCAAATTCTTTGTACTACCTGTGGGTTTAAAATGCTCACTATACCCTTGGATAAAATCCTTGAGGGGTGTAGTTTCCAAAATGGGGTAATTTCTGGGTGGTTTCTACTGTTTAGACACAACAGGGGCTCTCCAAACACGACATGGCATCCACTCTCGATTCCAGCCATTTTTGCGTTCAAAAAGTCAAACATCATGTCTTCCCTTCCGAGCTCTGCCATGCGCCCAAACAATAGTTTTCCCCTACATATGGGGTATCGGCATACTCAGGAGAAATTGAACAACAAATTTTGTGGTGCATTTCCTCTTGTTGCCCTTGTAAAAGTAAAAAAATGTGGCTAAGTATATTTTTGTGGTTAAAATGTGATTTTTTATTTTCATGGCTCTACGTTATAAAATTCGGTGAAGCACCTGGGGGTTTAAGGTACTCACCACTCATATAGATACATTGCTTTAGGGGTCCAGTTTCCAAAATGTGGTCATTTTTGGGGGTTCTCCACTGTTTAGACACATCAGGGGCTCTCCAAACGTGACATGATGTCCACTCTCAATTCCAGACTTTTTTGCGTTCAAAAAGTCAAAACGGTACTCCTTCCCTTCCTAGTCCTGCCGTACACCCAAACAATAGTTTTCCCCTACATATTGGGTATCGGCATGCTCAGAAGAAATTACACAACAAATTTTGTGGTCCATTAAATCATGTTACCCTTGAGAAAATAAAAAAAATTTAGGCTAAAGTAATTTTTTTGTGAAAAAAAGTTAAATGTTTTTTTTTCCTTCCACTTTGCTTTTGGTTCTGTGAAGCACCGGTTGGGTTAATAAACTTCTTGAATGTGGTTTTGAGGACTTTGATGGGTGCAGTTTTTAGAATGGTGTCACTTTTGGGCTTATTCTGTCATATAGGCCCCCCAAAGGCACTTCAAATGTGATGTGGTCCCTAAAAAAATAGTTTTGTAAATTTTGTTGGAAAACTGAGAAATCACTGGTCAAATTTTAACCTTTCTAACAAAAAAAATGTATGTTTCAAAAATTGCGCTGATGTAAAGTAGACATATGGGAAATCTTATTTATTAACTTATTTCTGTGACATAACTCTCTGGTTTAAGGGCATAAGAAATAAAAGTTTGAAAGTTGTGACTAGTGTTGAGCCACCCCCGTAGTGTTCGAGTTCGGTTTGGTTCGTCGAACACCCGTGTGTTCGCCGAACTGTTCGTCGAACTGTTCGTCGAACACCTTCGAACACCGTTAAAACCAATGGCAGGCAAACAAAAACACATAGAAACACATAGAAAACACCTTCAAAGGTGTCCAAAAGCTGACAAACTGCTCAGAAGACATAACTAACACATGGAAAAGTGACAAGTACATATAGTCATGCGAAAATAAAAGAGGTGGAGGAGTAAAAGGAGGGGGAGACACAGATATAGGCATGTCATGCCCTTCTAAAATCCAAAAAGTGAGAAGCCGACACGGCCAGTCCGCTCCTGCCCGTGCCACCTCCGTGTCGCCGGGTTTGTGCCAGAGCCGCGGTGAACCCTGACGGCCAGCCCCCCTCTCCCAATACTGGTGCCTGTCCGCTGGTGGGTCGAGCGAGCCCCCTTGTGGTGGAGGCAGCTCTAAGCTTTTTAATTTAAATTGTCTCTCTAATTTGAATGAATACACTTTAAATCCATTTACAAGGATCTATTGGAGGGCAAGTCTCATGCCAGCAGCCGCGGTAATTCCAGCTCCAGTAGCGTCCACTAAAGCTGCTGCAGTTAAAAAGCTTTTATAAGGATCGAGCTCGGCTGTCCACCGCAAGGCATCCTACTGCCAGTCCCAGCCCCTATGCCTTGGGGTGCCTCCTGATGCTCTTCACTAATATCCCATGGTCCCGAAGCATTTCCTTTGAAAAAATTAAGTGTCTAAACTACAGGTGGTGCAGCTTGCTTAACAGCCGGGATAATCCGCTTACTAGCAGACACTGCTACTAGGCACAAAGTATTTCCTGGGCTAGATGCAGTTAAAAATTTGTAATTAGATACTCTCATTGGATGCTGAGAAAGCATTCCATAGAGTCTCCTGGCACGCCATATATGATTCTCTTAAAAAGCTTGGGGTAGGGGTCTAGGGGACCCTTTTATAGCCAAAATCACGGCCCTGTATCGCAATACGTCACCTAGGCTGAAGATAAATGGAACTGTAGCACCCTGAGGGCTCGGTTGCTAAAGACGTATTGCACCTCACCCAGAGGTGTGATATCTCACTCTCAGGTAAGGATGGAGTGTGGATCAGGACCCGACACCTGCATGCATTACACCACATTGCCGTGGGGCAGGGCGACCAATATGCCCCTGAGATGGGCACGACAGTCCCTGTCCCTGGCTGGAGTGGGGGGAGGGAACACTGAGGAAGGGGAACCCTGTAGTGCAGGAGCAGGGAGGAAGCAGTTCCTGGGTGCATTGAGAAGGGAGTATAAAAGGTGGGCACCATCTTAGTTCAGTGCAGAGAAGTCTGAGCAGAAGTGGCAGGGAGCAGGGGCTCTGCATGAGCTCTGCTCCGGAGGCGGGCCTAGTAACAGAGGCCCAGGCCTGGAAGAGGGAGAAGGAAGGAAGAGGAGCGGAGAAGGCTCCAGGAACGAGGAATGAAGGGATCCCAGGGGTGCGGACGGGCGAGTCGCCACCACACGCCCGAATCCACCTGCGTGGAGGGGTCAGGCCAAAGGGGGAGACCGGTCCCCGAACTAGTGGAGGCAGGAAACGACCCTCAGCTAGAAACCGGAGGCTCTGACATTTTATGTGGCGCAGCCCCTCGCTACACCCGCTAGGAAGGCACCACATAGGGTCAGGGAAACTGGCGCCAAGTTTACCAAGAGGAGGCCCGAGGCAGCCGGACAGAAGTGTTGGTAAGAAAGGCCAGACAAAGGACACACAAAGGGGGTCCTGTGAAGTGCTCCAAAGTTATCTGGGAGTTGTCTGAGCCCCTCACCTGGTGAGCACAGTACGACGTGGGCAGCCGTTACCTGCAGACGTGGTCTGGATAATAAGAACTGTGAGTAAAGGCCCTGAACTGCATCACTGACTCCGTGTCGTTACTGCTGCTGCCCTGCACCATCACCCCCATCCTCCGCATACACTGCCCTGAGGCTATACTCCTCCCGTGGGGAGTTATGCTACGCTCTGCTGCACCCACAACACCAGCCTCAGTGGTCTGCCCTGTAGCGGCGGTTCACTCTGACCGCAATCCACGGGTGGCGTAGTCGGACATTTAAATATGAAAACCACATAAATAGTTCCGCCACTGGTTTGACCGCCCTGAGCCACGGAACTGGGTCGCCGCCACGGAGACTACAACCACCAGCATCCACCAAAAAGGGTCCGGCTCCGGGTGTCCCAAGGCCCAGGGGGTGCGTCAGAACATTTTCATCACCTTTCACAATCACCAATGGGACAAGGCAGTGATGTCCTCTGTCCCCTCTCTTATACATCCTAGTGACGGAGCACCTGCTCTCATCAATTCGCCATAACCCCAATATTAGGTGGATTGAGGTGGGAGGCACCGAGTACAAGTGCTCTCTATTTGCTGATGATGTCCTAGTATATATCACTCAATCACATATATCCATCCATGCTGTTATGGCTGAAATAGATCACTTTGTTACATGGTAAAATTTTAAAATCAATGCAGTGAAGTCTGAGGCCCTCGATGTCTCCCTCCCCAAATCCATATAGGATTCCATCCAGTCCAACTTTCCCTTTGCCTGGCCCTCACAGGGTATCAAATACTTAGGAATTCCTATTCATAGAGACCTCTCCCATCTATGTTATCTTAATTTTGGGCCCTTTATTGAACAACTCCATACAGACCACGGTTGGCAAGTTAGAACTGTAAGATTCACTACGTGAACCACTGGTGTTTTGTGGAAAAGCACATGTACACTGCGTTCCAAATTATTATACAAAAAGTGTTTAGGAGTGATAAGGGAAGAATTTGTTTGTTTGTCAGTTAAACTCATTGATGGTGATGTGTGTCAGGGCTCTTTATATCACTGTAAGCAATTGCAGACACCTGTGCTAATTAGTTTGGCAGGTGTGTCCAATGAAAGGCAAGACTACTTAAGAAGGCTCTCTCACATTATTAAGCAGCCTACATTTTCTGCCAAAATGGGAAAGAAAAAGGATGTGTCGGCTGCTGAGAAGCAACAAATTGTGGAGTGTTTAGGTCAAGGCATGACTACAATCAACATTGTGCGATGATCAGGATGAAGTGTCTTGGCAATCAAGAAGTATGTAGCTGATTCACAGTACACACGTGTGCGTGCTGATAAGGGCAAATTGAGGACTCTTTCCTACAGGCAATTACGTCAGGTTGAAAGAGCAGCGGCAAAAAAGCCTTGTCATAGCAGCAGACAAGTTTTTGAAGCTGCTTGTGCCTCCAACGTCCCCCGAACAACAAGATGCAGGGTCCTTCAGAGGTTTGCAGCTGTGCATGCGCCATCCTGTCGACCTCCTCTATCCACTTCACACAAGCAGAAACGGCTCCAGTGGGCCAAACATTACATGAAGACTGATTTCAAAACTGTTTTGTTCACGGATGAGTGCCGTGCAGCGCTCGATGGTCCAGATGGATGGAGTGGAGGATGGCTGGTTGATGGACACCCCACGCAAACACGGCTACAGCGCCAACAAGGAGGAGGTGGAGTAATGTTTTGGGCTGGAATCATGGGGAGAGAGATTGTCGGCCCCTTTAGGATCCCTGAAGGCGCTAAAGATGAACTCCATAATGTATGTGGATTTTCTCAAACAGCACTTCCTGCCATGGTTCAAGAAGAAGAACCGTGTATTTCACAGCAAGATCATTTTTCTGCATGATAATGCACCATCTCATGCTGCACATAAAACATCTGCATCTCTGGCTGATATGGGTATAAAAGGGGACAAACTTATGGTGTGACCCCCATGCTCCCCTGACCTCTACCCCATTCAGAACCTTTGGAGCATCATTAAAAGGAGTGTCTATGATGGCGGGAGGCAGTTCACATCTAAGCAACAGCTCTGGGAGGGTATTCTGTCCTCATGCAAAACAATTGAAGCAGAAACCATCCAAAACCTGACAAATTCAATGGACGAGAGAGTTCAGAAGCTCCTTTCGAACAAGGGGTCCTATGTGAAAATGTAACATCACCTAGAATAAAGTTTTGAGTTGAAAACTGTTTGATTTCAGTTTCTAACAACCTGCTAATGCTTATAATTTCAAAAATGACCATTTTTTTGGTCTTTATTAAAATGAAAAGGTTGATCGAAAAGTTTGGGGGATCTAAGAGTGTGGCAACCCAGTAGTCATGATTACTTCGAATTCTGACAATATGAGGGTCATGCTGCAGGTAGTGCAGCAAGAAGGCACTTATGTGCCTTGCGCATCTCGGAGCCCCAAAATTATTTTCCGGGCTAGATGCAGCTAAAAATTATTTTTAATTTTGAATCTGGTGAAGCTTTAGTATAGATGGCCTAATAGGATCAGTGCTGCACACTGCTACAAAGCCCAAATTATTTTCCAGTCAAGATACAGATAAACATGATTAGTAATTTGAAAGCTTAAAACGGTTGGTAGGGTGATTTTAACCAATCATCAAGCTTTTACTCTCCCCAGGATGACACAGGGGTAGAAAAGTCGTTTCGGATCCATGATTTGTTCATCTTTATGAACGTGAGTCTGTCTACATTATCAGTGGAGAGCCACGTGCGCTTATCTGTCAGCACACCACCAGCAGCGCTGAACACACGTTCAGACAGAACGCTGGCTGCGGGGCATGACAAGATCTCCAAGGCGTAAGTGGCTAGCTCCGGCCATTTATCCAGATTGGAAGCCCAAAAAGAGCAAGGGTCCAGTGACACAGTCGTGGCTTCAATGTTTACTTGGAGATACTCCTGTACCATCGTCTCTAGGCGTTGACTATGTGTCAGACTTGTTGTCTCCTGTGGCCTTGCAAAGGATGGGCTAAAAAAGTGGTGAAATGATTCCGCAAAATTGATGTTACCAGCAGATACTGTGGTTCTGTCACGGTTTGAGTGCTGAACACTTGACGGTCCCACGGTTGGCAAGTTGGAACTGTGAGATTCACTACGTGCACCACTGGTATTTTGTGGAAAAGCACATGTAAGATTCTGCAACAGTCTCTGCTGATACTCCTGCATGCGTGCATCCCTTTCTATGGCAGGAATAATTTCTGCAAATTTACTTTTGTACCGGGGATCTAACAGTGTGGCAACCCAGTAGTCAGGATTATTTCTAATTCTCACAATTCGAGGGTCATGTTGCAGGTAGTGCAGCAAGAAGGCACTCATGTGTGTTGCGCATCCAGGAGCACCAAGTCCCTGTTGTGTTGGTGGCGAGGTAACAATCATGCTTCCTTCCTCTGTCCTCTCCCCCCAACCTCGCACAACAGAAATGTGATCAAGGTCTCCCTCATCTGATGAGTCTTCCATCAGTTCGTCCTCCACTTCTTCCTGGGCTCCTGCACCTTCCTCACTAGTTTGGCTGCTACCATGCGCCCTGGTAAAACCATCTCCCCCACCCTCACATGCCTGCCGCCTTGGTGCTGCCGACCGTCTGGACCTTGCAGATGTTAGCCCTTCCGCATACAACTCCTCCTCCTCTACTTCCTCCACCTCCTCTTGTGCCACCACCTGACTCCGAATTCTGTTTAACATGTGCTCCAGCATGTAAATCACCGGAATAGTCATGCTGATAATGGCATCGTCAGCACTAAACATCTTCGTCGCCATTTCAAAACTGTGCAGAAGGGTGCATAGGTCCCTGATCTGAGACCACTCCTCCAGCGTGATTTGCCCCACCTCTGAATCTCGTTGGCCCAGGCTATACGTCAGAACGTATTGCACCAGGGCTTGTCGGTGCTGCCACAGTCGCTGCAACATGTGCAGAGTTGAATTCCACCGGGTAGGCACATCGCATTTTAGCCGGTGAAGTGGCAGGCCCAACGACTTCTGTAGAGATGTAAGTCGCTGAGCTGCGGGATGCGAACGGCGGAAGTGAGCACACAGCGACCGTGCCCTCTGCAGAAGGCCATCTAGTCTGGGATAGTGGGCTAAAAATTGCTGGACAACCAGGTTCAACACGTGAGCCATACAAGGCACGTGTGTGACATTGCCCCGGCGAAGGGCCGCACCCAGGTTTGCAGCATTGTCGCACACGGCTTTCCCTGGTTTCAGGTCCAGTGGAGACAACCATTCATGAAATTGGTTCTCCAGAGCTGACCACAACTCCTCAGCTGTGTGACTCACATTTCCCAGACATTTCAATGTAAAAACCGCCTGATGACGTTGAGCCCTACTGCCAGCATAGTAAGGAGGTGTGCAGGATCCCTTCTGCGCAGTTAGAAAGCTTGTGGCATGACCAGACAGGCTTTGGGTGCAGGTGGAAGACCGAGAGGAGGTTGAGGAGGCAGAAGCAGTGGTGGAAAAATGACATAAAGAGGATTGACGCACAACTCGTGGGGACGGCAAGACTTGGACAGCAGCCCCTTGTCCTGCTGTCACCATATTTACCCAGTGCCCAGTCAGCGACATGTAACGCCCCTGTCCATGCCTACTCGTCCAAGTGTCTGTGGTGAAATGCACCCTGTCACACACAGAGTTTCTCAAAGAAGCGGTGATGTTGTGTGCGACATGCTGGTGGAGCGCAGGCACACCTTTCTTTGAGAAGTAGTGCCGACTGGGCATCTGGTACTGGGGCACTGCGACGGACATAAGGTCTCGAAAATCCTCTGTGTCCACCAGGCGGAAAAGCAGCATTTCTGTAGCCAAGAGCTTGCAGATGGTGAAATTCAACCTCTTAGCTTTCTCATGGCTAGGAGGAAATGGTCTTTTACTTGTCCACATCTGAGGGACCGAGGGCTGGCTATTGTGCTTAGACGGGGTTGATAAGGGTGTCCCCGGCAAACTGCCGGTCTGTGAGGAAGATGCAGGCGGACATGTTAGGTTGCCTTGATCCAAAGGTGGTGCTATCGATGTCGGACAGCGCTCAAGACCAGCTGGTGTTACCACCTCCAAAGAAAATGATGACCTGCCAATCACGCTGGCTGTTGCGGGTAAAGAGGTGGCAGGTCTGCGCCCCAAAACAGGTGTGACTGCTGTCCCCCCAGTCACAGAGGATGAAGAGGCCGCGGATGCACAAGATATGGCAGACGGTGGTTGGCCCGGCCGGCTAGACCGCATTGTAGCACACTGAGCTTCCCACTGCAACTTATGCTTCATGTCCATGTGCCGGTTCATGCATGAAGTACTCAAACTATGTATTTTTTGGCCTCTACTTAGCTTTTGCTGACAAATTTTACAGATAACACGAGTTGGGTCATCTTTATCGATCTGAAAAAATGCCCAGGCTATGCAAGGCTTAGCACCCATGCGACCTGAAGAGCCACCACGACTTGTGGTGAGAGGCAGAGTTGTGTTTGAGGATGCAGTTGTTGACGTGCTTCCAGTACTACGTCTCTGTCCAGGAAGGCGCAACCTGACCTCGTCGTCACTAGCATCTTCCTCCACCTCCTCTGCTGACCTCATCTCTTGGCTGACTGTGGGTTGACAGTAAATGGGATCTCCGACCTCATCATCATCACCCTGTGCGTTATCACACCCGTCGTCCTCAGAGCCAACCTGTTCCTGCCCTGACAAAAAACTAAAGTTGTCGCTCCAATCAGGTATTTGAGTCTTATCATCGTCTTCCTCATTGTCTCCACCAACAGGAGTTACAGTTTGGGAATGAGGGTCTACATTATGGTCAGAACCTTCTGCGTCTGGTCCTGGATCCGACTCATAAAGATTCTGGGCATCAGTGCAGATCATTTCCTCGTCTGGATTCACAGAAGCGCTGGAGTCGACCTCTGATTCCCAGGCTATAGTATGAGTAAACAGCTCTGCAGACTCAACCATCTGTTCTACCTCATACTCAGACGGGCAGCTGGAGATTTGGGAGCTGTGAGGAAGCAAGTGCGATTTGGGTGACACCTTTGAGGACTGGAGTATTTGTGATGTTGAAGTTGATGTGGAGGAGAGCCCACTTAAAGGAGCACTTGATATCCGTTGAAGCACCTGCTGTTTTTGTGCCTCATCTGGAATTTGTAGCGATTGGCGTGGCCGTAAGAAAGGGATCTTATCACATTGTCCGCTAAAAGAAGTAGACATTTTAGTTTGGCTGGAAGATGGTCTTTCTTCTGCACCTACCCCACGGACACAACCTTTTTTCCCCTTCCCAACACGCCTATTCCCCTTTCCACCAGCAGCAGGCCTTTTTCCACTCATTTTGGTGGTTAACTAATTCACAACTCTGGAGTTGTTTGCACAAAAAAACAATGGATGGTAACCGAGCAGAGCTGAGTGGCCAAACTGTGGTATTAGGCCAAAACTATTGGCTGGGTTAGATGCAGAAAAAAATTATTTTTAATTTGCAACCTGATGGAGGTCAGTATAGATGGACTAATAGACCAAGTCCCACACACCGCTAGAAGCCCAAATATTTTTTCAGAGATAGATGCAGAAAAAAATTATTTTTAATTTGCAACCTGATGGAGGTCAGTATAGATGGACTAATAGACCAAGTCCCACACACAGCTAGAAGCCCAAATATTTTTTCAGAGCTAGATGCAGAAAAAAATTATATTCAATTTGCAACCTGCTGGAGGTCAGTATAGAAGGACTAATAGAACAAGTCCCACTCACTGCTAGAAGCCCAAATATTTTTTCAGAGCTAAATGAAGAAAAAAATTATTTTTAATTTGCAACCTGATGGAGGTCAGTATAGATGGACTAATAGACCAAGTCCCACACACCGCTAGAAGCCCAAATATTTTTTCAGAGCTAGATGCAGAAATTTTTTTTATTCAATTTGCAACCTGATGGAGGTCAGTATAGATGGACTAATAGACCAAGTCCCACACACTGCTAGAAGCCCAAATATTTTTTCAGAGCTAGATGCAGAAAAAAATTATTTTTAATTTGCAACCTGATGGAGGTCAGTATAGATGGACTAATAGACCAAGTCCCACACACTGCTAGAAGCCCAAATATTTTTTCAGAGCTAGATGCAGAAAAAAATTATTTTTAATTTGCAACCTGATGGAGGTCAGTATAGATGGACTAATAGAACAAGTCCCACACGCTGCTAGAAGCCATAATATTTTTTCAGAGCTAGATGCAGAAAAAAATTATATTCAATTTGCAACCTGCTGGAGGTCAGTATAGAAGGACTAATAGAACAAGTCCCACTCACTGCTAGAAGCCCAAATATTTTTTCAGAGCTAAATGAAGAAAAAAATTATTTTTAATTTGCAACCTGATGGAGGTCAGTATAGATGGACTAATAGACCAAGTCCCACACACCGCTAGAAGCCCAAATATTTTTTCAGAGCTAGATGCAGAAATTTTTTTTATTCAATTTGCAACCTGATGGAGGTCAGTATAGATGGACTAATAGACCAAGTCCCACACACTGCTAGAAGCCCAAATATTTTTTCAGAGCTAGATGCAGAAAAAAATTATTTTTAATTTGCAACCTGATGGAGGTCAGTATAGATGGACTAATAGAACAAGTCCCACACGCTGCTAGAAGCCATAATATTTTTTCAGAGATAAATGAAGAAAAAAATTATTTTTAATTTGCAACCTGATGGAGGTCAGTATAGATGGACTAATAGACCAAGTCCCACACACCGCTAGAAGCCCAAATATTTTTTCAGAGCTAGATGCAGAAAAAAATTATTTTTAATTTGCAACCTGATGGAGGTCAGTATAGATGGACTAATAGACCAAGTCCCACACACTGCTAGAAGCCCAAATATTTTTTCAGAGCTAGATGCAGAAAAAAATTATTTTTAATTTGCAACCTGATGGAGGTCAGTATAGATGGACTAATAGACCAAGTCCCACACACCGCTAGAAGCCCAAATATTTTTTCAGAGCTAGATGCAGAAAAAAATTATTTTTAATTTGCAACCTGATGTAGGTCAGTATAGATGGACTAATAGACCAAGTCCCACACACTGCTAGAAGCCCAAATATTTTTTCAGAGCTAGATGCAGAAAAAAAATATTTTTAATTTGCAACCTGATGGAGGTCAGTATAGAAGGACTAATAGACCAAGTCCCACACACCGCTAGAAGCCCAAATATTTTTTCAGAGCTAGATGCAGAAAAAAATTATTTTTAATTTGCAACCTGATGGAGGTCAGTATAGATGGACTAATAGACCAAGTCCCACACACCGCTAGAAGCCCAAATATTTTTTCAGAGCTAGATGCAGAAAAAAATTATATTCAGTTTGCAACCTGATGGAGGTCAGTATAGATGGACTAATAGAATGATGCTATGCCCAAAAGATTTTACTTCACTAGGTGCAGTAAAAAAATTGGTATTCTATACACAGGTGTTATATCTTGCAACACAGATAGGCTACTCCACTGACTAACACACTCTGCAATAGGCCAAAAAGGATTAGCTTTGCTAGATTCAGCCAAATGCTGTGAAAAAAACTTGCACAGCACTGGCACAGACCTGCCTGGCAAAAACTGATAGGAACTCATGTAACCTAGTCCTGAAAAGGACTCCAATTACAATTAGTCTTTACTCCCACAACCTATCTATTTAAGAGCACAGACCTCCCTGATAAAAGTCGTAGGAAATGCTGTAACCTAGTCCTTAAAAGGACTGCAATCACAACTATTCCCTACTCCCAAGCTATCTGTATATTTGTGCGAAAATTGGCTTGAAATTAACAAGGTA
This sequence comes from Phyllobates terribilis, assembly GCF_046119375.1. NCBI lineage: Eukaryota > Metazoa > Chordata > Amphibia > Anura > Dendrobatidae > Phyllobates > Phyllobates terribilis. Next base: position 369,365,569 of record NW_027362767.1, read on the forward strand.
TAGCACACACAGCAACAGCGGTGCCGTCTAACACGCAGCTGCAGCAGTGAGAAAATGGTGGCGACGGGGAAAATGGCTTGGTCTTATAGGGCAAGGACATGTGACATACACTGCCAATCACACATGCCCTTGCTTGTGTGAAAAAAAGCACTTCGCTCCGTGTGTGCGCTGCTGATAGGCTGACAGATTGCACCTCCCCACTGCATATGCGGGAAAGAGAAAAAAAAATGGAGATCTTCATTGTTCCTGCAGAGATCCATCCCCTGCCCCTCCCCCCACCCCGCTGTACACTCAAACTGCGTATTAACATTAATTTTCATCATTACTGAGAAAAAATCCAGTTATGATTTTGGTGCACGAACAGTTATCGAACATAACCTCGAACAGCCGAATTTTTCTCAAATTGTTCGTGTTCGCCGACCGGCTCGAACACCGCCCAAAACAGCTCGAATTTGAGATTGGCGAACAGTTCGAGTAGAACAACGCTCATCTCTAGTTGTGACATTTTCAACATTTTTCCAAATTTCCGATATTTTCACAAATAAACACAAGTAGTATCAAACAAATTTTACTACTATCACGAAGTACAATATGTCACGAAAAAACAGTCTAAGAATCACTGGGATCCGTAGACACTAAAGTGACACAGGTCAGAATTCAAAAATTTTGGCCTGGTCATTAAGGTCAAAATTGGCTCAGTCACTAAGGGATTAAATCCATCTGAAAACGTCATTTTTTAGTCTTCAGAGAAACTCTTTAAAGTTTACATATCACATACTGTGGTTGACCGGTCTAATATTGGTTAGATTTCCTGATTAAGCAAGAATTTATAGATTATATCTCATTTGTGTTTGGGAGAGAAAATAGCAATGTAGTAGAGTTCAGTCTAGTTTCACAAGCTGCAGGAATGAAGAAGACTCTGTAGAATTCACTGGAAGTTGAAGCGTTGCAATTACTATAATCTAGTCTGGTTTTCTTTGAAACTCCAGGGTTTTCATTCATTCCATATAACATTGTTATCTGGATTACATGAAAAGGCTGCAAGACATGCATTCAAAACTTTATGGAAGCAATAAACCCATTATTTGAACCTAAAAGGGATTAATTCAGACTGACTGCACAAACAAAATTCCCCAAAGAGTAAAAAAAAAAAAAAAAATACTAAATCTTTCTATGCATGGACAGTCTATAAATTTCAACCTGTATTATATTACGTGTTTCTTGCATTGGCTCTAAAACCAGACATTCTGCACAGTCTTAGTCCTTGAGGCATTATGGTGCATAACTTTGTAATTCTGGGAAATATTTGTCTTGACATTGTTTTTACAACCTCAGTTTTTCAGTCGACACTAACATTGCAGACCGGCTTTTCATTTGAATTGCAAAACAGACTGTCATTTTTCCTTGTACAAAGTCAGATTTTTTTTTTCATTTGAAAACAATGTGGTTTCATAATTTGCATATGAGGTGGGAAGTCGAATCCTATATTCTCTGTTTCAAATTGTTTGTCTGGCAATGTGTATGTTCAATAAGGTCAGCAGAGGACAGCAAGGATGAGATTTTATTATAAAATATCTAACCTACTGTACAATTTTGGAATATTGCATTACAGTCCTCATTAAAGTGGTTGTACACTACTTAGACAACCCTGACTCAATCAGCACGTTTGTGCCAGTAAAATAGCAATATTTGTACTCACATCTAGGTGATGAGCGAGCACTAAAATGCTCGGGTGCTCGAAGCTCGGGTCGAGCACATTGGAATACTCGGTTGCTCGACCCGAGCAACGAGCCCAATGTAAGTCTATCGGAAACTCAAGCATTTTTCTGGCGGTGCCACTCGGCGGTCTGCAGTAGGGCAAAAATTGCCCAAATCGATAGGAACAGTGCTCAATTAAACGTCAGGCAGGCAGAATATATATGCAGACAGACAGGCAGGGTATATAGCAGGGTGCATGAAAAACATAGCAGGGCACTCAGAACACACTAGTGCCCTCCGATTTTCATGCACCTGTCTCATTAAAAAAGGCGGCCAGCAATTCATCAGCGGCATACACTGGTACCCGACAATTTAGAACAGAAAGAACAGAGCATTACACATAGATTAAATAGATAGAAACATGTCAGTCACATATATAATAAGTACAGTGACAGTGTTGGTTACTGTACTTGTCATTTAGTGTTAAAGGATTTCTTAAAAAAAAAATTGGCGTGGGATCCCCCGTAATTTTAGTCTCTAGCGGAGGTTAAGCAGATGACTGGGGCAGATGTTTGAAGCCTAGGAAGGGGGTTATACCCACGGAGCTTCCCAGGCTACTAATATCAGCCCCCAGCTGAATATCTAGCCTTTACTAGCTATTAAAATGGGGGACCCAAAAAAAAATGACGTAGGGTCCCCCCTATTTTAATAGCTAGCAAAGGCTAGGTAGACAGCTGGGGGCTGATATTAATAGCCCAGGAAGGGAGTCATGAATATTGGCCCCCTCCCAGGCTAGAAACACCAGCCGTCAGCCACCTCAGAAATGGCGCATCCATAGGATGTGCCAATTCTCATACTTAGCCTCGCTCTTCCCACTGCCCTGTAGCGTTGGCAGTGGGGTAATAGGGCTGGGGTTGATGTCAGCTTATAATGCCAGCTGACATCAAGCCCAGGTTAGTAATGGAGAGGCGTCTATAAGTCGCCCCCATTACTAACCCCATAGTGAAAGTTAAAAAAAACACCAACACCCAGAATAAAATCCTTTAATTGAAATAAAGACACAATACTTTAATGTTCTAAATTAAACTCTACTTACCGTATCGCCTATTCCTGCTGAAGCCAGCGATCTCCAGCAATAAAAGTAAAATAATAAACCAACCTCATCCTTACCTTTCCATGGTTCCCAGGATGGCTTCAGCTCTGCTACATTGACATGACAGGCTGGATCACAGCAGAACGCTGCCATCCAGCTTGCTATGCCGCAGACACTGAGAAGCTCCTCCATGAAGCTCCTCAGTGTCTGGCTGTGACGGCATCCAGATGACCCGAGTTCATGTCCAATGAACTCAGCTCAACTCATGCACGTCACTGACAGTGTGGGAGAATTCTCCTGCTCAAATGGTGCCGGCAAATGACTTCACCGCTTGAGCAGGAAAATTCTCCCACACTGGGATGGCATTGAGATGGCAGGCTGGATGGTAGCAGAACACCTTCGAACACCGTTAAAACCAATGGCAGGCAAACAAAAACACATAGAAACACATAGAAAACACCTTCAAAGGTGTCCAAAAGCTGACAAACTGCTCAGAAGACACAACTAACACATGGAAAAGTGACAAGTACATATAGTCATGCGAAAAGAAAAGAGGTGGAGGAGTAAAAGGAGGGGGAGACACAAATATAGGCATGTCATGCCCTTCTAAAATCCAAAAAGTGAGAAGCCGACACGTTCAGTCCGCTCCTGCCCGTGCCACCTCCGTGTCGCCGGGTTTGTGCCAGAGCCGCGGTGAACCCTGACGGCCAGCCCCCCTCTCCCAATACTGGTGCCTGTCCGCTGGTGGGTCGAGCGAGCCCCCCTGTGGTGGAGGCAGCTCTAAGCTTTTTAATTTAAATTGTCTCTCTAATTTGAATGAATACATTTTAAATCCATTTACAAGGATCTATTGGAGGGCAAGTCTCATGCCAGCAGCCGCGTAATTCCAGCTCCACTAGCATCCATTAAAGCTGCTGCAGTTAAAAAGCTTTTATAAGGATCGAGCTCGGCTGTCCACCGCAAGGCATCCTACTGCCAGTCCCAGCCCCTATGCCTTGGGGTGCCTCCTGATGCTCTTCACTGAGTATCCCGTGGTCCCGAAGCATTTCCTTTGAAAAAATTAAGTGTCCAAACTACAGGTGGTGTAGCTTGCTTAACAGCCGGGATAATCCGCTGACTAGCAGACACTGCTACTAGGCACAAAGTATTTCCTGGGCTAGATGCAGTTAAAAATTTGTAATTAGATACTCTCGTTGGATGCTGAGAAAGCATTCCATAGAGTCTCCTGGCACGCCATATATGATTCTCTTAAAAAGCTTGGGGTAGGGGTCTAGGGGACCCTTTTATAGCCAAAATCACGGCCCTGTATCACAATACGTCACCTAGGCTGAAGATAAATGGAACTGTAGCACCCTGAGGGCTCGGTTGCTACAGAGGTATTGCACCTCACCCAGAGGTGTGATATCTCACTCTCAGGTAAGGATGGAGTGTGGATCAGGACCCGACACCTGCATGCATTACACCACATTGCCGTGGGGCAGGGCGACCAATATGCCTCTGAGATGGGCACGACAGTCCCTGTCCCTGGCTGGAGTGGGGGGAGGGAACACTGAGGAAGGGGAACCCTGTAGTGCAGGAGCAGGGAGGAAGCAGTTCCTGGGTGCATTGAGAAGGGAGTATAAAAGGTGGGCACCATCTTAGTTCAGTGCAGAGAAGTCTGAGCAGAAGTGGCAGGGAGCAGGGGCTCTGCATGAGCTCTGCTCCGGAGGCGGGCCTAGTAACAGAGGCCCAGGCCTGGAAGAGGGAGAAGGAAGGAAGAGGAGCGGAGAAGGCTCCAGGAACGAGGAATGAAGGGATCCCAGGGGTGCGGATGGGCGAGTCGCCACCGCACGCCCGAATCCACCTGCGTGGAGGGGTCAGGCCAAAGGGGGAGACCGGTCCCCAAAACTAGTGGAGGCAGGAAACGACCCTCAGCTAGAAACCGGAGGCTCTGACATTTTATGTGGCGCAGCCCCTCGCTACACCCGCTAGGAAGGCACCACATAGGGTCAGGGAAACTGGCGCCAAGTTTACCAAGAGGAGGCCCGAGGCAGCCAGACAGAAGGGTTGGTAAGAAAGGCCAGACAAAGGACACACAAAGGGGGTCCTGTGAAGCGCTCCAAAGTTATCTGGGAGTTGTCTGAGCCCCTCACCTGGTGAGCACAGTATGACGTGGGCAGCCGTTACCTGCAGACGTGGTCTGGATAATAAGAACTGTGAGTAAAGGCCCTGGACTGCATCACTGACTCCGTGTCGTTACTGCTGCTGCCCTGCACCATCACCCGCATCCTCCGCATACACTGCCCTGAGGCTATACTCCTCCCGTGGGGAGTTATGCTACGCTCTGCTGCACCCACAACACCAGCCTCAGCGGTCTGCCCTACAGCGGCGGTTCACTCTGACCGCAATCCACGGGTGGCGTAGTCGGACATTTAAACATCAAAACCACATAAATAGTTCCGCCACTGGTTTGACCACCCTGAGCCACGGAACCGGGTCGCCGCCACGAAGACTACAACCACCAGCATCCACCAAAAAGGGTCCGGCTCCGGTTGTCCCAAGGCCCAGGGGGTGCATCAGAACATTTTCATCACCTTTCACAATCACCAATGGGACAAGGCAGGGATGTCCTCTGTCCCCTCTCTTATACATCCTAGTGACGGAGCACCTGCTCTCATCAATTCGCCATAACCCCAATATTAGGTGGATTGAGGTGGGAGGCACCGAGTACAAGTGCTCTCTATTTGCTGATGATGTCCTAGTATATATCACTCAATCACATATATCCATCCATGCTGTTATGGCTGAAATAGATCACTTTGTTACATGGTCAAATTTTAAAATCAATGCAGCGAAGTCTGAGGCCCTCGATGTCTCCCTCCCCAAATCCATATAGGATTCCATCCAGTCCAACTTTCCCTTTGCCTGGCACTCACAGGGTATCAAATACTTAGGAATTCCTATTCATAGAGACCTCTCCCATCTATGTTATCTTAATTTTGGGCCCTTTATTGAACAACTCCATACAGACCACGGTTGGCAAGTTAGAACTGTAAGATTCACTACGTGAACCACTGGTGTTTTGTGGAAAAGCACATGTACACTGTGTTCCAAATTATTATGCAAAAAGTGTTTAGGAGTGATAAGGGAAGAATTTGTTTGTTTGTCAGTTAAACTCATTGATGGTGATGTGTGTCAGGGCTCTTTATATCACTGTAAGCAATTGCAGACACCTGTGCTAATTAGTTTGGCAGGTGTGTCCAATGAAAGGCAAGACTACTTAAGAAGGCTGTCTCACATTATTAAGCAGCCTACATTTTCTGCCAAAATGGGAAAGAAAAAGGATGTGTCGGCTGCTGAGAAGCAACAAATTGTGGAGTGTTTAGGTCAAGGCATGACTACAATCAACATTGTGCGATGATCAGGATGAAGTGTCTTGGCAATCAAGAAGTATGTAGCTGATTCACAGTACACACGTGTGCGTGCTGATAAGGGCAAATTGAGGACTCTTTCCTACAGGCAATTACGTCAGGTTAAAAGAGCAGCGGCAAAAAAGCCTTGTCATAGCAGCAGACAAGTTTTTGAAGCTGCTGGTGCCTCCAACGTCCCCCGAACAACAAGATGCAGGGTCCTTCAGAGGTTTGCAGCTGTGCATACGCCATCCTGTCGACCTCCTCTATCCACTTCACACAAGCAGAAACGGCTCCAGTTGGCTAAACATTACATGAAGACTGATTTCAAAACTGTTTTGTTCACGGATGAGTGCCGCGCAGCGCTCGATGGTCCAGATGGATGGAGTGGAGGATGGCTGGTTGATGGACACCCCACGCAAACACGGCTACAGCACCAAAAAGGAGGAGGTGGAGTAATGTTTTGGGCTGGAATCATGGGGAGAGAGATTGTCGGCCCCTTTAGGATCCCTGAAGGCGCTAAAGATGAACTCCATAATGTATGTGGATTTTCTCAAACAGCACTTCCTGCCATGGTTCAAGAAGAAGAACCGTGTATTTCACAGCAAGATCATTTTTTTGCATGATAATGCACCATCTCATGCTGCACATAAAACATCTGCATCTCTGGCTGATATGGGCATAAAAGGGGACAAACTTATGGTGTGACCCCCATGCTCCCCTGACCTCTACCCCATTCAGAACCTCTGGAGCATCATCAAAAGGAGTGTCTATGATGGCGGGAGGCAGTTCACATCTAAGCAACACCTCTGGGAGGGTATTCTGTCCTCATGCAAAACAATTGAAGCAGAAACCATCCAAAACCTGACAAATTCAATGGATGAGAGAGTTCAGAAGCTCCTTTCAAACAAGGGGTCCTATGTGAAAATGTAACATCACCTAGAATAAAGTTTTGAGTTGAAAACTGTTTGATTTCAGTTTCTAATAACCTGCTAATGCTTATAATTTCAAAAATGACCATTTTTTTGGTCTTTATTAAAATGAAAAGGTTGATCGAAAAGTTTGGGGGATCTAAGAGTGTGGCAACCCAGTAGTCATGATTACTTCAAATTCTGACAATATGAGGGTCATGTTGCAGGTAGTGCAGCAAGAAGGCACTTATGTGTCTTGCGCATCTCGGAGCCCCAAAATTATTTTCCGGGCTAGATGCAGCTAAAAATTATTATTAATTTTAAATCTGGTAGAGCTTAGTATAGATGGCCTAATAGGATCAGTGCTGCACACTGCTACAAAGCCCAAATTATTTTCCAGCCAAGATACAGATAAACATGATTAGTAATTTTAAATCTGGTGGAGCTTATTATAGATGGCCTAATAGAATCAGTGCTGCACACTGCTACAAAGCCCAAATTATTTTCCAGCCAAGATACAGATAAACATGATTAGTAATTTGAAAGCTTAAAACGGTTGGTAGGGTGATTTTAAACAATCATCAAGCTTTTACTCTCCTCAGGATGACACAGGGGTAGAAAAGTCGTTTCGGATCCATGATTTGTTCATCTTTATGAACGTGAGTCTGTCTACATTATCAGTGGAGAGCCGCGTGTGCTTATCTGTCAGCACACCACCAGCAGCGCTGAACACACGTTCAGACAGAACGCTGGCTGCGGGGCATGACAAGATCTCCAAGGCGTAAGTGGCTAGCTCCGGCCATTTATCCAGATTGGAAGCCCAAAAAGAGCAAGGGTCCAGTGACACAGTCATGGCTTCAATGTTTACTTGGAGATACTCCTGTACCATCGTCTCTAGGCGTTGACTATGTGTCAGACTTGTTGTCTCCTGTAGCCTTGCAAAGGATGGGCTAAAAAAGTGGTGAAATGATTCCGCAAAATTGATGTTACCAGCAGATACTGTGGTTCTGTTACGGTTTGAGTGCTGAACACTTGACGGTCCCACGGTTGGCAAGTTGGAACTGTGAGATTCACTACGTGCACCACTGGTGTTTTGTGGAAAAGCACATGTAAGATTCTGCAACAGTCTCTGCTGATACTCCTGCATGCGTGCATCCCTTTCTATGGCAGGAATAATTTCTGCAAATTTACTTTTGTACCGGGGATCTAACAGTGTGGCAACCCAGTAGTCAGGATTATTTCTAATTCTCACAATTCGAGGGTCATGTTGCAGGTAGTGCAGCAAGAAGGCACTCATGTGTGTTGCGCATCCAGGAGCACCAAGTCCCTGTTGTGTTGGTGGCGAGGTAACAATCATGCTTCCTTCCTCTGTCCTCTCCCCCCAACCTCGCACAACAGAAATGTGATCAAGGTCTCCCTCATCTGATGAGTCTTCCATCAGTTCGTCCTCCACTTCTTCCTGGGCTCCTGCACCTTCCTCACTAGTTTGGCTGCTACCATGCGCCCTGGTAAAACCATCTCCCCCACCCTCACATGCCTGCCGCCTTGGTGCTGCCAACCGTCTGGACCTTGCAGATGTTAGCCCTTCCGCATACAACTCCTCCTCCTCTACTTCCTCCACCTCCTCTTGTGCCACCACCTGACTCCGAATTCTGTTTAACATGTGCTCCAGCATGTAAATCACCGGAATAGTCATGCTGATAATGGCATCGTCAGCACTAAACATCTTCGTCGCCATTTCAAAACTGTGCAGAAGGGTGCATAGGTCCCTGATCTGAGACCACTCCTCCAGCGTGATTTGCCCCACCTCTGGATCTCGTTGGCCCAGGCTATACGTCAGAACGTATTGCACCAGGGCTTGTCGGTGCTGCCACAGTCGCTGCAACATGTGCAGAGTTGAATTCCACCGGGTAGGCACATCGCATTTTAGCCGGTGAAGTGGCAGGCCCAACGACTTCTGTAAAGATGTAAGTCGCTGAGTTGCGGGATGCGAACGGCGGAAGTGAGCACACAGCGACCGTGCCCTCTGCAGAAGGCCATCTAGTCTGGGATAGTGGGCTAAAAATTGCTGGACAACCAGGTTCAACACGTGAGCCATACAAGGCACGTGTGTGACATTGCCTCGGCGAAGGGCCGCACCCAGGTTTGCAGCATTGTCGCACACGGCCTTCCCTGGTTTCAGGTCCAGTGGAGACAACCATTCATGAAATTGGTTCTCCAGAGCTGACCACAACTCCTCAGCTGTGTGACTCACATTTCCCAGACATTTCAAAGTAAAAACCACCTGATGACGTTGAGCCCTACTGCCAGCATAGTAAGGAGGTGTGCAGGATCCCTTCTGCACAGTTAGAAAGCTTGTGGCATGACCAGACAGGCTTTGGGTGCAGGTGGAAGACCGAGAGGAGGTTGAGGAGGCAGAAGCAGTGGAGGAACTTTGACATAAAGAGGATTGACGCACAACTCGTGGGGACGGCAAGACTTGGACAGCAGCCCCTTGTCCTGCTGTCACCATAGTTACCCAGTGCCCAGTCAGCGACATGTAACGCCCCTGTCCATGCCTACTCGTCCAAGTGTCTGTGGTGAAATGCACCCTGTCACACACAGAGTTTCTCAAAGAAGCGGTGTGTGACATGCTGGTGGAGCGCAGGCACACCTTTCTTTGAGAAGTAGTGCCGACTGGGCATCTGGTACTGGGGCACTGCGACGGACATAAGGTCTCGAAAATCCTCTGTGTCCACCAGGCGGAAAGGCAGCATTTCTGTAGCCAAGAGCTTGCAGATGGTGAAATTCAACCTCTTAGCTTTCTCATGGCTAGGAGGAAATGGTCTTTTACTTGTCCACATCTGAGGGACCGAGGGCTGGCTATTGTGCTTAGACGGGGTTGATAAGGGTGTCCCCGGCAAACTGCCGGTCTGTGAGGAAGATGCAGGCGGACATGTTAGGTTACCTTGATCCAAAGGTGGTGCTATCGATGTCGGACAGCGCTCAAGACCAGCTGGTGTTACCACCTCCAAAGAAAATGATGACCTGCCAATCACGCTGGCTGTTGCGGGTAAAGAGGTGGCAGGTCTGCGCCCCAAAACAGGTGTGACTGCTGTCCCCCCAGTCACAGAGGATGAAGAGGCCGCGGATGCACAAGATATGGCAGACGGTGGTTGGCCCGGCCGGCTAGGCCGCATTGTAGCACACTGAGCTTCCCACTGCAACTTATGCTTCATGTCCATGTGCCGGTTCATGCATGAAGTACTCAAACTATGTATTTTTTGGCCTCTACTTAGCTTTTTCTGACAAATGTTACAGATAACACGAGTTGGGTCATCTTTATCGATCTGAAAAAATGCCCAGGCTATGCAAGGCTTAGCACCCATGCGACCTGAAGAGCCACCACGACTTGTGGTGAGAGGCAGAGTTGTGTTTGAGGATGCAGTTGTTGACGTGCTTCCAGTACTACGTCTCTGTCCAGGAAGGCGCAACCTGACCTCGTCGTCACTAGCATCTTCCTCCACCTCCTCTGCTGACCTCATCTCTTGGCTGACTGTGGGTTTACAGTAAGTGGGATCTCCAACCTCATCATCATCACCCTGTGCGTTATCACACCCGTCGTCCTCAGAGCCAACTTGTTCCTGCCCTGACAAAAAACTAAAGTTGTCGCTCCAATCAGGTATTTGAGTCTCATCATCGTCTTCCTCATTGTCTCCACCAACAGGAGTTACAGTTTGGGAATGAGGGTCTACATTATGGTCAGAACCTTCTGCGTCTGGTCCTGGATCCGACTCATAAAGATTCTGGGCATCAGTGCAGATCATTTCCTCGTCTGGATTCACAGAATCGCTGGAGTCGACCTCTGATTCCCAGGCTATAGTATGAGTAAACAGCTCTGCAGACTCAACCATCTGTTCTACCTCATACTCAGATGGGCAGCTGGAGATTTGGGAGCTGTGAGGAAGCAAGTGCGATTGGGGTGACACCTTTGAGGACTGGAGTATTTGTGATGTTGAAGTTGATGTGGAGGAGAGCCCACTTAAAGGAGCACTTGATATCCGTTGAAGCACCTGCTGTTTTTGTGCCTCATCTGGAATTTGTAGCGATTGGCGTGGCCGTAAGAACGGGATCTTATCACATTGTCCGCTAAAAGAAGTAGACATTTTAGTTTGGCTGGAAGATGGTCTTTCTTCTGCAGATGTTACTGTTGCTTTAACACCTACCCCACGGACACAACCTTTTTTCCCCTTCCCAACACGCCTATTCCCCTTTCCACCAGCAGCAGGACTTTTTCCACTCATTTTGGTGGTTAACTAATTCACAACTCTGGAGTTGTTTGCACAAAAAAACAATGGATGGGAACCGAGCAGAGCTGAGTGGCCAAACTGTGGTATTAGGCCAAAACTATTGGCTGGGTTAGATGGAGAAAAAAATTATATTCGATTTGCAACCTGATGGAGGTCAGTATAAATGGACTAATAGAACAAGTCCCACACACAGCTAGAAGCCCAAATATTTTTTCAGAGGTAGATGCAGAAAAAAAATATATTCAGTTTGCAACCTGATGGAGGTCAGTATAGATGGACTAATAGAGAAAGTCCCACACACTGCTAGAAGGCCAAATATTTTTTCAGAGCTAGATGCAGACAAAAAATTATTTTGAATTTGCAACGTGATGGAGGTCAGTATAGGTGGACTAATAGAACAAGTCCCACACACTGCTAGAAGGCCAAATATTTTTTCAGAGCTAGATGCAGAAAAAAATTATATTCAGTTTGCAACCTGATGGAGGTCAGTATAGATGGACTAATAGAACAAGTGACACACACAGCTAGAAGCCCAAATATTTTTTCAGAGGTAGATGCAGAAAAAAAATTATTTTTAATTTGCAACCTAATGGAGGTCAGTATAGATGGACTAATAGAGAAAGTCCCACACACTGCTAGAAGGCCAAATATTTTTTCAGAGCTAGATGCAGAAAAAAATTATATTCAGTTTGCAACCTGATGGAGGTCAGTATAGATGGCCAAATAGAACAAGTCACACACACAGCTAGAAGCCCAAATATTTTTTCAGAGGTAGATGCAGATAAAAATTATTTTTAATTTGCAACCTGATGGAGGTCAGAATAGATGGACTAATAGAGATAGTCCCACACACTGCTAGAAGGCCAAATATTTTTTCAGAGCTAGATGCAGATAAAAATTATTTTTAATTTGCAACCTGATGGAGGTCAGTATAGATGGACTAATAGAGAAAGTCCCACACACTGCTAGAAGGCCAAATATTTTTTCAGAGCTAGATGCAGATAAAAATTATTTTTAATTTGCAACCTGATGGAGGTCAGTATAGATGGACTACTAGAGAAAGTCCCACACACTGCTAGAAGGCCAAATATCTTTTCAGAGCTAGATGCAGAAAAAAATTATATTCAGTTTGCAACCTGATGGAGGTCAGTATAGATGGACTAATAGAACAAGTCCCACACACAGCTAGAAGCCCAAATATTTTTTCAGAGGTAGATGCAGAAAAAAAATATATTCAGTTTGCAACCTGATGGAGGTCAGTATAGATGGACTAATAGAGAAAGTCCCACACACTGCTAGAAGGCCAAATATTTTTTCAGAGCTAGATGCAGACAAAAAATTATTTTGAATTTGCAACCTGATGGAGGTCAGTATAGGTGGACTAATAGAACAAGTCCCACACACTGCTAGAAGGCCAAATATTTTTTCAGAGCTAGATGCAGAAAAAAATTATATTCAGTTTGCAACCTGATGGAGGTCAGTATAGATGGACTAATAGAACAAGTCCCACACACAGCTAGAAGCCCAAATATTTTTTCAGAGGTAGATGCAGAAAAAAATTATATTCATTTTGCAACCTGATGGAGGTCTGTATAGATGGATTAATAGAACAAGTCCCACACACAGCTAGAAGCCCAATATTTTTTCAGAGGTAGATGCAGAAAAAAAATTATTTTTAATTTGCAACCTAATGGAGGTCAGTATAGATGGACTAATAGAGAAAGTCCCACACACTGCTTGAAGGCCAAATATTTTTTCTGAGTTAGATGCAGAAAAAAATTATATTCAGTTTGCAACCTGATGGAGGTCAGTATAGATGGACTAATAGAACAAATCCCACACACAGCTAGAAGCCCAAATATTTTTTCAGAGGTAGATGCAGATAAAAATTATTTTTAATTTGCCACCTGATGGAGGTCAGAATAGATGGACTAATAGAGAAAGTCCCACACACTGCTAGAAGGCCAAATATTTTTTCAGAGCTAGATGCAGATAAAAATTATTTTTAATTTGCAACCTGATGGAGGTCAGTATAGATGGACTAATAGAGAAAGTCCCACACACTGCTAGAAGGCCAAATATCTTTTCAGAGCTAGATGCAGAAAAAAATTATATTCAGTTTGCAACCTGATGGAGGTCAGTATAGATGGACTAATAGAACAAGTCCCACACACAGCTAGAAGCCCAAATATTTTTTCAGAGGTAGATGCAGATAAAAATTATTTTTAATTTGCAACCTGATGGAGGTCAGTATAGATGGACTAATAGAGAAAGTCCCACACACTGCTAGAAGGCCAAATATTTTTTCAGAGCTAGATGCAGATAAAAATTATTTTTAATTTGCAACCTGATGGAGGTCAGTGTAGATGGACTAATAGAGAAAGTCCCACACACTACTAGAAGGCCAAATATTTTTTCAGAGCTAGATGCAGAAAAAAATTATATTCAGTTTGCAACCTGATGGAGGTCAGTATAGATGGACTAATAGAACAAGTCCCACACACAGCTAGAAGCCCAAATATTTTTTCAGAGGTAGATGCAGATAAAAATTATTTTTAATTTGCAACCTGATGGAGGTCAGTATAGATGGACTAACAGAGAAAGTCCCACACACTGCTAGAAGGCCAAATATTTTTTCAGAGCTAGATGCAGATAAAAATTATTTTTAATTTGCAACCTGATGGAGGTCAGTATAGATGGACTAATAGAGAAAGTCCCACACACTGCTAGAAGGCCAACTATTTTTTCAGAGCTAGATGCAGAAAAAAATTATATTCAGTTTGCAACCTGATGGAGGTTTGTATAGATGGATTAATAGAACAAGTCCCACACACAGCTAGAAGCCCAATATTTTTTCAGAGGTAGATGCAGAAAAAAAATATATTCAGTTTGCAACCTGATGGAGGTCTGTATAGATGGATTAATAGAACAAGTCCCACACACAGCTAGAAGCCCAATATTTTTACAGAGGTAGATGCAGAAAAAAAATATATTCAGTTTGCAACCTGATGGAGTCAGTATAGATGGACTAATAGAGAAAGTCCCCCACATTGCTAGAAGGCCAAATATTTTTTCAGAGCTAGATGCAGAAAAAAATTATATTCAGTTTGCAACCTGATGGAGGTCAGTATAGATGGACTAATAGAACAAGTCCCACACACAGCTAGAAGCCCAAATATTTTTTCAGAGGTAGATGCAGATAAAAATTATTTTTAATTTGCAACCTGATGGAGGTCAGTATAGATGGACTAATAGAGAAAGTCCCACACACTGCTAGAAGGCCAAATATTTTTTCAGATCTCGATGCAGATAAAAATTATTTTTAATTTGCAACCTGATGGAGGTCAGTATAGATGGACTAATAGAGAAAGTCCCACACACTGCTAGAAGGCCAAATATTTTTCAAGAACTAGATGCAGAAAAAAATTATATTCAGTTTGCAACCTGATGGAGGTCAGTATAGATGGACTAAAAGAACAAGTCCCACACACTGCTAGAAGCCCAAATATTTTTTCAGAGCTAGATGCAGAAAAAAATTATATTCAGTTTGCAACCTGATGGAGGTCAGTATAGATGGACTAATAGAATGATGCTATGCCCAAAAGATTTTACTTCACTAGGTGCAGTAAAAAAATTGGTATTCTATACACAGGTGGTATATCTTGCAACACAGATAGGCTACTCCACTGACTAACACACTCTGCAATAGGCCAAAAAGGATTAACTTTGCTAGATTCAGCCAAATGCTGTGAAAAAAACTTGCACAGCACTGGCACAGACCTGCCTGGCAAAAACTGATAGGAACTGATGTAACCTAGTCCTGAAAAGGACTGCAATTACAATTAGTCTTTACTCCCACAATCTATCTATTTAAGAGCACAGACCTGCCTGATAAAAGTCGTAGGAAATGCTGTAACCTAGTCCTTAAAAGGACTGCAATCACAACTATTCCCTACTCCCAAGCTATCTTTAGATTTGTGCGAAAATTGGCTTGAAATTAACAAGGTATAGTGCACACAGCAACAGCGGTGCCATCTAACACGCAGCTGCAGCAGTGAGAAAATGGTGGCGACGGGGAAAATGGCTTGGTCTTATAGGGCAAGGACATGTGACATACACTGCCAATGACACATGCCCTTGCTTGTGTGAAAAACAGCAGTTCGCTCCGTGTGTGCGCTGCTGATAGGCTGACAGACTGCACCTCCCCACTGCAAATGCGGGAAAGAGAAAAAAAAATGGAGATCTTCATTATTCCTGCAGAGATCCATCCCCTGCCCCTACCCCCACCCCGCTGTACACTCAAACTGCGTATTAACATTAATTTTCATCATTACTGAGAAAAAATCCAGTTATGATTTTGGTGCACGAACAGTTATCGAACATAACCTTGAACAGCCGAATTTTTCTCAAATCGTTCGTGTTCGCCGAACGGCTCGAACACCGCCCAAAACAGCTCGAATTTGAGATTGGCGAACAGTTCGAGTAGAACAACGCTCATCTCTACTGCTTAACCTCTGCTAGAGACTAAAATTACGGGGAACCCCATGCCATTTTTTTTTTTAATAAATCCTTTATTTTAACACTAAATGACAAGTACAGTAACCCACACTGTTACTGTACTTATTATTTATGTGACTGACATGTTTCTATCTATCTAATCTATGTGTGATGCTCTATTCTTTCTGTTCTAAATTGTCAGATACCGATGTATGCCGCTGATGAATTGCCAGCTTTTCATGTTTCACTGTGAGCACTGTTCCCTTCGATTTGGGCAATCTCTGTAATGCCACAACCACCATGGCTGTGGCATTACAGTGAGTGGCAGACAATCCCTGCATGATTGGTGCTCTAAATAGCGCCAAACATGCAGGACGGGGACCCGAGCTCCCGCCCGAGCATCGCGCAAATACTCGGCGAGCTCCGAGCGTCTTGAGTACTGAGATGCTTGGGCGAGTACCGAGCAGTGGCGAGCATGCTCACTCATCACTACTCACCTCCAGTGCTGGTGCCATTCCAGCAATGTCAGCACTCACACTCCCAGGGCTCATGTAAGATTATGTCACGCAAGCCCTACAGTCAATCAGCGCTGACTTCACTCACACCTCCTTTGGACAAATCAGACATCAGAAAGAAGTCTCAGCTGTGGCTGGCTGCTCACTTTCTCTTGATGTCTGGTACATCCAAAGGCGAGGAGAGTGAAGCCAGCACTGATTGGACACAGGGCTCACGTGACATAACAATGTGACTAGTGTTGAGCGAATTTGTTCGGCATTTCAATTTCGGACCCATGAACATCCCTGATTTGCCAAGCTGTCATGCAGATGACATCTGCATGACAGCGTGGCAAATCAGGGATGTTCATGGGCGGAGACGATTTTTTGGAGGGAACAAGTTGGAACACCGAACACGAACATGAATTTGAAATGCCGAACAAATTCGCTCAACACTAAATGTGACGTCAGCCTCTGGAGTGCAAGTGACAACGTTGCTCGAATGGCACCAGCACCCTGGGTGAGTATAAGTGTTGTTATTTTACTGGTGAAAAATGCTGATTGAGAAGTGGTTGTCTGAGTAGTGAACAACCTCTTTAAGTTGATTGTAATCTCAGGATAGACAATGTTGGTAGAGTCTTCATGGAAAGTGGTGATGGGTTTACCGCAACAAAATGGCAGTGATGCCAGAAAAGCACTCTGACTTTGCTTAGTTTTCAAGACCATTTTCATCTTTGATGGAAATATCCGCTTATAAAACAAGAATTGGCTGCTTAGTATTCTAGATGAACAGAAATATTGGTGCCAGTCCTATGGTTATATCTAGTACCCCAGGTGTTAGAACCCTCCTGTTAGTTTTTTTTCTGTCTTGTTGGTCACATGACTTTCTGCCTTTATAATTCTGCTCCACCCTTCTGGCTTTGCTGGACTTCAGTGTTACTTTTACTCTTGAGCTAGCCAGGTGCCTTGTACCTTACTCAGTAGTTTGTTTGGTCCTTGGACCGCTTTGCACTTTTTGTTTGTTTGAATTTTTCCTGCTACAATTTCTGCTAGGAGGTGTCCAACTTTTTCCCAGTCCTTAGTTCTTGTAGGGACCCCTCCCTTATATCTATAGGTCTGCGTTCAGACTAGCCGAGGACTGAGGCGGGTCTGTTCACAAGGAACAGGTCCCCCGCTGCAACGTAGGGAATCAGCTTAGTCCTATCGTAGGGACAGTCTTCCTATCTTTTTTGCTTGTAGCAGTTCATAACAATAAGTCCAGCCAGAAAAACTATTAAAACTCTCTAAGGAAGATATCCAGATTTCAGCATGGTGTCGGTTCAGGAGTTGGCCCAACGCCTGCAGGACCTGCCTTTGGAGGTGGCCGAGCTCCAACAACACGTGAGTAGCTGTCCTGGAGCGCATTTTGTGGAGCCGAAGGTAGGACTGCCAGATTTTTTTTATGGTAAACAGCAAGATTTTTTTTTCTTTAAAAACGCTTGTTGATTATATTTTCGTTTAAGACCCAGATCCTCTGGGAATGAATCACAGAGCATTGGGTTTATAATGTCACTTTTGCGCAAGGAACCATAGGGATGGGCCTTTTCTCTCCAACCTAATGATCCGTGTTTTAGATCAGTGGAAGATTTTTTTTCTGCTATGGGGTTGTTGTATGACGATCCTGATCGAGTCTCATCAGCTGAAGCTGAATTGAGACATTTGAAGCAGGGGTCAGGTGATGTGGAAAATTATTGTACATATTTCCGCAGATGGTCTGAGGAGGTGGAATGGAACGATTAAGCATTGAAATGTCTATTTCTTGCTGGGCTAGGTGAAAGGATTAAGGATCTGCTGATTGCCTTTCCAACACCTGGAGCCTTGCAGGAGGCAATGCAATTAGCTATACGTGTGGACAGGAGACTGCGTGCTAGGGTTAATGAAGAGAAATCTATTGCTATTGCTGCTTCCAGTCTTCAGAGGGTCTGCTTGGACGGCGGAGAACCGATGGAGATTGGGGCGATGTCACCCCACTCTCAGGAAAAAGACCGCAGGTTTGCTAAGGGATTGTGTTTTTATTGTGGTAAATCTGACCAATTTATTAAGAACTGTGAGCTTCGTTTGAACAAAGAAAAAAAAAAGGTCAGTTACGCCCGTATTGCCTGTTTAAATTCAAAGGGGGTATTTCTTTCTGGAAGCACCTCAGTCCAGGAGGAATTGATTGAATTTCAGGTATTTGTGGATTGTGGTTCTACACTCAATGTGATTGATAAGGGATTTTGGGAAAAACTTAAATTAGAATCCAAACTTTTGTCATCTCCTATTTCTGTGGTTGCTGTTGATGGCTCTCCTTTGAAATGTATTACTCACAAGGTTTTTGAATTTCCCCTCACCATTAATGGTATTCACCAAGAGAATTTGGATTTTGCGGTATTAAATAATTTACCTTCTCCTGTGGTTTTGGGGTTACCTTGGTTAAAATTGCACAATCCTGTTCTGGACTGGTCTACCAATGAAATTAAGTCTTCGAGTCCTAAGTGTCATGATAAATGTTGTAACGGTCGCATTGCTGCTGTGGAAAGAGGGGAATTACCTGTACCTATTCAGGATTTTTGGAAGTTTTTTTCTGAGGAGGAGTCACAAGTTTTGCCTCCTCATAGGGACTATGATTGCACCATTGAGTTTGTCCCTGGAGCTACTCTTCCCAAGAGTCGCTTATTTAATCTGACTATCCCTAAGAGAAAGGCCTTGGAGGAATACATACAGACGAGCTTGGCTGCCGGTCACATTAGACTTTCTAAGACACCTGTGGCTGTGGGATTTTTTTTTGTAAAAAAAAAGGACGGCGGTTTACATCCATGTCTGGACTTTCGCGAAATTAATAAAATTACCGTACGCAGTCCCTACCCACTGCCGTTAATTCCTGACTTGCTTAACCAGTTAGAGGGGGCTAAGTGGTTCTCTAAAATTGATCTCCGGGGGGCATACAATTTGTTACGAATGAAGGAAGGTGATGAATGGAAAACTGCTTTTAACACTCCGGTGGGTCATTTTGAGAATCTGGTGATGCCTTTTGGTCTTACCAATGCACCTGCATTTTTTCAGAACCTTATTAATGACATCCTAAGGCCGCTGATCGGTAAGAATGTGGTGGTGTATTTGGATGACATTTTGATTTATTCGCCGGATCTGGAGTCTCATTGGCAGAGCGTACGTGAGGTATTGCAGTTGTTAAGTGACAATTCACTTTTTGCTAAGCTGGAGAAATGTGAGTTCGCTGTGCAGAGAATTAGTTTTTTGGGCTACATTATCTCCAGCGAGGGCTTTGAGATGGACCCAGTGAAGGTTCAGGCGGTGCAGGAATGGCCTAGGCCTATTGGTTTGAAATCGATACAGAGATTTTTGGGTTTCGCCAATTATTACAGAAAATTCATTAAGAATTTTTCTATAATTGTTAAGCCACTGACCGATCTCACCAGGAAAGGTGCGAATACGGTTCAGTGGACTACTGAGGCCATTGAATCTTTTGTGTATCTCAAGGAGAGGTTCAGTTCTGCCCCTATCCTTATGCAGCTTGATGAGACCAAGCCTTTTTTGGTCGAGGTCGATGCTTCATCGGTGGGGGTCGGAGCAGTTTTGTCTCAGGAGAACAGGGATGGAGTACATCCTTGAGCCTTTTTTTCAAAAAAATTTCTGAGACCGAACTTAATTATGATGTTGGTAATCGGGAATTGCTGGCTGTTAAACTCGCATTTGAACATTTGCGGCATTTCTTGGAAGGCGCTAAATTTCCCATTCAGGTTTTCACTGATCATAAGAATCTGATTTATCTTGATGCTGCCAAGCGCTTGAATGCCCGTCAGGCTAGGTGGGCACTTTTCTTTTCGCGGTCTAATTTTTCTGTTACTTACATCCCAGGTACCAAGAATGTTAAAGCTGATGCTTTATCTCGCAGCTTTTCTCCCATGGTTGGTACCGAGGAGGAGGAGAGCATTTTACAGGAAGGTGTTGTGATAGCAGCATTGGACTCCGTTTTGGAAGATGGGATTCTGAAAGCCCAGGAGGATGCCCCATCTAACACTCCCCATGGGAGGTTGTTTGCGTCTAGGAACTTTAGGAGAGATTTGTTTGAGGAGTGTCATGAGTCTCGGTTGGCAGGTCATCCAGGAATTTCTGAGACTAAGAGACTTGTAGGTCGCAGTTTTTGGTGGCCTGGGTGGCAGAAGGAAGTCATTAAGTGGGTGCGTCAATTTACTGTGTGTGCTAGATCTAAGTCTTCACATGCTCCTGCTGCAGGGTTGCTTTGCCCTCTGGAGGTTCCTAGTGCACCTTGGACTCATCTTGCTATGGATTTTATTACTGACCTTCCTGCCTCTGAGGGTTTCACTGTCATCTGTGTGGTCGTGGACCGTTTTAGCAAGATGTGTCACTTGGTTCCTTTCATCAAACTGCCCTGCGCTAAAACACTCGCTAAGGCGTTTGTTAAGGAAATTGTCAGACTCCATGGCATTCCTACCGACATTGTTTCTGATAGGGGACCTCAGTTCGTGGCTCATTTTTGGTGTGCTTTTTGTGACAGGTTGGGAGTCCATTTGTCATTTTCTTCTGGATATCATCCTGAGTCTAATGGACAGACAGAAAGAAAGAACCAGGATGTTGAACAGTTTTTGCGTTGTTTTGTGGCTGACAATCAAGAGGGGTGGTCTGAGTTTCTGCCACTTGCTGAATTTGCTCTTAACAACCATACATCCTCTTCTGCTAGGTGTTCTCCTTTTTTTTGTTGTACTGGGAGACATCCGTCGTTTGGGTCTTTCTCCAATTGGTATCGGCGGTGCCAGAGGAGGAGAATTTTTCCGGTGATTTGGAGAGAGTTTGGACTGATGTACGTGGTAACCTTCAAGAAGCTAACAAAAAATCCAAGAGGTACTTTGACAGGAAACGTCAAGAGGTTTTGTTTACGGTTGGTGACATGGTTTGGTTGTCCTCTAAGAATTTGCGGTTGAGGATTCCTTCTAAGAAATTGGGCCCGAAGTTTGTAGGGCCGTTTAAGGTCCTTCAGGTAGTTAACCAATCTGCTGTTAGGTTGGAGGTTCCCTCCTCCTGGAAGATTAATCCGGTGTTTCATGTTTCCTTATTGAAAAAAGCTGATGTTTCTGATAGGGACGCCACTGTCTCTGTTCCTCCGGTGGTGCAAGACGGTGAATATGAAATTTCTCGCATTCTTAATTCTAGATGGCATAGGGGGAGATTACAGTATCTCGTCGCTTGGAAAGGTTTTCGGTCCCGAGGATAACTCTTGGGTAAGGGCGGAAGATGTCTCAGCTCCTAGACTTGTCGGAGCGTTTCACAGGAGGTTTCCTGATAGACCTGGGCCTGGAGGATCCGGAGGATCCTCATAGAAGAGGGGGTACTGTTAGAACCCTCCTGTTAGTTTTTTTTCTGTCTTGTTGGTCACATGACTTTCTGCCTTTATAATCCAGCTCCGCCCTTCTGGCTTTGCTGGACTTCAGTGTTACTTTTACTCTTGAGCTAGCCAGGTGCCTTGAACCTTACTCAGTAGTTTGTTTGGTCCTTGGACCACTTTGTACTTTTTGTTTGTTTGTCTTTTTCCTGCTACAATTTCTGCTAGGAGGTGTCCAACTTTTTCCCAGTCCTTAGTTCTTGTAGGGACCCCTCCCTTATATCTATAGGTCTGCGTTCAGACTAGCCGAGGACTGAGGCGGGTCTGTTCACAAGGAACAGGTCCCCCGCTGCATCATAGGGAATCTGCTTAGTCCTATCGTAGGGACAGTCTTCCTATCTTTCCTTAGTGCTTGTAGCAGTTCATAACACCAGGCTGGCTAGCAGTCGATAGGTCACACCCATATTTAGATTAGGGTGGTTCCCAATACTTATCATTCATCAAAAATTTGTGAAACTCTATTTTTCCCCAACTTCACAAGGTATCCTGGAAAATTATTAGGAGTACCACATGTCAAGAATTCCTCAAAGTCTTGGACATATTGTGATTAAAATATTAATCAGGCAACCTCCTATCAAATGAAAGAGGTGGATGGCTATTTATCTGTGCTTTGCACTTGGACAACCTCCTTTTACTACTTTGGTGCATGTCATCCTCCTGCTGGTTTTTTAACCTACCCTCGAATAAGTAAATATGACTTTTTTTTCAATGCTGTCTCATGGACTATTATAAATCAACTATTGTATGCCTTCTGATGGATGTTGCTGTTGTAGCACTCATCAGACACTGCTGGCATATCCTCATCCTCAACAAGCCTATCCTGAGAAAACCCATTGCATTTTGTTGTATAATCTTTAGGGGGGACTTGTGCGGGGTTGTCACCTCAAAATAAAATTCATGTTTTCTCACATGCTAAAAGATCTAATCTTAATTTACTTTTCATCTTTTCTGACACCCCATTTCTCACATTCCTTCCACTGACCATGTTTTGCTACATAGGAAAATATTCTTGGAAAATCAAATTTTATTTATATCTTTAAAAGATTCTATAACTTTTAAAGAGTGATTTCCCCAAACGCTATATGTCATTCTGAATTTATATAACTGAGCTAATTTGCTCATTAACAGGAAAACTGGGCAAAGAGGCACAATGGTCCCAATTCATCAAAGATTTTACGCTAGTACTTGGGCTTAAAAAGCTTTAGAAAGTTGCATAATTTGGCACATCTGGCGACTGGGCTTCAATTATGCAACTTTTTACATTCTCAAACCATTTTTGCCTTTCTCCGACAAAGTGGGCAGAACTTGGGCGTGACAGAGGAGTGCACCTCTTCATGAATGATGACTCCAGTACTCCCTTTCATCAAGACCAGCGGGAACAATGCTGGTCTTGACGTATTTGGCCTATAGTTTATACTTTCTATCTGATATGACAGTTTCATCATTAAATAGGACCCTGAAAGTTGATAAAGATTTTTGTTTTATGGGTTTCACACCTCTTTCATTTTCCTTCTGCTCAAGCTTTATATCCACATTGTAGCTTTATATTTCATTTTATAAGCCTAGAATAGTTGTACACTATGAGGACTTTCTGTTATATAGATTGTGAGGTTGTGAGCAGGGCCCTCACTCCTCCTGTAACTGTTGAAATGTGTTACATTGCATTGTTTCTATTGTCTGTACATGTCCCTACCTAATTGTAAAGTGCTGCGGAATATGTTGGCGCTATATAAATAAAAATTATTATCATAATTATTATTATTAGGAGCCTTCTGTCAGTAATACTTATTTGATGGACACTCTAATCAAATAACTGTTGGATGTAACACCTATAATGAAACACCTTGTAGAGCCCTACACCTAAAAATAGAGGTCTCGTGAAAAAGGTATGGTATTAAAATACTACTCCTGTCTTATGGTAGAATTATTAGGTTTCTGGCGAATCCAGAGTCAATGTTGTTTCGAAAACAAGACTTTGCTAACTTCCAAATGTCTGGAATTCCTTTCTATACAGTATAACTATGGCCTGCAAAGAGTCCATCTTTCGAAGTGACAATATCTTGACAAAAATGGTGTGTGACACATCATCAGACACATGCATGCAGTGCTGAAAAGTTATGGGAACAGCATGGGGAAAACCTCTGGAAGCATCTCTGACTCCCAGGTCACTGCCTAAAAGTGTGCCCATCATAAGCGACCCTTGGCGCATTCGAAGATACCTCCCGCCATGAACCTGTCGTTGCAGACTTGCAACAATCACCGTCCACGTCCTTGTCCCACTGCAGCGTTCAGTTGTCCCTACCCCATTCCTTGGAATGCAAGCGCAAGTATGCAGGCAGCCAGCCAACCACCCACCCACCCACAGGCTGCAATACTATACTGCCAAATTTTTGACAGCTGTTTGCACTTTTAATGTGGCCTTTTAGGCTCATGGAGGCGGAAGCTTTTCATAACCTCATGCCGGTGGCAGCCAGGTGTCCATATTCGGTCCCCAGCCGCCACTATATTTCCCGGTATCGCCTCCGCCTTCCAAAAGCACGGGTTCCACAACATTACCCGTGCCCTCCCCAGTGGACTTACTGGGAAGGACTGACTAACCACAAACACGTGGACAGGTGAATGTGGCCAGGGACGGTACGGAGCCAGTCCACAACTTTTTTTTGCTGACAGTTGTATTTACCTCAGTGAAAGGATTGGCATAGAGAGAAACCCTATCTAGCCTGCATGTCATTTCTCACAGGAAGTCCTGTAATGCAGCTTGTTGCAGAAGCAATGGCAGCCCGTCCAACATCAACTCGCCCTTGTCGGTGGTGTTTTGACACACACACATCTTTCTTTGCGCATTTAATTTCTTGAATACAGAGTTGGACAATGGCCTGATCTGTAATGCGGTTTGAGAAATAACATGCATAAGCATGGCCAATCCACATTAAAAAAGCAGCCATAGAGTGTCCGGGAACCTTCCCCCACACTTTTCTTAGCCAGGGCTGCTTTTCGGCAGGGTTGGACGGGCCCACCAGAGAACCGGAGACTCCTCCGGCGGGCCCTGGCTTCTCCTTCAGGAGAGTTCATAGTGCCGAGGTGAGGCCATGATGATGATAGAGGCCACCATCTGCTTAGTTTTCTGTTACTTGGAATGCAAGTGCAAGTATGCAGCCACCCACCCACCCACAGGCTGCAACACTAAACTGCCACATTTCTGGGCAGCTTTTTGCACTTGAAATGTGGCCTTTTAAGCTCGTGGAGGCGGAAGCTTTTCACAACCTCATGTCGGAGGCGGCCGGGTGTCCATACTCGGTCCACAGCCGCCACTATATTTCCCGGTATCGCCTCCACCTACCACAAGCACGGGTCTCACAACATTACCCGTGCCCTCCCCAGTGCACTTACTGGGAAGGATCGCCTAACCACAAACACGTGGACAGGTGAATGTGGCCAGGGACAGTATGGAGCCAGTCCACAACTTTTTTTTGCTGACAGTTGTATTTAGCTCAGTGAATGTATTGGCATAGAGAGAAACCCTATCTATCCTGCGTGACATTTCTCACAGGAAGTCCTGTAATGCAGCTTGCTGCAGAAGCAATGGCAGCCCAACCAACATCAACTCGCCTTTGTCGGTGGTGCTTTGACACACTCACATCTTTCTTTGCGCATTTAATTTCTTGAAAACAGAGTTGGGCAATGGCCTGATCTGTAATGCAGTATGAGAAATAACATGCATAAGCATGTCCAATCCACATTTAAAAAAGCAGCCAAAGAGTGTCCGGGAACCTTCCCCCACACTTTTCTTAGCCAGGGCTGCTTTTTGGCAGGGTTGGACGGACCCACCAGAGAACCGGAGACTCCTCCGGTGGGCCCTGGCTTCTCCTTCAGGAGAGTTCATAGTATTGAGATGAGGCCATAATAATGATAGAGGCCACCATCTGCTTAGTTTTCTGTTACTTGGAATGCAAGTGCAAGTATGCAACCAGCCACCCATCCACCCACAGGCTGCAACACTAAACTGCCAGATTTCCGGGCAGATTTTTGCACTTGAAAAATGGCCTTTTAAGCTTATGGAGGTGGAATCTTTTCACAACCTCATGCCGGCGGCAGCCGGGTGTCCATACTCAGTTCCCAGCCGCCTCTATATTTCCCGGTATCGCCTCCACCTTCTACAAGCACGGGTCCCACAATATTACTCGTGCCCTCCCCAGTGCACTTACTGGGAAGGACCGCCTAACCACAAACACGTGGACAGGTGAATGTGGCCAGGGACGGTACGGAGCCAGTGTACAACTTTTTTTGCTGACAGTTGTATTTAGCTTGGTGAAAGGACTGGCATAGAGGGAAACCCTATCTACCCTGCGTGTCATTTCTCACAGGAAGTCCTGTAAAGCTGCTTTCACTTGAAGTGTGGCCTTTGAGGCTCATGGAGGTGGGATCTTTTCACAACCACATGCCTCATGCCTCGTGTCCATACTCGGTCCCCAGCCGTCACTATTTCTCCCGGTGTTGTCTCCGTCTTCTACAAGCGCGGGTCCCTGAACATTACTGCTGGTACTTTTCTGTGGGAATTTGCTTGCCTCCTACCAGCCTGGAATATTTCCAGCAAACTATGGTACGACGCCATGGTATTAGCACTGCCCCCAGTACCAGTAGCGAAGCCATCCCCAATTTCCTTCCCAGGAATTTTATTTGGTAGACTGAGTGGCTGCCCAAATACATTTTGTCACAAAGTAGCTAAAGATAGAGTGGCAGTAGGTGCAAGTTTCTCCAGCCTGTTAGATATTGGAGGGTGAACGTCAGCACATTGGATAAGTAATTAGCACTGAAGCCTTACAGCACTGGGAACCTGGGTTCAAATCCCAGCAAGGACAACATCTGCAAGGACTTTGTATGTTCTCCCCGTGTTTGCATGTGTTTCCTCCTCAGTGAAAAAGCAGCCATAGAGTGTCTGGGAACCTTTCCACACACTTTTCTTAGCCAGGACTGCTTCTTGGCAGGGTAAGACGGTCCCACCAGAGAATCCTCTGGTGTGCCTTGGCTTCTATCTCAGGAGAGTTCATGATAGCGCTAACTTTGCAGCCGCTTTGGGGCTCTTGAGCGGATGAGAAAGGTTAGCCCTCAGAAACAAATCCTCTGGTGGGCACAATGTTTTTCAATCTGAAACAATTTCTCAGTGGGAGCTATATTTCACCACAGCCATATTCTTTAGCTTGGTGAAAGGACTGGCATAGAGCTTCAGAGCCGTCACCAGGTTCCGCCCATTGTCACACATGACCATGCATGGCTGTATGTTCAGCGGTGGGAGCCACAGATCAGGCTGCTGTGTTACAGCTTTCAACAACTCTGCAGCGCTGGGCGGTTTGTCAATTAAGCATTAAGCATGGAATCTTTAGCACAGCCGGTTGCCGCTTGGCCAAGGCAGTGCTGCAGTGCTGTCAGCTTGTGACTGTTGTGATGATTTCGGAGATGGAGGAAGACGTGCATTAGCTGAACAATGTGATTACATTGTTGTTAAATTGGTGACGCTGTTTTTTATACTAAAGAAAGATCCTATTGTTTTGTTTTTTTTACATTTTTTTTTAAGACAAATGCATTCACCGGGAAATGTCATTTTAACATTTTACAACCTTATCTGGCAATGTGGTGTGTGACACATCATCAGACACATCCTGTTTTATTTATGATGGAGGGACTATGAAAGTCATAAAGCCTATTTTTATAGGGACATCAGGCGGCCCTTACAATTCTTAAAAGGCCAGCAGTCGGCCCTAGCTATTGTTAGAGAGCCATCAGCCGGCTATGCTTTGTTGTTCCCATTATTAACAAGTGGGTCTCTTATACTGTTATTGCGTATCCAGTGACTGCAAGGGCTTCCAAAAATTTGTACGCAACCCAATACCCCTTTGAAGAGACATAGAGGAGGGTTTCAGTAAAAACAATGTTTCCATTCTAAAGGAGCGGGAAAAACCCCAATAAGAATTTAAAGACACATAGAGCAGGGCCACAGTAAGAAGGTACGACATGTTCTCATTAGAAAGGAGAGGGTCTGCTATACAGTTATAGCGTATGCCGTGAATCCAACGGCTGACCAATTTTAGGAAAAACCCCACTATGAATTTAAAGACACATGGAGCAGGGCCACAGTAACAAGGTACGACATGTTTCCATTAGAAAGGAGAGGGTCTGCTATACAGTTATAGGGTATGTAGTGAGTCCAATGGCTGACGAATTTTAGTAAAAACACCAGTAAGAATTTAAAGACACATGGAGCAGGGCCACAGTAACAAGGTACGACATGTTTCCATTAGAAAGGAGAGGGTCTGCTATACTGTTATAGGGTATGCAGTGAGTCCAACAGCTGACAATTTTAGGAAAAACCCCACTTAGAATTTAAAGACACATGGAGCAGGGCCACAGTAACAAGTACGACATGTTCCCATTAGAAAGGAGAGGGTCTGCTATACAGTTATTGGGTATGCAGTGAGTCCAACAGCTGACCAATTTTAGGAAAAACGCCACTATGAATTTCAAGACACAAGGAGCAGGGCCACAGTAACAAGTACGACATGTTCCCATTAGAAAGGAGAGGGTCTGCTATACAGTTATAGAGTATGCAGTGAGTCCAACGGCTGACCAATTTTAGTAAAAACCTCACTAAGAATTTAAAGACACACAGAGCAGGGCCATAGTAACAAGGTATGACATGTTCCCAATAGAAAGGAGAGGGTCTGTTATACAGTTAAAGGGTATGCAGTGAGTCCAACGGCTGACAATTTTAGGAAAAACCCCACTAAGAATTTAAAGACACATGGAGCAGGGCCACAGTAAGAAGTACGACATATTCCCATTAGAAAGGAGAGATTCTGCTATACAGTTATAGGGTTTGCAGTGAGTCCAACGGCTGACCAATTTTAGGAAAAACCCCACTAAGAATTTAAAGACACACAGAGCAGGGCCATTGTAACAAGGTACGACATCTTCCCATTAGAAAGGAGAGAGTCTGCTATTCAGTTATAGGGTATGCAGTGAGTCCAACGGCTGACCAATTTTGGGAAAAACCCCAGTAAGAATTTAAAGACACACAGAGCAGGGCCACACTAACGAGAAATTCCCATTAGAAAGGAGAGAGTCTCCCATAGTGTTGGCCTATGCAGTGAATGCAAGAGCTGCCAAAAATTTGGAGGCACTTCTATGCCCCTTGGAAGAGACGTGGAGGAGGGCCTCATAAAAAAATGTTCCCATTAGAAAGGAGGAGGCCTCCTTTACTTGTAATGCCCATGGACTAAGTGTATGGGCTGACAAACATTTACCCCTGGGGGGTATACATGAACATACTGTATAAAAAAATTTTTTTACGGGCATCATAAACACCCTTTAAAAAAATTAGGTGGGTGGTGCATCACAGACCACGGTCACCCTGGTGATATGGTGGTGGAGGATGAGGAGAAGGAGGAGGACAAGAGCAAATAGACAAAATCAGGAAGCGTATACCCATGTGTGGGTATGAAGAGGTGCATGGGAATGCACCTCCCAAGAAAAGACATAGGATTGGAGTTTATGTTATGCTGCTATCATTCGGTGGTGTTGAGAAGTCTGGCCCAATCCAGCCCTTGTTCATTTTTATAAGAGTCAGCCTGTCAGCATTTTCAGTTGACTGGTGGATGCGCTTATCAGTTATAATTCCACCAGCGGCACTAAAATTCCACTTTGATAAAACGCTGGCGGCAGGGCAGGCCAGGACCTCCAAGGCATAGAGAGCTAGTTCATTCCACGTATCCAGCTTGGATACCCAATAATTATAAGGCACAGAGGAATCATGGAAGACGTTGGTACGGTCGGCAAGGTACTCCCTCAGCATCTTCCCAAACTTTGCACTCCTTGTGAGTGTAGCCAGCGCCTCAGGGCCTGTCCGATGGGAGGGTCTGAGAAAACTCTCCCAGAACTTTGACAGTGTTCCCTTGCCTCCGCTGGATGGAATTGTGTCTCTCTCACCTGTACTCCTTGGTTGTCCAACAAAGTGTGCCCTGTGCCGCCAGTGTTTTCAGATGGGAATTTTTTTAATAGCTACACAACAAGGGCCTTCTGGTGCAGACCCATTTTTGTAGACCTGTCCGCCTCAGGAATAAGAGATATAAAGTTCTCCTTATAGCGTGGGTCTAGAAGTGTCACAAACCAGTAATGACTGTCACCTAAAATTTTGAGAACGCGAGGGTCATGGCAAAGGTAGCGTGACATAAACTCGGCCATGCGTGCCAGACTACTAACAGGCAAGACTTCCGTGTCCTCACCAAGAGGTTGACTGACCATGCTCTCCTCCTCCTCCTCTCTGTCCTCTGGCCATCAACGCTGAACAGACTGTATGACAGCTGTGCAGGTAGTGCCGTCTATAGTGCATGAAACTAGCTCCCCTCTTTACTCCTCCTCCTTCTCTTCCTCATTGTCACCCAATCCACGTTGGGATGAGATGAGGCTTGGCTGTGTGTAATCACCCTGTATGGTTCCTTGCTCCATCTCATCGTGCTCTGCCTGCAATGCATCCTCTTTGATTGTGAGCAGAGAGCGTTTCAGAAGACAGAGAAGCGGGATGGTGATGCTAATTATGGCGTCATCGCCGCTCACCATCTTGGTGGATTCCTCAAAGTTTTGGAGGATGGTACATATGTCTGACATCCATGTCCACTCCTGAGGTCTTATGTGTGGAGTCTGAACTGAATACCGATGGCCTTGTTGATGCTGGTACTAAACAACTGCCCTCTTCTGCTCACAAATCCTTCCCAACATCTGCAGTGTAGAGTTCCAATGCGTGAGCCGGAAGCTGCAAATGCTGCTGAAACACTGCAAGGGCGGCGGAAGCTGTAGCTGACTTTCTAAAATGGGCACACAGGCGGCGTACTTTAACAAGCAGATCCGGCAGCTCCGGGTAGGATTTGAGAAACCGCTGAACCATGAGGTTAAGCACATGGGCCAGTCATGGTACGTGTGTGAGCTCGCCTCACCTCAGAGCCGCCGCCAGGTTCCGGCCATTGTCACACACGACCATGGCTGGCTGTAGGTTCAGCGGTGTGAGCCACAGATCTGCCTGCTCTTTCAGAGCTGTCCACAACTCTTCAGCATTGTGCGGTTTTTCACCTATGCATATTAGCTTCAGCACAGCCTGTTGCCGCTTGGCCGAGGCAGTGCTGCAGTGCTTCCAGCTCGTGACTGATGTGGTCATTTCGGAGATGGAGGCTGAAGAGGAGGAGGAGGCTGAGGAAGATGAGGTGCAGGAGCTGTAGACTGTTGGGGCAACCCTGATTGACCTAGGGCCCGCAATCCTTGGCGTCGGGAGGACGTGTTCCGTCTCAAGGTCCGACTGGGTCCCGGCTTCCACTATGTTAACCCAGTGTGCCGTCAGCGAGATATACCGTCCCTGCCCACAAGCACTTGCCCACGTGTCCGTGGTTAGGTGGACTTTACCGGTAACTGCGTTATTGAGAGCGCAGCTAATGTTTTGGGACACGTGCTTGTGTAATGCGGGGACGGCACACCGGGAGAAATAGTGGCGGCTGGGGACCGAGCTCCAAGGGACGGCTGCCGCTATCAGGTTGCGGAATTCTTCTGTCTCCATGAGCCTAAATGGCAACATTTCGAGGGCAAGCAGTCGTGAAATGTGAGAATTTAGTAGTGTGGCCTGTGGGGCATTGGCTGCATATTTGTGCTTGCGTTCCAAGGACTGGGGTATGGACAACTGAACGCTGCGCTGGGACAAGGACATGGACGCGCTTCCTGATGCTGCTACTTGAGAGTGTGTAACGACAGGTGCAGGGCAGGAGGCATCTTCGCATGCACCATGGACCAGGGGTTGGCTTGCATGCACAACAGCGGAAGAAGCAATGGTGCCACCCGCAGACAATGTTCCTGGACCCTGAGGTTCTGCCCACAAAGTTGGGTGCTTTGCTGCCTTGTGCCTGATCATGCTGGTGGTGGTCAGGCTGGTAGTTTTGCCACCCCTGCTGATGTTGGCCTGGCAGGTGTTGCAAATGGCTTTTTTGGGGTTATCGGCAGAGTCTTTAAAAAACAACTAGACTCGGGAAGACCTAACAGTTGTACTGGCAACTTCCTTCGTGTTGGTTTTATGGGGAATGGTTGCCTGCCTTCTGTCTGCGGCCACCACACTGCTTCTTCCTGCCTGTTGGGGTGCTCTGCCTCCCTCCCCCTGGGTGCTGCTTTCCTCGCTCTGCATGTCCTCCTGCCAGGTTGGGTCAGTTACTATATCATCCACCACCTCGTCTTCCACTTCCGCACCCTGGTTCTCCTCCTGATTTTCTGGCAATTGTGTCTCATCATCGTCCACCTCTTGTGACACTTTCCCACCGTCACCTTCGTGTGACCGTGGCTGTGCAAATATTTTGGCATTGCTACATGCGATCTCCTCT
The DNA here is from genome assembly GCF_046119375.1 of Phyllobates terribilis. Classification (NCBI taxonomy): domain Eukaryota; kingdom Metazoa; phylum Chordata; class Amphibia; order Anura; family Dendrobatidae; genus Phyllobates; species Phyllobates terribilis. The sequence continues at coordinate 369,397,780 of NW_027362767.1, forward strand.
TGCCCCACTTCAAGTGGACCGGGTGAGAGGCCCAAATCTATAAATGGAAAAGTGAACGGCTCTTCAGAGTGTCCAAGTGTGGGATCAGTTGTCTCTAGGTACTCGGCATGGTGGGAGGAAGGAGGATCAGGGTGAGGAATATGCGGTCCAGACTCACGGCTACTGAGACTTGACCGTGTGGAAGACATGGTGGTGGTGGTGGTGGCTAAGTGACTAGAAGCATTATCTGCTATCCAACCAACAACCTTTTGACACTGCTCTGGGTTCAATAGTGGTGTGCTGCTGTCCCCTAGAAATTGGGACAGGAAGGTCAGGCGAGAAGATGTGGGTGTTTGTTGTGGCCCAATTTCAGCTTGCCCACAGCCTTGTCCTCGGCCTCTGCATGCACCATTACCATCACGTCCAGTTCCCCGTCTCTTGCCACATGCATTGCCCATTTTAAATGGAGGACAGTATCTTCCACGCTCACTACAAATGACTGAGTTTGGAGCGAATTTATATGTGATCCGTGTGACGGAGAAAACAGAGTTTTAAATACCTGGCCTGTAGGAAAGTAGTCTGACCAACAAACTGCTGTGAATTGCTTCAATGACACACTGAAAGAAATTTTTAATTGAGGCCAGAAATGGCAGTATTTTCTGACAATGTATATGTGAGCCGTGTGATGGAGAAAACACAGTTTTAAATACCTGGCCTGTAGGTAGTTGTTTTGAACAGCAAACCAGTGTCAAAAACTTTGCTGACACACGGAAAAAAAAATTTAATGGAGGCCAGAAATGGCAGTATTTTCTGACAATGTGTATGTGATCCGTGTGGCGGAGAAAACAGAGTTTTAAATACCTGGCCTGTAGGTAACTATTTTGAACAGCAATCTGGTGTCAATTGCTTCACTGACACACTGAAATTTTTTTTTAATGGAGGCCAGAAATGGCAGTATTTTCTGAAAACGTATATGTGATCCGTGTGATGGAGAAAACACAGTGTTAAATAAATGGATTTTTAGCGCTGTAATATGGAAAGGACCTGGCTGTATTCTCCAGTGCCAACAAACAAATGGTGCAGAAAAACCGTGTTCTCTGGATTGCTTTTTAAGCAAATAATGAGGATTAAGATGCAAAAAAAAATTATTCCTGGCCCCTGAGACCTGGGCCTTTGTATAGAAATATCTAACAGCAGCAGAAGGCAGAATTGGAATGGAGCCTCTTGTGCTATATACACTGCAGTCTGCTATATACACTGCCTGCCTATATACACTGCCTGCCTGATATCTCTGCAGATGGATTAGTCCTCAGAAGGACAGTTTGTTAAAATAGATATGTGTAATGTACGGTTTTTCTCCCTACACTACCTAATACACGATCAAATCTCTCCCTGACACAGCAGCAGCTCTCCCTACACTGTCTGATCCGGAGTGACTGTGACGAGCATGGCGGCGCCAGGTCTGATATAGACCTGATGACGCTGTGCGGCCAGCCAATCACTGTAATGCCAACAATCAGCATGGCTACGGCATTACAGCGCATGGCAGGCAATCCCTGCATGTTCATTGGCTCTCTAAAGTGCGCCAAACATGCAGGGGGGGGACCCGAGTTCCCGCTCGAGTAACCCGGAAATACTCGCCGAGAGCCGAGCTTGTCGAGCACCATGATGCTCGGGCGAGTACCGAGTAGTAGCGAGCATGTTCGCTCATCACTAGTCATTAATATTTAATATTAGAGTTAATACTATTTTTACAGCAGGAATGATTATTAATAACTGAAAACTCTTTTAGTAACTTTACTAAACCTTTTGTGCATATAGTCATCAATCATAAAAATGTGACATACAAAAGTGTCATTTCTAACCATTCCTCTTAGCTCGAGATATCCCGAGATGAGTGATACGCAATGACCAGCATTGAATAAAAAATTGTGATACTCTGTCATGTATTATTTATGCCATATGTGTCTATATGAGTATGTATTGAATTTGTATGGGGAATATTTGGATTTCTAAATCAAATTTAGGGAAAGAAAGAGTGGACACATCTGTAACTTATAGAAAGGGTTACGTTGCATATGAAATATCCTTTTTCTAAATGAGTGCCTATTGGTGATCAGATGGTTGATGCAGGTCTAGTATCAAAAATCTCTATAGATCAACTGCAAATGTCAGGTGATAGCTGCTGCAGATGAAATGGTCATACATGGTTGTTCTCCAGAAGAAGGGAATATCCCGATAACATAATGGGGCACAGACTGTTGTTCAAATATGACAACCTTCATTAAATATACTGCTCAAAAAAATAAAGGGAACACTCAAATAACACATCCTCAATCTGAATGAATGAAATATTCTCATTGAATACTTTGTTCTGTACAAAGTTGAACGTGCTGACAACAAAATCACACAAAAATCATCAATGGAAATCAAATTTATTAACCAATGGAGGTCTGGATTTGGAGTCACCCCAAAATTAAAGTGGAAAAACACACTACCGGCTGATCCAACTTTGATGTAATGTCCTTAAAACAAGTCAAAATGAGGCTCAGTATTGTGTGTGGCCTCCACGTGCCTGTATGACCTCCCTACAATGCCTGGGCATGCTCCTGATGAGGTTGCGGATGGTCTCCTGTGGGAAGTCCTCCCAGACCTGGACTAAAGCATCCGCCAACTCCTGGACAGTCTGTGGTGCAACGTGACGTTGGTGGATGGAGCGAGACATGATGTCCCAGATGTGCTCAATCGGATTCAGGTCTGGGGAAACGGGGGGCCAGTCCATAGCTTCAATGCCTTCATCTTGCAGGAACTGCTGACACACTCCAGCCACATGAGGTCTGGCATTGTCCTGCATTATGAGGAACCCAGGGCCAACTGCACCAGCATATGGTCTCACAATGGGACTAAGGATCTCATCTCGGTACCCAATGGCAGTCAGGCTACCTCTGGCGAGCACATGGAGGGCTGTGCGGCCCTCCAATGAAATGTCACCCCACACCATTACTGACCCACTGCCAAACCGGTCATGATAAAGGATGTTGCAGGCAGCAGATCGCTCTCCACGGCGTCTCCAGACTCTGTCACGTTTGTCACATGTGCTCAGTGTGAACCTGTTTCATCTGTGAAGAGCACAGGGCACCAGTGGCGACTTTGCCAATCCTGGTGTTCTGTGGCAAATGGCAAACGTCCTGCACGGTGTTGAGCTGTGAGCACAACCCCCATCTGTGGACATCGGGCCCTCATACCACCCTCATGGAGTCGGTTTCTAACTGTTTGTGCAGACAAATGCACATTTGTGGCCTGCTGGAGGTTATTTTGCAGGGCTCTGGCAGTGCTCCTCCTGTTCCTCCTTGCACAAAGGCAGAGGTAGCGGTCCTGCTGTTGGGTTGTTGCCCTCCTACGGCCACCTCCACGTCTCCTGGTGTACTGGCCTGTCTCCTGGTAGCGCCTCCAGCCTCTGGACACTACGCTGACAGACACAGCAAACCTTCTTGCCACAGCTCACATTGATGTGCCATCCTGGATGAACTGCACTCCCTGAGCAATTTCTGTGGGTTGTAGAGTCCGTCTCATGCTACCACGAGTGTGAAAGCACAATCAACATTCAAAAGTGACCATAACATCAGCCAGAAAGCATTGGTACTGAGATGTGGTCTGTGGTCCCCACCTGCAGGACCACTCCTTTATTGAGGGTGTCTTGATAATTGCCAATAATTTCCATCTATTGTCTATTCCATTTACACAACAGCATGTGAAATTGATTGTCAATCAGTGTTGCTTCCTAAGTGGACAGTTTGATTTTACTGAAGTTTGATTTACTTGGAGTTATATTCTGTTGTTTAAGTGTTCCCTTTATTTTTTTGAGCAGTGTATATAAAATAATGGATGTGCCATATTTTATATGTCATATAAGATGAGAAGGGCGTAACTATGGGACGCACGTAGGTAGCAGTTACAACGGAAGTATGGCACTAATGGTTTCTGCCATATAAGAAAACACCAATATTGCAAATGACAAATTCAGGGCCCTGTACAGACTTTCAAGAAGTTCAAAATGCTGAACTTTGGGAATCATACAATGAACATAAAAATGTTAATGCATTGTGGCTCAGTGGTTAGCACTGTAGTTTTGCAGCGCTGGGGTCCTGGGTTCAAATCCCGACAACATCTGCAAGGAGTTTGTACGTTCTACCCGTGCTTGTGTGCTCATCCACCCACACTCCAAAAACATCTTCATAGGGAATCTAGATAGTGAGCTCCAATAGGGACAGTGATGATGAAACTTGTTTTTGCTTTTTTTAAAAAATTATTAAATATCCAGAGTTGTCTTGTGCAGCATGTGATTGGCAATACTAAACCAAACCTAAAATGAAAGATGGATGTATGAATTCTGGCATTTCTCTTGATGAATCTAGAAGCAGCGCATTCCTATTTTATTTCCTGCTGTGTTAAACTAAAGATTAAAATGTAACTAAAACTGTCCTTCTTCATAAACTGTTCATTTAACGTTACTCTGTGATCGTTGTAGTCAATACCGAGAATTGGGTTAAGACATGTTTGTCCTTCCCCAGAGCTTGCAGTCTAGACAGTGTAACGAAAGAAATAAATTGTTGTTTAAATGCATTAATTAAAGTGTTCTTCGTTCCGTCCTTTCATGCAGCTACTACAGGAAAATCATACGAAGCAACACTACAGTATGCATTATTCTTTTGTAATAGGCTGTAAGAAAGGAACGCATCTAGATCACTTACAATGACTCCTCTCCCAGGAACAGTATATTTCCAGTTTATTTTTCGTGATGTACAGTATATGCAACTTGTGACTAGAGATGTCATCACTGTTTAGCAAGGTACTAGAGGGATGAAGGAACAATGAAAGAAAAGCCATGTTTTTCTCTCCTTGGATTCCTGTCTTTAGTAGCATCTGACATACAGGTCCTGAGCATAAAAAGTCTGGAGAGACATCAATAGATAACTATGCCACTCTCAACAGTACCAAGGAATTCTAGCTCTATCACCTACATATCAAAGTGCCTGCTGTTGATCTAATATATCTAACTTATGTGTAACCCCTTTCTGACATGAGATGTAGCCATACATCCCCGTGGCCTTGGTACTTATTGACCAGGGACGTATGGATACGTCTCGGCGATTTTGCGCAAACATAGGCTGTGCGGGCACGATCGCCGCTAGGCGTCAGCTGATTCTGACAGCTGACACCCGGCACTCAGTACCAGGAGCGGTGCCCGCACCACTCCTGGCACTTCGACCTGCTAAATGCTGCGATCACTGCAATCACTGCATTTAGCGAGCAGGCAGAGGGACAGAAGCCTCTCTGCCTTTGGATCGGAGACTCCGGGTCGTCATCGCGTCGTCCCGATCGTTGTCACGGTAATTCGATGTCGTCATGACATCTGGGTCACCAGAGCTAGGAAACTTGGCAGATCATGCGCAGTGCATGATCTAAGAAGTTTGTCAGTGCAGACCTGACTGGTTGCATAGCATAAGGATGCTCCTGCATTCCGATACTATACAAGCAATTAGCCAGCAGCAATTAGTGAAAGTCCCAAAGTGGGACAAAGTGTAAAAGTAAAAAAAAGTGAAGAAAATGTGTAAAAATATTTTTTAAAAAAATCACTAAATAATAATAAAAAAATAAAAATGTATTTTACCTAAGAATAAATAATTTTATGGAAAAAAAAAATAAACAAAAAAAGTGCACATATTTGGTATCGCCACATCCGAAACAATCTGACCTATAAAACTGTTCCACTAGTTAATCCTTTCAGTGAATACCGTAAAAAAAAAAAAAAAAACGAGGCAAAAATGATGCTTTATAATCATACCGCCGAACAAAAAGAGTAATAAAACGCGATCAAAAAGACAAATGTAAATTAAAATGGTACCACTGGAAATGTAATCTTGTCCCACAAAAAATAAGCTGCCATACAGCTCCATCAGTCGAAAAATAAAAAAGTTATAGCTCTCAGAATAAAGTGATGCAAAAATAACTATTTTTTCTATAAAATTGTTTTTATTGTGTAAAAGCGCCAAAACATAAAAAAAAGCTATAAATGTGGTACCGCTGTAAACGTACTGACCTGAAGAATAAAGCTACCTTATCAATCTTACCACACGCGAAATGACATAAAAAAAAACAAAAAAAACAATTCCTGAATTGTTGCTATTTGTTCATTCTGCCTCCCAAAAATCAGAATAGAAAGCGATCAAAAAATGTCAGGTGCCTGAAAATGGTATCAATAAAAATATCAGGGGCTGCGTTTCAGTGCTGGTCCACACAGTTTCAATTATGGGTAAGGTGCAATATAACTCATTATAACAATTATTATATTATGTGCATGTTTGGCATATATACACTCTATTGATTTTTTGTGAGATGAGGAGGTTTTTTCCAATAGTGTTTGAGCCCTATTAGGCACAGGTACTTACCTATGACAATACCTTGCCCAACCGACACTAGTCTGTGTACTTAGCACCTCAATATCTGTGTCCATATTGATTCTGTAGTTTGTGTATTGCCTAGCTATGTTATTTATGATTGAAAATAAATTCTGATTATTATTACTATTGTTTTTGGAGTATTACTCTACGCCTCTTATAGGAAAATGCTGTCTTTGAGTATCGAGGGATATTTATCCATTTCAGCCTATATAATTGGGTGGTAGGCTGAATTTTTGTATATACCATGAATGTGTATTGGAGGATTTTGACGTGGGAAATATTATTTATATTAACTATTTTGTGTGACATATCTCTCTGATTTAAAGGCATGAAAATTGAAAGTTTGAAAATTGCGACATTTTCGCCAAATTTCCGTTTTTTTCACAAATAAAAATCTTTAGAGCGCCAATGAACATGCAGGGATTGCCTGCAACTCATTGTAATGCTGTAGCCATGTTGGTTGTGGCATTACAGTGATTGGCTGGCCGCATAGTGTCACCAGGTCTATATAAGACCTGGTGACACGGAAACAGGCAGAGTAGGGAGAGCTGCTGCTGAGTGAGGGATATAATTGGTGGTTGATTTAGTCAGGTATTCCACAGCTATATATACATCTAAACTAACAGTCTTTCTGATGACTAATCCAGCTGCATATATTACTGGTTATAGCAGGAGTTAGGCAGGGTTTGTGGCAGTGTATACAGCAGAATAGGGTCCATTGCACGTTCTGTGCAGGTTGTGTTTGCTTGCTGTTACAGATATCCATAGCCCTACATATCAGGGCTATTTTTTTTTTCTCTTAATCCTGATTATTTGCCTAAAAAGCAATACAGTACTCCATTTTACTGCTCCATTTGCTTGTCAGCAGAATACAGGCAGATTATTTTTATTTTATTTACATTACTGTATTGTGTAATCAGAGAAACTTTTCCATCACATCACACGTGATCGCATATTACTGCGATAATAATCGTGACATTTTTTGGAGCGTGCCAAATATTCCACTCCTTTTAAAGTTAGCCATCTGTGTTTTATAGAACCTATTCACACTTGGTCACTGACCAATACTATACTACAAGGCCACAGCCTAAAACCGTGGTCACCAAACTGGATCGCATATTACTGCGTTAATAATTCCGACATTTTGTGGAGCGTGCCAAATATTACACTCCATTTAAAATGGTGAAGGCACTTGGCAAGGGACGGGGAAGTGGACGTGATGTTGAAGGTGCACTCAGAGGCTGAGGCCATGGGCAAGATGAAACTGTGCCTACTGAGGGAGCACAACAAACAACAACATCATGTCGAACTACCTTCCTGTCCCAAATACTAGGGAGCCGCGGAACACCACTCTTGAAGCCAGAGCAGTGTGAAAAGGTTGTTAGATAGCAGATAATACTTCCAATCACTTTGCCACCACCACCACCACCTCCCTGTCTTCCACATGGTCAAGTCTCAGCAGCCGTGAGTCTGAACCACATATTCCTCTCCCTGATCCTCCTTCCTCCCACGATGCCGAGTGCCTGGAAACAACTGATCCCACACTTGGACACTCAGAAGAGCTGTTCACATTTCCATTTATAGATTCTGGCCTCTTGCTCGGCCAGCTTCAAGCGAGTCAAGAGGAGAACGCGTATAGTGATTCCCAAATATTTGAGCAGCCACGGTCACACAAAGACAATGGTGGGAAAATGCAATTACTGTTGCAAAAGGTGGATGATGATGAGACACAATTGCAAGAAAGTCAGGAGGAGGACCAGGGTGCAGAAGTGGAAGACGAGGTGGTAGACAATGAAGTCACTGACCCAACCTAGCAAGGTGACATGCAGAGCGAGGACAGCAGCACACAGGGTGAGGGAGGCATAGCACCACAACAGGCAGGAACAAGCAGTGGGGTGGCCACAGACACAAGATGGGCAATCGTTCCCCGGAACACCAACACGACGAAAGTTGCCAGTCCAACTGTTAGATCTTCCCGAGTCTGGTTCTTTTTTAAAGACTGTCTGGGTAACCCTAAAAAGGCCATTTGCAACATCTGCCAGGCCAGCATCAGCAGGGGCAGCAAAACTACCAGTCTGACCACCACCAACATGCTCTGGCACATGACAGCAAAGCATCCGACTAGGTGGGCTGAATGCCAGGGCCCAGAAACAGTGTCTGCGGGTGACACCACTGCCTCTTCCACTGTTATGCATGCACGCCAATCCCCTGTCCATGGCGCAGGCGAAGATGCCTCCCGTCCTGCACCTGTCGTTGCACACTTGCAACCATCACCATCATTGTCTACGTGCTTGTCCCAGTGCAGCGTTCAGTTGTCACTACCCCAGTCCTTGAAACACATGCACAAATAAACAGTCAATGTCCCACAAGCCACACTACTAAACTCACACATTTTGCGAATGTTTCCGCTTGAAATGTTGCCTTTTAGGCTCGTGGAGACGAAAGCTTTCCGCAACCTGATGGCGTACTTGGTCTCCAGCCGCCACTATTTCTCCCGATGTGCCGTCCCCGCATTACACAAGCACGCGTCCCACAACATTAGCCGTGCCCTCAACAAAGCAGTTACAGGAAAGGTCCCCCTAACCACAGACACGTGGACAAGTGCTTGTGGGCAGGGATGGTACATCTCGCTGACAGCATACTGGGTTAATATAGTGCATGCTGGGACTAAATTGGACCTTGAGATGGAACACGTCCTCCCGATGCCAAGGATTACGAGCCCTGGGTCAATCAGGTTTGCCCCCACATTCTACAGCTCCTGCACCTCCTCCTCAGCCTCCATCTCTGAAATGACCACATCAGTTGGGAGCTGGAAGCTTTGCAGCACTGCCTCGGCCAAGCGGCAACAGGAACAGCTGAAGCTAATATGCTTAGGGGACAAATCGCACTCCTCTGAAAAGTTGTTGACAGCTGTAACAGAGCAGGCAGATCTGTGGCTGTCACCGCTGAACCTACGGTCAGGCATGGCCCTGTGTGACAATGGCCGGAACCTGGTGGCGGCTCTGAAACTAAGCAATCTCACACATGTACCATGCCTGGTCCATGTGCTCAACCTAGTGGTTCAACTGTTTCTCAAAACCTACCCGGATCTGTTTGATTGTGCTTGTCAAAGTACGCCGCGTGTGTGCCTTTTTCAGAAAGTCACCTATAGCTTCCACCGCCCTCGCCGTGCTTCAGCAGCATTTGCAGCTTCCAGCTCACCGACTGGTGTGCGATGTCACCACACGTTGGAACTCAACCTTGCAGACATTGGGAAGGATTTGTGAGCAGCAGAGTGCACTTGTTGAGTACCAGCTTCAACATGCCCCTCGGCATTCAGGTCAGTCTCCGCACATAAGAACTGAGGAGTGGGTATGTATGTCAGACATCTATGTCGTCCTCCAAAACTTTGAGGACTCCACCAAGATGGTGAGCGGTGATGATGCCATAATAGCGTCACCATCTCACTTCTCTGTCTTCTGAAATGCTCGCTGCCCACAATTAAATAGGAGGCAATGCAGGCGCAGCACGATGAGATGGAGCAATGAACATACAGGGTTATGCCACACAGCCCAGCGTGATCTCATAAAAATGTGGATTGGGTGCTAATAGGGAGAAGAAGAGGTTGAGGAGGAACAGGAGTTGGTTTCCTGTGCTACAGACAGTACTACCCACACCACATTCATACCGTCTATTCAGCGTGGATGGCCTGAGGAAAGGGAGAATGAGGAGGAGGACGATGAGGGGGAGAGCATGGAAAGTCAACCTCTTGTTCAAAACAGAGAAGACTTGGCTGGTGGCAATGTGGCACACATGGCTGAGATTATCTTCCGCTGCCTTTCCCGTGACCCATGCGTTCTACACATTTTGGCTGACAGTAATTACTGGTTGGTCACACTTCTAGACCCACGCTACAAGGAGAACTTTCTATCTCTCATTCCAGTGGTGGAGAGGTCTAGTAAAATGTTGCAGTACCAGATGGCCCTTGTTTCGGAATTATTAAAAAATTCCCATATGAAAATGCTAGCGGCAGAGATCACAATTTGTTGGACAACCAAGGAGTACAGGCGAGAAAGACACAAATCCCATCCAGAAGAGGCAGGGGAACACTGTCAAAGTCCTGAGACAGCTTTCTCATACCCTCCCATCGCACAGGCCCTGATTCGCGGGGTACTCTCACAAGGATGGAAAAGTTTGGGAAGATGCTGAGGGAGTACCTTGTAGACCGTACCAACATCCTCCGTGATTCCTCTGTGCCTTATAATTATTGGGTATCCAAGCTAGACACGTGGCAAGATCTGAATCTCTACACCTTGGAGGTCCTGGCCTGCCCTGACGCTAGCTCATCGTTGGACCGTAGCCTAAAGCATTTTTGCAGTTCAGTAGCATGTCAATTCTTTCAGCAGTTTTTCAGCATCTTGTCAAATGAATGGGATAAAAAACGCAAGTAAAAAAGTGAAACAAAGTCACGGCAAACATGCGCTTTTTTTATGCAGTATTTTTCCTGCCAACATTCTGGTTTACTAAACGTATGCACATAGACTTATGGAGCTCCATGTAATATTGTATTTTTTAAATAATTCCTAAGAATAATCTGCCCCGATTCCTAGACGTGCAGATATGGTAAAATACCAAGATGCGTCAGTGGCTTTATTTGACTACAAACTCTATTTGTGCCCAAGGCATGAGATACAGATGCAAATTTCAATCCTTGCTCATTGAAGCCCCTTATAATACATCAAATCAGACATGTCATTTGAAGCAAGGATCACCAATATACCACTTGCCTCATTTAGACTCATCATACGAAGAGAGCAATCACCAGAGAAGGATGCGGTTGGAAGGATAGAAGAAACAAGGCAAAGAGAAAGACCAGCAACCCGATGGCTTGATACTATCAAGATAACTGGGGAGAAGACCCTGGTGGACCTATCTGGGTTTGCACAAGATCAATCTTCCTACAGAGCGTTCATCCATCAAGTCGCCATGGCTCGAGATCGAGCTGAAGGCTGTTAAATAAATAAATAGATTTCAGATGGGCAATTATTTATTTAATTGTACACTGTCCCCAATTCCTCCCCAATCCTTAATATTGTTTTTAATGTATACATTCTATATCTTTCCACCCCTGACCACTTATCTGTGATGGAAGCTCTTGCAACGTTTAACTCAACAGTACAAATATTAAAATATTTTAAGAAGTGCAGAATTTTGAGTGTTGCCTGTAAGACGTTGAGGTGTCTACTTGATACTGTCAGCCTTTTATTTGTAGTCTGTGATGAGTTACATTTTGCGCATTCTGCAGGGTACATTTTTCCTCTGCTATTGCTTGAGATTGATGGGCGACGCTTAAATGAACATCCCTTTTCAATTGCAGCAATAATACACATAGCTAAAAATGCCATCTTCAGCAACTTTGTGCAATCTGTAATGATTTGCCTTTCACTTATTACCAAAGATAAGTCTAGCATTATAATTACTGCGCCTTTATAGAGTTTATGCATGAGAATTTGTGCTAGATTGTAGGAGAGAGTGTCACTCAGAAAATTGGATTATTTATTCTATGCGCTAAATGTACTTATGCCGAAAATGTTTCTAATAATCTCCCAAATAAGAATGGATTATTTGAGAAATTATTTAAGATTTCTGAAATTCTAAGTCAAGCATCACTTTATTATGAACAGTGCGCCATTGTTGAGCACTATTCTCTGATTTTTTCCACTTCGTTACTTATTTATATCATAAATAGTTATAGAAACTGGTGGCTTCATTTCGGATCATTCACTTTGTTTTCAGACATATTATTCACTGTTTTATTCCCTATATGCAGCAATCGAAATTGATCGCAGCATTTGGGGGAATAGGAGAGGGAGGGGGTTCCTTCTGCCATTTGATCAGCATCAAAGAGACGTCATGGCGAGGACCCAATCATTCTCATGGCAAACTAAGGTTGTCATGATGACGACCTCTGGTTCAGCCAGGTGTGGCAAGCCTGTTAGACAATGCCAGGAGCATGGCCTAAAAGGCTCCTATCAGTGTAATGCTGACATATATAAAGCACTGCAATGCTGGTGGAATGCATTATATTAGCAATCAGACAAATAAAAGTTAAAGTCACATAGAAGGACTAAGTAAAAAAGTTAAAAAAAATAAAAAACAATTGTAAGAATATTTTAAAAGAAATCACAAAATAAAAAAAATGAAAACAATATTCTAATAAATAGGTATATTTATTTAAAAACAAAAATCAACAAAAAAAGTACACATATTTGGTATTGCCAATAGCAAACTGTCATACCAGTTGACCCCTTCAGTGAACACCATAAAAAAAAACACATGGCAAAAAGCTATACTTTTTCATCATACTACAGAACAAAAAGTTTAATAAGATGTGATTAAAAAGTTAAATGCCACAGGTTTGTCCACTTCTGAAACCACAACCGGTGAACAGAGGCCAGAGTCCAGAGTAACTCTGCTGCCACATTATAGTGAATGGATCTATGGGGGGTTTCATCTGAATCACATCATTCAGAGATTTAGATGGAAACCCCAATATAAGTGCTCAGCGTAGAGCACAGAATAAACGTGATCCAAAATGTTATGTAACATGTTCCCAATAAAAGCTTCAACTTAATCCACAAAAAAGCAAGTCCCCACTCAGATCCATCATCTGTTAACAGAAATATAGGGGCTTCCACTTTGCTAATAGCAAAAAGTCTCAGGAGAAGCACTATGGCTCCTCACCCCAAAATAAATCCAGTGAATTCTGTGCTCCCAAATCCAAATGCCACCCTCCCTTCTGAGCCCCAGTGTGCCTAAACGAAATTTAATATCCACATGTTTGGCATCTCTGTGATGATGAGAGCTCACTTAATTTACTGTGTGCGTGTCTCCAGAAGCACGAGATGGGCACAATGTATGGGTGCAACACTGTACGGGCACTACACTGGGAGATTTGCAATTTTCACTCAGCAACATCCGCTGCTGCTTGTTTCTGGAAAACACCAATGAAGTCAAAATCACCTGTAGATAAATTCCCAGAGGGGTATAATTTCCAAAATGGGGTCACTTGATGGGGGAATCTGCTCTTCTAGCACTTAAAGGCTCTTAATATGGAGTCTGCAAATTATTCTATGATAATTTGTTCTCGGAGAGTCAAATAGCTCTCCTTCCATTCCGTGTCTCGCCGTGTGGCTAATCAGTACTGTACAGCTACATATGGGGTATTACCATGTTCTACAGAAATTGTGTGACAAATTTTGGTGCCATTTTTACTTATTTACCTGTGTAAACATGTAAAACCTGGGGCTAAAACAAAATTTTTGCGGTAAAAATGGAATTATTTTTACTTCACCACCCAATGGTATAAAATTCTGTTATTGTCAAGCAAGGTGTGGGAAAGACTTAGTGCAACACAAAGAGAAGAGGGAAAGGGAGCCCAGAAGCTAGGGAAAGGGGGGGGAGTGGAGACCTCCTATGCTTTTCTAATATCACCCTGTCTCCACTAATGTTCCTATATTGGTTCTTCACCAATCACCGCACGTGAACCTCTCCCTGTCTTTTCCTGGCATTTGGCCCTGGCTAGGGAAGGGAGGGGGGTGAGCGCTAGTCGATCCCCACTGACAACTAAAGACAACAAGGGGGAACAAACAAGAGAAGATAGCTTAGCTTTTAGTCGACTTCAGAGAGATGAACACCTGTCCTCATAGCTCCAGAGAGGAAGAAGTAATGCATTTGCTCCGAGTCCTTCACAAGGGGTAATGTGAGAATCGCCGGCACCTCCCTCTAGCAGACAGCAGGTATTTATACACCCAGGCCAGGGTGCTAATCAGCAAGAGGAAGGCAGCCACTGGGTCCTAGAGAGAAAGCCTCTGTAATGCCAAACAAAGACGTCTCCTGCAACCAACGGCAGGGCAACTGTCTGTCACTTCTGACATACCCGTGACAGTTATTCACCCTTGGTGTCAATATGATCACTGCACCCTTAGATGAATTCCTCGAGATATGTCGTTTGTAAAATGGGGTCACTTAACAGGGTTCTGCTGTTCTGGCACCTCAGGGGCTTTGCCAATCAGACATGGTACCCTCAAACAATTCCAGCAAAATCTGAACTTCAACATGGCACTTATTTTGCTCTGAGCTTTGCACAGTGCCTCAAAAGTAGTTTTTGACCACATATGGGGTATTGACGTACTCAAGAGAAATTGTGTAAGAAATTGTATGATCCATTTTCTCATATTATTATTTTCAAAAATTGAAAATGTGGAGCCAAAGTAACATTTTAGTGGAAAATATGTTAATTTTCCAATGACTCAGCCTAATTTTATACAATTCTGTGAATCACCTGAAGGTTAAAAATGCTCACTACACCACTAGATTAATTTTTCAAGAAGTGTAGTTTCCAAAATGGGGTCATTTGTGGGGGTTTAGGTACATCTGGGGCTGTCCAAATGCAACATGGCATCTGCATTTATTCCAGCCCATTTTGCGATCCAAAACTTGAAGGGTGCTCCTTGCCTTCCAAGCCATTCCGTGCATCCAAACAGTAGTTTTGCACCACATATGGGGTATTGTTGTACTCAGGAGTAACTTTACAGGAAAATTGTCCATTTTATCCTGTGTTACCCTTTCGAAAATGCCAAATTTGGGGCAGGTTTAATAAACTTTTTGAGTGTGGTTTTGAGCACTTTGAGGGGTACAGTTTTTAAAATGGTGTCGCTTTGAGGTATTTCCTGTCACATAGGCCCCTCAAAGTCACTTCAAATGAGATGTGGCTCTTAAAAATATTGGTTTTGTAAATTTTGTTGGAAAAATTAGAAATTGCTGATGAAAAGTTAGTGTTAAAAGTTTAACAAAAAAAATCTGCTTAAAAATGATGCTGATGTGAACTAAACATGAAGTAAATGTTATTTATTAACTATTTTGTTTGATATAACTATCTGATTTAAGGGCATAAAAATGAAAAGTTTGAAAATTGCAAAATTTTCAATTTTATTGTCAATAATTCAATATTTTCACAAATATATGCAAATTATATTGATTAAACTTTAGAACTAGCATGAAATACAATGTGTTATGAAAAAACTTTCTTTGAATCACCGAGATTTGTTATAACCTCATAAAGAGACACTGGTCAGAATTTAAATAATTGGCCTGGTCAGGAAGGTAAAAAAAAAGGCTGAGGTGTGAAGGGGTTAAAAGGAATCTGTCACCAGGTTTTTTCTACCTCATCTGAGAGCTGCATAATGTAGGAAAAGAGACCCTGACTCCAAAGATGTATTACTTAGTTTACTGGGTGCAGCAGTTGTGGCACAATCAGAGATTTTAGATGCAGCATGCAGCAGAACTCAGAAAGATAACCCCGCCCACACTACAGCTTTATGTGTACATTATCTATTGACAGTGAGCTGCTTATCAGAGGGGGGGGGATGTGGTCAGACCAGGGCTCATGTGAGCTGCAGTCCAGACAATGATAATCTCCTAGTAATAAACTAGTCATTGTATTGAAATAACATAACACAGCCTAATAAGTGACACATTCCTGAAATCTATGCATCAGCCCCTACCTCATGCTGTCCTCAGATTAAATAGAAAAAACCTTTTGAACATCTATTACAATATTGTAACTTGATGTAGTTTCAGAATTACCACAGTATTATGTCCATACCAAGGTCTGTCCCTTAATGCCCAATCAGATTGAAATGAATCTCAATTACAGGATTTATTAATTTATACATTTCCCTTATTGTAAAAATACATTATATAAGACACTGAATTATTTGGTATCTTCTTCCCCATTAAATTATTTTAATGTTCGGTTGGAGTCTTTATTACTTACATCTCCCGAGGATATATATCTTCCATATGAGATTTCATATTAAAGGTGTGACAATCTCACTGAGGTCTGCAATAATACATGTACCCCTAAAGACTATAATAAAAAAAAATAAGAAGTCAGAAATGGTTTTAAGAAAGTTTCTGACTTAATCAAAGTGAACAGAGCTTTATTTCAGTTATTATAAAAGATAAAATGCATAAAAATGAGTGTTACTTACAAAGCTTGTGATGAGTGGATCTCAAAAAAATAGAAATTGCCAAATTGAGCACATTTTCCTGGGAAATTCAAATTTAAAGCAAAGCTACTTTCTGCGAATTCAATATCCTTTATTTTGTCTGAGGGAGTTTCCTGTCAGGAAGTCAGATAGGGCCCAACCCACAGCAGAAGTAGATCTATGGTCTGATAAGTAGGCAGAACCTTATGACATGAGTGTCCCTGGAGTGAGTGGAGACTGAGGGAAAGGATAGCAAGATCCAGGAAAGAGGCAAGAGAGAGTGACAAAAGGTGTGTGTGATTCTCCTAAGACGGGAGTTGGGGGCAGGAAACCTAGCAATGCAATACTGAATTTGTAATTCCAGAAGGTAACAGGATGGATAAGAGCAGAGAACGTGACATGAGAGAGTGCCCTGGATTGTAGTTCCAAAGTGTCGACAAACAGAGAAGTTGAGTAGCTTCCATAGTGGCAAAGTAGCTCCCTTAAGGGGAAATGAATGTGGATCCGTGGGTTGAAGTTCAGGAATCTCACTTACTGACTGTAGTATTGTTATTGGGAAAAGGGAAGTTCATGAAGTATTGTACTGTGTTGTGGTGAAGACAGAGGACTAAGCAAAGCAGAATTGAGTCATTATGGGAAGGATAGAGAGAATGTGTATAAAGATGTTCCATGTACTAAGAGAAACAATCATGAAGTTATGCACCCGCTATCTGCTGTATATAATTCCCACCAAGGTATTGTTTAGTAAAAGACATTTTATTCTTAGGTGGTGGTCTCCCTCATTGAGCTTTGCAAGACCTGGTTCTGACCAGCCAAAGTCACAGGCAGCTTGCGGACTGCAAGAGCATAATGCTTCCATAGCTAAAGTACACACACCCATCAAGGACGCCTACTTTCATGTAGCATTCCGGGGTGTGAAACACGAGTGTGAAGACCCGGGGTCTTCCGTGGGCATAATACTATTCAGACAACACAGGGTGACGGTAAAACAGTGTGGCAATACTTTATTGAACCACAAAACGAACAATAAACACATAGAAAAGTCCCAGCAAAAACCCAAGATGGTACAAAATTACATACTCTCACCCTTCTCCTGGCCTGCCGGAGATAGAACAACTGCTGCTTTGGGACTTCTAGGGCCAACTACCTCAACCAATGGCCCCTTGCTTTTGGCGAGCACCCACAAAAAGGAGGTAGCGGCAAGCTTTGGAAGCTGACAGTCCATTGAGGTACAAGTCCAGGAGACCTGAGGGTCCCACCCTGGCCTCTCCGAACAACTCCATGGGTTCCAGGTGACCTCATTGTCCCAGCCTGACTTTCTCTGAGTGTCTCCATGGGTTTCAGATGATCAGATGGTCCCAACTTGCCAACCCCAAAAAACATATCCATGGGGCCAGTTGACCTCATTGTTCCAGCCTGGTTTCCCCAAATGTATCCATGGGTTCTCTGATAGTCGATCTGTATCCTTCCAGCCAGGGCTGTGTACACTTAGGCTGTAATTCTGTAGAATCCAAATCTGTGTCTCTCTGGATGGAGCCATGATAACAAACTACTGTCTTGATGAGTCTCTCTAATTCTTTCATTGTTGCAGCAGGATAGAAAAACCTTTTTATATTTACAACTGTGTCTCAGGTCATCATTCACAGGTCAGGGAGAAAGGTGCAGGGCTCAAGTCTCATTGTTTGAGCATTTAATCAATTTGCATAATTGGTATCCCCCGCTCTTGTAAATCAACAACTAGCAGGCTTAGTACAATATGTAATTAGCATATTAACAAACACTATTGTTCTACCATGAGTCACTGTCCTTCTTGACTAGCGAAAGAAACACATGAATTCAAAAGTCAACACAAAACTTAATAGTGTATTTTTATTGGCCTATCAAATCAAGACATCTAACTAATTAAGATTAGAAGCTGTGTCGTCACATGGAGTACCTAGCCAACGACTTCCACTCCGCACTGTGTTACAACCTCACCGCTCACGTGTCCGGTCTCTCCATTGCTTATGCTCCCTGTCTGCTGTCCGGTCCTGAGAGCTGCCTCTTTCTCCCCATCACAAGCCACATCTCCCAGCCTGTTCACTCTTGGCCAGGACTTCCAGTTACAACTTGGCCTTGGAGATCATTGGATGTCGCATATTGTAGCGTCATGAAAATCCATCTTGTAGTGACCTCTGAGGCCTGGTTGTAGCCAAAAGTCACAGTCACAAGTAAACAAACCAGAGTTACAATAGAAGAGAGAAGAGGTATTGATGGCATGCAGAGAGGAGCGCTGTTCATTAGCCCATCCTCTTCTTTTACATGTTGCATCTTAGACCTGTTCACTCGAGACCTGGAACTTCCATCTGAGACCAGGCCTCAGAGGTTACTGTGGATTACACATTCATGACATCACAATGAATGATGCGCAGTTACCTCCAAATCCTGGTCATGACCGGAAGTCCCTGTCTAGAGTGAACAGCACATAAGATGAGGCTTGTGATGGCATAAAGAAGAGGTGGCGGTGTGGATCTGACAGTGGGCAGTGAGCAGTGAAAGGGCTGGACTGGTGAGTAGTGAGGTGAGTATACAGTAAAAAAAAAAAATATCCATTTTTTTTACACTTTTACTGTCTGTCTAATGATCAGTGACATGATAGCCAATCAGCTTACATCTTGCTGAGCCCGTGAAGCAAATTTTAAAAAATCTGTATTCTTATAAAAAAGGATTTTTTTGTGCATATTCAAGTAGAATTCAATAAAATAAGATTATTCAGATAAAAAGTTTTGAGAGATTATATAGTTATCACACACAGCCTTTACGACAAATGTTCTGTAGGAATGATAGAGAAGAACAATGGATATAAACAATGCATATGTGAATACAAACTTATCTGATGGACTCAAAAATTAAACAGTTCACATTAAACTCATTACTTCCCTCTAGTGATGACTGCAGGCAGACAAAATGCTACTGAACTTTATGTAAATATAGATGTAGCAAAGGAAACTTGAAACAATGCGCAGCATACTATGATGCAGCAAACCCTGTGCACACGTTTTTTTTTCTATCGGATGAACCCACCAAGTTTTTCAAGATGAAAACATTTCAGGAAACGCTAGTGTTATTTTTCCTGAAGTCTCTTTTTAGAGCTTTCTTGGTAATTTCCTGAGTACTCTTTGGATGTATTTGACAGCTGGCACTGCAGGTTCTTCATCAATTAGCTGCAATACTGGCTTTCCATACAGGTGCCAGCAGGATGGCAATGGGACTGATACTCTGATAGGGGAAAAGGTTTGGCCTTGCTGCGATGGGCTCTAAAAAACATTGTCTGGCAAGATACTTAATCCTAGCAGCCCTTGTACCCTACTCTTCACCTCTAGACAGGCTTGACACTCTCTAACCGACAACTGCCAACTCCCCCTGGTCACCATAGTGACCAGACTATAGAGGATGTTGATCAAACTTCCTCCAATACAGTCAGCTGCCGACCCTTATACCACCACCTGCTGGTACCAGGTAATACATCAAAGTATAAATGATTCCACAGACTCCTAAGAATGCAGAAATGTTTGTAATGACCCATTTTGGGTCATTAGCAGAACCACCCCTTTCTAATGGGAACATGTTCTTATTGAGGCCCACCTCTATGTGTCTTCAAATTGGTATTGGGGTACTTCCCAAATTTAGGCAGCCATTGTAGTCACTGCATACGCAATAACTGAATAGCAGAACCGCTCCTTTCTAATGGGAACATGTTGTTATGGAGGCCCTCCTGTATGTGTCTTTAAATAGGTATTGGGGTTTTTCCTACATTTAGGCAGCCGTTAAAGTCACTGCATATGCAGTAACTGTATAGCAGAACCGCTCCTATCTAATGGGAACATGTCTTTACTGAGGCCCACCTCTATGTGTCTTCAAATTGGTATTAGGGTATTTCACAAATTTAGGCAGCCCTTGCAGTCACTGCATGGGCATTACCACTATAGGAGACCCACTCATTTATAATGGGTACTTTTTTTTTTACTGAGATCCTCCTCTATGTCTCTTCAAAGGGGTATTGGGGTGCGTCCAAATTTTTGGCAGGCCTTGCAGTCACTGCACACGCAATAACAGTATAGGAGACCCACTCTTTAATAATGGGAACAACAAAGCATAGCCGGGTGATGGCCCTCTAACAATAGTGAGGGCCAACTGATGGCCCTTTAAGAATAGTAAGGGCCTCCTGATGGCTCTATAAAAATAGGCTTTGTGACTATCATGGTACAGCCTTCATAAATGAAGCAGGATGTGCCTGATCATGTCTCACACACCACATGGGAAGATAAGGTAGTAAAATGTTATAATGACATTTACCGGTAAATGTAGTTTTCACCACTGAAAGGAATGCAAAAGTGCAAAAACGCATCAAAAACGCTACATGTGAACATAGCCCAAGGTGTGGAGGAGCATTTTTTTGGGGGGAGTATTTATTGTGCCTTATATGCAAGTCATTTCCCTGGAAAGAATGTTCCTTAACGTTCTTCCCAGGAAAATCAATTTTGGTTTTGTTTTTGTATGTTTTATTGTGAGCCCGTAAAAGTGGCGTAATACTCTGACAACATTGTTCATGTTATGTTCTGCAACTTAGAACTAAGGAATGGGAGGGAAAAGCTGTCCCTACACTGAGACTCAGCTTAACCTAACGCTGGGGTGGGTGCCCTATTCATTGTGAATAGCCCCACCGAAACTCCTGCACTTAAACGAAGACCTGTAGGAAAGGGAAAGGGGTCCCTAAAAGATCTAAGGACTGGGAGCAAAAGCAGGAGACCTCCTAACAGAAAAGTTAGTTGCAGATGCAAAAATTAAAGGAAATAAAACTGGTGGAACAAGAAGTCCCAGGATAACAATAGTCCAAAGCAAGAAGAACTAAACCAGGCTACTAAGCCAGAGCACAAGCGTTACAACAGGGAATGAGGGCCAGGTGCTGGGTAATATAGAGTGCAGAGATCACGTGACCAAGAAATCCAGCACCAGAGGAAAAGACTAGAAGCCAGCAAACCACAACAAGATGGCCGATAGTAAAACAACATAGATTCTAACAGTTCACAGCAGTGACCTGGGAGTCAGAGATGCTTCCAGGGGTCTTCCCCATGCTGTACCCATGTCATTTGAGCACTGTTCCCCTCGATTTCGGCAATTTTTAGGCCCCCAGGAGACCTCCGGGGGGGAGGGGCCGCTGGAAAAATGCTTGGGTTTCCCATAGACTTACATTGGGCTCATTGCTCAGGTTGAGCACTCGAGCATTCCAATTTGCTCAACTCGAGCAACAAGTACCCGAGCATTTTAGTGCTCGCCCATCACTAATGCTCAGGCATCTTCTGGGCATGTATTCAGCCTTCCCATTGACTTTAATTATAAAGAATAAAGTTTCTTTAGTAGAGATGAGCAAACATGTTTGAAAAACGTTTGGTAATTTAATATTCGGTACAAACATTGCACATTCGGATTCGTTATTGGACCCCCGAGTGTTTTTACTCAAAATCAGCAAAATTCCGACAAGGTGCGGTAAATGATCGCGTTGGATAGTGGTGCAGTAAACCCTGTGCACATGTTTTTTTTCTGTCGGATGAACCCGCCAAGTTTTTCAAGATGAAAACATTTCAGGAAACGCTAGTGTTATTTTTTCCTGGAGTGTCTTTTTAGCTCTTTCTTGATAATTTCCTGAGTACTTTTTGGATGTATTTGACAGCTGGCACTGCAGGTTCTTTAGCAATTAGCTGCAATTCTGGTTTTCAATACAGATGCCGGCTGGATGGCAACAGGACTGATACTCTCATATGGGAAAAGGTTTGGCCTTGCTGCGATGGGCTCTAAAAAGATTGTCTGGCAAGATACTTAACTCTAGAACGCATACCTGGGGCCTCGCAGGCCCGCCCTGTTAATTGTTTTCTATTTTCTGCAAGATTTCTTTAGTTAGAATTTTGAAACTCTAGGTATTCCTCAGGTATATAGTTGTTTGTCATTTCCAGTTGGTCATTTATTTATTATTTGCACACGGGCCTAAAAGGCCCCAGGTATGTGAAAGTGTAGATTTTTATGGTCATGCGTTCTAGGGTTAATCTCTCCTCATCTCACCCCCTATCTGTTGGTGTCCCCCAAGGTTCAGATTTAGGACCCCTTTTACTATCCATCAACACCTTCAGTCTGGGACAGCTCATAGAGTCTCACCGCTTTCTGTATCACCTCTATGCTGATGACTCACAGATCGACCTCTCTGGACCTGATATCACCTCCTTACTAACCAGAATCTCACAATGTGTGTCCACTATTTCATCTTTCTTCTCTGCTAGATTTGTAAAACTTAACATGGATAAAACCAAATTCATAATCTTTCCGCCATCTCATTCAACCCTCCTAACTGACCTATCCATCAAAGTCAATGGCTTCCCACTCTCCCAAGTCCCGCAAGCTTGACTCTGATCTCTCCTTCAAACCTGAGATTCAAGCCCTTTCCACTTCCTGCCAACCTGCAGTAACCCTCTCTCCACCATACTGCTGCATGACCAGCTCTACCCTCACCTACCGTATCTTTACAAATCCCTTGTAGATTGTGACCCTCGCGGGTAGGGTCCTCTCTCCTCCTGTACCAGCAGGTGACTCGTTTTTGTTCAAGATGATTGTAATTGTTTGTGCTATGTATACCTCTTTTCACATGTAAAGCGCCATGGAATAAATGGCGCAATAATAATACTAATAATAAATAACAATAATTATACTATTTGTACTCTGAGTCAATTGATACCACTCTTCCTGGTGTCTGCCCCTAATTTGAGCAGTTTTAGCAGCTTTTGGGCCCCTTTGAAGGTGTCGTCTATGTGTTTGGTTTTGCCTCCAATTGAATGCAATGGGATTTGGATATGTTCGACGAACTGTTCATTAAACTGTTCGACGAACATTGGGAAATTCGTCATTCTGAACAGATTCGAAGCTTGAAAGGTTCGCTCGTCTCTACTGCCGAGTTCTTTCAAAAACTGTGTGCAATTTAACCTAGAAGAATTGATACTGTACTGCTGTTTTAAAGGCAAAGGGCAGTCACACTAAATATTTGTTTGATTTACATTTATTTATTGTTCAGTCAATTTGCAATTTGATAATTGATAAAAATAAACTATTAAAAGGAATCTGTCAGAAAGTTTTTGATACTTAATCTCAGAATAATATAGATGACAGATGTGTCACTTGCACAGTAACTTGCTGCAGTTTCAATACAATCAGTGTTTTATTAGCAGGAGATTAGCACTGCAGGAAAAGATGTCATATGTCAGGCAGTTTAGCTAACTTGTGTAACCTTGCTACCAACACTGATTGGCAGCTTTCTTGACAATGCAAGTGTACACAGGAATCTGGAGTGTGGGCAGGGCTATACTCAGCTTAGCATTCATAGCACTGCTACATCTAAAGTAGAGAAAACAGGAATTAAATTAAAACTGCACCAAGCAGTCTAGTAAGTGACACATCGCTGGAATCAGGGTCTCTAGCTCTGCATCATGATGCACTCAAATTCCACAACAAAAATCTACTGACAGATTCCATTTAACGCTTCTATTTTTCAAAGCATTTTCATTTTGCAGCATTTTTCTCCACACCGGCATATATACTGTATATTTTAAAATATAATATTCAGTACAGACCAAAAGTTTGGACACACCTTCTCATTTAAAGATTTTTCTGTATTTTCATGACTATGCCTTATAAATGGGGTTGGGACCATCAGTTGTGTTGTGCAGAAGTCTGGTGGATACACAGCTGATAGTCCTACTGAATAGACTGCTAGAATTTGTATTATGGCAAGAAAAAAGCAGCTAAGTAAAGAAAAACGAGTGGCCATAATTACTTTAAAATATGAAGGTCAGTCAATCCGAAAAATTGGGAAAACTTTGAAAGTGTCCCCAAGTGCAGTTGCAAAAACGATCAAGTGCTACAAAGAAACTGGCTCACATGAGGACCGCCCCAGGAAAGGAAGACCAAGAGTTACCTCTGCTTCTGAGGATAAGTTTATCCGAGTCACCAGCCTAAGAAATCGCAGGTTAACAGCAGCTCAGATTAGAGACCAGGTCAATGTCACACAGAGTTCTAGCAGCAGACACATCTCTTCAACAACTGTTAAGAGTAGACTTTGTGCAGCAGGCTTTCATGGTAAAATAGCTGCTAAGAAACCACTGCTAAGGACAGGCAACAAGCAGAAGAAACTTGTTTGGGCTAAAGAACACAAGGAATGGATATTAGACCAGTGGAAATGTGTGCTTTGGTCTGATGAGTCCAAATTTGAGATCTTTGGTTTCAACCACCATGTCTTTGTGCGACGCAGAAAAGGTGAACGGATGGACTCTACATGCCTGGTTCCCACCGTGAAGCATGGAGGAGGAGGTGTGATGGTGTGGGGGTGCTGTGCTGGTGAAACTGTTGGGGATTTATTCAAAATTGAAGGTATACTGAACCGGCATGGCTACCACAGCATCTTGCAGTGGCATGCTATTCCATCCGGTTTGCGTTTAGTTGGACCATCATTTATTTTTCAACAGGACAATGACCCCAAACACACCTCCAGGCTGTGTAAGGGCTATTTGACCAAGAAGGAGAGTGATGGGGTGCTACGCCAGATGACCTGGCCTCCACACAGTCACCAGAACCCAATCAAGATGGTTTGGGGGTGAGCTGGACCGCAGAGTGAAGCCAAAAGGGCCAACAAGTGCTAAGCATCTCTGGGAACTCCTTCAAGATTGTTGGAAGACCATTTCCGGTGACTACCTCTTGAAGCTCATCAAGAGAATGCCAAGAGTGTGCAAAGCAGTCATCAAAGCAAAAGGTGGCTACTTTGAAGAACCTAGAATATAAGACATATTTTCAGCTGTTTCACACTTTTTTGTTAAGTATATAATTCCACATGTGTTAATTCATAGTTGTGATGCCTTCAGTGTGAATGTACCAACTTTTGGTCTGAACTGTATACTGTATATATACATATATACTGTATATATATACATATGGCAAACTAAGTTAAGTGTTTAAACATTAGACTCAAGCAATGCTTGCATAGCTTCAGCTTCTGTTCAAAAATAATACAACAAAAGCTAAAGTCTATAAGAGCAAGCTGGTAGATCTCTTGGTGATTTGGTATGCCTTTGATGTGTTACTATTTAATTCTACATCCCTTTTGGATAAAATGGATATGAACAGCACGTACTCAGCATGTAATTTGCTTTTCATACAGAAAATAGAAGTTCGAATGATTTTGAACAATATTGGCTTTAGATGCTATGCTTTCACTGTCGTTTGGAGCTGAATGGTGTCATCTGCCGAAGAATGTGACAATTCATAAAGTTTATAAATTAACTTGTCAAAGGAAAAGAAAGGATATCGTCTCCGGCTCCTTCTCTTGCTTTAAAAGCTTTAAGCATTAGTTTTATTAAATTCTGTCCAAGTCTTTTTTAAATAAAAGACTTCCATGCTCCTCATCTGTCTAGTCATTTTCAGAAGATTGAAGAGTTTCCTAGGTAAATTGCAAGACTGAGTTAAGATTTTAAATGTTCTACCAGTAACTGGAAAAAAAAAGATTTATTTTCTAATCATCTCCTCAAACTATCACAGAGGCAAAAAATACAAAAAAGGCTAGGGGCACACGAGCATATTTTCTGACACCTGACAAAATCGGGCTGATTATGCTAATCACACTCTGATCAAATTCTGATCAGAGTATGATCAGAATGTGATTAGATTTTTCAGGATGAGGAGAAGATCGAGAAAAAAAATTCTCCGTCTTCTCCATTCTGTCAGTCTGTGAAAATCGGACTGCAGTCTGATTTTTTTCAGGGACTCAGCCCCTACATCTTGCTGCATTCAGATTCCATAGCAAAATCCTGCTGACAGATTCCCTTTAATGCTTCTATTTTTCAAAGCATTTTAATTATGCAGGACTTGCATTGCCGAATGCAATCTGATAATCAACTTTTTCCGGTTCGGTCCAAGGGAAAAAATTGGGCATGTGCATGGCTCCATAGAATAATATTGGTCCGAAAGCGATTCAATGTTTTGTCTGACCGAAATATGGTTCTGTGAATGAGTTCTTAGGCCTAAGACTGATCAAGTATATTCCATGGACGTTTCATAATTCTTTGAAAGCTACACTTGAAATTATATTGACGACATTACATTTGAGACAAAATAAGGGTAAATATGGTACAACGTAAAAACATGGAGTCATCCAGTGCAGCTTGTGTTGGGACCCTGGAAAGAGGGATCCCATTAAAGGTTACCCTCATTTCCATATTAAAGGATTGGGAGAAGCTATTACAGAGAACTGGTCTTCATATCACCAAGTGGAAAATCCTGAAAACAGGATGGATTTTTATTGTTAACCTGTTCACCTTTCTGACCAGGCCAAATTTTACAATTCTGACCAGTGTCATTTTATGTGGCAACAACTCTGGAATGCTTCAATGAATCAAAGTAATTCTGAGAATGTTTATTCACGACACATTGTACTTCATTTAAGTGGGAAATTAAGGCAAATATTTTTTGCCTTTATTTGCTAAATTATTGGAATTTTTGTGAACATTTTGAAAATGTCACAATTTTCTATTTTTTTTTTCTCAGAGTTCAGAGTCTAAGATATCCCCTGATCATCTGAAGGGAGACTGATGGTTGAATTGTCAAATGCAGTGCATGTAGAAAAGGCAGGTGCAGTGCCTGCAGTGTATGAAGTACTCACTGTTCACAATCATGTAGCTCCTGGAACGGCTTTGTAGCGGTGTCCAAAGAACACCGCAAGGCAGGATTCAAGTACGGCACAGCAGACGAGAAGACTGAAACAAAACTCCGGCTTTATTATGTACAAAGGGATTATATGCCGAGAAGTGAGAATAACAGTATTTACAATAACAATAACAATATTAATAACATGAATACAGGAAGAAATAGCTGTAGCGAGTCACATAGCTCCACCTATGGCAATGAAAGCTCAAAACAGCAGTACACATCAAGTTTCACATACAACTCTAGGCTAGTCCCCATCTGGCTTCCGCTAATCGGGCCACTCTGCTACAGCATCCTATCTAAAGAAAACAACACTAAACCTTAGCACAATTCACCACCGGTGAGTCACTCACTGTTGTGCAGATCAGACACAGATGGCGGCCGCCTTGTTTGTTTGTGGTGTAACCCGGCAGTATCACATCACTCAAGACTTTTCCTTTGCATATTGGATCTCTTCCTTCTGCAGGCAGGCAAACCTTGCTTTACTTTCACTGAGGTAAAATGGCTTGTACTCTTTGTTGTCTATTACCTCAGGTCAGCAGCCTTCAGGGAAAACGTTCGTCAGAAAGGGATGGATTTCTCTACTCTTGAGGCTATGTGCCCACGAAGCAGATTTGATGCAGAGTGTTCATGCAGATTTGCATGCGTTTTTTTCTGCTAGAGAGAAGCGTTTTTTCAGAGTTTTTACATGTGTTTTCGCATGCGTTTTTTCAAGCACTTTTCCAAGCGATTTTGAGCATCACTTCGAAAAGTGCTTGACAAGTTGGTTACACAATATAAATCCATGCAACCGGCATGGATTTATATTGTGTGACCAACTTAAATGCTTTAAATGCTGCATCTATAGTAAAAAAAAAATATAAAAAGTTAAAAATAAAAAAACATGTATACTCACCTCTCCAGTCTCCTCCCGGCGGCGATCCTCTCTCCTCGGTGTCCCGCGGTGTACTGGCAGGACCTGCGGTGACGTCATTTAGTCAGCTGATGGTCACCATCACCTGACCGCTGACGTCAGTGGTCGCGTGACCATCAGCTGACTAAATAACGTCACCGCAGGTCCTGAAAGTACACCGCGGGACGCCGAGGAGAGAGGACGCGGCTGGGAGAAGACCGGAGAGGTGAGTATACAGGAGTTTCTTATTTTTAACTTTTTTATTTCTTTTTTTCACCGCGTGGTAGCCGGGATTAAGAGGTGTTGTAGTCTCCTCTTCATCCTGGGTACCACACCCACCACAATTATGCTGCAAATTCGCGGCCATTGAATTTAATTGAAACGCAGCAAATCCACATATACCTGTGGGTTTGTCGCGTTTCAATGTTCTTCAATGGCCGTGAATTTGCAGCGCAATCTTAATCTTTGTTAGCGCGGTAGTTTAACCTACTCTTAATTATCTATAACTTTGACAGGCTGACACACAGAGCCTGCCCCACAACCAGCAGCTTTTTGTGTACCATTTCTCTGTGAGTGCTAGTGTATTATTTTCACTTTTGATAGTTAATATATAATAATTATCACGTGGCTACTCTAGATCATCATCCTTTTTTAAACAATATATTTTTTTGTTAGGAAGTTAGAAGGGTGACGAGTTGAGCAGCAATTTCTCAATTTTCCACCAAAATTTACAAAACCAATTTTTTTATGGACCACATCACATTTGAAGTGACTTTGAGTGGCCTATAGGACAGAAAACATCCAAAATTGACACCATTTTAAAAACTGCACCGCTCAATGTGCTCAAAATTACATTCAATAAGTTTATTAACCCTTCAGATACTTCACAGGAATTAAAGCAATGTAAACTTGTTAATTTAGCCCCAAATGTATTTTCACAAGGGTAACAGGAGAAAATGGACCATACGATTTGTTGTGCAATTTCTACTGAGTATGCCGATATCTCATATGTGGTGGAAGACTACTGTTTGGGGGCACGGCAAGGATCAGAAGGAAAAGAGCACCATTTGACTTTTGGAACAAAATTGTCTGGAATCGATAGCAGATGCCATGTCACATTTGGAGAGCCCCAGATGTGCCTAAACAGTGGAAACCCCCCACAAGTGACCCTATTTTGAAAAACACACCCCTCAAGATACTTATATAGTGGTGTGGTGAGCACCTTAAACCCGCAGGTGCTTTCTCAGAATATAACAACTTTAAGCCGTGAAAAATGAAAAAATAAACTTTTCCTGCAAAAATGTCGGTTTGCCCCATATTTTTCATTTTCACAAGGGTAAAAGGTGAAATGGACCACACAATTTATTGTGTTGTTGTGGTGAAAATCTACAGTTTGGACACATGGCAGGGCTCAGAAGGGAAGGAGCGCCAACTGAATTCTGGAGCTCAATTTTGGCTGAAATAGATTAGGGATACCATGTCACATTTGTAGAGCCCCTGAAATGCTAAAACAGCAGAAACCCCCACAAGAGACCCCATTTTGGAAACTACACCTCTAAAGGAATTAATTTAGAGCTGTAGTGAGCATTTGTAACTGTAAATTTCAAGCGATTTACATAATTGTATAACATTGGGCTGAGTCAGTGGAAAACTATAATTTTTTCAACTAAAATGTTGCTTTGGCCCCTTGCTTTTAATTTTCAAAAGAGAAAATAGGAGAAAATGAACAGTCGAACTAGTTACACAATTTCTCCTGATTATGTCAATACACCATATGGTGTCAAAAATCACTTTTGAGATACAGTGCAAAGCTCATAAGGGAAGAAGCGTTATATTGGAGTTCAGATTTTGCTTGAATGGTTTGAGCATCCCATATCACATTGGCAGAGGCCCTGAGGTTCCAGAACAGCAGAACCCACCATAAGTGACCCCATTTTATAAACTACACCCCAATGAATTTATCTAGGGGTGCACTGAGCATGTTGACACAAATTGTGCCTTATAGAATTTTATGCCATTGTCTGTGAAAAAAGAATAATTACATTTTTGCCACTAAAATGTTGTTTTAGCCCCAAGTTTTTAATTTTTATAAGGGCTAATAGGAAAAATGGCCTCACAGTTTGTTGTTCAATTTCCTCTGAGTGCGCCAATACCCTACATGTAATTGTGAAATACTTTTCAGGCATAGTGCAAAGCTCAGAAGGGAAGGAGCACCATATTATAGTGCAGATTTTGTTGTTATGATTTTGTGTGTGCCGTTACCCACTGGAAGAGCCCTTGAGCTGCCAGAAAAGCAGAATTCCCCCACCATAAGTGACCGCATCATAGAAGCATACACATGGTAGCCACAGAGACCAACAATAGACGGTCTTGACAACTTATGGTGATAGGGTAAAAGAAGATCTTTTATGTTGGCCATCTTTTGTATAAGGATATGTCAAACCAAGAGAAAAGAAGGGTCAATTCAATTCAAGAAAGGACACATTTGTGTATCACATATTTTATACACTGGAGCACATACACACTGCAGAGATGACATCCCATGCTGAAAATCTAGCAGACCTATTCTGGAAATTTTGTTTTCTGTCCAATACAGAACAGCCTCACACCTATAGATTATTAAATTATATGTTATTAAATCCGCAGGTCCTTGAAAATTTTAATAAAAATATGTTTGCTGCATTTTTACACATTGCAAAGGATGACATCAGTCACAGAATGCTGACCATGCCGGCTTCCCCATAATGCCTTGCTGCTATCACATCACACAGTATAGTAAAGTGATTGAAAAGGGACTATTGTATCCAGTATAACAGTCTAAGCAGGGAATGCAGCAGCCAATGCATGATGATTTACGATAGTGACAGTATGTCAGAGCTCACAGCTCAGCAATAAAGATAGAAAATAAAGAATATTGGAAGAGAAAGCTCTAAAACATTGGATAAATACCCCAGACAGTAATGTGCTGAATAACTGCAGCAGCAAAGAAGATGAGAATAGTGGTATGCAAATAATGCAAACATTCAATTGATAGAGGGAGAGATATAGGAGAGGGGGAGATCGATAGAAGAGGGGGAGATCGATAGGAGAGGTGCAAGCAGCAGTATCAGACCAAGTGTCATTGATCACCGATATGGTGTAGCTGGCATCTGTCTTGCTGCATTTGTATTATAAGTAGATATTTATATTCTTTCATAATGTACTAAAAAGCAGAAGCAAGCCAGCACAATTGTTTTTACAGAAAAAAATCTGAAATCATTATCAGTGAGAGTCGGTGTACAAGTTTTTCGGAAGCAAATATACTGAGTTTTGGCAATTTTTGTGCTAGCATTTTTGTGAATGCATAAAATTGTTTTCTAAAATTACAAAAGAGAATACGCCAAAATCTAGCTATTGAACCTCAACTGTTTACCTTATAAAGTGAGCGTGTCTCAAACGTTTTGCACAACCATTTTCCTAGAAAAATATAACATCTTTACACAACATACCAATACAGCACCCTGTTGTAGTTTCTGACTTTTTGGATAAGTACCTACAATGGTGGCCAAAAGTATTGACACCCCTGCAATTCTGTCAGATAATACTCAGTTTCTTCCTGAAAATGATTGCAATCACAAATATTTTGGTATTATTATCTTCATTTAATTTGCTTGCAAGGAAAAAACACAAAAGAGAATGAAGCAAAAATCAAATCATTGATCATTTCACACAAAACTCCTAAAATGGGCCAGACAAAGGTATTGGCACCCTCAGCCTAATACTTGGTTGCACAACCTTTAGCCAAAATAACTGCGAACAACCGCTTCCGGTAACCATCAATGAGTTTCTTACAATGCTCTGCTGGAATTGTAGACCATTCTTCTTTGGCAAACTGCTCCAGGTCCCTGATATTTGAAGGGTGCCTTCTCCAAACTGCCATTTTGAGATCTCTCCACAGGTGTTCTATGGGATTCAGGTCTGGACTCATTGCTGGCCACCTTAGAAGTCTCCAGTGCTTTCTCTCAAACCATTTTATTGTGCTTTTGGAAGTGTGTTTTGGGTCATTGTCCTGCTGGAAGACCCATGACCTCTGAGGGAGACCCAGCTTTCTCACACTGGGCCCTACATTATGCTGCAAAATTTGTTGGCAGTCTTCAGACTTCATAATGCCATGCACACGGTCAAGCAGTCCAGTGCCAGAGGCAGCAAAGCAACCCCAAATCATCAGGAAACCTCCGCCATGTTTGACTGTAGGGACCGTGTTCTTTTCTTTGAATGCCTCTTTTTTTTCCTGTACAATCTATGTTGATGCTTTTTCCCAAAAAGCTCTACTTTTGTCTCATCTGACCAGAGAACATTCTTCCAAAATGTTTTATGATTTCTCAGGTAAGTTTTGGCAAACTTCAGCCTGGCGTTTTTATGTCTCGGGGTAAGAAGTGGGGTCTTCCTGGGTATCCTACCATACAGTCCCTTTTCATTCAGACGCCGATGGATAGTACGGGTTGACACTGTTGTACCCTCGGACTGCAGGGCAGCTTGAACTTGTTTGGATGTTAGTCGAGGTTCTTTATCACCATCCGCACAATCTTGCGTTGAAATCTCTCGAAAATTTTTCTTTTCCGTCCACATCTAGGGAGGTTAGCCACAGTGACATGGGCTTTAAACTTCTTGATGATACTGCGCATGGAAGACACAGGAACATTCAGATCTTTGGAGATGGACTTGTAGCCTTGAGATTGCTCATGCTTCCTCACAATTTGGTTTCTCAAGTCCTCAGACAGTTCTTTGGTCTTCTTTCTTTTCTCCATGCTCAATGTGGTACACACAAGGACACAGGACAGAGGTTGAGTCAACTTTAATCCATGTTAACTGGCTGCAAGTGTGATTTAGTTATTGCCAACACCTGTTAGGTGCAACAGGTAAGTTACAGGTGCTGTTAATTGCACGAATTAGAGAAGCATCACATGATTTTTCAAACAGTGCCAATACTTTTGTCCACCCCCTTTTTTAGGTTTGGTGTGGAATTATATCCAATTTGGCTTTACGACAATTCTTTTTGTGTTTTTTCATTGAAGACAAATTAAATGAAGATAATAATACTAAAGAATTTGTGATTGCAATCATTTTCAGGAAAAAACGGAGTATTATCTGACAGAATTGCAGGGGTGCCAATACTTTTGGCCACCACTATACCTAGCATTTCTTATTAAGTAATATGGGTTGATTTTGTTAAAAATAGGAAAATTAAATCATTGAAGATATTTGTGTTTTCCTTTTTTGCACACCTGTTTTACTAGTCCAATTTGATAACGACACACATCACACCTGTGCTGTGGCCTGCTGTCACATTTTGCTTTCTGAACCTACCAAGCATTTCTTATTATGTCCTTTTTGGGAAAATTGAATAACTAGTATTTAAAAGATTATCAAAAATTAATTACAATGTTGTTCAAAATGTATAGTAAAAGATAAAGTGGTAATAGCAATGCACAGTGTAGTGTAAAAGAAAAAAATACCACCCCTAAAAACGTGGCAGCCTCTAGCAGCAGCAGAAGCATCACCATCACTGGCACTATCTGTAGGAATACCTACACATACCACATTTGCTCTTCTTTGAGGAGTGAGGAGGAATCTGAGTGTGCTATGGAATATATGGCACATCCCTTGTCTCAAACCCAGCAGGATGATGTTACCTCTGACAGCAACACCATCAGTTTGAGTCAGTGTTCTGCATAGAATGGTCTGACTAATCACAAATGCTTAATGGGGGATTTTTTTAATGTAACAAAATATGAAAAGTCTATAGGTTTAATGTGTTATTAAGTGGTCTGTTTATTACTAATGGATTACCATTGATTTCTAGAGTGAGGTCACTTTGACATTACTAAGGCTGTGCATTATAGAAATTCAAAGGGATTGGATACAGACCAAGCAGATCCCTTGTTTGCTAAAAATGCAATTTCCTTGGAGAAGCGAGAACTGCACAGACTGCTACCAAGAAAGATGCTTTATAGAATCCACACGTGGTCATATTTAAATAAATGAATTATAATCATCCTTGTAAAACTGTTTTGTAAGTGTATAGTAAAATTTTGTGCAACATTTAAAGATATTTGACAGTTTCTACTTCAACATAACTTGCCAAGACATTTATCTTGAATGACAAAAAATAACTTTTTGGAAAGATAATAAATTCAAATGAATTCAAATGCATTTTGCTTTGAGCATTTAGGCTTTTCTGTTTGATCTTAAATTTAAATATATATAGTGTCAGGTATGCAGGGCAATCCTCAATGTGAAGTAAATGAAAATGAATGTATGATGTATAGTGCATACTGTTATCCTTCGGAGGAAGAATGTTTGTTAGCTTCAAGAAATAGGATCATTTTAATTTTGTTGTATCAAGAAGATGATGATAACTTTAAATATAAATCTTGTGACTATTTCACTATTTGCTTGTCTTATAACTATAAAATTCCTTGCTCGTTAAATGTGTAGACCATTCTAGGGATATAAAATGTAATTAATAGTCATCAATAATCAATAAGAAAAATTAAAATAATAAAAACTAGAAAGCAAATAACAATTTCTGACATTATCTAACAGTTATTCTTTATTTTTTGTCTATATAGAATGGGGGAGGGGTCACATAGAAAAATGTTGATTTAATAAAATCATTAAGGTTTGCTTAAAAAAAATATTTTCAAGAAATATGCTGCACAATTTCAGCTATATACTGTAGTTTTTTTTTTTTATTTGCTTACATATTGTGAACATATTCTGCAGCAGTGTACTATTACCATTCATATCAGTCGTCGTCTCCAGCAGGCCTTACAATTCAATTTGACTTTTTAAGGTATCTCCATAAATATTAATACCTATCAGTAAATATAAAGCATATCAAATACAAAATAAATTAACACAAAGTGCATACAAACCACAGGAGGTGACTGTATAGATGTCCAACTTATGTTTCTCGGTCACTTCCAGTCTAGGCCAAGTCCAGTAGAGTTACATTATTTTCTGTCTGTTTTAATACCTGTTTTAGCTTTTGATGTCATTAATAAGATGTTTGATTCATAATTTTATGTTTTGATACAGTATGTGATTAATAGCGATGAGCAAACGTGCTTGACACTGCTCGGTACTCGTCCGAGCATCACTGTGCTCGACGAGCTCGGCGCTCGATGAGAATTTCCAGGTTGCTCAGGCGGGAACTCGGGTCCCCTCCCTGCATGTTTGGCGCTCTTTAGAAAGCCAATGAACATGCAGGGATTGCCTGCCATGCACTGTAATGCCTTAGCCATGTTGGTTGTGGGCATTACAGTGACTGGCTGGCTGCATAGCATCATCAGGTCTATATAAGACCTGGCGCCACTATGCTCATCACAGTCTACTCCGGAACCAGGCAGAGCGTCAGGGAGAGATTTGCTTCTTCATAGTTAGTATAGGTATTCCACAACATAAATATATATATATATATATATATATATATATATATACATACATACATACATATACACACACACACATATATATATATATCCAACTGAACTAACAGTCCTTCTGAGTACTAATTCAGCTGCATATAATCTGTGCTAGGCAGGCAGGCAGTGTATGTGGCAGACTGCAGTGTATGATACAGCACAAGAGGGTCCACTGAACGTCCTGTCTGCTGCTGCTGTAATAATTACAGATATTTGTAGACATAGCCCCAGATATCAGGGGCCAGGGAAAATTATTTTTTTATCTTAATCCTGGATATTTGCTTAAAAAGCAATCCAGAGTACACCATTTTTCTGCTCTATTTTCTTATTCTCACTGCAGAATAAAGCCAGATCTGTTCCATATTTCAGCGATAAAAATCTAGAAATTTAAACTGAACTTGGAAAATATTAGCCTCCTTTTCCATTCTGTTGCAGTGTGTCTGTCAAGCTATTCACACTAAGTGTCTGTGAAGAATAATATTAGTAAATTACAGGTCTGCTATTTAAAACCGTGGTTCTCTGTCAGACATAACCACTATAAGATTGTTTCAAAATTAGCCATTGCTTCCATTTTCATTCCATTGCAGTGTGTCGGTCAAGCTATTCACACTAGGTCTCTGTGTAGAATATTATTAATAAATTACAGGCCTACTATTTAAAACCGTGGTTCTCTGCCAGACATATCACCAATAAGACTGTTCAAAAATTATAGATTTCTTCCATTTTGATTCCGTTGCAGTGTGTCGGTGAAACTCTTCACACTAGGTGTCTGTGAAGGATAGTATTAGCAAATTATAGGCCTGCTATTTAAAACCGTGGTTCTCTGTCAGACATAACACCTATAAGAGTGTTCCAAAATCAGCCATTGCTTCCATTTTCATTTCGTTGCAGTGTGTCGGTCAAGCTATTCACACTAGGTGTCTGTGAAGGATAGAATTAGAAAATTACAGGCCTGCTATTTAAAACCGTGGTTCTCTGTCAGACATAACACTTATAAGAGTGTTCGAAAATCAGACATTTCTTCTATTTTCAACTCATTGCAGTGTGTTGGTCAAACTATTCACACTAGGTGTCTGTGAAGAATAGTATTAGCAAATTACAGGCCTGCTATTTAAGATAGTTTTTCTCTGTCAGACGTATCACATATGACTGCGTTCCAAAATCAACCATTTCTCGTGAACGTGGAATATATGGTCCTCCATTAAAAATGGGCAAGGTGCATGGCAAGGTGTGTGGCAAGGGATGGGGAAGTGGATGTGATGGTGATGGTGCATGCAGAGGCCGAGGCCGAGAACATGGCCGTGGGCAAGCTGAAATTGTGCCACAACAAACACCCACATCTTGTTGCTCGACTTTCAAGTCTCAATTAATAGGGGACCGCGGAACACCACTATTGAACACAGAGCAGTGTCAAAAGGTTATTGGTTGGATAGCAGATAATGCTTCCAGTCACATAGCCACCACCACCATCACCCTGTCTTCCACACGGTTAAGTCTCAGTAGCTGTGAGTCTGGACCACTTATTCCTCACCCTGATCCTCCTTCCTCCCACCATGCCAAGTGCCTCTCACCCGGCCAGCTTCAAGCGAGTCAAGAGAAGAATGCGTGT
Source organism: Phyllobates terribilis (assembly GCF_046119375.1). NCBI lineage: Eukaryota > Metazoa > Chordata > Amphibia > Anura > Dendrobatidae > Phyllobates > Phyllobates terribilis. Next base: position 369,434,991 of record NW_027362767.1, read on the forward strand.
AGCGATGCCCAAATATTGAAGCAACCACTATCACATGAAGGTGATGGTGAGAAAGTGCAATTACTGTCACAAGAGATGGATGATGATGATGATGAGACAAACTTGGAAGAAAGTCAAGAGGAGGACCAGAGTGCGGAAGTGGAAGACGAGGTGGTGGATGATATAGTAATTGACCCAACCTGGCAGGGGGACATACAGAGCGAGGACAGCAGCACACAGGGAGAGGGAGGTGTAACACCGCAACAAGCAGGAAGAAGTATTGTGGTGGCCGCAGATACAAGGGGGGAAAGCGTTCCTTGTACCGCCAACACAATGGAAGTTGCCAGTACAACTGTTAGGTCTTCCTGAGTCTGGTTATTTTTTAAAGACTCTGCAGATAACCCAAAAAACGCCATTTGCACCACCTGCCAGGACAGCATCAGCAGGAGTAGCAAAACTAGCAGCCTGACCACCACCAGCATGATCAGGCACATGGCAGCAAAGCACCCGAGTAAGTGGGCCGAACCCCAGGGTCCAGCAACAGTGTCTGCGGGTGACACCACTGCTTGTTCCACTGTTGTGCATGCACACCAATTCTCTGTCCATGGCGCGTGTCAAAATGCCGTCCACCCTGCACCTGTCATTGCACACTCTCAACTAGCACCATCAGCAAGCACGTCCACGTCCTTGTCCCAGCGCAGAATTCAGTTGTCCCTATCCCAGTCCTTGGAATGCAAGCGCAAATACGCAGCCAACGTCACACAGGCCACATTACTAAATTCACATATTTTGCGAATGCTTGCGCTCGAAAAGTTGCCTTTTAAGCTCATGGAGATGGAAGCTTTCAGCAAACTAATGGCAGCGGCCATCCCTCGGTACTCAGTCCCCACTATTTCTTCCGGTGTGCCGTCCCCGCATTACACGAGTACGTGCCCACAACATTAGACGTGCCCTCAACAACGCAGTTACTGGGAAAGTCCACCTAACCACGCACATATGTACAAGTGCTTGTGGGCAGGGACGGTACATCTCGCTGATGGCACACTGGGTTAATATAGTGGAAGCTGGGACCCAGTCGGATCTTGGGACGGAACACGTCCTCCCGATGCCGAGGATTGCAGGCCCTGGGTCAATCAGAGTCGCCCCCACATTCTACAGCTCCTGCACCTCCTCCTCCTCTTCAGCCTCCATCTCCGAAATGACCACGTCAGTCGCAAGCTGGAAGCACTGCAACAATGCCTCGGTCAAGAGGCAACAGGCTATGCTGAAGCTAATATGCTTAGGTGACAAACCGCACAATGCTGAAGAGTTGTGGACAGCTCTGAAAGAGCAGGCAGATCTGTGGCTGACACCACTGACCCTACAGTCAGGCATGGTCATGTGTGACAATGGCCAGAACCTGGTGGCGGCTCTGAGGTGAGGCTATACGTACTATACCTGGCCCCTGTGCTTAACCTCGTGGTTCAGCGGTTTCTCAAAACCTACCCGGATCTGTCGGATCTGCTTATCAAGGTACGCCACCTGTGTGCCCATTTTAGAAAGTCAGCTACAGCTTCAGCCACCCTTGCTGTGCTTCAGCAGCGTTTGCAGCTTCTCAGGTCAGTCGGTGAGCTGGATGTCCCCATGCACTGGAACTTTACATTGCAGAAGTTGGGAAGGATTTGTGAGCAGAAGAGGGTAGTTGCTGACTACCAGCATCAACAAGGTTGTCGGAATTCAGGTCAGAGTCCACACATGAAACCTCAGGAGTGGACATGAATGTCAGACATTTGTACCATCCTCCAAAACTTTGAGGACTCCACCAAGATGGTGAGCGGCGATGACACCATAATTAGAATCACCATCCTGCTTCTCTGTCTTCTGAAATGCTCTCTGCTCATAATCAAAGAGGATGCATTGCAGGCAGAGCACGATGAGATGGAGCAAGGAACCATACAGGGTGATTATACACAGCCCAGCCTCATCTCATCCTAGCGTGGATTGGGTGACAATGAGGAAGAGGAGGAGGAAGAGGAAGAACAGGAGCTAGCTTCCTGCGCTATAGACGGTACTACCTGCACAACTGTCATACCGTATGTTCAGCGTGGATGTCCTGAGGACGAGGAGGAGGAGGAGAGCATGGTCAGTTGTCCACTTGGTGAGGAACCGGAAGTCTTGATTCTTTGCAGTCTGGCACACAAAGCTGAGTTTATGTTACGATGCCTGTGACCCTCGCGTTGTCCAAATTTTGGGTGACAGTCATTACTGGTTGCTGACACTTCTAGACCCATGCTACAAGGAGAACTTTCATTCTCTTATTCCCATGCAGGACAGGCCTAATAAAATGGGGCAGTATGAAAAGGCACTTGTGGAAATATTAAAAAAATTCCCATCTGAAAACGCTGGCGTCAGAGGTCACAGTTCGTTTGACAACCAAGGAGTACAAGCAAGAGAGACACAAATCCAATCCAGCAGATGCAGGGGAAGACTGTCAAAGTTCTGGGACAGTTTTCTCAGACCCTCCCATCGCACAGGCCTTGAGGCGTGGGGTATTCTCCCAAGGATGGAAAAGTTTCGGAAGATGGTGAGGGAGTAGCTTGCCGACCGTACCAAAGTCCTCCATGTTTCCTCTGTGCCTTAAAATTATTGGGTATTGAAGCTGGGCACATGGCATGAACTGGCTCTCTACGTCTTGGAAGTCCTGGCCTTCCCTGCCGCTAGCGTTTTGTCAGAGCATGATTTTAGTGCCACTCGTGGAATTATAACCAATAGGCGCATCCGCCTGTCAATTGAAAATGCTGACAGGCTGACTCTTATAAAAATGAACAACAGCTGGATTGGGCCAGACTTCTCAACACCAACGAATGATAGCAGAGTAACATAAACTCATATACAGTGTCTTTTTTTCGGGAGGTCTAATTCTATTCCCATGTACCTCTGTCTTCACATCCAGACATGGGTATACGCTTCCTGATTTTGTCTATTTGCTCTTGCCCTCCTCCTTCTCTGCATCCTCATCCTCCACCACCATATCACCACCATATGTACCATATCAAGATATTTACGTCTCTTGCAAGTGGCATTGGAGTTCATCCAAATTTATGGAAGCCGTTACTTCACTGCATAGGCAAACACTATGGGAGACACACTTTCTAATAATGGGAATATTGTTTTCGGGAGGCCCTCCGAACTCTACATCTCTTGCAAGGGGCATTGGAGTTCCTCCAAATTTTTGGCAGATATTGCTTCACTGCATAGGCAAACAGTATGGGAGACACACTTCTTTATAATGGGAGCATTTTTTCCAGGAGGCCCACTGACCTCTACGTCTCTTGCAAGGGGCATTGGAATTCCTCCAAATTTTTGGCAACTGTTACTTCACTGCATAGGCAAACACTATGGGAGACACACTTCCTAATAATGGGAATATTGTTTTCTGGAGGCCCTCCGACCTCTACATATTTTGCAAGGCGCATTGGAGTTCCACCAGATTTTTGGCAGATATTGCTTCACTGCATAGGCAAACAGTATGGGAGACACACTTCTTAATAATGGGAGCATTTTTTGCAGGAGGCCCTCTGACCTCTACGTCTCTTGCAAGGGGCATTGGAATTCCTCCAAATTTTTGGCAACCGTTACTTCACTGCATAGGCAAACACTATGGGAGACACACTTCCTAATAATGGGAGCATTTTTTGCAGGAGGCCATTCCGACCTCTACGTCTCTTGCAAGCCCCTTGGAGTTCCTTCAAATTTTTGGCAGCCGTTGCTTCACTGCACAGGCAAACAGTATGGGAGACACACTTCCTAAGAATAGGAGCATTTTTTGCACAAGGCCCTCTGACCTCTACGGCTCTTGCAAGGGGCATTGGAGTTCCTCCAAATTTTTGGCAGCCATTGCTTCACAGCATAGGCAAACAGTATGGGAGACACACTTTATAATAATGGGAGCATTTTTTGCAGGAGGCCCTCCAACCTCTACATCTTTTGCAAGGGGCATTGGAGTTCCTCCAAATTTTTGGCAGCCATTGCTTCACTGCATAGGCAAACAGTATGGGAGACACACTTCCTAATAATGGGAGTATTTTTTGCAGGAGGCCATGCTGACCTCTATGTCTCTTGCAAGGGGCTCTGGACTTCCTCCAATTTTTTGGCAGTCGTTGCTTCAATGCACAGGCAAACAGTATGGGAGACACACTTCCTGTTAATGGGAGGATTTTTTGCAGGAGCCCTCCGACCTTTACGTCTCTTCCAAGGGGCATTGGAATTCCTCCAAATTTTTGGCAGCCATTGCTTCACTGCATAGGCAAACAGTATGGGAGACACACTTCCTAATAATGGGAGCATTTTTTGCAGGAGGCCCTCAGACCTCTCCGTCTCTTGCAAGGGGCATTGGAATTCCTCCAAATTTTTGGCAGTCGTTGCTTCACAGCATAGGCAAACCGTATGGTAGACACCAGGGCCGGCTCCAGGTTTTTGTGGGCCCCAGATGAAAGAGTATCTGTGGGCCCCTTTAACACATACCACGCTTCATGATGCACACATACAGCAGAGAAATATATATATAATACAAGGCCAAAGATTTCACTTCTTACATTACATGACCGATATCTATTGTAAACTCCACAACACCTCAGAAACCGGTGAATCGCTCCATACAGAATAATGGCCCCCATAAAATGCTCCATACAGAATACTGGCCCCCAAATAATGGTCCATGCAGGATACTGACCCCCATTTTACGCTCTGTACAGGATACTGGCCCCCTTATAATGCTCCATACAGAATACTGGCCCCCAAATAATGCTCCATGCAGGATACTGGCCCCCATATTATGCTCTGCACAGGATACTGGCCCCCTTATAATGCTTCATACAGAATACTGGCCCCAAAATAATGCCCCATGCAGGCTGTTCCCCCCACATAATTCCCCATGCAGTCTGTTCCCCCACATAATGCCCCATTCAGAAAACTGACCCCTAAATAATGCTCCATGCAGGATACTGGCCCCCATATTATGCTCTGTACAGGATACTGGCCCCCTTATAATGCTCCATACAGAATACTGGCCCCAAAATAATGCCCCATGCAGGATACTGGCCCCCATATTATGCTCTGTACAGCCCCCTTATAATGCTCCATACAGAATACTGGCCCCCAAATAATGCTCCATGCAGGATACTGGCCCCCATATTATGCTTTGCACAGGATACTGGCCCCCTTATAACGCTTCATACAGAATACTGGCCCCAAAATAATGCCCCATGCAGGCTGTTCCCCCCACATAATTCCCCATGCAGTCTGCTCCCCCACATAATGCCCCATGCAGGCTATTCCCCCCACATAATGCCCCATGTAGGCTGTTCCCCCCACATAATGCCCCATACAGGATGTCACCCCCTCTTATAATGCCCCATGCAGGATGTCTTCCCTCATTTTATGCCTCATACAGGATGTCACCTCTCCCCCTATATAATGCCCCATGCAGGATGTCACCTCTCCCCTCCATATAATGCCCCATGCAGGATGTCACCTCCCCCCCCCATATAATGCCCCATGCAGGATTTCACCCCATCTTATAATACCCCATGCAGGATGTCACCCCCTCTTATAATGCCCCATGCAGGATGTCAACCCCTCTTATAATACCCCATGCAGGATGTCACCCCCTCTTATAATGCACCATGCAGGATGTCACCCCCTCTTATAATGCCCCATGCAGGATGTCATCTCTCCCCCCCTTATAATGCCCCACGCCTCCATATATTGAAAAACATAAAAACAAATACTCACCTCACTTCTCACCTGCTTCTGCTGCTCAGGTCTGGACTCCTCAGCGTCACTGGCATCCTCCCGCTCTGCGCTGACTGTGATGGCTCAGGAGAGAGCGCGGTGTAAAGACGTCACTGCGCCCTCTGACCTGAGATGTCACAGTCAGAGGATGCAGAAGACACCAGAACTGCTGCGGAGGCACGCGGAGAGGTAAGTATTGTAATATTGTGCCGGGGCGCTGAGCAAGCGGGGGGGAGTGGGCGCTGGCACCGCACCACTCACGGGTCTCATAGCGCGCAGGGGTCCCCAACAGTGAGTGGGCCCCTCCACCTGCTCAGGGCCCCGGCACTTGCCCGGGTGCGCCGGGTGTTGACGCCGGCCCTGGAAGACACACTTCCTAATAATGGGAGCATTTTTTGCAGGAGGCCCTCCGACCTCTATGTCTTTTGCTAGGGGCATTGGAGTTTCTCCAAATCTTTGGCAGCCGTTGCTTCATTACATAGGCAAATAGTATGGAAGACACACTTCCTAATAATGGGAGTATTTTTTGCAGAAGGCCCTCCGACCTCTATGTCTATTGCAAGGGGCATTGGAGTTCCTCCAATTCTTTGGCAGCCGTTGCTTCACTGCATAGGCAAACAATATGGGAGACACAGTATCTAATAATGGGAACATTGTTTTCAGGAGGCACTTCGACCTTTGCATCTCTTGCAAGCAGCATTGGATTTCTTCCAAGATTTTGGCAGTTGTTGCTTCACAGCATAGGCAAACAGTATGGGAGACACACTTCCTAATAATGGGAAAATAGAGGTCGGAGGGCCTCCTGAAAACATTGTCTCTTGCAAGGGGCATTGGAGTTCCTCCAAAATTTTGGCAGCCGTTGCTTCACTGCATAGGCAAACAGTATGGGAGGTACACTTCCTAATAATGGGAACATTGTTTTCAGGAGGCCTTTCGACCTCTATGTTTCTTGTAAAGGGTACTGGAGTGCATCCAAAATTTTGACAGCCATTGCAGTCACTGCATAAGCAAACAGTATGGGAAACCCTCTTATTTCTAATGGGAATATGTTGTTACTGAGGCCCACCTCTATGTGTCGTTAAATTGTTAGTGGGGTTTTTCCTACATTTTGGCAGCCGTTGGACTCTCTGCATACCCTATAACTGAATAGCAGACCCTTTCTTTTCTAAGCCTTGAGGCTTGTTTTTACTACAGCTACCTGTCCCCCGATGTCCCTTCCTTCAAGCGACATCCTGCTACCTTCTGGGTGAGTTGTCTTTTTCCACACCTATGAAATGAACCATGGCGATTTACTAGTATACTAGTGATTTAGACTGACTTTATCCCATATCCATCTGCTGCTATATGGTGATGTCTGCTTCTGCTACTCTTCCTTGCCCCCTCCCTCTCCTTTTTCTCCACCCTTTTTGTCCCTTTTCTCCATTTTGAGTGACAAACCTTGTCATCTTTAGGCTGAGTTGCCCTTGTCTCTTTACATTTAGGACTATGACTGTCCATTTACACATGTGAGACACATATGTACTCGAGCATTTGCCATTACCATATTGTGCTCCTAGGGATCCTCGGGGGAGATTTTTACTCATTCCTTCAATTTTTTGCATTTCTTCTCTGTATTATTCTATCTTCCATTGTCTATTTTCTATTGTTTTTGGGCTTTAGGATATGGTGGGGCCCCTTACTTCGCATATTTGCACATTTTGTAATGACTTTTGATATTGTGTACTGAAATTTTAATTAATAAAGCCTTTATATGCCATTATACTCGCTTTTTTCTGTGTTTATACATATTTCCTCGAGTAGGCAATATTACACGGCCATGGGGTGTGAGTTGTATTTCCTCCACACTACCTACCCGTGAATCTCATTATGTGGGCCGAAGTGTTTTCTGTACCCTATAACTGACTAGCAGACCGTCTCCTTTCTAATGGAAACATGTCATACTCGTTACTGTGGCCCAGCTATATGTGTCTTTAAATTGTTAGTGGGGTTTTTCCTAAATTTTGGCAGCCGTTGGACTCACTGCATACCCTATAACTGTATAGCAGACCCTCTCCTTTCTAATGGGAAGATGTCGTTACTGTGTCCCAGCTCTATGTGTCTTTAAATTGTTAGTAGGGTTTTTCTTAAATTTTGGCAGCCATTGGACTCAGTGTATACCCTATAAACTAAATAGCAGACCCTTTCTTGTCTAATGGGAACATGTTGTTTCTGTGGCCCAGTTGTATGTGTCTTTAAATTGTTAGTGGGGTTTTTCCAAAATTTTGGCAGCCCAAGCAGTCTCAGCATGGGCATTACCACTATAGGAGGCCCGTTCCTTTATAATGGGAACATTTTTTTTGCTGAGACCCTCCTCTATGTCTCTTCAAAGGGGTATTGGGTTGCATCCAAATTTTTGGCAGCCCTTGCAGTCACTGCATATGCAATAACAGTATAGGAGACCCACTCATTAATAATGGGAACAACAAAGCATAGCCGACTGCTGGCCTTTTAAGAATAGTAAGGGCCGCCTTATGGCCCTTTAAAAATAGGCTTTGTGACTTTCAGAGTCCCTCCATCTTAAGTGAAACAGGGTTTGTCTTATGATGTGTCACACACTACATGGCCAGATAATGTTGTAAAATGTTAAAATGACATTTCCCAGTGAATGCATTTGTCATGGTTGAAAGCAATGCAAAAGTCCAAAAACGCATGAAAAACGCTACGTGTGAACATAGCCTAAGGTGTGAAGAAGCATTTTTGTTTTTGGTTATTTATTTTGCCTTATATACAAGTCATTACAATGGAAAGGATGTTCCTTAACATATTTCCCAGGAAAATCCATTTTGTTTCGTTTTTGCATATTTTATTGTGAATCCGGAAAAGTGGCGTAATATCTCTGACAACGTTGTCGACAGCAGTGACCTGGGAGTCAGAAATGCTTCCAGGGGTCTTCCCCATGTTATTCCCATGTAATTTGAGCATTGTTCCCATCGATTTGGGCAATTTTTAGGCTCTCTGCAGACCGCCGGGGGGAGCCACCGGAAAAATACTCGAGTTTCCCATAGACTTACATTGGGCTCATTACTCGGTCCGAGCACTTGAGCATTCTAATTTGCTCGACTCTAACAAGTACGTGAGCATTTTAGTGCTCGCTCATTACTAGTGATTAATCTTTCGATGTAAATGTGGCGCCGCTGAGGGTTCGACCGCCACAGGGATGCTGCACCTCTTTAATGGGGTGTAGTGTTCCTCCTTTGAAGTAAGAACAGTGCGATGGTCAGGACCCTCCCTCCACATCCAACACCACACTTCTCCCACCAGAGGGGGCTAGTAGGCACCAAGTGCTGCCCCGACTGGAAGTTGGGAGACTGGGGAACCAAGAGATAGAGGAACCAATTAGTGGGTGTGGGTGGAGGATTCACATTTTAGTGACACTTTAAATTTCATATTTAATACACAGCCATTTTGGTTTTGGGCTCTTTGATCGTGATCTCCCTCCCTGAGCGTGGATCCTGTGTGGACCTGCAGAGGATGGAGACACGGCCCTCGTATCCTGGCCTTGGGTCGAGGGGCAGGTTGCTGATAATGTATGTCTCTGCCCGGTCAAGGACTGGAGCTTAGGAGTGTAGCTCCACCGCAAATGGATCACGGGGGGGGATGCAGACGAAGCGGTATACGCCACCTGTCTGTCACGGGTGTGTTGCCACGAAGATCGTCACGAGTACACAGCCTGACTTCTCGCAGCTGACTTGTTGGTGCTTTGTGTTTTTTCGGCAGTGAAGGAGTTAATTCTCTCTCTCTCTGGGCTAGCTGAGGTCCAGCCTCGCCCAGCTGCAATCAATGCTTCTTTAGTGAGACTCCTTCATATTCCTGCAGGTCTGTTTGGGAGGTGTCGGTGAAAGCTTTTCATTCAGACTTACAGAGCGGATCGTGGTGTTTGGAGTTGCTGAGATAAGTGTATTTGGAAGTATTTTTTCCCTTTCCTCGCTTTATCATTTATCTCCTTTCCCGTTGGTGTTCCCTCTGTTGTAGTTGTGTAGAAGTTGTATGCAAGGTGGTTTTGGTTTTTCCCTTGTACTGTCTCGTTCGTCTAAATACTGTGTGTGGGCATATTATTTCTGGTTCCCAATTGTTGTGATCGGGGTCCTTCTCAGGACTAGATTACTGAGGTGCAGGGATCCTCAGGAGGTAGGGGTTACGCTGGCGGCCTGGACCTCTGTACCTTTAACAGTACCTCCAGGTTGAGGGATTAGTCAGGGCCCCAGCTTAGGGTCAGCTTAGGCCCCCTACCTCCAGTATTCTGTGACAGTGTGACATTTTCACCGACCAACTTAGTTTTTCTCCAGCTACCATGGATCCAGTAGCCGGTCTAGCTCGGCAGTTGCAGAGTTTGTCCATGGGGCTGGCGGACGTTAGGTCCAAGGTTTTGCATCCTCTGGAGCAAGCCGGACCAGAACCTAAAGTAGCTCTCCCTGACAGGTTTACTGGGGGGCGGGACAAGTTTTTTGTTTTCCGGGAGGCATGCAAATTGTACTTTCGGCTGCGGCCTCGGTTATCGGGCAGCGAAGAACAAAGGGTGGGAATTGTCATCTCGCTCCTACAAGGGGACCCACAATCTTGGGCGTTCTCTCTTCCCCCAAGCTCCCCGGTTCTCCAGTCAGTGGATAGGTTTTTCGCTGCTCTGGGACTCGTATATGATGACCCAGATCGGATCTCCCTTGCTGAGTCTAAGTTACGTAGGATTCAGCAGGGAGATCGTCCGGCGGAGGAATTCTGTTCGGAGTTCCGTAGGTGGGCCACGGACACCCAGTGGAATGACCCGGCTCTTAGGAGCCAGTTTTGTCATGGTTTATCCGACAAATTACAGGATGTGTTGGCACAGTATGACTCTCCCGCGTCACTGGAAGCCGCTATGGCCCTTGCCATTCGCGTTGACAGACGGCTTCGGGAGATGTGCGGGATAACTCTACCCCCTGTAATGTCTCCACCTCCTACAAGGTCCCCTCATATGGTGGTTCCCCTGGTCAGTCCGGAGGAGCCTATGCAATTAGGAGGGACATCATTTCGGGGAAGGGGACCGGTGGAGCGCCATAAGACAGGAAGGTGTTTCCTCTGCGGGAAAAAGGGACATTTTATTGGGGGGTGTCCATCCCGTCCCTTGCAGAGTAAAGAGTCGTCGAAAAAACTGTTGATCCCAGGTTGTGTGGTGGACGGCAATCTGGGAGTAGGTATTTCGTCCCTAGGTTCGTCTCAGTTTCTCGTACCGGCGGAGGTGGTGGTGGGTGCGAGAACTGAGAGGATATCTGTTCTTCTGGATAGTGGGGCCGGGGCTAATCTGGTTGATGCTCGGTTTGCCCGGGTTCAAGGTATGCGATTGAGTGAGTTGGCTAAACCCATCCCCATATTCTCGATCGATGCCAGGCCTCTCGGTCAGGGAAGTTTTTTGCAAGCTGTGCATGGCGTAAAACTTCAAGTGGGGGCAATACATAAAGAACTGTTGTCTTGCTACGTGTTGGAGGGTCTTCCCACTCCTATAGTGTTGGGCCTTCCTTGGTTAGCTAAGCATAACCCGGTTATTAATTGGCAAACCAGAGAGATAAGCCAATGGAGTAAATTCTGTAATAAAAACTGCATGAACACGGTCATCGGTGCGGTTACTCCTTGGGTCTTACCTCCATTTCTGGCGGACTTTGAGGATGTATTCTCGGAGAATGGGTGTCAGGAACTACCTCCTCATCGCGAGTATGACTGTTCTGTAAAACTGCTCCCTGAGGCCAAGTTACCTAAAGCTAGGTTGTATAACCTTTCTGGTCCTGAGAGGCAGGCCATGAAGGATTATATTTCTGAAAGTCTGGCTAAGGGGCATATTAGACCTTCATCTTCACCGGTGGCCGCGGGGTTCTTCTTTGTTAAGAAGAAAGATGGAGGCCTACGCCCTTGCCTGGATTTCCGTGAACTTAATCGGATTACGGTCCGAGATCCGTATCCGCTCCCACTTATTCCCGATCTCTTTAATCAGATCGTGGGCGCCAAATGGTTCTCTAAGTTGGATCTCAGGGGGGCGTACAATCTGATTAGGATGAAGGAGGGGGATGAGTGGAAGACGGCTTTTAACACTCCGGAGGGGCATTATGAGAACCTTGTCATGCCATTCGGTCTGACTAATGCCCCGGTGGTGTTTCAACACTTTGTTAATGATATTTTTCGCCACCTGGTGGGACAGTTTGTTGTCATATATCTGGATGATATCTTAATTTACTCGCCGGATCTGGTGTCTCATCAGGAGCACGTTAGACAGGTGTTACAGATCTTGCGGGATAATAAACTGTATGCCAAGTGGGAAAAGTGTGTGTTCGCCGTACAGGAACTCCAGTTTTTAGGCTTCCTGGTTTCAGCGTCCGGTTTTCGTATGGACCCTGGGAAAGTGCGGGCAGTTCTTGAGTGGGATCGGCCGGAGAATCTTAAGGCACTACAACGTTTCCTGGGGTTTGCTAACTATTACCGGAAGTTCATTCGTAATTTCTCTTCCATGGTTAAGCCTCTCACAGACATGACTAAAAAGGGGACGGATTTTTCTAGGTGGTCTGACAAGGCTTGTCAAGCATTCTCCTCCTTGAAAAAATGTTTTGCCTCGGCACCCATACTCATTCAACCTGATGCGTCTCAGCCATTCTTTGTAGAGGTAGACGCTTCCGAGGTAGGGGTGGGAGCAGTATTGTCACAGGGTTCGTCCCCTGGTAAGTGGCATCCGTGCGCCTTTTTCTCTAAAAAATTGTCGTCCGCTGAGAGGAATTACGATGTCGGCAATAGGGAACTCTTGGCCATTAAGTTAGCTTTTGAGGAGTGGCGCCATTTTTTGGAGGGGGCAGTTCATCCGGTCACCGTCATCACCGATCACAAGAACCTGCTATATCTGGAGTCCGCTAAACGTCTGAATCCCAGACAAGCTAGGTGGTCATTGTTTTTTACCAGGTTTAATTTCGTCGTTACATATCGTCCTGGGTCTAAAAATGTAAAGGCGGATGCCTTATCTCGTAGTTTCCCTGGGGCCGGGAATACGGACTACCCGATTCCTATTCTTCAGGAGGGGGTGGTGGTTTCGGCAGTATGCTCTGAGCTGGAGGAGGAGATATTGGAGGCTCAGGGGGACGCCCCTGTTGGACCTCCGGGGAGACTGTTCGTTCCAGATCAGTTGCGACAAAAGGTGATCGAGGCACACCATAACTCAGTTTTTGCAGGACACCCGGGGAGTAAAGCAACTGTGGATCTCCTCTCGCGTCGGTTTTGGTGGCCTAACTTACATAAAGAGGTGGTAACTTTTGTCGCGTCCTGTGGGGTTTGTGCGCGCTCTAAGACCTCACATACCCGTCCGTCTGGGGCCCTTTTACCTTTGAAGATCCCGGAGCGTCCTTGGACTCATCTGTCTATGGACTTTATTACGGACCTCCCTCCGTCTTCGGGTAAAACGGTCATACTCGTTGTAGTGGACAGGTTCAGCAAGATGGCACATTTTATCGCTCTTCCGGCTCTCCCTAATGCTAAAACTCTTGCGCAGGTGTTCATTGGGGAGATTGTGAGGCTTCACGGGGTACCCTCCGAGGTGGTGTCTGATCGGGGGTCTCAGTTTGTGTCCAAGTTCTGGAAGGCGTTTTGTGCACGGCGGGGGATGCATTTGTCATTCTCGTCGGCTTTTCATCCTCAGACCAATGGTCAGACGGAACGTATGAACCAGAGCTTGGAGACATATCTTCGGTGTTTTGTGTCAGAGAACCAGGAGGACTGGGCTTCTTTCCTACCTCTGGCAGAGTTTGCTCTCAATAATAGGCGGAGCGAGTCCACTGGTAAGTCCTCGTTTTTTGGGGCATATGGTTTTCACCCCCAGTTTTGTACTTTCAGTAGGGGGGGCTCTTCGGGGGTTCCGGAGGAGGAACGATTTTCCTCATCTCTCGCTTCAGTATGGAGAGGGGTGCTGAAGAATCTGAATACTATGGGGAACCGATACAAACGTATGGCTGATAGGAGGAGAGTGTCTGGTCCGGACCTAAGTGTGAACGATCAGGTATGGTTGTCTACCAGGAATATTAAACTTAAGGTTCCCTCCTGGAAACTGGGTCCCAGGTTCATCGGGCCGTACAGAATCAGTTCTGTTATTAATCCGGTGGCATTCCGTCTTGACCTCCCCCCTACGTTTAAAATTCACAACGTGTTTCACAGATCATTGCTTAAGAGGTATGTGGCGCCGGTGGTACCGTCACCTTTACCTCCCCCTCCTGTGGTTGTCAATGGTAACTTGGAGTTCCAGGTATCGAGGGTCATTGATTCACGCATTAATCGCCGGTCCCTTCAGTACTTGGTTCATTGGAAGGGGTATGGTCCTGAGGAGAGGATGTGGGTTCCTGCGTCGGATATTAATGCAGACCGATTAGTTCGGGCCTTCCACACGACTCACCCGAATTAACCTGGCCCTGAGGGTCCGGAGGCCCCTCGTAGAAGGGGGGGTACTGTCACGGGTGTGTTGCCACGAAGATCGTCACGAGTACACAGCCTGACTTCTCGCAGCTGACTTGTTGGTGCTTTGTGTTTTTTCGGCAGTGAAGGAGTTAATTCTCTCTCTCTCTGGGCTAGCTGAGGTCCAGCCTCGCCCAGCTGCAATCAATGCTTCTTTAGTGAGACTCCTTCATATTCCTGCAGGTCTGTTTGGGAGGTGTCGGTGAAAGCTTTTCATTCAGACTTACAGAGCGGATCGTGGTGTTTGGAGTTGCTGAGATAAGTGTATTTGGAAGTATTTTTTCCCTTTCCTCGCTTTATCATTTATCTCCTTTCCCGTTGGTGTTCCCTCTGTTGTAGTTGTGTAGAAGTTGTATGCAAGGTGGTTTTGGTTTTTCCCTTGTACTGTCTCGTTCGTCTAAATACTGTGTGTGGGCATATTATTTCTGGTTCCCAATTGTTGTGATCGGGGTCCTTCTCAGGACTAGATTACTGAGGTGCAGGGATCCTCAGGAGGTAGGGGTTACGCTGGCGGCCTGGACCTCTGTACCTTTAACAGTACCTCCAGGTTGAGGGATTAATCAGGGCCCCAGCTTAGGGTCAGCTTAGGCCCCCTACCTCCAGTATTCTGTGACAGTGTGACACTGTCCTCGCCAACCTGATCTATTCAGAGGGATTCCGGCTGCAAGAGGTGTACTGGCCCCCGACACCTGACCTTGCTACTCGATGTCCTGGTCAGGGAAGCCCGGTAGGCCCTGAGGATCCCACCGGGTAACGGAAGGAGCGGAGCTGCCACCCGTACCCTTTTTCTGAGTGAAGTTCAGAGGGAGACCCGGCCTATCTACACACACACAGACAGGAAAGGACACGGTCTGAAGTCTAGGAACACTCTGGTGCGGGGTCCTGATTGAACACTGGACTTACTCAGAGGTTGTCGGACCCCCTCGTCTCTGGTGACCGCAGAACTCCGCGAGGAGCAGGGAGAAGCCTTTCAACTGCAATCTCCACCGTGAGTAAAAACCCTGGAAGTTAACCCCTATGGCCTCCGGACTCTTTATTCTGCATTACACCGCACTACGCAGCACCAGACCTCCTATACTACAACCCACTCCCATCCTGTCTCTCTGCCCTGAGGCCCTGCTCCGCCTGTGGAGAGTAGTACCAATGACGGCTGCCATAACATCCTGCCTCAGCGTACTGCAGCAGCGCTGGTGGCCTTCACCAGGTGCCACAGGTGGCATAGTCGAGATCAGCCACTCAACCCGGATAAGCCTGTACCATCCTTTTTAATGTGATGGCCCTGGGCACGGAGCGGGTCCGGGCCACGGCTGCACCCCATCGACAACATAGGACCCAGCTCCGAGTCCCCCATATCCCAGGGTAGGGCTTCCAGCGTCACACATAATTAATAAAGAGTATTTATTTATGATTTATATTTGACTTCTATATTGTATATTCAAATCATACAACTGGCTACTAGTTTTACATTGGATTATTAATGGTATATACAGTGGGGAAAATAAGTATTTGATACAGTGCCGATCTTTCAACTTTTCCCACATACAAAGAATAAAGAAGTCTGTAATTTTTGTCGTAGGTACATTTCAAATGTGAGAGAGAATCTTGAAAAAAATCCAGAAAATCACATTGTATGATTTTTACCTAATTAATTTGTATTTTATTGCATGAAATAAGTATTTGATACAATAGAAAACCAGAACTTAATATTTGGTATAGAAACCTTTATTTGCAATTATAGAGGTCAGACGTTTTCTGTACTTCTTGACCAAATTTGAACACAGTGCAGCAGGGGTG
This sequence comes from Phyllobates terribilis, assembly GCF_046119375.1. NCBI lineage: Eukaryota > Metazoa > Chordata > Amphibia > Anura > Dendrobatidae > Phyllobates > Phyllobates terribilis. Next base: position 369,451,023 of record NW_027362767.1, read on the forward strand.
TTAGGCGTCGATCGGGTGCTGCATTCAAAATGGGCCCAGGACCTTCTGTGGTCTCCCATTTTGGTCCAGCCAGGGCTGATGCTGCTCAGCATCATCCTCAACCCCAACACCTAGCTGGTCCTCAAGCACTGCTTATCTCCCAGGTAGTTGTGCCTAACAATGTTAAGCCTGGGTTGCAGAGAGAGACGGCTTGCAGAGTCTAAGTCCAGAGTTTGCCGCACTGAGCATGTCCGTGACCTGGCAGATCATGATTGGTGGTTTGGCACCCACCTGACCCGGTGACCTGGCACCGCCTGATTGGTTCACGGGTAACGTCACCAATGGTGCGTCGGTGGGCAGGGCTTAGTCTTTAAAAGGTCTGCCCACAAACATGGCGACGCACTCAGATCTTTTGAGCTGGTTGTTTGTGGTGTGCACGCTGAAACTCTTGGGCTCCTCTAAGAGCCATAGCTTTATGCAGGCAGGTAGCTTGAGCCATATAGAGCGGGTCTGCTCAGTCCGGTAGCAAGCCGGCTGAGTGCACGAATACCCGGCGGGTATCACACCCACATACTAACGCCGTCTCCTTTAGCGTAGCTCCTGTGTCGAAGACAGGGCTACTGCTTCTAGTCCCATCACACGACTCCCTGCGGTTCTTGGAGATTGTGTGAGCTGCTTTAGTGCCATTCCCCATAGCATAGTGCCTGTATCAAAGACAGGGCTACTGCTTCTCCCACGGTCGCACATCTCCCTGCGGTTCTTGGAGATTGTGCGAACCGTCTTACCCTTCCGTGTGCATTAACACGAAGGGCTAAGATAGTTGATAGGTGCGTCACCGGTCACTCTCCCTCTGTGCAGTTAACGGAGATAGAGCGTATCGCTTTACCCGGTCCCGTGTGCTGTTAACACGGACGGGTTATCAGTTTAGTTGTCGCTTTCCTTTCCACCCGGAAAGTGTTCGGCAGCAGTCCATTAGGCTGCATTGCGGACCCCGGGGTCGGTTGCGTTCCATTAAAATAAAGTTGTCTGCAACTGCCCTCCTAAGAAGGGGATCTTGGTCCACTCCTCCATACAGATCTTCTTCAGATCTTTCAGGTTTCGGGACTGTTGCTGGGCAACATTAAGTTTCAGCTCCCTCCAAAGATTTTCTATTGTGTTCACATCTGTACAATGGCTAGGCCACTCCAGGATCTTGAAATGATTCTTTTGGAGCCACTCCCTAGTGGCACTGGCTGTGTGTTTCAGGTCATTGTCATGCTGGAAGACCCAGCCACGACCCATCTTCTATGCTCTTACTGAGGGAAGTAGATTGTTGGCCAAAATCTCACGATACATGACCCCATCCATCCTCCCTTTAATACGGTGCAGTAGTCCTGTCCCCTTTGCAGAAAAGCACCCCAAAAGTATGTTTCCCTCACCATGCTTCATGGTTGGGATCGTGTTCTTGAGGTTGTACTTATCCTTCATCCTCCAAACACGGCGAGTGGAGTTGATACCAAAAAGGTTTATTTAGGTCTCATCTGACCACATGACCTTCTCCCATGCCTCCTCTGGATCGTCCAGGTGGTAATTTGCGAACTGCAAGCAGGCCTGGACATGTGCTGGCATGAGAATGGGGATATTGCGTACTCTGCAGGATTTTAATCCATGACTGCGTAGTGTGTTACTAATGGTAATGTTTGAGATTGTGGTCCCAGCTCTCTTCAGGTCATTGACCAGGTCCTCACCTGTAGTTCTGGGCTGATTCCTGACGTTTCTCAGAATCATCCTTACCCCACAAGGCGAGATCTTGCATGGAGTCCCAGACCGAGGAAGATTGACAGTCATCTTGTGTTTCTTCCATTTTCTAATAATTGTGCCAACAGTTGTTGCCTTCTCACCAAGCTGCTTGCCTATTGTCCTGTAGCCCATCCCAGCCTTGTACCGGTCTGCAAATTTGTCCCTGGTGTCCTTAGACATCTCTTTGGTCTTGACCATGGTGGAGAGATTGGAGTGTGATTGATTGAGTGTGTGGACAGGTGTCCTTTATACAGGTAATGAGTTCAAACAGGTGCAATTAATACAGGTAATGAGTGCAGAGTAGGAGGGCTTCTTAAAGAACAACTAACAGGTCTGTGAGAGCCAGAATTCTTGCTGGTTGGTAGGTGATCAAATACTTATTTCATGCAATAAAATACAATTTAATTATTTTAAAATAATACAATGTAATTTTCTGTTTTTTATTTTTAGATTCTGTCTCTCATAGTTGAAGTATACCTACGATAAAAATGACAGACCTCTCCATTTTTTGTAGGTGGGAAAACTTGCAAAATTGGCAGTGTATCAAATACTTATATTCCCTGTTGTAGGTGTGTTTTCTGATTTTTATACATGTTGTATTGTATGCAGGTTGTACCAGATCATTTTAAAAAAGGTGGTGCAAAGTAAACACCAAAGGAAATAGCAACAATTTAAGATTTTATAGCCTAGGGATAGGAGGTCAGAGCGCACAGCTCTTTACACATAAAGGCCTAAATCTGACTACAATGTACTACAGAAGTGTTAAAGTAAATTGAAAATGGGATTGGTAGTCTCAGACTGTGAATAATCATACAAAGATTCAACTGATAGGGAAGTGCTGTACCTGCTTAGTCAGTGTGACTGAGTGTTGATTGATCTGTGAGAAAGCACCTTACTTACAGAATTTTTTTTGACACACTACAAACAAGGAGGGCAGTTTCTTAATTTTGCATCTGAAGAAAAATCCTGAAGCCAAGGTTTGTGTGTCATAGAAAGTGTTTTTCCTGGCTTGTCAGATGTGCAAGCCATATTTTTTTTTCAAGAAAAAATAAAAATGTCCACATTTCAGAAATTTGAATTCAACTGTTATCTCACAAAGTGTTCTTGTTAAACAAATAAAATAAATTCACATTTCTGTGTTGTAATAATCCAATATTATACTTGTACATGCCACCATCAATACAGGCATCTGTCCCCAAAAGAAGATAATTTTTAGATTGTTTTTACAATTGAAGTAGCCTAAAAAGTCTGATTCTGCAGTGTGTTGTTAAATAGGCTGTTGATTACCACCAGTTACCATTAATTTTTCCCTAGCCAGATAGGTTGAGGTCATTAGGACATTAATAAGGCTCTGTTTGCATTAAGGAGCTCAAAAAGTGTTCTATACAATCCTAGCAGACCTCAGAGTGTCATACACATATTCCTGGCAATTAGTGGACTTGCAGTGTTGAAATTGGAAGCTAATTTTTTGTCATTAATCAAATTTTGGGCGAAAATTTGGTGGACTTTGTGAATTCAAATACCCTCATATTTTTGTATATTCTACTTTACACTGGGGTAAATATAATGATTTTGCACATTACAGGCTTAAGGGTAGAAACTGCACTACTGAGAGAAATAACTTCATTTCTTTCTCTTATTTCAGGTGTCATGTGGATTGTTTTATGCCTAAATTAAAAATGCATAACTGTCACACATTCAGTGAATTAAGGTGTGAATATTTTAAGTGTTATCATAAGGTGCCTCTGGTATCAACACACATTTTCGTAGATAACATGGTGCCAACATAATCTCTCAGTAGTACAGCATAAAGCTTAAAGTCTAATTTTTCAAGCGACCATATCTCATGTCTTCTATAAAAAAAAGAGAAACATAAGTTTCTCTTTTTTTCAGTTTTATCCAACTGTATGGATGAACAACTTCAAAGTTGTTAAAAACATGCTAGGATAATGAAATGTGTGCAACCTAAATGTCACATCCTGTGTAACAAAACTGTAATGATCAGAGACTGTGAAGATGTTCAGCAGTTAGCTTCTACACAAATGTTTAAAATTGTAGGGCACCGCGATGGGTGCAACGCTAACCCAAAATATGTCAGCACATTATGTACATAAAGTAATGGACTAATGTGAATATTTGTTGGAAAATTAGGTCTAGTACTAATTCTATACAAGTTATACTTTCATTCACATGGAAAAGGGATCATAATTTGTTTAACACTACATGGCCTAAATGTTAAGTATTCTAAAATGTCAGTTCTTGATGATCTGGTGTAACTGTTTAGCTTTTACAAATGAAGGAATATTTATCAAAACTGTCTAACTCTTAGTGCAATCTAAGACTAGACAGTCTTAAAATACATTACATTTAGCATAGTGGTTCATGCAGTTTTATAAATCTGTCTAATTTAACTTTGCAATTTGGCTTGCTTTGTGCTGGAATTTTTGCTAATGTTTGGCCATTGCATAGCACATTAAACTAGACTCCTTTGAGTAAAGTATAGCCTTTTTAACTAGGCCACACCTCTAGTCGGACAGGTTGGAAAGTGTCAAACACATCATAAATATGGTGCAATTAACACCAAGATTTTAATGCATTTAGGTTGAAAAATATGTCCCACCATTTATTTTTTGCATCTGTACATGGGAGTTCCTTTTCGTTCTACGTAATGGATGTTGTAGCAAGGATCTTACATGTTAGCATCTTATCTCCTTGGCTTGCATACAAAATTTTTTCAAAGCTAGATTTTTTTTTAAGACATCACTGCCAATTGGAAAAAAAATTATCAGCCACAAGAAAAAGGTATACTGATGCCTTGTAAATATGGAAAGCATCCTATCATTTTCAACTCAATGTTCACTGCTCAAAACTGCTTTATTTTATGATTGCAAAATATATCATATTCAATAAAATGACATGATTAGCCACCTTCTGTCTGAATAGTATGGTTTCATTAAGTTCGCCTTTATTAGTATTCCAAAAACTGATGTCAGTAAATTTTGATTTAATTCCTGCTGTCTGGTGGAAATTATTCCCACAACGTATGTTAGTACATACTTGATAACTGGAGAAAACACGAAATGTGTAATACATTAAACATGCTGAAACATTTTTAAACAATTTTATCTCCTGGTCACTATTTTACCATAAATATTGGAAATTAGAAATGAGCATTGCAAATCTACCGAGACTCGGATTCGGCAGATAGTTCAAATTTTTGCATAAAAATTCAATTAGCATTTAAGTTGCGGAAAAGAAATTGAATGTTGGTCTAGAGCCACTCCAGACTCCTAAGCATAATAAACATAGAGTGAAGAAAAAATATAACAACACTCAACCTCACTGCTTACCTGTCCTGCCGCCACAGCTCGCCATCCAGTGCTCCTTGCGTCCTTTTTCATCTTCTTCTGCAATCTTTACTTTGTTTTGGTGCTCAATAAGCCTCAAATGTTTCATTGGCATGAAGTAATGGTGCACGTCAATATGTCATCATGAACATTATGACATCTTGACGTGCTGCCGGCTAAAACCTTGGCGACAAAAAAGTGCATCATGAGATTTGAAGCCTACTCGATGCTCGACTATGTGGAGATAGGGGAAGGAAATGCCACAGGCCATGTGGAGAACTTGTTGGGGTGCTGTGGTGCTTCAACAAAGAAGCGATTAGATATATATTTTTTTGCCATTTTGCTTTCTACAATTCAGCAAAGTGGCAGCCACTTGTAGAATTCTATTCACCTTGAACAGATTCACACGTCTTTATTGAAAATTACTGTTATTTTAATATATCTTTTTTTTGTCTCATCCAAATCCATCGCTTGGCTAATGTCAATCATGCTGCTATCACCATTGCCAAGATAATGAAACTGAGCTACAGTGCTTACTACTACAGCACGATCTACATAAACTGGCGGCATGGGCAAAAATATGACAGATGAACTTTAAGTTAATAAATGTAAATTAATTCACCGCTCCATCAGTAAACATATTGCTGCACTTATTAAATGGTATTATACTAGCAACTACAGCACAGAAGAAAGACCATTCTGATTGCAAGAAAGCAGAAATTAATGACTGCAAAAGCAAATAAAATTTTAGAGCAAAAAAAAAATAAAAACTCAGTTAAAACTTCCCCTCTATAAATCCATTGTAAGCCACATCTTGAATATGGGATTTAGTTTTTGGCTTCACATTGTAAGAAGGGCTTTTGTAAGCTACAATCGGTTCAAAGGTGGGCAACTAATTACTCGGGATTGAACATCTCTCTTAAGGAGAGGTTAGAAAAGTTGGGCTTGATCATCTTTGAAAAAAAGAAGCCTCAGAGGCAATCTCATTTCTATGTCTAAATATTTGTGTCATCAATAAAAAGAACTGGAACCGGATCTATTCCTTCCAAGGACATTACAAAAGACCAGGGGAAATTTATTACATGTGGTGGAAAGGAGATTTCGGCAGCTAAATATAAAAGGTTTCTTTACAGTTAGAGAAGTCAGGTTGTAAAATGTCCTACCACAAAAGGTAGTAATGGCAGCGGGCATTGCAACATTAAAAAGTTTTGTATGCTTTTCTCATAATATACGTTCTTAAACTACAAGCCTGCAGTCAATCTATGTGACTGCAGACGTGAATCCTCACATTGCACGCACTGCACGATGGGAGGAGTCTCTAATGTCGGAACCGGGAGCAGCAGTCATGTGAAGTCAATTATGCACCATGCATACTATCGGACACAGTTTGACTAGACTGTTTCCAGCCTTGCTCAACACACTTGCATTGAATGAGGTAGAGTCCATCTAGTCGGAATGTGGCAGGGAGTATGCATATTGCATGCTTAAGGTCACGTGCCCGCCACTTCTGGTGCCAGCACCAAAGAATCCTCACTGCGAGTGATGTTAGGATTCTCAAGGCTGTATTCACACAGAGTGACTGCAGACTTGTAGTTTAAGACCGGACAACCCCTTTAAGGACAATCCTTTCTAAGTTTAGGTACACTAATAGATACACCATAGGCAATAGACTCCACATTTCTAATATACTGGGCATGTAGACAACATTCAGTAGTATACCATTACTTATCATTCCAAATAAGGATACGTGATGAAGTCCTCATTTCTTATTCTCTTTTCTTTTATGATTTGTCTCAGAATGTATTATCAGGGCTCCATTTGCATATTGTAATTAAGATTTCAGGGTATGGAGATCCTGAAGCATTACAAATGTAATGTCTCAAAAAAATTCTATGAAGTACTTCATTTTTTCAAAGACCTCAAAATAAAAGTGTTCCTAATCAGCTTGTTTTATTTCTCTTAGAGCAAATATAATGGAAAACTCATTTTCCAGAGATCAGACAGGAAAAAAGTTTGCAAAGAAACTTACTAATTATTTTTCTAAATCTATAAAAGATGAATATTACAATTTAATAGAAATATTTAGACTACATTGGATGGAGAAAAAAAACATTCCAAATACTGTACAGTATATAGCTAATAATGTCACAAATGATACTAAATACTAAATACTAAATGATACTAAATGATATTTAAAATTAGAGTAAATTTACGTTTAATACAAAATATACTGTAATATTATTTCAGAAATACATTTTTAATGGTTCATTTTAAAATATTTAAACACTGGATTCAGTCCACTTAAATATCTCTTTATATTTTTGTTTAGGAAATTGCATCTTTTTTTTTTTTTTACAAATATTTCCATATATATCCTGATCTCATACTCATACCATTGTGAAACTTTTGTACATTATCCAAGGTTTTACATTTTCCTCTGCCTTGAAAAAGAAAAAGTACCTTTTTACTTGATAATTTGTGTCAAGCATTTCCCAAAATTCTTAAAAGTTCAAAAACATTGGTTGGTGCTCATATTCATAATAATAATAATATATTTTTTATGTCTATAGGGCCAACATGTTCCACAGCACTTTACATTTCAGAGGATAATTCTACAGACAATAAAGACATTACAGAACAACACATAATTCAAAAGATAATAAGAGGAGTGAGGTTTACAATCTATGAGGATTGGTTTGCCAGTGTGCCTGCTGGACATGTAGTGCCATCGTCTTTGACAGATTTTTCTAATAAAAACGGATTTTATCTACTATCTTTTTTTGGGCTGGAATCTCCTGCTCTCTTTTATTCTACAATGTTTCATAAGTTAATTAAGCAGAACTACTTAGGTGGAGCATCTCTTCCCCTGAACTAGTCATGTCTTTGGGTCTTCTAATCACTTGCTGGAAGTGATTGACATCCTAAATTTAATCCCTGTCATGGTAGGACTGCTTTGCAGGTTGTCAATCATGCACAGGGAAAAGTTAAAAGAGCCAAAGCAGGACTAGTCCAGGGGAAGAGATGATCCTCTGGACCAGTCCTGATTCATTAGTATATGCAACTATGCATATTAAATAATGTTCTTAAAACATTGCAGCATTAAAATGGCAGATAAAATACTGTAATAGAACACAGAAATCTGCACCCATAACACTATAATAGTGGTTTACATATAATGAGAAAAAAATGAAAGTCCGCTCACCTAATGTCCTTCTCCAAAGCTCCTTAACCCTAGAACGCATACCTTGGGCCTCGCAGGCCCGCCCTGTTAATTGTTTTCTATTTTCTGCAAGATTACTTTAGTTAGAATTTTGAAACTCTAGGTATTCCTCAGGTATATAGTTGTTTGTCATTTTTGTTTGAGTTATTCCATGTTATTTGCACAGGGGCCCCAGGTATGTGAAAAAGTAGATTTTTATGGTCATGCATTCTAGGGTTAATCCTCTGCACGGATTCCAACGGGCTTACTGCTGTATTCAAACTAGATCCAAATATCCAGCGAGGAAAAGGGGCCTGCACTTCAAGCTCCTTATAAAATCATGAATAAGGCTACAGGATAGCCAAAACGCGTCGCTCAATCATGATGGACTGACTTGTATGGTTTTACGTGCAATGGACTTTTGTTTTTTAACCTGATTCAGAATAAATGGAAATTTTATAAGGAGCTCGAAGTGCAGGCCCTTTTTCCTCACTGGATCCAGTATTATAGTGGTTGGGACAGTCAGGGGACTTAACAGGTTTACTTTAAAATTTGTTGAGCACGGAAAGCAAAAAAAACCTTTAAAAGCATCACACAGCTAAAAAGAATTCTCAGAAGCCTAGCTAAAAAAATATCTCCCAAATCATGGCAAAGTCTGGTAGTTCCGGTGAAAGATGCTTTGCCAAAAGTGGGCAATACCAGCCAGGTATTAGGTGATACTTATTTTCACCCTTGGAAAGAAATGTCAAAGTTGTGAAATAATTAAGTGAATCACTGCAAAGTCAACTTATTACTCTGTATGCTCACTTATGTCACTTTAATTTTTATACTTTTTGAAGATAAAATATTGATTCTTCCACGTATGTTAAGAAATAAAATAAATACAAAATGTGTTATCCTATTTTTCAGATGACTATATATTTACACTCTATATAGAAATAGACTCCCACTCCCTACATGCACATATGCTGCACAGGCTTATGTGCAGATTAACTAACACTGGCACCCCCACTGATTAGATGTTATCACCTCTGGAGGTGGGCAGGTGTAAATGGTGTAAGGAGCAGACCAACACAGCTCTGTACGCTGGTTAGCTGCTACTGATGAGTTTTGCAGCTCAGCTCTTATTGAAGAAAATGGTAGTTGTTCTGCAGTACCCAGCAATAGCCACAAAACAGTGAATGGAGCTGTGGACTTCTCTGTACACTGTTCATGTTTGGCAGCTGCTTACTGGTGGGGAGCTGGGGTTCAAACCCCCACCCACCTATTATTGTAATATTGAAGACTAATCTTGAGTATTAATATCTTTTAGACAGATTCTTAAATAATTGACAATCCCTTTATACTGTCTGTCTTAAGTTTTTAAATATATACAGTACAGACCAAAAGTTTGGACACACCTTCTCATTTAAAGATTTTTCTGTATTTTCATGACAATGAAAATTGTACATTCACACTGAAGGCATCAAAACTATGAATTAACACATGTGGAATTATATACTTAACAAAAAAGTGTGAAACAACTGAAAATATGTCTTACATTTTAGGTTCTTCAAAGTAGCCACCTTTTGCTTTGCACACTCTTGGCATTCTCTTGATGAGCTTCAAGAAGTAGCCACCGGAAATGGTTTTCACTTCACAGGTGTGCCCTGTCAGGTTTAATAAGTGGGATTTCTTGCCTTATAAATGGGGTTGGTACTATCAGTTGTGTTGTGCAGAAGTCTGGTGGATACACAGCTGATAGTCCTACTGAATAGACTGTTAGAATTTGTATTATGGCAAGAAAAAAGCAGCTAAGTAAAGAAAAATGAGTGGCCATCATTACTTTAAGAAATGAAGGTCAGTCGGTGCAAAAAATTGGGAAAACTTTGACAGAGTCCCCAAGTGCAGTTGCAAAAACCATCAAGCACTATAAAGAAACTGGCTCACATGAGGACCGCCCCAGGAATGGAAGACCAAGAGTCACCTCTGCTTCTGAGGATAAGTTTATCCGAGTCACCAGCCTCAGAAATCGCAGGTTAACAGCAGCTCAGATTAGAGACCAAGTCAATGCCACACAGAGTTCTTGCAGCAGACACATCTCTTCAACAACTGTTAAGAGGAGACTTTGTGCAGTAGGCCTTCATGGTAAAATAGCTGCTAGGAAACCACTGCTAAGGACAGGAAACAAGCAGAAGAGACTTGTTTGGGCTAAAGAACACAATGAATGGACATTAGACCAGTGGAAATCTGTGCTTCGGTCTGATGAGTCCAAATTTGAGATCTTTGGTTCCAACTACTGTGTCTTTGTGCGACGCAGAAAAGGTGAACGGATGGGCTCTACATGCCCGGTTTCCACCGTGAAGCATGGAGGAGGAGGTGTGATGGTGTTTGGGTGCTTTGCTGGTGACAATGTTGGGGATTTATTCCAAAATGAAGGCATACTGAACCAGCATGGCTACCACAGCATCTTGCAGCGGAATGCCATCCCATCCGGTTTGTGTTTAGTTGGACCATCATTTATTTTTCAACAGGACAATGACCCCAAACACACCTCCAGGCTGTGTAAGGGCTATTTGACCAAGAAGGAATGTGATGGGGTGCTATGCCAGATAACCTGGCCTCCACAGTCACCTGCCCTGAACCCAATCGAGATGGTTTGGGGTGAGCTGGACCACAGAGTGAAGGATAAAGGGCCAACATGTGCTATGCATCTCTAGGAACTCCTTCAAGATTGTTGGAAGACCATTTCCGGTGACTACCTCTTGAAGCTAATCAAGAGAATGCCAAGAGTGTGCAAAGCAGTCATCAAAGCAAAAGGTGGCTACTTTGAAGAACCTAGAATATAAGACATATTTTCAGTTGTTTCACACTTTTTTGTTAAGTATATAATTCCACATGTGTTAATTCATAGTTTTGATGCCTTCAATGTGATTGTACAATTTTCATAGTCATGAAAATACAGAAAAATCTTTAAATGAGAAGGTGTGTCCAAACTTTTGGTCTGTACTGTATATACAGAGGTTGTCCACTACTTTAACATTGATGACCCATCCTTAGGATAGGTCATCAATGTCTGATTGGGCAGTTCCAGCTGCTCCCGGTGTCGGCGGCAGCTGGAATTGCCCAATTACGGAACTGCACAGCACAGCTTCATCAACTGTATAGTGGCAGCAGTGGGGTACTGCACATCCGCCCCCTATTCAAATCAAAAGGAGGCAGATCTGCAGTACTCAGCCGTGGCCACTATTTCATTTGATTGATCTGCATTGTGCAACTCCATAACAGAGCAGTTCCGGACAACATGGGGAACAGCTGATCGGTGGGGGTGCCGGGTGTCACACTCCCACCGATCAGACATTGATCACCTATTCGAAATGTTAAAATAGTGGAAACTCCTTTAAGTACTTATTGGGCCACACACTAGCCCTATGTGCAGATATCCAACATTACCCCACACCACATCCCATTGATGCAGTATTTAACATTCTGAAAAACTATATCACCTATACCTGCCACCCTAAGCACCTTCATAAGGGTGCAAAGTTATAAATGCTGCATTGTATCTGACTACTCAGTGCACTCAATGGGCTGTTGTGTTTATAAGGATATCACAATTCTGACTATTTTATGTTTATTTATACATAAAGTGCAGTGAAAATATTTTTATTTCTGCACATTTGTTACTTGAATATTTCAGATCTTTAAACTGCTTTTAATATCAGACAAATATACCCAAGTAATATGAAATACTGTTTTAAATTGATGGCGTTATCTATGGAAGCACAAATGCTGTTCAGGCCTTATCTGGCCCTCTGTGACAAGAGTAATTGCCTCCTTAGATACTAAATTAACCAGTTAACCAAACTCACTTGACATTTGGATTCCATTTCACTAGCCACACCAGTCATGATTACTGCCAGACATGTTAAATGATCTAAACATCACTTACAGCAAATAACACCTGTCTGGCAACATGAAGCAGCTAAAAGGTCTCTAAACGCAGCACACAAAGTCACATTTTAATGAGATTCAAATACAGAAGGCAAAGAAAGTCATTAAACTCTATTTAATAAAGGGTTACAAATTGAAAGGGGTGAATTTAATTCTAGTGGAATTGTATCCTTCTCAAATTTTACAAAAATGCATATAATGAAGGTAAAAAAATAACTACTCAACTAACCGGCTACCGGCTACCCCACTGTCCACTGTCCAGTCCACAGTCACATCGCATATCTGACCTGTGTTCCCTTTAGACCGAGACTTCCAGCTGCAAGCAAACCCCAGAGCACACTGCGTATGCTGCAGAGCCTACTCACAGCCAGAATAGCAGAAGTGAATACCGGATGCGACATGCAATACGATGGGGGCAATGGACAAGGGGCAAAAGGGTTGGCAAGAATGGTGAGCAGTGAGGAATGTTTTTTTTTTTAACCTTTTGCTAGCTGTTTACCTCTCCGGCCATCCCATTGCTTTCTGTATGCTTCTGTCGCACCACATTTCTTGATCAGTTGAACTCTAAAAGGTCCAACTAGCTCATCTTTTATAATAACAGCCCAAGCAGTGCCCACTTAAGCCTTGCTAGCGTCTGAGTCGAAGTGGAGGTCTGTGCCGGTTACTGATCCAGCCACGGGCCCATCTATCTGTTCCCTCAAAAGTCACTCTCATCTAATCAGTCCAGAAAACCTTTGAAAAAGCTGTTGCCAAATATTTCTTGGCCCAGTCTTGACGTTTCACCTTCTGTGACTTTCAGTGGTGGTCAGGTTTCAGCCTCCCTTAACCTGGCTATGTTTCAGAACACTGAACGCCTTGTACTTCTGGGCTCTCCAGGGAGGTTGCAGCTCGAGAATATGAAAGCACAGGAGGATAATGGCTTCCTGGTCGCTTCACGTTTGAATCCTCTCAAATTATTGGCAATTAATGTGCGTCTTTTTTTCTCAACATGTTTTTGACTACTTGCAGCAAAACTTTTGATATTGGTGCCCTAATATCTTAGCCATTTTAAGAATGCTGCATCCCTCTATAAGATTATTGTTTTTTACTTTTCAGAGTCAGTTTATTTTTTTTTACTCATTTTGCCTGAGAAAAACAAGCTGCCTAATAATTTTGCACATGATGATAAATGGTGTTGTATCCGTAAGGGGGTTTTCCCATGAACAAAAGTTCATTTTAATCAATAGATCTTGGAATAATATTAACTTTCACAATTGGATGTGTTTAAATAAAATGTTCCTGTGCTGAGATAATCTTATAAATGTGCCCCTGCTGTGTACTGTGTAATTGCTGTGTCTGACTGTGCAGGAAAATGGTCTGATCATACCACAGCTCCTGGGGAGCGGGGAAGAAAAAAGTATACAGATATTACAGCAGCTGCATTCTGACTATTTCTTTGAGATGCTATGTTAAGACATTAAATGGACTGTTCAAGCTTGAAACCTATAAAATGTAATTTAAAACTAAGACAATCATGCAAAGAAGACTGGGCCAAAATTCTTAACAAGATGATCTAAAAAATCATCTCAAATTGATCGCAAACCTTTGAATGCAGTTGATGCTTTCATTGATGGGACAACTAATGACATTTATGGGTCTATGGCTGACAATTTCACAAGGTTAATTTGTTTTTTAATACATTTTTGTCTCCAATAAATGTTGAGGTTAGTCGTATTTTCTGCATTTTTATTAAATTAGTTGGCTGATCTGAAATGTTTAAATGTGACAAATTAGCAAAAATATAAAAATAAAATCGGGTTAGATGAAAATACTTGTTCTCCCTGTATTGTGATATGTTCGTATTTCCTACTGATAGTTTTAAGGACTTATGCTCTGAAAATCTGCTCAAAAGAGAAGAACGGTGGCATTGGCCGCAGGCATAAAAACTGGAGTTGTTAAGGCAGTGAACTTTCAATGCTCAAGAGGAATAAAAAAATTAATTATTTACACTAAGCCAATACTAAAATGAAAACTTTATATGCCTTTTATCTCAGGCCATGTAATAGAAATATTCATTCAGAGAGTACACCTGCAAATGATTTCAATAGTTTAAGTTACAATTCCAGCTTTTAAAAACTAAGTATGCTATATAAAGTTGGTACGGAAAGTATCCAGACCCCTTTAAATTTTTCACTCTTTGCTTCATTGCAGCCATTTGGCATATTCTAAAATGTTCATTTTTTTTCTCATTAAAGTACACTCTGTACCCCATCTTGACTGAAAGAAACAGAGATTTAGATATTTTTGCAAATTTATTAAAAATGAAAAACTGAAATATCACATGGTCATAAGTATTCAGACCCTTTGCTCAGACACTCATATTTAAGTCACATGCTGTCCATTTCCTTGTGATCCTCCTTGAGATGGTTCTACTCCTCCATTGAAGTCCAGCTGTGTTTAATTAAAATGATAGGACTTGATTTGGAAAGGCACACACCTGTTTATAAAAGACCTCACAGCTCTCAGTGCATGTAAGACCAAATGAAAATCATGAGCTCAAAGGAACTGCCCAAGGAGCTCAGAGACAGAATTGTGGCAAGGCACAGATCTGGCCAAGGTTACAAAACAATTTATGCATTACTCAAGGTTCCTAAGAGCACAGTAGCCTCCATAATCCTCAAATGGAAGAAGTTTGGGACCACCAGGAGTCTTCCTAGACCTGGCCATCCAGCCAAACTGAGCAATCGTGGGAGAAGCGCCTTGGTGAGAGATGTAAAGAAGAACCCCAAGATTACTGTGGCTGAACTCCAGAGATGCAGTAGGGAGATAGGAGAAAGTTCCACAAAGTCAACTATCACTGCAGCCCTCCACCAGTCAGGCCTTTATGGCAGAGTGGCCCGAAGGAAGGCTCTCCTCAGTGCAAGACATATGAAAGCCCGCATAGAGTTTGCTTAAAAACACATGAAGGACTCCTAGACTATGAGAAATAAGATTCTCTGGTCTGATGAGACGAAGATAGAACTTTTTGGTGATAATTCTAAGCGGTATGTGTGGAGAAAACTAGGCAGTGCTCATCACCTGCCCAATATAATCCCAACAGTGAAACATGGTGGTGGCAGCATCATGCTATGGGGGTGTTTTTAAGTTGCAGGTACAGGACGACTGGTTGCAATTGAAGGAAACATGAATGTGGCCAATTACAGAGATATCCTGGATGAAAACCTCTTCCAGAGTGCTCTGGGCCTCAGACTTGGCCAAAGGTTCACCTTCCAACAAGACAATAACCCTAAGGACACAGCTAAAATAACAAAGGAGTGGCTTCAGAACATCTCTGTGCCCATTCTTGACTGGCCCAGCCAGAGCCCTGACCTAAGCCCAAATGAGCATCTCTGGAGAGACCTGAAAATGGCTGTCCACCAACGTTCACCATCCAACCTGACGGAACTGGAGAGGCTCTGCAAGGAAGAATAGCAGAGGATCCCCAAATCCTGGTGTGAAAAACTTGTTGCATCATTCCCAAGAAGACTCATGGCTGTACTAGGTCAAAAGGGTGCTTCTACTCAATACTGAACAAAGGGTCTGAATACTTATGACCATGTGATATTTCAGTTTTTCTCTTTTAATAAATTTGCAAAAATTTCTACATTTCTGTTGTTTTTTCAGTCAAGATGGAGTGCAGAGTGTACTTTAATGAGAAAAAAATGAAATTTTTAGAATTTACCAAATGGCTGCAATGAAACATAGAGTGAAAAATTTAAAGGAGTCAGAATACTTTCCGTACCCACTGTAATATGTGGATGTATGGGTGTCTTGTAAGGTAGAAGCTTCGTATGTCAATAAACTATAAGCATAAAGACAATTTATACTATAAAACCAAAAAAACTATCCGTCAAATATTCATTTTTATGCTTTTTCAGTAATGTGAGAATATTACACAAAAGCACAATGCATTTTGCCACAAACGTTCTATAGTCATGAATGATTTCCAGGAACGCGACAAAGAGTTTCCTTATCCTTTAAAGTTAAGTTTCTATTCAGATCAGATCAGGTCTTCTTCTAATTTGCAACAACTACAAGAACTTATCCCATCTGCATGGACCAGTATTTCTGTAGATCAATTTCAACATATAGTTGGATTTATGTCTTGATAAATGGTTAGATTCTGAAGGCCGAATAAGGTCCACACCACTACTACAAATGTGTTTTAATACATTGCTAGTTCAGGGTAGCTTCATGGAATACAAGGAAAGAAGTGGATTATTAGAGATGAGCGGATTGATCCGCAGAGGATTGAGTTAGTGATGAGTTTCCTGAAATTTGAAAATTCATGTGAATTCAAGCATTTTAAGATTCGATTTGCGTTTCACAAAAAAAAAACTTGCCCGGCACCAATTCCAACACTGCTGAATCATCCAAGAGTGAGTAAGCCAAGTAGGCCACCCTATAATGCCCTACAGCTATGACATCTAGCGGATTATCACACCGTGTACAGTGGTGGTCAGTATCTGGGACATCACAGATCAGCGGTTCCCAGTGGAGCACATTTTTCACTATAGAGTCGTTTTCCATCTTCAGAGTCACTAGGTAAATCTCTCTTCTCTGCAGTGTATTATGCAATAAAAACACAGGGTATGGACTTTATATGCACTGCTGATTCCAAAAATGGATCCAAAGACAGAATAAGAAGAATAGTGGTTTACTGTCAACGCATTTCATAGTCAAAACTGACTCCTTCCACGTGACAACCATATATGGTTGACATTTGGTTGTACTGATGAAGGAGTCAGTTTTAACTCTGAAACTCATTGACAATAAACCAGTGTTATTCTTATCCTGTTGTGGAAATGCTACTCACTTCGGTGCATGGTGAGGTAACACAGGAACTGTTTCCATGTAAATGTCCAGGCTCGTTTATTGGTGCTTTATAAACCATCCCACAAGCAAAGGAAAATAAACGACTTTTCAGTGCAGGCAACACAAAGTAAACAGTCTCAACAAAGTCACTTAAGAGACAGTCAAGGACACACTGGCTGGATAGCATCCAGCATACTGGCTCAGTCTGGAGACATCACACAGGAGGTGTTCTTACCTCCACACATAGTCCATGTGTCAAACAAATAGACTCCATTTTATCATGTGAACCACACCCAGAGGTGGGGTATGTGAGCAGTCAGACCCACCCATCTCTTAGGCTGCCCATAAACCTGACCCAGATTCACAAAACAAGCCTCTTAGTACTATGTGTGCTAGATAATTACTCCAGATTTGCATCACAGAGGATAACCACCTCCGTGATACATACCTCCCATCAACTATGTGTTCGGTAGCCACCTTACACTGTCTTCGGATCCCTTTTTGGAATCAGCAGCGCATATGAAGTCCGTATCCCCTGTTTTTATGGTATAATTCACACATACCCATGGATGATGCAGCAGTTGACAATCATGCAATACCAGTGGTTGTGTTACAAACAACCCTATCAGGTGAGCACCTTACTATTGTTCACCCTCTTTATTACTTGGATAAGACCCTATTTCGCTTTGCAATCTTTTTTCAGTTCCTCTGTGGTGTAAGCTCTTATGGTCAGCAGGATCCTCTCTCTCCCTCTCTCCCCTGTAGAGTGTAAGCTCTTATGGTCAGCAGGGTCCTCTCTCTCCCTCTCTCCCCTAGAGAGTGTAAGCTCTTATGGTCAGAGGAGTCCTCTCTCTCACCTGTAGAGTGTAAGCTCTTAAGGACAGTGGGTTTCACTCTCCTCCTCCCCACATGTATTTTCCAAGTAATAACAAGCATTCTAGTATTGAGATTTGTTTGAGTTTTTATTGTTGCAAATAAAATTCTTCGGAAAGATTTGGCAAAATTATAATTCAAATTTCAAAAGATTCGCTCATCTCTATTGCTTCTGTAAAGCTGCTATATTAAGAGGAAAAACATCACAGGAGAAACTGATTGTGAGTATACAGAGGAAATGGGAGAAAGACCTTGTTATGAATAGTAGGAGTATTAAAGAAGATCTACTGTGATTACTGGGAGAAAAGGGACATTGCTTTGACCAAGAGTCTCAAAGAGTGGTCTGTAAAAAGGAGATTGTTACTGTGATTACTGAGAAAAGGGGTAAGCTTCTGTATTGAATGCTGGAGAAAAGAGCTAACTTTTGCAATTAATAGACGTAAAACTAGGAAAATACTTAAGTGGTAAATGGAGGAAATTTGATATAAAACTTGGTGGAGACTTTTGCTATTGCTGATTGAGTTGATCTACTGCTCTGATGTGAACACAAATAATTGAAAATGTATTCTGTAATAAATATTTAAAGTTTTACTTACCTAATGCATTGAAGAATTTGAAGAATATTACAGATCTTTGTTTTTTTTACAATAGCTAGACATTTATCATCCCATATGTGCTGTGAAAAGCCAAATTATTTTAAGTACAATAAATGTCTTTTTAGCATTAAAAAGAATACAAAACTCAAAAGACTGATGATTCATGATCTATTTCTTTAATAGGAAAATGTAACATCAGCCAAAACTTCTTTAAGTTTATTTTTCGTTTCAAAAGAAAAAGTTACCTAAAACCTTATTTTTTTTTACTGGATTGTCTGACACTTAATTTTTTTTTAAACCACCAGGAATGAGCTAATATAATCTTATAGCAATACTGCCTGGGTCTTTTGCCAGTCTCTTGCATTCCTATTCCATCTAGATGAAGATATGACATTTGAAGTTAATCATGGACTTTGACTATTTAACCCTTTTTGTTCCTGTAAACGTTGGTCTGAATGTGAGGAAGAAGTCCTGCTGTGGCTACTTAGAGAATTGTGTCTCTATTGTGACCACTGAGGGATAAAAGGAAGTAGGTAGTGATGATCGAGCATGCTCGTTGCTCGAGATTTACGAGCATACTCAGGCAAGCACCTATTATCTTCAGCGTGCTGTGGCTTTAAGTTTTCGTTGCTCATTGAACATGATTTGCGACTGTTTGACAGCTTTAATACATGTGAAGAATACTGAAAAACAGGCATTCCTCACATGTATTAAAGCTGTCAAACAGTCGCAAATCATGTTCACGGAGCGATGAAAACTTAAAGCCCGAGCACACTGAAGATAATAGGTGCTCGCCCGAGCATGCTCGTAAATCTCGAGCAACAAGCATGCTTGATCATCACTAGTGGTAAAGGGGACATTTTTGCTGTGACAACTGGTAAATGTTTCTGCATTGACTCCTGAAGACATGATCTGACTGTGGCAAATAAAAGTAGTAAGAAAGGAATATATTGAGGGGGTGTTAATCAATGCTAACACAATGAAGCCGAAACCTAGCCAGCCCCATGCGCATGTAGAGAAGACAAGAGTCAAAATGTGTGCCTCAGGGAGTGAGTGGAGGACTTGAGTGGAGCTGCAGTGGCAGAAATTTATGTGGAGTGAGGTGTTGTATTTTATTTTATTTTAATCTAGGCTAGTGTTGAGTTCAAGTGATTGCTACTAGAGATGAGCGATGTTCGACTAGAACTGTTCGCCAATCTCAAATTCAAGCTGTTTTGGGCGGTGTTCGAGACGTTCGACAAACGTGAACGATTTGCAAAGAATTCGGCTGTTCGAAGTTATGTTCGATAACTGTTCGTGCACCCAAATCGTAACTGGATTTTTTCACATCATGCAGTGATTGTCTGCCACTCACTGTAATGCCACAGCCATGGTGGTTGTGGCATTACAGTGGGTGCCCAAATCGATGGGAACAGTGCTCACAGTGAAACATGAAAAGCCGGCAATTCAGCAGCAGCATACACCGGTACCCGACAATTTAGAACAGAAAGAATAGAGTATCACACATAGATTAGATAGATAGAAACATATCAGTCACATATATAAGAAGTACAGTGACAGTGTTGGTTACTGTACTTGTCATTTAGTGTTAAAGGATTTATTAAAAAAAATAATAGTGTTTTCATGCACCGTCTCTTTAAAAAAGCCGGCCGGAAATTCAGCATCGGTACCCGACAATTTAAAAGAGAAAGAATAGAGCATCACACATAGATTAGATAGATAGAAACATGTCAGTCACATATATAATAAGTACAGTGATAGTGTTGATTACTGTACTTGTCATTTAGTGTTAAAATAAAGGATTTATTAAAAAAAAAATTGGCGTGGGGTTCCCCGTAATTTTAGTCTCTAGCAGAGGTTAAGCAGACGGCTGGGGCAGATGTTTGAAGCCTGGGAAGGGGGTAATACCCACGGAGCTTCCCAGACTACTAATAACAGCCCCCAGCTGAATACCTAGCCTTTACTAGCTATTGAAATGAGAGACCCCCCCAAAAAATGACATGGGGTCCCCACTATTTTAATAGCTAGCAAAGGCTAGGCAGAGAGCTGGGGGCTGATATTAATAGCCCAGGAAGGGTGCCATGAATATTGGCCCCCTCCCAGGCTAGAAACACCGAACATCAGCCGCCCCAGAAATGGCGCATCCATAGGATGTGCCAATTCTGGCACTTAGCCTCGCTCTTCCCACTGCCCTGTAGCGGTGGCAGTGGGGTAATAGGGCTGGGGTTGATGTCAGCTTATAATGCCAGCTGACATCAAGCCCAGGTTAGTATTGGAGAGGCATCTATAAGACACCCCCATTACTAACCCCATAGTCAAAGTTAAAAAAAAACACAAACACCCAGAATAAAGTCCTTTAATTGAAATAAACACACAATTCTTTAATGTTCTAAATTAAAACATACTTACCATCACACCCATTCCAGCTGAAGCCAACGATCTCCTGCAATAAAAGTTAAATAATAAACCAATCTCATCCTTACCTTTCCATGGTTCCCAGGACAGCTCCAGCTCTGCTACATTCACATGACAGGCTTGATCGTGGCAGAAAGCTGCCATCCAGCTTGCCATGCCACAGACACTGAGAAGCACAGGCATGCTTGTGCTCCTCAATGTCTCGATGTGACAGCATCCAGATGACCCGAGTTCATGTCCAATGAACTCAGCTCACCTCATGCACGTCACTGATAGCGTGGGAAAATAGTCCTGCGCTTGCGGTGAGCATGAGAGAATTCTCCTGCGCTCATGGCAAGTGCAGTAGAATTTTCCCACGCTGTCAGTGACGTGCATGAGGTGAGCTGAGTACATTGGACATGTCCAATGAACTCAGCTCACCTCATGCACGTCACTGACAGCGTGGGAGAATTCTCCTGCACTTGCGGTGAGCGTGAGCGTATTCTCCTTTACTTGCCAGCCATGCCGTGGAGTAGTTGGATGCAGGTGATGGAGCATTGTCCTGCATGAAAATCATGTTTTTCTTGAATGATACCGACTTCTTCCTGTACCACTGCTTGAAGAAGTTGTCTTCCAGAAACTGGCAGTAGGTCTGGGAGTTGAGCTTCACTACATCCTCAACCCCAAAAGGTTCCATAAGTTCATCTTTGATGATACCAGCCCATACCAGTACCCCACCTCCACCTTGCTGGCGTCTGAGTTGGAGTGGAGCTCTCTGCCCTTTACTGATCCAGCCTCTGGCCCATCCATCTGGCCCATCAAGAGTCCCTCTCATTTCATCAGTCCATAAAACCGTTCAAAAATCAGTCTTAAGATATTTTTTGGCCCATTCTTGACGTTTTGTCTTATGTTTCTTGTTCAAAGGTGGTCGTTTTTCAGCCTTCCTTACATTGGCCATGTCCCTGTGTATCGCACACCTTGTGATTTTTGATACTCCAGTAACGTTGCAGCTCTGAAATATGGCAAAATTGGTGGCGAATCGCATCTTGGCAGCTTCACACTTGATTTTCCTCAAGTTCATGGGCAGTTATTTTGCGCCTTTTTTGGCCAACACGCTTCTTGCGACCCTGTTGGCTATTTGCCATGAAACACTTGATTGTTCGGTGATCATGCTTCAAAAGTTTGGAAATTTCAAGACTTCTGCATTGCTCTGCAAGACATCTCACAATTTTGGACTTTTCAGAGCCCGTCAAATCTCTCTTCAGACCCATTTTGCCAAAGGAAAGGAAGTTGCCTAAT
This sequence comes from Phyllobates terribilis, assembly GCF_046119375.1. Taxonomy (NCBI): domain Eukaryota; kingdom Metazoa; phylum Chordata; class Amphibia; order Anura; family Dendrobatidae; genus Phyllobates; species Phyllobates terribilis. Next base: position 369,473,255 of record NW_027362767.1, read on the forward strand.
AATTAAGCACACCTTATATAGGGTGTTGATGTCATGAAATTATTATGAAATTCATGAAATAATGAAAAAAGGGTTTCCCTATATTGTTGTGTCCAGCCAGGTACAAATAGGCAGCTGGTGGTTGGGGGCAGCCCGTTCCTGCCTGCTGTACCTGGCTGGACATAAAAATAGGGCGAAGCCCCATGTCAATTTTTTTTAAATTATTTCATGAATTTCATGAAATAATTAAAAAAAAATTGACGTGGGGCTCCGCCCTATTTTTGTGTCCAGCCAGGTACAGCAAGCAGGAACAGGCTGCCCCCAAACACCAGCTGCCTATTTGTACCTGGCCGGACACAACAATATAGGGAAGCCCTTTTTTTATTATTATTTCATGAATTTCATGAAATAATTAAAAAAAGAAATACGTGGGGCTTCGCCCTATTTTTGTGTCCAGCCAGGTCCAACTAGGCAGCTGAGGGCTGGAATCGGAAGCGCAGGGAGGCCCAAGCTTTCTGCCCCCCCCCCCCCCCGCTGCCGTGCATGAGGTAAGCTGAGTTCATTGGACATGAACTCGGCTCATCTGGATGCCGTCACAGCCAGACACTGAGGAGCGCAAGCATGCCTGCGCTTCTTAGTGTCTGCAGCATGGCAAGCTGGATGGCAGCTTTCGGCTGTGATCCAGCCTATCATGTGAATGTAGCAGAGCTGAAGCCGTCCTGGGAACTATGGAAAGATAAGGATGTTATTGGTTTATTATTTTACTTTTATTGCAGGAGATCGTTGGCTTCAGCTGGAATGGGTGTGATGGTAAGTATGGTTTAATTTAGAACATTAAAGAATTGTGTGTTTATTTCAATTAAAGGACTTTATTCTGGGTGTTTGTGTTTTTTAACTTTGACTATGGGGTTAGTAATGGGGGTGTCTTATAGACACCTCTCCATTACTAACCTGGGCTTGATGTCAGCTGGCATTATAAGCTGACATCAACCCCAGCCCTATTACCCCTCTGCCACCGCTACAGGGCAAAGGGAAGAGCAAGGCTAAGTGCCTCCAACCGATGTATATACCTGGCTTCAGTGCGGCACTCAGCTCAGATGATTCAGAATCAAATGAGCTTATTACAGGGACTTTAGTACTCGAGCACCACGCAATAGTGAGCACTGCTCGATACTCAATCGAGCACTCCAATGCTCACCCAATGCTAGTGCTGACCCTTTCACTGCCATCATCTGTACTCCTAATGACTATGTTTTGATATCAATGTAGCTGAAGGCAGGTAAATAGACTGGGTAAAAGCAGTGGTTGGGAGGCATTTATATGCTATCTTTTTCAGGAATAAAGACAAATGCAGTAATAAAGTGTATTGCAAAGTTTCAATACTTTTTCCATGATGGACAAAATTATATAAAAAAATGTAGACATTTAGTTATTCTTTAAGTTGTTTCAAACTATAAACTCAGTAATACTAAAACGATTAGTGTTTAATGCACTTTGATGATTTCATTTTCTCAATTTCTTAGCAGAAAATTATTATTTTTTTACTCAGATTTCTATGTATTTTTTTATTTGTCTTTTTTGTCTTATCACTATATTGAAAAAATAAAATCTTACAATTTTCATACTTTCTACTACTTTCTCTTGTTTACATGCACATTATCAGGAATAGTCAGACTCAGACCTTATTTGCTTGTATAGAAGTCTTACCTGAGCATGCAGTGATCTGGGCAAACATCATTGCATAGGGAGGGGGAGAAGGTGAGCTGTGACATCACCACTTGTGAATAGTGAATTGTGTGTTATCTACTGAGTATAGAAGTGTTACTTTTTTATTGTAATACTCTCTGTGATGATAATTAAATAGTTAAAAAGTTAGCTGTACAGAGTAGAATATATGGATCTGATTCTAGGTTTAGTGGCGAGTGTAAAAATTGCAACATTTCTTTTTTTCTATGGATAGTGATATGAAATGTTGAAAAAAATATATAAAAAATACAATCTGCATAAAAAAGACAAAAGGGCAATTTCTGATTACACATTTCCTTTAAATCAATCAAAATAAGGTTGCTTTAAAGGGAATCTGTCAGCAGGTTTTTGCTATGTAATCTGTGGACAGCATGAGGCTGGGGTTAAAACACAGATTTCAACAAAGTGTTACATGTCTGGCTGTGTGCTGTTGTTCACTTATTCTGAAGGTTTTATCACCTTGTGATTATCATTGTCTGGACTACATAAGGGCATGTCTCCTAGTCCGACTCCGCCCACTCCTTTAAGCAGCTCACTGTCTAAATCTATGTACACAGAAAGCCTGGTGGGGAGCGGGGTTAGCTTTCTCAGCTCTGCTTCATTGTTAAATCCAAGATCTCTGATTGCGTCAGGACTGCTGCACCCAGTAATCTAAGTGATACATCATTGTATTCAGGGTCTCTTTGCCTACATTATGCTTCTCTCAGATGAGGTAGCTAAAACCTGCTGACAGATTCCCTTTATTGTTTGCATTATGATCCATTTCATTAGAGGACTAATCTATATTCCTTAAAGATTCATAAATGGAAAAGTTGGTCTTAGTCAGATAACCCCTTTAAGTATGGGTTTTAGCTTTTGGATATAAATTAGAATGTCTCCACTGTTCACTGACCATAAGCAGAAATGTGAAATGGCGAGGAACTGAAATCAAAAGTATATAAAAGAAAGTGCAGAACTTTTTAGGCTTTGTTCAAATTGGTAACAATTCTATTTTCCTATTTTGTTATAGGAATTGGAAAACGTTCATGGATGGAAAAAAATTGTGCAGCATGTGTAAATATGTACAGCAGAGGCTCTGTAGATGTGAAAACGGCCTTAATTATACACTGTATTTGTGGATACAACTGGGAATTCCTTTAATTTATGCTTTAATATATAATTGCTAAGACTGTTACACATTCTCCTGTATAATTGTTTGTGTTATTCATTATTATATTGATTTTAATTGCTTAGAAAATCCATGTTCCTCTATGTTGCGTCTATTAGTGTTTCCACCAAGATCTAAAAGAAAAAAAAAATGGAAAAAAGAAGCATCTGCATAATTTCAATTTGGAAATAATGTACCAGTTCATTAACTATCGCTATCAATGCGTAAATTAAAATTTTTACAAGACCGACATTGAAACGAGTGACTCAGATCCCTCGAGTAGATTGTATATATATTGAAATATGCCTATATTTTAACATACAGATTTTCTTTAAATATGCAGGGCATTTTAAGATTAGAATGAGTGAATCTTTTTTTTACCAATAATTTGAATTCTTTTTATTATAAAATTTTTGCACGAAAAAGGGTGAAAAAAGATAAAAAATATATTACTCACCACTAGGGATGAGTGGACCCGTGGATGTTCAGGTCGGTCGGGTTCAACTGAACTTTAGTCCAAAGTTCGGTTCTTGCACCATAACTCTATCCGAGCTTGAACCTCATAGAAGTCAATGGAGACCCGAACTTTGGTGATGTAAAACGGTAGTAGCTAGGAATAGGAGGCTGCTAATGGAAGCAGAATCTCTCTCTTTCTTTCTATCTTTCCCTCTCCTCCCGGAACCCTGAACACTAAAACGGACTTCAGAGTTCAACACAGGACACTAGGTGTTTGGTACAAACCCTGAACTTTACAGTTCGGGTTCGCTCATCTCTACTCACCATCACATGCAACATCTTATTCCTCCATCTGCACCGTACATTACTCAGGGATTCCGGAACCACATAGGCCTCTGATACTCAACATGCTTTCTTGGAAGAGCTGACTAGACCTAGAGTGATGCATGTCATGGCGTCAGAGGTTTACTCAATGTGTTGGCAAAGTAGAGTCAAGACCGAACTGTGTGGAGGACTGGACAAGGTGCTGTGGCAGCGGACAGGTGAGTGGCCAAATAAACAGTTTTTCACCCTAAATGTATATTGCTCTTGGGCCTCAAACCCTATACTCTGGTATAGTAAGAAACAATTGATAAGGCATCAAATAAATTTTTTGCAAATTGAATTTCCTGGCCAAATTTGAGCAAACTGTTGAATTTGAAAATTGGCAGAGCCGCTTATCACACATTGTCCATGGTAAAACTCTTCTAGGGTCATACTTTAGAGGCACTTTAAAGTGTACATGTTATTTCAGTTGTCTCAGAGTAGCGGATAAAGACTGACTGCTATGAAGTCTCCCATACGCCGCACACAAAGAAATGAGGGACACCTATCACTCCGTAGCATATGTTCAGAAGCAACAGTGTCAAGGACATTACACTGTGTTCCAAATTATTATGCAAATAATATTTTCTCAGATTTTCCCAAATTACCTATATGAAAATTGCAATTGTAATTTTCCAGTCAAATAACTATTAGAGTACAATTGAAAGGTTTTTGTACAAACTGCCTATGATAACAGTATATTTTTTAAAAAATAAAACACTCAAACTGCACTCAAAATGCATGTTCCAAATTATTATGCACAGCAGAGTTTTCAACCTTTTCATTTTAATAAAGAACAAAAAAATGGTCATTTTTGAAATTATAAACATTAGCAGGTTATTACAAACTGAAATTAAACAGTTTTCAACTCAAAACTTTATTCTAGGTGATGTTACATTTGCACATAGGACCCCTTGTTCGAAAGGAGCTTCTGAACTCTCTCGTCCATTGAATTTGTCAGGTTTTGGATGGTTTCTGCTTCAATTGTTTTGCATGAGGACAGAATACCCTCCCAGAGCTGTTGCTTAGATGTGAACTGCCTCCCGCCATCATAGACACTCCTTTTGATGATGCTCCAGAGGTTGTCAATGGGGTTGAGGTCAGGGGAGCATGGGGGCCACACCATAACTTTGTCCCGTTTTATGCCCATAGCAGCCAGAGATGCAGATGTGTTATGTGCAGCATGAGACGGGGCATTATCATGCATGAAAATGATCTTGCTGCGGAATGCATGGTTCTTCTTCTTGAACCATGGCATGAAGTGCTGTTTGAGAAACTCAGCATACATTATGGAGTTCATCTTTACCCCTTCAGGGATCCTAAAGGGGCTGACAATCTCTCTCCCCATGAATCCAGCCCAAAACATTACTCCACCTCCTCCTTGTTGGCGCCATAGCCGTGTTTGCATGGGGTGTCCATCAACCAACCATCCTCCACTCCATTCATCTGAACCATCGAGCGTTGCATGGCACTCATCGGTGAACAAAACAGTTTTGAAGTCAGTCTTTATGTATTGTTTGGCCCACTGGAGCCATTTCTGCTTGTGTGCAGTGGATAGAGGAGGTCGACAGGATGGCTTACGCACAGCTGAAATCCTCTGAAGGACCCTGCATCTTTTTGTTCAGGGGACGTTGGAGGCACAAGCAGCTTCAAAAACTTGTCTGCTGCTATGACAAGGCTTTTTTGCCGCTGCTCTTTTAACCTGACGTAATTGCCTGTAGGAAAGAGTCCTCAATTTTCCCTTATCAGCACGCACACGTGTGTACTGTGAATCAGCTACATACTTCTTGATTGTGCGATGATCAGGATGAAGTGTCTTGGCAATGTTGATTGTAGTCATGCCTTGACCTAAACACTCCACAATTTGTTGCTTCTCAGCAGCCGACACATCCTTTTTCTTTCCCATTTTGGCAGAAAATGTAGGCTGCTTAATAATGTGGGACAGCCTTCTTAAGTAGTTTTGCCTTTCATTGGACACACCTGTCAAACTAATTAGCACAGGTGTCTGCAATTGCTTACAGTGATATAAAGAGCCCTGACACACATCACCATCAATGAGTTTAACTGAGAAACAAAAAAATTCTTACCTTATCACTCCTAAACACTTTTTGCATAATAATTTGGAACACAGTGTATATAGCAGGGCTTAGCAGTGCAGCTGTAAATCCAACAATGGGGAGATAAAAGCCCAGAAAGCTGTGTTTGGGTCTTTTCCTTTCTAACTCTGCTTCCCCTCCTAGTACCCTCTCCAGATACTTCGGAAGGCATCTGTAATCTAATTTCTCAGTGATCTGGCAGTGGATCAGTGGTATATAAGCGCAGAGAGAAGCATATTTCTTATATTTGCTTGTGATTTATGCACAGTTTATTGAAATGGAAATCACCATTTTATTGATTTACATTTAAAGGGATTGTCCAGCCTTAGGCTACAAGTCTGCAGTCACTCTATGTGACTGCAGACTTGTGAATCCTCACAGCGCACGCACTATGCACGACGAGGATTCTCCGGAGCCGACTCCATCAGCAAGCGTTTATGTGACCGAAAATATGCGAGTTGCATACTTCTGGCCACATTCTGACTAGACTGTATCTGGCCTCGCTCAATACCCTTGCGCTTAAATAGGATAGATATAGTCTAGTCTGCATGTGACCGACCGCATGTATGCAAATCACATACTTGCAGTCACGCCCCCTGCTCTCCTGGCACCAGCAGTGGAGAATCCTCAAAGCATGCAGTGTGCGTCATGTGAGGAGTCGCAAGTATGCACTTCTGCAGTTACATAGAGTGACTGCGGACTTGTTGTAGTTTAAGGCCACGCAACCCCTTTAAAGGAGAAGAGAGCAGAACATGGGAACCTTTATTACTGTTCATATTATTTCCCTCTTTGATTCAGGCTTTAGACAGCCATAGAGCTTGTATGGGCCTTAAACCTAACACATCTAGTCATTGGATTATTATTAAGGGAGATTTGTCGTATAATGGTTCAATAAATTAAACACTTGTTTCCTGATTTTAATTGACATTCATAATTTTTGGGTAACATTTATATATGGTAATTCATAATACTTATACATAGCATCAACAGGATTTCACCCAACTCTTTCTGATTGGCTGCAAGAAGATGTGAATTGTTTCTCTCTCAAGATGTTACTTAGAGACATAAATCTGATGAGAAGCACTTAACACAAATGTGTTTATGAGAATATAGAAAGATGATGATATTTGACAGTACACAGCCCCCATGTAGAATGGAAATACTTTCTTAAAGAGACCATCTAGCATGTTCGGGCAAGCAGTTACAGATACAGTTCCTATAGGAGTTGTCACCCAGACTCCATCTACCTTGAGGTGATGAACCTTGATGGTGGGATTTGTACAGTCGGAGCTGGTGAAAAAGGCTAATCTGAATTATTCGATTAAAAAGGGAGAATTAAATTAAGATAACATTTGCATAATAAAATAATACTTTCCTATATTTTTATTAGAAATGAGTGAAAATCATTACAAAAGTAGCAGTGATGATCGGATTTAAAGAAAATTCAGATTCCGGTATCTTCACTCTGAGCCGGGTCATCCCGGCCTCTGAAGTAATTCTCCACGTTGCGAAGTCATAATGTCAAGATATGCACTGTACAAAGTGCAGACTAGTGACGCATGTCTTGATGTTGTGATCTTTCACTATGTGTGCCATGACCTCAGCCGTCTACCCAGTGCCAAAGTGGTGATGCCAAAGAGAACATTGAGCACCAGACGAAAGAAGATGACCGGATGATGTACTGTGGTGGTGGCAGGATAGGTGAACGATAAGGTGAATATCATTTTTTTTCCACTCTTTTCCTGGCTTTACATAATTCAGCAATATTGTGCAGAATTTTCACAAAGGGAATAGCAAATATATTCTGATTCCAGAGAATTCAAATTTTTTTGTAAAATCAAGGAAAATTCAATTTGCCTAGGACTAATTCTCTCCTCTTTAAAATGAAATAAATCTGATACGTATAATCTCAGAAAAAGTAAATATGAAAAGAAAAAGCAATAAATATAAGCATCATCGTAACTATACAAGCAAATGTAAACATATTAATGTATATTAACACAACACCAACAGCATAGACAATTTTCACTCAGTTACCCTAGTTGAAAAAAAAACGCAGCAAAAACATCTGTCGACTCACTAGTTTAGCCTTGCAACAGCTGTGTGTTATGTTCTTATGACAGATGTGATATCTATTTATACAATTATAGCAGGAAAACACTGGCCAAATAGATTATAGCTCCGCTTGTGTTATATATTATAGGGTGATTATTGTGAGGTCCCATGTTTTCTGAAGCATGTTGATTTTCAAAACCCCTGATTTGGTCAATTATATGGTAATCTCTCTTTACTCATATTAAACCAGGCTAATAGGTTTCAATTTTCTTACTCTGACTGGACACGGACATATATCCATCAAAGCTAGAGATGAACGGATCTGACAAAATTCAAATGAGTCAATTTGCACAGATTCTGCCAGAAAATTTGAATTGCAACAAAGTTATTCTTAGGGAAATGAATGTCCCTTATTACGTTCTGGGGTCTCTGCAGACTCCAGAAAACAATAAATGTAAGATATAGAATTAACCCTTTAAGGACTGAGCCACTTTGTAGGTTAATGAGTGGGCCAATTTTTACAATTCTGACCACTGTCACTTTATGAGGTAATTACTCTGGAACGCTTCAATGGATCCCCCTGATTCTGAGATTGTTTTTTCGTGACACATTGTACTTCATGATAGTGGTAAAATTTATTTGATATGACTTGCGTTTATTTGTAAAATAAACAGAAATTTGGCAAATTTTTTTAAAATTTTGCAATCTTCAAACTTTAAATTATTATGCCCTGGAATCAGAGAGATAAGTCACACAAAATACTTAATAAATAACATTTCCCACATGTCTACTTTACATCAGCACAATCTTGGAACCGTTTAGTTGAACCATCATTTATTTTTCAACAGGACAATGACCCCAAACACACCTCCAGGCTGTGTAAGGGCTATTTGACCAAGAAGGAGAGTGATGGGGTGCTACGCCAGATGACCTGGTCTCCACAGTCACCAGACCTGTACCCAATCGAGATGGTTTGGGGTGAGCTGGACCGCAGAGTGAAGGCAAAAGGGCCAACAAGTACTAAGCATCTCTGGGAACTCCTTCAAGATTGTTGGAAGACCATTTCCGGTGACTACCTCTTGAAGCTCATCAAGAGAATGCCAAGAGTGTGCAAAGCAGTCATTAAAGCAAAAGGTGGCTACTTTGAAGAACCTAGAATATAAGACATATTTTCAGTTGTTTCACACTTTTTTGTTAAGTATATAATTCCACATGTGTTAATTCATAGTTTTGATGCCTTCAGTGTGAATGTACAATTTTCATAGTCATGAAAATACAGAAAAATCATTAAATGAGAAAGTATGTCCAAACTTTTGGTCTGTACTGTATATTGGGCTAAATTTGACATATCAGTGGTGATTTCAATGTTAATTCTTTCCATGTTGTATCTTTTGTGTTGATCTGTATTTGCTGTCCATCTGTGTTGAGTTAGGATATGCTGCTCCGTGGCTAATCAAAATTAGCTAAAAAGGGAATCTGTTACCATTTTTTTGCTATCCTATCTGAGAGCAGAAGGCTGTAAGGACAGAGACCCTGGTTTAAGTGATGTCACTTATTGGGCAACTTGTTGTAGTTTTGATAAAATCACTGTTTATCTGCTGCAGATCTACCAGTTCTCTAAATGTTGAGCTCTGTATAACCCCGCCCAACCAATGATTGGCAGCTTTATATGTACAATGTGCATAGGCAGAAATCTGCCAATTAGTGGTGGAGGTGGGGTTTTACAGAACTCATGAATATGGAGAACTCAGCGCAAGGTCACGGCGCACATCGCAACGTCATGATGATTGCTTACAAAGAAACACTCTGGGGATTTAACACTTGGCCCATATACTAAGAAAATTCCCTGAGAATTGGACAGAAAAAGGGGAGACTGCAGAGTGGAGGGGCCGTAGAAGTGAGCGGTATGAGTATAGGTATTTTGTTTAACCCCATAACGCTCAATGACGGACACTGCACGGCATGAGCTGGTGTAAGTTCCCGCTCCTTCCTGTGCAGTGTCCGTCATGTTTGAACTGGCACATCGTGTAAACACGCTGTGCCAGTTCAGTGCCGACAGCAGTCTGTGACAGCTGAGCGGCACGAGAAGGAGTGCAGGGAACCATGCCGTCTGTCCCTGCACCCAGATCACTGCGATCGGTCAGTCAATCTGACTGACTGATCACAGCATGATGGAGCAGGAGACGCTGAAATTTCAGCGTCTGCTGCTCTATCAGTGCCGGAGCTCAGCGCTGCCTGTGGCTGAGCTGCAGCACTAAACAGCCAGGAGCGGTGTCAGCGCCGCCCCTGGCTGTTAACCCCATGAATGCTGCGATCGAGTGTGTATATATACACACAGCGCAATCCATAATTCAGTTGACATTGCATAGGACATTCCTATTTTATTCTGCTTGTGACACTTTCTAGCTGAATGCACATGACATGCCCAGTAACTCACAATTTATGATAAAAATGCAAACATGTATTTTAAAATGAAAAAAAACTATGCTCATACATATTTATAGACTGGTCTAGTTGCTTCTAGTTAATTTCTTATTATTTTCAATGGTAATGAATGACAAGGCCATGACCAGCTGCCAGGCTGCAGCTAAAAAAACATTAATATGAGACACCAGTGTTCAGCCTAGAAAAGAAGAAATGTTGAAGCTAAACTTTGAAAATGTGACTTACTAAACAAGTTAGCCTATCTTTATCAGGAATCACGTAGACCAACCTAGTGATGAGCAAATCTTCAAAAATTTGAATTTGGAGACTCACTCAAATTTGTCCAGTAAATTAGATTTGCATTGATTATTATTTGATGAGACTCAAATGTGCTCTTTCCAGACGCCAGAACAAAATAAGTATAGATAAAAAATTAAAAGACTATAATCACCTGGCAATCATTTGTCCCTCTGCGAATCCCCCGCTCCAGTTTATCTTCTTTGATCTGGTCTTCACTGGGCTATTTTCGGTGTGTTCTGGTACCTGACCATCTTTGGCATCTTCTGGCACCTGCCATCGTCTGTGTCCCTTGGGCTGAATCGGCGACGCAATATCATAATGTGAATCACCAGCGTTATGATATCGCGGGCACTGAATTCAGGAGATGCATGACATGATGTCTTCTGAGGCTTCACGTGACATCATTATGTTGTGGAGCCAAGTCATCAGAAAAGTCCCAGAAGAAAGCAGGTGCCAAAAGATGACAAAAATGGCCAGATATCAGAAGATGCCAAATATAGGCTAGTAAAGACCAGACAGAAGAAGATGACCAGACAGGGGTGAGAGTGCTTGGCAAGACAAGAGGGGGCTGCGTGAATTTTTTTAACCCCTTCCTGACTTTTTAGAATCCAACAAAATGGAGGTCATCTAGTTGCAATTTTGAGTAAAGATGGGGGTGGATAGGAGGTCACCACACATCCATAGATCAAATGCACTGAATGATTCCCTGGAGAATCCAGCTTACAGAGCACAGCCAAGAAGAAACAAAGAGCAGGAGGAATATACGACACATCCATCCGGAGGGATTTTAAAACCTGACATGTTTCTGGCGCATAGGAATGACCTTAATTATTGGATGCATACAAATGAATCATGGGGAAACTTATTTAAACATGTAATGGCAAATCACCATACCTGGTACAGAGAACCAATAGAGCAACAGGATGAATATCAAGACGGGAATCAAAAGTATCTGAAATGTGTACATGTAAGTCAATATAATTATACACAAAAATATGCATTCCGAGATAGAATACCAAAAAAATAACTAAATGAATAAATCATTAAATGAAAAATAAATCATTCCTGAAGTTCATGCCACGGGGAAATTTAGTATTTAAAAAGAGAATCCAATATGTCTGTCATAATTCAAGATAAGGACAAGTGGGGGTCTGTGTGAGGTTTTTTTTAACCTTTTCTGGCTTTTTATAATCTAACAAAATGGAGGTCATCTAGCTGCAATTTTGCTCAATTCTCCTAAAGCAAATTGGCAAAATTTTAATTTGCGCCAATCTGCATTTTGTAAAATTCAAGTAAATATGAGTTGCCTCTAATTGACTCATTCATTTCTATACCAATGTAAATGAATAGTGAAAAAATGCCCCTTTTTCCACTTACTAAACTAAAAAAAACTTAAATGTGTTGTAAAATTCCATCAAACCAAGTGTTAAAAAGGGGTTTCCAAAATGGTAACACTAATGGTTTTTCCTTAGGCTAGGCCAACAATGTTCATTCAGTGGGATCCATCCTCTGGGACCTTTATCTGCAGAGTAGCACAAATAAGGGGTTTTCATCATGTGTAGGCAGAGGAACTTTCCTAGACAAACAGCTATGCTTATGTAATAAAAAAAAGCCTCTCAACTGTGCTGATTGGTGGTGGTCCCTACTGATTAAACTTTGTTGACCTATCCTAAGGAAAAGCCATCAATGTTATATCCTCAAGAATCCACCTGAGCCTTATCAAACTACAGTAAATTGAAAAACAAAAAAGGTAAAAGAGGTCAACACAGTGGGAAAATGTATCAATATGGTATGTTATCAAATAGTATGTATCAAAATCCAAAATGGATCAAATTGCATTAAACTGAAAATTTGCATGTGATGTGAATTTAATATTGTTAAACTTCCAACCAGAGTGTACATACGATTAGAGCAACCTATGCAGCCACACAGGAGCCCAAGAGGTAAGGGGCCACTATCACTTGCAAAGGAGGTGGAATTGTGCATTTTGATGAGCTGTTGAACAGTATAGGGCCAATATATTTATTTTGATCAGGGACCCTATTCTGTGCGTGTTCAATCTTGGGACACATGGGCCACTGAAAAACACAAAAATGTTAACAACCCCATAGATTGTAATGGGTATGTGTTTCAGCCCTGAAAACCACAGATAAACCACGTAAATGAAAAACTGTGGTGGAGGCCTAAACATGACAGTTTTTGCTACAAATTTTTCTTTGATTTTTTTTTCGATTATTGAGATGCGGTATAATATAATATCACATATAATACATGGCAACAATATACATATAAAACAGGTAATTCATTTCTCTCACATCAAGTAATCCATTATCTGGTGCAATTTATGTCTCATAATTGAAAGCACATCTCACATATTGTGATTTGTTCATAAAGAATTTAAATGCAAAACTGAAGCAGGAAAGAAAAATCAGACTTTCTTATTTGTACTATGGGTCCTCGAAATAGAAACACAACCAAATAGTGATTTGGACAAAGAGTAGACCATTAAAGACAAAACAGCATCACAGTGTCATATTGTTAGAATCAAATTGTAGAAAAAGGAAGACAAGTGCACATAGGATAATGACTAGTGTTGAACGAGCACTAAAATGCTTGGGTGCTCAAAGCTCGGGCCGAGCTCGCCGTGATACTCGGGTGCTCGACCCGAGCAACGAGCCCAATGTTAGTCTATGGGAGACCTGAGCATTTTTGCGGCGACACCCCCGGCAGTCTTTTAAAAGCCTAACAAGTGCCCAAAACGATAGTTACAGTGCTCAAATGACATGGGGACAGCATTGGGATCGCCCCAGGAAGCATTTCTGATCCCCAGGTCAATGCTGTCAACAACGTGGTCAGAGGTATTAAGCCACTTTCAAGGGCTCACAATAAAACGTCCAAAAACGAAACTGAAACTGCTTTCCTGTGAAATAAGTTAAGGAAGTTCCTTTCCAGGGTAAAGACTTGTGTATAAGGTAAAATAAATAACCCAAAAAAAATACTCCTCCACACCTTGGGCTATGTTCACAAGTAGCATTTTTTATGCGGTTTTGCACTTTTGTATTACTTTCAACCATGACAAATGCATTCACCGGGAAATGTCATTTTAATATTTTACAACCTTATCTGGCCATGTGTTGTGTGACACATGCATACAGTGCTGAAAAGACATGGGAACAGCATGGGGAAGACCCCTGGAAGCATCTCTGACACCCAGGTCACTGCCTAAAAGTGTGCCAATCAGAAGTGATCCTTGCCGCATCAGAAGATGCAGACTTGCAACTATCCCCGTGCCAGTCCTTGTCCCAGGGCAGGGTTCAATTGTACCTCCCCCATTCCTTGCAATGCAAGCGCAAATATGCAGCCAACCACCCACCCACCCGCAGGCTGCAATACTATACTGCTAGCTTGCACTTGAAATGGGGCCATTTAGTTTGGAGGAGGCCGAAGCTGGCCACTACCTCATGGCTGCGTCGGCGGCGAGGTCTCCATACTCAGTCTCCAGCCGCCACTATTTGTCCCGGGAACCTTCCCCACACTTTTCTTAGCCTGGCCTGCTTTAGGGCAGCATTGGATGAGCCCACCAGACAAGCAGAGACTCCTCCGGTGGGCCCTGGCTTCTCCATCAGAGGAGTTGAGAGTGCCAAGGTGAGGAGCATGATGATGATGATAGAAGTTAGCATCTTCTTTGTTTTCTTGGAATGCAAGCGTAAGTGTGCAGCCTGCCACCCACTTACCCCCAGGCTGCAATACCATACTGCTAGCTTGCACTTGAAATGGGGTCTTTTAGTTTGGAGGAGGCCGAAACTGGCCACTACTAGAGATGAGCGTTGTTCTACTCGAACTGTTCGCCAATCTCAAATTCGAGCTGTTTTGGGCGGTGTTCGAGCCGTTCGGCGAACACGAACAATTTGATAAAAATTCGGCTGTTCGAGGTTATGTTCGATAACTGTTCGTGCACCAAAATCATAACTGGATTTTTTCTCAGTAATGATGAAAATTAATGTTAATACGCAGTTTGAGTGTACAGCGGGGTGGGGGGACGGGCAGGGGATGGATCTCTGCAGGAACAATGAAGATCTCCATTTTATTTTCTCTTTCCCGCATTTGCAGTGGGGAGGTGCAATCTGTCAGCCTATCAGCAGCGCACACACGGAGCGAAGTGCTTTTTTCACAAAAGCAAGGGCATGTGTCATTGGCAGTGTATGTCACATGTCCTTGCCCTATAAGACCAAGCCATTTTCCCCATCGCCACCATTTTCTCACTGCTGCAGCTGCGTGTTAGACGGCACCGCTGTTGCTGTGTGCGCTATACCTTGTTAATTTCAAGCCAATTTTCGCACAAATATACAGATAGCTTGGGAGTAGGGAATAGTTGTGATTGCAGTCCTTTTAAGGACTAGGTTACAGCATTTCCTACGACTTTTATCAGGGAGGTCTGTGCTCTTAAATAGATAGGTGGTGGGAGTAAAGACTAATTGTAATTGGAGTCCTTTTCAGGACTAGGTTACATCAGTTCCTATCAGTTTTTGCCAGGCAGGTCTGTGCCAGTGCTGTGCAAGTTTTTTTCACAGCATTTGGCTGAATCTAGCAAAGCTAATCCTTTTTGGCCTATTGCAGAGTGTGTTAGTCATTGGAGTAGCCTATCTGTGCTGCAAGATATACCACCTGTGTATAGAATACCAATTTTTTTACTGCACCTAGTGAAGTAAAATCTTTTGGGCATAGCATCATTCTATTAGTCCACCTATACTGACCTCCATCAGGTTGCAAATTAAAACTAATTTTTATCTGCATCTACAGTACCTCTGAAAAAATATTTGGGCTTCTAGCTGTGTGTGGGACTTGTTGTATTAGTCCATCTATACTGACCTCCATCAGGTTGCAAACTGAATATATTTTTTTCTGCATCTACCTCTGAAAAAATATTTGGGCTTCTAGCTGTGTGTGGGTCTTGTTCTATTAATCCATCTATACTGACCTCCATCAGGTTGCAAACTGAATATAATTTTTTTCTGCATCTAGCTCTGAAAAAATATTTGGCCTTCTAGCAGTGTGTCGGACTTTCTCTATTAGTCCATCTATACTGACCTCCATCAGGTTGCAAATTAAAAATAATTTGTATCTGCATCTACAGTACCTCTGAAAAAATATTTGGGCTTCTAGCTGTGTGTGGGACTTGTTGTATTAGTCCATCTATACTGACCTCCATCAGGTTGCAAACTGAATATATTTTTTTCTGCATCTACCTCTGAAAAAATATTTGGGCTTCTAGCTGTGTGTGGGTCTTGTTCTATTAATCCATCTATACTGACCTCCATCAGGTTGCAAACTGAATATAATTTTTTTCTGCATCTAGCTGTGAAAAAATATTTGGCCTTCTAGCAGTGTGTCGGACTTTCTCTATTAGTCCATCTATACTGACCTCCATCAGGTTGCAAATTAAAAATAATTTGTATCTGCATCTGCAGTACCTCTGAAAAAATATTTGGGCTTCTAGCTGTGTGTGGGACTTGTTGTATTAGTCCATCTATACTGACCTCCATCAGGTTGCAAACTGAATATATTTTTTTCTGCATCTACCTCTGAAAAAATATTTGGGCTTCTAGCTGTGTGTGGGACTTGTTGTATTAGTCCATCTATACTGACCTCCATCAGGTTGCAAATTAAAAATAATTTGTATCTGCATCTACAGTACCTCTGAAAAAATATTTGGGCTTCTAGCTGTGTGTGGGACTTGTTGTATTAGTCCATCTATACTGACCTCCATCAGGTTGCAAATTAAAAATAATTTTTATCTGCATCTACAGTACCTCTGAAAAAATATTTTTTCTTCTAGCTGTGTGAGGGACTTGTTGTATTATTCCATCTATACTGACCTCCATCAGGTTGCAAACTGAATATATTTTTTTCTGCATCTACCTCTGAAAAAATATTGGGCTTCTAGCTGTGTGTGGGTCTTGTTCTATTAATCCATCTATACTGACCTCCATCAGGTTGCAAACTGAATATAATTTTTTTCTGCATCTAGCTCTGAAAAAATATTTGGCCTTCTAGCAGTGTGTCGGACTTTCTCTATTAGTCCATCTTTACTGACCTCCATCAGGTTGCAAATTAAAAATAATTTTTATCTGCATCTACAGTACCTCTGAAAAAATATTTGGGCTTCTAGCTGTGTGTGGGACTTGTTGTATTAGTCCATCTATACTGACCTCCATCAGGTTGCAAATTAAAAATAATTTGTATCTGCATCTACAGTACCTCTGAAAAAATATTTGGGCTTCTAGCTGTTTGTGGGACTTGTTGTATTAGTCCATCTATACTGACCTCCATCAGGTTGCAAATTAAAAATAATTTTTATCTGCATCTACAGTACCTCTGAAAAAATATTTGGCCTTCTAGCAGTGTGTCGGACTTTCTCTATTAGTCCATCTATACTGACCTCCATCAGGTTGCAAATTAAAACTAATTTTTATCTGCATCTACAGTACCTCTGAAAAAATATTTGGGCTTCTAGCTGTGTGTGGGACTTGTTGTCTTAGTCCATCTATACTGACCTCCATCAGGTTGCAAATTAAAAATAATTTGTATCTGCATCTACAGTACCTCTGAAAAAATATTTGGGCTTCTAGCTGTGTGTGGGTCTTGTTCTATTAATCCATCTATACTGACATCCATCAGGTTGCAAACTGAATATAATTTTTTTCTGCATCTAGCTCTGAAAAAATATTGGGCCTTCTAGCAGTGTGTTGGACTTTCTCTATTAGTCCATCTATACTGACCTCCATCAGGTTGCAAATTAAAAATAATTTGTATCTGCATCTACAGTACCTCTGAAAAAATATTTGGGCTTCTAGCTGTGTGTGGGACTTGTTGTATTAGTCCATCTATACTGACCTCCATCAGGTTGCAAATTAAAAATAATTTTTATCTGCATCTACAGTACCTCTGAAAAAATATTTGGGCTTCTAGCTGTGTGTGGGACTTGTTGTATTAGTCCATCTATACTGACCTCCATCAGGTTGCAAATTAAAAATAATTTTTATCTGCATCTACAGTACCTCTGAAAAAATATTTGGGCTTCTAGCTGTGTGTGGGACTTGTTGTATTAGTCCATCTATACTGACCTCCATCAGGTTGCAAATTAAAAATAATTTTTATCTGCATCTACAGTACCTCTGAAAAAATATTTGGGCTTCTAGCTGTGTGTGGGACTTGTTGTATTAGTCCATCTATACTGACCTCCATCAGGTTGAAAATTAAAAATAATTTGTATCTGCATCTACAGTACCTCTGAAAAAATATTTGGGCTTCTAGCTGTGTGTGGGACTTGTTGTATTAGTCCATCTATACTAACCTCCATCAGGTTGCAAACTGAATATATTTTTTTCTGCATCTACCTCTGAAAAAATATTGGGCTTCTAGCTGTGTGTGGGTCTTGTTCTATTAATCCATCTATACTGACCTACATCAGGTTGCAAACTGAATATAATTTTTTTCTGCATCTAGCTCTGAAAAAATATTTGGCCTTCTAGCAGTGTGTCGGACTTTCTCTATTAGTCCATCTATACTGACCTCCATCAGGTTGCAAACTGAATATATTTTTTTCTGCATCTAACCCAGCCAATAGTTTTGGCCTAATACCACAGTTTGGCCACTCAGATCTGCTCGGTTACCATCCATTGTTTTTTTGTGCAAACAACTCCAGAGTTGTGAATTAGTTAACCACCAAAATGAGTGGAAAAAGGCCTGCTGCTGGTGGAAAGGGGAATAGGCGTGTTGGGAAGGGGAAAAAAGGTTGTGTCCGTGGGGTAGGTGTTAAAGCAACAGTAACATCTGCAGAAGAAAGACCATCTTCCAGCCAAACTAAAATGTCTACTTCTTTTAGCGGACAATGTGATAAGATCCCTTTCTTACGGCCACGCCAATCGCTACAAATTCCAGATGAGGCACAAAAACAGCAGGTGCTTCAACGGATATCAAGTGCTCCTTTAAGTGCGCTCTCCTCCACATCAACTTCAACATCACAAATACTCCAGTCCTCAAAGGTGTCACCCAAATCGCACTTGCTTCCTCACAGCTCCCAAATCTCCAGCTGCCCGTCTGAGTATGAGGTAGAACAGATGGTTGAGTCTGCAGAGCTGTTTACTCATACTATAGCCTGGGAATCAGAGGTCGACTCCAGTGCTTCTGTGAATCCAGACGAGGAAATGATCTGCACTGATACCCAGAATCTTTATGAGTCGGATCCAGGACCAGACGCAGAAGGTTCTGACCATAATGTAGACCCTCATTCCCAAACTGTAACTCCTGTTGGTGGAGACAATGAGGAAGACGATGATAAGACTCAAATACCTGATTGGAGCGACAACTTTAGTTGTTTGTCAGGGCAGGAACAGGTTGGCTCTGAGGACGACGGGTGTGATAACACACAGGGTGATGATGATGAGGTTGGAGATCCCACTTACTGTCAACCCACAGTCAGCCAAGAGATGAGGTCAGCAGAGGAGGTGGAGGAAGATGCTAGTGACGACGAGGTCAGGTTGCGCCTTCCTGGACAGAGACGTAGTACTGGAAGCACGTCAACAACTGCATCCTCAAACACAACTCTGCCTCTCACCACAAGTCGTGGTGGCTCTTCAGGTCGCATGGGTGCTAAGCCTTGCATAGCCTGGGCATTTTTTCAGATCGATAAAGATGACCCAACTCATGTTATCTGTAACATTTGTCAGCAAAAGCTAAGTAGAGGCCAAAAAATACATAGTTTGAGTACTTCATGCATGAACCGGCACATGGACATGAAGCATAAGTTGCAGTGGGAAGCTCAGTGTGCTACAATGCGGCCTAGCCGGCCGGGCCAACCACCGTCTGCCATATCTTGTGCATCCGCGGCCTCTTCATCCTCTGTGACTGGGGGGACAGCAGTCACACCTGTTTTGGGGCGCAGACCTGCCACCTCTTTACCCGCAACAGCCAGCGTGATTGGCAGGTCATCATTTTCTTTGGAGGTGGTAACAGCAGCTGGTGTTGAGCGCTGTCCGACATCGATAGCACCACCTTTGGATCAAGGCAACCTAACATGTCCGCCTGCATCTTCCTCACAGACCGGCAGTTTGCCGGGGACACCCTTATCAACCCCGTCTAAGCACAATAGCCAGCCCTCGGTCCCTCAGATGTGGACAAGTAAAAGACCATTTCCTCCTAGCCATGAGAAAGCTAAGAGGTTGAATTTCACCATCTGCAAGCTCTTGGCTACAGAAATGCTGCCTTTCCGCCTGGTGGACACAGAGGATTTTCGAGACCTTATGTCCGTCGCAGTGCCCCAGTACCAGATGCCCAGTCGGCACTACTTCTCAAAGAAAGGTGTGCCTGCGCTCCACCAGCATGTCGCACATAACATCACCGCTTCTTTGAGAAACTCTGTGTGTGACAGGGTGCATTTCACCACAGACACTTGGACGAGTAGGCATGGACAGGGGCGTTACATGTCGCTGACTGGGCACTGGGTAACTATGGTGACAGCAGGACAAGGGGCTGCTGTCCAAGTCTTGCCGTCCCCACGAGTTGTGCGTCAATCCTCTTTATGTCAAAGTTCCTCCACTGCTTCTGCCTCCTCAACCTCCTCTCGGTCTTCCACCTGCACCCAAAGCCTGTCTGGTCATGCCACAAGCTTTCTAACTGCGCAGAAGGGATCCTGCACACCTCCTTACTATGCTGGAAGTAGGGCTCAACGTCATCAGGTGGTTTTTACATTGAAATGTCTGGGAAATGTGAGTCACACAGCTGAGGAGTTGTGGTCAGCTCTGGAGAACCAATTTCATGAATGGTTGTCTCCACTGGACCTGAAACCAGGGAAGGCCGTGTGCGACAATGCTGCAAACCTGGGTGCGGCCCTTCGCCGGGGCAATGTCACACACGTGCCTTGTATGGCTCACGTGTTGAACCTGGTTGTCCAGCAATTTTTAGCCCACTATCCCAGACTAGATGGCCTTCTGCAGAGGGCACGGTCGCTGTGTGCTCACTTCCGCCGTTCGCATCCCGCAGCTCAGTGACTTACATCTCTACAGAAGTCGTTGGGCCTGCCACTTCACCGGCTAAAATGCGATGTGCCTACCCGGTGGAATTCAACTCTGCACATGTTGCAGCGACTGTGGCAGCACCGACAAGCCCTGGTGCAATACGTTCTGACGTATAGCCTGGGCCAACGAGATTCAGAGGTGGGGCAAATCACGCTGGAGGAGTGGTCTCAGATCAGGGACCTATGCACCCTTCTGCACAGTTTTGAAATGTCGACGAAGATGTTTAGTGCTGACGATGCCATTATCAGCATGACTATTCCGGTGATTTACATGCTGGAGCACATGTTAAACAGAATTCGGAGTCAGGTGGTGGCACAAGAGGAGGTGGAGGAAGTAGAGGAGGAGGAGTTGTATGCGGAAGGGCTAACATCTGCAAGGTCCAGACGGTCGGCAGCACCAAGGCGGCAGGCATGTGAGGGTGGGGGAGATGGTTTTACCAGGGCGCATGGTAGCAGCCAAACTAGTGAGGAAGGTGCAGGAGCCCAGGAAGAAGTGGAGGACGAACTGATGGAAGACTCATCAGATGAGGGAGACCTTGATCACATTTCTGTTGTGCGAGGTTGGGGGGAGAGGACAGAGGAAGGAAGCATGATTGTTACCTCGCCACCAACACAACAGGGACTTGGTGCTCCTGGATGCGCAACACACATGAGTGCCTTCTTGCTGCACTACCTGCAACATGACCCTCGAATTGTGAGAATTAGAAATAATCCTGACTACTGGGTTGCCACACTGTTAGATCCCCGGTACAAAAGTAAATTTGCAGAAATTATTCCTGCCATAGAAAGGGATGCACGCATGCAGGAGTATCAGCAGAGACTGTTGCAGAATCTTACATGTGCTTTTCCACAAAATACCAGTGGTGCACGTAGTGAATCTCACAGTTCCAACTTGCCAACCGTGGGACCGTCAAGTGTTCAGCACTCAAACCGTAACAGAACCACAGTATCTGGTGGTAACATCAATTTTGCGGAATCATTTCACCACTTTTTTAGCCCATCCTTTGCAAGGCCACAGGAGACAAGAAGTCTGACACATAGTCAACGCCTAGAGACGATGGTACAGGAGTATCTCCAAGTAAACATTGAAGCCACGACTGTGTCACTGGACCCTTGCTCTTTTTGGGCTTCCAATCTGGATAAATGGCCGGAGCTAGCCACTTACGCCTTGGAGATCTTGTCATGCCCCGCAGCCAGCGTTCTGTCTGAACGTGTGTTCAGCGCTGCTGGTGGTGTGCTGACAGATAAGCGCACGCGGCTCTCCACTGATAATGTAGACAGACTCACGTTCATAAAGATGAACAAATCATGGATCCGAAACGACTTTTCTACCCCTGTGTCATCCTGGGGAGAGTAAAAGCTTGATGATTGTTTAAAATCACCCTACCAACCGTTTTAAGCTTTCAAATTACTAATCATGTTTATCTGTATCTTGACTGGAAAATAATTTGGGCTTTGTAGCAGTGTGCAGCACTGATCCTATTAGGCCATCTATAATAAGCTCCACCAGATTTAAAATTAAAAATAATTTTTAGCTGCATCTAGCCCGGAAAATAATTTTGGGGCTCCGAGATGCGCAAGACACATAAGTGCCTTCTTGCTGCACTACCTGCAGCATGACCCTCATATTGTCAGAATTCGAAGTAATCATGACTACTGGGTTGCCACACTCTTAGATCCCCCAAACTTTTCGATCAACCTTTTCATTTTAATAAAGACCAAAAAAATGGTCATTTTTGAAATTATAAGCATTAGCAGGTTGTTAGAAACTGAAATCCATCAGTTTTCAACTCAAAACTTTATTCTAGGTGATGTTACATTTTCACATAGGACCCCTTGTTCGAAAGGAGCTTCTGAACTCTCTCGTCCATTGAATTTGTCAGGTTTTGGATGGTTTCTGCTTCAATTGTTTTGCATGAGGACAGAATACCCTCCCAGAGCTGTTGCTTAGATGTGAACTGCCTCCCGCCATCATAGACACTCCTTTTAATGATGCTCCAAAGGTTCTGAATGGGGTAGAGGTCAGGGGAGCATGGGGGTCACACCATAAGTTTGTCCCCTTTTATGCCCATATCAGCCAGAGATGCAGATGTTTTTTGTGCAGCATGAGATGGTGCATTATCATGCAGAAAAATGATCTTGCTGTGAAATACACGGTTCTTCTTCTTGAACCATGGCAGGAAGTGCTGTTTGAGAAAATCCACATACATTATGGAGTTCATCTTTAGCGCCTTCAGCGATCCTAAAGGGGCCGACAATCTCTCTCCCCATGATTCCAGCCCAAAACATTACTCCACCTCCTCCTTGTTGGCGATGTAGCTGTGTTTGCGTGGGGTGTCCATCAACCAGCCATCCTCCACTCCATCCATCTGGACCATCGAGCGCTGCACGGCACTCATCCGTGAACAAAACAGTTTTGAAATCAGTCTTCATGTAATGTTTGGCCCACTGGAGCCGTTTCTGCTTGTGTGAAGTGGATAGAGGAGGTCGACAGGATGGCTTATGCACAGCTGCAAACCTCTGAAGGACCCTGCATCTTGTTGTTCGGGGGACGTTGGAGGCACAAGCAGCTTCAAAAACTTGTCTGATGCTATGACAAGGCTTTTTTGCCGCTGCTCTTTCAACCTGACGTAATTGCCTGTAGGAAAGAGTCCTCAATTTGCCCTTATCAGCACGCACACGTGTGTACTGTGAATCAGCTACATACTTCTTGATTGCCAAGACACTTCATCCTGATCATCGCACAATGTTGATTGTAGTCATGCCTTGACCTAAACACTCCACAATTTGTTGCTTTTCAGCAGCCGACACATCCTTTTTCAGAAAATGTAGGCTGCTGAATAATGTGAGAGAGCCTTCTTAAGTAGTCTTGCCTTTCATTGGACACACCTGACAAACTAATTAGCACTGGTGTCTGCAATTGCTTACAGTGATATAAAGAGCCCTGACACACATCACCATCAATGAGTTTAACTGACAAACAAACAAATTCTTCCCTTATCACTCCTAAACACTTTTTGCATAATAATTTGGAACACAGTGTACATGTGCTTTTCCACAAAACACCAGTGGTTCACGTAGTGAATCTTACAGTTCTAACTTGCCAACCGTGGTCTGTATGGAGTTGTTCAATAAAGGGCCCAAAATTGAGATAACATAGATGGGAGAGGTCTCTATGAATAGGAATTCCTAAGTATTTGATATCCTGTGAGGGCCAGGCAAAGGGAAAGTTGGACTGGATGGAATCCTATATGGATTTGGGGAGGGAGACATCGAGGGCCTCAGACTTCGCTGCATTGATTTTAAAATTTGACCATGTAACAAAGTGATCTATTTCAGCCATAACAGCATGGATGGATATATGTGATTGAGTGATATATACTAGGACATCATCAGCAAATAGAGAGCACTTGTACTTGGTGCCTCCCACCTCAATCCACCTAATATTGGGGTTATGGCGAATTGATGAGAGCAGGTGCTCCGTCACTAGGATGTATAAGAGAGGGGACAGAGAACATCCCTGCCTTGTCCCATTGGTGATTGTGAAAGGTGATGAAAATGTTCTGACGCGCCCCCTGGGCCTTGGGACACCCAGAGCCGGACCCTTTTTGGTGGATGCTGGTGGTTGTAGTCTCCGTGGCGGCAACCCGGTTCCGTGGCTCAGGGCGGTCAAACCAGTGGAGGAACTATTTATGTGGTTTTGATGTTTAAATGTCCGACTACGCCACCCGTGGATTGCGGTCAGAGTGAACCGCCGCTCCAGGGCAGACCGCTGAGGCTGGTGTTGTGGGTGCAGCAGAGCGTAGCATAACTCCCCATGGGAGGAGTATAGCCTCAGGGCAGTGTATGCGGAGGATGGGGGTGATGGTGCAGGTTAGCAGCAGTAATGACACGGAGTCAGTGATGCAGTCCAGGGCCTTTACTCACAGTTCTAATTATCCAGACCACGTCTGCAGGTAACGGCTGCCCACGTCGTACTGTGCTCACCAGGTGAGGGGCTCAGACAACTCCCAGATAACTTTGGAGCGCTTCACAGGACCCCCTTTGTGTGTCCTTTGTCTGGCCTTTCTTACCAACCCTTCTGTCCGGCTGCCTCGGGCCTCCTCTTGGTAAACTTGGCGCCAGTTTCCCTGACCCTATGTGGTGCCTTCCTAGCGGGTGTAGCGAGGGACTGCGCCACATAAAATGTCACAGCCTCCTGTTTCCAGCTGAGGGTCGTTTCCTGCCTCCACTAGTTTCGGGGACCGGTCTCCCCCTTTGGCCTGACCCCTCCACGCAGGTGGATTCTGGCGTGCGGTGGCGACTCGCCCGTCCGCACCCCTGAGATCCCTTCGTTCCTCGTTCCTGGAGCCTTCTCCGCTCCTCTTCCTTCCTTCTCCCTCTTCCAGGCCTGGGCCTCTGTTACTAGGCCCGCCTCTGGAGCAGAGCTCATGCAGAGACCCTGCTCCCTGCCACTTCTGCTCAGACTTCTCTGCACTGAACTAAGATGGTGCCCACCTTTTATACTCCCTTTTCAATGCACCCAGGAACTGCTTCCTCCCTGCTCCTGCACTACAGGGTTCCCCTTCCTCAGTGTTCCCTCCCCCCACTCCAGCCAGGGACAGGGACTGTCGTGCCCATCTCAGGGGCATATTGGTCGCCCTGCCCCACGGCAATGTGGTGTAATGCATGCAGGTGTCGGGTCCTGATCCACACTACATCCTTACCTGAGAGTGAGATATCACACCTCTGGGTGAGGTGCAATACCTCTGTAGCAACCGAGCCCTCAGGGTGCTACAGTTCCATTTATCTTCAGCCTAGGTGACGTATTGCGATACAGGGCCGTGATTTTGGCTATAAAAGGGTCCCCTAGACCCCTACCCCAAGCTTTTTAAGAGAATCATATATGGCGTGCCAGGAGACTCTATGGAATGCTTTCTCAGCATCCAACGAGAGTATCTAATTACAAATTTTTAACTGCATCTAGCCCAGGAAATACTTTGTGCCTAGTAGCAGGGTCTGCTAGTCAGCGGATTATCCCGGCTGTTAAGCAAGCTACACCACCTGTAGTTTGGACACTTCATTTTTTCAAAGGAAATGCTTCGGGACCACGGGATACTCAGTGAAGAGCATCAGGAGGCACCCCAAGGCATAGGGGCTGGGACTGGCAGTAGGATGCCTTGCGGTGGACAGCCGAGCTCGATCCTTATAAAAGCTTTTTAACTGCAGCAGCTTTAGTGGACGCTACTGGAGCTGGAATTACGCGGCTGCTGGCATGAGACTTGCCCTCCAATAGATCCTTGTAAATGGATTTAAAGTGTATTCATTCAAATTAGAGAGACAATTTAAATTAAAAAGCTTAGAGCTGCCTCCACCACAGGGGGGCTCGCTCGACCCACCAGCGGACAGGCACCAGTATTGGGAGAGGGGGGCTGGCCATCAGGGTTCACCGCGGCTCTGGCACAAACCCGGCGACACGGAGGTGGCACGGGCAGGAGCGGACTGGCCGTGTCGGCTTCTCACTTTTTGGATTTTAGAAGGGCATGACATGCCTATATCTGTGTCTCCCCCTCCTTTTACTCCTCCACCTCTTTTATTTTCACATGACTATATGTACTTGTCACTTTTCCATGTGTTAGTTATGTCTTCTGAGCAGTTTGTCAGCTTTTGGACACCTTTGAAGGTGTTTTCTATGTGTTTCTATGTGTTTTTGTTTGCCTGCCATTGGTTTTAACGGTGTTCGAAGGTGTTCGACGAACAGTTCGACGAACAGCTCGGCGAACACACGGGTGTTCGACGAACCGAACCGAACTCGAACACTACGGGGGTGGCTCAACACTAGCCACTACCTCATGGCTGCGTCGGCGGCGAGGTATCTATACTCAGTCCCCAGCCACCCAGTGGCCGGGTGTCCACGCTCGGTCCCCAGCCGCCAGGGGGCGGCCGGGTGTACATACTCGGTCCCCAGCCACCCCGCGGCCGGGTGTCCACACACGGTCCCCAGCTAACTGGGGGCGGCCGGGTGTCCATAAACGGTCCCCAGCTGCCCCTATTTCTCGAGTCACCTTCCCACACACTTTTCTTAGCCTGGCCTGCTTTTGGGCAGCATTGGACGAGCCCAACAGAGAACCAGACTCCTCCGGTGGGCCCTGGCTTCTCCATCAGGGGAGTTGAGAGTGCCAAGGTGAGGAGCATGATGATGATAGAAGTTAGCATCTGATTTGTTTTCTTGGAATGCAAGCGTAAGTGTGCAGCCTGCCACCCGCCCACCCCCAGGCTGCAATACCATACTGCTAGATTGCACTTGAAATGGGGCCTTTTAGTTTGGAGGAGGCCGAAGCTGGCCACTACCTCATGGCTGCTCCAGCAGCGAGGTATCCATACTCGGTCCCCAGCCGCCCCTATTTGTCCTGGTGCGCCTTATACATAAGATTAAGCGTGCATACCAAAACATTACCTGTGCGCTCCCCAGTGCATTTAGTGGGAAGGACAGCCTAATCCGCTGTAGTGTGTGCATGCCAAACCCCTGTTCATGGTACATGCGAAGATGCCTCCCACCCTGCACCTGTCGTTGCAGACTTGCAACTATCTCCGTTCAAGTCCTTGTCCCAGGGAAGTGTTCAATTGTACCTCTCCCATTCCTTGCAATGCAAGCGCAAGTATGCAACATGCCACCCACACACCTCCAGGCTGCAATACCATACTGCTTGCTTGCACTTGAAATTGGGCCTTTTAGGCATGTGGACGCGGAATCTGGCCACTACCTCATGGCTGCGTTGGCGGTCTGGTATCCATACTCGGTCCCCAGCCGCCCCGCGGCCGGGTGTCCACACACGCTCCCCAGCCACCTGGGGGTGGCCAGGTGTCCATGAACAGTCCCCAGCTGCCCCTATTTCTCCTGTCACCTTCCCACACACTTTTCTTAGCCTGGCCTGCTTTTGGGCAGCATTGGACGAGCCCACCAGAGAACCAGACTCCTCCGGTGGGCCCTGGCTTCTCCATCAGGGGAGTTGAGAGTGCCAAGGTGAGGAGCATGATGATGATGATAGAAGTTAGCATCTGCTTTGTTTTCTTGGAATGCAAGCACATGTATGTAGTAGCGGCTAGGCCTGAGGTGATCATCGTTTTGGCGCATATCCTACCTCCTCCGAGGATTGCTGGATGTTTTCCTGCTACTATCCCAGTTCTATGACTCCCGTTAACACAAAGCTTCAGGTGATAAATGATGGATGAGGTGGTGGCAAAGGAGAAAGAGCAGGAGGAACAGGGACCATTCACATCAATATCAGGCCAGTCAACCACATATCTCTTGTAGGATATGTTTCTGTAACAAAAGGAGCGGTTCGGCTACACAGTTATAGGGCATTCAGTGAGTGCAATGCCTACCAAAAATTTCCATGCACTCCAATGCCCCTTGGAAATGACATGGAGGTCAGAGGGCCTTAACTAAACCATTTTTTCCATTTATAGCAACTGGGTCTCCTGTACACTGTTGGCCTAAGCAGTGAATGGAAGGCTTTCCAAAAATTATGAGGAACTGCAATGCCCCTTGAAACAGACGTGGATTACAGCGTGCTAAAAACCTTCTACCCATTATTGGGGAGTGGGTCTCCCTTAGTTTTCGCCTTTGCATTGAAAAGCAAAAGCTGACTAAAATTAGGAGAAAATGCAATGCCCGTTGGAAGAATCATGGAGGTTAGAGGTAATTAAAAACAACATTTCAATGCCCCTTGGAAGAGCTGTGGAGTTCAGAGTGGTTTAAGAAGACGGTTTTAATGCCCCTTGGAAGAGACGTGGAGGTCCCAGTAGCTTAACAAGATGGTTTAAATGCCCCTTGGTAATGTGGTGGAGGTCACAGTACCTTAACAAGATGGTTTTAATGCCCCTAGGAAGAGACGTGGAGGTCCCAGTAGCTTAACAAGACGGTTTAATGCCCCTTGGAAAAGTGGTGGAGGTCACAGTAGCTTAACAAGACGGTTTTAATGCCCCTCGCAAGAGAAGTGGACGTCCCAGTAGCTTAACAAGATGGTTTTATTGCCCCTTGGAAAAGTGGTGGAGGTCACAGTAGCTTAACAAGACGGTTTTAATGCCCCTCGGAAGAGAAGTTAAGGTCCCAGAAGCTTAACAAGACGGTTTTAATGCCCCTTGGAAAAGTAGTGGAGGTCACAGTAGCTTAACAAGACATATTTAATGCCCCTTGGAAGAGATGTGGAGGTCACAGTAGCTTAACAAGACGGTTTTAATGCCCTTCGGAAGAGACGTGGAGGTCCCAGTAGCTTAACAAGACGGTTTTAATGCCACTTAGAAAAGTGGTGGAGGTCGCAGTAGCTTAACAAATCGGTTTTAATGCCCCTTGGAAAAGTGGTGGAGGTCACAGTAGCTTAACAAGACGGTTTTAATGCCCCTCAGAAGAAACGTGGAGGTCACTGTAGCTTAACAAGACGGTTTTAATGCCCCTCGGAAGAGACGTGGAGGTCCCAGTAGCTTAACAAGACGGTTTTAATGCCCCTTGGAAAAGTGGTGGAGGTCACAGTAGCTTAACAAGACGGTTTTAATGCCCCTCGCAGGAGAAGTGGAGGTCCCAGTAGCTTAGCAAGACAGTTTTAATGCCCCTTGGAAAAGTGGTGGAGGTCGCAGTAGCTTAACAAAATGGTTTTAATTCACCTTGGAAAAGTGGTGGAGGTCACAGTAGCTTAACAATACGGTTTTAATGCCCCTCGGAAGAGACGTTTAGGTCCCAGTAGCTTAACAAGATGGTTTTAATGCCCCTTGGAAAAGTGGTGGAGGTCACAGTAGCTTAACAAGACGGTTTTAATGCCCTTCGGAAGAGACGTGGACGTCCCAGTAGCTTAATGAGAAGGTTTTAATGCCCCTTGGAAAAGTGGTGGAGGTCACAGTAGCTTAACAAGACGGTTTTAATGCCCCTCGGAAGAGACGTGGATGTCCCTATAGCTTAACAAGATGGTTTTAATGCCCCTTGGAAAAGTGGAAGATTACACAGTAGCTTAACAAGACGGTTTTAATGCCCCTTGGAAAAGTGGTGGAGGTCCCAGTAGCTCAACATGACGGTTTTAATGCCCCTCAGAAGAGACGTGGAGGTCACAGTAGCTTAACAAAACGGTTTTAATGCCCCTCGCAGGAGAAGTGGAGGTCCCAGTAGCTTAGCAAGACGGTTTTAATGACCCTTGGAAAAGTGGTGGAGGTCACAGTAGCTTAACAAGACGGTTTTAATGCCCCTCGGAAGAGACGTGGAGGTCCCAGTAGCTTAACAAGGCGGTTTTAATGCCCCTTGGAAAAGTGGTGGAGGTCACAGTAGCTTAGCAAGACGGTTTTAATGCCCCTTGGGATAATGGTCGAGGTCACAGTAGCTTAACAAGATGGTTTTAATGCCCCTCGGAAGAGACGTGGAGGTCACAGTAGCTTAAAAAGACGGTTTTAATGCCCCTTGGAAGAGACGTGGAGGTCCCAGTAGCTTAACAAGTCGGTTTGAATGCCCCTTGGAAGAGACGTGGAGGTCCCAATAGCTTAACAAGACTGTTTTAATGCCCCTTACAAGAAGCATGCAGTACAGCATATTACAAACATAAGTCCCATTATTGGGAGTGGGTCTCCCATAGTCTTTGCTTATACCTTCCAAGCAAAAGCTGCCAAAAATTAGGACGGAGGAACTTGCAATGCCCCTTACAAGAGCCATGCAGTACAGCATAATACAAACATTATTCCCATAATTGGGGAGAGGGTCTCCCAAAGTCTTTGCTTTTGCCTTCCAAGCAAAAGCTGCCAAAAATTAGGACAGAGGAACTTGCAATGCCCCTTACAAGAGCCATGCAGTACAGCATAATACAAACATTATTCCCATTATTGGGGAGTTGGTCTCCCATAGTCTTTGCTTATGCCTTCCATGCAAAAGCTGCCAAAAATTAGGAGGAAATGCAATGCCCGTTCGAAGAGTCGTGGAGGTTAGAGTTAATTAAAAACAACATTTCAATGCCCCTTGGAAGAGCTGTGGAGTTTCGAGTGGTTTAACAAGACGCTTTTAATGCCCCTCGGAAGAGACGTGGAGATCCCAGTAGCTTAACAAGACGGTTTTAATGCCCCTTGGAAAAGTGGTGGAGGTCGCAGTAGCTTAACAAGACGGTTTTAATGCCCCTCGGAAGAGACGTGGAGGTCACAGTAGCTTAACAAGACGGTTTTAATGCCGCTCGAAAGAGACGTGGAGGTCCCAGTAGCTTAACAAGACGGTTTTAATGCCCCTTGGAAAAGTGGTGGAGGTCACAGTAGCTTAACAAGATGGTTTTAATGCCCCTCGCAAGAGACGTGGAGGTTCCACTAGCTTAACAAGACGGTTTTAATGCTCCTAGGAAAAGTGGTGGAGGTCGCAGTAGCTTAACTAGACGGTTTTAAAGCCCCTTACAAGAGCCATACAGTACAGCATCTTAAAAATATTATTCCCATTATTGGGAGTGGGTCTCCCACAGTCTTTGCTTATGCCTTCCAAGCAAAAGAAGACAAAAATAAGGACGGAGGAAGTTTCAATAATGGCAACACGGACCATGGTCACCCTGGTGGTATAGTGGTGGTGGAAGCTGAGGATAAGGAGAAGAACATAAAACAGCCGAAATGAGGAAGCGTATACCCATGTGTGGGTGTGAAGCGGTGCATGTGAATACACCTACCGAAATAACACAGTGGATTTGACTTTATGTTACTCTGCTGTCATTTGGTGGTGATGAGAAGTCTGGCCCAATCCAGCCCTGGTTCAATTTGATAAGGGTCAGCTTGTCAGCAATGTCAGTTGACAGGCGAGTGCGCTTATCAGTTATAATTCCCCCAGCGGCACTAAAAACATGCTCTGATAACACGCTAGTGGCAGGGCAGGCCAGGACCTCCAAGACATACAGAGCAAGTTAATTCCAAGTGTCCAGCTTGGATACCCAATAATTAAAAGGCACAGAGGAATCACGGAGGATGCTGGTACGGTCGGCAAGGTACTCCCTCACCATCTTTTGAAACTTTCCACTCCTTGTGAGAGTACCCCACGTCTCAGGGTCTGTCTGAAGGGAGGGTCTGAGAAAACTGTCCCAGAACGTTGACAGTGTTTTCCTGCCTCTGCTGGATTAGAGTTGCATCTCTCTCACCTGTACGCCTTGGTTGGGCAACGAACTGTGACCTCTGCTGCCAGCGTGTTCAGATGGGAATTTTTTTAACAGTTCTGCAGCAAGGGCTTTCTGGTACTGCACTATTTTTGTAGACCTCTCCACCTCAGGAATAAGAGAGTGAAAGTTCTCCTTGTAGCGGGGGTCTAAAAGTGTCACCAACCAGTAATGACTGTCACCCAAAATTTTAACAATGCGAGGGTCACGGTTAAGGCAGCGTAACATAAAGTCAGCCATGCGTGCCAGACTGGTAACAGGCAAGACTTCCGTGTCCTTACCATGATGACAACTGACCAAGCTCTCCTCCTCCTCCTCCCCCCTGTCCTCAGGCCACCCACGCTGAACCGACGGTATGACAGTTGTACAGGTACTACCGTCTATAGCGCATGATACAAGCTCCTGTTCTTCCGCCTCCTCCTCCTCTCCCTCATTGTCCCCCAATGCACGTTGGGATGAGATGAGGCTGGGCTGTGTGTAATCGACCGCTACGGCTTCTTCATCCATCTCATCATATTCTGGCTGCAATGCCTCCTCTTTAATTCTCTGCAGAGAGCGTTGCAAAAGACAGACAAGTGGAATGCTGACGCTAATGATGGCGTCATCACCACTCACCATCTTGCTGGACTCCTCAAAGTTTGTCAAGATGGTACATATGTCAGACATCCAGGTCCACTCCTGAGGACTTATGTGTGGAGTCTGACCTGAATATTGACGGCCTTGTTGCAGCTGGTTCTCCACAGCTGCTCTCTTCTGCTCACAAATCCTTTGCAACATGTGGAGGGTAGAGGTCCAACGTGTGGGGACATCACACACCAGTCGGCGTGACGGAAGCTGCAAACGCTGCTGCAACACAGCAAGGGTGGCGGAAGCTGTAGCCGACTTGCAAAAATGAGCTGACAGGCGGCGTACTTTGACGAGCAGATCTGGCAACTCGGGGTACGATTTAAGAAACCGCTGAACCACGAGGTTAAGCACATGAGCCAGGCATGGTACGTGTGTGATCTCGCCTCGCCTCAGAGCCGCCACCAGGTTAGAGCCATTGTCACACACGACCACACACGACCACGTAGGTTCAGCGGTTTCAGCCACAGATCTGCCTGCTCTTTCACAGCTGTCCACAATTCACAAGCAGTGTGACGTTTCTCACCAAAGCTTATGAGTTTCAGCACAGCCTGTTGCCACTTGGCGGAGGCAGTACTGCAGTGCTTCCAGCTTGTAACTGATGTGGTGATATCTGAGATGGAGGCTGAACATGAGGAGGAGGAGGAGGATGATGCGCATGAGCTGTACACTGTGGGGGCAACTCTGACTGACATAGGGCCCGCAATCCTCGGTGTGGGGAGGATGTGTTCCGTCCCAAAGTCCGACTGGGTCCCGGCTTCCACTATGTTTACCCAGTGTGCCGTCAGGGAGATGTACCGTCCCTGGCCAAAAGCACTTGTCCACGTGTCTGTTGTCAGGTGGACTCTCCCAGTAACTGCGTTGTTGAGGGCACGGCAGATGTTTTGGGACACGTGCTTGTGTAGTGTGGGTATGCCACACCGGGCAAAATAGTGTCGGCTGGGGACCGAGTACCGAGGGACGGCCATCGCCATATGGTTGCGGAAGGATTCCGTCTCCACCAGCCTAAAAGGCAGCATTTCCAACGCAAGCAGTTGTGAAATGTGCGAATTTAGGACTGTGGCCTGTGGGGCGTTAGCTGCGAATTTCCGCTTTCGTTCAAAGTTATGGGATATGGACAAATGAACGCTGTGGTGGGACGTGGACCAGAACGTTGATGCTGTTTCTTGAGAAACTGCCATAACAAGTGAAGACTGAGAGGAGGGGGCATCTTTGCATGCAGTATGGACAGGGGATTGCCTTGCACACACAACAGGGGGTTCTATTGCACGCACAACAGCGGAAGAAGCAGTGATGACACCCGCTGACACTGGTCGTGGACCCTGGGGTTCGCCCCACAAATTTGGGTGCTTTGCTGCCATGTGCCTGATCATGCTGGTGGTGGTCAGGCTGGTAGTTTTGTCACCCCTGCTGATGCTGGCATGGCTGGTGGTACAAATGGCCTTTCTGGGGTTATCAGCAGAGTCTTTAAAGAAATTCCAGACTCTGGAAGACCTACAGGTTGTACTGGCAACGTCCCTCGTGTTGGTGTTACGGGGAAATGTTGCCTGCCTTTTGTGTGCGGCCACCACACTGCATCTTCCTGCCTGTTGGGGCACTCTGCCTCCCTCATCCTGTGTGCTGCTGGCCTCGCTCTGCATGTCCTCCTGCCACATTGGGTCAGTTACTAGATCATCCACCACCTCCTCTTCTTCCACTTGTGCACCACGATCCTCCTCCTCACTTCCTGGCAGTTGTGTCTCGTCATCGTCCACCTTTGTGACAAATTGCCAGCGTCAACTTCCTGTGGCCGTGGCTGTTCAAATATTTGGGCAACGCTACATGGGATCTCCTCTTCCACCACTTCAAGCGGAGCAGGCGAGGGGCACAAATCTGGAAATGGACCAGTGAACAGCTCTTCAGAGTGTCCAAGTGTGGGATCAGTTGCTGTCTGACGACACTCGGCATGGTGGGAAGAAGGAGCATCAGGGTGAGGAGGAGTATGGGGTCGAGACTCACGGCTACTAAGATTTGACTGTGTGGAAGACAGACCGGAGGTGGTGGTGCCCAGGTAACTGGAAGTATTATCTGCTATTCAATTAATAACCTGTTCACACTGATCAGTTCACAATACTGGTGTTGTTCTGTGATTCCCTATTAATTCGGTCAAGAAGTGGGAGCGAGAAGATGTGGCTGTTGGTTGTGGCACATTTTCACCTTGGCCACGGCCCCGTCCTCTGCACGCACCATCACCAGAATGTCCAGTTCCACGTCCCTTGCCACGCGCCTTGCCCATTGTAAAGGAAGTAAAATAGCTTACACTTGCACTATCAATGGAAAAAGGGTAACAAAATGTAGATTACAACCGTGGAAGAGGAAAACCACAGTTCTCTTTCTCTGGCCTACACCCGACTCTTTTAAACAATCTGAACTATCAGGGAGAAACTATTACTGTTTTTCTTTACAGAAAAAATAACAAAAGCTGGATAATAGAGATTTTTTACCGTGGAATGGCAAAACCACAGTTATAATTTACTGGTGTATTCCAGACTTTTTTAAATATATATATTTGCGGCTGAACAGTGAGCGACACATTCAAACTGTTTTTTTTTAGATACAAATGGCCCAAAAGTGGATAATACAGAGGTTTGAACCGTGGAACTGCAAAACCACACTTCTGTTTCTCTGGCCTATACCAGACTATTTTCAACAGATATATTTGTGTCTGAAAAATCAGGGAGACACTATTAGTTTTTTTTTTTTACGGCAAAAAATGCCAAAAGCAAGATAATAGAGATTTTTTCCGTGGAACAGCAAAACCACAGTTATAATTTACTGGAGTATAACAGACTTTTTTAAATATATATATTTGTGGCTGAACAGTGAGCGACACACTCAAACTGTTTTTTTTTTAGATACAAATGGCCCAAAAGTGGATAATACAGAGGTTTGAACCGTAGAACTGCAATACCACACTTCTGTTTCTCTGGCCTACACCAGACTATTTTCAACAGATATATTTGTGTCTAAAAAATCAGGGAGACACTATTAGTTTTTTTTTTACGGCAAAAAATGCCAAAAGCAGGATAATAGAGATTTTTTACTATGGAACAGCAAAACCACAGTTAGAATTTACTGGTGTGTACCAGACTTTTTAAAATATATATATTTGCGGCTGAACAGTGAGCGACAGACTCAAACTGTTTTTTTTTTAGATACAAATGGTCCAAATGTGGATAATACAGAGATTTGAACCATGGAACTGCAAAACCACACTTCTGTTTCTCTGGCCTATACCAGACTATTTTCAACAGATATATTTCTGTCTGAAAAATCAGGGAGACACTATTAGTTTTTTTTTTACGGCAAAAAATGCCAAAAGCAGGATAATAGAGATTTTTTTACTGTGGAACAGCAAAACCACAGTTATAATTTACTGGTGTATACCAGACTTTTTTAAATATATATATTTGCGGCTGAACAGTGAGCGACACACTCAAACTGTTTTTTTTAGATACAAATGGCGCAAAAGTGGATAATACAGAGGTTTGAACCATGGAACTGCAAAACCACACTTCTGTTTCTCTGGCCTACACGAGACTATTTTCAACAGATATATTTGTGTCTGAACTGTCACAGAGACACTTTTTTTTTTTTTTTGCGGGGGTGGGGGGACACCAAAAGGTTAATAAGATGAGTATTTGTACAGTGTGAAGGAGAGAAAAAAAAGAGGATTTAGGTGAAAAAAATTGATTTTTTTCTGTCCCCCGAGACCTGGAGCTAATTCCAGCAATTTCAGCAACAGGAGCACACAGGATTGTAATGCAGCGTTTGCTGGTATAACCACTGCGTCTCCTATACAGCCTGCCTGCCTACCTGACTGATATCTGGGATGGATATTAGTCCTGAGAAGGACTGTTTGTTTGATCTGGCTGCCTTTATAGACCCTACACTAACTATTTTGCAGTATATATCTCTCCCTAAATCAGCAGCGCTGTCCCTACACTGTCTGATCCCAGCCGTCTGTGTCAAAGATGGCGGCGCCCGGTTTTAAATACTCTAGGTGACGCTGTGTGGCCAGCCAATCAATGTAATGCCCACAACCAACATGGCTGCGGCATTACAGTGACTGGCTGGCAATCCTTGCATGTTCATTGGCTCTGTAAAGAGCGCCAAACATGCAGGGCGGAGACCCTAGCTCCCGCCCGAGTAACCCCGAAATGCTCGGTGCTCGTCGAACATCCCGAGTAGCGTGATGCTCGGGCGAGTACCGAGCAGTGTCGAGCATGTTCGCTCTACACTAGTAATGACTATTGTTGAGCGAATTTGTTTGGCATTTCAAATTCTGGTTCGTGTTCGGGGTTTCGGCTTGTTTACGCCAAAAAACAGTTCCACCTATGAACATCCCTGATTTGCCACGCTGTCAGGCAGATGTATTTGTTTGGCATTTTAAATTCCGGTTCGTGTTCGGGGTTCCGGCTTGTTCGCACCAAAAAACAGCTCCACCCACGAACATCCCTGATTTGCCACGCTGTCAGGCAGATATTATATGCCTGATCTAATGTCAAATCAGGGATGTTCATGGGAGGAGATGATTTTTGGCGCAAACAAGCTGGAACCCCGAACACGAATCCGAATATAAAATGCCGAACAAATTTGTTCAACACTAGTATTGACATATTTTTCAAGTGAAATCGGAAGGTGAGGGGGTTGCTCTTCTGATTGGGTTGTATATGTCACAACTACAATAAATTCCCCTACAATATTCAGCTGCTCCTAAACAGGAACCCATAAGGAACATCAAAATCATATTGGAGAGATCAGATAAGGATCAGTGTCCCAAATGACTCTCAAACCAACTCCATATAAACAGATACGAAACAAAGGAGGATGCTGAAGTCTCAAACTGCTTCAAAGTTAAGACAATCTTTTATTAGTACAAATTTTAAAAAACATACATAACATATAAAGACGATAAAATACATTACAGACACAAAAATCGGGCTACTACAAACAGCAAATGATGCCAAAAATAATTGGAGCTAAGTTCACATAATAACAAAAAATGGGGGAATTGAGCAGTAATCTGGAATCAGCTACATGGACTAATATAAACATGTATGTCATACCAAGAATTACAATAATAATTCATGAAATACTAAAAGAAAACACAAAGGATTTCATAGTATCAAGCCTAACCGTGGTAGTAATCCCACATAGGGTAAATACCAGTGTGTTTGTTAGTAAGATTCCACCATAATGAAAAAGTAAAGTCCCAGAACATACCAGAGATAGAAGCAGGCACAAAGAGAGCAGTCAGCCCAGAGAGAAGACCCCAAAGGTCACCTACGCGCGTTTTGCTGTTAACATAAACCGCTTCATCATGGGGGATTCAAATACACAAAATGGGCATCAATATTAAAATAAATTCTTATTAACAAATTACCCAAAGGGTAAATAAGCCCTATTTAACCAATGAGTTAAAACTTGACTTTTGTTTAATTTGAATAAAATGTGGTCTATACAATTTAAAAGTACTAACGTGATCCTGTATTTTTTAATGTTAACCATGATTTCTAGGAATAGGGAACCCTATCCTATTGGCTAATTATCCTAAACTCATTGCTGAGGCTTTGTTATCCTACCTAGGCCATAACTGAAGTCCATGAATTTATATAGCACTATTGGGGCAAGCATGATTAGTTGCATATACAAGAAGCACTAAAGCTGATTAAAAGTAACTCATAGCCCCCCCAACATGTTTTACCTACACTATACTTACCCTGATACTTGTTGTATTGATCTTCATATGTATTTCAGTTTTGAGAAAGAGTTCGGTACAAAACCTGTAACATGTTAATAAAAGCTACTTGAAGTATTACCACCTGTGAAACTACTCCTTTTTTACAGCAGTGCAGTTTACCAGAATGTCTATCTCCTACTTCTCTTTAAGACATTATCAATATGAATTTATTAATCCGGTTCTCCAGGATAAACAAAAATGTGAAAAAAGATAGTATATGCCATAAAATAGCAAACCAACCCACAACACTACTTACTTGATCAATTCTAGTTCCAGTGCTCAGCTGCTCCTAGTTGGCCTCTATTTACTTTTCTGCAGGGGTCACATGCTGTCTACTCACATGAGTGCTGCAGCCAATCACTAACATCAGCTGTAATACTGAGGTGGACTGTACAAGACCAATTAGGCCAGTGATTGGCTACAGTTAATAGAGGATAGATGGCAGATGACCTCTACAGAAAAGTAAACAGAGACTTGGAGGCGTCATCAGGGCAGTGATGCAGGAAATTTATCAAGTATTTGCTGCTTTATTTTATAGTATATACTGCCTTTAGTAACTCTGTTATTTATCTGGGAAAACCCCTTTAATGCTCCACTTTGTTTGAAGCCCCAATAAAGGCTTGTATACTAGGTTATAAATACACTGCTATACCTCTTTTATAAGGCACAGGCAAAGACTCCTTTTGGATAAATCTATTGTCTCACTTTAAACCAAAGGGCTTTGGCCAAGGTTCTACATGATCTTTGTCCCTTGACACTTTAAAGATGTTTCCCGAGAATGTGATAAAATGGCACCATTATGTAATTCAACCTGCATCCGATCTATGTCTCAATCCACATCATAAGCACACATACCTTATTGAGATGGTGGAGCAGGGCTGTGATATAAGAGGAAATAAATCTTCTCGCTGACTTACTGAGTGAGGACTGAGTCTTTTGTGCTTAACCGGTTCCCGACCGCCCACTGTAGATAAACGTCGGCGCTTGCCGGGCTCTGTGCAGTGCCGACGTTTAAAAACGGTGGGTGGTCTTGCAGTGCTCAGGACCCCCAGGGTCCTGCAAGCACTGCGATTCCGGTGCAGAGCGTTAGCTCTGACAGGGTACAACATCGGGACCTGATTAGATCAGGTCCCAGTGATGTTAACCCTTTGCTGTCTTCTATATGCTGTGATCTATAGTGATCGCGGCATATAGGAGACAGCAGGAAGAGAGGGGGTCGTCTTACTTACCTCCGAAGACCTCCGTTTCGTTTGAGGACCTGGGGTTGCTATGGCAGCTGGAGGTCACATGACCACCTCCAGCTCTGCCATATATGGTGTCCTTCCTGTCTGGCTTCAGCTTGTATGTAGCTGAAGTCAGACAGGAGACTCTGACTGAAACAGTCAGTGAAGATCTCATATAATGTAATATATGTGTATTACATTACATGAGATCAGTGATCAGAAAAATAAAAATTAATGTCCCATACAGGGACTAAGTAAAAATGTAAAAAAAAGTAAAAAAAAAGTTTTTAAACTATTAAAAAAAAAAATCACAAAATAAATAAAAATAAATAAATAAAATATTAAACCAATAAATCCGTAAATTATTACAAAACCAAAAAAAGTACACATATTTAGTATCGCCGCGTCCGAAACAACCCGAGCTATAAAACTATCACACTAATTAACTCCTTCTGTGCACACCGTAATAAAAATAAATAAAAAACGGAGCAAAAAAATATGCTTTTTCATCATATCGCCAAACAAAAAGTGGAAAAAAATGTGATCAAAAAGCAGAATAGAAATAAAAATGGTACCACTGAAAACGTCATCTTGTTCCGCAAAAAAAGCCGCCATACAGCTCCATCAGCCAAAAAATAAAAAAGTTATAGCGCTCAGAATAAAGCAATGCAAAAAAAATATTTTTTTTTCTATAAAATTGTTTTATTGTGTAAAAGCGCCAAAACATAAAAAAAAATACAGTAAGTGTAGTATCGCTGTAAACGTACTGACCCAAAGAATAACGCTGCCTGATCACTTTTACCACACGCAGAACGGCATAAAAAAAAACTCAAAAAACAATTCCTGAAGTGTTTATTTTTGTTAACTTTACCTCCCAAAAAACGGAATAGAAGGCGATCAAAAAATGTCACGTGCCCAAAAATGGTTCCAATAAAAATTTCAACTCGTCCCGCAAAAAACAAGCCATCACATGACTCTATCGGCCGAAATATGGAAAAATTATAGCTCTCAAAATATGGTGATGCAAAAACTAGATTTTGCAAAAAAAGCGTATTTTAGTGTGTGACAGCTGTCAGTCATAAAAACCCGATATAAATCTGGTATCTCTGTAATCGCACCGACCCGAAGAATAAAGTAATATAATCAGTTATATCACACTAGGAACGGCATAAAAAATAAATAAAACAAATATTATTCACCTGCTACTGATTTGTTTATTATGTCTCCCAAAGATCCCAGTAAGGCTCTGCTCACATTTATCCTGTGCTCTGCGCTGAGCATTTACACCAGAGTTTCCGTGTAAATCTCTGAAATTCGTGATTCAGCCAGAACCCATGATGGAAGATTCCCTGTAATGAGGCAGATATAGGCCACTGTGGATGCCGTCTAGCCTGGGATCCCACGGTGTCATTTGTTTTAGGCGTACATAAAAGTGCGGTTGGCCACAGTTTTGTGCACTTCTGAAAAAAAGGACACCACTAAACAGAGGCCAGACGGAGTCCAGAGTAACTCTGCTGCCTCATTACAGTGAATGGATCCTGCAGGGGTTTCATCTGAATTACATCACTTGGAAAATTAGATGGAAACCCCGATGTAAGTGCTCAGCCTAGAGCGCCGGATAAATGTTACGTAAAATGTTCCCAATAAAAGCTTCAACTCAGTCCTCAAAAAAAGCTAGTCCCCACTCAGGTCCATCATCTGTTAAAAATATAAGGGACTTCCAAGTTACTGGTAGCAGAAAGGCTCTGGAAAAGCAAAATGGTCCTTGCCCCCCAAAAGAAATTCAGAAAATTTTGTGCTCCCAAATCCAAATGCCTATTCTACAATAATTTGTTCTCCAATTGTCAAATAGCGCTCCTTCCCCCTCAAATCTCACCGTATGGCTAAGTGATACGATACAGCCACATATGGGGTATTGCCACTTTTAGAAGAAATTGTGTGACACATTTCGGCACCATTTTTACCCATTGCCCTGTGTGAAAATGTAAAATCTGAGGGTAAAACATTTTTTTGTGGTAAAAATATAATTATGCTTTTTTCACTGCCCAATGGTATAAATTTAAAAATTAAAAAATGCTCACTACTTCCCTAGATGAATTCCTTGAGAGGTGTAGTTTACAAAATGGGGTCACTTGTGGGGGTTTCTGCTGTTTTGGCATGTCAGCGACTCTTCAAATGTGACATGGTGTCTGCTGCCTATCCCAGCCAACATAGCGCTTCTTTCTCTTCCGAACCCTGCCGTACACCAAAGCAGTGGTTTTCCCCCACATATGGGGTATCGGCGTACTCAGGAGAAATTGTACAACAAATTTCATTGTGCAATTTATCCTGTTACCCTTATGATAATGCAAAATTAGGGAATGAAAAACATTTTTTATGGGAAAAATGTGAAAATTTTATTTTTACGGCTCAATATTATAAACTTCTGTGAAGCAGCTGGGGGTGCAAGGTGCTCACCACACATCTAGATAAGTTCCCTAAGGGGTATAGTTTCCAAAATGGTGGCACTTGTGGGGGGTTTCCACTGTTTAGGCACATTAGGGGCTCCCCAAATGTGACATGGCGTCCGCTAATTATTCAAACAAATTTTACATTCAAAAAGTCAAATGGCGCTCCTTCCCTTTCAAACCCTGCCATGTGCCCAAACAGTAATTTGCCTCCACATATGGGGTATCGGCGTGTTCAGGAGAAATTGCACAACAAATTTCATGGTGCAATTTATCCTGTTACCCTTATGATAATACAAAATTAGGGAATGAAAAACATTTTTTGAGGGAAAAATGTGAAAATTTTATTTTTACGGCTCAATATTATAAACTTCTGTGAAGCAGCTGGGGGTGCAAGGTGCTCACCACACATCTAGATAAGTTCCCTAAGGGGTCTAGTTTCCAAAATGGTGGCACTTTTGGGGGGTTTCCACTGTTTAGGCACATTAGGGGCTCCCCAAATGTGACATGGCGTCCGCTAATTATTCAAACAAATTTTACATTCAAAAAGTCAAATGGCGCTCCTTCCCTTTCAAACCCTGCCATGTGCCCAAACAGTAATTTGCCTCCACATATGGAGTATCAGCGTGTTCAGGAGAAATTGCATAACAAATTTCATGGTGCAATTTATCCTATTACCCTTATGATAATGCAAAATTAAGGGATGAAAAACGGTTTTGTGGGAAAAATGTGAAAATTTTATTTTTACAGCTCAATATTATAAACTTCTGTGAAGCACCTTGGGGTTCAAGGTGCTCACCACACATCTAGATAAGTTCCCTAAGGGGTCTAGTTTCCAAAATGGTGTCACTTGTGGGGAGTTTCCACTGTTAAGGCACATCAGGAGCTCTCCAAATGCAACATGGCGTCCGCTAATTATTCAGACAAATTTTACATTCAAAAAGTCTAATGGCGCTCCTTCCCTTCCGAACCCTGCCGTGCGCCCAAACAGTGGTTTTCCCTCACATATGGGGTATCAGCACGCTCAAGAGAAATTGCACAAATAAATTTGGGGTCCATTTTTTCATGTTACCCCTGTGAAAATAAAAAAATTGGGTCTAAAGTAACATTTTTGTGAAAAAAGTTAAATGTTAATTTTTTTCTTCCACATTCCAAAAATTCCTGTGAAGCACCTGAAGGGTTAATAAAGTTCTTGAATGTGGTTTTGAGCACCTTGAGGGGTGCAGTTTTTAGAATGGTGTCACTTTTGGGTATTTTCTGTCATAAAGACCCCTCAAAGTGACTTCAAATATGATGTGGTCCCTAAAAAAAGTTTTGTAAATTTTGTTGGAAAAATGAGAAATCGCTGGTCAACTTTTAACCCTTATAGCTCCCTAACAAAAAAAAATTTGGGTTCCAAAATTGTGCTGATGTAAAGTAGACATGTGGGAAATGTTATTTATTAACTATTTTGTGTGACATATCTCTCTGATTTAAGGGCATGAAAATTCAAAGTTTGAAAATTGCAAAATTTTCAAAATTTTCGCCAAATTTCCGATTTTTTCACAAATAAACGCAAGTGATATCGAAGAAATTTTACCACTATCATGAAGTACAATATGTCACGAAAAAACAATCTCAGAATCAGGGGAATACGTTGAAGCGTTCCAGGGTAATTACTTCATAAACTGGCAGTGGTCAGATATGAAAAAATTGGCCCGGTCACGAAGGCAAAAACAGGCTCTGGCGTGAAGTGGTTAATCAGTGAAAAAAAGATTTATTTCTTCTATTATCACAGCCTTTTTCAAGTATATCGCTGAAGTACAATATGTCTGTTTATTAACGTGCTCATCTGTAAGTTGAGACACAGGTCTCAGGACAACTGTTTTTTCAGACTGTTACCTATCCTGACACGTGACGTGACTAGGATCGGCTGTAGTTTGAATTACGTGACAGTAGTGGAGGGAGGGGCATTTTATTAATTTTTGGAGAATCCCTTTAAAAGGTACATTTTACTCTGACCCAATGAAAAAAAATAACTAGTAGTAAAAGTGGATCTTCTTGTGATGATCATTTATTAGAAATCCAAGATGGAAATATTTATCCAATTTCACTCTTTCTCCACTATCACCAATTATGGTGAGGGTGAGCTGCATAATGGTAACACATAGAGATTGTTTAACTGCTCCCATAGTTTACATAGAAAACATTCACAAATTAAGATTTTTTGAAAGACATTGTTTCATTCACAGTGTAAAATAATAGACATTTTAGTTGCTCTTGACATCCAATATGTCCACATTGCATGCGCTGTGTAAGTGAGACTGATACACACAGCATGTACAATGAGGACAATGTGGAGTCATATTCTGTATCCATCACGACATTTAATCCCAGGTTAATATAACATTCTACAAAAGATAATAGTTAGATGGGCAACTATATTGTTGACTTAGGTCCTCGACACCTAACAAAATACTGTACATTTGCAGAACATTTGCAGGTACAAAAGACAGAAGCTTATGTTGATCTTTGGCTGCTGGTCAAATTTTAATTTTCCTGTATGTCAAAAAAAGGCATTCTGGGCTTTTGCTTTGCTTTTCTACCAACATGGTATTCTCTTTCGCTTTCATCCAAATAGTTGCTTTCTCATTCATCCAGACAACCACTCACTCACCCAAGTGAGACATGCACTCACTCATACATTCACTCAATTGTATGTTTACACACTCAAACTTTACTTTCTATAACATTTTGTTGCATCAGGGGCTCAAAGTTATAAAGTTTTGCTCTATAACTCAGTGGTCAGTCACTGAGGGGAAAAAGAGATGAACTGGTCGTGAAGCAAAACAAGTTGTTCCCTTTTCATAAAGGAAGGGTTGCAGCCCCAAAAGACTAGAAATACACATCAGATAGCTGTCAGCTGAATTCTTGACAACAATTGTATTACACCAG
Organism: Phyllobates terribilis; assembly: GCF_046119375.1. Taxonomy (NCBI): domain Eukaryota; kingdom Metazoa; phylum Chordata; class Amphibia; order Anura; family Dendrobatidae; genus Phyllobates; species Phyllobates terribilis. The sequence continues at coordinate 369,518,038 of NW_027362767.1, forward strand.
ACGCATCCTTAAATTTAAGACTATGTGGTAGCATTGACTTTGTGGCTATAACCCTCTTGGCAAAGGTCAGCTCCTTTTCTGTCCACATCTACATGGAGGAAGGCTCATACAGGGTGAAGTTTTAATACTAGAAGATAGGAAAGTCCTGATTGTGTACACCTTGTCATGGTGGAATGACTTTTATGATTTTTTGATCAAAATTAGGGTTAACTAAGTCCCCTATGTTATTTATATGTACTATTACTATTTACTTATTACAGAGTATATGCTCATTTTGTTTTTATCTTGGGCTTTGTTTGTTCAACAGACACAGTGTGAGCATCCTTTTTCACATTGAACTATACCAACTTATACTCCAGCTCATTTCTTTGGTTTTGCTAGGATTTCCTGTACTTTGTGCAAACAGGAGTGAGGCTCTACCTTTTTGAGCTGGATATTCCATCTATATGACTTCCCATGGCCAGGTGTCTGAATAGTCGAGGCCCGGTCCTTCTCTGTCCCTATTTACATTGAGGTTGGCTTATACAAGGTGAGGTTTAATACCAGACGATAGGACCGTTCTGATGGGTACACCTTGTGGAGGTAGGATGACTTTTATGTTTTTTTTTATCAAAATATTAACTAAGTGAACTATGTTATTTACATGTACTATTACTGTTTACTTAATTACTTCAGGATTTATGCTCATTTTGTTTTCTATCTTTTTCATCTTGGGTTTTTACAGGTCAGTTATGCCTGACATTAATCTAATAGGTATGATTACCTTAAGGCCATCCATTGTACACTGAAAATAGGATTCAGGATCCAGCATGCCAGAAGTTAGGCTAATTTATATCTCACTTAATTAGCTGCAAGAGCAATTCTGATAACAATATATGAGTCAACCAATATTTAAACAATTTAATTAATTTGACAGCAATTAAAGCAAAATACTTCCGAGCATGGATCTACAGGTGATTCGAACGATGCATGTTAAGAGAGTGAACACAATCAACAGCTTCTAAATATGCAAAGAAAATAAATTGTTTATAAGCTAATGAGATACCACACAGTTTTAAGGGGGAGATTGGAACTTGGATAATTGAAACTGACTGCTTTCAGCTAAAAAAAAGATAGAAAGGAAAAACTTAAATTTATACAATTAGCAAAATACTAAAAAGTGTTGTCTAACAATTTCATCTAAATGCCACTGTCAGTCTCATGCTATCATTATCTCGTGGGCAAAGAACCCAGAAGATTCAAATCAATAGAATTGTGATCCTTAAAATGAAATACATTATTATCCTACTTAATTTCAAGAAGTGAAATCATTGGTTAAGATTTATGTTTTTTGTTTTTTTTCTCATTTTCTTCATGCAGAAAGGAATTCTAATAACAATCTGCATTTTGGAAAACAGAGTTTTGAAGAAATTTGGTCAACTCTACTTTTAAGTAATTTATATTTGGTAGTAATTGGACATTAAAGCTGATACAGCAACAAAATATTAATCCAAAAAGACGGTCAAGACAATAGGTTTGCAGACCAAGCTGGATTGGCTGGAGATCTACAAGATACTAGGACATAATTGCCTGTATTATGATTACCCAAAAGTGTTAAGCCAGTAAATTTAATGTGGCTTTATAGTCTCAAATTTGGTTTGAGAATCTTGGAATATGTGCTGATGACAAGCAATGGTGGCAGTGATGCCAGTGGTCATGACCTTTACTGACAAAGCACACCAAAAAATCCCAATCCATCCCTGAAAATATATGGAGAAATTAGTCTTGACTAGAGATGAGCGGTGTTCGACTTGAACTGTTCGCCAATCTCAAATTCGAGCTGTTTTGGGCGGTGTTCGAGTTGTTCGACGAACCCGAACGATTTGCAAAAAATTCGGCTGTTCGAGGTTATGTTCGATAACTGTTCGTGCACCAAAAGCGTGTCCTGCATGTCTGGCGCTATTTAGAGCACCAATCATGCAGGGATTGTCTGCCACTCACTGTAATGCCACAGCCATGGTGGTTGTGGCATTACAGTGATTGCCCAAATCGATGGGAACAGTGCTCACAGTGAAACATGAAAAGCCGGCAATTCAGCAGCGGCATACACCTGTACCCGACAATTTAGAACCGAAAGAATAGAGCATCACACATAGATTAGATAGATATAAACATGTCAGCCACATATATACGAAGTACAGTGAAAGTGCTGCTTACTGTACTTGTCATTTAGCGTAAAGGATTTATCAAAAAAAATAATAGTGTTTTCATGCACCGTCTCTTTAAAAAAGCCGGCCGGCAATTCAGCATCTGTACCCGACAATTTAGAATAGAAGGAATAGAGAATCACACATAGATTAGATAGATAGAAACATGTCAGTCACATATATAAGAAGTGCAGTGACAGTGTTGATTACTGTACTTGTCATTTAGTGTAAAGGATTTATTTAAAAAAAATAATAGTGTTTTCATGCACTGTCTCTTTAAAAAAGCCGGCCGGCAATTCAGCAGCGGTACCCGACAATTTATAACAGACAGAATAGAGCATCATACATAGATTAGATAGATAGAAACATGTCAGCCACATATATACGAAGTACAGTGACAGTGTTGCTTACTGTACTTGTCATTTAGCGTAAAGGATTTATCAAAAAAAATAATAGTGTTTTCATGCACCGTCTCTTTAAAAAAGCCGGCCGGCAATTCAGCAGCGTTACCCGACAATTTATAACAGACAGAATAGAGCTTCACACATAGATTAGATAGATAGAAACATGTCAGTCACATATATATGAAGTACAGTGATAGTGTTGGTTACTGTACTTGTCATTTAGTATTAAAATAAAGGATTTATTATTAAAAAAATTGGCGTGGGGTTCCCCTTAATTTTAGGCTCTAGCGGAGGTTAAGCAGACGGCTGGGGCAGATGTTTGAAGCCTGGGAAGGGGGTAATACCCACGGAGCTTCCCAGGCTACTAATATCAGCCCCCAGCTGAATACATAGCCTTTACTAGCTATTAAAATGGGGGACCCCCCAAAAAAAATGACGTAGGGTCCCCCCTAATTTAATAGCTAGCAAAGGCTAGGCAGACAGCTGGGGGCTGATATTAATAGCCCAGGAAGGGAGCCATGAATATTGGCCCCCTCCCAGGCTAGAAACACCAGCCGTCAGCCGCCCCAGAAATGGCACATTCATAGGATGCGCCAATTCTGGCACTTAGCCTCGCGCTTCCACGCTGCCCTGGTGCGGTGGCAGGGGGTAATAGGGTTGGGGTTGATGTCAGCTTATAATGCCAGCTGACATCAAGCCCAGGTTAGTAATGGAGAGGCGTCTATAAGACACCCCCATTACTAACCCCATAGTCAAAGTTAAAAAAAACACAAACACCCAGAATAAAGTCCTTTAATTGAAATAAAGACACAATCCTTTATTGTTCTAAATTAAACCATACTTACCGTCACGCCCATTCCAGCTGAAGCCAACGATCTCCTGCAATAAAAGAAAAATAATAAAGCAACCTCATCCTTACCTTTCCATGGTTCCCACGACAGCTTCAGCTCTGCTACATCGAGATGACAGGCTGGACCGCAGCAGAACGCTGCCATCCAGCCTCTCATCCCGCAGACACTGAGAAGCGCAGGCTTGCTTGCGCTGCTCAGCGTCTCTCTGTGACGACATCCAGATGAGCCGAGTTCATGTCCAATGAACTCGGCTCACCTCATGCACGTCACTGACAGCGTGGGAAAATTCTCAAGCTGAAGCGGTGAGTGCAGGAGAATTCTCCCACGCTGTCAGTGACGTGCATAAGGTGAGCTCATGTCCAATGAACTCAGCTCACCTCCTGCACGTCACTGACAGCGTGGGAGAATTCTCCTGCACTCAGCGCTTCAGCGTGAGAATTCTCCCGCTGAAGCGCTGAGTGCAGGAGAATTTTCCCACGCTGTCAGTGACGTGCATAAGGTGAGCTCATGTCCAATGAACTCAGCTCACCTCCTGCACGTCACTGACAGCGTGGGAGAATTCTCCTGCACTCAGCGCTTCAGTGTGAGAATTCTCCCACGCTGAAGCGCTGAGTGCAGGAGAATTTTCCCACGCTGTCAGTGACGTGCATGAGGTGAGCCGAGTTCATTGGACATTAACTCGGCTCATCTGGATGCCCTCACAGAGAGACACTGTGGAGCGCAAGCAAGCCTGCGCTTCTCAATGTCTGCGGGATGACAGGCTGGATGGCAGCGTTCTGCTGCGGTCCAGCCTGTCATCTCGATGTAGCAGAGCTGAAGCTGTTATGGGAACCATGGAAAGGTAAGGATGATGTTGCTTTATTATTTTTCTTTTATTTCAGGAGATCGTTGGCTTCAGCTGGAATGGGCATGATGGTAAGTATGGTTTAATTTAGAACAATAAAGAATTGTGTGTTTATTTCAATTAAAGGACTTTTTTCTGGGTGTTGTGTTTTTTTTAAATACTTTACTAGAAATTCATGGTGGTCATGTCTAATATTGGCGTGACCCCATGAATTTCGGGCTTAGGGCCAGCTGATAATGTCAAGCTGGCCCTAACCCCTTTATTACCCAGTGAGCCACCGCATCAGGGCCCTGGATGAGTTGGGTACAGCGCCAGAAGATGGCGATTCTATGAACGCGCCATTTTCCGGGGTGGCTGCGGACTGCAATTTGCAGCGGGGGTGGCCCAGAAAGCTTGGGCCTCCCTGCGCTGCGGATTCCAGCCCCCAGCTGCCTAGTTGTACCTGGCTGGACACAAAAACAGGGCGAAGCCCCACGTCAATTTTCTTTAAATTATTTCATGAAATAATTAAGAAAAAAAGGGCTTCCCTATATTGTTGTGTCCGGCCAGGTACAAATAGGCAGCTGGTGGTTGGGGGCAGCCCGTTCCTGCCTGCTGTACCTGGCTGGACACAAATATAGTGCGAAGCCCCACGTCAATTTTTTTTAAATTATTTCATGAATTTCCTGAAATAATTTAAAAAAATTGAAGTGGGGCTTCGCATTATATTTGTGTCCAGCCAGGTACAGCAGGCAGGAACGGGCTGCCCCCATCCACCAGCTGCCTATTTGTACCTGGCCGGACACAACAATATAGGGAAGCCCTTTTTTTCTTAATTATTTCATGAATTTCATGAAATAATTAAAAAAAATTGAAGTGGGGCTTCGCACTATATTTGTGTCCAGCCAGGTACAGCAGGCAGGAACGGGCTGCCACCATCCACCAGCTGCCTATTTGTACCTGGCCGGACACAACAATATAGGGAAGCCCTTTTTTTCTTAATTATTTCATGAATTTCATGAAATCATTAAAAAAAATTGAAGTGGGGCTTCGCACTATATTTGTGTCCAGCCAGGTACAGCAGGCAGGAACGGGCTGCCCCCAACCACCAGCTGCCTATTTGTACCTGGCCGGACACAACAATATAGGGAAGGCCATTTTTTCTTAATTATTTCATGAATTTCATGAAATAATTAAAAAAAAAGTACGTGGGGCTTCGCCCTATTTTTGTGTCCAGCCAGGTACAACTAGGCAGCTGGGGGCTGGAATCTGCAGCGCAGGGAGGCCCAAGCTTTCTGGGCCCCCCCCCGCTACAAATTGCAGTCCGCAGCCACCCCGGAAAATGGCGCGTTCATAGAAGCGCCATCTTCTGGCGCTGTACCCAACTCATCCAGGGCCCTGGTGCGGTGGCTCACTGGGTAATAAAGGGGTTAGGGCCAGCTTGGTATTATCAGCTGGCCCCAAGCCCAAAATTCATGGGGTCACGCCAGTATTAGACATGACCGCCATGAATTTCTAGTAAAGTATTTAAAAAAAACACAACACCCAGAATAAAGTCCTTTAATTGAAATAAAGACACAATTCTTTATTGTTCTAAATTAAACCATACTTACCATCACACCCATTCCAGCTGAAGCCAACGATCTCCTGCAATAAAAGAAAAATAATAAACCAACCTCATCCTTACCTTTCCATGGTTCCCACGACAGCTTCAGCTCTGCTACATCGAGATGACTGGCTGGACCGCAGCAGAACGCTGCCATCCAGTCTGTCATCCCGCAGACACTGAGAAGCGCAGGCATGCTTGCGCTCCTCACTGTCTCGCTGTGACGGCATCCAGATGAGCCGAGGTCATGTCCAATGAACTCGGCTCACCTCATGCACGTCACTGACAGCGTGGGAAAATTCTCACGCTGAAGTGCTGAGTGCAGGAGAATTCTCCCACGCTGTCAGTGATGTGCATGAGGTGAGCTCATGTCCAATGAACTCAGCTCACCTCCTGCACGTCACTGACAGCGTGGGAAAATTCTCCTGCAATCAGCGCTTCAGCGTGAGAATTTTCCCACGCTGTCAGTGACGTGCATGAGGTGAGCCGAGTTCATTGGACATGAACTCGGCTCATCTGGATGTCGTCACAGAGAGACGCTGAGCAGTGCAAGCAAGCCTGCGCTTGCGGGATGACAGGCTGGATGGCGGCGTTCTGCTGCGGTCCAGCCTGTCATCTCGATGTAGCAGAGCTGAAGCTGTCGTGGGAACCATGGAAAGGTAAGGATGAGGTTGCTTTATTATTTTTCTTTTATTGCAGGAGATCGTTGGCTTCAGCTGGAATGGGCGTGATGGTAAGTATGGTTTAATTTAGAACAATAAAGGATTGTGTCTTTATTTCAATTAAAGGACTTTATTCTGGGTGTTTGTGTTTTTTTTAACTTTGACTATGGGGTTAGTAATTGGGGGTGTCTTATAGACGCCTCTCCATTACTAACCTGGGCTTGATGTCAGCTGGCATTATAAGCTGACATCAACCCCAACCCTATTACCCCCTGCCACCGCACCAGGGCAGCGTGGAAGAGCGAGGCTAAGTGCCAGAATTGGCGCATCCTATGAATGCGCCATTTCTGGGGCGGCTGACGGCTGGTGTTTCTAGCCTGGGAGGGGGCCAATATTCATGGCTCCCTTCCTGGGCTATTAATATCAGCCCCCAGCTGTCTGCCTAGCCTTTGCTAGCTATTAAATTAGGGGGGACCCCACGTCATTTTTTTTGGGGGGTCCCCCATTTTAATAGCTAGTAAAGGCTATGTATTCAGCTGGGGGCTGATATTAGTAGCCTGGGAAGCTCCGTGGGTATTACCCCCTTCCCAGGCTTCAAACATCTGCCCCAGCCGTCTGCTTAACCTCCGCTAGAGCCTAAAATTAAGGGGAACCCCACGCCAATTTTTTTAATAATAAATCCTTTATTTTAATACTAAATGACAAGTACAGTAACCAACACTATCACTGTACTTCATATATATGTGACTGACATGTTTCTATCTATCTAATCTATGTGTGATGCTCTATCTTTCTGTTCTAAATTGTCGGGTACCGCTGCTGAATTGCCGGCCGGCTTTTTTAAAGAGACAGTGCATGAAAACACTATTATTTTTTTAAATAAATCCTTTACACTAAATGACAAGTACAGTAAGCAACACTATCACTGTACTTATTATATATGTGACTGACATGTTTCTATCTATCTAATCTATGTGTGAAGCTCTATTCTTTCTGTTCTAAATTGTCGGGTACAGATGCTGAATTGCCGGCCGGCTTTTTTAAAGAGACGGTGCATGAAAACACTAATATTTTTTTTAATAAATCCTTTACACTAAATGACAAGTGCAGTAACCAACACTGTCACTGTGCTTCTTATATGTGTGACTGACATGTTTCTATCTATCTAATCTATGTGTGATGCTCTATTCCTTCTTGTCTAAATTGTCGGGTACCGGTGTATGCCGCTGCTGAATTTGCCGGCCGGCTTTTTTAAACAGAGTGTCTTCTGAGCAGTTTGTCAGCTTTGGGACACCTTTGCAGGTGTTTTCTATGTGTTTCTATGTGTTTTTGTTTGCCTGCCATTGGTTTTAACGGTGTTCGACGGTGTTCTAAGGTGTTCGACGAACAGTTCGACGAACAGTTCCTCGAACATCCCGGTGTTCGACGAACCGAACCGAACCCGAACACTACGGGGGTGGCTCAACACTAGTCTTGACACCATTATAGTAAGGCTGAAGGTGATGTCTATATAAAAGTTCATTAATTATAGTATAACTTTTCAGTAAATCAGCAAATGGGGGGGTAGATAGTATTTTCCTTTAATTATTGGAAGTCTAAATAATATGATCACAGTGTAAGATTTACTGAGGTCGTAGGTCCAGCACTGGTGAATACTAGTAATTCAAAAAGTTACAGATCTGGTCTAGGAACGTGACTTGAGATCAAAATGGCCTTCAGAATTTCTGTAAATTGGCACCAAAAGCAACATTGCACATGAGATGCTTTGTTAATACATTTTTATATTGTGCTTTGTTAATGGTGGGCGAGACCCAAATTTTATTTTTTATGCTGTATAATTACATTGCATTCATTTATACAATCAGTCGTTTTATTGCTTCCATCTATTCTGTGACACATTATGAATTTTGTCTCATGTATGTTTCCAGCATCTCCATTGATTTTATCCCCTGGTCTTCTTAATAGCTCAATATAATTAAATTTCTGAAGACTCTTGCCATGATATTTCTTAATGACATTGATACCATTTTATATTGCACACACTTTTGAAAGATGAAGACAAAATAAATGAAAGCATTAAATAACATTAAGGTCTTGGAGATTTTTTTCACCTTCATGTACATTTAATTTTTACGAGGGCAATCAAGAAAGAAAAGAAGGTAAACCAAATTTTTTGTTAACTTTTAAATGTTTTCTTTCATTTCTCAGACATTATTGCGGAGCACCAATGTTCCACTACTGTAAATATATAGCTTCAATTGAGGTCAATGGAAATCATGTTGGGGATATTTAGCCTCCATACAGATCCATATTGGGCAGATGTTACCATGGATGGACTATGTGACACATTCCTCCTGCTTCAAGAAGTTTCAATATTACGTTTATTACAATGGCGTGATATTGCCAAGAATGTCACATGGTAATGGTTCCAATAGGTGGCACTAGAGTTTAAGTCCTCTTCTCTCTGAAGAGACAATTTGCATGGTAATGTTTGTTATATCTCTATTATATTAGGCATCCAGTTATTTTTAAAGAGTATCCTTCTGAGCAGCTTAGGTTTTGTATATTTTTAAAAAATGTAAATTAGCTACAGATTTAGCGAGGGTTTTCATGACTTGCAACTTTTATGTCTCACCTGGTGAGGTGGGCTCTCAAAGCCATTAGTCTGGACAAACAGGTATTGTGCAACATGGACAGATGCTGTTGGCATAATAGGGAGGTTTGATTGGTAGAACAAAGGCTGAAGAGACTGGATGGCACTTAGAGGATTTGAGCGGTAGCTCACTATGAAGCTGGAACCTAAGTGTAGGAAGACTGGTGATAGCAGCACATCAGAGCATTGTAGCAGAGCACGGTAGTACTAGAGGCCCAATGAAGAGGAGATCAGCAGATTAGAATAATAAAGCTTAGCCCAGTTATGCAGCAGAACCAAGTCAAAAAGGAGGCTTATAACTAGGAAGTAACAGCATGTAGAGTAGATGATAGCTGGTCAGGAGACTCACAATATTGACATAGAATATTTTGTCTGGAGACTTTCTATGTATATGTAACAGAGTCCAGAATATGGAGTGCAACTGGGTTTGACAGAAGACTTTAAATATAGATGATAACAGCATCAGCTTGAAAAATAGTGGCGAGGAAGCCAATTACCTGAATACTCAAGCAATATACAGTCACTTGAGTAGGTCTATAAGTATAGTTAGTGAGATGTCACTAGAGTGCATTAGGTTACTGTTACACTCACGCCCGGACTGACTGGCGTGAGCGTGATTAGTGATCCCACTGTACCATTAACCGAGGTGTGCTTGGAGGGCGTAACTAAGTATCAACCCGATCCGACCAAGGTCGCACGGCAGCTTAGTCGACTCCGTGGACCAAGGAGGAACCGAGCAGAGGGACCAGGTGCGACTCCAGGTCAGACCCCAGTCAGAGTTGTTGACCCACACTGGGGAATGCAGGAACAGGCAGGTTAGACTGGCATACAGGCAGGTCTGTATTGGCAAGTATGGCTGGTATGTAGTCAGGTGGGCACTGGCAAGCACTGCTGGAGTGCAGACAGGGAGATACTGGCAAGCACGGCTGGAGTGCAGACAGGGAGATTCTGGCAAGCACGGCTGGAGTGCAGACAGGGAGGTACTAGCAGGTTGGAGCGTAGGCTGGATAGGGTCCAGTACAGACTGGGAGACAGGTACAGAGCCGCAGATGCAGTAGACAAGCAGAGTAAAACGAAACCGCCGGAGCGGAGGACAAGGCAGAGCAGAGAGGAACTGCTGGTGCGGTGAGCAAGCTGAGCGGAGCGAAAACCGCAGGTGCGGTGGGCAAAGCATAGCAGAGCGGAACTGCCGGAGTGGTGGACAAGGCAGAGCAGAGAGAAACCGCCGGAGTGGTGGGTAAGTCATAGCAGAGAGAAACCGCCGGAGCGGTGGGCAAGACAGAGCAGAGAGAAACCGCAGGTGCGGTGGACAAGGCAGAGCAGAGCGGAACCACCGGAGCGGTGGGTAAGTCAGAGCAGAGAGAAACCGCCAGAGCGGTGGGCAAGTCAGAGCAGAGAGAAACCGCCGGAGCGGTGGGAAAGACAGAGCGGAGCGAAACCGCAGGTGTGGTAGACAAGGCTGAGCAGAGTGTAACCGCCGAAGCGGTGGGTAAGTCAGAGCAGAGAGAAACCTCCGGAGCGGTGGGCAAGACAGCGGAGCGAAACCACAGGTGCGGTGGACAAGGCAGAGCAGAACAGGTCTGAAGGTGCAGGCAGAGAGGACAGGGCTCTGTTCACATGGAACAGACTGGAAAATGCAGGAAGATGGCTAGAACACATGAGGTGGAAAAGGAGGAAGGGAAAAGGGACAAGCAGAACCAGATACACACAAGGTTCTTACTATGAATTAGCGAGTGGACACAAAACTCACAAACAGTAGTACAGAGACAATGAGTTGGAGTTAGGTGCAGGTTCAGATGCAGCAGGAAAAGGGAAGGTATGGACATAGAGAAAAACTGGTAACAGGCTAGGATACAGTTCAGACAGGAACTGCTACTGCAATGAGATACAAGAACGAGCCTGGGTATACAGCCCACAGAGAGGCGGAACAGACTAGAAGTCAGAGATAACAGAACTGGGTATACAGCTCCCAGAGATGACGGAAACGGACAAGAAGTCACAGATAACAGGTCTGGGTATGCAGCCCCCAGAGATGGCGGAAACAGACAAGAAGCAGAGCTGGACCTGGCAACTTCAGAGTCAAGTAGCACACTGAATGTTAGTGTTGCTCAGGCACCCCCTACTGGGTGGAGGGGGTTAAAATATCTAGAGACTCATAGCAGTAGGCTGGAGACGCATTAGGGGTGCGCCCACAGCAGCAATAAGAATCAGGAAGTAACCGGACCGCCGCCCTAAGCAGTCAGTCAAGAGAAAAGCACACAGCCTGAACTGGAGCAAGATTTGCAGGCAGGACTGACAGGTAAGATTGCGGTCTTGCATAGTTGGAGGTGGTGCACTATGCAAGCACGCCGCCAGGGATGTTACAATTAGGAAAACTTAACAATACACAAGCTATTTACTAATCTTAAGTAAGGTATCTATTTATACTTTTTTGTGCCGATATATATCTCAGTGCTGTGTTATCTGAGTCAAATTAACCTTTGCTATATTTGTATGTCAATAGTACCTGGAGGTAGTTAACCTATTAATAATTCAATAACAAATGAGAGCTGATTTGCATACTTTTTCCATAGAGCATTACCAATAAAACTCCACACAAGATCTATGCATAAGGGAAATGTTCTGTACCTTCTATTTGGACTGTTTGGGAGAGAAGGGGTTAAACCTATCGGTAGGAAAAATATGTCTAGTTGTTATTGCTCAAAAAGAAGGGGCTCATTTGATTAGGAAAATTCACTATACTTTTTGTTTAAGTTTGTTTGTTTAATTATCCCAAAAAGTTTTTTTTATAGTCATTAATCATTTTATATTTTATAAAAGATAAATGGATCCAATATTGGGTCTGTAGAGAAATCTCACTTCCTGCAAGGTGAGGAGAGTCTATGAAGTAGGATTAAATTAACTTTTAGCTATCTCCGTGAAGGGGAAGCTCAAAACGTAGTTTTTAATGCAGTCTCTATGCAATGAACTATAAATTTTACTTATCTAAGACATGTGGATCCCCTTGCGTTGGTGGGCGTGTATCGGTGGTTACAGGGGGTGGAAGTTCCATCCAGCTAACGAAAAGTGAAGATCGAGGGTGGAGAAGTTTAGTCGGCTTGTCCCACAGGGTTTCTGGAGAAGTTTGGTCGGATTGTCCCAAAGGGCATGTGGTCCACACAGTGGAAAAAAATCATGGCTTTGCAGAGCTTGATACATGGAGGATAATGTTCACCAGGAGGAAGGAAAGTACAGGCAGTCTGCTCTCCCTCCCTCCCCACATGGTGTAAGAGGAAAATTCAATAATGTTTGGGATTTTGTGGTGTTGGCTGGCGCTCCTCTTTTTTCCTTTTAGCTGTATTTTGATAACTCATCACATTGTTAAGAGAAATAAGATCATTTAACATTATACAAGCTATTTAGTAATCTTATGCAAGGTGTCAGTTGACAGGGTTTTTTTTTAGCAAAGATAACCCATTGCTGTGTTATTTGAGTCAAATTAGCCTTTGCTATATCTGTATGTCACTAGTGCTAGGAGGAAGTTACCTTGTTAATAAATCATTGACTTACATGGCACAAGTGAGAGCTGATTTGAAAACTGTATCCATAGAGCATTGCCAATAAAACTCCATACTCAGTTTGGTCTCAAGAAGAGCTAATCCTCAACCATAGATTCTTAATAATATGAAACACAAAAGTGTTTTTCAAACAGACAAAAATTTATAATTGAATGAAAGATTTAACAAGTCAGTCAAGTCTTACAATTTTGAGTTAATAGTTCTATGCTGACCTGCATGCTTTGATGATTAGAGACTACAACAAACCTTGCATTCCTGATTTTCTTCACTCACTCTAGTCAGTTTTTTACTGCCTGGATGTTAACAAAAATAAAAATCAAGAGAGCTATAGACACCTAAGGGTAGTTGAATTTTCTTTATTATTAATTGGAAATATATTTTTAGAAAGCAGAAAATTATTTGTAAATGTGTACGTGGCCAATACACATGACTTGGTATGGTCTTTAAAGCTATGTGAAACACCTCCCAAAGATTTAATTTTGTATTCATCTGCCAACGAGCTGTTAAAGAAATTTTTTTCTAAAACATTTGTTTAAAAAATGTCTATCAAGAACATGAATATAATAAAGTATATTTCTATAAGAATCTGTAATTGTTACAGATGAGCAGACCAGGATATATTTAATTTGCCTATTCGCTTGTTTTTTCTCAGGAAATGTGATTTGCAGAGAAGGTATTCTCTGTGAATTCAATGTCCTTCATTATTCTCTGTGGTCTTTCCAGCTCACGCTGGAATCCTCAGGCCTCTCACGCTCAGCTGGGACTTCCAGCTTTCATGAGGTTTGAAAGGGTTCTCCCCAAATGTGCAGAAAGTCATGGCTTCATGATGTGCCCTGTTACCTCACGCGTGGACCTCATGAAAGCCTGGTTCAGTGTAAGAAGTCTGGGGATTCCAACGCAAGTGTCTGGGGATCAGAAGATATGGTGTGGATGATATGGATGGCAGTGAGTAGCTGAGGTGCAAAATAGGTGAGCAGTAAAGTGTATATAAGGATTTTGACTTTTTTTAAAACCTTTTGATGGCCCTTCATGGTTTAGAAACATGCCGGCCAGCAGCCACTACTTTGCTGAATCCTCACGGCAATGAATTACAAAAAAATCTGAATTGTGGCAAATGTAGAGTTTTGTAAAATGTGAGCAGAATTCAATTCCAATCAAATTTTTTCACTCATCTTTACTAACTGTCTATTTGTAACTGATGCACCGTTCTTGCGCTGATGACATTTAGCTGAGAGTGATGCAACAGGAAATAGTTGATTTTTCCGCATCATCAGCTTTAGCACTTACTGACTCTATTCTTCCCGGATAATATCCATTATACTGATTGAAAAACTGCTACAGAATTTATAATGATTTCTGTATTTTTTTTTCCTTATAGTCAATAGAACAGATCTCTGAGTATTTTACGATTTTTTTTTCTAATTTAAGACAACCGTCTTGCTTACTGCCTTGGTGACCTTTAAACAACAAAACATAAACCAAATTACTGATATTCCATGTGACAATAGCATTGTGAACTTTTCATTTTACTATTTGTCAACATTCTGCATTTATTTAATAATTGCACATCTACTTCATAAAAGAGACAGTGTGAGCAGGTCTGTATCTTGGTTGCAGTTTAGGAATAGGGGTCTGGTAGCTCTGTCAGCAGGAATGACCTTTTCATTGTAACCTGTCAGCTAGATATCCCTGAGTAGTAAACACAGTCACATGCCGGGAGAGATCACGAACATAAAAGTGGCAATTTTCTGAAAAAATAGTTCTAGCAAAAATCATGGCTTCTTTATATCAGGTAAAATTTCATGTATAGTATATTAAAAAGAAGCTTACCAGATAGTAACCATTTAAATCTAAAGAAAAATTAATTGAAGGTTGACATGTGTGTGAATAATATTTGAATAATGATTCTGATGTCAGAAATTGAAGATTATATAGAGTGGTGCTACATAGACATTGCTTAGCTTTCTATGCAGACACAATTGATCAGGACATGTAGAAATAAAATGAAAAAATAAAGTAAAAAAAGTGAAACTTCTACCAATAATAGTGATTACACCTTGGTAGTGATGTCAAAATACTGTACCTGTCCAGACAATCTGGTGACAGAAGACTATCACAAGTCAGTCAAACAGCCGATGAAGAAAAGCATCCAGTGGTGAACCATATCAAAAACAGCCAAAAAAGTAAACTGATTTAAGTGAAAAACCAAGACTTACTTAAAGTCCAACAGATAAAACAAGAGTATCAGAAACATACAATCAAAACAAGAAGGGAGAACTAAAAAAAAGGCATTACAGGGATAATTTTTGGACACAATCAGGTAAAAAGTTTACAAGGAAAAAGCTTTGTTATGGCTTACAAAATGAACTTTGAAAAAGGAAACCAAGGGGCTAATATTAGCTACAGAAGAACAGGTGATCTAAACAAGAAAGAAAGAAAGAATCTGATGCATAATGAAGGCCAATACCAACTAGTGATCTGGCAGTTGTGATTACTAATATAATAATAATAGCAAATTATGAAGATGAAACACATAATTTCAAAACAGTATATTACTGGTTTGTACACCATATAGACAAGAGCTATGGTAAACCCTAGCCTCAGTCTAATTATTCATACATTTCTAAGAGGAGTATTAGATGAATGATACAATTACTATGTAATGAGGAATACAAGTGTTTACTAAAACAGACATTTCATGAGAGTTGACAAGACAGATCCTATTTATTACTGTGGTGAATCGGCTCACTCGGCTATGCATTGAGGTATAAACGGAACACAGTCTCTTTACATTTTCAGTTGGTTTATTTGAGCAGCATAAACCAATGTAAATTTCATGAAAAAAAACACAGTCCATCCGGCCTAATGGCAAACAAAATAAGGAAAGAGTCCAGCAACGTCTTTGCACCGGCCAGGGTCTGGCCTCTCCGAGTTAGCAAAAAAACGCTCAGTTCAGGGTTAGCAGGAACAAACGCTCTCTGGAGATACTGACCACCTCCTGGGTCAAATGGCTGGCTTTTTATAGCCCCTAAACCATGCCCTGGAGTGGAGATAGGGTGGATAGCTTCCCTCCCAGCACTTAGCTATCCACCTGTAAAGCATGCCCTTGTAACTCTGGCTATTAACCCTCTCTGCACCTAATGTGCAAGAGAAATCTCCATGTTTTACTGAATCAAAAAGTTTCAGAGACACGTATCTCCCCTCCAGTATTCTGCCAGTGACTTTGTCACACTAGATAAAAGTTATGTTTAAGGCTATTCCATAGTTTCATTTACATTGATTTGTATTGAATATTTGACCAATTTTCTCGATAACTTTTTGTTCGGTAATATTTTTCTATAGTAGAGTACAGCAAAATTTTCTGTTTTAAGAATCAAACATTGCCTTAGGAAGTATAGTAACTTTTACAAGCCAATTGGTTGGAATACTGTCATCCAAATTTGATAAGCTAAATGGATTTTCTGCAAAAAAAGATTGTATTTTGTCAATTTGCTCTAGTTACAATTTCCCCATTGTGAACTCTGTGCCCCATGCTGGGTTTTTTGCTGCCTCTGACAGATAACTGTGTACGATCTCATGCAGTTACAACCTATAAACAATACAAATGCTTTTACTTCTCTGGAGTTTGTGCTATGTGGCTTTCATTGTAGACAAGCAGGGGGTCAACCGCTTGTAAATCTCGTACTGTGCAACTAGTAGAGAATCAACCATCATGGTAACACCAAGTGCATCATGAAGAAACTGAGAAATAATCAGATTTGGAGCCCCCATGCCTGCTTACTTGTCAAATTCGATAGCACGATTATTTATCTGATTTTGTAGAAAGAAAAACAAACTCAGTAGAAGACCAAGTTCTGAATTACTATAGGTTCTGATTAAGCTCTATAGTGTAATTTATAACTTGTTCATACAATAAAAAAATTCACTCATTTTTTTATGATTTTCGTCATGCTAAATAGAAAACACATGACCTTCATTGCATGTGTTAACTTTTAAATATTTGTATGTTTTTTAAGTTTTATTACTTTTTTATTGATCAGAATTGCTGACAGGGAATCTGTAACCAGGTTTTTGCTCCCTCATGTGAGAGCAGGATAATGTAGGAATAGAGACGCTAATTCCAGCGATGTATCACTTAGTTTTCTGACTGCAGCAGTTGTGATACAATCAGAGTTTTTAGATGTAACATGTAGCAGAGCTGAGAAAGCTAATCCCGCCACACCAGGCTCTCTATGCACATTGTCTTATGACAGTGAGCTGCTGTCCCGGGTGTATCAAGTGTGACAGACAGTCGCTGTGGATCCGGGTGTAGAAGATCACTGCGCTTGGCATTGCAGATGCCTTCTTGATCCTCTCATCTCTGTAGTGTAGTGATATTCTTCTTTCTTTAGGACCCAGCAGTGACCTCCACCTTTTGCTGCTAATTGACACATCCTTGCTTGGTAGTTAAAAATTCTCAGTGTCTCCATAGAGTCGCCAGAGATAGTTCTATGTTTCTCTGTCCATGTCTGGAGTACCAGTAGCCGGCTACTTTCTTCTTGTACTTCCCTTGGAGGACAGTTGGCATTATCTCTCTGGTGTCTTCTCAAGCTAAGTGTATCCCCTTTGTCTGTGTACCTTGTTGTCTTTAGTTACAGTGGAGCCCGACTAGTGTTCACCCCTTCCCCTCCCTACCTAGGGCCTAGCTCTAGGGACATTCAGGGATTAGGTTTCCTGCTCAGCGATAGGTGTGGAACTTATATAGGGACAATAGGGTAGTCAGGGTGATATTAGATCTGCCTAGGGGGTCTCCATTCCCCTTTCCCTAGTTGTTGGGCTCCCTTTCCCCCACTTCCCATAGTTGTACTCTTGTTCCTTCCCTCACCTTGCGTGACAGTGTCTTATCAGAGGAGAAGGGATAGTCAGACCATGGCTCATGGGAGCTGAAGGCCAGGCAGTGATAATCTCCTGGTGATAAAACATTCATTGTATTGAAAAAAACAGCACACAGCCTAGTGAGTGACACATCTCTGAAATCTGTGTCTCGGTCCCTACCTCATGCTTTTCTCAGATTACATAGCAACTTACCTCAGATTCCCTTTAATTATTACAATGTCCATTTTCATAAGGGGAATTTTTGAAGTCAGCTTTACTTATTTGCTTCAAATTAAACAAAGTGTTGTGCTGTGCTTGATAAAATAAGCAAATCTTTATATTTTGTCTAGAACAAATTTTTCACTTTTATGCTATGTTCCCACGATGAGTTTTTGGTGAGTTTTTGATGTTGCAGATTTTCTACACCATTTCTGCACCTATTAAGTAAATTAGGTTACTTGCATTTTTTTCATTGCGTTTTTCAGTGCATTTTTTTAGAAGCTTTTTTATAGCATTTTGGACGCTTTGGTTTTTGTCTCTTGTTGGTGGGTCAATATTTAAATAAAGTTGCTTGTTTTTTTTATTCTTCCAGGTATTTGGCTTTGACAAAACTTTATTGATACAGTCATGTGTAAATTACATGTGCTTTTGATACACATCTGGCACAGAAATGCACTAAAAACGCATGTGCGAAAATACGCTGCGTTAAAAAAAGGATCACCAAAAACTCACCATGGGTACACAGCCTTATATTAGCCCCTCCCTGATTGGAGTGAGTTTGTGAATTTTGTTTCTAAATTTTAAAGGATATGTGCACATGGACTTTTTTTTTGGCTTTTTTTTAATAGTAGGACCACTCCAAAAAATGTCTGAAAAATTTTTGGAAAACACTTATAAAGACTTCTCCGATTCATTTCTAATGAATGTAAAACCACTTTACTGTTCATTTGTTCAGTGTTTTGAGAATTTTTTTTTTTCACTTCAAGTTTTGAAAGACACCAGGTTGAAAAAGTGATATGCATTGTCTTTTTTCCCCAAGTGGTTCCTGATGGAATGGGCTCCAAACTAGGCACTTTAAATCAAAAGGCTTCCAATCACACTTCAGGAAACAAAATTGTTAAATAAGCATCAAAAACTCCCAAAGATTGCTTTAGGAAATGCCTCAGAAAATGAAAAACTTTTTCAAAAACATACGTTTCCTGAAGTTTTTTCCATAGATAGATAGACTTCTACTTCTTCAGGAATAAGAAAGATGGATCTGAAGGCTCAAATCAAAGTCCCATGGGTTTTAATGAAGGCTTTACTTTCTCAGCCTTTTTATAAGTATTCCTGTAGACATATAGATGGATGTATATATATACATGTATACCATCATTCAATAAAGAGGCTTTACATTTATGGTAATTGAAAATGGTAATAGTATAATAAATTTATAAATGGCAATACCTTTATTGTTTGTGGAGTGCATGATATGTTTGCTATGGCCGAAGAATTAATTTTTCATTATATATTTAGTAAATTTATCCTAAATGGTTCCCTTTCCTCATCTCATGAGTCATGCCTACTATTCTAACATATTATATAACATCATTCATTTATATTACATTATATATATATGCCATACAACCTTGCTCCTTTTATTTGCGAAAGACCACTATTTTGTATCATTTGCTATTGTACAGGTACTGGTTGCCTGTTGGTTATATTACAGTATGTGGTCGCTATCTCTCTGTTTACTATGTGGGTGCTGTCCCTTTAAATGATGGCTATACTAATTGGGTACTATAATGGTTATACTATATGGGCACTGACTCTGCAAAAGGATTCTTCATGCCATTATCCAATACAGGTCTATTCTAGTATATTGTTCTCAATTGTGCAAGCACTGTGGCCATTTTGAAGAAGCTCACAGTATAAGATCAGTGCCATTTTCTTGATGACTTTTGACATCTCTTTACATTGCACAGGCATTGTGGCTATTTTGAAGGAGTTCAAAGTATAAGACCAGTACTATTTTTTTGAAGATTTTATTTGTGTGACATTTCTTCTAATGTGCAAGTGTCGCAGCCATTTTTTTCAGCCCCATAGTAAGACGGTTTCTTGGAGACCATTACGCTTTTATATTTTCCTTTATACTGATAATGTAATCACATGACTACCTGCTCTGTATTGGCTGCATACACTAGACCATGCTCATAGGTCATTAATCATACATGTGACATGGACATATATCTTTGACCCTATTCCGATAGATGCACATTGGCCCAGGATTATGGAAGCTCAGATTGGCTGCAGATCATAATGATGAGGTCGGTCTGATGTCAGACGGGAAGGTTATAAATAGTTGGTTCGGCCATTTCTTGTTTGCATTTGCCTCATTACCCTGATGAAGCCTGTAAGGGTGAAACATGTTGGGGAGGCTCTTTCTCTATTTTAATAGTGCCTTCTTCCTCTGGTCATTAGACATTATACAATAGGATACAGTCTCTGATGGTTAGATAGTGGACAGCAGTCCTTTTGCTTTACGCTGGTTATAAAATTAAAGGTAGATCTATCCAGATGTATATTATAATTGACTCATCTACTGGAGAAATGTGACCATGTGGGATACATCTAGACCAATAAGGAACAGAATATAATTTTAAAGGAAGTCTGTCACCAGAAAACAGTATTAACCTGCAGATATGGGGTTAATCTGCAGGTTAAGACCTTTGCTAACCTGCCCAAGGCAGAGTAAAGTACTGCAGTGTGTATGCACCGGGGCTCTTTGATCTTTCCAAGCACTCGCGCACTGCAGTACTTTGCTCTGCCCTCATCAGGGCAGAGAAGGACGCCTGCGCAGGAGTGCGATGCTGGAGAGACTGTGTGGATGATGTAGGGTCGTGTCATTCACACAAAGTAAGAAGGAGGACCAAGACCAGCGACACCCCTTGGACCGGACTGCTTCCCAAGTGAGTATAATAAAAGCTCTTTTTCTTGTCTTACAGGTTGGATTGGGGACCTGCCTCCTATTCTACATAATGCATCTATTAGTGCGGGGCTAGGTAAAATAGGAAGCAGGTCAGTGAAGGCACAGTAAGCTGTCATAAGAGCATACAGATGAATATGTAAGCGAAGCACCAGATAGAGCGCCCCCCACAGACCGCTCCGGAGCATGAGCGCATCATTATCTCCAAACTGAAAGTAAAGATTACACAAGAACAACAGCACAGATTTCATCAACCAAGGTATCATTTTAATCAGTGCAACGTCGCCCACCTGACAGGGTATGTAGTTTACTGAGCACAATCCTGCTGACAGGTGCACTTTAATGGGTAGAAATTGCTTAAAAATATTTTTTTCATTGAATATTATAATTGGATGCTAAACTAATAGTAAAAATGGACAAACACTAACAATGAACAAAAATTTGATCCAGCAAACTGATGAAAAAACTGTCTGTTTTTTCTAGTATGCCCAAAAAATAGATATCTGAATTACCCCCAAGATGTATATTTTATTAATGCTTACCATATAATTATGATATTACCTATAAAAGCCAAAAAAACACTAAAAATTGAAAAACAAAACATCAATATAGGGTATACATTTTTTGTATTGCTTACTTACGGTTGTCAGGCTCTTGAATTGAGAAAGGACTGTAATGCATCATTTGCAGAAGTCACTGATTCAGGAAGTATTAAACAACATACAGGTCTTATTTGAAAGCAGATGTTTAGCATTGAAGTAAGAATCAACATCAGAATGACACATTAACCTGCAAGAAAAAAATAAATGATCTTATAAAACGGAAAAAGTCTGTTTTTGTGATCTTTATGTCATATACATCACGAGTAGATTGGATGCTTTATCTTTGTATTGTTTTTGCACATTTAATAATTACCGTTCAATGATCATTTGGCATCAGAAAAAATATAAAATAATTGTAAAAAATCCTGTAACACAGCATTCCATTCTTGTTTTCAGAATAGAAACTTAAGAGGAAATTCTGGCAATAATGAGATTTAAGACGTAAAAGAAATAAAAAGTAACAGCATATAAGCTTGGACTGGCCCACAGGAAAACAGGAGAATCCTCCGGTGGGCCCCTATGCAAGAGTGGGCCATCATCCTCTTATATGAGCAGTACTTGGCACAATATACTTGAATCACTCTGCACAGACAATGGCGGCATCTTACTCATTTAACAATCTACCCAGCTTATTGTTATATAAATTTGTTACTGAGGATAATGTCACATTTGCATGTAGCTGAAAAGTGAGACGCTTGAGTTGGTTACGGGAAGGCCCTTGGCACCTCAATCCAAAACTGGGCTAGCCATATTGCCAGACGTGTTACAGAAAATAATAGGGATAATGACAACATTTTCTTCCTGCTGGTCCCCTGAGAATGTCATATTTTGTTTTTCCACTATACAGTTTCAGAGATATAGGGCATTTTATTTAGTGCTGATTTCTATGACCTTTACAAGGAGGCGTGACTTAGAGGATTCTTTAGAGGCGTGACTTTAGGCTGCCATGCCCCCTTAGAAAAGACCATAAAAACAAGCCCTAAATAAAAAAGTTCATATCACTGGAACTGTATAGCAGATTTAAAAAAAATAAAATAGGAATACTTGGGAGGATTGGGAATTAAAGAAGAGCAAAAAAAAGGCCACGTTTGACCTGGTGACAGGTTCACTTTAAGATTCTGGTCTCTATAAAGTGTTATTATTAGGGTTGAGCGAGTATGTTCTGTCCGAGTATGCTCGGGCCGAGCTCCGAGTATTTACAGCTGCTCGGTGATATGGTTGAATCGCTCCCGTGTGCATGATTTGCAACTGTTTGACAGCTTTATTACATGTGAGAAATGTGTAAGAAATAGACATTCCTCCCATGTAATAAAACTGTCAAACAGTCGCAAATCATGCACACGGGAGCGATTCAAACATATCACCGAGCAGCTGTAAATACTCGGAGCTCGGCCCGAGCATACTCGGCGAAAGGGTTAATAGAACATACTCACTCAACACTAGTTATTATAAATATACGTTATCAAAAATTAGCATGTTGTTTTTTTACTCAGAATGTTATTCTAAAATCCCATGAAGGATTTATATGTCTTCGATGTAGCCTTTCCTTGTAGGATAGCGAGAACATACTGAATCGAAGTTTTTAACCCTTTCCTGGCATAGGACCTACTGTATTTCCTATGTCAGATGCTGGTGTATGAAGTGGTCTCAGGAATTCACACACAGCAGGTGCCTTCTGTTGTACAGCCAGCACCTGCATCTAGCAGCAGCAATCGGAGCTAGCTCTGATCCCTGCTGTATAACCACATAACTGCTACTGTCAAACCTCTGTCAGAAGCCTTCAATAAATGTAAAGCCAGTAGGAAATGAGCCTGCTGAAGGCCTATATTACAGCTACTGTATCTTGCTACTTCTGTGAAGCCAAATTATAGTAGTTATAGGCAGCCCTGATTTTTACTGTATACCACACTGTATTGTAGGTTCAAGGCAAAACTAAAGATAACTAAAAAAAAAGTTTGAAAAAAGTAATACAGTTTGAATATCCCGCCTTTCTAAAAACAAACAATATACATATATATATTTGGAATCACCATATCTGCAAAAGTCCAATCTATCAAGATAAAAAATTATTTAATCCAATGAGTGAAAATAATTGAAAAGCCATTTTTTTGATCACCGCACCTTCCCCAAAAAATGCAAACAAACAAATTACACACTTCATGGAATGCCATTAGATGCAACAGCTCACCAAACTAAAAAACAAGAACTCATACAGCTTCATTGATGGAAAAAAACAACAATTGGGCCCTCATATGACTATGTTGCCCAAAACATAAAAAAGTTATGACTCTTGAAGGAAAGGGAAGTTAAAATGTAAGTGCACAAACAAAAATTGGTGGCGGTAGGGGGTGGTTAATACTGTCTTAAATTTACACAGCATAGAACTAGATGAGACAAAAACTGCACCACATTAATCACAGTGGTGTGCACTATGTCATTATGTACATAGGACACATTTTGTTAGCTATATTAGATACTTCTCGTTTTGTGACAAAATAATTGTGCATTTTACAGGATAGTTTAGATTCACATCTCTTCCAGACACTTTTCAAAACTGTCTAGTAAGGCGTAAACGTTTCTAAAACACATAATGCATTTGGGGAGAGGCATATATGCCATTATATCTGTGCAATCTGATGCAGAATTCTAGTACATCCCACTACTTCAGGTGATTTTTCGCAATAAGAAGTTGTTTGTGTACATGAAGAATAACACTATTTCTGGTGCTAATATGATGGTGATGCCTCTGCTGCTGCTAGCAGATCCCATATTCTTAGCTGTGGTATTTTTATTTCTTTTAAACTACCCTGTCCAATGCCAGTGCACAGTTTCTTTTACCAAACATTTTGTGCAACAGTATAATTATTTTTGACATTCTTTTCAACCACAATTATTTAACTCTAGCATAAAAGGATATAACAAGAAATTCCAGGTAGGTACATGCACAAAAAGCAAAATATGGCAGGAGGCTGCAATATATGAGTGGCATGTTTAGTTGTCAAATTGCAGTAGTAAAACAGGTGTACAAAAACCGACATGCACAGTTTTATTTTCTCTTTCTTTTCAACAAAATTCAATCCTCTTCCCAAAAATGATGTAATAAGAAATGCTACAGTACGTAAGTACTTGATTTTAAGTAATATATAATATATATTTTAATTACAGAAGAAAATTACTCAAAAACATATGTATATGCAAAAACTCAGCATAGTTGCTTTTGTTTAGGAGATACACTGGCTCTGATTTCAGATTTAATTTATTTAAGAAATATTATGTTGTCTTGCTACTGCTTTATACTGCATTAATAATGAAGAAAAATGTAGAATTGTAATTCAAATCCAGCAGGAAAATGACCGCCATATCACTGATCAATCACACTGAGTCTGATCCTTCTCCTATCTCTCATCCCCTATAAATTGAATAATGTGAGTGATGTAGTTGCGCAACATATTATTTTTAGGCCTCTTTCAGAAGTCCGATTTTCGCGTACGAGTGCTATCATCTATGAGTTATTCACATGTCCGATATCTTTCCTCCGACTAAGTGGTCCACGGAAAATATTGGCGACATGTCCAATTTTGATCAGAGGACGTCAATGGGTTCGTGAAAGAAAATCGGACTGCATATGGATGACATCCGACTGTAGTCCGATTGTCAAGAACTGTCAGAATGAAGTTGCGTAATTTTTTTTTTTTATTTCTTTGTGTACTTGAAAATCAGATGACACTTGTACAACACCAGAGTCTGATAAGAATAATTGATTGAATTTTCTCCAATGTGAAAAAAAATCGAACGTCTGAATGAGGCCGTAGGAGTATTTGTCTAAAGTTTTATGACTTTGTCTTCCTATCTCTATTGCTGAGCTGTAGTATGTGACATTCTCACACTATCCTAAATCACCTTAAAATGGCTGCTGCATTCCCTGCCTCTACTTTTAGACAAGCAATTAGAGTCTCTCTTGATTGTTTGCATTATATCATGCGATGTGATAACTGCTAGGCATTTTGGATTAGTCCAATGAGTGTTGTGCAGTTATGTGAGGCTTAGGTGGCTGATAAACTCAGCAATGTGTTAAATGGAAGTGCACATTTTTTTGGGCAACTCGTGCAAATTGTTTGAAAATCCTGGGACTTACGAAACTCATAAAATCCTACATTAATGTGATTTGCATCAAATCAATTCTCTTATCTCTAATCTGTACTATAAGTCTGTTTACAGTTTATTGAAAATAACAGTGATTGGTTAAAAACATTTAATATAACTAAAATTGAATACATGAGTTGTTCCCTTTAATGCAGGATTAAAGGACTTTTACCGTCTGTCTACAGAACTACACAACAATAAACTCAGTCATGTTAATCATTGCTCTTTAAAACTTGATTAATGGTTTATTTGCTGCTCCAGGAGATTGTCATTAATTTCATCTTCATTTTCGGCATTGTACATAGTTTGGAATTAAGTACAAAGAACGATGTAGTAATATTTCTGTGAAGAATCAGTCAAAATAGCAAAGCGAGACTGTGAAGAGGAGATTTATGGAAGTACATTTCATTTGTATTTAAATGCTGAGTTTTTAAGCTGCTCAGAGAATGTTATAAATTAAATCACCCGTTGTTTTGAAGATTACTTTTAAACCTTCTGTTAAAAAATGGATTTTCATCATATTTTCTAATCACCATATTTTCATATAAAACCCAGAGTCAAGCATATGTACAGTACAAAGAAAAAGGAAATTGCTTGCAATTGTTTGTTTTGCAGTTAAATAAATGACCTCTGTGGTCACACTCTGCATGGTAAAGAAAAACAGTACTCTTCTGTACAATGAGTGGTTCTCCCAGCTCCAGAACACCTTCAAACAGAAAAACTACAATGACTTGTTTTTCTCCTTGCATTTAATGTGACAGTGATGAACTTTAAAAGCGTCGTCTCAGAAAATAATACATATGGATAGCATATGTACAGTGCTCCGCATAAATGATCAGACCCCCTTTGAAAAGTAAATATTTTGATAAATATTTACTGAATACAAGAAGAATTTCCAAAAATTTGATGAGACTGGGTTTCATTTGGACATTTCTTGAATACACCACACATCAAAAACTACATCTCGTGTTTTGTATGACCTCCATGTTTGTACCTAAAGAAAAAGATGGTGGTGCCATTGTCTTTATGTGGGGCTGCATGAGTGCTGCTGGTGTCGGGGGGGCTACATGACATTGATGGTATCATGTGCGACTGGAGAAAGCGGAGAAGACCCGCACTGCCAGTAGTAAAAATGCA
This sequence comes from Phyllobates terribilis, assembly GCF_046119375.1. NCBI lineage: Eukaryota > Metazoa > Chordata > Amphibia > Anura > Dendrobatidae > Phyllobates > Phyllobates terribilis. Next base: position 369,544,484 of record NW_027362767.1, read on the forward strand.
GTAGAAAAGCCTTGAAAGTATAAATGCTGTTTTATTTATCAACCTGTTTCGAAGCACACCTCCTTCTTCATCAGAATAACCACAGAAGTGGTTTTACTACTTTCATCTTTACTTTCTTGCACATGAAATCAACTTTTGTAGATCCACAGCAGCCAGTCTCATCAGTCGTTCTTGAGGAATGGAAAAAGATCGATGTTACAATATGTTGCCAACTTGTTTATTCCATGACTAGAAGACTTGGTGATGTCCTTAAAAATCATGGAGGTCATACAAAATATTAGATGTTGTAGTTTTTGATGTGGGGTGTATTCATTTTTGCATCAACTCATTTACAGGCAGAGTGAGAAGGCTGCAGCCAGCCAGGGTCTAGGTGATCATTGGGATTCTTCTGATATGCCTTCTCTATAAGTGGCAGAACCCCCCCCCCCCCCCCACCTACAAATAAGGCTTTGACACAGTAGGAGTACTTCTCATTTTACATATTCATTATGCCTTGAAATAATTATAATTTCATATTTGTATATTACTGAGTTTTTATTCTGCATGGAATCCGATGTCCTGAAATGAATCTTTACAAACAGCATACTGGCAAGACATAATGATAATTGCTGGATATTTTTCCGGCCCGCTTTTCATACCATGTTCCCTTTCTGATTGATCCAAACACTATTTCCTCCCTTTTGAGTTTGTCACTAGATATGACAAGTGATGTGTTTTCTGAATAGATGGGAAAACACACGCATTAACCATCTAATGATGAGGAGAGGCAGACATATTATTTATTACTTGATATTTCTTTTGTCTGCAATGTCTGCAATTTTTTGTCTGATATCAAAACGGATTGTGTTTTGCATGAAATCCATCACAGCAAATGAAAAGCAATACACAGCTAGGATTCACATATATTTCTGCCATCTAAAATATTAAAATACACATTACATTACAAAATATCTCCCCAAAAAAGTGAGAATTTTGCTAAGACTGAATCTAACCTCAGTCCTTGTAATAATAAATATTCAAATCTCATATAGCAAAACAATAGTACTCCATCCTTGTCCTGCCTGGGTGTAGCACCAAAACTGTTATAAACTTCCTTTATTATGTAAATCCATGCAAGAAACTTTCCTTTTCTAGTCTAGTTTGCAACACTGTTCCCAGAAAAACAGGAGCATCAAACAGAGATCTTTTATTATGACTTCCCCTATGGTATAAATACACAGACAGAAGATCTGTCACTCACCATAATTCACAATACACACTGCATACATTATTAAAAAGACCTGATGAGATTGGTGCATTTACTTTTGAAATCCATATAAAAATGAATGCATAATCTTGATATTATGGTGACCTCCAGTTCGACTTATTTGCTCAATTCATTATCTGACAGGTACATTTTCTGAGAGGCATATGCAGCCATTCTGAGATGTATTCTCACATTAAGTAAACACCCGTCTCATCAAGTCCAAGATATGTATTAGAGGGGTGGTCCCACGCAAAATTTTATTTTAATCTTAAGTCTCTATCAATTTAATGTCATAATTTGTGATGGGTGAGCACTAAAATGCTGGGGTGCTCGTTGCTCGGATCGAGCACATTGGAATACTCGGGTGCTCGACCCGAGTAACGAGCCCAATGTAAGTCTATGGAAAACTCGAGCATTTTTCAGGCGGCTCCCCCCGGCAGTCTGCAGAGGGCCTAAAAATTGCCCAAATCGATAGGAACAGTGCTCAAATAACATGGGAACAGCATAGAGAAGACCCCTGGAAGCATCTCTGACTCCCAGGTCACTGCTGTCAACAATGTTGTCAGAGTATTACGCCACTTTTACGGACTCACAATAAAACATACAAAAACGAAACTAAAATAGGAAATATGTTAAGGAACATCTTTTTCAGGGTAATGACTTGTATATAAGGCAAAATAAATAACCAAAAACAAAAATACTCCTCCACATCATAGGCTATGTTCACACGTAGCGTTTTTGATGCATTTTTGCACTTTTGCATTGCTTTCAACCATGACAAATGCATTCACCAGGAAATGTCATTTTAACATTTTTACAACCTTATCTGGCCATGTGGTGTGTCAGACATGATCAGACACATCCTGTTTCATTTATGAAGGAAGGGCTGTGAAAGTCACAAAGCCTAATTTTATAGGGCCATCAGGCGGCCTTTACTATTCTTAAAGGGCCAGCAGTCGGCCCTAACTATTCTTAGATAGCCATCAGCCGGCTATGCTTTGTTGTTCCCATTACTAAAGAGTTGGTCTCCTATACTGTTATTGTGTATGCAGTGAGTGGCAAGTCTGCCCAAAATTTGGACGCATTCCCAATACCCCTTTGAAAATTTGGACGCACCCCAATACCCCTTTGAAGAGACTTAGAGGATGGCCTCCTGAAAACAATGTTCACATTATTAGGAAGTGGGTCTCCCATACTGTATGCCTATGCAGTGAATGAAAGGGCTGTCAAAAATTTGGAGGCACTCCAATGCCCCTTGGAAGAGACGTGGAGGTCAGAGGGCCTCCTGAAAACAATGTTCCCATTATTAGGAAGAGGGTCTCCCATTGTGTTTGCCTATGCAGTGAATGCAAGGGTTGCTAAAAATTTGGAGGCAATCCAATGCCCCTTGGAAGAGAAGTAGAGGGCCACATGAAAAAATGTTCCCATTATTAGGAAGTAGGTCTCCCATAGTGTTGGCCTATGCAGTGAATGCAAGGGCTGCCAAAAATTGGGAGGCACTCCAATGCCTCTTGGAAGAGACGTGGAGGAGGGCCTCATAAAAAAATGTTCCCATTAGAAAGGAGCGGGTCTCCTATACATGTAATGCCCATGCACTAAGTGCATGGGCTGACAAACATTTACCCCTGGGGGGTATACATGAACATACTGTATAAAAGAAACTTTTTACGGGCATCATAAACACCCTTTAAAAAAATGATGTGGATGTTGCATCATGGACCATGGTCACCCTGGTGATATGGTGGTGGAGAATGAGGAGAAGGAGGATGACAAGAGCAAATAGCCAAACTTAGGAAGTGTATACCCATGGGTCGGTGGGAAAAGGTGCATGGGAATATACCTCCCAAAAAAAGACAGTGGATTTGAGTTTATGTTACGCTGCTATCATTCGGTGGTGTTGAGAAGTCTGGCCCAATCCAGCCCTTGTTCATTTTTATAAGAGTCAGCATTTTCAGTTGACAGGCGGATGTGCTTATCAGTTATAATTCCACCAGTGGCACTAAAAACCTGCTCTGATAAAACGCAGGGCAGGCCAGGACCTCCAAGGCGTAGATAGCCAGTTCATTCCACGTATCCAGCTTGGTTACCCAATAATTATAAGGCACAGAGGAATCACGGAGGACGTTGGTATGGTCGGCAATGTACTCCCTCAGCATTTTCCCAAACTTTGCATTCCTAGTGAGAGTATCCTGCACCTCAGGGCCTGTGAGATGGGAGGGGCTGAGAAAATTCTCCCAGAATTTTAACAGTGTTCCCCTGCCTCTACTGGATTGGAGTTGTGTCTCTCTCACTTGTACTCCTTGGTTGTCCAACGAACTGTGACCTCTGCAGGCAGCGTTTTCAGATGGGATTTTTTTTAATAGTTCTGCAACAAGGGCCTTCTGGTACTGCACCATTTTTGTAGACCTGTCCGCCTCAGGAATAAGAGATATAAAGTTCTCCTTGTAGAGTGGGTCTAGAAGTGTCACCAACCAGTAATGACTGTCACCCAAAATTTTGAGAACGCGGGGGTCATGGGAAAGGTAGCGTAACATAAACTCAGCCATGCGTGCCAGACTGCCAAGAGGAAAGACTTCCGTGTCCTCACCAAGAGGACGAGTGACCATACTCTCCTCCTCCTCCTTCTCCTCTCTGTCCTCAGGCCATCCACGCTGAACAGACGGTGTGAAAGTTGTACAGGTAGTATCATCTATAGTGCAGGAAACTAGCTCCTGTTCTTCCTCCTCCTCCTCCTCATTGTTACCCAATCCACATTGGGATGAGATGAGGCTGGGCTGTGTGTAATCGCCCTGTATGGTTCCTTGCTCCAACTCATTGTGCTCAGCCTGCAATGCATCCTCTTTGATGGTGAGCAGAGAGCATTTCAGAAGACAGAAAAGCGGGATGGTGATGCTAATTATGGCGTCATCGCCACTCTACATCTTGGTGGAGTCCTCAAAGATTTGGAGGATGGTACATATGTCTGACATCCATGTCCACTCCTGAGGTCTTATGTGTGGAGTCTGAACTGAATACCGACGCCCTTGTTGATGCTGGTACTCAACAACTGCCCTCTTCTGCTCACAAATCCTTCCCAACATCTGCAGTGTAGAGTTCCAACGTGTGGGGACATCACACACCAGTCTGTGAGCTGGAAGCTGCAAACGCTGCTGAAACACGGCAAGGGCGGCGGAAGCTGTAGGTGACTTTCTAAAATGGGCACACAGGTGGCGTACTTTAACAAGCAGATCCGGCAGCTCTGGGTTGGATTTGAGAAACCGCTGAACTATGAGGTTAAGCACATGGGCCAGGCATGGTACGTGTGTGTGTGCTCGCTTCACCTCAGAGCCACCACCAGGTTGAGGCCATTGTCACACACGACCATGCCTGGCTGTAGGTTCGGTGTCAGCCACAGATCTGCCTGCTCTTTCAGAGCTGTCTACAACTCTTCAGCATTGTGCGGTTTGTCACCTAAGCATATTAGCTTCAGCACAGCCTGTTGCCACTTGGCCGAGGCAGTGCTGTAGTGCTTCCAGCTTGTGACTGATGTGGTCATTTCATAGATGGAGGCTGAAGAGGAGGAGTAGCGGGAGGAGGATGAGGTGCAAGAGCTGTAGACTGATAGATTGTGGGAGAAACCCTGATTGACCTAGGGCCCGCAATCCTTGGCGTCGGGAGGACGTGTTCCGCCCCAAGGTCCGAATGGGTCCCGGCTTCCACTATGTTAACCCAATGTGCCATCAGTGAGATGTACCATCCCTGCTCACAAGCACTTGTCCACGTGTGTGTGGTTAGGTGGACTTTCCTGGTAACTGTGTTGTTGAGGGCACGGCTAACATTTTGGTACACGTGCTTGTGTAATGCGGGGATGGCACAACGGGAGAAATAGTGGCAGCTGGGGACCGAGTACCGAGGGACAGCCGCCGCCATCAGGTTGTGGAATGCTTCCATCTCCACGAGCCTAAAAGGCAACATTTTGAGCGCAAGCAGTCGCGAAATGCAGGGAGGGGACCCGAGCATCCTTCCGAGCATCTGGCAAGTAATCTGCGAGCTCCGAGCATCTCGAGTACTGAGATGCTCGAGCGAGTACCGAGTACTTGCGAGTATGCTCACTCATCACTAGTCATAATCAAATCTTTTTTCTAATATGCATCAATTAAAAAGTACCTACCGTTCCCTCACTGCACTATCTGCTTTACCTTTTTTTTACCAGTTCTTCTTTGATGACATTTCATTTGAGAGCTCACAGTACATGCTGGGATACTCAGAGTCATCATCAAGCGACAGAGGCTGCGGTTACTGCCGCATCCTCTGCCCCTACTCTGAAATGAAGTGTTATCAGTAACATCCATTTTAGGGGCTGGGTTAGTTCCTGTTCTACTGAGCATGTGTTAGCTGTGCCCTTGGTAGACGTGCACTTTTCCAACATGACAATGATCCAAATAACACATCTATTGCATTTCTGAGGAACAGGATGAAAGTGATTCAGTGGCCAAGTGTCTCCTGATCTGAACCCAACCAAACACCTATGGGGAATTCTGAAGAGAAAAGTTGTCATCACTCTCCATCCAGCATCCAGGCTCTAAAACAGGTCATTCATGAAGAATGGAAAAAGATCGCTGTTGCAATATGTCACCAACCTGTTCATTTCGTGCCTAGAAAAGTTGGCGCTATCCTAAAAAATCATGGAGGTCATACACAATACTAGATGTAACAGTTTTGATGTAGGGTGTATTCATTTTCGCGTCATCTAATTTGAGTAAAACTAAAGATTTTGCAATGAAAGTTACAATATTAACCAAACTTTTGTGTTATGGGTTAAAAACATTTTTTTATGAAACTCAGCCTTGTCAAAATTTTGGAAAATATTCTTCTATTAAGTGAGATATTGATTAAACTATCACTTTTCAATGGTGGTGTACTCATTTATGCTGAGGGCTGTATATACACATTAGCAGTATTTTTTTTATTGTTCCAATGCATTGAAATAAAAAGAAAACAAAACTTCATTTGAAATACAGTACAGACCAAAAGTTTGGACACCTTCTCATTTAAAGATTTTTCTGTATTTTCATGACTATGAAAATTGTACATTTACACTGAAGGCATCAAAACTATGAATTAACACATGTGGAATTATATACTTAACAAAAAAGTGTGAAACAACTGAAAATATGTCTTATATTCTAGGTTCTTCAAAATAGCCACCTTTTGCTTTGATGACTGCTTTGCACACTCTTGGCATTCTCTTGATGAGCTTCAAGAGGTAGTCACCAGAAATGGTTTTCACTTCACAGGTGTGCCCTGTCAGGTTTAATAAGTGGGATTTCTTGCCTTATAAATGGGGTTGGGACCATCAGTTGTGTTGTGCAGAAGTCTGGTGGATACACAGCTGATAGTCCTACTGAATAGACTGTTAGAATTTGTATTATGGCAAGAAAAAAGCAGCTAAGTAAAGAAAAACGAGTGGCCATCATTACTTTAAGAAATGAAGGTCAGTCAGTGCGAAAAATTGGGAAAACTTTGAAAGTGTCTCCAAGTGCAGTTGCAAAAACCATCAAGCGCTACAAAGAAACTGGCTCACATGAGGACCGCCCCAGGAAAGGAAGACCATGAGTCACCTCTGCTTCTGAGGATAAGTTTATCCGAGTCACCAGCCTCAGAAATCACAGGTCAACAGCAGCTCAGATTAGAGACCAGGTCAATGCCACACAGAGTTCTAGCAGCAGACACATCTCTTCAACAACTGTTAAGAGGAGACTTTGTGCAGCAGGCCTTCATGGTAAAATAGCTGCTAGGAAACCACTGCTAAGGACAGACAACAAGCAGAAGAGACTTGTTTGGGCTAAAGAACACAAGGAATGTACAGTGGAAATCTGTGCTTTGGTCTGATGAGTCCAAATTTGAGATCTTTGGTTCCAACCACCGTATCTTTGTGCGACGCAGAAAAGGTGAACAGATGGACTCTACATGCCTGGTTCCCACCGTGAGGCATGGAGGAGGAGGTGTGATGGTGTGGGGGTTCTTTGCTGGTGACACTGTTGGGGATTTATTCAAAATTGAAGGCATACTGAACCAGCATGGCTACCACAGCATCTTGCAGCGGCATGCTATTTCATCCGGTTTGCATTTAGTTGGACCATCATTTATTTTTCAACAGGACAATGACCTAACACACCTCCAGGCTGTGTAAGGGCTATTTGACCAAGAAGGAGAGTGATGGGGTGCTACGCCAGATGACTTGGCCTCCACAGTCACCAGACCTGAACCCAATCGAGATGGTTTGGGGTGAGCTGGAATGCAGAGTGGAGGCAAAAGGGCCAACAAGTGCTAAGCATCTCTGGGAACTCCTTCAAGATTGTTGGAAGACCATTTTTGGTGACTACCTCTTGAAGCTCATCAAGAGAATGCCAAGAGTGTGCAAAGCAGTCATCAAAGCAAAAGGTGGCTACTTTGAAGAACCTAGAATATAAGACATATTTTCAGTTGTTTCACACTTTTTCTGTTAAGTATATAATTCCACATGTGTTAATTCATAGTTTTGATGCCTTCCGTGTGAATGTACAATTTTCATAGTCAAGAAAATACAGAAAAATCTTTAAATGAGAAGGTGTCTCCAAACTTTTGGTCTGTACTGTATGTGAAAAAAGTTTGCACTAGCGCTGTACCTATTTTCCTAAAAGACGCAAACTCATAAGCACCTTTGCCTTAGTGCATACTAGTGAAATCTAGTGAAAGTCTATTGCATTAAAAATTAAGATGCGCTGACAGGAAAGTTTAAACAATGATCGGATCGCTATGCAAATTGTAGAAGTAATGCAAAAGGCATGATGAAGAAAAAACTGAGTATGCACATATAGCAATCTTCATTACTTTTTACGATGTGTGATGATTTCAGACTGTGCTAGATGAAAGTCAATGTAGCGTTAGTTGCATGTAATAAGACCTTTGTACACACCGGATTCTATGTCTGAAGCGCTGCACCCCACTCCGTTGAAGTCACGGCGGTGCAGGTGAAGATCTCCTTGTACTGTGCCTGGCATTTAATCCTGTGCACTCAAGTCGTAATGCTGTGTGGCACTTACGGGATGCCCCAATCCTATGTCTAAAGTGCTGCACTACATGGAAGTCACGGCGGTGCAGGTGAGTTTCTCCTTGTGCTGTGCTTGGCACAGAGTCCTGTATGTTCAAGTCTTGGTGCTATGCTGCACTCACGGGATGCCCGTGTCCATGTCCAGAGTCCACATTGTGGGAGGTACGAAAATTAGAGGGGCGGGTGCGGCGCCGGCCGGTCACGGTTTCACCAGACACCTGTTCAAACGCCTTGCAGGTGCGTGATGTCACTACAGCAGTACGGTCTCTCCTCAGGAAAAAAAGAGGGGAGATGAGTACTTTTTCAACGCGTTTCTGCGTTTGCGGCCGCCTTCATCAGGGATTACACTTGCAACTTATGGCGGTGTTTATATAGGTAACTGCTTGATCCCCCCCACTCCACAGCACATAGTCAGTTTTTCCTAAATCATACCTTTTGCATTATCGCTATAATTTGCACAGCGATCCGATCATTGTTTAAACTTTCCTGTCAGTGAATATAAACTTTTAATACAATTCATTTGAAATATCCTTGGTTACAAATATCTTGGAATTTTGTGTGTAGAGCTCATATTCAGACAGGTCTAAGTTCCTATGTTTACAAACAAGGAAACAAACGTTTCATATTATGCTTCAAACATATTTTACTAACTTGTGTCTGCAGGATTGTAAGTAGGGATGAGCGGACTCATGGAAGTTCGGGTTCTAGTATCCGACTCGAACTCGAACCAAAGCTCAGTTCAGGTACCAGAACTGTACAGAACTTGAACTGGAACCCGAACCCCATTGGAAAACAATCAGGACCTGAACTTTTGAACTGGAAAATTCCCTTTCTCTCACTCTCTGGACCTGACTTCTCCGGAACTCCGAACATTAAAGTGGACTTCCAGGAGAAGTGCGTGTTCAGAGTTTTGCACTGGATACTTTTAGGCTATGTGCCCACGATGCAGAAATGCTCAGGATTTTTTCCTGAGCGTTTCTGCATCTCCCTGGTAGAAAAAAACGCATGCAGATTGTACATGCGTTTTCCTGCCAGGGACATGCGGAAGTGAAGCGTTCTTCACTTGCATTTCCGCATGCGGGTTGGCAAGCGCTTTCCAAGCGATTTTAGCATCACTTGGAAAGTGCTTGTCAACTTGGTCACACTATATAAATCCATGCAAACAGCATGGATTTAGATAATGTGACCGAGAGAATGTCAAAAAATAAAAAAATAAATATATACTTACCCTCCGATGGCCCCCGGTATCTTGCTTCGCTCGGTCCCGGCTGCCGGCAGCAGTAGAGTAAAGGACTCGTCACATGACTCTGACGTCAGCGCAGGTCCTTCATTCCATCGCGAAGTGCTGGGAAGCAAGGAGGAGCGCACCGCGGGCCGCCGGAAGGTAAGTATACATTTTTTATTTTATTCTTTTTTTACAGCTCTTTTAATGGTACCTGAGTGTGGAGGAGAGTCTTCTCTCCTCTACACCCAGGTACCATCCGCACATTAGAATGCGCCAATTACGCAAGTACAGATGCAGTCTTGCGGAATTGGCGTTTTCTAATGCAAGTCAATGGCGGCGAAAACGCAGCACTTCCGCAAAATAATTGGTAGTGCTGCGTTTTTTTCCGCAATGATAATCCACAGCGGAAATTTCCGCGGTATGTGCACAGTACATGCGGATTATCATTGTGGGACATGGCAGGCCTTCTACCATGCGTTTTTTAAGTGTTTCTGCAGCGTTTTTGCCGCTGCGGAAACGCTTAAAAAACGCATCGTAGGCACACAGCCTTAAGTGGATTTACTCATCTCTAATTGTAAGACAAGGGAGCAGATGCAAGGAAGAAAATGATCCTGCTGCAACAGACTACACAGGAATTATTTGTAGTCTGTAAACATGGAGACAAGATTATTTGCAAGTTATTGCAGTGGGAAAAATGGTTGCAGGTGTTGAAAAGTATTTTTTTTACTACTATCCTAAAATATATAATCTTTATGGCATCTATACAAAACTCTAATGATTGTGAACTCACTTGTAAGAAGGATATATTTCTTTCTTAACATATGGCATGGATATCTAAAAAGAATCAATCAGCTACAAAATCCATCCCTAAATGTAAGTAGATTTTTCACTGTCAGTTAACCATACTGATGAGTGAACCTGGAGTAAAGCCCTGCCTGTTATATCTTCATGTCCATAGCACTTTTGCTGTCTAGACACGTTAGTGCCATCTGTGAAAGTGCTATAGTAGCCAAAGGGACTGTTATTGTGCCAGTCTGATAGGGCCAGCAAATGTCATTGAGAGATTCTTCTAATTATGGCTGTAACAGGAAGGCAGTGCTTGTCTACTGATTTCTTCTTTTTATCTTTTTATGGATTTCAAGAAGATATTAGAATGTTTTATGACACAGTAAAATGAAATGAAGAGCAAGTGTGAGATCCATCGGTGCAGATAAGCACCTATTTACTGTAATCTCACAGACAAGAGAATGAAAACAAGTCCTGGTAACTAAAGCACAGGCGGCAGAAAAATAATTTCACATAAACCCTTTCAATCTTTGCACTTCATTTTTCATAATTGGGGGTTATTTATATTTAACATCATAAATGTACAACATATACACATTAATACAATATTTAGGAAACGTTTTTTTTCTATTTCCCTGTTTTGTTATTTTCACATCAGATGATTATAATGTAATATAAATTATGTATATTTTATATTAACCAACAGAAAATACTTTTTGATTGAAATATTTGTGTTCAAACCATATGAATGTTAAATTTTAAATAAAACGGGGTTTCATGAAATAATGACTCCTGTTACCTTGACCATTTTCTGAACTAGAAACAGTCCAATGATTAGCCAATTGCTATGGGTCTGCCATCAAAAATGCTTGGTAAGCATCTTATAAATTCAAGAAAAACTATGGCAAGCCATACTTTAACCATGCTATGGTCATTAAAGGGTAAATATAAACCCCAATTTACCCCAAGATTAGCAAAATACATTAAGAGGTATCACCTTTATAAAGGGTTATTCTCAACATTTGTCTTCATCAGCACATAGCTCTCCAGTTTCTTCACTTTCTTGATGATGGGGGACAGGCACCCGTCCTTGAGTAACATTTTTGGCCCATTACCATAGGCCTTCTGTTGAGCTTATCATGCTGTTCTAAAATAAGCAAGTCTGTCAGTGGCTCGTTCTGAAATCAACAGATTAATTACTATATTTGCATATAGAGATAACAGCTCCTTTCAACAAGAACATGACTTAGGAAAGTGAGCAATGATTATGAAATCAGCTTTTGTAACAGCTTCTTGTAGGAGCCAGGCCTTTTTGATTTTGCAGGACTGATAACAGCAGCTATGAAGCAGTAGCTGATAGGAAGAGGTGGTGATCAGCTATCTAACTGTTGTATAAAAATTAAAGGACTGGAGAGAAGAGACTGGGATCTCAGGATTTAAATCCTCAGCCTGGAATGCAGCTACTACACATATTTAGCCAGACTCTGGATGACATGGCAACAAGCTGTAAACAATGTTAGGCAAAAGGTCTCAGGACTTTTTTGGTTGCCATGCATCACTACAACAAATTTACTCCAGTTGGGGACTGGAGTACATTTCTGTTAAAATTCACACCACATTTAGGCTGTGTGCCCACTATGCGTTTTTCAAGCATTTTTGCCGTGGAAATTCCACATCGAAAATGCTTAAAAAACACTTGGTAATATGTGCCCCATGGTCCCCAATGATAATCCGCATGTGCTGTGCACATGCTGCGGAAATTTCCGCTGCCGATTATCATTGCGGAAAAATACTCAGCATGTCCATTAATTTTGCTGACACGCAGCGTAATTGCCGCCATTGACTTGCATTGAAACGCTTTATATCCGCATCACTACATGTGCACATGCGGATATGAAGCGATTCAATGTGCGGATGGTACCCGGTTCTGAAGAAGAGGAGACTCTCATCCAGACCCGGGTACCATAGTACCTGTAAAAAAAAGAATTTAAAATAAAAAATAAAGATTATACTTACCATCCGATGGCCCCCGGTCTCCATAGCGATGCGCGCGGTGTGTTGGGCGGCTCGCGGTGGTATGAGGACCTGACATGATGTCATTGAGTCATGTGACAGGTCACGTGACCGCTGATGTCGGCGGTCATATGACCTGTCACATGACTCAATGACGTCATCGCAGGTCCTTCACACCACCGCGAGACACCGGGGAGACCGGACGGAGTGGAGAAGGAGACTGGGGGCCATCGGAAGGTAAATATAATCTTTCTTTTTTTATTTTTCACCATTCTTATTCTTTTTTTTTAACTATTACTTGGTCACACTATATAAATCCATGCCGGTTGCATGGATTTATATAGTGTGACCAAGTTGTCAAGCACTTTTGCAGAAATGCATGCAAAAACGCTAGACAAACGCTTCCGCCTGGCGGGAAAAATGCATGTAAAGCCCGCATGCGTTTTTCCTGCCAGGGAGAAGTGGAAAAAATATGCAGCATTTCTGCATCGTGGGCACATAGCCTTATAAATTATGATGGATTTGTCCACCACACTCGGCCTTGTCCCCTTCAACATAAAAATGTTAGAAGAGCTGGCCAAGACTGGTGTAAAAATGAAAAAAGTCACAATTTTTTTGCGCATCTACGATTTGCGCAAATATTCTAGGACATTTCAGTTTGGTGAGTCGACCTGTTAGTCTTACACAATGGTCATTTGACCATTTAACTGACATATGTAACATTTCGTGTCTTATGCTCAGCAAAGCTAAACTGTAAGGTCAGGACTCTGGATGGAGCTTGCATCTTTGATAACACGAGGCTTGATAATCTAGGTGCATTTATTTAAAGTTGAGAGCAGCATCAAAAGTTTTAATGTCTCTAAGTTAGGGTGAAACCTACAAGTGACATCTGGACAAAAACAGCCTTTTATCTTTAGTGTGTCAGCCCCATTGTCTGTAAAGTGCTGCAGAATATGCTGTCAGGCTTTAAAGTGGATCTGTCACCAGACTGCATAATACAACATTAAAAAGGTTGTCCACTACACTACATAATGCCCCGATCGATATAAACAGTGGAAAGATTTTTTGTAATTCCCTTTTGTTTTTGTTTAGTGATGAGCGAGTATGTTCTGTTAACCCTTTCGGCGAGTATGCTCGGGCCGAGGTCCGAGTATTTACAGCTTCTCGGTGATATGGTTGAATCGCTCCCGTGTGCATGATATTTTTTACACATTCCTCACATGTATTAAAGCTGTCATTCGGCGAAAGGGTTTACAAAACATAATCGCTCATTACTACCTGTAAGTGGTGCTATTGCTGACCGCTCACAAGGCATCATGTGGCCTGGCTGCGGCCTCGGCTGACATCCGCTGATGTCACGTCAAGTTCCATCTGCAGCCGGACGTGACCCAGTGTCGCGCTCCCTCCTGATTGATGGGCTCTGGTTGTGGTTTCACCACAGGTCACAGCCCAGCTGCATTCGTTGGGAAAGTGCACACTGGATGGTGGGCCGTGACGTGCGGTGAAATCTTTTTTCCACTGGGTAAATAGATGGGGGCATTATGTAGGGTTGTGGACAGCCTCTTTAAGTTATTATTAAATAGATAAATTAGATCTGATGATTAGTTTGAAAATCCATGTCACAATTGCTCTATAATCCTGATGATATTTAGAAAAGAACTATGAATCCAGCTGCGGCTGTGCTCAAAACGTTTGCTCTGATATCAGGCAAGACAACTTTCAAAAAGAATTTCACAGCCAACAACTTTCAAAAAGAATTTCACAGCCATTCTGACTTGTATGTTCAAAGTAATCACGTAACCAGAGCTAAGAGATCTAGTTATGCAGTTTACATTGTGAAACCTGGAGACAGATCCTCTTCAAGCTATAAATTGACTTTTTGGGCCTGGGGACAAATTTTTGTATTTTGTTATTCAGGTTTTACATGTGTTAGTCAAAAATGTGAAAATCATCCTGGCAGAGAAGTTATATAACAAATGGCCAACCATGTAACACATAATCAAATCATACAATTTTCCAATACACTTTCTTCACAGATACCTGCTTGTTGTCATTTTTTAAGAAGCTTCACTGATAAAAATCAATCCTGGTTGTGCAATGGACACACAGGTGCAGGGCTCATTACTATTACAGTACAGTTATCAGAGATATGTCTTGTGACCAGTCATGCGATAGTGTGACCATCACATGACCAGGATAGATGCTATACCTACGGTATACCAAATGCATACTACAGTTTAGAATGGTATCCACTAGAGATGATTGGATCTTTTGAAAGTCAAATTCACCAGGTTGGACAAATTTTCCCCCAAAAATTGATTTGCACAAATCACAATACTGTCTAGCCTCTAATTGTCTGGAAAATTAAATTCGACACCCTGAGGTTTGATAGGAATGTATTGAACCCCTTTGAAGCTCTTTAATGAAAACACAGAATTAGCATAATCCAACAACCATCATCATATATGGCTGTGGGTAAACAAATGGTCACGGTTGGTAGCAATGAGCCTGTTTAATGACACACTACACAGAAATATTTTTTATGCTTTTTAAATTATAGAAAAAAAAGTCCAAAAATTATCCCTCTAAGCTTTTTGTGATCGGGCAAACCATTCTGCTGTTGCCTTAAAGTCCATGAGAACAATTAAAATTTCCTTTAATTAATCCAACTAAGATGCTACTTAGTCTGGTCATCTATACCAAACCTGATTAATAGAGATGAGCGAATTTGCTGAGATTCAAATTCAGCAAATCACATGGATTTTACAGATAAATTCAATTCACAGGAGAGTTATTAGATTAGAATTGAATGCTCATTATTATGCTCTTAGATCTCTGCAGACCCCAGAGCACAATAAATATAAGAGATAAAAAAAAATTGAAAGAAGACTCTTTTCCCCTTCCCCCATCATTCGCATTTTTTTCTTCACTCCAGGTCTTGGCACATGTAAGCCTCAGATATCACTGCTCACAGTGCTGTCACTTGGGCAATGTGCATCGTAATGTTGTGACATCAAGACGAGTGCCACGACAGCATGTCGTGCAGGGATGTCATTGGCCTAGTGGAGTGCTGAGGCTCAAGAAGATGCCCGTGATGACGAAAGAGGAAAATAAGAAATATAGAGTACTGGACGTCAGACTGTGGGGGCAGTGGGAAAGGTGAGCAGTGAGGTGAGTATTATTAGGGTTTTTTAACCATTTTGCCTGGCTATCTATGGTTCTGTAATCGGGGGCAGGGTGGTAGTCAGTGGCGAGTGATGCTAGGTTTTCTTCATCCTGACCTGCTACAGGAATATAGGGACCTGTGTGTCCCTGCATGTGTGTGGTGTGCTGTGATCTGTGGTGGTCTTTACTCACTGTCATACTCGGTTCCTTTTGGCTCAGTTATTCTGAGCCTTGAATAAGAGACGACACAGTTCTTTAAAAACAACACAGTCCACTTTACTTTGCCAGCACGGCCATGGAAACATGTAGGATCACAGATACAATGAAAGTTGTATATAACGGCACTTGAAGGTGGTAAAATACAGTCACAGTCCCCACACAGTGCTCCTCCACTATGAGTCTCAGCCCTAGGGGAAAACTGCCTCTGGAAGCTCCTGCTTTACCCTACGGCTCCCACTGACCGACTCTATCAGGGACCACCTTGCTGCTGAGGCTAGCCTAGTCCTGACACGTCCAATAATGCCTACCAGCTGGAAGAGGCCAGAGTCTACAGATTGACTATTTGAGTGCAGACTGTACCATAGTGTGCCCATTGCTGCTAATCCTCCATATCGTCCCCACACACAACCATCCTTCTTCTTCTCTATGATCCTAGCATGTCTGTCCTACTTGAACGTTACTCACTAACTGACTAACATGGCCAAACTCAACTCTCAGTAATCCCTCAGCCCCAAAGGTCAATGGGGGTGGCCCAAACTAGTTAACCCTGTGTATCCCAACTGACATACAGGAGAGAGTAATGTGAATATGCCACTCTGTTGCCATTTAATAATGCCATATCATAAATAACACATCTTATGATAACTATAATGCATACATCCACTAAAACAGCTTAAGAGGGGAGTGAGACTCCTCTATCACCCCCTCACGGTTCTGCAAATTGGAACAAAATGAAGTGCACAAAACCCTGCAACATATTCATGTCTGGTTGAAACTTAAATTATAATACGTGCAATACTTTTCTATTTATAAGACCGGGTGCAGACATCCATGAAACATAAACCGTGCTTGGATCGGAATACCAGGCTTGACCGCTGGTTTTTCTTTCCTAAGCTAACTGCTGCATATGTACCTTTAAAGCGGTTATCTCACGGCATGAGAACTGCCAGTAAGGCAAGGTTTTCTGATCCAAGCACGGTCCGTATTTAACAGATATGTGAACAATTGGTCTAAAACTAAAATATCTGGATACTTGAGGTTTTCCACACCACTACTTTTGCAGGAGATGGGAAAATAAAATTTACACATGCTTAACCCACATGTTTTGATATGGTGCAATGCTGGTCCCAATTCTGCTGTGACATTATTTGACAATCCAAAAAATTAACTGGTTAATAAAACCTTTTCAGGATTTAAACAGAATTAAACAGTGGTAAAATTAATAAAATAACCAAATAAATAAAAAGCAGAAAAAAAAAATAAAAAAGAGCTGCTGTACAAGTGGCTATTACTTCCCCCACCTCTGTCAAAAAAAACAAAAACATGTGTTTGATTTATAAAAATAATTGTTATGAAAAGGGAAAAAAATTCAAATGTATATTAATGGTCCTTTGTGTTAAAAAAAAAAATGAAAAGATGCAAAAGTTTTTTGAATATCTGAACGAGAAAAACTTACAGCTCTTGAAAGGGAACCTGTCATTTCCGCAAGTGCTATTAACCGTCAAATATAGGGCTAATCTTCAGGATAATGGCATTAAAATGCTATCTGGCCGCCTTACTGAAAGAAATTTTATTCTGACTCACCCCTGGGCCGTGGGGCACCCGGAACCGGGCTTCAGTGCAATGTTGGGGGTAGTAGTGGCAACCCGATCCCGTGGCTCAGGGTGGTCAGACCAAATGCTGTGGCAGTGTATTTGTAGGTTTTGAATGTCCGACTACGCCACCCGTGGATTGCGGTCAGGGAGGACCGCCACTGCAAGGCAGACCGCTGAGGCTGATGTAGATATGCAGCACAGGGATAGGATAACTCCCCACAGGAAGAGTGCAGCCTCAGGGCATTGTAATAGGATGCTGGGGGTGATGGTGCAGGCGCAGCATAAATCACACAGAGTCAGTGATGCAGTCCAGGGTCTTTTACTCACAGTTGTTGTCCGAGTCACTTCTGCAGGGAATGACTGCCCAAGCCGTGCTGTGTCCACCAGGTGAGGAGCTCGGTCAACCCCCAGGCAATTCAGTAGTATGGCACAGGACCCCCTTCTATCCTTTCTCTGGCCTCTGGTGCCCCACCAGTGACCACACTTCTGTCCAGCTGCCTCGGGCCTTCTCTTGGTGAAACCTGTCGCTGGTTTCCCTGACCCTATGTGGTGCCTTCTTAGTGGGTGTAGCAGGGGGTCGCACCAATAGATGATGACGACCTCCGGTCTTTGGCTGAGGGATGATTTACCTCCACCAACTTGGGAATCCGGTACCCTTATTCTGCCCGACCCTTCACCCGTTATCTCATGGGTTCTTAGGGTCCCTTCTGCCTTCTTGTTTCTGGAGCCTTTCTACTCCTCTTTCTCTCCACCTTTCTTCCTTCTCCTTCTCCTCTTCTCCCTTCTGGCTCTGGCCTTCACCCTAGGCCTGCCTCATGGAGCTGAGCTCAGGCTGAGCCACAGCTCCCTGTCAGCCCTCTCTGGCTGAACTCCTTCTCTCTCTCAACTCACTGAACTCCCTCTTAAGATGGCCCCCACCTTTTATCTGCTTCACTGTGTCTGAGCTCAGGTGACCTGCAACCAATGAGCTCCTTCCTATGCTCCAGAAACCGTCCCCTTTTGCTCCTACATCACAGGGTTCTCTCCCCCCTCCCCACTCCAGCCAGGGAGATGGTCAGTTGTGCCTGCATATATATAAATGGGAGCACCGTCGAGCTGTCCCCCGGAAATGGGGTGTGTGTGGTGTATGCAGCTAACTGAGCCCAGGTCCACACTCCATCCTTACCTGGGAGTGGAATATCTCACCTCTGGTTGAAGTGCAATACCCCTGTAGCAACCGAACCCTCGGGGCGCTACATTCCCCCCTGGAAAACCACAGCACGTCCTCGGGCTGGAACAAAGCAAAAGACAATTCAAGAACATGCAATACTTTTTCAATAACTTTTTACATTTAGAAAACAACCGACACTATTCAATTCCCTTTATGGGAAACACTTTTCTTTAAAAGACATTGTTAATACTACCGGAACTCTTTTGTCATATAAAACATTCTCATTATCATGTAGCAGCATATAAAACTTTTCATATAAAACATTTTCAAGTAAAACATTTTCTTGTGCACTGGCCGCGGTGCAACTTGCGACCAGGTGTTCACTCTTCTTAAAGGTGCAAAAGTCTAACTAAGATAAACGTTGTAGTCCTTTTATAAAACCAATAGGGGGCGCTTTAGGAAGCGCAACTATTTACATGGACGGCCGCTCTCAGTCCTCGGCCATGTAGGGAAGGGGATGGCTGCTCTCAGTCCTCAGCCAGGTAATTTAGGGAGGAGACAACTTTAACAGGTAACAGTTCCATAACAGTCCCAACGGGGACCACACTCAAATTTGAAACAGACCCATGTACCCTGTCGGGTAACTATACACAATGGTATGCTACTGTTCACTGGTAGCGATACCCTCCATACGCGCCTTGTTCCTCATAGCGGTGGTCTTCAGACCCGTCCGGGTCCTCTGGGCAGCAATGCTCTTGATACTGCTCCTCCTCCACTGTCTGAACATTGAGGGCGTACCACCCTTTTAGGCCTCGATGTCGGGTGTATATTACCTGGTCTCCCGAGAACAACTCCCGCTTTGGGTGACCCGCTGGCAGGTGACCCTCCACATCCCTCCTGTCAACATGGATGTCTACTGTGGTGGCAGAGTCCCGAATGAACCCCCACCCTTTCTCCTGGTGGAACTTCACCACGGTCCCAGCTGTTTTAAGACCGCGTGCTGCATGGGGGTTTCGGCGGACTCGTGTCTTCTCCTCTGCGCTCTGGGCCTGTAGCAGACCGCTTCCTACCGCACCCGGGGTCAGGGGGCATAACTGGGGGCGTGGTTTAGCGGCGGGGTTCGCGGCTTGAGGCCCAGGTGTATGCGGCGGGAGAGTGGAAGCTGCAGCGGCTCCCAGGACTTCTGGCTCCGCAGCGTGATCCAGGGGTAAGGCTACGGCATCAGGGCCCGGGGCAGGGGCGTCCGCCTTACCTGCCTCTGTGGCAGCGCTGTTCTCGGCCTCCGGTCTTCTCTCTCTGTCCTCGGGGGCAGGCACGCTGCCGGGTGCTGGCAGCGTCTCTTGCTGCCGGGTCGCGACCCACCGGGCCATCTCCTCTTACCTCCCGACGACGATGTCCCTCAGCGCTCGGACCATTCTCCGGTCCAGCTCCTCCAGCGCAGTCCGCAGGAACTCAGGGTCTTCTGCGGGGAGCTGAGCCATCAGCTCCATGAGGCTGTACGGGGCCGCCTCGGCCAGCAGCAGGCCGCTTGCCAGGGTGCTGGAGTTGATGCTCCTCTCCATCTCCGGGTGTGATCTGGCGAAACTGAACCAAACCACACCCTGCCCACAGTTTTCTTCTCTTTCCGCCCCCATTGGGGGTGGTCTTGGGGAAATCTGCTGACAATTACTCTCAGGTGCAGCCCCCCACCTTGATGGACATCTCTACAGCCGCACTCATGGCTGTTGGGGGTGGGCTCCTTCTTTGGCGCCATTCTGGGACCTGGCCCACGATGGGAGGTGGCTTCCTGTTGTCTTTTGGCGCGCAACTTATGGCGTCCGTTCTTCTGTGGCGGGCGCCATTTTTAATACAGTGAAACAGTCTCTTTTCAGGCACGCAATACACGTTTGTGGCGGGTTGGTCACAATCCTGCCGACTACGCCAAAAGCAGACTCGCCCCCTGGGCCATGGGGCACCCGGAACCGGGCTTCAGTGCAATGTTGGGGGTAGTAGTGGCAACCCGATCCCGTGGCTCAGGGTGGTCAGACCAAATGCTGTGGCAGTGTATTTGTAGGTTTTGAATGTCTGACTACGCCACCCGTGGATTGCGGTCAGGGAGGACCGCCGCTGCAAGGCAGACCGCTGAGGCTGATGTAGATATGCAGCACAGGGATAGGATAACTCCCCACGGGAAGAGTGTAGCCTCAGGGCAGTGTAATAGGATGCTGGGGGTGATGGTGCAGGCGCAGCATAAATCACACAGAGTCAGTGATGCAGTCCAGGGTCTTTTACTCCCAGTTGTTATCTGAGTCACTTCTGCAGGGAATGACTGCCCAAGCCGTGCTGCGTCCACCAGGTGAGGAGCTCGGTCAATCCCCAGGCAATTCAGGAGTATGGCACAGGACCCCCTTCTATCCTTTCTCTGGCCTCTCATGCCCCACCAGTGACCACACTTCTGTCCAGCTGCCTCGGGCCTTCTCTTGGTGAAACCTGTCGCCGGTTTCCCTGACCCTATGTGGTGCCTTCCTTGTGGGTGTAGCAGGGGGTCGCACCAATAGATGATCACGACCTCCGGTCTTTGGCTGAGGGGTGATTTACCTCCACCAACTTGGGAATCCGGTACCCTTATTCTGCCCGACCCTTCACCCGTTATCTCGTGGGTTCTTAGGGTCCCTTCTGCCTTCTTGTTTCTGGAGCCTTTCTACTCCTCTTTCTCTCCACCTTTCTTCCTTCTCCTTCTCCTCTTCTCCCTTCTGGCTCCGGCCTTCACCCTAGGCCTGCCTCGTGGAGCTGAGCTCAGGCTGAGCCACAGCTCCCTGTCAGCCCTCTCTGGCTGAACTCCTTCTCTCTCTCAACTCACTGAACTCCCTCCTAAGACGGCCCCCACCTTTTATCTGCTTCACTGTGTCTGAGTTCAGGTGACCTGCAACCAATGAGCTCCTTCCTATGCTCCAGAAACCGTCCCCATTTGCTCCTACAACACAGGGTTCTCTCCCCCCTCCCCACTCTAGCCAGGGACATGGTCAGTTGTGCCTGCATGTATATAAATGGGAGCACCGTCGAGCTGTCCCCCGGAAATGGGGTGTGTGTGGTGTATGCAGCTAACTGAGCCCTGGTCCACACTCCATCCTTACCTGGGAGCGGAATATCACACCTCTGGTTGAGGTGCAATACCCCTGTAGCAACCGAACCCTCGGAGCGCTACAATTCCATCTCTAAGCCGCCGGCTTTCAGTCATATCTGCATGATGGCGCAGCTACAGTCATCGCTCACAGCATTCTGGGTGGAGGTTTTAAGCATGCACAGATGAGCAGAGTGAGCTGTCCATCAAATTGCTAGGGTGTCTTTACAACCACCACACACTGTATACTGAGCGGGACTGCCGCTCCAGGCACACCTCTATGACTGAAAGCCGACGGCTTCCAGGTGGAATAAAGTTAATTTTCTGCTGGTAGTTGCATTTTCAGTAAGATGGTTGGGCAGCTTTGTAACACTATTAACCTGTATATTACCACAATATCTTCAGATTAATAGTGTTTAGGGACAACACAGTTTCCCCTTTGAACCGCATGTATGGAAGAACCCAAAAATATACCTGGTTAGAAATGGGGGGAAAAGTCTTTGTCTTGAACTTGCTAAAAATGTTGCATTGGTGCTTAGAACCGTCAGACTTTTCCTTTGCTTCCATTATCCAAGCTATATGAAAGTGTAAAATCTCTATATTTTGTATCCCACCTTTACACATAGGCTGACAGTTAGTTTGTTTTATACGTCTTCTATTTGGTGCTTTACATCATTTTGCAAAACAGCAGAAGTTATGCTACATTTTGAAAAAGTTGAAAATCACCAAAAAAGGGAAAATCATGACTTTGAGATATGCAGGATGTTGTAGAGCTGCAGATGTAAGAACAAGATTATATAGAGATATAACAGAACAGCAGCTCTGCTGACTATGGATTTGCTTTTAATACAGTATTCTTAACCATCTGTATTGATTTCGGAATTCCGCAGCGAAGATAAGTTAATCCTGTTTCCGTTTCCTGAGAGCGCATTACTTTTATTCTTTACTGTCATTTCATACATTTAATTACAGTGCTCTGCAGAAGAATTTACCTTTACTATTTGTAACATAGAACATTGATATGTATTCAGTCACATTTAAATGCTCTTAAAAACTGATTCAGGAATTTAGGTTAACTAGTAAGGAGCTAATGAGAAACTGTCATATTTAAAGGATGAGGGGTAGTCCTGGACCTTTAAGGGATTTTCCAATGAACCATAGTGCAGTCTAATCAAAATATAATGGAAAATTAAAGGAAATTCCTATGAAGGTTTTTGCTACCTCACCTGAGAGCAGCAATGAAGGCAAAGAGACCCTGAATCCAGCAATGTATCACTTAGTTTACTGGGCGCAGCAGTTGCGACTCAATCAAAGTTTTACATGTAGCTTGAAGCAGAGCTGAGAAAGCAGCCCCCGCCTACACTACAGCTTTCTGTGTACAGTGTCTATTTACAGTGATCTGCTTATGACGGGAGGGGGTGGAGTCGGACTAGCAGGCACATGCACATCAGACCTAGCAATGATAATCTCCTAATGATAAAACCTTCAGTGTAAGTAAACAACAGCACAAAGCTTAATAAATTACACATCTTTGAATTCAGTGTTTAAGCCCTACTGTATGCTGTCTTCAGATTACAGAGCAAAAACTTGCTGACAGATTAACTTTAAGCATTTTCACAATTGGATGTGTTAAAAATAATGTTGCTATGCAAAGAAAAACTTAAAATGTTGCCCCTGCTCTATCCTATGTAAGGCTTGTGCCTGAACATTGTAGAGCAGCTTTAGCAGATGGTCGACGTGTGCTGTTTGCATTGATTCAACAGAAAGCTGGAAGGAGGATAAGTGAATATTATCTACTGATGGTGCTGTAGAAGCTGTACCATGCTTATAATGTTACTCTTACATGCCTGTTCTTTTCATCTAAGTAGTGATGATAAGTGTTACAGCGAGTACCTCAATAAATCATATGAGTGAAGTACAAAATTAAGAAAAAAAGTAGCATATGTCCAGCTTCTAAGCTTATTGTACTGCACCAGCAGCTAGAGCAGCTCTACATGGTTGGGCACAGGCAGTGACACAGGACACAGCAGGGGAAGCATTATTATTATATCTCTGCACATGAAGATTTTATTTAACACATATCCAATTATGAAAATGCTTAATTTTCCATTGTCTATCAATTAAACCGTACTCTTGCACATGGGACAACCCCTTAAAATTAATGCTAATGTAGATATATACTGAGAGTTTAAAGGGAATCTGTCACCAGGTTTTTGCTACCTCCTCTGAGAGCAGCATAATGTAGAGACAGAGACCCTGATTCCAAAAATGTATCACTTAGTTTACTAGGTGCAGCAGTTGTGACACTATCAGAGTTTTTAGATGTTGCATGTTGCATGTAGCAGAGCTAAGAAAGCTAACCCCACTCACACCACAGCTTTTTGTGTACATTGACTATTGACAGTGAGCTGCTAATCACTGCGGGGAGCGTGGCCGAACCACTTGGCACAAGGGAACTAGTCTCAGCATTGATAATCTCCTGGTGATAAAATATTCATTGAATGGAAACAACAGCACACAGCCTAATAAGTGACACATCACTGAAATCAGTGTATCAGCCCCTACCTCACTCTGCCCTCAGATTACATAGAAAAATCCAGCTGATGGATTCTCTTTAAAGCACCACTCCAGAATTTTTTTTTTCACTGCCAATAGTTATATACTCACCGGCCGTCATTTTCATCTGTTACTGGTGCCACTATAGTCGTCTTCTGCAGTTTGTGACCTGCCACTTGTTTGCCCAGTGTATCTGGGTGAACATTAAATAAAAAAAAAAAAACAATGTACTGTACATATAGAATAACACCACAGAAAAAGATATTGGGTGTTGTGTTTTTTGGAGCTGTGCAGAAGTTCCAGGCACCGGCTGCTGCACATTGAATGGAGCTGCACTTTGCAGCTCTGTTACAATTGTTTCCATCTGGTAGCAAATAACAGCTGATTGGTCGAACCTCCGCCCATATCACATTGATAATTTATCCAACCAATTAGAGACGAATGAAAAATATTTGAGTAGAATTGAATTTTATTTGAATTTTACAAAACTCTGCTTTAAGCAAAATGCAGATTTTTTGTAATTTACTTCCGCAAAGTTGTGGCAGCTGGCCTCCATATGTCTGAACCATAATGTGCCATCAAATTTTTTAAAAGATTAAAAAAATGCTACACTCCCTCATTCCTCACCTTTAGGCTATGTGCCCACGATGCAGAAATGCTCAGGATTTTTTCCTGAGCATTTCTGCATCTTCCTGGCAGAAAAAAACGCATGCGGATTTACATCCGTATTGTACATGCGTTTTTCCTGCCAGGAACATGCGGAAGTGAAGTGTTCTTCACATGCATTTCTGCATGCGGGTTGACAAGCGCTTTCCAAGCGATTTTAGCATCACTTGGAAAGTGCTTGTCAACTTGGTCACACTATATAAATCCATGAAAACGACATGGATTTATATAGTGTGACCCGAGAGAATGTAAAAAAATAAAAAATAAATCTATACTTACCTTCCGATGGACCCCGGTGTCTTGCTTCGCTCGGTGCTGACTGCCGGCAGATTGCGGTACACTGAAGGACCTGCCGACGTCAGCGTCGCGTGACCCGTCACTTGACTATGACATCAGCGCAGGTCCTTCAGTCCACCGCGATCTGCCGGCATGGGAGGACAAGCACAGCGGGGGCCGTCAGAAGGTAAGTATCATATTTATTTTTTATTTTATTCTTTTTTTTTACAGTTTCTATGGTACCCGGGTCCAGAGGAGAGTCTCCTCTCCTCTAGACCTGGGTACCATTCACACATTGGAACACGTGGAATGCGCATCTACATATGCAGTGATGCGGAATACATGCGTTCTAATGCAAGTCAATGGCGGCGAAAACGCAGCACTTCCGCAAAATAATTGATAGTGCTGCGTTTTTTTCCGCAATGATAATCCGCAGCGGAAATTTCCGCAGCATGTGCACAGCACATGCGGATTATCATTGGGGAACATGGCAGGCCTTCTACCAAGTGTTTTTG
Source organism: Phyllobates terribilis (assembly GCF_046119375.1). Lineage (NCBI taxonomy): Eukaryota > Metazoa > Chordata > Amphibia > Anura > Dendrobatidae > Phyllobates > Phyllobates terribilis. The sequence continues at coordinate 369,570,068 of NW_027362767.1, forward strand.
CCGCTGCAGAAACACTTAAAAAATGCATTGTGGGCACACAGCCTTACATTCTCTGCGATACTTACCGCTACAGGTCTGGTCCTTGCTGCTTCTTCTGATCCCCTGCTGATAGATTTGCAATCTTCAGTCCTCTTGCACTGCGCCGGACTTCTGGGTGTCACGCTGTCCAGTAGTGCTCTGTGCACGCAACAGGATCATGACGTCCTAGAGTGCTCTGTTGACCTCTCGTACTCCTGAGCAGAACACTCCAGGGCGCTATGACACCCTGAGGTCCAGGGCAGCAAAAGTGGACTGATGGTTGCAACAAGAGTGGAGGGGGATCAGAAGATGTGACGAGGACCGTGCAGGTGGTGGTGAGTAGCGAAGGGGCCGGAGAGGTGAGTTGTGAAGAAAGTATAACAAATTTTTTAAATTTTATGTTTATTTATCTCTAGGGTCTGGGGACACCCCAGAGCATAATAAAGGATCATTAAATTTGCAGAAAATTTCCCAGGAAAAACTGTGTGAACATGCAAATTCAAGTATTTCCTGATCTGCTTATCTCTACTACCAATAGATCATTAATATGATATGACCAGACAACCTCTTTAAAGATTAAATAACTATAGATTTTTTTTTTTATTAATTATTTATAGCTATCAACATATTCTACAGTCCTCTGTAGATATTATCACTCACTGTTCCGAGTGTAATCATGAAATCATCAACTTTCAGGAACGAAAATAGCTGAATGATGAATAAAAGAAAAATCTTTTACAAATTTCAGGATTACGCTTTTTATTTAATGCAGTATCCAGTACAAGTATCAGGGGGTTTAGTCTTGTTATTCCAGGTGTGATATAAATGTCTTATTAGTTTCTTAGACTATTAATTACCATAACTATCTTAGCAGCATTAGCTGACGGTAACGAAGCATTATGCTCCGTACTGCTTGATGGAACATAGATTGGTCGTAACGGCATACTGAAGGGCATGATCCAGAACATATTGCAAAGGTCAATGTACTGTAGAGAAGACATGAGCTGGAATACAATATTTCGGTAATGCAGTGCGGTGCGCAGACACTGAACTTGCAATAGAAGGTCAGATCACTGAAGTCAGATCATATAAACTTTACTTCTCGGTGAGTGATCATGGAAAAGAGAACATTAATGGTCCTTTATTAAGCAAAGCAAAGGTGTGTGATAGAAAAAGTTGAGAGGAACTAAAAAAATGCACTAGCCAATTTTATTTTCACTCTTTTTAGCATGAATTTTTCAGTTTTGTAGAAGTCACATACACAAACAGTTCTGTGCAATTTCTTAAAGGTAAACTTGATAGAAAACAAAGAGATAGATACAGTGCCTACAAGTAGTATTCAACCCCCTGCAGATTTAGCTGGTTGACACATGCGGAATTAACTTGGCATTGTGACATTTGTACTGTAGATCAGCATGGAAGTGGGAAATGCACTGCAGCAAATTTTTTTTTTTTTTTTAAAAACGTTAAAAGTTAATTCAGAGTGTCATTTATTATTCAACCCCTCAAACCACAAGAATTCTGTTTGGTCCCCCTAAAGTATTAAGAAGTAGTTCAGGCACCAAGAATAATGAGCTTCACATGTGTGGATTAAAGATCTCTTTTGCCTGCCTTTTCTGACTATTTAAGACCCTCCCCAAACTTGTGAACAGCACTCAGACATGGTCAACATGGGAAAGACAAAGGAGCATTCCAAGGCCATCAGAGACAAGATCGTGGAGGGTCACAAGGCTGGCAAGGGGTACAAAACCCTTTCCAAGGAGTTGGGCCTACCTGTCTCCACTGTTGGGAGCATCATCCGTAAGTGGAAGGCTTATGGAACTACTGTTAGCCTTCCACGGCCTGGACAGCCTTTGAAAGTGTCCTACCGTGCTGAGGCCAGGCTTGTCCGAAGAGTCAAGGCTAACCCAAGGACAACAAGGAAGGAGCTCCGGGAAGATCTCATGGCAGTGGGGACATTGGTTTCAGTCAATACTATAAGTAACGTACTCCACCGCAATGGTCCCCGTTCCAGACGAGCCTGTATGGTACCTTTACTTTCAAAGCGTCATGTCAAGGCTCGTCTACAGTTTGCTCAAGATCACTTGGAGGACTCTGAGACAGACTGGTTCAAGGTTCTATGGTCTGATGAGACCAAGATCGAGATCTTTGGTGCCAACCACACACGTGACGTTTGGAGACTGGATGGCACTGCATACGACCCCAAGAATACCATCCCTACAGTCAAGCATGGTGGTGGCAGCATCATGCTGTGGGGCTGCTTCTCAGCCAAGGGGCCTGGCCATCTGGTCCGCATCCATGGGAAGATGGATAGCACGGCCTACCTGGAGATTTTGGCCAAGAACCTCGTCTCCTCCATCAAGGATCTTAAGATGGGTCGTAATTTCATCTTCCAACAAGACAACGACCCAAAGCACACAGCCAAGAAAACCAAGGCCTGGTTCAAGAGGGAAAAAGTCAAAGTGTTGGAGTGGCCTAGTCAGTCTCCTGACCTTAACCCAATTGAAAACTTGTGGAAGGAGCTCAAGAATAAAGTCCACATGAGACACCCAAAGAACCTAGATAACTTGGAGAAGATCTGCATGGAGGAGTGGGCCAAGATAACTCCACAGACCTGTGCCGGCCTGATCAGGTCTTATAAAAGACGATTATTAGCTGTAATTGCAAACAAGGGTTATTCCACAAAATATTAAACATAGGGGTTGTATAATAATTGACCCACACTTTTATGTTTAAAATTTAATAAAATTCAACTGAGCAACATAACTTTTTGGTTTGTAAGATTTATGCTTCTGTTCATAAAACCTACTCTCGTTTGCAGTTTGAAGGCTCTAACTTATTTGCATCTTATCAAACCAGCTAAATCTGCAGGGGGTTGAATACTACTTGTAGGCACTGTAAATAAACCTATTACCCCATAGGGAAATCAAATCCAAACACCATCCCAACAGCACTCAATGCTGAAGATAAATGTATAAGGATGAAAAATCTGTAAAGTTTCCAAATTTAAAGATCCCAGGGAATGACAAGTTTTAGGCTGTTACATTTCCCCCAAAGCTTGATTTCTCTAACATTTATTGGATATTTTTTAGATTTTAATTAAATGACTATGAATTTTTGAACAGGTCATGACCACTGATGTGGGCTCTCACATTGAACTTTTATTGAAAAGCAGGGGTGCAACAATTGGTGGTGCTGTAGTGGTGCTCACACCATGTCACTTGGACCTAAAAGGAACCCGCAAGGTCCCTCGGTTCCATATAAGGTGATATAATGACTTTTCATCATTGGTAGACATGCTTTGGGTTTTCCACTGGGCCCAAGAAGCTTCAAGCTACCTCGCTGAAAAAAAAAAGTTGAAGAAATTTTGTAGAATCATAAAATTGATTGCCTAGTTGTAGGCGACTCCGTCATGGTTAGACCATTGGGGTCCAACTCTGGGTATCTCTGCTGATCAGCTGTTTGTTGCAATATTATGCTTCAATATCTAGCACAATCACTAAGTAGATGGAGCAATAAATTGATCGTAGCGTTCAGCCTAGTGCTGCAGCTTCTTTAAAAGAAAAGGGTGGCAAAGACTGGACCTTCCCAAATTCTAATATTTCAGTCCTATCCCAAGGAATATTATTGTTACCCCGAAAAACCCTTTAACTGTAACGTATATCTTCATTAATAAATAAATATATCACAATCAGTCCTCTTGATATATTTCTCCAGGGATGCATGTAAAAATCATATTGGCCCCAATTCATCATTTGCATTTTTAAGTCACTTTCCACTTTTGATCTTATGGTATTAGTTGTCGGTTTTGGGGCCAAATTTATCAAAGTGGTGTATGCGATTCATGAATTTTTCGCAAAGTAAAAAATGGGCTTTCTTCGTGTCGTGAACGTTTTTTGCTACTTTTGGCGTCAAAAGTTGCAAAAATTGTACCAAAAATTGTAGTGTACTCAAATAGTACAACAGGAAGAAAACTGGAATGTGGTGCCAAATTTTGTGACTTCTAAAAAAGACGCAATTGATGAATCAAAAAAAAGGACAAATACTGCAGTATAGTGAATTGGGTGCAAACAAATAAAAAAGGCACAAAACACGCTATGCTAGACAAAATAAACAGGCGCAAAGGAAATGATGAATCAGGGTCATTGTTTTTCATCATACTTGCTTGTTGGAAATCTCTGGTATGGTAGCATTTTGCTAAATCAATTAGATTATCTTCCCTCATTTACTCCTCCTCTCACACACTCATAGAAAGGGAGATAAAACTGCAGCTTCATCCCCACCCTCTCCCCATCTGCCGCTTTTATTTACAGTTTTAATTTAGATACTTTTAATTGACTGGGACATTTCGAAACATTTAGGCAGCGAAAGGGGAATTAGATACAGAAAATGCAATTTTTTCCTTTATAAGAGTAATTAAAAAGTTTTAGATATGGTCATTTGCTTATGGGGAAAAACAACAACATAAAACCGATATCTCTGTATCCAGATGTTCCTTTCTTTAAATGAAAGTATTGAATAATGCCTAACTACTGGCAAATCGATGTATGTTGACACTTAATCCAAGAATGCTAAACTTTGCCCAGAATTCTAAGCCTTCACACATGAATTATATAAGCCGCATGGAATCCAATATTTAATGAAACCTAGCTGTATCTATGCACCGGTATGGAAAAATATGTTCTTCTGCATGCATATCCCAGATATCGCAGAAACAAAAGAATTTCTTCTTAAAGAGAGGGAATTATACAGTATAAATGTCATCTTAATGATATTTATCTGGTTTATTAAAATAACTTTAAGTCTTTTTTTTGATCTTCCACTTTCTGATTTGGTTTTACCGTAGGTTCGCTATGAAGACAATATCACACATGCAGTACCCTTTCCATTTCACAGATTATGTGATTTCACCTTTTCAAAACGTTCAAGGTTAAACTGTTCAGTTATAAGACAAGTTGCCAGTTTCATTTAAACGTTATATTTCAAGAAGTTACAGGAGCATAGCAAGAACAAGACAACGGCAACTAGGATACAGCAGGTGATTCGAGAGCACGTCATACGATCACCTTTAATTACAGGACACGGCTCAACTATAGATTTCATTAAAATATATTTTTAGGGGACACAAAATATGTTTTAGAAAAAAAAATATTAAACTAAGATTGTGGATGTATTAGAGGACTAGCTGGTATATTTAAAGGTAGAGTCAATTTATTTTCAGGCTACATTTCTGCCAACAATACTTAGTTACACAGTATAAAACCCATGGGAGAGGTGGTATTGTTTCTAAAAGGAAGCAGCCATGTTTTTCCCTTTCTGTAATTTTAAAACCCATATACTACATAAAAAATGATGATAATATACACTTTAGGAGAAAGAATATTTAGAAAAAAAATGGCATATTATTTAAATGTTTTTATTCCAATGAATTAAAAGGGTTTTCTAGCCTTGAGGAAATTTCCAGCAAGTTGTCAAACCTTAACCACATGTAACATACACACTGTTAGGATTTAGCTATTTTTGCTTGTGCAAGAAGTCAAGCTGTCATCAGATGAGTGCAAGTAAGCAATTTGCATACTTGTAGTCATGTGTTGAGTGACATTCTCATCCACTTTTCTCAATGTATTATTAAGCGCACTTGCAGTCATGATACGACAGCTCGAACTGCAAGAGAAGCGTAATTGTAACAGTGTGCATATTACACATACTTAGGATTTTACAAGCTTAACTACTTAACCAGAAATTTAACCAGAGCTAATGACAATCTTGCTAAGATATGCGATCACTTTCTAATTGATGAGAGTCTGAATGTTAGGGATCCCACAAAATCTTACAATATGGGATTTTCAGCTCTGTGTTGGAACTCCTGTCAGGCTGGGGAGATATTTTCTCTTTTATTCTTCATATTCACTGCTGTCCCATGGGTGAAATTTCCACCGATCATAATGCTATCAAAATGGCAAACGCCTATGCAAATGAGCCATGTCCCAGAGATTGAATTTCCACTGATCCTAATGTAATCATTATGAAAAAACAAAACAAAATGGTTATACCTCTTTAAATAAGTTACCAAAATACCAGGTAAAAAGTGGTCTTGAACTCCTCTGCTGGATTGTCAAAACACGGATCTGCAGATCAAGGATAGATTAAAGTGGTTTATTGTTAACTCATTTCAAGATCAGGGCAGCATGGTGGCTCAGTGGTTAGCACTGCAGCCTCACAGCGCTGGGGTCCTGGGTTCAAATCCCACCAAGGACAACATCTGCAAGGAGTTTGTATGTTCTCTCTGTGTTTGCATGGGTTTCCTACAGGTTCTCCAGTTTCCTCCCACACTCCAAAGACATACTGATAGGGAATCTAGATTGTGAGCCTCAATGGGGACAGCCATGATAATGTATGTAAAGCACTGCAGAATATGTTGGCGCTATATAAAAATAAAGATTATTATATGAAGGTCAAACCAACTCCTTCTTCAGGACAATCTTCATGCTATATAGTGGTTGGGTCGCACGCAATTTTTTCTCTGGTTCATCTACTTAATTAAACTAATACAAGATATGTTAAACATGGACTGGAATTACCAATCCAGAATTTATTTTTTACTTTACCCCGAATTAGCCACCTCTAATATGTGTACAGTCTGCACATTAAAATACTTACTAATTACTGTCTTTTGCTGTTTCCTGCTAGAGATGAGCGTTGTTCTACTCGAACTGTTCGCCAATCTCAAATTCGAGCTGTTTTGGGCGGTGTTCGAGCCGGTCGGCGAACACGAACAATTTGAGAAAAATTCGGCTGTTCGAGGTTATGTTCGATAACTGTTCGTGCACCAAAATCATAACTGGATTTTTTCTCAGTAATGATGAAAATTAATGTTAATACGCAGTTTGAGTGTACAGCGGGGCGGGGGGAGGGGCAGGGCATGGATCTCTGCAGGAACAATGAAGATCTCCATTTTTTTTTCTCTTTCCCGCATTTGCAGTGGGGAGGTGCAATCTGTCAGCCTATCAGCAGCGCACACACGGAGCGAAGTGCTTTTTTTCACACAAGCAAGGGCATGTGTGATTGGCAGTGTATGTCACATGTTCTTGCCCTATAAGACCAAGCCATTTTCCCCGTCGCCACCATTTTCTCACTGCTGCAGCTGCGTGTTAGACGGCACCGCTGTTGCTGTGTGCGCTATACCTTGTTAATTTCAAGCCAATTTTCGCACAAATATACAGATAGCTTGGGAGTAGGGAATAGTTGTGATTGCAGTCCTTTTAAGGACTAGGTTACAGCATTTCCTACGACTTTTATCAAGCAGGTCTGTGCTCTTAAATAGATAGATTGTGGGAGTAAAGACTAATTGTAATTGGAGTCCTTTTCAGGACTAGGTTACATCAGTTCCTATCAGTTTTTGCCAGGCAGGTCTGTGCCAGTGCTGTGCAAGTTTTTTTCACAGCATTTGGCTGAATCTAGCAAAGCTAATCCTTTTTGGCCTATTGCAGAGTGTGTTAGTCAGTGGAGTAGCCTATCTGTGTTGCAAGATATACCACCTGTGTATAGAATACCAATTTTTTTACTGCACCTAGTGAAGTAAAATCTTTTGGGCATAGCATCATTCTATTAGTCCATCTATACTGACCTCCATCAGGTTGCAAACTGAATATAATTTTTTTCTGCATCTAGCTCTGAAAAAATATTTGGGCTTCTAGCAGTGTGTGGGACTTGGTCTATTAGTCCATCTATACTGACCTCCATCAGGTTGCAAATTAAAAATAATTTTTTTCTTCATTTAGCTCTGAAAAAATATTTGGGCTTCTAGCAGTGTGTGGGACTTGTTCTATTAGTCCTTCTATACTGACCTCCAGCAGGTTGCAAATTGAATATAATTTTTTTCTGCATCTAGCTCAGAAAAAATATTTGGGCTTCTAGCGGTGTGTGGGACTTGGTCTATTAGTCCATCTATACTGACCTCCATCAGGTTGCAAATTAAAAATATTTTTTTTCTGCATCTAGCTCTGAAAAAATATTTGGGCTTCTAGCAGTGTGTGGGACTTGGTCTATTAGGCCATCTATACTGACCTCCAGCAGGTTGCAAATTGAATATAATTTTTTTCTGCATCTAGCTCTGAAAAAATATTTGGGCTTCTAGCGGTGTGTGGGACTTGGTCTATTAGTCCATCTATACTGACCTCCATCAGGTTGCAAATTAAAAATATTTTTTTTCTGCATCTAGCTCTGAAAAAATATTTGGGCTTCTAGCAGTGTGTGGGACTTGGTCTATTAGTCCATCTATACTGACCTCCAGCAGGTTGCAAATTGAATATAATTTTTTTCTGCATCTAGCTCTGAAAAAATATTTGGGCTTCTAGCGGTGTGTGGGACTTGGTCTATTAGTCCATCTATACTGACCTCCATCAGGTTGCAAATTAAAAATAATTTTTTTCTGCATCTAGCTCTGAAAAAATATTTGGGCTTCTAGCAGTGTGTGGGACTTGGTCTATTAGTCCATCTATACTGACCTCCATCAGGTTGCAAATTAAAAATAATTTTTTTCTGCATCTAGCTCTGAAAAAATATTTGGGCTTCTAGCAGTGTGTGGGACTTGGTCTATTAGTCCATCTATACTGACCTCCATCAGGTTGCAAATTGAATAAAAAAATTTTCTGCATCTAGCTCTGAAAAAATATTTGGGCTTCTAGCAGTGTGTGGGACTTGGTCTATTAGTCCATCTATACTGACCTCCATCAGGTTGCAAATTAAAAATAATTTTTTTCTTCATTTAGCTCTGAAAAAATATTTGGGCTTCTAGCAGTGTGTGGGACTTGTTCTATTAGTCCTTCTATACTGACCTCCAGCAGGTTGCAAATTGAATATAATTTTTTTCTGCATCTAGCTCTGAAAAAATATTTGGGCTTCTAGCGGTGTGTGGGACTTGGTCTATTAGTCCATCTATACTGACCTCCATCAGGTTGCAAATTAAAAATAATTTTTTTCTGCATCTAGCTCTGAAAAAATATTTGGGCTTCTAGCAGTGTGTGGGACTTGGTCTATTAGTCCATCTATACTGACCTCCATCAGGTTGCAAATTAAAAATAATTTTTTTCTTCATTTATCTCTGAAAAAATATTTGGGCTTCTAGCAGCATGTGGGACTTGTTCTATTAGTCCATCTATACTGACCTCCATCAGGTTGCAAATTAAAAATAATTTTTTTCTGCATCTAGCTCTGAAAAAATATTTGGGCTTCTAGCAGTGTGTGGGACTTGGTCTATTAGTCCATCTATACTGACCTCCATCAGGTTGCAAATTAAAAATAATTTTTTTCTTCATTTAGCTCTGAAAAAATATTTGGGCTTCTAGCAGTGTGTGGGACTTGTTCTATTAGTCCACCTATACTGACCTCCAGCAGGTTGCAAATTGAATATAATTTTTTTCTGCATCTAGCTCTGAAAAAATATTTGGGCTTCTAGCGGTGTGTGGGACTTGGTCTATTAGTCCATCTATACTGACCTCCATCAGGTTGCAAATTAAAAATAATTTTTTTCTGCATCTAGCTCTGAAAAAATATTTGGGCTTCTAGCAGTGTGTGGGACTTGGTCTATTAGTCCATCTATACTGACCTCCATCAGGTTGCAAATTGAATAAAAAAAATTTCTGCATCTAGCTCTGAAAAAATATTTGGGCTTCTAGCGGTGTGTGGGACTTGGTCTATTAGTCCATCTATACTGACCTCCATCAGGTTGCAAATTAAAAATAATTTTTTTCTGCATCTAACCCAGCCAATAGTTTTGGCCTAATACCACAGTTTGGCCACTCAGCTCTGCTCGGTTACCATCCATTGTTTTTTTGTGCAAACAACTCCAGAGTTGTGAATTAGTTAACCACCAAAATGAGTGGAAAAAGGCCTGCTGCTGGTGGAAAGGGGAATAGGCGTGTTGGGAAGGGGAAAAAAGGTTGTGTCCGTGGGGTAGGTGCAGAAGAAAGACCATCTTCCAGCCAAACTAAAATGTCTACTTCTTTTAGCGGACAATGTGATAAGATCCCTTTCTTACGGCCACGCCAATCGCTACAAATTCCAGATGAGGCACAAAAACAGCAGGTGCTTCAACGGATATCAAGTGCTCCTTTAAGTGGGCTCTCCTCCACATCAACTTCAACATCACAAATACTCCAGTCCTCAAAGGTGTCACCCAAATCGCACTTGCTTCCTCACAGCTCCCAAATCTCCAGCTGCCCGTCTGAGTATGAGGTAGAACAGATGGTTGAGTCTGCAGAGCTGTTTACTCATACTATAGCCTGGGAATCAGAGGTCGACTCCAGCGCTTCTGTGAATCCAGACGAGGAAATGATCTGCACTGATGCCCAGAATCTTTATGAGTCGGATCCAGGACCAGACGCAGAAGGTTCTGACCATAATGTAGACCCTCATTCCCAAACTGTAACTCCTGTTGGTGGAGACAATGAGGAAGACGATGATAAGACTCAAATACCTGATTGGAGCGACAACTTTAGTTTTTTGTCAGGGCAGGAACAGGTTGGCTCTGAGGACGACGGGTGTGATAATGCACAGGGTGATGATGATGAGGTCGGAGATCCCACTTACTGTCAACCCACAGTCAGCCAAGAGATGAGGTCAGCAGAGGAGGTGGAGGAAGATGCTAGTGACGACGAGGTCAGGTTGCGCCTTCCTGGACAGAGATGTAGTACTGGAAGCACGTCAACAACTGCATCCTCAAACACAACTCTGCCTCTCACCACAAGTCGTGGTGGCTCTTCAGGTCGCATGGGTGCTAAGCCTTGCATAGCCTGGGCATTTTTTCAGATCAATAAAGATGACCCAACTCGTGTTATCTGTAACATTTGTCAGCAAAAGCTAAGTAGAGGCCAAAAAATACATAGTTTGAGTACTTCATGCATGAACCGGCACATGGACATGAAGCATAAGTTGCAGTGGGAAGCTCAGTGTGCTACAATGCGGCCTAGCCGGCCGGGCCAACCACCGTCTGCCATATCTTGTGCATCCGCGGCCTCTTCATCCTCTGTGACTGGGGGGACAGCAGTCACACCTGTTTTGGGGCGCAGACCTGCCACCTCTTTACCCGCAACAGCCAGCGTGATTGGCAGGTCATCATTTTCTTTGGAGGTGGTAACACCAGCTGGTCTTGAGCGCTGTCCGACATCGATAGCACCACCTTTGGATCAAGGCAACCTAACATGTCCGCCTGCATCTTCCTCACAGACCGGCAGTTTGCCGGGGACACCCTTATCAACCCCGTCTAAGCACAATAGCCAGCCCTCGGTCCCTCAGATGTGGACAAGTAAAAGACCATTTCCTCCTAGCCATGAGAAAGCTAAGAGGTTGAATTTCACCATCTGCAAGCTCTTGGCTACAGAAATGCTGCCTTTCCGCCTGGTGGACACAGAGGATTTTCGAGACCTTATGTCCGTCTCAGTGCCCCAGTAGCAGATGCCCAGTCCGCACTACTTCTCAAAGAAAGGTGTGCCTGCGCTCCACCAGCATGTCGCACACAACATCACCGCTTCTTTGAGAAACTCTGTGTGTGACAGGGTGCATTTCACCACAGACACTTGGACGAGTAGGCATGGACAGGGGCGTTACATGTCGCTGACTGGGCACTGGGTAACTATGGTGACAGCAGGACAAGGGGCTGCTGTCCAAGTCTTGCCGTCCCCACGAGTTGTGCGTCAATCCTCTTTATGTCAAAGTTCCTCCACTGCTTCTGCCTCCTCAACCTCCTCTCGGTCTTCCACCTGCACCCAAAGCCTGTCTGGTCATGCCACAAGCTTTCTAACTGCGCAGAAGGGATCCTGCACACCTCCTTACTATGCTGGCAGTAGGGCTCAACGTCATCAGGCGGTTTTTACATTGAAATGTCTGGGAAATGTGAGTCACACAGCTGAGGAGTTGTGGTCAGCTCTGGAGAACCAATTTCATGAATGGTTGTCTCCACTGGACCTGAAACCAGGGAAGGCTGTGTGCGACAATGCTGCAAACCTGGGTGCGGCCTTTCGCCGGGGCAATGTCACACACGTGCCTTGTATGGCTCACGTGTTGAACCTGGTTGTCCAGCAATTTTTAGCCCACTATCCCAGACTAGATGGCCTTCTGCAGAGGGCACGGTCGCTGTGTGCTCACTTCCGCCGTTCGCATCCCGCAGCTCAGCGACTTACATCTCTACAGAAGTCGTTGGGCCTGCCACTTCACCGGCTAAAATGCGATGTGCCTACCCGGTGGAATTCAACTCTGCACATGTTGCAGCGACTGTGGCAGCACCGACAAGCCCTGGTGCAATACGTTCTGACGTATAGCCTGGGCCAACGAGATTCAGAGGTGGGGCAAATCACGCTGGAGGAGTGGTCTCAGATCAGGGACCTATGCACCCTTCTGCACAGTTTTGAAATGGCGACGAAGATGTTTAGTGCTGACGATGCCATTATCAGCATGACTATTCCGGTGATTTACATGCTGGAGCACATGTTAAACAGAATTCGGAGTCAGGTGGTGGCACAAGAGGAGGTGGAGGAAGTAGAGGAGGAGGAGTTGTATGCGGAAGGGCTAACATCTGCAAGGTCCAGACGGTCGGCAGCACCAAGGCGGCAGGCATGTGAGGGTGGGGGAGATGATTTTACCAGGGCGCATGGTAGCAGCCAAACTAGTGAGGAAGGTGCAGGAGCCCAGGAAGAAGTGGAGGACGAACTGATGGAAGACTCATCAGATGAGGGAGACCTTGATCACATTTCTGTTGTGCGAGGTTGGGGGGAGAGGACAGAGGAAGGAAGCATGATTGTTACCTCGCCACCAACACAACAGGGACTTGGTGCTCCTGGATGCGCAACACACATGAGTGCCTTCTTGCTGCACTACCTGCAACATGACCCTCGAATTGTGAGAATTAGAAATAATCCTGACTACTGGGTTGCCACACTGTTAGATCCCCGGTACAAAAGTAAATTTGCAGAAATTATTCCTGCCATAGAAAGGGATGCACGCATGCAGGAGTATCAGCAGAGACTGTTGCAGAATCTTACATGTGCTTTTCCACAAAATACCAGTGGTGCACGTAGTGAATCTCACAGTTCCAACTTGCCAACCGTGGGACCGTCAAGTGTTCAGCACTCAAACCGTAACAGAACCACAGTATCTGCTGGTAACATCAATTTTGCGGAATCATTTCACCACTTTTTTAGCCCATCCTTTGCAAGGCCACAGGAGACAAGAAGTCTGACACATAGTCAACGCCTAGAGACGATGGTACAGGAGTATCTCCAAGTAAACATTGAAGCCACGACTGTGTCACTGGACCCTTGCTCTTTTTGGGCTTCCAATCTGGATAAATGGCCGGAGCTAGCCACTTACGCCTTGGAGATCTTGTCATGCCCCGCAGCCAGCGTTCTGTCTGAACGTGTGTTCAGCGCTGCTGGTGGTGTGCTGACAGATAAGCGCACGCGGCTCTCCACTGATAATATAGACAGACTCACGTTCATAAAAATGAACAAATCATGGATCCGAAACGACTTTTCTACCCCTGTGTCATCCTGGGGAGAGTAAAAGCTTGATGATTGGTTAAAATCACCCTACCAACCGTTTTAAGCTTTCAAATTACTAATCATGTTTATCTGTATCTTGACTGGAAAATAATTTGGGCTTTGTAGCAGTGTGCAGCACTGATCCTATTAGGCCATCTATAATAAGCTTCACCAGATTTAAAATTAAAAATAATTTTTAGCTGCATCTAGCCCGGAAAATAATTTTGGGGCTCCGAGATGCGCAAGACACATAAGTGCCTTCTTGCTGCACTACCTGCAGCATGACCCTCATATTGTCAGAATTCGAAGTAATCATGACTACTGGGTTGCCACACTCTTAGATCCCCCAAACTTTTCGATCAACCTTTTCATTTTAATAAAGACCAAAAAAATGGTCATTTTTGAAATTATAAGCATTAGCAGGTTGTTAGAAACTGAAATCAAACAGTTTTCAACTCAAAACTTTATTCTAGGTGATGTTACATTTTCACATAGGACCCCTTGTTCGAAAGGAGCTTCTGAACTCTCTCGTCCATTGAACTTGTCAGGTTTTGGATGGTTTCTGCTTCAATTGTTTTGCATGAGGACAGAATACCCTCCCAGAGCTGTTGCTTAGATGTGAACTGCCTCCCGCCTTCATAGACACTCCTTTTAATGATGCTCCAAAGGTTCTGAATGGGGTAGAGGTCAGGGGAGCATGGGCGTCACACCATAAGTTTGTCCCCTTTTATGCCCATATCAGCCAGAGATGCAGATGTTTTATGTGCAGCATGAGATGGTGCATTATCATGCAGAAAAATGATCTTGCTGTGAAATACACGGTTCTTCTTCTTGAACCATGGCAGGAAGTGCTGTTTGAGAAAATCCACATACATTATGGAGTTCATCTTTAGCGCCTTCAGGGATCCTAAAGGGGCCGACAATCTCTCTCCCCATGATTCCAGCCCAAAACATTACTCCACCTCCTCCTTGTTGGCGCTGTAGCCGTGTTTGCGTGGGGTGTCCATCAACCAGCCATCCTCCACTCCATTCATCTGGACCATCGAGCGCTGCACGGCACTCATCCGTGAACAAAACAGTTTTGAAATCAGTCTTCATGTAATGTTTGGCCCACTGGAGCCATTTCTGCTTGTGTGAAGTGGATAGAGGAGGTCGACAGGATGGCGTATGCACAGCTGCAAACTTCTGAAGGACCCTGCATCTTGTTGTTCGGGGGACGTTGGAGGCACAAGCAGCTTCAAAAACTTGTCTGCTGCTATGACAAGGCTTTTTTGCCGCTGCTCTTTCAACCTGACGTAATTGCCTGTAGGAAAGAGTCCTCAATTTGCCCTTATCAGCACGCACACGTGTGTACTGTGAATCAGCTACATACTTCTTGATTGCCAAGACACTTCATCCTGATCATCGCACAATGTTGATTTTAGTCATGCCTTGACCTAAACACTCCACAATTTGTTGCTTCTCAGCAGCCGACACATCCTTTTTCTTTCCCATTTTGGCAGAAAATGTAGGCTGCTTAATAATGTGAGAGAGCCTTCTTAAGTAGTCTTGCCTTTCATTGGACACACCTGCCAAACTAATTAGCACAGGTGTCTGCAATTGCTTACAGTGATATAAAGAGCCCTGACACACATCACCATCAATGAGTTTAACTGACAAACAAACAAATTCTTCCCTTATCACTCCTAAACACTTTTTGCATAATAATTTGGAACACAGTGTACATGTGCTTTTCCACAAAACACCAGTGGTTCACGTAGTGAATCTTACAGTTCTAACTTGCCAACCGTGGTCTGTATGGAATTGTTCAATAAAGGGCCCAAAATTAAGATAACATAGATGGGAGAGGTCTCTATGAATAGGAATTCCTAAGTATTTGATACCCTGTGAGGGCCAGGCAAAGGGAAAGTTGGACTGGATGGAATCCTATATGGATTTAGGGAGGGAGACATCGAGGGCCTCAGACTTCGCTGCATTGATTTTAAAATTTTACCATGTAACAAAGTGATCTATTTCAGCCATAACAGCAGGGATGGATATATGTGATTGAGTGATATATACTAGGACATCATCAGCAAATAGAGAGCACTTGTACTCGGTGCCTCCCACCTCAATCCACCTAATATTGGGGTTATGGCGAATTGATGAGAGCAGGTGCTCCGTCACTAGGATGTATAAGAGAGGGGACAGAGGACATCCCTGCCTTGTCCCATTGGTGATTGTGAAAGGTGATGAAAATGTTCTGACGCACCCCCTGGGCCTTGGGACACCCGGAGCCGGACCCTTTTTGGTGGATGCTGGTGGTTGTAGTCTTCGTGGCGGCGATCTGGTTCCGTGGCTCAGGGCGGTCAAACCAGTGGCGGAACTATTTATGTGGTTTTGATGTTTAAATGTCCGACTACGCCACCCGTGGATTGCGGTCAGAGTGAACCGCCGCTACAGGGCAGACCGCTAAGGCTGGTGTTGTGGGTGCAGCAGAGTGTAGCATAACTCCCCACGGGAGGAGTATAGCCTCAGGGCAGTGTATGCGGAGGATGGGGGTGATGGTGCAGGGCAGCAGCAGTAATGACACGGAGTCAGTGATGCAGTTCAGGGCCTTTACTCACAGTTCTTATTATCCAGACCACGTCTGCAGGTAACGGCTGCCCACGTCGTAATGTGCTCACCAGGTGAGGGGCTCAGACAACTCCCAGAAAACTTTGGAGCGCTTCACAGGACCCCCTTTGTGTGTCCTTTGTCTGGCCTTTCTTACCAACACTTCTGTCCGGCTGCCTCGGGCCTCCTCTTGGTAAACTTGGCGCCAGTTTCCCTGACCCTATGTGGTGCCTTCCTAGCGGGTGGAGCAAGGGGCTGCGCCACATAAAATGTCAGAGCCTCCGGTTTCTAGCTGAGGGTCGTTTCCTGCCTCCACTAGTTCGGGGACCGGTCTCCCCCTTTGGCCTGACCCCTCCACGCAGGTGGATTCGGGCGTGCGGTGGCGACTCGCCCGTCCGCACCCCTGGGATCCCTTCATTCCTCGTTCCTGGAGCCTTCTCCGCTCCTCTTCCTTCCTTCTCCCTCTTGCAGGCCTGGGCCTCTGTTACTAGGCCCGCCTCCGGAGCAGAGCTCATGCAGAGCCCCTGCTCCCTGCCACTTCTGCTCAGACTTCTCTGCACTGAACTAAGATGGTGCCCACCTTTTATACTCCCTTCTCAATGCACCCAGGAACTGCTTCCTCCCTGCTCCTGCACTGCAGGGTTCCCCTTCCTCAGTGTTCCCTCCCCCCACTCCAGCCAGGGACAGGGACTGTCGTGCCCATCTCAGGGGCATATTGGTCGCCCTGCCCCACGGCAATGTGGTGTAATGCATGCAGGTGTCGGGTCCTGATCCACACTCCATCCTTATCTGAGAGTGAGATATCACACCTCTGGGTGAGGTGCAATACGTCTGTAGCAACCGAGCCCTCGGTGCTACAGTTACATTTATCTTCAGCCTAGGTGACGTATTGTGATACAGGGCCGTGATTTTGGCTATAAAAGGGTCCCCTAGACCCCTACCCCAAGCTTTTTAAGAGAATCATATATGGCGTGCCAGGAGACTCTATGGAATGCTTTCTCAGCATCCAACGAGAGTATCTACTTACAAATTTTTAACTGCATCTAGCCCAGGAAATACTTTGTGCCTAGTAGCAGTGTCTGCTAGTCAGCGGATTATCCCGGCTGTTAAGCAAGCTACACCACCTGTAGTTTGGACACTTAATTTTTTCAAAGGAAATGCTTCGGGACCACGGGATACTCAGTGAAGAGCATCAGGAGGCACCCCAAGGCATAGGGGCTGGGACTGGCACTAGGATGCCTTGCGGTGGACAGCCGAGCTCGATCCTTATAAAAGCTTTTTAACTGCAGCAGCTTTAGTGGACGCTACTGGAGCTGGAATTACGCGGCTGCTGGCATGAGACTTGCCCTCCAATAGATCCTTGTAAATGGATTTAAAGTGTATTCATTCAAATTAGAGGGACAATTTAAATTAAAAAGCTTAGAGCTGCCTCCACCACAGGGGGGCTCTCTCGACCCACCAGCGGACAGGCACCAGTATTGGGAGAGGGGGGCTGGCCGTCAGGGTTCACCGCGGCTCTGGCACAAACCCGGCGACACGGAGGTGGCACGGGCAGGAGCGGACTGGCCGTCTCGGCTTCTCACTTTTTGGATTTTAGAAGGGCATGACATGCCTATATCTGTGTCTCCCCCTCCTTTTACTCCTCCACCTCTTTTCTTTTCGCATGACTATATGTACTTGTCACTTTTCCATGTGTTAGTTGTGTCTTCTGAGCAGTTTGTCAGCTTTTGGACACCTTTGAAGGTGTTTTCTATGTGTTTCTATGTGTTTTTGTTTGCCTGCCATTGGTTTTAACGGTGTTCGAAGGTGTTCGACGAACAGTTCGGCGAACAGTTCGGCGAACACACGGGTGTTCGACGAACCGAACCGAACTCGAACACTACGGGGGTGGCTCAACACTATTTCCTGCTCCCAACCATCATGTGACTACAGCTCTAATTTGCTCTGTCACACCTTGGACCATTAGTTCCTTTCTTAAAAGGGTTGTTCTACCTTAGGTTACAAGGCTGCAGTTACTCTATGTGACTGCAGACTTGTGAATCCTCACATCGCGTACACTGCGTGCTGTCAGGATTCTCCAGCCAAATCTCAACTAGACTGAATCCGACTGCATCCATCTAGTTGGCACATAACTGCATGTATACAAATCACATACTTGCGGTCACCGATCCTCGGACCGGTACCAGAGAATCCTCACAGTGTGTAGTGTACACAATATGAGGATTCACAAGTCTGCAGTCACATAGAGTGACTGCAGACTTGTAGCCTTAAGCCGGACAACCCCTTTGATATAATCCTATGAGAGGCTTTTTCTGAGTCTTATAGACTTAAACTGAGTAAGTATCTTCTTGTCCACACATGGCAAAAGAAGCGATGGAAATGGCAGAAGACAGTGATGGGTAAGTACAGTACAGACCAAAAGTTTGGACACATCTTCTCATTTAAAGATTTTTCCGTATTTTCATGACTATGAAAATTGTACATTCACACTGAAGGCATCAAAACTATGAATTAACACATGTGGAATCATATACTTAACAAAAAAGTGTGAAACAACTGAAAATATGTCTTATATTCTAGGTTCTTCAAAGTAGCCACCTTTTGCATTGATGACTGCTTTGCACACTCTTGGCATTCTCTTGATGAGCTTCAAGAGGTAGTCACCGGAAATGGTCTTCCAACAATCTTGAAGGAGTTCCCAGAGATGCTTAGCACTTGTTGGCCCTTTTGCCTTCACTCTGCGGTCCAGCTCACCCCAAACCATCTCGATTGGGTTCAGGTCTGGTGACTGTGGAGGCCAGGTCATCTGGCGTAGCACCCCATCACTCTCCTTCTTGGTCAAATAGCCCTTACACAGCCTGGAGGTGTGTTTGGGGTCATTGTCCTGTTGAAAAATAAATGATGGTCCAACTAAACGCAAACCGGATGGAATAGCATGCCGCTGCAAGATGCTGTGGTAGCCATGCTGGTTCAGTGTGCCTTCAATTTTGAATAAATCCCCAACAGAGTCACCAGCAAAGCACCCCCACACCATCACACCTCCTCCTCCATGCTTCACGGTGGGAACCAGGCATGTAGAGTCCATCCGTTCACCTTTTCTGCGTCGCACAAAGACACGGTGGTTGGAACCAAAGATCTCAAATTTGGACTCATCAGACCAAAGCACAGATTTGCACTGGTCTAATGTCCATTCCTTGTGTTCTTTAGCCCAAACAAGTCTCTTCTGCTTGTTGTCTGTCCTTAGCAGTGGTTTCCTAGCAGCTATTTTACCATGAAGGCCTGCTGCACAAAGTCTCCTCTTAACAGTTCTTGAAGAGATGTGTCTGCTGCTAGAACTCTGTGTGGCATTGACCTGGTCTCTAATCTGAGCTGCTGTTAGCCTGCAATTTCTGAGGCTGGTGACTCGGATAAACTTATCCTCAGAAGCAGAGGTGACTCTTGGTCTTCCTTTCCTGGGGTGGTCCTCATGTGAGCCAGTTTCTTTGTAGCGCTTGATGGTTTTTGCAACTGCACTTGGGGACACTTTCAAAGTTTTCCCAATTTTTCGCACTGTCTGACCTTCATTTCTTAAAGTAATGATGGCCACTCGTTTTTCTTTACTTAGCTGCTTTTTTCTTGCCATAATATAAATTCTAACAGTCTATTCAGTAGGACTATCAGCTGTGTATCCACCACACTTCTGCACAACACAACTGATGGTCCCAACCCCATTTATAAGCCAAGAAATCCCACTTATTAAACCTGACAGGGCACACCTGTGAAGTGAAAACCATTTCCGGTGACTACCTCTTGAAGCTCATCAAGAGAATGCCTAGAGTGTGCAAAGCAGTCATCAAAGCAAAAGGTGGCTACTTTGAAGAACCTTGAATATAAGACATATTTTCAGATGTTTCACACTTTTTTGTTAAGTATATAATTCCACATGTGGTAATTCATAGTTTTGATGCCTTCAGTGTGAATGTACAATTTTCATAGTCATGAAAATACAGAAAAATCTTTAAATGAGAAGGTGTGTCCAAACTTTTGGTCTGTACTGTATGTTAATGCACACTGTACACATATTATTGATGGCTGAAAGAGGGGGCAATAAAAAAAATTGTTTAAGTGGTCCTTTAAAATTTCAGAGATATTAGTATGTATTGTATTATAAAAACACATTTATTTCTGTTCTTTACAAATAAAAAAATATATATATAAAACAATTGAAATTATTTTCTTTGTATTTTTTTACATCAAGCTTCCCATTTTTCTGTCTGTTGATAAAATCATCTTTGTTGTTGTTAATTGAATGCATAAATGGAACACCTCAATAATAATTATGTCTCTAGACGGATCTGCTTTTGCCAGAATAGTAGAGCTATTTCCCTGGCTGTTTCCCCTTAATTAATTAAATTCTTTTATACATCTGTTATCATTTGGAAATATAAATGCATTTATTCCCGATTAATATTTTCTGTGTTATTGTCGCCATGCCACAAAAGCCGAGTTGTTTGCTTACAAAAAATGCATAAATTTCTGATTTTACATAAAATTAATATGCTGTTTACTTTGTTATGCCAATGCCAAGTTGGGAGACAAGATGGCACTAAAGAAGCCAAAAGCGTCTGAAATTGATACAGCTAGTGGTTCTCAGCTAAAATTGTTCCTGATTACATATCTGAAAAATACTTTTCACATTTCTTTTAAACCACAACATTTTGGTGGTGTTTTTGAGGAGAAATAAGTCAAAAGTGTACTATATAACAAGACTGAATGGGACAACTAATGTAATGTTCACCAATTTGTCAGGGGGGCCAATTCCATCAGATTTCACGAAAAGCTTAGCATTAGATGACGCATTATTCTTGTCGAAATGATGGAATTATAATAGAACCTTACAAAACCCATTGTAAGTCAGTGGGGTCTACTGTCACAGTCAATGGTAAGGTAGACCTGGCAGAGCCCCATAGCTTCCATTATAATAGAAAGCATGACACAATGAAAACAGGGCTTTACTGATGTTACACGCGCGGACACAGACAGGAAAGGGCCCCTGTGCTGGAACAGTATATGGGCCCTTTGCAGTCCAATAGATCCTAATAATGCACAATTCCACCTGCTTTGGAGATAGATGTGGCCCCCTTACCTCTTGGGCCCTTGTGGGATTTAATAGGTTGCACCAATGGCATGTCCACCCCTGACCATCACCATACACATTGATTTCTAACCCAACATCTCTTCCATTAGGATCTTTTCACAGCTTACCCACCAGTCATTAGAGATCCATTACAGTGGCAGAGATATAATTGGTGCAACCTGTGCAGACGCACAGGGACCCAGGAGGTAAGGTGGCCACATCGACCTCCAAATCCACCACCCCCATGCCACAAAAGCAACAGGGACCTATGAGCTATCTCTAAGGGTGTAATGTGGTATCTGACCCCAATTTGTAAGTAGTAAATCCTTTCAGCCCTGTGAATTGAAAGAGTGGACATCTTTGGTTTTTACACATCGATTTCAAGAACTGTCTGTTCTCTCGCTGCCTAATATATTTCACCCCTTAAGAGATACCACTGTCATGAGCTCTGCTGAAATGGAGCATTGGCTATTCATGAATGTCACTGCTCCATGGTCTATAGGATTGTATTACATTGCCAATTACAACTTGTGGCCATCACTGCATACTAATAGGGCATTTTAGAGTCCTATTCTCGGGATTAGGGGGTGGAGGGGTGGGCTGCATTTGCAACCACAGTGTATTTTCCAGTAAATAACTTGGACATAACTTGAAATCGCTATCCGAATGCATAACTTTATCCTATGTCTAGGAACAAAAAAGCAGTTTGACATTCGGTAATTCAACCAAGGAGCCACATAAAATCAAAATCTGAGGTTGACTTGCCTAACTACGTCACACTGTAGGCAACAAGAACTATTTTAAAGGGAATCTGGTACCAGTCTTTTGTTACCTAATCTGAGAACAGCATAATGTATGGGGCAGAGCGCCTAATTCCAGTAATGTATCACTTATTCTTCTGCTTATTATAGTTTTTATGAAATCACTATTTTAACAGCAGGAGATTATCAATAGAGGACTACTTGGCCTGCTACCAGGTAGTCCAATCACGTCCCCATCACTGATTGACTGTTGTCTGCCTATGCACAGTGCACACAGAAATCTGCCAATCAGTGATCAGGGGTCATACAGAGCTCAGCATCCAGAGAACTGGTAGATCTGCAGCAGGGAAAACAGTTTTAATCAAAACTACAGCAAACAGCCCAGTAAGTGATACATCGCTGGATTCAGGTTCTCTGCCCCTCCATAATGCTGCTCTCAGATGGGCTAGCAAAAATCTGGTGACACATTCCCTTTACGAAGGAGCGGAAATTTGCCAGATTTATCTTGGGTGTAAAAGATATAAATTGTAATTTTTCGCATTCTCATCCTAAAATGCCAATCCTTCTTCAAAAAAAATTGCTAACAGTGAATGTTCCCTCCAAAGTGGGCAGATATACAGTTTTCTGTTACTTTTCTTCTACCTGTCATGAGAAATGAATGCATAAATTCAGCTCGACAGTTTCTCTCCATTACTATTCATTGACAATGCCAGCATTTTTAGCCTTTACGTTAGTAAAATCTGATATTTGTCATTGGAGTCTACAGTCAATACAACTGATATCTCCTGCCCATCCATAAACAAAAAATGAAGTCAGGAATGGAAAAACATGGAAAATAATAGGTTCCCCAAGCAGTGAATTGAAACCAGTGAGGGCTTGCCTAGGGCTACTGTACATAGCTTTAAGGCTTATATTCGCCTCAATGACGATGAAAGTTAAATTATAATATTCAACATTTACAGATAAATACAAATCTTCTATTATAATGCACAACAATCTAGTTTTGACACTTCAGTTCACATGAAAGGTTTTCTGACCAGCGTAAATATTCAGTTTTCTCGGAAAGACAAAAACATTCTTGCTTTTGTTGGCAGAGTTGAGTCTTGTGATTATTATTTTTTCCCCCTTTTTCATAGACGACGAAGTGATAATGTTTAAATAGCTGGAAATAGACACAGCTTTGCACCATTTACAGCTGTCAGGGAAAATCTACAGTCGTATATCTAGGCTGTATTTCCATGCATAATAATAACACTTTAGCTGGAAGAAGCATCATGAAAATAGATGTAGTAAAAAATTACTTTTGTGGTACGGTATGGAAGTTAATGTTAGTTTCTGCATTAGCAATATTTAAATATCGGCTATTTTTTACATGTTGTTCCCATGTTTTTATGTTAGTCATTGAAATGTTTGCTCCTGATCCATCAATTGTGACTTTAAAACAAATAAATCACCATTTATTTTTGTGCAAATATGCTCTAGTCCCACCTTGGAGTGACTTCATGTACATCTGAAATTTCTGTGCAAAAATTTTGTAACGTGCGACTTCTTGCGCCAAACAGAAGCAAAAAAGATTCCAGGAAATAAAATAAAGAGCATTTTTTTATTTAGCACAAAATTAATTTGGAGCAAAAAAGTCCATAAACATCACAAGACAAAAAAAGACAGAGGGAAAAGATGAGAGAGAAAGAGATGAGAGAGAGAAAGAGAGAAGATAAGAGAGTGAACAGGAGAGACAGATGACGAGCAAGAAAATGAGAGAGAAAGCGAGAGAGGAAAAATAAAAGAGACAAGTCAAGAGAGAGAGAAGACGAGAGAGAGTGAAGATGAGAAAGAGAGGATGAGAGAGAAGACGAGAGAGAGAGAAAGAAAGAAAGAAGATGAGAGAGTAAAGATGAGAAAGAGAGATGACTAGAGAGAAGAGAAAGAAAGCGAGAGAGGGAGGATGAAATAGAGAAGATGAGAGAGAGTGAAGGTGAGAAATAGAGAGGACTAGAGGGAAGAAGAGAGAGAAAGCGAGAGAGGAAGGATGAAAGAGAGAAGACAAGAGAGAAAAGAGAGACAGAACGAATACGAGAGAGAGATGAGAGAGAAGATGAGCAGGAGAGAGAAGACGAGAGATGAGAGGGAAGATGAGAGAAAAGACAAGAGATAGAGAGAAGACAAGAGAATGGAGGAAGACGAGAGAGAAAAAAGATGAGAGAGTGAAGACGAGAAAGAAAAAGTGAGAGATAGAGAGAAGACAAAATAGAAGTTGAGAGAGAGACAGAAGATGAGAGTGAGAGAAGGCAAGAGAAAGAAGAGGAGAGAGAGAGAGATTTTACTTGGCTAATATCATCAGAGTATTTTCTGCACCAAGGTTCTGTGGATTGTGCTATTGTTCCTTATGATTTTCTAAATAACCACTGTTCTACTTTTTGAAATCCATGCATGTTCTAAGTATGGTGTTCATGGAACCACTTTGTGTTGTTTTTACAAATAGATCTCTGTTGTTTTGATTTTTCTTCTGCTGCTAAAATAAAACTATTCCCATGTCTTATGTTTTGGGGGCTATTTTTTGATTTTTTTTCTATTTTTAATAATAAATCTTATCAGCTAGACATGTCAGAATTAATTTGCAAGATCATAGCACATCAGCCAGGTCAGTAATCTGTAACTACTGAACGTCATCATTGCGGTGTGACGCATACACAACGAGACGGGATTGCCTGTAGGTAAGGAGATTAACAGGCCTCCTATCCAGTGGTAAAAGATTTCTGACCCGACTGAAGTCTTGGGAATCGATTCTCTAGTTCTGCTATCAACCTCTTAATATAGGCAAATGTCCCAGCAATTTGTCAGCAAACGCCGTTTAGTGTTGCCACGTGCCGTATCTAAATTACCTTGACTAAGCTACCATTATCACACAGACGAATGCGAGATTGACATCCCATTTCATGGTTTCAAGAGCTTAAAGGAGGAGAGGGACTTTCTGGGATGTCAATTGTGTATTTGTGGGTGTGATAACAGCAGATTTGGGTTTACTTCCTGTAGTACTTTATTTATATGGGTAAATCATTCTTTGAGATTCCTTTTAAGTGTATAGGTACCACAGCAAAACTGTATAAATAACTATATGCCCTAATAAACAATCAATGTGGTGTGGCACATGCTGGAGCACTGCAGCTTCTGCACTCTGCTAATAAGCAGAATTGACAGGAGCCCTGAGAACCACCTCTTCCTTGATGGCATCCTGGCTCCTCTTTTGATTTGCTGGCCTGGCGACAATACTATTGTTGTTCCGTGATGCACATGTGATATCGCTCCAGGCGGCGACAGCTAATCAAAAAATGAGCCAGGGATGGGATCACAAATGGGAAAAATGTTACAAAAGTAGAAAAACTTTCGAATCAGCTCTGCAGATAAGAAAATACTGGACATGATGTGAAACTACCCGAAATTCCAGACTTTTATGCTTCCACAAACTGTATAGTGTGTGACAAAGTCACTGGTAGTGTGTCAGAAGGGAGATGTTTCACTGAAAGAAAGAAAACAACAGCTCACCCACGCTCCCTCTAGGAGTCCTGAAGCACGGAAACCAGCGGACCACATGTAGCAATAGAGAGGATAAATATTCCAGCTTCTTAAATTGCAAAACCCTTTATTGGATAAAAAGAAATTCCATGGAGTAGAAAGGCATAGCGACGCATTGCAAATGCAAGCCTGCGTTCTTTATCAAAGCTTTTACAAGGGCCATGTTTTTAATGGATGGCAAAGTGCAGGGAGGGATGCCATCCACCATATCTTCAATCCAGGGAGTGATCTGGGCTTTAAATTGCAAGTCTTTACACTCAGGTGTTGGTCAGTTACTGGAAAAACCTTCTCCAGAGAGGCACTTGCATGTGCTGTGCTGAACCATGAGTGACTAACCCTGAGTGGCCGGCCGCCGGCCGATATATGGACTGTGCTGCAGCTTTGTATTTTGTTTTGCCTTTTTGCCTTTATTTTTTTCTTTATGTACCCCAGGTTAGTTTATGGCGCTTAATAATATAACCCAAAATTTAAAGAGACAGTGTTACTTGTCTACCTCTGCATACAGCCGAGCAAGTCGCTTTACCACAAGTGGTGTTAGAAATGCGGGCAAAACTCCCAGCGAACACGTGTGACTGTTACAAGAGGTGCTACATGTCCTGGGTGAAGTCTGCCATAAGCCAGCAAGTGACGCTGGACAAAATGGAAAACCTGCTTAAGCATCTGTTGCTGGCGCAGCAGGTGCAGTAACAGCAGCAGCACCTGCAGAGCCAATGGAACATGCAGCAGCAGCACCAGGAGCAGCTACAGCAGCAACGAGAGCAGCAGCAGAGCCAGCAGGTATAGCAGGAGACAAACTCCTGATCCAGCAGATCCAACAGCAGCAATGACAGATGGAACTCCTAGCAGGGGAGATCCGTGGCAGGACAACTGTCCAAACCCCAAATCCAGGTGATGAATCACACGTCAGAAAGATGGTAAGAAGAGCATTACAAAAGTTGACCCCGGGGGATGATATTGAGGTGTTCCTGCCTGTGTTTGAAAGGGTAGCAGTGGGTGGAGGTTCTGGTGCCATATTTAACAGGGGAGCCACAGAAGGTCTATTATGACTTGGGCCTGAAAGACGCAAAAGAGTATGCAAAGTTAAAAACTGAAATTTTGGCACGCTTGGGGGTAGCAATGTCTGTTAGGGCACACCACATCCACTGCTGGGCATATCACTGGGAGACACCCCCTCACGCGCAATTGTTTGACTTACTGCACCTGGTCCAAAAATGGTTGCAGCCTGAGTTCTCTACACTTGCACAGATGGTAGAGCGAGTGGTTATGGACCGGTTCATACATTCCCTGCCAAGGCCAATACAGGCTTGGGTTGCCCAGGGTGATCCCCGGGAAGCTGATGAACTGGTCAGATTGGTTGAGAGGTACCAGGGGGCCAAGGGTTCCTTGGGAAGGCAGCCCACTCCATACTGGGGAACTCACCAGGGGGCGGAGGCCCAAAAAAGGGTGGGGCATCTAATGTCCAAAAGGGCGGGGGAGGTGATGCTCAAGGTCCCTGTGGGAGAGATTATTTGTTGGAGGTGTCACGGCCCAGGCCATGTAGCTGCCCGATGAACCCAGGCCTCTTAACAAATGGACTGTAGCCTTGGACGTTGCTGTTCTTACTATGCCTGCAGTGTGGACTATCAGCCCGGTGAGGGGCCACAGTCGTGTCCCGTGACCATTAATGGGGTACTGGTGGCAGGACTCCTGGACTCAGGGAGCTTGGTGACTCTCATAAGGGCCACGCTTCCACACCAGTTGATCCAACGGGAAAAATGTGGGTGTGACGTGCATTCACGGGGACGCCAAGGATTATCCTATGGCTAGAGTGACTATACACACTAACTGTGGATCTGAGTCCCATGAGGTTGGGGTGGTCAAGGATCTGATTCAGCTCATGATAATAGGGCGGGACTTCAGTCTGTTCTGGGACTTGTGGCGGAAAGCAGGTGTGCCCTGTGTCTCGAATGGGAGCCGGTTACACCATGATGCATCACCATCGCAGTCAGAGGCAGATTAGTTCCCCCTGTGTGTCCTTATGGGTGATGAAAATGAGATGTGACCCCGGAGGCCGAGGTTCCGGATTTGGGGGTGTCTGGGGGGAACTTTGGTACTGCACAGATGCGGGATCCGACTTTGAAGTATGCCTTTGACAATGTATCTGTAATCAATGGGGTTGCTCAAGAGCTGGGGGCTGACACCAGGTTCCCATATTTCTCACTTAATAGGGAACTTCTTTATCGGGTCACTAACCCAAAAAGGAAAGTCATAGAGCAGTTGGTGGTGCTGGCACCCTATAGGCAGAGAGTGTTAGACCTGGTCCATTCTCACATCTTGGGTGGACATCTAGGGGTAGACAAGACTCGGGAGCGGGTCCTACAGAGGTTCTACTGGCCTGGATGTCACCGTGAAATTGTGAACTACTGTCGGTCCTGTCCCACCTGTCAGCTAAAGGCTCCTGTGTCCCATTTCAGGAACCCCCTAGTACCATTGCCCGATGTCCTAGATGTCCCATTTGACCAGATTGCCATGGACTTTGTCGGGCCCCATGGTGAAGTCTGCCCGGGGGCACCAATACATCCTCGTAGCATTGGACTATGCAACTCGGTATCCGGAAGCGGTACCATTGAGAAATTCCTCCACCTGAAGTATCGCCAGAGTGCTGTTGCATATTTTCTCACGGACAGGTCTGCCAAAGGAGATCCTGATGGACCAGGGAACTCCTTTTATGTCGAAGGTGATAAGGGAGTTGTGTAAGACTTTCCAAATTACACAACTCTGGACGTCGCTATACCATCCGCAGACCGACGGAGTGGTAAAAGAGTCAACAAGACCTTGAAGTCAATGTTGAAGAAGGTTGTGGAGAAGGATGGGCAAGACTGGGATTACCTACTGCCGTACCTGCTGTCCTCCATTAGGGAAGTTTCTCAGAGCTCTACTGGGTTTTCGCTGTTCGAATTGCTATACGGACAACACCCTCGGGAACTTCTGGACATAGCCAAGGAGACCTGGGAAACAGAGGTTACACCCTACCGGAGCATCATCAAGTATGTGGCCTAGATGCAGGACCTGATACAGAGAGTGATGCCAATCGTGAAAGAGAGCCTTTTACAGGCTCAAGAAACCCAAACATGGGTCTACAATCTGGCCGCAAGGCTGAGACAATTCTGCTCGGGAGACTGCATGGTAGTGTTAGTACCCACGGACGAGAGCAAGTTTCTGACTAAATGGCAAGGGTCATACGAGGTGGTCGAGAAGCTGAGTGAAGTTAATTACAAAGTCCACCAGGCGAGTAGAAGAAAGCAGTACCAGATCTACCACGTCAACTTACTTAAGCCGTGGCGGGACAGGGAACGGGTGGAAGCTACATGTCTAGGGGCCAGTCCTGAAGCAAGGGTCGAGGACATCACAGTGGCTGAGACATTATCACCGGCCCAAAAACAACAGTGACGGGAGCTCCTGCAGAGAAACCGAGACCTGTTCTCAGAATTGCCCGGTTGTACGCAAGTTGTGGAGCATGAAATATTGACGGAACCGCATGTACGGGTGAACTAGAGACCATATCGAATTCCCAAAACCCGCCGCGAGGTGATCTCCAAAGAGGTGAGGAGAATGTTAAGCCTGGGCATTAAGAGGAGTCTAAGAGCGGCTGGTCCAGCCCTTTTGTACCCAAGCCGGATGGAGAATGGCACTCTGTAACAATTATAGGAAGCTAAACAAAGTGTCCAAGTTTGATGCCTACCCGATGCCTCGGGTCAATGAAGTTATTGAGAGGCTGAGGCCTGCCAGGTACATCACTACCCTGGACCTGACTAAAGGGTACTGGCAAATTATCCTGTCCCCAGGTGCCAAAGAGAAAATAGCCTTCTCTACCCCAGACGGGTTTTTTCAATAAACCAGGATGCCATTCGGACAACAGGGAGCCCCAGCTACCTTCCATAGGGCCATGGACCGGATCCTAGGCTCACATAAGAAATACGCTGCCACTTACCTAAATGACATTGCGATTTTTAGCACAGATTGGGGAACCTACCTGCAGAAGGTCCAGGCTGTACTGGATGTCTTGAGAAATGTCGGATGGGGCATAGGAAGAGAAGAGGCAAAATACTTGGGCTACGTCGTTGGAAGGGGCGAAATAAAACCGCAAATTAACAAGGTGGAGGCAATCCAGAATTGCCCGCAACCAGCCTCCAAGAAACAGGTACAGGCCTTTCTGGGAATCATGTGATATTATCTGTGATTTATCCCGAATTTCACCACAATAGCGGCACCCCTAACCGACCTACTTAGAGGCACGAAGACGGCGAAGACCAAGTGGTCTTCTGAGGCGGAGGTCGTGTTCCAAGAACTGAAGCGTGCCCTGTGTAATCAGCTGGTCTTGATAGCGCCTGACTTCCATAAAATGCTCCAGACGGATGACTCAGACGTCGGCATAGGAGCTGTCTTATCCCAAGAGATAAATGGAGAGGAACCCCCCATTCTTTATTTGAGCAGAAAGCTCTCGGTCTGCGAAAAGAACTATGAAATTGTGGAAAAGGAGTGCCTGGCCGCCAAATGGGCAGTTGATACCCTTAGATACTACCTGTTAGGCCGCAAATTCAGACTGGTCTCAGAGCATGCTCCTCTAAGATGGATGAGGGAAAGGATGGGGAAAAATGCCCGATTGACCAAATGGTTCCTGGCCCTCCAAGACTATAGTTTTTCGGTGGAGCACGGGCCCGGGAAATTACATGCTAATGCCGTTGCCCTGTCCAGATTTCCCTGTCTAACGAGTGAAAGTGCCAAAACCCCCGGCTTTGGGCAGAGGGGGGGATATGTGACAAGGTCACTGGTAGTGTGTCAGGAGGGAGATATGTTTCACTGAGTCTGTTAGCCTCAGTGATGTGAAACATGGAAGTTTCTCCTGCACAATTAGGTGCAGAGAGGGTTAACAGGCCAGGTTTACAAGGGCCATGTTTTTAGTGGATGGCGAAGTGCAGGGCGGGATGCCATCCACTATATCTCCAATCCAGGGAGTGGTCTGGGATTTAAATAGCCAGCATTTGCACTCGGGTGTTGGTCAGTGTCTGGAAAAACCTGCTTCAGAGAGGAGCTTGCATGCACTTTGCTGAACCGTGAGTGACTAACCCTAAGTGGCCGAATGCAACTTTGTATTTTGTTTTGCCTTTATGCTGAATGGGCTGTGTTTTCTTTATGGACCCCAGGTTAGTTTATGATGCTTAATAAACTAATCTAAAATTTAAAGAGACAGTGTTACTTGTCTACCTCTGCATACAGCAGAGCAAGTCGCTTTACCACAAGTGATATAGTGACAATAGGAATAATTTTCACATTAACTGACCTTGAAGGAGAAAAAATAAAAAAGCAGCAAATAAAACAATAATTACATCTGCAATCTCTCACAAAAGCTTAGCGGTCACCCCTGGTCTTGAATTACAAGCGGCTATCAAGTGATCACCTTTTCTTTTTCAGAATACTGAGCTTCTTGACTTTTTATTCCACAACCATCACAGGCTGACATAAAGTATCTGTTTGTAGATAGCTTAAAGGGAATATGTCAGCAGGTTTTTGCTATGTAATCTGAGGACAACATAAGGTAGGGGTTAAAGCACATAATTCAATAATGTGTCACATGTGAAGCTTTGTGCCGTTGTATACTCAGACTGAAGGTTTTATCACTATGACATTAACATTTCAGTGACTAGCTGGTGTGCAGGTTCTAGTTTGACTCCACCCCTCCGGTGATAAGCAGCTCACTCTCAATAGACAAAGTACATAGAGAGCCTGGTGTGGGCAGGGTTGGGGAGAGTCTGGTGAGGTGTGGGGAAGCTTTCTAAGCTCTGTTAAATGCTAAATCAAAAAATGTGTTATAAATGCTGCCCCCAGTAAACTAAGTGATAGATCCTTGGATTCAGGGTCTTTCTCTACATCATGCTGCTCTTAGATGAAGTAGCAAAAACCTGTTGACAGATTCCTTTTAAGGGGTTATTCTGAACATGTAAGCGATCTTCTCTCCATAGAACATAAGCAAAGCGCTTCACCATTTCTGTCGGTCACATAGACAATGAATGGAGCAGAGAATGTGGACAGCAGCTCCATTTAAGATGGCACTCTGTAGGGCTTGGTTCCATAGACTCTTCTTGACATCACTGGGGATCCCAGTGGTCAGTCTTAGCGATCAGTAAGTTATCCCTTATCTTGGGAATTATCCTTTAAAGGGGTCCGGTCCAAATCGATAAGTCTGCAGTCACTCTGTGTGACTACAGACTTATGAATCCCCCCAGACAACCCCTTAAACTGCTACTAGACAGGTCATACACAAATATTTGCATAAGTGCCCTTTTTCAACCATTAATAATGTTTGTAAATTTTAAGCGATAATCATTGAAGGCTGATGACAAACTTCTATGTGCCATATATGTAGTTAGACACTTTCGTAAGTAATTGTTTACATCTAAATAAACTCAATTTCGACCATCATTTGCCACCTTGCATATGCAACGTTTTTTAAATCGTATTTGATCTGACAGTTAAGTCTGGCATATAGCTGGTGGGATAAAACAGACGACTGATCCATCAGATTCCGGCTGATCGAAAACTTACATATATCATATATGGCTAGTTTTAATGCTATTGCCTAAAGTCATGTCCGCTTTTCTTTCTCCTTCTTCCCTTTTTACACATGATTGTATTTATTATGAGTTGCATATAATTACCATACCACAAAATGATCAGACTTGTTATATTTCAAAGTAGGACTGGGAAAAAAAAATTATTCTACATTTTTATTTCATAGATTTTCTCTACTATGGATGAAGATCGCGATTGATTACGATTATAGCTGTGCTGTGTTCTTCCAAATAATTATCAAAAAAAGAGCAAGATAGTGTATTCATAATGGCCTTTTTAATATGAAAACAAGTTCCTAATAGCAATGTTAATTAATACAAGCACAGGATATGGAATAAAATGCTTAAGGATGAGTTTTCTGTTGCAGCAGAGCAGATGGTAACCTTTAATAATTGATTATGGGATAGATCACTGGATGATAATTATTCAGTATTACTGCAAAATCGTCATTTCCATTTGTGTGATAGATAGATTTCCTGTCCAGACACGGAAATTAAAATTATATTAATCTGTTTAAGTGTTAAGTCATCAATATCAACTAAGATTACATTACAGAATATTAGTTGTAATAAGCTATTGACAATATCCGAGCAATACGGGGCCATGTCTGACCAGCGTAGACCAATTTATATTGTGCAGAAGCTAATGTGTAAATTAAGTTTGATTTAACTGGATGGACTTACTAAATTAAAGTACACAACTAGTTCCCTGTAATAAGCTTAAGAAGTTCTTCAGGCTGTTAGAAATAATTATTTCGGAGTCAAACAGTATTCTCTAAGTAGTTGTAGTCCCCAAAACTTGTTTTGGGAGACCAAATTAATGCAGGAGCTTTATTATAAACCATGAATATGTTAAAGGGAATCTGTCACCAGGTTTTTCATACCTCATCTGATGTAGAAAAAAAGATTCTGATTCCAGCAATGTGTCACTTAACTACACAGAGTATTTTACATGTAGGAGAACTCAGGAAGCTAATCCTGCCCACACCACAGTTTTCTGTGTGCATTGTATATTGACAGTAAACTGCTAATCACTGCTGGGTGCATGGTTGGACTAGGAGGCACAAGAGAGCTAGTCCACGCAGAGATAATCTACAGCACACAGCCTAATAAGTGACAAATCACTGAAATCAGTATGTCAGCCCCTACCTCTTGCTGTCCTCTGATTACATAGCAAAAACTTGCTGACAAATTTGCTTTAAAACTTGAATAACCCCTTTATATAATATAATGAGGACTTTTTTTTATGGGATAAGTTGTACTTTTGAACAGCATCATTGGTTTTACCATATTGTGTATTGGAAAAAGGGGAAAAAAATTCAAAGTGCGGTAAAATTGCAAAAAAAAGTGCAATTCCACAATTGATTTTTTTTATCATGTTCACTAAATGCTAAAACTGACCTGCCATTGTGATTCATCAGGTTATTACGGGTTCGTAGATACCAAACTTGTACAGGTTCTTTTTTATTTAAGTGGTGAAAAAAATTTCATCATTTGCAAAAAAAAAAAGTTGCCATTTCCCGAGACTTGTAGCGTCTCCATTTTTCAGGATCTGGGGCCGGGTGAAGGCTTATTTTTTGCGGGCTGAGCTGACATTTTTATTGATACCGTTTTCTTATTGCATTTTATTGCAATGTTGTGGCGACAAAAAACACTTAATTCTGGCATTTTTTTTCCTTGTTACGCCATTTGCCAATTGGATTAATTCTTTTTATACATTGATAGATCAGGTGATTCTGAACGCGGCAATATCAAGTATGTGTATATTTGTTTTTTTTATTGTTTTATTTTGAATGGGGAGAAAGGGGGGCAATTTGAACTTTTATATATTTTTTACTTTTAATATTTTTAAAAACATTTCTTTTTACTTTTCACTGGCTTCAATAGTCTCCATAGGAGACTAGAATCTGCGATCATCCGATTGCCTGTGCTACAGCCCTGCTGTGTGTAGCAAGAATGCTCACCTGCTATGAGCTCCAACTGCTGGACAGAGCTTATAGCATCCCGGCAATGACAACCGCAGGGGTCTCCTGCAGACCCCGGGTTGTCATGCCAACCAATTGGTGACCCGTGGCCATGTGACATGGGCGCCGATGGGCGGGATTAGTGATGTACTTGTCAGCTGTCGTGTCCCTGAAAACATGCGAGCTCTTCACGTGGAGTGCAGGGATACGACCTTGGATTTACTCATATGTCCAAGGTCGTAAAGGGGTTGAAAAATGGATCAGAGCATCAATTCTTCTTGGTACAGTGGCAGATCTTCTGTGAATGTCGTTTGTGTAAATTCTTCCGTCTCTTCTTGTAATCAAAGACAGACTGGATGATATTGAGATCAGGGCTCTGTGGGATCATCTCATCACTTCCAAGACTCCTTGTTCTTCTTTACACCGAGGATAGTTGTTAATGACATTGTCTGTATGTTTGGGGTTGTTGTCCTGATGCAGAATAAATTTGGAGTCAGACGCCTCCCTTATTGGTACTGTATGATGGATAAATATCTGCCTGTATTTCTCAGCATTGAGAACACCAAAAGACAGACAATGTATAGGACCATAAAATCAGTAGTCGGCCAAGGAAACTTAGTGTAGCAGATCAAAGACACATTATGCAACCAGTATGCCCTGGCTACACCTATCTTCTGTTCATAAAAGTCTGGCCATAAGTGTTCTTTATAGAAGAATTGAGTACAAAAAAGATAACTTTTACATGGAAATGGCTCAACTATGCACAAAAATGTTATGGTTGCGGACTTCTAACTGTCCCCTGCTGTGGCCACTTTGTGTGCCCACTCAGTGGTTCTGATGTAATATGCCTCCGGTAAAATTTTTTCTAGCATATTGCAGTATTGTGTTGAATTTGTTTCAATAGAATTTAGAGTTCTAAATCAAATTCAAGAAAAATTAAGAAAAACTACACCTGCGCACAGGCTCAAGAACAGCTGCGTGCTGAGGCCAGGATGGAACCGGATGGTGCCCAAAAATTTGTTTATATTATTAGTCCTCTTGACATCAGTGAAGGTGTCCTAATTAGAAGTAGTACCATATGCCGACCAGTAGAGGAGCTCTGTGGTGTAGTAAAGCATGCTGAGCCCCAGCGGTAGTTGCAACATGTGCTACTGGACGCTGACCACCAGAAAAATTAAAAAAATTGCACAGTTGAAAACAGTTGGAAAATGAACCCAGGGAAAGAAGGAGAGTCTATCCATGGGCTTGGATTGTTACACATGGTAGGTAGGCACTTTGTTATACTCTACTAGAAAATCACTATTAAAATAACCACACAGGTAAAGCTTCACATTTCATCTTCCATTAAGCTATGAAGAACAGCAAGATGACCAAAGCATCACATCATACGACTTTTTATCACTTTTTATTCCATTTGTTATGTTTCAGTATAATGAAAAGATACTACTGAGCGATATGGATGTGGTGCTGGCCGGTCACCACTTAGGTGGCAGCCTGTTGGAATCACTGCGCGATACTACGGTGACCGGCTGGCACCACATATATATTGCTCAGTTCCTTCTCCATCACGTGGATTGTGGACACATTCACTCCACGAGTGCATCTAAGATTGGGACACATGGACACACAATTCAGTACCCTGTACAAAGGGACGGACTTTTTTGGGCATTTTGACAGGATCTCTATTGAGCATAGTGCAACACTCTGCAGGCCTTTTGCCAGGATCTCTATTGAGCAAAGTGAAATGCTCTGCAGAACAGTTCATTTGGAGCAAACAAAAGGATCATCATATGGATAAAACCATAGGGATTTTCATATGGCACAGATCAATGGTGCCAGAAGATAACAAAAGGTAGGAAACACCATTTTTTGGAACCATTACTTGCATATCCAGTTGATTTATGTTCATATGAAAAAACGATATTATTTCTATATTTTAGTTTTGGATTTACTTCTTAGCACATCTCTAACTTTTTACATTGAATATTAATGTTAAATACTGACGAAATACTGAATGTGTGAACGTGGCCTAATAGCAACAGGAAGAAACTCCTATCACTACCAGTATGCGCATATCTAATATTATTCTTATCGGATACATTTAGACATTGGTTTTATCTCTACCACTGTGATGGACTGTTATTTGGGCTTGTTAAATTTATGGTTAATTTGAGTAATCTAAATTAGAGAGGATTTAGCAGCCTGCCTTTTGTATTGAACAACAATATAATTAATGTTACAAATCTACCATACCAGCGCAATAAAAATGAGCAGTATATATTTATTTCTTTACGTATGTAAGTAATGAAGAAGTTATTGAATTTTTAAGATTTAGATCTTTCCCAATATACACATTTGCACACTGCTAAGATATGTGTATACAGTCCGTATAGTAGCACATGGGCTCGACTCTTCATTGCTATTTCTCCAAACTTCAGCAAATACCTCAAGACAAAAAGAGAAAAGTGACTTTAATAAATTACAAGTGATGAATCAAGCTCATGGAGTCTGTGCTTCTATGTTAGAATCTTTCTACACTAGGGTGGATAACAGAAGTTGTAGGCACTTGGCCATAGATTTCTAAGGCGGCAAGATGGCTCAATGGTTAGAACTGTTGCCTTGCAGCGCTGAGGTCAAATCCCACCAAGGACAACATCTCCTCCGGATGCTTTACCCACATTTCAAAGACATATTGATAGGGAATGTATATAGTGAGCCCCAATTGGCACAGCAATGATGATTTCTGTAAAGCCCTGATGGCACTATGTAAAAAGAAAAAATTCCATGGTGGGCCCTATTATTGCTTTTTACGAGGCAGAAGTTGTATGGATCTGTAATATGACCCTATGCATGAGCTCCCAAGGTTAGATTGATCTCATAGGTTGTAGATTTTTAAGATCTCTTAGGCAAATGTACATAATTGTATTATATACCTACTTGTATGATAATATTTTTTTAAGCATCACACAGGATTGGGCATTGATCAAGAAAGTCTATCTTCACATTTTAACCTTTATATATCATCTCCTCTTCTCTGACACGTGAAAATATAATTTTGAGAATCTGATCATTTTACCTTCATAGAAGGAGGTCTACAGTATGTGTATGTCAAGATCAGAAGTGACCTATTTATAAGTCTTGTGGGCCTAATGAAAGCGGTAACTACAGGGTTGGCCATTTATATGGATACACCTAAATTAAATGGGAATTGTTGGTGATATCAACTTCCTGTTTGTGGCACATTAGTATATGGGAGGAGGAAAACTTTTCCAGATGTGTGGTGACCATGGTGGCCATTTTGAATTTGGCCATTTTTTTCAATGGGAAGAGGGTCATGTGACACATCAAACTTATTGAGCAATTCATAAGAAAAACAATGATGTGCTTGGTTTTAACGTAACTTTATTCTTTCATGAGTTTTTTACAAGTTTATGACCACTTAAAAAATGTGTTCAAAGTGCTGCCCATTGTGTTGGATTATCAATGCAACCCTCTTCTCTCAGTCTTGACACACTGATAGCAACACCGCAGAAGAAATGCTAGCACAAGCTTCCAGTATCTGTTCTTTCAGATGTTGCACATCTTGTATCTTAATGGCATGGTGTGGTATATGGGGTACAAAGATAGTGGGGCCATTCTTCATCAATAGAAACCTCAATGCCACTGGATTTCTGAAATTGCTACATGATGATGTGTTGCCCTCTTTATGCACTGAAGATGGCACGTTCCCTGAGTTTTTCCAACAAGATGGTGCACCACCACATTATGGGTGTCAGGTCTGAGCATTTCTACATGAACAGTTTCCTGGAAAGTGGATTGGTCATGGTGGGCCAGTTGAATGGCCACCAAGGTCTCCCGATCTGATCCCCCTAGACTTTAATCTTTGGGGTCATCTGAAGGCAATTGTCTATGCAGTGAAGATATGAGATGAGCAGCATCTGAAACAAAGGATACTTTAAGCCTGTGCTAGCATTTCTTCTGCGATGTTGCAATCAGTGTGTCAAGAATGGAAGAAGAGGGTTGAATTGACAATCCAACACAATGGGCAGCACTTTGAACACATTTTATAAGTGGTCATAAACTTGTTAAAACCTCATGAAAGAATAAAGTTACATTAAAACCAAGCACACCATTGTTTTTCTTATGAAATTCTCAATACGTTTGATGATTCACATGACCCTCTTCCCATTGAAAAAAATAAAATTGGATCCAAAATGGCCAACTTCAAAATGGCCGCCATGGTCACCACCCATCTGGAAAAGTTTTCCCCCTCCCATACACTAATGTGCCACAAAAAGGATGTTGATATCACCAACCATTCCCATTTAATTTAGGTGTATCCATATAAATGGCCCACCCTGTACTTCAATCAATCATATTTAACCAAGTGAGGAAACCTTCAATACAATGGACCACTTAATGGCTGAAAGTGCTGTATTAGGTGATAAGATGGGTGTCATGAAATCACGACATTTGTGGCATTAGAACAAGGGAGATATCATGGGTGTTCACCATGATTTATATCAGATACAGTCAAAAAGGGTTTCACATCAATGTAAGTGTAAGATGGTGTTATAATATAGTGTATATGGTTTTACAGATGAGCAGATCTTTTGAAATTCGACTTCACCAACAGAGCTGAATTTTCCACCAAAATATGATTTGCAGCTAATAAATTTGCATGAATCTCAGTATTGGAAAGCTTGTAATTCCTCGTAAAATATCACATGGAGTCTGCATGGATTTTTACATAGATTAACTATGATGAAATCTCATTTGCAATTTTTTTGCCTGAAAAATCAGACTGAAATTCAGTATGGTGTCCATCCCATGTGAACATATCTTAAGGTACAGTGGACACACAGTGCCACCCAGATTGTTGAAGAAAATCTAATAAGTGCCTTGATCTAAGTTTTATTCTTTCCTATAGCAGGATGTGACATTGTTCAACCAATTTGCAGATAACATACATCGTATTCCTTTGGTGCATTGCTTATTGAATACTTTTCCAATATCAGCATACTTTAGAGGTTTTATTCTGCATATTGAAAAAAAGTCTATTATGATACAGTATACATGAAGGGCATTGTCTACCTGAAGGACATCGTATGGAACAACATGCTGTTTCGTGGTGATCATCACTAGTGAAAACCCAAACCTGCCACAATAATTGTCTGTCTTCATGCCTATTACTAATAAACAAGAAAGACCAGAGGCAGGCAGGATCAGTGGTGCAGAAACGGCAATAAATCACTAGTATAAATAAATTGAAATTTGTTTTCTTTCTTAATTAGTTTTTATTTCTGCTTAAACAAATGTATAAATCCCAGACAACACTGTGTAGCCCTAGCTTATAAATTATAAGTTATAATCAATCCTAGGCTAGGGCTACACACTGCATTTGATGTTTTTTTTCACATTGCGACCTACAGTTCAAAATGTTTCCACTGTCACTATACAATGCACACAGAACACTGTGGTGTGGGCAGGATTAGCTCACATGAGCCCTGGTCCGACCACTTCCCCTCCTCTGATAAGCAGCTCACTGTCAATAGACAATGTACACAGAAAGCTGTGCTGTAGCCGGGTTAGCTTTCTGAGCTTTTCTACATGCTACATCTAAAAAGTCTGATTGTATCACAACTGCTGCACCCAGTAAACGAAGTGATACATCACTGGAATCAGGGTCTCTTTTCCTACATTTTGTTGCTCTCAGATGAGGTAGCAAATACCTGGTGAAAGTTTCCCTTTAAGAAGGATGCGGTGCAAAACTAGGCACAGTCCATGAACAAAAGTGGCACTGTTTCTGGGGGAAAAAATCCTAGACACCTTTGTAGATGCCCATCTTTGCGCTGTCCATGGTGCTGAAAATAGAACACAGCAATATAATATGGAAAATGCACTCAAATAGCTTGAAAATAAATCAGACATATGATCTATTCCGAATTGTTAAAAAATCTATACAGGTGCATCTCACTAAATTAGAATATCATCAAAAAGTTAATTTATTTCAGTTCTTCAATACAAAAAGTGTAACTCGTATATTATATAGAGTCATTACAAACAGAGTTATCTATTTCAAATGTTTATTTCTGTTAATGTTGATTATGGCTTACAGCCAATGAAAACACAAAAGTCAATAGCTCAGTAAATTAGAATAATTAACAAAAAAACACCTGCAAAGGCTTCCTAAGCGTTTAAAAAGGTCTCTTAGTCTGTTTCAGTAGGCTTTACAATCATGGGGAAGACAGCTGACTTGACAGATTTCCAGAAGGCAGTCATTGACACTGAGTAAATTAAAAGTAAATTTTGCATTTCAATTGGAAATCAAGGTCCCAGAGTCTGGAGGAAGAGTGGAGAGGCACGCAATCCATGCTGCTTGAGGTCTAGTGTGAAGTTTCCACAATCAGTGATGGTTTGGGGAGCCATGTCATCTGCTGGTGTAGGTCCACTGTGTTTTATCAAGACCAAAGTCAGCGCAGCCGTCTACTAGGAAATTTTAGAGCACTTCATGCTTCCCTCTGCCGACAAGCTTTTTGGAGATGGAAATGTCATTCTCCAGCAGGACTTGGCACCTGTCCACACTGCCAAAAGTACCAATACCTGGTTTACAAACAACAGTATCACTGTGCTTGACTGGCCAGCAAACTCACCTGACCTTAACCCCATAGAGAATCTATGGGGTATTGTCAGAGGAAGATGAGAGACCCCAGACCCAACAATGCAGACGAGCTGAAGGCTGCTATCAAAGCAACCTGGGCTTCCATAACACCTCAGCAGTGCCACAGGCTGATCGCCTCCATGCCACGCCGCATTGATGCAGTAATTGATGCAAAAGAAGCCCCGACCAAGTATTGAGGGCATTTACTGAACATACATTTCAGTAGGCCAACATTTCGGATTTTAAAAACCTTTTTGAAAGCTGTTGTTATAAAGTATTCTAATTTACTGAGATAATGACTTTTGTGTTTTCATTGGCTGTAAACCATAATCATCAACATTAACAGAAATAAACACTTGAAATAGATCACTCTGCTTGTAATGACTCTATATAATATATGAGTTTCACTTTTTGTATTGAATTGAAGAACTGAAATAAATGAACTTTTTGATGATATTCTAATTTAGTGAGATGCACCTGTATAATTAGCATGACATGTATACTATGCTGCTTTTTATATACATGCATTATATAGGTACTAGTGCTGTCCTGACTTGACAGGCTAAACACTTCCTATTTATTGCTACTAGTCTCTAGGGGACCTTCATAATACTCCAGATGAGGACCAGTAAGACACTCAAGCTATTAAAAAGAATACAAAAAATTATTTCAAAGAGACATAAAAAATTAAACAATCTGCCACTCATCAGTAATCAAGGTACTTGAGCTTCTCCTCTTCCTTATTCTAGTTGTGCCTATGATTCAGCAGCTCCATTTCTCTTGTTTTTGTGATCAATTACAACTTGTCCTCTCTACCTCCTACTGTAGCTCATTAGTACATGACGTCAGTGCATGGTGGAAGCAGATCAGCAAGAAGCAGCAGATCCAGCAGTCAAAATCTAAGTTACATAGTATAGGATAAATAAATGAATAAAGGTTAACTATTCAATAACATTCAGAGAACAATCTTCTGGAAGCCTGCTAGCCAAAGCCCTTGAAAAACAAATTACAACATTCATTAAAAGATTTGTTTACAAATCGGAAAATATATTAGAGTAGTTCATGTATCATTAAAATTTGCCTAAAACCAGTATAATGTAAGAGACGTACTTATCCTGGGAAGCAGTAAGTAAGAATATATAGTCAATTCTAAAATAAATTGCATTGGAAGCATAAGGAGACTAGTAGGACCAGTATGCTCTGATACATATGTGCTCTATAGCTCTATATTGTCATACATGGCTTTCACTGTTTTATATGGACACTTAAAATGCTTTTTTCCTATATGAACTAATTGCTGGGGATTCATTGGCGATCCCAAGAAGATCAATAGTTATTACCAATGGCAACTGCTAGCGCATATGCTTCTTAGAAAATGTAGTATTGCATAGGACCCCTAAAACTCCAAATTTTAAATATATGTGTCAAGTCCCCCAAAGAGAGAGATACTGTTTGTGACAGCCAATAGAATGTCAGCTCTAATAATATTAGTTAGGGCCCTTTCAGACATCAGTGATTTTTCATCAGTGTTTGTATGCCAGATCCAGGAGCATCTCCAAAACACAGAACAGGGGTCAATCTTTCAAATATAGTTTTTCTCTGTATGTTCCACTCCTGGTTTTCTCATTCAAACACTGATGAAAAATCACTTAAACAAGTTGTCCACTACTTGGACAACTCCTTCTCATACCCCACGCTTGGCCCCGATAAAATAATAAAGCTTATACTCCAGTCCCGCTCTGGCACCGTTTCCCCGGTGTCGGCACTCGCTCTCCTCGGGGCTCCCGTGTGGTGTTGTGACACGTGAGCCCAGAGCCCAATCAGCGCTGGTGTCACATTCCCGCCTTCTGTAGAGTTGAACATAAAGAGGAAGTCAGAGAGCAGCTGCAGCCTGGACTTCCTCTTCATGTTCAATTTGACAGAAGGCGAAGATGTGATGCCAGCGCTGATTGGGTACCAGGGGTCAAGTGTCAGAACAACAGCACGAGAGCCCGGGAACACGAGTGCCGATACAGCTGGAACGGTGCCGGCATGGGAGGGGAGTATAGGCTTTTTTATTTTATCGGGGCCAAACATTTAGATCAAGAAAGGGTTGTCCTAGTAGTTTACAACCCCTTTAAGCCTGAATGAGTCCTAAATAAGGCATCAATGTCAACATATTAACTAGTGTTGAGCCACCCCCGTAGTGTTCGGGTTCGGTTCGGTTCGTCGAACACCAGGATGTTCGAGGAACTGTTCGTCGAACTGTTCGTCGAACACCTTAGAACACCGTCGAACACCGTTAAAACCAATGGCAGGCAAACAAAAACACATAGGAACACATAGAAAACACCTTCAAAGGTGTCCAAAAGCTGACAAACTGCTCAGAAGACGCTTTCTTTAAAAAAGCCGGTCGGCAATTCAGCAGCGGCATACACCGGTACTCGACAATTTAGACATGAAGGAATAGAGCATCTCACATAGATTAGATAGATAGAAACATGTCAGTCACATATATATGAAGTACAGTGACAGTGTTGCTTACTGTACTTGTCATTTAGTGTAAAGAATTTATTAAAAAATATAATAGTGTTTTCGTGCACCCTCTCTTTAAAAAAGCCGGCCGGCAATTCAGCAGCGGTACCCGACAATTTATAACAGACAGAATAGAGCTTCACACATAGATTAGATAGATAGAAACATGTCAGTCACATATATATGAAGTACTGTGACAGTGTTGCTTACTGTACTTGTCATTTACTGCAAAGGATTTATTAAAAAAAATAATAGTGTTTTCATGCACCGTCTCTTTAAAAAAGCCGGCCGGCAATTCAGCATCTGTACCCGACAATTTATAACAGACAGAATAGAGCTTCACACATAGATTAGATAGATAGAAACATGTCAGTCACATATATAATAAGTACAGTGACAGTGTTGGTTACTGTACTTGTCATTTAGTATTAAAATAAAGGATTTATTATTAAAAAAAATTGGCGTGGGGTTCCCCGTAATTTTAGTCTCTAGCGGAGGTTAAGCAGACAGCTGGGGCAGATGTTTGAAGCCTGGGAAGGGGGTAATACCCACGGAGCTTCCCAGGCTACTAATATCAGCCCCCAGCTGAATACCGAGCCTTTACTAGCTATTAAAATGGAGGACCCCCCCAAAAAAAATGACGTGGGGTCCCCCCTAATTTAATAGCTAGCAAAGGCTAGGCAGACAGCTGGGGGCTGATATTAATAGCCCAGGAAGGGAGCCATGAATATTGGCCCCCTCCCAGGCTAGAAACACC
Source organism: Phyllobates terribilis (assembly GCF_046119375.1). Taxonomy (NCBI): domain Eukaryota; kingdom Metazoa; phylum Chordata; class Amphibia; order Anura; family Dendrobatidae; genus Phyllobates; species Phyllobates terribilis. The sequence goes on from NW_027362767.1 coordinate 369,614,170, forward strand.
AGCCGTCAGCCACCCCAGAAATGGCGCATCCATAGGATGCGCCAATTCTGGCACTTAGCCTCGCTCTTCCACGCTGCCCTGGTGCGGTGGCAGGGGGTAATAGGGTTGGGGTTGATGTCAGCTTATAATGCCAGCTGACATCAAGCCCAGGTTAGTAATGGAGAGGCGTCTATAAGACACCCCCATTACTAACCCCATAGTCAAAGTTAAAAAAAAAACACAAACACCCAGAATAAAGTCCTTTAATTGAAATAAAGACACAATTCTTTATTGTTCTAAATTAAACCATACTTACCATCACGCCCATTCCAGCTGAAGCCAACGATCTCCTGCAATAAAAGAAAAATAATAAAGCAACCTCATCCTTACCTTTCCATGGTTCCCAGGACAGCTTCAGCTCTGCTACATCGAGATGACAGGCTGGACCGCAGCAGAACGCTGCCATCCAGCCTGTCATCCCGCAGACACTGAGAAGCGCAGGCATGCTTGCGCTCCTCAGTGTCTGACTGTGACAGCATCCAGATGAGCCGACAATGAACTCGGCTCACCTCATGTACGTCACTGACAGCGTGGGAAAATTCTCCTGCACTCAGCGCTTCAGCGTGAGAATTTTCCCACGCTGTCAGTGACGTGCATGAGGTGAGCCGAGTTCATTGGACATGACCTCGGCTCATCTGGATGCCGTCACAGCCAGACACTGAGTAGCGCAAGCAAGCCTGCGCTTCTCAGTGTCTGCGGGATGACAGGCTGGATGGCAGCGTTCTGCTGCGGTCCAGCCTGTCATCTCGATGTAGCAGAGCTGAAGCTGTCGTGGGAGCCATGGAAAGGTAAGGATGATGTTGCTTTATTATTTTACTTTTATTGCAGGAGATCATTGGCTTCAGCTGGAATGGGCGTGGCGGTAAGTATGGTTTAATTTAGAACAATAAAGAATTGTGTGTTTATTTCAATTAAAGGACTTTTTTCTGGGTGTTTGTGTTTTTTTTAAATACTTTACTAGAAATTCATGGTGGTCATGTCTAATATTGGCGTGACCCCATGAATTTCGGGCTTAGGGCCAGCTGATAATGCCAAGCTGGCCTTAACCCCTTTATTACCCAGTGAGCCACCGCACCAGGGCCCTGGATGAGTTGGGTACAGCGCCAGAAGATGGCGCTTCTATGAACGCGCCATTTTCCGGGGCGGCTGCGGACTGCAATTTGCAGCGGGTGGGGCCCAGAAAGCTTGGGCCTCCCTGCGCTGCAGATTCCAGCCCCCAGCTGCCTAGTTGTACCTGGCTGGACACAAAAATAGGGCGAAGCTCCACGTATTTTTTTTTTAAATTCATGAAATTCATGGAATAATTAAGAAAAAAAGGGCTTCCCTATATTGTTGTGTCCAACCAGGTACAAATAGGCAGCTGGTGGTTGGGAGCAGCCCATTCCTGCCTGCTGTACCTGACTGGACACAAATATAGGGCGAAGCCCCACATCAATTTTTTTTTCATTATTTCATGAATTTCCTGAAATAATTTAAAAAAAATTGACGTGGGGCTTCGCCCTATATTTGTGTCCAGTCAGGTACAGCAGGCAGGAACGGGCTGCCCCCAACCACCAGCTGCCTATTTGTACCTGGCCAGGCACAACAATATAGGGAAGCCCTTTTTTAAAAAAATTATTTCATGAAATAATTAAAAAAAAATTGACGTGGGGCTTCGCACTATATTTGTGTCCAGCCAGGTACAGCAGGCAGGGATGGGCTGCCCCCAACCACCAGCTGCCTATTTGTACCTGGTTGGACACAACAATATAGGGAAGCCCTTTTTTTCTTAATTATTCCATAAATTTCATGAAATAATTAAAAAAAAAAATGCGTGGGGCTTCGCCCTATTTTTGTGCCCAGCCAGGTACAACTAGGCAGCTGGGAGCTGGAATCCGCAGCGCAGGGAGGCCCAAGCTTTCTGGGCCCCACCCGCTGCAATTTGCAGTCCGCAGCCACCCCAGAAAAAGGTCGCGTTCATAGAAGCGCCATCTTCTGGCGCTGTACCCAACTCATCCAGGGCCCTGGTGCGGTGGCTCACTGGGTAATAAAGGGGTTAAGGCCAGCTTGGCATTATCAGCTGGCCCTAAGCCTGAAATTCATGGGGTCACGCCAATATTAGACATGACCACCATGAATTTCTAGTAAAGTATTTAAAAAAACACAACACCCAGAATAAAGTCCTTTAATTGAAATAAACACACAATTCTTTATTGTTCTAAATTAAACCATACTTACCGTCACGCCCATTCCAGCTGAAGCCAATGTCTTCTGCAATAAAAGTAAAATAATTAAGCAACCTCATCCTTACCTTTCCATGGTTCCCACGACAGCTTCAGCTCTGCTACATCGAGATGACAGGCTGGACCGCAGCAGAAAGCTGCCATCCAGCCTGTCATCCCGCGGACACTCAGAAGCGCAGGCATGCTTGCGCTCCTCAGTGTCTCGCTGTGACGGCATAAAGATGAGACAAGCTCATGTCCAATGAACTCGGCGCACCTCATGCACGTCACTGACAGCGTGGGAGAATTCTCCTGCACTCAGCACTTCAGCGTGAAAATTCTCCCACGCTGTCAGTGACGTACATGAGGTCAGCTGAGTTCATTGGACATGAATGAGCTCACCTCATGCACGTCACTGACAGCGTGGGAAAATTCTCACGCTGAAGCGCTGAGTGCAGGAGAATTTTCCCACGCTGTCAGTGACGTGCATGAGGTGAGCTCATTCATGTCCAATGAACTCAGCTGACCTCATGCACGTCACTGACAGCGTGGGAGAATTCTCACGCTGAAGTGCTGAGTGCAGGAGAATTCTCCCACGCTGTCAGTGACGTGCATGAGGTGCGCCGAGTTCATTGGACATGACCTCGGCTCATCTTTATGCCGTCACAGCCAGACACTGCAGAGCGCAAGCAAGCCTGCGCTTCTCAGTGTCTGCGGGATGACAGGCTGGATGGCAGCGTTCTGCTGCGGTCCAGCCTGTCATCTCGATGTAGCAGAGCTGAAGCTGTCGTGGGAACCATGGAAAGGTAAGGATGAGGTTGCTTTATTATTTTTCTTTTATTGCAGGAGATCGTTGGCTTCAGCTGGAATGGGCGTGATGGTAAGTATGGTTTAATTTAGAACAATAAAGAATTGTGTCTTTATTTCAATTAAAGGACTTTATTCTGGGTGTTTGTGTTTTCTTTTAACTTTGACTATGGGGTTAGTAATGGGGGTGTCTTATAGACGCCTCTCCATTACTAACCTGGGCTTGATGTCAGCTGGCATTATAAGCTGACATCAACCCCAACCCTATTACCCCCTGCCACCGCACCAGGGCAGCGTGGAAGAGCGAGGCTAAGTGCCAGAATTGGCGCATCCTATGGATGCGCCATTTCTGGGGCGGCTGACGGCTGGTGTTTCTAGCCTGGGAGGGGGCCAATATTCATGGCTCCCTTCCTGGGCTATTAATATCAGCCCCCAGCTGTCAGCCTAGCCTTTGCTAGCTATTAAATTAGGGGGGACCCCACGGGATTTTTTGGGGGGGGTCCTCCATTTTAATAGCTAGTAAAGGCTAGGTATTCAGCTGGGGGCTGATATTAGTAGCCTGGGAAGCTCCGTGGGTATTACCCCCTTCCCAGGCTTCAAACATCTGCCCCAGCTGTCTGCTTAACCTCCGCTAGAGACTAAAATTACGGGGAACCCCACGCCAATTTTTTTAAATAATAAATCCTTTATTTTAAAAGTAAATGACAAGTACAGTAACCAACACTGTCACTGTACTTATTATATATGTGACTGACATGTTTCTATCTATCTAATCTATGTGTGAAGCTCTATTCTGTCTGTTATAAATTGTCGGGTACAGATGCTGAATTGCCGGCCGGCTTTTTTAAAGAGACGGTGCATGAAAACACTATTATTTTTTTTAATAAATCCTTTGCAGTAAATGACAAGTACAGTAAGCAACACTGTCACAGTACTTCATATATATGTGACTGACATGTTTCTATCTACCTAATCTACGTGTGAAGCTCCATTCTTTCTGTTCTAAATTGTCGGGTACAGATGCTGAATTGCCGGCCGGCTTTTTTAAAGAGACGGTGCATGAAAACACTATTATTTTTTTTGATAAATCCTTTACACTAAATGACAAGTACAGTAAGCAACACTATCACTGTGCTTCTTATATGTGTGACTGACATGTTTCTATCTATCTAATGTATGTGTGATTCTCTATTCCTTCTATTCTAAATTGTTGGGTACCGCTGCTGAAATGCCGGCCGGCTTTTTTAAAGAGACGGTGCATGAAAACACTATTATTTTTTTTAATAAATCCTTTACACTAAATGACAAGTACAGTATGCAACACTGTCACTGTACTTCATATATATGTGACTGACATGTTTCTATCTATCTAATCTATGTGTGATTCTCTATTCTTTCTGTTCTAAATTGTCGGGTACCGGTGTATGCCGCTGCTGAATTGCCGGCTTTTCATGTTTCACCGTGAGCACTGTTCCCATCGATTTGGGCAATCACTGTAATGCCACAACCACCATGGCTGTGGCATTACAGTGAGTGGCAGACAATCCCTGCATGATTGGTGCTCTAAATAGCGCCAGACATGCAGGACACGCTTTTGGTGCACGAACAGTTATCGAACATAACCTCGAACAGCCGAATTTTTTGCAAATCGTTCGGGTTCGTCGAACAACTCGAACACCGCCCAAAACAGCTCGAATTTGAGATTGGCGAACAGTTCTAGTCGAACACCGCTCATCTCTAATATTAACATCAAGCCCATATTACCTGAAGAGCACAAATAAAGAATTCTATTTATAAACAGAAATACAACTATAGAGAAGCATATTATAAAATGTAAAAGAAAAACAAGTATAAAAAGTGAACAAAAGATTCTATGCTAAGTATTGAAATGTTTTTTTCAAGGATTCCTAAATTAGTTCCTTGTGTGAAATATAAATTATAGAACTTGGAAAACAATAGTTATTCTGTGATGATGAATAGTTAAGGATGAATCATCAGATCAGTAAATCGCTCAATAAAACCTGTAATTTATGGAAGGAGGTATGCTTCTTGGCAAATAGTAGATCCTGAGATTTGTGAATTAGTTTTGTGAAAGTTTAGCTGAACTTAAATGCCATAAAATATAGAATAAATTTATGGAAATCCTATATCAGAAATGGGGCTCTAGTTCTATAGACTATAGAAAAAATATATGTGCAAACAAAAGAATAATACTGAAGGCTCCTAAGTCAAGAGCAACCAGTAAAATCTTTTGAAATTCAAATTTGGCGACTTCGCAAAAATTTCTAAAAATTTGATTTACAGCAAAGAAAACTGCATGAATCTCAATACTGGAAATCTTGCAATTGCTTGGAAAATACAAATGAGGGAGAGAAGAAAGAGAGCCCCACCGACCATAAGAGCTTACAGTCTACAGGAAAATACATGTGAGGGAGAGGAGAGAGCCCCACTGACCATAAAAACTTACACTCTACAGGAAAATACACATGAGGGAGAGGAGAAAGAGAGCCCCACTGACCATAAGAGCTTACAGTTTACAGGAAAATACATGTGAGGGAGAGGAGAGAGCCCCACTGACCATAAGAGCTTACACTCTACAGGAAAATACACGTGAGGGAGAGGAGAAAGAGAGCCCCACCGACCATAAGAGCTTACAGTTTACAGGAAAATACATGTGAGGGAGAGGAGAGAGCCCCACTGACCATAAGACATTACAGTCTACAGGAAAATACACGTTAGGGAGAGGAGAGAGAGAGCCCCACCAATCATAAGAGCTTACAGTCTACAGGAAAATACATGTGAGGGAGAGGAGAGAGCCCCACAGACCATAAGACATTACAGTCTACAGGAAAATACACGTTAGGGAGAGGAGAGAGAGAGTCCCACCAATCATAAGAGCTTACAGTTTACAGGAAAATACATGTGAGGGAGAGGAGAGAGCCCCACTGACCATAAAAGCTTACACTCTACAGGAAAATACACGTGAGGGAGAGGAGAAAGAGAGCCCCACTGACCATAAGAGCTTACAGTTTACAGGAAAATAAATGTGAGGGAGAGGAGAGAGCCCCACCGACCATAAGAGCTTACAGTCTATGAGAGAGAGAGAGAGAGAGAGGACCTACTGACCATAAGAGCTTTCTCACTACTGAAACCTACTTAGTGACTCTGTAGATGGAAAAAGACTCTGCCATAAAAACTGTGCTGCACTGGGAAACATTACACCACTGTACAAGGTATGATAATTCTCTAAATGTCATAGCTGCAGGGCAATATTGGGAAGCCCACGTGGCAATGCGAATAGACATTTGCCCACTCTCTGATTCTTCAGCAGTGTGGGAAATGGTGGCCAGCATTTTTTTCTTTTGCTTTATGAACCGCAAATCGAATCTCAATGTTTGGATTTGTGTGAAACTGAGAATTTCAGGAAATTTGATTCAAACTCGATCCTCTGCAGATTGATCCGCTCACTTCTAATCTTAATAATTTAGTACAAATTCAGAATCTGGCAAGTTGAATGTTCTGACTTAATATGTATTAGACTCGGGTTGTTTTTATTCAACTGTAGATGTAGGGTTCAGTTTATAGGCCTATAGACTTCCTCTAAAAGATTATTGATATCATCATAATATGTTACATGAGACTTTCAATGATTTGGCCAAGTGTTATAAGCTGTTGGTGGAGTGTAAAATATATTGTTACCGAATCGTCAAAAGAGTTATTTTTGTAAGAGAATAACTTTCATTATTAAAACATTTGGATTTAATGGGTGCAAGGGATCCTGTACTTTGGACCCCCTTTATTATCCAGAGCAAACAGTCACAAACAAAGAGCAGCTTTTGCAATGACATACTTGACTACCAATGAGACAGTTAGCTATTCAAAATGCAAGCATGTATGACTTTATTATGGCCACTGAAGGAATACATGTGGCTAGCTATAATTTCCCAGTGATAACCCCTGATCTCAGGATGCTTTCTCCAGGCTTCATTGTAAAAAGTGGTTGTCTTCATGAAATGATTTTTTTAAATAAAGTGTAATTGAACTTTTACAAAATCTTTGACTAAAAGATCACAACAGGAGCGGACACAGACAGAAGCGGGTCCCTGTGCAAGAGCAATATTTGGACCCTTTGCAGTCCAAAAGCTCATTATAATGCACAATTCCACGTGCTTTGAAAGTAACAAAAGTGGGCCCCCTTACCTCTTGAGCCCCTGTGTAGGTACATATGTTGCACCAATGGTATGTTCGCCCCTTGATCACAAGTATCGATCAGTCAGGGTCTGGCTGCTGAAACCGTTCACTAAAAAGGGGCAGAAGTGTTAGACAAAGCATTGCTCTCCTCCAAGGACAAAGAAGAGCTCATAGGACAGATTACAATCTACTGAATTCAAAAATGAATTTTGGTTTGAATTTGTTCAAGAAATTAAATTCCATTGAATGTGTCTCTGTGGACCCCAGAGAATAATAACCATAGAGGCATAAAATATATAACTAATCTGGCCCTCACCACAGCTCCTTGCCTAGTCCTCATCGTTCTGGTCTAGTCTACAATGACAGGTCTTCAATCTTCTTCGCAGGTCCCTTCAGTGACCTCATGACTACTTGAGAACTAGTCCGGACCAGTGAAGCAGACTGAAAAGCTGAGCTGACTGACGATAGGACTGAAGCGCCAAGGATCTACATGAGATCTGCTCAGAGAAGGTGACAACCAGGGAGACTTTTTTTCATCTTTCCTGGTCCTTTTGAATTTAGCCAAATGACAGCTGATTGACATTTTGATTGGTTCGAGCAAAGCGAATTGTTTAAAATCGGATTCACACAAATGTGAATTTCTTATGAAATTCTAAGTGAATTTGATTTGCCTCGAATTGATTTGCTTACGTGTAGCATCAAGACCTTCTATGAACAGTTACACATTTAAAGGGGTTGACCACTTAATTTTTACTTTAACAGATGTTTTTGGCACATGATTTTGTGTAGACTTACTATTACATAGGTTTGAAAGGTTCTTCTCCTGCACTTGTTGGTACACCTTTCCTCACAGACTTTACCACTCTCCTATCCATAAAATGGCCACTCTTAAAGGAGCATCTGAGCAGACCTGTCCATCAGTCTCCTTCAATATTAAATCTACTCTCTTATGTGAGGTGTTTTTCAATTGGTCTAGGCTGATGGAGTGGTCTGGTCACAAGTTCCTCTCCCAGTAGCCATTTTATGGATAGGAAGCTGTGCAGACTGTGAGAAGGTGCAGGAAAATAACCTGTCATACCTATATAATGGTAAGTGTATACAATACATCTGTTAAAATAAAGCTAAAATGGACAACCCTTTATTTCGGGCCATCATTCTTGAGAGTAGACATATGGCCAGTGATCGACTTCCATGGTTGCTATACCTAATAGTTGAAAAACTGAAAAATAAATGATGGGAAATGTCTAGTTGTAATATCTCTATGTCTCTTAAAAAACACATAAATAGATATTTCTTTCAGATACTTCTACTCTAGGAACTGCTTATCTGTTCTTTATGGGATTTCCAAAATATTTACTGCACTACAGGTTAAGAAATTTAAAAAACAAACTAGAAAAAGAAATTACCTTGTGTAACCTTCTGTCATTGTTTTATAGCCTAAAAGATTAAGGGAGACTCTCAATCTGATTGCTCGAAAAATACAAATAAAAGATTAAAGTGATAAAGCTCAGATAATAACAGACTATTGTAAATTCCATTTTTCAAGGGTACGTTAAAGATTCCAATCATATATAAATTATGAGTCTAGGCAGAGGTAAAAAGCATGACCAAATAAATGAATGAGACCTTGGACTGAACTCATATGAAAAGTTAATAAACTGATAAATTTAATATATAGGATGCCATTGCTTTTGTAAAAAGGAAGAACCACAACACTAACATATTTATAGCCGGGCAAAATAACTTATTAGAAAGGGACGCTGCAAGTCTTCAAGGCGAATTCTACTATAATTTTATCATTAAAGGCTAAGATACTGGTTCCTGAGTTGCTGCTGTTCAAATATTGCCGGACGGGAGCTCCTAGTCCGCAGCAGTGAGGAACCTCTTTGCGTTGTAGTCTTGCAATCTGCTGAGCTCCACAGGTTGGAGCCCCCGGGACCAAACCATACAATAATGACTATTTTCTTATTTTGTAGGCTTGCACTGTATTAGATGTACTGATTTAGACTGTTAACTAATTAAAGCACAGTTGCAACCGAATACAGTTTTGGTCTTGATGTCAAATAATGGTCACACTTCCAGAAAGACAGCTCCTCGTAAGTTAGACTGCCCGCATCAACAGTACTGCTATCCAACTGCTACCCGATCCTCATTGAAAATTGCGTGAGGATGGTACATGTGATCCCCCTGGGGGTTCGATCGCCACAGAGGTACTGCATCTCTTTAATGGGATGTGGTATCTCTCCTTCGAGGTAAGGATGGTGCAACTGTCAGGACCCAACCTCTACATCCAACACTACACTTCTCCCACCTGCAGGGGGGCTAATAGGCACCAGTGTGCTGCCCCAGCCGGGATAGGTGGAGATGGGGGAACCAAAAGTTAGGGGGAACCATGTAGTGGGTGAGGGTGGAGGACGCACATGTAGGTTACATTTAATAATTCATATTTAATAAACAGCCATCTTGGGCTTATGGTCTTTTGATTGTGATCTCCATCACTGAACGTGGCTTTCTGTGTGAACCTGCAGCTGATGGGGACACGGTCCTCGTACTCTGGCCTTGAGTCGAGGAGCGGGCAAAAGTTAACGGCTGTCTCTACCCGGTCAAGGTCCCTACCCTAGAAGGCCTGGAGCAGATACCATAGGTGGCGTCGTCGATAGCAACCACTCAACCCTGATAGCCCACTACTTTGATTGTGACGGCCCTGGGCACGGAACGGGTCCTGGCCACGACTGCCTCCCCAACATCTGACCCGACTCAGAGTACCCCATTTCCCAGGGAGGGCTGTGAGCGTCACAAACTTGGTGTAGTCGGCAGGATAGCGTGCCCGCAGCAACGGTAGGAGATTGCCCATTGCTACCGGGTACTGTGCGCCTTTTACCTTGAACTGTCGTTTTCCACTTAAAATGGCGCCCGCCCAAGAAGAACGGACACCATAATGTGCAGAAAGGACAGTTTCCTAGCACCTCCTATCATGGGCCAGGCTCCCCCATGGCGCCAAAAGAGCAGACCGCCCCTTCCATTAGAGACTATCCGCGGGGTAGTGCCCGTCAAAACGGATGGGATGTCCGAAGGCGTGCCTGTCAGCCTACTGCCCTGGAGCCGCCCCAAAAAGAGGAGGGAGCGGGAAAAACCACAAGATGCGGCCATAACAGTCTGAGACTTACCATCCTCAGGAGCGGACATGGACGCTGCCGAGGGTAGTCTACCGGATCCTTCCGAACCCGGCCCAGGTTCTTCTCCCGTCGGCGAGGAGGGTGGCCTGACCCTGACCATGGGAGATGAAGAGTTTCTCTGAAAGGAAACCGCGGACCTTGCTAGAAGGGTAGCAGAGGCCCAGCAATTGGTGTCCGCTGCGTGGCGGGAAGAAATGCTGCAACGGATCCAGGCCAGCAGCCAAGGAGCCGCAACTCGGGAGGAAGAAGCATCGGAGGTCGCGTGTAGCTCAGGATTGGGTGAGTGCGATACCCCCATCCCGGCTGCTGAGCCCACCATGCCCCTCCTGGATCTGATGACGGAGTACCTGCTACCTGGTGCGGTAACCTGGGAGCAGGTCTTTGCCCCGGAGCTAGAGGCCTCCGCCATCGTCGGGGACCTGCATTGCCTCCCACCTCCCGTCTTGGAAGTACCTGTGTTTGCTGGGGTATCCACCGACCCCAACCCGGACTGGTCCGCACTCCCTGAGGACCTGCAGCAGCCCCTGCTGTCACCGCTGCCCGCACCTACAGTTACCTGGCCGGCAGCTGAAGAGTTGGCCTGGGACAACCAGGGGGGGGACCTGATGGACTTCCCCCGGGAGACCCGGGCTGAAGCACGGAGGAGGAGCGAGCAGTGTAGGCAGCAAATCCAAGCAAGACATCTTTGTCAGCCGACTGGACGTCGAGCCGCGGCTGAAAAAGGGACACCCTGGCCGAAACCTCTGCCCGGGTGACTTTGTGTCGTACACCCGCCACCATGGGGTGTGATGGTGGTACGTCCTGGATGTTCATAAAGTGTCCAGGAATGATGCCCCCTCACGCTCAACAGTGGAGGACCGGTCAGCCTCCGTTGGAAGGAATGAGCCTTTCCCACGGTGGGGACCCGTGGATTAAGCGGCCCCGGCGGCTGTAACCTTTTTGCAGTTATGTTATTATATTTGTAGTTAACCATGTTTTCCTCCCGGATTATAGAGACATTTGTCCCTGCGAACTTGCAGTAGACAGACTCTTCTATTGTAAATAGTTTGCATCTCTTAAGGTGCTCCCTATTGGTTTTATGTAAAACGGCGTATACTTCTACCTCAGACCTCAGAAGAAAAACCTGTCTGGAGTGTCTCTCCTGGAGGTCCAACTCGGGATCTTCATGCCCAGCAGCCACCCCAGGGCCTACGTTGAGGGTTTGGGACAGATCCCTCGCGCTTCTGAACTGACTCATCCTCATTGCACTTTAACCTGTCTGTCTATGTGCATAATGTCTCTTGCTGGTTTTATATTTTTATAATTTTATAATATTTACAGTTTGTAACGATAAAGGAAAAAGTGCCTCCCATATTGGGAAGATTGTTCAAATGTTATACTAAATATATAAAAAGTCTGTACCATGTTTTGTTCTCTTTGCAGCCCGCGGACGTGCTGTGTTTCACCAGGATGGAATGTGGCGCCCCTGGGGGTTCGATCGCCACAGAGGTACTGCATCTCTTTAATGGGATGTGGTATCTCTCCTTTGAGGTAAGAATGGTGCAACTGTCAGGACCCCACCACTACATCCAACTCTACACTTCTCCCACCTGAAGGGGGGGCTAATAGGCACCAGTGTGCTGCCCCAGCCGGGATAGGTGGAGATGGGGGAACCAAAAGTTAGGGGTAACCATGTAGTGGGTGAAGGTGGAGGACGCACATGTAGGTTACACTTAATAATTCATATTTAATAAACAGCTATCTTGGGCTTATGGTCTTTTGATTGTGATCTCCATCACTGAACGTGGCTTTCTGTGTGAACCTGCAGCTGATGGGGACACGGTCCTCGTACTCTGGCCTTGAGTCGAGGAGCGGGCAAGAGTTAACGGCTGTCTCTACCCGGTTAAGGTCGCTACCCAAGAAGGCCTGGAACAGAAGAGTCTAGCTCCACCGCAAAAGGATCCCAGGGGGATGCAGACGGAGCGGTGTACGCCACCTGTCCTCACTATTCTGGCCTAGTCAGAGAGATTCCGGCTGCAAGAGGAGTACCGGCCCCCGACACCTGACTTTGCTACTTCACGTCCTAGTCAAGAAAGCCCAGAAGGCTCAGTGGATCCCACCGGGTAACGGACGGAGCGGAGTTGCCACCCGTACCCTTGTTCTGTGCATAGTCCAGAGGGAGACCCGGCATTTCTACACACACACGGACAGGAGAGGACTTAGTTTGAAGTCTAGGAACACTCTGGTGCAGGGTCCTGACCAGGGCACCTGAACTGCTCGGAGGTTGTCGGACCCCCTGTCCTGGTGGCCGCAGCGCGCCGTGAGGAGCAGGGAGAAGCCTTGCAGCTGCATGCTCTACCGTGAGTAAAAACCCTGGAAGTCTACCCCTATTGCCTCCGGTCTCTTTATTTCTGCACCACACCGCACAGCACCAGAATTCTGACTATCACTCCCTCCATCCGCTTCTCTGCCCTGAGGCCCTGCTCCACCTGTGGGGAGTAGCACCAACTACAGCTGCCACTACATCCCGCCTCAGAGGACTGCAGCAGCACTGGTGGCCATCACCAGATACCACAGGTGGTGTAGTCGATAGCAACCACTCAACCCTGATAGCCCACTACTTTGATTGTGACGGCCCTGGGCACGGAACGGGTCCTGGCCACGACTGCCTCCCCAACATCTAACCCGGCTCCGAGTACCCCATTTCCCAGGGAGGGCTGTGAGCGTCACATACATTTTCTTTAACCCCTTGACAAGATGTGACAGAGGGGCTCTACTGCAAATAAGGGAAAAACCAGCTGTTCACAATCGATGTCCAAATGGACCGGAGCACGGAAAGTAGTGTTTGTCGGTGCACAGTTGAACTGGGAGAAAAAGGGAGGAATCCAATTTCACGTGATAAAACTTGCCTTCATTAGAGAATGAACCTAAATCCAAAAGGTGAAGATTAAAAACATGGATGATAACGTCACATGGACTTCATTGTAAGAAAGCCGGCAATGTGGCTCGGCGACAGTAATTCTACTGCTCAGGAATATGTCTGTAACAATCAGAGATCAGAGAATCCTTTTATCACCACCTTATAATCCTTTTCTCTTTGATCTTAGAGGAACCAACAACTTGTATTAGTAATGCGACAAAGTGTAATGTGCAGGACATAGAGACATGACAGTATTCCCTTGAAAAATGAAAAAATAAAAATCAATAAAAATAAACTTCATGAAACAAAAGATAAAAGACACAAAAAAACTGCTTAAAAGGAATCTGTCGGCAGGATTTCACACCACAAGCTATTCATATGCATGTAGCTTTTTCAAAGTCAAGTCTAGCAATACCTTTACATGGTCAGTCTGTTCCTCCAATACTGAGAAATCAGTGTTTGAATTGATCTGCAAATGAGGCTGAAGAATTATTTGTAAATCTGAAGCCTCAGTCACTCCACCTCTGTTCATTGCCCAGCGCCGCCTACTCCTGTTTGTCTGATGACTCCTTTACCATATGTCACATAGCATAGAGGCCATCAGTCAAGCAGGAAGAGGCTGTGCTGGGTGGGCAATAGAGCTGGAGAGACAGAGGTTTCATACCCACAAATAGTTCTTAATCCTCATTTGCAAATCAATTTATGCTGATTACTCAGTAACGGAGAAACAGACTGGTAATGTAAAGATATTGCTGAAAGAGCTACATGTTCATATAAATTGTTTGGGGTGGTAAAATCTTGCTGACGGATTCCCTTTAAAAGCTTTTTCTTACACATTCATCACATGACATTTAAGACTGTGTTCACATGTTGTAGCTATGGTGGGGCATGTTTTTTGGGGGTTTTTTTTTGAAGGAAGATTTTGGAATTACACAGACCCTAAGTGTGTGTTCACAATGCATCTTTTTCCAAAGCTAAAATGCTCAAAAGAATGAACATATTAATTTGCAACCAAAAACATATACAGTTGTGCTCAAAAGTTGACATAGCCGGCAGAATTTTTCCCATCATGGCCTTATTTCAGAGAATATAAATAATAACAAAACTTTTTCTCCACTCATGTTTATTGGTTGGGTGAAGCCATTTATTGTCAGACTACTGTGTTTTCGCTTTTGAAATCTTAATGACAACCAAAAACATCCAAATGACACTGATCAAAAGTTCACATACCCCAGTTCTTAATAAAGTGTATTGCCCTCTCTAACATCAATGGCAGCTTGAAGTCTTTTGTGGTAGTTGTGGATGAGGTTCTTTATTTTCTCAGATGGTAAAGCTGCCCAGTCTTCTTAGCAAAAAGCCTCCAGTTCCTGTAAATTCCTGGGCTGTCCAGCATGAACTGCACGCTTGAGATCTCCCCAGAGTGTCTCAATGATATTGAGGTCAGGAGACTAAGATGGCCACTCCAGAACCTTCACTTTGGTCTGTTGTAGCCAATGACAGTTTGACTTGGCCTTGTGTTTTGGATCGTTGTCATGTTGGAACATCCAAGTACGTCCCATGTGCAGCTTCCAGGCTGATGAGTGCAAATTTGCCTCCAGTATTTTCTGATAACATGCTGCATTCATATTTCCTTCAACTTTTACCAAATTTCCTGTGCCTTTGAAGCTCACACATTCCCTAAACATCAGCAATCCACCTCCGTGCTTTACTGTAGGAATGGTGTTCATTTCATCATAGGCCTTGTTGACCTCTCTCCAAATGTAACTTTTATGGTTGTGGTCAAAAAGTTCAATTTTGGTCTCATCACTCCAAATTACCTTGTTCCAGAAGTTTTGAGGCTTGTCTCTGTGCTGTTTGGCGTATTGTAGACAAGATACTTTGTGGCATTTGCGCAGTAATGGCTTTCTTCTGGTGACTTGACCATGCAGCCCATTTTTTTTCAAGTGTCTCCTTATTGTGCATCTTGAAACAGCCACACCTCTAGTTTTCAGAGAGTCCTGAATTTCAGCTGATGTTATTTGTGGGTTTTTCTTTGCATCCCAAACAATTTTCCTAGCAGTTGTGGCCGAAATTTTTGTTGGTCTACCTGACTGTGGTTTGGTTTTGACAGAGCCCTTATTTTCCATTTTTTAATCACAGTTTGAACGCTGCTGACTGGCATTATCAATTCCTTGGATATTTTTTTGTATCCCTTTCCTGTGTTATACAGTTCAACTACCTTTTCCCGTACATCCATTGACAATTCTTTTGCTTTCCCCATGACTCACAATCCAGCAACGTCAGTGACTGGATGAAAGTTGCAAGAGTCTGTCTGGATCCCAGAAACTCACTCAACTTTTATGCACACACACAGATTACAAGCAAACAGGTCACAGGTGAGGATGTTACCTTTAGTAGCCATTCAAACCCATTTATGTCAAATTCTGTGCATGTTATCAGGCCAAAGTTACCAGGGTATGTGAATCTTTGATCAAGGTCATTTGGATGTTTTTGGTTGTCATTAAGATTTAAAAAGAGAAAACACAGTAGTTTGACAATAAATGGCTTCACCCAACCAATAACCATGAGTGGAGAAAAAGTTTTTTTGTTATCATTCATATTCTCTGAAACAAGGCCAAGAAAGGAAAAATTCTGCTGACTATGTAAACTTTTGAGCACAACTGTATGGTTATTATTTATGCAGTGACATTTTATATAAGTACATTATGCAGTATACTTTTATTTAGCATGGGCGTTTATAGACAATATATTGTATGACATCGTTAGAGCCTTAGGATATGTGCAGATAAGTATTTAAAGGATTTTTTGAGCGGATCTGCTGAAAAAGAACCTTAAAAATTGCTTAAAAAAGGGACAAGTGCTGGCTTTCTACGACTGCCCCAACCTGTTTGTGTGCAGTGGTAATGTCATGTTGACAGTGCTGCAGCCAATCCCTGAGCTCAGTTGCTCTGCCCATGTAGACTGGGGCAGGAGACACAGCAATGGACCTGGGGAGGGTAGATCATGCATAGTCTGTTTTCTTTCAAGGGGTTAACCCCACTAATGATTTTGGGGCATTTTATATCAAGTCATTTCTCATCAAGATTAGTGTAGAAAATGGCAGATTTGATATATTGGAAACAAAGAATAGAACACTGCATATCCATACTTCATGTTTAAAACTCTGGTCCAAAAACCAAGAGAAAAACCTCAATATAATTTGCATTCGCCTAATCTCTTAAATAATCTTCCATCTCTCCACACTGACCAAACATCAGCCTATCTACTTACTGTACTCCAGACCTAGCTACTGTATTTTCTAATTTGTTTTCCTGTTTACCCGGATGCTTATTGAAAAGTAACGTACTGCATGATATTTTAATCTTCCATTATAAGCAAAAACACACAAATACTGTAAATGCAATTATGTCATCTCCAAATTGCTTTGTCAAACCTTGATTTCAGATTCACGGAAATATTTTGCAAAGAGGGAAACTGTGCAATAGGAAATTATATTTCTCGCAGCTCATAAGACGCATCCATAAAAGTCTAAATCCCATCTTGGTGTTCTTCTATCTTACATGCCATTCCCCGTTGTCCTTTAAACTGTATATGGTTTTTAGTATAATGAGAAAACAAGATCTACTGCTCAGTCTAATCGCATTTAGTGACTTGCGCTCAATGACAGATGATCCAGTGGTTTTGGAGTTAATACATTTCTGGAAATGACACTGCAGCTGTTCCCGAAGGTCGTGTTTGCTTTCCATTTCATAAGCTCTTTATGGTCTGGTAAGTGTCTGCTTTAGATAAACAATATGGCGCAAATAGAATAGGAATCTGCTAAATACGGCTCTACTGTAAATAGAAATACATACATTTTATTCCAAACCTGTTGATAAAACTCTAGAATTAGAAGTCATTTCACTGTAAGAATTAACATTAATGTTCGGGTGAAGCTGAAGATTCTGTGGTCAGTGATTTCATATTCTCCTACTTTCAGAAATTCCTACACTTAGATCTGCACTTGCAGAGGGCAGACTGCTGGGTGTACGGTTTAGGAACAGTTATGGGCTGGATCAAGGTGTAGAGCAGGGATGTCAAACTCATACACAGAGGGCTAAAATGAAAAACGTTGACAAAGTCACAGGCCAACCAATATACAGTATAATGGTCTCCACATAGTCCTACATACAGAATAATGGGCCCCCACATAGTCCTCCATACAGTATAATGGGCCCCACATAGTCTTCCATACAGAGTAATGGGTTCCTTATAGTCCTCCATACAGAATAAGGGGCCCCATATAGTCCTCCATACAGAATAATGGGCCCCACATAGTCCATCATACAGTTTAATGGGCCCCACATAGTCCTCCATACAGTATAATGGTCCCACATAGTCCTCCATACAGTATAATGGGCCACACATAGTCCTCCATACAGTATAATGGGCCCCACATAGTCCTCCATACAGTATAATGGACACCACATAGTCCTCCATACAGAATAATGGGCTCCCACATAGTCCTCCATACAGTATAATGGGCTCCACATAGTCCTCCATACAGAATAATGGGCCCCCACATAGTCCTCCACACAGAATAATGGGCTCACCATAGTCCTCCACACAGAATAATGGGCCCACCATAGTCCTCCACACCGAATAATGGGCCCACATATGGGTGGCAGTTCTGGTGTCGCAGGCCAAATATATGGCCTGCGGGCCAGAGTTTGACATGTATGGTGTAGAGGTATCTTGATTCTGACAAATTTTGCAACATAGATATGAATAGTTGGCGAAAATAATTTGCAGAATTGTTGTCGCTAAGGCTACGTTCCCACGATGAGCTTCTTGAGAGTTTTTGACGCTGCAGATTTTCTGCACTATTTCTTCATCTATTAAGTAAATTAGGTTACGTGCGTTATTTCAATGCATGTTTGAGTGCATTTTTTACATGTTTTTTTATCGTGTTTTTGATGCTGCATTTTTTTTTTAATGTCATATTTTAAACCAAGCTGCTTTGTTTTCAATACTTCCTGGTATTTGACTTTTACAAAACATTATTGATACAGACATATGTGTTTTTTGATGCGTTTCCACCCAAAAATGCATGCGCGTTTTTGACCTGAAAATTTTCCACATCTAATGCAAGTCTATGGGGAAAATCTGCATATAAAACTCGGCGTACCCACAAGAAAAAATGACATGCTGTGAATTTGAAACATGCACCGCAGGTCAGTTTACACTAAGTAAAAAAAAAAGCACAGTGGAGTGGAGATTTCTGTAAATTCTATCCCGTTTGCTGGAACTCTAAGACGCTGCCTTTTTGGTGTAGTGAAAATACACAGCGTCAAAGAGGCACCAAAACCTCATTGTGGGCATGTAGTGAGCTGGCAGGCTCTGGCTGTTCTGTGATAATTGAGATAGAGCCTGTGACAGAAATGATAACGCAGGATGGTGTTGCCACCTTGTGGCCAGAAGTTGCACCTGCGCAGGATGTGATGACAGAAAAAAAGACTGAGTCTCCTGGGTCCCTCCCTGGAGAGTCACGTGAGCAAAGTGAAAAAAAAAGCAAAGCGCGCGGAGAGTCTGAGGTGGTCTGTGAAAGGAACCAGGACGGTGTGCAGGTCCTCGTGTGTGCCGTAGAGGATACGCTCAACGTGGTTTCTGTTATCTGACACCTTATCCTCAGTGTTTTCCCCAGCTTCCGCACTGCTGAAGGATTCAGCTGTTACACTCCCCGCTACTGGAGTGTGAACCACATAAGGGAATCCACAAGAGCTACTACCCGGATCAGAGAGACTGTAAGCGGGACCTCTGGCGAGAGGCCGAAGTATTCCTTCCTTTCAGCGAAGTCTGCTGTTCCTGTGTTCTTCGGCTGGGACGCCTTCCTGCAAAGACAGACAGGCCTGCGACGGGGTACACATCCTTCTGGAGTAAAGGACTGGTAACGTGTGAGTAGGGACAGTGAGGGTCAGCTTATAAGTACACGTTATTGCTGTGAACATTTACGGTTGTCATTTATTGTGTTCTGCTGTGTAAAAAATGTATACAAGTAAAGATACGGTTATCAAGGTAGAGGCTGTGTGTGGGGATCTTACTGGGCCAGATCATGGATATCAACGCACGGCCTTGCCCGCGGTCACTTCAGGCACACAGCCTTAGAGGGTTATTTTCCAATTGGACAATGATCCTATGACCCCGGTTCATCAGGATCGTCGATTTTCACGCTGGTGCAAAAAAGAAAGTGGTTGCCACTTCATACCGGCCCAAATTGGGCAATATCAAATTAAAAGGCTGCAAAAAAAACTCATTAAACCACTTTCTAATGAAATGCTTGAGGAACAGAAAAACTTCCTAAGGGTATGAGCACATGATGTTTTTCAGGCAGGCGGACTTGACTTGGGTTATTCTAGAGAAAGACGCCTCAGGAAATACTTGTGGTTTTTTAATTGAAGCATATTTCTTTAGTAATTTTTTACTCATTTTTAAGAATTTACCTTTAAGGATATAAGAACATGTAAAGTTCTGCAAAATCTGATTTAACATAACTAAGAAATTTCATTAAGTGGAGGAAAATATTTCATCAGTCACACACAATGTATACTGGAGCAGGAATAAAACACAAATTATCTGTTCTCCGGATGCTTTATTAATTAATTCTAATGGGACATGTTCAGCCATAAGGTAATGATGGAAAATAAGATTCTGGCAGATTGTACAATGCTAAATGAAATCCCAGGTCATCGATATAAAGAGGTACTTGTGCAGAATATCAGATGCAAGGTCAGGATGAGGCTGACCCTCAGTAATCTAGTGCTTAAAGCTTCATCCTAGTAACAAGCTGGATGTAATAGAGATTGGTGTACATATAACGAGGGGTTAAGGAGAACATGGTATGTGATATGTTGACATGAAATGCCAGCATATCATTAGTCCTCCTGACACATTAGTCCCGCGTTGACAACCTTAACGCCTTCACAACCCAAGGTGGTTTGCACATTAATGACCAGGCCAATTTTTACAATTCTGACCACTGTCACTTTATGAGGTAATTACTCTGGAACGCTTAAATGGATCCCCCTGATTCTGAGATTGTTTTTTCGTGACATATTGTACTTCACGATTGTGGTAAAATTTCTTCGATATCGCTTGCGTTTATTTGTGAAAAAAATGGAAATTTGGGGAAAATTTTGAAAATTTAGCAAATTTCAAAATGTGAATTTTTATGCCCTTAAATCAGAGAGATATGTCACACAAAATAGTTAATAAATAACATTTCCCACATGTATACTTTACATAAGCACAATTTTGGAACTAAATTTTTTTTTTATTAGAGAGCTATGAGGGTTAAAAGTTGACCAGCGATTTCTCATTTTTCCCACAAAATTTAAAAAACATTTTTTTAGGGACCACATCACATTTGAAGTCACTTTGAGTGGCCTTTATGACAGAAAATACCCAAAAGTGACACCATTCTAAAAACTGCACCCCTCAAGGGGCTCCAAATCCATTCAAGAACTTTATTAACCCTTCAGGTGCTTCACAAGAATTTTTGGAACGTGAAAAAAAAAATTAGCATTTAACTTTTTTCACAAAAATTTACTTTAGACCCATTTTTTTTATTTTTTCTCAAAAGTAACAGGAAAAAATGGACCCAAAAATTTGTTGTTCAATTTCCCTTGAGCACACAGATACCCCATATGTGGGGAAAAAACACTGTTTGGGCACACGGTAGGGTTCGTAAGGAAAGGAGCCCCATTTGACTTTTTGAATGTAAAATTTGCTTGAATAATTAGCGGACGCCATGTTGTGTTTGAGGAGCCCCTGATGTGCCTACATAGTGGAAACCCCCCACAAGTGACACCATCTTGGAAACTAGACCCCTCAGGGAACTTATCTAGATGTGTGGTGAGCACCTTGAACCCCCAGGTGCTTCACAAACGTTTATAACATTGAGCCATAAAAATAAAATTTTCACATTTTTCAAATAAAAATGTTTTTCAGCCCCCAATTTTGCATTTTCATAAGGGTAACAGGAGAAATTGCACCATGCAGTTTGTTGTGCAATTTCTTCTGAGTAAGCAGATACCCCATATGTGGGGGAAAACCACTGTTTGGGCGCACGGCAGGGTTCGGAAGGGAAGGAGTGCCATTTGACTTTTTGATTGCAAAATTTTCTTGAATAATTAGCGGACGCCATGTTGCGTTTAGAGAGCCCCTGATGTGCCTAAACAGTGTAAACCCCCCACAAGTCACACCATTTTGGAAACTAGACCCCTCAGGGAACATATCTAGATGTGTGGTGAGCACCCTGAATCCCTAAGTGCTTTACAGAAGTTTATAACATAGAGCCAGGAAAAAAAAAAAAAAAACTTTTTCCACAAAAATGATGTTTTAGCCCCAATTTTTTATTTTCACAAGGATAAGAGGAGAAAATGGACCAAAATACTTTTGTGCAGTTTCTCCTGAGTCCGTCAATACCTATATGTGGGGAAAATACAGTTTTCGGGTGCACGTCAGAGTTCAGAAGGGAAGGAGCACTGTGTGACTTTTTGAACGCAAAATTGGCTGGAATCGAGAGCGGATGCTATGTCGCATTTGGAGAGCCCCTGATGTGCCTAAATAGTGGAAACTCCCCACAAGTGACCCCATTTTGGAAACTATACCCTTCAAGGATTTTATCAAGGGGTATAGTGAACATTTTGAACCCAGAGGTACGACACAGAATTTGATAACATTCGGTCATCATATTGAATAAGTTGTCATTAGTCTTGAGCGCAACTTGTGTTTGCATCGGATACTCAGGTATGCACCATGTATAGAGGGTGCTCAAGTGATATGCTCGATTCCCGACCCACATGTTTCACGGTTATTATACACCCAAAAAAAACCATGCTCGTGCATGGCAGGCAATCCTCGCAAGGTTTTTTTTGGCGCGAAGCATATGGGGGGAGACTCGAGCATGTCACTTAAGCACCCACATACTCAGTGCATATCCGAGCACCCAATGCAAACTCAAGTAGCGAGCACTTGCGCTCAACAATAGTCGCCATATCATCATCTTTTTTTTTTACTTTGAAAAAAAAAAAACCAACCCTAACCCTAGCCCAACCCTAACCCTAGACCAACCCTAGCCCAACCCTAACCCTAGCCCAACCCTAACCCCAACCCTAGCCCCAACCCTAACCCCAACCCTAGCCCCAACCCTAGCCCCAACCCCAACCCCAACCCCAACTCTAACCCTAACCCTAGCCCAACCCTAACCCTAGCCTAACCCTAACCCTAGCCTAACCCTAGCCCCAACCCCAACCCCAACCCTAACCTTAGCTCAACCCCAACCCTAGCCCAACCCTAACCCAAACCCCAACCCTAACTCAAACCCCAACCCTAACCCTAACCCTAGAGTTTATTTTTTACGCCGTTCCTCGTGCTGTATAAGTAATTAGTTGACTTTATTCTTCGGGTCGGTGCGATTACAGCGATACCAGAATCATATCGGGTTTTTATGATTGACAGCTGTCACACACTAAAAGATGCATTTTTTTTTGTAAAATCTAGTTTTTGCATCGCCAAATTTTGAGAGCTATAATTTTTCCATATTTTGGCTGACAGAGTCATGTGACAGCTTGTTTTTTGCGGGATGAGTTGATGTTTTTATTGGTGCCATTTTCAGGCACATGACACTTTTTGATTGCTTTCTATTCCGATTTTTGGGAGACAAAATAATAAAAAAAAATAATTCTGGAATTGTTTTTTTTTTTTTTTGTTCATTATGCTGTTCCGCGTGTGGTAAAATTGATAAGGTAGCTTTACTCTTCGAGTCAGTATGTTTACAGCGGTACCACATTTATATAGTTTTTCTATGTTTTGGCACTTTTACAAACAAAAGCTATTTTATAGAAAAAAATATTTTTTTGCATCGCTTTATTCTGAGAGCTATAAATTTTTTATTTTTTGGCTGATGGAGCTGTATGGCAGCTTGTTTTTTGCGGGACTAGATGATGTTTTCAGCTGTACCATTTTAATTTATATTCGTCTTTTTGATCGCATGTTATTCCATTTTTTGTTTGGCGGTATGATGATAAAGCATTGTTTTTTGCTTTGTTTTTTATTTTTATTTTTTTACCGTGTTCACTAAAGGGGTTAACTAGTGGGACAGTTTTATAGGTCAAGTCGTTCCGGACGCGGTGATGTCAAATATGTGTATTTTTATTGTTTTTTTTTTTTTTTTTCATAATAATATTTTTTTTTTTCATTTTTAAACACTTTTTTTTACTTTTATTCTTTGTCCCACTGTGGGACTTACACTTTTTTTATACTGATCGCCTGTATAGCATAGTGCTATACAGGCTGTCAGCGCAGCAGATGCAGAAGATACTTTGGTCATGCACTGCGTATGACCAAAATATCTTCCTGCTGTCTGGTGACCCGGATGTTGTCATGATGACATCAGGTCGTCATGGCAACATCCGGGAGGCCGCAGCAGACATCGCTGGACGGCAGCAGGAGAGGTGAGTATCCCGATCACCTCCCCTTGCCACCGCAATGCTGCGATCGACTTCGATTGCAACATTGCGGGGGATAATGTGCCGGGAGCGGCGCGGGACCGCTTCCAGCACATAGCACCGGGTGTCAGCTGTGACAATCAGCTGACACCCGGTGGCAATTGCTCCCGCACAGCCTGTGTGCGGGCGAGATCACCAAGACATACTAATACGTATTAGGTTCTTGAACCCCAGGGCGCAGATACGTATTAGTACATCTTGGGCTTTAAAGGGGTTAAAGGGGTTTTCGCCCCAAGCAAAGTACATTTTAATCAATAGATCTTGGGATAATAATAATTTCCACAATTGGATGTGTTTAAATAAAATGTTCCTGTGCTGAGATAATCTCATAAATGTGCCCCTGCTGTGTACTGTGTAATGGCTGTGTTTGACTGTGCAGTAACATGGTCTGATCATACCACATCTCCTGGGCAGGGGAGGAAGAAAAAGAGCATAGAGACAGGAGATCCGGCAAACACATCTGCTGCTTTCTGTGAGGTAAAACATTTTTCTTCTTGATTATTACTAGGCAGTGAAATGTTTTACCTCACAGAAAGAATCAGCTAAGATCACCAGCTGTCCTGTCTGTATACTCTTGCTTCCTCCCCTACCCAGGAGCTGTGGAATGATCAGACCATGTTCCTCCATGGTCAGACACAGCCATTACACAGTACACAGCAGGGGCACATTTATAAGATTATTTCAGCACAGGAACATTTTTTAAACACATCCAATTATGGAAATTATTTTTATTCCAAGATCTATTGATTGAAATGTACTTTGTTCATGACACAACCCCTTTTAAGAGGATCTTCTATTTCATCATATCTAATATTTAGCACTAATTAATTTTTTTAATATATTATAGTGGACATAGCTATATTTTTCTGATTAATCAGCACACAATTAAGAACCTAATTTATAGGGGTATTGCTCTGTAAGAATATGTACGATGGATGCAGTTCCCACCACTTTTATCTGCATCTATCTCAAGAACAGGACCTTTTTGTACGGCACCTTTAGAAGTTACGTTGCTGGCTGTCCATGCAATGCTTTCTCCATTCTTTTCCATGGGAAATTTAGAAATTACAGAGAAGGTGTGCTCTGTGCTCTTTCCATTCATTTTTGAGAGCCCTTAAAATTGACAATCAAAGCCATTTAGCAAGTTTGAGAACTCGCAAATAAATGGATTGAAAGAGCATCTCAACTCTGGGATTAATATGCAGTGGGGTCCTGCCTTCTATCTACAACTCATGTCCCAGGGGTTTCTTACTATCAGTCCCCACATGCATCAATGAGACTTTAGCATCCATAACAATGTTGTTGGATCACAGGTTGTCCATCCAATACAATCCAGGAATGCAGCAAAGTCACTACATTTGTGAAGTTAAGTAAAGTGGGGAAGGTGTAGGCCTTCACCATGATAAATCATTGTCTTTGTGCATTTTTTTCTGGAATCAAAATAATTCTAATAATATATTTTATTTTTGCTTTATTCATTATTTATGTTGTGCCTTTTATACCTTTACTTGGTTACCTCTGCTTATTTTACTTGTTTTTTTTTTCCTTCTAATTCATCATTTGTGACTTTTCCAAAAGTTGGAAAATTTTTGTACAGTTGTACTCCAGTACCCTGTTGGAGTGCACAATCTGTCTAATTGTATTTTGCACAGTTGAAGATTAAAGAACATATGTGACAATAGTATGATGATCATCAAAAATAGTAAGTAGCAGAAATATCCTCTTAAAACATTCATTTATTATATACACATTAAAAATACTTCAGAAAAAAACAAATAAGAAAGATAATAATGCACAAAAAAATAGAAGGTAATTTGAGGCAGCAGCAATGAATTGATGAGTATCTGGCTTCTTTTCATTCTTCCATATGGGGAATTTAATATTTGTTACTTAAAGAAGTTGTCCACTACTTCGACTAATTTTTTCTCATACCCCACACTTGGCCCTGATAAAATATAAAAGCCTATACTCCCCTCCTGTGCCGGCGCTGTTCCCGCGGTGTCGGCACTCGCTCTCCTGGGGGTCCCATGCGGTTGTTGTGACAAGTGACGCCAGTGCCCAATCAACATGAAGAGCAAGTCATAGATCAGTCGCAGCCCAGACTTCCTCTTTATGTTCAATTCGACAGGAGGCAGGGACAGTGAAGCCCATGCTAATTGGGGGCCTGGTTCACAAGTCACAACACCGCAGGAGAGTCTGGAGACTGCGATTGCCGACATCGCAGAACGGCGCCAACACAGGAGGTGAGTATAAGCTTTTTTATTTTATCGGAGTCAACTGTGGGGTATGAGAAGGGGTTGTCCTAGTAGTGGACAACCTATTTAACATTTGTGCCTTATCTGCTTGTTGTGTGGTCTGTTTTGTCTTTTATTTTGGCCATTATGCTTTGGCTATTGATCATCTGGGTCATTATTATCTTAGGGCCATCTAGGGCAGTTTAGCGTCAGAAATCGTGGAGCACAGGGGCGCCATATCCATTTATTTAGAGTGCCAACCTCTGTGGCTAGGTAGTATCAGTGTACAAGGCATATTTGTAGGGTATTGTCAGTGCCCCTTGGTGTCGCCTGATATTAAAGTGGACTTAATTATCTAAGGATCACTCTTCTCTGCACCCCCACCATTCCGTATGTGTTTTTTTTTTTGTGTATCGTCTGTCTTGTTTGATGCTTTTGTGGCACCCCAGGGGTCTGGTTTCCACAGTAACAGCAATGTTATGTCTGAGAGCAGGTGGGAGGTCTCTTGGTCAGGAATCCTATGCATGCCACACCTCCTGCCCAGTCCTGGGAGGGGAAGAACTTCCCCTATATAAACCTGGGGCTGAGGCAGGGTTAGAGAGTTCAGAGGGAGAGTTCAGCCAGGAGGGCTGACAGGGAGCTGTGGCTCCGGCTGGGCCCAGCTCCTGGGCCATGCCAGAAGTAGAGACAGAGAGGAGAAGCAGCTATGGGAAGAAACAACAGGAGCTCTGTGGGAGCAGTGTTACAAGGAGTCAGGGGCTGGCAGCTGCAGAGCTCGCCCTGACTGAGAAGATTTCTTACCGGACCCGGAGTCCGAGGCTGTGGGGACTAACTCCTACCCAGCAGCAGAATCCGTCAGGCAGGGGATTTCAGGTCCTCTGGCCAAGAAACCCGAAGGCACGGTCACACGCATGGGACCAGCACCGCCGTCGTGGAGCGGAAGCTACTAGAAGGCCCCGAGTCACCGGCCATACGGGTGAGCACCACACGGTACACTTAGGGACGTGGGCTACTTATACCCGCCTCTAGCAAGGTAGCCAGAAGAGTACAGTCAGTTTGGGAGGCCTACAACTCCGCCTGGCCAGGGGAGATCCCATCTGCTCAAGGACTGACCAGGCCCCGATCGCTAGCCAGTACTCCGGGAGGGTCTATCTTTGTCACCAGTAAAGACCCTGAACTACACCGTACCGTCTCTGAGTGATTCCTGCTACCCCCATCATCCA
The DNA here is from genome assembly GCF_046119375.1 of Phyllobates terribilis. Taxonomy (NCBI): domain Eukaryota; kingdom Metazoa; phylum Chordata; class Amphibia; order Anura; family Dendrobatidae; genus Phyllobates; species Phyllobates terribilis. The sequence continues at coordinate 369,641,487 of NW_027362767.1, forward strand.
CGTCGGCTGCCCTGAGGCCATACCCCTCCCGTTGGGGGTTATACTATCACGCTGCACAATCCTACCACCGGCCTCAGCGGTCTGCCCTGCAGCAGCAGCTCCTTAGCTGTACTCAACGGGTGGTGTAGTCGTCCAACATCTACCGCTGATACAGCGCCACTTAGTCTGACTCCCTGGGCACGGACCGTATCACCGCCACGAGACTACAACCCTCAAAAGATCTGGCTCCGGGTAAGCTCCCGCGTGCGCAACGCAGCGCGACACAGGCCCAGGGGCGCGTCAACGTTTGGCGTAGTCGGCAGGATCTCGTGCCCGCAAACACCGGGTACTGCGTGCCTGAAAAAGACTGTTCAAACTTACCTGTGGTGAAGATTCCCGCCATCCGGTGCCATCTTCCGCTTCCTTCCCGCCATCGGTGGAGTTTTCCCGCCATCCGGCGCCATCTTCAGCCTTCTTCCCGCCATACGTGGAGTTTTCCCGCCATTGGACGCCATCTTGAGGACGCCGCGCGGGAAGAAGAGGGGCGTGGACTCCGAAAGCGCGCGAGAACTGAAGCCCCGCCTCACGTCCGGACGTTGCGTAAGGTCCTGGAAGGAGCCCAGCAGACGCCGACGTCACAGGAGCGCGACGGAAGGTCCTCAACCCTGACGATTCACTGCGGAGCTGCGGCCTACGGAAGAGGATCATCGCAAGGTATGCCACGGTCCACTAGGGGGGAGAAGGATGCCGGATACGGAGGAGAGCTTCACCGCTTCAACCCCCGCCAGCGCCACCGCTGTTGCGGTCATGCCTTTCACCATGCCCTATATCCCGGGGGCAGCCTGGCTACCCCAGTACTCAGGGGAGTCACATACCCTGCATGACTTTAGAGAAAAGCTGGATAGCCTCTTCCAGGTGTACCCCCTCACAGAGGAGCAAAAAGTGAGCATCCTGGTAGCCAAATTAACCGGGGCAGCCCAAAGGGAGGTAAAGTCCTGGCCACCTGGGAGGAGGACTGTCGCAGAGATACTAACCCAGCTAACCGAGGAGGAGCTGCAGTACTACCAATACGAGGAAAGCCAAGAGGACCCGGACGGGTCTGAGGACTACCCTCAGGAGGGAGCACAAAGAGGACATAGCTACTGAAGGGAAGTAGCGTGAATAAAGAGCTGTAAATAGTTACCCGTAAGGGTACAAGGACTGCTGCTAATTAAAATATGGTCCCCGTTGGGATTAGTGAATTGTTCCCCATGTGCCCCTATCTTAAACCAGGCTGAGGACTGTGAGCAGCCATTCCTTATCCCCACTGGCCGAGGACTGAGAGCGGCCATATCCTGTAAATAATTATGTGTTTCTAGTAATTTATGGGAGTCTTTGGTGGATTTACCGGGAATCCTTTGTACATAGTTGGAGCGTAACCCAGGACGGACTAAAGACTGTTAAGGACTCGGGGCAGGACAGACCCCTACCTGGTTACGTCTCCCTGTTTTGGTGAAATGGACACCTTGCTTTTCTTCAAAAACTGCACCCGGTTGCGGACACGCCGTAACCATCTTTATGTGTTTTTCTTATTGTATTATTATTGTTTATACCTTGTTATGTTTTTCTAAAAATATGTTTAGTCCCGGAGTACTAAATTTCACTAGGGGGGAATGTGGCACCCCAGGTGTCTGGTTTCCACAGTAACAGCAATGTTATGTCTGAGAGCAGGTGGGAGGTCTCTTGGTCAGGAATCCTATGCATGCCACACCTCCTGCCCAGTCCTGGGAGGGGAAGAACTTCCCCTATATAAACCTGGGGCTGAGGCAGGGTTAGAGAGTTCAGAGGGAGAGTTCAGCCAGGAGGGCTGACAGTGAGCTGTGGCTCCGGCTGGGCCCAGCTCCTGGGCCATGCCAGAAGTAGAGACAGAGAAGAGAAGCAGCTATGGGAAGAAACAACAGGAGCTCTGTGGGAGCAGTGTTACAAGGAGTCAGGGGCTGGCAGCTGCAGAGCTTGCCCTGACTGAGAAGATTTCTTACCGGACCCGGAGTCCGAGGCTGTGGGGACTAACTCCTACCCAGCAGCAGAATCCGTCAGGCAGGGGATTTCAGGTCCTCTGGCCAAGAAACCCGAAGGCACGGTCACACGCATGGGACCAGCACCGCCGTCGTGGAGCGGAAGCTACTAGAAGGCCCCGAGTCACCGGCCATACGGGTGAGCACCACACGGTACACTTAGGGACGTGGGCTACTTATACCCGCCTCTAGCAAGGTAGCCAGAAGAGTACAGTCAGTTTGGGAGGCCTACAACTCCGCCTGGCCAGGGGAGATCCCATCTGCTCAAGGACTGACCAGGCCCCGATCGCTAGCCAGTACTCCGGGAGGGTCTATCTTTGTCACCAGTAAAGACCCTGAACTACACCGTACCGTCTCTGAGTGATTCCTGCTACCCCCATCATCCACGTCGGCTGCCCTGAGGCCATACCCCTCCCGTTGGGGGTTATACTATCACGCTGCACAATCCTACCACCGGCCTCAGCGGTCTGCCCTGCAGCAGCAGCTCCTTAGCTGTACTCAACGGGTGGCGTAGTCGTTCAACATCTACCGCTGATACAGCGCCACTTAGTCTGACTCCCTGGGCACGGACCGGATCACCGCCACGAGACTACAACCCTCAAAAGATCCGGCTCCGGGTAAGCTCCCGCGTGCGCAACGCAGCGCGACACAGGCCCAGGGGCGCGTCACTTTCTTCTGAAGTATTTTCAATGTATATCTAATAAATTAATGTTTTAAAGGGATATATATGCTACTTTCTGCAGTTGAACACTAACATGCAAAATGTTAAAGAATCATGTGCAAATTGCCTTTTCAGAGAAAAAGAGGACTTGTACTCTACAGCACCACCTATTGGAAGTAAAAGAATCATGTAATTTTTTGCTCTGAAAAGGTGCGAAAATGGTAAAGGAAAACACATGAGCATTGTTGAATTTCTGCAACATTCATCAACCTTCATGCACTATTTTAAAAACTTGGTTTCTAAAAAAAAAAAAAAAAAAAATACAACAAAAAATGGAAAGTCATTAAAAATACAATGATGAATTGTGCCGTTAGTGTGGAACAGGGTACAGAGTATAAGAAAAGGGCTGACCTCGCATATTTAGTCTAAACCAGATTCATCAACAGATGGTGGTCCCTATTAATAATCTGTTGCATAGTGTAGAGATACGAGCACATCGGTAAAAGATCTGTCATACAATTACACTGAACATCATTCTTAACAAAAAGTTAAATCTATCAGGGCTCTCAGTGGGGGGTAAGTGCCACGTTAAGTTTTGCTTTTGTGGTTTTATGATTTCCGTGTTCTTTTGACTCCTTTTTGAATTGTGCTCAGATACAAAATCTTAAAAGTGAATAATACCGCCTAAGGACATTAATAGTTCTGCCGCAACGAGAGAGTCACTTGACACAGTCATTAGTCTCTTTACAAAGTTGTCTTACATTTTCCTAACCGTTCGTACGATGTTTTATCTATTATGAAGAACCATTATCTGCCACTTTAGGCTGAATAGTTTTCTATTAGAATTACACTCCTATTGTTCATTTGTAAATATGCATTTTATAAGAAACTTTTTATGCATAGCGGAAATTGCTGTAATTCTCGAATAATAAAAGATTTAGAAGAGGGCTGTTAGCCGGAAGCCCCCTATGGTGTCACACGAGTATCCAGGTAAATCTTCTGCATCTGAGCACAGTTTACAGCATTATCATTAGATACTATTGGTATGCCATGGTTAAAAGATAGACATTTTCCTCTTTTTCATGTTACGTAGAGTGGGCTCACACATTGAGGTGGATCCTCTAAGCTCAAGATCCAGGTGGGCACATGGACTACGGGCGTTGGTGCAGCAGTCAGATGGAGCACAAGGAACACAGACACATAGAATGCAAACAAAAAGTTTAACAAAGTCCAGGAAACCAAAGACAGATGGCAGATTTACTGTACACTAGAGATGGGCGGTGTTCGACTAGAACTGTTCGCCAATCTCAAATTCCAGCTGTTTTTGGCGGTGCTCGAGTCATTCGACGAATGCGAACGATTTGTAAAAAAAATCGGCTGTTCGAGGTTATGTTCGATAACTGTTCATGCACCAAAAGCGTGTCCTGCATGTCTGGCACTATTTAGAGCACCAATCATGCAAGGATTGTCTGCCACTCACTGTAATGTCACAGTCATGGTGGTTATGGCATTACAGTGGTTGCCAAAATCGATGGGAACAGTGCTCACAGTGAAACATGAAAATTCGGCAATTCAGCAGCGGCATACACCGGTACCCGACAATTTAGAACCGAAAGAATAGAGTATCACACATAGATTAGATAGATAGAAACATATCAGTCACATATATAAGAAGTGCAGTGACAGTGTTGGTTACTGTACTTGTCATTTAGTGTAAAGGATTTATTAAAAAAAATATTAGTGTTTTCATGCACCGTCTCTTTAAAAAAGCCAGCTGGCAATTCAGCATCGGTACCCGACAATCTATAACAGAAAGAAGAGAGCATCACACATAGATTAGATAGATAGAAACATGTCAGTCACATATATAAGAAGTACAGTGATAGTGTTGATTACGGTACTTGTCATTTAGTGTTAAAATAAAGAATTTATTAAAAAAAAAATTGGTGTGGGGTTCCCCGTAATTTTAGTCTCTAGCGGAGGTTAAGCAGACGGCTGGGGCAGATGTTTGAAGCCTGGGAAGGGGGTAATACCCACGGAGCTTCCCAGGCTACTAATATCAGCCCCCAGCTGAATACCTAGCCTTTACTAGCTATTAAAATGGGGGACCCCCAAAAAAATGACAAGGAGTCCCCCCTATTTTAATAGCTAGCAAAGGCTAGGCAGACAGCTGGGGGCTGATATTAATAGCCCAGGAAGGGTGCCATGAATATTGGCCCCCTCCCAGGCTAGAAACACCAGCCATCAGCCGCCCCAGAAATAGCACATCCATAGGATGCGCCAATTTTGGCACTTAGCCTCGCTCTTCCCAGGGCCCTGTAGCAGTGGCAGTGGGGTAATAACGCTGGGGTTGATGTCAGCTTATAATGCCAGCTGACATCAAGTCCAGGTTAGTAATGGAGAGGCGTCTATGAGACACCCCCATTACTAACCCCATAGTCAAAGTTACAAAAAAACACAAGCACCCAGAATAAAGTCCTTTAATTGAAATAAAGACACAATTCTTTATTGTTCTAAATTAAACCATACATACCATCACGCCCATTCCAGCTGAAGCCAACGAACTCCTGCAATAAAAGAAAAATAATAAAGCAACATCATCCTTACCTTTCCATGGTTCGCATGACAGCTTCAGCTCTGCTACATTCACATGACAGGCTGGACCGCAGCAGAACGCTACCATCCAGCTTGTCATGCGGCAGACACTGAGAAGCGCAGGCATGCTTGTGCTCCTCAGTGTCTGGCTGTGACGGCATCCAGATGAGCCGAGTTCATGTCCAATGAACTCAGCTCACCTCATGCACGTCACTGACAGCGTGGGAAACTTCTCAGCGCTCAGCGCTTGAGCAGGAGAATTCTCCCACGCTGGGATGGCATTGAGATGACAGGCTGGATCACAGCAGAGCGCTGCCATCCAGCATGCCATCATTCATAGACACTGCAGAACGCAGGCATGCTTGCGCTCTGCAGTGTCTCTGAAGGATGTCAAGGTGGATGGCAGCGCTCAGCTGTGATCCAGCCTGTCACCTCAATGCCATCCCAGCATGGGAGAATTCTCCTGCACAAGCGCTGAGCGCTGAGAATTTTCCCATGCTGTCAGTGACGTGCATGAGGTGAGCCGAGTTCATTGGACATGAGCTCACCTCATGCACATCACTGACAGCGTGGGAAAATTCTCCTGCACTCACCGCATGCGCAGGAGAATTTTCCCACGCTGTCAGTGACGTGCATGAGGTGAGCTGAGTTCATTGGACATGAACTCGGCTCATCTGGATGCCGTCACAGCCAGACACTGAGGAGCGCAAGCATGCCTGTGCTTCTCAGTGTCAGCCGCATGGCAAGCTGGATGGCAGCGTTCTGCTGCGGTCCAGCCTGTCATGTGAATGTAGCAGAGTTGAAGCTGTCGTAGGAACCATGGAAAGGTAAGGATGATGTTGCTTTATTATTTTACTTTTATTGCAGGAGATCGTTGGCTTCAGCTGGAATGGGCGTGATGGTAAGTATGGTTAAATTTAGAACAATAAAGAATTGTGTCTTTATTTCAATTAAAGGACTTTATTCTGGGTGTTTGTGTTTTTTTGTAACTTTGACTATGGGGTTAGTAATGGGGGTGTCTTATAGATGCCTCTCCATTACTAACCTGGGCTTGATATCAGCTGGCATTATAAGCTGACATCAACCCCAACCCTATTACCCCACTGCCACTGCTACAGGGCACTGGGAAGAGCGAGGCTAAGTGCCAGAATTGGCGCATCCTATGGATGCGCCATTTCTGGGGCGGCTGACGGTTGTTGTTTCTAGCTTGGGAGGGGGCCGATATTCATGGCACCCTTCCTGGGCTATTAATATCAGAACCCAGCTGTCTGCCTAGCCTTTGCTAGCTATTAAAATAGGGGGGACCCTACGTCATTTTTTTGGGGTCCCCCATTTTAATAGCTAGTAAAGGCTAGGTATTCAGCTGGGGGCTGATATTAATAGCCTGGGAAGCTACGTGGGTATTACCCCCTTCCCAGGCTTCAAACATCTGCCCCAGCCGTCTGCATAACCTCCGCTAGAGACTAAAATTACGGGGAACCCCATGCCAATTTTTTTTTAAATAAATCCTTTATTTTAACACTAAATGACAAATACAGTAATCAACACTATCACTGTACTTCTTATAAATGTGACTGACATGTTTCTGTCTATCTAATCTATGTTTGATGCTCTCTTCTTTCTGTTATAAATTGTCAGGTACAGATGCTGAATTGCCGACCGGCTTTTTTAAAGAGGCGGTGCTTGAAAACACTAATATTTTTTTAAATAAATCCTTTAACACTAAATGACAAGTACAGTAACCAACACTGTCACTGTACTTCTTATATATGTGACTGAAATGTTTCTACAGTTATATGAAAAAGTTTGGGCACCCCTATTAATCTTAAGCTTAATGTTTTATAAAAATTGGTGTTTTTGCAACAGCTATTTCAGTTTGATATATGTAATAAGTGTTGGACACAGTAATGTTTCTGCCTTGAAATGAGGTGTATTGTACTAACAGAAAATGTGCAATCTGCATTCAAATAAAATTTGACAGGTGCATAAGTATGGGCACCTCACCAGAAAAGTGACATTAATATTTAGCAGATCCTCCTTTTGCAAAAATAACAGCCTCTAGTCGCTTCCTGTAGCTTTTAATGAGTTCCTGGATCCTGCATGAAGTATTTTTGACCATTCCTCTTTACAAAACAATTCCAGTTCAGTTAAGTTTGATGGTCGCCGAGCATGGACAGCCCTCTTCAAATGATCCCACAGATGTTCAATGATATTCAGGTCTGGGGACTGGGATGGCCATTCCAGAGCATTGTAATTGTTCCTCTGCATGAATGCCTGAGTAGATTTGGAGCGGTGTTTTGGATCATTGTCTTGCTGAAAGATCCAACCCCTGCGTAACTTCAACTTTATCACTGATTCTTGAACATTATTGTCAAGAATCTGCTGATACTGAGTGGAATCCATGCGTCCCTCAACTTTAACAAGATTCCCGGTGCCGGCATTGGCCACACAGCCCCAAAGCATGATGGAACCTCCACCAAAGTTTACTGTGGGTAGCAAGTGTTTTTCTTGGAATGCTGTGTTTTTTTGCCGCCATGCATAACGCCTTTTTGTATTACCAAACAACTCAATCTTGGTTTCATCAGTCCATAGGACCTTCTTCCAAAAAGAAATTGGCTTCTCCAAATGTGCTTTTGCATACCTCAGCCGACTCTGTTTGTGGCGTGCTTGCAGAAACGGCTTCTTTCGCATCACTCTCCCATACAGCTTCTCCTTGTGCAAAGTGCATTGTATAGTTGACCGATGCACAGTGACACTATCTGCTGCAAGTTGATGCTGCAGCTCTCTGGAGGTGGTCTGAGGATTGTCCTTGACTGATCTCACCATTCTTCTTCTCTGCCTTTCTGATGTTTTTCTTGGCCTGCCACATCTGGCCTTAACAAGAACTGTCCCTGTGTTCTTCCATTTCCTTACTATGTTCCTCACAGTGGAAACTGACAGGTTAAATCTCTGAGACAGCTTTTTGTATCCTTCCCCTGAACAACTATGTTGAATAATCTTTGTTTTCAGATCATTTGACAGTTGTTTTGAGGAGCCCATGATGCCACTCTTCAGAGGAGATTCAAACAGGAGAACAACTTGCAAGTGGCCACTTTAAGTAGCTTTTCTCATGATTGCATACACCTGGCTATGAAGTTCAAAGCTAAATGAGGTTACAAAACCAAAAAAGGTGCTTTAGTACGTCAGTAAAAAGTAGGTAGGAGTATTTAAAACAAGAAAATGATAAGGGTGCCCATACTTATGCACCTGTCAAATTTTGTTTGAATGCAGATTGCACATTTTCTGTTAGTACAATAAACCTCATTTCAAGGCAGAAACGTTACTGTGTCCAACAGTTATTACATATATCAAACTGAAATAGCTGTTGCAAAAAAAACATTTTTTATAAAACATTAAGCTTAAGATTAATAGGGGTGCCCAAACTTTTTCATATAACTGTATCTATCTAATCTATGTGTGATGCTCTATTCCTTCTAGTCTAAATTGTTGGGTACCGGTGTATGCCGCTGCTGAATTATCGGACGGCTTTTTTAAATAGAGTGTCTTCTGAGCAGTTTGTCAGCTTTTGGACACCTTTGAAGGTGTTTTCTATGTGTTTCTATGTGTTTTTGTTTGCCTGCCATTGGTTTTAACAGTGTTCGACGGTGTTCTAAGGTGTTCGACGAACAGTTCCTCGAACATCCCGGTGTTCGACGAACCGAACCGAACCCGAACACTACGGGGGTGGCTCAACACTACTGTACACCTCAGGCAGACAGCAGAATTACTGAAGACTTCGGACAGATAGAGTTACTGAAGACCTTGGACTGGTTGCAGAGTTCCTAAAGAACGTAAGAACTTAGGCACACAGGAGGCATCATGGAGATGCAAACAGGTGTCAAACAAAACTCTGGAGTAACAAGAAAGTCTAATACTATGGAAGCCACACAACCTGGAAGGCATCCTAAAAACTGCAGGCGGAGATGTAGAAGAGATCCTAGAAGACCAAGGGCAGGTAGCAGACAGAACTTTGGAGTGACAAAGTCTAATACCTTGGATGCTGCAGAAAACCAAAAAGACATTATGGAAACCGCAGGCAGGTTGATACTGGAAACTACAGGCAAGTGTGTAGTGATACTGGAAACTGCAGTTGGGTGGTTAACTGGAACTGGAAGACATAGGCAGCCAGGAAGATGTTCTGGAAACAATAGGCAGATAGGTAGTGGTACTGGAAACCACAGCCAAGTAGGTAGCGATATTGGAAACCACAGAGAAGAAGATGAGTTTCCACACAGACATGTAGCAAGGTTACTGGAAATCGCCAACTGGTAGGTAGCGATACTGGAAACTGCAGGCAAGTAGGTAGGAAGGTTATTGGAAACCGCAGACAAAGTGACTCAGGGGCAGGAAACCATAAACAAGTAGGAGACGTCCTGATGAATGTGGACTGGAACTGTGCACAGACAACTAAAGAGTTACTAGCAAGTCTTAGAGCAATAGCAAGACACAAGTGTGAGTCTTGGGGGCCTTAAATAGGACTAGGAAGTTCATTCCATGGGAGCACACCGGGCTACTTGCAAAGCCCAGTGTGGAGCACAAGAAAATCAAGTGGACCAGGGCACGTGCGCAACACTTCATCTGTATAGCATGTCATGGCTAGTTTTTGAATATTCAGCAATAGACATACCATTGGTGAAAACTGTACAGCTGCAACACGGGTCAAGAGGTCAGGGGGTTACATCCACCTCTAAAGCAGGTGGAATTGTGCATTATGATGAGCTATTGGACTGCATAGGGCCCATGAATTGTTTTTGTACAGGGGCCGCTTCTGTCTGTGTCTGCTCCTGTTCAGCAATGCTGTAAATCTTTGCAGCAGTATAGGCAATTACTATATGTCATGGTCTTCTCTGATGAATGTAATTCATACTAGTGTAATCCATTGTGAAAAACATTACCGTCATGTCCTTCTATACTTGTATGATAATTCTGTAATCTGTACTAACCTCAACCAAATTATTAACCTGCCATGGGCCTTATCATTTTCATTACCAGTGTATAGTCTATGGCTTTATGGCATTTTTATGTCACTTTATCCTGAGAATCCAAAATGACAAATGTGTAGCGACCTTGCTGCTCTACTGTTAGCAATATAGAGAAAAATTACTCCTCCTAATACAGTATGCATAGAATGATTATTTGGTACAGGGAAAGATTAAAATGGATTCAATAAATATTTTTTTACAATAGTTAATATCTCAAATATGAGAAATACTACAGGAAACAGCTGATTTTGGTTTCGGATATAGAACTGAAGTATTACAAGCAGGTAAATAATGGCAAACCCTCTAAAACATTGATAGACTGGGTCTGCCAAAGATTTATTGCTTTAAGTTTTTAAAGGGCATCTGTCAGTAGGAACAACGCTCCTAAGCAGTCTATATGGGCATGTAGATCATAGAAAGCTGAAAAAAAATGATACCTTGATATTTGCGATCCAATGAATTATTCCAGAGAAATCCATATTTTTCTTATATGTAAATAAGCAGTTAAGATCTATGGGCGGGGCACAGATCTCCCCGAGAATCTACCTCCAGAGATTATTGTAAATAAAATGGGGCATTACCAGTGTGAGACATGTAATCATTGACACTTTGCTCTCATAACCACACACAACACTGCAGTGATATCTGAACTAAGACAGTACAGCAGAGCTAACACAGAACCGCAGAGCTAACACAGTACAGCAGAGTTCACACAGTACAGCAGAGTTCTCACAGTACAGCAGAGCTCACACAGCACAACAGAACTAACACAGTACAGGAGAGCTAACAGTACAGTGTGGCGCCCCTTAGGGTTCGGTCGCCACAGAGGTACTGCATCTCACCCAGAGGTGTGGTATCTCACTGTCAGATAAGGAAGGAGTACAGCCCGGGACCCTAATACCTGCATCCAACACATTCCACTTCAGTGGGGGCAGAGCTAGATTGCTCCTGAGGGAGAGCACAGTCCCTGGTCCCTAGCTGAAGGGAGGAACTACGTAGTTGGTGTAGGTGGAGGAAGAAGATTAGGGGAACACTTGTGAAGGAAGGTAAAAATAGAGAAGCCATCTTGTTTAGAGAGCAGTCAGTCTACAGTGAAAGGAGTTCTGCTCAGGAGGAGGGTCTGAGGAGAGGCCCAGGACTGAAGGAAAGGAGAAAGGAGCAGGAAGGGCTCCAGGAACGAGGAAGGGACCCCAGGGGTACGGGCAGTGCTGGAGGCCACTCGTACGCCCGAATCTACCAGAAGGTGGAGGGGTCAGGCAACACAAAGGGGACCGGTCCCTCAACTAGCAGACTACTTTATGTCTCAACTAGAAACCGGAGGCTGTAGTATTTCATGTCCTGCAGCCAACAGTCCATATCATTAATTTTAAAGCTCTAACTTCACATTGGTCACATGGTGAAGTCCCGTGGTAGGGCAGCCAACTCTCCACTACATGCTGTTCGGGTATTAGTTCCAGAGTAGTGCCACCGAGACTCCTTTTGCTCCCACCCTGGGAGACAACTTTCAGCGGCAAAAAAGTGTTTACTTCACTCCACAAATGGAGCATCTATACTCTTACCTCTTAAGCATCAAACACTAACTTTTACTAGATCCTATCGGCTTTGAGATAATACTAAGGCATATAGATGACAGCATTGGGATCCTTCTTTGCCTATCTTGGCACTGGCACCTTCTCCTGATCTCTCTGCCAGCTATGTTAAAAGGGCATGGTGACACCACAAAGTGCCAGACTTACCAATCCAGCAACCCAAGACCCATAAGTCTGCAATCATATGACACAAAAACGTACGTTCATAGTATAATACAGTAAAAGGAATTAAACAATAGAGTTGCCCTTTATTAAACAGCTGAGCAGTCTCTTTTAATAAATCATGTGGTCTCTACTAGTGTTGAGCCAACCCCGTAGTGTTCGAGTTCGGTTCGGTTCGTCGAACACCCGTGTGTTCGCCGAACTGTTCGTCGAACTGTTCGTCGAACACCTTCGAACACCGTTAAAACCAATGGCAGGCAAACAAAAACACATAGAAACACATAGAAAACACCTTCAAAGGTGTCCAAAAGCTGACAAACTGCTCAGAAGACACAACTAACACATGGAAAAGTGACAAGTACATATAGTCATGCGAAAAGAAAAGAGGTGGAGGAGTAAAAGGAGGGGGAGACACAGATATAGGCATGTCATGCCCTTCTAAAATCCAAAAAGTGAGAAGCCGACACGTTCAGTCCGCTCCTGCCCGTGCCACCTCCGCGTCGCCGGGTTTGTGCCAGAGCCGCGGTGAACCCTGACGGCCAGCCCCCCTCTCCCAATACTGGTGCCTGTCCGCTGGTGGGTCGAGCGAGCCCCCCTGTGGTGGAGGCAGCTCTAAGCTTTTTAATTTAAATTGTCTCTCTAATTTGAATGAATACACTTTAAATCCATTTACAAGGATCTATTGGAGGGCAAGTCTCATGCCAGCAGCCGCATAATTCCAGGTCCAGTAGCGTCCACTAAAGCTGCTGCAGTTAAAAAGCTTTTATAAGGATCGAGCTCGGCTGTCCACCGCAAGGCATCCTACTGCCAGTCCCAGCCCCTATGCCTTGGGGTGCCTCCTGATGCTCTTCACTGAGTATCCCGTGGTCCCGAAGCATTTCCTTTGAAAAAATTAAGTGTCCAAACTACAGGTGGTGTAGCTTGCTTAACAGCCGGGATAATCCGCTGACTAGCAGACACTGCTACTAGGCACAAAGTATTTCCTGGGCTAGATGCAGTTAAAAATTTGTAATTAGATACTCTCGTTGGATGCTGAGAAAGCATTCCATAGAGTCTCCTGGCACGCCATATATGATTCTCTTAAAAAGCTTGGGGTAGGGGTCTAGGGGACCCTTTTATAGCCAAAATCACGGCCCTGTATCGCAATACGTCACCTAGGCTGAAGATAAATGGAACTGTAGCACCCTGAGGGCTCGGTTGCTACAGAGGTATTGCACCTCACCCAGAGGTGTGATATCTCACTCTCAGGTAAGGATGTAGTGTGGATCAGGACCTGACACCTGCATGCATTACACCACATTGCCGTGGGGCAGGGCGACCAATATGCCCCTGAGATGGGCACGACAGTCCCTGTCCCTGGCTGGAGTGGGGGGAGGGAACACTGAGGAAGGGGAACCCTGTAGTGCAGGAGCAGGGAGGAAGCAGTTCCTGGGTGCATTGAGAAGGGAGTATAAAAGGTGGGCACCATCTTAGTTCAGTGCAGAGAAGTCTGAGCAGAAGTGGCAGGGAGCAGGGGCTCTGCATGAGCTCTGCTCCGGAGGCGGGCCTAGTAACAGAGGCCCAGGCCTGGAAGAGGGAGAAGGAAGGAAGAGGAGCGGAGAAGGCTCCAGGAACAAGGAACGAAGGGATCCCAGGGGTGCGGACGGGCGAGTCGCCACCGCACGCCCGAATCCACCTGCGTGGAGGGGTCAGGCCAAAGGGGGAGACCGGTCCCCAAAACTAGTGGAGGCAGGAAACGACCCTCAGCTAGAAGCAGGAGGCTGTGACATTTTATGTGGCACAGCCCCTCGCTACACCCGCTAGGAAGGCACCACATAGGGTCAGGGAAACTGGCGCCAAGTTTACCAAGAGGAGGCCCGAGGTAGCCGGACAGAAGGGTTGGTAAGAAAGGCCAGACAAAGGACACACAAAGGGGGTCGTGTGAAGCGCTCCAAAGTTATATGGGAGCTGTCTGAGCCCCTCACCTGGTGAGCACAGTACGACGTGGGCAGCCGTTACCTGCAGACGTGGTCTGGATAATAAGAACTGTGAGTAATGGCCCTGGACTGCATCACTGACTCCGTGTCGTTACTGCTGCTGCCCTGCACCATCACCCCCATCCTCCGCATACACTGCACTGAGGCTATACTCCTCCCGTGGGGAGTTATGCTACGCTCTGCTGCACCCACAACACCAGCCTCAGCGGTCTGCCCTGGAGCGGCGGTTCACTCTGACCGCAATCCACGGGTGGCGTAGTCGGACATTTAAACATCAAAACCACATAAATAGTTCCGCCACTGGTTTGACCGCCCTGAGCCACGGAACCGGGTCGCCGCCACGGAGACTACAACCACCAGCATCCACCAAAAAGGGTCCGGCTCCGGGTGTCTTAAGGCCCAGGGGGCGCGTCAGAACATTTTCATCACCTTTCACAATCACCAATGGGACAAGGCAGGGATGTTCTCTGTCCCCTCTCTTATACATCCTAGTGACGGAGCACCTGCTCTCATCAATTCGCCATAACCCCAATATTAGGTGGATTGAGGTGGGAGGCACCGAGTACAAGTGCTCTCTATTTGCTGATGATGTCCTAGTATATATCACTCAATCACATATATCCATCCATGCTGTTATGGCTGAAATAGATCACTTTGTTACATGGTCAAATTTTAAAATCAATGCAGCGAAGTCTGAGGCCCTCGATGTCTCCCTCCCCAAATCCATATAGGATTCCATCCAGTCCAACTTTCCCTTTGCCTGGCCCTCACAGGGTATCAAATACTTAGGAATTCCTATTCATAGAGACCTCTCCCATCTATGTTATCTTAATTTTGGGCCCTTTATTGAACAACTCCATACAGACCACGGTTGGCAAGTTAGAACTGTAAGATTCACTACGTGAACCACTGGTGTTTTGTGGAAAAGCACATGTACACTGTGTTCCAAATTATTATGCAAAAAGTGTTTAGGAGTGATAAGGGAAGAATTTGTTTGTTTGTCAGTTAAACTCATTGATGGTGATGTGTGTCAGTGCTCTTTATATCACTGTAAGCAATTGCAGACACCTGTGCTAATTAGTTTGGCAGGTGTGTCCAATGAAAGGCAAGACTACTTAAGAAGGCTGTCTCACATTATTAAGCAGCCTACATTTTCTGCCAAAATGGGAAAGAAAAAGGATGTGTCGGCTGCTGAGAAGCAACAAATTGTGGAGTGTTTAGGTCAAGGCATGACTACAATCAACATTGTGCGATGATCAGGATGAAGTGTCTTGGCAATCAAGAAGTATGTAGCTGATTCACAGTACACACGTGTGCGTGCTGATAAGGGCAAATTGAGGACTCTTTCCTACAGGCAATTACGTCAGGTTGAAAGAGCAGCGGCAAAAAAGCCTTGTCATAGCAGCAGACAAGTTTTTGAAGCTGCTGGTGCCTCCAACGTCCCCCGAACAACAAGATGCAGGGTCCTTCAGAGGTTTGCAGCTGTGCATACGCCATCCTGTCGACCTCCTCTATCCACTTCACACAAGCAGAAACGGCTCCAGTGGGCCAAACATTACATGAAGACTGATTTCAAAACTGTTTTGTTCACGGATGAGTGCCGTGCAGCGCTCGATGGTCCAGATGGATGGAGTGGAGGATGGCTGGTTGATGGACACCCCACGCAAACACGGCTACAGCGCCAACAAGGAGGAGGTGGAGTAATGTTTTGGGCTGGAATCATGGGGAGAGAGATTGTCGGCCCCTTTAGGATCCCTGAAGGCGCTAAAGATGAACTCCATAATGTATGTGGATTTTCTCAAACAGCACTTCCTGCCATGGTTCAAGAAGAAGAACCGTGTATTTCACAGCAAGATCATTTTTTTGCATGATAATGCACCATCTCATGCTGCACATAAAACATCTGCATCTCTGGCTGATATGGGCATAAAAGGGGACAAACTTATGGTGTGACCCCCATGCTCCCCTGACCTCTACCCCATTCAGATCCTTTGGAGCATCATTAAAAGGAGTATCTATGATGGCGGGAGGCAGTTCACATCTAAGCAACAGCTCTGGGAGGGTATTCTGTCCTCTTGCAAAACAATTGAAGCAGAAACCATCCAAAACCTGACAAATTCAATGGACGAGAGAGTTCAGAAGCTCCTTTCGAACAAGGGGTCCTATGTGAAAATGTAACATCACCTAGAATAAAGTTTTGAGCTGAAAACTGTTTGATTTCAGTTTCTAACAACCTACTAATGCTTATAATTTCAAAAATGACCATTTTTTTGGTCTTTATTAAAATGGAAAGGCTGATCGAAAAGTTTGGGGGATCTAAGAGTGTGGCAACCCAGTAGTCATGATTACTTCGAATTCTGACAATATGAGGGTCATGCTGCAGGTAGTGCAGCAAGAAGGCACTTATGTGTCTTGCGCATCTCGGAGCCCCAAAATTATTTTCCGGGCTAGATGCAGCTAAAAATTATTATTAATTTTAAATCTGGTGAAGCTTTAGTATAGATGGCCTAATAGGATCAGTGCTGCACACTGCTACAAAGCCCAAATTATTTTCCAGTCAAGATACAGATAAACATGATTAGTAATTTTAAATCTGGTGGAGCTTATTATAGATGGCCTAATAGAATCAGTGCTGCACACTGCTACAAAGCCCAAATTATTTTCCAGCCAAGATACAGATAAACATGATTAGTAATTTGAAAGCTTAAAACGGTTGGTAGGGTGATTTTAACCAATCATCAAGCTTTTACTCTCCCCAGGATGACACAGGGGTAGAAAAGTCATTTCGGATCCATGATTTGTTCATCTTTATGAACGTGAGTCTGTCTACATTATCAGTGGAGAGCCGCGTGCGCTTATCTGTCAGCAGACCACCAGCAGCGCTGAACACACGTTCAGACAGAACGCTGGCTGCGGGGCATGACAAGATCTCCAAGGCGTAAGTGGCTAGCTCCGGCCATTTATCCAGATTGGAAGCCCAAAAAGAGCAAGGGTCCAGTGACACAGTCATGGCTTCAATGTTTACTTGGAGATACTCCTGTACCATCGTCTCTAGGCGTTGACTATGTGTCAGACTTCTTGTCTCCTGTGGCCTTGCAAAGGATGGGCTAAAAAAGTGGTGAAATGATTCCGCAAAATTGATGTTACCAGCAGATACTGTGGCTCTGTTACGGTTTGAGTGCTGAACACTTGACGGTCCCATGGTTGGCAAGTTGGAACTGTGAGATTCACTACGTGCACCACTGGTATTTTGTGGAAAAGCACATGTAAGATTCTGCAACAGTCTCTGCTGATACTCCTGCATGCGTGCATCCCTTTCTATGGCAGGAATAATTTCTGCAAATTTACTTTTGTACCGGGGATCTAACAGTGTGGCAACCCAGTAGTCAGGATTATATCTAATTCTCACAATTCGAGGGTCATGTTGCAGGTAGTGCAGCAAGAAGGCACTCATGTGTGTTGCGCATCCAGGAGCACCAAGTCCCTGTTGTGTTGGTGGCGAGGTAACAATCATGCTTCCTTCCTCTGTCCTCTCCCCCCAACCTCGCACAACAGAAATGTGATCAAGGTCTCCCTCATCTGATGAGTCTTCCATCAGTTCGTCCTCCACTTCTTCCTGGGCTCCTGCACCTTCCTCACTAGTTTGGCTGCTACCATGCACCCTGGTAAAACCATCTCCCCCACCCTCACATGCCTGCCGCCTTGGTGCTGCCGACCGTCTGGACCTTGCAGATGTTAGCCCTTCCGCATACAACTCCTCCTCCTCTACTTCCTCCACCTCCTCTTGTGCCACCACCTGACTCCGAATTCTGTTTAACATGTGCTCCAGCATGTAAATCACCGGAATAGTCATGCTGATAATGGCATCGTCAGCACTAAACATCTTCGTCGCCATTTCAAAACTGTGCAGAAGGGTGCATAGGTCCCTGATCTGAGACCACTCCTCCAGCGTGATTTGCCCCACCTCTGGATCTCGTTGGCCCAGGCTATACGTCAGAACGTATTGCACCAGGGCTTGTCGGTGCTGCCACAGTCGCTGCAACATGTGCAGAGTTGAATTCCACCGGGTAGGCACATCGCATTTTAGCTGGTGAAGTGGCAGGCCCAACGACTTCTGTAGAGATGTAAGTCGCTGAGCTGCCGGATGCGAACGGCGGAAGTGAGCACACAGCGACCGTGCCCTCTGCAGAAGGCCATCTAGTCTGGGATAGTGGGCTAAAAATTGCTGGACAACCAGGTTCAACACGTGAGCCATACAAGGCACGTGTGTGACATTGCCCCGGCGAAGGGCCGCACCCAGGTTTGCAGCATTGTCGCACAAGGCCTTCCCTGATTTCAGGTCCAGTGGAGACAACCATTCATGAAATTGGTTCTCCAGAGCTGACCACAACTCCTCAGCTGTGTGACTCACATTTCCCAGACATTTCAATGTAAAAACCGCCTGATGACGTTGAGCCCTACTGCCAGCATAGTAAGGAGGTGTGCAGGATCCCTTCTGCGCAGTTAGAAAGCTTGTGGCATGACCAGACAGGCTTTGGGTGCAGGTGGAAGACCGAGAGGAGGTTGAGGAGGCAGAAGCAGTGGAGGAACTTTGACATAAAGAGGATTGACGCACAACTCGTGGGGACGGCAAGACTTGGACAGCAGCCCCTTGTCCTGCTGTCACCATAGTTACCCAGTGCCCAGTCAGCGACATGTAACGCCCCTGTCCATGCCTACTCGTCCAAGTTTCTGTGGTGAAATGCACCCTGTCACACACAGAGTTTCTCAAAGAAGCGGTGATGTTGTGTGTGACATGCTGGTGGAGCGCAGGCACACCTTTCTTTGAGAAGTAGTGCCGAATGGGCATCTGGTACTGGGGCACTGCGACGGACATAAGGTCTCGAAAATCCTCTGTGTCCACCAGGCGGAAAGGCAGCATTTCTGTAGCCAAGAGCTTGCAGATGGTGAAATTCAACCTCTTAGCTTTCTCATGGCTAGGAGGAAATGGTCTTTTACTTGTCCACATCTGAGGGACCGAGGGCTGGCTATTGTGCTTAGACGGGGTTGATAAGGGTGTCCCCGGCAAACTGCCGGTCTGTGAGGAAGATGCAGGCGGACATGTTAGGTTGCCTTGATCCAAAGGTGGTGCTATCGATGTCGGACAGCGCTCAACACCAGCTGCTGTTACCACCTCCAAAGAAAATGATGACCTGCCAATCACGCTGGCTGTTGCGGGTAAAGAGGTGGCAGGTCTGCGCCCCAAAACAGGTGTGACTGCTGTCCCCCCAGTCACAGAGGATGAAGAGGCCGCGGATGCACAAGATATGGCAGTCGGTGGTTGGCCCGGCCGGCTAGGCCGCATTGTAGCACACTGAGCTTCCCACTGCAACTTATGCTTCATGTCTATGTGCCGGTTCATGCATGAAGTACTCAAACTATGTATTTTTTGGCCTCTACTTAGCTTTTGCTGACAAATGTTACAGATAACACGAGTTGGGTCATCTTTATCGATCTGAAAAAATGCCCAGGCTATGCAAGGCTTAGCACCCATGCGACCTGAAGAGCCACCACGACTTGTGGTGAGAGGCAGAGTTGTGTTTGAGGATGCAGTTGTTGACGTGCTTCCAGTACTACGTCTCTGTCCAGGAAGGCACAACCTGACCTCGTCGTCACTAGCATCTTCCTCCACCTCCTCTGCTGACCTCATCTCTTGGCTGACTGTGGGTTGACAGTAAGTGGGATCTCCAACCTCATCATCATCACCCTGTGCGTTATCACACCCGTCGTCCTCAGAGCCAACCTGTTCCTGCCCTGACAAAAAACTAAAGTTGTCGCTCCAATCAGGTATTTGAGTCTTATCATAGTCTTCCTCATTGTCTCCACCAACAGGAGTTACAGTTTGGGAATGAGGGTCTACATTATGGTCAGAACCTTCTGCGTCTGGTCCTTGATCCGACTCATAAAGATTCTGGGCATCAGTGCAGATCATTTCCTCGTCTGGATTCACAGAAGCGCTGGAGTCGACCTCTGATTCCCAGGCTATAGTATGAGTAAACAGCTCTGCAGACTCAACCATCTGTTCTACCTCATACTCAGACGGGAAGCTGGAGATTTGGGAGCTGTGAGGAAGCAAGTGCGATTGGGGTGACACCTTTGAGGACTGGAGTATTTGTGATGTTGAAGTTGATGTGGAGGAGAGCCCACTTAAAGGAGCACTTGATATCCGTTGAAGCACCTGCTGTTTTTGTGCCTCATCTGGAATTTGTAGCGATTGGCGTGGCCGCAAGAAAGGGATCTTATCACATTGTCCGCTAAAAGAAGTAGACATTTTAGTTTGGCTGGAAGATGGTCTTTCTTCTGCAGATGTTACTGTTGCTTTAACACCTACCCCACGGACACAACCTTTTTTCCCCTTCCCAACACGCCTATTCCCCTTTCCACCAGCAGCAGGCCTTTTTCCACTCATTTTGGTGGTTAACTAATTCACAACTCTGGAGTTGTTTGCACAAAAAAACAATGGATGGGAACCGAGCAGAGCTGAGTGGCCAAACTGTGGTATTAGGCCAAAACTATTAGCTGGGTTAGATGCAGAAAAAAATTATATTCAATTTGCAACCTGATGGAGGTCAGTATAGATGGATTAATAGAACAAGTCCCACACACAGCTAGAAGCCCAAATATTTTTTCAGAGGTAGATGCAGAAAAAATTTTTATTCAGTTTGCAACCTGATGGAGGTCTGTATAGATGGATTAATAGAACAAGTCCCACACACAGCTACAAGCCCAATATTTTTTCAGAGGTAGATGCAGGAAAAAAATATATTCAGTTTGCAACCTGATGGAGGTCAGTATAGATGGACTAATACAACAAGTCCCACACACTGCTAGAAGGCCATATATTTTTTCAGAGCTAGATGCAGACAAAAAATTATTTTGAATTTGCAACCTGATGGAGGTCAGTATAGGTGGACTAATAGAACAAGTCCCACACACTGCTAGAAGGCCAAATATTTTTTCAGAGCTAGATGCAGAAAAAAATTATATTCAGTTTGCAACCTGATGGAGGTCTGTATAGATGGATTAATAGAACAAGTCCCACACACAGCTAGAAGCCCAAATATTTTTTCAGAGGTAGATGCAGATAAAAATTATTTTTAATTTGCAACCTGATGGAGGTCAGTATAGATGGACTAATAGAGAAAGTCCCACACACAGCTAGAAGCCCAAATATTTTTTCAGAGGTAGATGCAGATAAAAATTATTTTTAGTTTGCAACCTGATGGAGGTCAGTATAGATGGACTAATAGAGAAAGTCCCACACACTGCTAGAAGGCCAAATATTTTTTCAGAGCTAGATGCAGAAAAAAATTATATTCAGTTTGCAACCTGATGGAGGTCAGTATAGATGGACTAATAGAGAAAGTCCCACACACTGCTAGAATGCCACATATTTTTTCAGAGGTAGATGCAGAAAAAAATATATTCAGTTTGCAACCTGATGGAGGTCTGTATAGATGGATTAATAGAACAAGTCCCACACACAGCTAGAAGCCCAATATTTTTTCAGAGGTAGATGCAGAAAAAAAATATATTCAGTTTGCAACCTGATGGAGGTCAGTATAGATGGACTAATACAACAAGTCCCACACACAGCTAGAAGCCCAATATTTTTTCAGAGATAGATGCAGAAAAAAATATATTCAGTTTGCAACCTGATGGAGGTCTGTATAGATGGATTAATAGAACAAGTCCCACACACAGCTAGAAGCCCAATATTTTTTCAGAGGTAGATGCAGAAAAAAATATATTCAGTTTGCAACATGATGGAGGTCAGTATAGATGGACTAATACAACAAGTCCCACACACAGCTAGAAGCCCAATATTTTTTCAGAGCTAGATGCAGAAAAAAATTATATTCAATTTGCAACCTGATGGAGGTCAGTATAGATGGACTAATAGAATGATGCTATGCCCAAAAGATTTTACTTCACTAGGTGCAGTAAAAAAATTGGTATTCTATACACAGGTGGTATATCTTGCAACACAGATAGGCTACTCCACTGACTAACACACTCTGCAATAGGCCAAAAAGGATTAGCTTTGCTAGATTCAGCCAAATGCTGTGAAAAAAACTTGCACAGCACTGGCACAGACCTGCCTGGCAAAAACTGATAGGAACTGATGTAACCTAGTCCTGAAAAGGACTCCAATTACAATTAGTCTTTACTCCCACAATCTATCTATTTAAGAGCACAGACCTGCCTGATAAAAGTCGTAGGAAATGCTGTAACCTAGTCCTTAAAAGGACTGCAATCACAACTATTCCCTACTCCCAAGCTATCTATAGATTTGTGCGAAAATTGGCTTGAAATTAACAAGGTATAGCGCACACAGCAACAGCGGTGCCGTCTAACACGCAGCTGCAGCAGTGAGAAAATGGCGGCGACGGGAAAAATGGCTTGGTCTTATAGGGCAAGGACATGTGACATAAACTGCCAATGACACATGCCCTTGCTTGTGTGAAAAAAAGCACTTCGCTCCGTGTGTGCGCTGCTGATAGGCTGACAGATTGCACCTCCCCACTGTAAATGCGGGAAAGAGAAAAAAAAAATGGAGATCTTCATTGTTCCGGCAGAGATCCATCCCCTGCCCCTCCCCCCACCCCGCTGTACACTCAAACTGCGTATTAACATTAATTTTCATCATTACTGAGAAAAAATCCAGTTATGATTTTGGTGCACGAACAGTTATCGAACATAACCTCGAACAGCCGAATTTTTCTCAAATTGTTCGTGTTCGCCGAACGGCTCGAACACCGCCCAAAACAGCTCGAATTTGAGATTGGCGAACAGTTCGAGTAGAACAACGCTCATCTCTAGTCTCTACCTAAAATAGGCCCAAACTCAATGACATCATTTTGCCCCGTTAAGACATATTTAAAAGGATTGCTGAGATGAAGCAACTCCTTTAATATGTAGGTATGGGATTAGTATACAGCTTTCTAAGAATAGTATCTATTAGGAGGGATATAATTAAGACATCTTGGACATTAAAGACATTTATGTGGATTTTCTCTACTGCTTTATTCCTCCCACAGCTATCATTGGAGAAACTGCATTTTCTCAGCGCCTTTATACTGCAGCTTAAGCTCTTTACATCTTCTCGTTACATTTGCAGTCATTAAGTCTTATGAAGTTTTACACTGGAAATAATTTTCTTAAAATGATGTAAAAAAGTAATGAAACCTGTAGATATGAATAATTATTTCTTTTGAAGCTGGAAGTTAAAATGGCTTAGTGTTGCACATATTTCTCAACTGTTGAATAAGATATAATGGATTTTGGTAGCCTAACTTTGTGAAGGCATGAGAACATGTTGTAAAAGTTTATTAATTTAGAATTTATTTTAGATTATCAGATTTTCTGGATTATATGATGCCATAAAAAAAGTATAATTAAAAAGTTATGTTGTGATTGTGGAAATCTTTCAGCAAGACAGCACAAAATAAAATGCTTAACCCCTTCACCCGCAGGGCAGTTTTTTTATTTTTCCCTCCCCTTCTTCCAAGAGCCGGAACCTTTTTATTTTTCCATCAATGTAGACTTATCAGGGCTTGTTCTTTGCGAGACTAGTTGCACTTTTGAATGGCACTGTTCATTTTACCATATAAGGTACCGGGAAACAAGAAAAAAATTACTGTGAAATTGCAAAACAAGTGAAATTCAATAATTTTTAGTTTTTTTGATTTAACATGTTCACTATATGGTACATCTGACCTAGGGCAATATGATTCTGCAGGTCAGTACAAGTACGCAGGTGTAGATACTGATGCCATTGTAGTGTAGATACGATGTTTTGATCGCCTCTTAATGCATTTTACTGCAATGTTGCGCTGGACAAAAAAAAACATTTCTTGTGTTTCTATTTCTTTTCTCGTTACGTTGTTTGCCAATAAGATTAATTTATTTAATATTTTGATAGATTGGACATTTCTGAAAGCACATACCAAACATTCCGAACATACCAAATATGTGTATTATTTTTTTAATTGTTTTATTTTCAATGGGCCAAAAGGTGGGTGATTTGAACGTTTGTGATTTTTAAAAAAAAATTTCATAATTTTTAAAAACGTATTTTTCACTTTTTAGTGTGTTTGCTAGTCTCCTTTGGGGACTGGAAGCTGTGATTGTCTGATCACTTGTGCTATACATAGCAGTGCTTCAGCACTCTTATGTATAGCCGAAATCATGATCTCCTTTGTAGGCAGGCCACGGGGGTCATCAGCAGACCCACGGCTGTTATGACCACCCATTGGCGCCCCAGGATCACATCACGAGGATGCCAATGGGAGCTGCAACGCAACCCCAAAGCAGGACTAATCCACCCCCATGCTTAATGGTTTGCGAGATGTTCTTTTCCTGAAATTCTGTGCCCTTTTTTTTCCACACATACCTGTGATCATTATGGCCAAAGGGTTCTGTTTTATCCTCATCGGTCCACAGGACTTGTTTCCAAAATGTATCAGGCTTGTTTAGATGTTCTTTTGCATACTTCCGATACTGATGTTTATGATGAGGACGCAGGAGAGGTTTTCTTCTGATGACTATTCCATGAAGGCCATATTTGTGTAGGTGTCTCTGAAGAGTAGAACAATGTACCACAACTCCAAGAGTCTGCTAAATCTTTCTGAAGGTCTTTTGCAGTCAAGTGGGGCTCTGATTAGTCTCTCTAGCAATCCTACGAGCAGCTCTCACTGAAATTTTGTATTTGTGACACAATCAGAGTTTTTAGATGTAGCATGCAGCAGAGCTCAGAAAGCGAATCCCGCCCACACCAGAGCTTTCTGTACTGGTACGTCATATGCAGGCTGCCTGACTTTGATGTGGTCTTGCAAGCAGAACCCGCATTTTTATCGGTAGATGATTGCCTCCACTCCATCTGCGGATGCTAACCTGTTAAATACCGCAGTCAATCTCTGACAGTGGCATTTATAGCTTGTCAGCAGGGAAACTTGTCATTCTATGAGCCCATCGGCACCCCCATGACATGATGGCCAGGATGGCCACGAGTCTGTTGAAGACCTCTATGCCTGTCTTGACGTGATTCTGTGAAAACCAGTCCATGGCTGGTGTTCATAGGAGACCGTGATTTTTCCTATGTACAGCAATACTGTGGCATTACTGTATATAGTAAAAGTGAGCTGATGATCCCAGGTTCAAGTCCCCTAACGGGACTAACAAATATAGTGAAAAGCAAAAAAAATGTTTGGAAAAAATGAAAAAAAGTATACAAAAGTGCAAATCACATCCTTTCCCCCATTATATTAGGTATCGCTACATTTGTAAAAGTCCAATCTATCAAAATATAACAGAAAATAATCTGATCGGTAAATGGGACAAAAAAATCAAAATGCATTTTTTTTTGGCTGCCGCAACAACACATCTGCCTCAAAAGGATATAAATAAAAAAAATCCGTTTGGCGCGCAAAAAAGAAGCTCATATGCAGCTCCATATCCCAAAAATTGAAAACGTTACAGCTCTCGGAAAATGGCGACTCAAGGGAAAACATTTTTTTCCAAAATTCTGATTTTTTTTTCACCACTTTAATAAAACAGAAACAATGCAAATTTGGCATCACCATAATCATAATGACCTGAAGAGACATATTTCCAGGTCATTTTTACTGTAAAATTAATGCTGTCAATAGAAAAAACCCAAAACAATTGTGGTATTCATTACAGTAGGTTGCGATCAGATCCCCTTGGAATAACGTGACTCCCAGAACGTTGGACAATGTATAGAACTGTTTCATAGATTGTATTTTGTTAGTACTGCTTTGAACATATTTCTTATACTGACATCACAAAGTGCAAAAAAAAAATAAAGTAATAAGTGGGAGATAAGTGGGAGTGAAGAAGGTAATAAAGAAAAGAACTGTACATACTCCTTTACAGAGGGAATGTCTACTTAGTACATGCTGTAAGTAGATGTACATTTCATAACACGAAGGAACTTCTTCATTTATAGAAGAGAAGTTTAATATATCACAAGGAAGCTGAAGCAACGTAAATACTTTTATGTCTCATAAATGAAACAATGCATAATGTTCCCAGAAGACAGAGCACATTCATTTACATGAAATGCACAGTAACTTAAGGATTAGCCAGTGGTAATTTAGCCAAGAAACAAAATCCTATAAGAATCCATTATCCATAGTAGATTGTGTATTTCACAATTAGAAGAGACACATTTCAAATTGAACTGCAAATGTAATTAAGGACTGCAATTTCTCACAATATAAATTCAATACATCATCATGACATGCTAGTATAACCTGTGACAGTCTGCAATTCTCATCACAACACTTGTGTCTCATCTACACCAGGACCTGCTCCAGTGACATCTTCTGTTGCTAGATGCTACCATATTCACTTTGCGGGCGGCGCTGGTGATAGAAGAGTCATTGGAACCAGAGGTTCTGGATGATGCAGACTCTGTCCAGCCACTTAGATTAGGGTTGCTGGGACCTACAGTGCTATCCAGTCTGACAGTATAGGTGTGTGTGCTTCCATCTGGAGTTATCAGCTCCCTCCTCCAGCAAATTGGAGAGCACCACACCCTACTTAAGCTTACTGCTGGAAGCTGCCAGATATAGCCTCTGGTTTAGTGCTGTCTGTTTAGCTCCTCATTGTATTATTTTTCCTTGTTTTGACCTTGGCTTGTTCTACTGACTAATCTTACGTATTCTGATTTTGTACTTTTCTTGCCCTCTAGGTTCTGACCCGGCTACTTGACCACTTCTGCCATCGTGCACCACTGAACAACATCTTATTCCACGGTCCCAGCCCAGGGGCCCCTGTTTAAGTCCAGATCCCTGCACAGGGGTTAAAGGGTGAAGGGCAGGGCAACCTCTGGGATCTGGTAAGTGGAGTGGCTTGTGCTAAGCCTGTCCACGTTAGCCATATTGGAGCTGCTAGGCGACCACTGACAGAACGGCATTACAATTTGGTGGACACATACAGACATATATGACAAAAACATCGGCAACAAAATACTGCAAAATCATGTTTTTTTTGTAATCTAGCACAACTCATCTTGGGATGTGTGAAGCCGAAAGGACATGTATGAAAGGAAATATCTGTAGAAGCTAGCCTTGAAGTCAGCTAAATAGAACAGGATCTTTATGAGACAACCCATTTTGAAGCCTAAAATCACTTAAAAGGAATATGTCAGCAGGCATTTCCTATGTAATCAGAGAGCAGTATAATATGGGCAAAAGAGCCTGATTTCAGTGATGTGTCATTTACTGGAATGCTTGGTATAGTTTTGATAGAATCCCGGTTTTATCTGTTGTAAATGTAGCAGTGCTCAGAATACAGAGCTGTGTATAACCCCACCCACACACCTGATTGGCGGCTTCCTGTCTACACTATACATTATAAGCAAGCTGCTTATCAGTGGAGGGGGCGGTGTTACCCAGATTAGCTGGACTGCCATGCACGTGAGACCTAATCAGGCGGGGATAATCTCCTACTGATAAAACACTGATTGTATTGAAACTACAGCACATAGCCTAATAAGTGATACATCACTGGAATTAGGCTCTCTTGCCATACATTATGCAGATTAAATAGCAAAAACCTGCTGACAGATTCTCTTTAAGACCTAAATATTTAGAGAATATTCAATTGAACCCTGAAATTTAATCAGCTATTGGTCAACACTCCTGATATTAAACGCTGTAGGGAGGAGAAATAACATTTGTAATGCACAGCTCTGAAATCACAAAAATGAAATTGGTATATAAGCCCTGAGACTATAACAGCCGCTCCATCAGGCAATAACACAATTGCAAAATGTATCAAATCTGAAATTTTATGCTAGTCTTTAACAAAAGTCTGCTAGAGAAGCATGTGCCGAATATATTAATAGATACATTTTAATAGATAAATTTGGTGTTCATTTGGGCCATGGTTGGCCATGCCCCTCTATCAAGCCCCACCCACTTAAAAATATTTAATAACGCTGGCGTAAAATGTGGCTTGTGCAAAAATGAGCAACTACTAATCATCAGAAATTTTTCATTAAGGCATTCATTGCCCCAATTAGGTGTATTTTAACTCAAAAATTCTAGGGAAATTAACTTGCCTCATGCATAATCATAGAATGTCTACAGTTCCCTTATACCGACACATGATGACTATTAACATGTATATATGTCAATGCCATGTGCATGTGTGAATGACCACTTTTTAACATTCACAGTCCTAAATTCTGTTACAAGGTTATGCCCAGACTATCAGTAAGTTATGTTTAAAAGGGAACTTGTCATGTTGAACAAGAATGCTGATCTTCTTCTATCATGGTACAGAGAAGGGGGAGCTGAGCAGATTGATGTATAATTTCATGGGAATAGATTAGTGTAACTTGTATTTGTGACTGAAATCCCTGATCATTCTGGGTTTAGGAGTCCGTGGGTGGTCCCAATCAATGATTGACAGATACCCCTGTATGCTCTCTGAAAAAGGGAAGGCTGCCAATCACTGATTAGGACTAGTGTTGAGCAAATTTGTTCGGCATTTCAAATTCCGGTTCGTGTTCGGGGTTCCGGCTAGTTCGCGCCAATAAATCGGCTCCGCCCACGAACATCTCTGATTTGCCACACTGTCATGCAGATGTTATATACATGACAGCATGGCAAATCAGGGATGTTCATGGGCAGAGCTGATTTTTTGGCGCGAACAAGCCGGAACCCCGAACACAAACCCAAATTTGAAATGCCGAACTAATTCGCTCAACACTAATTAGGACCACCCCCTTGAAATTGACATCATTTAAAATAACTAACTCACTAGCTGAGAAATGTTGTAAATGTGTACACAGAAAAAATGGAGGACCTTAAGTTCGTACACACCAAACTCCCCCAACCATGTCTTTATAGACCTTGGTTTGTGCACTGGGTGCAATCATGCTAGAATAGAAAATGACCTACTCCTCAAAGTTGAAAGAAAGTGTTCAATTGTTTTCGCAGACTGAAGCATTAATATTTCCCTTCAATGGAACTAAAGGATCTAGGGCAACTCCTGAAAATTATCCCCATAATATTATCCCTAATCCACCAAACTTTACAGCTGCACAATGCACTCAGGCGGGTAACATTCTCCTACCATTCATCAAACCCAGACTTATCCATCAGACACAAGATAGAGAACTGAGATCCGTCGCTCTACAGAACATGTTTCCACTGCTCCAGAGTCCAGTGGTGGCTGCTTTATACCACTCATTTCGAGGCTTAGTATTGTGCTTCGAGATGTAAGACTTGAACAGAGTGTGCAGTTTTTGTGTTAATGTCAGCAAAGGTTTGGAATTATGGAGCCAGTAGAGTGTTGGTGACTTTTATGCCCTCTGCTCCTCAGCACCTGGAGACCCCACTCTGTAACTTTACTTCATGGCTGAGCTGTTGTGGTTCCTGACACTTTTCAGTAGTATCGTTCACAGGTGATGGAGGAATATTTAGGAGGGAAGAAATTTAAAGAATGTTACCCTAGTGGATCCTATTACTGGACCGCATTGATATCAGTGAACTCTTTAACACCAGCCATTCTGTGACAATTCTTAGTAAAGCTACATGGCATAGTGAGGGGCTGGATCTTATACATTTAGGATAATGAGACTGATAAAAGTCTTGAACTAAAAGATTAAAATTTGAGTCCATAAAGAGTAAATGAAAACAGATTACTATTATTGTAGATTATAATAAAAGGATTTTTGTCTAAAAGGTCATTATTTCTGGGTCATGACTGTGTCACCCCAATCTTTGGACTATTGAGTCTGTCAATGTAGGCTGTGTACAGAGAACTTGCACATGAGCAGCATAGAATATACACACAGTAATAGAAGCAAGATATAATGGCACATAAGGCTGGGTACACACACTTGCATTTCTTACCTCCACTTTATGCACCCCATTTACTATAAAGTGGTACATTGAGGGCACATACAAAAAACAACCAATGAATGGGTTAAAAATACGTAGAGGGATTGGTCACTTTATCTTTATCTTAACAGATGTGTTGGGGATATGATTTTGTGGGCCCTCACCAATATTCAAGTATTAGAGGTTCCCCTCCTGCTTTTGTAAAGATAGTCTTCCTCACAGACTGCACAGATCCCTCCTACTTTCAAAATGGGCACTGATAGAGGAGCATGTGACCAGACCTAGCCATCAACCTTTTCAAATTGAATATCACCTCATTTAGGAACGCTGTTTTTCAATTGGTCGAGGCTGATGGACAGGTCTGGTCACATGATCCTCCATCATCGGCCATTTTGAAAGCATTAGTTCAGTCTATGAGGAAGGCGACACTGACGAGTGCAGGAGGAGAACCTATTTCCAGCACACGTGGAAAAGACTTTTAATGTTCCATAAAGTAAATCATTTCCTTCACATTTTAACATAATTTTATAGTGTAGCAAAGTAACATTGTAAAGGCATTGCTTTTGTTTTTCCCATTATTAATCACAAACTGTATTATAGCCCAGAGCAGAATTCACAATTCTGCAGATCTTCGAGCTGATAACTCTCAACATTTCTGAATAATTTAAAGTGTGTATAGAGTGTCATCTTTACAATGAGCACTGTGTACAGTAATAGACACAGTAATCATAATTTATATTGTGTTTTGTATTTACTGTACAGTTCCTATGTCCAACTATGTGTCTCCTTGGTAAAAACTAAAATCAATTATGATGTAGTCTTGTCTTATAGTTATACTCTCTTTCACCTGACTTGATAACATACATTTGGTAGCATGCTCAGACTTGCCCACAGGGAAACAGGCGAAACCTCCGGTGGGCCCCTGTGCAAGTACAGAAGTTTTCACAAAACACTGCATTCTCTATGACAGACAATAGGAGCATCTCATTATTCATTTAACAAACTACCCAGTGTATTATTTTTAGAATATAGAAACATAGGAACTTTCTGAATGAGGGTAATGGGATATTTGGGCATAATAGAACAGTGCGCCTCAGAGTCAATGTTAGGCCCTTCATACCCCAGTGCAGCACTGTTTGGTAGGTTATCAAGATCAAGGACACAGATATGTAATATACAGTAGCTATGAGATCAGATTATACAGGGTTTAGCTGCATTGATTATCAGGGAGACACTAAAGAGTTTCTAAAGAAGCTGTAAAAACAAAATTAGAGTAAATTTTCACTTAAGGCAATTTACAAAGTTGCTTTAATTTTTTGTATGATATCCATGTGTTATGATAGGGCATATTTAAATGGGTTTATTTAGTTAGAAAATCCCTTAGAGATGTTTTCCGCAGTTTTAATTCAGTCTGAATAAAATTTAATCTGAATCAAACGTGCCCTGAAAAGCTGTTTATTACCATAGAGTGTAATAAACAGAGGGCCGAGAAGGGGATAAAACTATTTTTAAAGCACCACTCCAGCATTTTTTTTATTGCAGCGTTGGAGTGGTGCTATTAATCTAAGTTCCCTTCCCCTGGTCTTAAACTTAACAGCCGCTGTCTTCATCTTTTATTGGCGCCGCTTCGGTCGGTCTCCAGCAATTTGTGACCTGCTGGATTGTTCCAGTGTTTGCTGGGCAGAAGTCACAACTCAATGTCAGTCTATGAGAGCCAGAAGGAGACTGTGATAGACTTACACTGAGAGCTGACTTTCGGTCATTCAGAAGTTGCGATCACAAGACTGGAGACTGGGAACTGCTGAAGACAATGACTGGTATGTATAATACTAGGATCAAGGAGCTCAGTTTAGTAGCACCACTCCAAATTAAAATAAAAAACGCTGGAGTGGTGTTTTAAGAGATTATATTCACCTGTCCTAGGCTCATTCCTCACCTATCCTGCTACCAAAGTTCCCCTCCGGGCTTTGGATCAGTCTTCAGATCTTCAAGAGATGGCTAGGCCTCATATGGTGACCTGGGGTGTGACACATATCAATAAAATCCTATGCCCACATGGTAATATGGGACATGATACGTGTCTTTGGTATTAATGATGTGTTGCATGCTCCACATGTGAAAATCTGAAGATCAATCTGAAGACGGGAGGGTGAAATCGGAGGACCAGGCAATGTGCTATGGCAGAAGGATAGGGAAGGGGCAGGCATACGATGAGTAAGAATAATTTTTATTTTTTTAACTCCTTCCCGGCCCTCAAAAGAATCCAGCAAAATGGTAGCCACTATTTTGTTTGATTTGTGCTAATCAAATGCTGAAAAAAATTGTTACAAATCAATGCACTCTTCTCTAACCTTAGGATTAATGTTTTCAGGTACGGTAGTTCCTGTCTCACATACAAATGTGTTTTATTGCTAAACGTATTCAGCATGTGTTACAGCTTCATGTACAAAAGACGAAATTAAGAAAATACAAGCTGTCGATTTTACAATCTGTGATTTTTTTTTTCTTCACAGGTATTTTTATAGCTTACAAGTTACAACATTTAATACCGCAGCTCGTGGAGGAAACAGAACAACCATTCCTAAGCCAGAACATTAATAACATTGCTACTTACTGAGGTCAAAGGAAAACTAGTAAAAAGGCTGCCTTAAATCAGCAGCTGAGGAAAGATGGGTTTTATTGCTTTTTATGTGACCTTGACAATCACTAATGGTAAAATTAAAAGTTTAACTCTTTACTTTATAAAATCTATACAACTATTTTCTAGGCCCCTAAAAAAGTATCAGATTTTATATTGTATTTTTTACAGAAAAATCATTGCTTATCAGCCTATATATTTTCATAAAAGCAGATAAAAGTTATTAGCAAAATACAATTTTTAGCAACTCGTTAAGAATAACTTGATCAACTACTGACCTATTGTCTATTGTCTATTTATAAGTCATTTTTTATATTAGAAGAAATTCTTTAAGATTTACCACTATTATCCAGTATAAAAATATTAGATTTTAGAGCATACAATTTCACTTTTTAGTAAGATTGCAAAATGGGTATGATTCTTGTATATAATTTAAAAAAGTTTTGAAAATCTAAAATCAGAATTTAACCATGATGAAAAATGTTTTCAAACTATCATGTCTAACTTGTCATTTTGTAGTGTTTATCCAGAGGCAAGCAATCCCTACCTCCACTATTATGTAGCTGCCATATGCTCATTTGTTTTATACAATCATCTCAAGGTACTCATGGGCTGCAATGTTGGTGTCATACACGGTGATGGAAAAACTAAATGCACAACAATGGGAAGAGGGGGAGGAAGCCCAAACACTAGGGAAAGGGGGAGTGGAGACCCCTAGGCAGATCTAACAACACCCTGGCTCCCCTAACATCCCAAAATAGGTTCCGCACCAATCGCCGAGCAGGAAACCTATTCCCTGACTGCCCCTAGCGATAGGCCCTAGATAGGGAGGGCATGGGGTAAGCACTAGTCAGCCCCCACTACAACTAAAGACAAACAAGTAAAAAGACAAGGGAAACATTTAGCTTGAGAAGACACCACAGAGATCATGCTAACTATCCTCCAAGGGAACTCCAAGAAGACATTAGCCGACTACTAGTACTTCAAGCCTGGACAGAGAAAAATAGAGCTATCACTGGCATCTCTCTAGAGAGACTGAAGGCATTTAAACATCCAGCAAGGGTTTGTCAATTAGCAGCAGAAGGTGGAGGTCACTGCTAGGTACTAGAGGGAGAAGGATATCACTACACGACAGAGATGAAAGATCAAGAAGATGCCAGTAGCGCATTGACATTCTACAGTTGGATTCAGAATTACTGTCTGTCACACACTCGTGACAGTTGGCTTCTGTGTACTTCTAAAATTTTAAGAAGTTCCAATTGACAATTTTGTTGATTAGCAAGATGGGGTCTAAGTTTTAAAAAGACCGATCACTAGGCTAAAAGTGGCCAGATTTTGCTCTTATTTTATGGGTTAACATCATATGGTCTGCCGTGTGGCCTCCCCATAATGTCCTGCAGCTATGACATCTAGCATACTATCATACTTGAACAGTAGTGGTCAGGACCTGGACCATCACTGATTAGCAGTTCCCAGCGGAGCACAGATCGTACAGCAAAGTAATTTTCCATCTCCAGAGTCACTGGGTAAGTCTCTCTCCTGTACAGTGTAAGCTCTTATGATCTGTACGCTTCTCTCTTTCTTGTGGAGTGTAAGCTCTTATGGTCAGTGGGGTTCTCTCTCTTGTAAATTGTAAACTCTTATAGTGAGCAGGGTACTCTCTCTCCTCCTGTAGAGTGTAAGTAACTTTCTTCTCTCGTCAACTTTTAATTTTTCAAGCAGTTAAAAGCGTTGTACAAATTTATTTGCTGCTAATCAAATTTTGAGGCAAAATTCTGTCAACTTGGCAAATTTGAATTTCATAACATCCGCTCATCTCTAATAATAATGACTTTGATTTTAATGCAGTGCAACCTCTGTAGCTTTGATTTTTGATATGCAGTAGCTTCTATTTAGTGTTGATAGATGGGACACTGTCCAATCTCTCAAAGCAAATGGCAAAAGAGCCTGATTTATACGCAAGATTGAGCAGAGTAGTGTAAAGATCCCTAGATTTTCTTTTGAGCCTATGCACCACTCTGCAGGGGCTTGGTCTGAGCTTCGATTGAGTGAACGTTGGGGAACTTAAGACGAAACCTCCCACTAACCAACCCTAATTAAAAGAAATAAGGACAAATAAAAAAAAACATTAAAAGTATAGTTATCCTTTTAATGGTTTTGGTCCAGGTATCCACAATCAAGAAGACTATATGGACAGACTTTGCTTGCTTAACATTTTTGAGAAGTCTTATATTGTGCCATCTTTATTGAAAGTGTATAGATCAAAATGATCTTGGGTCCTAAAAATGTATTACAATAAAAATCTTCACTTACGGAAATAGTCAGATGGCCGTATAGTTTGGACGGAGATCGCAATGCATTACTCGGACTGGTCGGCGGCTCTCCTGACCCAAGCATGACATCATATATTTCTATGCTACTGTCACGCTCAGTTTGGGAGAGCCGATGGCCAGTCCGACCATTGTGTTGCGATCCCGTCTGAGTTATACAACTGTCTGACTCTTCTCTAAAAGGGTAACACTGGTGGGTGTGAACCCACAGTGCCATAGGCCGGTCTTACTCTGGAGGGGCTAAGTGTCTACTGGGTCTTCACTAGAGCACCTGATGGTGAGTATAGGCTGGGCTGCCGATAGACACCAGGTACCACTCCAAGGCAGTCCCCGGGACTGCAGCAGCTGACCAAAGGGTCAGAGACTCAAGTACGGGATACAGGTGGATGAAGGCAAAGAAGTGGTCAAACAATCTAGGATCAGGGCATTCAGCAAAGAGTCAAAATACGTAGCCGAGGACATCAGCAGAGAGGTCACGATACACAGTAAACAAGCCAGGTCAATAGCAGGAGGGACAGAACAAACATGCACCCACAGGATCCAGAGACAAGCAACTGGGGAGCAACAATTGGGGAAGGAGTGATGGGAGGAGCCACATAATAAACCCACTGCTGCCTATGGATAGGCTGAGGAACATAAACTCTGTAGGACACAGCAGGGTTAACTTCCTGTAAGATCTGGCCACTCCTCTCTATAGCCAGGTGGAGATTCTCTAGGAGCAGACTTGACAGGGATCACAATGCGGCTCAGGAAGGTGGTCTGACGCTGGGGAAGCAGAGTGGTGATTGCAATGAGTAGGGTGGTGCTGACAAGGCGTGTAAGACACCGGCGTGGCAAAAGGAAGTCAGCACAAAAATGACTGTTCAAACCAAACACAGGTGTTTGGTTCACCCTTTATGTGGCAAAATAGTTCATTACACCTTCCCACATATTTGTTTTCCATCTATGTATGCCCTCCTCTGGCTCCGGTAAAGCTGCAGATGTCAGTCAAGGAAAAGGAGCATGAAGATAGATGGAAAATAATTAGAAAATGAACTGCCCAACCTTGCAAATGGTGCACTGAGCGCCTGAGCTTTGTTTGAACAGTCATTTTGTGCTGACAGACTTCCCTTAAATAAATAAGGAGATTAAGCTGTTTGTTGCTTTGGGATTTCCACCAAATAAATATATGGTATGGCCTTCATTGTATATGCACTATTTAGTACTAATTGTCTACCCTGGTTAGAAATAATTAATGGATGTTTATTTTTTTACCATTGTGCAAGAAAAAAAAGAATTGACGTTTGATAATCAATATTGTATGAGATATTCTCGTATAAGAAAGACACCCATGTATTTTATCAGAATAGCTCAAAATAGTCATTGCTACATCTGCCTATTACTTTGCGCTCCACAATTAATAAGAATTTTGACGTACCTTATTTTATTCCCCAGTCATGTAGCCCCAGTAACATCAATGAATCAAATGATGGAAAGGAGTTATTTAAAGTTAATTAAATATGCTAAGAGCATCTTCAGAAGAAGTTCAGTATGAAACAATACGCTCAGTTAATGCCCTACAAATTACTGATTATTAATGTTATTATTATGGTAATAAGCAACTTAAACCGACCATGAAATAAGCAGCTGATAAGTGATGGATTTTCACAGAAAGTAAATGAAAATAAATAAAAGAAAAGTCATTTATAGATTGAGGACTATAAATGGGAATATGCAACTTAAATTTCATAACAAGAACATGTTTTTTTTAAATTTGTACGCCAAAAAAGCAAGCAACTTAAAAAATGTCCTTAATCTGAAGCTGAAAATATGATCAAAGACAAAGAGGCGGTCTGGCCATACCCATTAGGCATTTGTTGGTAGCTATCACTGCTTTTTTGCTGATAAAATGTGATCATGGGAGTCTTTATAGCCAGCAGTCTCCATCCTTCAAACAATGAGGGATAAATAAAGCATCCCTTTAATTTTCTTTTACATGGTGCATTATCAGACACAACTAAAATTAGCAATTCAAAAGAATTAGACCATTTAATTCTATTTCTAATGTATATGTGATTCATGTAATGACTGACAGTCTGCTCTCCTGAGCTACATGTTTCACACTGGGAACACCCCTTTTCATTTAAAATAAGCTCTAGAGGCTATCAGGAGATCTATGTCCGGCCTATAGATCTTACCAGCCAATTTTCATATGAAGTCAAATATGGGTTTCTCTGGAATAAGACATCGGATCGCACATATCAAGGAATGATTTTATTCAACTTTCTATGACCATATAGCCAGCTTAGGGCGCAGTCAGATGGCCTTATAAATCAGACGGAGATCGGAT
Source organism: Phyllobates terribilis (assembly GCF_046119375.1). Classification (NCBI taxonomy): domain Eukaryota; kingdom Metazoa; phylum Chordata; class Amphibia; order Anura; family Dendrobatidae; genus Phyllobates; species Phyllobates terribilis. The sequence continues at coordinate 369,678,741 of NW_027362767.1, forward strand.
CGCAATGGTCAGACTGGCTGGTGGCTCTCCTGACCTGAGCTGCATAAAAATACAAGAAACTGTCCTGCTCGGGTTGGGAGAGCCACCAGCTTGTCTGTGAACTCAGTCTATGTTTTGATCACAGTCTGATTTATACGGCCATCTGACTGCTCCCTTTTGGAGGTTAGATCCTACTGACAGATGCTCTTTAAAGTGTAACAACACTTTTACAAAATTTTGACATTCCAGTCACATGTCAAAAGTTATGATTGGTGGGACTATCTCTATCGTCAGAGGAGAATAACCTCTAATAAAAGACAGTTCATTAAGCAATTGGTGTAAATTTTATATATTTACACCAGCAGTGCACATGATACAAAGGGAAATATTATGGCTGCATATGTAAAGCTCTTTTATAAGCTTGGAGGCTGAGCACTTCTGCTTCACCATTTTATCGATCGGGAATCTCAGTACCTGGATTCTTTACCAATCTAAACTTCTACCTTATCTCTATAACATGTCAAAAGTTTTATAATATTACAGTTACACTTTAACAAAAAAACAACAACTTTTAACCGATCTCTTAGAGTCTAGATCATGTGAAGTAATTATCCCCCTCTACTCCTCCTTGGTCAGATCGCATCTGGAATGCTGTTTCCAGTTCTGGGTGCCACATTTTAAAAAAAAGACATTGAAAAACTGGAGCAAGTTCAGAGAAGAGCAACCAGGATGCTGAGTGGACTGTAAACTATGTCCTACGAGAAACGGTTAAAGGATCAGGAAATGTTTAGGTTGTAAAAAAGAAGACTGAGAGGAGACTTAATAGCTGTCTACAAATATCTGAAGGGATCATCCTTATTCTCATTTGCACATGGAAACACGAGAAGCAATGGAATGAAACTGAATGGGAGGAGATACAGATTAGATATTAGGAAAAACTTTTTGACAGTGAGGGTGATCAATGAGTGGAAAAGGCGGCCACGAGAGGTGGTGAGTTCTCCTTCAATGGAAGTCTTTAAACAGAAGCTGGACAGACATCTGTCTGAGATGGTTTACTGACTCCTGCATTGAGCAGGAAGTTGGACACAATGACCCTGGAGGTCCCTTCCAACTCTAACACTCTATGATTCTTTGGCTCATAAGTGCCATCATAACATTAATTTTCATAACTGAAGCAAAGATTGTTGAGCGTTATTCTGCATATTTTTCTATATTCAAATATGATTCAACTTTTACCTAAAACGTTACTATGGAGATTTGAGATGGGGGAAAAGCTGTCATGTTCCACAAAGCAGACAAGGGCGCCTACAGTCCCACAGTCTGCATTTGTAGGAAATAGATTGTGCAAAGCTTATTCATCGTTCATTACACGGTGGAGGCCAATGACATGAGTCATTATGCAGACACTAAAATAACATCATCTACATTGTGTGACCTGATATTTCTGTTTATATCAGTCATATTATTTCTTCTAACTTTACTGTAAATGCTGTATTTATGGCACTAGACTCATATAAATTATATTTTAAAGGGATTTCCAGGACTATTATATCAATAACCTATCAAAATGGTTAATTGATATTAGATAGATCGGCATAGGTCTGACTCTCGGGACCCTCACCGGACTGATGGGTGTGTGTCACTCTAAGAGCTAGGTCCCCATCATTGTTTATCAGACAGCTCTGTATGTAATGGCTGTGCTTGGTATTACAGCTCAAAGTAATACCAAGCACAGACACCATTAAAAGTATGAAACTGCGCTCAGTAAACAATGAAGACGGTATGGCACTTCCCTGAGTTCAGATTTCCCTTTAATCCACTGATGCCAAGAGTTAGGTGTCTACTGATAGGATATTCAAGACTTATCTTGAAGAAAACCCTCTATAACCTGTGGCCTATTATCTGCTGATGTATGCTAGAATTTGCAGTTTCAATATGTTGGAGATAACTGATATAGGGCAAGTCGAATTGAGATAGATATTAAGCGGAAAAATCGGACAATTCCGGCTCCATAAACCTGTGCTTTAGTAGCTGCAGGACCTATACCTGATTTTTTTTGGTGCCGATATTGGACCCCCATCAATCTGAAATTGATCATCTAAGGTTAGGTCTTCAATGTCTTAGACCTGGACAACCATTAAAGAATAACATATACTGTATTGCTTCCAATTCATCATTTGCATTTTTTAAGTCACTTTTTCTATTTTTTTTTGTCTTGTGGTATTATGTTGTGCACCAAATTCTTCAATATGGCGCATGAGGGTCATGAGTTTTATACAAAATCAAAGAAATATAAAATAGACTTAAAAAAAAGTGCAAATTAAAATAAAAATTGGGCACAAAAAGTAAATAGCATCAAAAAAATAAACGTACAGAAGATACAACCGCAACAAAGAATCAAAATCATAATGTTTCAGGCAGTAAACAAAAAAATAGCCGCACAGTCTTCAGTCAATAATGTAATGTCTGCCGGGAAAGCAGCCAAGAAAGTTCCTCTGAATATACAGAAGAGCAAAAATCTAGGAATAACATTTCTGTTTTACATCTGAAGCCTTGAAAAGGGTTCATTTGGAAATCTGAAATGTTGCACCTATTTGGGTGAATAAAACTCTTTTTTTTTTTACTTGGACCCCTTGATTGCTGCCTCCACTTTTGATCATTTTTTAAACTAATATATATATATATTTTTTATCAAAATAAGTTTCTTATGGTTTACAAGTGAGTCATGTGCAAACTGAGGATCTCTGCTCCTCAATGGCAACTCCTCAACTTGGAAATTCATTAATTTAATAATATAAATTGTTGTTTGGACATTTGCAAGTAAATGTAGGGTAACTTAAGGTGAATGTACATTGCCATTTTTGCCTATTAATATTACACACTATACTTTTCTAATCTAATATTTCTTAGTACAAATAATCAGAAATTCATATATCTTCCACGGCACTGTCGGAAATTAATATTTTAGATAAAACAATTGCTTGCTTCTCCATCAAATCAGGAAGTTGGAGGATTAATGGAAGCCATATGCCGCACATGGGTAAGCCAGTCATATTACATTTTCTATCTCTTCCTAAATCTGTAGCTGTGGGAGGATGCCGCATTATTCTGCCAAGTGAATTTCTTTGTGCGTTAAATGAATTGCAGCACAACATTGCATGCTGCTTTATGACTATGTTTCACCAGATTAATGGCTATTATTGTATAAGAAGACGTGCGGTCTGTTCTGTGATCTAGAACATGGAGCTTCCTGTAGTGACATCTTACCAAGCTCCAACAGTGTATAATTACAGTATAATTCCATTTTGCCGTATCTATAAAACTGCCAACGTTTTTTTACTCTACAATTTATTTTTTCTGCATTTTTTTTTTAAATAATGTACCATTATTTTCTGGTGGCATTCTGAACAGAACAAGTCTTGTGATGCACAGATCACGTGTTGCACAGAACATTGATTGCATTTCCAAACAAGAGAAGTGAAACAACTCGGCACTATCATTAAACATGGGCGGAGAAGATCTCAATGTTGCGTTTTCCACATGTTGTCGAAAGCCAGGGAATACGGTGGTTATTGAAAAAAAATGGCATTTATTGGGAAATGACACTGATTTACAAGAAGTAGTCGGACAAGGTCCTTTGGTTACATACAAACGTAGCAAAAACGTAAAAAGACATACTGGTTTAGTATACAGTGGTGGCCAAAAGTATTGGCACCCCTGCAATTCTGTCAGATAATACTCAGTTTCTTCCTGAAAATGATTGCAATCACAAATTCTTTGGTATTGTTATCTTCATTTAATTTGTCTTCAATGAAAAAAAAAAAAGAATTGTCCTAAAGCCAAATTGGATACAATTCCACACCAAACCTAAAAAAGGGGGTGGACAAAAGTATTGGCACTGTTTGAAAAATCATGTGATGCTTCTCTATTTCGTGTAATTAACAGCACCTGTAACTTACCTGTGGCACCTAACAGGTGTTGGCAATAACTAAATCACACTTGCAGCCAGTTAACATGGATTAAAGTTGACTTAACCTCTGTCCTGTGTCCTTGTGTGTACAACATTGAGCATGGAGAAAAGAAAGAAGACCAAAGAACTGTCTGAGGACTTGAGAAACCAAATTGTGAGAAAGCATGAGCAATCTCAAGGCTACAAGTCCATCTACAAAGACCGGAATGTTCCTGTGTCTTCCGTGCGCAGTGTCATTATGAACTTTAAAGCCCATGGCACTGTGGCTAACCTCTCTAGATGTGGACGGAAAAGAAAAATTGACGAGAGATTTCAATGCCAGATTGTGCGGATGGTGGATAAAGAACCTCGACTAACATCCAAACAAGTTCAATCTGCCCTGCAGTCCGAGGGTACAGCAGTGTCAACCCGTACTATCCGTCGGCGTCTGAATGAAAAGGGACTGTATGGTAGGATATCCAGGAAGACCCCACTTCTTACCCCTAGACATAAAAAAGCCAGGCTGGAGTTTGCCAAAACTTACCTGAGAAAGCCTAAAACATTTTGGAAGAATGTTCTCTGGTCAGAGGAGACAAAAGTAGAGCTTTTTGGCAAAAAGCATCAACATAGAGTATACAAGAAAAAAAAAGAGGCATTCAATGAAACGAACACGGTCCCTACAGTCAAACATGGCGGAGGTTCCCTGATGTTTTGGGGTTGCTTTGCTTGCCTCTGACACTGGACTGCTTGACCGTGTGCATGGCATTATGAAGTCTGAAGACTACCAACAAATTCTGCAGCATAATGTAGGGCCCAGTGTGAGAAAGCTGGGTCTCCCTCAGAGGTCATGGATCTTCCAGCAGGATAATGACCCAAAACACACTTTCAAAAGCACTATAAAATGGTTTGAGAGAAAGCACTGGAGACTTCTAAGGTGGCCAGCAATGAGTCCAGACCTGAATCCCATAGAACACCTGTGGAGAGATCTCAAAATGGCAGTTTGGAGAAGGCACCCTTCAAATATCAGGGACCTGGAGCAGTTTGCCAAAGAAGAATGGTCTACAATTCCAGCAGAGCATTGTAAGAAACTCATTGATGGTTACCGGAAGCGGTTGTTCGCAGTTATTTTGATTAAAGGTTGTGCAACCAAGTATTAGGCTGAGGGTGCCAATACTTTTGTCTGGCCCATTTTTGGAGTTTTGTGTGAAATGATCAATGATTTGATTTTTGCTTCATTCTCTTTTGTGTTTTTTCCTTGCAAGCAAATTAAATGAAGATAATAATACCAAAGAATTTGTGATTGCAAGCATTTTCAGGAAGAAACTGAGTATTATCTGTCAGAATTGCAGGGGTGCCAATACTTTTGGCCACCACTGTAGTTTAAACACAAAATTCACCAATTGATGGGAAAGATCAATCCTTATAGGTAATTTGAAATGTAATCACTATTAGTTTTGTAATCAACCCTCTATTAGACGATCCTATTAGAATTGACTCAGTCACTCATTTTAGTAAACATTTTATTACATGTAAAACGAAGTATGTAGTCAAGGCATTTTTTTGCCCATGCAAAGTTTTCTAAATAGGAAAAAACTATTAGACAACAATATGCCAGATACAGAGAACATATGTGTTCAGTAGAGACAGGAAAAAGAATCCCTTAATAAAGCATATACAAGAGGTTCACTCAGCAGATCCCAAAATCATTAAGTTTTATAGGATTAGAAAAGGTTAAATTACCAGAAAAAGGAGGCGATCGCCACATATTATTGCTTCAAAAAGAAGCTAGGTGGATCATCAACGCAAATGCGCAAGGTCAGTTGGGACTAAATGATAAGAATGATCTCTCTGTCTTTTTGCAATACTTGTATTCTTGTAGTCGGCTCAGTATATTTTTAGCTTATATTGTTTTTAATTATGTTTGAAAATTTCCATAGTAATGTTCCTATCTAATCATGGTGAGTTTTAAAGAAAAGGCCCTCACATTATCCTGTGATCAGACCCGTAGAAGAGTTCTCATAGGCGAAACAGCTGTCGTCTGACAAGTCGAACCTGCAACTCCTCTCCCTGCCAAAATGTTTTAAAGGATCTACTGAAGATGTGATTTTATTGAGTGAGTGCTGCTTTCCTCCTTCATTGAACAGAACATTGGTTGGAAGGAGTTTAAATATCCGTATGGTCATTTCATTGGTTGTTGGGACTTTAAACATCCATATGGTAATTTGATTGGTTAGTGGGGGTTTAAATGTACGCATGTTATTTAGATAGATTGGTGGGTGGTTTAAATATCTGTATGGTGCACTACTGTAACAACTTAACAAAAACCCAGCCACATGAAATAGTCAAAACAATTCTATGGCCACTTTTCTATATTTTGTGATGACTCAACAGAAGTAACCGATCTCTACTGTAAGCCGTCACCACTCTACTTTGTTTGGATTTCATAAGAATTGGGGTTCTTCCTGTTATTGGAAATTGCTGATTATTGCTATCCTGATATTACATTTATAGGAATGATGTGATTCTGAGATCACTAATAGAATTAAAATGATCTTTCAAAAAGTCAACAAAAAACACCATAAAAAAAAACAATACAAATTAAAGGGGTATTCTCAAGTCTGAAAGTTATCTTCTATGTGGGTCTAACCACTGGGGTCACCAATGATCCTGAAGATCCATGGTTAAGTGGTACAGAAGATGATCATATGAACTGCTGCTCCATTAATTCTTAATTGACCTTCGGAGATTGCCAAAAATTGCACTCGGCTGACCTTTGCCCTCTCATTAGAATGAAGGGAGCAGCAGTTTGCACTATTGACCACCACTATATTCAGCTGTGGTTCTTCATTTCCCAGCATCCAAGATCAATAGGGGCCCCAACGCTCGGACCCACAACGATTGGGAAGTTATATCCTATCCCACAGATAGGGGCTAACCTTCAAACTTGAGAATACCCTTTACAGAAAAACTATTCTGATGGAAACTCCGACAGATTCATTCAAGTGAAAGAAGTCGACGGAGTCACTGTGGAAACTGTCTGGTCTCCAGTCTGGCAGTATTTGTCTTTTTTTCAGACAAGCACAGAAATACGGTTTGTAACAAGGATATGCACAGGCAAGTTGATGATTAATTTTGTTAATGATGTGAGTTTTTTTTTCTATTTCAAAGCAATATCCATTTTTGAAAGAATTTTCCTATCGACTTTTAGAAAACATTAGGATATAATGTTCTTCGGGCAATAAAAAAAAAACAGACAATGAAAAAGACAGGAAAAACACGATTAAAAATGCAGCAGTAAAAAAAAATAGACAACAATAAAAATGAAATCTAACATCTAATATTATCAATGATCAAATACCAGATTCGGAATATCAGACAATAGTGTTTTTCCTAGACGATTCTATCGAGTTTTCAGTAGACAAAATGCATCAGGCTTGACATGTGTTACTTTCACTGGTTATGTCTTGCAGCAGATTGAACTGAGCATCGCCATGAAAGCCTACATCAGGACCTTGTCACCGAAGAGTCTGCTATTGTAACATCATCATCAGCCTTTATTCTGTTGAGATTAGTCAAGATGACATATTGGTCTAAATACATAAGTGCAGTTGACATTTCCTTACTCAGAAAACAAACATGCTCTTTCTATTAGCATTTCATGACTTAGGTTGATTATATTTCTCTAGTAAAGAACACGCAGAGACAATGTCCAGCACACAGCCGAGAAAAGAGCAAATATCATTTCTCTGCTGACCTCGCGTAGACCCGAATCGCAGCCTTGATTTGTCACTATCTCTGAAAAGACCTAAGAGCAATTCTGACACCTCTCATGTTTAGAAAGGTGTTGCGATTGCTCTGTTCCAGGTAGATCTGTTTTCCCACAGTCCCAAAATAAAGTGCTCTAAGTCTGAGAAGTACTGGCAGTATACCTGAAGATCATAGAATATCTGAACTTTACTATCCTTTGATTAAGTAATGATTGGGTCCTTTTATTATTTTTATGTAGATTATATTTTTGGTATATTTTAGAGGTTATTTTGGACAAATTGTGTCCTTCCTTATCTTTTCTCTAAACCTCCCATATTACAAAATTTATGGCGCAACATGTTATACAAACACAAAAAAAATCTGATAGATGCCTCAATTAAACGCATAATCTCCCATGATAAAAAGTATACTGTATGTTTAATATTAGTAGAGATGAGCAAATCAAATTCATTGTGATTTTAAGAAAAACATTGGGTTCAAGAAAAAATATTTTTGTGCTTTGATTCTCTCAAATTAAGCAAAATTTTAGCCTTTGTTTTCAGAAAAGGAAAGGTGTTAAAAAAATAAAGAAAATCTCCCCAGTAAGTATTCCACAGGCTCACTTTCTCAATCAAGCTCCAGTGTTCTCTTTCGTCTTTAGTCCTCTGAGTCTTTGGTGCTGACTGTGCCACAAGTGACGTCATGACCAATGTGGGGCTACAAAAGTCATTGTGCCACTTGAAGCCTATTGAGCACAGATGACATCAAAGAGTGAAGAAGACTTAAAGGGGTTGTCCGGTCAAAAGTAATAAGTCTGCAGTCACTGTGTGTGACTGTAGACTTATTACTTTTGACTGGACAGCCCCTTTAAGACAAAAAAAAAACTGGAGCAACAGGGAGTCACCGAGTCAGCAGAGAACTGGGCAGATACAGAACAGAACAGGTGTGAGGCAAGATGAATATATTATTTTTGTTATTGTTTTAACCCCTCCTTTTATAATGTTCCTGTACCTGTGACCGCATTACTTGTTTCTGCATTCAGGCACACCGCCGGCCGGGGCTGCCTGTTCACTACATTGCAGCTCTACTTGCTTCTTTATTTTGCCAAGGACCTCCGTACACTCGCCAATTGCTGGCAAGTTGATTCAACTAAGAACTTTGCTGGACTGCATGTTGGCGAATAGGGTAACTAATTACCTACTTTGTTAGTATATAGTATTTTTCACTATGTTTGTTGATTTTTTTAACGTGTATCAGGATATACATTGGCATGTATGCTATGAAGGCAGGGTGCGCAAAATAGGCAGATTTGTAGCCTGGTTTGTCACCTAACCCAAAGCTTGCTATTCAGTGCACAGTGCCCATATGCAGCCTTTTTTTTTTGTTTTTAGCTTGTTTTTTATTGATGTTCATTTACATATACACCTATTGTGATGTTGTTGTATACATAAAGTTTTTTGTAATTTAGCACACTTGCTGTGGGTCCTATGTGTTCCAGGAAAGGACATACTAGCGCAAAGGTATATACTTATTTATGGTTTCTTGAGTGAATCTTATTCGTTTGCACGCGTTTGACAGGGTGTGCTGTTTGCTGCTTTTATTTTCTCCCATAGGCTGTCCTTCTCTGAAGGCTTTTAGGGCAGGGGTCTCTCATTTTGTGCTTGGTTTATCACTAGAGGACTAGTAAATCTGCTGCCATGTAGAACTCCATATTCATGAACTCTGTTTAACCCCGCCCCCCACCACTGATTGGCAGCTTTCTGCTTATGCACAGTGTACACAGAAAGCAGCAAATAAGTGGTGTGGGCGGGGTTATACAGAGCTCAACATTCAGAGAACTGCTAGATCTGCAGCAGATGAAACTGATTTTTTTCAAAATGACAGCAAGCAGCCCAGGAAGTGATAAATAGATGGAATCAGGGTCTCTGCTCCTATATCATGCTGCTCTAAAATGGGGCAGAAAAAAAACAGGTGACAGAATCCCTATAAATGTATAACCTTTAATGTCTAAAGACCACTCTGGGATTCAATGAATTTTTACTTATGAATTAAAACTTTTTTTTCATTTACTAACACAGAAGTTTAATCCGTTTCCATTATGTGAATACACACACAGCTGCACATTCGGAAACATTAGTCTTAATATGGATGACCTCTGAAATTCTAACCTAGCCATGAGATATTAAGTAGCAGGTCTGTCAATATTGTGAATGGCATCATTGCTTTTTCCTATGATGAAGTTTAAGTTTGAGATTTTCCTGAATGATTTCTTTTCTTCTACCCCATAGATTTAGGCTGTGTGCCCAGTATGCGTTTTCTAAGCATTTCCGCATAAATGGATCGCAACTGGACATGTGAACAGGGCCTAACTTTTTTGTATATTTTGTAATATCTGTGTGTTTGTGTATTTGGTCCCACATGTCATCATAATGCTTCCTAGCCTTGCATATGAAAAAACAGGAGGGGGCCAGTTAAGCCCTGATACTTTTTGGTAACTGGTATTTAAACAGCAGTGAGTAAAAGAAAATCCTAGTTTCTAGAGAAAAACACGAATAAAGATTATTTCTAGTCTACAATGAGTCATTCCTAAGCTTTGGCTGCAATGAGGTCAACGTTTGTTTCCTAAAGAACCTGTAAAAAGAATAATCTCTTTTTCATGTTCTTGTAATTAGACTACAAATTGTATTCCTAAAAGCTGGATATAGAAATGTGTTACAGTTATTTTCAGTGATGTAAAACCACCTACTGCGGACAAACTCTGTTTTGTGAAGGATGTCTTTTATTTAGAATGAGTTTTACTTGGGTTAGTCAGATTAATTAAAAAAAGGAAATTATCCACTGCCATAGCTTATTCACTGCTAAAAATAGTCTAATCATGTGAAGTTCATGTGATCGACTTTTCACCAGACTTAGAACATATCCTGAGGTCAAATTGAGAGTAAGAAGATAATCTGGTTGCGCCAGAGGACATGGAAACCAAAGGCCTTCCACTCTGCCCCGCACAAACAGGATCCAATTTAGGATTCCAATCTGCAGCTGTCATGGGTTTGAGAACTTTTGGGTATCTCACATCATCATCCATCAGAGGACAGTTCGATGGCCTCCATACACATTAAAGTCTGCCAAATATATTGCTTTCAGTTGACTATATAACGTATAACCATTTAAGGGGCTTCTTGATTCTCTGATGATCATCTGATGGGTATATAAGGATTAGAAAGTTTGAGTTCAAACATCAGATCCATTTATTCTCTTGGGAGAAGTTTTCTCCCTCAAGTTCTTCTCTGAAAATAATTGAGAATTCTCTGAGAATAACTTTATCTCGGTAAATCAAATTTCCCCGGTAAAATCCGTGTGAACAGGTGAATATGAATTTTGTCAGATCACTGTGACCCGTGATTAGTACAATGATTCTGGCTAAACTTTTATTGCAATTTCTTTGTAAAATTCTAAACAAATGATTGCTTTTGGTTTATCCTTGGACCATCTTTCCTCGAAGGTAGATGATAAATATTTAATTTCTCTTTACTGCTTGATATCTGCTTGTTAACTTGAGCTACAACCTCAAATGTCTCTAAACCACAAGTCAAGGTATTTATTTGAGGTCGATGAATTGTATCCTCCAAGTTTTATAATAGAAATTAACTCTTTATACAATGAGGTTAATTTTCTTTTAGTGGAATGTGCTAATCATGGTATCATTCAGGTATAATTTTACAATGAATTGAATTGTTCCATCATTCTAGATAAGGACATTATTTTTTATACATTGCTATTACTTGCTGAGCAAAGTAAAAAAAAACAACTTTCTGTTTTGCACTTTATTTGGAACATCTTTGATATTCTTATACCAGATGCTAAAGTTGAAAAATAATTTGCTTCACATTCTACTAATCCTAATAATCCATTCCTACATATGACATTGACTAATAAGCAAGCACTAAAAACTTGTCATTTAGGCATACCTAAGATAACTGAGCAGGGGATTTACAAAAGTACCTAAGATCCCTGAGCAGTTGATTTGATTCATTATGAATGTTGTTTCCGAATTGCTCTCATATAATTTTAATAAAATAGCCCAATGTTAAAAATGTAAACAAATACAGTGTAAAATGATTGATTCCACAATGTCCTGCGAAAACGTTAAAGAAACATCACAACTCAATGTTAAGACTAATTTTCACGCAACTTAAAGAGCTTGTCCACTACTTTTACATTGATGGTCCGACTCTCGGCAACTTCTCCAATCAGTTGTTATCGGTGTCGGCAGCGACGGCCGCCTGTCAGAAGCGCTTACTTGTCGAGCTGCTCCATCTACTTGTAGTGGCCGGGGCTTGGTACTACACATCCTCCTCTTATTCACATCAATATTAGGTGGATGTGCAGTATCAAGCCCTGGCTACTATAAGTAAACGGAGCAGCTTGGCAAGTTAGTACTGGCCTGCAGCCACAACCGACACCGATAACAGCTGATCGGCAGGGCTGCCAAATGTCGAACCCTGGCTGATCAGACATTGATGACCTATCCTGAGGATGGGCCATCAATGAAAAATTAGTAGACAACCTCTTTAAGTTTGGCTCTTGCCGGCTTCAGGGCTTAAAAGCAAGGAGTTGGGAATAACTAATTATCAGATGAAATTATGGAATCAAGAGAGAAAATGTAATTGCGATCATGTACAATTGAAGATGTCTAGTTAAATAAGAAAAAAATTGGTACCAATATAGTAGTGTAAAAAATGTAGTCAAAACTAGGTTGGGTCAACAGAAGAGATTCACGAGAGTCAAATTTAGTAATGGGAGACGTGATATAATAAACAAAAAAGCCAGCCAAAGTATAGAAGCTGAGAAGATGAGCAAGAGGTACAGAGAATTATATTATGTTAATCACTGGCAATGATGATAGGATTTATTCTGTTTCTACCCTGATTGGGCAGGTATCCAAGCAGTCCCCAAAATGGGATTATAATGGGGGTAACTGGTGGGAGCACTTTATCTTCCTTTTTGATAGAACAGAAATTAAAACAAGTCTGAAACCATATTCTGCAAATTACACGAAACAGACCAAACTTGATTCCAGACATTCAAAATACCATGAGATTTGGTTAAATCCAGACTTAAAACCAATCAACCCTTCCAGACCCTTCTTCTATCAGCACTTTCCATAACCAAAACATAAAAACAAAGAATAATTAAAAGTTTAGCCCTCACCATGTTTAGGTTCAGGCTACTATTAACAGTACTAGTTCCTTTTGTCTTGTGTCTGGTCGTTATTATGAGACACACTTTCATGACTCTTTCCAGACATATTAGGTATAAATTTAGACAAAAGTAGAACATAAACAAGATGTTTCCAGATAAGGTCACAATGAGGTTATATAAGATGAGCAATACTGTTACCTTAAGTAGAAGTAAGCTAAAATTCTCCATTGATACTATCCAGATGCCTACAGACATAGTTTTTTTCTACACAGAAGCAGTAACAGAATAATAAATTGGAATGTATATAGTAGCCTTACACAAAAAAAAAGAAAAACTCTAGCTGCATAAAGTAAGACATAAAATAGATAGCTATAGATAAATATTGTATCTATTATATCAATAGATTACCTTGAACAATCTCCAGAATAACTGCAAAATATATATATATATATATACTGTATATATTACCATAACTGTCAGACAAAGGTTTTGACCAACACAAAACATGTGGGATAATAAATCTTTTTCCCTACATGATATTTTGTTGCAAAGATTTAGGAAAGCTTGAAAATGACAAGAAATATTACTTATTTAAAGGGGTTTTCCCACGAACAAAAGTTGATTTTAATCAACAGATCTTGGAATAATAACAATTTCCACAATTGAATGTATTTAAATAAAATGTTCCTGTGCTGAGATAATCTTATAAATGTGCCCCTACTGTGTAATGGCTGTGTCTGACCGTGCAGGAACATGGTCTGATCATACCACATCTCCTGGGCAGGGGAGGAAGCAAAGGAGTATACAGACATTACAGCAGGGGATCACAGCTGATTCTTTCTGTGACATAAAACATTTCCCTGCCTAGTTAAAATCAAGAAGAACAATATTTTACCTCACAGAAAGCAGCACATGTGATCTCCGGCTGTAATATCTGTATACTCTTTTGCTTCCTCCCCTGCCCAGGAGATGTGGTATGATCAGATTATGTTCCTGCACAGTCAGACACAGCCATTACACAGTACACAGCAGGGGCACATTTATAAGATTATCACAGCACAGGAACATTTTATTTAAACACATCCAATTGTGGAAGTTATTATTATTCCAAGATCTATTGATTAATCAATTTTGTTTGTGTGAAAACCCCTTTAAAATAAACATCTATCTATACTACTAGAACCATCTATCTACAAATTGGGCATACTGGAGCAAGGATCCTAGTAATATTAAAGTCTGTGAGGCCAACATTCGATTTTGACGTGTATAATTTTAGCCTTTCTTTTCCATTCTTTTTTTCTCCAATTTTATTTTGCCTTTATGAGGAGAGGTTATGGGATGATTGTTTATTTCCTTTTGATGTGTATTTTAAGAAATGTCATTATAGGGGATGAAAAAAAACAATAAACAGAGAGATAGATGGATAGATAGTTGTTTACATTTTAATTTTTATTACATTTCTGAATGTAATTGATAGTCTCCATCTTACCCTGTGCATGCGTAACAAATATATAGAGGTAACGGGACGTGTGTTTGTCCAGCTGAATCCAGGAGAATAAAATCACTTCTTAATTTGAAACATTTAAATCACTGATAATGGATTCATCATGACTAAAAATGCACATAGCATTTGAAACGCGTTGATGAACATTTTTCACTTACCCCTCTCATATGGATTTTATATGTTTCAAATAAAGAACTGATTTTATTCTTCTGGATTAAGCTGGGCAAACACACATCCTTCTCCTCCAATTCATTGTCGCCCCCTGAATCGGATTTGTTCTGGTGGGCTCCCCAGAGCTGGATTTGGTTATATAGATGAGCCGGTGAACCTTTTTTCCTTTATGTAACAAATATATCCATTGACATTGCGTCATGATTTGACAATACCAATGTCCACTTTTAAGGTCTATGTACAGTATGAAAATGGGTTGTACATTTCAATGGGGCCTCGTCTCTGGAGTTAATGCAGACCTGGGCTCACAGTATTAATAGATTATCAGGAGTGCGCACTACACGTGCATCCCATTTGTGTACTATACATATTTCGTAGATGATTCCATTATTTATTATTAGTAGATAATTTATTAGAATACATCAGGTCAAATGAATGTGTCCCTGGAGATACAGAAATGGTGGCACTCACCACTAATATTTTTGATCCACTTTATTCAAGTGTTAAAAGTTAAACCATAGTCACAAGCTGTAACATAGGAGGCATATAGCTACAGCTGTTTCATGTGTGGTAATGCTTCTTCAAAAGCAGTAGAAGGCCTTGAAGTAGCATGACTACAAATGCCTGTGAAGACCAAAACAATGGACAGAGCATCCCTGTCCTTGAATGTGGTTGGGATTTATTAAACCGTAACAAAAAAACTCACCAGCTTCCTAGATTAAACTATGAAGGTACAGATTTCACTGAAAACTTGAAAGTTTGACCAAACATAGGAAAATGTAATAACGGCAATGGATAGAGAATCAATATACTGGAAAGAAATGATATTATATTTTGCTGTTGAAGCTTCTGTATATATTTGTGATCATTTAATTATTGTTTTTGCATTAAACTAAAGGGGATGTCTCACCATGATACACAGTCATCTACTAAGTGCCCACTTCCATGTGCAAGAATTAGGTTCTACTCTTTAAGATTGTCTCTCTCTGGTGGACCCAACACTTCAATGCACTACATGGATGACCAGATTATAATGATCCATTTGTGATGCCATGCCCATTGCAGGAGAAGTGTGTTTCCAATCTCCAGATTGCCTTTAGATAGAGCAGTAGTTACACATTGTTGTCCCCCCACATCAATTCAACTTTATTATAGTATGTAATAACTGGATATGCTAAAACATTTACGGTGCAGCCGCACACTGTTGCTGCTGCTGACTTCGCTCCGGAAACTCATCGCAAGCAATCCATGCCAATCGCAGTGGATGGAGTTTTGGCTGCATATAACCAGCTGCTGTGTGTGGTCTCACACTTGATAGGTTTTTCCAGGCTATGGATAAATGTCTATAGGCACTGGGTTTCCTGTATTGCCAGCTCAACCAGTCCTCATGTGGCTGCAACTATGTGATTTACATGCTGGTGGTCACATGCCAACTTGCTTCCCATCCGCTTCTCTCAATAGAATATTAAGATAAGCAGGGAAAGTCACTAGTTTACAAGCTGAAAAGTATGCAGACTGCATACTTACGGTCACGTGATGAATGATCAAGCTAGCAATAGAGGGGAATCCTCACCATGTGTATAATGCACACTGTCAGGATTCATGAATTTAGAGAATGTATGTAGAGCCTGGAAAATAACATTAAAATAAGCAATGCTTCCTCTTTCATATTTATAATCAGCTGTGGACATATTACTGGTGCAACCACACTGGTGCCCAAGAGTCAAGGGGACCACTTCCATCTGAAAAGCAGTAGGATCTGAGCATTATGATGGGCTATTGGACAGCAAAGTACCCATATACTATTCTTGCACAAGGGCCCTTGTGTAAAGCACGTAGCACAAACGGATGACTTCCGTGTGCCATCCCCATGACACGTACCAGAATAAAGTGCTGAATAAAAATTAAAGATTTTTAAGTGATGTGCAAAGATGATAGATCAATAGATAACATATATATAGCTCGTAATTATTTCTATTAAGTCACATAAATAAATGGAAAAAAAATGACATGGGGTCCCCCCTATTTATTGAAACCAGCAAAGGTAAAGCAGAAAGCTGTGAGCTGATATCAGGCTGGGAAGCTACCTGGTTATTGGGCCCATTCCAGCCTAAAAATACAAGTCTGTAGCCACCGGAGAAGTGGCACATACCATGAGATGCTCTAATTCTTTCGCTTCGCCTTGTCTCTTCACGATTGCCCTGGTGCATTGGCAATCAGGGTAATGGTTTTTAGGCTTGAAGTCAGCTGTGAATTGTCCAAAAACATAGCTAGCATCAAGCCCTGATGTTAGTAATGGTTGACCTGGTTGCCTTCCAATATCTCCTAGAAAGCAGTTCTTCTGAATGACTTCTCAAGCATAAAGATAGGATGCTGTGTCATCAGAGGGAGCCCCAGGGTGCAGAAGCGCAATCAGGAGGAGGGAAATGGGGATTGGAGGCGGCGACGAGGGACATGACTTGGGAAAAAGGGAGTGGTTAGGAAAAAGATTTTAAATGTAACTCACTTAGGAGCATCCCAAAAGACCCACTCTAAAAGTTGATAGTTAAGGCATTTTCACACTTAGTGGTTTTCCTCTATTGTACCAAGTAATGGGAAAGCTTATTAAAATTGTGAACCCTAGCAATTTGTAGTTAAGCAATATGCATTTTTGCCACTTAGTATTTAATCATGTTGCAAGAACCATGGCACATTTACTATGTCTGAATATACCCTTAGGGTCCACTTGCACTGCACGATCTACAATGTTAAAAGTCCCCTAACCAACAACATGTTTGCCGGTCGAAGATCATTTAATAGCCAGTTTACCCAAGTTGACCCTGCTTCAGATGCACAATGAACAATCTGTAACAGATTATTCACCGTGTATAATTGTTCTCAGCAGAGCAGATGCTGTTTACATCGGACAATGTGTAGGCGATAATGGATTTTTTTTATTCTGCAAATCACCATTTAGCTTGTAACTTGAGTGATCGTCAACCTGTTTAGATTGCACAATTGTGATGAAATGAGTGTTTGATAGGCACACTCATTCATAATAATCTTGCAGTGTAAACTGGCTTTTAGTTTTTGCTAAGAGCTCATCAGCAGGATGGATAAAATTTGTAAGACATAGGTTCACTTATCCTACCTCACTTTTAACAGTGTATGTGGCAGAATGGTTATTTTGGTAAGCTCTATCACAAGATGTATGCATGAATAGAATTTTCTATAAAAAACTTTTTTTTGCTTCAAATTTACTAATAACAAATTCACCATTAATTTCAAAGGTAGCAGGACATAAGCAGACAAAGTGGTTTCTAACAAAACTTGGACCCTGTTAAAATTGTTAATCCTTAAAAACTAGATTCAGACTTATCCCCCCCATGGAGCCATCCATGGACTGCAATGCTGAGCACAAGAACATAGTACACAACATTTTTGTATTCATCTGAAAAGATAGAGACTTGCCAGTGAAAAGCACAAATGGAATCTGCTTGATCTCTGTTTGCGTCATTGCTATGGCTCCATTGGGCATTCCATTAGAATTCCATTTTTGGGGATTCAGAGTGCTCCCCGGGGACGCACTACATAAACGCAGCGTGAACAGGGTCTTTATAGTTACATAGATGATCGCACAAACTATAACTTTAACACTGCTCCATTCTAGTCTAAAATCAAAATGATCTTCACATCTTCCATACACTGAACACAGACTATACGTTCATAAACCTATAATTTTTGTCTGAGAATACTTATCCCATACCTGAGGTTTCAAAGATTTTACAAAAGTACAACTTCTCTGCCAGGTTTAAGTTCAAGGATTTGCAGCCCTACGGACGGGATATTTCAGCTGCTGGACAGCTCTGTCTCCAAGTCTTCCATTAACCCACTATTTATTGCTGTTCTGCGGATTTCTTTAGTTTTTTTGCTTTCTCCTGACGTCCTTTCTGTCTGCCCCATTATCATGCTCCTGCCTGTAATCTCACTTGTTGGTGCCTCATGTCCATATTGATTGCTCATCTCCATTCACAATCTAGCTTGTTATTGACTAAGCCTGACCCTTTTGTACTTAATTACTTATCTGTGTAATTCTGAACAATTTATTTCTTCAAAGTTCATAGTTGTCACTGGCCTGTGTTGTACTCCAGCCAAAGACTAGAAAGGACAACTCATCTAGATCTCAATCTATGTATAGTGTTTTTGTGAAACTGTTACTTATCAAATGTTAAAATGAGAACACAGTATAAAAGCTGGGATGCACAAAAAGCAACAATACATATTATAGCATATGAAAAAAACTCAAAAGTAAGGATTAATACTCTTGTGGGTAGTATATATATTAACTATTGGAAATTAGTATTGGGAAAAGTTTCCCACTACCACCGCATGTGTACTCCGGACTAATTAATGACTCATTGGAAAGAATGCAGATGCTCAAAAGAGAGGAAAAAACAACGAAAAGAGTCCATGGTAACTGTAAATACTAAAATACAACTTTATTGGTTAAGAATAATAAAATAGAAAGATGGGAAAAACAATTAGATAAAAAAGCGGACACAATTCCAAGTGACAGAGAGATAAATGTATATCCATAAAGTATCTGTCAAAATTGGATACAATACTGATAAAAAAGGAGAGACGTAATTGCATAGATCACAAATATAATTTCAATTAGATGGAGATATACATGAGTATCTATAAATATATAACTATATTCAAAATCAAAATAAAGTGCAATAGTGCATAGATCTACAGGGATGTGGATTAATACATAGATACCAGATACCAGAACCAAATAAAGTAGCCAAGAGATATCAATTAACCTGAATTATATCAGACAGAAAATGTAGGTATAGATATGTGGCTATAAGCAACTTTAAGCAACCTCTCCATTCACTCTCTCCTAGACCCATCACAGTCCAGTTTCCGCCCCCTACATTCTACAGAAACTGCACTCATCAAAGTAGCCAATGACCTTCTTACAGCAAAATGTAACGGTGTCTACTCTCTTTTCATTCTTCTTGACCTCTCTTTCATTCTTTTGACACTGTTAACCACCATCTCCTACTCTCTATGCTCTGTTCAATCGGCATAAAGGATACTGCTCTCTTCTGGTTTGCCTCCTACCTATCTGACCACTCTTTCAGTGTATCATTCGCTGGCCCCACTCCCCCCCCTTCCTCTCACTATTGGGGTTCCTCAGGGTTCAGTCCTTGGCCATCTTCTCTTCTGTCTCTACATGGCCCCAATTGGACAGACCATCAGCAAATTTGGCTTTCAGTACCATATTTATGCTGATGACACACAACTATACATCTCATCCCCTGACCTTACCTCCACTGTACTACAGAACACCAATGAAGGTCTGGCCGCAGTTTCCAACATCATGTCTGTTCTCTATCTGAAACACAACCTTTCCAAAACTGAACTTCTTCTGCTCCTGCCGTGTACTCCCCACCCTAAATCCGACATCTCCCTCTCCATATGTGGCACCACAATAATGCCGAGTCAGCAGGCGCACTGTCTAGGCGTTGTGTTTGACACCAATTTTTCCTTCACCTTCCATATACAATCTCTTGCCCATCTTGTCGCTTGCTCATGAAGAACATCTCTAGAATCCACCATTTTCTCCCCTTGGAAACAACAAAAACCCTCACTGTTGCCCTGATCCACTCCCGCCTTGACTACTGTAACTCTCTATTAATTGGCCTCCCCCTCACTCGACTTTCCCCTCTCTAGTCCATCCTTAATGCAGCAGCCAGGGTCATCTATCTGGCTAATTGTTACTCAGATGCTTCCGCTCTGTGACAGTCATTGCAATGGCTGCCCATAAGTTATAGGATCCAATATAAATTGCTTGTTCTCACCCACAAAGCTCTCCACAGCATGGCACCCCCAACATCTCTTCCCTCATTTTTGTTTATCAGCCTACCCATTCTCTACGCTCCACAAGCGACTTTCGAATAATATCCGCACTAATCCGTACCTCCCACTCCCGGCTCCAAGACTTCTCCTGAGCTGCACCTATTCTTTGGAATGCTCTACCCCAAGAATTTAGGACAAACCACAAGTTACACAGTTTTAGAAGCTCCCTAAAAACAAACCTGTTTAGGGTGGCCTTTCATGTACCCTAATCAAAGTCCTTTTATATTTTTGTTGCCCATTCACTATTTCTCCAAACATAAGGCTCCACCAAACTCCACCGCACCCAAAAGCACTACAAATACTGGCTGGTGACGAGATCATGCAGCCTTTATCTATCCCTCATCCTCTCAAGATGGCTGGATCTTCATTGCAAATAAGCCCCTACACTTTGTCTTACCCCCACCTCAGTGTAGATTGTAAACTCTTACGAGCAGGGTCGTTATTATTTTTGCTTTAATTATTGTATTATGTTTAGCTATGTTACTAATGACTGTTGTATATGAACCTCTGAATTGTAAATTGCTGCGGAATATGTTGACGCTATAAAAATAAAGATTATCATTATATATTAAGGTTAATGAAGTTTAAGTGCATCGATGCCTAGAGTCCACATGGTTTTTGCTTAGTATGACATGTAAGGAACAATTACTTTTATGAAGTTATCTTAGGACTGTGCCAATAATCCATACTATGGTCAGAATAACATCATTAGACTATACCTGAGGGAGAGGGTCAATGGTGATCTGTCACTCAGATTCGTCTGCCCCAACACCATGCATGCCATTTTTGCCCCATCTCTTTCTTATGGTGGAATCCTGCAGTTCTCTGGATATTGTTGTGGTATCCTTTGTGACCTCTTGGATGAGACATCGCTGCGATTTTGGGGTAATTTTTGTCGGTCGGCCATTTCTGGGAAGGTTCACCAATGTTCCATGTTTTTGCCATTTGTGGATAATGGCTATCACTGGGGTTCGCTGGAGTCCCAAAGCTTTAGAAATGGCTTTATAACCTTTTCCAGACTGATGGATCTCAATTACTTTGTTTCTCATTTGTTCCTGAATTTTTTTTGGATCGCAGCATGATGTCTAGCTTTTGAGGATTTTTTGGTCTACTTTATTTTGTCAGGCAGATCCTATTTAAGTGATTTCTTGATTGAGAACAGGTGTGGCAGTAATCAGGCCTATTTGTGGCTAGGGAAATTGAACTCAGCTTCCCAAAGATGGGATAAACCACAGTTAATTGATGTTTAAATGGGGGGGAGAGTCAATCACTTTTTCACTCAGGGCCCAGTAGGTTTGGATTTCTTTTTCTCTTTAATAATAAAGACCTTCTTTTAAAAACTGCATTTTTGTTTAATTGTGTTATCTTTGTCTAATATTTTAATTTAGTTTTGTGATCTGAACCATTTAAGTGTGACAAACATGCAAAAGAATAAGAACTCGGGAAGGGGGCAAACACTTTTTCACACCACTGTATATCCCACTGTCAGATATTGACAGTGGGATACAACAGGTTAACAGCCATGGGCACAGCTCCATTCCTTCCACGGCTGTTAAAGGCATATGATAGCTGATTAAGCTAGCCATCATGTGCCGGGAAAGAGGCAGGCTCAGCGTGCGAGCCTGCATCGAAGGCAGAGACATGTCATATGACATAAATATATGTCAAATACTGTGAAGGTATTAAGATATTGTATCAGCACTTAGGACTAAATTGCACTAAACATTTGAAGAAAATGTCCAAACAATTTAATCTCTGGCTGAGCACCTAAGAACTAAGGTTCTTTGTGGTGGCAAAATTGAGAATTTAAGGTGTTCCAACTGTTTCAGATGATTTTCCAAATAAGCAGTCTATCTCTTATTTTTAGATATAATTGATCAAATGGGTGAAGGCTAGCTGCTATGATGTTTTCCTTACATAGCACACTGAGACATGATGGATTCCTGCAACCCTGTCTCTTTGTAGCACTTGTTTAACCACTTCGCGCCAGAGCCTGTTTTTGCCTTCGTGACCAGTCCAATTTTTTCAATTCTGACCACTGTCACTTTATGAAGTAATTACTCTGCAACGCTTCAACGGATTCCTCTGATTCTGAGAAATTTTTTACGTGACATGTTGTACTTCATGATAGTGATAAAATTTCTTTGATATCACTTGCGTTTATTTGTGAAAAAATCAGAAATTTGGTGAAAATTTTGAAAATTTTACAATTTTCAAACTTTGAATTTTCATGCCCTTAAATAAGAGAGATATGTCACACAAAATAGCTAATAAATAACATTTCCCACATGTCTACTTTACATCAGCACAATTTTGTAAACAAAATTTTTTTTTGTTACGAAGCTATAAGGGTTAAAAGTTGACCAGCGATTTCTCATTTTTCCAACAAAATGTACAAAAACATTTTTTTAGGGACCACATCTTATTTGAAGTGACTTTGAGGGGCCTTTATGACAGAAAATTACCCAAATTTACACCATTCTAAAAACTGCACCCCTCATGGTGCTCAAAACCACATTCAAGAAGTTTATTAACCCTTAAGGTGTTTCACGGGAATTTTTGGAATGTGGAAGAAAACAATGAACATTTAACTTTTTATCACAAAAATGTTACTTTAGACACAATTTTTTTATTTTCACAAGGGTAACAGGAAAAAATGCAATACACAATTTGCAGTGCAATTTCTCATTAGCGCGCTGATACCCCATATGTGAGGGAAAACCACTGTTTGGGCGCACTGCAGGGTTCGAAAGGGAAGGAGCGCCATTAGACTTTTTGAATGTAAAATTTGTTTGAATAATTAGCAGACGGCATGTTGCGTTTGGAGAGCTCCTGATGTGCCTAAACAGTATAAACCCCCCACAAGTGACACCATTTTGGAAACTAGACCCCTTAGGGAACTTATCTAGATGTGTGGTGAGCACCTTGCACTCCCAGGTGCTTCACAGAAGTTTATAATATTGAGCCGTAAAAATAAAATTTTCACATTTTTCCCACAAAAACATTTTTCAGCCCTTAATTTTGCATTATCATAAGGGTAATAGGATAAATTGCACCATGAAATTTGTTGTGCAATTTCTCCTGAGTACGCAAATACCCCATAGGTGGGGGAAAACCACTGCTTTAGTGTACGGCAGGGTTCGGAAGAGAAAGTAGCGCTATGTTGGCTGGGATAGGTTGCAGACACCATGTCACATTTGAAGAGTCGCTGACATGCCGAAACAGCAGAAACCCCCACAAGTGACCTTATTTTGTAAACTACACCTCTCAAGGATTTCATCTAGGGAAGTAGTGAGTATTTTTTAATTTTTAAATTTATACCATTGGCAGTGAAGAAAACATAATTGTATTTTTACCACAAAAAAATGTTTTACCCTCAGATTTTACATTTTCACACAGGGCAATGGGTAAAAATGGTGCCGAAACGTGTCACACAATTTCTTCTAAAAGTGGCAATACCCCATATGTGGCTGTATCGTACCGCTTAGCCATATGGCAAGATCAGGGAGGGACGGAGCGCTATTTGACAATTGGAGAACAAATTATTGTAGATTAGGCATTTGGATTTGGGAGCACAAAATTTTCTGAATTTCTTTTGGGGGACAAGGGCCATTTCGCTTTTCCAGAGCCTTTCTGCTACCAGTAACTTGGAAGTCCCTTATATTTTTAACAGATGATGGACCTGAGTGTGGAGTAGCTTTTTTTGAGGACCGAGTTGAAGCTTTTATTGGGAACATTTTACGTAACATTTATCCGGCGCTCTAGGCTGAGCACTTACATCGGGGTTTCCATCTAAATTTCCAAGTGATGTAATTCAGATGAAACCCCTGCAGGATCCATTCACTGTAATGAGGCAGCAGAGTTACTCTGGACTCCGTC
Organism: Phyllobates terribilis; assembly: GCF_046119375.1. Classification (NCBI taxonomy): domain Eukaryota; kingdom Metazoa; phylum Chordata; class Amphibia; order Anura; family Dendrobatidae; genus Phyllobates; species Phyllobates terribilis. The sequence continues at coordinate 369,703,076 of NW_027362767.1, forward strand.
TGGACTCTGTTTAGCGGTGTCCTTTTTTTCAGAAGTGCACAAAACTGTGGCCAGTCGCACTTTTATGCACGCTTAAAAAAAATGACACCGTGGGATCACAGGCCAGATGGCATTCACAGTGGCCTATATCTGCCTCATTACAGGGAATCTTCCGTCATGGGTTCCGTCTGAATGACGTATTTCAGAGATTTACATGGAAACTTGGGTGTAAGTGCTCAGCGCAGAGCGCAGGATAAATGTGAGCAGAGCCTTACTGCGATCTTTGGGAGACATAATAAACAAATCAGTAGCAGGTGAAGAATTGGTTTTATTTATTTTTTACACCGTTCCTCGTATGGCATAAATGATCAGATTACTTTATTCTTTGGGTCGGTGCCATTACAGAGATACCAGATTTATATCGGGTTTTTATGATTGACAGCTGTCACACACTAAGAGACGCTGTTTTTTGCAAAATCTAGTTTTTGCATCGCCATATTTTGAGAGCTATAATTTTTTCATATTTCGGCCGACAGAGTCATGTCATGGCTTGTTTTTTGCGGGACGAGTTGACATTTTTATTGGTAACATTTTTGGGTACGTGAAATTTTTTGATCCCTTTCTATTCCGTTTTTTGGGAGGTAAAATTAACAAAAACCAACAATTCAGGAATTGTTTTTTGAGTTTTTTTTTATGCCATTCTGCGTGAGGTAAAAGTGATAAGGCAGCATTATTCTTTGGGTCAGTACGTTTACCGTGATACTACACTTACTGTATATTTTTTTATGTTTTGGCGCTTTTACACAATAAAACAATTTTATAGAAAAAATATTTTTTTTGCATCGCTTTATTCTGAGAGCTATAACTTTTTTATTTTTTGGCTGATGATGCTGTATGGCGGCTTTTTTTTTGCCGAACAAGATGACGTTTTCAGAGGTACCATTTTTATTTCCATTTTGCTTTTTTTGATCGCATTTTTTTCCCCTTTTTGTTTGGCGATATAATGAAAAAGCATAGTTTTTTGCTCCGTTTTTTATTTATCTTTATTACGGTGTGCACAGAAGGAGTTAATTAGTGTGACAGTTTTATAGATTGGGTTGTTTCGGACGCGGCGATACCAAATATGTGTACTCTTTTTGCTTTTGCATAAATATACAGATTTATTGGTTTAATATTTTATTTATTTATTTTTATTTATTTTGTGATTTTTTTTAACAGTTTGAAAACATTTTTTAGACTTTTTTTTTACATTTTACTTAGTCCCTGTATGGGACATTAATTTTTATTTTTCTAATCACCGTTCCCATGCAATGTAATAGACATGTATTACATTGCATGAGAATTTTGCTGACAGTTTCACACTGTCTGTCTCCTGCTAGGCTTCAGCTGCAGGCTGTGCCTAGCAGGATACCATATATGGCAGATCTGGAGGTGATCATGTGACCTCCAGCTGCCATAACAACGGCAGGTCCTGGAAGGCATCAGGGGACCGTCGGAGAGGTAAGTGGACGACCCCCTCTCCTCTCACTATCTTCTATATGCCGCGATCACTATAGATCGCGGCATATAGAAGATAGCAAAGGGTTAACATCATTGGGACCTGATCCAATCAGGTCCCGATGATGTCCCCTGTCAGAGCTGTCGCTCTGAACCACAACCGCAGCACTTGCAGGTCCCTGGGGGTCCTGAGGGCTGCGGGACCACCGACCCGTTCATAAACTTTGGCGCTGCACAGAGCCCAGGCAGCACCGACGTTTATGTACAGTGGGCGGTCGGGAAGCGGTTAAGAGCCATAGCAGCATGAAGGACATCAGACAACAGTGCCAGCTAACTACAAATCCAGCACTTAGGTGAGAAATACTTACTGGCAAGCAACAACATATGCCTCCCTGCCTTCTATGTGAGGAAAAGAAGTGACTCATAAGTGAAGAAACATGCCTATTTATCTCAATATAAGATATATTACAAAGTTTCTTATGTTCTCTTATAATATTGATTTATGGAAAGTCTGTTGAATGTAAAGTGACCATGTAAACACTTACTGCAACAGTTCTCCGTTCTGTTCACACCTAGCCTTTGCAATCAAGGTAAAACATCTTTTCAAGTAAACCTCACTGCTTTCCTGCTTAACTATTTCCTTGCTACAAGTCCCAGTTTACATACATCACTGCTATTAACCATTTCCCTGCTGCAAGATACAAGACACATTTACTTGTTATACCGGTTATTATTCATTGTCATACTTGAATATACTAGATTTCATTCCAGTGATTAATTGCTGCCCTGCCAGAAGATGCCTGTTTCCTATACAGTAACATTCCTCATGTGTATCCGGACATTTGGCTCTGCTTTTTCAGTGCTACCTGTTATGCCTGTTCGTTTGTTGTCCTACATACATGCTGTTCTGGTCCTTGCTGATTCACATGCTATCTGTCAAGATCTGCTGCACTGCCTCTGGTCCATGTTCCTCACTCAAACATATGGCTTAGACAATCCAACTCACATGGTCAGTTCTTAACATTATGTTTCCTTTGCCTTCAGAAATTTTTGGCATTTTTCAGTTTTGATGTTTTGGCCTATTTTTTGTTTGTTATGCAAAAATGATAACTGAAAAGGCAGAAATATTGTTTACCTTTAAATTTACACTAAAAGCAAACTCATGTTGAAATGATTGAACACACTGAGAAAGTTTTTGATTTACAAATATGCAGCTATTTTTTTTTCCTTAACAATTTAGTTAATTACATTATATTCAATGACCTACGATTTTATATAGTTACAATAGACTGGGCACAAAATCTGTCTTGCTTTTATAACCAATGCTGCTTACGGTAGAAAGCTAAATGAAAACAATGTTTATATGACTTCCCATTAAGACAGATCTTTGGAATTAAATTAAAGCCTCGGCTACTTACCAAGCATCTGTTTAGTAACAGGTTATAAAAAAAGAATATATGAAAACCTTAAATGTTTTCCATCATGCATTAAACTTTGATAAAATACTGACAATTTTCCAAAACTTCTAATTTTTTCTGAACTTCAACATCTGACATTTATCTGCTGCAAAGTATCCTATATGACATATTACAAAACTAGAAAAGCTGTAGTTTTAAGACAAGAAAGCTAATTTTTGCTTTTTTTCAATATGTGTTTCTTACAATCAGTGGGATTTCTCTGTATGTTTTTTGGATTGCACCTCTAGGCATTCCTATACCCTCGTGAACAATGAAAGGAAAGCATTAATGTCTATAACAGTTTATATAAAAGCTAATTAAAAGATATATTTAATCACAAGAGAAGCATTTACCTACTCAATCAAACCAAATTGTTCTAAAATGTGTGTTTAGTCACGGGTACATAATGCCAGCACAACACTTTGCCTAAAGTCATCAAGTCACAACTTTACTACTAAAATTATGGAGCACAAACCTTGCATATTGGATGCCCATATAGTAGTGGACCTATTATTTCTAGAAATTAGTTATAGAATTTAGCAAAGTCAAGAATATAACCCTTCCCCTCCAATGCTAAACTTGATTAAGGGTATGTGCAAACTCAGTCTTTTTGCTAAGGTTTTGGAGATAAAACTGAGCAAAAACACCAATTTTATTTATTTATTTATTTTATTTATTTTTTTTAGGAGGATTTGGATAGTTTCTGCTCAGTTCCTGCTTTACAAACTCCTCAAAAAACTCAGCGTCCACATACACTTAGAGCTTCCAGCAAAAAAAAACAAAGCTCCCACCCTTAGTGATATCTACTAGGGTGCATTTACACTGGCTGATTATCAGGAACGAGCGTTCATAGGCTTGCGTTTCCTGATAATTGGCCAGTATAAATGGTCTGCCAATAATCTGACTAACGAGAAATATATTCATTCACTTGGGTGAAATAATACTCAGCAGCACATTATCCTGTGTAAGCAGGACTTGTGCCGCCGAGAAAAAATAGCAGTCTATGCAAACAGACGGACCTATAGTTGATGAGTCTGTGCACATGGAAAGTGCAATTGGCCGGTCTAAAAAGGATATTAAATGAACGCCGGCCCTGGTTGCCTCTTATCTAGTCTAAATGCACCCTAAGAAAAAGCAGCATAATCTTCCTCTCCATCCCACCTTTGGTGTGCTTTTGAGACACATGAGAAGTGAAGCCCGTCTATAGTGATGGTTGGGCCACTTTCCATTTCTGTCCTCCTAATAATAATCTGACCTTGCTTGTATAGCAGCGAAATAAACTAGACCATGTTTAGTAGAGTCATTTATCATATCAGACAAGCCAATTCATAGACAGGACCAGGAACCAGCTGTATATAATGCAAAAAAACAAGTTGTCAAGAGAGAGAACGATTGGTCAAGCTGACTTGAATGCATGTCTAACAGAGCGAAAAAATACAACTAGGATGAAACGTGCCAGGATAACACACCAGTTACAACAAGAGTCTCAAATACGAGCCATGGGGAGACTTACTATTCATTTCTCATTACGTGATCATCGCACATCAATTTAAGGTTGTCTAGGCAAACTCTAAAACTGGCTTGAGGAGAAGCTAATGCATGTTGAGGAGAACAGTGCTCGAGGCAACCATCAGATGTCCAATGGGCATTAATTAGAAAAGGACCTGTGCATGGTACTTTTAAGGTGTGCATTTTGATCTATCCATATCCGTTATCAAATACAGTGGCTGAGTATGCCTAGGTCAACCTTTTGTGACAGAAAACTGTATAGGAAACAGAGAGCGCAAGATCATAGGGAAAGTAGAAGTTGCGCTCACCTGAGCAAGTTGTGTAAGGCACAACCCCTGAAAGAACCCCATGACTGGAAGATAAAATCCTCCAAGATATTTGGCCAGATTGGATCATGCACAGTGATGTGGGCTGCACTGCCGAAATAAAAATCCTTTTACCAATGTTGAATTAACGGTTTTATTTTCACAACCCGTTTCAACACCGGTCTGGCGTTTTTTTCAAGTCTAAAAACCAATTGTACCTTGGTAAAAATGGTACTTTCTAGGTGTGCAGTTTGATCTATCCATGCCCATAATCAAATAGGGTGGCTGAGTCTACCTGGGTCAACTTTTTGAAGTAGATAAAGACATATCAATTAAAAATCAAGCTGCATACTAATCAGTTAAGCCTAGGTTTAGTCTTTATAGCTTCTTCAGGTGTACTGCCTTCTGAAGTGTGTATTGCAGTGCTATTGTTATGATCTGCTACAAGCACTAAGGAAAGACAGGAGATCTGTCCCTACAATAGAACTAAGCTAGATCCCTACGATGTAACGGGGAACCTGATCCTGCGATCAGACCCGCTAAAGTCCTCAGCTAGTCTGAACGAAGACCTATAGATGTGAGGGAGGGATCCCTACAAGAGCTAGGGACTGGGAGAAAGATGGACACCTCCTAGCAGAAATTGTAGCAATAAAAAGACAAACAACATAGAACATAGAGGTCAAAAGACCTAGCTAAACTGACTGAGTAAGGTAACAAAGCACCTGGCTAGCTTAAGAGTATAATTTACAAGGAAGTCCAGCAAGGCCAGATGGGCGGAGCAGGATTAAATAGGCAAAAACGGTCATGTGACCAGCATGATAGAAAAAACCTAACAGGAGAGTTCTAACAGCTATACGTTTATGGATTCATAGACAAAAGTACTCTACAATTCTCTTCGTACAGGGATAGTACTGAAATATAAAACAGAACTAGAGGACATGGACCTCGCCGAATAGTACGGTACTCGGGCTACTCGTTACTCCCCGAGTTTCCTTGTGATTACTCACTGGGAGTGACGAGAACAATGTACACAAAGTCAATGGGAAATGCGAGTAAGCCTTGTCTGCTGGAACCTATAAAGCGGTCTGGGGGATGAGCAAAAGGCTGAAATAGGTGCATGATTGTTTAAAAGCCGGTGGTAAAAAGCCGCCGGCTTTTAAACAATCACTCAGCCCCATACTCGCTTCCCCGCAGCCTCCCATCCAGATCCTCCGCTCCCCCCGCCGCCTCCCATCCTGATCCTAAGTTAGGACCGGGCGGGGAACGCAGCACCAGTAGGCGGGGAGCGAAGGACATGGGCGGGGAAGCCGGAAGTAAAAAGACTTCAACGCCGGATTTCCTGTTCTGTGCTGCACTCCCAGCTCCCTGATGTACACTCCCCACTCCCTGGTGCTTCGCTCTCCACCCGGTCCTAACTTAGGATTGGGATGGGAGGCGGCGGAGGAGCAGGGAGCATACATCAGGGAGCGGGAGCGCAGCACCGAATGGGGAAGCCGGTGGAAAGCATGGGGCAGGCATTGCGCACCGCAGTGTCTCTGAAGGATGGCAAGCTGGATGGCAGCATTCTGCTACCATCCAGTCTGCCATCTCAATGCCATCCCAGCGTGGGAGAATTCTCCTGCTCAAGCGGTGACGTAATTTGCCGTCACCGCATGCGCAGGAGAATTCTCCCACGCTGTCAGTGACGTGCATGAGGTGAGCTGAGTTCATTGGACATGAACTCGACTCATCTGGATCCCGTCACAGCGAGACACTGAGGAGCTTCTCAGTGTCTGCGGCATGGCAAGGTGGATGGCAGCGTTCTGCTGCGATCCAGCCTGTCATGTCAATGTAGCAGAGCTGAAGCCGTCCTGGGAACCATGGAAAGGTAAGGATGAGGTTGGTTTATTATTTTACTTTTATTGCAGAAGACATTGGCTTCAGCTGGAATGGGCAATACGGTAAGTAGAGTTTAATTTAGAACATTAAAGAAATGTGCGTTTATTTCAATTGAACGATTTTATTAAGGGTGTTGGTTTTTTTTTTAAATACTTTACTAGAAATTCATGGCGGTCATGTCTAATATTGGCGTGACCCCATTAATTTCGGGCTTAGAGCTAGCTGATAATACAAAGCTCGCCCTAACCCCTTTATTACCCAGTGAGCCACCGCACCAGGGCCCTGGATGAGCTCGATACAGCGCCAGAAGATGGCGTTTCTATGAATGCGCAATTTTCTGGGGTGGCTGTGGACTACAATTTTCAGCGGGGGGGCCCAGAAAGCTTGGGCCTCCCTGCGCTGCGGATTCCAGCCCCCAGCTGCCTAGTTGTACCTGGCTGGACATAAAAATAGGGTGAAGCCCCTCGTATTTTTTGGGGGGTTTCATGAAATAATAAAAAAAAAATGGGCTTCCCTATATTGTTGTGTCCGGCCAGGTACAAATAGGCAGCTGGGGGTTGGGGGCATCCTGTTCCTGTATGCTGTACCTGGGTGGCATACAAAAATATGGCGAAGCCCACGTCAACATTTTTGGGAAAAATTAATTAAAAAATTAAAAAATAATAATAATTTAGGGGCTGCAGATTTATTAACCCCTCAAGTGGAGGGGTTAATAAACGTGCAGTCCCTAAATGTGTTTTTTTTTTACATTTTTAATGAATTTTTCACCAAAAATTTGACGTGGCCAGCCAGGTACAGCAGGCATGAACGGGCTGCCCCCAACCCCCAGATGCCTATTTGTACCTGGCTGGAAACAAAAATACAGGGAAGCCCTTTTTTTATTTAATGAATTTCATGAAATAATTAAAAAAATATTGACGTGGGGCTTCGCCCTATTTTTGTGTCCAGCCAGGTACAACTAAGCAGCTGGGGGCTGGAATCCGCAGTGCAGGGAGGCCCAAGCTTTCTGACCCCCCCCCGCTGCAAATTGCAGTCCACAGCCACCCCAGAAAATGGCGCGTTCATAGAAGCGCCATTTTCTGGCGCTGTACCCAACTCATCCAGGGCCCTGGTGCGGTGGCTCACTGGGTAATAAAGGGGTTAGGACCAGCTTTGTATTATCAGCTGGCCCTAAGCCGGAAATTCATGGGGTCACGCCAATATTAGACATGACCGCCATAAATTTCTAAGTGAAATATTAAAAAAAAAACACAACACAGAGAAATAAATTTTTTATTAGAAATAAAACAAAAAAATAATTAGAGACTCCATCTTTATTAAAAAAAATTATCTTCCGTCCGACGTAGTCCAATGGAGTCTTCTTCTTTAGCTCAGCTACATGTCTGGTAGATATTCTCTACCAGAGATGTAGCTGAGCTGTGCGGCCGTGGGAAAGTTGATGTGAGTTCATGCAGTCAAGCATGAACTCACATGAATCCTCTGAGGGCACCGCGGCTACTTCAAATGAACAGCTGATCAGCATCAGCTGATACCTCAGCTGTTCATTTGAAATAACCGGCGGGAAAGCCGGCAGTGAAAAGACTTCACCGCCGGCTTTCCTGTTCGGTGCTGTGCTCCCGCTCCCTGATGTATGCTCCCCGCTCCCCCACCGCCTCCCATCCCAATCCTAAGTTAGGACCGGATGGGGAGCGAAGCACCGGGAGCGGGGAGCGTACATTAGGGAGCTGGGAGCGCAGCACAGAACAGGAAAGCCGGCGATGAAGTCTTTTCACTGCCGACTTCCCCGCCCGGGTCCTTCGCTCCCCGCTCACTGGTGCTGCTCTCCCCGCCCAGTCCTAACTTAGGATCGGGATGGGAGGCAGTGGGGGGAGTGGATATTCAGTATGGGAGGCTGCGGGGAAGCCAGTATGGGGCTGAGTGATTGTTTAAAAGCCGGCGGCTTTTTACTGCCGGCTTTTAAACAATCATGAACCCATTTCAGCCTTTTCCTCAGCCCCCAGACCGCTTTATGGGCTCCAGCAGACAATTACTCGGCTTACTCGCATTTCCCATTGACTTACATTGGACTCACTACTCGTAAGGAGTACCCGAGTATTGGGACCTACTCCTTACGAGTATAGCAAGTCAGATTATTTCACTACTTGCTCATCCCTAGGATACACACATTCCTTACACCAGTTGGTGATTTTATTAAACTTTATATGTATTTCCTATTTGGTTGTAGTTGTTTTTCTAGGAATGATATGACTATCGCTTGTTTTGTTGCATTATATAGGTGAGGAGAATTGGCTTGCAAAAAATAGTAGTGGCAAGGTGCTATAGGAAGGAGGAGAAGATCCCTAGTATATGTTGATAGGAATTTCACCGCACACTCCTATTTCATAGATGCAAACCTTTGATTTACACATGAAGGCAATCATAGAGACATTTAGATTTTAATACGTTCAGGGACGTAAGTGACATGTATTACGTATCGGCCCACTGACGGACGTGACTTAGGTGTGGGAGCGCCATGCTTCAGCTGTCACACAGCGGCTTTCTGATAAAGACCAGGGATTGGGTTGAAACCTAATACATGTTGCTTAGCTCCCTGCACATATTAAGGTGTACATACATGTCTGTAAGGCTGCCTTCACATAGAAATAAAAAGTTGGTGAAATTCCACTCTATATTGCTGCATTATATAGTGGAAAAGCATCAGGTGCACCTATTTGCATTTTTATATTGAGGAACTTGTTATAAAGACTGCCAACTTGGCTATAAATTGAAAGAGAATCCTACCCATTTGTTATTAGTATACAGGAGGTTCTGTCTGAGCGTTGGCACGACGAGTTACTCCAACAGAGATGCTGATTTGGGATTTCTGCGAGAGTGTAGAGAAAATCAATGTATAAAGTTATCTATCCGTTTCCTGACTTGCTTTCTAAAGTATTATCACTCATTCATTGCACATTCAATTTGTCCTTGAAAAATGAAGTCATTATAGACCTGTCAGTCATGTCCTTTAAAACTCTACGGCACTTGTGGCCTCAAAAGTCAAGTACAGGTGTAACACCATTATTTCTGATGGATGATACACTCATGACTCCATTGTGTCATTAACCCAAAGGATCTTTGTATTATGATGACATCACAACAGGAACACTCAGAATCTTACAATGTCTCAGTCAATTTCTGATCTTCACTTATTTTAAGTCAATTACCCCGATTCACCAATTTCATTTCACCAGAATTCAGGCGTTAATTGCTTTGAAAAGTCATAAAATTTTCTCCCACCTTTGCCAAAATGGGTGAAACTGAGACAGGACGGGTCATCAAGCTTTAGTGTTGCTCATCGCAGAAATCTTACTTCAGTCGTGGACTGGACAAAGATTTCTAGTGTGGCTCGTATAGGCGCACGCCACTTGTCAGATGCTACTGATATATTATATGGCGTGTGCCCATTCACACATCGAATATTCTTGTACACATATGATCATTTTTTTGTCAATAAAAAACATATCTATTGTGTACAAGGGGCAGTACCAGGAGAGAGACAGTGGAGAGCGGGAAGCCAACTATGGAACGTTACATAAGAGTTTGCATATAGAGTAATATTTCCATTTAAAAAAAAAACACTCCTGCTCAGATTGAACACTACCTTGCTGGTTCATTATTATGTCAAAAGAAAATATAAATATAGGTCCCGATTCATCAAGACTGGCGGTCTTGATGAGAAGACATACTGAAGTCAGATGCTCCTGCTTCAATAAGAGATGCATGTCTCTTCATGGATCAGAAGCATCTGAAAAGTGGCCTTTTGTCTCTGTCCACCACCAATCTTACTCCAGTTAGAGGCTAGAATGAGATTTATGGCATAGCAAATGCCGCCACTCATCATAAATTTGATGATTTGGGGTTGCCACATCCTCACCCCGCCCCAGCTCTACCCACTTTGCCATGGCTGGTAGATAAAGACGCGAGAACACCAAAAGTCACAACATTTTAACGCAGCTTGGCGTTGCACCAATACCTTGAGACTTTTCAAAGCTATTTTGCCAGAATTCTGACGTAAAAGATTTCATAAATCGGACCCAAAGGCTTTATAAATCAAATAGTGTTCCTATTATATTGCCACAAAATGGTTTTCCATCTGGCAGTGTAGCATTGAATTGCTGGGACGCCTCCTTATCAAGGCAATAAAACTGAGACCTCGGTAAGGTGGCAACTCATCAATTCAATGCAACATTGTGTGCTGCTAATCATCAATGAGGCGAGCCCCTGCTCTGCAAGCACAGGCTCATCGGTGAGAATTTATAAATGTTAAAATATTCAGAAAATAAACCAAGCTTCTAATCCACCTTAATATCTGTGCTATATGTAAGCCCTGTACTGATGAATGGGCAGAGGTGGAATCCCACTGATAAACAGACTTTCATTACAATTCATGACAAATGTAACAAAAAAAAAAGTGCGCTCATTAATTAGAATCTATATCTCCTGAACAATAGTAGCATGATATCTGGACAGATGCCATCACATTTATCATGCCTGATGTTGGGTTCCTCAACACTTTATGATCTCTAATTACACAGCCAGTGGCATCTGCACACAGGTTGATGTGTGAAATTGATCAGGATTCAAATTTATATTAATTAAAATCCATACAAAATAAAGTGAATCACATTTGCATAGTACCAAAGAGATTAAAGCATTTTTAATAATTTAGCATTTTTGTTGCTGATTTTTTTTTCTAAAAGGAATATGTTTTATTTGAAAGTTTACATTTTGATCAATAGTAACAAATAATTTTTTTAAAGGGATTCTCCACTTTATCTTTCACTTAACAAACACTTGTTGTGGACACGATATTGTGGCTCTTACTAATACAAAAGCATTTCAGGGAATTTAAAGAAGCGCTTGATCAATGTTTTTCTCCTCTTAATATATTGCAGTCATCATATTATATAGCACTGTGTACTTACAATTGCTTATTTTGCTTTTCTACCCCATTAATTCTTCCCTTTTCCATTAGGTTTATGATATGACGTAATTAGAAATAGACTAGCTGACTCCTTCTAAGCTCTATGTAGAAACAGAAAGTCTCTTTTCCCTGCATAAGCCGTCATAGGAACTTCAATTCTACATCATTGCAAAAGTCCCTGGCAGCCCACCACCATCTCATCCTCAACTCCTGATCCAGTTGCTCCACTCCTTCCTCCTGACAGGAGCTTTTCTATTATGTAGAATTGTAGCTCTAATAATGATTCATGGGGAGAAAAGAGAATTCCTATTTGTAAAGCTTAGAAGGATTCAGATAGTCAGTTTTTAATAATGTGATGTCATAGACCTAATGAATAAGAGAAGAATTAGCTGGGTAGAAAGGCAAAATGAGCAATTTTAAGTACACAGTGCTATGTAATAGGATGACTTCAAAATATTAAAAGATAAAAACTTTGATGGAAGTGCTTCTATAAGATAACTAGAAGTTTAGACTCTATTTGCTTTCAACTTTCTCCCGAAGTTTCAGAAACTCAGTTCACTACCACTTAACTGGGGCAGGCTCCAAATATAGAGAATAGACAAGTCTACATCCTCAAAAATCCTGACCCCTAAACCTTTTTTGAGTGCTCCCCTTTCCAGTCACTGCTCATTACCTTGGTGTGAATCAATGGCAGATCAATAGATTTGCTTGATCGAGGAAACATTTTCTGGGGTCAACCAGGTCATGATGTGCGACCATAAATGGAATGGTGGACTGGAAGTCCCAAACTGAGCCAAATAATCTCAAATAGCCGTGCTGGCTTGGTTGGCCTGATTCCATATGACACTCATACTTCCACTATGTTTTTCTTTGAAAACCCCAAAATGTTCCACCCTAATTTTGGTATGGCACTGACTCCCACCAACACAATGAAGGCAATCCTATTATATCCCATTATTTAAAGGTATGGGATTCTGTTAAATTTACATTCTTACTTATCTCTGCCTTCCTGCTTTTATACTCCCTATGGAACTTATAGGGAAATTAGTGTTTTTTCCCAGGTTGATGTCCATACATAGACCTCATAAGCCTATAGGCCTAAAAGGAGTCTATCACTTACTATGTGCTAATGTAGTAAAAGGAGTTTTCCACTTTTAGGGTTTTGTCGTGTATTGGTCAGGACTCGCTAGTACTCGCCTTTCCCAGGTCCAGTGCAAGCTCTTTGCCACTGTTCCAGTCTGTTTGTATTGCCTGCAGTGGTGATGTCATGATTATAGCACACATCACTGCTGCAGCTAATCACTGAGTTCAGCAGCAATGCTGATGTAGATGGCATGAGCTGCTGAGCTCCGTGATTGGCTGCAGACACTGACGTACTGCCAATGGAAGCAGGCCACACCACTGCTATGGCCAAGCGAGCCCTCCCAGCACTGGGCCCCGCCTCCACCCATTAGCACCCGGCCGCACAGAATGATGGGGGTGAAAGCATCTACTGACGCTTCCTACTCCATCATCATTGTTCACGTTGAAGGCTGGAGGGGGGGCCCAGTGCAAGTAATGATAGAGAAGGGAGTGTCAGCAGACACTTTCACCCCCATCATTCTTCCTTGATATCTGCCATCTCAAAGCAGTCGGCATGATGACTTCATTACAGGGCGCCTGCTGCTCTGAGATGTCCGGCACTGCACACCACACACTGAGGAGACTGGAGCATCAGGTAGAGCAAGGAGAGATGAGTCCTGTGTTTATTTTTTTTAATTCAGTGACCGGTGGCCATAATACAGTATGAGGGGTGCATTATATTGTGTGGAGGACCATGGGGGGGAGTGTATTATATTATTTGGAGGACCAAGGGGATGTATTATACTGTATGGAGGACCATGATGGTGCATTATACTGTATGGAGGATCAGGGAGCACATTTTATTGTGTGGAGGACCATGGGGGTGCATTATATTGTGTGCAGGATCATGGTGGGCACAATATATTGTGTGGAGGACCATGGGGGCGCATTATATTGTGTGGAGGACCATGCGGGTGCATTACACTATATGGAGGCCTATGGGGGTACATTATACTTGTATAGAGAACCATGTGGGTGCATTATACTGTATGGAGGACCATGGGCTTGCATAATACTGTATGGAGGACCATATGGGTGCATTATATTGTATGGAGGACCAAGGGCTTGCATTATTCTGTATGGAAGACCATGGGGGTGCATTATACTGAATAGAGGACCATGGGGGTGCATTATACTGTATGGAAGATCATGAGGGGAGCATTATACTGTATGGAGGACCATGCGGGGTGCATTATATTGTGTGGAGGACCATGGGGGTGCATTATACTGTATGGAGAATCATGGTGTGTGTATGATATTGTATGGTGGACCATGCGGGGTGCATTATATTGTATGGCGGACCATGCGGGGTCATTATATTGTATGGAGGGCAATGGGGGGTGCATTATACTGTGTGAAGGACCATGGGGAGAGCATGGAGGGTGCATTATATTCTATGGAGGAGCATGGGGAATGCACTATATTTTATGGAGGACCATGGGGAGTGCACTATATTTTATGGAGGACCATGGCGAGAGAATTATATTCTATGGAGGACCATGGAGAGTGCATTATACCATATGGAAGGCTATGTGGGGCCATTATAATATGTGGGAGTCCATTATACTGCATGCAAGCAATTATACAGTGTGAAGGTTTGTGTGGGTCCATCATACTGTGTGGGGGCCATTATACTGTTTGGAGGGCTAGTGCAGGCCATTATACTGTATGTAGGCCCAGTGTAGTGGATGGAGAGCTGTGAGGGGGTCACAGTTGGGGGATCATAGTGTGTTGGGGTCACCATACTTTGCCTTGGGAGTTGAGGTGGGGTACAGTAGGGTCATTATACTGTGCATGTGGAGGAATTCACCACGGGGGAATCATACTGTGTTTGGAAGGGGGAACTTTTGTTTGCATATTAATTTATTGGGGCAATGAAAGAGGAATCTGGGACTTCAGCAAGAGGAAAATTACTACATTGGGGAAAAAGTATTTAGTCAGCCACCAATTGTGCAAGTTCTCCCACTTAAAAAGATGAGAGCGGCCTGTAATTGACATCATAGGTAGACCTCAACTATGAGAGGCAAAATGAGAAAACAAATCCTGAAAATCACATTGTTTGATTTGGAAAGATTTTTTTTTCAAATTTTGGTGAAAAATAAGTATTTGGTCAATTACAAACAAGCAAGATTTCTGGCTCTCACAGACCTGTAAATTCTTCTTTAAGGGTATGTGCCCACGTAGCGTTTTTCAAGCGGATATGCTGTGGAATTTCCGCAGCGTAAACACTTGTGAAACGCTATGTTATCCACCCCCATGGTCCCCAATGTGATTACGCAAGTTCAATGCCCATGCTGCGGATTTTTCCGCAGCATTTTTGCTGCGGGGAAAAATCCACAGCATGTTCATTAATTTTGCGTTTCCGCAAGCGGAATTGCCTTTGCAGGGCAATAAAAAATGCAAGGCAATTCTGCATGTGGAAATCGCGCGATAAACGCACGATAAACGCGTGCGGAATTCCGCATGCGTTTATCCGGGAGAGGACATGCAGAAATGAAGCAGAAAATTTCTGCTTCATTTCTGCAGCGTGGGCACATAGCCTAAGAGGCTCCACTGTCCTCCACTCATTACCTGTAGTACTGGCACCTGTTTGAACTTGTTATCAGTATAAAAGATACATGTCCGCAACCTCAAACAGTCGCACTCCAAATTCCGCTATGGTGAAGACCAAATACTTTTTTCCTCACTGTATGTAAAGGCTGGAAAGTCGTGAGATATTCTCTTCCGTGACCCTGATAATTATTTATTTTTTTTTTGGGGGGGAGGGGTTCCATTTAGAACCTCTTCAATGGAGCCCCATGATTTCTATGTATGCCCCTGGCTGCAGAGGTGATGTGCACTGTAGTCATGGTGTCACTGCTGCAGCCCATACACAGAAACTGGAGCAAGAACAGAGAGACATCGCTGGACCCAGGTAGAGGGTGAGTATGACTTTATTCTTTGAACACAGTGATCGCCAACAGAGGTCAATACCACCTTTTGTTAAACCTGCCTTTAAGGAAAATATTTTATTACTTGCAACGAAAACACTTAGTGATAAATAGTGAGGAAACCCTAATCCATAGCCTGCAAAGTGAAAGAATTGGGAGCGCAGGTGGTCTTCTCATCCATCCTCCCAGTGGATGGCCATGGAACAATGAGGTGAAATAAGATTCTACAGGTGAACAACTGGCTACGTCGATGGTGCCGTCAACAAGGATTTGGATTTCTGGATCACGGAATGAATTACCTATACGATGGACTACTTGCTAGAGATGGGGTGCACCTTACGAAGACTGGAAAACATGTATTTGGAAGTCGCCTTGCTACACTCATCAGAAGAGCTTTAAACTAGAACAATGTGGGAAGGGAAGCAAAAGGCCAGAAAAAGCCATACAGCTGACAAATACTATTGAGATCTCTGCTACTGGAAGTGGAAAGGAAGAACAAAGATAAAACAATTTAAATAATAAAAATATGGGAGGAAGAGAAACCAATCACAAACTAAAATGTTTTTATACAAATGCACAAAGCATGGGCAACAAACAAGGAGAATTGGAACTACTAATGCAGGAAAAGGAATATGATGTCATTGGAATCACTGAAACTTGGTGGGACAATACACATGATTGGAATAAAAGGCTAAAAGGATACAACTTATTTGCAAGAAACAGACTTGATAAACGAGGAGGAGGTGTTGCATTGTATGTTAGAAAAGCGTATATCTGCACAGAGATTGAAGCTTCGGAGACTGGGAGTTCTGTGGAAACTGTTTGGGTAAGAATACAAGGAGAGAACAACGGAAAGGACACCATTGTAGGCATTTACTACAGGCCACCTGGGCAAGCTGAAGATATGGATGAACTCTTTATGTATCAAATGACCAAGTTCTCCAAAAAATATGACGTAGTGGTCATGGGAGATTTCAACTATCCAGACATTTGTTGGGAATCTCTCTCAAGTAAAACTAAAAGGTCAAGCAAATTCTTATCCTCTCTTGCTGACAACTTTATTTTCCAAAAGGTAGGGGAGAAAACAAGGGGATCTGCTACTTTGGATCTAATCCTTATAAACAGGGAGGAAATGGTTGAGGAGGTAAAGGTGGCTGGGACCCTAGGAGGCAGCGATCATGCTATTATAGAATTTTGGATAACTAGAGGAGGAAGACATGTGAAGACTCAAACTTCAAGGTTAGATTTTAGAAAGGCAGATTTTAAGAGACTCAGAAAGAGAATAGGAGGGATCCAATGACTGGATGTCCTTAAGGACAAAAATGTCCAGGAAGGATGGGAAATTTTTAAAAATGAGATTCTCAAAGCACAATCGTTAACAATCCCGAAAAGTAGGAAGAATGGGAAGCATTTAAGGAAACCAGGATGGATGAACACAGAACTTAAACACATGCTAAAAAGAAAGAAAGAAATGTTTATTAAATGGAAAGAGGGAGGCATATCTAAAGAAGATTATAATGCAGTCTGCAGATCCTGCAGGGCACGTATCAGGTTAGCTAAAGCTGACAATGAATTAAGGCTTGCAAGAGATGTCAAAAACAATAAAAAAGGATTTTGGGGGTATGTCAAAAGTAAAAGAAAAGTCAAAGATGCTATAGGATTTTTACAGGATGAAAATGGAGAAATGGTAAGAGAGGATGTTGAGAAGGCCGAACTTTTTAATTCCTATTTTGCATCTGTTTTCTCTCAGAAAGAAAATGTAACATCAACTGATCTTCACTGTCCTTTTAAAGGAATAGAGGAATCCAAGTTATCTGTAAACAGAAAGATTGTGAGGGAATATTTAGCAAACATAAATGAGTTCAAGTCTCCAGGTCCAGATGAATTACACCCCAGAGTACTGAAGGAGATCGTAGAAGAAATTTTAGAACCACTCTCCATAATCTTTGAAAATTCTTGGAGAACAGGAGAAGTCCCAGAAGACTGGAGAAGAGCAAATGTTGTTCCTATCTTCAAAAAGGGGAAGAAGGTGGACCCAGGGAACTATAGGCAGGTGAGTCTGACTTCTATACCAGGAAAGATCTTTGAACAAATTATTAAACAACATGTATGTAAGTACATGGATAAGAATGAAGTGATTAACCAGAGTCAGCATGGGTTTGTAACTAACAAGTCATGTCAGACTAACTTAATTTCCTTCTATGACAGAATCACTGACTGGGTGGATCAGGGAAATGCTGTAGATATAGTATATCTTGACTTCAGCAAAGCATTTGACAAAGTATCTCACACCATCCTTATTGAAAAAATGACCAAGTATGCAATGGACCAGGCAACTGTTAGGTGGATTCATAACTGGCTTAGTGATCGGACTCAAAGGGTGGTTGTAAATGGCTTCACATCCAGCTGGATGAATGTCTCCAGTGGGGTACCACAGGGCTCCGTCCTGGGACCTGTATTGTTCAACATCTTTATCAATGATTTAGATGAAGGAATTGAGGGTAAACTGATTAAATTTGCTGATGACACAAAGCTAGGAGGGATAGCTAATACTAGAGAAGAGAGAGAGAGGATTCAAAAAGACCTAAATAAACTGGAGCAGTGGGCAGCAACCAACAGAATGGTTTTTAACAGGGAAAAATGCAAAGTACTACATCTGGGCAATAAAAATGAAAAAAGCATATACAGAATGGGAGGAATAGAGCTAAGCAACAGTACATGTGAAAAAGACTTAGGTATACTAATAGATCATAGACTGAACATGAGTCAACAGTGTGATGCAGCAGCAAAAAAGGCAAATACAATTCTGGGATGTATTAACAGAAGCATACAGTCTAGATCACGTGAAGTCATTATCGGTCTTTACTCCTCTTTGGTCAGACCTCATCTGGAATACTGTGTACAGTTTTGGGCACCACATTTTAAAAAAGACATAGACAAACTGGAGCAAGTTCAGAGAAGAGCGACCAGAATGGTGACTGGTCTGCAAAACATGTCCTATGAGGAACGGTTGCAGGATTTGGGAATGTTTAGCTTGCAAAAAAGAAGACTGAGAGGAGACTTAATAGCTGTCTACAAATATGTCAAGGGCTGTCACATTGTAGAAGGATCATCTTTATTCTCATTTGCACAAGGAAAGACTAGAAGCAATGGGATGAAACTAAATGGGAGGAGACACAGATTAGATATTAGAAAAAACTTTTTGACAGTTAGGGTGATTAATGAGTGGAACAGGCTGCCACGAGAGGTGGTGAGTTCCCCTTCAATGGACGTCTTCAAACAGAGGCTGGACAGACATCTGTCTGAGATGATCTAGTGAATCCTGCTTTGAGCAGGGGGTTGGACCAGATGACCCAGGAGGTCCCTTCCAACTCTAGCATTCTATGATTCTATGATTCTATGATTCTATGAACTTTTGAGCAAAGGCACTGTAAATAATGCATATCATCTGGGACCTGATAACAGGTTTGCCAATTGTCCAGAAATTCCTGGAGAGTCTGTAAAAGTAGGGCACTTTTTTCCCGTCCGTAAAAAAAATTTAATGCATCCGTAATTTTTTTGCAGCTGAAGAGACTTTTACAGATTGGGAAGAGTCAGATGGCCGAATCTGACTCGCAACAGAGTGCTCAGACTGGCTGGCGGCTCTCATGGCTCGAGCGTGACAGCATGTATTTCTATGCAGCTGTCACACTGGGGTCAGAAGTGCCGATGGCCAGTCCAAGCATTACATTGTGATCCTCGTCCAAGTTTTACATCCCTTTGACTCTTCCCTAATGATCACCCTTTTGCAGTTCACAGTGAATGCAGCTGATGTCTTCAAAACAGATTGATGGGCTGTAGAAATGTATCACTTATTATCCTAATGATTAATTAAGGTCACCTAAAGTGTCCGTAAAAAAAGCTGGTTGTCAGTAATTTTTGAGAAGCTGTCCATAAAAAATAAAATATAAAGTTGGCAATCCTGCCTGACAACCTTTAAAAGAATTATGGGAAAAGCTGGGAACTGCCATTATAATGGTAAATGGCATTAAGTACCAAAGAGAAAGAGTCCTATAATTAGTTTCTGGCATGATGGTTCTGTGGTTAGCACTGGGGTCCTGGGTTCAAGTCCCACCATCTGCAAGGAGTTTGTATGCTCTCCCCGTGTTTGTGTGGGTTTCCTCCGGGTTCTCCTATTTCCTCCCACAATCCAAAGACATACTGATAGGAAATGAAGATTGTGAGCCCCAATGGGGACAGTGATGATGTCTTCAAAGCGCTGCAGAATATGATGGTTCTATGTAAGTAAATATAAATGTTCTTATGACTACCTGGCTTCCCTTTTCCTTTTACCTCCATGTTGAATTGTTTGTACTGTTTAAATAAAAATGTACAGTTTAAACCAGAAATTGAACAAACAGTTTATCAATATCTTTTCACGATCTGACATTTTCTGTCCTTTATCCACTGAGAAGGAAGTAGAAGAAGCATTTTTTTATTGTGCATACTGCAGAGAGACCGCCTAGTGAAAAGTGAACAGATCACAGTTCTGACTATTAAAACATAACAGACATTATGCCAGAGAGTGGTATTAAGCATACATCTTTACGGCAAATGAAAAACATTTCTCGATTCTGGCACTTTTAGCATCGCTGCCTGCTTCGAGGATAGATGACCTGCTGTTGATATAAAACCAGCTGTGTCATTACATTGCATTTCATTTTTTTGCAATAGATATATATTTTATATAGGTAGTGGTTTGCCAGCAAAGCAGGAATTTGGATGAGTGACACCAGCAGTTGGGACTGCACTGACCTGACATGATGAACGCCAAGCCTCTATGACGTCAGGTCTGCTCCCACAAGTGGAACTACAGGTCTGCCATCAAGAGTGGTACACTAGGTCCTGACGTTGGCTACTAGCTCTTTGTGTTGGGATCTGCTGGTGAAAAAAAACTGGTAGTGGTACGTTTTGTTTTTTGCTTTTTTCAGTGTGCGGTCTAAATTCATTTAAGAAGTATATATGTTATCAAAATAGTCTGATTTCATTTTAGCCGTTGGTCTGGGGTCTGAATTTATTATAGGGGCTTGGTCAACGTCTTTTAATAATTTTAGGGGATCTAAATCAATTTTAGGGTTTGTTGCGTAGTCTTAAATGAGTTGCCCAGTCTTAAAGAGGTTGTCCACTACTTTAACATTGATGGCCTATCCTTAGGAGTGGGCATCAATGTCTGATTGCTGGGGGTGCTACTGGCAATCAGCTGTTCTAGGTGTCGACCATGGCGGGAGGTGTCCAGTCACGGAGCGGCACAGCTTCGTCGACGGAACAGTGGCCGCGGCAGGGGGTGGATGTGCAGTACCCGCTCAAAGCCACTAGTTGACAGAGCTGTGCAACTCCGTAACTGAGTAGCTCCAGCCACCGCCGACACATCTTTACCGATCAGACATTGATAACCTATCCTAAGGATTGGCCATCAATGTTAAAGTAGTGGACAACCTCTTTAGAGTGACTGCAGACTGGTGAATCCTCATATCGTGTTCACGGCATGCTGTGGGGATTCTCCACTGCCGGCCACGGGAGCGGGCGGTTATGTGACCGCAATTATGAGATTTGCATACTTCCAGCCACATTCCAACTAGACTGTATCTGGCCATGCTAAATACATTTGCATTGAGCAAGGCCGCACTAATCTAGTCGGCAGGTGATTGCATGTATGAAAATCATATACTTGTGGTCACGCACCTGCCGCTCCCAGTGCTG
The DNA here is from genome assembly GCF_046119375.1 of Phyllobates terribilis. Lineage (NCBI taxonomy): Eukaryota > Metazoa > Chordata > Amphibia > Anura > Dendrobatidae > Phyllobates > Phyllobates terribilis. The sequence continues at coordinate 369,724,455 of NW_027362767.1, forward strand.
AAGTCTCACAGTGCGCAGTGCACACAATGTGAGGATTCATAAGTCTGTAGTCACAGTCCAGTCTGAAGTTACAAGTCTACAGAGTGACAAATTTAGAAAAGTTTCAGTATGACCTGTGATTTAATCATTCAAACCTCTGATGTTTCTATGATTTCCAGTCCAGTAGGCGGTCCTATCAGTGACTGACAGCTTTCTCTATATAAGTGTGCATACAGAGACAGCTGTCAGACACTGATAGGACCGTCCTCTGGAATAAAAATCCCAGAGAGGTTCAAAAGATTAAAATACTGAACATTTTCTTAAAAGAATATAAATCAATCTGCTCAACCCCCCTGCTTTATAACATGCTGACATCAGATTGAATGGCATTTTCATGGTGAAAGGTTCCCATTAAGTGCTAATAATTGATCTGTAAATGCTCTTTATTTTTTACTGTAACCTGTTTTGAGTCCTCATAGTGTAAAAAGTCGCACGTTCCACTAAAATGTTGTAAAATTTGTGCAAAAATTGCAGACCCACATAAAATCAGTCTAGGAGGGAAAAGGTGCTGGAGTACATTTAGGCAAAAATGTTGTCATGTTTTTTCAAAGACTTGAAAAATTACTCAAATTAAAAGAAAAAAAAAAGTTAAGTCTTGCCAGCTCAAGGCTCTCGTAAGAAATGTTTCCTATCGTCTCGATGACTATGGAATTTGTATTGGAAGAAATGAAGTTTCTCAACGTTTTACTCTAACCTTTAATGGGTAAATTTAATGTTGGAAATTAGCTTATCCTTATTGTATTTCATTGTATTTTATTATTTCTTGTTGTTGTGTATTTCTTTCATTGTGTTATCATTCAATGGTACCTCTATATTCATCTTAAGAGTTCTCCTCCCCTTCCCTCCCCCTCCCTTATCCCTTCCCATGTATTATACCTTAGCCCTATCCCTTCCTTATTTACCCCTCCGCCCCACCGAATAATTATAGAAAATGTTTTAATAAAAACCATTGAAAAAGAAAGAAATTAAGTCAAGCTGTTCGATTCCAGACTCTAGAAACTTGTGTTTATTGCAAGAACATAGATGAAGTAAATCAGCAATCTTAAAAGCCAACACGTTATGACCTTGCCATCATTAAGACCTCAAGGTCGAAACGGGTTAGCTTTTAACGCTGGAGATTGCTGATTTACTTCATCTATGTTACTGAAATAAACACAAGCTTTTATATCAGGAGTTGAAGTTCAGGACTTCATCTCTTCGTAAAAGAAGAAAAAGGCACAAACAAAAATCAGGAAAATACACCCAAAGGGAATGTGCACACAGCGAAGCCAAAGCTCCTCATCGAATGAACATAAGATGCAGCAGTGTCAAAATTATATGGCTGTGCACATGTTCGTTCTTATGCCACTACTTTTGACTTCTTCAGGGTTCAGAAACCCTGAATCAGTTAAAAGAAGCGACATGCTCATTCTTTCGTCCCCCTTTCTGTACTTAACAGTATAAAGTAAGAGAGGCTGGTGGCTGAGGACGAAGGTAGAGCCGCCAGTGAAGCCAACTCAGGAAAACTCGGCGGCTGCGCCAACGTCTATACGATGTTGTGTGCACATAGCTTTTGGGGAGTTATTGGAGGAGATTTTCTGTTCCTGGATGGTTTCTTGGAGTGGTTTGAGGATTTTTTTTTCTGGAATCGTTTTTTGATGCCTTTTGATTGGACATTACCAAGATTGGAGTAAATTCCATCAGGATCGAATTCAAAGTAGTGACATGCGTTTTTATTCCAACCAGATGTTTTTCAAAACCTTTTCAGAACAAGAAAAGCTTTCAAAAATCTGAACTTAGGTACAGTAAAGTAGATTTCCCACAGAAATTAATAGAAAGAGTTTTCCAAGCATTTTTGCAGCTTTTTTTTTTGCAGGATTTTCAAATGGATACTCTCCAAAAAATTCTGAGTGAACATTGCCTAATGGTGACACTGTAGCAGTCAATCATAATAATACTGTGGATGGCAGATATGAAATGGATGTGGCTGGTACTTGTAGAGACGCTATGCAGGACTGGTCACTGGTAAGGACTAAATCTAAACAAGTGCTTTAGTAAGCTGTCAGCCAAATGGTCTCGTAGAAACATATCTTGAAGTTTTCTTTGTTCTGAAATGTAAAGTAAGGGGAACATCCTATGCACTGGTGGACACAAAGAGAAGAGGCCACTGAGCAAGATCAATATATGGTCCCTTTACAGTTCGATACCTCATCATAATGCACAATATCACCTGCTTTGGAGTTGGAAATTGACCCCTATACCTCTTGGCATCAATGATATGTCCTCCCCTGATCTGATGATCCAACTGAAGTCAACGAGTATCTTAGACCATCAACTCTTGTGTATGGGAACACCACGATGTCGACCTGTAGATGCCATCATTATAGAGGTACATATAAATAATCTGCATAGTTAATCTACATAGTTGGGTGTATTTTGCTGAGGGAAACGGGTACCAGATTTTCTATTTAAGAGTATTGCAGTTTATATGTGTATGTGTGTATATATAAATATAAATATATATACATATATAGGTATACATATATATATATATATATATATATAATATTATGGAGGCAGCACAGTAATGCAGATGAAATTCAGAACTCTATCTGGTCCACATTAGATGCCTTTATTGGTATTGCTGCACATCCCAATATTTTAGTACCTCCTGGAACCTTTCCCAAGTAATATTTTGCTGGCGAAAGGTTCCAGGAGGAACTGAAATGTTGCTATTTGATTATGCACCAATAAAGGCATCAATTGTATTCACATTAATGAAGGAGTGCTGAAGTTTGCAGACTATGTATTTTTATATATGTAATTATTTACATAAATATTTATATTAAGGAGAACAATAAATATCTCTATTTTTCACTCCTTAATAAAGGAAATAATGACTGGCGCTATAATGTTCCTGTAACTTGTGATTTTCAGCACTGCTGCATATAAGGATGACATGTTACATTTTATTTCTATTTATCCACACAGATGTAATGTTAGGAAATAGGCAACTGTAAAGCAATTCTCTTTCTGTGTGCTGCAATCCAAGCTAACATCCGCAGAATCACTTCTACTAGCCAGAGCCAGAGCAGCAGGAATCATCTGACTCCCTCTGCTGACAGCTGTGTGGTGCTGAGGCTGCAGACAGGTACAGTCCATGCACTGAAGGGGATTAAATGGGCAGGAGGCAGTATTCATAGGAGATAGAACTTTATTCTCTTATTAGCTGCTGTAAGAGATGGATAGGAGACACTGACATCTGCAGAGACAATCCCACCCTCTAACACAGGCTGGTCTGCTATGTAGCCAGTCACTTGTGTCTGCTCCCTTATCACCAGGCACAGGCAGCTCCTCTGCTGTCAGGCACCTTGTATATTGACTGCTACCGTAATTACACATTGCGCCGCAGCTTTAACTCTTCCATCAGAACAGGATCTTGCCCTCCTCCCTTAGGAAGCAAACAGTAGTAGCTGCAGACCACACTCCTGGCATGCTGAAATCATCTGTGCTGCTCCCACTATGCAGCAGGGACAGCTTCTAACTCTTTCTGAGCACAATGCCTCAATGTAGCAGAGCTCAGCTTGTCAGCTTTAGTATATTGAGTTTGTTTTTTGGCACAACTCATCATGACATCACCATTTGTTTTTATAGGACTGCAGGAAAGGCTTAGGAACACATTGAAAACAATGCAGGTAAATGACAAATCCAGCACTGCTACATCTTTAAAGTCTTTAGCTTGTATCATCAGTTAACTAGAGAAATAACCTTAGGCTTGCACAGGATAGTTCAGAAGACACTATGTAAGAGGCGACCTCAATATATACTTGTCTTTTTACTTGTGCTGTAACAAATGAGTGTCTATGAGAGTCAATTAAAAAAAAAAATAGGGGCCACTATTAATTCAATTTCCATCAACAGAATTATATATATATATATATTTTAT